>NC_071301.1:40000-2540000 GCF_027563975.2 Plodia interpunctella
CAGCGTGAGTCCAGGATGATGCCCAAGTACTTTATGTACGGCTTCACCTGGACTCTCTCCCCGCCAATGGGAACGCATTCGTTCGAGGGCGGTCTCCATCTTCTTTTCCTGCCGA
Source organism: Plodia interpunctella (assembly GCF_027563975.2). Taxonomy (NCBI): domain Eukaryota; kingdom Metazoa; phylum Arthropoda; class Insecta; order Lepidoptera; family Pyralidae; genus Plodia; species Plodia interpunctella. Next base: position 40,116 of record NC_071301.1, read on the forward strand.
AGGCAATGACCTCGCACTTGCTAAGGGCCACCCTTAGTCCCAGCATCCTGATGCGTGTGAGCATCAGGTCTGCTGCGACCGCCGCAGCCCTAAGGGTGCTCTCCAACTGCTCCCCCCGGACAGCCACCATTGTGTCATCTGCATAGCAGATAACTATTGTCCGGGGGGGTAGGGCCGCGCGGATGGCCCAGTCGAAACCGACGTTCCACAGCAGGGGGCCTAAAACCGAACCCTGGGGAACGCCGCAGGTCATCGCCCTCGACTTCCGTCCCTCCTTGTCCTCGTAGAGCACCTCCCTCCCTGTAAGGTAGTGCCCTACGAGGTTCCTTAGATAGAGGGGCACTCCGTGATACCGGAGCGCCTCCTCTATCACTTCATAAGGGAGGGAGCCGAAGGCGTTCGCGATATCAAGCGATACGCCCACGGCCCCTCCCCCTCCCCCAATTGCTTCCTCCGAGAATGTCCTCAGGGCCCCGATGGCGTCAATGGTGGACCGCCCCTTTCGAAAGCCATATTGGCAGTCCGACACATTGGGTCCATCATTTTCCAGATGCCGGGCGATTCGGGCCGCCACGATACGTTCCAGCAGTTTACCCGTCTCGTCCAGCATCAGGAGGGGCCTCCACCCCGAAGGAGAGTCCTCAGGCCGGCCTTCTTTCCTAATAAGGACAAGCCGGCCTTCTTTCCACGGCTTTGGGAACCGCCCCGTCGACAAGCAGTCGTCGAACAGTTCTCTGAGGCGGCTCCCAATGTGTTTCGCCGCCACCGGGAGTATGGGACCAGGGACTCCGTCTGGGCCTGGGGCCTTTCTGCGGCCCTCCAGACGCTTTAGTCCCCAGTCAAACTCCTCATCCGTTACCGGTGGCACACTCGCCGCGGTGGACTCCCGTTCAGGGGCCGACATCCTCGGAGGGACAAATTCCTCAGCAGAGGGGAACAGGCCTTCCACGATCCGCTTGAGGAGGTTCGGTTCCATGGAGGCCGTGGGGGGGGCGTATCGCAGTTTGTTGCGAACAGTCCTGTATGGCCTCCCCCATGGGTCCCTGTCGAGCGTGGCCAAGAACTCCTTGTAGGCGTCGTCCTTGGCCTTGGCTATCGCAGCCGACAGGGTCCTTTTGGCCTCCTGGAGAGCGAGGTGCAGCCGCGCCTCCTCTCCGTCAACGACATTACGCCGCCGTCTGCAACGCGTATATTCGCGTCGGGCTCGGTTACTGGCGGATCGGAGAGCAGCGATCTCTTCCGACCACCAGTGAACCGCCGTTTTTGCAGCCGGCGGCCCGGACCTCCTCATCGAAGCGTCACAGATCCGCGTGAGCGACGCACGAAGGCCTGTTGCCCTCTCGTCCACACCAAGGGAACGGCTTGGTGTGGGTCTAATCCAAGCCTCAGTCATGGCCGCCTCCTCAGCCAGGTCCCTGTCGAGGCTAGCCAGACTCCATCTCGGGAACCCCCGGTCCCGCCCCCTCAAGCCCCGTACGGGCTGCTGGGGCCTGTTGGAGACCCCCATTCGGATGTACCTGTGGTCCGAGAGGGTCTCCACGTCCTCCAGGACACGCCAGTCCACGACACGCGCGGCAATGACGGGGCTCGCAAAGGATATGTCGACAATCGACGCCCCGTTCCGCCGCACGCATGTGTCGACGTTGCCCCGGTTTAGGACTTCAAGCCCCAAACCCACAGCCCAGTCGTACAGGGCCTCTCCCCTCGGATCGTCGATAGGAGAGCCCCAAGCCGAGTGCTTGGCGTTGAGGTCTCCCATCAGTAGCACCGGTGCTGGCGCCGCTCTCCCGATTACCTCACCCACCCTCTCGAGAAAGTCCTCAAAGGCACGCAGCGGCCTGTTGGGGGAGAAGTATGCCGCAACTATGGCAAACTCTCCCCACTTTGCCGCCGCGTATCCCGGACCACAACCAATTCTCGAGAGGGGTGGGCGATCTCCAGCTCGGGGAGAGGTGATTGCCACCAGCCCGTCCGTGTCTCCGATCCAAGTAGGAAGGGGGGGGACGCAATACGGCTCCACCACGACGGCAGCACCAATGGCCCACTCCGCCACGTGCTGGACTAGGAGGTCCTGTGCACGGGCGCAGTGGTTGACATTGGCCTGCAGCACCTCTGCCTGTTGCGCAGATCCGCCAGGCATTAGTGCTCCATGGTGGTGCCCTCAGGGGTTCCCTTATTTGGGGCCAGTTTGCCCCGTGTGCGCGGGGGATTGCACGAGGGGCCGCCCATAATGTGTTTGGCGGCCAGCTTGTGCGCGTAGCACACCGCGCACCAGGGTTCACTGGCCCCACACGCTGACAAGATGTGCCCTGATTTGCCACAGCGATGGCACAGTTCTGATCTGTCCACCGGGGACGGGCAGAGGGCTCTAGTGTGGCCTATGCCCATGCACCGGAAGCACCGCATGGGCAAGGCCTCGAGCCCTCTAACCTTGGCGGCTGTCCAACCGACAAGAAGACGCCCCTCTTCAATCAGGGCGTTGGCAGCCGCCACAGGGCAGGTGATAATCACCGCCCCAGTCATATCCGGTGCTATGCGGATGTTGCCCACTTTAACTTGTCCCGATGGACATTTCCCTGCCCTCGCCGTGGCCTCTTTAAGGGCCTCTGGCGTTACTCCCTCGTCGAAGCCAGAGACCCTTATTTGCGCCGCTTTAAATGGCCTCGTCACCTCCGCCTCACTGCCAATGACCTCCCGGAGCTTCTCCGCAAGGTTGTCCGCCGCAGCCCCACTGTCAGCTCCGGGTATTTCAATAATGCGGGCCCCCGTAGCCGTGCCGCGAACAGCCGACACATGGTCCACCCCTATCGACGATAGGTCGATGGTGGTGGCCCTCGTTATTACCGCACGGTAATCCAGCTTGGATTCCGGCTTGAGAGTCACCACCACCGCCGAAGTCTTGGGAGGGGTGAACTTTATCTTTTTAGGCGGCTGTACGCTCGCCTTGGGGGCCTCCGCTTGGGTAGGCTTCGGCTGGGCAGAGGGGGAGGATTTCTTGTTCCTCTTCTTTTTCCCCTTTCTGACCACCTCAGCCCACCCTTGTTCGCCTTCTTGAGGCGGAGGCAATTCGGCAGGTGGCTCGGTAGATACCTGGGCCTGTGCCGTCACTTGTTTGGGCTGCTTCTTAGCTGGAACAGCTTTGGGTGCAGGCCCAGGTCGTGCTGGGGGCATCAGGGTAGCCCCCGCAGCTACGCTGGCATAATTTTTCCCGGTTTTTGGGGCCGGCGCTTCGGCCTCCTTGGTCTTCTTGTCGGTCGCAAGAGGCGGCCGAACAATCGGCTCCGGGGCCAGGAAGCCTCTCTTCTCGGCCTCCTTAAGGCGGTCGCTGACCATTCCCCCCAGCCTGAGGAACACATCTCTCTCAAATGACTCCTTCCATTCGGATAGGAGTCCCTTGATGTCCTCAAGCGAGGGGGCTCCCGCCGCTGGCTGGGCCTCCTTTAGCGCCGACGACGTGCGCTCGGCAAAGGCCGTGCGCAGGGCCTTCGTCTCCTGTTCGAGGAGCGAAAGCTGCTCCCGCATTCTCTTGTTGTCCGCCCTGAGAATGCGGACAGCCTCCGACTCCTCGCACTGAGCCTCAATTTTTCCGGCCGCCACAATTATGTCATGGCAGGCCTCGTTCATGGCCCGCCATGCCGTTCCCTTCAGGTTGCCGGACTTTCCGGCCTCCGCCAAAACCTTCTGGGCAGCCGCCCTCACCACCTCAAGGTGCTCATCTACCAGGCACCTCTTCCCGCCCTTCTCGCTGGCCTTCAAAAATTTGCTGGTACCAGCCCTGTCCAGCTCGCGTTCAAATTCGGCATAATCCGCCGAAAGATCGCGGAGCCTCTCCCTTGCCTCGGCCGTCCCAGAATAGGAGCCCCGGCGAGCAGCCCGGCCCCTCGTGACAGAGGAAAGCTTGTTGGAGGCCCTTTCAGCCTCCTCAACTTCCTCCGAAGCTTTCCTCTTTGGGGCTTGACCCCGCTTCCCGCCTAACTCAATGTCCGGGAGCCAGACTGACCCATCCGAGTCTCCGTCGGAGAAGTATAGCGACTCCGACCGGCTGATCACCGTCTTCTCGCTCACTTCCTCTTTTGCCATTTCCTCGTTAACCCCCCCAGTTGATCTCTTCCCCCTTGGGGTCAGAGATCTTCCCCTCGAAGCTTTGGCCACGTTCCTACCCATGTTGGGCCAGAAGTGACCAAGTCAGAATAATTAGCCCCAAATGGGGCAAAAACAAGGCAAAAACCCACAGACAGGGGGCAGCAATTGGCCCCTGCCTGGTTACAAAAAGCTGAGCTACCCCGCACCAGCGGTCTGGTAGCTGTGGTCAGAAGCACAACCTTGCTTTTTGTATAGAAGGATAGGATCTCGCCAGTGCCTCAACTCCACAAGGAGCCAAGACACTGAACCCGTCAAAAACAAAACCAAAAGAAAACTCTTAGTGACAAAAACCACCAAGACACCTCAAATTGCGCTCAACACAACTTCAGCACACTTAATACGCCACAGTAGAACATACACGACACCTCATCACATATACGACACCTTAGCTCATATACGACACCTTAGCTCATATACGACACCTTAGCAAAACCTAACCTAACCTAACCTAACCTAACCTAACCTAACCTTTTTTTTTTTTTTTTTTTTTTTTTTTTTTTTTTTTTTTTTTTTTTTTTTTTTTTTTTTTTTTTTCGCAGGGGAATGCATTTACGCACTGAGTGTGGGACTCCTGGGCCGCTATCCAGCCCAGACTACCCACTAAACCCCTGCGGGTGCCATCGGCCGCTTTACAGGGAGGCGCCTCGGATCTATCTAGCACAAGACGCCTCAGCGACTGGCCGGTCTCTTTCGCCAGAGACCGGACTCACCATTCTCAGGGGCCCACCGACACCTGGTGGACCCCTGCCGACGGGTGGGACTTTAGTCCCACCAATTACGGAGGCGCTTGCAAGCGCGCAAGGTAGCGCCTGCGTCGCACCCCCGTCCGCCTTCTGCGGATCGGCTCCGCGAGGGGGTGGTCCTCGCGGTTCCTTTCCTCGGCCTCCCTCTGTGACATAACAGTCTCACAGAAGGAGGCCACTGCCGCCCAGGCTCCGTCACTCCCGAGCATCGCATTGACGACACTCGGGAGCGACAGATCCACTCCACCGAGCACTGCCACCAGATCGTGGCGCTGCCGACTCCACCTGGGACACTGCTCTAGAACATGTTGAGCAGTGTCCCGAGCCTCGCCACAATCGTGGCAGACCGGCTCGGTCTCCCGCTGGGCCACGCGGTGCAAGTACTCACCGAAGCAGCCATGCCCGGTGAGCACCTGCGTCATGCGGAAGGTGAGAGGCTTGCGCCGCCTCAACATCCATCTCTCCAGGACCTGGCGCAGGGCCTCCACTGTGCGTACACCGTACGTTGCCCGCGCCAGGTCTGCCTCCCACCTCCGCATGAGTTCCGCTTGCCCTCGCAAGCGGACCCGCCGGACCATCTCAGGCGAGGGGTGCTCGCCGATTTCCCTCCTGTTCGCCACAAAGTGGTAAACCTCGGCGAGCACCTCCGCCACCAACTCCCACGGCGGGTCGCCCGCGAGGGCTGTGGCCGCAGCGTACGCCACGGTACGGTACCCCCGTATCGCCCTTACCGCGATCACCTTCTGCGCCTGCCGGAGAAGGCGCTTATTCTCCGCGGCAAGGGCGTCCACCCAAACGGGGGCGCCGTACATCGCCATACTCCGGCACACGCCGGAGTACAGCTTCCGTACAGCGTCGCTGGGCCCACCCAGATTGGGCAGGAGTCGGCCCAGCGACGCAGCCGTCCTGACGATCCTTTGCCCCAGCTCTCGGAAGTGGGGGACAAAGGACCATCTCCCGTCGAGGATGAGGCCCAGGTATTTCATCTGGGCACTCACCCTCAACTCCTCATGACCCACCTGGAGGCGCGCCCCTGGGGGAGGTCCTCGCGTCCGGGCCCCGCGGAAGAGGAGGACTTCGGTCTTATCCAGTCGGACCCGAAGCCCCAGCCTCTCTATGCGGCCGACCAAAAGGGCGAGGCCCGTTTCGGCCAGCCGCGCCGCCTCACCGAAGTTCGCACCCCGGGACGTGAAGAGAGTGTCATCCGCATAGCAGATGACACCCGTCCCGGGGGGAAGCCGGCACCGCAGGACCCAATCGTATGTGATGTCCCACAGGATAGGGCCGAGAATCGACCCCTGTGGCACACCGCATCCGACGCTCCGCCGAACCATACGACCCGCCCCGTCCTCGTACAGGACAACACGATCCTCCAGGTACACCCCCAACAGCCGCCGCAGGTACGAGGGCACCCCAAAGTACCGGAGTGCCTCCCGTATTACACTGTGCGGGATGCTGTTGAAGGCGTTGGCGACGTCTAAAGACGTCGCCAGGGTCACATCGCCTTCTCGATCCGCCTCCTCCGTCACCGACCGCAGACGCCTGAGGGCGTCGATGGTGGACCTCTTGGCCCGGAATCCGTACTGCACGTCAGAGAGACGCGGTCCCGGGCCTTCCTCCACATGCCGAACGAGGCGAGAGGCCACAACGCTCTCTAGGGCCTTCCCAGCCTCGCTCAGCAGGACCAGAGGTCGCACCGCCGAAGCCGAGTCCAAGGGCCGGCTCCCCTTCGGAATAAGGCAGAGCCGGCCCTCCTTCCATAATTTCGGGAACTGCCCCTCTCGCAGACAGCGGTTTAGCAGCCCCCGAAACTCCTCCCCGAGGTGCACGAGAATCAGCGCAAGCACTTTCCCGTGCACCCCGTCTGGACCCGGTGCCCTCTTCCTTGTCTGGAGGCGGTCGAGGACCACCTCCATTTCGACGTCGGTGACGGGAGGCGGATCCGCCTCCATCTCTTCTCCCTCCGCGTCAGGCGGCTGTCGGGCCATCCTCGGAGGAGAAAACCCTCGCGGATTGCCGGGGAATAGATCCCCGACAATCTCCCCCAGCAGAGCTGGCTGGAGGGTCTCCGTTAGCGGGGTCGCCTGTGGGCGCAATTTGTCTCGCGCCCACTTATACGGCCGGCCCCATGGGTCTCTTTCGATACCCTCCACCAGCTCCTCGAAGGCTTCCTCCTTGGCCCGACCGATGGCCAGCTGCAGCTCCTTGCGATTTTCCACATACACCGCATACAGCTGACCATCCCTCTCCTCGTCCCGGGGACTGCGCCGCCTGCTTCGACTATAGGCCCTTCGGGCCGCGTTGCAGGCGACGCGAAGGGCGGCAATCTCCGCCGACCACCAATAGACCGCCCGCCTAGGGGGGGCTCGACCTACGCTTGGCATGGCCGCCCGGCACACCACTGTGAAAGCGTCGCCGAGACGGTCAGCCGCGTCGTCCACCCCCATTCCGTCTAGAGGCGGGAGGCTCCAGCGGCCGACGATGGCCGCCTCTTCCGCCAGCTCCCGGTCAAGCCGCGTAAGGGCCCAGCGCGGGAACCGGCTGCGCACCCGGGACGATGATGCCGCCTGACATTGGGGGGCGGCCGACACCTCGAACCGAATATACAAGTGGTCCGAGAGTGTCTCCACCCCCCCTTCCACCCTCCAGTCCGACACGGAGCGCGCGGCGGAGGGGGTGGCGAACGTCAGGTCCACCACCGATCCGCCCGTCCGTCGCACGCACGTGTGGGCTGTCCCCCTGTTTAGGAGAGACAGCCCCGCGGCCAGCGCCCACTCTTCCACCTTTCGCCCCTTGGGCTCCGTGGCCGGGTTCCCCCACGCCGTTGATTTGGCGTTGAAGTCACCGGCCACGAAGACCTTTAGGGGCGCTAACCGCCTTATCTCCGGCCCCAGAGCATCCAAGAACCGCTCCAGGGCCGGCAAATCCCGGTTCGGGGAGAAGTAAACACCAATTATGGCGTACTCTCCCCGAACCGCCACCACAAAGCCGTTCCCTCTCTTCTTAATCGCGAGGGGAGGGGCGGCACCAGGCCTAGTCACGATGGCCACGAGGCCATCCAGATCCCCCGCCCAGTGGGGCAGGGAGGGAACCGCGTACGGCTCCGCGACCACCGCGACATCCAGATCCCACTCCGCCATGGATTGCAGGAGGAGGTCCTGCGCCCTAGCGGAGTGGTTGAGGTTGGCCTGGAGGAAGGTGACCCCCATCACTCCTCCATTTGGCCGACTGGCGCCTCCCCTTGCCTTCCCTCGCGCGGAGGAGGGGACGGCCCTTTCCCTCGGATCGGGGGTGGGTTGCAGGCCCTACCCCCCATCACGTGGCCCGCCGGCTTGCCGGCGTCGCGGCATACCGCGCAGCGGGGCTCCGCTGTGCAGGAGGCGGACAAATGTCCTGCCTCCCCGCACCTATAGCAGAGCCGGCTGCGGTCCGTCTGCGAGGGGCACAGCGATGCGGTGTGCCCCTTCCCCATGCACTTGTAGCAGTGCATGGGGCGCGCCTCCAGGTGCCGGAGCTGCACTCGACTCCAGCCTACCGTGAGGCTGCCCGCCTCGATCAGCTTTTTAGCCGTCGTGACCGGGCAGCGCATCAGGGCAGAGCCAGAGCCCCGCCAGTCTGAGCGGATTTCACCCACCCAGACCTGGTCCTCCGTGCAGCTCCCGGCTTGCGCGACCGCAGCCTTTATCCGCTGCGCCGTTGCCGCATCATTCAGGCCCGTCACGCGGAAGTCCGCGGTTTTGACGGGCCTGGAAACGTCCGCGACGCCGGAAAGGGCCGCCTTCAAGGCCGATGCAAGCGCATCTGCCTTGTCTGAGTTGGAAGGGCCAGAGACCTCGATTAGCCTCGCCCCGGTCGCACTCGGGCGAATCCGAAGCGAGCCGATTCCTAGCCCCTCCAGGCTCACCGCCTGCTCGGCCTTGAGGAGGGCGGAGCTGTATGTGGCCCCTTTTTGCGCTGCCTCCGGCTGTAACTTGAGAATTACAGCCGAGGAGCTAGGGGCCGACAGCTTGGCCGCCCTCGCTGGCGCCGCCCTGGGGGGTGCCTTGGGCGCCGTTGCAGTGGCCTTTGTTGGGGCCGCCGCCGGTCGCTCCGCAGGTTTGGGCTGGGACTTCTTTCCCACGCCCTTCCCCTTCCCCCTCCTCCCCCGGACTTCGACCCAGGGGAGCTCCGGGCATTCGTCGACCACAGCTGTTGAGGTCGACGGCCCGAAGGGCCCCCACTCTGTCACTCCCCCAGCACCTACCCCCTTACAACCCCGCCTCTCAGAGGCCGGGCGTGCAGGGGCCCGAACCTCCAACTCCACCACCGGCTGCTCAAGCCGCGGCGCCGGACCCAGACCGGAGGCCTGATCAATGGCCGTCCTTGCAGCCCTCGCCACCTCGGAGTTGTCACCCGCCAGAGGTGGACGAGTGGCACTCCGAGGACACCCAGCCAGTCCTAACGCTGCCAGACGGCCATCAATCAATCTGGCCATCCTCTGCTCCAGCTCATCCTCCACTGGAGCAGCCTGCCGCTGCACCGTCCGCGCAGCCTGAGCAGCCTCACGGCGAGCCTCCTCGAACCCCCGGCGGAGCGCAGCGACCTCAGCCTTCATAATGGCCACCTCCCTTTGGAGGCGACCATTATCGGCCTTAAGGCGTCGAACTTCGTCCGACTCGCTGCGCGCCACCAGGGTGTCCACGATATCCCTGATATCCGAGGAGGCCCGCATAATTTTGGAGTTAAAGCCCCCCTTGAGGGCGGCAGTCTTTCCGACGAGGCTGGTTATTATACCCAGCCTCTCCACCGCAGTGGCCATGAGTCCATCAGCACCCATGGCCCCAAAGTCCCGCGCATCAATGGGGGCCACCACCACATCATCGTCCCCACCACTCGGGGGTCCTCCCCTCCGGAAGGCCCGAGCCCCTAGAGAGGCCGAGAAGGAAGCCTCGGCATCCTCCTCTTGACTCCTCCTCGCTTCAGCCCGGGCCCTCGTCAGGTGCGAGGCACCCCGGGCCTTGCCCCTCTTCGCCACTGACTGTGCCCGTGGCACACCGACCTCAGTGTCGGTGCCGGAACCAGTCGCCACCTCAGAATAGAGGCGCTTGTTGCCCAGCACCGACTCCGACAGCGAGGTGATGGAGCCCGCACTTCCCATCAGGCTCCCCATCCTCTTTTGGCCCACAGCGAGGCCACTCCCGTCCGTTTCCTCCCCAGCGGAATGTTCAGACCCTGAACATTCCATTTCCCCCCTTCCCTTTGTTTGGCCCTGAGAAGGGCCTTTTGGGTGGCCCTGAGAAGGGCCTTTTGGGTAGCCCTGAGAAGGGCCTTTTGGGTGGCCCTGAGAAGGGCCTTTTGGGTGGCCCTGAGAAGGGCCTTTTGGGTGGCCCTGAGAAGGGCCTTTTTTCAGGAAACGCCCGCGGGCGTCCCTCAAGGTTTGGTCATTAGATGACATTCTTCACAATTGCAAATTGCTCCTTCTGCACAGTGCACTTTAGCCGTCGGCCTAACCACTCCGTTACGGTGGTTAGGACGCGACGTTGCCCGGGGAACGCGACGTGGACGCAAGCACTGTGGGGTGGTTCCCCTCCAACCTAACCTAACCTAACCTTTTTTTTTTTTTTTTTTTTTTTTGTTTTCGCAGGGGAATGCATTTACGCACTGAGTGTGGGACTCCTGGGCAGCTAATCGGCCCAGACTACCCACTAAACCCCTGCGGATGCCATCGGCCGCTTTACAAAGAGGCGCCTCGGATCTAACTAGCACAAGGCGCCTCAGCGACTGGCCGGTCTCTTTCACCAGAGACCGGACTCTCCACTCTCAGGGGCCCTCCGACATCTGGAGGACCCCTGCCGCCGGGTGGGACCTCTGTCCCACCGATTCAGGGGGGGCGCCCGCAGGCGCGCCCCCAACCACCAAGGCGAGCCGCACGCCATCCAGTCCGGAAGCAGACCGGAGGCAGCGGCTCTCCGTCTTATTCGGCCGCAGAGGATAGGGACAGCGGCGCACCGTAATACCGGCAGTCCTCCTCCTCTGCGGCCCCACCGACCACCATGTCTGCGCCATGGCCGCGCCTCATTCGGCCGCAGAGGATAGGGACAGCGGCGCACCGTAATACCGGCAGTCCTCCTCCTCTGCGGCCCCACCGACCACCATGTCTGCGCCATGGCCGCGCCTGGTCGCGGAGGATAGGGAGAGCGGCGCACCGTAATACCAACCCCTCCTCTTCCCCCGCGACCCCTACCACGGCTGTAAGAGTAGAGGGCTTAGCCCCCTTCTCTCACAGCCACTGAGCCAATTGGCTCTCCAACCTGGGTTACCCGACATGGGTAACCCACCACCAGTTGCCAGGACATTTGCCAACGGCTAACAAGACCCCTAAACGGGGAGTTATTAACCGTCGCCCAGGGTGCACCAGCCCAATAACTTGTCAGCCGCCGCTATCACCGAATCAAAGATCAAGTGACAGAAGCAAACCTTCAAATCATCGAGCCAACGTGGAGGTTTCCTGACAGTAGCACCCCAACCTAACCTAACCTTTTTTTTTTTTTTTTTGTTTTCGCAGGGGAATGCATTTACGCACTGAGTGTGGGACTCCTGGGCAGCTAATCGGCCCAGACTACCCACTAAACCCCTGCGGATGCCATCGGCCGCTTTACAAAGAGGCGCCTCGGATCTAACTAGCACAAGGCGCCTCAGCGACTGGCCGGTCTCTATCACCAGAGACCGGACTCTCCACTCTCAGGGGCCCTCCGATATCTGGAGGACCCCTGCCGCCGGGTGGGACCCTTGTCCCACCGATTCAGGGGGGCGCCCGCAGGCGCGCCCCCAACCACCAAGGCGAGCCGCACGCCATCCAGTCCGGAAGCAGACCGGAGGCAGCGGCTCTCCGTCTTATTCGGCCGCAGAGGATAGGGACAGCGGCGCACCGTAATACCGGCAGTCCTCCTCCTCTGCGGCCCCACCGACCACCATGCCTGCGCCATGGCCGCGCCTCATTCGGCCGCAGAGGATAGGGACAGCGGCGCACCGTAATACCGGCAGTCCTCCTCCTCTGCGGCCCCACCGATCACCATGTTTGCGCCATGGCCGCGCCTGGTCGCGGAGGATAGGGAGAGCGGCGCACCGTAATACCAACCCCTCCTCTTCCCCCGCGACCCCTACCACGGCTGTAAGAGTAGAGGGCTTAGCCCTCTTCTCTCACAGCCACTGAGCCAATTGGCTCTCCAACCTGGGTTACCCGACATGGGTAACCCACCACCAGTTGCCAGGACATTTGCCAACGGCTAACAAGACCCCTAAACGGGGAGTTATTAACCGTCGCCCAGGGTGCACCAGCCCAATAACTTGTCAGCCGCCGCTATCACCGAATCAAAGATCAAGTGACAGAAGCAAACCTTCAAATCATCGAGCCAACGTGGAGGTTTCCTGACAGTAGCACCCCAACCTAACCTAACCTTTTTTTTTTTTTTTTTTTTTTTTTTTTTTTTTTTTTTTTTTTTTTTTTTTTTGTTTTCGCAGGGGAATGCATTTACGCACTGAGTGTGGGACTCCTGGGCCGCTATCCAGCCCAGACTACCCACTAAACCCCTGCGGGTGCCATCGGCCGCTTTACAGGGAGGCGCCTCGGATCTATCTAACACAAGACGCCTCAGCGACTGGCCGGTCTCTTTCGCCAGAGACCGGACTCACCATTCTCAGGGGCCCACCGACACCTGGTGGACCCCTGCCGTCGGGTGGGACTAGTCCCACCGATTTAGGGGGGCGCCTGCAGGCGCGCAAGGTAGCGCCTGCGTCGCGCCCCCGTCCGCCTTCTGCGGATCGGCTCCGCGAGGGGGTGGTCCTCGCGGTTCCTTTCCTCGGCCTCCCTCTGTGACATAACAGTCTCACAGAAGGAGGCCACTGCCGCCCAGGCTCCGTCACTCCCGAGCATCGCATTGACGACACTCGGGAGCGACAGATCCACTCCACCGAGCACTGCCACCAGATCGTGGCGCTGCCGACTCCACCTGGGACACTGCTCTAGAACATGTTGAGCAGTGTCCCGAGCCTCGCCACAATCGTGGCAGACCGGCTCGGTCTCCCGCTGGGCCACGCGGTGCAGGTACTCACCGAAGCAGCCATGCCCGGTGAGCACCTGCGTCATGCGGAAGGTGAGAGGCTTGCGCCGCCTCAACATCCATCTCTCCAGGACCTGGCGCAGGGCCTCCACTGTGCGTACACCGTACGTTGCCCGCGCCAGGTCTGCCTCCCACCTCCGCATGAGTTCCGCTTGCCCTCGCAAGCGGACCCGCCGGACCATCTCAGGCGAGGGGTGCTCGCCGATTTCCCTCCTGTTCGCCACAAAGTGGTAAACCTCGGCGAGCACCTCCGCCACCAACTCCCACGGCGGGTCGCCCGCGAGGGCTGTGGCCGCAGCGTACGCCACGGTACGGTACCCCCGTATCGCCCTTACCGCGATCACCTTCTGCGCCTGCCGGAGAAGGCGCTTATTCTCCGCGGCAAGGGCGTCCACCCAAACGGGGGCGCCGTACATCGCCATACTCCGGCACACGCCGGAGTACAGCTTCCGTACAGCGTCGCTGGGCCCACCCAGATTGGGCAGGAGTCGGCCCAGCGACGCAGCCGTCCTGACGATCCTTTGCCCCAGCTCTCGGAAGTGGGGGACAAAGGACCATCTCCCGTCGAGGATGAGGCCCAGGTATTTCATCTGGGCACTCACCCTCAACTCCTCATGACCCACCTGGAGGCGCGCCCCTGGGGGAGGTCCTCGCGTCCGGGCCCCGCGGAAGAGGAGGACTTCGGTCTTATCCAGTCGGACCCGAAGCCCCAGCCTCTCTATGCGGCCGACCAAAAGGGCGAGGCCCGTTTCGGCTAGCCGCGCCGCCTCACCGAAATTCGCACCCCGGGACGTGAAGAGAGTGTCATCCGCATAGCAGATGACACCCGTCCCGGGGGGAAGCCGGCACCGCAGGACCCAATCGTATGCGATGTCCCACAGGATAGGGCCGAGAATCGACCCCTGCGGGACACCGCACCCGACGCCCCGCCGGACCATTTGACCTCCCCTGTCCTCGTACAGGACGACCCGCTCCTCCAGGTACGCCCCCAACAGCCCCCGCAGGTACGAGGGCACTCCGAAGTACCGGAGCGCCTCCCGTATTACACAGTGCGGGATACTGTTGAAGGCGTTGGCGATGTCTAACGACGTCGCCAGGGTCACCTCGCCTTCTCGATCCGCCTCCTCCGTCACCGACCGCAGACGCCTGAGGGCGTCGATGGTGGACCTCTTGGCCCGGAATCCGTACTGCACGTCAGAGAGACGCGGTCCCGGGCCTTCCTCCACATGCCGAACGAGGCGAGAGGCCACAACACTCTCTAGGGCCTTCCCAGCCTCGCTCAGCAGGACCAGAGGTCGCACCGCCGAAGCCGAGTCCAAGGGCCGGCTCCCCTTCGGAATAAGGCAGAGCCGGCCCTTCTTCCATAATTTCGGGAACTGCCCCTCTCGCAGACAGCGGTTGAGCAGCCCCCGAAACTCCTCCCCGAGGTGCACGAGAATCAGCGCAAGCACTTTCCCGTGCACCCCGTCTGGACCCGGTGCCCTCTTCCTTGTCTGGAGGCGGTCGAGGACCACCTCCATTTCGACGTCGGTGACGGGAGGCGGATCCGCCTCCACCTCTTCTCCCTCCGCGTCAGGCGGCTGTCGGGCCATCCTCGGAGGAGAAAACCCTCGCGGATTGCCGGGGAATAGATCCCCGACAATCTCCCCCAGCAGAGCTGGCTGAAGGGTCTCCGTTAGCGGGGTCGCCTGTGGGCGCAATTTGTCTCGCGCCCACTTATACGGCCGGCCCCATGGGTCTCTTTCGATACCCTCCACCAGCTCCTCGAAGGCTTCCTCCTTGGCCCGACCGATGGCCAGCTGCAGCTCCTTACGGTTTTCCACATACACCGCATACAGCTGACCATCCCTCTCCTCGTCCCGGGGACTGCGCCGCCTGCTTCGACTATAGGCCCTTCGGGCCGCGTTGCAGGCGACGCGAAGGGCGGCAATCTCCGCCGACCACCAATAGACCGCCCGCCTAGGGGGGGCTCGACCTACGCTTGGCATGGCCGCCCGGCACACCGCTGTGAAAGCGTCGCCGAGACGGTCAGCCGCGTCGTCCACCCCCATTCCGTCTAGAGGCGGGAGGCTCCAGCGGCCGACGATGGCCGCCTCTTCCGCCAGCTCCCGGTCAAGCCGCGTAAGGGCCCAGCGCGGGAACCGGCTGCGCACCCGGGACGATGATGCCGCCTGACATTGGGGGGCGGCCGACACCTCGAACCGAATATACAAGTGGTCCGAGAGTGTCTCCACCCCCCCTTCCACCCTCCAGTCCGACACGGAGCGCGCGGCGGAGGGGGTGGCGAACGTCAGGTCCACCACCGATCCGCCCGTCCGTCGCACGCACGTGTGGGCTGTCCCCCTGTTTAGGAGAGACAGCCCCGCGGCCAGCGCCCACTCTTCCACCTTTCGCCCCTTGGGCTCCGTGGCCGGGTTCCCCCACGCCGTTGATTTGGCGTTGAAGTCACCGGCCACGAAGACCTTTAGGGGCGCTAACCGCCTTATCTCCGGCCCCAGAGCATCCAAGAACCGCTCCAGGGCCGGCAAATCCCGGTTCGGGGAGAAGTAAACACCAATTATGGCGTACTCTCCCCGAACCGCCACCACAAAGCCGTTCCCTCTCTTCTTAATCGCGAGGGGAGGGGCGGCACCAGGCCTAGCCACGATGGCCACGAGGCCATCCAGATCCCCCGCCCAGTGGGGCAGGGAGGGAACCGCGTACGGCTCCGCGACCACCGCGACATCCAAATCCCACTCCGCCATGGATTGCAGGAGGAGATCCTGCGCCCTAGCGGAGTGGTTGAGGTTGGCCTGGAGGAAGGTGACCCCCATCACTCCTCCATTTGGCCGACTGGCGCCTCCCCTTGCCTTCCCTCGCGCGGAGGAGGGGACGGTCCTTTCCCTCGGATCGGGGGTGGGTTGCAGGCCCTACCCCCCATCACGTGGCCCGCCGGCTTGCCGGCGTCGCGGCATACCGCGCAGCGGGGCTCCGCTGTGCAGGAGGCGGACAGATGCCCTGTCTCCCCGCACCTATAGCAGAGCCGGCTGCGGTCCGTCTGCGAGGGGCACAGCGATGCAGTGTGCCCCTTCCCCATGCACTTGTAGCAGTGCATGGGGCGCGCCTCCAGGTGCCGGAGCTGCACCCGGCTCCAGCCTACCGTGAGGCTGCCCGCCTCGATCAGCTTTTTGGCCGTCGTGACCGGGCAGCGCATCAGGGCAGAGCCAGAGCCCCGCCAGTCTGAGCGGATTTCACCCACCCAGACCTGGTCCTCCGTGCAGCTCCCGGCTTGCGCGACCGCAGCCTTTATCCGCTGCGCCGTTGCCGCATCATTCAGTCCCGTCACGCGGAAATCCGCAGTTTTGACGGGCCTGAAAACGTCCACGACGCCGGCCAGGGCCACCTTCAAGGCCGAAGCAAGTGCGTCCGCCTTGCCTGAGCTAGAGGAGCCGGGGACCTCAATTAATCTCGCTCCGGTCGCACTCGGGCGAATCCGAAGCGAGCCAATGCCCAGCTCCTCCAGGTTCACCTCTTGCTCGGCCTTGAGGAGGGCGGAACTGTATGTGGCCCCATTTTGCACTGCCTCCGGCTGTAACTTAAGAATTACAGCCGAGGAGCTAGGGGCCGACAGTTTTTTCACCACCCTCAGTGGCGCCGCCTTGGGGGACTCCTTGGGCACAGGTGTAGGCGCCCCCGTGGGTGCCGCCGCAGGCTTGGGCACGGTCGCGGGGGGCCCCTTGGGTACCGCCGCAGGCTTGGGCTTAGATTTTTTGCCCTTTCCCTTTCCTTTACCCCTCCTCCGAACTTCAACCCAAGGGAGCTCCGGGGATTCGTCGACCAGAGTTGCCGAGGTCGTCGGCCCAACCTCAACTCCAGGGAGCTCCGGGAACTCGTCCGGAACTGCAGAGGTCGACGGCCCCCACTCCATCCCCTCCTCAGCACTTTCCCTTCTACGGCCTTCCATTCCCGTCCGCTTAGGCAGCAGCGCCGGACTCAAGCCGGAGGCCTCCGCAATGGCCGCCCTAGTGGCCCTCGCCACCCTCGAACTGTCACCCGCCAGAGGTGGGCGGGTGACCATCCGAGGGAGGCAAGTCTTCAGCTCTGCTAGGCGGCCATCTATCATTTTGGCTATGGAAGCCTCCAGCCTCTCCATCAGCTCTTTCTCCGCAGGTGCACCTGACCGCTGTTCCGCAGCTCGCGCAGCCTGACTGGCCTCTCGGCGGGCCTCCTCAAACCCACTGCGGAGCGCAGCGACCTCTGCCCTCATGTTGGCCACCTCTCTTTGGAGACGACCGTTATCGGCTCTGAGACGCCGGACCTCATCCGACTCACTACGCGACACCAGGGTGTCCATAATATCCCTGATGTCCGTAGAGGCCCGCAAAATTTTTGCGCTGTAGCCCCCTTTGAGGGAGGTGGTCTTTCTGACGAGGCTGGTTATAATTCCCAGCCTCTCCACCGCGGTGGCCATAAGTCCCTCAGCACCCAGGGCACTGAAGTCCCGTACCTCAATGGGCGCCACATCCGACCCTTCGTCCCCACTCGGGTGTTCTCCCCTCCGGAAGGCCCGAGTCCCCAGAGTGGCTGAGAAGGAGGCCTCCACATCCTCCTCCCGACTCCTTCGCGTTTCAGCCCGGACTCCCGTCATATTCGAGGCACCTCGAGCCTTCCCCCTTTTTGCCTTCGACAATATTTCCGGCCGTGTCCACTCAACCTCCGTGTCCGAACCGGATCCGGACCCACTCGCCACCTCTGAGTAGAGGCGCTTGGTACCCAGCACCGATTCGGGCAGCGAGGTGATGGAGCCCACACTTCCCAGCGGATTCCACAGCCTTCCTTGGACCGTTCCTTCCCCTTCCGATCCACCGCGACTTCCTTCATGTTCGGGCCTGGACCGCTCCTTATCACTTCCGTCCTTCCCGCCCGAACTTTTCTCTCCCCCCACCAAACTCTTCCCCCCACGCTTTCCACTCCTTCCCTTTAGTTGGCCCTGAGAAGGGCCGTTTGATTGGCCCTGAGAAGGGCCGTTTGGGTGGCCCTGAGAAGGGCCCTTTTTCAGGAAACGCCCGGAGGCGTCCCGCAATTGAGTTCCGTTCATTTTAGCGCAACGATTGCTCCTTCTTGCACAGTGCCAATTAGCCGTCGGCCTGCCACTCCGTTACGGTGGTCAGGACGCGACGTTGCCCAGGGGACGCGACGAGGACGCTAGCACTGTGGGGTGTCCCCCAACCTAACCTAACCTAACCTAACCTAACCTAACCTAACCTAACCTAACCTAACCTAACCTAACCTAACCTAACCTAACCTAACCTAACCTAACCTAACCTAACCTAACCTAACCTAACCTAACCTAACCTAACCTAACCTAACCTAACCTAACCTAACCTAACCTAACCTAACCTAACCTAACCTAACCTAACCTAACCTAACCTAACCTAACCTAACCTAACCTAACCTAACCTAACCTAACCTAACCTAACCTAACCTAACCTAACCTAACCTAACCTAACCTAACCTAACCTAACCTAACCTAACCTAACCTAACCTAACCTAACCTAACCTAACCTAACCTAACCTAACCTAACCTAACCTAACCTAACCTAACCTAACCTAACCTAACCTAACCTAACCTAACCTAACCTAACCTAACCTAACCTAACCTAACCTAACCTAACCTAACCTAACCTAACCTAACCTTTTTTTTTTTTTTTTTTTTTTTTTTTGTTTTCGCAGGGGAATGCATTTACGCACTGAGTGTGGGACTCCTGGGCAGCTAATCGGCCCAGACTACCCACTAAACCCCTGCGGATGCCATCGGCCGCTTTACAAAGAGGCGCCTCGGATCTAACTAGCACAAGGCGCCTCAGCGACTGGCCGGTCTCTTTCACCAGAGACCGGACTCTCCACTCTCAGGGGCCCTCCGACATCTGGAGGACCCCTGCCGCCGGGTGGGACCTCTGTCCCACCGATTCAGGGGGGGCGCCCGCAGGCGCGCCCCCAACCACCAAGGCGAGCCGCACGCCATCCAGTCCGGAAGCAGACCGGAGGCAGCGGCTCTCCGTCTTATTCGGCCGCAGAGGATAGGGACAGCGGCGCACCGTAATACCGGCAGTCCTCCTCCTCTGCGGCCCCACCGACCACCATGCCTGCGCCATGGCCGCGCCTCATTCGGCCGCAGAGGATAGGGACAGCGGCGCACCGTAATACCGGCAGTCCTCCTCCTCTGCGGCCCCACCGACCACCATGTTTGCGCCATGGCCGCGCCTGGTCGCGGAGGATAGGGAGAGCGGCGCACCGTAATACCAACCCCTCCTCTTCCCCCGCGACCCCTACCACGGCTGTAAGAGTAGAGGGCTTAGCCCCCTTCTCTCACAGCCACTGAGCCAATTGGCTCTCCAACCTGGGTTACCCGACATGGGTAACCCACCACCAGTTGCCAGGACATTTGCCAACGGCTAACAAGACCCCTAAACGGGGAGTTATTAACCGTCGCCCAGGGTGCACCAGCCCAATAACTTGTCAGCCGCCGCTATCACCGAATCAAAGATCAAGTGACAGAAGCAAACCTTCAAATCATCGAGCCAACGTGGAGGTTTCCTGACAGTAGCACCCCAACCTAACCTAACCTAACCTAACCTAACCTAACCTAACCTAACCTAACCTAACCTAACCTAACCTAACCTAACCTAACCTAACCTAACCTAACCTAACCTAACCTAACCCAGTCTCCCCGCCGCGCGCGAGCTGAACGCACATGGTCCGCGTCGCTCCGCGCAAAAAATTCCCCATTTTTCGTTTAAAAAATTAATACCTCCGGATCTAAAAGTGCTACAGCTAAGTGAGATACCTTAAAAAATGCGTGCATATTAGTGCTATAAACTGTGTGTAGTGTTATAAGTGTAGATTTTTAGTAACTATTTTTAAAAGTGCAAAAACTCTAAATTTTCGTTGACTTTTTTCATATTAAAATCAATAAAAAAACCCAGTGGACAGATATCTTTATGATTCATATACCAAATTAAAGGTTACAACAGTGCGCAACTTTTGACATATAGTACAGTGATATTAAGACAATAGTGTAACAACAGGAAACCCAAACATTTTCACTTCTAAAAATTTTAAACTTCAAAAAATTTTTTCTCTGGAATAAGATCGATAACCCCACTTTTTTGAACTGCTATCTTATGTGTAAAATCAGTGACCACAATTTCACCAAATTTGAGACATTTCTGCTGAGCCATCAGGTGGCTATCACAGAAAAACGATCACAGCCAATCAGCGGTTTTCTTGTGTTTGCGGCTAAACCCATGCACCTACGCTAGTGGTTCAACTGCCTCCTGAAGTGCGGTAAGAAGACGCATCTGAAGGCAGTTTCACCAAGTTCCTGGGATCCCGCGTTCCTGAGATACAGCCGTTTTTCCTGCCGAAATTCAACATCTGGCGACTTCGCGTCATCACACACCAGGACCCTGGAGCCCCAGAGCTGAGTGACATAGTTGAGCCCCTAGTGCATCTATCTGACCATAATTGTGCCAAATCTGAGAATTTTCCCTGCCATAGTTCCTGAGATAGTTCGTCCTAACCAAAAAAGAGAACACTTTCTCGACGACTTTACGTAATTTCAAACTGAAAAATCACTTTTCTCCTACGGGATTTTTGGACAAACCAACAATATACATCCATAGTCTAGACCTAAAAAATAAGTTTCACGCTGTTTTTGGAATTTTATACCCAGTACTTTCTGAGATATTAAGCTCGTAAAATCGGAAATTTTCACTACTTTTTCGCATTTTTGGTCAAAATTGCACTCTTTTCCAATAGATTAGACCCACAGAAGTACACCTACGCCATTTTTGAAATCTTTTCTCAACTAGTTCCTAAGATATTAATTTATAAAGTTAAAATATTTCTCTTATCCTTTTTTTTTTTTTTTTTGTAAAGTCATTTTTTTCTTTCATTTACCATGGCTAGCGTTAAAGCCACCTTGCCCACCCCCCCGACCCTCCCCAATTTGTCAGAAAACCCCACAGAAAAAATATATCAGCTAGCAAACATCATTATTGAAGCAATCAATCAAGGAAAAAGCGTCACAGCACCCAATAAGAAATTAATAGTAGAAGCAGCAGAAGCTATTAAGAGCACTACGATAAGAATCACATCGAGCAATAGTGAGAAAAGCTCTCAGGACACCCCTAACCCCCTAACCCCAAACCCCACTATTCAGGAAGACACTCTCAGACGGGTTTTTAGGGAGGAGCTTGAGGCGTTCCATACCCTCTCTACTCCCTCCAAGGCCCCCACATATGCCTCTTTGACCGCCAAGACCCCCACTAAACCAGCCATTCTTGTCAAGACCCCAACCCCCGACGGCGACAACGCCAAACCAGCTATACAGACTCTGAGAGAACAAATCTCATTTAAAGATAAGAACTTCGCCCCTAGCAAAATAACCCAGATTACAAAAGACAAACTTATAATAGAAGTTGAAAACCCACAACAACAGAAAGAAACATTAGAGTACATTAACCAGTTCGAACACCTGAAAGCCTCTATACCAAAGAAACGTAAACCACTGATTATTGCAAAGGGAATCCATAGCCGAATAAAAAGAGAAGAACTTATACAAATCATCACAACACAAAACACTCTCCCAACAGAATCAATCAGGCTGTGCTACTTGACTAACAACAGGAACCCTAAACTATACAACGCCGTACTAGAAGTCGACCCCTCTGTTTACGCCCGTATCATCGGACTAGAGAGGATCGCTGTTGACTTGCAACGAGTGCACGTAGCCCCCCAAACAAGATTTATACAGTGCCACTCGTGCCTCCAATTTGGACACACGAAAAACAAGTGCACATCCAAAACTAAACCGTGCGCACACTGTGCATCCCCTGACCACCAGATTGACACCTGTCCAACCAAGAACGCTCCAGAGTCAGCCTGCTGTTACAACTGTGCAGGCAAAGGCCAAATAAGGAACATCCAAGACACACAACTCAACCTAAACCACTCCGCAACCGACCATAAGCTGTGCCCTAGAATAAGGGCAGCCATAAACAGAATAGAAGAAGCCACTGACTTTGGATATTAAACAGAAACGAAATTCCTCCAAATAAACCTCATGAAGAGCTACCGCACGCACCACGAATTCATTCAATATTTTCAAAAAGTTAAAGCAGCAATCCTCATTAAAAACAAAATTTCAGCCCTCGGAATGGCACAATCCTCCAACAGTAACATAGCGGTAACACAACTAAAAATGGATTACAGGAAATAACAGGCCATCACATTAATAAATTCTTCCCAAGTTTAGAACAATTAAAAAAATTACAGAAAAAAAAAAAAAAAAAAAATAGCACCGAATTTTGAAACTACTCAACTTATAACCTAGCATACAACCCATGAAACACCTAATAGAACACTGCCCAAAATTTTACAAATCAAGAAACGAACACAAAGAAGTAGCCAGGATCTACAAGATAGACCCATATGACCTATATCAAATTCATCACCGAGACTCCACCATCAAGACATTAGCAACCATTTACACAGCATACTAACTAACTTGAAAAAATTTAACCTACAATTGTAACTAGATTAATAATTAAGTGATTATAAAATAAACGCCACTGTATCAAATCGCAGAGGCAACAAAACTGTAAAATCAAAGACAATTGCTTATGTAAAACTACGATATATATTATGTAAGAAACTCTGTAATAATGCTCGATAATAAATTCCTCCCGGATGTCGTGTAGCATCCAGGAGAAATCTAAAAAAAAAAACCTAACCTAACCTAACCTAACCTAACCTAACCTAACCTAACCTAACCTAACCTAACCTAACCTAACCTAACCTTTTTTTTTTTTTTTTTTTTTTTTTTTTTTTTTTTTTTTTTTTTTTTTTTTGTTTTCGCAGGGGAATGCATTTACGCACTGAGTGTGGGACTCCTGGGCAAACGGCCCAGACTACCCACTAAACCCCTGCGGATGCCATCGGCCGCTTTACAAAGAGGCGCCTCGGATCTAACTAGCACAAGGCGCCTCAGCGACTGGCCGGTCTCTTTCACCAGAGACCGGACTCTCCACTCTCAGGGGCCCTCCGACATCTGGAGGACCCCTGCCGCCGGGTGGGACCTCTGTCCCACCGATTCAGGGGGGGCGCCCGCAGGCGCGCCCCCAACCACCAAGGCGAGCCGCACGCCATCCAGTCCGGAAGCAGACCGGAGGCAGCGGCTCTCCGTCTTATTCGGCCGCAGAGGATAGGGACAGCGGCGCACCGTAATACCGGCAGTCCTCCTCCTCTGCGGCCCCACCGACCACCATGCCTGCGCCATGGCCGCGCCTCATTCGGCCGCAGAGGATAGGGACAGCGGCGCACCGTAATACCGGCAGTCCTCCTCCTCTGCGGCCCCACCAACCACCATGTTTGCGCCATGGCCGCGCCTGGTCGCGGAGGATGGGGAGAGCGGCGCACCGTAATACCAACCCCTCCTCCTCCCCCGCGACCCCTACCACGGCTGTAAGAGTAGAGGGCTTAGCCCCCTTCTCTCACAGCCACTGAGCCAATTGGCTCTCCAACCTGGGTTACCCGACATGGGTAACCCACCACCAGTTGCCAGGACATTTGCCAACGGCTAACAAGACCCCTAAACGGGGAGTTATTAACCGTCGCCCAGGGTGCACCAG
Organism: Plodia interpunctella; assembly: GCF_027563975.2. Taxonomy (NCBI): domain Eukaryota; kingdom Metazoa; phylum Arthropoda; class Insecta; order Lepidoptera; family Pyralidae; genus Plodia; species Plodia interpunctella. The sequence continues at coordinate 63,774 of NC_071301.1, forward strand.
CCCAATAACTTGTCAGCCGCCGCTATCACCGAATCAAAGATCAAGTGACAGAAGCAAACCTTCAAATCATCGAGCCAACGTGGAGGTTTCCTGACAGTAGCACCCCAACCTAACCTAACCTAACCTAACCTAACCTAACCTAACCTAACCTAACCTAACCTAACCTAACCTAACCTAACCTAACCTAACCTAACCTAACCTAACCTAACCTAACCTAACCTAACCTAACCTAACCTAACCTTTTTTTTTTTTTTTTTTTTTTTTTTTTTTTTTTTTTTGTTTTCGCAGGGGAATGCATTTACGCACTGAGTGTGGGACTCCTGGGCCGCTATCCAGCCCAGACTACCCACTAAACCCCTGCGGGTGCCATCGGCCGCTTTACAGGGAGGCGCCTCGGATCTATCTAACACAAGACGCCTCAGCGACTGGCCGGTCTCTTTCGCCAGAGACCGGACTCACCATTCTCAGGGGCCCACCGACACCTGGTGGACCCCTGCCGTCGGGTGGGACTAGTCCCACCGATTTAGGGGGGCGCCTGCAGGCGCGCAAGGTAGCGCCTGCGTCGCGCCCCCGTCCGCCTTCTGCGGATCGGCTCCGCGAGGGGGTGGTCCTCGCGGTTCCTTTCCTCGGCCTCCCTCTGTGACATAACAGTCTCACAGAAGGAGGCCACTGCCGCCCAGGCTCCGTCACTCCCGAGCATCGCATTGACGACACTCGGGAGCGACAGATCCACTCCACCGAGCACTGCCACCAGATCGTGGCGCTGCCGACTCCACCTGGGACACTGCTCTAGAACATGTTGAGCAGTGTCCCGAGCCTCGCCACAATCGTGGCAGACCGGCTCGGTCTCCCGCTGGGCCACGCGGTGCAAGTACTCACCGAAGCAGCCATGCCCGGTGAGCACCTGCGTCATGCGGAAGGTGAGAGGCTTGCGCCGCCTCAACATCCATCTCTCCAGGACCTGGCGCAGGGCCTCCACTGTGCGTACACCGTACGTTGCCCGCGCCAGGTCTGCCTCCCACCTCCGCATGAGTTCCGCTTGCCCTCGCAAGCGGACCCGCCGGACTATCTCAGGCGAGGGGTGCTCGCCGATTTCCCTCCTGTTCGCCACAAAGTGGTAAACCTCGGCGAGCACCTCCGCCACCAACTCCCACGGCGGGTCGCCCGCGAGGGCTGTGGCCGCAGCGTACGCCACGGTACGGTACCCCCGTATCGCCCTTACCGCGATCACCTTCTGCGCCTGCCGGAGAAGGCGCTTATTCTCCGCGGCAAGGGCGTCCACCCAAACGGGGGCGCCGTACATCGCCATACTCCGGCACACGCCGGAGTACAGCTTCCGTACAGCGTCGCTGGGCCCACCCAGATTGGGCAGGAGTCGGCCCAGCGACGCAGCCGTCCTGACGATCCTTTGCCCCAGCTCTCGGAAGTGGGGGACAAAGGACCATCTCCCGTCGAGGATGAGGCCCAGGTATTTCATCTGGGCACTCACCCTCAACTCCTCATGACCCACCTGGAGGCGCGCCCCTGGGGGAGGTCCTCGCGTCCGGGCCCCGCGGAAGAGGAGGACTTCGGTCTTATCCAGTCGGACCCGAAGCCCCAGCCTCTCTATGCGGCCGACCAAAAGGGCGAGGCCCGTTTCGGCCAGCCGCGCCGCCTCACCGAAGTTCGCACCCCGGGACGTGAAGAGAGTGTCATCCGCATAGCAGATGACACCCGTCCCGGGGGGAAGCCGGCACCGCAGGACCCAATCGTATGCGATGTCCCACAGGATAGGGCCGAGAATCGACCCCTGTGGCACACCGCATCCGACGCTCCGCCGAACCATACGACCCCCCCCGTCCTCGTACAGGACAACACGATCCTCCAGGTACACCCCCAACAGCCGCCGCAGGTACGAGGGCACCCCAAAGTACCGGAGTGCCTCCCGTATTACACTGTGCGGGATGCTGTTGAAGGCGTTGGCGACGTCTAAAGACGTCGCCAGGGTCACATCGCCTTCTCGATCCGCCTCCTCCGTCACCGACCGCAGACGCCTGAGGGCGTCGATGGTGGACCTCTTGGCCCGGAATCCGTACTGCACGTCAGAGAGACGCGGTCCCGGGCCTTCCTCCACATGCCGAACGAGGCGAGAGGCCACAACGCTCTCTAGGGCCTTCCCAGCCTCGCTCAGCAGGACCAGAGGTCGCACCGCCGAAGCCGAGTCCAAGGGCCGGCTCCCCTTCGGAATAAGGCAGAGCCGGCCCTCCTTCCATAATTTCGGGAACTGCCCCTCTCGCAGACAGCGGTTGAGCAGCCCCCGAAACTCCTCCCCGAGGTGCACGAGAATCAGCGCAAGCACTTTCCCGTGCACCCCGTCTGGACCCGGTGCCCTCTTCCTTGTCTGGAGGCGGTCGAGGACCACCTCCATTTCGACGTCGGTGACGGGAGGCGGATCCGCCTCCATCTCTTCTCCCTCCGCGTCAGGCGGCTGTCGGGCCATCCTCGGAGGAGAAAACCCTCGCGGATTGCCGGGGAATAGATCCCCGACAATCTCCCCCAGCAGAGCTGGCTGAAGGGTCTCCGTTAGCGGGGTCGCCTGTGGGCGCAATTTGTCTCGCGCCCACTTATACGGCCGGCCCCATGGGTCTCTTTCGATACCCTCCACCAGCTCCTCGAAGGCTTCCTCCTTGGCCCGACCGATGGCCAGCTGCAGCTCCTTGCGATTTTCCACATACACCGCATACAGCTGACCATCCCTCTCCTCGTCCCGGGGACTGCGCCGCCTGCTTCGACTATAGGCCCTTCGGGCCGCGTTGCAGGCGACGCGAAGGGCGGCAATCTCCGCCGACCACCAATAGACCGCCCGCCTAGGGGGGGCTCGACCTACGCTTGGCATGGCCGCCCGGCACACCACTGTGAAAGCGTCGCCGAGACGGTCAGCCGCATCGTCCACCCCCATTCCGTCTAGAGGCGGGAGGCTCCAGCGGCCGACGATGGCCGCCTCTTCCGCCAGCTCCCGGTCAAGCCGCGTAAGGGCCCAGCGCGGGAACCGGCTGCGCACCCGGGACGATGATGCCGCCTGACATTGGGGGGCGGCCGACACCTCGAACCGAATATACAAGTGGTCCGAGAGTGTCTCCACCCCCCCTTCCACCCTCCAGTCCGACACGGAGCGCGCGGCGGAGGGGGTGGCGAACGTCAGGTCCACCACCGATCCGCCCGTCCGTCGCACGCACGTGTGGGCTGTCCCCCTGTTTAGGAGAGACAGCCCCGCGGCCAGCGCCCACTCTTCCACCTTTCGCCCCTTGGGCTCCGTGGCCGGGTTCCCCCACGCCGTTGATTTGGCGTTGAAGTCACCGGCCACGAAGACCTTTAGGGGCGCTAACCGCCTTATCTCCGGCCCCAGAGCATCCAAGAACCGCTCCAGGGCCGGCAAATCCCGGTTCGGGGAGAAGTAAACACCAATTATGGCGTACTCTCCCCGAACCGCCACCACAAAGCCGTTCCCTCTCTTCTTAATCGCGAGGGGAGGGGCGGCACCAGGCCTAGCCACGATGGCCACGAGGCCATCCAGATCCCCCGCCCAGTGGGGCAGGGAGGGAACCGCGTACGGCTCCGCGACCACCGCGACATCCAGATCCCACTCCGCCATGGATTGCAGGAGGAGGTCCTGCGCCCTAGCGGAGTGGTTGAGGTTGGCCTGGAGGAAGGTAACCCCCATCACTCCTCCATTTGGCCGACTGGCGCCTCCCCTTGCCTTCCCTCGCGCGGAGGAGGGGACGGCCCTTTCCCTCGGATCGGGGGTGGGTTGCAGGCCCTACCCCCCATCACGTGGCCCGCCGGCTTGCCGGCGTCGCGGCATACCGCGCAGCGGGGCTCCGCTGTGCAGGAGGCGGACAAATGCCCTGCCTCCCCGCACCTATAGCAGAGCCGGCTGCGGTCCGTCTGCGAGGGGCACAGCGATGCGGTGTGCCCCTTCCCCATGCACTTGTAGCAGTGCATGGGGCGCGCCTCCAGGTGCCGGAGCTGCACTCGACTCCAGCCTACCGTGAGGCTGCCCGCCTCGATCAGCTTTTTAGCCGTCGTGACCGGGCAGCGCATCAGGGCAGAGCCAGAGCCCCGCCAGTCTGAGCGGATTTCACCCACCCAGACCTGGTCCTCCGTGCAGCTCCCGGCTTGCGCGACCGCAGCCTTTATCCGCTGCGCCGTTGCCGCATCATTCAGGCCCGTCACGCGGAAGTCCGCGGTTTTGACGGGCCTGGAAACGTCCGCGACGCCGGAAAGGGCCGCCTTCAAGGCCGATGCAAGCGCATCTGCCTTGTCTGAGTTGGAAGGGCCAGAGACCTCGATTAGCCTCGCCCCGGTCGCACTCGGGCGAATCCGAAGCGAGCCGATTCCTAGCCCCTCCAGGCTCACCGCCTGCTCGGCCTTGAGGAGGGCGGAGCTGTATGTGGCCCCTTTTTGCGCTGCCTCCGGCTGTAACTTGAGAATTACAGCCGAGGAGCTAGGGGCCGACAGCTTGGCCGCCCTCGCTGGCGCCGCCCTGGGGGGTGCCTTGGGCGCCGTTGCAGTGGCCTTTGTTGGGGCCGCCGCCGGTCGCTCCGCAGGTTTGGGCTGGGACTTCTTTCCCACGCCCTTCCCCTTCCCCCTCCTCCCCCGGACTTCGACCCAGGGGAGCTCCGGGCATTCGTCGACCACAGCTGTTGAGGTCGACGGCCCGAAGGGCCCCCACTCTGTCACTCCCCCAGCACCTACGCCCTTACAACCCCGCCTCTCAGAGGCCGGGCGTGCAGGGGCCCGAACCTCCAACTCCACCACCGGCTGCTCAAGCCGCGGCGCCGGACCCAGACCGGAGGCCTGATCAATGGCCGTCCTTGCAGCCCTCGCCACTTCGGAGTTGTCACCCGCCAGAGGTGGACGAGTGGCACTCCGAGGACACCCAGCCAGTCCTAACGCTGCCAGACGGCCATCAATCAATCTGGCCATCCTCTGCTCCAGCTCATCCTCCACTGGAGCAGCCTGCCGCTGCACCGTCCGCGCAGCCTGAGCAGCCTCACGGCGAGCCTCCTCGAACCCCCGGCGGAGCGCAGCGACCTCAGCCTTCATAATGGCCACCTCCCTTTGGAGGCGACCATTATCGGCCTTAAGGCGTCGAACTTCGTCCGACTCGCTGCGCGCCACCAGGGTGTCCACGATATCCCTGATATCCGAGGAGGCCCGCATAATTTTGGAGTTAAAGCCCCCCTTGAGGGCGGCAGTCTTTCCGACGAGGCTGGTTATTATACCCAGCCTCTCCACCGCAGTGGCCATGAGTCCATCAGCACCCATGGCCCCAAAGTCCCGCGCATCAATGGGGGCCACCACCACATCATCGTCCCCACCACTCGGGGGTCCTCCCCTCCGGAAGGCCCGAGCCCCCAGAGAGGCCGAGAAGGAAGCCTCGGCATCCTCCTCTCGACTCCTCCTCGCCTCAGCCCGGGCCCTCGTCAGGTGCGAGGCACCCCGGGCCTTGCCCCTCTTCGCCACTGACTGTGCCCGTGGCACACCGACCTCAGTGTCGGTGCCGGAACCAGTCGCCACCTCAGAATAGAGGCGCTTGTTGCCCAGCACCGACTCCGACAGCGAGGTGATGGAGCCCGCACTTCCCATCAGGCTCCCCATCCTCTTTTGGCCCACAGCGAGGCCACTCCCGTCCGTTTCCTCCCCAGCGGAATGTTCAGACCCTGAACATTCCATTTCCCCCCTTCCCTTTGTTTGGCCCTGAGAAGGGCCTTTTGGGTGGCCCTGAGAAGGGCCTTTTGGGTGGCCCTGAGAAGGGCCTTTTGGGTGGCCCTGAGAAGGGCCTTTTGGGTGGCCCTGAGAAGGGCCTTTTTTCAGGAAACGCCCGCGGGCGTCCCTCAAGGTTTGGTCATTAGATGACATTCTTCACAATTGCAAACTGCTCCTTCTGCACAGTGCACTTTAGCCGTCGGCCTAACCACTCCGTTACGGTGGTTAGGACGCGACGTTGCCCGGGGAACGCGACGTGGACGCAAGCACTGTGGGGTGGTTCCCCAACCTAACCTAACCTAACCTAACCTAACCTAACCTAACCTAACCTAACCTAACCTAACCTAACCTTTTTTTTTTTTTTTTTTTTTTTTTTTTTTTTTTTCTCGTGTGGAAAACGCCTCCGCGTGCCCGGCGCCGGGGCATAGCGCCGGGGTATGTCCGACTTGCACGGACTAAAAACCACACGGTGTCCTTCTCGGCTTTCGGGCCGAGGCTGCGGGATCGCTCGCGCATGCACAACGCGGCCTCGGCAAAGCTTTGGTCCACCATCGCGGACCTCTTCAATTTAGGAGCTTTACTCCTCATCCGTCTCGTTGGGCGGTCGCACCGGACACCAGTGCTCCCGCGCCTTCTTGGCCTGTGGCTGTTCAGGCGTCGGACTGCCCCGTCCGGCGCCCGCAGGCCGGACCTTATGGTGGTCTAAGGTCCATATTTGCGCGCCTCCTACGGCGCACATTGCGTGCTCGGCGAGATGGTACAGTACTCGTCGCCTCTCTCACTCTTTCCGCTTCCTCCTTGGTCTCCATGACAGCCTCACAAAACTCTGCGACGGCCTGCCAAGCAGCTTCACTTTCGACCATTTTATCGAGCACCGTTGACAGCTCGAGGTCTTGTACGCCCAGTGTTGCGACGGTGTTTTGCCGCTCTTCTTCCCACGCCGGACAAACGGCCAAAGTATGGGCAGCTGTGTCTGTTTCGGCATCACAGTGATGGCAGCTCTCGTTTTCCTCCCGGCCGATCCGACACAGGTACTTCCCGAAGCAGCCATGCCCCGAGAGCACCTGTGTCAGTCTATAGGAGAGACTGCCGTGCCGTCTATCTACCCACTCCACCAGTAATGGACGGAGGGCCGAGATGGTGTATTGCCCGGCGCTGGGCTGGGCCAGTTTCTCTTCCCACTCCTCGATGGTCACGCTGCGTAACCTCATCCTCTGCCCGTTCACCTCCGACGGTGCTTGTGGTTGACCCTGTTGCAACATCTGCTGCCGCCAGGTATACAACTGGGCGAGGGCTTTAGCCTCTAAACTCCAGGGCGGTGTTCCCGCCAGGGCGCATGCTGCTTCACCCGACACTGTGCAATAACCGCGAATGACTCGTATGGCCATCAGACGTTGTGGTCTTTGCAAAACAGCCGCGTTCCGGGCAGATAGACTCGGTCCCCAGATCGGTGCACCGTACATTGCCATCGATCTCACTACTCCCGTAAATAGGTTCCGGCATGCGACGCTTGGTCCGCCCAGGTTTGGCAAGAGGCGGGACATCGCAGCCGCCGTCTTGGTGAGTTTGGGTGCCAAAAGATTAAAGTGGCGCCTGAAATCCCATCGGCTGTCAAGGACTAAACCGAGGTACTTGAGAGTCGACCCGACGTCGATACGGACCCCTCCCACAATAATATGGGCGTCTGAGGTCGGTGCCGCTCGGGGACCATGAAAAAGTAGGGCTTCCGACTTGCGGAGGGCCACCTCCAGTCCCAGCCGTCTTATCCGGCCTACAATTTGAGCGACTCCGGCAGTGGCCACCATAGCAGCCTGCCTATACGATTTGGCCCGCACGGTGACTAGGGTGTCGTCGGCATAACAATGTAGCGCGACACCAGGAAGTACGGTCCCGCGCAGGACCCAGTCGTAGCCGATGTTCCACAGGAGCGGTCCGAGGACCGACCCCTGTGGAACACCGCACGACATTTGCCTCAGTTCAGGGCCGTTGAGGCCCGGGTAGACTACCGCTCTGTCACTGAGGTATGCGTCTATAATTCGGCGAAGATATGCCGGCACACCATGGTATTTCAGCGCCTCCCTTATGGTAGCCCAGGGCAAGGTGTTGAAGGCGTTTGCAATGTCTAAAGACACCGCCAGCACCACCTCACCCCGGGACGTCGCTTCACTGGCCAAACGTTGGACACCAGAAATAGCGTCTATCGTCGACCGACGGCGGCGAAAGCCAAATTGGTTCTCGGCAAGATCCGGTCCCACCCTGCTCAAATGCTCGACAATTCGATCTGCAATCACCTTTTCCAACATTTTGTCCACCTCATCAAGCAGTACGACTGGCCTATAGGCCGAGGGGGACTCTGCCGGGCGACCCTCTTTTCGTAGGAGCACCAGTTTCCCCGTCTTCCACCTAATAGGAAACCGTCCCTGCTCTAGGCAGGCTGTGAGGAGCTGACGGAATCGGGTCCCAAGAGTCCCGAGGGCCAGCACGAGCGCAACCCCCGGGATACCATCCGGACCCGGGGCCGTGTTCTTCCTCTTCATCCTGCCTATCGCGACTTCCAGTTCCTCCTCGGAGACTGGGGGAACAGTGCCAATCTCTTCATTTAGGTCGTTTAACCGCATTGCCGGTGGCACAAAATCAGATCGACCCGCCGGGAATAGGGCACTCACCACGTCGTTCACCAGTTGTGGCGGCATACTCTGGGTTAGGGGAGGAGCCCATGGGCGAAGTTTCCCCCGCACCAACAGGTAGGGGCGCCCCCACGGATCTCTGTCCAGAGTCGCCAATAGCTCTTCTCGCGCCCTGTCTTTGGCAGTGCGAATGGCCACCTGGAGTTCTTCCTTTGCCGCTCTATACTCCTCGTAGAGTTCCGCCTCGCGAGCGGCTGTATCTGCGGTGCGGCGACGTCTTCTCCTATGACGAGCATAGAGGCGGCGACGAAATATGCACCTTCGCCGGAGTTGGGCAATCTCTTGGGACCACCAGTATACTTGCCGTCGGGACGGTACTCTCCGTACTCTGGGCATCGCCGCGTCACACACAGCGGTTAACGTGTCCCTAAACCATTCCGCCTCCTCATCCACGTTTATAGGCTCAGCGGGAGGTGCCGACGCCCAGGCCTGTACTATCGTCACTTCCTTTAGCAGCTCCTTGTCGATCCGTTTTATGGCCCAACGGGGGCTGCTTACGTCAAGTCCGGTAGGCGTAGCTGGCTGGCCGGAGGTCTGGGCGGAGACACTGAACCGAATATACCGGTGGTCAGAGAGCGTCTCCACCTCCTCAACAACCCGCCAGTCCGCAATTCGTCGAGATAGGGAGGGGCTGGCGAACGTTAGATCAACGATTGAGCCACCCCTTTGTCGAATACAAGTGTGGGTCGTTCCCCGGTTCATGAGTGTGAGACCGAGTTGCAACGCCCACTCCTCAACTAGCTCGCCTCTCGCGTCCGCAACCGGGGAGCCCCACGCCAAGGACTTGGCGTTGAAGTCCCCGGCCACGATCACGGGGCGAGGATGGCTGCTGACCACGACAGATCCTAAACGTATGAGAAATGCCTCATAGTCGGCTAGAGCCCTGTTGGGCGAAAAATACACGCCGACCACTACGCAATCCCCTATCCGCGCTGCAACAAACCCATCGTCCCTGGTGATGTTTTCAGGGAATTGCGAGCCTGAGGAAGGCGACGAGATGATGGCCACCGAGCAGCTAGCATCCCCCACCCAATCGTCACGAGGCGGAACAAAGTATGGCTCCGCAACTATCGCCACTTTGACACCCCACTCCGCCATGCTCTGACACAGAAGGTCTTGTGCTCTGGCAGAGTGGTTGATGTTGCACTGCAAGAATGTCGTACTTTGAGACATTATGGACATTCCATCTCAAAAGGTTCCACACCTTGTGACGATTCGGTGGGGGGTATTTTAGGCCGAGAGGCTGGGGCCTTTTTGGGTGTCTTGCCCGTCTTCTTATTGGCTGCCTTACATAGTTTACTGCCGATTGCATGATCGGCGGGCTTATTGGCCTCCGCGCATACGGGGCAATGGGGCGCCGCAGAACACGTCCTGGCCTCGTGGCCTCGTTTGCCACATCGGAAACAGAGGCCACTACAGTCTACCGCAGAATTGCATTGCGTCGCCACATGCTCACCCGTGATGCATCTGTAGCAGCGCATCGGCCTTTGCTTTAACAGCTTAACACTGGCAGACACCCAGCCAACTAGGAGCCGACGGCCATCCTCCAGCTTTTTAGCCACAGTCACCGGGCACGCTACAATCGAGGTCCCCATACCACGCGGTGCACGACGAATCTCGCCTACTTTAAGGTCCAGCTCAGAGCAAGCTCCAGCCTTGGCCAGTGCTGCTGTCAGCTCTTCCCTAGTCACGGAATCATCCAGGCCAGATATTCGCAGGTCTACCCGCTTTACAGGTCTGGAGACCTTCACTTCCTCCGGATTCAGGGCTTGCCTCAGCTTGTCGGCCAAGGCGTCGGCTAGGGGGCCACTAGAACTGCCGGGCACCTGCAAGAGGCGGGCACCAGTGGCCGTGACCTTGCACCGCATGCCCTCGATACCCAAGCTCACAGTATCCACCTGACTTTTTGCTCGACCCAACACCTCCTCATATGTCACGCCATTTTGAGAAGCGTGCGGCTGCAGGGTCAAAACAACCGCTGTTGACCGGGGCGGGCGAAGCCTGGCTTCCTGCCGTTTCTTCTTCTGGGCCTCTTTTCTAGTGGCCTTCTTTTGGGACTTCTTTTGACCCACAGTTTGCCAGGCACCCTCTTCCGCTTGCTGTGGGGCAGCTGCCGCGGCCGCATCAGGTGCAGTCTTGGAAGACTTGGCCTTCTTCCTTTTAGCCTTCTTGGTTTTAGCTGGGGCTGTGCTTGTACTCGGCTGAGAGGGCGGGATGTCGACCGCCTGCGATACCTGTTCCACAGGAGTCTCTGCCAAAGTCGGCCTGGCCGCTGTCTTCTCGGCAAACGTGGCCATAGTTGGAGCTCTACCTTTGCTGCCCCGGTCAGAGGCCAATGTGGGTCTGAGGACTTTCCCCTCCAAAAAGTTTACTTTCGTAAGGACCTCTTCCCTGAATCGACCGAGTTCTTCTTTAAGGAGACTCGTCAGCTGTTTCTCCAGTGCTGGCGTGTCCCGCGGCGCTTCAGTCTCAGGTTGAGCTGAGCGCTTCGACTTGTAGACCTCCGTTCGAATCTCGTCTAACTCTTGACGAAGGTCAGCCATCTCCTGTTTTAGGCGAGCGTTCTCCGCCTGCAAGCGGCGCGTCTCGCTGGAGGTACATCTCTCCATTAGCTCGTGTGCTAAGTCTTCAATTGAGGCTGCCGCATCCTTGAGGGTCTTCTGGGCGGTGCCCTTCAGGCCTTTGGACATCTTCCCAACCGCTCTTATTGCCGCAACAGAGTTGTTCAGCCTCTCCTCTATAGACCCGGTAGTTAGGTCTTCCGGCTCGAATTCCGCCTCAGACCGAGTGGAGGCGCGTGACGCTGCCCTCTCACTCCTGACCGCCACCTTTTTGGCGGCTTCAGCCAACTGCCGATCCTCCTCACCGATGCGGACCTTCAGAAACTCGGCACGACGAGTAGCCTGAAGAGCCTCCCTTGCCTTCCCGAGGCCAATACATTCGCCGGTTGTCGGCGGTCTTCCTCTACCTCTCTTACCGCGCTGAGCGCGCGCCTGTGGAGGATTATCCTCATCCGTCGCAGAACTCAATTCCGGGCTCTCCGTGTTCCGCCGTTTCCTGAAGAAGCGGGACTGTCCGCAACCACTACTGGCACTCTTAACACTCATTTCAGAGTCCGAAACCTGTGCGACAACATCTCCCGCATTCTTTCCCACCACTTCGTCTCCCACCACTTCGTCTCCCACCACATCGTCTCCTACTACTGCATCAACAATTGCGTCCGAAGGCGCAAGGCGTAAATTGCCCCCCCCAGAATACGAGGGGCAGCCGGTGTCATTAGACACCGGGGTGGATTCTCCGACCGCGGTACGGCCGGTACCACCCTGGGGTAGATTTTCTTTATTCACGACTTGCATTTTTTGAACGTTCCTTTTTTTAATTCAGGTGTGCGGTCACCCTAGCATTGACCTAAGCTCAATTACCCGATCCCACCCCAAACGACTGATTTTTCGAGTGGTTTACTCCACCGGACAGACTGAGGAAGAAAGGAAGGAAAAGGGGGAAAGGATAGAGCGATCCGCATCGCCAGTCGACTCTCATTATGAGAGAAGTACCGGGAGCAGACCGACTCTTTAAGGATGGGAAGAGGACAGAGGGAAAGGAGGGAAAGGATTGCAGGACATTGGCCAGCAACCAACAAGACCCCGTAGGGAGTTATTGATTGCCGTTTCCAGGGTGCACCGTCCTGAGCCCTTGTCAGCCCATTAAAGCTTTCAAGGGATCAGGCACTCGGGGAGGTTTCCTGCACTAGCACCCCAACCTAACCTAACCTAACCTAACCTAACCTAACCTAACCTAACCTAACCTAACCTAACCTAACCTAACCTAACCTAACCTAACCTAACCTTTTTTTTTTTTTTTTTTTTTTTTTTTTTTTTTTTTTTTTTTTTTTTTTTTTTTTTTTTTTTTTGTTCTCGCAGGAGGAAACCCATTTACGGGCGACCCAGGGGAAGAACATCTCCCCCGGAGTGTGGGGCTCCCAGGCCGCTGCCGGCCCGGACTACCCACTAAAACCTCCTGCGGCGTTTTCCGTCCGACCGTTAGTGGGGGCGCCATGGGATCGCGGACATTTCACCACGACGCCCCCCGGTTCTGCCTCGCCAGGCGTCCTCACCGTAGCAGACGACGGGCGAATCGTGCCCGCCGCCTGCCACGTCTGCCTCTCCTATTTAGAGGGGCGTTGGCTTGCGCCTCACGCTCCCTCTCGGCAGCCTCCTTCTGCGACATGACAGCCTCGCAGAAGGAAGCCACCGCATCCCAACACCTTTCGCTGCACAGCATCTTTTCTACGACGCTGTGCAGCGCAAGGTCTTCTCCTCCCAACTCCACTATCAACTCCACCCTCTCCTCCGCCCACCTTTCACAGTCTGCCAGAGTGTGTTGTGCCGTATCATCCGGCTCCCCACACTCATGGCAGACTGCGCTCTCCTCCCTTCCAATCCTATGCAGGTAATGACCGAAGCACCCGTGTCCGGTCATTACCTGCGTCAATCTATAGGTCAGCTGGCCGTGACCTCTTCTAACCCAGTCTGCGAGCGATGGGAGGAGCGCCCCAATGGTTCTCACGCCATATGGGGAGTTTTCTAGCTCGACTTTCCATCGCTCGCGCAGTCTGTCCACGGCCAGCTGCCTGACCGCCCTCATTTCCCTGGGAGCGAGCCTGATTCCAAGTGCCCTGCACCTGGCCCGCTCCCGGTACACCTCTGTCTGTACCTGGGCTTCCAGTTCCCATGGCGGGGTTCCGGCAAGAGCACAAGCCGCTGCCCAAGCCACCGTCACATAGGCCCGGGCAATGCGATTGGCCACCACTTTTTGTGGCCTACGCAGCCGGGCCTTATTGGCTGAGGAGAGCCTGTCCGACCAGATCGGTGCCCCGTACAGCGCCATGCTGCGGGTAACTCCCGCATACAGCTGGCGGCACGAGGCGCCAGGCCCTCCGACATTGGGCAGCAGACGGCTCATTGCCGACGCCGCGCCTATTACTCGGGGAGCCAGCTGCCGAAAGTGCTCCCCGAAGTCCCAGCGTGAGTCCAGGATGATGCCCAGGTACTTTAAGTACGGCTTCACCTGGACTCTCTCCCCGCCAATGGGAACGCATTCATTCGAGGGCGGTCTCCAGCTTCTCTTTCTCCCGAAGGCGATGACCTCGCTTTTTGTGAGGGCCACCCTTAGTCCCAGCATCCTGATGCGTGTGAGCATCAGGTCTGCCGCGACCGCCGCAGCCCTAAGGGTGCTCTCCAACTGCTCCCCCCGGACAGCCACCATCGTGTCATCTGCGTAGCAGATAACTATTGTCCGGGGGGGTAGGGCCGCGCGGATGGCCCAGTCGAAGCCGACGTTCCACAGCAGGGGGCCTAGAACCGAACCCTGGGGAACGCCACAGGTCATCGCCCTCGCCTTCCTTCCCTCCCTGTCCTCGTAGAGCACCTCCCTTCCTGTTAGGTAGTGCCCTACGAGGTTCCTTAGATAGAGGGGCACTCCGTGATACCGGAGCGCCTCCTCTATCACTTCATAAGGAAGGGAGCCGAAGGCGTTCGCTATATCAAGCGATACGCCAACGGCCCCTCCCCCTCCTCCAATTGCTTCCTCCGAGAATGCCCTCAAGGCCCCGATGGCATCAATGGTGGACCGCCCCTTTCTAAAGCCATACTGGCAGTCCGACACATTGGGCCCAGTGTTTTCCAGATGCTGGGCGATTCGGGCTGCAACGATGCGCTCCAGCAGCTTACCCGTCTCGTCCAGCATCAGGAGGGGCCTCCACCCCGAAGGAGAGTCCTCAGGCCGGCCTTCTTTCCTAATAAGGACCAGCCGGCCTTCTTTCCACGGCTTTGGGAACCGCCCCGTCGACAAGCAGTCGTCGAACAGCTCTCTGAGGCGGCTCCCAATATGTTTCGCCGCCACCGGGAGTATGGGACCAGGGACCCCGTCTGGGCCTGGGGCCTTTCTGCGGCCCTCCAGACGCTTTAGTCCCCAGTTGAATTCCTCATCCGTCACCGGTGGCGCGCTCGCCGTGGTGGACTCCCGTTCAGGGGCCGACATCCTCGGAGGGACAAACTCCTCAGCAGAGGGGAACAGGCCTTCCACGATCCGTTTGAGGAGGCCCGGTTCTATGGAGGCCGTGGGGGGGGCGTATCGCAGTTTATTGCGTACTGTCCTGTATGGCCTCCCCCATGGGTCCCTGTCGAGCGTGGCCAAGAACTCCTTGAAAGCGTCGTCCTTGGCCTTGGCTATCGCAGCCGACAGGGTCCTTTTGGCCTCCTGGAGAGCGAGGTGCAGGCGCTCCTCCTCTCCATCCACAACATTACGCCGCCGTCTGCAACGCGTATATTCGCGACGGGCTTGGTTACTGGCGGATCGGAGAGCAGCAATCTCTTCCGACCACCAGTGAACCGCCGTTTTTGCAGCCGGCGGCCCGGACCTCCTCATCGAGGCGTCGCAAATGTGCGTAAGCGACGCACGTAGGCCTGTTGCCCTCTCATCCACACCAAGGGAACGGCTTGGTGTGGGTCTAATCCATGCTTCAGTCATGGCCGCCTCCTCAGCCAGGTCCCTGTCGAGGCTAGCCAGACTCCATCTCGGGAACCCCCGGTCCCGCCCCCTCAAGCCCCGTACGGGCTGCTGGGGCCTGTTGGAGACCCCCATCCGGATGTACCTGTGGTCCGAGAGGGTCTCCACGTCCTCCAGGACACGCCAGTCCACGACGCGCGCGGCAATGACGGGGCTCGCGAAGGATATGTCGACAATCGACGCCCCGTTCCGCCGCACGCATGTGTTGACGTTGCCCCGGTTTAGGACTTCAAGCCCCAAACCCACAGCCCAATCGTACAGGGCCTCTCCCCTCGGATCGTCGACAGGAGAACCCCAAGCCGAGTGCTTGGCGTTGAGGTCTCCCATCAGTAGCACCGGTGCTGGCGCCGCTCTCCCGATTACCACACCCACCCTCTCGAGAAAGTCCTCAAAGGCACGCAGCGGCCTATTGGGGGAGAAGTATGCCGCAACTATGGCAAACTCCCCCCATTTTGCCGCCGCGTATCCCGGACCACTATCGATTCTCGAGAGGGGTGGGCGATCCCCGGTTCGGGGAGAGGTAATCGCCACCAGCCCGTCCGTGTCTCCGATCCAAGTAGGAAGGGGGGGGACGCAATACGGCTCCACCACGACGGCAGCACCAATGGCCCACTCCGCCACGTGCTGGACTAGGAGGTCCTGTGCACGGGCGCAGTGGTTTACATTGGCCTGCAGCACTTCAGCCTGTTGCACAGATCTACCTGGCATCAGTGCTCCATGGTGGCGCCCTCGGAGGTTCCCTTATTTGAGGGGGCCAGTTTGCCCCGCGTGCGCGGGGGATTGCACGAGGGGCCGCCCATTACGTGTTTGGCGGCCATCTTGTGTGCGTAACACACCGCGCACCAGGGTTCGCTGGCCCCGCACTCTGAGGAGATGTGTCCTGTTTTGCCACAGCGATGGCATAATTCCGACCTGTCCACCGGGGACGGGCAGAGGGCTCTAGTGTGGCCTATGCCCATGCACCGGAAACACCGCATGGGCAAGGCCTCCAGCCCCCTGACCTTGGCGGCCGTCCAACCGACGAGGAGACGCCCCTCGTCTATGAGGGCGTTGGCAGCCGCCACAGGGCAGGTGATGATCACCGACGCCGTCATGTCCGGCGCCATACGGATATTACCCACCCTGATCTGTCCCGGTAGACATTTTCCCGCCCTCGCTGTGGCCTCTGTTAGGGCCTCCGGCGTTATTCCCTCATTAAGGCCAGAGACCCTAATTTGTGCCGCCTTAAACGGCCTTGACACCTCCGCCTCGCTGCCGATGATCTCCCGGAGCTTCTCTGCGAGGCTGTCCGCCGCAGCCCCGCTATTAGCTCCGGGTATTTCGATAATTCGGGCCCCCGTTGCCGTGCCGCGAACCGCCGACACATGGTTCACCCCTATCGACGAAAGGTCGATGGTGGTGGCCCTCGTTATCACCGCTCGATAGTCCATTTTGGATTCCGGCTTGAGGGTCACCACCACCGCCGAAGTCTTAGGTGGGGTGAACCTAATCTTTTTAGGCGGCTGTGCGCTCGCCTTGGGGGCCTCCATTTGGGTAGGCTTCGGCTGGGTAGAAGGGGAGGGTTTACTCCTCTTCTTTTTCCCCCTCTTGACCACCTCAGCCCACCCTTGTTCATCTTCCTGAGGCGGAGGTACTACAGCAGTAGGAAGTTCGGCGGGTGCCTGGGCCTGTACCGTTCCCT
Source organism: Plodia interpunctella (assembly GCF_027563975.2). Taxonomy (NCBI): domain Eukaryota; kingdom Metazoa; phylum Arthropoda; class Insecta; order Lepidoptera; family Pyralidae; genus Plodia; species Plodia interpunctella. The sequence continues at coordinate 80,457 of NC_071301.1, forward strand.
GTTTGGACTGCTTTTTAGCCAGGGCAGCTTTGGGTGCAACTTTGGGTGCAGGCCCAGGTCGTGCTGGGGGCATCAGGGTAGCCCCCGCAGCTACGCCGGCGTAACTTGGCCCGGTTTTAGGGGCCTGTGGTTCGGCCTCCTTCTTCCTGTCGGCTGCCAAAGGCGGCCGAACAATCGGTTCAGGAGCCAACAAGCCCCTTTTCTCCGCCTCCTTGAGGCGGTCGTTAACCATGCCCCCCAGCTTGAGGAACATGTTCCTTTCAAAGGACTCCCTCCATTCCGAAAGGAGACCCTTGATGTCCTCAAGGGAGGGGACACCCGCCGCTGTCTGGGCCTCAGTAGGCGCCAAGGATGCGCGCTCGGCAAAGGCCGTACGCAGGGCCTTGGTTTCCTGTTGGAGGAGCGAAAGCTGCTCCCGCATCCTCTTATTGTCCGCTCTTAGGATGCGGACAGCCTCCGACTCCTCACATTGGGCCTCAATCTTGCCCGCTGCTACAATTATATCGTGGCAGGCCTCGTTCATGGCCCGCCATGCCGTCCCTTTCAAGTTCCCTGATTTTCCGGCCTCCGCTAAGACCCTCTGAGCAGCCGCCCTCACAACCTCCAGGTGCTCGTCCACCAGGCACCCCTTCTTATTCCCCTCTTTTTCCCTCAAATAATTGCTGCTGCCAGCCTTGTCCATTTCGCGCTCGAATTGGGCGTATTCAGCTGACAGGTCGCGCAGCCTTTCTTTTGTCTCGGCCGTGCCCGTGTAAGAGCTCCTGGTCACCGCTCGGCCCCTCGAGACAGAGGAGACCTTGTTGGAGGCCCTTTCGGCCTCCTCCACGTCCTCCGACGCCTTCCTTTTTGGGGCTTGACCCCGCTCCTTCCCACCTACCCTGACGTCCGGGAGCCAGATTGACCCGTCCGAGTCGCCGTCCGAAAAGTACAGCGACTCCGACCGGCTAACCGGCTCACCCACGTCCTCATTGACCCCCACAGTAGATCTCTTACCCCTTGGGGTCAGAGATCTCCCCCTTAAAGATTTTTTGGCCACAGTCCTACCCATATTGGGCCAGACGTGACCACGCCAAAAACAATTGGCCCCAAATGGGGCAAAACAAGAAGCAATTTACAGACAGGGGGCAGAAATCGGCCCCTGTCTGGCTACAGGAACGCACAGCGGTCCGATAGCTTGGTCAGATGCACCCAACCAACAAATAGGATCTCGTCAGTGCCCCGACTCAACAAGGAGCCAAGACACTGAACCCGTCAAGACAAAAAATGAAAAACCAATAAGGACGTCAATTCGCCCTTATCGCCAATTAATAATCGCAATAACACCTCGGTTAGCACACTCAGTACAGCAGCACACTCAGTACAGCCAACCTAACCTAACCTAACCTAACCTAACCTAACCTTTTTTTTTTTTTTTTGTTTTCGCAGGGGAATGCATTTACGCACTGAGTGTGGGACTCCTGGGCAGCTAATCGGCCCAGACTACCCACTAAACCCCTGCGGATGCCATCGGCCGCTTTTTACAAAGAGGCGCCTCGGATCTAACTAGCACAAGGCGCAAAAAAAAGGATAGGGAGAGCGGCGCACCGTAATACCAACCCCTCCTCTTCCCCCGCGACCCCTACCACGGCTGTAAGAGTAGAGGGCTTAGCCCTCTTCTCTCACAGCCACTGAGCCAATTGGCTCTCCAACCTGGGTTACCCGACATGGGTAACCCACCACCAGTTGCCAGGACATTTGCCAACGGCTAACAAGACCCCTAAACGGGGAGTTATTAACCGTCGCCCAGGGTGCACCAGCCCAATAACTTGTCAGCCGCCGCTATCACCGAATCAAAGATCAAGTGACAGAAGCAAACCTTCAAATCATCGAGCCAACGTGGAGGTTTCCTGACAGTAGCACCCCAACCTAACCTAACCTAACCTAACCTAACCTAACCTAACCTAACCTAACCTAACCAACCAACCAACCAACCAACCAACCAACCAACCAACCAACCAACCAACCAACCAACCAACCAACCAACCAACCAACCAACCAACCAACCAACCAACCAACCAACCAACCAACCAACCAACCAACCAACCAACCAACCAACCAACCAACCAACCAACCAACCAACCAACCAACCAACCAACCAACCAACCAACCAACCAACCAACCAACCAACCAACCAACCAACCAACCAACCAACCAACCAACCAACCAACCAACCAACCAACCAACCAACCAACCAACCAACCAACCAACCAACCAACCAACCAACCAACCAACCAACCAACCAACCAACCAACCAACCAACCAACCAACCAACCAACCAACCAACCAACCAACCAACCAACCAACCAACCAACCAACCAACCAACCAACCAACCAACCAACCAACCAACCAACCAACCAACCAACCAACCAACCAACCAACCAACCAACCAACCAACCAACCAACCAACCAACCAACCAACCAACCAACCAACCAACCAACCAACCAACCAACCAACCAACCAACCAACCAACCAACCAACCAACCAACCAACCAACCAACCAACCAACCAACCAACCAACCAACCAACCAACCAACCAACCAACCAACCAACCAACCAACCAACCAACCAACCAACCAACCAACCAACCAACCAACCAACCAACCAACCAACCAACCAACCAACCAACCAACCAACCAACCAACCAACCAACCAACCAACCAACCAACCAACCAACCAACCAACCAACCAACCAACCAACCAACCAACCAACCAACCAACCAACCAACCAACCAACCAACCAACCAACCAACCAACCAACCAACCAACCAACCAACCAACCAACCAACCAACCAACCAACCAACCAACCAACCAACCAACCAACCAACCAACCAACCAACCAACCAACCAACCAACCAACCAACCAACCAACCAACCAACCAACCAACCAACCAACCAACCAACCAACCAACCAACCAACCAACCAACCAACCAACCAACCAACCAACCAACCAACCAACCAACCAACCAACCAACCAACCAACCAACCAACCAACCAACCAACCAACCAACCAACCAACCAACCAACCAACCAACCAACCAACCAACCAACCAACCAACCAACCAACCAACCAACCAACCAACCAACCAACCAACCAACCAACCAACCAACCAACCAACCAACCAACCAACCAACCAACCAACCAACCAACCAACCAACCAACCAACCAACCAACCAACCAACCAACCAACCAACCAACCAACCAACCAACCAACCAACCAACCAACCAACCAACCAACCAACCAACCAACCAACCAACCAACCAACCAACCAACCAACCAACCAACCAACCAACCAACCAACCAACCAACCAACCAACCAACCAACCAACCAACCAACCAACCAACCAACCAACCAACCAACCAACCAACCAACCAACCAACCAACCAACCAACCAACCAACCAACCAACCAACCAACCAACCAACCAACCAACCAACCAACCAACCAACCAACCAACCAACCAACCAACCAACCAACCAACCAACCAACCAACCAACCAACCAACCAACCAACCAACCAACCAACCAACCAACCAACCAACCAACCAACCAACCAACCAACCAACCAACCAACCAACCAACCAACCAACCAACCAACCAACCAACCAACCAACCAACCAACCAACCAACCAACCAACCAACCAACCAACCAACCAACCAACCAACCAACCAACCAACCAACCAACCAACCAACCAACCAACCAACCAACCAACCAACCAACCAACCAACCAACCAACCAACCAACCAACCAACCAACCAACCAACCAACCAACCAACCAACCAACCAACCAACCAACCAACCAACCAACCAACCAACCAACCAACCAACCAACCAACCAACCAACCAACCAACCAACCAACCAACCAACCAACCAACCAACCAACCAACCAACCAACCAACCAACCAACCAACCAACCAACCAACCAACCAACCAACCAACCAACCAACCAACCAACCAACCAACCAACCAACCAACCAACCAACCAACCAACCAACCAACCAACCAACCAACCAACCAACCAACCAACCAACCAACCAACCAACCAACCAACCAACCAACCAACCAACCAACCAACCAACCAACCAACCAACCAACCAACCAACCAACCAACCAACCAACCAACCAACCAACCAACCAACCAACCAACCAACCAACCAACCAACCAACCAACCAACCAACCAACCAACCAACCAACCAACCAACCAACCAACCAACCAACCAACCAACCAACCAACCAACCAACCAACCAACCAACCAACCAACCAACCAACCAACCAACCAACCAACCAACCAACCAACCAACCAACCAACCAACCAACCAACCAACCAACCAACCAACCAACCAACCAACCAACCAACCAACCAACCAACCAACCAACCAACCAACCAACCAACCAACCAACCAACCAACCAACCAACCAACCAACCAACCAACCAACCAACCAACCAACCAACCAACCAACCAACCAACCAACCAACCAACCAACCAACCAACCAACCAACCAACCAACCAACCAACCAACCAACCAACCAACCAACCAACCAACCAACCAACCAACCAACCAACCAACCAACCAACCAACCAACCAACCAACCAACCAACCAACCAACCAACCAACCAACCAACCAACCAACCAACCAACCAACCAACCAACCAACCAACCAACCAACCAACCAACCAACCAACCAACCAACCAACCAACCAACCAACCAACCAACCAACCAACCAACCAACCAACCAACCAACCAACCAACCAACCAACCAACCAACCAACCAACCAACCAACCAACCAACCAACCAACCAACCAACCAACCAACCAACCAACCAACCAACCAACCAACCAACCAACCAACCAACCAACCAACCAACCAACCAACCAACCAACCAACCAACCAACCAACCAACCAACCAACCAACCAACCAACCAACCAACCAACCAACCAACCAACCAACCAACCAACCAACCAACCAACCAACCAACCAACCAACCAACCAACCAACCAACCAACCAACCAACCAACCAACCAACCAACCAACCAACCAACCAACCAACCAACCAACCAACCAACCAACCAACCAACCAACCAACCAACCAACCAACCAACCAACCAACCAACCAACCAACCAACCAACCAACCAACCAACCAACCAACCAACCAACCAACCAACCAACCAACCAACCAACCAACCAACCAACCAACCAACCAACCAACCAACCAACCAACCAACCAACCAACCAACCAACCAACCAACCAACCAACCAACCAACCAACCAACCAACCAACCAACCAACCAACCAACCAACCAACCAACCAACCAACCAACCAACCAACCAACCAACCAACCAACCAACCAACCAACCAACCAACCAACCAACCAACCAACCAACCAACCAACCAACCAACCAACCAACCAACCAACCAACCAACCAACCAACCAACCAACCAACCAACCAACCAACCAACCAACCAACCAACCAACCAACCAACCAACCAACCAACCAACCAACCAACCAACCAACCAACCAACCAACCAACCAACCAACCAACCAACCAACCAACCAACCAACCAACCAACCAACCAACCAACCAACCAACCAACCAACCAACCAACCAACCAACCAACCAACCAACCAACCAACCAACCAACCAACCAACCAACCAACCAACCAACCAACCAACCAACCAACCAACCAACCAACCAACCAACCAACCAACCAACCAACCAACCAACCAACCAACCAACCAACCAACCAACCAACCAACCAACCAACCAACCAACCAACCAACCAACCAACATTGTACATCACCCCAATTCTCAAAATTTTAATAAACCATTTGTAACTAACCAGAAATTTAATAAAATGCCTAATCAGCATAATTTAAAATTTGGTATTCCCCAATTTCAAAATATTTCGCATAACAGATTGCCTAACCAAAATAATTTTAAATTTGGTATCCCCCATAATCAAGGTCAATTTGGTTTCAGACCAAATTTCAATTCACCAAATAAAGGAATGCCATTCAAAAGTCCCAATGCATTTAATCAACAAAATACACTTCAATCAAGGTTCTGAGCAAAAATACCGTGCACCCTTCCAACACAGTGGTTTTAAATTTGGTATACCACAACAAAAATAACAACCCTCTAATAATAATCAATTTAAATTCGGCATACAAAATCAACAAAATTTGCCTAATTATAATGTTGATACTGACGATTCTGTGAGACAAAATATGCTTACTAATGAATTATTTTATTGTGAGGAACCCAGTGACTTAGAATATTATGCAGATAATAATGAGTACACATATTACACCAATGACTTTAATACTATGATGCAACAGACGCACTCCCTGTTAATTATGCGGAAATTTCTGAAAATATGTTTTCAGGAATTTCCGTACATAACGAAACTAACTACAACCCCGAAAATTTTTGCAATGTAGCCAGCAACAGTCAAGTGAAATAATAAATTTAAACTATTGTGATAGTATACTTAAATTACCACATATCGAAATACCGGAAATAAACTAAAAATTTCTCATTGACACTGGAAGTTCCAGATCATTTATCAGCCCAGCCAAAACTGAAGAATTTTTCAGTAAATTCAAAACATATGAACCATTTACCGTGGTAAGTACTCATGCTCAGAGTACGCACAGTGATGCATATATGTATATATACATTCATATATACATACCTTTATTAAAAACCTTTAAAAGTACCCTCTATCATAAATTTTACGTTTTTGATGTAGATGGACAGTATGATGGCCTTATAGGTTCTGATCTTCTTAAGAAATTTTCAGCAAATATAGATATGGCTAATCAAGTCTTGCAGACACCTAACTCATGTATACCTATTATATATACCAAAAAAAAATAGACAAAAAAGAAAAACAATTGCAAGATTATTTAAATGATTTAACAGGCAACATTTCAAAATTACGTAATAACAAAGATCGTAAACGATCATTATTTCCAATAACAATTTCTTCTTCAAATTCCCAAAAAAAAATCTTGTATTCAACCGCAGAATAATGGCTGACGATCTCCACATTCTATTCCATCCTTGGATAGTTCCACAGCTTCCGCATCTGAAAATAAAAGTAGTGAAAAATCAAAGACCATTAATTCCGCTCGCGACTTAGACACAGAAGGTATACTTATATTACAGGAAGCGTTGATACAAAGCCGAATCAGATACTCGTATATACCTGGAACAGAAATATAATATCAGTTAAAGATTTATCTAGAGAAAAACAGAAAATATTAGAAGTTCACTTACCTGAAAATAATGCCGATCTTGTCAAAAAGTTCCTTCTTGAATACACTAAACCTAAAATAAAATACTTCTTTTACTTTGAAAGTGAATCTCATCGTAAATTATTTTCGCAAATTACTACGACTCTATTTAAAAAGGGAACAGTAAAATTGTATGAATGTACTAATCGTATTATTTATGAAGATGATGAGAATGAACAACGCGACATCATTATTAAATATCATACGGGTAAAAATAGTCATAGGGGTATCAAAGAAACTCTAGCTCACCTGAAACGTACTTTTTATTGGCATTCTATGGATAAAACCGTCACAAGTGTTATAAATTCTTGTGAAATATGCAGGAAAATGGAATATGACCGCAAACCTTTGAAGCCTGAGCTCACGTAGACAAAAACAAAGCCTTTTCAGGAAATATTCATTGACACTTTTACAATAGAGGGTAAAGCCTACCTCAAAATTATAGATGCCTTCAGCAAGCTAGGACAGGCTATAGAGATAAATCAACACCGGAAGTCGTTAGAGCGTTAATTAAATACTTCTCTATGTATGGAGTACCTAATAGAGCTCAGATCCTGGTTTTGAATTTAATAATTCATTAATGAAAGAAATGTTATCATTTTATAAAATAGAATTACACGTAGGTACCCCACACAACCCAAACTCCATGGGTTTAATCAAAAGGTTTCATTCGACTTTAATAGATATATACAGCGTAGCGAAATATGAAAGAAAAGTCACTGATGCTTCACCAGAAATAACATATGCTCTTATGTCATATAACCATACAATACATACAGCTACAGGTCTGACACCTTTTGAGGTCGTGTTTGGTCATACGGTATCAAATAGCACGTTTTCTGTAAATTTTGCAAAACAATACACACAACAGTTAGTCAAAGAACACGTTAGAAAAACTAGACATTTATATGAATATTTAACCAATAGACTAACCGAAAACAAACAAGCTGTTATGAATAAACGAAAAGGTGAATATGAATTCGATATAGATGTAGGAGACGAAATTTTCATGAAAGGTGTTAATACTAGAAGTAAAGATAAACCGAGATATCAAAAGGCCCAGGTTATCGGACCAATACATAGAAATACTGTGCCGGTTGTTACTAAAAATCGTAATACCTGTTAAAGACATTAAACGTCCTCCACAGGTTGTTGCTTCTGGGAATCCATTTGATGATCCAAATGCACCGGAGTGACTTTACGAACAATGTTGCTCAGAGGTCTATATTCGACTATACAGTCATTCAAAATTAAACAATATGCTGTTGTCTGATCAGGTATCTCGCTGTCATACTCTAGTTCAAGGCGAATGTTGATCACTGGTCCTGATTTGATATTGTCGTTCTGTCTAGAACAATCTATCACGAATAATGGTGCAAAATGTTTAAACTCTTCTGCAGTCAACAAGGCGTTGCATGGGCGGTTATAATAAGACTGCTGAAAATTCACATATTGCTCGTATATTAATGCATAGTTATGATATGAAAAGTTGGTGTTGTAACTTTCGTACGGGTAATATGTAAAGTTTAAAAAAGGTTTAACATCTCGCATATTGCAGTGATGGAACCGAGATATATCATTCATCCCGTTGTTTTTTCTATTTGTTTGTAAACCTAAAATGACGTATCTAGGTTTCTCAATTTGTAACGAAGTTTTAATTGACCAAGTGTGTTTTGTAGACTTTGGTAACAAAGGATACTCATAAAGGTCCCAGTTTCTATACACTAACTGAATGGATCTGTCTTTTCGAGTATTTTAAGTAAATTTATTCTTTCTTTATCCGATACTTTAACGTGAGGAACTCGCCATACAATCTTTTTGATATCAATACTTTTAAATTCTTCGCCAGTGTTTAGCTTTAAAGCATTAAGGTTAGTATTACTTCGTAACAACACAAGTTCATGTTTGCAATTGACAATTATTTTTTTATAATCTTCTGCAAAACCTAGAATATTGCTGAGAGGTACTGACTTTCATTTTCACTTTGTCTATTTCGATGCCGTTCAGTTCATATCTTATGTCTTGAAAAAGGAATAGAACAGGGTTGTTAGTAAAATATACTGCTTGAACTGCTTGTGTCTTCTCAATATGTAAAACATTTACCACGGCTTCTATATACAGGGTACTTGCACATGGAAGCACATATAAATCTTGTTGGTTTACAGGTATCCGAATTTCATCATTATTATTGAATGTAGTGGTATATGGCTTGTAAGAATGAATTTCTATGCCGTCAATGGAGTTGTCATAAACGGGAGGGTTAGTTATATCAATCATATTTTCTTCAAATGTAAGTACATTGTACTTCTTCCCACAAAAATTGATTAAGTTGTTTTTAATATTCAATATTCTGATATTTATCCTGGTGAGCGTATTTGTATTCACCGGAAAGTAAGTGGTATTTTTTGGAATTTCTATTATTCGGTAGGTTCCGGTCCTTCGTGTACGTGTACGTCGCGACAAGCTTTTATGATCATATGAATTATGTATAATGAGATTATAAGTTGATAGTTAAAATTTGAAAGGAAAATTTTAATTTCTTCTTTTTGGACCAAAAAAAAAACGCTTTTATTTAAGCTATTTTTTTAAGTTTTTTTTTTTCTTTTCATTAATTTTTTAATTTTTAGTTATGACTGATGGATGGCCGTGTAAATAGGCCTTCCAAGCGGGGAGGATAACTTCAGGTTCATAAGTACAGACCAAATAGATTATGGTCATTTTATATTTCTGTATATGAAAACTTCCGCAAGTCAAACCGCACTACTTCCAAGACAATACAAAGAAGGCACTTACCAACTATCACCACCAGCAACCAGCAGCTCCTGATGTCCAGGTATTCACGTTGCTATCAGGGGGCTTAGATTGATACGTTTTTCTTGTCGGAAGCTATTTTCACTTGAACACGAGTCACAAACCAAACCGCTGCACTTATTAACAGTGTCTCCAATAACTTAGGAGAATCTATGGCGGTTTTCTCACAGAGGCAAAACGAGCAACACCAAAACACCACCGCGTATTATGAGAACATGACGCAGAAAAAAAGCAAAACACTGGTGACATTTGCCCCTTAGAGTCTATGGGAACTACTAGCCACCAAGAAGATCAAGGAGGTTCAGTACCTCCGTTTATAATGCCCGAAAGAAAGCGCTAGTTCAATCTTACGGGAAGTTTTCATATTATATAAATTCCTTATGTATAAAGAACTAAAAATGAAACCCATTGGTCCAACCATACTCCCCGGCTTGGAAGTTCAAAGAACTTTCAAAGAAGTTTAAATAATTATAATCACTATGAGAGTACATGGCTAAACCAAAACAATTGACCTTTAATTGTTCAACTAAAATATATAACTCTATGTATTTAAAAAGATAAAATATTAGTTCTAAGAGATAAGTTATTACATTATTAAGTTGGTAAAGGATAAAGTTTTGCAACGGGTCTTTTATATACACCGTATTTAGTTTCTACCAAGGCGACTCTGACGATACCGTCCGTCCCAGGATAAATCATAGAATACTGACGTCTCACTAGGACAAGTTTCACTGATGAGGACATTCACTTGAAGTTCAGGCATAGATACCATACTCAAAGGAGAAAACGGTATGATAGGCCATGTAGTTGGTGGGTTGACTAACCATGGAGGACCATTCCACCAAAAGATACAAGAAAGCAGTTGTGAAGATAACATTCCACGTGATACACTATCATCGGAAGCACCGACATCACGTGGAATTCTTAAATCAGATAACAAGGTAAGTTCCGTAAGAGCCGCAAAACGACGGATCATACCCTCAGGAGAAGTTCCGTCCCAGTCTACTTCGCAGAGCCATAACTCTTTAATAAGCAGTTTAGCATATAATATAACATGGGCAATTAAACCCAAAACCTCGAATAAACGAGCTATAATTGAAATAATGTGTCTCTTCGTACATTTACCGAAGAAATCACAAACAGTAACAACAAAGTTGTCGTCAATGGGCTCACGAGTGAGACATGACCTTGGAACCTTGGGAACATTTTCCCCCTTAGAAAAAACCACCGGACTACGGTAAGAATCGTGCAAGTGCTGTAAAACCATTGAAGAGATACTAGACCACTTGACAAGGTCGAAAGATCCAGCCTTAAACATAGAGACCATATGCTGAGATAAAGAAATGGCAATCTCATTATTAACTACGGAATGAACTAAAACGTCCATATATAATTTACAGCTCCTTACGACAGCTGTTGCCTCAGGATACTCATGAGATATATCCTCAGCTAACTGTCTAACGATCCTCATTGCGAGGAAAGGACTAGACTTCAGCCCAAACAGTAATCGATTAAACTGAAAAGTACTGATATCCTCGTTAGTATTGAAACGAAATAAAATTCTTAAATATTTCCGATCATCTTCGGGAATACCAATCTGTAAGTATATTTGCTTCACATCAGCAGTTAAAGCATCCGGAGACAGTCGAAAATCAAGTAATAACAAAAACAAATCAGCCTGCAAATTAGGCCCAACATGTAATATGTCATTCAATGACAAGCCGGTATGAGTCTTGACGCTCGAATCTAAAACTATACGTGGCAAAGGCCTGTCCGAACGCACAACCGCGTGATGAGGTATATAATAACCCTCTATACGAATATCTGATTGAGGAATCTCAGACAAATAACCATTATTAATATAGTCAAAAATCGCAGTATTATAACTATCCTTTAACTCAGGAGTATGATTTAATTTGCGCTCTAAAACCATAAATCGGCGAAGAGCGATAGCTTCAGAATTCCCTAATTCAGAGAGCGAGCGACAAAATGGTAAAGTTACCGAATAATGTCCACATACATCTCGTGACACCGAAGAAGTGAACAAACTCTCACACTCTGTTTCTTCCGAACTCATATATTCAACTCGGGGCAACTCTTCTAACTCCCAGACCTTCTGAAGGGTGTCATTCAGAGCAAACCCAGTAAAAGTATGCACAGAAGAAACTTTAGGAACATCGCCCATTAAAACATAACCAAGGGTTGTCAACAAGGCAGGTGGCGCATTAGTACCTGACTCAACCCGATTCCCCAAATAAATATAAGGAAACAACTGAGCGCCGAGAATCAAATCCACCTTCCCAGGAACATTCCAGGTAAGGTCAGCCATACTAATATCTTTTAAATAAGTAAATTCACTGTTACCTATAAAATAGGATGGCAATTCATCCGTAAGACAATCAACCACCAAAGCGAAAATTTGGTATGTTTGTTTACTATCTACGCGAGATTCAATTTCGAACAAAACGGAACCATGAATAGGTCGCGAAGACAAACCAATTCCTTTGATAATAGAATTACTCAAGGGAATTATAGGTATATTCAATAACTTGCAAGCATCAATCGTCACTAAATTATTCTGGGAAGCATTATCAATTAAACAACGTATTAATGTTTTATTGTTGTTTGTCGCATCCCTAGCCCGTGCATATACCTGTGCCGTTGCTAACAAAATTGTGCTAGATTGCATTTTAACATTATAAGACATCGACACACCATCAGTAACAAAAGAAGACGTCACAGGGGCCGGTGGTATAGATGTTTGCTGCACGGACACAAAACCATCAGTGTGCAGGTTCGAACCTTGCGGCGCAGGAGCCGTTGACGTCTGTGGCTCTGAACAGGAGCACTCGACACGAGGAACCAAACGATTTTTACCGACTTGCAAAGTTTGTAAATGCGTTTTGCTTTCAATAGCACTTCGATTCGCATTTTGCACCTTATTAAAATGCAATAAAAAATGATGTCGTTTGTTACATAAATTGCAAACAGATGACGAGTTACAGCTGGAAATTGTGTGATTCAATCCACAACAATTCACACAACCATTTTTAGATTTGATAAATTCAAACCTACTTTTAGGAGAATCCAAATTACGAAAAGAAGGACAACTATACAGAGCGTGTTTAGTACCATGACAACAGGGACATTTTTCCTGTGCCATAGTCACACCGTTATCACTCTGAACAACCAATGAGGTATATGAGTTTTTCTTACGTGAATTATTAGTTGACGGTGAAAATGATTTATTAATATTCGGATTTCTAGGATTTAAATTACTTAACCGCTGTAATATTTTAACTTGATCCCTAATAAACGAAATCAGATCATCCGAAGTCGGAATTTCCTTATCACGCACAGATAACTCAAAGGCTTGAATAGATTGTGCTTCTAAATTACGCAAAGCACAGTTGAGAAAAATAAAATCCGTTAAATTCGGTATCTCTAATTGTTTCAAAGCTAAAATCGAAGCAGAGTATTTCTCAATGAATATCTCAAGGCTCTGAGCAGTTTGAGAAGTATTTTTTAAATCAAAAATATTTAACAAGTAATGAGCACCTAACGTACGTATGTCTTGGTATTTTTTAACTAAGCTTTCCCATATTATCTTATAGGTTTCACCAGTCGGGACGATCCCAGCAGTAACATTAAGGGCATTGTGAGTCAATTTACCTATTAAATATTGCACACGCTGAGAATCTGACAATTGAGTGTTATTATGAATATTTGACTTGAACGACTCATAAAACATAGGCCAGTGTTCGGTACGTCCATCAAAACTAGGAATCTCGATGGCAGGAAGCTTTATAAAACCTTTCTGGTTGGGTTTAGAAGTCGAGGGCTCATTGACCTTGACCTCCTTATCAACATTATTACGAATACGTTTTATCCGACAGTACATATCGTCAAAGGCGCTTAATTCTTGGTAAGAAGGAATAAACTTAGGATCATCAGCTAACATCAATTTATTAAGACGATCGATTATTTTTTCAAACAATTCACGTACATCGTCAATTGTCTCTGACGCAGCCATGAAACTTTCACAAGATCTCATTGAGTAATCTGTAACCTTCTTTGACAGTTCATACAAACTGCTCACGCGAGAAAATAACATTTCCTTTTTTGACGTAAGGAGACATACTTCCGGATTAACCACAGACTCATTGGAAGAAGTCTTCGAGGAAGTCATTTTAAAAAATTACGTTTTAAATTTATTTATATAGTTAGAATGAGAAATATATAGATAAGTATTAATCCACAACACTAAGAAATATCAATGTTATTTTCAATGTATTTCCTGAGGAGTGATACTATAATAATAATGTATCGAATTAAAATTAAAAGAAACTAATCAAATATGTACCTGTCAACTGAAAAATATGACAATTTAAGCCAAATTTATCTTGATACAATATGGCGGTCGCTCGAACGAATTTACGCGTCAATTATAGTTACACGCTATATTTCGAAAGATTGACCTAACCAGTTCGTATCCGGCTCGAAGGACCAATAAAATTATGGATGGCCGTGTAAATAGGCCTTCCAAGCGGGGAGGATAACTTCAGGTTCATAAGTACAGACCAAATAGATTATGGTCATTTTATATTTCTGTATATGAAAACTTCCGCAAGTCAAACCGCACTACTTCCAAGACAATACAAAGAAGGCACTTACCAACTATCACCACCAGCAACCAGCAGCTCCTGATGTCCAGGTATTCACGTTGCTATCAGGGGGCTTAGATTGATACGTTTTTCTTGTCGGAAGCTATTTTCACTTGAACACGAGTCACAAACCAAACCGCTGCACTTATTAACAGTGTCTCCAATAACTTAGGAGAATCTATGGCGGTTTTCTCACAGAGGCAAAACGAGCAACACCAAAACACCACCGCGTATTATGAGAACATGACGCAGAAAAAAAGCAAAACACTGGTGACATTTGCCCCTTAGAGTCTATGGGAACTACTAGCCACCAAGAAGATCAAGGAGGTTCAGTACCTCCGTTTATAATGCCCGAAAGAAAGCGCTAGTTCAATCTTACGGGAAGTTTTCATATTATATAAATTCCTTATGTATAAAGAACTAAAAATGAAACCCATTGGTCCAACCAACTGACTAGGTTTATAATCTATATAAATAGAATTTCGTCGTCAAATAGACGTCACATTATTTTTCAACTTACTCTCAACAAGCCCTTTCATTTGATACCCATATTGTAGAAATGCATTAAAAATAACTATTCCGCCATCTTGGATGTTCCGTCACATTGGATTTAGAATGACGTCACACAGCTCATCGTATATTGTCATCGAAACTAAACGTGTATACAAAATTTCAGCTCAATCAGTTGAAGATATATGCTTCAAAATGAGTAGCAAGATTCTACCCGAACATACATACATGCATACATAAATTGCAAGTTAAATAAATGCTTTTAAAAAACTTCTGAACGGATTTTCTTAATCGAGTACTTACCCCATACTCTCGGACACTTAAACGCGTAAACCACTTAAATAATTGATTTTTAATGCACGCACAAATGATTGATGTTACTGGCCGTCACCTTACGCCAGACACCGCAACGCCTGGTAATTTATAAGAGCAAACTTTTTATCTGCAATATCCATTAAAAATTCCAATATTACTTGGCGTTTTTAATAAAAAACGATTTATAATTATTGATGGGTATCGGGAAAACGAAGAAGACTTGCACCTTAGGAATCATAATATAAATACGTTTTCGTAAAAATATTTTTTCCTGTTTATATTTACAAAGTTTGGGACGAAATATAATTTTAAGTATAATTTCTTAAGTGTTTTTTTAAATATGATATATTGATATATTATATATATATATATATTAATATATGTATAAGACCTATATTTGGTAATAAGGACGGTTATTACCAAATATAGGTCTTATACATATATTAAAAATTAAGAGGATGAATTTACATTATTATTAAAAATGCCAAAATTTAAATAAATAAAAAAGTTATATTTTCAATAAAATTATTGAAAATTGTCGCAAATATACCCACAATGCTACACTTCCTATTCACATTTTTGTAAAGATAAATCGTTTTAACCGTCTTTTTGTGTAATAATAGTCAAATGGTCCTCTCTGGCGAGACGCGTGACGCCGTAGCGGCCGTTGTGAAAGTAGTCCTCGACCTCCTGCAGCGTGCGGTCCTTTGTCTCAGGTAGCATGACATACATCCCGACCAATGTCGATGCCATTATTACTCCGCACAATGCAAATGTTCCGTACACATTTAAATAAAACAATGAAAACAGGGTAAAATGGAAGGAAATCGATAAAAGAATAAACAAAATAAAGGCTCCGGAGACTAACGCAGCTCCTCTGTGTCGAACAGGGAACAGTTCTCCTTTCACAGCCATGGTCACGGCGCTACATCCGATATTTACTAAAAAGAAATACAAGCTCAACAAAGATATTGGCACCAATTGATAGTCACGAGAAAGCCTTTCATTTGAGATTAAATAAAGAAATATGCATGTGGGGAAAAGCGCCAGCAGCGACGAGACCCCTGAAGAAAAGAGGAGGGTGCGCCTGTTCATGACCCTCATCAGGGGGACCGCAGCGAAGGCGGCGACTGTGGTCAGCACGTCTATGATCACGATGTACTTATTGTAGTCGGCGCCAGGTCCGGTTATGTCACTCATGATGTTGGCGGCGTAGGCGGAGAAGAAATGTCTGCCACAGGCTTCCAACTGAACTATAGAAAAAACGAGAAGAACTAACGGTTTAAGAAAGTCTTTCTGTGTAAATTTTTTGAAGTAACACATCAGCTTTTGAAAGATTGTCGAGTTCTTGATGACGAGCGATTGTTGTTCTTTTTGAGCGGCAATCATCTCCTCCACTTCCCAGATAGACCTTCCCGTTCTTCTTCGTATTAGAAAGAAGTTGTTTCTGCATTTGTCATATTTTTGTTTGGTAGCGAGCCATGCTGGGCTTTCGGGGCTCGTGTAGAAGACAACGGCCGTCACCACGTATGGCACCACCGCTACCAAAGCGATCGTCCGCCAGTACAGCAGGCCCAAAACATTATGGCTTATTGTAAAGCCCAAGTTAAAACAAGCCATTTTAAGACTCAGATAAACTCCTCTTTGTTTCGGATCTGTGTATTCCCCGAGCACGACTACAGATAACATGGAAACCAGCCCTGTGCTCACACCTGTGAAGAGCCTTCCCGTCAGCAGAACTGAGTAACTCTGGCAGAAATATATCAGGAGCCATCCCACGACGCCTGGGATTTGGGCTACGAGGAAAGTGCTCCGGCGTCCAATAACGTCCATCAGGACGCCTGAAGTGATTTGCCCTACGAGGACAGCAGGACCCAGTATTGACGCTGAAAAGAGCAAAATTATTATTACAAACTATTCTTAATGTTCTTAATGTTTATCTGCCTAATGGTGCACCCAGGATCGTCGACAATGAAATGACAACAATAAAAGCTTGTTTGCTACAAAACAAGCTTTTATTGTCGTTGTGGCGACATCTACCACGCCACATGCACAACGCCGCAGATGTAAAAATCCGACCAAACGCAACGAATAACAAGCCGCACAAGTGATCCACGACATCTACGGACAGATGGCACTACGGTCGACTCTAGGAGTGGGCGTTATATAGCATAAATGGTTTTCACAGCGTTATGGCTGAACAACCACGCTGTGGATGACTTTGACAACCATCTATTTCTCACAACGTCAAACTCACGCCGTCGTCATTAGTTCCTTTGCGGACGCGGAGAAATGACAACACAAAGAAATGAACGAATGAAACAAACATCTCGGTCGCTCAACCACCCGTTCCTTTATGCGTAGGATGAAAAGAGATGGACGTCAAATCAGTTACGATTTTAACTTTTGTCGCTGTGCGGTTGGGCGATAGTCTATAAGACTGATTTAGATATTGCGTTATTTGCACTATTTCTTTCGTTTTGTTTTGTTGACCTTGAATTGGTTTTAAAATAGATTGTTTAAAAATAGACGTTTTAGACAAGGCCGGCTTCGTTTTGTTGTGTTATCCGAAAAATGTGTAACGACCCATACCTAGTCGACTCACTACCAGAAGCTAACAAGCCTAGACCGCGCAAACAGTGCGTTTTCGATTATACATTTACAATTTACATATATACAACCTCCGACATGACACCGTCCCCATGCGGTTCCCCAGGCGCAACACCTAGCCTGGCGGGAAGATCTTCCCTTTGTGGCGGTCGAGCATAATTATCTTGCTCCCGCTACATCGTCATAGAGATCTTTTTGCATTCATGTCGTGCCAAAAATTTTCAATTGTCCATTCTGTAAATCGATGAGTTGAGACGATCCTGGCTTGTCGTTCGTAAAAGTTTCGTAAAACACTTATGTAGCATATATATAGCATAGCTTACACAAGAGCGAGGCCCGGTGCAGGTCGAGCTGGAAGCCGCCGCGTGCGCGCAGCTCCGCCAGCAGCGGTGAGCTATAGCCCACCACCACGCCCTGCGCCACTACGCTGCTCAGCACGCCCACCGCAACCCAAACCTGCACAATTTTTTTTTTAATGAAGGCATCTCCTAAGCCGAGCAAACATAGTGAAATGGCGATTTGTAATGCTTTGTGTGAGTGTGGTGCGGTTCAGTTCAATCCTTGGCTCATCTTTTGTCTTACCCAGAAAACCTTAATGAGGCACTGTTGAGGCTATTGCTGTGGCCACTTACTCAATATTATTATTTCTTTAGACTCGAAAGGAAGAAAATTTTATTGAAAATTACTTGTCAACTGATGTAGTATGTGATCCTGTTTATTCTACTTAGATTTGATTATAGGTAGTAAATCTGCTCACATAAAGGGTCAGAGTAGAGGTTCCCTCTGTCATGGTTGACATCCATATAGTGAAGGCAGTAACAAGCTAGTGTAAGAATAAGTAACGTTAAGCCCTTCTGGCATGATAAGGACCAACACTGTTTATGAGTTTGTTTCGCCATTTCTTCTCAGTCTGCAGTGGTTGTTCCGAAATGCCAGTAGTTTGTAGCTTATTGAGAAATTACTATAAAATATTAGGTCCTTACATATGAAATTGGCGTTTGGTATAGGAGGAACAAAAAGTCAAATATTTTTTAATATAATATATTTATTTAATCAAAGTAAGAACCATCATTATCTATGCATTTTAGTCATCTCATAGGTAGTTCCTTCATCCCTTTACTAAAACAACCATTCGGACGGGAATCAATAAAATCTTTGAAGGCGGTTTGGACTGCCCTATCGGCGTTGATTTTTTTCCCTTGGAAGAAGTAATCCAAATTTCGAAAAAAATTGTAATCTGTTGGAGCAAGGTCCGGAGAGTACGGTGGATGTCTTAGACATTCCAATTGAATTGGTAGCCGTCTGTTGTGCAGTGTGTGGTCTAGCGTTGTCGTAAAGCAGCAGTGGCGTGGAGCGATTGACCAGCCTCGGTTGTTTAGCAGCTAGCTTTTCCATCATAGTTTGTAATTGCTGACAATAGACGTCTGCCGTAATCAACTGGCCAGATTTGAGAAAACTGTAATAACGACACCGGCACTAGTCCACCAAACGCTTACAAGTAACTTTTTTGGGTCAATTTTCGCTTGGGGCAGGATTTGGCTGGCTGGCCAAGGTCCAGCCATTGCGAAGCGTTTCCGATTACCGTAGAGAATCCACTTTTCATCACAGGTAATGATTTAATTTTAAAACCCTTCATTATTGTGCCGGTTAAGTAATGCAACGCAGCAGTCGACACGCGTTTGCCGGTTTGCTCCACTCAATTCGTGAGGTACCCACTTTTCAAGTATCTTAATCTTCCCAATTTGTTTCAAGTGGATTAAAATAGTTGTATCACTAACATCGAAGCCTGAAGCTAACACGGACGTGGTTTGCGATGGATCCGCTTCCACAATAGCCTTCAGTTCTTCATTATCAACTAGGGTCTCCGGCCGTCCACGGGGCTTGTACTGCAGGGTTCTGCAGGGTTCTCATCAAAGACAAGTAATTCGTTCGAATCATATCGGATCCGTATAAATTTATTCTTAAAAAATAGTAAACAGGACAAGTTTAGTAAAATATTAACGTTAATCAGTGACAAATATAATAAATTATAAGGACTAGTGTTATCTATAATAAATATCAAGAAAAGTGAACGATATAAGTGACGGAATTAGTGGACATTAAATTGGACAAAAACTTGTGACAAGATAAATATTATGTGTTTACTAAATTAACTTTGCAACAAAAATGGGGTTTTTCAGTGACTAACAGTGAAACTATAACTTAAACAGTGAAAATATCCAAAAAATATTTTTATGGAACGTTAAAGTTTTAAAATATACGTAAACAAAGACAATCGACCAATCAGCTGTTTGTTAATTATCAATAGTTCAGCATAGTAACGCCATCTTGCGGGGAGTAGCTAACGAATAATAGGCGCCATCTATGGGTAATGACTGAAACAATTATTAAGTAATACGCGAATCTGAACCATAGTGTAGTAAACGCCATCTAGTGGGAAGTGGCTGTATCTATCGACCATAATCACAAAAACAAAATTAAGATCCTTAATATAATTAATAAAAACGCACAAAATGGCTTTATGTGCAGGTTGTAAACAAAATCTACCATGCAGTGGATTTTTGAAATGTTCTCTATGTAAGCAATGCTATGATCTCGACTGTGCAAATGTATCAGATAAGCGGTTCTATAGAAGTATGACACCAGAACAAAAGCTTAACTGGAAATGCCCTGCCTGCTTGTGCAATATGCCAAAGAAAAATAATATTAACTCTCCAGCTAGACCGCCTCTACCAGGCACAACGCACGAAGAAGTGTGTAACGAAAATGTAACACTAAGGCGAACACTAAAATTAACACAAAATGACAGTTTAATTGATCTTGACGTAGATGCGATAACGGGACATACACAGATCAACAAATCGCCCTGCACTAGCATTATTTCACACAGCCAAACTCAACCAGTAAACGCAATAACTTTGGATCAATTTAGCCAACTCCTTGATATAAAATTAGAGAAAATGAAAGAATCACTCCTATCTCAAGTAAAAGAAACAATACAAAAGCTTCAAAATGACGCTGCTGACAGCAATTCTATTTTTCAAAAAGACACGGAGGAAAAAATAGTAAAAATAAATAAAAGCATTACTAATATACAACGCGAACTGCAAGAATTAGAGAGCTCAAAAAAGATTGTACTCCATGGCTTACCTGAATACCAACATGAAAGTGAATATGACCTATATGACGAAGTAAATAAAATATTTTTAGAAATCTTAGATATTGACGCCAACCCGTTTATAGAACAAATAAAACGCATGGGACGTAGAGGAACTCGGAGACCACTTGAAATAGAATTTACAAGTAAGCGATTTACAAGATATATAATAGAGAAATCTCATTACTTCAGAAATACTGGATTGACGATTGAAATATTTATGACAAGGGAAAAACTACAAGAAAATATTGAACTCAAAAAGAAGCTAAAGGATTTCAGACACAAGGGACACCATGCTATCATAAGAAATAACCGACTAATTGTTGATGGAAAACTATATATACATACAGATGCATCACAAACTCCCCAGAATTACATCCCTGGGATAAACGCAGATACGGAAGATAACCTAGTACCATCTCAAACTGACAGTAACCAAGCCTCAAGATCACAAAGTCAGTTCTTTCGATAACCACTTTAACATCATATTCCAAAATATACAAGGTATCGGTAAGAAGTTGCACTTAATAGAGGAATTAATATCATCCTTGAAATTTGATGTTATTTCATTGTCAGAAATTAGTAGAAAAAATGAATTCTGTAACGCAATAAAACTTCCGGGTTATACTATAGTTTCCAAATATTGTCGTGAGATTCACAAACTCGGCGGAGTTTGTATAATTGTTAATAATAATATTGAATGTATAGAGAGACAGGACATTGTAAATTATTCCAAAGAATTTGTTATAGAGTTTAGTGCAATAGAGATACCCCAAAGCAACACTATTATAATAGGATTATACAGAGCGAGTCGAAAAATAGACCTTTTTTACGAGCAAATGACACAAGTACTAAGACAAATAAACAAAACGGACAAAAACAAACATGTTATAATCGGAGGCGACTTCAATATAGACCAATTAAATAAAAAAAATAGAAAAACGGCAAGAAAATTCATTAACTTCATGAAATCATATAATTTCCACCAATTAATCAAAGACCCTACTAGAGTTACAAAAAAATCCTCGACAATTATAGATTTAGTTTTTTCAAATAATATTGACCAGGTCAAAGAATCAACAGTGAAAGACCATGGGCTTTCAGATCACAAATCTGAGAATATAAAAATAGAGGGTAAACCTCAAACTAATACAAAAACCAAAATACCAACTGTAAAGAAGCGACTTTTCTCTAATAGAAAAATTACAGATTTTAAAAATTCACTAAAAAATATAGACTGGAAGAATATTTTAAGCCACAAATCAGCTGATCTTCAAAATAATTATAAAAAATTTCATCTTGTTATACAAGATCTTTTAAATAAACATATACCTTTACAAACAATCAAATTGAAAATCAAACCTAAGAAATCATGGCTAACAAAAAGTTTGAAAAACGCATGCCGACATAAGAGAACCTTAAAAATAATACTTAATGAAACAAATAGCGAGGTCATAAGGAAATATTACAAAAATTATAGTAAAATATTAAAAAAGGCTGTAAAAATTTCTAAAAAACAAACATTTACAAGACAAATAAATAACTCTGATAATAAATACAAAACAATGTGGAAAATTATAAACACAAAGACTGGGAAATCTTATATAAATAGAAATAAAAACATTAAATTAAAACTAAATAACGAAATAATAGATAACCCCAATAAAATTTGCGACGCATTCAATGACGTCTTCACTATCACAAATGAAAACTTACCCCCCAAAAAATGCAAAAAATACCACTACAAAACATAGAAAATCAAATAAATTCAATGTTTTTAACACCAGTAGACAATAAAGAAATAATAGGCATAATTAAAACCATGAAAAATAAGCATAGTTATGGGGTGGACGACGTCCCCCCAATATTAATTAAGAAATGCGCGGAAGAGTTTGCTCTACCTTTGACTCTCCTCGTGAATCAAAGCTTCGAAAGTGGCGAATTTCCTGACTTATTAAAAATAGCCTTAGTAAAACCAGTCCATAAAAAAGGAGATACCACTTCGCCTCAAAATTATAGGCCTATAGCACTGTTATCGAGTTTTTCAAAAATATTCGAAAAAGCAATGTGCAATCGCTTATATTCTTTTTTGGAAAAATACAATATTCTAGACGATTGTCAGAATGGCTTCAGGAAAACAAGGTCCACAACAAAGGCAGTATACAGATATATCCAAACCGCTCTATCGCACTTAAATGAAAAAAAATACGGACTCGGATTACTACTGGATATGAGCAAAGCTTATGAAAGTGTAAATTATGGTATTTTACTGTCAAAACTTTACAGTGTGGGCGTTCGCGGAACAGCTTTAGACTGGTTTAAATCTTACCTATATAATCGGAAGCAAAGTGTACAAATAGAACATCTAAATAACAACACTGAAATAGAAACTGTAAGATCTCAAGAAGAAATCTTAACTTGCTCTATACCCCAAGGAAGTGTTTTGGGATGCGTCTTGTTCCTTATATATATTAATGACCTCCCAAAATTGATTAAAAAGAATGACATAGTTCTACCAGTACTTTTCGCAGACGATATTTCAATACTTATAAAATGTGACAACTCTAAGGAAGCAAATGAATTATTACATGACACAATACAAACTGTGACTACTTGGCTCCAAAATCATAATCTCAATATAAACTACACTAAAACAAAAATTATACAATTTAGACCCTATACAAAAAAACCTTTAAAAATTAATTTGAACATAAATAACCAGGAAATAGAATGCGTTGACACATTCAAATTACTTGGCATAATCATTGATACTCACCTAAATTGGAAAGCCCATATAGAGTTAGTGAAGTCAAAACTATCTAGTTTTACTTACGCTCTGTATGAGCTGGTCCAGAGCACTAGCACAGAAGCAGCGTTATCCGCGTATTACGCATATGCATACTCTCAACTTAAATATGGGATAATGCTTTGGGGAAATAGTACGGACGTAGGAGACCTATTTTTGTTACAAAAGAAATGTGTCAGAATTATAGCTCAAATAGATAATACAAAATCGTGTAGACCTTATTTCAAAAAATTTAAGATACTAACTTTGCCATCTATATACATATACGACATCTGCATGTTTACTCATCAAAATCTAAGCTCTTTTATGAAAGTAAAGGACACACATAAAATTAACACCAGACATAAAGACAGACTTTATTTGCCTATAGCTAGAATAAGGATGCTAAAAACTAGTCCGCACTATATGGCAATCAGAATATATAATAAATTACCGGCATTTATTAAAAACGAAAATAATTTAAAAAAGTTCTCAAATGCCTTAAAATCCTTTCTGCTATCAAAAAATTATTACTCAGTAAAGGAATACCTTGACATGTAATGGAATTGTAATTGTTATTTAAAGTATTTAATATGTATTCATGAATAATCTAAGTGTCTAATATATGTATTTGAATACGAATTAATTAAATCATTTTTTTTTTTTATAAATTTTTATCTATTAATCAATTATTTTAACATTGTTTTATATAAAATATACTACTGTAATGACTACATTTGCAATACTCGCTGAGTTGCTATGATAAGAACAAAATTGTACATAACACCTGTATTGTAATTATGACTCATAGTTGGCAAATAAATGTTTGAATCTTTGAATCTTTGAGGTCGAAATTTCCAGAACGAAAACGTTGGAACCAAAAACGCACTGTGTTTTCTTTTGCGACACGACCGCCATACACATCATTAACCCTTCGAGCCGTTTCCGCAGCACTGGTGCCTCGGTGGAACTCGTACTCGTAAATAACGCGATATTTCAAGTTTTCCATTTTGTAAACTGTGTGACGCAAACAGAAGAATCAGAAGAAAAAAAAACAAACGAATGACGGTTAACGAACCACAAATACATGTGTAAATAACTGTATAAATTTGAATTTGGAATTCCTAACCAAAGAGGAGAAATTTGTGATTAAAGTAGCCACTGGCTACTACATATGAAATTGGCGTTTTGTTGTACTGGCTAGTAGCCAGTAGACCTAATATAATATTTGGCGCGTGAATATCTAATTATATGTCAAATTCAAATACCTACTTACTAACATTAAATTATTAATACTTGTACTTTTAGTGATTCACAAATGTAAAATGTGCTGCTACAATTAAACTAGAGCGTGTCAACTTGGTGGTTTGATGCTTCACATACAAATTTACATTAACCGGTGACAAAAAAATACCTGCTTCACAGATGACGATACAGACAACGCACACGAGCTCATGGTGCCCTCGCACTGTTAAACTGATCACTTCATTTCACGCACGAATACCTAGCAAATGTTATTGAACAGGTGTGACATTATCATGCATACCCAGTCGTAAACAAGTATATCTTAATAATAAAACCCTTATGGGACACTTAGTAGGCCTGCTTTCTTTATATAGCTTTTTATATATGTAAGTTTATTATTCATAGTTAACGTAGTTGTCTAAACAATTAAATACAGACATCTATCAATACATATAATAAAACAGTAGAAAAAAAAATCCAGCACATGGAATAAATTTACATGAAAATAAAATTAGGCGATAGAGGCACAGCAACAGAGTAAGAATTTGAAAACTAGAACACCTAATGGAGAACAATGATGGTACAGCTGAACTATAGAAAATATTGAAATGACGCCCTAACAAAAGTTATTCAGCTTGATTAGCATTTTCTGTACAGATATAAAAATCGATGATCTGGAACACCTGATGTAGACCTATGATGGTATACCTAAACTCAATGGAATATATAGACATGACGACTTAAAAAATTGTTCAGTCTGATGAGCATTTTCTGTTGACATTTAAAAATCGAAGAACTGGAACATCTGACTGCAATAACTGTAATCTGCTGACCTGTGATGGTGCAGCTATACTATAGGGAATATAGAAATGACGAGTTAACAAAAATTGTTCAGTCTGATGAGAGTTTTCGGTAGAGGTATAAAATCGAAGATATGAACACCTGAAGGAAAGTCATAATAGTTCAGCTACACTATAGAAAATATACTTTTTCAGTCTGATTAGCATCTTCTGTATGTATTGGTATCGTTACATTTGTCTGTACAATTAAATTTCTCTGATAATTTTGACTCCTCACCGAAAATTGTTCGGCCACGCGAACGAAGTCGCAGACATCAGCTAGTAATTAATATAACCCCGTTTATAAGTACATAACTCTAACTTACTAACCAAAAAATGATAAAGGTATTTGAAGAAGCTAGGTTTTTGTGATATTTAATTATATTGTATGCTCGTCGCAATATTTTTGTAAATAGTAAGTTTTCTCAGTAATTGAATTATTGTATTGTATTCATACGAGAATTAAGTTATTCTAAACCTAGTATTTCATTATGTCGGAAATAGTTTCAATACAAAAGGTCGCATTATGGCCTCTACTAAAAGGAGAGACTGGTACATCTTTTTAATCTAATTAAAGATTACATGTACTCCAGAGTACACTCATTGCAATAAGTCATAAATATTTAAATGACTAATTAGGTGATACGCTACGTTACATTCGACATGTGTAGGTAAATACCTCCTCAATTATTTTCTATGTTTAATTAGTACAAATTTAATTATAAAGGCTAGCTTATTGTTAAATGTATACGAGTATGTGTGGTATGTGTGGCGAGTGACGCATGAAAACACAAACATCAAAACAATTGTATTATTGTTAACATAATTAAATGCCATAGAAACTGAGACCGATAAGGAGCGATGGAGTCTGCAACTTATTGTCCTGTGGCCTGTGACGCTGAATGCTGTCTGGAAGATGAACTGGTTTTTTATATTACTTCTTAGTGCGGGCGGAACGTTCTGCTGTCAAATTTTGGATCGTAAGTATTTTTTCCTGAATTTGATAGCTTTATTCAACGATTCAAAATGCTTGCTATTGTATGTTTCACAAGGAGTTGTAAAAAAACAATGTACATAACCAGTGGTAAAGCAAGATTGGTGTTGGAAGTTGATGAATTGCTTTAGAAACATACAGTTTGATAAGAATATTGTGGATTCAGAAAATTTCCTTCATGGTATACCATAAATATGATTCCCGTGATTCGGAAAACAAGTAACTAATTCGTTTGTGTGATTTGTGGTTCCAGAGTTCAACTACAAGATAATCTATTACAAGGAGAATGAGATGCTGAACCTGACCATCGAAGACGGGTCCTTCCCACCCGACGTGGAGGTCACGAGCATAACAGGTGACAGGAAACAAGCTATTAACAAGATCAGTAAAAGCTTTTGCCCGCATGTTTTTTTCGGGTATATATTTTCCGTAGTCCTAATGTGAAAAGGCGCAATGTGAAATTTCAAGAAAATTGGTTTGGTACATAAAACCCGAAGAGCAACAAATAAGCATTTACAAGCAAGTAATAGTATTTGACTGGGATGAGAGTGGTCTGTGGGCGGGATCAATGACTTTAGCTCAGCCTTACTTCTTCCAGGCTCTTGCCGGAATCAGGTATCCAGACTGTTACCAGACCAGTTCTTTGATGCCAAATTGAAGAAATACAAACATGTGAAGCAGATGAATGTGCCGATGAGCCGCGCCATGGCAGATTGCGTATACTACGTGACGATGCGGTCGGCTAGCGGGTGCTTGGTGAGGCCGGTGGCGATGCTGCAGCTGCAGCCGGGGCTGGCCGCCTGCCGCTGCTCTGTGGAGGTACACATAGACTGGATGCAGGAGCTCAAATCTATGTACACTAAGGAGCATCAGAGATTCTTGTGTGACGCCCAGAATGTCATGTGTGAAATACGCAGCTTCCCAGAGTCTGGCACGGGTAATTTTAAATCCATTTTTTAAATCACTAAAATGACATTTTAACCAAGGATTCCCTGGAGCCAATACTTCAAAGTATTTGGAAATACTTAGAATATCGTAGAGTGAGAATCGAGAAAATGTTGGCCTATCAGTAGGTTACATGCAATTTAGATTCACATATCTTATTTATTATTAGATACCTATACTTTAAATGCTTCTGTGTTAATTTAATAGTTGTTATTCGTTTCAGTATTAACGTCTGTACAAAAAAGTGAAGATACTAAATATACACGAACAATAGTCTTTCGACTAAAAAATGAAGATATCTCTCAAGACAAATCTACCTTTGTTTGTCAAGACAACACCTTCACCATAAATGGACGACTTATTAAAATCGACTCAAACACTACAAGAACTAAAATATATTACAATATTGATGACGAATATATCGCGACGTGCAACGGTTCTAACATACACTGGATCTTAGAAACAAATTATATAATTAGTTATAATTATAAAGAATTAGTAGTGAATGGAACATTTTCGAAGAAGTTAAGAAAAGAAGATGACCAGATGAAATTGATTTGCATTGACGTTAACTGCGATGATTTCGAAATTGATGATACGTGTTACAAGAATATATTGAACGAGGTTACTTTTCATTTGAACAGTGCAGTAAGTTATTGTGAGTGTCAATAATACCGCTACTATTAGTTGTTCAAATATCTATGATAGTGTCTTTGTTTATGCGACAGACAGACTTTCGCAGTTATAATAACAGTATAGATTCTCCAAAAAAATTGAACAAAAACATCGTTTATTACAATTTCATGATCATTTTTTCAAATGGTTAAGAGAGTCCGCCTGTTATCGAAAGGTCCCGGGTTCGAATCCTACTCGTGCCACACGAGTTTGTCAAGCAGGCTCATTTTAGTAGTTTTCATTGACCACCACTTGCTTCCATTAAAGGAAAACATCGTGAGGAAATCTGCAAACTGGCTAACACTGGTGTGTATGCGACTACTTGCCACTCAGATGCCCTTACGCGATTTGAATAAAATCTGACACCAGTGTTAGCAATAACACACTTGAAAGATAAATATTATTTACTAGCGATTTTTATGATCTAAGTACAGAAGGATATTCTTCTCCATAAAACAGGAATCCTAAGTTAAGGTTTCATAAAAATACTAATTCCCACGAACGAAGTCACGGTCACAGCTACTATGTTACCATAAGCAACTTTCTCTCGTAATAATATAATCACTAAATAATAGTCGTTTGTTACTGTAACGTTAATTTTAACATTAATCATGTCTAAAAGAATCCGAAACAATTACTATCTGTATATTGTGTTTAATATGTGTAACTTGTCTATGGCAGTCAATTTATGGGCAAGGTTCGGGCTAAAGTGGTTCTGAAAATAATTTGATAATATTTTTTTTAGATTGGGTATTGGCATCATCATCAGTTGCGGCATTGTCGTTGCTGGTGCTCGTGGCGTGTGTCTGGTGCAGATGCAGACGCAGCAAGGCTGCAATGGACATGAGCCGGCGCCCGCGCATGGCGACCCCGCCACCGGAGCGCCCGCCCCGAAGGCAGCTTTACTACTCCGTGCCATTCGAGAGGCCCATTCCGGGGCCCAGGCGCGATTAAAATGCCTTCCATTTTGATGAGTTTTTTTATTGACTAGGTGACGTGGCGATAGAAGTGGCAGTGAGACTGATGCACACTGCTGCCTAAAGCTTTACAGCAAACAGATTGGTGTAGTGCAAACATGGATCTAGGAACCTGGGGGAAACAATCACAGTATATGTATAACATTATCATCAATATTAAACAATGCCTGACATGGTTTTGAAGAACCAAATAGATACAAATCCGGTACGTAGCTGTTTTATTTGGATAATTTTTATTCATGCTGTATGTGAACGAAACCTGACATGACAATAGATTCAAACATTTTTGTATTTAAGTTTGATCAAAATAAAAATTATGTCAATCAGTTTATTTATTTATACGAAATATTATTCCTACTTTAATTTATAGGTATGTGGGGGAACACCGCTCATAGTTTCTCGGTGTTGCCAGAAGCCTCTCTTTATGACTGCTTGATTTTAGGGAAAGAAAATAGCAAATTAGATTCTTATTCGTTATTTGAACATAGACATTTCGTTATTACTATCAATCGTATTTCAACGTCCTTGTTACCTACCTTTGTAAACCCAGACTACAATATAGAAAAAGCCTTGACATTCACGATCTTTTTCAAATTGCTCTGGGTCTATGACGTTTATCTCTTTATTTATTTATATATTTTTAAGGAGAACCAACAGCTGTGCTGAAGAATTAATTAGTGATGTTGAAGAATAGCCTTCGATGTACGCATTCGCTAGTTGCACTTAAAATGCACAGAAATGCGCGAAATATCTTATTCTAAAGCAGCACTAACGACCTATAATGTTCAGTTTGTCAAACGGAAAAAAAAATATTTTTCAATAAATAATACAATAAAATTTCGACTTTCAATTCATTGCCCTAGAGTTCCTTTTTCAGTGGTTTTTAATGATCGTAAACTGGCGCAAATGTGTGAACGTAAACTGACGAAAAACGATCGTAAACTAAAAAAACACATTTTTTGATTATTTTAAAATTTAAAAATAACAGATAAATAGAATTATTTATGAAGATAGGTTTATTAAATAGTATGAATAGTTTTTTTTACGCGTAAAACACAATATCTAGTTTCTAATGCAACATTATTTTAAGTTATGACATTTTAAAATCGAGACATCGACTAACTGATCGTAAACATTACAACGCGTGGGAGAACTCACAGGATGCCATCGGAGTATTTAGTGAGTATTTAGTTTTTGGAAAATCTACTCCGAAGGGGGTGAAAAACTGTAAATATGAAAGTTCTACACCGTTGAAGTTAGTGACTTGAAAATTTGGATTTTAGTTGTTTACAAGAAAGTAATGAATACGTGTTTCAGATTTTTCTGAAAATTTACCCTCAATCCCTTTATAAGGGGGGTGAAAGATTGTATGGGACTTGATACAATTTTCAAGATAAAAAGCTGAAAATTGGCACACTTACTTTTTGTAGTAAATAACAGTAATAGTAAATACAAAAAATGTTTAATTTACGTTTGTGTTTAATAAAAAACCGGGGCGTAAAACGTCATGGAAAATGGGACGGCACGCGTTGCAGAGAGCGGGAGTGAGAGTCGGAGCGGGAAATGGGAAGGAGACATATGTAGGAAACGGTACGGGATATCTACTTCACATTACATAGCAGGAAACGGGATTGGACAAGTTTGCGGGACGAGACACGCAGCGGGAAACAGAAAATTGAACTAAAGATGAGAAAAAATGCGAATTTGAATCATATATGTTTACCAGTCTTACTGAGTACGTGATAAAAAAATTACTGAGATTTTGTTATGAAATTCACGCGGGCGAAGCCGCGGGCAATAGCTAGTATGAAATAAGGTTTTTCTGATTTGCACATGCAACATGCAGGATATTTTTCATCCCGAAATAATACAATTGAAAAAAAAAACGGTCAAGTGCGAGTTAGACTCGCGCACCGAGGTTTACGTACAAAATTTTAAAGATTCGCGGGCGTATAAAATAAATGCTATTTTGTACGCTAATGTTATGCTACTTTAAATTTCATGATTCTAGGTCGTCGGGAAGTACCCTGTAGGTTTTGATTTCTTTGTGAAATCGCAAAATGCACTGATTTTGTATGGTATAAATTACAAATATAACTTTTTTCTGTGATGTAATTATAAATTACCAATTTTCAGATTTTTTCCTATATTAGTACGGTACCTATGCCCCAACTTTTTTTGGTTTGGTTTTGATTCCCTTCTGAAATCGTAAAATGTCGCATATGCGACATAAACGGTCATATTTTTTGATCGCGTTCACATATAAGTTCGATTTTTTTTTGCGACAAACGGACAGCAGACAGACAGACGGACAACGAAGTGATCCTATAGGTAAAGGTTCCGTTTTTACCTTTTCGAGGTACGGAACCCAAAAAACTACCTACTAACTAGATCTCGTTCAAACCAATTTTCGATCCAACTTTATATAGTAATGTACATCATATATTTTTTGTGTTTTATCATTCTCTTATTTTAGGGGGAATTCGAAGTTACAGGGGGGGGGGACACATTTTACCTACCGCTTTGAAAGTGTCTCTCGCACAAACTACCTATTCAGTTATAGACAGACAGACAGACCATTCCCTTTTTGCCATTCGGCTACGGAACCCAAAAAATACGAATTTGAATCATACCAGATAATTTACGAGTCTTACAGAATACGCGATAAAAGAATGACCGAGATTTTACTTCATTACTGTTAAGGTATCAAATTCACGCGGGCGAAACCGCGGGGTGAACCGCCAGTCAGTTTGCTGTCCCTTCTCCTACTGCACGCACGGATTCTCATGCGGTTTTCTCCAATAGATAGGTAGTGTAATTCCTGAGGAAAGTTTAAATGTATAATTATGTTTTTACCCGAGCGAAGCCGGGACGGGGCGCAAGTCACTAAATATATTTTTAGTAAAATAGAGTTGTTTTAAGTGGTCGGCTCGGGGCTCGCGGCTGCGCTAGCGACTGTTATAAATAGAGTTGTTATCACACGCGGGAAGCCCGCATTGGACATGGCGCTGGATCTGTAGTAGGTACCTACAGTTGACACTCATTAACTAGTGGCTCTGTGAGAGCTTGTAGTGATAGAAAGCACACAATTTTATGTATATCCAGATATACTAAAAATATGATAATGTTCAAAATTTTACTTATTACTTTTTAGTTATGAAATTTTATAAAATTTTGGTAAAGTAGACTTGGCATAGAAACAATTGTTATATTAACATAATTACCAAAAAAAAATCAAAATACTTATAGTTACTTTAAGAAAAACGTATAAAATAAACTTCAAAATATCGGTCAATAAAATCGTATCATACGATGTGCTTTGAAGAAAAATGAAGGACAGGGGTGTGCCGGTGCAGTTGATAAACCTTTTCAGGTTGCAGGCTGGGGGGTGTTCATGTGAATAACATTAGCTACGCGGACGGTATGGTGCTGCTGGGACCGACTGTGGGTTCGATTGGACATCGCAAAAAAAGCGAATACTTTGTCTTCAAGGCCCCTGGTAATTGTCCTGAACATATCTCCCCCGTGTTAAATGGGGTAAAATTGACACGTGTAGATCAGTTTAGATACCTGGGTCATATACAGTAAGGACGACAATATCTGAAGGACGATGCTGATAGCGCAGGTCACTGGCGATTCGTGGCAATATGCTTTAGAGGAACATTTACCGGTGGAATTCGAACTCTAGACTCTCGGACCGAGCAGGACTAGTAGCAGTTCACAAAGGTTAACAACCCCGACTATTCTTCTTTTAACAAAGTTGGTGAAAATATCCATCTATGTATACCTAGTATGGATATATAATAGAAAAAAAATCCTTTGTTATTTCGTTGTCATTGTCAAACACAAACTCGTCGTAAGAGAAATACAATCTAAAGGCGCTTAGGACCTTTGGGCCATCTCCGCCAAAAAATGGCTCGACTATCGATTTTCATATTTTTATCTTCGCAGGAATCGAATCAGAAATGCGACCTCTAGAGGAGACTATATAGGTAGGTACTTCGTGGGTTTAGCCCATTTGATAAAATATGTTTATACTTTTATAGTTAGTTTATGAGTTAATTGAATGATATCACTAAAATAAATGATATTCATTGAAATAAAGGTCATTGGAAGAATAGACAAAGGTAAATCCCCCGTAACGCGCGTGCGGTGTTTACAGCTCCCAGTGGGCCCGGCTTTGGCTCGCGGCTAACAAGTTGACTTAACAGTGTCTTACTGTACAAATCAGTAGTATATTTATATTAGGTAAATATTCATATGGATGAAACCTCAAAACAAACTTAATTGGGGAGATTATGGGTCGTTGGTTGGTCTTCAGTGCGAGTTTATTAATTTACCGAGGACAACGCACTGCCGCCGTGCAGTTCTGTCGTATAAATCCATGCTAAAATTATAAATGCGAAAGTATGTCTGTCTGTTTCTAAGCTCTCTCTTTTCTTTGTTACACGCAAAATCTATCATTCAATCGCTCCAGGTCATAACCTGAAATAACACACTTTACTTTTACCCCGAAATTAGTAATCTTAATGCGCAAGTTTATGAGGAAGTATGTGTGTATGTCTGTTACTATTTCACGCAAAATCTACTGGACGGATTGTTATGAAATTTGGTCCACAGGTAAAATATAAACTGGTATAATACATAGGGTACATTTATCTCGAAGTTCCCACGGGAGTGAAGCCCCGGAGCGCAGCTAATAGGTACTCAATATGTACGAAATATTTTGAGGAAAAAAAATCGTAATATCTAAATTAAATTTTAAAACTAAAACTGTACAACGTTATTTATCAAATGAACGTTCAGTAATATAAACGATCTTCCTGTTCCAATTCGAGTGACAATAAAATGCAATGATATAAATGTTTACAAATTAGATATTAATTCAACTTTAACTTCAATTATAACATGACTTCATGATAATAACTTGAAGATAAATCTTAATAAAACCAACATCATACATTTAGTCAAAGACCGCAAAATAGAGAAAGTTTTATAGTCGAATATCAAGGACAAATTTTGAATAAAGTTACGTCGACAACAGACTGATGAAATGTGCAAAAAACTTTGCAGTTCCGCGTATATTTTATTTAAGTTATCAAATAAATTAGAAACGAAATCCCTTCTTACTGCATGTCACGGTTTAGTTAAATCAGTTCTTAGATACGGAATAATTTTCTAGAGAAATTCTACAGACAAGGATGTAAAAAAGTTATATTCGCGCAATGTTTGGTTTACAAAGTATTGACAGTTGTCAGTCGCTTTTTAACAACATAAAATTCGAACACTTCCTTCAGTTTACTTATAATTTGAACGTTTTTTTAATGATGGACTCAGATAAAAATTGAGTTAATTTACTTACTTTTATGTAGGTATTTGATTTTGTTTTGCGGGATATGCTATCATCCCATCCCATCAAATAAATAATCTTTGTCTTTGTCTCTATGGTATGTGTTTGTGTATAGTGAGTGAGTAGATAGACAGACACATAGGATAATTTTCCGACTAGTTTTTCTCTACAAAATTCTCGTGTACTTACCGCACTCCGAAACCATAGATATGTCTTTTACCTATATCCGAACCGGCTTGACTGATTTTGAAGTTTTATACGAGTATAGTACATACTCAGTAGGTCTGAGCATAGATTGTTATCTATTTTTATTGATACAGTGGCGAGAACCCCGAAGCCTTTTAGGAAACCAAATTTCTTTATATGTATATAACTACACATATTTATGTATGTATATTAGTTATACTTATGTATGAATGTATTTTTGCACTAAAATAAATAAATAAATGTATGGATGGAGATGGATATGCTTTGTGTGATAACGGGAAATAAGCTATACATTGTAGGGTAGGTACCTACCTATTATAGGTTGACGTAAGTAAGAAAGTACGACCCAATCTGATCATTTCATATTGAAATAGAGACAGTAATATCAATCACATCTTCATCTCTTATAGGGTGATACACAAAGTCAAGAATCAGGTATGAAATAGGTATATTACATTGATTTTTATATATTTTTTAATGTATAAGTATGTGATCCACTCTCCTCTGGTATTTATATATGCGACCAAAGCAGATATTAGTCACCAAGAAACCTAGCTTTCTCTGTCTACGGTTAGTCAGGTATACACTATTCTGAGTTAATCCCCACATCGAGTGGCGCAATGTTATCAACTACGCAATCTCTTTTTTTCAAACTTGGCAATAATTGTATTGAGGCGCTGCCTCTTCTCAGACCTTTTTATAAAACTAGAAAATGAGATGAGAATACGAGAGGAGCTTTAAAGCAAATTTAAAAAACATATATGATTTGCTTTAGTGGTTCAATGATTGGTAGGCCATAAAATCTGAATATTTGATTTGGCTGTCGGCAACACTGCAAACCATTCGACAAAGTCAAGTGTAATGCTATTTACCCTGAGGAACGCATTGCAGTGCATACACTTTGAACACGTAGTCCTCGTGAGTGCAGAGAGTGATTAATTAGATTAAAGTTTGTAATCGTACTAGGATTTTAATCCTTCGTAGTTAATTACTAGCTTTATTTCGCACAACAACAACAATTTTCGTATAAGGCAAGTGGATGATTACATTATTATTTTAGCACTTCGTCTGAGAATAATTTCGAGTTGCTTTTATTACATTATTACACTAAGTAATACAGGGAACCTCCCGACCCGGCCCACGACGCCACCACCAGATTGACCATTTGAGTGAGCATGACACACTCGATTCCCATGACTTCATAATTACAAATCTTATTCGTCGAAATAGAAGTATAATTCAGACACTTGAAGATCACAAATCACATACATGTTTTACAAATAAAATGTCTCAATATATGAATTATTATAATAAAAATAAAAATTTTAAATACAAAATGAAATAAAAAATATATATTTTTATATAGATGTAAATTTGATTTGACAAAAATAAGCACATCAAAGATATACTGAGATACAACAGTGAGGATGTTAATTGATTTGAAGAGTTCTTGAAGAGAATCTCGAGGTTTTAATCCGTAAATATTTTTTTTCCTATCTCAGCTGCATTACCCCAAACTAATAGTCCGTAGGACATAATGCTATGAAAGTAACTGAAATACACAAGTCTAGCTGTATCTATAAATAAATAAAAAATAAATAAATATATTAGGACAAATCACACAGATTGAGCTAGCCCCTAAGTAAGTTCGAGACTTGTGTTATGGGATACTAACTCAACGATACTATATTTTATAACAATTACATATATAGATAAACATCCAAGACCCGGATCAATCAGAAAAAGATAATTTTCCATCATGACCCGACCGGGGATCGAACCCAGGACCTCTCGGTGATTTCAATATGTTTATCCCACTTTAATTTGTCGTCCACAGTGATGCCCAGGAACTTAGTACTATGTACCCATTCTAGAGCTTTACCATTTACTGTTAAAGGTATAACGTATATAGGTATAACTGTATAGAGAGAATTTAATACATTGTGTCTTCTCTGTAAGTTGTTGGTTGTAAACCAGATAAGCACTACAGACATGCTATTACTTATAAAGTTATAGTTTTCACTTTTTCTATCGACTTTATATAAATGGACGTATCGTCCGCAAATAGAACTACTTCGAATAAATGTTGGGCAAGGCATGGGAGGTCGTTTATATAAACCAAAAATAAAACAGGTGCACGGTCGGAAGTTGTTTTGTTAATTTCTACTCTCTGTGTTCTATTATCTAGGTAGGACGAAAGAACACTGAGAGCCGCGCCAGTAACTCTATAGTGTTGAAGTTTATTTTTGAGTAGGTATACTTTGATCTACCACGTGAGTTTGTATAATAATCTGACTAAATGTATACACCTAGTTGTTTTCACCAATTACTCCATCATCATAAACAAAAACTGCACTCTACTTATAGTTGAGAAATTTATTACTAATGTCTAGAATTGAGAAGGCAATGGCAAACCACTCCATTATTATAGCTGTTTTCCCGCGGCCTCGCCCGCCTAAATGCCCTCGGGAACAGTGTTTTCTTCGTAATCAAATAGGATTGGGATAGTTGAATTAAAATATCCATAGCGTATTTAAAATACACACAGCGCCATCTAGTGCTATTACAAAGATTTTTTATTAGCATTTAGCGCCACCTTAAAATACATACAGCGCCATCTTGTGTTTTTATATATTTGGCACAAAGAATATAGCTTTTATGTAAATCCCACGGGAACAATAGTTTTTTCCAGGTTGAAAGGGGTAGGTAACAAACAAACATACTAACATACTTTCACATTTGTAATATTAGTTGGGATTGGGATGTATGTGTTTATTCGATCGGATCCTTCCGACTCTTATTTTATTTATTATAAAAATGTACAAACAGTGGACTTAGGGCCATATGGCATTCTCGACTAGTTTCATTCCACTTAATGACTACGATACGACCCTCAGCCTAAACTGCACGATGAACTTGTCCCCGTACTTATTCCTATAAGATAAGAAAGAATTTAAAATACAAGTCTTAATAACAGTTTTCTTTCCAGATAAGATGAACATTCTGTCTGCGACAGCCGACTATACGCCCGTGGTGGGGGCCTACAAGGGGATCTTGCACTACGCCCACGACGACAAGCAGGCGGGCGACCGGGCTCTAAAACGCAACGCCATGTCCTCGGCGGCGCTGACGGGGGCCTACGTGGGGGTGGTGGCGGGGGGGCCGCTGGGGGCCGCCGTGGGGTCTGTGGTCGGCGGCGCATTCGGCGCCGTCTTGACCTCGGACTCGTCTGACAGTAAAAGGAAGTGATAAAGGCACATTTTTCTAATTGTAATATTTTAATAAAACAGTGGAAAACAATGTTATTTTATTTTCCCCAAAATCACACGTGTACGAGTACATTAATTATTACGATTTAGCACGTAACGTGTGTGTCCATGGCAAAAACAAAAACGTTACACCACTAAGTATTTATGTACCTACGTAATTGAATGTTAACGCTGTCCATTTTGTTATTTTCGTCATGTAAATGTAGTGAGGTTTTATTTCACGGGTAGGAGGTACGATATCTATCTGGGCGAATATCATAATATGAACGTGGCTTTATGGTATAGGTAAACGTCGCTTTACATAATATGAAGTTATAGTATTTATGAGTAGCAATATTCATGTGTTTGAACAAGTTTGTAGTGGCTGCTCAAACAATGTAACAGTCTATTTGCGCTGGCACCAAAGTAAACAGCCTGCCTAATGATACAAGAAATACCACATGTTTCAAGGCATTTAAGAAAAATATGCTATATTTCCTTATACTAAAGCCTACTATTCAATAAATGAATTCCATGATCAAGAAATAATTAAAATTTATTTTTGTAACAATGTAAATATTTTTACACATGTTACGTGTGTGGATATCGCTAGGATCGCTGATAAGTACATCCATGGAACACATCGCATGATTCAGAGCACCGGCCGTGCCGTGTCGCAACCCATCTCATGCACCTTATTTATTGCGATTCATTTGTACATCAGTTCTTAACACTAGGCACACTGTTTATAATAGGTACTTACCTTCAATATAAACTATGCCGCAAATTAAAAAAAATAGTTATGTTTTTTAAGAAATATTAATTTGACCTTATTATAAATTAAATGAAAACTAATGAATATGACTTTAAATAACTTGTTAATGCACGTACTGTACATTCCTTACTTATTGACGTGACAACGTCTTAAATTAGGTTGCGGCTGGGAGTCACTTATGAAAAAGTGTAACGCCCGGTAACGTTACGATGAGTCACCGAACGAGAGAGAGGCCCGCCGAATGCCTTGCGTCTCTCTCCCACTCAACTATGATCGGTCTGCCGCGCGCGTAAAAAGACGTTGTCACGTAAAATCTTCGCCCGTAAAACCGACTTTACAGGCAACCATTTTTTTATTTTTTGTTAATTTTTGTGAACACGTGTTCACGAAATAGATTTGATTCCATTTGAAAATTATTTAGGTACTACCCGATTAAAATAACTTAATACTTTTTGATTACCCTTGTTATAGCTTTATCGATATTTTAAATATGACTTGAACCTTTTTAAGTTGGTAGGTAAACGTAAGTACTTATTTTAAGTTAAAATATGTTTTGTCTCTATGTATATCATACAACATTTTATGAACAAGAGGGGTGATCTATATATTAAAGTGAAAAACACTCACTCACGTATCACGAAATCTCGAAAACTACAGAGCTCATGAAGATGAAATTTGGCAGGAAAGTAGATTGTGACTAGGAGACGTTCGCTAAGAAAGGATTTTTCGAAAATCCATCCCTAAGGGGGTAATAGGGGTCGCAAGTTTGTATGAAACGTCATTTATAAAGTAAGACGCATGACATTTTTTATTTAAATTTGTAATTGGTAAAAAATAATAATGCATTAATTAGATTATGATTTTCAAATTTACATCCACATGAAATAAGGGTTGCAAGTTTGTATGGAATTTCATCATTTTTGAAGTCAACGAAACTTGAAATTTAAGATAAAAACTGGTAATTAGTATAATATAAGAATGCAATAACTAGATTTTGGAATCTCTAGGGGAATGATGTAGGGGTGGAAATTTATGCGAAACTTGATTATTTGAAGAGAGGTCCATGAAATGTTCGGCTCGCGTTACGGGAAACAAGAGTGGGACACGTAGCGGGAAATGGGATGGGGCACGTTGCATAAATCGTAGCGAGAAACGGGAAATTGAACATAAGATGACAAAAATACGAATTTGAGTCTTAGAATACGCGATAAAACAAGGATGGATGAAAAAACTTTCCAAAATTCGATTTTATTTCTATGGAATACCTGGTTATTCCTAAAACAACAGGAAATCGGGTTTGAATATTGTAAAGAGAAATGTGGATGACGGAATCAATTAATTGATGAAGAACATTGTAATAATACAAACAAACCAATGGTAATAATTGCGAATAATAGTTAATAAAACTAAAAAATATAGACAAACATTTATTTTTGGAATACATTCATATTACACATTTATTTTATTTTGTTGTTTTTAGCCGAATCGACCAACGCTTTACCAGCCGCGCCCCCCGCCACATAACCAGCGATGGCCCCCGCCGGCCCCCCTGCGAGCCCGCCTCCGAGGACCCCGGCCAAACAGCTCGTGGCCTTGGTAGACCTCTCAAAGGAGCGTTCTGCCGCCTCGCTGTCGCCGCTGAGCTGGTGGGCCACCATTTTCACTTGGCCTACCCCCGGAATATTGTCCAGGATGTTGGAAAAAAGATCCATCTTGTTTTTACTGAAACAAAAAAGACTTGCTTAAATGTATGTACGAATGTATGTTTGAAACGCGATAACTTTCAAACCGTTGGTCAGTTTTTGATGAAATTTAAAAGGTCTAGTAGCTGCCACGACAGTGTCCCTTTCGCCTCGCATGACGTCCACTATCATATTCATATTCGGGCAATACGAAATTCCTGATCTCTTTCAGCCAACTCGTTGTACAGTACCTGCCCTTATTTCACTTAATATCGTTAAAATTATGATTAACTTTTCCGTATACGTACATAAGTATAATATGTAAAAACAATATCAATAGCACCACGAATCCACTCGTAAGCCACTGTACAAACTCTGCTTTTATAATGCAAACTGCAAAAAGTTGCCCCTTGCTTTTATACTACACGTCAAATAAACTGCGGACTCTATATTTAGCTTCCCAATATCTGAGTGAATCCCCTTCGAGTTTGAGAGTGTTGCCAGCTACATAATCAAATTCTAATTAAATAAAACGGTCAAGTGTGAGTTGGACTCGCGCCCCGGAGTTTGAGTATTTCTATACCTCAACAGAAAATGCTCATCATGATCAGGCTGAACAATTTTTGTGAAGGCGTCATTTCTATATTTCGTATAGTCTAGCTGAACCGTCATGGTTCTCCAACAGATGTTCTAATTTTCAAAATAATTTATACCTTATATGTTGCCCAGGCTTAATATGTAGCTATATAACAAAAACGTTTCATTCGAGTCCGTCCAGTACCTTCAGAGAGAAGCATAATCATACATACAGACAGACATTTTTTTTGCTTTCTATTAATCGTTTTAAGGGTCTCTCTATCCATTTCAGTCAAAAATACTAGATAGATGGATAGAAATGTTTATTTGTTTATGTGTGTTCCATACTAAATGTAAATAAAATACACACAAATACTAAAATATTTTTACTGTTTAATTACTATTATATTAATTATATGTATAAATAAAACACAGTCCTCTACCGCGTCTATCTGTCTGTCAGTCTGTTCGCGATAAACTCAAAAACTACTGCACGGATTTTCAAGCGGTTTTCACCAAGGTTTGGGGTATATTTTATTATGTTCTTGCCGGGACATATGAATGTATGAATGCATGTGACCCTAACATCTCGCGTGATGCGACCCGTAGTGGATCAGATTATATGCAGTTTGAGTTGATAACTACAGTCTGGACTTCGTCCACAGGAGTAGAGCCAGGGATTCCCTAATGTTTTGTAATGATAATATTCTGGTTTCCCGTTCGATTCTAAAATGTTTCATCTCATTAATGTTTTCATATGTCACACATGTTTTTTTTAAAGTACCTACCTAATTTTTAATGTTTATTATAATAAAAACATTCAAAAGGCTATGCCCCATTACTCCGTCGCGCTCTTTCGCTTGGACATCTCCGTACGCACCTATTTGACGACCTCGGTGGCGCAGAGGTATAGTGGTTGCCTCTAAACTGAGATTTCCCGGGTTCGATCCCCGGTCGGGTTATCATGGAAAAATTATCTTTTTCTGATTGGCCCGGATCTCGGATGTTTATCTATATAGGTATGTATTTGTTATAAAAATATAGTATCGTTGAGTTAGTATCTCATAACACAAGTCTCGAACTTACTTTGGGGCTAGCTCAATCTGTGTGATTTGTCCTAATATATCTATTTATTTATACAAGTTTGATTTTTTTTATTCATACATATACAACGGAGCACGACGGGCCTGCGACGCGGTGCTTCGTCGCACCAGGGCGCGACTGAGCAATGGAGCATGGCTCTAAAATGGACTTTGTGTGCCATATTCCAGACCCGATGCCGTACTTAGATATAGTGAGCTAGGTACTTATTTATAACTTGAGATTCATCCTTTACCCAATTGAATAAATCCTTGCTCCAGACGTGAGTTACGGACTGAAAGACCATATTTTTAATGTGTATTTTTATTATTTGTAAAATGTATATACCTACATTTAATATACGGATAAAATTAACAATATTACCTTTTCTATATATATTTATATATCTATACATAGATAAAGGCTGTCTTATCTTCATGAGCATTGCTCATAAATAGTCGCCGTGGAGCATCTC
The DNA here is from genome assembly GCF_027563975.2 of Plodia interpunctella. Lineage (NCBI taxonomy): Eukaryota > Metazoa > Arthropoda > Insecta > Lepidoptera > Pyralidae > Plodia > Plodia interpunctella. Next base: position 123,730 of record NC_071301.1, read on the forward strand.
AATTCATGGGAAATGACAGACATGGCAACTATTTTGGTACGAAATCATCGCAGTTACCTACAGAACTTCAATAAAATATCACTTGGCAATATTGAAATCTCTGCAATAGAATTGACTGACCGCAATAAGTATTATGCATTACTGTAGCGGGAAATGGGATGGGGCGCGTTGCGTTAATCGTAGCGAGAAACGAGGAATCGAACTTAAGATGACAAAAATACGAATTTGAGCCTTGAATATGCGATAAAACAATAACTGGTCGTCAAGGATGGATGAAAAAACTTTCCAAAATTCGAATTTATTTCTATGGAATACCTGGTTATTCCTAAAACAACAGGAAATCGGGTTTGAATATTGTAAAGAGAAATGTGGATGACGGAATCAATTAATTGATGAAGAACATTGTAATAATACAAACAAACCAATGGTAATATTTGCGAATAATAGTTAATAAAACTAAAAAATATAGACAAACATTTATTTTTGGAATACATTCATATTACACATTTATTTTATTTTGTTGTTTTTAGTCGAATCGACCAACGCGTCACCAGCCGCGCCCCCCGCCACATAACCAGCGATGGCCCCCGCCGGCCCCCCTGCGATCCCGCCTCCGAGGACCCCGGCCAAACTGCTCGTGGCCTTGGTAGACCTCTCAAAGGAGCGTTCTGCCGCCTCGCTGTCGCCGCTGAGCTGGTGGGCCACCATTTTCACTTGGCCTACCACCGGAATATTGTCCAGGATGTTGGAAAAAAGATCCATCTTGTTTTTACTGAAACAAAAAAGACTTGCTTAAATGTATGTACGAATGTATGTTTGAAACGCGATAACTTTCAAACCGTTGGTCAGTTTTTGATGAAATTTAAAAGGTCTAGTAGCTGCCACGACAGTGTCCCTTTCGCCTCGCATGACGTCCACTATCATATTCATATTCGGGCAATACGAAATTCCTGATCTCTTTCAGCCAACTCGTTGTACAGTACCTGCCCTTATTTCACTTAATTAATATCGTTAAAATTATGATTAACTTTTCCGTATACGTACATAAGTATAATATGTAAAAACAATATCAATAGCACCACGAATCCACTCGTAAGCCACTGTACAAACTCTGCTTTTATAATGCAAACTGCAAAAAGTTGCCCCTTGCTTTTATACTACACGTCAAATAAACTGCGGACTCTATATTTAGCTTCCCAATATCTGAGTGAATCCCCTTCGAGTTTGAGAGTGTTGCCAGCTACATAATCAAATTCTAATTAAATAAAACGGTCAAGTGTGAGTTGGACTCGCGCCCCGGAGTTTGAGTATTTCTATACCTCAACAGAAAATGCTCATCATGATCAGGCTGAACAATTTTTGTGAAGGCGTCATTTCTATATTTCGTATAGTCTAGCTGAACCGTCATGGTTCTCCAACAGATGTTCTAATTTTCAAAATAATTTATACCTTATATGTTGCCCAGGCTTAATATGTAGCTATATAACAAAAACGTTTCATTCGAGTCCGTCCAGTACCTTCAGAGAGAAGCATAATCATACATACAGACAGACATTTTTTTTGCTTTCTATTAATCGTTTTAAGGGTCTCTCTATCCATTTCAGTCAAAAATACTAGATAGATGGATAGAAATGTTTATTTGTTTATGTGTGTTCCATACTAAATGTAAATAAAATACACACAAATACTAAAATATTTTTACTGTTTAATTACTATTATATTAATTATATGTATAAATAAAACACAGTCCTCTACCGCGTCTATCTGTCTGTCAGTCTGTTCGCGATAAACTCAAAAACTACTGCACGGATTTTCAAGCGGTTTTCACCAAGGTTTGGGGTATATTTTATTATGTTCTTGCCGGGACATATGAATGTATGAATGCATGTGACCCTAACATCTCGCGTGATGCGACCCGTAGTGGATCAGATTATATGCAGTTTGAGTTGATACAGTCTGGACTTCGTCCACAGGAGTAGAGCCAGGGATTCCCTAATGTTTTGTAATGATAATATTCTGGTTTCCCGTTCGATTCTAAAATGTTTCATCTCATTAATGTTTTCATATGTCACACATGTTTTTTTTAAAGTACCTACCTAATTTTTAATGTTTATTATAATAAAAACATTCAAAAGGCTATGCCCCATTACTCCGTCGCGCTCTTTCGCTTGGACATCTCCGTACGCACCTATTTGACGACCTCGGTGGCGCAGAGGTATAGTGGTTGCCTCTAAACTGAGATTTCCCGGGTTCGATCCCCGGTCGGGTTATCATGGAAAAATTATCTTTTTCTGATTGGCCCGGATCTCGGATGTTTATCTATATAGGTATGTATTTGTTATAAAAATATAGTATCGTTGAGTTAGTATCTCATAACACAAGTCTCGAACTTACTTTGGGGCTAGCTCAATCTGTGTGATTTGTCCTAATATATCTATTTATTTATACAAGTTTGATTTTTTTTATTCATACATATACAACGGAGCACGACGGGCCTGCGACGCGGTGCTTCGTCGCACCAGGGCGCGACTGAGCAATGGAGCATGGCTCTAAAATGGACTTTGTGTGCCATATTCCAGACCCGATGCCGTACTTAGATATAGTGAGCTAGGTACTTATTTATAACTTGAGATTCATCCTTTACCCAATTGAATAAATCCTTGCTCCAGACGTGAGTTACGGACTGAAAGACCATATTTTTAATGTGTATTTTTATTATTTGTAAAATGTATATACCTACATTTAATATACGGATAAAATTAACAATATTACCTTTTCTATATATATTTATATATCTATACATAGATAAAGGCTGTCTTATCTTCATGAGCATTGCTCATAAATAGTCGCCGTGGAGCATCTCAATTCATGGGAAATGACAGACATGGCAACTATTTTGGTACGAAATCATCGCAGTTACCTACAGAACTTCAATAAAATATCACTTGGCAATATTGAAATCTCTGCAATAGAATTGACTGACCGCAATAAGTATTATGCATTACTGTAGCGGGAAATGGGATGGGGCGCGTTGCGTAAATCGTAGCGAGAAACGAGGAATCGAACTTAAGATGACAAAAATACGAATTTGAGCCTTGAATATGCGATAAAACAATAACTGGTCGTCAAGGATGGATGAAAAAACTTTCCAAAATTCGAATTTATTTCTATGGAATACCTGGTTATTCCTAAAACAACAGGAAATCGGGTTTGAATATTGTAAAGAGAAATGTGGATGACGGAATCAATTAATTGATGAAGAACATTGTAATAATACAAACAAACCAATGGTAATATTTGCGAATAATAGTTAATAAAACTAAAAAATATAGACAAACATTTATTTTTGGAATACATTCATATTACACATTTATTTTATTTTGTTGTTTTTAGCCGAATCGACCAACGCGTCACCAGCCGCGCCCCCCGCCACATAACCAGCGATGGCCCCCGCCGGCCCCCCTGCGATCCCGCCTCCGAGGACCCCGGCCAAACTGCTCGTGGCCTTGGTAGACCTCTCAAAGGAGCGTTCTGCCGCCTCGCTGTCGCCGCTGAGCTGGTGGGCCACCATTTTCACTTGGCCTACCACCGGAATATTGTCCAGGATGTTGGAAAAAAGATCCATCTTGTTTTTACTGAAACAAAAAAGACTTGCTTAAATGTATGTACGAATGTATGTTTGAAACGCGATAACTTTCAAACCGTTGGTCAGTTTTTGATGAAATTTAAAAGGTCTAGTAGCTGCCACGACAGTGTCCCTTTCGCCTCGCATGACGTCCACTATCATATTCATATTCGGGCAATACGAAATTCCTGATCTCTTTCAGCCAACTCGTTGTACAGTACCTGCCCTTATTTCACTTAATTAATATCGTTAAAATTATGATTAACTTTTCCGTATACGTACATAAGTATAATATGTAAAAACAATATCAATAGCACCACGAATCCACTCGTAAGCCACTGTACAAACTCTGCTTTTATAATGCAAACTGCAAAAAGTTGCCCCTTGCTTTTATACTACACGTCAAATAAACTGCGGACTCTATATTTAGCTTCCCAATATCTGAGTGAATCCCCTTCGAGTTTGAGAGTGTTGCCAGCTACATAATCAAATTCTAATTAAATAAAACGGTCAAGTGTGAGTTGGACTCGCGCCCCGGAGTTTGAGTATTTCTATACCTCAACAGAAAATGCTCATCATGATCAGGCTGAACAATTTTTGTGAAGGCGTCATTTCTATATTTCGTATAGTCTAGCTGAACCGTCATGGTTCTCCAACAGATGTTCTAATTTTCAAAATAATTTATACCTTATATGTTGCCCAGGCTTAATATGTAGCTATATAACAAAAACGTTTCATTCGAGTCCGTCCAGTACCTTCAGAGAGAAGCATAATCATACATACAGACAGACATTTTTTTTGCTTTCTATTAATCGTTTTAAGGGTCTCTCCATCCATTTCAGTCAAAAATACTAGATAGATGGATAGAAATGTTTATTTGTTTATGTGTGTTCCATACTAAATGTAAATAAAATACACACAAATACTAAAGTATTTTTACTGTTTTATTATATTAATTATATGTATAAATAAAACACAGTCCTCTACCGCGTCTATCTATCTGTCAGTCTGTTCGCGATAAACTCAAAAACTACTGCACGGATTTTCAAGCGGTTTTCACCAAGGTTTGGGGTATATTTTATTATGTTCTTGCCGGGACATATGAATGTATGAATGCATGTGACCCTAACATCTCGCGTGATGCGACCCGTAGTGGATCAGATTATATGCAGTTTGAGTTGATACAGTCTGGACTTCGTCCACAGGAGTAGAGCCAGGGATTCCCTAATGTTTTGTAATGATAATATTCTGGTTTCCCGTTCGATTCTAAAATGTTTCATCTCATTAATGTTTTCATATGTCACACATGTTTTTTTTAAAGTACCTACCTAATTTTTAATGTTTATTATAATAAAAACATTCAAAAGGCTATGCCCCATTACTCCGTCGCGCTCTTTCGCTTGGACATCTCCGTACGCACCTATTTGACGACCTCGGTGGCGCAGAGGTATAGTGGTTGCCTCTAAACTGAGATTTCCCGGGTTCGATCCCCGGTCGGGTTATCATGGAAAAATTATCTTTTTCTGATTGGCCCGGATCTCGGATGTTTATCTATATATGTACTCGTATTTGTTATAAAAATATAGTATCGTTGAGTTAGTATCTCATAACACAAGTCTCGAACTTACTTTGGGGCTAGCTCAATCTGTGTGATTTGTCCTAATATATCTATTTATTTATACAAGTTTGATTTTTTTTATTCATACATATACAACGGAGCACGACGAATAAAATATCATTTGGCAATATTGAAATCTCTGCAATAGAATTAACTGACCGCAATAAGTATTATGCATGACATATCGTACTGCGACATATACATGTAAATAGATATATGTATAGATAGTTATAGAATGTAAAACGAGGGACTCCCGGTGGTACATTTTAAGAGTGTTGAACGCAAAACCCGAAGTAGTGCTATAATTTGGATATCTGTTACCACAAAGTGTCTGCATGCTTTTGAAGTTGTGACGTGAGCATTAGAAATAGCGAGGTAAATAAGTGGGTACATATTGGTGGGTTATATTTATAAGAATGTAAATAAGCAAATGTTGGATTCCCCTAAAAATATTTCGCAATCGTAAAACAAACTGTGATGTACATTAATTAACACAGTTATGTAACACAACCTTTGCGCGCGTTTTCGCCCGTGTGGTTTTCCCACGGGAACAGTTATTTTTCCGGGATGAAAGATACCCTACGTTCTTATCCATAGGTACATACAATTACATATACGCAAAATTTCAAGAATATTGGTTGAATAGATTGAGCGTGAAGAGGTAATTCAAAGAAACAAACATACTTTCGCATTTATAATAATTAGTTAGGATTGGAATAAAACTCACGGATAAAAATTATAAGACATATTATTTGATCGCGTTCACGTATAATTTTTCCAGCTGAAAGAGAGACGTAGACCTGGGTATTTGGTATAAATTTCAACTTGATACTAAAGCAATAATGATATTTTGTATTTTATTGTATAATATGAAATTGGGTCAATATTAAAACTTAAATTAATATATTAAAAAGCAGATAGAGAAAATCGTTCTGAAAATAACGTTTGACACGATAGGAAGTATACTACAGATAACTTGTAACAGTTTTTATATGAATACAACGAACATTACTAAAATTACCTTGTGCACTATACATACATACAATAAAACAGTAGAAAAAATATGCCTGTACATCCTACATCCATACTAATATTATAAAGCGTATCAGGACACTTGCGCGAAAAAAAAATGCGCGAAAGACACATGCGCGAAAGCCATTTGCGCACAGACACTTGCGCTGAAAGACGCTTGCACGCAGACTTTTGCGCGCAAAGACTTATGCGCGAAAGATATTTGCGCGCAAGACCCATGCGCGCAAGACCCATGCGCGTGATAGCCGTGTCTGAGTACAGCCCTATAACATAATGTAAACAAGTAGTGTAGAGAAAATAGAAATAAACAGTATTGGTTTGACCGCTCCTAAGCACTGACGTTTAATTTAACTTTACCCCTTCTATCATCAGAAGTGGGATACAACGAACCTATATCTACAATGAAAATAGCCCAGAAGAAGGTTTCGAGAGACTTAGCTTAGTATTAAAAGCATTAGATGATGCAGGATTTACACTCAATCTGAAGAAATGTAAATTTTTACAAACTGAAACTGAATATTTAGGAAGAATAGTTTCTGAAGCAGGGATCCGACCAGGAGAAACCAAAATACAGGCTCTGATAAGTGCTCCAATACCTCAATATCTTAAACAAGTCAGGCAGTTAATGGGGTTGGTAGGCTATCCGCAAATACATACCAGAATTTGACACAAAAACAGCATGTATAACAAACTTGTTGCAAAAGGACACCAATTATATTTGGACACAGATATTTAATCAAAAAGTTATCTTCACGTCCACTATTAGTTGTTTTTAATCCAGAGCGAGAAACTGAAACTGCTAGTAGCTTGGGGTTTGGTGCAATATTGTTGCACAGGCATAATCAAGATCTTCGTGTTGTATCTTATTACAGCAAACGAACTTCGTTGGAAGAGTCTAAGTATCATAGCTATCAATTAGCGCGACTGTATGGTCTGTATGTCTGTCTGTATCTGTTTGTAACGCTAATCTTCGGAACTACTGGACGGATTTGAATGAACCTTTTTTTGTTATATAGCAATTAAGCCTGGGCAAAATATAGGGTATAAATGATTTTGAATGGATCGGATGGAGAACAATGATGGTATAGTTAAACTATAAAAGCCTGATGAGCACTGCAAATATCAAAGAACTGGAACACCTGATTTAGACCCGAGATGGTACGGCTAAACTATAGGAAATCTAGAAATTACGCCCTAACAAAAGTTGTTCGAATGCTAAGTAACGAATGAACGAACAAACAAATAAATCAGCAAATAGTCGTAATATGATTATGCTACTTAACTGTTTTAAATTCATAGGAGATATAATCTACCTACTATATATACCTATTATTTGATCTTATCAGCAGCAGCTATTCAGATGTTAACGTACACCTAAGATACCCTAGGTATATATGTAGGTAATTAGTATTAGTATGTATATTAGGTTTTAATTTAATTTAGTTTTTTTTATTATTACAAGTACCTAATTAGAATTAATAAATTTTATTGGGATGAGCTCTGCTATTAATATACCTAACTCTTTTTTTAACATTAAGCCACGTACAGTTAACAAGTGGTCGTCGCGAACGCCGCGCGGCAGACTTGCTCTCGCGGCGGTAATACCAAGACATTTCCGTAAAACGCTGACTCGGTAGTTATTTTTTGTGCCGGTATCTTGAGGAAAAACCTAAAGTATTTGAATTTAACTACTGACAGAATTATTTGAGCAGTGACGAAGACCGATGTACACAAACATCAAGTCACAAAGGTGTTAAATTGTGTCCTAAGATAGATAGATATGAACTTTCTATTGCACCACCAGAGCAAAACTAGACTTTGATATTTGCTTCACCCAATATATCCTGTACCGGTACGTACTACCCGCGATATGATGCTTATGCTGCTGGCGCTGCTCGCGGCGCTGGGGGAGGCGGGCGGCGCGGGCGTTGTGCGGACGCGTGCCGAAGTGCGCGGCGCGGTGCGTTTCGGCGCGTTGTTCGCAGTACATGGCGCCCCTGCCGCAGCTGTAGCGGGCGCGCGCTGCGGTGCTGTAAGGGAGCACTACGGTATGAAATAATGAACTCGTTTCGCTTACAGCAATCACGACCAACCTGGCAAATGAGACTGTTAGTTAGACGATAGGGACCTCAGATAGGAAATAAACGTTAGTCTTCTAGAAGGGTATTGTTGAGTGAGTTATAAAACTAGTAAACTAGAAACGTAGAGGAATATTAAAATCGCATCTTCGATGTTGTCCTCAGTCAGCCAAAACGACGCGATGCGACGCGACAAAAATATCGAATCACGTGACCATTGTCGTATTAAGTCGCATCGCATCGCGTGGTTAAGTACTGTACGAGCACGGTTTCAGGTATCCAGCGCGTGGAAGCGACGTTGCGCGCGCTGGACGCCATCAACGCGGACGCGCACCTGCTGCGCGGCTTGCGGCTGGGCGCGGAGCTGCGCGATTCGTGCTGGGCGGCGCCCACCGCGCTGAGGCAGACCATCGAGCTCGTGCGCGACGCCATCGCGCCCCACGACCACGCCCGCCACGACCGTAGCTGTGAACCACCCACTGTTAGCTTCCATGATAGTCTTCACTCTTTTCCTCTTCTTATTCCTTACCAAATCTCATTTTAAATTGGATATGCGCGTGACTATTCCTTCGAAAATTTACTTTATTGTATTAGTATCACAGTGATTAGCCTTGTGTTAGTAATAATATATATTAAAACAAAAAGGTGTTTCTCAGAAGTCTGAAAAAAGCATGTCCAAGCCAAAATTTCCATTAAAATTCATAATAAGATATGTTCTGTTGTCTATTAAATAAATATAAACTAGAATAAAAAAAATTAAATGGACGAAAAATTGACATTCGGTGGCGCGTCCGAACGCTATACTCGGATGGACATTATTTTTTATTTTTTATCTTTTTTTATATTAATATATATGATATTATATATTATATATATATATTATATATTATATATTATATATTATATATTATATATTATATATTATATATTATATATTATATATTATATATTATATATTATATATTATATATTATATATTATATATTATATATTATATATTATATATTATATATTATATATTATATATTATATATTATATATTATATACTATATATTATCTATGATATATATTATATATCATATGATATTGATATTAACGGTATTGTATTACCTGCGGCTCCGCCCGCTTAAATGCCCTCGGAAACAGTTTTTTCTTAGTATTAAAATTGGATTGGGATAGTTGAAATAAAATATTAATATACGAAATTTCATTAAGATTGATTGAGTAGATAACGCGTGAAGAGGTATCAAATAAATAAACTTTCGCATTTAAAATATTAGTCGGGATTAGGATTTTACTTAATATTTTGATTTCAGTGACGTTGGTTTCAGTGTTTTCGGTGGAAACCGAAACTTATCGCGTTTAAAAAGCATTTATGTAACTTGGAATATACTCGTATGTATAAAAAAATATTTTATTCCATTAAATAGGTACCTACTAGTTTAATTTACACGACTAAACCTCGCGACAAGCTTTTATGATATAAATTGTGTATAATGAGGTTATAAGTAGATAGTCAAAATTTTAAAGGAATATTTTATTATCTTCTTTTTAGAGCATTTAAATAAAAGCTTTTCTTAAAAAGTTTTTTTTTTCTTTTCATTTATTTCAATAAGGGTGAGCAGAGACGACTTTTTTCTACTTAGTAAATATATAGAATAGTAGTTTGGGATTGTATTCATTAAAAGTGAAAGGCGAGGAAAGCAGGTCGAGGCGCTGCTCGAGAGCTCTCCGTCGCACCGCGTGACAGGAGTCTCTGCTAGTTTTCATAAGCTCGTAGGTACCCACTAAAATATACCGATATGATGGGTATTTTAATTTAAATTACTAATTTTAAATATACTAGCCTTTTCACAGCATGGCCACATCAATTTTGGTTTGGAATTTTTTGGATTCCGTGTCAACATCCAATAAATTCCAAATGTACAGTGGAAATAGAACAAAAATAAATTGTTTGGTCATCTAATCCATCTACCTATCTATATACATATATATGTATAAGTGCGAAAAACGTTTCACTCACTCATCACGAAATTCCAAAGTAGAACAGGCCAATTAAGATAAAATTTAGCTGGAAGGTATTCATTCCTAAAGGGCGAAAGCGGGTGAAGTAGCGGATATTCAAGATTTTAATGTCTTCCTCCCTCCACTACATGAAAACATGACACACAGTGCACAGCTCAGTTTAAATATTTTAATCTGCTGTGAAAATGCTGGTATTCAAAAGTCAGACTTTTTAATTATTATAATGTGTTCCTGTAATCAAGATGGAATTGCTTTCCTTTTCGGAATTGAGGGTCGGAGTTCTAACAGTGAGGCCCCTACAGCCAGCTCCACGCCGCTGCTGGGCGTCCTGGGACCCGGCGCCAGCGCCGCTGCCGTGCAAGTCCAGAATCTGCTGCAGCTGTTCTCCATACCGCAGGTGACTGAGGGTCGGAGTTCTAGCGGTGAGACCCCTACAGCCAGCTCCACGCCGCTGCTAGGCGTGCTGAGAACGGCGCCAGCGCCGCTGCCGTGCATGTCCAGAATCTGCTGCAGCTGTTCTCCATACCGCAGATGACTGAGGGTCGGAGTTCTAGCAATGAGGCCCCTACAGCCAACTCCACGCTGCTGCTGGGCGTGCTCTGAACGGCGCCAGCGCCGCTGCCGTGCAAGTCCAGAATCTGCTGCAGCTGTTCACTATACCGCAGGTGACTGAGGGTCGGAGTTCTAGCAGTGAAGCCCCTACAGCCTGCTCCACGCCTCTGCTGGGCGTGCTAGGATCCGTCGCCAACGCCGCTGCCATGCAGGTCCAGAATCTGCTGCAGCTATTCTCTATTATTTATTCTTCTTTTCTTGTGTTATGGATCGTTCGCCAATCCTTGACAGGTCTCGTACTCTGCGACGTCGCGCGAGCTGTCGGACCGCGCGCGGTTCTCCACGTTCTTCCGCATGGTGCCGTCCGACCAGCACCAGGCGCGACTGCTGGTGCGCTTGCTGCGCGCGCACAACTGGACATACGTGCATGCTGTGCACACTGACGGTTTGATTACCTACATTTATTCTAAAAACAAGTTGCCTTTTGTGATAATTCTTCAATCAATTTATTCTTAGACTAGCGGCCCGTCCCGGCTTCGCTCGGGTAAAAACATAATAAATTATACCCCTAATCCTTCCTTAGGAATCACTCTATCTATTGGTGAAAACAGCATAAAAATAGAGGACTTTGTTCTATAATATGTGAGCGCATGTCACAAAAGTGGTATTTTTTGTTCGCCTTACGAACACAAAAATAATAATAATACAATACTGTAAGTATTTCAAAAACAACTTAACCGATTTTGTTGCCCCATGCCCCACCTTTGTTAATCCTACATACTTTTTAAATTTCATCGAAATCAGACCAACAACGGTTTGAAAGTTACGCGTGTAACGCGATAACTAAAAATGTATTTTTGCCCCAAGTTGATTTACGTATAATGTAGTCCTTGCTCGTTTCGTTCGCTCCGTCATAATTTAAATTTTAGTTAATATGCTGTCACTTGCTCTTTTTAATCCTGTTTGTTCATTATAAAATTTCATAAATACTTGTTAAATTAAAACAAGAAAATAAAAGTTTCCTTTGAACCTCATTATACATAATTTATATGACCATAAAAGCTTGTCGGTATAAATTCTTGGGGAACAGCTTAATTTCGAAATTGTCTGATGCTTTGGCCGTAGATATATAAGCCATTAGCTTTATTGTATGATCTACACATTGCTGACAGCGGATTTCCCCTTCTTGCCTCTATCGCTTTCAATAACGTTCTTCTTTCTTTGATCTTGTGTAGTACTTCTTCATTTGTTTTCTTATCTGTCCAATTAATTCTCTCCACGCGCCTCCAGCACCACATTTCAAAAGCTTGAAAACGCATTCGATCCTGCTTTAGCAAAGTCCACACCTCACTGCCATACGACGCAATACTTCAAACATATGTTGTAATGAGACGATTTTTCAAGGCTGTTTTAATTTTTGAACCAAATGAATGTTTTTTGTCATTATAAGCTCTTTTCGCCATAAATATTCTAGCTATTATATCTGATGTACACCTGGAGTCATTACTAATAATACTGCCTAGATATGTAAATATCAACTTGTTCTATTGTCTTGTTGTCTAGTTTTATCTGTTGTGTTGAAGTACTATTTCTTGTTACATACATAATTTTAGTTTTCTCGGTATTTATTTTAAAACCTATTTCTTGAAATGCTTCATTCATTAAGCATTCTTTCTAATTGTTCATTATTTTCCGCGATGGCTACAATATCGTCTGCATATCTAATAAAATATACTGTTTCCCCATTAAATTTTACTCCACCTATGATGACATGATCTGTATTAAAATTTTTGAAGCATGTGAAATTAGACTAAGTGTTATATGTTCCTCGCATTTAAAAGTTTTCTTTTTCTTTGGTAGTGTAATTGTTTTTGTGATTTGGAAGTCTTTTGGTAAATTTCCTGTCATATACATATATTGTGTAAGTGAAAATACTTCAGTTAAAAGTGGTTCGCAGTATGAATATTTTAGGAGTTCTATGTGTTCATGCTCTTTTCCGTTCTTTATAGCACTTAGTGCCCTGTCAAATTCTTCTCTGAGTATCGGTGGACCTAAACTATCTACTTCGATCGTATCTTCAGTTTCTAAATCTTCCTTTTTAAGACCTTCTCCTTTATATAATGTTTCGATATAACTTTTCAATCTCTGCACTACATCCTTCGCATCTAGCAAAAGATTTCCACCTTCATCTTGAATAACTGTGCTCTTTGGCTTATGCTTTTTACTAAGTTTATTTATTGCATTGTAGGCTTGCACCATTGCATACATACATTGCAAGTTAAATAAAAGCTTTTAAAAAAACAAAAGAGCGCCAAATTGACTAATTCATTGTAAGAACAGGAAAAAAGAGCGCTACTAAACTAATATTGACCCCAAGAAAACCATCATGATTTTTATAATCAGAATAAAAACCTTTTTGATATTAGAGAGCTACGGACAAAGCGGCATGGCAGCGTTTCGTGAAGAAGCAGCGCGTGGTGGAGTTTGCGTGGCACGGGAGGAGGCGCTCCGTGCAGCTCCCAGTGAGCAAGAAGTGGATGGCGTGCTCCAGCGACTGGCCGCGGGCGGCTCGCACGTGGCCGTCTGCTGGTGCGAGGGCCGCACCGCCCGCGCCCTGCTGCTTGGCTTGCAACGCAGAACTGAACTGGCCCAGGGTAAAGTGACATTAAGATCCTTATGATATGTTGTGTAAAAATTATTACTGATCTTTTTTACTAGATACATGATTAAACAAACGTTAATCTTATCAGCTACATTTGTTTAACACAAATCGTATGGTATTTTTTCACAGCGTCTGGACAACCAGCCCCGGTACTTCGACTGGTGGGGAGCGACGGTTGGGCGGATCGACGTGACGTGGTGGCGGGAGTCGAACCAGCTGCCCGCCTGGCCCTTACCCTCCGTATCCGCTCGCCGTACCTGCATGACTTCGACCGCTATTACCATGCACTCACGCCTCACAATAACAAAAGGAATCCTTGGTTCCAAGTAATTAATGTATAGATGGCTTAATTTGCTCATCAATGTGATAATGATATGTTACGAATTTAAACTGTTTGCGTTACCCACCTCATAACTATTTTATTTAGCTTTTATCCATTCTCTGATTAATCAACTGTGAAGAATTTGATTGGCATACAATATACATAAATACTTAAATGTTTTCTTTGTTTCTAAGGAATTTTGGGAACAGAAGTTCAATTGTTCGTTGGATGACAAACCGCCTGCTGGTACCCGACAGTGCACTGGTGAGAGAATAAGACACAATTAAAAAGAGATTAAGAGACTACATTGAAAGGTAACTTTTTTATTACGCTTCCAAAATTCTTTAGGATCGGAGTCGCTTGCAAACAGCTACACACAGGAGCCCAAGTTGGCTCTAGTGGTGCGAGGAGTGTACGCATTCGCGCATGCGCTGCACGACATGCGACGGGGGCTGTGCCCGCGCTCCCTCGAAGAGCCGCTGTGCCCCGCCATGCTGCCGTTCAACGTGTCGCTGTATCGCTGGCATCTCGCCAAGGTCCGCTTTCGAGCTCCTGACGGAGGACTCGTGGCCTTTGATGAAAATGGAGACCCACCGCCAGAGTAAGGAAATAAAAAAAAACATTTCGTAAGTAGTATTATTATAGATCTGGTAGGTACAGAAATTATAGATATAGATATAGAAACTGTAAATTGTCACGTTGCTCTCTCATCTTACATTTCATAATTTCTAATTAATGTATTTACAAACATGTACAGAATAAAGATTACAAAATATTGTACAGTTACACATGTACAAAGTGAGGGAGTAGCAATTTAAAATTGAAAATTTACAAATACCTACTTCACAATATAATTTCAGGTTGAGCGAGTATGACGTGATGAATTTGGTGAGTGACGGCGCAGGAGGATGGCGATATGTACGCGTGGGTCGCTGGCGGCGGGGGGCTCTACAGTTGCGCGGAGGCGTCCAAGCGGCAGCGCGGCGTGCGGCGGGCGTACGGGCGGCGTGCGGGGCGACGTGCGGTGCGGGGCAGTGGGCGCGCGCGGGGCAGGGCCGCGCGCGCTGTTGCTGGACCTGCGAGACCTGCGCGCCGCTGGCTATCGTTGCGTCCTCTCCCAACAATGGCTGCAGGCTATGTCCACCGGGACATCGACCGGATTTCACGCGCACACGTAATTATATACCATCGTTTTTCTACACTACTAGTCCATGTAAATATTATAGGTCGTCTAATTACCGTCTCTAATTACCGTCTTTCATACAAGCTATATGCTATATTATTTTATTATTTATTTATTTATTATTATTAGGTACACCAACAGGTTACATGACAAAAACTTAAAATAACATTACATTATTGTGTTCTAGCATGCAACCCAATTAAAGGTGAACAGAACATTATTAACAGTACCAAGCAGTACCTATGATAGATAAATTTATAATCATATTTAGTTGTTTAAGTTATCGTACTAAATAACTATTGGAGATTGAGATTAAAAAAAATAAAAATTATTTATAAGAACAAGATTAATATTAATTGTTATATAATTAAATTTTGACAGGATGACTGTAATTCAGATTTGAATTTTGATAATGAGTAGTGGTAAATGTCCAAATGATTTTGTTCCTTAAAAAAACAGGAATGGTAAAGAATAAATACTTTTCTATTTGTCAGAATGCCTCCCATCACCAATAGAGTGGGGTAGCGGCGGCCGATGGGCGCGGTCTGTGGCAGCCTGCGCCGGAACTGCCGGTCTGATGGCTGTCGCGATATGCGGCGTCACTTTCTGGCGACACAGAAACACACCAGTCGTGAAGTCCGCTTCACGGGAGTTATGCGCCCTGTTGTTGTGTGCGGCGACGGCGTGTCACGTAGCAGCGTTGGCGGCGGCGTCGCGGCCGGCGGCGTTGCCGTGTGCGGCCGTACGGGTCGCGGCGCCAGCTTTGGGAGGAGTGTACGCGGCTATACTGGCAAGGACGTTGCGCGTGGCGAGGCTCGTGGCGGCTGTGGAGCGGCGCCCAACGTCTCGTCCCAGACTGTTGTCATCTCGTGCGCAGGTATCGTTCTACGTAACAGGATTATACAAAGCAGACGCCTACACTGGATTCCGTTGCTTAAAAGAAGCTATCACCATCAACTAAGACTAAGTACATAACCCCACACCAACATGGCACTTCTACACAAGCGGTAGGCACACATGCCTTACTGTATTATTTCACAATTTTGTGTGTTGGAATTAGTTACATATAACAGTATTTACATATAATTAACCTGGTTTACCAGGTGTGGATGTGGGTGTGTCTGACATCACCAGGCGCGGTGCTGGCAGCGTGGTCTGCGAGCCGCTGGCCGCCAGGCACTGTGCTGCTGCACCCGGGGCGAGCGCGGGCAGTGCTGGCGTGCGGCGGAGAGCGGTCCGAAGCTCAGCTGCCGCCGCTTGCACCGGCGTTACTGCTGCTTGCCGCTTGTGTAGTGCTTGCTGTACGTACAGATAGTATGGGGTGACGATTATGACCTTTTGAGCTTTCCCTAATATTTGTATTCCTAACAGCGCTTTGGAAGTCGGCAGTAGAGATGGGTGAGTTGCACCGTCAATTTGACGTTACCGTAAACCGATGCGACGCTGACGTTTAGACAAAATAATGTACTTTGCTTTACTACCTACAGGATTTAATAAGATAAATAGGCACTTACGATAATTTCTTAGAAAACTATAAACAGTATTATTATCATTCGTTAATCTCACCTCACAAAACCTCAAACAATCCCTGATAATAAGCATTCACCAGCAAACATATCACATTCAGGTTCCTAAAACGCTTATTGTTAAAGTTCGGCATTGACAGTGCAACCTCGAGTGAGTTGTTCTGTAAATTTTGACTCCTAAGTTAAATAAAGGCTTTTTCTTATTTCAATAAGGATAAGGCTGGTGTTTAAGAATTGGGGTATAGCAAATGATATGGGAGAGGAACAAAAGTAAAGAATGACGGAAATTCTATACTTAACATTTGCATTGCTTATTATAAAGTCGAGGCACATTTCAGGTACGAACCCGCCGACTGCCGCATAACCTGAACGAGACGCGGTTCGTGGGCGCGGCGGCGTACGCGACCGGCGTCACGTGGCTCGCGTTCTTCCCGCTCTACGCCGCGTCCGAAGCGCGCACCGCCACGCTCGGCGCCTGCGCCTCTCTGTCCGCCGGGGCTTGCGTTTTACTATCCCTTGGTACCTTTCATTCCATCACAAATACATAAAACATAACCCTACCTTTTGCTGCAGGTGCATCTGGATCATAAGGCAATAATTGTTGAAAATAACCTTTAAATAAAATTTTAAAAAAATAGAAAAAAAAATCTGTATCTGTGTCTTATATAATGTCATATACAGGTCCGCGCGTGTTCATCTGTGTGTTCCGGCCGGCTCGCAACACCAGACACCACTTCCTGACGGCGACCTCCATCCGATGTCACCTCGGGAAGTATCGTCCAGACAGCCAACCAGCCACCGCCGCTTGCGCCACGTCGCCGCCGAAACAGAGAGGTCCTGTATCATTTATATTCCCCTACCTATTTATTTATATTCAACCAAAGAATTATTAGTAGTATTTGTATGCCCAGTGGCTGACAGAGTATACGTTATCACGATACATGTCAACCTATTTTCACAAAATAAACAAATTTGAATTTTGAATTTGGATTTGAATTTTAATTTATTATTATACCTACTTGTGTGTAGACAAAAATCTTATACGAAAGTCGGTAGAGATGGCCTTTTAAATCCATCTTTGTTCCTCACGAGCGCTACACACATAATCGACTAGATGAATTTTAATGAAATTTGGTAAACTAGAGAACAATAATAACTTTTTATCTCGATATATTCTCAATGAAGCGAAATCTCAGGCGCTGCTCAATGTTGATAAAAAGCATTATATTTTGTAACTAGCTATTGCCCGCGACGTAAATTAAACATTTTTTTTGTATTTACTATTACTGTTATTTAATACAAAAAGTAAGTGTGCCAATTTTCAGCTTTTTATCTTGAAAATTGTATCAAGTCCCATACAATATTTCACCCCCCTTATAAAGGGATTGAGGGTTAATTTTCAGAAAAATCTGAAACACGTATTCATTATTTTCTTCTAAACAACCAAAATCCAAATTTTCGAGTCACTAACTTCAACTGTGTAGAACTTTCATATTTACAGTTTTTCACCCCCTTCGGAGTAGATTTTCCAAAAATCCTCTCTTAGTGCTCACTTACACATACATGCCTAATTTCAGCTTCCCGCTCAGCAGTTTCGGGTGTACATTGTCTGTCTGTCTATCTGTCTGAACGCGCATCACTCGAAATCTACTGGACCGATTCGCTTGAAATGTACATAGTATATAGGTACTTTATATACCGAGTTAACATCTTAGATACATTTCATCACGGTAAATGGTCATGTTCCCGTAGGATAATTGAAAAACTAATTATGAATCAAAAATGCCTCAGAATCCCGGGTTAACATCTTATAGACATTTCCAGACCAAAACTATATTTTCGTCATCTATATCAGTAACTAAGTATATTCCATGAAGAATTTTAAAAAAATATCCATTGTACAAATTTGGCCTTTCTTCAATTTTATTATATGTATTGATGACATCTTCATTCTTTGATTAACCACTGAATGGATTTACCATGGAATTAGTAGGTACTCCGTCGAAGTACTTACTAAATCCAATAGTTTCCATTACAACCCTCACAATGACAACTACGTAACTACGTAAATAATGTTGATGATATTGCAGCGTCATCGTCGAGGGCAGTACAGACCGACAGTCCAGGGGCCGACGCGCGATGTTCGGAAGAGAGTTGCGCGGCGGCGGGCGCGTGCGCGCGCGTGCGCCGCGTGCCCGCGTGCGGTGACGACGAGCTGTCGGACGTGCTCATCGTGCTGCTGCAGCATCACCACTCGCTGCCCGCTGGCGTCAGTCTGCACTGATAGCAATACAGCATAGCCATGCCTACATAGCTCAATACTGTCGTACCGGGGCAATCGAAAGTGGCTCGGTGGAGCCTTCCCATGGAGAACAAACGTCTATTTCGTTTTATACTACGAAAGGTAATATTACACTGCTCCACTGTTCTGGGAGCATAGTTACCGGAACATTAGCGAGCGAGACGTGGTCGTTCATTCTTTGTTGGCAAATGGCTGCAAAACGTCAAGGAATATTGTTTATGTTGGATATTGCTTAGCAAACAAGAATGCGATGTATACAAGAAAGAAAACGGCTCCGCTTAACACGAGCTCATTGCTAATTTTAAATAAATTATTTTTATAGTCTTATCAAATTAAACAGCCTAAAAATAGTTCAACATTGATTTATTTATACATTTGAAATTGAAAGACGGGCTATCGCGCGGTCCGCCGCGCCAGCGTCGAGCGGGGCGGTGGGCGGCGCGGCGAGCGGCGCAGCCCGCGGCGCTAACACTATAGACTGTGCAAAAATATATCAACTGGTGCAGCGGGCGGGCCGCGAAACGATCTATACAAACAACAATATTATAGAGTATCTCACACGGTACTATTAACATGACATCGTTTATATTATCACAGAGGAAATAAATGCTGGAGACTAGGATTTCACATCGAACAAATGAAATACAACTTTTAAAAATTTTAAATTCACCGCGAAAGCAGGATAATTATATATGTTTAATGTTTAGGTATTAATTTTGTCTTTGAAATAAAAAATAGTATATGCGCAGCCAAATCAAAAGTTTAAAGTTTAAAAAAAACTTCTTCTTTGTCTCTATTATCTTCTCTGTGACGGTTTTATTTTCTTTTCAAATGTTCGTTGCGATAAACCACCGTAATTTCTGATATTTGGACAGACGATCAGTTGAAGTTTGTATCATATATAAAATACATAGATTAATGCAATATACAAACAGTCGAAGGAAAGCGAGAGAGTTGCCTCGAGCAACTACATATATTCTAACATGTATATCATATATAGTATATAAATTTATCTACTCATCACACCATGATATGACATCGCGTTTCCATAAATTATACACAGACATAATAATAATAACACTCTCATTTCTCATCTTATCATAGAGAAAATGGCAACAATGATCATTGCATGAGGATGCCACGAGTTGTCGAGCCGGAGCTCGTAGCACCGGCGTTGGAGTTACGTACGACACGACCGGGAATGTCTAATATTTATTTATTTGACGTTTGTTAAATGTAATCATATAACATTACATGTTTACAAGCTAAGTAAAATGGAAATTGAAAATATATTAAAATATATTGAAAGTAATTTGGACCATGTACAATAACAACCCACATTCGCTTCTGAATTGTTGGAGAAAAAGCAATTTCGAAAGTAATGTTTTATTTTTGCTCTGAAAGAAATAGAAATATCATAATTCCAATGACTCAAGCTTTTCATTTAACCACATTTACCACAGCAAATATAATCAAAAATATATAGTGTTTTATTTGAAACTTAGTTTCGTATGCTGGATCGTAAGATAAGTTTCGTCAATGACAATAGAATACGACTTTTTTTTAAGTATAATTAAGAAATCTTTGTCATCTCTGCCCTTTACTATAAATTTTGATTGACATAATAAATATTCGTAACCTACGGTAACATTAACATTACATTCATGTTAGATATACTTAATTATAAATAATACAACTTGCTTACTAACCTATGCCCAAAGAAATATCAAATCTTCCATAAAAAGACATTCCTTGGAATCATATAAATAGGAGATTTAATTCCAGCAACTGAACCTACATAATGGATTCTCGTGATTCCTATAAGTACACACCGACTTCGGAACATTAATTTAAACTATAACAAGAGGAGCCTATGACTAGAATACTTATAATTTTGTGTAATACCACAGAGGACGTCGAAACAGAACTCATTATAAAATCCTATACATCAACGCAACATGATCACGTACAAAAACAAACCATTGTATTTCAAAATTTAAAAATAACCTTAACCATGTTTTATGTAAAATATAAGTTGAAAACGATGAAATAAAAATGATTTATAGAACTTTGTCGCTTGTGTTATTGCTACTCTGTGGCGCGTGTCAACGGCGAACATGGTCTACTCTGGCTTGAGCAGACTTTAGAGGAGTTTGTTGGCGGGAGGAAGGGCTCGCTTATCTGTAGGCCTGCTGCTGTTCGGCGATGAAGGGGTTAGCGGGGCGCGGGGCGGGGCTCTGCCCGGGCACGCCCAAGCTCTCCGCACCGGCGTAGCTCTGAAACCATATAACCATAATTGTTTTGCTGATTCCTCTTGTTGATATTACTTCACTCATATTGTTGATCACTTTCTATCCTAATCAGGACAGAAACAGAAACAAAATCGGCCCAGCTTTTCTTTCATTGAAATCGAGACAGTCAGACAGACACTTTTGCATTTATAAATCAGGGAGAAACTTATTTAACTTTATTATAAAAAATGTAAAAGGTGGACTGAAACATAGCCCTGTTTCATTTTCTACCAATCAACGCCATATAAATGTATAAAAAATAGCGAGAAATGCAACCTGTGTGGCTCCGTATTGGTCGTGGTGCGCGAGGTCGGCCAGACGAGTGGAGGAGAGCGCGCGCGGCAGCGGGTTGGACGGCACCCCGTGCGGAGCCAGCACCCCCGCCTCAGCCACCGCGCGCGCTTCCTCGTCCGCCGCCGCGCTGCCCGCTGTCACCTGCCGGCCCAATCATACAGGCCCTTAGTATATATTACACTCTGTCTCTCTCATGCGTTTTCCTGGTTCTGTCGTCAGTTGGAGCCCAGGGACCCTTTTCCATGTTGGAGTATGCTAAAACCTAGAGCAAAATAGATCTGAAGAAAACAATAAACTTCTTCATTAGGCCAGTTTAAGTTTTATTATATGAGATGTAAGTATTCGACTTAGAAAAAGAAAAGTCGCTAGGTAGTCAGGCTCCAAAGGCCAAGAACTTGAGGGCACGACACCATCTTCTCCTGCGGTACCTCCAATATCTAGAAAACTAACTGTATACTGTGTACAAATAATGTGCAAAATTTTTCAAAACAAAATGAAGATGTGTCTAAGTATTTCAACTTACACCTAGACAAAAAAAAAGAATTCCTTCTTTTTTTACGTAGGTGTATAATGTCATCCCAACAAAAACATTTTCATGTAAAAATGTTGCCAAGACGAGTCTAGTTTTCTTCACAAACTCTACACATTTGTCAAAATGTATGAAAAAGTAAATGACCTAAATTCACATACTCTACAGTCTAGTTAAAACGTGTAGCTTGGCCGTTTCTTCACTCTAGAAATAAGATAACGAATGCCTATGAAATCTACGTGACGGTAGCTACGATATTCAATCTTTGTATGTTATGTACTCATGGTATTATATCTTGAAAATGTTAACTATCTGGCATTATCCAAACCAAAGTTACGAGGGTACAAAATACGACGAAACGTTTCGAGAAAAGGTAGGTAGTGCCCTTGCTGTTCGCTTAGCTCGTCTTGGCGGGGGCACTCCCGTGCCCCTGATATTTTAAACTAGTAACATACCTCAGTCTCTCCTCCTCGGAAGTTGACGAAAGCGAAGGCCGCGAGCGCCACGGCACACAGCAGGCCGTAGCCGGCGAAGGTCTTGGTGGTGCCCCACTTGGCGACCGCGATGCCACCCAGCACCGCGCCGCAGCCCCGCCCTAGGCCGTGGTGCAGACCCTGGAGGAAAGCAGCAGTCATAGACGACTTTTTTCCATATTCTTCTATTAAGTAATCCCTGATGTTCAACTTCATTGTTAAACTTTTTGAATAGTTAGTGGAGCTCCTACCTGCAATACCCCCTGAGCGGAGGAGCGCAAATGCGGCGGCGCGCCGTGCGCGATGTAGCTGCAGCAAGCGGCCCACACCGCGGCGTGCGTCACGCCCTGCACGAACTCGAACGGCAGCACCCACCACGGGTCCGTCAGCCACGAGATGTACAGGAACCGCACGACGTTGCCCGCCAGGCCCAGGCATAGCACCTGAACATTTTATTAATGGCGTAAAATAAAAGTTGAAAATAGAGGAGGCAGAATGATAATTGGGTATTTAAAACTATCGTTGAAAGAAAAATAATGAGGCGAAGTGGTCCAAGAATCCCGAATGTGAACCTATAAAATAGCCGGCATAAGGTGATTCGAAGGTGCGTTTTAAACGTATATCACCAATGTGGAAGTATTGAAAAATATTTTAGTTTTGCTATTACTTTACTATTTTATATAATAACATATAAAATAACAAATTTCTTTCTTGCTTGACATAAATCAATCTTCTTCTTTTTCTCTAGAGTAGACCATAGAGGAGGAGAGTTGGTGAAAGAGGTTCCGCCACAGGAGCATAGCTCTTAAATAAGAAGATAGAGAAAGTTTAAAATTATATGTACGTCTTAATCAATGGAAATAGCCCTCCCACATTGCATAGGATTCACCTGTGTTCTGTGCCCTATGAAGCAATGAGTGATCCCCCATGGGCCAACTTTCTAACTACAAGATAGTTAGAAAGTTGGTAGTTAGAATGGGGGATCATTATCTTGTCAAAGTAATTCGGTTTTTATGACTCCTTACGTACCTATAGCTAGTTGCACGCTATAATGTACCTATAAAATACAAATACAGTAACCATGTAAACAGTACCTTGACATGTCCCATTTGGGTGATGAGCTTGAAGCTGAAGAAGTAGGCGAAGATTTCCGAGATGTGGTTGATGACGGACGCCACACCGAACAATGTGGGTGAGCCTCCAATATCCTGGAAACACGAGCAATTTTTGATGTCAGCCTATAAGCCAATCTAAAATTATTATTATAAACTACAATTTAAAACGCTGGAAGTTGAAATGAACACTAATTTACAGTGTAGAAAATATATAATTACTCGTATATTCGATCATAAAAATACTTCACTTACTTTGTGATAAACTGTTCTTAATAAATGTAAAAGAAACATCACGTATCTCGATTCTCGAATATTAAAAACAAGGCGTAACCCACAAGCTATTGTTCTCAACTTTATATATTTTGCTCCCCTAATGTCCTACTATCTACGCCCAGTAGTTCAGCTATGTCTGTGTGCTACGGAAGAATTTTATTTACATTGAAAATACACTATCAGCCCCTGACCTGCAAATGCCAGAAGAGGAAAGTGAATATGAGGCCGATGCCGAAGCCCATGAACCAGGCCACCAGCAGGAAGGAAGCTGCCTTCACGTTTTGAAACTGGCGGAGCACCGTCACCCACTCGGGCATTTCACGTGTCGTCTGTGCAAACACCTGCAAACAAGAATCCATTCGTTTGGTTTAAATATTTACGTTATCAACTTGTGGATCAAATAAACAAGATTATCTTTATTCTGCTTAAAGCAAATTTTGTTGCCTGTATTAACAGC
The DNA here is from genome assembly GCF_027563975.2 of Plodia interpunctella. Classification (NCBI taxonomy): domain Eukaryota; kingdom Metazoa; phylum Arthropoda; class Insecta; order Lepidoptera; family Pyralidae; genus Plodia; species Plodia interpunctella. The sequence continues at coordinate 148,088 of NC_071301.1, forward strand.
GTCAACATTATATCAGTTTGACTTCCTTTTAGAAATAACACTTTAATTTCAATGCAATTAAGTAGTTCGTTAAACTTTGAATATTAGATTATTGAGGACCACGATGTTGTTACATATAATCAAAGAAATATAGACTTCCTTAAATCACGGACCTGATTTTTAATGTCCAGACCAAGTAAAACTAAGTATAAGCTTAACATAACAGCTGTTATGATGCCATACACGTGTAACTAAATCATAACCCCTCGATCGTGGGGGTCAACAAAATAAAAACCTTGGCATGCTGCACGGGCGGTTGCGGCAGCGGCGGCGCGCTGGTATCAAGTCCTGGTAGCTGCAGCTGCTCCGCCAGCTGTTGCTGCAGCTTCTCCTCGTGAGTGGGCTCTGAAGGCGCCACCGTCGGTTCCGGCGCCAGGACTTCCGCGCTTGCGAACTCGTACTTGAATCTGATCTGGAATCACATCAACCGATAATGTAGTTGCGTCTATTAGTAGTTTTACTACATAATATATTCCACAGAACAGTATTTCATCACATTATTTTCACTAACAACATTTACACCACACCAAATAGGCGAGGATGAGGGTATAACAATGCAAAGGAACTTTTGAATGTAGTGGCACATTTACTGTGAAACAATTCTGTCCCTCATAAAATACAAACTACCTGCGCGACAGATTAACTAGAATATCACAATTAAGCGACAGAGCTTAGATAGGTACCTGGGACGCAGTCATGAGCGCGGCTCCCATCAATACGGAGAAGGTGGCGAAGCAAATGGTGTAGTTCTTCTCATAGCGCTGCGGGCCGCCGCAGGGGTGCGAACTGAAGGCGGTGCTGTGGTCGAGCGCGATGCCCACGAAGAACATCGCCAGCCCCCAGCCCAGCGAGCCGAACATGCGCTGGTGCCCGTATCTGAGGAAAATGCCATCAGTAAGACGGAAATAAATATAACGTTAGCATGATGCAATAAGCAGCAAAGTTACAACTGACAGCCTGAATTACAAATAATAAAATATACAAATAGATAGGTTCCTATACAGAAATACATAATAATATTGTTCAGCTGAACGATGATGCAGCTAAGAATAAAATTACTTTTGATTTAAATTTCATTAAGTACGATAGATTTTTGTGACTCAAGCAAAATCTAAAATAGCATGTAACTAGTATTTTATGTAACAAAAGTGACCCGGAGACTACTCAATTAAAGTCAATGTGGATAACCAATGAGATGAGAAGCAATAATGCAAAGTGTAAACCACTAACTTGCTGTGACGATCCCACACAACATAGTGGGATAAAGAAGATAACAATATCATAAATCAATATATACAGGCAAATATCACAGTTATGGTGAGACATGCAAAAAATTCTTATAAGTAGCTTATGAACTACTTTATGGCTGAGTAAAAATCTTCAAAAAATATAAATTCTAAAAATATATAATAGTTTTAACTATTAAAATTCAGGACAATCTGCAATGTTACTGTTTTTTTTTTTACAAATGAGAAGACTCTTTTGATAATGAGAAATTTTTGCTATAGGAATCAGACTGATAAAGGACATATCGTTTTAACTAATCTCATAATTAATACCCTCACTCTCATAAATAAAATAGGTTCTTCTCCTTCTGGTCGGTAAATTGACTTACGTCGTCACTAAGTGGCTTAGGACCTATTTACCCGCTGATATCAACAAATGAAAAAAAGGAAAGACATTAGTGTGGTAAGAAAGATAAAACATTCAGATGAGAAAAAGAGAGAGAAAGCAAGCCACCGTACCGGTCAGCGTCCTCTCCGAGCAAGGTGATGACGGCCGAGTCGGCGAGCGTGATGGCCGGCGCGCTGAAGAACTCGCCGATCACTACCAGCAGCAGCAACAGGAAGAATGTCTTCTGGATGTTCGGGGTCCTGTGAAACACGAAGTGTGAATGTAGGATTATAAGTTAATTGTACATGAGAAGTATTTGCGAGAGCTCACAATTTAGGTATTTTCAACGCACTAATCTAGGGAACTTAAATAATGTATACTGTGTTCTGTTATTAGTTAAATTTATGAGTATTTTTATCTTTGCTATCCAAATAAAGAAAGACGAGAGCAAGGCCTTGGGGCTCAGCAGGAAAAAAATATCCAACTATTTTGGAGCTCCGAAGTTTGATCTTGATGAGAATCTTGATCGTTGTATGAGGAACATTGGCCACCAAAAATGTACAAAACTGTCATTGTCACAGTCTTTCGTCATCTTATTCGTATCACTCTTGACTGAGTGGTCGTGGTCAATATGTTTTTTGATTCTGGAAGGCAGGTGTAGCTCACCGTTCGCCGTACGATGATGTACGATGTTCTGTCTTTACCTGTAAACAATGTAGGAGTGTAGAGGCGAGACATAGTCGCCCTGAGTTTTGGGGTCGAAGTTGATGGCGTCGCTGACGGGCAGCGGAGAGCCCTCGCGACCGCTGGCCTGCGGGCCCTTGAACTTGCGGGTGACTGCGGGCCAGTCCTCGTCGTACTTCGGCGAAACCAGCTCGTAGCCGCTGCCGTTCGCCAGCGGCTGCACGCACGCCACCGCATCCGGCTGGAAAGAGTTTTTGAATCTTTTTGATCCAATAGATTTGTTGTATAGACCCAATAGAACGCTTGTCTGTTAGAGTTTCAGCGTTTCATAAAGCCTACTTGGGTACATCAAAATAAGACTTTTCGTGATTCGTCGTTTATTTCTCATTAAAAAAAATACAATCTAGGTAATTTGCGATTCCATTCCACACATCTTAACTCTATCTAATAGCCAAGCAACACAAGATAGTACAGTAGCGTTATGTAGCGAAATCGAATATAGAGTTATCGTTTTATAGAAACGATATTAAAATTTAAAAAAGGATTTTTTGTAATTATTACGTTTAGACAAAAGTCGTAGAACAAAAGATGTTATTCTCTATGTACCTTATGCGCCTTTGGAAGGTTAGGTTCGATATCAACCCCGTATAGGTATGACTGACATTGTACTGTTCTGCTTCTTACAGCTTATCATGGTTTAGTGGAATCAATACTTAGATATGGAATAAGGATATAGCTTTTAAAATGCTAAAAACCTGTATTCGCGCAATTTTTAGACTCCAAAGCACTGATAGTTGTCAGCTGTTTTTTAAAGAACACAAAATTCTTACACTTCCGTCACTTTACATACTTGAGGTAGCAACATTTGTGAAAACCAATGTTCATTAATTCCGTCGTCTAGCTGATGTTGTATTCATTTTGACTCTTTGACTTTGATTTCTACTCATGGTTTTGGCAAATATTTTCTGTCTTTCTTTTTTCTTTCTTTCAAGGTTTCCAATTTTAAACCTGAATCCATTATTAATAAGGGATCCCTATTTACTCGGGAACTCTAAAAAGTATTATTAAGCAACAAATAATAGGCCACTTAAATACAAGAGATTATTTCTCTTTGTTACATAGAGGATATTTTCAACAAAATGCGAGGAGGTTTATTATAATGATGTCAATATATTTGCATACCTGTACCCAGCTGAGAGGCAGGGTGAAAACGACCCAGGCGCCGAGCGAGGCCAGCAGCAGCAGCCGGCCCTTCTGCCAGCGGTCGGCAAGGCTGCCCCAGAAGGGCGCCGACAGGAACTCCACGAACGGCCGCGTCCCTATCAGCAGCCCGCACTGCCCCGCGTTCATGCCCATCTGCTTGAAGTATACTCCCATCAGCGGGAACAGGGACCCAAACGCTGGAATCAAAAGTTATACTAAGTACAAACTGATTGAAATAGAATACGCCTTCTACTAGCTGAAAGTGTAAGACTTGGAGTACCTACAATCGTTCACGTGGCGCATCTCTCAACACTATCTAATACTTAAGTCTCGCTGGTCAAACATCAGTTTATTAAATAAGTTTTTTTCGGCATTTCTCTGTAACATAATATGTATATGCTACAGAAAAATGCCGAATATTTTATGAACTATTAACTATATACAATTAATTAGTGTGCCTATTCTTCGACTGTGCCAAGCTTACCAGAATAGAAGAAGAAGTAGAAGGTCTTGACGGTGAGCAGCTCTGGGTCGACGGCGTCGGCTCCGCATATCATCTCCAGCAGGTCGGAGCGCCCGCGCACCTTATGTGTGGCCTCCTTCGGCGCCGGATACCTGATCAGATCATTTTACATACATATTATCCGGCTTGTGTAGGCAGACGGTTTTTACGATCTTTGACATACTTATAAAGTGCATGTACAAATTCGATTGAGATTCGCCCCCATAAAAAATTCGGGATAAAAAATAACCTAGGTGTTGTTCCAGGTAACTAATATTCTACCATATAATATCAAAATTCATCCAGTGAATTTTGCGTGACTTATATATTCAGATCTAAACTTTAATTTATTTATCGATCGTGAATATCGTGATTCTAAGTTTATTCTCGTAAGCTCTATTGTTTATCAATAAGTCAGAGGGCGCGGTTGCGCTACCTACCCGTTTAAGTATTCACTTGAGTAATTTATCCACCTAGAAGCTGAATTTGAGCATTAAAGATTGCCTGCCTTGTTTACATCTGTCAATCATGCGTCGTGGGCTGTGCGCAGATCGCTGCGCTTGTTATCTCACTGCACCGCCCGACCAAAGTTGTGTATATGACAGTTGGCAATATTTGGATAAAAATCACTTATCCCAAGACATGTTTAGGTGATCTATATAAAAATTTTCAAAAATTTAAATTAGATTTCAATGTCGTTTACTTCGTAATTTTGTAGCATTCACCAAACAATATAGTTCCAGTTCCTACCCTGCCCTGCTTCCAGAAGCTCCATATATCAGTATAACAAAGCATTCCAGAAAGGTCAAATATTGCAACATTATTTTGTCTAGTTGTTGTCTAGTTATTTAGATCTACAGAAAAGTGACCAGACCATCGATAATAAAAACAACTACTTATTATTACTGACAATAACAATAAGTAGTTATTTAAGTTATCTGATTCAATAGTAATAGGTCTATATGGTTGATATGACTTATATTGAATCCCACTCTCCTAAGTCTCATACATAATGACGTCATACTCGGTCACGCAAGAATTTGTAAAAATTATTTGAAGGAATACATTGAATTTTGATTTCTAGCTTCCTCTCGCCACATTATGTAAACGTATCATCATTCATATTATATCATTCATGATTTCCTTCTAGATTAGATCTACAAACATTACATAATTGCATTTTTTCCGTCTAGCGGTACGGGTCAGTTGAAGATAAGGCAGTCAAGGGTGGTTGTGTACGATTGATCTCTACTTCAAACCCGCCATAATGCTAATATCGAAAAAAATCAAGGTCTAGGTTGATAGAAGTTCTATTTGCATCTAAGTTAACCAATTTGTTTTAGTTTTGTTATATATCAATGAACATAAAAGTTTACTTCATTTACATAATCCGTATTGAGCTTATAGGTAAGTACCTATACTAAGATGGATGTACGTCCATTAGCCTTTCGGATTTGTTTGATCCTAAAATACTTCCATATTATTACCAGTATAAAAAAATCGAATAAATTATAAATCAAATCGTAATATTTTCATATAGTTTCCTCGTTAGGTCGCGCTGGTACCAGGCAGTCAGGAGCGTGCAGGAGTTGCTCTCACCTGGAGGTGTCAACTTCGCCATACTCGTCGGGGTTGACGAGCGGGCGCGCGGGGAGGCCGGACGCTGGCGGCGGCTCCATGGTCGCAACTGCCGCACGATGCCGCCCGCTCGATAGCGGCGCCGCGCGCATGCGCACCCATCACCGCCAGTATCGATACTGTTACATTGACCGACTGATAACTCGGTGTTGCAGTTAAAAAAATAATTCGCTAGATGTTATGTCTGTCCAATTAGATTAATACTTATAAATGAAAGTTTGTGAGGATGTATGTGTGCATTTTTCACGCAAAAGCTACTGGACGTATTGTTATGAAATTTGGTACAAGGGTAGAATAGGTATAACCTGGAATAACATATAACGAAGCCCCGGGGCCCAGCCAGCCAGTAAGGCAAATGACATAGCCGATATGTTTAAAGACCACTTTACGGTTAGTTCGCCGTTGGGCCCATCGCGCACGGTGCTCAGTGCTGACAGTGGTAGGGAATTAGGAATTCATTTCTCTTCAAAAGAAATACAAAATGTTATAAAATCTATGACTAGAGGTAAATCTCCTGGCCATGACAGTCTTAGCATTGAGCATATGCAGCATGCAGGTCCACACTTGCCGAGACTATTATCCATGCTGTTTAACTTATGCCTGAGCCATTCTTACTTGCCCAAAGATATGATTAAAACTGTGGTTGTACCAATACTCAAAAGTAAAACCGGTAACCTTTCGGACAAGCATAACTACAGGCCAATATCACTAGCTACAGTCATTTCGAAGATATTTGATAGTATACTTAATAAACATTTAAACATCTTTGTTAATCCTCACGATAACCAGTTTGGGTTTCGTCCAGGGTTGTCGACCGAAGCGGCAATCTTGAGTGTTAAGCATACTATCAATTATTATACTAGCCGTCAGACGGCAGTTCATACGTGCTTCCTGGACCTGTCAAAGGCTTTTGACTTGGTTTCATATGACATACTTTGGGAAAAACTAGAAAAGGCTCAGGTTCCTCCTGAGCTTGTCAATATTTATAAATATTGGTATGGAGGCTAAGTCAATAGCGTGAAGTGGGCGGGAGGTATGTCTGGGTCGTCGCCGTGCGTCAGGGCGGGCTGTCCTCGCCGACGCTCTTCAATCTGTACATCAATGACTCGATTGTCGCGCTCAGTAACACTCGTGTTGGTTGTCACATAGACGATGTCTGTGTAAATAAGTTACGCTGATGACATGGTGTTATTGAGTGCGTCCCCCTGTGGTCTGAAAAAGTTGTTGGCCATCTGTGAAGCTTACGCCAGTTCGCACGGATTGGTTTATAATGTGGACAAGAGTGAAGTCATGGTTTTTGAGTCCAGAGGCAGGAAGTCATTAGACATACCACCGGTCAAATTAAACGGTGTTTTAATGAGGCGAGTTGACAGTGTTAAATACCTGGGACACCATCTTGTTTCTGACCTCAAGGACAATGACGACATCGAAAGGGAGCGGAGGGCGCTGGCGGTGAGGGCTAATGTGATAGCTCGAAGATTTGCACGTTGCTCGAAGGAAGTGAAAGTTACACTCTTTCGAGCATATTGCACATCTTTTTATACATGTAGCCTATGGGCTACATACACGCAAAAATCATACAGCGCTCTTCGCGTCCAATATAACAACGCATTCAGGATGCTGATGGGGTTGCCTAGATCCTGTAGTGCATCAGGGATGTTTGCAGAAGCGAAAGTAGATTGCTTCTACGCTACTATGCGGAAGCGGTGTGCATCCCTGGTGCGCAGGATGCGGGCCAGCACCGACAGCATCCTGAGTATGGAGGCCAGCAGAATGGACTGTGTGTACATCGGTCGCTGTTGCGCAGTCTCACACGGAACTGGGCAGCAGTGACTGATGGATGTTTTTGTGTGTGTGTGTTTTGTTTTTTTTGTATTTGTATTTACTAACAATAGGTTAAGGTTTCATTGTTACTAACAAAAAAAAATGGACTTATGGTCTGAATAAACAAAAATTTTAAAATTTTTATTAATATAGTGATGTCTATTATTTGAATTAATGTTATTGACGATTGTATTAAGTATAGGTATCAAAGGAAAGCTAACCCTGCAGTCCAATCAGAGTCACTTATCTGTCACCTACCATACAAAAATTAAAATAGCAATTAGTTAAGCGTACAACTTTATTTTTTACATACTTTACCTACATAACTTATCTACATGTGAAATCTCAGTACAGTGTAAAAAAATAATAGAATAGAGTATCTGAGGTGAAGCTAATTGGAAGTGGCGAGTGGACCCGCCCTGGAATAGCCATAGACCGCTCCACATCCTCTCGTGCTTGTCATATATAAAGCCTTCGTAACTGATGGACAACAATATAATTCCCAAGATTTGACTATGACTTTACAACCTACCGCCTGCCTGATTAATACCCCTAACTGAGGCTGCGACCGGCTGCAATATCATAGCCAAATCTTTTCAATTTTAAGGTTTACTTTTACGCTGACCCTGGGCTTCACGGCGTCATAATCCCTAATGCAACCTGGAATACGCCAAGATGAGCGAGAGAGTTAAGCCAATTGGAAAGCTAAAAAGGTAAATTAATATCAAATCAATGAACAATTTTTTCTTGAAGGAATTCACACAAATATAATATTTTTCTTCGGACTTTCTATACAACGTTTTTTGACATTATCTCTCAGACGGCGTGGGAGTGTGGGATTGCACGGTGGCGTGTCGCGCGAGCCGCACGCTGGCGGCGTGCATGGAGGAGCGGCGCCGTCGCGGGCTCGCCGCGCCGCCCGACGCTAGCGACATGGATCGCAGACGCTCGTCTTCGGGCGGCGATTCTTCGCCTTGCTGCGACTCGGGAGGGGGTGACCCGCTTGATACACTGAGGAGTGGACCCTGCCAGATCATTGCATTAGAAATTAAATATGACGTAAAAAGTGCATGTGAGGTTTATTTTATGAAGACTTTTTTTTCCTTAAACTAAGTAAGTGGTTTTCTTACATCAGTGGAGGATCCTGAAAATCTTTCTAATTTGAAGTTTTTTGAATATACGAAATAATAATAGAAATTTCTCTTACTATGAGAAGATTAATTTTTTTATTATACTTTTTACATGTCATCGACGTACACGTAGTCCGTGTACGTCGATAACATGTAAAAAGACATGATGACATGACCTACATATTACTAAATAAATTCCATCCCCATCATGCAAGGCGAGTTGGAGTACGTCAAGTGGTTAGACAAAATCACAAAAAACGCTATTGTATTTGTTAGAGATACTAGCTATTATATTGTGTAACACCTATGATGACACTAGTGTAAGAAAATGTAAACAAATGATCGGAGTCGTTACCTGCAGCGGTTTCTCCAGCAAGTCGAAGCGGAAGACGAAGCGCAGCTCGGTCCAATATCGCTGCAGGAAGGTGGCGCCCGGCTCGCGCGTGCTTCGCGCCGCCGCCCAGGCCAGGTCCACGCACGACACCACGATGCCCAGCGCGCTGCCCACCACCAGCACTAGGAACAGACCCAGGAAATTCGCCATGCGGAGCTCCTCGTTGGCGTACTCTTCCGCCACCTGATTAAACCAATTTAATTTATCAAGATCAATTCACACCAGGATATCCCGAAGCTTATGGAGTTCTTTTTCAGAAATCCCTTCGAGTGAGTAGTTGAGTTGAATCGATGAAGATGCAACCAGTTTTCCTCATGGACCAACCTAAAATATTATATCCACTTGTCCCATGAAACTACTGCTCTCAGTTGTCCCGTTACAGAACAACTCAACAGGACTAGTGGAATAAGTAGACGGCAATTGTCCGAATTGATAAATTATGTTATGTGAAGGGAAAAGATGCATGTAATAAAGAATTGATGAATGTGGATGGACGGACAGGAAAAAGAAGCAAGGCTGAAAAGGAGATGGAAGGAACGGGTTAGAAAGTTAGAAATGATATTATTATGAAAGTAGAAGACACAGCAAGAAATACCTTTGATACTTAGTTATGCAAGGAAATAACATTATTATGCGTCAGAGTCAAATATTATTTTGTGCATTCACAAAAAAAAGATGATGATGCTAATCCAAACTATATAATTGGCGCAAAACCAAGGAATTTTTTATTTGTTTTATCAAAGCCTCCAAGTAAATTAACATTTTAACAACTTCTTGCAGTTGTCGATTATTGTAATAGTGAGATCCACTGACGACATAACAAGAATTAATGATTCAGAGTATAACACCCACGTCGCAGGCGCCACCGCCGTGCATCTCCTTCCACCACTTGTGCTTCATCTCACGCAGAATGCCCGCCTCCTGGAATCGGAGCAGCGCCAAGTTCAGCTCCTGGCGGTACGGGGAGTCTGCAAATTATACAATCCCTTAGTCCTCCAATGACAGGATCCATAAGAATCGTAACAAGTGACAATCTGTAAGCCTCTAGCCATCGCCTCTGGAAATAAGTGAGATTGGATGTGACGTTGGCCACGTATGTTATAGAAACAAGGGTTGTCTTAGTTAACGATAGGACGACTGATTGAGACGATGCCATGGTTGGGATTTAGTATTGTACTGAATTCATTACATTTATTTTCACGTATATCTAATCTACCTAATGACTCTAGTTACTGTAGTGTAGCTACAGTAACTAAACACTGCATAATCTCTCTCAATAGCCGCGGTAGTCTGGCAAGGTAAACTTACTCTTTTTCATAGCGAGACCGTAACCTTTGCTGTCTAGGAGGTTGCCCACCTGCGAAAGACAATATTATTATAGAATAAGCAAACTAATTGAGTACCAAACCAATTACTACTTACAACAAACCACTTGGATTTAAAGCAATTGCAGGGCCATTATTGCTATCAACTAGAGATGACATAAGAAATATGCTTATAACTCACTATACCAGGAACCATACCAAATTCTTCCTATTCTACACATCCCTGACGTGATAGTGTGACACACTCTCATCTTCATTGCTAATAATCTATGTCTATAAAAGAACAAGCGTGTTTTCTAACCAACGCCCAGCCTAAACCATAGAAGCTATAAACTCGACATTTGGGCAGTAGCTTTAGGTTATTACGTAGTGCTCAGATAAGAAAGGAATTTTCAAGGGGTAAAAAATGGGAGTAAAATTTGTATGAAAAATAACGAAAATTTTTACTGATCTACTTGAAAATTGGCATAAATGCTATGAAACAAAAATAGTGAAATCCGTGTTTCAGGATTTCTTAAAGTTTGACCTTTAGGGTAGTTAAATGAGGGTGAACCCTAGCGAAGCCAGGACGGGCTGCTAGTAACTCATAAAATAAAAAATAAAATTCCTTGTGTGGACTAGACAGTCGTGTAAAATAAAAGCCCTTACCATGGTGACGTTGCAGTTCCGCTCCACAGTGTACTCGATGGTGGTGGACTCCGCCAGGAACGCGTAGCTCTCGTTCAGCACCCTACAACACGACACTCTCGTCTACACGCGTGTGACTCGGCTAAGACGCGCCGGAGCTTAGGGTTTACCGGGTCTCTTAAACATTTCTGAGATTCGGCTGTTATTTTTGCCGGTGATCAACCTCTTTGGGAATGCTGTTGTCACCTATAAAACTTACTACAACAATTTGTGATAACTCTATGGCCGTTGAAAGAAGATCCAAAATCATGATCATCATATCGATTTCGTAATGAAATCAGTCATTTATTTATTATATCAAACATAGGTAATGTATGGTATGTTAATAGGTAGTATAGTAATAACTGTGTCATTTGGTATAAGTACAAATAGGTACTTACAACAACATAATGAAAAAAACAGGTCAAAATCGTTAGGTAAACGGTCAGGTGTAAAACGTTATTTTATAGAATCTGTTATATGTAGGTTTCCCTGTAATCTACAAATAATGAATAATATTTGGATTTTTTTCAAATTTTAGGCTCAGTAGTTTCGGAGATCAAGCCAACACCACACTGTTGCCGAACTCAGACACATGCCGACGCGAAAACGTGATCATTACTTTATTTTTATGAGAGCTCTTATTTACCGATAATATTTACTAATAAAAAAACCGGAATGCGCCAACATTTGGCAAACTGTTCGACGACAGTGTGGGAGAAAAACTACTAGCGCCAATTTTCCTCGAAATAATTTAATTTTAAATCACAGCGCCATCTATCTGATTTTTCCCAAATCAAGCAGTCAACGTTCCTCTCTTTTCATGAATTACATCGAAACTATTTTACAATAAAACAACTATGTTTGAGATCCTCACACAGATATAAAAACATTACCTGTGGATCCTTATAACTAGCCTTTTTATTTAATAAGTATGTCACAATAAGGCGCTGTGCACACGAAAGGGAAGCTGTATATTCAGCTGTATCTCTTACTTGTTAATCCCCTCGTTGTTCGAGTCCGGCATCCTGTGCTGGCGCATGTGTGCGAACATCTTTTTATACAACTCATTTTGAGAGTGCTGAAAATATAGAACATATTTATTCAGATGTAAGTATATTATATTATTTGATGGATGGTCTGTGTCAAAGAAAGCTTAATTAGGAAGCGAGTGTCGAATTAAGTGGCAAGTGATAAGTACATTGAAATGGAGGGTATTAACATACTATGTCAAAAGTATTGGGAATATATATATATAAAATATAAAATATGGAAGAGAAGAAGAATTGTTGAGCCAGAAGAATGTTTGACCTGGAAGAACGTATAAGTCGAGCCTCCATCTTTAGCACCGTAGGTGATGCCGATGTCGTTGTCGGCCAGCTCCTGCACGTTGTGGATGAGCTCGGTGGAGGACTTCATGGCCAGCAGCGTGGCCAGGTTCGCCGTGTACGAGCTGGTGATGATCAGCGCGAACAGCCACCACACGCTGGCCACCGCGCGCGTGCCGTACGCCCTACAACAACACTCACTACCTACATTTCATTGTCAATGATTAGTTGCCATCAATGTGAATGATAAATGTTTTCACATAAATAAATCATTGACAAATAGAGTTAACGAAAACGTTATCTCTCATTACACAATTAAATAAAATTGAGGTGTCTGTCTGTAATTTCAAAATAACTACATTATTTTAAATTGTATAAGAGTGTGACGCGGTTTACCCAATTACATCGAAACATATATTTTTTAGATTTTTTGACTATCTGTCGGTCTGTTAATTGAGGGCAATACATTGAATTATTTTTAGGTTCATATTTATACTTTATATATATATTTTTTTTTCCATAGCTTCCATGTAATTTATCCTTATTCCTTTTTTTACATTTTTTCCTAAGTCATATGTTTAATCCTATTGTTTGCTGTTGTTTGTTTTTGTTTGTTTCTGTTTCCGTACATATTAACTTGTTTATTTTGCCACCATACCTACTTTTGTACTTGGTTCCAGCTGAAAATCAGCGCCTTGGCTTGATACCTTGGCACCATGCTGAGCTGGTCGCCATTTCGGCTTACATATTTTATTCGATATATATTTGTTACTCTTTTGTATGTTTGGATTTTATGTGTTTGCCGAATAAATGATTTCTTTCTTTCTTTCTTTGTTTGTTCAGGTTAATCTCCGGAAGGGCTTATACAATTTTGATGGGATTTTCAGTGTAAAGTTGTTGGTTAGGTAGTTTTTATCTCAGAAATAGAAGTAAGGGCCCCGTGTCATTGATACGGCTGACACGGCTCAAAAACAAGTGTGGCTAAACATATGAAATTTAGCAAGAAGGTAGTAGACTAGCAAACATTCGTACCGGATACAAGTGTAAATTCAAATTCGAAATTCAAATCAAATTCAAATCATTTATTCAGAAATTAGACCTTCACAGGCAACCTTCTCGTCAATTTATATTTATAGTTATTTCTCACAAGCTACAAACTACTGGCATGCTTACGCAGACATGTAGCGGGAAACACCACTAACGAATGTTTTTTTAGAAATTCCACTTCATAGAGGGTGAAATAGGGTAAACCCCGAGTTTGTATGAAACATCATCATTTTTGTGATGTGTGAAGTGAAAATTACTTGAAATGTTAGGCTGTTGCACATGCTGTCTCTTTTTCCCATATCGTGTACGCATCGTGCAAACAAAGCGAACGTGCGGACGCAATGCCTTGGTACGTGCTTTATGTTTCATGGTGGCCCCCAGGTCGGTTCCTGTCCCATCTTGCTGATGTCACAGTGATTCCTGCTGAATATTGTAACTCAGAACTCACTCACTGTGCTTCAGTGCTCAACTCTATTATTTATTTTGCTTTTATTTATAACTTTGGTCTGTTAAAAATAAAATAAAAAATAAAAGTTACACAGGAGCGATCTCAGAGCCCTGCAGCAGCACAGCGCCCAAGTTGAACCACAGCGCGTTAGCCAGCGTGAACTGGTTCTCCAAAGCCTCGACCTCGTCGTGGCAGGGGTACGGGTTCTGCCACTCCTCGGGGCAGAGCCGCCCCACCACGTACAAGATCAGAGAGGTGCCGAGGTATGCGAAACCTAAGCACAGCCAAACCTGTAACGTGACTATATTTTTTTACAAATTCATCAAATAAACTTTAATATCTACTTATATGATTTGAAAATTTAATTTTAATTCTTTATAGGTAGGTATTAGTACTAGAAGTGAAAGATACAATGATTTTATTATACATTGCTTTGACCGCAACGTAATACCTACCTACTATCTAAAAAATAACTCATGCTTTTTCAGGTCTACAATTAAATTTATTTAAAAAAAAAAAATTAAAAAAAACTTGGAGCAAAAATAAATTTTTTGTATGCATGTAGGGTACTTATATAACGCGATAACTTTCGAACTGTTGGTCTGATTTTGAAATTTAAAAGGTATATAGGATCTGTCAATAGAATTTTAAAGTGATAAGTATGAAATAGTGACTATCAGCGATTTTGGCGATACAACCCGACTTGAGTGCACGTGTGTTGGCTGCCAAGTGAAAGTGATATGTGGGGTAAAGACCCTTAATGTTATTTGCGTATTTGTAGCAGATATAATATAGGGTGTATGACTATTCGGATAGATCCAAATGATCAAAAACCCCATATTCCGTTTCCCGTTCAGTTAAACATTATAACATATTTTCTTTTGTTTTACTTGTATATTTCACACGGTGGTTAGCATCACCTTTTAGCTTTTGAAAATACATTACTTATGTGTACGTGGAGTGAACCAATAAGTAATCCTCAATATCTGTATTACCGCATTGGAGAAGGGTAGCAGAAACGCGAAGAGCTCCGGCTCGGGCTCCTCGGCCTTGCGGAAGAGGATGGTGATGCCGAGGTTCATGAAGGGCGTCGTGAAGTCCACCACGGTCTCACGCTGCGCCGTGATCGTCAGGTCCGTGATGGCGAAGTCGATGTCCTGAGGGCGAAGTGCGGGTTTGCATTGCACTATCACTATCAATTTGATTCGAAGTGAGACGCAGCGAACCAATCACATTGCCGTGTGCTTGTTGTTGCGCGCTGGTTGTAGTGATAAGCGCGCTCGCTCTGTGATCAACATTGGTCGTCCATTGGATGGGTGACCAAAAATGTATTATCTTGAGCTCCTGCGTACTTTGGATGGCACGTTAACTCATTGATCCTGGTTACATTTGCAGTCGTTAAAAGCTCGCCAATCCGCAATGGGTCCGCGTGGTGGTTCATGTCCCATACTCCTTATCCGTCCATAAGGAAATCCTACGCCCCATCAGCGAGAACTTTATGATGGTTGACGATAAATGTTTATCTGTAGAACGTAAACAATACCGGATCCTTCATGAGCCGGCCCGTCATGCCGTTCCACTCGCCCGTATCCACATTAACGTCGCCGTACTTCCCGTCGAGCTGCTCCACGAACGTGTAGTTGAAATGCAGATGCTCGGCAAGCCGCTCGATCAGCTCGATGCAGAACCCTATACAAGTAAAATTAAAGTCTACTATAATAATGTTAATCATGGTATGGCAATGCGGATCAAACTAAAGGTCCCAGGTTCGAATCTCATTCGTGTGACATGAATTTGTATACCATTCTGACTCATGGATGCTATTTTTCATCGGCCACCACTCACACCGGCGAATGAAAAAAATCTTGAGAGAAACTGCACTCTAGTCACAGATATAGAGCAGTGTTGTTATTACCTTCATAACGATCATTCCCGGACAGTCTCTCCGTCGACTCCTTTACCATAACGTACGGAGCATTCTGTGAAGAAAAGAGGAAATACTGCTCATTTTGTGGTGCATGTCTAAAGGTTTGGCTTGTGATCCTGTCGAAGTCGTATTAGGTAACTGAGGAATATATAGCCTCAGCAGCTGATGCAAAAATAGCATTCCCAAAAATAAATGACGTAACGCAGGCGGTTGGTTGAAAAATAACAGCAATTTTCAAAATAGGTTTATTTTTTTACGCTGACTCAGAGTTTCACAGCTAGTTAACACATTAGAAATAAAAAAAGAGAAAAAGAATGTGTGATGCATATATAATATTCAGGAAGATAATTACAACAGCAATGAGCACGGTGAAAGTGCGGTTCTCCATGGAGTCAGCAGGGACGTCGGGCACGACCTGCGGCCCGCGCTGCCATGCGACGCCCGCGCGCGGCGCCCACACGCCCGCGCGCTGCAGCCCGCCGCCGCGCGCCAGCTCGGCCACGCCCAGCTGCACGGAGCGGCGCCCGCCGTCCGTCTCCCAGGACGCGCCGCCGCCGCTCACGCAAATTGACGAGTTCCATTCCTCCTGTATGTACACACAACAACGAATCAATTGATAATCATAGTAAATCCTTCTGACATGATAAGACCAAATGTAAGTTGAAACAAATCTATATATAAGGTCCTTACATATGAAATTAGCGTTTTGTTGTACTGGCCACTTTAATCACAAATTTCTCCTCTTTGGTTAGGAATTCCAAATTTATACAGCTATTTTACACATGTATTTGTGTTTCGTTAACCGTCATTATTTTTTTTTTCTTCTGATTTTTCTGTTTGCGTCACTCAGTTTACAAAATGAAAAACTTGAAATATCGCGTTATTTACGAGTACGGGTTCCACCCTGGCACCAGTGCTGCAGAAACGGCTCGAAGGGTTGATTATGTGTATGGCGGTCGTGTCGCAAAAGAAAACACAGTTCGTTTTTGGTTCCAACGTTTTCGTTCTGGAAATTTCGACCTGCAGAACAAGCCCCGTGGACAGGCTTTGGTGTTAGTGATAAAACTATTTTAATCCACTTGAAGCTAATTGGGAAGATTAAGAAACTTGAAAGGACCTCACGAATTGAGTGAAGCAAACCAGCTAATGCGTATCGACTACTGCGATACATTACTTAACCAACACAATAATGAAGGGTTTTCAAATCAAATCATTACCTGTGATGAAAAGTAGATTCCCTACGATAATCGAAAATGCTCATCGCAATGGCTGGACCCTGGCCAGCCAGCCAAATCCTGCCCCAAGCGAAAATTGACCCAAAAAAAGTTACTCAATTAGTCTTACTTAGTCCACCAAACACTGTAAGCGTTTGCTGGACTAGTGCCGGTGTCGTTCATTACAGTTTTCTCAAATCTGGCCAGACGATTATGGCAGACGTCTATTGTCAGCAATTGCAAACTATGATGGAAAAGCTAGCTCCTAAACAACCGAGGCTGGTCAATCGCTCCACGCCACTGCTGCTTCACGACAACGCTAGCACTGCACAACAGACGGCTACCAAATTAGAGAGTTTCAATTGGAATGTCTAAGACATCCACCGTACTCCCCGGACCTTGCTCCAACAGATTACTATTTTTTTCGAAATTTGGATTACTTCTTCCAAAGGAAAAAATTCAACTCCGATAGGGCAGTCCAAACCGCCTTCAAGGATTTTATTGATTCCCGTCCGAATGGTTTTTTTTAGTAAAGGGATCAATGAACTACCTATGAGATGGCAAAAGTGCATAGATAATAATGGTTCTTACTTTGAGTAAGTAATATATAAAACTCTTGCGTTACTGAGTGACTGACTGACTGACAGATAACGTACAGCCGAAACTACTGGGCGTAGGAAGCTGAAATTTAGCATGTAGGTTCCCTGGCGTAATACCCCCACCTACAAGTGAGCACTAAGAGAGGATTTTTAGAAATTCCACCCCCAAAAGGGATGAAATACTTTTATATGAAAGTTCTACACTGTTGAAGTTGTTACTTAAAATTTTGAATTTTAGTTGTTTACAACAAGTTAATGAATACGTGTTTAAGATTTTTCTGAAAATTAACCCTCAACCCCTTCAAAATAGGGGTAAAAGATTGTATGGGACTGAATACTATTTTCAAGATAAAAAACTGAAAATCGGTAAACATACTATTTGTAGTAAATTACACCCACACCAATAAATAACTTGAAATGTAGCAGGTAAGAGGAAGAAGAAGAAAATATACTAATGCATTATCTATTTTTTGAACATTGCATCTCAAGGGGAATGAAGTAGGGGTGAAAATTTATATGAAACTACTGTTTGCGGTTAATAAAAAATCTGGACGTAATACGTCGTGGAAAACAGGACGGCACGCGTTTCAGAAAGCGGGAGTGGGAGAAATGGCACGGAGACACGTAGTGGAAAATGGGCGAGGCAAGTAGTGGGAAACGGGGCGCGACACATTGCGAAAAACGTGATGTGAATATGTGGAAAACGGTACGGGCCCTGCATGGAAGGATTGGACAAGTTGCGGGACGAGATGCGTAGTGGGAAACAGGATATTAAACTAAAGATGGGAAAAAATACGAATTTGAATCATATATGTTCACCGGTAACATAATACGTGATAAAAGAATAACATGAAGATGAGATTGTACTATGAAAAGTCTAATTTCTGAATAAATACTTTGATTTTGACTACAAGGCAAGGTAAGTTTAGTGTCTGCTGTGCTGTATTGAAATTATTATTATTTATTCAGTTGAGATGAATTATACATTGAGAGTACTGATAGTAGGTACCTATGTACGCACTGAATGCACCCAATAATCCTAACGATGCCACTCTTTAATCATTATTCAACAATATACGTCGTCTGAGATTTATAAAATAATAGTCATATTACAGCGACCTTAGTCAAACGTATCCCAAAAACACTTACCGATCGAATATAATTAATGAGCGAGCCGGCGTGAAAGGCGCCGCGGCCCCTGTCGCAGTCAGCTGACAGCGCACCAGGCAAGCCCAGGTGCTCCATGGCCGCGCCCAGTAGCGTTGCAGCGTCGTAGGCCAGCACCAGAGCCGTGGGGGGCGCCATCATCACCCTCCCCGCCTCGACTGAGATGTCCGCGGAGTCCGCGAAACGGGACAAGTATGCAGTCTTCCAGTTGCTCATCATTGTCTTCATGCCCTCAGATTCCAGGTCGAACAGCTGAAATGCTGTTTAAAATTTTTTGAAACCTCTCATCTGATGCATCGTAAGATCGTAATATGGTCGGTATACCGATATAGATGGGTTATTGACCCTCGTAATTTATCCGAATAAAATGTATCTAATGTATGTATGTATGTTATGGTTATAAATATAAGGTACTTCACACCAAATTTAAGTAGTATTTAGAGATTTGCTGGAGCTTTTGGAGGAGAGATTAGTTGGATTGCTTCTCTAAAACGTTAAAAGTACAAATATTAGCCAAAGCCAGTAATTCTGGTGCAAATGTATTGAATAGACTGACTGGTGATATTAGCCCCGCCGTGGCTGTAGGGTTCCAACGGCTGCGTGTGGAGGTCCAGCGTGAGCAGGATGTAGGAGTGGCTGTCAGCCAGCAGGCCCGCGCGCTGCGCCGCGTCAAGCACCCGCGTGCAGCACTCCGCGCTGCACCACACGATGAAGTTCCTCTCGCCTGACTTCTTCAGCAGGAGTAACAGGTTCCTGACAATTTTATGATCACTGGCATCGTTGTACTTAATGTGTACTGCTCTGCTAGTCAGCAAGTCGGCAATATACTCAGTCAATGGACAACAACTATAGGAGTATGCAACTCCTGCAGTTGTTGTCTATTGAGTGACCGTTTTCCATCAGGTGGGCGTGTCCTTGTTTGCCTAACTAGTACACTGGTAAATGGTTTAAAACTACTAAAAAATCATCATCATCAATTAATCTCAAGATTGGATTTTAGTGAACGAAGGTGTTACTTAGATTTGTAATCTGGTCAGGGTCTCAGGAGCTCTTCAATGAAGTTGCCTTTATTGTATTTATGATTGAAACTTTATTGCGGAACTTTACAA
This sequence comes from Plodia interpunctella, assembly GCF_027563975.2. Lineage (NCBI taxonomy): Eukaryota > Metazoa > Arthropoda > Insecta > Lepidoptera > Pyralidae > Plodia > Plodia interpunctella. The sequence continues at coordinate 167,946 of NC_071301.1, forward strand.
CTAATATAAAAGAAAAGAATTAATTAACATTAATTGTGGGATACATGAACAGTGGGAAAAGCCGTGTCGTTGTGTCTAGTCAAAAAAAAAAAACGCAGTCCCCTCTTCAAGATAGACGCGTCATCATCCCCTCTCGCAGCGCACTCCACACTTGCCGCGCGAGTGCTGGTGATGTCCTCTGTCCTGCGAGTTGCGGTAACTCCGACATAGATGGCGTTAACAGAAGGGTTTCCCCTACGAACAAAGCTAGTACTCACGGTGTAGCAGATGTTACCTGAGTAGTGCCTCTTCTTGTGGCGGCGGCAGCATACGCGGGAGCAGGGCCAGGGTCTTGCTGTCGGGAGCGATCAGGGATGCGCCGGACGCGCTGCCTTCGTGGAGGAACACCGCGCGGCGCCAGCCCTTAGCCTCACATAGCTCAGAACACACCTACACATTCAATGTTTGTACATATTTAAACGAAATTCACGGGCGAACTAATAAAGTTATCTTTTTTCATTTCAATAAAACATATTCTCACGTCTCTGTCAGAGAGGTACAGGTCAGAGGAAAGTGATGTACGCGAAAAGAGGCCTTTGCTCAAAAAAAGGCTGAAATGATGATGATGAGATTGGCACGACTGTTTCCCAGGGCTAGGCAGAAGCTATTGACATTTCCACTTCCTGCAATCCATAAATCCCTCTTCCTTCGTCTACGCACTCATCGCTCACTTCACATATGCTCGCCGGTTATAGGCGCATTTTGAGAAGATCTACATGGTCTACGATCTACGCAACGAGATCGCAATGGACCTAAAAGCTCATAAAGTACCTGTGCAAGTACAGTGGAGTGCGGATGCATAGCGAGCGCGTCCCCGCTGCTGTTGGGCGCGTCATCAAGCAGCAAGGTCGGCAAACCTGCGCGTGCGCCGGCTTCAGAGCCCAGCGCCGCAGACAAGGCGCCGCCGCCTATAGCCACGCCCACTGCTCCCGCGCGCGCCTTCAAACATTATTGTAATATTTTTAAATGATTATCTGTCCCATATTGGTGGAATGTTATCGCTATCTCTCTTCCTGTGAAGATTGTAAAAGTTAATCAAAAGAAAGGGCTACACTCTCCTTGGCCTTCATAATGGGCAACTTTGTCTCTATCTGTAATATTTATCTCCACCCTAGAGCGAAAAAGGAGCAAAATGTAGTGTCAGCTGCCTCTCCTGTATAATGGAGAGGTCTATGCACTAGCATCACACACTACTAGGCTAGCATAACTTTTACCGACACCTGGATAGCATCAGGTAAACTTTGCCTTCGAATTTCGCGTAGGTATGAAGTAAAGGTGTGATATTTATTGTAGGTACCATAGGTTTATATGTAGTGTATAACTCCACTTCCACATGAAGACCTGAGTTCGATTTCCAGTCCGAGAATGTGTTTGTGCTTATTCCATGTTTGCATCCATGGGAACCACGAACTGTACTATGTACCTGAGCGCAGACATGTGCAGGCACGGCGAGCGGCTCGTCGGGCTCAACTGGCGGCGCAGGGGGCGCGGGGGACCCGCGCGCGCCCAGCGCCGCCGCCACCGCCGCCGCCAGCTGCTGTCCGCGGACGGGGTCCGGCTCTGTCACACCTACGAAATCAATTGGATCAGGTAGCTGGTTGCTGCAATAGCATTCCCAAGAAGGGTTGCCGTTAAACAGGCGGCTGGTTGTAATAATCAAATTTTCAAAAATTAAGGTTATTATTACGCTGTTGCCCCCTGGAGGCGTCATAGAACGCAACCAGTTAACCTACATGCGGAGATGAGAGAAATCAAATCTAATTTAAAAATTCTGAGTTCCTCTCTATTATATATAATGGCCTAGTAGTCGCTTTCCAATGGGAACAAAAGTTTTCCCAAGATTTTTTTTTTAATTTATTGCACAAAATTACAAAAACAGTATTTGTACAAAAGGTGGACTTAACGCCATTTCTATCAAACGAATGCACTACTCTCTACCCTGTTGTTAGAAAAAAAGGCTTCATAGGTATCGGTTTTCAAATCTGGTTAAACATTTAAAACAGGTAAGTAAATAACGTTATTTTTATCAACAAGTACACCCAATTCTGAAGATTACAAAGGGAAGTTATGGAAAATTCTGCAGAAAACTGTTGTGATGAAAAGAAGAATAAGGTTATATCTTAACTACCTATTTGATTCACTTCAATCACTACATTTATTAATTTATTATGATTACAGACTCAAACATAATAGACATGTACTAACCAATAAATATTTCAGTCTGTGCGGCCACACTCGCGCCACAAATCAACAAAACAAGGCGCGCGGGCGCCGACATCGCGGCGGACTGTCGCGCGCTTGCGCAGGCGCGTGGCCCGCTTTGCGAGCTATTTTCAGCCCGTGACGTAACACAATATTTAGTCGTCTGCGAAAATTTAGAACTAGGTGTTGCTCGCAGCTTCGCCCGCGGTAGCCTATGTTTGATCCCGGATAATAAACTATTATCTATTCAAACAAGCGAAAGCAGACACACAGAAAGACAAACAGATTTTCGCATTTATTATATTAGCATGAATCCTCTTATTCTTAAAATTTTGCAAAGCTAGATCCTAATAAATAATTAAATTTTGAGACAGGAGACTATTTGTACCACTCATGCTACCAAATTTAGTTTGCCTACCTCCGTAGTGGTCGTCATGCGGCCGGACTGCTGCACTGGAGGTCACGGCTTAAATCCCCGGTCCGGTCAAGATGGAAAATGATATTTTTCAAATTAACCTGCCCGGGCTTTAGCTGTTTGTTTGTATAGCATATAACACATATATATACGAGTATATATATGTGTTATAGAATATAGTATTTTTGAGTTCAAATCGCGAACTTACCTTGGGGCAAACTTAAACTGTGTCACTTGTCCATAGGATATTTATTATTTACTAGCTTTTGCCCGCGTGAATTTCATAGAAAAATCTCAGTATTTTGTTTTATCGCGTACTCTGTAAGATTATATACGATATTTCAGAATCTATTAATCCAATTTATGTGCTGTAAAAGACAAAATTTATCTTCGTAAAATTCTCTTGATAATGAAATAATCTCAATACTTACTAAATACTTTTAAAAAGTGCCTGTGAAGGCCTAATTTCTGAATAAATGATTTGATTGATTTTAATTTTGATTTAAGGATTAACATGCTTGTGTAATTATAATAATTGTAAACATGCACCCTTTAATTTACAATGTCTTTTTACATATAAAACGCTTACCTCTTTATAATATTAGTATGATTTGTGTGAGAAACCATAGCGTGATTTAGAGATTTAAAAGTTATAGTGGCGCCATCTAGTGATTCATTTCGGAAGTAAAATATATACCTATATCATTTTGCCTAAGCGAAACCATAGTGCGTTTTAAAAGTCTTGGTGGCGCCATCTCTTATCGTTTTGTTCAAAACTAAAATACAACAAAAATAATACCTTCTATTATATCTATAGGAACCTGACTATTTACCGGGATGAAATGTATCTAATTTTCCTACAGAACCCACCTCATTTTCCGGGATGAAATGTCAATAAAATGTTAACTCGGGATTCCGAGGCATATTTTATTCATAATTAGTTTTTCAATTATCCTACGGGAACCAGACCATTTACTGGGATAAAATGTATCTAAGATGTTAACCCGGTATATAAGGTAACTACATCCCCAATTTCAAGCAAATCGGTCCAGTAGATTTCGATTGATGCGCCTTCAGACAGACAGACAAAAATTTCCAAAACTATATTTTCGTCATCTATATCAATAACTAAATATGTTCCATGAAGAATAAAAAAAAAATCCAATGTACAAATTTGGCCTCTCTTCAATTTCATTATATGTATTGATGATGATTGATATTGATGATATAGTGCATGGAAATGTATTGTGTTTGATCAGGCAAAGGACAAGGAAAATAGAAAAAACGACACACTTAGAATCGTCTATAATTAAAAACTTATCAGTCTATGTTCGAGTAATTCGCAGGGCGTTCAGTCTTGGTCTGGATCAGACTATCTGCAGTCGGCCGTTCTTGTAGATCGTCTTCAAGGAGGGAGGATCGCTGTTCCTGCTACCGTATCTGAAATAAATTACAAGTTCAAGTTTTAGCAGTAATTACATCTAAAAACATCTTTTTTGGGTTCCTTACAGCAAAAGGTACCATACAGAACCCATATTTAGCTTGTATCGTTGATTTAGATGTAATTGTACATTGCAGTTCATCGCACTAATATTACTCATAAATGTGACATATTCATAAATATTTTTTTATTTTCGGCGATTGTTTACTTTTCTTAACACAGCTACACAATTCATATAATTTCCAATACAATAGATCTTAGTTTGTAAACGAATTAATTGTACTATTGATGATCATTATTAAATATAAAAAAAGAGAATTACAAAAGGGATCTGCGGCTGTCGGTGTCGACGCTCCGCCGCCGCGAGCGTGCCGAGCGCAGCGGGGCGAGCGCGACGAGCGCGGCGAGCGCGACGCCGAGCAGCTGGAGCGCGACGGTCGCCACGGCCAGCGCCGCTGCGCAGTACGCGTTGCGGGGCAAGTCTTCAGACGCTTCCTGGAGGGGAAAATGAAACTTCATCTTACAAATTAGCCATTTGACATTAGTCGCCCTAGTCAAGTCATCTCCGTCGTCTTATCAAATGAGGAGTAGCAATTTGGATTGAGTATCATCGACGATATTTCACGCAAAGATTACAATGTAGGTATACTGCCTGCGAAGTCTGCTAATTATTTAAAAACTAAGAATTTGATGTGCCGCCATCAGGTTCTTTCGGCTTTTTTCTCAGTAGGTAGTAATAAATCCGAAATGCTACTTAGTTTATTCTAAACATGAACTAAATTTGACGTGAAAATATACCTGTTAAGGTCTAATATCTGGATAAAATTTTGATATGGAGTTGACTTACATCAATAAGTTGATGCACCTTCTCAGGCAGGGGATGCCACCGCGCCAGCATAGCCAGCAGCGCGCGCAGGTCGTCGCGAGCGGCGACCAGCTCCTGCAGCCGCTGGGCTTGCTCCGATTGCAGCCACTCTGCCGCGCGGCGACCCACCCACCACGCCGCGACCACCTCGCCCACCAATAATGCGATCATGCATATTGCGTACTGATATATCAACAACATATGTTACTTAGGTTTACCTCAATACCAGAATCTAAGAAAAGAGGAAGCAAGAAGGGCTCTAGGAAGACAAAGTTACTTCAGGCAATAAAAGAACAACTCTTATCCAAAAGAATTGAACCGATCTATGACACTCAAAATTATAATAACAAACTAAGCAAGCTCATTGTGCACCTTTTTAGTGTAGGTACCATATTTTAAAAATGTCTACTGCCTACTTCCAAAACGCAGGTGAAGAAGAAACGACGCGACAAACTTCACCGCAGCCTTTTCGTCAATTAGCAATCATGGGTCTTAATCCTAACCTTAACTAAATTATAAAAGCCAAAGTAAATTTGTTTATCTGTTTGTTTGGTACATACTTAACCAATCTTCATAGTTTGATGTAGGGAGAAGGACATACCTTTCACCCCAGAAAAATAAATATTCCCGTGGGAAGTCCACGCGGGCATAATCTAGTTATATATACTTTTATATATAATTATAAAGGCATATATATTTTTATATATAATTATAAAGTTATAATATAATCTCCAAACACAAGTATTTTATACTTAAATGGAGGACCCAATCATATATGAGCTATTGTAAAAAAGAGTCTAATAAAGATATATTATTATTATTATATTATAATCGAAATAAATGTGAAAACCGATACCAACCGTCAACATCAGCACTCGCCTGAGCGCCGACTCGCGGAGCGAGAGCGCGGCCGCCGCGAGGTGCGCCAATACCAGCAGCGCCAGCGGCGCGGCCAGCAGCAGCGCGCCCAGCACGCGGTACTCCAGCGGCAGCAGCTCGCGCACCACGATGTACGTGCTCGGGTCCCACTTCAGCCGGGCCGCCGTCGCCATCCCACCGCCCACTATCACCTGACAAATATGGCCATATCACCTGTCCCTCCCTATGTATGCCTTATGCCCTATGTATATTTAAAAGTAACCAACGGAATTTCATTATTTTTTAATAGAGTGATTCTACAGGAAGGTTTTTAGGTATACATGCATAATAGCCGCGAGTGCGAATGCATATAAGAGTGCGAAGCCGGGGCTCGTTGCTAGTATAACATAATTTCTGAGGAACTAAGTCATCTCAATCAATTTATCAAAAGCTATTTGTAATACATTTTTAAAAAGTTTAAAATCGATTTTTTAATTCCTAAATAAATAACGTATTTACAAAGTAGTTAAAATAAACATTCATAGCCAATTTTATCTTAAAATCGTGAAAGATATCTTTTCTTTCGATTCATGATTAATGAAAATACAAGAATTGATAAGAAAACTGTAACATTATGAATAAAACAAGGACAAGTCAAGCGATAACTAGGTTTTGTCTGTGTCATGAGGAAACAAATGAAAGTACTTCGTATTGCTCTAATGTAAACGTGGCCTACTACGAACTAACTATTTATAACTCTGAAATATAAGTAATCGAAGTAGATTACGAGTCATTCGACTAGAAGTGAAAAGTCGAAACTAGACAATGATATTATATAGGACTTGCCGACCAACCGCGACTTATCCCAATGTGTAAAGCGGGCTTTACATTTGGGAAGCAAAATAACTACCCACCTGCGGTGAGTCAGTCTGATAGGATTGATAATACTCGATAATCCATGGCCTGTATCCACAGACCATATCCTACATACACAATAGTTGTATGTAAGTGAAGTTCATACAAACACTGTAACTCACCATCAACAAGAGGTTGACGTGGGGCAGCAGGGCCGCCGCCGCGCGTGCGCTGCACATCCCACAATTCGGGGAATTGAACTCTTGAACAATTTAAAATTTAACCTCTTGACTGAGAGTCAAGAATTAGTCACACAATTTCCAAAGGCCTAGGCCACCTCAAATCAATTTGGTATAAAATATCTCTGATCTTTTAATTTATCACTTTCAATGAAGACTAATTCCATCTTAATAAATTCTAAGATTACATTCAGGTTACAGAGATAATTTAAAAGTCCTGTTTTGATGCAGTTGGTGAATTTTCCTCCCTTACACACACTAACACTAAGTAACACTTGTTCGCGTCATAAAACGTCACATCCGTATTTTTTTAAATGCATTTTCAAAACTGTAAAGTGCGATGCGCAGGCGGCTGCGTGAGACTATGTTTGTGTACTTGTCCGGATTAGATAAGTTATCGGAGCCGCCACTATCAACACGATTACCGACCAAATGATATCGCTCCCGCCTCTTCCAAACTTTTAATTTTGTGAAACACCGCCTGAAGCGGGAGCTCGCACGTGAATGTCCTATGTTGTGCGATAATACTTATTCGCTTAGTTTCACAGAATTGTAAAGCAAATAGAAGTGCCTCGTGATATCTTTCATGACTCTATAAACCATCAGTCGCTTTGACAATCACTAAGCATAAGTAATTGATACTAAGTGTTAATAAATGGATAATTCAAATACCGACGGAAATTAAATTTGAGAATCCATTGTGGAACAAGAGTTCCACAATGGATTCTCAAATGCGACTTATGTTCGGCGAAGAATAAATAAAGCGACTTCACACTTGTACCCCACGGAACCAACATAATTACGGCTTCAACATTGATTGCAGAAGATAAGACATCATTTATTACCTTTATTACTTTAATAAAAGTCCAGATAACAACAATTTATCGCAATAATTTGCTGATGTTTACAGAAATTAATTTCATTAAATTGAAATGAAATGAAAGAGATTGATACCCAACTAGTAAAACATGGTTGGAGGAATATCCTACCACGAGTAATATTATAAATGCGAGAGTTTGTGTGGATGTATGTGTGTAAGTTTGTTACTCTCACACCATATCAATCAAATTTGGTACAAGGGTAGAATATAACCTACAATTAACACATATAGGAAACTAACACTTTTAGCCCGAAATTCCCGGGATTAGCATAACGAGTTGAACATACTGAAAAATAAGCTTAAATTCTATGGTGTCACTGGAGCGGTCCTTGATGTACTATCTTCTTACTTAGACAATAGAACTCAGAAAGTAGAAATTAATAGAGCAGTCTCTAACAGCGCTCCTGTGTACATGGGCGTGCCTCAAGGCTCCATTATTGGTCCTTTTCTATTTCTAGTTTATATAAATGATCTTCCTTGTCTTGCCCAAGTAAGTTCTCTCTTTGAAACGCACCCCAACTTGATATTCCTTTAATAGTTAATGGTAAAGTATTAGAATGGGTACACAGTGCCAAGTTCTTGGGCATTACTGTGGATAGTAAGTTTAAGTGGGATAAACATATTGAAATTACGGCCAAAAAACTTAGTTCGGCAGCTTTTGCAGTGAGAAGGATCAGACAGTGTACAAACATCGAAACAGCTAGGCTCGTGTACTACAGCTACATTCATAGCATAATGTCTTACAGATTATTGTTATGGGGTAATGCAGCTGATATAAAAAAAAATTGTTTTACAGATACGAGCAATTCGTTTTATTTATGGGCTTAAGCCACGGGATTCCTTGCGAGAATTATTCAAATCGATAAATATTATGACTGTTGCATCTCAGTACATCTTCGACGTACTTATTTTTGTTAAATCTAATTTACACCTGTATAAAACATTGAGCGATGTTAACAGTGTAAACACTCGTAATAGGCATAAACTTTGTATGAACAGATTCCGACTTAAAAAGGTTAGGCGGTCTTTCGTGGGTCAAAGTGTAAAATTGTTGAATAAACTCCCTGTAGAGGCTATTAACTTGCCAATGCCAAAATTTAAATCATATATTAAAAATGCTTTAATGGCTAATGCTTATTACACAATTAGCGACTATTTAAATGATAAAAAACCTTGGACCCTTCCTAAAACTTCCACCTCTCACACTTAATCTTACTTTTTTATTATTATTTATATATTTTCTTGACATGTTTATTACATATATTTTGACATTTACTTGTAAAACATATACGTGATTTGTGATCTTCAAGTGTCTGAAAGTATCATAGGTATCTATTATATTAGATTATGGAGATCAAGTATGTCATGCACACTCAAATGGTCAAACCGGTAGCGGGTTGATTTTGATTCATATATGTATTTTTTTGACATACTTGTTTTTTGGCATAACTTTTCAATAAGCATAATTATAGTTTAGGCTAATGTATTTTACCATAGTTTTGATTTGCATAAAGCATAACTAGTTTAGCAGTAGGTTAGCGTGCGGCGGGATGGCTCCATAAGCCGCCAATATGCTTTAGAATATTATGCTTAAAAATTGTTATGCTTATGGTAGCTATGCGTAAAAAAATTGTGCCAATTTAATATTGTGCGTAACTATTATTATAATAAGTCTTATTTTTCTTCGTAGCGTTTCGATAGTAAACACTAAATTGTTGCGGCCCAGAAATTACCCACCTTAATCGCGTTGTCGGTGGCAGCCATTAGGTCCTCCTGCATGCATTTGTTTGGACACACAGGGCATGATAAGTAAAAGTATGCCATGTTCAGACATAAAATTATATGCATAAAAATAGGATAGAAGCTCCGGGCGCAGTTAGTGTTTCATAATTCACAGCCCCATTCATGAGGGATTTTAAGATAAGAATAGGACGGATATAGGCAGGATGTTTTTCTGAATAATAAATACAATATTTGTTGTTATGCACTTTTATTCAAATTATGTTTGTTACAAAATAGATCGATATACAGCTGTAAAATATGATAAACATCATAGCCGCAGCACGCTTTGGTTAGAATGGTTTATATGAACCTTTTTAAAGCTTTGAATAGCTATAAATATCAGAAGATTACATTGATGTAAAAAAATACAATAATCTTATTTAATTAATGCAATAATAATTAAATAAGATTTTTACAAAAAGATCACAATTTAAACATATAAAAATCACAAAACAGGCAAAAAGTAATCACAATATTTTCTAAATACTAAATTATTTTCATATACTTAGTTTCTTAAATTAAAAATGGACTAGCATCAATTTGAGTCACGGTCCGGGGCCCCGACGACATTGTGCAGGCAGGCTCTACTGCCTGCCTGCACAATGTCGTCGTGTCCAACGAACCTACTCATACTAGCAGACTGACAAAAAGGATGCAGTATGTATAAACACTATCGCTGAGTTCGCGGATTTGGTTTTTCATTGCAGCTCTCATACAATTTCATTTATTTGCGTCGCCATCTGTTGAGTTCGCCGATAGTATGTAGGGGTCATAACAGAAAAGAAAATCAGATCGCATCGTGAGTCGCCTAGTGTTTGTTCCAGCCGACCTGCGGCTGAAGCTGCCAGCCTTTGGAGCGCCTCGACCTGCGACTACTGTTGTGTTCCCTGGCTCTGTCAACAAACATTCCTCGTTATGAGAGAATTACCGCAGGTTTCCGCTGTTAGAGCCCACCTTTCTGATGTCTGTTACGTTGTATTTGTAAAAATGGTTTAAGTTAACGAAAGTCACATTTATTTTGATTCCCTTTCTAAAAATTCGGTTGGTACTATGTACAGTCGAAACAATGAGTCCTAATGACATTACGGGTCAATAAAGTAACTATTTTTGGACTAACATTCCTAAATATCTGCAACATTGGATGACTAGCTAGGTTAGCTCAACCGTCGCCCACAGTCAGCTCCGATACAATAACTTACAGATAGGCAGGAGGGTCTGAAGGCATATAATCAGCTCCACTCAAAGGCCGCAGGCAGCGGGGTATGTTTGTTTTTGGTCCCATGCACGATCTGAAATTATAACATTATATTTAGACATCGTTCATGTACTCTCTCTTTCATGCAAACCTTCAAAGAAGAAGTAAGGTATAGGTTTGCTGCATAAATACTCTAGGTATGCTCGTTACTAACCTAATATCTTATTCGCTTCATTTGGCCTTTATTATTCGATGTGTACCTAGGCTAATTGTTTAAATCACAGATTTTTTTAAACACGAGAATACTATGAAGACCGTGAGAAATGGCGAGGAAACAGTAGGAGAGCGATCCCTATGGGCTTCGACTAGGGAATGCTCACAATCACATAAGCGATTACTTACAAAAGCAGTGTGCTTGCATCATTGGAGTTACACCTGGGGCGAGTTGTGTCGTAAGAACTCCGCGCCAGCGCGGCCAGTATCACGGACACGACCTGCAGCGCCACACACAGCACCAATAACGCTCCGGCCACACATAGCGGGATTACCATCGGCTTGCCAGGATTTATCTTCTGGACAAATGAAGTTATCTGTTGTGACGAGGAATCCTGTAAGAGAATAGGCAGATTTGTATACACGACAATATTAAGCTTGCTCTTGCCAGAAAAAGTATTCTAGATAGTACTAACGGCTACTAAAATCTGCAAGATACTGACAAGATACTGGGTACTATCTTGGATTGTTGTCAATATAAGTAATATCTTCAACGGATGCACTGAAGCTCCCTTTTCAATAAACGTTATTTTATTTGTTGGTGGCGAGCCGAGTTGATGCGTGAGAGAAAAAGGCTTTTGTGTATTTCTCTTCAAAAGAATCTCTGAAATGCTGTTGTTGAGGATGTAGAGCGGTTCCATTCTAGTGCGGTTCTATTCTAGTGCACACTCTACGTCCCTAGATCAGTACCTGATATACGTAGACGCAGTACAAGTGCCAAGCTCCCCACCCGGCCGCGGCCACCTCGCACACTACGAGCGCTGACATACCAGCGACGTACTGAAAGAATACAAATAAACAAATATCACAACTTCCAGGACTATCGTTCAAAGTCAATGTAAAACCAGACCAGTATTTTCTCGGGTGACGGATCTACTAAACTAAGAATAAGTTATTTTTTGTGAAGCTATTAACTACGAGGCGCGTTGTTGAGACACAACAAAGGAAGGACAATGATCATTAGTTCAAACGTTCAACGGCTAAGGGGCAAGGGCCCAATGCTCCTTGCGTCGACTGTCTGTGAAGATGTAATTTCAGATTAAATGATTTGATTTGGGCCCAAGGACATTGATTATACAAACCGTGATCATAATATTTCGGCGAACAGCGCTGGCGCCGAGACCAGCTTGCAGGAGGATCCCCAGCAGAAGCATCATCAACGAGCTCGCCGCCAGCGCCGCGGCCGGTAGCCGCACCACGGACACTTCAAAAGTGCCCAGATTCAACCACAACAAGGTGGCCGACGTCACCAGCCCCGCGCCCGTGTAAATCTATTAACAAAAACATGTATTCTTCATATGATTGATTAAGTACTAACAATTTACTAGCATTATACCGTGATTATACCTAAAATAGAGGCGAAGGCGGAGGCGGAGGCGCAGCCGCACAGCGCAGCAGTAGGCGGAAAGAGTGAAATTAAATTATTGGAAATACTAACCCAACTCATTATTATCCAACGCATTTTCCATATATATTTTATTATTTCAGCTTCCTTGTAAATTAATATCGTAAAACCTATCTAAGTCATCGTGGATTTCCCGTGTGCCCACAGCCACACACACACAACATTTAAACGCATATACCTATGTTATATACCTATCATGCTATGCTTATGCTATATTATCAGTTACGTGACAGCCATAAGCTTACGATCTCCACCAATGCATGATACAATCCTTACAATCACACTACTGAAGGGTTGATCTTTGGTTTTCGTAATATCATATGTAAGTATATCCTAAAATGATTAGACTCACCATCAACAGAATATTGACGTAAGGCAACATTTTAGCCAAGATTTTTAAAGTCTTCGATGTAACTATGTGTCCTACCTAAAGTTCTCACCACAACTACACAAGTACTTATTCAAGCAAACGTAATATCTCTCGTCCTGCACACGGGAGACGCAACAACGCACGTCCTCACATCTCCCAGATTCACTATAAATTATTAGTATTTTCAAAATTAAATTGGCATAAAATTGTTCACTAAATGAGCCCGCAACACGAACAGGAACACTGTCACACAGATAACAGTATTCCGGTCGTAGCACAAAAGGATAAATGTGCTGAAATCGACGTTTTGCTGGGAATCGTGAATTAGTCACTTGTTTACCTACAACTGTTTGTAATATTTATAATGTATTTACCATAAATAAAAGAAATATATGGTATTTAGGTACCTTAATTACTTAGTATTTTTTTTATAATAAGGTGAATTAATTTTTGATCAAGATTCCGATTGTCACTGTAGATATTTATCAATTATGATGATGATTCTGATGTTTTAAATGGGATGATCACTTTTATCTAAGTCTAGTGCTTTATTCCTCTAAAAACTCCCCAGTTTTACTAAGAACCTCCATTTGCGACCTTCCCAACTTCGACGTATTTATATCTCGAGTCCAAAGTCTTAACAGACACTGCAATGTATCTATTCATTCACTTATCTATTTCAATTCTTCATTCACAAATAGATTCTTGATCATCATCATTTTCAGCCTACATCAACCCACTGCTGGGTAAAGCCCTCCCTTTTCGCCGTCCTGTGCCAGTCTCACCTACCGCACCAAACAACGTCATCTGACCCGAGCGCTGGTGGTTTACCAACTGGTCTGTCCCACATATAAATCAGCTACTTGAAACTATTATGAACTTCACCTCATCATCCTGATAAAGAATACACATTGTTTGGTTCATTAAAAAAACTCTCAACATTGCCCTGCGTAGAGCACGTGTATTTGAGAAATTATTGTAGTTGTTGTTGAGTTGGTGAAATTCGGGAATCTAAAATGTTTGCTCTGTGAAGGTACACAGCAGGGGACAGGGGACGCACGACGTAATGTTGTATCTGTACTGTGTGGAACAGCGAAGGTCGGCTATGGTGTGGACACACGTCATACTCGTAATTTTGTGTTGTGAAATGAAACAAGTGAATACAAAAATATCACTTTATTGCTTCGTCCTTATGCTAGATAAACATTGTCTATGGTAAATGTCGGAACAACCATCGGCTGTGAGGCCCGGTGGGCCGTGTGCGTATCGCAGCTTATTGTCTACAGAGGGCGCGAGTCGCTAAGGAGGTTTAACAAATCGAAAGCCGGCAATAAACTGTTACCGGTTTCGGCGATTTCGACGTACATTTCTGGGTTTTCTTTGCAGTAATAAACAACTCACATACAAAGTACACGATGTACGCCCAACAGTGGGCTGATGATCACATGGTTTATTAATAATACCTAAATGCCATTAAGTATTGTTGTTTACTATCAGCTCACGAAGATGCGAGTACAGTCAGCTGCACATCAACCTATCCAAATTCATTTAAAATCGTCGGGGATAGAAGGATAACTTGATCTGCGGCCAACTGTATGACATAATATTTCCATCTGCTTCAGTGCATGATGCATTGTGAGTATGTACCATAATTTGTTTTATTTTTATCGCTACTATATAAAACTTCAGTCTGATGTTGAAATTGTGACTTGTCTATCGTAAGCTCCTTAACGATCTGAAGGCCTCGATGCCCGTAAAACATCTTCTTCGTACTTAATCCTATTTGGCACCAGATACAAAACAACCATAACTGGAAGGGAATGTACAACAAATATGCCGCGTGTCCGCGAATACAACAATATGGCAAACTCCCACGATCAAACGAATTGTCTAATAACTTCTAAAGCAATCACAGCGAGCTGGAGTCTCGGTCTTCACGTGAATCCCAAGGGATCATCGAGTAGTATAGCACCACAGGTCTCTCGGAGAAAGCCGTCGGCGAGGCCCGTCCTAGCTGAGCAACAAGCGCGAACGCAACGCGTTGTTATGTCAAATAAGATACGCGAGGAAAGTTTAACATATTGTATTGTAAAGAATTATTTTCTTTCTTTTCGTGTCAACTGCTATCACTGGTGTCAGATTTTATTCAAGTCACCAACAGGCATCCGCACTGACTTACATTTATTTATATGTATGTTGACTATATGGCGCATAATACAATCATATAAATATGTAAAAGCACACTAGACGGACTGCACTATGTGCGCGTTCTGTCGCTCACCTAGGACAACGGGACACCACGCTGCAGCGAAAAACAAACGGTGATATGAGTTACACTTACACTATCACTAAGTATTACAATCTTATATGCTAAAAAATTGTTACAATTTATCTACACACTAATAAAATATGGCAGTCTGTTTTCGTTTTCTACGGAACATATAGCAAGTTTGTACCTATGTATACAGACAGAATGCTTTAGCATTCGTACACCATGTCAACAGCAAGACTACGTATTGATCGGAACAATCCTCTCCATCATCAAACCGTGCTTCTAAAAGCAATTATATTTATCTTATTGTTTTTATCTTAATTATATATTTTGTCTTAATTTTGGCAGTAACGATTTGAGGCGATGTACGCCTGGGTCAAAACGTAGTCTCTCCAACTTTTCAGAAACGAACCAGGACAGCCCCTAAATGCTGACAAAAATGTCCTATACTAAGTATTTCAACATAACGCTTATAAATTTGTACATCTTACAAAAGGAATGTGAATACAATAAAATATTAGAGGAACAAATAATTCGTGTAAATCTCTGTCACTTATCTGACTTTCTAATGCCTGTTCAGATGAAAGGACATCATTGATAAAATGTTCAACCTGAGTATCTAATCTATCCTATACATAAATGGCTATAAATATTGAGATAAACGTTATCACTGATGTCATATCGCAGTTGCCAGTATATTGAGTATATATGGGAAAAGTTACAAGTCGGCATGGAGGATAAGAAGCGCAGCGGCAGGTGCGGAAGGCGGGGCGTGGAGCGGGGCGTGCGCATGCCGCGTGGCGCGGAACTGCGCCTGCACGGCGTCCCAGCGCGCGTCGCGCAGCACGCCGCCGCCGCGACGCCGGCGCCGCGGCCGACTGCGCGCCGCGCTCGCCGCACTCGCCGCGCTCGGCTGCAGGCCCGGGTGCCTCGGCGAGGCCGCCGCTGCGGCCTCCTCGTCCTGCAAAATACCGAATTACATTCGATATTAGCGTTAGCGGGCTATATGATCCAAATGCATCACATATATGTATAAAGATGTTAAAATTCCGAAAGATAGATGAATTCTTTATTGCACCATTTAAAAAAGAAACATAAATTGTAACTAGGTATTTTAATATAAATGAGCGCAAATATTGCAAAAACCATTTCTTCCAGCCAGCTTTTGTGTGGAAAGAGAAAGAAGTGAACCAAAGAGTTGCAGTAAACTAAGAGTATTTTAATACATTCTTTGCTGTTTTCGCGACCAAGCTAATGACCTCTATAAGCCAAGAAAATGCTAAGAAGCAAAGCAGCCACGAGAAGTACAATGGACCAAGAAAGAAACTAACCTGCTAGAAAATCTTGTCAATAATAGTGTACATGCTAAGGTTGGCCTTCCTGCGCCAGCCGGGCGGCGTCTCTTGCTGGCTGTCGTCGCTGTCGTCGTCGTGCGCGGGCGCACTCGCGGCGCCCTTCTCCAGCCGCTCGCCCGAGCCCGCGCTCGCGGCTGCGCTCGCCCGCTCGCGAGCGCGTCGCGACAGCTGACATGCTATCACGAACGCTGCGATCTGGAACGGAACACGAATTTCTTCCATAAATAGGGGGTATAGTCTTGCTCCTACACACAATGCTAAAAATCTGTAGTTTAAGAAACGGATTGTAAACCTGATGCTAATCGTTGCACCCACAAAGGCAAGAGAAACCTGCAGCATCACAAGCCAAATTATATTAAATAGAAAATGGGTACGTTAAAATTAATTAATAGCAATACCTACGTCATTCGCTGTTCCCACAGGCTGTTCCGTATTTTGAAAGGCACTGCTACAGATTTACTATTGACAGCACCGTGACAATAGCACTAATTGTAGCCACGATGCTGTGGCAGTGGCGAAGTACAGAACCGCGTGAGTGTTGTGCTAAAAAGCACGCATAATGAAGCAAGTGAAATCCCTACCTGAAGCACGAGACCCAGAAAGCCGAAGATGACGATAACGAACACGTTGTTGGGGGCCTTACGCTCCACCTCCTGCGAACAGAAACTCACTTATATTATCATCTTAATTATTAAATAACTTAACAAATGGCTCCGGAGAAAACAGTTAATCGCAAGAGAGACTAGTGCCATTTCTTCTAAGAGTAAACTAACGTTAATACTAAATCTATGGATCTGATACCCCTGCTTAAATTCTTAAATACCTAACGTTTCCTATAACTTAATTATATAGGTACAGGTTTTACGACTGCCGATGATGACCCATGCACTTTTCCAAGACGTGTCTGCTGTGGTAGACACAACACTATCGATTATGGTCCATAGTGTTTCTGAGTATCTTTATTTCATTACGACGACTAGTATTTAGATAACTTATTTATGTTTGGGAATAACTTAGAAATTATGTCCCAACACGAATTACGAAGTAAACATTAGTAAGTATAGCATTACAGACAAATCATTATATCATTGGTGTTTCTGTATGGAAAGTAAGTACTTAAATACTTACTAAGTGTATTTGAAACTTATCCTGAGGAATTTATTAGCATCGGTTAGTTGTGTTGTGACAATATCTATTAGTAATAGGTATTATAGATATTGACAGTATTGTCTGCGATTACGAAATCGCAGACAATATGGTTTATGATTAGTCAACATGGGCGCGTGTTTTTATATGATATACCTAAACATGACAGGAGGTATTCCTGGAATATACGTGTGTCACAATGTGGGCTGCTGACTAATGGTACCTACACATTACCTACATTGTACGTATCCACACTATACTAATGTACACCTGAAGCATGATAGTGCTTTTACATATGAAAATGACGAAATTATGAATGTCAAAACGAGTGTGACACATAGAGCCTCGTTCTATGAAGCAATGTGTGACGCCAGGATAATTGTGCTTCTTCAAAACTACTGTAATGATATTCAAGAGAAAAAGCAAAGTAACTGTGGTGATTCTGAAAACTTCCATCTGTTAGTTTTCATAAACCTATTATGAAAACTATAACTTAATGACGGCCAATTTAAGTTTAGGAGTAATTTTAATTAGGTTATAATAAATGATATAAAGTGTGACATACCAAAATATAAGTCTTCAGCCACTACATAGAGTTGGCATGCAAAAATTAAAAAAGTTTGAGTTATGTAGAGCAATAGGCATGTTGACTGTAACAATATAGTCAGTAGCTGCGCGTAACAGGGACATGGGGACGATCCAATCGATAGCAACAGCTGAGATGTTAAAGACATTTGACTTCGCGTCTTTATGGAAAGAGTTATAGCGTATTGTTTTCACATATTAAATGTTTTAAAACAAATTTTTCCTAATAGTATTATAAATCAACCATAATATAGACCTTATTATCGAGCTCAAATTTCATGAAAAATTCGATCAGACAAACTTTAGGTACATATTTTGCGATATTGTCAACATCCCCATTGAATCAGTAACAATGCGTGAGCCAGGTGTTCGGTAGGAGCTTGGATCAAACTAGGAATGATTGTTGGTGCTAGAATTATTACTTCTGAAGAATTTGATGAACACAAATACATTTTGACCTAGCTATTTTTACACATATGTTTTGTCGGAGTTCTTTGTTAGTGTAATCGCGTAAGGGATATAGTGTTAAGCCTGCATTTTTTTATTTTTCATAGCTAATTGAGTTATATGACCATAGGACCTGCAAATGCAAAACAACAGCATGTCCAAACTGTCACTAAATGTTACACCAACATTATCATTTAGAATGTAGATATTTGTTATTTCTTCACGAAAAAACTACTAAATGGATTTCAATGAAATTTGATACAATGAGTAGAATTAAACCTAGAGACAAGTATTGTTATCCCTTAATTATCAGGTTAGCTAGTTGAAAATTTTGTAATGACATATAGAATGCTTTCTCCGCTTTATCTCCTTTCTTGGATACACAATAATGATATAAGGCAGTTTTTTTTGTGTAAATCAAACGTGATTATCAATTGTTGCCCTCTGTTTGCAGTGCCCTTGCGCGACATTTGTACTTATATTTTCCCTGTGTACAAACTTGTGACTTTCAATAAATAAATATAATAGTTAAATGAATTTGAATAGTAAAATTTACCTCTAACATGTCAAGCACCGGTTCGACGACGTCCTTGTAGTTCCTGACGGCGAGCAGCGCAGGCTTGAAGTCCTCCATGAGGCGCATGCCCTTCCTGGCCAGCTCGGCGTGAGGGTCCGTCTCCCACCACTCCATCAGCGACGTCGCCATCCAAGCCCCGTACGCCACCTCGCTCACCGCCAGCACGGCCACGCCGACCGCGTACTGGAAACATTCATTCAAATTCTTATTTTATCTAATAAATGAAAATTTATGTTTTCCAAAATGCAGATGAAGAAGTCGCCCAACAAACTTTACTGCAGCTTTTTCATGAAGATGTTTTGACGAGTCTCCTCATCAACTCGCATCAACGTGTTTTAGTTTATGCACGAAAATTAGAAATTAATTTGTATTTGTTCATGTGTTACACAGGGCAAATAAATAACAAGCTATCAAATATGGGCTTCCGAGCTTCTAAATAAAACGTCGTTATCTCTTTATCTATTGGGACCATGTCTCCCACCTAAACCCCTTGCATCATTCTTCTCTGACTTCACCAGTCACTCACCAGCTTGAGGCATTTCCTGTGGTTCTTCCTCGAGCGACGCGCCGTGGCGGCCGCGGCCAGGTAGACCAGCGCCGCCAGCCACAAGCCGGCCGCCAGCACGTACCCCAGCGACACGTGGTACTGCGTCTCGCACAGGAACCGGAACCAGGAGTACGTGCTGGGGTCCCAGGCCAGGCGCGCGGCTGTCGCGAGCAACGCCCCGCTGTACATCTGGAACGACAGGCAGATGCTTACCAATCCTGCCGAAGGTGGTTCTCAGAGCGTTTCGACCGATTCGCTATCATTACAATTTTTCAAATATTTACAAAGACAAGATTTAATTTGACTACCTATATGAATTTAATAATTAATCTCTACTTTGGTAATTTTATGAATGATTAATTTTGGAAATGATTCCTTTTCGCGCGGGGCTCTTTCTAAGAAACATGACGTCACAAATGCTGCAATAGGTAATTCATTCGTAACATTCATAAATAAATGAACAATTTATTAAAACAAAATTAAAAAATATATGCTCAAATTTAACATCCAATAGTACCTATTCGATATACATACTTATTTGATCATTGTTTTCAACAAGCGTTCTTTGGACTTATAAAGCCCCTAGCTGTAGCAATTTAGCAACAACACACCGGCCGTCTTTGTATTTATTTTGATCAAAAGCAGTATATTTCGTAACAATGATTGATTGACCGCACACAGAAGGCTCTTTACTGACAAATGCTCAGTGAATGCAGTCACACTGAGCGTTGTGTCCCGGTAGGTAACATTCCTCCGATAAGGTGCAAGTGGTCTGTTCTGTGGATATGATTCATTAAATGACCAATACTATTTATTTCATCAGAGAACAAAGTCTATAGGTAACGGTGAAGTCATCCCAGCTGGGGTCGAGCCTAAGGATGCATAACTCGAGTGTTTATGCTTATATGCAGTAATTACAAGTAGGACAAACTATGTGGGAGCTATAAACATTACTCAAATACCTAAGTTAGACAAGCGCGTTTTTAGGGTTCCGTAGACGAATGGCGAAAACCGGAATCCTTATGGGTTCCGGTTTTCGCCATGCGGCTACGGAACCCTGAAAATCGTGAAGCGGTTAACAGGAATACATCTACTTACTAAGTTTCAATTGTGTAGTTCTAATAGTTTCGGAATAAAGTGGCTGTGACATACGGACGGACTCACAGATTATCTTTATAGATTCGTCATATCTGTGAGTTCGTCCGTATGTCACAGCCACTTTATTCCGAAACTATTATAAGAAGAGATTAAGTAGATGTATCTCTGTTGACCGCTTCACGATTTTTATACAAAAATAATAATATTAAAGGGGGGCCCGGTACATGGAATAGAAACTAAAAAATTTTTTTTTTCATCTAGCCTATACGTGCGAGATCACGTACATTGATTGAGTAGATAACGCATGAAAAGGTAACAAACATACTTTCGCATCAACCAATCTTCTTGAAATTTCGCATATATTTAAGAGTATAAAGAAGGACATAGGGCACCTTTCATTCCGGAAAAAACGATTGATCCCGTGGTATTTGCGTAAAACCTGTAAGTAAGTACTTATTGATAAGGCTCGCTAAATACTAATAAAAACATTACAATAAAAACACTAGATGGCGCTGCATGTATTTTAAATGCACTATGTAAGAAGCAAAAACTGTTCACGATGGCATTTAAGGGGACGAAGCCGTAAATAAATTGTAAATTATGTTTAAACGGCTACAGGCCGTCTATGAATAGATACATTTTATCAAATTTGATTTATTTCTTCGTATTTGCCCGTGTAGAGAGCGGACACATACCTACCAGTGGCGTCGAGACAACTAGACATTCATTTTCTCTACCAGTCCAGGAAAATAAATTGTTGTTCTGTCCATATAACTTATTACCAGAAGTAATTTCACTGACTTCTCAATAACAAGATTGTCTATATTCTGTGCGTCGATTACATTATAAATTATGTGGTTCTATATGTACTCTTTCAATCTATTTACTATAATAACAACCTATAATAGGTAAACCTCAACTGATTCAATATCTTTCCTATTATGTCACTTACTGACACTGACGCAGGTGACCTTGCATTATGCCGTAACAAAGAACATTGACCGTGAGATGTGGAGCAACAAACTCTCAAACTCAAAAAAGATATAGTTGTAGCACAGAAATCACCACATCAAACCATCCAAACAATAATTAATTTTGCCACTATTCCCACGTCCTAAAATGCATACAGAGAGTCTAACTGTTGTGTCAAATTACGGGTCAGATTCGGCGCGCAGGGAACGCAAATCGCAGGAACCTACTTAGCGCCCATATAGTCACAGAAGGCACCTTATTTTACAGTTTTTGCATTTACTTTTATAAAACTACTGAATTGCATAATAATGATGTGTTAACAACATTCGTAACAAGATTGGTAAGAATGTGACTTTTTTAAGAAATATTTGAAATTTGAATACATATTCGTCTTTATATGCTTGGTGATACAGGTTGCTAGTTACTATTTATCTCTAAACATAATTTCAGCCAATGGCATCCCTTCCCAAGGATGATCATCTTCTCAAAGAATCTCTCTATCTCTGTATGAGACTGGTTTGAGACATCACCTGATGTGTGTATTGTGTCCAGTCAATTATTCATAACGTCAATTGCTGCACGAAGTTGACTCAAACTTGACCGGAGGCGGCCAGCTGAGAACCTCGCAGTGTTTCCATTTCACGACAATTACCCGTATTTAAGGGGAGTTATACTTTGGCTACCTATATTTAGTTTATTTATTTATGTTTATTACATATCTTTGCAGACGATACAATGTACCAGTTCACTTTTGGGATTAAGTAGTTATGCTTTTCCATAATCATCCTTCGCCCTATTGTATGTCTCTTCTTCATTTGATTGATTATATGTAAATAATTTATGGCCAGTGACCAAAATTGGACTAGGTATTATCTTCATAGGCTCATATAAGTTTGTGTATTTCTCTTACGGTCTCTTTGTTACTCTTACGTTAGTAGATACGTGTCTTCATATCTTCGATACTGGGTTTGCGAGCTACACGGCGGCCTAAATTTGTTGCTCAAATCTTTACCTAAATTAAATTTGTATCGTTAGATAAGAGTTGCGTTTATAATCTAACCCGAGGCACCCTATTTCAGGAGCTGAGAGTTCTTTTTTACAAGCTTTTATTTAATGTCAACGAACTATTATATGTATATAAGTATTGTGGTTTTTCTTCATTTCCTCTGTTAGTGTGTTCTTGTGGGTTGAATCTAGCAAATTTTACCTTGTTTCCAGTGTACGATTGAATTGAAATTTACTAGATATTAGAGACACGAGACTGGCGACAGCAAGAATTATTGGGCTAAATTGTCGCGAGAGAGATTTTAGATGGCTACCATTGTTGAGCTTGACGAAACGACCACTAATCACGCTGTCGATCGTCAGCAAGACACTAGGTCATTCACCTCATCCCGAGCACGCCCGACGGATGCCACTAGTGATTCATCTTAAATTGCACCCACACTCTAACTATGCTTAATGCATTCACAACAGCGATGCGGAGAAAAAATATAATAAAAACTCTTCTTGCTAGTCACAAATCTTTTGTTGTGTTGAGTTAGTTTTGTAAGTTCTGAAGATCTGATATAAGTACTTACATTACCTACCTATCAATGATATTAAGAGCATTTGGCTGACTTCCTGGTTTAAAATTAGAAGCAAACAATTTGCAAACATACAGAATCGAGAATGATGTTGATTTAGTTTTTGTCTGAACGCTAGGAGAATACTAAACCAAAATCTTGATCCCACAAATTTTAGCACAAAAAGTGGTAAGTCACGGATCAAGTGAAATAAGCAGATTGATCTTAGGTATTTGACGAGGTCCAGAGCATTGACCCGAAAGCTCTGACTTGTGACGTCAACTGTGGCCGCTCATTTCATTTAATTGAATTTAATGTCAGGATAGGTTAGGCCGCCAGCTCATATTAAGTTACGATCGGCGTTATGTGGTTAAAACATGAAACACTAATACTGTGTGCAAGAAAAATATATACCTAACTAAACAGCAAGATACGCGACATGTAAAGACTACTTATTCAATACCTAGTTTCCTAAAAATCCCACGCGAGCAGAACTCCAATAAACAGCTAGTTCTTTATACCTACTTACGAGCTGTGACAAAACGCAAGATGTAGTAACAATTATATTATCTAAAGATCGCATAGTAATGATAATGATGAATGTACCAGGAAATTATTCATCGATAAAATCTACACAACTAGGTAAGGTATTTACTATACGACTACATACATGGCATTCCGCATCATCCAAATAAGTAAATACCTATATCGTAAATAATGAAAGGAATAATCAAACAAAGAATAGACACAATGCTAGTAAAAAATGTGTATTACAATGATTTCCATTAAAATGTGGTAAATCCGAATGACGAAATTCTTGGAATGTCTGCCTATAGATCTTTTTATTGCCAATGAAATATTCTATCGAGGACCACGTCCAAAGGTCAAAGGTGTGTCGGAGACAAGTCGCCGCCGCGGCGCGGCGCCTGAAAGTGATACAAAATTTTCTGCATTACCTATTCTTCATCATCTTCTTATTTTATTATCCGTATTTACTTCAGAGGTAAAAATATAGTATACATAATTACTAAGTAGGTGGATAATATCTAATAGAAAACGGTCGGAAAAGACATCCCAGTGAGCATTAAGATATTAAGTAATAGGTAGGTACGTTATTTCCACAGTCGTCCGTCAGAGGAACATGGGACGAACAAACTTTGTGAGGACCTTATTCTACCTCATTTGAATAGGTACCTTTGTAGAGCGACTTTTGAAACTCGGTAATAGGTACCTAGGCAACTCAAATAATAGGACATGCAAAATTTTAATTAATCATAGTTAATCCATATTTAACAGATATTCGCGATGATCGACAACAATGCTTGTATATGTCAGCTATTTGACACAACTATTCGACAATTGCAGGAGACCCGGGCCTCTGGCATGCCAACTCTGGACACGCGATATTTGAATATTTCATAGACTGGATCATTCACGCTCGTACAAAACACGCCACTGTGTACATCTGTATCATATTTTAAATGGAACATCAATATCAGAAAGTATAAAAAGTTAAATTTAATATCAATCTCTCTTCATAGTCGTTTTCCTCATGGTCATGGTCATTACGTGGAATGAAACACACATATCAACTTTCATAGCACTATTAATGGAGTGATTTTGCCGTTGCCTTCTAGCAATAATAAATGTAAAACTCTGCCTACACCCCGATAACAATTACATAGATTGAATCGTTCAAGTGTGTTTATTTCTCCAATACAAACTTAAAGCCAATCAATTCTATGTAATCAAGTTTATCTCCGCATGTGAAGAAGAAGCAGGAAACTTTACTTAATTATGCATCACTTGATGTGATGCATAATTAAGTAAAGCTCGAAAAGAAAGGTTTGAGTTATTCATTAAATCTCTTGGACCAAAAGCAGTCTTTCAAAATGATTAAAATATTAAAAGTACCAAAATAAATATGCATGAAACGTTCGTGCCATCGGTTTTACGAGAATTCTTATGCAAAATATTTAAACCTGTGTACAATGAAACGGTTCTGGGTATCGATGCAGCTCGGTTAGTTCTCAGAAGTCCAATAAATACGTCCAGCGGTGGGTGTCGCATGCGCAGGTTCCGGAATAACCGGCTTGGTCAGGGAGACGTCAATCTTACGTCGATGATGTCGTGGTAACGGGAATTTGAATCGTAACGCAAGTAAATTACAAGTGAGCCACGTGTATCATCAAATTTTATGGCTGCCTCTTTTTATTATAGATATTTTGAGTTTATATCTTTGAGTATGAGTAATCTCTTAGTAGGTAGCACTCTAACACATGCATGCAGGTGTATGTTGTCACTTCCCAATGATGGTAGAATATTAGAATTAGGTCTAGTCTTCAAAACAAATATCAATTACATTTTTGCTGATTGCAAAGAGACCTGAGAATACCCTGAGAATATCACATTTATTCTAGGCGGTGGTCAAGGTGCATCGAATGAGGGGAGCGACAAATGCTATTTTAAGTGAATTGACTGCAGCCTTCGGCAGTAGCTCTCCGCCGAGTGCATTATGTTGATAATTTACACTATAAGCCATCAAATAGTATTTTGTCTTTTAAATATCTTATATTTATGAATATGGAAGAATACAACGACAAAACCCAAAAGGATCTTAAGTGGCTTTTAGATAAATGTCCAAAAAAAAACAAAATTCCCGTGCATCATATCGTCTCGGTCGGTACTTTGTCTAATAAGCCGTGTGAGTTATTCAGATACGGTTTAACAATGGACGTATAGAAAAAGTTTACAAAAAGCAAGCAGTAGTGTAAAATATATAATCGAAATAAATTTTTATTGAGCAACATCTATTGTTTCGTTTCGAAGTGTTCCAAGCAGCAGGGTGAAGTTGAGGTCAAGGTACAATTGATCCTTCGCCACAAATTATATAACGTTTGGTACGTGCTTCTCCGACTTGCCACAACAGGTGTTTAAAAACTGCAGCTTTGTGTTGGGCACGTCCGTGACTCTCCAACCGAACTATTACCAAACACCTGCTGCCAGAGCTGATTGGATTGACTGCTTGCATTGCTATTTCTACCCATGCCCAATCTTCCATCCTAATTCGCAGTATCTACTAACAATTTTAAATTTGAATATTGTTAAAGTGTTGATAGGTATAAAACGTTCGACGTTTTATTTTAAGTAAACAAACTGCGAACCTATACTGCTGAGACGTATGGGAGAGGGTAGAGAGCATGGTTGATTTTGGCATTGTCTCGATAGTTTACATAGTAATATAGTTTCATTCAATATTAGCTTAGTTATTAGCTTATTTCATTCAGCGATATTTTTTATACTAATTGTTTTATATTAAGTATGAAGCAAAGATAATATATACGTCTAATCTATAGGAGCATTTGGCGTGACTCAAGTTAGTTTAATTAAAACATGTTCTATCCGTGTCCGTTTAGATAAAAGTTATAGCAACAAGAATTAGTGCGCTGGTACCATAACATAGATTATGCAGATGTCACAAATATTTTTGTGCTTTCTCAAATTCGTCAAGAGGAGCTTATTGTGTAGGCAGAGCACTACACGCGTAGAATGAGTTGAAAGGAGATGAGATGACTCGCTTACTCAGGTTAGGTGAACAGATAAGGGGTGACTGGGTTGCTTGTATCGCGTTATCTCCGGTCACTGGAGGTTTCTCAATGCAACGAACCACTGTAAAAACAATATATCCATCTTTTCCACTATGTTATGTGTTGCTTCATTGTTTTCCGATAGTTTACTCATTAACGTTTAGTAATAATTCTACATGTATTTTACATAATTACACATACAAAAAGATTTAAAATGTGTTATGTTTGAGTTAACAACAAATGTCCTTGTTTAAAATTGGTGGGATGTCTGCTCTTTTAAACTTACAAGTTAGATGTTCCATCATTTTACAATCCACATAATATTTCGTCACGTTTACTTAGGAAATAATTGCCTAGGTCTATAAGTCTAGGTCTACTCAAGAGAAAGAGTAAGTGTGCCAGTCGTTTGACTGGCAAGACCATTCGGTAAAAGTACTGGAAATAGTTTTTATTTTGTAAGGAATTAAAAGTGACAGACATTATAAAACCACAATTCATATACAGCGTTTATCATTCGTTTTATTTCAGTTTTTGAGGTACCTCAAAAACGGATCGATCAGTTGGATCAAAAGAAAATATATTTTGTACAATAGTATTATTATTATGTAGTGAGTAACATTTGCACATTGCAATAAATGTCCATTGTTACAAGTTAAGCAAGAGTTTTGTTTGACTCGGATTACTCAAGCAGCAATCTTTACTTGCATCGCACCTGAGAACGCGGATGCACATGCATATTGTAACACTATCACATAGCTATCATAATCCATATGTTGTCGAAACCTTGTACATGGAAGAACCGCCTTAAAGATCTCCAATTTTTGATGAGAAACAGGAAACAGCACTATGAGAAGGTCGGCGGTCTGCCTTTCTTTTCAACTCTTCTCTCATGGGTCTGCTGGAAGAAATTTCATTTGAAATAAGCAGTATCTTTTTATTGGCTTTCCTATATACTGTCTGAATTTTTATAGTATCTCATGGAGTACCTACTAATTTCACGGGATAGGATTTTGTTTAAGGTTGCCCCAACCTTGTTGTCACACAAGAATGACGTCAATTTAGTATTGTAGGAGCAACAGAGTTCGCTCTCAGGATGCAAACTGACTATTTGCTTTCATTATAACGTTTTTCCGATCCACGTTTCGCAGGCCTCATTGATTCCATTTTTATCTGTTCACAAATTCCGAAGAATATTTTTTTTTTACACGGTTTATATAGGGATATATTGGTTCAAGTGTGTGATAATATTGAGATTGAAAAGATTGATCAAAATTTACCAGTCTTTTTACACAGTTGTTGTTAGTAAAGCACTATTTAATAACTATAGAGACATGATTATTAGTTCATGTTAGCAGAAAGAAACCGTGGTCGTATGTCAAGCCATTGTTGAAAAAACATTAATTCGATGGAGTAGGGACGGGATTCTTCATCTTAGGTATATTGTCAATTGAAGCGTGTGATAATGATGCAACGAAATGCCAATGAATTGCGATCCCTTATAGCTCGCAGTACATCGGAAACCATGCAATTACTGCTTTAAATGTAGCTTCGTACAGACAAATCTCATTAGAGCTACTTATTACACTTTCTGCTACGTCATGTTCGTATCAACTAAAATTAAACTAACGTTTTTGAATAAGAGCATAGATAAAATCATCCATCAATCAGCGTCCAGTTTCGTTCCGTTCCCATTCCGCCGTGCTACAAAACTGAGGAAGGATATGAAGTTGGTCTCCAGTTTGAAGACTACTAAGCACAATGTCTAGAAACTAAAAGATGAGTATCTCGTTAGAGCACTGCTAATCTGTACTTATGCGTTAAGCACAGATTAGTAGTGATAACCAGTAACCTAACTGTGTTTGTTCTTGTTATACCTATCCTCCGCTAACGAGTAAATAGCGTTCAAGTGTACATAATGAGCTTGTATCAATACTCTACCATTTCCACACACTGGTTTGATATTTGGCTAAAATTAACGATCTATTAGTATTATAGTCGTTTATGTAAGCATACTTTTATTTGGTTCGTTTATTCGATTGTTTGTGTAGGTATTTGTTCCGGTGAATCCGAGGTCATGGCTTCACTTCATGATGCGATATGAATTTGATAGACCTTGCAAAGATAAACATATGAGTAGTTTACTCGTGTGTTGTAAATCTGCATATCGTTAAATTTATCATATTTATATTATACTAAATAGTACTATAAAAATTTTCCTTTATATTCAAGTAGATTGCTTTAGTCAACAGCAGATAATAGCATCAAAATGATTCACTGAACGATAACAATCCTGGATTAGATAGACTGAAGGAATATGAACTTAACTATCGTCATTATAAAGGACATAATGTCTCGTACCGGTGCTTCATGCTTTGTGTCCGGGCCCGCATAGTTTTGGATACCAGGTAAGCGTGTAGAGGGGTGCATCCAACGTTTTTTCGTCTAGCAACTAATGCACGCTGTAACGCAGCCGGTTTTTTGTGCGCATGTTATGTAGGTTAGGTATAAATTTTACGCACGTTCCTTGTAATATCAACATTTAAGAGCATGTTTGGAGTTTACAAAGTAGTCCCATTTATTTCAAGACTTATTATGCATTGTGGGCCAATAATACCAATATTGGTCAATTTAGACCTTTTCTTTTGGAAGTAGTTAACATAAATCAGTAACTAAAATAGGTTAAAGTTGGATGGTCTTTTTACACAGTTGTTGTTAGTAAAGCGATATGGAGTAGAGACATGATTATTCGTTCAAGATAGCAGAATGGAAACCGTGATCGAATTCCAAGGCATTGCGGTGTTGTGGGACAAAAGACCAACTCGATGGAGGTCGGCACATAATTTGATCCTCAACGTTATTATCGACATCGAACACGATTTGAGGTAACGAGTACCTACATTGATACCTACCTACTAGGTAGGTACAATACAATACAGGCACCTACATACGTTATTGCTTTACATTATAACTGAAGTTCGTGCTCGGAACGTATTAGGTAGGTAAAAATAAATTAGTTTAAGTAATTAGAAACATACTAAGTGTAGAAGTGTATGCTAAACTCCAGCTACAAATAATAATGTCCATGTAGTATGTACCTATATTTTAAGTTAACTTCTTACCTTGGGTACATAAAATGGATTCTAAAAATATTAATGAAATTAAAAATTATAGTAACTAGGTAGGTAGGACCAATAATCTGTTTTCTGTATTCTGTAGATTTGTTTTTGTGAATAATACAGTCTTAGGATAAACAAAAATATTACTAGTTATACCTATTACGGATGTGTTAGTGTTAATTTAATTAACCGTATTTCAACCAGAATTAGCCCAAACAATGTTCCTTTCATCGTATTGTAGATAAAGATTTGTTCTAAGGAGGGTTCCCGAAATCTGACAAACGTCGATACTGACCGCGAAGGCGATGTTGATGAAGATGAACATCTTGTCCTGAGTGCAGAGCTCCCGGGCGCAGCCCATGTCGTCAGCTGAGCGCGCTGGGCATCCGATCACTGGCACTGGCACATGTCGCGTGGACGCGCGCGCTCCCCCGCGCGGCTGGTAAGGCACTGACGACGCCCGCGAGCTTGCAACCCCAGCCCAGACCCTCGAAGCTCGATGTCAACAAACCCCTCCCACCGGGGAAACTCGGTCAAGAGCGAGCGCGCGAAACGTTGCACTTCATCATGTCTAATTTATTATCCTTCGGATAAGATGCTGACTAATCTGCGAAAGATAAAATAAAATATGTCGGCGTCTTCTCCAGCTTTCTAATCAAATCATACTGTTAAAGTCAGTCAAGGCAGCGGGATGATTTATTTCAGAGCCGTGTATTCATTACCACATCTTTCAATCGACATTATTCAAATGTAAGTAGGTAATAAGGACCTAATTAGGGTTTATTCATTAATTCTCATTGAGTATGCCGCGCCTGGTCCACCCTGAATCTATTCATGTGACGTAGATGTGAAACAAAGCTGACGAAATATCTTTGACAACTTTATCTTAATTTGTCCATTGAAAACTTAGAGCTCACAACTGTGTTGATTAGCTCCTATTATTATAACTAGTGGAAGTTAATTAGAGATTCTTCTAAGGAATTGAAATTATTATGAACGATTAGCTGTGCCCCGGTGCTTCGCTCCCGTGGGAATTATGGGATTAAAAGTACCACTAGGTATGTGTTATTCCAGGTTATTTTCTATCCGTGTACCGTTCGTAACAATCGGTCCGGCTTCCGTTTCGGCTTTGCGTGAAAGAGTAGGTACCTACCAAACGTACAGCATGTACTACTGTACTAGGCATGCTGTGTGTTGTCTTTACATCCTCACAAACATTGCCATTTATAATAAGTGTAGGATAATAGTGTATTAGATCTTTATTAGGTATATAGGTATGCGAAAGTTTGTAAGGAAGTAGGTATATAG
This sequence comes from Plodia interpunctella, assembly GCF_027563975.2. Taxonomy (NCBI): domain Eukaryota; kingdom Metazoa; phylum Arthropoda; class Insecta; order Lepidoptera; family Pyralidae; genus Plodia; species Plodia interpunctella. Next base: position 199,340 of record NC_071301.1, read on the forward strand.
GTATTTATGCATGTGAATGTTTGATACTCTTTCACGCAAAATCTGCTGGATATGAAATGTGGTACAGTATAACCTGAAATAAGACATAAGGTACTTTTTACGCCGAAATTCCCATGGGAGCGAAGCCACGGGGCGCAAATTAGTAACAAATAAACTGCTAAAAGCATCACTACACTATGCCGGAATACCTCCCTAATGTCCTACTGTGCCTACCTGCAACGCTTGTTACACTTACGGGGGTAAAACCGTAATAAAAACGTAGCCTATCGTCTATAGGAAGTATTGATACTGGAAGAATTAGGTATAAGCGGCAGCCAATGGGGCCAGGCGATAATTGTGCAATAAACAATTTGCTTGACCCTGAGCTAAAGCCTCTTTCAGCTACAGTCTGACGTTGCGCAATGTTACAGCTTGCTCACTCTCGCATGACAACAGTGCAGGCGACAACACGAACACTTAGCTAGACTAGACTGAGCTCATACACACTCAAATTATAAATAAAATAAATAGGAATGTAGAGTTAAGAATTGTTTATTTTTTTATTCTGCATAAGTACTTATAGGTACACGGAACAGCCTAAAACCAATGTGAACAGGAATAAGGGACCCGTGTCGCTCTGTGATGGTTGAGAGCATTCCCTCTGAGATTGCTCTTTTTATTTTACTTTTTTTAAAATACGTGCTGTATAATTTTGTCTTGTGTACTTATTACCGTAATATATTTTAATGTGTGTGTATATTCTTCCATCAAAATATTATGGTCTGTGTCTACATCTAGGTAAATAAGCATACATATAGGTAAACTCCATAGATAAAAGATGTAAACTCCGTATTTTCTTACAAGTCTTATTGAATAATCTTGCCATGTCTTTTTATGATACAAATTGAAATAGAGTTTTTAAGAAGTAGCACTCTATCGTGTAGGTAGCAAACTTACACATGTTTAGTAATTTTCATATAGGTACCACCACTTGCGTCCGGAGAAGGAAAACATCGTGAGGAAACCGGCACACTAGTTGACAGTAAGTTCACTTTTATAGAGTGTAAGCGATTGCCTTGTCATTAGACACGGTAGGTAGGTAAGTCATATCAGATGCCTTTAGGCGACTTGAAAATCTAACACCAGTGTTAGCAATTAACACACTCGAAAAGAAAAAGTAGGTAGGTACTCTATATTATCTAATAATATAAAATGCATCTAGGGATTCTAAATAATCCAACCATAACCCAGGGCCTCGCGTGAGTGGTAAACGACATTTTTGTCAATTTATGATTAGTACCTAAGTAGGTACCTACCTACGTCTCATGTGAAGATGGGTATACTGGTGGTGATCAGTTTAATTCTAAAACATGTTCAATACATAAATCATAATATAATATAATTTACAATACATAAATAAATATACCTACTCACACAGATTGCGTCAGCCCCAAAGTAAGTTCGAAACTTATGGTTTTGGGATACTTACTCAACGATAGTATATTCTGTAACATATGCATATATAGATAAGCATCCAAGACCCAGTTCAATCTGAAAAATATGATTTTTCATCTTGACCTGACCGGGGATCGAACCCGGGACCTTCATCGTAGCAGTCCGGCATGATGCCTATTAGGCCACGGAGGTCGTCACATACACATTTCATACCTAATTTCGCTTTTACATAACATGTACTTAAACAAGACTTAAACGAAATATAGTCATATAACTACCTAGGCAGGTCCTATTAAATAACATTTTTACCAAACAAACAAACTCTCTCTCGTGTTGGTGTGTGGAAATCGCACTTAGGGCTGAAACTGAAACGTGAAGCCCGAAGTACCTAAAGTGTAAAATATTTACTATCAAATTTTGAATATCTGGCTTTATACGTCCATGTGGCTGGCAGTATCCGTCTCTTAGTCACTTCGTACGACATACAGGAATATAGGCGGTCCTATATTCTAGAGCGGAGCTATGCGCCACAAAGATCCAAATCAATAAATGCTTAAAATACCCGTATTGGTGGGTGCCAACCTTTAAAGATGCAGCCGTTCAGCTAATTCCAGCCGTCAATGGCTTCAATTCTTCAAATGCCTCAATCGATGGCCGCGTCTCCAATCAGACGTGAACTGCGCCCGTCCCCATTCCGCTCAATTACGACTCTTAAGAAACCAATAAAGCACAATTACGGATCGTCTTTGTGCCCGTTCGGCGATAACAAACAACATTTTAGGACACCTACGCGATAGAGGATATTCTTTACAATTATTTAAACAAATATTTAATGCAGACGACCTTCTCGCTTTTCAATGTTACTAAGTTAAAGGTTAAGACGACACATGAGAGATCTCTACGTAACTATTGCTTACCTTTGAATTCTTACTCCACCCTCATCTTATGCCGGCTAGGTGATAAATGCCTTCATTTTGCCGATGTTAATTTAACAAGTTTTTAACGCGCTATGCGCTACGCGGTAACGCGCTGACTACAAGATCAACATCTCCCCTCAGACAGGCCTATTCGTACAGGTACCTAAGCGAATAGGCCTGTCTGCGATACCTATGTTATAATTATAACAAACATTTTACAATATAGATAGTACAAGTATAGATAATGCTAATGCTGTGCAGGGATGAAAATTATTTCGGACAATCAAATTAGAGATTTCAATGAAAGACGAGTTCATTATTGGATATTGTGTAACGAATAAATTGCACTAATCACATTAGTGCATTAGCGTGTGCTCGCTGAAAATTCGCAATTTAGATTCAAGCTTGCAACACAAGTACTGATAACTTTATTAGTACTTAGATAGGACCACTCATTTTCATCAGATGAAGTAGTGCCACAGAAGGTGAGGCTGAATGCTGGGCTTCTTGGTCAGCAAAAACTGAAACGACACTCATTGTGATGCTCGCACATAGCACACATTTGGGCGCATTAAGTTTACTTGTGTTTTGTTTTATAGAAACGTGTGTAATGTACTTCAGTAAATATAGTTATATACTCAGTTATATAATAAGTAAGATTTGTAAGTATTTCGAAGTTGGAATAACTAGAAGTCACCTACTGAAGATGATCGTTTTGCCTACGACAAAGGATTTTGCTATAGATTTTAGAGCAGGCGTTGATATCTTAAACAGGTGTCGTAGGTGTGCGAATCCACCTCGTCAAAACTGAAGATTTTTTCCGTTAATAAATAAACTTAAGTTTCTTTGTTTATAGGTGTTAATTTGGAATCCACTCAGAAGTGCGCGTACGTTTAGATTCTCCTCCTTGAAATTAGAAGGCAAAGCAAAAATCTCAGTCCACCACATATGGTTGCACAACTTTGTAATGCAAATGCATTTGTGATGGTTTCCTGCTCGGTGCAGTATCGCACGTGTTTACTTGACCTGTCGCCACGCCACTGTAACAATAAGGTGATGTGTGATTACACATCTGCTCATTGTTACAGTGTTACTCTATTTGTTACTTAATCGTTTTAGTAATATAGCTTCATTTGGTTTTGCCTACATTATGTAAAATTCAACAATATAGTACTGGGGTATTATTTAATCTGTGAATATAGTAAGAAAGAACCCAACGAGGAAACGAGATACCGCCGTAACAAAACTTATTTTCATGATAGTAATGGTATTAAGAAAGAAAACCAATAAGTTTATTAATTAATTACATTTATTAGTGTTTACAATACGATAAATAGATTGTGACAGTTCACGCTATGGCACATAGGTCGCTGGACGCCGCGCCGCGCGGTGTCACGCGGCGCGGAGGCCCGCGATTCACAACATCTAATAGTACATAATAATAATTCATATAAAAAGCACATCGACTACAGACTAACGCCGGCCGTTTCCTTATTACGATGTAACATCTGTTCTATGATAATGACTCCTAAGTCGATATACCAAAGTAAAAATTTTTCGTGCGCGCAAGACGCGTAAATTCGGTGTGTCCGTAAATTGGAGCTCTGCTTTACATCATTAACGAGACACAATTTATAAATAGATTTACTACACGTGCGGTTTATAACGCGTGTTCCAGATACAACATACAAAATGTAGCTTCAAGCGGCCGGCGCGGGAGTTCATTACAACTAAAATATAAATCAGACTAAAGTCGAATTGTACTCAAAATAACAATAAAATATTAAGCAAAGTAAAACGACTAATCACTAAATTATTTGTACTCGTTACAACTTAAATTAGTTATTTATGAATGTAAGTAACAGGAAAATAAAGGGAAATGAAAATCAGTCTCAACTTAAATTCTACATTATACGACATCGACATGGCGGGAGCGTCGCGTCATCTCGTCGCTACGGAGCACATGAGGGAATACATGTTCAAAATGAGTTCATAAAATGGCGTAATTAGAGTGTGACCCATCAGTGCCCTAAAATGCCGATCGCAAACATTTTGGCGACGTTGACACACAGGCGCTAAATAGGCTGGAGCCCTGCCTGGAGCTAGTCTTTAGCAGCGTATACACCAATACAAAATACCTAATAAGACCAATGGAACTTTGGATAAAATTTCGAAAAATAGTATTTTGGGTAAACTCTCGTATATACGTGACGCGACGCCTCAATCATCACAACAGCTAAACTAGAAGGATATAAGAGTAAGTACACAGCAGTCTTATAGATCGGGTCTTTGGTTCGTGCGAGCTGGAGCTGCACACTACGAGCAACAAGCAAGTGTAACACGCCATTTTCACAACTAAATTGTAATCATATGTAACAACAACTAGTGACTATGCGCGATGGAGTTCCAAGTGTGTTTAATATAGAACCATATCTAACCTTAAAACTCGTAGTGAAAGCCAACTTTAAGTTAAAGTATGTTTTGCCACTACCACATTAACAGAACGAAAAAAAAAACATATTTTAGCTTATAGAGGCATATAATTACTGAATTATATTTTATATGAATTCGTGAAGATACTACTGAATACCTATTTGTGTAGTTTACTAAAGACCAAGGCTAAACATCACCGTACAGCGCAATAAGGTTTGTTATAAGGCATATTGTTGCTGACTCCACTTTTCTATCGCGCGGTAGTTTTTACAAAATTTAATATTATTATATGACAGAGACGCACTCACAAAACACTTGCTTGTGAAAGAGAAGGTACAAAACGACACACATTTGGTTACGAGCCTATCCTACGTTAGTACACGGTACATTCTCTATCTTAAACTACATTAAATATAATATTATATCCGTCAAAGAAGAATTTATGTGGTACACAAAAGAAATTATTATTTATGGCGCTGGTATTACGTTGTACATTCCATTGACGTGTATTTTCAAGTTCCGTTCCTTTTTGGCCTCTCCTATCAGAAGACTTTCCTTTGAAACCAACTTGAATATAATAAATCGTCATGTAATAGGAACCCCAATTTTAATATTTTTATTGCAAATCAATTTCTTAGCCCACTACAAATTAATTACCAGTGTAATTAATTAATAAGTGCAAACATAATGATTTTTAAATTGTATATTTCAATAAAAAGACGTATCAAGATTGTGTACTTTTACTTGAATGCCTAAAAACGACAACAGACAAATGAGCTGCTTAATGTTTGACAGACCACTCAGTTTGCAGGCTCCGATGGCGCATATTCATTCCAAATTTTAATCAGAATTTACTATAAATAATACTTTTTTATACCAGAACCACATCTGTACCACATAAACTTCTAGTTTACAATATAATGTCATGTGCACAATAACAATCAACACGGATAAGTATAGATTAGATATGTACTCTAATGAAATCATCAGGTTATATCTTCACTTTGGACTTAACTAAAGACACAATAAAATGAGTATTCAGAGTCAAATTATTTAAACAAATTAAGCTTTCGAATTCAGTCTTCAAATAAAGAAGTTAAAATAAAGAAGTTTGAGATTTCTGTCACTGGGAATGTTAGTAAATCAGTCATCAAAACACATATTCGTTTTATATAAATGTATACAAAATGTAAACAGTTTATACAGGGTGGTAAACTTATAGCCTCTGACAATGAGTAGCTATTTATAAAATGTTTTAACCAGCAATAGAGACCTAAGAATTAGGGGCCTATTGCACCCGTTGTTATTTATCTTACCAGAAAATAAGACACCTGATATTTTTATTGTAAAATTCAATTACCATGGTTCAGTGTATGAATTATGCATGTTAGTGTAAATAAATATATGCTTTTTATCAAGGTCTTCGTCGTATTTTGATTTCTTGATGTTATTTTACATTTGATTAGGCCCTTTCGCCAGTGGATCAACATTGAAACATGGACTGAGAAGATACCTCTGTATTGGCAGTATTGAAATAGCTTGTCTTCAGAACATCATAATTTATTGAATGATTGCTTTGAATCAATTTATGAAATATTTCCTTTAAATCTGTACATAATCTGTACATTTGATGTAATTTCGTAAACAAATCTCGGTATGTTCGAGTACGAGCTTAACGTAAAATCCACAATATAGCCTAATGTATTGATTTGATAACTTTTAATTTACATTCCACTTTGGGGAAAGTGATTTTTTGCTATTTTAATCGTTCGAAGTAACCACTGGCCAAAGGGGCAAAAAACAAAAGTTGTGCTTCTCACTTTAAGCTTTGTAGCGATGGTCGGGGTGCGCGCGCAGACACAGCGCGAGCGCCAGCAGCAGCGCCAGCGCGTGCGCCGCCAGCAGCGCGGCCGCGGCGGCCAGCGGCAGCCGCGCCGCGCGCGCCAGCGCCGCCACCACGCCGCGCCCGCAGCCCGCCGACCGCAGCCCCGCGCCGCCGCCCGACGCCGCGGGCACCCGCCGCGAGGCTTCACACTCTTCTGCACTCAGCTCCTATATAGTATTGACATGTTATTAGCCAAATGCCTTTAGAAGGCTGGAATAAAATTTTACACCAGTTTGAGTCTATAAGAAAATTAGGGAATTGCATGGTGATCACGGACCGATTACATGTGTCTGTTGCTTTCACTCTTAACAAAAAAGATGAATAAAAAAATAGATAGTAGCACAACTTAATGATTTGTTATGTTATTAAGCTGAAGAGGCGATTTATTTTCTGCTGAAACAGTGAGCAAAAACCTATTTTATATTTGCATCAACTTGTCCCATTACACATAACTTGTTATTAAATGAAAAAGTTATGCTTTTAATTTATATTACAAAATATAATGTCTTACAACATTGCAGCAGGAAGCAGGCACCCAGTAGTAGGCAGTGGGGGCGGACACTGAAAGATCAAGCGTATCGGAGCGGGCCTCCGCCGCAGGTGCACCCTCCTCGGGCTCCGCCTGCGCCCGAGACCACGCCGAATCCTGCCAGTCGCGGGGACCCTCGGCACCACAGCACTCCAACTAGAGGAAGCATGATACTCGATGTAAACCAAAATATATTGTCTAGAAACCGATGATCTATTTTCTTTATGAAAACTATGTATAAATAAAATCTCATGATTTATCAGTAAAATTTTGGTTTCAGTTATTTATTTGGTTCTATCAAATTTCATTTTCACCAAGAGACAAATAGAATCTAAACAAAATACTAACTCCTTGCTGAATAGAATCAATCACACTAGTCCTCGCAGGCAGCACTCCATAATCTACTCGCACAGTATGATCAAGCCGTTGCAGCAGAGCATGTCGAAGCTGCGGCAGGTGTGCGGCGCCCCACCACGCGGCAGCTGCCTCGGCGACCGCACTGAGCGCTAGCAACGCGAATGCGGCGGCGAGCAAAGACGCGGAGCCCCGGGCGCAGCCGGCCAGGGCGGCCAGCGCCCCTAGCAGCAATACTGCGCCCCACGCCAGCAGTGCGCACAGCCCGGCCCGGCCCTCCGCATTCTCGCTGGCACGCCCGTCCCACAGCGCCCAGGCCGCAAAGGCACATGCACCCCCTCCCACACACTGTGGAATAATAATTTATATCAGGATTGTAACTTCTGAAGGTTTATTTTGAATATAATTACATTTAATCCTTGTCTTATTTACACTAACACTATGATCAGACAAGACCTTTGGTAAAGTAAACATTCCCTCATTATTTGTGTTTTATTAAAAACTTTACAATCACTAGGAGGTTACTTACCAAAAATATTATGTTAAAAAGGATAAGTAGGCATTTCATTAACGAATAACACCGAGACATCCCCATGATTTCGTAGACGTAAGAAATATTAATAAAGGCTAAAATATATAGTTTCCTATATTTGGGGTCGTATAGCATTCACAGTAAAATCCTTCAACTTTATTTTCCTTAGGAAAATACAATATTTGCATTTAAAACGAAATGGATACGCAATGAAAGTATAATCGTATTAAAAAGCTGTGAAAAAGCTTCAAGCAAGCAAGCAAAGCTGCTACTTGACACATGACTTGACACTAGCTTGTTGCCGTTTGTTTGGGTGTCACTGTCAGAAGAGGAAAAAAAACATTTTATTGACTTTATTTAATTGCAATAAATTCTGATTACTATTGTATCAAACAAATAAAATAGTTACCTTCATTTTTCTTAATGTCTAAAAACCACGAATTTAATTAATTTGTGAAATGAACTTTTCTTGTCTTTGTAGATTCATAGACAAAGCACGCTCGCGTTTACACCTCGCGAACATCGAGCGAGCGAACATGAATGAAATTTTGACATCAAGCGAACGTGGAAATGTCCGCCTCGAAAACGTAAATAAATGGCCACCGTTGTTGTTACGTTTATCATAACCACTAGGTTTTATGTTTATAAAATGGACGACGATCGCCAAGAACGGCGGAGGTAATAAGATTTGCCTTCTAATAAAAGTGTAACTTTTACTTCCGTAAAGTGAAAATATGCAATGAAATTTCGCAAATCAAAACGGGGTCGATGACAGAAAATTTCGCGCCACTACATTTTCTCGTGTTTCTGTTTTGACCGCGTCGCTTTTCAGTAATGTTATCAACAAGCGGATATTGTTTTCAGGGATTTCAATTTTTCCCAGCGAGAGAAACGGTGGAGTATGAACTCGCAAAGGTTGGAGGAGATAGTGGCGGAGTTGATGAAGCCCATCAGCGACGTCCGCCGCAGCTTCGACACGGACCTAAGCGCGGTAAGCAAGCTCTCACACTCGCGGCGTCCCTAGGCCGCCTCGTGCTTAGATCCTGGCTAGGCACCTTGGTCTGTAATCTTCCCGCCATTTATGGCCTTGTCTCTTTTACCTACGACAATGTTGTAATATACACTAAACTTAAAACTTGTCCACTAGAAGCTACTTTTTATCTTTTGGCTATGGTCCTCAATCACAAGTGCATATGTGTTTTGACAGATTTGTGTAAATTTTTAATTCCAATTAGGGCCTGATAAGAATGCAACTTAAATATGTACATTATGTAATAAAGCCTACAGGCTCAGACAACAAAATTTTGATTTCATGAGTTGCATTGTTTATGTGTTAATTTATGTTATTTGTTTTTTCATAGATCAACCAGTCATTGTTGTAATAATTGAAACTGCTGACTGATACCTATTGCTCACTAGTGATTGCTATCAATATCTGATATATCAATAGCTATCATGAATTATTTGTAAATATTTTCCTTAATAATATCAATGAAGGTATCTTTTATAGTGACCTCAGGAATACGAACATGACGTGCCTGCAGGAAGTGTATTAACATTGCTAATTTTGTAATATTTAACCACACATGTACACGAGAACACATACTCCTAACTCAGCGACCGTACCACCGCTATTGTTCATATATACATAATTATTTTTAAGATATAAGTTAGTGTAATCTTAAGTAAAGACATTCCTTATGCTTTACCCATAACTGTGGTTTAACTTACAACACCATTACACCCAAACATGATCACAACGCAACATATATGAAGATCATTATATCTTTTAATTCAAATTTGTAACTGATGCATATTTGTATCTCAAAAATATTTTGAACGAGCATTGTGTGTTGTTCTGTAGAGAGCAATGAACCTTTACAAATTTCCATAAATTATAACTTGTCAAGCTTTACACCAATATTGTGGAAGTAATATTGGTGATTGTAAAAGGTGAAATCATATGTAAAATAACAATGGAGACTATAATGGACTGTATTGTAAATGCTCTTTGTGGCAAAAATATGGTGACACCATTTTCCTATTTGGATATCTAACAACACAATACTAGTGCTGCCTGCTGTTCAAATTGAATTAATTATGCATGTGCTTAATTTAATAAGGAAATGTTTCTTTTTGAGAAAATTTATAACTTCCCGATTTTTTTATTGCTACATTATCATTTATCATATCATTGTTTAATTTTTATCACAATGTCACTTTAAGCAACTTTTCAGGACATTTTTTATAGCTATAAGTAAATGGCATAAAAATGTCAAAACCATCAAAAATGATTTGTGTGATGATAAAACCTAAACAACAATGAGTGTGTGAATCACTTTTCAGGCATAAATATGTTGTGGCTAATTAATATTCATACAATAACAATGGCAGTAAACATTTCTATTTTTATCAGTGGAGTGGTCCCCCACTCCAAATGAAAGAAATTGATAATTGTTAACACAATATAATACACTTAAATATATAAATAAAACTGTAAGTCGGCTATGTCTGTATATGTGAGACATTAACGAAAATTAAAAAACAAATAGTTTGAAAAACTAGTGGGAGCTAAAAGATTTTTTTTTGATCGCGCATCGCATACATTACTGGTTGGAATTGGATGCGGTTTTTACAATTGTATAGTCTAATTTAAAATGTGGTATAGGTTTAAGCACAATATGTTGTTTGAAACCCGAGATATTGACAATAATAAGTTACAAAATCTATTCTTTATAAAGACTGGAAAGTTGGATGTTGCTAGTAGTTTGTAGCTTTGGTAAATATTATTTAATTTAGAATATGACATGAGAAAGTGCCTGTGAAGGTCTATTTTCTAAATAAATGATTTGATTAATTTGCATGTAATTAATGTACTAGTGTTTTCCCCGCGGCTTAGCCCGTCTGTATTTTCACCCCTCATAATTGTCATATGGGGGTTGATTTTTTTTTTTTAAAGTAGCCTATGTTTGTTAACATGCATACTTACTAAATTTCATCAAAATCGGTCCAGCTGTTTGCCGTGAAAACGGAACAGACAAATAGACAGACTTTCGCATTAATAATATTATTTTTACATTTATTAGTATTACATGAACCTTTTAACATCAGATTAATGATACAACTAATTTAGTAAAGCCTAGTATAGTCTATATACTGCTGCCGCTAGTATAGTATACCGCCTTCGAAATACTAAAGTTATTACCACAATGCATAATTCCTAACTAATATTATAAATGCGAAAGTAAGCTTGTTTGTTACCTCTTCGCGCTCTATCTAGTCAAACAATCTTATTACTGAGTAGTTTTGAGTATCATAACTGTTTTAAAAATTCTTATTAAAGTATTTGTGATTTTGTATGATAGACAATTTCATATTAATTGTCACTTGTCGTATAATTCATAGTGAACTGTCTGTACAGCTTCTGGAGGAGTACCTGACGGAGGCGGGGCTCCACGCCCTGGAATCTGAAGAGGAAGTAGTTCCTCAACCGGCCGTAAACTTCGCGGAGCTGGCGCTAGTGTTGCAGCACTCGGCGTCGGTGTACGGCCGCAAGGTGGATCTGCTGTACCAGCGGGTGCTGGACGTCAGCGACGACCTCCTGCACAGCACACAGTGAGTATCGAGCACGCTGTCAGGATAAAACAAGTGACAGCAGACAGGACTGTACACGTAAAACGGGAAATTGATAGAGAACGAATACGACGAGGGTGTAGAGACGTGGGACGATGGAGTCCTAATTGCAAAAGAATAGCTAAAAATTTATTTTTTGGTAAGGTATTTCATGCACACAAAAACTAGATATTCGTGTCTATCTGCAGAGAAATAGCAAACGTCACAAACGAGGAGCCAGCGACCCCCAGTGCGAGGCGGAGGCGACGCGCGTCACAGGCGATCGCGGGATTCGACAGCATCGAGCTGAGCAGCAGCGGCGCGGCGCGGCGCGAGACTGCGGCGCCGCGGCCGCCGCCCACGCTGCCGCGGATCTACATCGAGCTGGAGCCCCGCACTATGGCCGACTGCGACGTGCCGCTCACGGACTATGAGGGGGAACCCATCGGGCTGCTTTCTGATTTCCATGTCACTTGGAGGTTACAGGTATGGAACTTTACTATGATTATTCTAGGCATGACTATTCATTCTTGATATAGATCAAGTTGTAAGTAAATAAACCTTTTGGATCTGAAGCTAAACTATAAAAAATGGTTGATATTACAAGTTCGTGTCCCTCACTGTAGAGTTTGTTGGGAAGACAGACAGATATTATCAAATAAATGTACTTTCAGGACGGGGTGCTTGTGGACGAGCTAGAAGGCAGCGGCGCGTCGTCGCGCGGCAGCGTCCGGCCCATACCGCTGGTGGAGCTGTCGGCCGCCATCGCGGCTGCGGCGCCCCCCGACCCGCCGCCGCCGCCGCCGCACTCCTCCGCCCCCGCACACGATGACACGCTGGATTCGGCGATCGAGATGACGCCCGTGCCCAAGACCAAGACTGAGAGGAAGAGAAAGTGTGAAGCGAAAATTGACGACGTGGGACGGGTTACGTTACTTATCAGTAAAGGTAAGAATTAAAGTCAAAGTATTTGTTCAGAAACTAGATCTTCACAGCAAAAATATTTCTCAAATATACAAACTGCTAGTATTCGAGAACAACCACTGTGAAACTCCACAGAAAAACTTTGTGTACAGTATTGATCCCTCTCATTAGAGATGAACGAGAATTGAAATATAGTTAGCATTTTTACAATAGTATAAATAAATAAAACTGTAAACTAAGCATGGGAATCATTCTTACAATTAGGTTATTTAGCCTACAGTAACTCATTGGAAATAACAAATGAAGGTGTACAATAATTAAGCTATTATATATTTCAATATAAACATCTCTGAGCCGCTATCGTTACAGTATGCGCCATTATTGGAACAGTTAGGTTATCTTAAACAAACAACAGATTTTTATCTCTCATTTGTTTATCCTGCTCCTAAATCGGCTGAGTGTGATAACATTATGAATATTTTACAAAGGGAAATGGACTTGGATGCAACAGAGGAGTTGTAAAAATACATATTGGTAAATCCTATTCTAAGGCCGAATCACACGCCTCTACTGGTATTAATTAGATGACTAATAAATTGGTTTCTGTCTATCTATCACTTTATATTTTTCTATATGTATATATTTTCCACTTTATGAACTTTCTGTATTTGTATGTTTTGAGCTACAATCCAGTTCATAATGTAATAATTGCTGTAACCTGTTTTGCGCATCTTATTAAATAACAAAAAAAAATATGTAAAAATTGTGCAGCGTTACGGCGCGAGCTGTCTACGGTGCGGGAGTTCAGTATATCCCACGAGTGGGTCAGCTCAGTGGTGGGCGCGAGGAAGCGCAGGATCCTGGGCTTGCGCCACGACCACAGGAAAACTAGGGTGAAGGAACTTATAGGTGAATATATCTTTTACTAGCTTTTGTGAATATTTACATCCTAAGTGTAGAAATAAATAAAAAGAATTTCCTCAATTCTCTCTTCCTATCTCTACCTGTTTGAGATAATTGTCTGCGTAAGTAATCAATATCAAATGATAAAATTCAAATTGTTTGTTATAGAATTTCGTGGGTTTGATTGTTCTGCGGCTTGCGACACTGGGGGTGAGTACATCTTCTCAATTCCCATCTCATCCGAGTGCTGTATCGACTGCATCAGCTTTTATGGCGTCGCAGTCTCGGAGGAGTTTTTATACTTTTTCTTCTCCATTTCGCACTGTAGTTGTCAAACCATTGGCAAGTGTTATTATCATATTATAAAAGTCGCGTACCGTGCTGATATCGGGATGAAGAACATCCTGTTGGCTCCCTTATGGCATTCATTATTGAGCCATGGGGCCGAAATAGCCCGTCTCTGTTAGCAGTGAAATGCTGACTTTATAACGCGGTTTAAATAGCGTTCGAAGCCTAAGAGTTAGTCTATAGAATGTCATGTAAAAATGTTTGTTTTTTACCAGGTTTCTTGGGTTGGACCGACGCGGAAGGCATCCGAGCGACAGAGCTGGCGAGGGATTCTCTGAGGCCTGTCGACGCGGCCGCAGACAGCGACGACGACGGCTTCTTCGAGCAGTCCTCGCTCGGGGACTCCGACGGCTCCAGGGTCGACGACACCGCGCCTCACGCGCATCACGTACAGTGCGCCGAGGACAGCGACACGTGGCCTGCGCTGGACGTGTCCGCGGCGGCCGCGCGTGCGCTGGCGGCGCTGCCTGCGGTGCCTGGGACTGCAGCACGCGCCTTCCCCGCGCTGCTGGGCGCCGCGCGCGCCGCCGCGCACGACGTGTCGGCGCTGTTCCTCGCTACATTGTTCTTGGTGAGTCTTCGTTACATTTCCGCTTTGTTTTTTATGATAACTTTTAATTTTGAAAACTTGTCACTGACGACGAGAAATTAAACATTTTATTCAATACAGAGCACATTTATTTTGCTGGCATGAAAGGTAACGAACAAACTTCTTTCGCATTTATTATATTAGAATAATAATTCTTGCAATCAATTGTAAATTATAATCCTATACGAGAGTTTAAATAACATTGGTGCTGAAAAACTTCAGCTCAAATTATATTAATCTGTTAACCTCTATCCCAGGCGAATTCGGGCAACGTGGAAATAGTGCAAGGTCCCCCTCTGTCGCTGAACTCGTTCTCGGTGCGGCTGCTGTCGCGCGACCAGGACAAGTTCGCCGCCGCCACGGCCGCCGCGCTGGCCGACGGCGTCGCGAGGAGCTGAGCGCCCGCCCCACTGAACTGTGGAATAGTTAAAAGTGTTACTAACGATAAATTACTATGACACAGAGAGTTTACGTTGACATCAATAACAAAGTGAGTTAGAAACAATGTGTGTTTGACTTGGATATTTTGACTCCATAGTACTTTTTGTACTAAATTCATATAAACATGAATAGGCAGAGACTATTTCCACTTGCAAAAATAAAAGCAACAAAGTCTATGAAATAGATTGTTTCAATAAATTTGAGTACAAGATATCAGAAATATCATGTGTTCTATTATGATATTGTGACATTAATATTGATAAGAATCATGAAGAGACATATTTTTAGATTATACCCAGATGTAATTTAAATAAGAATTTATTTTTATTGTAATTCTGTTCAGTGTCTGTGATGAAAATCGTGTGAATTTCAAAATGGTTTCTAAAACTGAATACTATAATCTAAGGCTGCTTTTCCATGAAATAATACTAGTTGGATGATAATGTGTGACGAAATTTTCTACCAAATGGTTTATTTAGGGCGTTCGGTGCATTGAGCGAGCGCCCGAGACTGTCTAGCTGTCTCATTCTCAAATCTTACAAATGGCACTATGAGACGACTCGCGACGGATTTCGCAAGATTTTTGACGCCGCATGTGGCCCCTTACCACAACACACGCCCAACCAATACCAGTGATTGATATTTTCCTGGCATACTCCTTATAGAAAAGCAATCTACTTATATTGTTATACATGATTGTAACAAAATACCATATTTGTGTATTTTACCTGTTTACAATTTGTACAGAGAGTTATATTAGATTAAGAGAGAATTTATATTGATCTGACTTCGTTTTAAAAGTCATTTCACGGGTGAACAAACATAATAAATAAATTAATAATGCTGTGTTTAGTTCTTAGCTATAGTGACACTACATTTCTCTGTAACAACGAGTTCCCCATCATTGTTAACAAAAAGTTATTTCATTCAAAGGGGTGCTAGTATTTGGTATAAGTAAGGTAGCAGAAAGCATGTTTGAAGCAGCAATATTGTTTGTCAGCCGTATCACCAACACAAAGATTTTAATTTACTTACAATATTTTGAGGAGTACCTATAAAAGAATGTTAAAAAGGGAATCAAACCCTTTTTAATTACTTATTAAAATTAATACGAAAGATTACGTACACGGTATTAACACGTTCTTGACATTAGTCGGCATCGTAAATCAATGGAAATCATGCATGATCTACTTGATTTCGCACCATTTTATTATTATTTTTATTATATTTTTTGCTTGGGTAGCTAATTAATTCCTATTTTGAAGTATTCATATAATATTTTGTGTTTATGAAAGTGAATTATGGAATATTTGTACATATAGAATTTTAATCTTTTATTTAACATATTATGTTCCCTTTCTTTTTAAAGAACTGTAGAATGGTACCTATCTAACATGCATGATAACCAATCAATGTGCATTCTAGTGCCCTGGTTCCATTATTTGGGAATAATAATAATTATTTGTATGTTTTATCCTTACATGTCGAGTTGTAGTGAATATTGTAAATTGAACTATGAAATAACAGCAGCTTGTTAGCACAGAACTTTCAAATGTAAAATACCAATTTAAATAATTGTACCATTTTTAGGCAGTTTTAATCTGAAACTATTACGAGGTTTTCTTTTAGAATTTAAGATGGTTGTTGTAGGTTAAGCAGATTCATATAGAGTATAATAATAGTGTAATCAATTCTATTTCTACAAATTATTTTTATGTATTTTTCCGAAGAATCTGAAAGCATCTACACACATTGCAATATGTGGTTGCAGCAGAAAGTGATGCAGCTATACAAAAGAAAGAAAAGTAGTAAGGACCTCCTTTTCTATTAAATCTATTTCTATTGAAGTGACAGATTGCAATATTATGTAAACAATTAGTATGCATCGTGGTGCAGATTACATTGCCTGGGTTATTATTATTCCTATTAATAAAATGTTTGTACTAAATCAATTTCCATCAGGTAGGTATATAACTCAGAGAAGTTAACTCATAAACTTGTATTTCATTTATTTCTTCCATTGTAATGGGCTTGACATCACAAACCCAAAAAGAGAAGCAGTTTTAGTATTACATGCCTATTGACTGTTGATGAACACATTCTTGTGTTCAGTGAGCAATTTTATTTTTGTGAACTGCTTAGCTAGGTGCATAAAAAATCCAGTGGCTATGATTTAAACTCAAACATGGTATGTGTCACATTTTTTTTATTTCAAAGAAATAACATTGTATTTTTTTTGTTTATAGTCTATCAAAAATGGTAAGTATCTACCGTCCTTAGTAGATAAAAAAGCCAAAGTGTACATATGTAACAAATTTTAATAAAATAATGTGTAAATTTGTATAAATTACTTATAAAACAATTATTTAAATGATTTCTGGTTTTTATTATTTTCAAAATCCTTTGTATATATGCCAGCAAAAAATAAATACCCGCCCTTTCACCGTTGTAAGATAGGATTGATTTTGTGAAGTGACGGAAATCTAAACATATCACATCTAAACACCATAAAAAACGCTGGCTTATGGCTACTTTAATACGTACATTTAATGCATTCTTATGTTTAACTTGGGAGAAATACTAGGAATTCAAAGAATAATGCTATAGCTATATCCACGGAACAATAAAAAGTTTTTATTGTTCTTTGAGTACATATATCGAATAGTTCTGTTTTACCATATAAGCACGTTTTATAACTGCGTAATTTTTGTTTTAATTTTAATCGCTCGCTACTACTCTGCGCGGCGAGTACACACTTTGTGGTCCCCTTGAATCACTACATATTAATAGGAAATCTCTTGTAAGGATATATATATGTACACGGCCACCATACATTTTCCAGGATAAAGAGTAGCCAATCCGTCTCTGTAGTAATTTTACAAACATACAGGCGGACAATATTTTTTAAATAGGGCTTTTCTAATTCTATGCTCTCTATACTATTTTTTTTTTTTGTGTGACAAACAGAGATTTTACAAGTTTTTTTCGAGTCGATTGGTAGTAGTTTGGCAATAGAACCCTAACGCTCAACTTATAACCGCACTCTACTCTTAGCTCTCAGTGTCAATCTGACTTTTGTTGTGTCATTGTCAAAGCTGCAAAGCAGAAAGAAATTGTTTTCTGCTTGCCAAGATTGCCGGTGCGGGCATAATTTGATTAGTCATTTATTTCTCTTAGTATTTTATACTTGTGTTTATGTTATACGTATCTTGTTGTTTATAACGAAACCGACGTATTTTTAGTTCTTGTAAAACTAACATCTTCGCTGTAAGTTATCTGTTGTAAAAAGAATAATTTTTAGGACAGATTGTTTTGTCAACTTTTGTCCACTAAATAATATTTCAATGACGAATTAATTTCACAGCGGCGAAGGTGACCTGAAAATGAGCAAGTTCCTCTTATTCTTCGTGGCGGTGAGCGCCACGTGCGTGGCGGGATTCCTTCGGTGAGTAGCAGGAATTTACTTTCATTTTTCTTTTATTGCCCGATTGATTTTATTATCTACATAGGTACCATACCTATTAGTTACTTTATTGGTTACACTTTTTGCGCCATGCTTAAAATAGAGTTTTAGTGTTGGGAGAAATGAAATTGGGAACAGTAGAATCTATTTGTGCCTATTTAAAACATCATCAATTCAGTCAAAAAACTCTGGCTTAATTCTCGATAGATAATTAGAGTAGCCTGGGCCTGATAAATTTATATTCCATACACAACCTACCTAGTAATTAATAAGATAGGGAGGAGTTAATTTGGTCTTCATTTTAATATGTTTGAGCTGTAGTAGAATATAACTAAAAAGTATATTTTCCACGAGCCCTATCTTCTGCATGTTTATAATTGTGTGCAGAGTCCCCCTGTACCGCATGCAAACAGTGCGCGGCAAGCTGCAAGAGGTTGGCACTGAGCTGCAGACTGTGCGCATCAAGTACACTGTAAAGGGGCCTGCCCCCGAGCCACTCTCCAACTATCTTGATGTAAGTATCTGGTGGTGAGCCTTATGCCAATTTCCTCGCTCAGTTATTTGGCACATTTCTACTTGAGTGAGTTTTCTTCCTATATTAACCTTGTCTTGTCTACTTCTTTCTTTCCTATTTTTGCTGAAAAAGATTTTACTATATATAATAAGCAACAAACTGTGAAATATGTAAAGTCTTATCGGTACATTGGATTTAAAGAAAACTAATTTTAATTTATAAATAAACTAAATAACTGCTAACTGAATAACTTTTCAATAACTAATTATCCAAACTAAAAATCTAAACAAGTTTCAACATCTATTTTGGTTACATAAAGCAGCTATCAGGTCTTCACTCTCTCTGATAACCTGCGTTGTGGAGACCTCCCTTATCTGTGCTCTGTACAGGCTACGTGACTGTGTAATTTACCAACTAAAGTCCATCACACAATGTTTGAGGGGATAATATGCCTTTGTTTGTAGATAATGTACTTGATTTTGTTCAAAGTACATGGATTAAATAAGTTCTAAATAGCAACAACTTTGAAGTCTTGACATGTCAGTCCTAATTTCTCTTATTTTATTGGAATACTTACTGTGCCTTGAAATGACATGTAATCCTCTCAATCTATCGCCTGACTGTAAGAAATCCCTGCATGGGATATGTGCACCATTCATGAACCTTGTGGTAAAAGTATGTTTTTCAATATTTTTTTTTACACTTTACAAAATTTGGTAGTATGATTATGAATGACAAGGATAGTTATTTACAAAAAAAGCAATCACCCCCAGGCCCAATACTACGGCCCGATCACGATCGGCAACCCGCCGCAGACATTCAAAGTGGTGTTTGACACGGGCTCCTCCAACCTCTGGGTGCCATCCAAGAAGTGCCACTACACCAACATAGCCTGCTGTGAGTAATGCTCTAATCATTCATGTTTGTCGCTAATATACATTTGCTTTTATCCTTAGAAATGCTGTTATCCGTACTAATAGTACTAACTAGCTGGTGCCCGCAGCTCCACATGATAAAGTAATAACTTATATTATGATAAAGTTAATATTATATATAGATAATTAAAAATTCGTTAGTACAATTAATGGCTAATTAAGTAGCAACATACATACACCTATATTAACCAATGTTAATGTAGGTGTATGATAACATTTTCGTAGATATTTTGCGCATTACGCAGAAAAGTCATCGACCTTTTAATCAGCGTTGTGACGATATGCTGAGGCTTTCTGGATCTGGAAGGATTTCTGATTCATAATACTGTGATAATACCTAATGACTTTTTATTTTCTATTATAAGACAGGTAATTTGGTATTCATATCAGTTGGTATTAGCTATGTGATGAAGGCATCTTATACCGGAAAAACAAATTTGAAACTGTCTTAACAATATAGATATTGCATCAAAGTGAGTGTAGTGTTTCTCCCCAGTGCTGCACAATAAGTATGACAGCTCCAAGTCGAACTCGTACCGCAAGAACGGCACCGAGTTCGCGATCCACTACGGCTCCGGCAGCCTCTCAGGGTTCCTGTCCACCGATGACGTCACCGTGAGTGTTTCCTTCCACTTGCACAGTCTACTGAAGCGAAGCGGTGGCGGTCCACTGGTTAAGACCAACTCGTACCACATGAGTTTGTGTACCCATCTGACTTATGTGTAGTAGTGTATATAGATCACCACTTGCTTGCGGTGAAGGAAAACATCGTGACGAAGCCTGTACACTGGTTGACAGTTTTGTTCACTAGTGTGTCCGTGATTACTTGCCACTAGATGCCATTTCAGATGCCTATAGGCGTTTTGAATAAAATCTTGGGTCCGCTTTCTTACTTAGGTCTACATTATCCTGACATATCTATACTATTATTATAAAGAGATAAGCGTTTGTGAGTTTGTATGTTTGAGTCTGGTAATCTCCGAAATTACCGAACCGATTTCAATAAATCTTTAACCGTTTAGCAAGGTGCATTATCCAGGATTGCTATAGGCCATATTTTATCTCAAAATTCCCACGGGAGCGAAGCCCCGTTTCATAATAATAACTAAATAGCTCAAGAACCCAGCAGTGGATTTTGATGGCTGTCCCCTATCGCGTCTCTCCATATGAACGCGATAAACTCAAATTACTGAGGAAGGTTTATAGGAGTATAATTTAGTGTTTTACCCAAGTGAAGCCGGGACGGTCCGCTAGTATATAAATGACTACATGAAAGCTTTATCAAAGTTTTATCGAAATTCGGCACCCTATACTCGGCCAAGAAAGATTTTCTTTACAGCGGGAATTACTATCAGTAGAATGTCGATAAAGTCGTCCTCATAAACATAAACATAATTGGAACACGGTTAGTTTATGGCCGTTTAATCTTGTTATGATTTATACAAATTGTTGAAATATACAATATAGTTTGTCAATGTTATCAGCTCGCCGATGTAAAAATGCCATGTAAACAAGACAATTTATGTTTTAACTAACTTTTGCTGCTTTTTTAAATGTTTTCCCCTTTGGGATTTTAAGGATATCATGACGACGGCTGCCCTCTGATCTGAGAAATCACGAAATGTATTTAAGTGACACATCATTGCCATATGATAAACTAGCGACACTGCATAGTACTAATAGTTGTATATCTTCGGTGATAAACTGTCTAAATAACAGTGAAAACTGCATCAAAATCTGTCGCGTGGTTTAAAAGAAGTTCTTCTTTTAAACCACGCTTAGGAACAGACTGACGCGTAGGGCGACAATGATTTATACTATGTAACTATAGAGTGATGATTAAATACTGATGGAAAATACGGCTATATTTACACGCAACATAACCGTGTGTTCAAGATATTTTTATTAATGAAATTAACATGTGTTATGTTGTATGTGTTGCTGCAGGTGGGGGGCATCACGGTGCGCGGGCAGACGTTCGCGGAGGCGATGTCGGAGCCCGGGCTGGCCTTCGTGGCCGCCAAGTTCGACGGCATCCTCGGCATGGCCTTCAACACGTAACTATGTGTTCACTTATATACCTCCTCCCCGCCTTCTAGGGAACGCTCGTCCCGAGCCTGGCTACTTTTTACACAACTGTACCAAATCATTATACAGGCTGACTTCATACACATTGGCATTATTTTGTCTACAACTTCAGTCCATGTTACTGAACAACTTTCAGTACGGGAGCAACCCCGAAATTGGAAAAATCAACTGATCAATACATTTTCTTAAGTTACATAGTCCCAGTAGTTTGTAGCTTCAAACAAAGTGTGGGTTTGCCGGACACGGCGGGGGGGACATGACGATGTGTTTATTAATGCCTATCAATGTCACTTGCCACCACCCTTTCAACAAAGTCCACACAAAAAATTCACATCCATCGTTCTGTTTTAAAGGATTTATATTTGTTAAAATATAGTTTTACTTTTATAATGATGGATGAAAAAATGGAAAGGAATAGACGATTAGCTGTTTATAAAACAACTCTCCAGTGGTAATAGCAAAACTGTTAAGTTTCTACAGTAACATTTTTGATCGATTTTTTGATTGATTTACCTTTGTGTGAAATGAAATATGAAATAGATATACTGTATGGTATATTATGTATTTATTTTCTGTGTTTTCCTTTGGTGCAACGAAGAGTATTGTATGGTAATGTAATGTGTGCGCAGCATCTCTGTGGACGGCGTGAGGCCTGTGTTCGACAACATGGTGGCGCAGGGGCTCGTCAAGCCCGTCTTCTCCTTCTATCTCAACAGGTAATTTCAAAATCATATTTATTTAATCAACTTAGAATGATATACAGGTCTACCACTTTTATAAGTTACACCGATGTAGCTGCGCAGAAATCTAATTTTTGTACGGCGCGAAAATATTTTAGCTAATCAGAGCGCGCCGTGTTTGTTCACCCGCGAACAGAGCTGTGACGCGCACGCGCCATGTCTGAGTCCGCGCCGTCGCGTCGTACGCACGAATCATTGAATTTTTTTGGATTTTATGTCCTAGTAATATGGTCGTTATTTTATTGAGTTTGTATTCGGTTTGATTCGGCGGTAGGACGCGCTATTCTGTATAGTACTAGTATAATAAGAAATGAGCGTTGCCGGCGACAGAGACCCGTCAGCAGCGCAGGGCGGCGAGGTGATCCTGGGCGGGTCGGACCCGGCGCACTACCGCGGCAACTTCACGTACGTGTCCGTGCGCCGCCCCGCCTACTGGCAGTTCCGGCTCGACACCGTCGTCGCTCGCTCGCACTCCTTCTGCGAGGCCGTGAGTATTTGTTACGCCTATACGTGAGTCATCAGGCCTGAACGCGCCACAAAACTAGATGTAGTATCTGTGACGCCGCGTACTTCAGTTTTCTGCAGTAAAAAGGAATTAGAAAATATGGTGATTCATGGTGTGTGATATATTTATATTTTACAACATTTAGACACACATACATTTTATATATTTTATTAAAAATCCATTGATCACAGAAACTAGGGTGTGTCGGATGATAAATTCAACATCTATCAAACGAATATTTTTTTTCATGACTATCGAGTCGTTTATCAAAATGGCTATGTATATAATCGATAGTCAACAAATCTACATGACTGATGTCGTAATTATATTTTCCAAGTGTGCACGTCATAGTGCGTGTGTTTAAATTCACCCTCGGCGTCCTCCCAAGAATACGCCTCGCGAATAATATTTATATATCCACATTAATTGTTACTCAAAACGAATGATATACATTATCGTGAAACAATTCGCCAAATTTTGGTGCATTCCGCATACATTGTTGGGTTTTCATTGGGATAAATTCATACATATAGGTATTATTTCGTCATTCGCCTTGGCATTTTCACATTTTTGCGATAGCCGGCATTAAATAAATATAGAAACAAATAGATTATAGATTATTTTCAAAATTAGTTAAAAAAGCGTGTGTGGCACGCATATGAAACCCATATAGAGTGTGTTCGCGCAGGGCTGCGAGGCGATCGCGGACACGGGCACGTCGCTGATCGGGGGCCCCACGGCCGACATCGCCGCCCTCAACCAGGCCCTCGGCGCCACGCCCATCGCCTTCGGCCAGTACGCCGTCGACTGCAGCCTCATCCCGCACCTGCCGCAGGTCTACATTTACTTCTTTCTCTCTTAAATCACATTCAACAAAGTTTACCAACTCCCACGCTCCACAGATGTGACAGTGCACTGCACGTTTCCTCTTTCATTATTCTCATATATTCTTCGGTTTTGAAGGTCAGGAACTTATTTAACAATATAGTGTCTATGACAATATAGTCAAAAACGGTATTGTTGTCCTTTTTTCAATATGTCTTTGTTGCAGGTCTCGTTCTCGATCGGGGGCAAGGAGTTCACGCTTGACGGCGTGGACTATATTCTAAGAGTAAGCAGATCTTATATTTTTTTACGCATACAATATAATTAGAAGTGAAATCAAATAGAAAAAAAAACGAATAGCAAAAAATGGAACCCTTATGAATATGTATGTAATCCATCGGTATGTCACAGTCATTTTATTCCGATACTATTTAGGACTGCGCAATTACACATTCTTCTTTGCTTTTCTGCAACGCAAAATGTTTTAAACTTTGATGGCTATGATTTTTTGCTGGGTGCGTTACGAGCTCTCAGCATATCTCCAGTGGTTATAGGCTGATTACATTCTTACCTGCCTGGGAGACGGCACAGTATTCGTGTCTCTTCTTGGTGCGGCAGCCTCTTCTGGTGTTCCGCAGGGTGGTGTTATATCTCCACTTTTTTTTCGCTTTATTTATTAATTCTGTTACTATCAATCTTCGCACCTCACAGATTTGAAAATATACGCGCAAGCCAGTGTTGATGATATTCCGTCAGCCATTACTACCAATGAGGATCTGAAACGAATTTCTGTCTAGAGCAAAAATTATGATCTAATATTAAACCCAAATTACTAATGCATAATTGTTGGCAGCTCTAGACTTGTGTAACTAGAGCAGCTTCCAAAAGGATTATTTGACGGAACCGTTACAAACAGCGTCGGTCTACATATTAACAGTTCACTATTGAAATGTCAGAGACAAATAGGAGAACATTTGCTTCATTCTGGTCACTCCGTACACTCAGTAAATTGTTACCCATTGGCACCATGTTTCTCAATATCGCTGTGAACTCAAGTGGCTCCCAATTTCTAATTCGTTGCCGTTGAGATGGGCATATCGTTTGCTAGCTATTTCCATTTTTTAAAATCCTACCTCTCCTAGATGTCTAAGAAATTTGTTCCAATTTCAAAGAGAAACGCAGAGTCGTTCCCTACGCAATGCGGAAAATCTTCGTTTTATAACCCCGTCTTACTCCACTGTGTTTTTCTCACATTCTTTTATTGTAACAGCTGTTCATCTCTGGAACTCATTGCCATACTCTCCCCGGAGCACTCAAAAGTTATCCAGCTTTGAATCCCGAGTTAAGTTACACTACCTGTCTCTTTCATTAACTCTTACCGCTCTCGCTTCTTTATTTCTTTTTTTGTGTTTTTGTGTACATGAAATGCCCTTCTTGCTTAGCGTACATTTACTATTTATTGTTAAGTGTTCTTATATATTATATATAGTTCTTATATATTAATTATTATAAAAGTAGGTTTATGTCTTATAATAATTATGTATATTTAATTAGTTCAGTAGGTAGGTACAGTATTGTATTCGTTTTTATTTATGTTTTCTATACAGTGCATAAAACGGATATTTCACGATAATATATTTTTTTTGTCATTGCAATACCAAATAGAATGGTTCAGATTGGTTGATAAGCTCCCGGTGTTGCCAGCCGCGCGGACACAGCGCCCGCATATGTTTACTACCCTTTATAGACAGGCTGTATTTTGGTATTTCTCCTGCGCTTTAGAAGTCGGCAGTAGACATTGATTTACTCGTACAGTAGTCGTACCAACGGCCTGTTATTATGTAATTACACAACAAAGGTCGGTTTTCATATAAAATTATTTGTAAAAAAGTCTGATATAAGGACTTCGCTTACAGTGACATGACGCATCATATACATACACTCGTGGACTATTCACACACGCAATTTTTATCTATTTAGTATTTATTTAAAACGTTTCTTTTTAGAAAACGTTTCGTATGACTTTTTTTATTGACGTGTTTGTCAATTCCTTCGATGTCATTATAAACGGATTCCACTGTACATCATCATAAGTTCAGTAAATAATCTGGAATGTATAATTAGGTGTCCCAATTCGGCAAGACGGTGTGCTTGTCCGGGTTCATGGGGCTGGACATCCCGCCGCCCAACGGCCCCCTCTGGATCCTCGGCGACGTCTTCATCGGCAAGTACTACACAGGTCAGTCCGCCAGCCACCACTAATGTTGTAATGAGAAAATAATTTTATTAGCACATGTCAAGAGCACGAAGACGAGCTTTTGACATTTGTATACATTAGTAGTTTGAAGAACGGTGGACACCGTTCATCCCGGGAAAACAATTTACTTTTTTGATAGCTATCTATTATTTAGTGTGATCAGCAGTCTTAATTCTGTGGTGTGATCTGTCCCGATGTTTGTTATCGAATCATGCAAATAAATATAAATATCACTTACTTCCGCAGAAGAAGTCTTCCACGTCGCGTCAATTTTCATAACAATGCATCAATATAACATGATCCGGATAACGGTGTACTACACGGACTTGATATTTTTGCGAAGCATTACATGAGCTCTCCGACGACACAAGCTTGTGACAACAATAAAATGTATAAAAATATTATTTACGGTTTCCTTTATTGCAGAGTTCGACGTCGCCAACAAGCGGCTCGGGTTCGCGGTCGCCGTGTGAGCTCCTGCAACCTATGTCATATATCTTATTTTATTGTTTATTTTTATTTCAAACAGGGAGCCAAAAGTTTCACATAGTATGCTTTCGAAAGATCACAATTTTATTATTATAATTCAGTTTCAGTTTTGAAAACATGTTTAAATCTGAACCAAAAATAGATAAAAAGTAATCACTCCATTGTCGCGCTCTCCTGTTTAATAATTGTGAATTACACACGTCTCTAATTCTAATATCATGAACATTTATCTCACAATAATAAGCACTAAATCAGTTTTACAAAATACAAATAATGTGGCCACATTATTGTGATTTGCTATGTTTACTTAAGCTACCCTTTCTCACATGAAGAGATTTTCACAGCGAGCGAAAGATATAATTCGTCCGATATATGTTGGCTATACAGTTCGTCGAATGACATTGCACGAAACATTTACAGGAAGTATACTTACGAACCCTCGACTGGAACATAAGAAGGCTAAATGTGCCTAGTTATTTTGTTTATGCCGGGTTGTAAACATGTATTGCAGGTATAAACATCCCAGCTAATTTATCTTAAACGTGTGTATTTCATTTACTTTGTTATAGATATATATTTTTACGTTTTGTATAGGAATTCATAATAATTAGCTACATTTTCATATAGATGTCACACCAAAGAGTTTGGAAATGGTGATAGGTTAGAGGCTTGAGCATATTTTTGTACGGACATTCCATAGCTCTCACGTGTACTGCAGGCCATGACAGTGTTTACTGTACAGAGGTAACGATTGTCATTTTGGTTGTAGATACGGTTGTTTAAGAAGTCATTTTAGATGAAATAATAAATGTTATTCACCAGGTGATGGTTTTTCAATATTTTTTTTCTATTGCCCTCTTATGTTGTCCCAGTGGTGGAAACACGACGGAAAATGAATTTCGTATTCCCATTTAACAGCCCGAGTCATGCAACTAACTTGCGCTCTTTCAGGCTAGCTATTGGCATGTATTTCATGTATTTGTATGTACTACTGGCAAAACTGTAGCGGGCATGCAAGTAGACGACAAGCGACGCGATGGCGCGAAACCGTGTGAAACGCAGCGACAGGCTTCGCCTACAAGTTTAGCTTGCAAATGTACTACTACATTTGAAAGCTAAACTACTGGTGTGCTAGTTGCGGGCACGTGTACACCAGCCTATAGCTATGAGGATGCCACGGTGGAAGAAAGGTTCGACAAACGATGCGATGATGCGATGAGATAATGAGAAGTTACATTCAATAGAACAAAATATTGGGACCGTGAGAGAGAGCAATAACTTTCGTTCCAGTAGATACTATCATTGCACTGACAAAAGCCGAAAATTGAAAAACAAAATTTTGAAAAGAAAAACCTTTGTATAAATCAATCTAAGATTTATTCTATTTCATAATTAAATTAAACGTCTTTAAGTAAAATACAAGATTCGTACATAAATTATAATTACAATATTACATCTGATAGAATCTGCTACGCGGGCGGCTGTTTGTGTTTTTTCCTGAACTTCTTGACGTAGGCCTCCACCAGCGCCTGGATCTTCGTGGGGTTGATCTCGCCCGTCTTGTTGTGGCAGATCTGCAGTTTACAACCATCGATATATTTACATTACAACCCAGTTTGTTTTGGTAAATACTTCAAAATGGGAAACAATGCTATGTTGAGGTCCATAATCTCTCGACTAAAAATGTCCCTTTCCCAAAATGACCCTTGCAAGTCTCAATCTCAATATGTCCCTTGCCTAAAAAATATATTGGATCTAAGTCGGGTTTTCATTTGTGTTGGCTCGTCGCTTTGCCTTCCTCCTTCGTGCCGCATTGCTCAGTAACACGTTTCTAACAGCCATGCACCACAATGCGTCACTGAACGACAATACTTTAAATAGCAATGGTCTAAAATCCAACAAAAGGTACATCTTGTAGAAGGTTCATTTTGAGAAAATGAGATAATGGACCTCAATCCATCATTTATGTAACAAAATTGTTAACTTCGTAAATTTGTTACAATAAAACTTTTGTTTCCAGTGATTTACGAACACCAAACACAAACCTTGGGCACGGCTCGGCGCAGGATATCCTTATACTCGTCCTTGGTCACGTGTTTCTTGTTGTAGTGCGGCTTCAGCACCAGCTTCACCTCCTCCACCACTCGCTCTTGACGGTTCAGCTTCTTCAAGAACTGCGACACACGATACATCACCGTGAAACGAAAGGCGTAAATAATATGACAATCAGTGCGGTTTGCATTCGTTTTTGGAAGAGTAAAATTTATATGAAATATTACTATTTTTTCCATATAATTTTTGACGTTGTAGATAACATTACGTTGTCGTAAAAACTTCATGAACAGTAAATGGTTTCCGCACAGTATTTTCCATTTTTGTCCCAAAGTTCCGTTTCAGAAAAATAAACCTCAGACTTTCAATAATCGTTTCGCTACAACTTGAATGGTTAAATCGATTTTGAACAAACATCTAATAAGAACCACCGCATAAAAATATGCTATCGAATAAAAGAAACCGCATCGAAATCGGTTCACCCTTTGATGACACAAGCAGACACACTTAGCGGTCAAACTTATAACACCCCTCTTTTTGCGTCGCGGGTTAAAAAAGGAGTATCAACAATTTTCATGTTTTATATCATAATGGTCAAACCAGCATGTTCATGTTCATATTTTCAGAACCGCGTAATAATCTCAGACAATATGCGAGCAAAATTGTACAGAGTCGACAGCTCCTTTTTGAACTTCTTCACATTTTAAGAAGTGGAAATTTTACTTAGTCCTAAAAATATGTTTGCTTTGTGTATGCAAAATTTAATAAGGATAATGCTTTTAGCATGAAGTCCATTTGTTCTTTGACTATTTGCATTTTATGCAATAAAGTTTAAATAAAACATATTTTGCGCCAAGCATCAATAGCAAAACGTCAGACCCCGCACCTTGCTCTTGACCTGCATCTCCACGGCCGACGACGGCAGCTCGTCCAGGATCTTCAGGTTGTCCTCGTCTATCTTCACGCCCACTTGCGTCTTGCCTGTTGGGAATTCATTACATATTACAAGATAGACGCGGCAGAGGATTTTATCTGTCTATTCAAATACTACTGCTGATTTTCGTACTGTTTTCACCAATAGTTTAGGTGTATTATTTATTGTTTTTATATGAGCGAAGCCGGGACGGGCCGGTAGTACTTTTTGTAAAACCACTTGATCTCTGCGACAGATGACCAATAGTATAAAAATAATACTTATGTCTCTGTCGCTCTCATTTCAAATGCACCTATTCATTCTAATATAGTATCGTTGAGTTAGTATCCCATAACACAAGTCTCGAACTTACTTTGGGGCTAGCTCAATCTGTGTGATTTGTCCTAATATATTTATTTACTTATCCTATTGCCAAAGGGATCAAACTATATTTTTCTCAGGGCTTAGGGCACATTCTGATAAAATAATGTATTGTAATTTAAAATTATATTTTTTATAATAATGATTTTGTTGTTGTCAGAGAGATCATACATTCAATGCGTGATAAAAAAATCATGTCCTTGCAGCAAACCGTTGAACCAACTCGTTCAGCCCTTGCACATTTGCTTGTTTGTTGGGTCTCGTTTTTCAGTATAGTGTGTACAAAATATTTGAACAAAATTTTTTAACAAAATCGGGGCAGATATCCGATTCAAAATCGGGTTACAAAATTCCACCGGAACATACATACTTACATACGAAGCGAGCTTGTAACAAAAGAGAGGTTAGGAATTATAAAAGTATATTGTTAAAACAAAAGGGACCTTTCTTCCTGAGCTTGACGGGGACCTTGGCGTGCTTAGCGCGCGCGCGACGCGTGCGCTGCGCGTGCTGCGCGTGCTGCGGCCGCGGCGAGAACAACTCGCCGAAGTCCGAGGAGCCCGGCGAGTACGGCGACTCCGACGGCTCCAGCGCCGGCAGCGCCGCCGGCGCCGGCCGCCGCGGCAGCGGCAGCCGCGAGATCTTGCTCGTCTGCATCTACACAACGAGTTTCACTTGCAGGTCTGACGCTCGCTACATTTATTTCATAACGTCCTTGCGGTTTCACGACTCGACGATATAACATTTAAACCTTAAAACACATGTATACGACCGTGGACCGATATCCGTACCTGCATAGGTTTGATCGGGTCGGACTTGATGGGCGAGGGTTTGGCCAGGAACAGCTTGGCGGGCTCGGGGAGGACGATGCGCGGCTGCTTGGCCGGCGCCGGCTGCGGCTCCGGCGCCGGCTGCGGAGTGTGGCCCGCGCCCGGCACCGGCGACGGGGGCGCATCGCGCGTCGATTGCAACAACTGTAGCACCTGCGAATAAAAGGCACATTATAGAATTGGCAAGTAATTTGTAATATGTTTAAATTGAAAGATTTCTCCTGTGTTCACAATTAAAAGAAAATATGTCATTTATGAATACTTTGGAACTTCAATTTAAAAATGGCATAGGTTTCCCGAGAATGAAATACCTTCTCCATAGGCGAGAGCGGTCGGCGGTCGATGACCTCGTCGGCCGACATATTTGTCTTCTGCGCCGCCTCCAGCGTCATGGTGGCGGGCGCGGCAGCCGCAGCCGCAGCCGCGGCCGCGCGCGGCGACGCCGATGCCGACCGCGTCGGCTCGAACGGGTCGTAGGCGTCCGGGGACTCGGGGGGCTCCGGCGGCGTGTTGGGGCCGCGGGGCTCCGCAGCGCCAGGCTCTGCGGGCGCCGCGGCGGCGGGCGCGGCCGCCGGCGCCGCGTGCGGGGACGGCGGGGTCTTCGGCCCGGACGCCGCGGCCGGCTCCGGCGCGGGGGACGCTTGAGCCGGTTTAGCTATCGCGGGCTCCTCTGTGTGATCTGCGGGAAAATTGAACTAATTTGAATGGTAGCGTAACAAATAGACAAGAGAATACTTGCTACCGATATCGATTATCATTTATAATGTCATGTCGGATGCGACCACTGTTTGAATAATTACTGGAACACGATTTCACCCTAAGTCTTACAAACGGTCCACTATGCAGGACATGCATGGAAGTTAAAGAAACTGCAAGCCACCTACCTCCTCTGGGAGTCGTGGCGTCGCACCAACAAGAGAGGGGTTCCTGGACAGACTCACCCTTGCCGTGGTCGCTGTCGCTGAGCACGATGACGTCGCGCTGCTCAGGCGTGAGCTCGCGGAAGGGAGAGCGCTCCAGGTCGATGATGGCGACGGGGCGCGCGGCGGCGGGCGGGGGCGCCGGGGGCGCGGGCGGGGGCGCCGGGGGCGCCGCCCGCCGCCGCGCGCGCCGCCGTCCGCGCGACGCCGAGCGCGCGCGGTCCTGCTCCTGCATCATCATCAATCGTCAGCAACAGCCATTTAGACATCCCCACTGCTGTAAGGAATTTGGGCCGTGACCGACCACGCGGGCCCGTTGCGCATTGGCGGGTTTTAACGACTGCAAATACAACCGGGACCGACGGCTTTCAGTGCATAGAACGGAGGAGCTTAAGATAATTTTTCAATTTCATTCCATTCCCCTCCAATGACCGGCCGTCACTATCACAGGCCGGGCGCGTAAAACTCTAGTTTTGATTGTTTATACATTCTTCGTACTTATTGCTTTGATAAAACAAAAATAAAGGAATTTGATTCGATTCCACATTTTATTATCTACACGCATTTTCTCCGTTACATTTATTTATTTATGGAAACAATAAGAAGATTAAAATAAGAGAAAAAGTGAAGAGTTTAAAATTACCTTGAAGCTAACACTGACGAGGATGTTATCTCCCGAAGTGAACACTTCTTTAGACGGGCCTGTGTTATCTCTCATGCGTCGGTGTCTGAGGCGGGGCGTGGGCGTGGGCGTGGGCGGGGCGTCGAGCGGGGCGTCGGGCGGCGGCGTGCGCGGCGACAGCAGGCGCGAGTCCACGGACGCGGGCGACGGGCGCCGCCGCCGCTTGGTGCGCGCGCGCGACTCCTCGCGCTCCGACCGCGCGCGGCGCCGCCGCTTCCCCGACTTGGGTTTAGAAGGAGATTTGGACGCAGAGCGGCGGCGCTTGCGACTGCGGGAGCTCGAGCGCCGGCGCCGGGACGAGCGCCGGCGCGACCCGGACCGGCGCCGGCGCCGCGCCGGGGCCGGCGAGCGCCGCCGCGCCGGCGCCGGCAGCACCGGCGTCGCCGACCGCGGAGTGAGCGACAGGCGCCGCGGACGAGACAGCGAGCGCCGCACGCGACGCGGCGGCGAGGCCGAGGGCCCGCGGGACAGCGAGGCGGAGCGCGCCGGGGAGGGGGAGGGGGAGGGCGAGGGGGAGGGGGAGGGGGAGGCCGAGCGCCGCGGGGACACGTCTCTCCCGAACGGATCCTTCACCTTCCTCCGCTTCTCCGTCACCACGGTCCTCACATCGTACCGCTCCAGGTCCTTACGCTTCTCTTTGCGTTTTTTCTTTTCTTTCTCCCCGTCTGAATCTCTATTCTTCTTCTTGTCTTTGTCTCGCTCGCGGTAATTACGCTCTTTACCGCTCTTGCTCAACTTTTTGAAAACCACTTCGCTCTTTTTCTTGCTCTTGCCTTTCTCTTTCCCTTCTTTTTTGGAAGCCTTCTTCTTCTTTTTCACCTCTTCCTTTTCTTCTTTATCTTTCCTCTTCTCGGTGATTTCGCCATCTTCTTCTTCTTGTCGCGGGACTGGCGGCGGAGTTTCTCTAAAGGAAGCCTTATCCTGATCAGAGAACATCTCGTTGCCTTCGTCTTCTGATATCATTTCGGTATCGAGCCCTTCTAATGCTTTATCTTTTTCCGTCTCTAGCGAGGTATCTTTGGACTTGTTCTCGTCGAGGCAAGGCGTGTAGCTGCGCTCGTCCTCAGTCTCGCTGATGGATTCCGTCATTTTCTCAACTATCTCTTCATTCTTATCATCGTCATTTCCACGGCGCCGCTTGTCTCCCATTTCTGGCTCTGATATTCCATCGTCAGAACGTTCTCCCTCAGATTTGGCCTCGCCGTCATCTTCCTCGTCATGTTTGTCTGGAGTTTTAGCATCTCCGTTCACAGGTGCTCCCACAACATCCTCATTAATATCATCTTTGATTTCATCTTTCTCCGCTGAGATTCCTTCGTCTTTTCCAGGCGATTTTTCTCTATCATTATCCTCGGCCACAACTTTAGTTACTGCCTCAGATTTTTTTTCTGTTTCTTTATTAATTGATTCGTCTTTTTCTAAAGATTCTTTTACTATGTTGTCTTTTGAACTTTCTATTATTTTTTCAGGTTGTTTATCTGTTGGTGTCTCGTTCATTTTAGTGGATTCTTCCTCTTCAGCCGGTTCATCATCGTCATACAACGACACCCGTTTGATCAGTGACGGCGTGTTTATCTTGATCTTTATAGGATTCCGGGGTATCGGCGTGATCGGACACCGCTTGGACACTTTTTCTTTATATTCATCTTCTTTCTTCTTAATTTCATTGATTTTAGTACTTGTAGTAGATTTGTGGTCTGACAAATCTCTTTCAAGCGGCGAATTTCCAGCTTCAGGAGTGATCGTATCAGGCGTGGCTGTATCGTCGTCTTCTTGTACTAAATCTTGCATATCATCAACCGGAGGTAGAGGCGGTTGTTCATCGGGCGTGATGCCCGTGTTGTTAGCGATGTGGACGCTCGTGGCGGAATAGATGGAGAAGTTGGGACAATCTCCGTCCGAATCGTCGTCGCTGGTCGGCTGCCGCGGCGCCGCGGCCGGCGACGATATGAGACCCCTGTGTTCTTGCAGCACTTGTCTCACGGCAGTGTCGAGCACACTAGGAGGCACATTGATCGCTGTGGTGTCGATGCCGGCGAGCAAGCTCTGCATGCCGGGGGGCAGCGACGGGGGCGGCGGCGGCGCGGTGGGCGCCGGCAAGGGCTCCTTGGCACTTGAAGGACCAGATTCTTCTCCACTATCTTCTTCATCATTCGTCGGCTCTGTCGGATCATATTTCTCCGTATCGATGACGAGGCCGGAATCGCTTTTCTCATCTTCAGATTTGTCGACGTCAGAAGTTTTGCTCGGGTCAAATCTGAAAGAAGGAGGCTCCGGTAGCGGCTGATAGGGCTGCGGCGCCGGGCGTGAGAGCAGAGGGGTCGGTTGTGAACCGGTGGCCCCCGTGCGCATATCTAAAGGATTTTCAAAGCCTCCGAAAGAGTGTCTCGGGGATGGGCCTTCTGCGTGGTTGTCCGGTCGCTGTGGCGCGTTGTATGGCTGCCAATTATTCCCAAAACGCTGCTCCTGCCTCTGATTTTGATAATTCTGTCTGTTATCCGGCAGAGACCTTCGTCGATCAAATTCCTCATCCTGCAAATACTGGTGTGGTCTTCTAGGGAAGTCGCCGTACGACTGGCCATCGTGACGCGCGTTATTTTGGTTCTGGTAGTTATTGCCTTGAGGCCGGGTCTGGTAGCCTTGGTAGCCTCCGTCATAGCCCCCCCGGAAGTTGCCGGTTTGTTCGCGATGGTAATTTCCCCGGTAGCCCCCTCCCCAACCACCCCCACCTCTCGACTGTCCAGGATATGATGGGACTTTCTTGCTAGCGTCTTCTCCTTTCGACAAATCAACTTTATCATCTCTCTTCTCTGTGACCGGTTTTTTGACGCCATTTTTGTGTGTTTCCAGTTTGATGGTGACGTTACCGTCGACGTTGATTGAGACTACGGACTTCTTAGAGTGTAGCAAGGTCTGGCTTTCTAGAATGCTGGACAACACGTCCGGGGCGGAGGAGGCGTGCGGCGGAGAAGGAATGCTGATCATCTTCCGACGGGCCTGAAAACATATTATATCAATATGTGCCAATAATATGATCAATGATGCTGATTAGATGTTTACCTACTGAAAACGGTGATGTAAATTGGTATATTAATTTTATGACATTGGAATTTCGTCCCCAGTCAACATAAGAAAGAGATTAAGCCAATGAAATAATACAGTTAAAAAAAACCATCTAACCTGTCTATAAGCACTAATAACACTAGAAGTGGGTCTCGCAACGACCGCAGTGGTGGCTCCCTCAGACGCTCCCTCATCTTCTGAGAAGTAATCCAGTTCGTCGTGGTTGCCAAAGAGAGTCAGCGCGGGGATCCCGGGCCGATGGCTGCGGAGCGGCGGCGGCGACACAGCGCGCGCTCGCAGCGCCGCGAGGCGCGCGCGCACGCTCGCGCGCACGAGCGCGCGCCGCGCCGCCGTCCGCGGCTGACGCTTTTTCGTCTGTTGAATTTGTTATGTTAGTCTATTTATCTATCTTAATTTATTCAATATTGAAGCCATTCGTGACGCAAGTTTACAACAGAGATAACACTATAATAAGTAGTTTCAAAAACAAAAAACTGCAGACTTCGCTCAATTTTCATGTAGAATTTTATTGATCATCAATTTCCGATCGAAGCACTCTACTAGCATGCAATAGATAGGGGCGAACTGACCCGTCTTTTCTGAACCCTTCTCTTGATCGTCTTTGTGACGGGACACTTCCCATTCTCTTGGATCTCATACTCGATGACAACAGTTTTGCTTCTCCTTGTAGTCCTCCTGCGCTTAGTCCCGGTATTCCTGCGCCTGGTGGTCCCGTGGGAACCGCTTTGAGATGCACCCGAAGTCCTAGACGATGTGGGGAGATTGTCTGCGTTAATCTCTCGCCGACCACTAGACGTAGATGGCTCATCCTGCCTGTTTACGTTCCGTGATGACCTTCTCACGTTCCTAGGCTCCCTCAGAGGAACCGCTCGAGGACCTAAAGGGAGGTCCATGTCAGCAATCCCAGAAAATAAATCGTCAACCTCGGCAAAATGAATTACGTCGAGTAAGTCGTCGCAATTTGGACAAAGCCATTGATCTATGGGCACCTGAAAATGTAAGCTTTAATTAGAACATACATTTAGATAACAAAAGGGTAGTATTTAAACAATAAGTATTTGTAAATAAAAAAATTTAAATGTAAAAAATTATTTGGTTACAAAAATACTAAGTGAGCGACTAACTAAAGAGAAATCAACATAACAGAAAATGAAATAAATTAATTTAAGTTACTTATAATTCAAAACGAGCAGCATTATAATATCTCTTGAGTGACCTAATATTTGTTTGAGTGACAAGCTTATGTTGTTACCGTTGTTCAAGTGACATATTGATTTTAATTAAAGGTTCTAGGTTTACATGTAAGGAGTACAGTTCTGATGATTTTCCTAATAGCTAATACTTTCGAGACAGTGCTGGGTCAATACTTTTATATATTTTAATTATTAAGTTCTATAGCTATACATATTATAACAATGCTCATTAGAACATTATTTTTTAACTTGAAACATAATTTTATTTTACTTTATTAATAATTCAAAATGTAAAAATCAATTTTGCCTAGGCCGAACTAGTAAACCATAAGTTATTTTAGATCAAACTAAACTAGTTTGAATGTCTTGCCTAAGATCAACTAATTTGGCCAGAAATCAAGTTTGACTGGCAATACATATAAATATTTGTTTTAAGTTTTTGTCAATTTTCCCATACAAACCAATGAAATGTATGGAGAAATTAATTATGTAGCATCTATGTTTGTTTACCAACCTGACGGTGACGTCTGTACAAAAACATTAATAGGCTGTCTGCCATACGCGACCATGGAATTCCGCGCGGACCCGTCCGACCAATCTGTAGTTTTCATCAAAACATCGTATCAAGATAAAAAACACAGATCTCAAATACAATTATTTATAGTAACTAACATCAATACAGCAGCTTCTATTTGTTCATTTCAACACCAACTTACAATATAGTTTTACTACTCAAAATTTAAACAATCTAACACGCGCGCTATTCACTCACTAGTCGCTCACTCAGTAATGTAGTTGCAACCAATTTTGAGCAAAAATCTATATCCAAAATAGATTTTTGCTCAAAATTTATTATGAGTTTAGTTAATTTTTCACATGTCATTAAATTGATACATATAAAAAGCTAACTAGGTATGTTTTAGTCGCAGATCATTTAATATCTTTGAAGAGAAATCAGATTTTTTTGTCAGTAATTATTGATATATAATTTTGTTCATTTATTATTTAAAGTGAAATGAGTGTCTATCTATTCCTTATTACAAACCAGTTTAAGTTGTTACTAGCTAATATGAACATCTTTTTTGTAATAAATAAATCTTGACGTCATAAATAGACGTAAATATCGAGCGTAGAGCGCAAGAACGAGACTCCCGACACCCATGACTTAGTAAAATATTTCCAACCACCTATGGAAAAGTCGACGAGTTTAAAAAAAAAAACACGTTAGTGATGGGCCAACATCAAAACCAGACTCGAGTCATGGGAGAGATGCCAAAAAGTACCCGACTTCGTTGTCCTATGAGAGGAACTTCTGGCCCACTTGGATAGAATAACAACACAATTGGGCAACAAACAAGTGGGCATTGATCATATTAGGCAGTGTACCTGAGAGACAGGAGGCAGAAGGCACTGCATGTGATAGCCGAGGTCGCAGCCATCACACAGCAGCATGCTCTCTTCATTGTCTGTGCTGCCACAGACCTGGAACCAACCAATATTAGTTCCTGTAGTAATAGACTATAAGCTGAAGAGTAATTGCAATTACAATTGATTACAAGTCTAATTGATAGAGATGTACAAATTGAAATCCAAATTTATCAGTTAACTAGCGGCCCGTCCTGAATTTGCTCAGGTAAAAACACATGGTAGAGGACTGTGTCTATAATATGTAAGGATTACTAAGTATAGCTACAAATATTTTTTATTACCTAATTTTAATAAGTTTTATTTATGACTAAATTTGCATGATCATATAATCAACATTTTTAGAAAGGCAATTTATAGTTACTAAGCTTTGTTAATGGCTTTCATAATTTACAAGTTCCACCAATACATCGACACATACCTCACAGGCAGTAGGATCCTCTACAACCAGCAGGTCTACAGAGGAGCGGCGTTCCACCACCTTCACAGGCTCAGTACGCAAGACTCTGCCCCCAGCACACACTCTCACTACAATTGAGTTAAAAGTTATCCGGTCTACTGGACAAGTGTTCACATTTTTAGACCACTCTGTGATGCAATCCAAGCAGAATATGTGTTCACAGTTTTCAGGAGTTCCCACCTCTTGGTCTGTGAACCGTAAGAGGCAAATTGAGCACTTATCAGTATTTCCATCTGAGCTGTCAGAGG
The DNA here is from genome assembly GCF_027563975.2 of Plodia interpunctella. Classification (NCBI taxonomy): domain Eukaryota; kingdom Metazoa; phylum Arthropoda; class Insecta; order Lepidoptera; family Pyralidae; genus Plodia; species Plodia interpunctella. The sequence goes on from NC_071301.1 coordinate 238,245, forward strand.
CAAAACCTGATGTGGGTTTGTTGGATGGTGCAGGCTTAGGTTCAGGTTTTGTGGAGCCGCCGGAGGATGAGTCGCTTTCGGCGTCTGAGTCCCTCAGCTTGGGCAGAGTGCGGCGGTGCCGAGTGCCCGCGCGCACCACGGACCCGCCACTGCTGCTACTCTCTGCATCGCTCACCACCTGCTAACAATACCGTTGTCAATATACCACGTCTACATACTCTTAACACTCGCTAAAGTCGTCAAACAGCAACTCACCCTGAGTCTCTTTCTACGTGTCGTGGCGCCGATGCTTTCATCACTGTCAGACCCAGACTCTGATGACAACACTATCACCTTTTTTATCCTCCGCTTGGGACGCGGAGGTGAATCGTCACTGCCATCATCACTCATTTTAGCCTAAGATATAAACAGCTACACTAAATACACTTTACTATGCAAGACACGAAGCACTAAACTGCATAGGTGTAAATGACCTTTACAAAATTAATAATCCGTCAGTAATGTGACGTTGGCGAATCATATAGCTAATTAGTTAAACTTAACTAAGATATAATTATTCCCATTGCTAATGCTTCTCTCAAACTTATTTTATTATTTTGACAGAAAGCCGCTATTGATGGTCAGTCGGCCATTTTCATTTCATGATTTTAATTAGTGTTGCCGCACGATTGTCGACTATCGATTGTTTTTCAATCAAGTAACATTTATTTAAATACCTACTCCTTTATCGACAGGCTATTGATTGTTTAACAAGAACTATCAAATGTACTATCGATAGTATCGGTATTAATATTATCGAAGGAGCGCAATACTATCGATATTCACGCCCATTAACAACAAACTATCGATACTATTGACGTTCTTAGTGGCAATACTATCGATAGTATACCTACTTTCATATGCAATTTTAAAATACTGTTTTATTTTTCGATCTTCCTTATTTAGATACTTACATTGAAGCACTATCTCCGGTCGACAAAAAATGGTTATAAAATTATATTATACTAGATGTTGCCCGGGGCTTCGCTCCCGTGGGCATTTTAAGATAAAATATAGCTTATAGTAATCTTGGATAATGTACCTTTCTAATGGTAAAATTATTTTAGAAATAACTTGTTATGCGATTGATTGTCTGATCGATTACCAAGAAAGTCAATGTGGGCAACAATACTATGGATAATATCGATAGTACTTTCGGTATAATGGATATTATAACCTTTTTCGAATGAAAACAATCGATATTTCGCCAACACTAGATTGTATGCGATATTGCCAGAAAACAAAAGTAGGTATTACCAGTTGCAGCTACATTCTTTCTACTACTGAGTGAATGAAATTATTAAGGCTTCCCACATAGGTATATGTTTCGTTGTCAACGAAAAATAATCGATTTTTCACATAATTTACCGGTTCAATTCAAATTAAAATCGTTCGAACCACATCACTAGTATTTTCATGTGCGGGCGGCGAAAGGAAGATTTGTTTCAATAGATTTGTGTTTTTTCAATATTTCACCGAAAGAACATAAAAATCTCATAACCACAACAAGAAATGACCGCTGAGAACGAACGGGAAATTTATCACAAATTGGAAGCCATGAAGGAAATTCGGTATGTTATTTTTTACTTACCTACCCTATTTTAAATTCTTCGCACCTGTGGACTCGGATCAATAAAACACTTGACACCAATCATACCTTGAGACAACGGGCTAACTCGTAGTAGCCACAAATTATAACGACATGTAAGTTGCTTATAACTTCCATACAAGGACAAAACGTATTTGTCAAATTTTTAGTAACATAGCATCCATCGTCCACTCATAACCATATTAGCTTTTTTCAAGTGGCTTTTTGTTGCATAGTTCTTTACAACATTGAGATGATTTCAAAATATTGATACATACAATTAAAGCATGCTCTACTCTTGTGTTTATGTTTAGACATTCCATATAGGTAATTCATAAAATTGCAAGGGTTTTTTAAAACATGCTTGCATTAACATGCTAAATAAGAGTTATAAATGCAGGAACAAGACAATCACACTGGAGCGGCTGAAGCGTAGCATCTTGAATGAGGTCCGTAGCGGGGACCAAGAGGGCCGCTGTCTGCAGCAGTACAAGCGGGAGATGGAGCTGCTGCAGCAGGAGAAAATGAGCCATGTGGAGGAGCTTCGACAGATACATGCGGACATCAATGCTGTTAGTATTCTACTATTTTCAATAATAGTTTGGTACATTTCCACAACTACCTACTATAAAATTTTATGTTTCAGTTTTTATTTATGAAGTGAGGTGTGAGGCATCCTTATACTATCACAACGAGTGATATTTGTCTCTCATATCATATTTTTAAACAATCTAAGATCATTTTCTCTCTTGAGCCATAAAATGTTGGAACCCAGTGACTTTTATTTTTTGCATTAAATACAACAACTTTTAGTAACACTGTATTAGAAAAAGCAGTTCCCCTATGAGATTAAGCCACTGGTTGTGCTAAGATTAAAATAAATTATTATTATTTGTGCTTTTTAAACATTTTAACTTAGTAATAATACTCTATTTTTTATCTAAGCATAGTCCAGCCCTTCTATTAATATTACCATTCCCTGCAGCATGGCAACAACTCCAATCAACAACAGGTGTACTGTATAAACTGTTTATTTCTGCCTTTCTCTCCGTAATGTGGGTGATGGCACTGAACCTCATTTGTTTGTTTATCTGCTTGAGCTCTTGCATATGGCACATTAGGAATCAATGGTTTGTTTTTCTCAGAAACCATTAGATAAACTTCATAGTATTTAAAACTATTTTCTTTAAAATTTCGCAATATAATTTATATACAGTTCATTGTATTATTGAAATTTGATGCAACTATGAATGATAGTATAAGTGTCCTTCATTTGTCTCCCAATTTAGCATTTAGCTGGCCACACTAGTGAAAAAGATGTCAATATTAATTGGCATTGAAAAGAAAATGTTACATTTTTTTAAAATTAATTGGTTTCTTCCTGCCCACAATCTTTTGCATTGGCATATACATATTTTCGTTCTTTTTATGTATTGGCAAAGCTTTGTTATGTAAAGTGTGTACTTGTCAGTACTTGTTTACACACTTGTTGTTGTTTGTGTGTACACACTTCATGACTATAAAATATGATGAAGTTTTGAGTAAGGGTATATAGGATTCTTTATTCAATAGATTATTAATTTAGCAGTATATTATACAAATAATTTTCGAGTGTAATACTGGCATATGGTCATTAAAAAAAAAATCAATTACTATTGTTTAATTTTCAGATGGAAACAGTAATAAAGCAGACAGAAGAGAGCATGACCCGCAAGCTGTCCAATGCTTCTCGTCTCCACGAAGACTACCGACCGCTCAAGGCCGAGGTGGATTTGCTGCGGAGACAGTGCTTGGGGCTCGACCGCTTGCCTGACTTGCATGAGGAGGAAGGCTCTCCCATCACTCCTGAGTAAGTAGTTTGTATCACAGGCCTTTGTATCACATTTATGTGAAAGCGGTCCCTTCATCAGGGAAGTTTAGTCTGTAATTTTTATTGTGTCTCATAAAGTTTTAAGAAAAATATTGATTTCTGAGTAGACTGAGACATGTGGTGTGTTGCAGCCGCTTCCCGGCGCTGCCGACGCCGCCGCGGCCGCCGCCGTTCCTGGCGCCGGCGCCGCGCAAGCCGCCGCCGCCGCCGCCCGCGTTCAGGTCTGCCATAGAACAAGATTTCCTTACCGTCTCGCTAAGGTTCGATTTTGTTTGCTTTTCTTTTCTGTTTCTCTGTTGCCTTTCTTTATCCTCTCCTTTTTTGTGTTTCAAGGTTAACGTTTTAAATCTCTGATTTATTATTTGATTTATTTATTCATTGTTATCCTAGCAGCGCTCCAGTGTTACACTCTCTTTAGAGTTTCGGTAGAAAAAAGAAATCTGTCAGCTGAGATCTTACGATATTTAGTAACAAATACACTCATTCCCATCCAAACTTTCGCGTTTATAATAATAGTGGGAATTGGGATTGACACCACTTTTAATTAAGTATAGAATTAATAATCCCTTTCTCAAGAGTTTAAAATGCTTTGGATGAAAATGTCAATCTCCCCGATATAATGAAGTGAATGAAGCGTTAATATTATTCAATATCATTTTTTTTTTAATATACCTTTAAAAAAGTTTATAACAATTTGTCAAATCCTATGAACAATGTCAAAGGAATATTAATACAATTTTTTGTTTAATTTGCTTTTTCTAACTTAGTTCTCTTTTTTATTTTATTTTATTTTGCCAGCAGCAAATTAATAATAATATACTATTAAACAAGTGTAACTGATAGATACTATTCAAAGCTGCATTGTGGTGTATGTGAGGAATCATTTTTTATATTTCCATAACCAACTGTTGCGTTAGCTGTAGCATTGTAAGGGTTGTACATTAAGCTAAAGTGTGTTTTATCACTATCGCACGTTACAATTTGACATGGACGGGACGAGACACAACATACATAGCATTTTATGAATAAGAGAGTGAGTAAATAACAATATGCAGTGTACGTGGCAATGTGCGTGTTGCAGACAGCAGCCGCCGCCGATGAAGTCGTGCCTGTCGTGCCACCAGCAGATCCACCGCAACGCCCCCATCTGCCCGCTGTGCAAGGCCAAAAGCCGATCAAGGAACCCCAAGAAACCAAAGAAGAAATAGTCATTATCAACCCAAAATTGAAGGTAGTTTGTAAGTTTTTTGGTTGGTTGTAAGGAGTTTTAGATGGGTATACAGTAGTTGGATTTCTATGAATCAGATGTTTTACCTATTGATTTTGGTGAATCGGCGGGATGTGAACAAGAAATTTTGCATGCATCATATTTGGAGTCATTTACTTTTTAAACAAGTGAAAGAAAACTGGTTGTATAAACATACACTATTAAACAATAGTGATTTAATTAAATTATATACATATATAATTTAATTAAATCACTATGTCTGTCTTCCTCTTCTTATGTATTATAAATTCAAAAAACTATATTTCAAAGTAAATAACTCCTTAGTGACAATGTAATTTAAACATGTCTGATCAGTATTTGTTTAGTGGATATGTCAACTCGTTGCCTGCTTCCATTACACTATTCAATTGTTGTATGAAAAACTGGAGCAAGCAACTATTTGTTATTCATATACATATGCATACTTCCAAATTGAGTCATTGTATAAATAACCGCATACGGAGTGATTCAAATCGTAATAAATGAGAACAAAGAAATTGAAAATCTGTATTAGATTTTATAGGGTGATAAGATAAAAAAATGTTTTTTTAATCACATTGCAAGCTCATTGCATGGCCTTAAATAAACAATCTGATTTAATACTAGCCACTCGCTCCGGCTTCGCACGAGGTCTTTTAAGAGAATACTAAATTAAAGTGAAAACGTAATGGAAATCCTATGCGCGGTTTAAAAGAAGAAAGCTTAGACAGACACGGCGACTTTGTTTTATACAATGTTTTATAATATGTAATGATATCCTACTTCCGGTGATGCCACAACCTTTACGGGCCTTGACCTCTTCCACAAGTTTCTTCCTATGACCCTCGCTGTTTTCCAGTCGATTGCCCATATTTTTAAGGCATTTCAATCCATCCTACTCTTCATGGTCTTCCATAGAAACAAATTGCAGAAAATTACTCGCAGCGTAGCGTTCTCTGCTGGTCTCTTAACCAGCTTGAAATGGTATCTTTCCATCCACTAAATGGATTATTTCTGTCCACATAGGCCTATTTGTTTGTTCGTTAATATTATTATGCCTGTCCTCCTGATGCACATTATATTATATCTACTTATCTCTTTCACAACTATATTAAATTATAATTATTTATCAAGTTGTCTGTATATTTATTTACTTTACAAAACATGTAAAAGGTAAACTGAAAGCCATATATCACATTTCTAGTTCTGGATTGTCCTGAATTCCTCGGTTTTTATATTTTTTGATATTGTAATAATAGATATCAGATATTGACAATCTCGGTAAAGTCGAACTTGTAGATTTTGTACATAGAGATTTAGTTGTAAGATAGCATAATGATATGTGGACTCAATATATGTATGTTTAGTGCGCGCACTGCGCGGTCTCTGTGCCAAACTGTTTCCATTGTTGGAATCTGAAGCGTCTCAGTATTTGTACTTAATGGTTTAAATAATAATTAAAAAGTAAACATAATAATAGAGCGTGAACTTAAATCTGATAGATAGTCACTTGCTCTTTATCGAATTAACATTAGTCATTAACTAAGTTAGGCTCTGAAAATATCAAACGAAAATATTATCAACGATGATATTTTCTTCGATAATGTTTTTTTAAACAGGGCTTCCTTTGGGACTTTTAATTCACGTAATGTCTTAATTATGTGCATCTATACAATTACATATATGCATGTAATTTTATAGAGTGGGCGGTGTAAATAAAATTAATGTTTGCCGACATTAAAGTTAATGATACTGTTGTGAAGGCATATCAGAGTGCCCTAGCTGTAAGTTATTTATTACATGTGTGTACATAATAGATGCGATAAGTGTGGATAACTGTTTTTTATTACACATTCACCCCCCATTTTATAGACTGCTTGCGATAAACTCAACTATTTTGAGATAAAAAGTGGTACTAGTATACCATACTAATAACAAATTCAGTGAGACCATGTATATGAATTGATGAATATTGACAGTTCCTTTTACGCACAGTAAAGGCGCTGTTTATTTTCCATGTTAATTTGGTCGATAGTGAAACGATTACGTTCTCACTGACAATCCATTTAATGTATTGTTTCGAAAAGTTTAGCCTCCTCTCTCATGTCTCATTACAGGTCATTTATTGTGCAATTTATTGGTGAAATAATTGTACTGTATATTTATTTACTATAGATTGTGTGGACATTGGCTCTGTCGAGGACACAGCCGTACAACCCAATGGTGTCACAATCACAAGTGAAATATAAAATAGATATCTAATTTTTATAGGTACCTACATAGGTACTACATAGCTACCCGAAGGTTCTCGGAAATACAAAGAAAAAAAGTACTGAAAAAGCTAGCATATCACGATGTCAGCAACAACATATAGGTAATAGCTAGCAAACTATATTAATCATATTACTCTATAGTTTATGGCAGAACATTTTTGTTTAACTAGATAGAAATTATTTTTGGAAATACCTACCACCGAACCGATACATTGTCGGTCTGGCCTCACAGGTCAGCGCCTAAGCCCTACGCCATTTTCTGGCCTAATTTATACGTGATGCGTGTCTCGTTGCTTATCAACGCCTTATAACGGTTTATCAACGACTTGACCTTCGTCGCCCGACGCTTTTTGCCAAAACAAAGAGTCTATTTTCGTGGGAAAATAACGTCTTTGTTTAACAAAAATAATATTTGGCTCCTAGTTGAGGATAATTATGTTTCTTATTGAAAATATGTTTGTGTTGTTTCTTTGTTGGCTGTGAGACATATGGGTCAGATAAAACCTAAGCCATGTCATTTAGTTGCCACCATGAAGTACACCCTGAAACTATGCTTCAGTTCATCATTTATAAGTACTCTCTCTACAATTTCATATTTATTCCTCACAAACTCGCCGGTTTTGACGAGTACGTTGCCCTGGGCAAATGTGAAAACAGGGGCCCCTGTTTATTGAAGAGACAACTTATTTTAAGGCGACATGTATAACTTACGTGGATATTTTACAGTTATACAAATACAATACATAGTTCGTTGTTGTGGTTAATTTGTTTAGCACTTGTATAACAATGTCTCCTATTTTGCCTCAGGGGCTTGGGATTCTGGCGCATTATCCGTGACAATTGAGATCAAAGCTCCCAAATATCACGACTATAAGTACCTACTATCTTTGAAAGTCTAGAGTACCTAGTATACAGCTATAGCCACATAAAGCACTTGTAAACAATTAATAAAACTTAACATATCGTTACTGGAAGTATTATATAATCTGTGCTATCGTGAAGTTAATAGGAAACTTCAATGTTCATTAATCACATGATCCACCGGGAAGACGCTTGCGACGCAATATGTATCCGCATAGTAGGTATCTATGTACTGGCTTCCTGTGTCAGCGACCCGCGACCTCATCACGTGTTGGCTGATATCCTATACTGTGTTATTAGTCTATCTTGTTATAATTACAACATTTGTCGCGATAACCGTCTCTCGTGATTAGTCTCGATAATAAATCGATTTCATGGGACTTGCGCGCAATTTAATTATCTAATCTTATGCCCAGACGTATAGTGGGCATAAGATTAGACAGTTATAAGAAATTGCGATGAATTGTCCTGTAATAATTTTGATTTGGTTGATATAGGGGTTTGTGGGATATAAGATTGTAACTCAGTACCTACTAGAGCTCAGTAGTCATAGTAAGCAATTACTTTACCACAGAAGTCAATTTTACCGTTTTCTGCGAAGCGTCTACCGCATTCACGTACATAAATGAGTTTACGTCCCGGAACACGGTTAGAGTGCTAAAATGATCGATCGAACCTTACTGTCTTCGTCCTTATTCCACGCTGTCTCAGAACAGTTTGCCAAGTTTGGCAGATTCCGTATACATTTCTGCGGTAATTCATTGCGGTAAATAAAAGCACTCATACTAACGCGTCGGCAAGTGTCTGAGTTCGGTGACAATGTGGATGGAGCTGGCATTTATAGCTAGATATACACGCACAGATGTGCCGTAGGATCTGTCCGACAGGTGAAAATTGTGATTAGCTTAAGTAGTTTGTAGCTTTAAAAATTATATTTATGAATAATTGCGAAATTTGACGTCAAAAGAAAAGCATGTAATAAGTAAAGGTCCAATAGTGAACTTATGATTTCTTATACATGTATAGGTATTGTATTGATTGAAATCTTAAAAAGAACCGGGATGCATTCTCTTTTTTATACCTTTGGATTTCAAGAAGTTGAACCTAACAATCGTGTAAAGTGTTTTCAACAAGGCAAGGTGCGCGTGTTTTTATGCCAAGTCGAGTCGTTCACCTCGTTTTTACGCGCAATTCGCTCATACGTGCTTGACGCTTCGCATACCACGAAGCAGGTGACAATACAATAGTAGGGATTGCTTTCATATCGTACCACATACACACATCAGCGTCAACACACGTTACAACAATAGGGTTTACGAACAGAGCATTCAAACAACGCATTTATAAAATACTTTAATTTTATTTATCTTAATTCACAACTTACAATTATAATAAGCATCTATATATCACACTTTATTTTTAAAATATAATCAGTATTTTACACTTGAACTTAATTCTAAAATGGCCGAAAATGGAATGTGATAATGATAATACAAACATGTTCAGCCAAATACTCAAAAGGCCAAAAGCATGGTTTAAAACAGAATCTAATGAAACCGATTTTTGAAAGTAATTTAGTTATCTGCATAATATGAAATTAAGATTAGACACGACATTATTTGCAGAAAAATATTATGGCTCGTAATCTCAAAAAACAAAGTTTCGATAGGACACTTTTCACCACGAAAGTTTAATCGAAGAAATGCAATGTTGGCTTTATATTAGCGATGATGGCTTCCTCATATTTAGATACAAGTATAGGAAATATAAATCAGCTATATATTAGAGAAATCAGTCTGGGAAATAAAAAAATAACGGGTAAGAAACATCGGCGCCGCATATGTACAGTCTGATGACGAAAAGAAAACAGATTTTACTACCTTTTTTTTTCATTGCACTAATAAATAGAATGGTCATGATTGGTCGATGAACACCAAGTGCTGCCAGCCAACAGGAGACAGCGCCCGCATTTCATTTCTCCACTTGACAGAATGTAGTCTTTCTAAGGACAGTTTTATAAGGCTGCTATTACACTAGGTATAACTATTAAAGCTGTTAGACCAGTGGGTAGGAAGCGGCGGAGGCGATGCCGCAGTGGTTGTTGCGGTTGCGCGCCATCTTGATGTAGCCCAGCTCGCCCCACGTGCGGCCCCACGAGTTCTTCACCAGCCAGTAGTCGCCGCCGTCCTCGTCGGTGCCGTACCCTACCACTAGTACCTGGGGTGGACAACTTTGTGAATTTCTTACTTTTAAAGGAATCAACTGTCTATTTTAATGGTGGATACCGCATATAAATCCATCTGGTAATTTTCGCGTACAGACAGAACGGACAGGGGCACATTTTATAATACGTGAGGTAGAATTTAAAAGTTGAAACCTCTATGAGTCGTAGTACTGAGAGGTTTGATGGTATGCTATATTCTGTAGATAACTGTAGTTTGATGGCTTCGGGTAGTTTAAACCTAGTTTAATTAAAAGTTATCTTCTATGACGGCTCATTGTTTTAACTCTACTCATTTTAATCTTAATTTATTGACATAATGGGGCCATTTATATACCTATTTATAATTCTTGATAAAAAATAATAGCTAATTACGTTGCGTAACGAACTAAAAGAATAAATAAGTTGACGCCCCTTAATTTCACCACCCTAGACAATGCTTAACATCCCCGCCACCTCCTATTTAACAATTCAGTTATAATTATTCCGCCCTATAATACTCCATTCATATTCTACCGTGGATGTCGTGCAAGGCGACAAAGAGACAGCCTTGACAGCTGACAGGCAACATTGGCATTTCCAAGGAGGCGACCCATTAACGACAAGCAAGCCGGTTTTAAAATCACAACCGAATATTCAAAATAGTTTAATTTTTACTCTGGGCGTCGAAACGTAATTGAGAACACGCGAAGTGAGTTAAAAGAGAGAGTTAAAAGACTAGAGAGGGTTGTCTCACCCCATGGTCCAGGTTGTCGGAGGAGCAGTCCTCGTCGTAGTACACGCCCGTGGAGTACAGCTGGAAGCTCTCGTGCGAGGCGTCGATGGCCACAGACACGGGGCCGACGGTGGCCACCGCCGCCATCAGCTTGTCCTCGTCGCCCTGAGGCACGTCCACGAAGCCCACGTCTTCTGCGCCAGAGTTCTTGGGGTTGTACCTGGTGACATTCGTGAGTTAGATAATGTTATTAGCACATTAGTACTGCGGATCACCCATAACCGGAGGAGATGCATGAAGAAGCGAGTGAGATTTGTCAGGATCGTGGCAAGAGGACATTGTTTTCTCCTCAATGTTTACTTAGATTGACAAATCTACTCCTATAGGAAACAGTTTTCAATTTCAAGAACCCTAGGGAAAACTGAACTACAAAACCTGCACTTGTCGTCGACAGCCTCGTAAGGGTAGGTCTGCTCAGTGTCGATGCCGCCGTTGTCCTTGATGTACTTGAAGGCGTTGTCCATCAGTCCGCCATTGCAGCCGTTGTTGCCGTACGCTTGCGAGCAGTCGATCAGGTTCTGCTCCGACAGGGAGACGAGGAAGCCGCTGCGGCGGAAGTGTTGCGCCTCCAGGGCACCGGTCTGGTGGAAACAATACAATGACATGTATTTATTTACGAAGACATAATGATGATCTTGTAAGTACCTGGCATGAGCTCGAACGTGACTCGCAAATCCGAACTTTTCTGACTACGAAAACATGGCACAGATAACGTGTACTTTTTTCGTAGTTTGGAGCATTCTTTTCGAAAACTGACATGAAATAACTATCAGTTTCTTCTTTGTTCTTATGGGGTTGGATTTATGAAATTATGAATGGCTATTTAAATGGTGCTCGACCAGTGTGTTTCTCAACAGACGATATGGACAGATGGAGCTACACTAGTGGTTCCCGAGTACGAGTACTCCAATATCGTAACAAATGATGGTGCTTGGTACCAAGATGACGCGGCCAGTTTGTTTTTCAAACAAAATTAAACAGGAGACGGGGCGATAAGTCACACATCTGTTGTTATTATAGACTGCACGCACAGTGACCGTGACTCATGCCGATTCGCCATAATTTTAAATGATCACATTACTCATCTATAGATCACAGCTGTTCATTTGTTTTCTATATACCCTTGTATAAAAACTTTACCGATGTTTCGACTTACCTAATCATTGATATAAGTATTTATGAAATAGCTTAAAATAATCTAAAATCTGTGTCAAAATCTAAATCCACTTCCTATTCCCGATTAAACGGGAAAGTAATCCAATTTAGTTTCAGCTCTGTTGATTAGGTTCAAACCAAATCATCATCAAATCAAATCAACCGCATTCATGGTCCATTACCTATAACCATGAAGGCACGGGTTTTTATTCTAGATATTGACCGCGATGTAGTATCCCTTTTATGCACTGTGCCGCTCAAATGCACCTCATATTTTTTTACATTGTTACTGTGGTTTGTGATTTTTTGTAATTGTATTACGCAAATTGTGTGTTATAGAACCAGATTAAAATCTAAATATCGTTAGAGCTAGTCGGTAATTATAACATCAAACTATATAATAGAGAAGTTGATCAAAGATTGTTGTGGATTATGACAGTTGTTCTGACATCGATAACGGGTCGTTCCGGCGGGACCTTTGCTCGGCGACCCACAATCTGTCAGCTGACGCCGGTCATGTGACACGCTATAGTGCTACGATAATATTTACATACAAAGGAAATTCGTAATTATGATGCAATTGATTTAAAAGTTTCGAGATAAGTAGAAGTTGGCTTCTTTACGACATCGTGTTTTTTTAAATCACGCAATCAACAAGATAAAATTTTCGATGGGTAAAATCAACTCCGATTAATTTTTAAGCGATGGTAAATATTGGTGAATTCGGATAATACATACCTAAATTTGTTAACAACAATCATACATTTTCAATAATATGCTGATAAAAGCATAAAATGAATCATTGCTAACGCTCGACTCGCATAATGATTATTCACGATAAAAATAATTGTATTCTTGTTATGCTGAGCACGAAATCATGCGGGCAAGGGGGACTATTCAAACTGATTTGTTATTTTTTACCCAGTAAGTATAATTCGGATGACTTTATACTATTTTTTTCACTGCGATTTTTGTAAAGTGTAATTGAGTAATAAACAAGAAACCTCTTCAGCTTAGCTACATCTCCAAGAATAGGTAGCTAATATTTAGTCGCTTTTCTACGATCTAACCAACGAACTATAGGTACCTACGAGAGATCAAGCATTCGTTAGTTATATTCAGCTACCCATATTCATTCAGTAATACATCATCATCAAGTATTCATCAACGGCGAATCCTATGAGCTTCGTATAGATGACATAGATTTTCATTACATGGTATCTCGATAATACTATGGATTTCAGCATTAATACAACTAGAGAATGCAACAATAATCGTGGTGAGGTAACAAATCCACAAACAATGGATGATCACGATGACTCATGGTCATTTAGAAGTCTGTTTTCGTTCCAACGTCAAACAGGAAAATTTTATAGAGCGCGAAAGCGAATAGAACTGTAGAAAACAATGCTCCAGAATCAGAGACAGTTCTCACAATAATTTAAATTTAAAAGCGATCACCCGTTTCTTCCTGCAACACACTTCCGTCCCATTTAATTAAATGATTACGATTGACTGAATTGCGAACTTGCGACGGAGCAACATTGCACAAGAAATAACATTTTCTATAACTAGGTACTCACCTATCCTAAATTATACAAAATAGGTATACTTAGGATAAAGAGACACAGAAAGAAAAAATCTACCTTCACATCAGAAAAAGAAACTGTTCCTATGGGAAATTCAGCTAAATTAATACTTACGGTACTGAATGACCAGCAAGAGCCACACTTGCCCTGGTCCTTGACGTCAGTGACGGCGCCCTTCTTCCTCCAGTCGACCTGGTCGGGCAGCTTCACGTTGGCGGGGGGTAGGAAGGTGGCTTCTTTGACGTCACGACCTTTGCTCATTAGCAGGCCTTTGGTGTGTCTGCAGAAATATTATATGTTTTTATGATATTGTTGATTCCACTACCTACGGGTAGCTAGGTGTACCTACCTAAAAAAATGCAAAGCAAAAATGTGTTTTGTTTTCATTGTTTTCTTTTCGCGGCTTCGCGCCAGTTTTTGTTTCATTCAAATATTGTCAATTTCATCCATTCATTTAAAGGATGTTACGTCACTATTAAAAAATTCCCGAATACCTACATCAAAACAATATTTTTGAAATCTGACGCATGTTGTCGTACAAAATAATGATAGTATTGTTCCGCGCCTTGCGTGCCTGCGGATATAACACCAAAACCGTACTGACAAAAGAAAGAAAATAAATGCTGTGGCGAGGGTAATTTATAACTATAATGTAGGTATTTTTATATTATTACTAAAAAATAAAAATAATGCTCACTTGACAGTCCGATTGAACCCATTCATGGTCTTGACGAACTCGTGATGCAACATGTCGGAATATTTGTTCGGCTTGAGCTTGAAGGTGACCATTCCCTGTTCATAACGCTGATTGTGGCGCGCGATGCGGTGTTTGTTGTCTGCGTATATTTTCATGCGGAATTTGTCTTCCAGTTCGCTGTCGTAGTTCTTGTTATGCTCCAGCTGTTTGGGAGATATTGTGTTCAATGCACGTATAATAACTAAACGTATCGCATTCTTACAGTTTGTCTTGACTACTTAGTACCAAGTTAAAGGTTATAACTGTAATACCTAGGTATTTAAATTTGACATCTATCAGATGTGAATAAGTGGGCATAAATAATGATAGAATGTAAGGTAGCTATTTTATCGTAGCCAATGTACAAGGGCTGTTCCGAAAGTTTTTAGCTGTACCTAAAATATACTTCCTTAGCATTTGATTTCTACGCCAATACGAGGGTAATTTATCTGTAAGTTTATGTGCGTAATTGCGTGAACTACCATCAAATAGTTATTTTTTTATGATATTTCGTATAAAGGCATTAGTTGATATTTTACAATCAGCAATTGAGGTGACGCGCGAGTCATTCCGTTCTATGATTTACTACGACTATAAAAGAGGGATTACATTTCACGAATCCCACAAAAATTTTAAGGCTGCATTTGGTGACTCTGCTCCTTCGCTAGCTACAATCACATACTGGTATCGTGAATATAAACGGTGTAGAGACAGCGTCAAAGATGACCCTCGACCAGGAAGACCACCCACAGCAGATACTCATGAGAATATCATAAGAGTGGAGTGGCTGATTAAAGAAAGGAGAAATATAACACATCGTGAGATTCAAGATGAATTGCAGATTGGATCCCAGGCACTAGCAACAATTTTGCACGACCACCTTAAGGTCAGGAAGGTCGCTTCTCGTTGGATAACCACATTTGCTCACCGACGAACAAAAAGCCCGTCGCGTCGATTGGTGTCAATTTATGATGGAAAAATTCGATGGAGGGAGTTCGCAGGCTGTGTCGTACATCTTAACTACTGACAAATCGTGGATATATTGTTATGATCCACTTACGAAGCAGCAGTCGGCTCAGTGGGTGTTCGAAGAAGACAATTTGCCTACAAAAGTGGTCCGTGGCCGAAGCGTCAATAAAAAAAATGATTGCTGTTTTTTCCCGTCGTAATGGCCCTGTAGCTGTCATACCACTGGAAGATCAAAGGACAGTTACTAGTCTGTGGTATACTGAAACCTGTCTGCCACAGGCATTTGAACAGCTCGGTGAGGACCGGCCTAAAAGTGGCAACCGTGGAATTTTTTTCCACCAAGACAACGCGCCTGCCCACACGGCCGCTAGGACAATGGATTTTTTAAATAATTCTGATGTTCAATTGGTGTCTCATGCTCCTTACAGTCCAGACCTAGCTCCGTGTGATTTCTTTCTATTTCCAACAGTGAAAAAAAATGCTTCGCGGGCGTACTTTTTCGAATTCGGACGAGGCTGTAGAAGCATTTCGAGCGCTTTTTTTCGACCTACCGCAAGATGCATTTTGAAAATGTTTTCAAGACTGGTTTGAAAGAATGAAGAAGTGTATGGTTGCCAGAGGGGAATATTTTGAAAAGCAAAAGAATTATATCAAAATACTTGTTAGTTTTTTTACAGCTAAAAACTTTCGGAACAGCCCTCGTAATTAAACGGAAATATCAGAATTATTGTTTTTGATGATATTTTGAAACCATAACAGTGTGCAACATATTTTGCCGCGGACGAAACAGCTGGCAACTTTTACTTATAAGTTCATATATATTTTTTTGTGTTTGCACACACACAGAATACCTACGTCATTTTGCTACTCAAAACTTAATCACGTTATTGATGAAAACACGAAAGATTACATCGCATGAGTAATCTATTTTACCTACCTATTACCTCGCCAATCTAGCTACCTACCTATTATAGAAACACTCTTCATTGGTCGTCAGAGAAATCGATTTTTACGCATTTACTTAGTATGCATCAGCATTACCAATTGTTTCAATTAGATTTCAGTATATGAAGTAACGTTAATATTTAATTTATTTATATCTACGAGCAAATATTAAACTTGATGTATCTACATATATTTTCCTATCAGCTTTTGTTTAGCTCTGCTACGCCCACTGCTAACATAGAATGACATGACCACGTTATGCGATTTAAGTAGGTGTGTAAGATTATCATTTCCCTGTCTCAATTTTCCTTGTAGGTAGATATTTCATTTAATAAACCAGCTAAGATAATTTCGGGTTAGGACATGTTGACAAATCCCAAAAGGTGGTCAAGGTTATATTGCCCAGTTTTTTTCATAATATCCAGTCTTAACTAATTAAAGTTAAGTAAACTTATTCTAAACATACTGCTAAGTGTTTTAGGCTAGATACAACGAGAACGAGATACAACGTAATTTTCAATCTAGATTTCTACGAAAGCTTTCTATAGGCCAAACCAGAGAGAGAACGCATGGCGTTAGAATATACCTATTCTAAGGAAGCAGTACAGTCCTACCTAAGAAACGATTTGAGATCATTCGTTCTTTATTCGAAAAAGTAAAATAGTAGATACGAAGTGTTTTCCACAGTCGGTCGTCTGTTAGCGGATATAAAACACGAAAAAGACGAGGCGGAAAAGGAACCAATAAAGAATCTACTAACTAATCGAATGCATGATGATCACGTAACAATGGTACGAGTTGATTACGTCTAATAGATAAACTTTATTTGTATCCTTGCAGCGGCGTCTCTCTGTCTGTGAAGTTTATGCTCAGAAACCATCAGAATTTTAATCAAGTTTAGCAGGTCTCTATTTTAATGAATATTTGTACATTTGGTTGTTTTTGGACGGTCCAGGTAGGGGAGGGCCTGGACCGTCCAAAAACAACCTAGACTTGGCTGTTCTGCTTCTGCAACTCACATAATAAATAGATAAAAGTATTATTCGGTAGCATAGGTACCTATCAAGTTTCTGCATTGCATTTTACGTCTATGTGGCAACTAGCAAATTTATGAGGTGATAATTTGTTTCTTGACCCGTCAACGTCGAACCCTGTCTAGCTTCGTCCTACTGTTGGTATTGGTTTGATGTGTTTGCTGTGAAAGAATCAAGTTTACCTTGAAGGCATGCCACTCCTCCTTGACCAGGTCGAAGAACGAGACGGCTCCGACGGCCGCCACCGCGCAGACCAACACTACAATGCTCTTCATTTTGCGGACTAGTACTGCAACAAAGAAACAATGATGAAATTAATGTATTACCCGAGTTATTATTATAGAAAGTTAGCGCTTTAAAGGTCGCCCTGAAACGCAGCGAACACTAACTTTTTTAGTTTTGTCGAGAAATTATAGTTATAAATTAGCACTTTTTAAAAATGCATTTATTTTATCATAAAAATCTATCATCTTTTATTCGCAAACGAAACAAATACTTTAGCGTGAAAAAATGATGTAGTACTTAATGATAAAATAATATGTAAAAATAAAACTGAACAAAGGAATTCTAAAATACCCTGCCTCTTACCTACTAAGTGCAATTATTCATCTTATTGGACTTATTTATTCAATTAATACATATAATTTTTTTTTTTACAAATAGATACTTAATATCATAACAACTAGATAATCTAATATTTTTTGCTCACTAGAATGACGCAATACATGAGTTTTGATACAGAAGAGGCAGGACTTATTTTTTCACACTACGCAGTTTACCATGAGTCGACACAAACAACAAAGCAAAAGTGACCCACCCGATCTTATAACAATATCCTTGACTTGATCTGCAAACTACCTTGATTTTCTATTTATTTTTAATTTAAATAAAAAATAATCTTTATGCTACTTATATTCACTTACGTTTAAATATATTGTAACGAATTATTTAAAATTTCGAAAACACTGCAGCAGACCACACTGTTGGCACTTCTCGATTGTTTATGTGCGCGTTTTGCGTCTGGATTTGGAAATATAGGTAGGTACAAGGATATGGAGATGACAGACCGTAAATAATCGTAAATTGAATGAGTTGGGAAAGGAACCGATTTTTTTATTTACAAAACTACTAAACCGCTCTCCACTATCTCACGTTCCAAGTTATTTTGTTATTAGGTTAGCAAAAGTAATTTTAAAAAATGCTATATTTACTATAGATCTTTTTTGCGATAATTTTATAAGTATAAAAATTGATATTCGCAATGTATCGCAACACCACCGGAAGTTACATTCGTTCATTCATTTTTGACAGCTGGTGTGGGTTTGTCATTGGGGTTTGTTGACAGTTGACATTGTCAGAACAGAAGAACATCACAGCACAGGTTAATGAATTTTTGTGCATGTTTGTTTGAGAGGTTATTATTTATAATTTTTCAAAATAAATTTAAAATTACTCATAAACATACAATGAAAGAAAATGAATACAAAGATAAAAAGAAACACAAGAACAATAAAATTCGGCTTTACAAACCAAAAAAGAAAAAGAGTGCCGAGGAGGACGCGGCTATACAATTTTTACAAGCTCAATATGAAAAGGTATCTATTTTCCCAAAATAAAATAATTTTGATATGATTTAGAAGCCTAGGTTGAATATCTGTGTATTTTCCTGTTTTCAGATAATTCCAGATGAATTAAAAACGTTTAAAGATTTCCCACTTTCTCAAAAAACGTTAAAGGGTTTAAAAGAGAACAACTATACTATTCCGACGGAAATCCAGCGACAGGCTATTGGTTACACGCTTCAGGGCAAGGACATCTTGGGAGCCGCCAAGACTGGCTCCGGCAAAACATTGGCTTTCCTAGTGCCCATACTTGAAGTGCTATTTTGTAAAAAATGGACCCGGTATGATGGTGTTGGAGCCCTTGTTATATCTCCGACCAGGGAACTAGCCTACCAGATATATGAAACTTTACGAAAAATAGGACACTTTCATGATTTCTCTGCCGGTTTGATCATTGGTGGTCAAAATCTCAAATTTGAACGGAAAAGAATGGACCAAATGAATATTTTAATATGCACTCCTGGACGACTACTACAACATATGGACGAAAATCCTTTGTTCAATTGTGATCATCTGCAAATTTTAGTCCTAGATGAAGCTGACAGATGTTTAGACATGGGATTTGCACAGACAATGAATGCCATTATAGAAAATTTGCCACCAGAGAGGCAAACATTGCTATTCTCTGCTACTCAAACAAAATCTGTCAAGGACTTGGCTCGACTCAGTCTATCTTTTCCAACATATGTGGCTCCTCACGAGCAAGCCGATACTGTCACACCAGAGTCCCTCCAACAGAGTTACATTGTGTGCGAAGTTGATGAAAAGATTGGCATCCTTTGGTCTTTCATCAAGAACCATCTAAAACAAAAAGTCTTAGTATTCATGGCAACCTGCAAGCAAGTCAAATATACTTACGAATTATTCTGTAAGCTCCGGCCTGGCGTCAGTCTGCTAGCATTGTATGGTACTCTTCATCAAGAGAAGAGAGAAAAAATTTACAATGAGTTTTGCAGGAAATCAAATGTTGTATTGTTTGCCACAGACCTTGCATCCCGTGGTTTGGATTTCCCTAGAGTTAATTGGGTGATTCAGATGGATTGTCCAGAAGATGTTCAGACCTATATACACAGAGCTGGTCGCACGGCCCGAGGAGTGTTTGGTAAAGGTGAAGGGCTACTGATGTTATTGCCACATGAAGAGAAAATTGTTGATGATTTAAAACAAAGCAAAATTCCTATAAATAAAATCTCAGTAGATCCATCAAAAGTAGTTGCACCACAGAGAAAAATTGAAGCTTTACTTTCTGACAATACAGAGTTGAAACAGAGTGCTCAAAGGGCTTTTATGAGTTATGTAAGATCAGTCTTTTTAATGAAAAATAAGGAAATATTCAATATACAACTCCTAGATACTGATGCTTATGCTAGATCATTAGGATTAATTGTACCTCCAAGAATAAAGTTTATGCATAAAAATAATAAACTTATGGCTGGGACTGAGAAAGAAAATGAAAAAGAAGAAGATAAATTAATGGAGAAATTAAATGCTGGCGATGATAGTGGTGATGAAAGTGCTTCAGATGATGATGATACAGTCATAGAGAAAGACACAGTTATGAATAATTTAACAGACATTAGAAAACAATCAAAAAAACAATTGGAAAAGTTTGAATTCCACAATGAAGACAGTGATGAAGATGATTTCCTTCAAGTTAAGAAAGTTGATGTAGATGTAGACACAAACGTTATGGAGCTAGAAGAGCATAAATCTAAGAAAAAGGCAAAGCCTTTGACTAAAGCAGCAGTTGCTAAGAAAATACTGAAGAAGAAAATAAAAGTAAATACTACAGTGAAATTTACAGAAGAGGGAGAAGCAATAGGGGATGAGAAGAAAGATGTTAAATCAGAATTAGCTAAACAGTTTGTAAATGAGAATGTGGGTGGTATTGACATTGAGAGAGCGAAACAAGTGCTGCAAGAGGAAGACAAGTTTGATAAGATACGGTTCAGAGAGAAAGTCAAAGCTAAACATAAAGAACAAAAGAGAAAATTAAAGAATAAAAAGAAGGAAGAAGAGGGAGAGAAGGATGACTTTGGATCACAGTCTGAATCAGATGGACCTGATCTGTCTTGGTTGCCTGATCCTGACAAAGTGTATGGGAAAGCTGAGGGAAGCGAAGCAGGTTCTGATGACGATATAAGTAATGCTGTATCAGATGATGGTGATTCATTTGAAGAGGATAAAGATGAGAAATTCCATAGGTATGCTTTAACGATGGTGCAATCTGTAAACAATATTTTGTTCAAACTATTGAGATGTATCCTCAAAATTATAAAAAGTAAAAAGATGTGCTGTTATGATCCACTACATTAAATAAAATTATATCTTGCAGGCCTACAAAACGGAAACTGGTGGAAAGCCGCGGCATCCCGCAGGAGAGCGTCGCGCCGCGGAAGGTCAAGAAAGTTCAAGACATCTCGAAGTCACTTTCGGTGCAAGAGGCCGAGCTTCTGGCGATGCAGCTACTCCAGAAGAAGTAGTAGTTCTATATTTAAGATGTTACAATAAATTGATTTTATCAATTTTTGTTTATTTATTACTTCCGCCATTACACAGTGGCAATTATCAATCCTAATCCAATAATGGTCGGTAGAGAGAACCGCAAGTCCATTTACCCTAAATCCTCTATAGCTAGAGACGTATATCAGATCTGTCCGATCCGGTCGTTTTCGGTATCTAAAATCCGCTTCTTCATTATGACTCCCAGAGCTAGCTGTGTATTACCCATGTATGTAACAAGAAAATTAAATATGTAAAGAGGAGGTACAATACAAAGCAGTACATACATGCGTCTACTTTATATTTGGTAGAATAAAAATCATCCTTGTCTTGCCGTTATTTGAATTGTAGGTACCTATTTTACCGACATTCATGGAATCAGTAGGTGCTTCGTAGTAGTACCTACTTATTCCAAGGACAAACTCACAAATATAAGAATATTATGTTCTGTGGACAAACTATAAATATTTCTACTAAATTAAACAAAATTTAAGATACACGTACGTAGTTTTCAAACGTATTTATATGGCAACATTATCTCTGCTGTCAAAAAAGAAAGAAAACTGATCGTTGCATTTATCGGAGAAACGCTAAAAAATCTTGAAAAATAACAATTTTTCTATGGATTTAGTTTAATATAACATCTAGTACTTATTAATTTTAATTATGTTTTGGAGCGGTAACTATATCGTAGTAAGGGAGTTAAATTTTCTTCTCAAGGAAGAGGTGCGTATTTTGTTGTGGAATTGGTGGTTATAAGGGGTTGAACTGTTATTTTATTTCTGTAATTTCGTTTTTATTGGTAACTATCTAGACTCGAGACGGTGTAGGAATGTGCGAAGGTGTTTAATGAGTGATGATTTTATTGTAGCAATTTGGATTTGTTGCAGAATGTGACTTTGAGTCAAGTTTTGGAGGCGGATGACATCCTGCAGGAATGCAAGGCGGATAATAAAAATCTCATGCAATTGTAAGTATCCAGACACCCGGACAGAGTCTCATGACGCCGGAGTTTTGTGCAATTTTGTCTACTGCTAGTATGAGAATAACAATGCATGGTATCATAAAACTATGATTCATGCTGTGATTTGCGATAGAATTGGCTTGTTTATCGTGCTAAGGGCGTAAGCTAATCTGTAGCAAGCAAGGAAATGTCTCGTTTTATTACAATCATTATGATTATTGAGATAACTATTGCCACTTGTTTTTGTTGTCCAAAATGTTAGTGTTTGCTTACTTCTTTTAAAGATTTTTGCTCAATCACTATTATTGTCGACATTCTATAATTTTATTTTTATAATTATAATTTTTATAGGGCTGGCTTTTATTTCATGTTTATGTAGTAAAATGGTAAGGAATAGAAAAAAGTAAGTTTCAATAAACACAGGACTGCTAATAGCAGTTATTACAATATAACATTTATTGTCTTGTCCTCCAAGGTGTTAACATGAAAGTAAATAACTACCTGATGATTGCTATAAGCCACAATCTTATCTCTAGATTTGCAAGATATAGTAATTGGAACAAATTCTGTTAGTTACTTTTGTTATGACATTATGTTGTGTGAGAAAACTCAGAGCAATAGAATCACAAACTAATAAATCTTTTCAGGGATCAGCAACCCAATGAGGATTTTGCCCTATAATGCATTTGTTTTGGTACTTCATTCATGAGTTTATCAACTACCTCTAACTAGCAGAAGTTTTTAATACACTAATGAACTTAACAATTAGCTAATGTTCATGTTTCCTTACTATGATTATGACAGTAAACCTTGCAAGATTTTGTAAGAAAAAAATATTATTCAATGTGTCTAGAAAAGATTGCAAATGTATAAAGAATATGTTTTTTGAAATTCAACCTGTATATTGCAGCCTGACCCGTCCAGACATCCTCGCGGAGCTGATCACACTGATCACAGAGGAGCCGCCGCAGAATGTTGAGCTCACCGCTCAGTACAGACTAGCTAACATTGCATGCGAGGTATTCGAATATAAATTTCTTTCATCTATACTATTATTATAAAAAGGTATGTGTCTGTGTCGTTGTTCACCATTAGAAAGGTGCATTATCCAAGATTGAAATAGGCTATATTTTATCTCAAAATTCCCATGGATCAAGGCCCAGTGCAATATGTAGTACCTATATGTTGAAAGTTATTCAAAATAAGTATATTGCATGTGATTGTGCAGGTGCTCACAAGTGACCTCTCCACACTGAGCGACAAGCTGTCGATGGACGTAACACAGATGAACCGGCTCTGCGACTTCATCTCCAAGCCGCCACCGCTCAACCCGCTGCTGGCCTCCTACTTCAGCAAGACTGTCGAGATGCTGCTCGAGCGAAGCACCAAACAGGTGACATCTTGGTTCTCTCATACTAACGTGTTCCAGTTTTCATTCTC
The DNA here is from genome assembly GCF_027563975.2 of Plodia interpunctella. Lineage (NCBI taxonomy): Eukaryota > Metazoa > Arthropoda > Insecta > Lepidoptera > Pyralidae > Plodia > Plodia interpunctella. The sequence continues at coordinate 262,074 of NC_071301.1, forward strand.
AACTGCGACACATCAAAGCCACATATTAAAAACAATAAAAACTTTTTGAAAATTGGTTGTGATTTTATGACTGTCATGAAATTTTGCAAGTTCGCCTACATTATTGTCTTACAGACTAGAAATTTCTTTGGATGGGGGGATTCCTCTACAGTTTACAGCATGGACCTGGTTTTATTGTGATGTAGTAGATTGTAGCTTGTGAGAAATAACTATTTAATTTAGTGCCTGTGAAGGTCTAATTTCTGAACAAATGATTTGAATTTGATCCATTAAATGCAACAAAATCTCACTGACGACAATAACAGCTTATGTCAAAATGTCATTTTTGTAACAATAAGTAAATCTCCAGGACTGGTACCTGTACCACATCGTGTGCCTGCGCGTGCTGGACTTCTTCAAGTCGCGGCGCGACTTCCTGCCCAACCTGCTGCGGCACATGGCCACCTCCGCCATCGCCGACACCTTCAAGTACCTGATCAGACTCGACGACCTCTTTAACAAGATCGTCATGGAGGTTAGTCAATTCATATAAATATCCCACAAAACATATTGCAACCAGTTTGCGGATTTCCTTTGGAAGGGATCTATTAGGAGCATGCATGGAGTGAGAGATGAGTATGGAGGAAGAGGGAGATTTGTCAGGATCGTGGTCAGTAGAAATCCTTTGTCTCTACCTACTTACATGGGACTCACACGGGCGTCATTATATTTATATATGTACTTTTATATTTTACTAGCGGCCCGTCCCGGCTTCCTTCCTTAGGAACCACACTATCTATTGGTAAAAACCGTATGAAAATCGGTGCTGTACTTTTTGAGTTTATCGCGAACAGAGAGATAAACAGACAGGCAGAGGACTTTGTTTTATAATATGTAAGGACGCTGAGAAGTATTATTTTATATATTTTTTAAAATATTTTATTTATGACATCCCACCGCTGGTCAAAAGCCTCCCCTTTCTGTTTTCAATCACTTCTATTCTTCGTCAGTTGTGGCCATCTCCTATCGAAGACCGACATTTAATATAATATTTAGTCAATAACCCAGTAATTCGCAACCTATTCTTTGATGGCCCTGTGTGTGTGTTGTGTCCGTTTCTGCGTTTGTATCCATCAACCTACGATACAAGGTCAGTGAGAGTCTTTGAGTGGATATTTATTACTAGGTATTTATGGTTGAAGTGTTTTATTTTTGAAAGCTTTTATTTAGTCCCGATGTTTGCTTGACTGTCTGTTAGATTTTTACTTCCCTTCTAGAATGTCTAAAAAGTTGAAATTTCACATGTCGCTTTCGTTTTTATGACAATGCGATATGTGATAAGCATGACCTGATGGTTTCATCTGGAATTGGTTCCCAACGAGGGAACTCCGTAATGGCTTACAGCATGGACATGGGTTTTTTGTCAAGCGTTAAACGCCACAATATCTCTAATATGTCATTTTTATAAAAAACTTGTTTTCTATACAAAAGTTACTTGTCTCCATGTATAAACAATATTATGACCTTGAAAAATGTATTGTTTATGTTTACGTTCTGAAACGTGACAAACAAATCGAGTGATAACTGAGTGCCGGAGACATCTCGTTGCGGACAGTTGTTGTTGACATTCTTATATTATGCTACTAGCGGCGCGTCCCGACTTCGCTCGGGCAAAACAATAATAAGTTATACACTTGAACCTTCCTCAGGAAACATTGAAACTATCTATTGATGAAAAGCGTACAAAAATCGAACCGGTATTTTTGGGTTTATCCCGTCGATACAGATTTCTTCTTGTCTAGTCCGGTATACAGACAGACAAAACACTTTATTTTATAATATGTAAGGATATGCCATGTCACACTATTTTAAACTACATTTAAATAATGAAATGGAAAAATTATGAATTCCGCTTGTTTCTATTATTTTTTCATGTCATAATAATGTAGAAAACGTTTGCAGTGGTTCGAGGAGCACCAGTTGCTGGAGAGCCTCATCCAGGTGGTGTGCGGCGCCTACCTGCCCGAGGACGGCGACCACAACCACACGCAGCACACAGGTCATACATACATACATACATACACACATACACTCATACTCGCTTGTTTCATCATGCATATAACTGCAGCTCATTCGGGGCTTCCTTCTTTTTGGCGTTTCGATGCCATTCCAATGTTGCATTAAAATTTTACCATCTTAGAGTATTAGAGTGTTGATGTCGATAAGGTTGACTGTTCGTTGTGGGGATTATTTTAAGTAAGAATTACGTGCGATCTCAATGATTGTTTATTTGCAACTAAAATGCCATCGAAGCGGATTGTATAACATAAATATAGCTTAGGTACATCTCAATAAATTGACGATTCTAACTTGGACAAGAGCACAGGGGTGGAATGACAGCTGTTTCTTTGTCATTAATTTAAGGTTATGATGTCGTGATGATAGTTGCTTATTAGCTGCAAAGTTTCCCTTAGTCGCCTCGTACATGGAATACAGAATAAGTGTATATGTAATAATTTTTCATCTTAAATGTGCAGAAAATGAAACAGAGGAGACATCGGCGCGGCTGCAGGCGGCGGCGTCGGCCAACGCGGCCGCGCTGCTGTGTGACGTCATCGCTTGCGGCGACGCGCGCACGCGCACGCAGGAGACGCTCGTTAGTTTATTTATATCAAGGAGATTCATCAGTAATTCGTTATCGTTATAACGGGATTTATATAAATGTTATCGATAATAGGTTTTCAATGTTAATAATAAAAGTAGCTTAAAAATAGTTAGTGTGAAATAATTAATATTATGAAATCTGATTACTAAGACGATGTACAAAATGGAAAAGTAAGAATATTTGTCAAATAATAGTAAAATTATAAAAATAGATAGTAATTTTTCTATACGAGCTTCTGCCCGCAGCTTCGCCCGCGTTTTATTTTTCCGGGATGAAAGGTACCCTATTTCCTTCTCCATACTTCAAATTACATGTATGCAAAATTTCAAGAAGATCGGTTTAGAAGATAGAGCGGGAAGAGGTAACAATAAGTTTGTTTTCGCATTTATAATATTAGTTAGGATTTGTCGATAATGTATAGGTCCAAGGGGACGTCCCTGCGTAACTCCATAATATCTTTAGCCGTGGTTGTCGTGCCGGCGCAGGTGAGCCGGCTGCAGAGTGAGCCGGCGGTGCGGCAGCTGCTGCAGGCCATGTTCACGTCGCGGCCGCGCGCGCGCGCCTTCGCTGTGCGCAGCGGCGCGCGGCTGCTGCTGGCGCTGCTGCACCAGGTACTGTGCTGCTGCTGCTGCTGCTGCTGGCGCTGCTGCACCAGGTACTGTGCTGCTGCTGCTGCTGCTGCTGGCGCTGCTGCACCAGGTACTGTGCTGCTGCTGCTGCTGCTGCTGGCGCTGCTGCACCAGGTACTGTGCTGCTGCTGCTGCTGCTGCTGGCGCTGCTGCACCAGGTACTGTGCTGCTGCTGCTGCTGCTGCTGCTGGCGCTGCTGCACCAGGTACTGTGCTGCTGCTGCTGCTGCTGCTGGCGCTGCTGCACCAGGTACTGTGCTGCTGCTGCTGCTGCTGGCGCTGTTGCACCAGGTACTGTGTTGCTGCTTGGCTCGCAGTCGACGTGTGTCTTGAGTTCGGCGACAGTGTGGAGCCGGCATAAAGGCGTAACGGCCGCCGGCCGGAGTTGTCATTAAACATGAAAGACGTGAGTCTCTGTATTATTTTTTTTCCAAAAGTTACAGCTTTTCACTTAGCTCCCAACGGCTCATTATCGCAGCTAAACGGAGAGCTGCCCTCCCGCCCTTTGCACATCCAACGAAACTGAACTAATACGATACATGTAACTTTTATTTATTTAATAGCATACACAACAGATCTTAGAATTTCGATTAAGCTGGAGCTAATCTAAATTGTAATCCGAAAGTACGTACGCCCAAATGCTTAAAAATTGTTTAGTTAGATTTGAGATGGTACAATTTTATATGTGACTAGCGGCTCGCCTCGGCTTCTCTCGGGTAGAACCATAATAAAAAGTAGCCTATGTCACTCCGGAAGGTTTCGCCTATCTCTGTGCCGAATTTCACCGAAATCGGCTCAGTAGTTTTTGAGTTTATTCATTACATACACAAAAAAACATAAATACATTTTTTTTCTCTTTATAATATTAGTATGGATAATATCCACAGGACCCGATCCTACCAAGCACAGACGAGGTGGAGGTGGAGCGATCGTCAGTGGAACTGGCTATTGCTCCACACCTGCCTCTGCTGCATCAGGCGCTGCTGCAGGTATTGTGTTGTCGCTAGCACTTGTTGTTGTTTTGTTCAAAATTATTTAATTGGCCTTGTCTACTGTTTTTCAGTGTTATTTTTCTCCCAGGAGCCACGAGACAGATAAACGTGAAGACTTTATAGATTTCGATAATTATTAACAGTTGTTTTATTTTTCCTGCTCAAGTTTGTTACTTATTTTGATAATATCTTGAGCTTCGAAAATGACCCTGAAGGGCAAATTACAAAATACAGTTTTTTTTTTTGATATAACACACAAATATCTATTTTGATCTAAATGTTTTCTCAGATAACTATTGAGACGAAGAAATTTCCTAGAATTAGTAATTAACATATTTGTAATAGAAGTGGTTTTGGTTTTTAATAGGTTTGAAAAGTCTTGTTTTCGAGTCTTAAATGTACGGGGTATTTTTTACCCCGAAAGTATAACCTCCGGAAAGCAGTCGCACAGTTGAAGGCAATATAACATGTGCAGGACCCTCGGGGCACCCGCGCGGGCGTGGGCTGGGCGCGGCTGCAGCTGGCGGCGCTCGTGGCGCAGCTGGCGCGCGCTGAGGGCGAGGAGGTCTGCAACGCGCTGCGCGCACTCGGTATTAACAATCAATATATTTATTACTAACTCAACGTTACTATATTTTATAACAAATACATATATAGATAAACATCCAAGACCCGGGCCAATCAGAAAAAAAAAACATTTTCCACCGGGGATCGAACCCGGGACCTCTCGGTTCAGAGGCAACACTGTTTTTGCTTTATTTGTTATCTACAGCTCCGCTCGCGCCATTGACATTCTTAGTGAACCACACAATCATCATCGGCCTACACTTATCCCGCTCGACGTGGCGTCGGCACAGCATACCAGTGTCAATTTCTCCCTGTCTGATGTCAACCGATCTGTTACTTCCTTTATAGCCACATCCTGCCTGACGCACTCAATCCACCTCTTCTTCGGCCTGCCCCTAGTTCTTTTCCCATGTTAAACGGATTTATCTAGAAACACAAAAATAAATCTATACATATAATAAAACTGTATGTGGATGTGGTCTGTTCGCGCAAAACGCAAAAACGACCGGATGGCATTTGATGTAGTTTACTTAGTTGTTTAGCGGATGGTCTAACTTAAAATCTTGTTTAGGTTTCATCGCGATATATTACTTAGAAACCGAAAGATGAGGGCGAAGCCACGGGCAAGAGCAAGTAAAATAATAAAAGTAAAGTTTCCGGTTTATAAGAGTGGTGATAGAAATGATATCACAAATTATAGTCCAATATCAGAGCTTCCTGCTATATCAAAAATACTTGAAAAAGTGATAATAACTCGTCTATTAAAGTTTTGAATTGCCGACTATATAATCTAACAAGTAGACATGGTTTGTATCGCTCTCCTACTCACCTTATATCGGCACCGGAGTGTTAACAGCGCGATTGCTATTGAGGGAACAAAGGAGAGGAGACGAGTAACGTTTTTGTTACGTGATAAAAAGTGCATTTGATCATTATGCATGCGCATTGTTTATTAAATGTATAGGAATTATGTTCTGGCATTGCTGTTACTAACAATATATTTTTTGAATTCGCCAGGCACTCCGGGCGTGCTCATAGACATGATGTTCCAGTACCCGCACAACAACTTCCTGCACGGCTCAGTGTACACTATGGTCAAGCACGCGCTGCAGAACAGGATATACCGCACGCAGTACGCCAAACATGTGAGTGTGTTTGTCTCTTATGTTATTGGGGAAAATTGTCTATTGGACTGGGTTAACAATTAAATGATTAAATATATAGTTTTATTAATTACGCGATTACATATGTTTTGTTTCAAAATTGTGACGGCACAAGATCTGTCATACGAGCTCTAGGATATAGAATTTGTGAAAAATGTATATCTATACTATTACTAGTAGCCCGTCCCGGCTTCGCTCGGGTAAAAATATAATAAATTATACACCTAAACCTACCTTCCTTAGGAATCACACTATTTATTGAGTTTATCGCGAACAGACAGACAGACGCGGACAGGACTTTGTTTTATAATATGTAACCATTATAAAGAGGTAAGCGTTTGTGAGTTTGTATGTTTGAGGCTTTTTCACCATTTGAAAGGTACATTATCCAAGATTGCTATAGGCTATGTTTTATCTCAAAATTCGCACGGGAGCGAAGCCCCGGGCAACATTTAGTAATATATATATATTTTTTTTTCGACTATCTCTGATTTGACTAGTTTGAGAGGTCGATTCCCGGTTTTTCTTATTGTTGCAAGCGTTGGTGCTTCAATATTGAGGAAAAACAAATAACGTTTGTATGCAGCGTTGTTCATATTTATTTGGACTGGGTTAAAATTTATATAACTTTCAAGGGAACAATGTATTTTCGTAAAATCAAAATCAAAATCAAAATCAAATCATTTATTCAGAAATTAGGCCTTCACAGGCACTTTTTCACGTCATAATCTAAATTAAATGATGTTTACCAAAGCTACAAACTACTAGCATTTCGGAACGACCACTGCTGAGAAGAAATGCCGAAAGAAACTCATTCAAACAGTGTTGGTCCCTATTATGCCAGAAGGGCTTACCATTTTTTATATATAAATTTATTTTGTAAGTCTGTTTTTGTTGGACTCGACATGGAATTTGATTATTTCAGAGCAGGTGTCGTATAAACGTAAATAATATGTGGATGTTTTCAGTTGTTGTTGGAGTGCGACCTGCTGACGCGGCTGATGGATGTCTACGAGGAAAACGAGAGCAAAAAGTGAGTCGTAGCGTTGCTAACACGCACCCGAGCGTCACTTTAAATATATTTGCGCCCCCGCGCTCCACCCGATGCGAGTATGCAGTATGTATTGACTGACTGACACTGAGACTTGCAGGAATCCGCGCGCCGCGTACATGGGCCACGTGACGCTGATGCTGGAGCAGGTCGGGCGCGCGCTGGAGCTGGCGCCGCCGCCGCCGCCGGCGCTGCAGCGCTGGCGCGCGCTGGCCGGCGCGCTGCTGCAGCGCGTGCAGCAGATGGCCGCGCCGCTGGTGACCACTGTCTCCACTAACTAACTACCAGGCGCTATCGGGACCGCGTGCCTCCAAATTCTAATTCTAAATTCTTTATTTAATATAGAATGATATACATCATTTATTGATATCAAACACTTTGCTTGCTCTATTGTATAATATTACGTTGTGTCGGCAAAACATTGAAACGAATACCCGCGTCGGGAGCTGGTGTCCACGGGTTGAGATGTTTGTTCCATCAAACCTCGTCAGCACTCGTTTGCCTCTATATGTGTTTTCTGGAAATATAGTTTAATAAACAATAATAGTTTCTTTACGTTGACGTGTGAACGACTAATTTCATCATGTAGCCATCACATGCGATGTAACGCGGGGTTATAGTTATGTATGGTGTACAAATACTTATCAGGATGATCAACATTGAAGATTTTCGAAAGTAAATTTCTTGCCAAAATCTTTCAACAGTAGCGACACTCACACCACACCGAAGAAATTAGTTCCTCTGTAGTAGCTATATAACCTGATTACACATGCAAGTAGATCAAAATTTTCAAATTCGGTGATGAAATATTTTAAAACTTGAAATGTTATTTTCAGGGTGGTTTCTATCCGTCAGAGAACATATACGAGGTGAGTTTACAATTTATCTATTTCATCTTTAAAAAGTAAAATAAAAAAATAATAATTATGGTAGTTTTAAAATAAAAATACATGAGTAAAACATTTTACCAATATAGTCATTTAACTGAATTTACATCTTAATGGCAATTTCTTGTCTCTAGGTAGACAATATGGCCGACAATACTAACTATATCGCTCCAGAGTACGAAGTAAGTGTTATAGAATACATCCACTGTAGTTTGAGTGTAATTAATTAGCAGTTGTCTGGTTGAGTGTGGACTAATATAGCAAATAGCATAATTTATCGCATCATTTCAGTTGTAGCGAGTTTTACTGTAACATTTATATATAAGTACTTTTTTTACTTCAAACAAACAAATTTCAAATCGGTCCAGCCGCCTTCGCGTTAGAGTAATAATATACATTTAAAAAATCGACGAATTGAAAACCTTTTTTTTTTCATGGGTGCAGTACATATTTAAATAAATAGAATAATTCAAATGTATACTTTATTGTCTGTAACTGATATTAACATTTGTACACATGTTTAATCAAAAACATCTTGATACTATAAAAACAGTGTTACAGTTTATTCCTGTAACATTTTCATTCGTTTATTTATATCCAAATAATATACATTGTGTTGAAATATTGTGTACATAATATATATTCGAGACATGCATAATTCATCTTAAAAGAATAAATACATTCAATCATGTCAGAGCCACATTATTAGAAGAAAACATTATGACAATATAATAACAGTAGAAACGAACGAGAAAGTTTGATGTTGAAAGTTTGAGAAAATTTGGTGACGTCACAATTTTGCAGTCAAAAAGCTTGCCTAATATAGGTACTTTAATCAGAACAAAAAAGGTACCTAGTAAATTGTTAGATACCTTTGTAATTTTTTGTATGTAGTGAAATAGTCGATGAGCACCTGTTGCTAAGAGCCCCTGTTGTGCAGATGGAGGACCGCAGCTTCAGCCTGCCGCAGCGCGTGGAGGAGCTGGCGGACGCTGCGGACGGGCTCAGCGAGGTATACCAGTAACGGTTTTATTCTTACTAGCTTTTCTTTACAAGTATTTTTTAGGGTTCCGTAACAAAAAAAAAATAAAATAACGGAACCCCTTATAGGATTACTCGTGTGTCTGTCTGTCTGTTCGTCCGTCTGTCATGGTCGATTTTCTCCGAATCTGCTAGACCAAATCAGGTGAAATTTAGACAGACGAGCAGAGCGTGATATGAGAGAAAGACTGTATCTTTCGATAGATCGAATTTTTCGAAATTTATAAAGCTTATTATTAAGTTTTTGTGTGGTGATATACTTAAATACGTATTCCATATATGAATGTCGCAAGAGACAACTAAGGTATAAAACGCATTGAAAAAGGGTAAAGCCAAGCTGGGAAAATTTAAAAATGGATTATAAGCGTATCTCGGGTATATATTGGGGCGCCCCAGCCTACAATGGAGCTGGCAACATACTCAAATGAGAGAGAGACGTGTATATGGTTTTGTCTCATTCCAGCTCCACATGCTGGGCGCGGGCACGGACCCGGTGGAAGATGACGATGAAAGTTCCAACTGGCCCGCAATTCAATATGTATGATCTTTTATTACCATACTAGTTTTTGCCCGTGCCTTCGCTCGCAGCGAAAGTAGCCTATATAACTGTCCTGCTCTCCAACTATCTCCAAACCAATGATCTAAAACCAGTCATCCATTTTGACGCGAAACATGGGCAAACAAACGCACTTTCACTTTTATAATGTTCGTAAATTCTTTATTGCACGAAGAACACATACAGTGGACTGTGAGGATATTTATATTATTGTCAATGAAAGGATTTGGATATTCTTCATATATAGCTATACGTAGCTTTCGAGTTTCGCAACCCTTAGGCTCGGTCTACCTCGTAAGCGACAAAAACGTGAATTTGTATCTATATCTGATAATAAATATAGTGAAAATAATATTTAAATATAGAATTCAGTCAAAAATAGAATTTCCTTTCATGATCACAGATATCTCCTAATTTTGGGTAGATACAGTCGGTTAAAAGTAAGAGAGGACTATAAACGTGTACGAGTGTTTTCTTGTGCTATAAGCACAGGAGTACACGCATGAGAAACACAAAAGAAACGGGACAGAGCGCTAATAATATCTTTTGTCTTTCACCTTGGAGTTTTGCATGAGATGGGCCGGAAAGTTGTATGGAAATGTTGTAATTTGGCTGGTAGATTTTGTCAGCGTTTGTTGGAAGTTTGTATGACTGCTTGGTTCCAGGTGCAGAGGTCGGTGAGCGCGTTCTGGGAGAGCGGCGACCGCCAGCGCCGGCGCTACGATCACGAGTTTGTGATCTTTTATTTATTATAGTTATGTATGGATGTGTGTGTGTGTGTGTGTGTGTGCAAGGACGGACTGGACGGATTTTTATGAAATTTGATACAAGGGTAGAATATAACCTGGAATAACACATAGGGTATTTTATCCCGAAATTCCCACGGAAGCGAAGCCCCGGGGTGCAGGTAGTTATTTTGTAAATTTGGATGATCAAGAGTACATAATATACATACAGATAAGTTTGTATGTTTATAATATTAGTGGGATGGGATTCCCTTCATAGACATGTTTTCAAGTCATATTCGATGTTTACAAAAATATTCAAAGCTGTATCTACTAGTATTTCGGAACGACCACTGCTGAGAAGAAAAGCCGAAAGAAACTCATGAATACAGTATTGATCCCTAGTTAGTTTCTAGAATTCACAATTTGTTTTCCATCGCTGCAGCCGCGGCAGAATATAGTCTGTGTCACTCCAACTATCTTTCTAATTTAATATAAAATAATAAAAAAAAAGGGACAAAAAAAATATGGTGTTATTTAAATTTAATTTGAAATCTTCCAGCGCGTGGGAGGACGGGCCGGCGGGCGACGCAGCCGCGGAGCACGAGGATGAAAACCAGTCTGAAGATAACACATGGTGTAAGTTATTGTATATGAATAACGTACGCTCAGTAAATAAATGATTCGGAGCTGTCGAAACTACGTGTATATTCTCTTAGAGAGGTGGAGCAAACAATAGATAAAATGAGCCATAGACAAAAGAAAGTAAACTAAAATGTTGCTATTTATTTATTTATTTATTTATTATATCGTATTACAAGGATTATTTGCGCGTGACAATACATTACACTTCGAAACCCCGAGGTTTGTGGCGCACTGCATGGACGAGTTTCATCAAGCATATACAGTATCTTAAGGCTAGAACTATATCTATTATCATTAATATAAACAATATTAATTTATGACCAAAGCAATAAACAAATATTTGAAAATATGCGAATGCTGGGCAACTACACAACAAGACACAGCATCGACAAGACATTGACAAGAAAAAAAAACATAGTATATCATTTTCGAAACAATAAATTTATATTATTTAAAAGATTAGATTAGTTTAAACTTAATATTTTTAGAAGTAAGATTGTTCTTTAAATCGTCCGGTAATTGATTAATCAAGCGAGGTATCAGGCAAGACACCGTTCTCTCACCGAAGGTGTTTATTGTTCGCGCGCTCAGCGACCAACCGGTGCCGCTCCAACAGGCGTGTCACACCAAATTATCAAGGAGTCACTGTTTAGTTCCTACTTTCCTAGGTCGTAAACATGGCTGTGCGTGATGCATAATGCTCGTGTCCAGTGCTGGTCAATATAACATATAAAAACAGCGCGCTGTTTCCTCGCAACGTATAGCGCCTGCTAAAAATGTATTCGTATGAAGCTACATTATAACGAAGCCGCGGTCGTTGACCTGTGTGCGCTGTATGCTCGGACTTACCTTGCGGCGTTAAAGGAATCAGTCGACCTCTAGCTCTGCCCGTTTAACGTGCGTGTGGCGGAAGACGCTAGATTTCGCGCGCGATTCTACATTTTAAATAATGTCAATAGTGTATATATAATGTAATTAATGAACGATTCCAGTTATGAATGTTGTGTTTGTGCAAATACCGGGTCTTGGATGTTTATCTATATATGTATTTGTTATAAAATATCGTTGAGTTAGTATCCCATAACACAAGTCTCGAACTTACTTTGGGGCTAGCTCAATCTGTGTGATTTGTCCTATTATATATATATGTAGCTATATATATATATATGACGAGCCCTCGTTGTTTATAACAAAATGAACAATTGTTAATCTCTGACTGAGGACGATTTCTATAATTTTAATAACCGCTTCTATATAATTTTGATCAAATATAACATGAATACCAAAGATATCAAAATTCTAGACAGTCCTAAGCTTGCAAAGTATGAAGGGAAGTTCATTATAGTAGCAACATAATACAATGAACCAAAAAGAAGCCATCAAATAATTATTCTCTTTGAAAACGTTATATTAACCCAACACGTCTAAATTGTCTGTACACGTCGGGAATTAGGAATCGTTATGTTGTTAAAAATTATTATAATTTATTTAGATTATTTATTTATCAGAATATGAAATAACGGCAGAAATAAATATAACGGGCGCGCTTCGGAATCGCGATTCCGTTCATATTCATTAGTTTTTATAGCGCGCTTTTTTATAAAAAAATTAGCGTATTCTATAAAACGCGCTATGAAAATATAGCCGTTAAGAACACCACTACTCGTGTCCACAGTGCCGTGGGAGCAGGCGGGGGCGGAGGCGGGGGCGGAGGCGGAGGCGGGCGCGGAGGAGGCGCCGTGGGCGCAGTTTGAAGCGTTGGCGGCTGCGACGCCCGTCGACCCCTTCGCCGACACTCACCAACAAGGTCAGCTTCTTAGCTTATATCTAGCTAGTTTTTATTGTTACTTTTATTTTTAAGCGGTAAAGTGGTTTTTGATCGAAAGGTTCCAGGTTCGAATCTTACTCGTGTCTGAGGAGTATACTAATTTGACTTATATTTTAGTAATTCTCATAGACCACCACGTGCTTCAGGCGAAGCACAACATCGCGAGGAAACCTGCACTCTGATTAACGATTCGAGTTCACTAGTATGTATGTATACGAAACATTTAATTATAAAATGTTTCATAATTGAATCACTGGGCGTTTTTATTTCCAGAATAATAATAATTAGAATATATACGGTTCCAGAAATTCTATCCTTACTTCGAATAATAAAAATGCAATTAAGATACGAATCTAGCAATCAGTCCGTTCCGACTTCGTCCTGGATTAGGGGTTTCAAAATATGGTATCTAGAATTTTGAAACGAGAATGTTATACCTTAGATAAATTTGAAACTTAATTTGAATGTAAACTGTCAGCACCGGAGCCCTCGAGCGCGGCGCTGGCGGAGCAGCAGCGGCCGGCGCTGTGGCCGCCGGCCGCTGACGACGATGATGACGGTAACTCACATGTTTTGTTTGTGTCTCATTCTCGTTGTATGCTATAGAATATAATACACTCCTCAAATTCAATAAGTGTTTATTGCCATTCATATTGTAAGTTCATTTCTCAATTTACTTATGAATATATAAATTACATGTTGACGACAAAAGTTATTCAAAAATTTACTTTTAAAGTGCCGGTGAAGATGACGCGGCGCAGTAAATTTCGCTGTGGTTTTTCAAAGACGTCAATAATTATTAATAAATGTGGGTGTTATAAATATAATATATCATTAAGTTGAAGATTTGTTTATGTGATTATATCGCTCACCTGCCTGACTTCAATTCTCTTTGGAGACGTTGTTGTACAATAAGTTTTTATTCTTTAATCGCTTGGTGTGGAAAATATTGTGTAGTTTCGATTTGGACGGGAATGACACGACAGAACGTCTGAACGTCCTGGGTTCGATATATACGAGGGGAGGTCAATAAGTTCGCGGAATGGAGGGGTTGGTGGGGGTAGGTTCACTCGTCCAGGTAGTTACTAGTTGAGCACCTCATTAAGAGTATATATATCAAGTTTGAACGTAATCGGGTCATTAACTTTTGTGTTATCGACCTGTAAACAATTGAATCGGGAAGAAATCAGCCAGTATGGAGAAAATTGAACACCGCGCCGTTATTAAGTTCCTTACCAAGCTAGGAAAATCCGCTCAGATTATTTTTCAAGAGCTGTTGGCTGTTTACGGGGACTCTGCCCCTGGAAAAACGATGGTTTACAAGTGGCATGGTCTTTTCAAACAAGGAAGAGAGTCCATTGAAGATGACCCACGCTCCGGACGGCCAATTGAGGCCACCACTTCGGAAATCGTCGAAAAAGTAGAAAAACTTGTATTGGAAGATGCCCGGTTGAAGAAGAAGCAGCCTGCAGCAATGATTGGAGTATCCGAAACCAGTATTTTGAATATTCTACATGATCATCTTGGCATGACTAAGGTCAGTGCAAGATGGGTTCCGAGAATGCTCACGCCACTTCAAAAACGTGAACGTGTCGAGTGTTCTTGTCAGTTTTAAAAAAGGCACACCTCCTCCAAAGAAGTACAAAGTGACACAATCGGCTGGCAAGATCATGGCGACTGTCTTTTGGGATACAGAAGGCATTTTATTGATCGATTACAAAGAACGTGGTGTGACTATAACGGGACAGTACTACGCTTCTTTACTGGAAAGATTAAAAGAAGCTATTAAGGAAAAAAGATGAGGAAAGTTGTCAAAAGGTGTGCTCCTTCTGCACGACAACGCACCCGTTCACACGTGCCATGTTGCGACGGCTGCCATTCACCGATGCGGCTTCGAACAATTGAACCACCCACCCTACAGTCCAGACCTGGCACCCAGTGACTATTATCTATTTCCAAAAATGAAAAAAGAGCTGCGTGGAAAGAAATTTGGCGACGATGAAGAAGTGAAGTCGGCAATTTCGTCCTATTTTGACACCAAAGATAAATCATTTTTTTTCGATGGTATAAATAAGTTATTTGAGAGATCTGAAAAATGTATTACAGTTAAGGGAGAATATATTGAAAAGGAAAAATAGTTTGGTGTTTAATTTCAACCCGCTTCCCCCTTATTCCGCGAACTTTTTGACCTCCCCTCGTATAATAGTTTTGTTGATTGGTGTGTGTGTGTGTGTGTGTGTGCGCTGGCTGACACCGACAGCGACGAGCTCACGCCTGGCCGGGGATCTGCTGCGCGCGCTGCAGCTCGCCGCGCTGCTGTCCTCCGCGCAGCCGCAGGACCACCATCTTGTTGGAACTAACATGGGGACAGACGAGAATGTCGCTATCGCTGGACAAAATATTGAAACCAATATTGCGACAAATCTCGAAGAAAATATTGGACCAAATTCTGAAGCGACGAGTCCCAAAGCAGATGCCCCGCCCGCGGCCGCCAGGGAGACTGTCGGTGCAGGTCAGTGGATTCTTGTCACATTATTGTTTCTGTATATAAACAATGTTGACTATATTTTTCAAAACAACCTAATATGAGATAGGATTGTATAAAAATATGCCACCACCCCACTTAGCTATATTGTCTACGGTTTAGTTTGTTTTTATTGACTGAAAAAAATGAAAGGGCTGTATCAACTTGACTGGCAACATGTATCTATAAACCAAAAGACGTCAGCGTATTGCCGCTAGAGACGGTGATTCTTTAATATTTCAATGGTAATTCAAATATAGTAAAGTCTTAAATCCTTTTGAAACTGAATAATTTCTATACTAATAAGTGACCTACTCTACAGCAGTAGTAATAGAAGTAAGTCGTATTGTACTCTACTTATACGTTTTATTTCTTTTTATATTTTATTTTTTACCATGTTCAAAAGTAAATAAAAATTCATTCATGGTACCAATAAATCTATAAAGGATGATGCGATTTTAAAAAATACCTTTGAAGTGTTCAATTATATCACTCCAAGATGACATTGACGATTAAACATGTCTGCTTTTCGTAAACAAATCGTTTCATTTCTCTATATTATAAATTAAAAGTGTATGCGACAACTCTTTATTCATAAATAAAAAATAATTCATTAATAAAAAATAAAATAGTACGTTAACACACACAAGCGGATTGCATAAGTTCATAGTGAGTAGCGTAATACATTCCAATGTAACAGACAGGGAAAGACTACATCAATAAAAATTCAATGAACTTCTGTATTCCTGGTGAAGATGACCGCAAAATTCATAGTAAATAGCGAAGTAAATCGTAAAGTAATAGACAAAGACGGATATATAACAGACAGAGAAAGCTTACATCAATGAACATTCAATGAACTTCTATACTCCTAGTATAACGGATGCAAAGATGGCCGAAAAATCTAGAACTACTACAACAAAAGAAAACAGAAGGCAATATATAGATCGCAGCAAGAAGGAACGAGACAGGAATAATCGAATGCTCCAGAAACAATTACAAGCCTTCCTTCCGCACACTCACACAGAACAATAGCCAACATTCTAGAAACGCCCATTTTGCAATAGGTGCGAAAGAGAAGTAAATACATCCTTTACGCCGTTTCATTCTTACAGTACCAGGCAAACATCTTCCGCTATAAGTTCGATTTTATTCTAAAAAGTTCTTACTGGAATCTTCTACAGTGTACCAACAGGAAATTGCTCGTTGTTGTCTGGGTATATGAGAATCTCCGAGTCCTTCGACAGGACAGTTTTTTATTTTACCAGTTCCAGTCTACAGTCTCTTGGAAACAGTGGAGTACAGAAGAAATAATTAGTTCCAGTAAACAGTGAATACAGTTTTCAGTTATAGTAATTAGTTTTCATCAATTTCAGTGATAAACATTCAGTTTTATTTGAGCACAGAAGAAACAGTGAACAGTTTAGTTAAAGTGAACAGTGTTACAGTTTCAGTAATCAATTTTCAGTTAGTGTTCAGTCAGTTTTCAGTTTTATTCAGTTAGTTTATCAGAAACAGTGTTAGACACAGTACAGTGCAGTGATACCAGTACCTAGAGAGTGCACAGTGATTATTAAAAGTGATAGCATAGTTCATCGTATTAATTACAGATAGAGACTATGTATATGTATAGACAGTAATTGATAGACAGTGATAGTTTATAAATAGAATAGTGCATAGACTAAGAATATAGCTATAACTATACATAGACAATAAATCCTGGACTCTGAAAATCTGTGCATTTTCTTACTTCTATTTATTAGTGAACCTATAGTAGTGCTAAAAGACACCTAGGCGAGTCTACGATTAGCCTGTGTCTTGCACAAAAAGGTTCCTCTTTGACATTTTACATTTAATTTCCAGAACCCAACACAATAACGGGCGATAATAGTTCGTGTAGCGCGGACAATACTGAGAGCGGAGCCACCGCGGATAGAGAATCCAGCGCGAATTCCGGATCTGGCGCGGGTAGCGGATCCAGCGCGGATTGCGAATCCAGCGCGAATTGCGGATCTGGCGCGGGTAGCGGATCCAGCGCGGATTGCGAATCCAGCGCGAATTGCGGATCTGGCGCGGGCAGCGGATCCAGCGCGGATTGTGAATCCAGCGCGAATTGCAGATCCAGCGCGGATTGCGGATCCAGCGCGGATTGCGGATCCAGCGCGGATTGCGGATCCAGCGCGGATTGCGGATCCAGCGACAGCTGATGGGCGCGGTTCCCGCCCTGGCTGGCCTAGACAAACTACATTGTTCTATTGCCATATCGGATTCACACTACTACCACACATTTTCATCATATTTATATTTAGGAAACAACCTTACATCCTATTTCCCACCGGGGTAGACAGAGACTAATGTCTCTGTATCCTTGAAAATATAACACCAAATTTATGATTGTGTTATACGCGTTATTTAATTCGTTGGCTGTTGTGAATGTACTAATTACTGTATTTCATGACATTACAAAATAAATACACAACACATATTTTAAAATCGTTCTGATTTCGATAAAATTTTTAGAATTGAAAGTTGGGAAAAGTTTTCAGAATAATCGATCGAATCTACCCCTAAAATATTTGTATTTCATTAGCAATCACTACAAATTAATTATGAATATAAAGTACCGATTTTTATGTCATTTTATTATAAAATTTTATCATCGAGCTTAGTGCAATTTTATGACTAACTTTGTAATCAAAATTACCTCTAAATATACTATATGTAACCAATTTTGTAGCAGACTTTGATACTGTATATGAAAAAATAAAAATCATTCAATATATCGCTCAGACAGCATATAATTGCATGCCTAGTTATATTGGCAACTGTGTTATTACAACTGTGATTTTTTAAATGAATTGTTGAAATTATATTGTGTTATCACGTCGCTTGTGAGACGGTATGTGCCCCCTTACTACTGTACTATTTTATGGTCTATCAAATCAAACACAGAAACAAATCCTATTTCAACAAATGAGTAATTGTGAGCGAGCGTTATTCGGTATATCAACTACTAGCCGCCCGTCCCGCCTTCGCTCGGGTAATCATAAGAAATCACACACAATAAGCGTCTTCATTATTCACAAAAAAATATATTAAAAAACCCGCCTCAAGATCCATTGCGTAGTTTGAAACATCTACGCATGCGTAGACGCGGGCGGGCGCAGACACAGTGAAGCAACTTTGTTTCATGTAATACGTTTTTGTTGTTTCCTGCTGGTAGAAAGTGGCTGTGTGTTTCATTCCATATAAATACACCTCAGCTCAGGAACACGTTTTTTGCCAATCTTTCCCTTGTTGATAAACAAAAATAATTCATTCGATAATACCCAGTAACGCTTGTAATATAAACTTTAAGGGCGACCTTTACAGATGTACTTTAATTGTCATATATAGTTGCATATATAACCAATGTTTGCCAATGAAAAGTAAGTCTACATAGGACGCACTAAAGCTCTTTTTTCAACGAACATTATTTCTCCGGGCGGGAGCTGTACCTCATAAGTCGGCTACGACTTTTACAACCCAAAATCTAAGACTATGTTATACAACTTTATTGTACAAATGAAGTATTTTATCTGTTAACTTCGTCGAGCTTCACATAATATGTTCAGCTGTTTATATTAATAGCCGTCAACGCCGTTTTTGCTTCGTATTCCATACGCAGTTGGTGGCGATTGCAGACGAATAGATTGTTATCGATGATAACCTTGAAAATATCGATTAAAAAATAAATGCCTATATAAAATATAGTGATATCATAGCAGCAGCTTATTCTTATCTAATAAATGGTCTTTATGTAACATTTGTTGTATACGGCATAATATTTTCGATTGTTTATCAAGAATGTCGATAGTGTTATTAAAAAAAACTTGTATCACTTTACAATAACTAATTTGCGTTTTGATAAAAAGAAATTGTTGAATTGTTTTTTAAGCCAAGTACCGATAGTTGTCTATTAAAGGTTAACAATTTCACAATTGCTGCGTATAGAACTCGAAGTCCACTGTATTGAGTGCAATATATTCGTATATATGCCAGTTGACTGTCCCCTTGGCTAAGAGTAAAATCTTGACGTTAGCCGTTAGGGTTGTCAACATAATTAACGGCGCCACAAATATATCTCCCCTCGTGGATGTACTACCAGATCATTTTAATCGTGACATACCTTACCTTTTGACTTAATAATTCTAACTTATCCTTTTAAAATATGTTTTGTAATAAAATATTTTAGTTCTAGTATATTCCGTTGGGTCCGAAATGTTGTGGCGCTAAAGTCTTTTTTATTAGATAAATTTAATTGTACTGTGATGTTCAAGAGCAACGCACGTGTGATCGTATTGTATTGCCCGTCGGGAATACGTGAGGTTCCAGGCCACTGCACATTTTACTCTGTTATTTGCGTTGAAATGTTTATTCATGGTGTAACCTCACATATTTCTGGTCGTTATACGTAAATCTAGCTTAGAGTCGCGGGCTGCGTTATTTTTAAAGGAACAAGTAATCATAAAATAGTATAAGCAAGATTATATAGTACTTTGTTAAAATTTGAATACAAAGATTTATGTAAATCGACAATGGTTTTCTTCTATTCCAATCATATTTGATATTATTTCCTAATTAACGTTTTATATTCAAATTTTATTAAAATACTTAGATTAAATATGTATTATATTTCGAAGACCCGCGACTCGATTTTAAATTGTCTTAATCTTGTAAATAACAATAGGAGAGGAAGAACGCGCCAAAAGTGTAAATTACAGTAATATTCGCTTTTATAGGTTTTGTGGACGTCATCGCGGGTTACAATAGCTGATGATTCGTAGTATCTTCCTTGAATTTTACTTTCTCGATACTGTCATGCTATCTCACTCACGACGGTTTTGTCCACTGAAACCTTACACTTATTTAGTGAAGTGACGAGTGAGAAGGCGATATTGCGAGGCATCATACAACTTAACCTTTAGCTCGCGATGACTCATCATAACTAAGCAACAAATGCTTCATTTTGTGTTGAGAATCATAATTAATATTAACACAAAATGAAGTTTGGAACACCAAAGTCGGTCAAGAAATTGAAGAAAACTGATTTTTAACGACCTAAATTTGTTTTGAACTTGCAATGTGAAATAGAATGGTCAAGATTGGTCGATAATCGCCCAGTGTTTATTTTTATCACTTTCTTGACAGACTGTACCTTATAATATGGCTAATATGGCGTTATTTCCGAAATATCGAAGGAAATGGCGTCTTATCTGAATGATGGCGGTCCGTCGGTGATATTATTTGTTTGTAGCCCGGCTTGTAGCCGAAGTGCCTTCTGTTATAGCGATGCTGCGTTCACAAATGATCGGTTGTGTGTCTCGGTCGCCGGACTCGTTTGCTGTATCAATTCTTTTTTGTAGCTGCTTTACAAGGTCGTTACAATATTATTTTTTTGTTAGTTACGCAAATATCTGAAGTGCATTTTAGACTCTTGTCTTGTCTTTCATATCGAGTGTTATTGCTAACACTGGTGTTAAATTTAATTCCATTCGCCTTAAGGCATCTGTCATGACTTGTGATTATTTAATTATACCATCAGCGTTTGCTTACCATTATTTCATTCATTTCTCATTCAATTCACTTCATTGGTTTCAATCATTCCCTCATTCCCCTGCACTAGCACAATTGATACAGCAAGCTATAGTCCAATTAGATTAATTTTAGAGTATGATACCCATATCGTATGTATTCATGGAACGTGTTCAATTCATTCATTCAATTGTGGTTTTGTCTGTAACGTTGAGGTTTGCGTACATGGTCTCAATATCATCTCATATCGAGTAGTACCTATATCAGTACACATATCGATTTAAACCAATCGCCTCTTCTGTAGTCACAGGTTTAACTTCCACTTATGTGTTTTATTATTTTTGTGTAATATGTTAAAAAATTTACATATAGATATACAAGTCAACTATATGTTTAGTTTGCGGTAACGTTGTAACTGAATGTAGTCATATCGACATTTACCTCCGTTTATAAATGTTGCCAACGGGAAAATGGTAAATTTAAAACATAGCCGTACTTTTATTTGAATTTGATTAATTTAATTGTAATGGTACTAAATGTTGAAAGGATTTCTGTTCGCTTGTTTTTCTTGAATTTGTTATTCAAATTAATTAATTTTGTGAACAAACGTAACATATATAATATTATGAAGACGTACGCTATGTGTCGCCATTAGGCAATCAATTTAATGTTTATCAGTATTATATACATTCTCAGTTGTACTGAAGAAAATATAATTTTCTACATTTCCAACATATTGTAAAAACATTTTGTCCTAAACATATTGTATTCATATCGTAGTGCTTGTGAGACATGTACTAACGCCTCGTCAAATCCTCGTTTATATTTTAGCTGGATTCCCTAATGTGTTATGGTATCTTATGCCGGCTCCACAATATCGGCAAACTCGGCGGTTTCAACGTACATTGCTGTTTTTCCTTGCGATATTAAAACCTCACAAACAAACTATATGCAACGTACGTTCACTGGCGGCGGCAGCTCTCGGAGTTCGTTGACAGTGAGGAGCCGGCGTTGGGGCGTCCGCTGTGTGATGTGTTGTCGTATAGATAAGGTATTCAGTCACCCTACGTGCGCAAGAGATGAGTGTAAGGTCCATTTCTGTCGCGCTTTATTTTGATTCGGTCACTACTTGCTTCGACTTCGTCACGCAGCGGATGTCAGATTTGTTTTTGGCCGCGCTTAATATAGATTTAGTCATTTCCATGACTAAATCATGATGCGGCTTGGAAATTTGAAACGTGGAACCGGGAGGGGGATTATACTTAACGTTGTTGCTTGTTTGTGTTTGGATTGTGATGTGAGATGATGACTCCGCGGCTGATCATACCCGCCGCGACGATATTTATTCTGCAATCAATTCTTTATAACACATAAGTCGAATATTTTGCTAGTTCACTGTAACAGGTTTTCTTTTGCCGCCATTTTCCGTTGAGTGTCGATTGGAACGTTAAGAGATATAAAAAAATGGATGGAATTTACGTACTTTGACGTATCCAAGAAAACGTAAAGAATGGAATAGTTTGGTATGATGTAGTCGCGGTGTCAACCGAAAGGTGCTACTTGTAATGTGTGTTTCGATGTGTGATTGGCGTGTGTGTGGAAACCTTTATTTCCCTATAGAATCGAGGGCTGGTTCCTTGCGGAGGGATATTCTAAAATTATTGCAAATTTTAAGGCTTAAAGTCATTTTCCTTAAGGCACGTCTCGTGTAGAAGTAACAAAATCTTGTATCTTGTGAAAAACGTAATTACAACAGTAGATAGTGGCGAAATCGCAGCGATTCCGTTTTTAGGAAGACGTTGACTACGCTGATCATTGGCGACCGCTGCGTGACGCGTATTCAGTCTCACATAGTGCGACAGAAATGAGAATCTCCCTCTTGCTCGCGTAACATGTTACGATGAATGAGATGGGCGAATACGCGTAACGCAGCGGACGTCCTATATATTATTACTAAACCGCAATAGCAACGTTATCGATGAGTGTCTTCCTAAAATTGTGGTATTATACTTGTTAGTATTACGTGTGTAAGTGTAACACTAGTGCAATTATTCGTTTTCGTCTGTTGTGCTCCAAGGATGTGTAAATATAAATTTTAATAAACCGCCCATTAGCAAAAGTGGACTAAGGTTAAGCTTCTGTTGAAATAATTTGAATGAAAATGCGTGATTTACAGTCGGTTGAAATATATTTTACCAAAAAGTTTTATAGCTTTAATATGTTCATTTTGGGAAGTTCGTGTATTTTCATTCATACATAAAATTGTGGTAATAAAAGCTTATAAGTAGTCCGGTTTGCTGATGGTTCCATGTGTATGTACAACCAGCGTTTCCTATAACCGTACAAGTTCGTACCAAATAGTCGTGTACATATTTACTCACTTTTTAATTAGGCAAGTGTGTAGCGAAATATTATACCTATCAGTGGACGAGCGCCTCGACAAATTAAGCGCATAATGATGAGACACGCGAAATGTCAGATTGTCAATTTTTACTTTTTAATATTACGAAATATTCCCTTTTAACTAAAAAAAAAAATGTTAATTAAAAAATCTTTATCGTATTTCTTACGCATGTCTTGTTTCTACCATGGCATTTTGTGTGTTTATGCGTGCAGAGTTGTCAGCGCGTGACGTGTTTTGTGACATCTCACATTCACTACAACCGTCCTGATTTTCATCTTTAGAAGATTCTTCAGCCCTTCTAGAGAAACGTACAACATTCAAACGTAACTGAAAATATTAATTCAGTGTATATTGGTAATTAACCACGTATAGATTGGTCTCAAGATGGTTATATAACTTTCCCTAGACACGCGTGCGCAAGAGATTGTAGAGTTGTTCATCTCTGTCGCACATACGTGTTCCTGCGACGTGTAGAATGTGTTCATCTTTTGTTTCTTATGAAATAAATTGGTTATTAAATTTTCAAATTAATTAATTTTTAAAATTATACTTTTTCTTTATTGCTACCTTTTAGCCAATTTGATGAGATTGGTTGAACGTGAATTTGAGACTTTACTGTTGATTAACGTATTTTGTTTACAATACTAAGTTGGACGTTTCACTAAGAGGGTATGTATGTAGTCTCAGTGATCTCCCCCCATTGTCTTCAGTTTACGCTCACTGTCTGTTTGTTTCATTCATTTTATTAATATATTTTTTTGTAAAAATATAGATTGTTTGATCGCACTGTAACAGTACTGCTGATAAATTTGAAGAGGTATACAGATACAAAGTTCTAATTATTTAGGAGACGCATAAAATGCTATACCGTATCATATATATATACTGCGCTTATGTGCAATACCAGTTATTTTAAATAACAATTATGTAATAATTATGTAATATATACTTTTTGTTTGGAAGAGAAACACGAGGAATCCTGATAATAATAAACTATTGGGATATAGTCTGTATGCCCATTTACATTTGTCGACAGTACTAATAAATTATAACATTTTATATCGGTGGTAGATTCTAAGTGTGCGGCTTACTCGTGATGGTGATTGCTTTGTGTTCTACCTCGTACAGTGAAGCTGCCAGTCCAGTGCCACTTTAAGCTTTACGCTTTGGCTTGTAAAGATCAAATTAGTATTGGACTCTGCCATTCGTACATTCGGCTACAGATCAAGCGTGATTTTTATTAGCACTGTTGAAACCCTCAAATTAAATTTCTATGTTTGTGTTCAATAATTTTACTATTTTACATTGGGTGAAAGTGCTAACATTGTTGCGCTAGTTGTGCGGCCCACTGTACAACGAGGTTCTTAGTTAGACTTATGATAATATGGACATTGTGTTAGACGATAAATTATGTTAATGTTTTCTCGTTGAAGTTACGAGGTACACTGAGAAACGTGAAGATTGTACAAGGCAAGCAGGCTTGAAACTGCGCTCGTCGTCTCTGTCTCGAGCGTTAAGAGTGAAAGAGACGGAGAATCCAGTCTGATCACATTACTCAAATTGACATTTCATAGTTAATGTTAAATATAAAAATTGGGCCTGAACTTTTTACTACTTTTAAACTGATTGGCTTTGTATCTTCTGGTGTCTCTTGACAACGCTCGAGTCATCCAAAATGAATTGAAGATAGTTTATGTGGCGAGTCATTGCTGCGAAGTGGATACAGAGAAGGATCTGAATTCGTTCGTTAATCATTGAAATAACATTGTCAAAGTTAAAAAATTTACAACAGGTCTATACGTGACGTTACTTTGCACCTTTGAATGATGCCAAATTGTATAATCGGGACGTCGGGTAACTGATGTAGATTCCGTTGGTATGTGTTCAGTGTTCACCTCATGTGGGCTAACGAGAACTGTGCCTTCCGGGCGGGCCCGCGCGCGGTGACGTGTATGCAATGCATGTGATCGGGCATAGGGAAGCAATTACGGTTTTCTCGACAAGATGTCTGGGGCTTGATTCTAACGCAGTCGAAGTTCATTTCATCTAATTTAGAGAAAATAGATTTTATTTTAATAAAATTTACCATATTTACCATTCATACATTTTTTCGATTGTGATTTCCTTTGAAGATACATTTAAAAATTGGTGGAATGAAGTTTTGATTAGGTGAAAATCGGGTTCCAGCGTAGGCGTGACGTAGTACTTTCATTTGTATGCTACAGTCAACAGCACATTGATTGATTAGCTAACGCTGCTGTCTATGCATTTGTCTTTCGGAATACCCTCATTATTTTGCGACGGCATGTTAAACACACCGCGCCTCACACCAGGCAAGATGACGTCAATTGAAACTGACCTTTAAAGCGCCCTCTATAGCCTCACTTTAGACTGACGAGAGCTGACAGCGAACAGTCCGATAATTTGTTGTCAAGTAATAAACGTCATCTTACTAGGTAGGAGCGGTGCGTTGGCCGTTTCGTTTTAACGGTGACCTCCGCGTTACACTTGTTACGATGTATATTCAGCCCGTCTCGGTCGCACACCTCGCGTGTGACAGAAATAGAAGATTTGTCTGTCTCTTTCGCAACTAAGGTGTGACGAGGACGGGCTGATAAGCGACGCGTCACGCAGTTTTAATTTGCTATTAATATTTGGATACGGTCACCGCACGCCCGCGCCCGAGACATAATAAATGCTCGTAATGTATTCTATTGTATTTATATTATATCATAGTTAAAATTTTATTAAAAAAAGTTGCTCAATAAGTGTAGTTTTATTTATATTAAAAGAAAATACGTAATATTTTGATATAATTTTATTTTCATATTCTCATAATTTATATATAATTTACTATAATCATCTACTAAACTAAATAATCAATATAATTCAACAGCATCCTTTATATACAGTATGTATAAGTAATAGTTTTATTTCCTCATTTCCGAACTATTAAAAAAGAGACAGTCGTCTAATTCATACAAAATAATGCCGAAATAAACTACAATTATTACAGATTAACAAGTAATAATTTGCCACAAGTTTTATTATTTATTTACAAACCTTATATTAATTTAGTCCCATAATTTCCAAATGAATCGGCATCGAAATGGAACATTGCATTCAGCGTAAGCGTTACGTCCGTCCGGTCTGGTCCGGCCCGGTCTGTCAGACCAAGTTCGGGCGGACGCAGCGCCCGAACGATTTCTAATTAACAATGAATAAAATCGAGAAACTTAACTTCTTTACGTTCTATCTTAGTCAACAGAATGCCGCCGCAGCGCCGCGACGCTCACTTTGAAGAGCTGACTAGATTACAGGATCAAAGTTTGACGATCCGTCGAATGAACATTAAATAAAATATATTTCGCCGTCTGATATATTCAGTCGGTGAGAACATTTTTATAATAAGTGATGAGAGTGGTGTAGAGATTCCTATAAACTTGAGAATAGTGAGCGTTACTTCATACAAGCGAGGCGGCGGCGCGACGCGGCGGCGGCGGGGCAGGCAAAGTAACGCTGATAAACTATGTCATAGATCATATAAACATTGTTGCGCGTCTAAGTGTTATTAGCAATAGTCTATGGAATGAAGAATCCATGAGAGACGAGACCTACATGACGTTGAAATGATACGATAGCGCGAGAGTCGCGGAGGCCGACGCGTCGGCTGATATGCTATCAGGATATCAGGAGCTGTCAGGTACTCGTTAAAACGTCTGCGACTGTAAAATCGGTAAAGTCTACTACGAAAATATTACATTTCCAATAAAATTCCTGAACAATCAACAAAATAATTTGGTTAAAACACGCGATATTTCGCCCTAATGACACTGATATTATGTATTTTACAATAATTACATATGCGGCAATTGCGCAGCAATAACAACATTCATTCGTACTCCTATATATTTATGTATATCTGATCTGCACAATACTATTACAACGGAACTGTCATGATTAACTAAATATATGACTATAGTTTGCAAAGCGACGATAACGTAGACAATAATATAATTATAATACGAGCTTGCAGAATACAAACATTTGGCATCCGACAAAGAAGTCAGCTAACAATACGAATACGACCAAACTAGCATCTCTATAGAGTATAAAAGTTGAAGCTACGTAAGGCGAGTGACACACTGGACGAAGACGTCGGAGAGACGAGGTTAGCAGCGGAACGAGAAGCCGGCCATGTACAGCGACGTATACAAGATCTATCGCTACAGACACACAGACACGACACCGATTGGTCGGAGGGTCGGCACCTCGCGGCGAACGAAACGTGGCTTGTGGGCAACAGAGTAACAAAAATTATTGTCATCCAATGCTTAATTTTCCAATCTTTATTAGTATCATTTTATTTTATATATTTACTTAATACTTTATACAAATCGACGTCGTCCTCTTATAGTTAAATTTAATTTTTGTCTTCATCGTATCTATAAAAAATTACAACTACATATTATTTCCATTTATTATTTAGCAACGTTAAATAATTATAATCTCAAGTTCATGCGAGAGGTTACTAACACAACACGTTAACGCTATGGAAAGAGCCCGTGAGAGGTTGAAAAGAAAGGGACAGATAGAGCGAAGACCATAGACAATAGTGAAGTCTAGTCTATGTTCGAAGACGGACCATTCGCCGGTCGGTACAAAAGAGAAGTAATCGCTAGTCAGAAAACCGCTTCCGGTATTTACAATATCACATCGCGAAAATGGGTTAGTTGACATTTGGCCTATTCGCACAACTGTTATCTCCAAAACGTTATATTAAACGTCACACGAACAACACAGATAAATAAATAAAAAAATATAAACATTTAAAGTATGTAGTTATTTTAGAATGTCAGGGTGAAAAAACTGGCTTAATTTATTAAAATATAATTAAATATACAATAAAAAGTAATTTCGTTATTACACTCGGTCTACGAATAGGCCTAAAACCAACGAATCCGCGAAAACGAACGAGAGGCCACAAATAATTGAACGGCGAGTGTGAGCGGGACACTGTAGTCTGCTTCTAAACCCGAAGAAAGTAGAAATTGTGCGTTCATTCGTTTAAGTGACGCCCAATAAGTCTAAAGTTATATTCATAAGATCTCTACGTGGTAGCTAAGCTCTAGCGCTCGGGCTGTCTGCTCTCGCACTCGTCTCCGGGGATCCACACCAGGGGCTGAAGTATACAATCTATTTTCAAATAGCAACGCAATAGTTTATTTAGTCTTGATAATGGAATCCTTTTTCTTACTGGCAATTTTCGACGTCGAACTAATGAGCTTTACGATATGTTCGAGTTGCTATTGCTACATGATCTTCATCTCCTATCTGTCAAGAAAGTTGAAGAAAACCGATTTTTGAAGAACTATTTTTTTTCTAAATAGAATGGTCAAGATTGGTTGATAAACAGCCAGTGTTCTCAGCCACAGGAGACAGCGCACTCGTTTTCATTTTCTTGACAGACTAGGTATATGTCGATACGACTGGAAACAGTTTTAGGATCCCCAAGACTGCACTACTCTTATTTTAAATGGTTCTGTATCAAAAAGGAGCCGGCGTCGCTCACAGCTGGTACCACTTCTTGTCCTTGTATTTGAGCATCAACTGGTGCGCCGACGACGAAAATTCTCCGGCCTGTAAAAAAATGTAATTTTGTTATTTAAAAAATATTGTATGCCACACAGCCACCATACTATGTATGTAATTATTTATGCAGATATTGCTGTTATTGATTGAGTAAATTTTTTTAAAGTGAAAAAGTGTCATTTCGTCTCCAACAAGCACATAATATACAATTATACGACGCCAAACTCGGGCCGACTGAGCTAGTCAGTGCAGCGCCACTACCTGTGAACACATCCTCTCCGCGCGGTCCTCGAGCTGGCTGAGCTTGTCCCCGCGCTCCAGCACCAGCTGGTGCGCGCGCGAGACCTCGCTGGCGGCGCTGGCGGCGCGGGCGCCCAGCTGGTCGGTGCCGGCGCCCGGTATGTGCTTCGCCACCGCGCGGTTCGGCTTGCCGCTGCCCTCGCCGACTGTAACGCCGAGTCAACGTAGTCGTGATAAAATTAAAACTCGAGCGGGTATCATACCCGCCTTTCTGCTCGAATTCTGATTGTTTTTCATCTCGTTACTTTCAAAATTACATAAAAAGCAGATGTGTCATGTGTATTAAGCCACAACACAAACAGGTAGTTACTTGTAACCAGTTTGCGAACCAAATATAAAATAAAAACATTTTAACGAAATAAACAAGGCCTATCTAACTCATATACAACAAAATTATATAAAAATTTACGCACATACACGCATGCTTACAATTCCACACAACCGTGTACGTGCTGCACCAGGCGTGTACAAACCATTACGTCTTATTTAAACGAAAATGTAACATTTTGTGTTACATTTACAACTGGGTTAATGTAAAAAAAATAAAACAACTATATACTAAAGACCGAAGAACCATCAAGTAACCATAATCCTGTTTTACTACTTACTAGGCTTTAAATTTTATGATTGGAGAAATATTATAAAATAAAACAAAAGCCGCTAAAAAGGTCAAATGTCATTTGATATTGTTTTTTTTACTGTGCTGTATCCCCGTCTACATCTACTATCGTCTATATAACAATCTATGTTTACTTACATAGTTCTTCTCGATCGAGTGGTCGGGCTCCGCCCCCGAATAACCCCTTGAAGAAGGACTCCTTGGGCGGCTCCGGCATGTCCCGCGGCAAGAACAGCTCGCCGATCATCTCGTTCAGCTGCTGACTGGAATACAGATAATGAAGTTTTTTTTAAATTAGTATTGATACCTAGACAGAGGCCATATATCAACAATATTATCAACACGTAAATGAAAATTGAACTCAGAGAATCCCACTATGTACCGTAGAATTGGGTGGCGACTAAGGGATAAAGCCTTGACAGGTGATAGACAACCACATTCTCAAGGAGGGAAGACGTCGACGATTTTCAGGCTTCAGAGGGAAATCTCCGTTACATGCTCCGATGAGAGAGAGAGAGAGAGAATGGTCATGAACTCACCAGAACTCAGCGTCGATGGTGAACTTCTGCACCTCAGTGGGCGAGGCCAGGTACAGGCCGTGTCCGCGGTTGCTGAAGCAGAACGTCTTGGCTATCCTGCAACACGCAGCACACGTCACGCAACACGTCGTCGTAACACCGACATAAATTTGCACGTCTCGGCACACACTTTATGGAAGTTTATATAAAATTTGGAGTACCTAACTACCTACAATCTAATTTCTAAGTATTCATAATATTTTTAGAATTGTCAGTTTTTTTGATTCTACGTACGGTATCAAAATAAGAGCTATGTCAGACGCGCAAACTTATACAAAATAGCGTCTATTGAAGCTCATCTACCTTCTTAACATCGTAATTAACTTTGGAATTTCGAAATTATTATTATCATAATGACAATGATGAAGTAATGGTTGATTGTCTAAGTTAAATCGTCGTGTTAATTGAATAATATATTATGAACTGTTTAAAATCAAATTAAGGGCATGGAATAATTGAAAATTCAAAAATGATGCGTGATAATCAAAATCTGGAAATAAAGTTATCTCACCTGACGGATCCTCTGATTCCTTCAACGAATTCAAATTAAACATCTAACGTAAAGCTAATATTTCAACTAAACATGAAACATTCATATACCAGACATACATATGCTATATACTGGGGCTATACATAAACATTCTTATATAAAAGCTGTCATGCAAAGTGTAAAGAAATTGTGGAGCATAAATGTTGCGGGAACTATAGAAGAGTTTGCATAACATAATAAAACATGTTTCAACTCGGTGTTGCGTGTCGTGGACGAGTGTGGAGTGTGGGCTGTTGTAGGGACATCATATACAGAGTCATCCGACAGGGGCACTAGGCAAGCAAACTGCAGGCAACTCGGTAATGGGGCAAATCATGTTACACAATATTATTTACATTTACTTTATTGCGCTGTTATTTCTTGTAGTCATTTACTGCGTAACACGAAGATATAGGTTGTATTTCTGCCTCAGTTATGTGTGCAAGAGATAATAGAGTCGTCGCCCATTTCTGTCACGCATAAGCTGTATGACTGAGACATTCAGAATGGTATATAATTTTCATTTTTGAAGAGATCATGATTTGCCCGGAGCCGAGCGGGACGTTCGTCGGAACACAACAGGACAGGGGTCAGAAGCGACTGTCAATTACATGAACAGGTGTCTAAAGGAGCGCAACAGAGGCCCACATACAGTGACGGTACATGTCTACCGTGGCCACTTACTGGTCCGTGTCCTCGTTAACAATCAGTTGCTGGCCCCAAATGGACAGCATTGGGTCTACGATACCCCTCTGTTTGGACTGTGTCTGGAAGCTACCGGAACACAGCGGCATCAGTACTGGCTCGTGGTGCCACGAGCGAACTCAACTTACAATTCCGGAGAATATTCGACATAAAAAAAATATGGAGAATTTTCTCTGAAATTGTGATTTTGAATTCGCTCGTCCCATCACTACTTGTCTCAACAATTTGGAGATATATTTTTAATCTATGTTTTTTTTTTAGTTTTCTCTAAAAGAAAGGCCTCATCTATTGTGCATTACGTGTTTATTATTTTTCAGTAATTTCTGAAGTTGGTATGAAATATATGTGTAAAGCAGAACATCCAAAGTATGTGTGAGATAGTCGATAACTAACTATTATGAACTAAAAAACGTAATGGCTGAATATTTATTTTATTGTAATGAACTTCTAACTTCAGAATTCACTGAAAACCTTCCAATTTGGTTTTGATTTCATGAAAATAATTAACACAGATTCAAAATCCTCCAGTGAACCCATCGTCTACTACAGGAGCATGGTAAAATACAATGTTGTTTGAACGCAGGGTCGCTAGCATTCCGTGAGGGCCAGCTGGTCGGGCGTCGGATACACATGTCAGGGTGGGCGTG
This sequence comes from Plodia interpunctella, assembly GCF_027563975.2. Taxonomy (NCBI): domain Eukaryota; kingdom Metazoa; phylum Arthropoda; class Insecta; order Lepidoptera; family Pyralidae; genus Plodia; species Plodia interpunctella. Next base: position 294,273 of record NC_071301.1, read on the forward strand.
TATTTACATCCATGATTCTCATAGCACCGAAAGAAGAAATAGTTAGAAAATGAACGGTGTGATCTTTAGGACTCTGTACCGAGGTGTGTGTGTGTCTCGGGTATGTCCAATTTAACTGAAAATAGATAAAGTGCCAAATATCGGAAGCACAGAGGTGCTCGACAGATTTGCAAAATTTTGTCTACTCGTGATTGAAGAGGGCGCTAGTGGCCACACCGCCGCTCGTGCCGCCAACTGGCTTTGGGGGTGAGATAGACTTTTGAAATTCACACTTGGCTTCACATTTCTTTGAATAATAGTCGTGGCAGTTTTTTCGACCAACAAATGAGACAAATACATAACGCAATTGTACGCAATCGTATTTTTGAATCGAACTTAATATAAACTAACAACAATATCGAAAAATATATTTAACAGTTTTCAATACAATTTAAAAATCGATATAGAGCGTAATATGATACAACAATCGAAAATAGCGTAATTAATACAAGTTAAAAACTGTTCGAAAATTATTTCGTGTGTTCGACTTCGAAAAGTCGATAGGGTGTGAAATTCAAAAGTCTCGCTCAAGTGAGGTGGGTGTGCCCGAGCCGGTTTGCGCCAATCGAGCTCGTTCTAACATCGAGGTCTTAGGTTCTTCACAGGCTCCCAAATGATAAAGTAGCAGCCCAGGCTATGGTGATTGCGAAAACAACCACATTGTAGCGAATCCCAGATCATGATTAAACTGCTAAGCTATTACAAAGAATATAAAATAGGCTGTTTATCATTTAGTGCCTTCGTATGGTGCAGAATCGTCTAAAGTGATCGGTGTGTCACGGGACAGACTAGTGGCGTCGACACTCCACTCAACGCAACATCAATTAGCTCTGCGCCGCGGGTATTAGATTTCGTTTCATTCAGTCTCGAAATGAACACGGGAATTGACATAGCTTTATTACTAAAAAATAAAGGAATGACAGAAAATTTGGAAGAAAAAAAAGTTATATTGGGAGATGGACCGGAGACCAAACTAGGTTAGACTAAAGCTGTTAAATATTTTCTATACTCAATCATTGCCGATTTTCCTCCAGAGATACAAATAAGTTTAAAAATAACAGATTTGTTTCCCTGACATTCCTTTACACTGCAATTTTTAACAACACCCCAGGTATTGTACCCGTCAATATATAAATAATTCCACCGTGGGTAGCCGAAGCCAATGTTCAGTTCGCGACTGAATACACGCGTAGTGCACACGGAGCCGTGCCGCTCACCTGAGCTCCGCGAGCGGCAGGAAGTCCACGAGCACGAGCGGCCGCAGCGACGGCAAGCTGTGCGCCGCCAGCTGCCCCGACGACAGGTAGCTCACCAGGCACACGCTGTCTGCGGCCGTACATTACATACACATGCTGGGGGCTCGATCCCCGTGACGGCAGGATGAACAGATTCATTCGAAATTCATTATTTTCATACTATTTTCATCATCTGTCACAGGGATCGAGATATGTTTTACAAACCTCAAGTGAGGTCTAAAATACATATCTCTCTTTTAGACACTTCTTCAAACATGTGTAAGGTAGGTTGAAAGGTAATGGTAGGTAAATGACAAAATCAGTATTGCGACGTTTCTCACTTGTTTTTTGTAAGCGACCACCAAGAATGTTTGGAACGGCACCCGCTATAACAACAAAGTCAAGGATGTGAGGTTTCTCTCCTGTTTCCCGTTAGGAACCACTAGAAAATGCCTTTAGAGACTAACTTCTACTTCAACAAAAGCTGAGTTGCTACGAGTCTCACAGTAAAATCTCACTAAACGGTACTCTAACTTTTTCGCAGGACGCTCGACGTGACACCAAGGTTAATTGTTATAACCAATTAGATGTGTCCGTGAAAGTGTTCTTCGGCCGAACTGGCATGGTCCCGATTGCTCAGTGGTTGAGAGCACTGTCCCGGATAGACAGGAGCGTGGGTTCAACTCCCGCTCGATTCCAGAATTGTTTTCAACTCATTATTATTTTCAAAAAATATCTTAATGCATTCAACGCGTCACAAACAAATCATGTCCGCGCAGTAAATCGTTCATATTCTATCCGTGTACCAAATTCATAACAATCCGTCCTGTAGATTTTGCGTGAAAGAGTAACAAACATACACACATACACCCTAACAAACGTTCGCATATATAATGTTAGTAGGATTATTACGCCTACCATCTGTTTGACTGCGCTTGATGAAAATAAATTAAATTGGAAGTTACCTTTAAGACTGACAATCTCAGCTTTGACAACAAAGTCGGTATCGACGATCTGCTGGCGGTAGACGCAGTTCTGGCTGGGCAACGCCACGACGCGCGCCTGCTTCTCGGACGCCAGCACCACGAACTGGCGGTCGCCGGCCGGCGGCGCCTCCGCGCCCGGCGTGGGCGACATGCGGCTGCCTGACGACGACTGCTTCGTCGGGGTCCGCTCCCGTCGCTCCCGCGGCTGCCAATTTGTAAAACATACATTTACAACAATAAAGTTGACGAGTGAATAATAGTGAACAATGTTTCGCTGTTTGAAAACTAAATTTGAATTAAGTTATCGATTAATACCAGTGAAGTAACATAACCATAGATCTTTCATCGCTGCTCTAATGTAATATTGCAGCAAAGTATTGAAGATACAAAGTAACACTTTTATAGAGATACAATATTTTATCTCATCTTTAACTTGTGATAGGTAACAAATAGCAATAGGCGACAATGGGTTACCCACTCTAGGAATTCCCTTACTTCAGTCTTTTTTTAATGAGTGGCAAAAGAATATGTGCGTTTTCTTATCATTATAACATTCAGTAATTGTAAATAGGTTATTGTAAAATAAATAAACAAATCTGAGAAAGAAAGACTGAGAAAGACAAGAGAAGTCAAATACTATCTGTACTTACATCTTTACTATCGTCCTTCCAACTTTCGTAAGAATAGGGAATTAAAGCACCGTTGCAGTCGAGAAAGGACATCGTTAAGATTGACCCTTTTAATCTAAATAGGGGGCCTCCTGAAACAAAACGAAACACTTAAATTAGGCTTAAACTTTAATACATACAAACAAAGTTCAGTGCAATCGTCCACTTATTTACAATTTACTTAAAAGACCCGCCTTTGTTAATTGACGATTTTGAAGAAAAATTGTGCCGTTTCCGACCTGCGCTTCAGAAGCCGACAGTAATATCGTCTTAAGTCAAAATAAAAAACATTGTTTCTGAGTGACGGTAGGAAAAATAAAGACATTACCAGTAGGAGTGACGACGACAGGTTGCGTATGCCTCAGATCAGCTTCGGGGAGGTTGATCATCATCGTCATGACGGAGCCCTGCGTCGTGCCGATCCATAGCGTCGGCAGCAACGCCGTCGGATCTGAAAACGTTTCGCGTACTTGATTGATAACAAGAACCTCGTTTTACAAAAAGTTATAACCATCAATGTTGGTTCTGACTTTTTGTAAAACAAGGTTTTTATAAAAAGTCAAAACCGCAATATAACATCAATGTTAAATTAAGGTGACTGATGAGACTATCAGCGAAAAAGTGTCCTTATAGAAGAAATATTTTTTTATTATAAATATAAGAGTTTTTAAGAATATAAGAATTTGAGTGTTAGACCAATTTGGCAAATAAAACACGGCATAAGTAATTTGTACTTACGTCTATCAAATAGCATTATCAATGTAAATACTCCAACGTTACTCCAACGTAAAATTATAATTAAAAGTGAATATAGTTACTTCGGTTGCAATGGAGTAAAATTAAAACTACTCGATTTGGCTGAAATTTTGCACACATACAATTATCGACAATAAACTTCATGATCAGACACATCTACTAGAATGCCAGTTACAATAAAACTCACCAGACTTCTTGGTATAGCTGTCGGCGAAGGCGATACACTGGATGCCCTCCTGCGCGATGTTCTCCAAGCTGGACATGCTGCTGCTGCGCGAGCGCGAGAACGAGCTGTCCAGCTTGTCTGCCCGGCCGGCGGACACAAACAGCAGAGGTTACTCTCTCCGAGGGGGTCGGCCGAGCGGTCGCTGGCCACCGACGGCCAGTGAACGCTCGCCGTGTGTTGTTGGCTTCTCGAACATTCGACAAAATTTCGCATATTATCATTAAACGAGCATACATCGAGTGACACGAGATTGTAGACGATGCGGAGTGTCGTAGCGTGTTTCGTAGCTGATACGAACTGAGTGCTACGACTTGTCGACTACGACACAGAATTACGGACGGCTTCTTATTATGTTATACTGTATTCAACAAGTAGGAAATGATATGTAGTGACATATCATATCTCACTTTTTAAGTGTGTCAATGTGTTCAACTCAAGTGTATGAGCAATTTTGTGGGATATAAAAGGAAAATGTTCGAGTCGCCAACAGAGAAAGTCATCTAAGAAGTAGTTGCAGGCTAAGCTAGCGTCAGCTCACAGTGACGGTGCGTCTGTGAAATTAGCTGAAATCTCCAATTCTGTGCGAGAAACATCCGAATAGTGCATTGTTAAAGTTCAAGAGATAGGGAGAAAAGTCATGCGAAAAGCTGTATGCACATGTTATGTCCAATATTGCGACTCGTCGACATTTCTCAGTCACATTAAAACTAAGAAATGTACGTCGATTGGCACCTCACATGATAAACGCGTGCGCGCAGCTTATGGAGCCGGCAGGCGGCGACAGCCCGATCTAAACAAATCTCAGCTATTTACACAACGTCCTTCACTACGGTTTTTATCAATTTCGGTTTAGTTAAAGATGTTAGGTGTCTTGACTTATGAGTGTTAAGAAAGGCCTCATTATAAACTTAGTATTAAAATGTCAACATGTAAAAAAATTAAAATAGCAACAGTTTGTTGTGAAACTTTCAAATTAATATATTTGATTTAAATTAAATATAATAAATTATTGGACATTGTTTCAATACTTTTCGGAAAAAGATAACAAACTGGTGTTTCTCACTCAGTGTCGCTCATAAGCAGCACGTCTATGTATGCGTAGGGACAGAAATATAGAAAATGGACAAATTTATGATTCAGTTATGACATGACATCATCAAATCTAAAATGTATGGACGTCACACATAAATGAGGCCAAATAATGAGGTCGAAAATGGACAGAATTAAAAAGAAAACAGTCAACACACCGATCACCTAATCATTGTTTTTTATTTTTATCTTATAGTTAGCACACCGATGAGCTCTACGGCACGAGGTTAGGATGAGCGTGACTGACATGAGACAGCAAACATGGAGATGAGATGGAAGATATTAATGACCCATAATTAACACTTATCTAGCTAGATCTAACATTCAAGTTCTTTAAAATATAATTAAAGAAAACAATTTAGTTTTATTGTCTGGCGAATATGATTTATTGTTCAATTAATGTAAAATCAATTCCTGCGCTCACAGATAACAAGAAATAAAACTTAATATCGGCATCATATACAGAACGGATTAGTTTGAGCTCCTAAATATAAAAAAGTCATGCGAAATCTAGCTAGACACGAGGTCAGTTTGGCAGTAACAGTGTGGGCATGGGCCCAGATCGCAGGCAGCACGAAGCGGTTCCCTCTAGGTGGCCCGTCTATCAAGCGCTCTAGTCACTAAGTGATCCCATTCTAGATTAATCTAATGCTAATCCAAGCTTTGGGAGGAGCGCCTTTTATTGGCCTAATATGGGAGAGGATCACGGTCGAGTGGCAGTTTCTATCTCCCCGGTTATTGCCGACTTAACTACAGATTTTCATTGACAATTATGACAGCAATGTAGGTATAAGAGAAACGTCAAATTCATTAATAAAACAACATGAAAATTTTATATCAAACATGACTTTAACTTATTTATTCCATAGTTAGGTAGTTAGTTAGTAATGTTTTGCGTTGTCACAGTTATAATTTAATACAGACCCAATAATAACAAAATAAATACGAATGTTTCTCAATTCTTGAAATTAATAATTTAAAAAAAAACGATATTGATTGGGCGATGTGATAATTTTTCAAATTCAGAACAGAATGAGGAGTGGAAGGAAGCACACTATAGAGCGGGCGTGTCAGAGTCTAACGCGGACGGACTTCGGCGCATGTCGGTTCGGATCGGCTCGGATCGTGCGGGGCGAGGTGCAGCATGCAGCTAGTGCGATTATTTAGGAGAATACCGTAAGCATACATAGACATAATGACAGCCGTATATAGAGGCAGCCAAAAACGAGCCATATAAACTTTTTGCTTTGTGGTCGCGCTAGAAAAAGAAACATAACATTGTATCAACAGCGTTAAGATCAAGAAATATGGAAAGAATCAGGAGTTTCGTACGCGCGACAGGCGACGATAGCGCCACTCTCACGGACAATGCAAACAGAGCAGCGCGCGGTCATTGCGCAAGCCTATTAATGCACATATAACATACAATAGATTCCGTTCATCGCAACACTCATGTAGTACAATCACTATAATAGATAGTTTTGAGTAGTAAGTCACCTTTTATCATTAAATCTAGAGTCATGCCAGTCGAAGACCTTGCAGTGTGTGCGGACGAGTGTCGTGTGAGAGAGAACATGGCAAGACAAGTCACAGCCACAATTTCCAATCTAACGAATACGGAACAACTACGTGTGAGGGCGTCGGCCCGTGAACTAGCTACCGAAATCAATCGAAAAAAATAACAAAGGAATATAATAATAAAAGTAAAGTTCAATGCAATGTTTCGGATACCATTGGGTTGCATAATGTGTAAGTACTCCATAGATGCGAGAGTCTGCGGAATAGTTGGTTCTGTACCGACAAATAAACCACAACATGTTACAAGCATGATCACCAGAGGGGGCGGGCGCGCCGCGGCGCGTGCGGTGCCGCGATTTGATACATAGTCACTGCAAATTTGCAAGTATTCAACATAGACATATTAAATAACCATATACTAATGTCATAGGAAATCAAATGATTACAGTGACTATGATTTACAGAATTTGGTGCAATAAGTACATACATTTTGTAGATGCTTGAAATAAACTGCATGGGACTCAAGTCACCAGTGTGCAAGTAAGCTCTGAGGAGAACGAATCGAATTTCCGTTCAATTTGAATTTTTACTGTGGTAATCAAGTTTTACTGTGGTCGAAGCAACAGATTATATGTATATTACAAGATCGTTTAAAGGACAGCATATGGTATAGCATCTATTTGACTTATTCATTCCAAATTCTTTTGAGAAATCGCAGTAGTTTTGCTCGTGAAATGGCGCCGCGGCAAGCTCGCTCTGCCTTCAAAGACGAATTCAGTTTCAATAGACACACACAATGTATCGTACACCATTCAAAGAGGTTCTAGAAGTCGGCCATGAGGTAACACAAAGGAAACACTACTCAGTATGAACAACTAGAGATTAAAGTAACCAATTTAGGTGTGGTATATTCCAATGATTACCTATTAAATGATTCCGATCTGAAATTGGAAATTGTTCAAGTAAATGATAAAGTTTTCAGTTTAGAGCATGCTTCGCAGCGATGGTCTTGAAGATCAAATGGAATGGCAACAATTTAGTTGTATGGTCTCTAAAGCTCTGGCGTACGGCAACTAGTAGCAAGATTAATGCCAATTTTAGGAGTATATTAATGAGTAATTTAAATATGTTCAATTTGGCGGTCAAATGCCAATATGTTATTGGTATTGTGAATGTAAAATTTGACGTTATTGCCGATTAAGACGATAAGAAATATAGACACCATTTCTAGTTATAAGTAAAAAAAGTTATCAATTTTCACATTCACAATAAATCAGTAACTATTATATCAGTAATGAAGGAAGTAAGTCAGTGAGTGTTAAAAAACGGAAACCAAAAATGTAATCGAAAGAAATTTGACAGAAAAGAAGAAAACAAAACTAATGAGTCCGGTCGGAGAACCGATCGTAGAATGGAGCAAACGAACCGAACAACAAAAACATAACAAAGAAGAAATTGCGACTGTTTTCAGAAGGGAAGAGACGACGGGGGCGTCGAGTATAAGGTGACTGTACTACCAAAACTGCAATACTGTCGCGTCGTCAGCAGCGAATGCGGCGCGGGCGCGTCGGACGCCGTGGACAGGCACTTGTGCAGTTTGCGGGTACCTTGCGAGCGGGAGCGGCGCACCGCGCGCGCCGCCGCGCCGCCCGCCGCCGCGCCCGCCGCGCCGCTCGTCGCGCCGCCGCCCGCGCCCTTCTCCGGCCCGTTCATCTACAACACAACACGCTGCGTCGCCGGCTTACCACACCACACCACACCACACCACGCCCACCACGGGAGACGCGACTTTCTCTATTTTTTTTATTTATTGTTTGAACCAGAGATTATATCATTAATTCCGCCTATTTATATTAATTTGAAAAAAAAAGAGAAAATTTTATTTAAACCGACCATTACGATGTATGTTTTATACCAATGCCTATTTTTTATTGAAACGTAAAGTAAAAGAAGCCATCTAATTAGTCTCCAAAGCGCCGGAAGGTTAGAAACGTCCCACAAAAGCACGTGACCCTAGCTCGCGTCCGCCGCCACCGATACGGTTATAGCACACACAGACACGGACTGCCCGACGGCCCTAGAGCTGTTAGTATCGAGTGATCTCTGTGCCAGTTAGTGTCCGGCCGCAGCCTGTGTAACTGTGAGAGTGAGCCAGGTAATGCTCGTGTCCATACCTATGCGTCGGGGCTCCTCTGCGACCGGGGGCTCCTCGCGGGGGTCACGCGTAGGACACATGCGCGCTACTAACTCCCCTGAGAAATTTGAGGGAGTATCAGAGAAACCTGTGACCCGCTCGGTCGGTGAAGCTACAAGCAGTGCAGCTATTCTTGGCCCGTCTACGAAGCCGTAACTAGCGGTTACTTCCAAACAGACAACACAGAGATCACCTACGTTACTTGTTCAATTACCGAGGATGTCTGCGAATAGATATTTAAGGCAGTTAGAGTCTTCGTCGGAGGAGTCCTTGTCCTTTGGAATAGAAAACAAACATGTGAGGGACTCTTCCGTGTGTACGCACCACATCAACGCTCATTCTATATACATACTCTCCAGCGGACACGTCTCTTACACTTATATAATAATATTATAATATAAAATAATACAGTAAACCAAAATAAACAAGCCAAATGTCACAAGAAGCGGAAGCATGTTAAAAATAAATAGTTCACTCGCATTTTATAAATCTAAGGTTTAATCGTCGTGTTAGGGATCGCTCGGCGTCGATTTAAAATTCGTTTAACAAACATCAGTTAGGACACACCACACGTCAACGAATAAAATCTAACTACCATCACCTCTAATCCGAGTCTACGATAGAAACGCCAAACCATTACCATTCCAATCGAGAGTCGTTCGACTAAGACTATACCGCACTAGTGCGAGCGAGCGATGGGCGATGTCGGGTGACGAGGGCCTCTACTTACTGAAGCGACGCATGAGGGAGCCCGCGAAGGAGTTGGCGGGCTGCGGACGGCGCGGCGCGCGGGGCTTGGCTGTGCCCGGCAGCGACAGCCGCGGCTCACGGGCGCGGCGCGGCGGCGGCGCGGGCGCGGGCGGCGGCGGCACGGGCGCGGGCGGCGGCCGCTCGGCCCAGCGCTCCAGCAGCTCGCGGTGCATGCGCTCGTACGGGTCGTCCGCGCGCCGCTCACGCAGCTCGCGGTGCATGCGCTCGAACACGTCCGCGTCCGCGCCCGCACCCCCGCCCGCGCCCGCGCTGTCCGGCGACGACGCCTCCGAATCCGCCGCGTCCGCTGCTTCTGCCGAAACCGTCGCTTCCGAAGCTTCGACCGCCTTCTCCACGGGCTCGCAATCGACTTGCGAATTCCCTTTGTCGCTCTCCGGTTCGGCGTCGTTCGGAGCGAACGCCGCTTTGAGTTTCAGATCCACTTTGGATATCTGTCGTTTCAGATTGAAAGTCTTCCACGTGGTGGACTTTCGACGGGCGTCCGGCTTGTCGGAGTCCTGGGGCTCGGGGCTCGCGGGGGAGGGCTCCTCCGGCTTGGAGGGGGGAGGGAAAAACATCAGGTGAGGGTAAAGGTGGCGCGACCACTGACATGACTCGTGCGTGTGACATTGGGACATGGCGCTACTCGCTCGCTAGTGTGAACATGTCCTAATGTGCCCTACGATCTCAACTGGCCGTGCTTTTCGATGTTTATTTTACTTCATAGAGAGGCGAAGAAAATAATGACTATGCCATGCCTGTGACTAGCCGGGGTCGGCGCTACCTCTACAAACTATAAAACTTAAATTATAAAAACTCTGGAAAAAAAAGTAAAATGCCGGCGGCCCGAGCAACTAAATAAAAAAAAAAACAAAATAGCAAATGATAGTAACGTGAAAATATATTAATACTGTAACTACAGTCCGACGGTTTATTTGGACTCCATATGTCAGGATTGTATTCATAGAGAGCAGCACTATTGGGCTTCACAGATGACCGGCTGACTAGTGGTGTTCATTGAATGAGGTCAGGAAAATCGTAGTTACGTTTACGACCATTCAATATTTCAAAACAATTTGAATAGTTGAAATCTTTTTTAGGATGTCGCATATTAAAAACTAAGAAAACGAACATAGATTTAAAAGTATGAAGTGTTGCCATAATACCAACCAATAACATCGAAAATATATAATTCCATAGCTTAGTTTTAGATAAAAAGTATGAAACAAAAAGACAGAGAAAGGAAAGATGCAAACGTAACTACGAAGACACCAGGCCTCGCGCTCTGGTGCTGCCATCTACTGATTCCGTATCTCAATAATGTCGCTTCACTTCTATGTTTTGGTAAATCAAGACGAGAAAATGTATGTATAGAGCTTGTGAAACGTTACGAAATGCGGCCGATATTATTATATTGATACTAGTTACAGCATTTTTGATATATATATCGATTTCAATTAGTTTCTCGTGTGGATTTTTCAAAAAATAATAATATATTTTAATTTCTCTTGTTTCTTATTAACTAATTATTTATATAACTTAAAAATTAATTCTATTACTAAAATCACCTAAAGGCATGACGACTATCTGCCTGTTTTATTCGTGTTCAGCGTGTAAGAGAAAACTATTATATTCTATAGTTTTCTCTTACACGCACCTATTATTCCTTAAAAAATATTTAATGTATAAACGACAGTAATCGTTTTCAAAAACGCATCTGTTTTCATATCTAGTAACAACTAAAACTATTATTGAGACTTAATTCGGCATGGTCTCAGTAGTTCAGTGGTTAAAAATACTCACGTGGTCAAGAACTCACGCCGCTGGCTATCAGGCAGATAGCCAGCGGCGTGAGTTCAAATTCCGCTCGATTCCAGAATTGTTTCACCTCATTATTATTTTTTAAAATCAAGTAATAGTTTGCAAATATATAATATGTACTGATGTACAACAAATTTATATTCAAAAATATGAATTTCTCGTCTCGATTCAACATAGTCGCATAATATTTCTCAACGTGGACCTGTAGTATCGTATGTTTCTCGCGTGCGTTAGTAATTTTCTCGTCTCAATTCAACATAGTATTTTTTATCAGTTCCCAAAGTTGGAGTATATTCTATAGTAGATTGAAATAGAGCCTCGCACAATCGTGAGTACCGTACCTGGTCAGACGCGGGCGAGCGCGGACGCAGCGTGCGGTCGGGCGGCAGCTGCAGCGCGGCGGGCGGCAGCGCGCACAGCAGCCAGCGCCGCGACACATCCACCACCACCACGCCGCGCTCGCCGCCCCACGCCATCCTGCCGTCGGCCGAGTGACACTCTTATACTTGCTACTACCTACTCGCTACATGCCGGAGGCCAAACGGTCGCCAAAAAATCACTCCCTGCACTGACGGTTGCCAGAGTGCCAAAAGCTCACCGATTACATCTCTAGAGTTCGAAATCACCTTTTAGGCAAATTGTGTCTGTGTTAGGTGATGTCCCTCTTCCACAACATTTCATTCATAAATAGTGCAAAATTTAATACAACAAATCGATTGTCGCAAGTCAGGGTTGTCACAAAACATTTAAGAAGTGATCCTGTATTTTAAATTTGACATTTTATTAAACTGTACAGATAACCTAACTAAAATGTATTGGACATAATGTTATTACCAACATCGTTCTTGCATAAAACCTACATTTATTTAAACGAAGAAATCTTATTATAGAAATATGGATTATTGTTCTATAAACGTGAATATAAATTCGATACTAAAAATGTAGCCCACAAAGCCAAATTTCAATTTTTAACTCTAACACATTGAAAACTTAATCAGCTACATTAATTTTAGATTACTAGATCTCATTAATATGTAATGTAATTACAAATTAAAATTGAGTTTGGTGACTATAGTCCAAATATGACAAACTATAATAATGTTCATTCATATGCAAATTGCGAGATATAAAATGCCAACAATGTTCGTTTTTAAATCAAAATAAAAAATACTCACAACTGATACGAAGAATTGATAGTAAGTGTGGTGATCGGGTGCGGCATGCCCTGTTGCAGCGCCACCAGCGTGGGCTGGAAGCCCGGCGGCCGCTTCACCCCACCCGTGCCCGCCGCCCCCCGCACTCGCCAATTGCATGGAGTATTTGTCGACCCCGACCACACGCCTGACTGGAATCAAATCAAATTTCGCTCAAACGTTAACACTTATAAAACTTGGTTATGGCTCACCTCAGTTCTTTATACTCAAGATTAAATAATAAAAAAAGGTGAGTTTTCCCCACCTTAATGCCAGCTACACAGTATCGCCGCGCTCGGACAGATACAGACGCGAATATATGAACATTGCGTAATTTGTGCGAGAGCTTTCATTTGCCGCAAGCCATGTATGTAGGATCCATCAAAGGACGGTGAACTGTTCCACAATAATGAATTGTTGAGCCTTCACACCAGTGTTAAGCTGGGGAAAAATCCATATATATAGTTCAAAGCTGGGTAACTCGTGTAATGATGACTAGGTATACTTATGCTTACTACGTATTAGTTATAGTACTAGAAGCCTAGCCTAGCCTTTCTGGCATGAGAGGAGCCAACACTGGTGATAGAGAATTGTATTCGGTATTTCTTCTCGGCTTCAGTCGTTCCAAAAATCCTGTAGTGTGTAGCTTGAGCGTAGAGAAATGCTATATAATAGTCCTCACCTCACTGACGCGGCGGCTGTCGCCGAGCTCCGCGTCGGGCGAGGGCTCCTCCTCCAGCGACTCCGAGATCACCGGCACCTCCAGCACCTGTACATACATACACTTTCATATATAACAGAATCGACGTGAAAAAGTTTTGTGTATGTGTCATTTTACAATACACGATGTATATTTACATGTAAATAAATAAATAAATAAATATATTAGGACAAATTACACAGATTGAGCTAGCCCCAAAGTAAGTTCTAGACTTGTGTTATGGGATACTAACTCAACGATACTATATTTTATAATATATACATATATAGATAAACATCCAAGACCCGGGCCAATCAGAAAAAGATCATTTTCCATCATGACCCGACCGGGGATCGAACCCGGGACCTCTCGGTTCAGAGGCAAGCACTTTACCACTGCGCCACTGAGGTCGTCATAAGGTAATATACTAACACATGTGGCGGAATTTTGAATGTCCTAATTTCACTCGGACTCATTAGTGTGACAGTGAGTCGGCCCCTAGTAATCACTCAGGTGAAATGGTTCACCTAGGCGAACATTTGCGACTTTTAAAATACTTAATTGACATTAAAAGCACCTACATAAAAAACGGACAAAACTCTCAAGTAAATGTAAAGTTAATATCAACTACGAAGTGAAAAGAATAAAAAATTAATGACTAAAGATTTCTTAAACCACCAAAACCAACAATAATTGATTGTTCAAGAACAACCCTTGTACTATTTTTTATCATGTAATCTATAACATTTAAATGTAGGTAATATTGTAGTTTATGTTTTCTCTTAGTGAGAAAACAATGTCAATCTATGAGAAACACAATAAACGGACAATCGAGTAGCGAGAGTGATAGGGATCAACACAGTTCAAATGAGTTTCTATCGGAAAAGCAATCATTGTTCCGAAAAACCAGAAGCTTTTAGAAATATAATATAAAACTTTTACCTGAAAAACGGCTCTGAAGATCTGATTTCAGTATAAATGCTTTTATTTTGACGGTAGAATAAACCAAACATAAAAGGCTAAAACACTTTTTAAACCCATAAACAGGGGACCAAAAGACTTGTCGCCTCGACGGTAATTCGCATCCGATAAGGGAAAAAGGGTGAGAAACCGCGAGAAACACCCACGACTGCCTGCCAGCGACTCACGTGTGTTTCGGAGTGTGCCTCAGCCTTGCGGAACTTGAAGAGCAGCACGTGTCCGTGCGGCAGCGCCACCGCCAGCCGCCGCGACTCCGCGCACAGCGCCAGCTGCTGCACCGCCAGCGGCGCGCTGTCCGCGTACGCCGGGCACGCTGCGCTGCGCTCGAACACTGACGGGCGATGTCACTATTTGTTAAACTATTATAGGACTGAAGCGGTGATGGTGTAATGGTTAAGGCGCCCGCCTGTGAACCGCAATATCCCAGCTTTTCATTTTACTCGCGCCACATTAGTTTTTATACCGATCTGATTTTTATACACCATCACTCGCTTTCGGTGAATGAAAACATCGTCCGGAAACCTGCACTCTGGTTGATTATGAATTTGTATGTGAAATGGACAATGGTCAAATATTATAAAGTACAATAGTGAGAAAACACACTTAACATTCTCATAAGTGTTGTTCTGTGGCTTACCTTTAGAACATTTTAATTTGTACAATATTTGTAGGGTGCCCGCGCTCGCGTCCCAAAACTTTACACTGCCGTCCGCGTGTCTGAAATGTTAAAATTTAAATTGAATAAATTAAGAGGGTATATACAGGGTCATTTATGAAACTTCAGCAACTTCGCAGAAGCAAGAAATTACGTTTGATGTTGCGAATTTCGACATAAATATAATTTTTATCCCCTTACCTTACCATAGATCCCCTTGCACTACGCATCTGAGCGTCTTCCTAGATATTCCTTCGCCGTTAAGCGTCGTCATATGCACATTCCAAGTTGTCATACCATTAGCAATCATCCCCCCCCCTCTCCTGCAGTGCAGCTAGTACGTCATATGCACATTCCAAGTTGTCATACCATTAGCAATCATCCCCCCCCCTCTCCTGCAGTGCAGCTAGTACACTCACCCGGTCAGTATGATCTCGCTGTAGGAGCAGGAGGCGGGCGCCCACTCGCCTCTCCTGCAGTGCAGCTAGTACACTCACCCGGTCAGTATGATCTCGCTGTAGGAGCAGGAGGCGGGCGCCCACTCGCCTCTCCTGTAGTGCAGCTAGTACACTCACCCGGTCAGTATGATCTCGCTGTAGGAGCAGGAGGCGGGCGCCCACTCGTCTCTCCTGTAGTGCAGCTAGTACACTCACCCGGTCAGTATGATCTCGCTGTAGGAGCAGGAGGCGGGCGCCCACTCGTCTCTCCTGTAGTGCAGCTAGTACACTCACCCGGTCAGTATGATCTCGCTGTAGGAGCAGGAGGCGGGCGCCCACTCGTCTCTCCTGTAGTGCAGCTAGTACACTCACCCGGTCAGTATGATCTCGCTGTAGGAGCAGGAGGCGGGCGCCCACTCGTCTCTCCTGTAGTGCAGCTAGTACACTCACCCGGTCAGTATGATCTCGCTGTAGGAGCAGGAGGCGGGCGCCCACTCGTCTCTCCTGTAGTGCAGCTAGTACACTCACCCGGTCAGTATGATCTCGCTGTAGGAGCAGGAGGCGGGCGCCCACTCGTCTCTCCTGTAGTGCAGCTAGTACACTCACCCGGTCAGTATGATCTCGCTGTAGGAGCAGGAGGCGGGCGCCCACTCGCCTCTCCTGTAGTGCAGCTAGTACACTCACCCGGTCAGTATGATCTCGCTGTAGGAGCAGGAGGCGGGCGCCCACTCGTCTCTCCTGTAGTGCAGCTAGTACACTCACCCGGTCAGTATGATCTCGCTGTAGGAGCAGGAGGCGGGCGCCCACTCGTCTCTCCTGTAGTGCAGCTAGTACACTCACCCGGTCAGTATGATCTCGCTGTAGGAGCAGGAGGCGGGCGCCCACTCGTCTCTCCTGTAGTGCAGCTAGTACACTCACCCGGTCAGTATGATCTCGCTGTAGGAGCAGGAGGCGGGCGCCCACTCGTCTCTCCTGTAGTGCAGCTAGTACACTCACCCGGTCAGTATGATCTCGCTGTAGGAGCAGGAGGCGGGCGCCCACTCGCCTCTCCTGTAGTGCAGCTAGTACACTCACCCGGTCAGTATGATCTCGCTGTAGGAGCAGGAGGCGGGCGCCCACTCGCCTCTCCTGTAGTGCAGCTAGTACACTCACCCGGTCAGTATGATCTCGCTGTAGGAGCAGGAGGCGGGCGCCCACTCGCCTCTCCTGTAGTGCAGCTAGTACACTCACCCGGTCAGTATGATCTCGCTGTAGGAGCAGGAGGCGGGCGCCCACTCGTCTCTCCTGTAGTGCAGCTAGTACACTCACCCGGTCAGTATGATCTCGCTGTAGGAGCAGGAGGCGGGCGCCCACTCGCCTCTCCTGTAGTGCAGCTAGTACACTCACCCGGTCAGTATGATCTCGCTGTAGGAGCAGGAGGCGGGCGCCCACTCGCCCCCCGCCACGGGCCACAGCCTCTCGCTGAAGCCCGCACTCTTCTTGTTGGCCGCACGACCCACGGAGTAGAACGCCGGGATCTGAAACATAGGCGTTGCTTTTTACCTGAAAACCATAGGAATAATCATAAAAATCTTGGAACATTTTAGCGACATTGTGAATATTTATCGAAAGCTGGCGAATGTATTAACTGGAAGAAGTTCGTAATTATTCTGGCCTCTTTACTCAGCATATATACGAAGTGGATCTTCTAAATGAATGTGTCAAACTATTGTCCTGTCTCGTTGATTTAAAATTAAATGCAGTATATTATAATGCTTATCGCTCGGATATAGTATCCCTTGTGTGTATGGTTTAAATGTGATTATCGACGATGTATTTTCATAAGATCCACATTGTACAACTTTGGAGTGCAGTATACTGACCAGGTCCGAGGGGCAGTCAGCGAAGTATGAGCAGCAGCTGACGGGTGACTCGTGCAGGTCCATGGGGTAGGGGTTCTCGAACACCGGATATCCGGGGGACAGCAGGTCTATAACCACCAGGTCGTTCTGCAAGAGGACTACTATCGCGTACGGCTCTTGGTAGTCTGGAAACGAGAAGATATTAGACACATTGGTTGTTATTAATGTTATATCGCCTATGTAGAGACTGGCTACTAAATGCCCCATTGCTCAGTCGTTATTCTACTATCGCTGGTTGAGATCTCTTCATGGGATAAGTCCGTCATTATATATTACCTTTGTGTTGTACCTTTAATATTTTTATGGGTTTTTTGGTAAAACAAACAAACAAACAAACAAACAAACAAACAAACAAACAAACAAACGAAAGAATGAACACGATCGAACGAACAAAAAAGCAGTATGTGTCCCTCACCCGCAGCGTGCGGCGTCTCACAGAGCGTGACGAAGTCGACGACGCTGTGCTCCATCTCGAGCACGGTGGTGGTCTTGCCGCTGAGCACCGTGACGCTGTGCGAGCGCCCCGCCTTCTCCGACGGCAGCCCGCCGGAGAATATCACCAGGCTCTCGCTGGACACCGGCAGGCACGATTACATTAGTACACAGTTCAATAGCGGACTTCCAAATGTGCCTTTAAAATTTAAAAGTTTACTTTATACATGGCTTCCGATTTATAGATAATAGAAAAGCATTTAAAATATTATATGATTTCATCGCCATTTTATAAAATAAAGTTCTAGACCGATTTGGCTATAGTATTAGAACCGAGGAGATCCGAAACAATAATAAACGTGTAATGTTTAAAACTATTTCCATACATATTTGGATTACACAAATTTCAACTCTATGAGAAACATTAAAGTTAAACAACTTTCTTATCAGGTTCAGTTACAAAAAAGTCAGTTAAAATGAGAATGAGCTCACCCCGTCCGCGAAGTTTTCCACTCGAGCCTGAGTATCGGTTTGCAAGGCTCCAGTTTCCCGTCTTTGTTCGCTTTTGCTGAAAAAAGTAAAGGAAATAAACACAATTTATTTAAAACTATTACAAGAGACTGCATGGATCTTTCTTAACAAAATTGAAACTTTTGTTAACGGAGAAATGCTATTATTCTTTGGACGAGTTTTTAAACGATAAAGAACAAAAATTTTGACATTTATTATATCGATTGGACATTCACAATATTAATACTTTTATTACTAAATTATCTAAATTATTTATATTACCTATGTAATTTAATTAACTCATTATGACGTGTTTTTTATCGATTTATTATAATATTATTATGAGATGACATACATTATTGATAATAGAAATTGCATCCATATAAATAACTATCGAAAATTAAATTTTATAATAAATCCGGCTGCCGTTCCATATTCTTGTTAGCAAATACCCGACAGGGTTCATATTGTACCTATTATGTAAGCAGTGTTAGCTAGCTAAGAGAACTCATGTACATTATGAATGGCAATAAACGATTTGAATTGAATTGAATTCTTTATGCTGGCCTCGACACTCTCATAGTACAAGTAGTTAACGCCCCGTCTACATGAGCCGTCATGAGTTTAAGTTTCCCGTCGTGCCAACAAACTAGTTACATAGCGTGATATCAACAGATTATCCTATCTAAATAGGTGTATCTCGCTCTTACCATGAGGATACGACAGTGATTGGGGTCTCGGCGCTCTCGTAGTCCAAGTGGCTAACGCCCCGTCCACATGCGCCGTCATGAACTTCCCGTCGTGCTGCCACGCGGCCGCGCGGACGCCGTCCCCCGGCCCGCCGCTGCCCAGCGCGCCTCGCCACTCCGCCGCGCGCGCGCGCAGGTCCCATACCACTACTAAGCCGGTTTCGAAGGCTATCAGCAACTGAAATTCATCAAGCAGGATACAGGTGCACGGCTTATAAATGTTATGATATAGTAGAAGTTATTACAGATTGGCGACTCTTCAAGTAGAGTGTTCAATATTTGCATGAAATTTATACGTAGATAGCAATGCCCAAAAATGAAAAAAAATGTGAAATTTGTCTTGAAAGCTAAATTTAAAATCATATATTAATCTGTCAAAAATGTTTATCAAATTTCATTAACATCGAAAATTAAATCTAATTACAAATAGACTGAAATTTTAAGCCGTACGTAAATAATTCGAAACTTCTGCAAGTCCGAGGCGGTAAGCCCGGGCGGCCTGCAAACCCGATAGCTCGGGGTCCGGGGATTAGCCGGGATAAATTAATTAGGCAAATGGCAATGATTGGAGGGGAATACGAAAGCGTTTAAGATTATGGTGATTTTACTGTGTTTTATTCAAAATAAAAAAATGATATTATATCCTTTAAATCATTACTGAATGAGATTAAAAATCGCAAGTCAATTATTAGTTAGTCTTTAGTCAAAACGTTCAGTAATTCAGGCCGTACGCTCAAATAACAACAGTATTTAACAAATGTTATATGGCATTCCAAGCAATTTTTAGTTTCAGGCATTTCCAAGCAATCTTTAGCTGTGCTACACAAATGCGTAAATCTGACTTGGGAAAATTTATTTTCTACAATAAGCTATAGCCGTACATCTGGATTCATAGGCATCGTTCTAATAAAACATGATTTCACAAGAAGGTTTGCAGATTCTGCGCGTACGAAATCCACGGGGGGATACCTATATAGTGGTCCTATTCTAGCGGAACCACAAACCACGCTTCGCTATTATCTGGCGTGCCGTATCAATCATGAACAACCACAATGCAGAGATTCATCTTTCTGATATTAAGTAGGTACGATCGCACGATTCACATGTTTTAGAAAGACGACACTCACTACGCTGTAATAACGGGAGGTAGGTATGATGATGGCAATAACGAGACCCACCTTGCTGGCGTCCAGGGGGTTGTCGCTGATCTCCACCACCGCTCCGGGATGATTCTGTCTCGTGCTGAAACAAGGAAAAAATCAAATAGTAACGCTGAACACTTTTATTTAGAAATGCACACGTTTTCATGAAAAGTGTGTTCAAACACAATGTAAATTTTTGAATAAATGAAATGCAACAGAGCAATAGCAGAGAGAACAATAGCAGACAAACAAAACGTAAATTAACATACCGTAAGCTAACATACCGTTCCTCGTTAGCTGATGGTTTATCAGCTAGGTAGTGTAACTATATTTTATAACAAATACATATATAGATAAACATCCAAGACCCGGACCAATCAGAAAAAGATAATTTTCCATCATGACCCGACCGGGGATCGAACCCGGGAGCTCTCGGTTCAGTGGCAAGCACTTTACCACTGCGCCACCGAGGTCGTCAAAGTGTGTAAATGGAGAAGTCAAATCATAATATGAATAACGAATAGAGCAACGATTTTTTGCTATTATTTTATTAAAATGCAGGCAGTATTTGAAAGCTCTTAAATAGACACAGAGAGAGAGAGAGAGAGACGGTGCTGTCGTTAAATACCGCACAATATATTATCAGTTAGTCGACAGATTAACAACGAAGCCGCTGGAACGTCAACATTGACAGCGAGAGTTGGGTGACCGAGTTTGCGTTATCTCCGCGTCTAGTTCCACTTCTAACATCACTAGGGTTGTCGACACGTGTGTGTTATGGTCTACAGGTTCTGTAGCATATAGTTAGACAATTATTTCTATACAATATTGTTCATGAAGCTATAGATAGTATTGGAGCCAGGACTCCCAAGAACTTTTTGATGAAAGATATATTTATTGCTAACTGCACTACCTACCGTCTTTTATTCGCATACATACTAGTCAACCAGTGTGCAGGTTTATTCACAATATTTTCCTTCATCGAAAGCAAGTGGTGGGTACATAAACTCAAATGGCACAAGTAGGATTCGAACTTGAAATCATTCGATAACCCACGTGCCACGTGTTGAATCACTGCATATTTGTAGCCATCGGGGGTCGTAATTAATGTGTTTTGTGTTATTTATATAATTTAATATGGAATGATCATAGGGGACGTTCTAACCACTGGATCATGACCGCTAAGCCGTTGGCAGCCCTATCGTCCACCCGGCGGAGGGTGGGAACGGCGCCGCGACGTCGCGCGTCGCCGCAACAAGTGGCGCCGCGCCGCGCCGTCGCCGCATTCGGCCGCTTCATCCGTATTATTGTTATACCACAGAATTGAGTTGAGGAATCTGATTTCATTTGTATTATCTTTGCCTTCAACATTGAGTGGATTTTGAGACGACGAAAAAAAGTAAAAGATAAAATCTAATTACTAAGAATCTTTTATTTATGTAGCTCTCTATAACGTGAGATTTTAAAGTGTGTAACTTGTGGTCCCGCCCTGGAATCGAGCCTTTTCATATGCTGCCGCGGATGTCGTACGAGGTGACTAAGAGCCTTAGTTGCCGATAGGTAACAATAGCAATCCCGAGTGTTGATGTCCAGCTAGGGGCTAATATATTATTATTTTAACAAATCTCTCTATTCGGTAAAATCATTCATTTTTACGCAACAACAGTCGTGCAATATTGTGCATTAGTTATAAGAATACCAAACAATACAATGTAAAGATTTGGTTAACTGAAATGCCCAAGAGAAACGTTGCAAACGGAAAATGCTCGCTTCCAACAAACGTTACCTGCTTAGAATTCCAGCTGGTCTGTTTTTGAACAAGCCGAATGGTCACCGGACGCGAGAGTACCTTGAAGGTTCTCGGAGAGTGTACAATGCTTGTCAGAACTATCGTCGGGGACATCGATGCCTCTAACAAAGGCTTTCTGCACACTTTAGTATAGCTAGGACGGCTTAGAACTCACTTCATAGTCATAGTCTAGTTCGTAGTCGATAGAATAAAAGATTTAACTCGACAATTTTTCGTTAAATCATTGTGATGAAGTCTTTTGATGGTATGGGTTGTCGTAAAAGTGCTATAATTCAAAATCTAGACTGGATAACTGGTATATAAATCGGTCATATCATAGGCTATAGTGTATAGGCCACATCCCCAAGGCCGTTGTATGCGAAAAGCCTGTGCCTAAAGCCTGTTTGTTTGATCAGCAGGTAGTTTTAAAATATTGAGATCAAGAGCTGTACAAATGTATATTATGGCTAGAATAATTAAAAAACAATAGTACCTATAGACCAGCAAAACAATGGGAATTAATATGGCGGCTTAGAACTAAATTGCGAAACGAATTATTATTGTATACGAAGGTACGTCGCTGCGTGAAAGGCTGGCAAGGGCAATCTTTTACTGAAAATAAACGAAATATTTTTACATTGTTAATACCAAGATATCAGTCTTATTTATGAACAAATATTAGCTCAGATATTACGACGTTAAAATATCACCGCGCTTTCGCATTACGCAATTTTCCGACTCGAGAGGCATTATGAAAATGTTTTGTGATATTCCCTAGCGCTCACCGCTTCCCTTTTCGCGTTTCATGTAATTTTAAGGGCTTTTGAAATCACAACAATGTTATAGCGATAACGTCTGGCGCGGACGTCGTTAGTACTCGGTGGTAAATTAAAATAAATTGCGTTATACATCAACAATGGCAACCCTGCGCGATTTTGTTCAGGCGACGCCGTGATTGGCGGAAGTTCGTTACGACGCGCCAATCAGGAAGCCGCGCGGGGCCCACGCTGCGCTAGGGCTGCCCCGGGGCATGTTATAACGACCTTTATTGTCTGTGAAGTTATCGTGTACAATGAGTGCCGGCGACAGAGACACTGCACCAATTAGAGGGCTTGTTCGGGAATAAAGAAAATCAGAGAGCAATAGCTCCGTGTAGTTCATTATAAACTTTAGAGCAAATATGACGTTAGCTTTATACAGTAATCTTCGACTACTTCTAACTATGTGAAACCCAAGCGATATAATACAGTATAGTCAACATTACAACGTTGGTTAATGACAGTTTTCTAATTTTCAGTGCCATAGATAGATGTCGCCACCAGTTCAATTATATCTCGGAATAGCTTTTATAGAACATTCGCTTTAGAATGAAATGAATGAACACTCCGCAGCGCAATAAACAGCCATTTTGAACCTGAATATCATCTGTTGCATATTTATCTCAGCTCGATTGCAGCTGGAGCTTTCATCCGGTCGCGATTCACCCGGCCAGATTATATAACCGGCTATCAGACCGTTCATCCGGCTGTGAGATCGGCTTTATCAGCCGGTGTTTGCTCAATGCCACCCGGCCGGTTACTGTTTCAAGTAAACAACTAATTATATTCGGTTTACTGAGCTTTGATAAAGTTTTTGCAAACGCGAGATAACATTGTCATATTTATTATAAGAATGCACGAGTACGCTTTTTGATTTGTAATATTGTATTTGCGACTAGATATAGACAGAATATAAGTAAAAATTAGTGCTTTGTATTTTTTGATAAAAGTACATTTTTGACCTATAATAATATACAAATACGCTTGACCAATTAACGTTATTTTGTTATTACACCAACTTTTGTGATGTTAATACAACATGTTCATTCATCAAGAAATATCATAAACAAGACTTTGATGATGGTACCATGGTTAATTACTTTATTCTTTTCCGTGTTAAGTAAATATGTACACCGAATTATGTCTGATATTGCAATATGATGTCAGAACTTTATGTGTTTATGACTATCGATATGATAGTGAGGTGATCCTTTTTAGAACATTTCTCACCCTTTGCTACTATTTACAATATATTTTTCATTATAACAGAGAAGCGTTTTTGTAGATATGCAATAACATATTAATGGTCACTTGTATTTAATGTAGCGTTTAATTACACATATGCCTGCATGTTTTCCGAATAAAAGAAAAAAAAAAACGAAGAGTTAAGTTTAAAGAAAATAGAACGAGAGCGTTGAAGGCTCTCCTTGGTTTGTGTATTTTTACATTCATGGCAGTCCTGTCCAGTGAAGCAAATCAATCAAGAGTCGCCGCCCAGCCGCCGGCGTCTATGTGAATTTTAACAAGCAATCCTATCGAGCACCATAAATCAATCGCCACCACCTGTAGCTCCGTGTCATAGATTATAGTCTGAAAGCCCGCGACGGAAATAGCTACCTTATATTACCTATGCTAATCTATATTTATACTTCTACTTAGGAAGAGGAAGTGTTTAAGAAGGTTTTTTGTAGGGGGAAATACTCAACCGATTTTTCTTCTTCCCAAACTGGTGAAAATTCTTACATTAAGAAGAAAGAAAAATAATTTTAACATTTCTATGTCAAAAGAAATTTAAACAATTATATGGTAAAAAACATCGTGAATATCCATCTCGTTCAATAAATTCATTCTTTGTTCAATAAATTATTGCTGATGGTTTTGTGTTGGAGGCATACTTTCAGCTTTTGTAAAATAACAAAGGTCAGACCGTCACGGGCTCTTGTACTATGAAATATCCAGCAACATTCGAGTATTTCTCGGAAGGTTGGCAGCGCTCCAATCAATTAGTTGCTTACAAGTTTCGGCCATAGAACCTCAAGTGTTAACTTGTTGCTGTCGGAAACTTTATCACATAGTGACATTTAGGTGATATAGAATTTTACTATCAGTTATTAAGTAGTGTTAGCCATATCACACTCGACAAGAAGAAAAAATCAGGTTTCTTAGACGTGATAGTTTCCAAACTGGTTTATTTTTGAGTAAATATACAGCAATTAAGTCGACTTCACGATAATTATTTATAACATAGGTAAAACATCTGTAATTTGTCCGAATGAAAAATCCATATTTGAGTGTTTTGTCAGTAGTTTCCTCAGTCGTTATACGTCGGAGCCTAGGGTACGCTTCCTTAATTTTTCTTCTCCATTTCACTCGGTCCTCGGAACTTACCTGTCAGACAGTTGGCTGAGGACCAACTGTCTGTCAGTCAGCACTTTTTTGTTTTCCAATACTAGATGAGAAACACGTCGACAATGGTCAAACAAAAAAACTGCGATTAACCAAAGACAAAAAGGTCCGCAATATATCACAAGCCATACTCCCTCAGAGTGGAAAGTTAAGATCTGTAGGAACTCCGCGGGCCGACTTAGAGTTATTATAAATGATGGATGGAATCCCGGGAGAGGGAATTTGCGGTCCTTATGTTTGTCTGCGTGAGTTAACGTTATAACTTTTAACTTGACCTGACTGATATGCACGTTGAATTTCCTAAAAGAATAATTTGTTATCGATTATTATTATATTATTATTGATTTAAAAATATTATTTTTGATGTAACGTTGCATTAAGAATGATTGCACTTTGAGCGCATTTGAACTAATATATATTATATTACAAAATAATATTTCTTATAAAGAAAAGGGTTCATGCAAATCCAGTTAATATTTTTGTGGTTTAAGATATATATAATGCTTTTGGAATATCTAATGAAAATATGCCTTAAAATAAGTCACACCACTACTGCAATCGACCTGTAGTTAAATGCATCGCCACTTGCTTTTAAATAATAAAAATATACGAATAAAAAAAACGTTATGTTTACAACATATTAGATTCTCAGTACCTAGGTAGCCAGCACTCGGGGGCCTACTGCCGGCTCGCGATTTTAACGACATCGTAAACTTTTACAACGCACGCAGGTACGACTGGATCAAATCTGAGGGCACTTCATGCCTTTCAGGCTTATCCCTCGGTAGTCGTGCGCCATTCTCTGTTCACCTTCGACCTCGTCATATCGCCGTCCCACTCACATTTAATGGTATATCGTACATCGCTCGCTCGTGTTGATACATAGATTTAAAATAAAGTTCTATCAAACACATGTTGTTTACTAGGCGAGGTTCGAAATGTTTACCCGAACACGAAGCTTTATAACGAACGAAGATATGAAGAAGAAGATAATGTGAAAACACCTAGTGATATAATATTGGAACTTTATACCATACTAGCGGCCCGACCTGGCTTCGCTCGGGTCAAAACGTAATAAATTAACCTAAACCTTCCACAGGAACCACACTATATCTATTGGTGAAAACCGCATGATAATCAGCATCCGCATGAAAATCAGTAGTTTTTGAGTTTATCGCAAACAGACAGACAGACGCGGCAGAGGACTTTGTTTTCAAATATGTAAGGATTCCGGGGTGGATGATTTATTTAGTATATTTGAACAATTTAAAACAATTCCACTACCTTTTGCAGCTTGGCCAAAAACCATCAGAATTTCCACTGCAACTCTTGT
The DNA here is from genome assembly GCF_027563975.2 of Plodia interpunctella. Lineage (NCBI taxonomy): Eukaryota > Metazoa > Arthropoda > Insecta > Lepidoptera > Pyralidae > Plodia > Plodia interpunctella. The sequence goes on from NC_071301.1 coordinate 320,601, forward strand.
GTCCACGAATACGAAATGTTATGTTAAACTCAACTATTAATGCATGGCATCGCGTGCAATATTCATAAGTGCATTCAGAAACAAAGGAAGATTGTGGTACAGCCGCCGCAGTGGATGCAAACCACATACAAATGGACGCGATACATTGCGCCGTTCGTATTGTAAATACGTATTCCGTGTAGCTGAATATATTTATTTAAAAGCACTGACGTATAAAAAGCATGTTTAGTATGTACTAACAATACCGTTTAAAAATAACCAATGTTATAATTATATGTGCCAGCACTCAGGCAGCACGTCTTCCATAGGAATATACCTTAATTGAACATGGGACACGAAGAATGATATAAAAAGGTATGCAAAATCAAAATCAAATCATTTATTCAGAAATTAGGCCTTCACAGGCACTTTTTCACGTCATAATCTAAATTAAATGATGTTTACAATGCGGAAGAAATGAAATAAATAATGATTCTATAATCTGAACACATGTTTCTATCACATCAAGCCAGAAAACATGTTTTAAATTACAAACAATTACAAGCGTTATGAGCGAAAAATATTCATCGCTATTACTTCCGCAAGAGGTACTTGTAGTACATACCTGGATCGACTATACTTGTAACAAACCATTTTAGGGGAGGAAGTTGAATTCATAAAGTGTTTAGTTTGCAAAATATGAATTTTTTGAATGTTGTTATGATGTCAACTATCTAGCGACTTTGTTGTAGTAATAAAAAACAAATAAACAATTAACTTGTACCTATTTTATAATTACTGCTCAATCAAAAATCCCCCAGTAAGACCGAGGCTTTATCTGTAATTAAGACCGACGTTCACTGAGCAGAAATATTATAATCCACAGACAATAGTCGGGTAATTGAGGTGTTTCTGATGAGCTGCAGGCCCGGCCACGGCGACGTTGTAATTCACGCATGGACAATACGTACAGCGAACCATAGAGCTTGATAGATTCGGGCTAGAATTTGCTTGAATTGATTTCCATCCAGTTGGATGGAGCGATCGATGGATAGAAATAATGCAATAAGCTGCAATAAGTTGTGAGTTGAGTTACTTCAAGATTTGATGATGCCATTTAATTTAATTTATATTGATGCGCGAATTAGTTTGATGCATGCATAAAATCAAATATTAATAACACAATCTGGCCATAAAGAGTACAAAAACGGACTTTTGACGAACTACATATTTTTACGATTATCAAATCGAATGGTCGTAATTGGTGTTTTTTAGTGTTTATTTTTTTTAGTACAGCGTAGATGTTGTTGTTGCCAGACTCTCTCCTTTACATTTTTTGAATTTCGAATACGCGTTTCTCTTTACTGCATGAACGAAGTGGAAGTGACGCTTAATCCGAGCACGGAATATTTCTTAAGAACATCTGAGACGCAAAAACTACCAAATGAATAGACCGTCCGCTAACAACGCTCAACAAAATGGACTTAACGAAATAAGAATTCACTCATTTCTGTTTTACTTTCATTACAGACCCCTTAGAGAAGAAAAGACATCATAATGAACCGCTCAACTATTGATGAGGAAAAGGATGGCTCTTAATTATGAAAGGAAATTAAAAGGAAGCACTTAATATATATAAGCTTAGTTTCATACAATTATTTCTAACAGATAGCTACTAAAACTACAGAATATATTTAAGAATCTACCTCAAATTTATTGTACAGATGTGAACTGGCAATTTTTTATATATTTGTAGTATATTTACATCCTCGTCATTGAAGTCAACATTAGTTCTGTAGAATATTCTAATATTACTATTTGTATGTGCCACTATTCGTTTTGAATACCAAATATAATTTTGCATGTGATTTTGAATAACACGTCTGTGATACTTAGAGCACTACTGAATAATGGTTTGAATGTTGGTACAACTCGCTAATGGGGTGGGAGGTACAGCGTGACTATTATTCTAGGCGACGTGGGTATTTTCGCTCGTGCTATTATGATTATGAGAAATTGTGAAGCGCTTGTTTCTTTAATAAGCTCCTCGTAGTGCTGTATCTAGTTATTGTTCTCCATAATTATCGCAAAATGGTTTTCTTTTAAAACGTTCAGAAAAAAGCATATAGCACGCAGGTTTCTAGTGGTATTGCGCCACGGAAAAATACAGAAAACATATATTATATAATAGTTGGTTATAATGTGCAATAGTATAGTTAGAAAGTCCTCGTGAATTTAACTAATATTACTTATTTACTTGTACTTGGCAAAGGTACGACTGGGACTAAAATGGTAACATAGTGCTTGTAAATCTAAGTCTGTCCAATAAAGTATATTTAAGGTTGCACACTGAACCTCATGCATGATATAAATAAATGATATGACAAGCGTCCTGCAGTATTGGTACTCGTAAGATATATGTGTACCTATAATTTCCTTCGTGTAATTATCAACATTGAGGTTGACACAACCATCGTCTCGGCGTACGACGGAGACATGACACAGAAAGGAGAAAGAACTGTAACGATTACAGTGTTACATCTTTAAAATTTAGGTTAAAAAAAATTATTCTCAAAAAAGATACAAAAATCACTTACATGACAACACTGGTTACATGATTGTATATTTAGAATGTCGCTCGCATAGGTAGACACATGACACATGTCACACATTCAGTCACTTTTCGTCTGTTCATAAAGTCATGCATCGCAGTCTACGCCGGAGTTAATAATGTTCGACAATATACTGTGCATGTTTTGCTTTAAATGCGTTAAAGCAAACGCGGGTAGTTTCTTAGAAAGTTGTGCGCCTTCGAACGCGATTGATTTTTTCAGTAGTTTTTACAGTAAAGTTAGCAAACCAAACATTCAGTCTTGATAATCGCACAACAGGTTTTGCCCACAAAGTAACCATAAATTGAATAGATGTAAGTATAATCCGGACTAATCGCGTGGCTTATCCGGCTTAGCTGCTGGGAGGGGTGGGGGTGAATTACATCTAGCCGGATAATCGGAACCAATTCAGACGGTTTTCTTTCCACTTTTTAGGGGAGAACGCGACTGGGTACTTTACGTCTAGACGGAAAGTTATCGCATAAAAGTTAATAAGATTGGTGGGGTAAGGCTTTGTCACGACGAACACTGCATTAATACTATTAATATATTTCAAAAAGAATGCGAAAAATTAACACTAATTTATCAAGTGTGGCAAAATAATGAAATGTTTGTTATTCCAAATCAATGACTCGTGTTTTGATAACATTTGGAGCAGTTACTCCGAAAATTTTGAGTTTCTGATAGTTAATGGCATATCTCTTAGATGCGAACGAACGTCGCTATCAATCTCCTGGCGCAGTAATACATTTAATGTGACACTTGGATCGCCAGTGGCCGTTAGCCCTAACGCAGGTGTGCACATCGTAATCATTTTATATGTAATTTATTTTTATAAAGCTTAATGTCGTGGTGGCAATCCACGTTGTAATAATAGATTTCCTTATAAAGTTATACTTAACAAGTAAAATCGGAATTTCAGATTGTTTACCAGGCTTGCCAGGGTTAAAAAAAAATTTAATTCTAACTATATTACAAAAAATATAAATGTCGGACTTAGGGCCTAGAGATTTTACCGACAGAGTGAGTAGAAGAAGTAGCGGGAAGAGCAAATTAAGTTTGTTTTTATGTGAAGCCTGTATGATTGTTGAATAAACATCAACATGTTATAGAGTTAACATGGAGCAATCGAGTGCACATTTCCAATAGGATCTGTGGTATGTCTAACAAACTGATCTCGACACCGCATTCTCGGCTCACCAGCTGTCTGGTCGGAGCCAACAGGTGGAAACAAGTGAGGACTCACGACAATGAATGTGTGCTGTAGTGTCTAAATGTCCAGTGTCATTAACATTACAAGTAAGTCAGATACAAAACACATTACAAAACTTTTGCTACAATCGCTATTATACAGCCTACGTCTAGTGGCAAGTAGTTGAACCTGATATAAATCGTGAAAACTCCTCAATAAAAGCACACGACTATTACAATACGACTGTTCATTTTATCAATCTTGATTGATAAATAATAGCTAACCTTGAAACATTTAATTACCTTTGGACCTGGGATACTCAACTTCCATACTCTACGTACGATAACTCTCTAATCTTCCAATAGCATTTTTACAATACAATACCACATAGTAGATTGTCTAATATTGATTTAATAATATGAATAGCTTCATCCTTTTTTCGACGATCAATTTGGAATACTTTCCGCCATCAGACATGGCATGAACTTCACTATCGTAAAGATAAAGAATAAATAAAATATTAAAACGTAGGACATAAATATGACATAAAGCGATTTTATTGAAAGCGGCGCATATTCCGACGTGTATATCGCTGAGTTTACGATGCGATATCGCCGCGATATTGTAAGCGCCTCGCCATTGTATCGCCGCCGGGAAAAATTACTTCAGAAATCAAGAAGTTTGAAGGAATATGGAGGACATTTCTATAACTAATAATGCGTAAAAATAGTTTGAAGTGGTCAAATTGGATGACAAATTTTAGAATGAGTGAATCTCGTAGTCAATAAAACTGATCAATAAAAATTACATTTAATTGTATCATTAAATTATCAAATACATACGTTACAATTAAAATTATTGTACTTCTTGACTCGAGCTTAGTTTGAGCTTATGCCAATAAGCTCAAACTAAGCTCGAAACTTTACAACTGTCTTCATACATGATTTTATACTCCTCCAGACGACTAGTTTGACTAAGCAAATCCTATTACAACGATACGAAGCGGGTTCTGGCTGCAAGAGCCGCCGAAGCATGAATTACAGCTACAAGAGCACTCGGGAAACAATGTGTAAGTTCAAACGACCGTCGTTTGTTCTAGTTGTAAATTATGATAAAGAACTTGCCACTATGTAAGCAAGCGGATGTACAAGAATGCAAGTGGAGAGATCAGACAGTTTACAAGCAATAAACGTGTTCTGTTAACATATTATTTTATGGATTATATATATATATTCAATACTTATATATTTCGTGTTTCTGAAACTTAACATCGAGAATAGAGAAAACTTGATTGTTCAGCAATTATAACACTAATTTCCTTATTTTTCTTTGAGGAGCCACCTCGCAATGGACTGATCATTATAAACATGCATAGTCATGTATTAATAGTCAACCGATCTTCTTGAAAGGCATACATATACTTAGTACACAGGGTGCCTACCTCTCAACGCTTGAAAAACAGTTCTCATGGGAAATATATGCATGTGAAGCCGAGGGCAAAAGTAAAGTCTAGTATATTTATTCACGTCCCGCACGCCTACACTTGCTGGCCGACTGAAAAAACAATTGGAGTATATTTTCTCTGGACCCGCGACAAATTACACTTATCCTGTATAATTAAAGACCCGTATCTCCGAGCTAATCCATTGACAAAGAAACAAATGGTTCCGGATAAACACGTGACCAATCCCCATGATTACTCTGCTAACATTTGGTGTGTCTCACTTGAGTGCGGCACGCTGGTGATTACTCAGAAAATATACGTGGAAATTGACATAAAATCTAATCCCTCTCTGTCTCTCATCTGAGCGTTATCTTCCTCAATCTTTGAGCGTCGGAGCCTAGAAGACCTACCACGAAACATACAAATATGTTGCACTTTACTAAGCTCCACATGTTGGTATCTTTTCCCACATCGTGTAAGCATCGTGTAAAAAAGAGAATTTGTGGACGTGTACGTGATTATACAAGCTTGCAAGCCTGCAAGCAGACGTAAAACCACATACGATAATTATCTATTTATTACTAATACTGAGAGAGTTTAATATTTCTTGACAGTGCATTATGTAATTGAGCTACAGTGTGCGAGGCGCACCCGATACTTTCGCAGAATAAAGAGATTTAAAAAATATACCTTATTATTGCCTGTTTATTTGTTTGATTTTGGTTAATTTGAAATTTCACTTAAGAAAAACGTAATAAGTTGGTCCGGCAAAAAGTGGAGGCGTAATTAAGTGATACAACATTATGGATTACAATTGAAAAATGAAAGAATTTTGAAGCCAATATGCTCAACCATTAAGTATAATTAATAGCTTATCCACTGACGTACTTATCGCTACAAATGCTTAGTTACAACGGTAATTAGTTCAGTGCGGAGACTCTTTTCACGACATTCGTAAAAGGCAGGTTGTGGCGGCTCTCGTTATAAACAGCGCTAATTAGGCCCCGGGGAACATTAGGGGATAATTTGTCCGTTATTAGGGCTTGTACACATAGCGGCGCTTTATGTTACCTATGTAATCTGTGGTCTGGAAAATTAGATTAAATTTTCGCTCTGCAATAAGACTTTTGGATGGATTCGCTTTTGTAAATTTACAGAATAATTAATTTACAGCGTTGAAAACTTATTTTAATATTTCGATGTATTTAAATCGTTTGATAAATGAGTATTTTACAGCAGTTAGACATATTATAGATATATACAAAGACGACCTTCGCGGCGGGGTCCTGGGTTCGATTCCCGGCGAAGGCAAATATTTTTACTTGTACCGAACAGTTACCTACCTATTTGTCTGCGGTTCCAAGTGTATTGTGCTAGTTTTCTATGTTTGTGTTCATCGAAGCTATGATGCAAGTATTTATTTATTTCAGACAAAGTAGTTATATAAGCACTAGCGGATACATTAAAATTATTATACACTTAAGTACGACCCCGTAAACTCGTCTGCAATATATTCCGCCAACCATACAAAGTTTTCAAAAGATACGAAACTTTTGTAGCCAGTTCTAAAAAGCATCTTGTGATTGTGAGAGCTCCGTCTGGTGCACGTATGAGATCGTAAACTTTTACAATGTTGGCGCTACGTGGCCGGACAGTAAAAAGTCACGAGGAGACATGCGCTCCCTTGACAAGTATCAAGTTAAAAAAGTTCGTTCACACCACATTAATTTTGCAAAGATAGTCTTTGAAATGTTTAGTAGAAAAATATAGATAAATAAAAAGTTTATTTGCATCAACGTAATTGAGTTTAGCTGCAAAAATGAACAGAGTTAAGGATATTAACATTAAATGAACAGAAGAAATACCATGCAGTTTTTCTAGTTCACATTTTGCCAACTTTTCTAAGAAGTAATACGTAAGATACGTCCCACAAATAATACGTAAGAGAACGAATGTTACCGACGTAGCTCAGCAGATTAGTTCACTGAAATAGCAGTGGGCGGGACACAACGCGCAGTACTGTTGGTCGTCGTGGGCACAAAATTTCTAGAATATCGCCCACGAACCGGCAAGCGCACCGCTGGACATCCACGCTGTCTTTCTGGAAGTCTTTGAGAGATGTCTATGTCCAGCAGTGGACTTCTTGTGGCCGAAATGATGATGGAGTAGTAGTATAAAGGCGTACTTACACTTCGATGGCCTTGTTCCAGTTGATGACGTATCCGCTGAGCGCGAAGGTCTCGATGTTAACCACGTGAACATTGCCGCGCTCCGTGCCCACGTGCACCCACTTGGACTGCAGCGGCAGGTGCAAGCAGGTGATCCTGGAACAACAGGCGGCTTTAGAAGAACTGCTGTCACGAATGAAGTGAGTAATTAGTGACCATCTCTCATCTGAGCATCAAGTGGAGAAGAAACACTAGGAAAAGGGGACCATGGACTTCATAGATTAATGGCTGAGGAAATAACCGGGAAAGCATTGTGATAAGAAGTGAACAATGGACTGCTGTGACATGTACAGGCATGAGATGACGTGGATTAATTATCAGACAAAGTTATATGAAATAATATTGATGATATACAGAAATTTTGGTAAAGTTTAAATTATCATGCTTTATATAGAAGTTTATTTTAAAATTAGGTATGTTATAGTTGTGGTTCTATTTCTTTGCCTAGCTTGCAGTTGCGCAGCGGTATTCGATCCCAGATCATTAACTCAAAATAATAATTACATTTAAAACTTATAAAGTACTTTTTAAACTTACAAAGAGGGAAATACGTACAAGGGTACTATTTAATTGTTGTAATAAAAATAAATAAATAAAATATTAAACAAAAGTCAAAATATTTTTAAGTATTGTAAACTCTGGGTTTCAGAATAGTAAAATCTAACCCAAAATGGCGTAACGCCATTTTGTCTAAACGCCGACGGCGGCGCACCGTAGTTGACTGGAGCAACTCATCCTTAATTCATTAAAAATAACAGCATTATGCCGAAACAACAATCGTTAATTTTAATTAAACCCTGCGAGTATCGAAACAACAGGTTTTCCGTGTATCGGATACGGACGCATCCACCTCGGAACAAAAGCGGTTTTGCTTGTGTGGGTCTCGACAAGGGTTGCCATTTTTTTGGTGGAAAAATAGTATTTATTTTAAAGCATCGGAAAAACATATAGTACTACACGTAGGCTTCGTTATGGTACAGGTCAGGGGGAAGCCGATATTGAATGGTAAAGTTGTTAGATGTATTTGTACATCATGTCTTGTCTATAAAGAGGAGAAAACATAAAAGGGGGCGCTTTGTGTTGCGGCTGGCAACACCGAGTGTTTATGGACAAACTTCCATTTGCCATTGCAATTACAAAAAATGTAGGTATATTGTAAAAATCCTAATATTATCCCTACACCTATCTCATCATAAAACACGACAAAGTCATAGTTTATAATCAAACAACTCGATTCAGCGAGCGTTGTTTACACCTCGCGAACAATACACGACACGCGGCGATCCGTGGCGGGAAGATATTTGTTGACAATGAGGGCGCATTACATGCGATTGACACGGTTAGTGCGAATACATGTAGTCTTGTAGCAGATATCACGAATATTTTGTTACTTTGTGTAAGTGACACAATATACAGTACCAATTATTGGACCTGTCCTGCGAAAATTACGAGATTTATTCTCTGCGGATCCCTTTTTTTCCCATAAATTTTGTATCCTAATTTAATTTAGCACAACGAGTTAGGCATATATTTTTTTGACATAATAATATTTTTACATACTTGTTTTTTGCCATACCTTTTCAATAAGCATAATTATAGTTTAGGCTAATGTATTTTACGCATGCCATGCCATGTTAAATCATGACAAAAATTGGAAAACATATTTAACAATATTGTTAAGTTTTAGATTTAGATGAGACGGTTACATAGAGAAAATATATCTGCTTACATATCGCTCAACCTTTAAAATATTGGGGAATTTTTGACCAATTATTACATTGCCCAAGATTTCTTTGTACTAATGGAATAAAATAAAATGCTTGCATTATTCAAATCCAATGGTCTGACAACTAGGGATGCCGACGACCGTGCGAAGGGGAGACGAAAAAGTAGGAAAGCGGAGCCTGGGCTCTGACGCCCAACGTATGCGGAAGCAACCGGGAAAATGCTCAGACATGAGAGAGAAATTGCATTATTCAATCAGAGCGTCGGAACAAAAATGAATTATATAAATTAAATATGTATTAAGTACATGTCTGTTCATATAAAGCGTCCCTATGTCCACGATCCGCATTGAGTCGCGGTGTATTGTGTATTGTGTGGACGATCAAAGCATTGAAAGCTCCGAGCTTGGTACAGCTTCATATTCGATACCTCCATTATTGTGCGATGTATTGTGTTGCGAGCTGTTGATTGTAATTAATTTTAGTTTACATGAATGGTAAAATTAATTGATTAATTTCGGTCCAGTAATTAAAATCAAAGTAAATAGTTAATTATGTATTTATTCATTGTTTACAATGAAAAATATATTTCTATTTTAATTTTTAACAAATTACTCAGCGTCATATATCAACGACAAACGCGGTAAGCGCATCCAAGCAAAGGGAGCGCGGCGGTATATCAATATAAAACGCTTTATTCGTATAAGCATCAGCGTCGTATAGCATCGCGCGTTCCTTCGCTTAAATAGGACGCCGGCTTAAGCTAAATGAAAGACCGCAATAACAAGTTTATTTGTTAGACAAATTAAAAAACCCCAGACTTTCAATATTCATTTCTCTATAACTTTTGAACGTCTGAACCGATTTTGATCAAACATATCTAAGAACCACCGCATAAAAATTAACTATCAAATAAAAAAACAGACAGACACACCTAGCGGTCAAAATTGTAACACCCCTCTTTTTGCGTCGGGGGTTAAAAATGATCTTCATCAAAAGTTTAAAGCGATCCGGACAGCTCACAAGGCCGAGGCTCACACTCGCTTACGAAGCTGTAATCCTCTGGGAGGGAACTTGTAATGGAGGGGATAATGACCGGATCTCATAGTTTGAGTAGACGTTAACTGGATCTGGTACTTTTTATTAAGGTGTTGTATTTTTATTCTAACTAGTTTTGTTAGAGGCGAGAGGTTATCCCTCTGGAATAAAGAATATTATGGAGTGTTCTTCCGTGGATGTCGTTCGAGGCGATGAAGGGCTTGTCAGGAAGACCGTGAAAATACAGTCAACGCTTTAAAATTGCAATTGCCGGGCTTTGGAGCTACAAAGCCGAGAATGAGCGAGGATGATATTTCAGAATATTCCAGTAAAAGCAAGAAAATATCCCAAAATTTCACAGTAGAGAAACTTCAAGTGCAGTTCTAAACGTAACACAAGCTACTTTAAGTTTAGAATAGGTGATGCGCGAAATTATTTCTCAAACATGTGCACTGTGCGCCGTGTATAATCCAAACACAGTGCACCGTCATCCTATGCAAATGCAGCTCAAAGCGGCGGCAATACAAATCGGTAGGATATTATTACATCGTAGCATCGTGCTACGCCGTAGCACCTCGTAGCGGATCTGCGCGTCGTAGCTCCGGATTAGCTCATTTCGCGGTTATTTGACAATAGTACCTGAATTAAGATTAATGGAGATTTTGGCGTCTTGACGCAAAATGTTCTTTTCTCACAATGTCCTTTTCTCGAAATGTCCTTTTCTCGAAATGTCCTTTTCTCGAAATGTCCTTTTCTCGAAATGTCCTTTTCTCGAAATGTCCTTTTCTCAAAATGTCCTTTTCTCAAAATGTCCTTTTCTCAAAATGTCCTTCCTTTTCTCAAAATATCCTTGTGTGTTTTTGATGATAATTTAGATAAGCAACTGATTGAAACAGTTTTTTTTATTAAAAGTACATTTTGAGGAAAGGATATTATTTATTATTATTATGTTTTTATCACTTTAAGCTCTCAGCCGAGGCTGGCATTCTAATGATAGACACGGGCCATGACCAAGTGGCTATCATTTTTAGGGTAGATTAAGGGGGTCAGTCCGTGTGTCGTTGGTATTTATGTTGTAGGTGTCAGTGTCTGTAGAGTCCATAAACTTCCTAACTATTCGATAGGTATTAAGAATTGCTGCTTTCCGCATATTAATATATGTAAGGGGTTTGAGATTGAGTAGCTTGAGGGAATTATGCAAATGCTTGGGAATGACACCAGTTGTGGACAATACAATGGGAACTATGAAAACTTTATCTTGATTCCATATCCTATATATTTCATCTTTTAGGTCTGTGTATTTGTGAATTTTTTATTATTATTATATTTAATTATAGATCTGTCAAAAACGGCGCTGCTTTAAATCTTTCTATAACAATTTAAATAAATAAACCCCTCTAATATGAAAGGAATGGATATGGAAAACGGAACGTCGGAAATCCGGCAGCTACAGGAGTCGACGATGTAAAGGAAATTGCTGACAACAACTGGATAAACATGGCCCAGGACAGAGGTGGTTGACTGAGACAATACCAGGCCTATACCCAGCTGCGGGTCTCGGAGGGCTTGTATTGTTTTAGTATGACACAAACTGTTATTAAATATTATGTTCTTAGTAATAAGTATAGTAACGAGTATATTCTGTTCTTCTTGTTAATCCCATTGATAAAGTGCGAATCAAGTTGGTTATTGATGATAAATATATTTCTCTTATTTTTTCCATTAAGAGAGAGACTACATTAATTACGGAGCATCCAAATACTTATAAATAATTGTTAATTTTTTCTGCAGCGAAGAGAAAATTGTGCAGCAGGAAAAAGTTTGCCAAAAAATTACACAAATCCTAATTGTATTCAGTAGCCACTACAACAATTATCAGTTTATTTCTTTCTGCAGTGAACATAAATATCCATGCCATGAAACATGACACGCCGTCGACTGTACTTACATTGTCCAAATAAGATGCGCCTCTATTGTGAACATAAACAGAGCTACTACAAGGCGACAGAGAATGGACAACAAGGAAAGTGTGCACGGTCATGCTGTGAGCAACAAATAGTGGTAGTGTGTGAATAGACTTCAACAGACGTCCAACATTTAGTGGTCCGGTACGCAACACACCAGATTTCAATTTAATCAAATATTTATTTTTACTAATGTTTTGCCCAGTAATTGATCACGACATAGGCTTAAAATATCATACAATTTAAGACTTAGGAAGTAACGACATGACAAAATATATTGAATCAGGCAAACAATGGGTAGAAATTGTGTAAATGACTGACTAAAAACTGTATCATGCAATTTATTTACAATTATGACAAGAATAACATATTGTCATTGAAAAATTTTTTTTATGGTCGGGAAATTTATTTATCATCACAACAAAATGTTTATTATGATTGTTGTAATAACAGGAAATATTGTGTGAGTGTACCGGGCCGTGTACGACACCAAACTAACACAAACTCACCCTTTGATTTCGTTTGTCTGTCGTGATAGTTTGATGCGGTATCTGTAACAATGTGCAAGCCTAGCTGAATGTGCGATGTGAAGTTGCGGGTTACTTGCTCGTGTGCCAATGATCCAAACATACACATTTTGTCAATTTCGAGAAAAGCATGTTGCTCCGTGTGCCAATGATAAGCGAATAGTGAATTTAAATTTTGAGAATTTTAGAAAAAAATGCATATTTTGTGCCAATTAAATTAATTTTGAGAAATGCATGAAGCACATTATATACGTACGTATTATACAATACATATGTAGAATATATACATAAAACATTACATGTAATATATGTGATTAATTAGCTGAAAAAGATGAACATAAGTAAAAAAAATTAAAATACAAAAAAGTCATAAATAAAATTGAAAAGAATATGAAAAGATTGATGATTTCGTTAAATATTATAGATTTTACTATAATGTTTAGTGTCTAACTTTAAAATTACCTTTCGCAGTTACAAAGTAGCACATTACAAGGTTGCTTTATTAAGCCATTACCGAAAGAAATTCTATAATACTTGTCGGTCAGTCTTCACACTCATAACATTTCTATATTAAACATTTGATTGTATTTTCAATACACTTCCAGTATTAATCGTAGTTAGATATGATGTAGCAATTAACGTCAAATATCTAATACGTGACTAATCAGGACGGGAGATGGCGGCCAGGTGCAAGTCATCGCCGATTTGTGATAAGACGACGCAGTTGGTTTAGTGAGCTTCTCGTAAAACCTTTCTTCACAACTGCGGCAAACTCAACGTAAAAAAATATTATAGGCAATATCTTTATTTATTTGTATTCAATACTTTTATTTCGTCACAAAAACTTATTTAACAGACTGACGTTAATTAGAGATTATAAAAATTACTTCTATATTTGCCACTTCATTAATAAGACTAATTATATGTTCCAATGAGTGAATCTATATATGAATAAAAGTCATACGGCTGAACTGAATAAATAAAAATGTTATACTTTAATTAGACCCGGAATAGTTATTTCTTATTTATTTTGTATCATTCTCTAAACATCGAATACTGAAAAGAGAGAAACAAACAAAACAAACGAATTACTCTAAAGTATGCCAAAGATTTTGTATCTCAAATTGAGTAATGTGCTAAATAAAAGGAATAAAGTTAATAATCACAGATAATAAAATAGTCTCTCCCTCCTGTAACTTGCACCAAACAATTAATAATGTGTGCTTGTTCAATAACGTAGTAATCAACGTGCGTTTGAAGCAATCATGAGCTCAGATAGTAAATCTTAACAAGAGCTGATACATGTCCATCGCAAACCTAACTAAAGTGCAGGGCCGAGATAAACAGAACCACAACCTTATTTATAGCAAGATTTTGGGTGTCGCTACTGTCACAGTTGAGTAAAGACAAAAAGATTGCTTTTAAAAGTTTCCGGTTTTAGTCACTGTTGAGCTGAGCTACAGAGAGAGAAAAAATATAACAATAAAATAAAATTGACTTTGAAATATAAGTTTATTAAGTTTGCATTATGTATGTATAGAAATATTTCCGCTCTATTGGCTACGCTAGCTCATTGTCTTTATAGTTTGTAGCCAATAATAATGTGCATTCGCTAAAATACAACTTTAAAGACTCTGTCACAAACAATAATTTAAATTGAAGTCACATCTGAATCACATTTACATTTCCAATTGCGGTACAAATTAACAGACAGACAAATAACAAAGTTCAAGCCGAGGGCGTGTTCAAATTAATTTGTAATCGCAATAATTGTATTAGTTGCGAACTGGCATTTCCACAGAGCATATTAGGCGGTTAGAATGGCTGACGGAGTTTTGGTAAATATCTTAGATTTTTATTTATTCAAACATTTTTTGGGTTATACAGGATAACTTCGTTGTTCGTCTGTCAAGACCCTTTTCCCCAAAAATCTAAAACTATCAAGTTGCTTCACCAAATGTTCGAGTAATCACTGTAATTTTAATCACTAAAGATAACAAATAACGCAATACAAAACAAATAAAGAAAAAATCTGAAAACTTAACTGAAAATATTTTGTATTAATTCATCAATGAGTTCAGAACTACCGTCATATTTAAACCTTTCTAACATCTACACGTTGAGAGGTTCTCCAGTTAATTAGTGGAGTATGTTCCCGCCTTACCCCCTCGCCCCGCACTCCGCATCAACCAACACAAAGGAACACAACACCACTCCGTATTTAGATAACGCCCGCAAATGATATTGTATTATAACTGAAATGTTGTATGAAATGCCAGTCGAAATTACAACCGTACGCCGAAGGCTTCGCTTTTGAATAAATTATTATATTATGTCTGGTTCGCGTGGGCTTTCCTTTTTGAGAAATAAATATATTCAGATCTCTCAATCATCTTTGTATGTTCCCGGTTGCGTTCGAGATTATGACGTCGCGAAGCCCGGAAGACGGGCAGCGTGAAAACAAACCTTAAAATTTCGGCTGTATTTTACAACCGGCCCGCTTGTTTGACATTAATTGGGAATGTTATGGCCCTCCTTGGGAATGTTATTGCCCGTCAGCTGCCTACTCTATGTGTCCCATAATCACCCCGGACTACATCCACGGGAGGATATGGAATGATCCTATTTTGGACGGAAGCACACGCCACAGTTTATTCTCAGATCATTTCCAAGAAATGCAATCAAATGTCTCCAATCGCCGTTCAAACAGAAACAACGATAAAATATGCAGCGAATGATCAGAACAAATAGATTCCCGTCAGCGGCACCGTGTCCAAGTGCAAATAATTCAGACGGCGAGTAATCCGCGGGAGACGTCGACCGATGCAATATTTGTATCTGTGCAGTGCCGAGTTTTATCAGGCTTCGAAGAATTCCGCTTCAACAGACGGACGTCCAATTTTAGATTGAACATTGTAGACTTTATAAATATATTGCATCCGATAAACTTGGATCCAACATTTTTGAAATAAGAAAAAAATATCAAAATTGTAAAAATATATTTTACCTAACAATTTTTTATGAAAAATATGTGCGTATACTTGTCCGTCATTATAACATTAGTACGAGACATTTGTACAACCTCACCTATGAATGATTTAGTAATGGTTACATCACAGTACAAAAACACATTAAAGGGTCATTTTACAAAATTGAAATCAATTTTATTTTTTTCTTTGCGTACCAACTGGCCAGCATATAATTACTTGTTTTTATTAATTTTGATTCAAGTTTCAAACAGTTGCTATTATTGGAGGCGGAAGGAATTACAAATTCAAAATCATTTAAAAAAGGAAGAATGGGGTGACAATAAAATGCTTATGATGATTAATTTAACCGTGTTTTCCACTTATAGAATGAAGAAGAGTTTATTTTTGTCATGATTATGATAATGTATAAATATCGTAAGCCAGGTCATGTCACCTTTCTGTTTACTACCTGTGGTCGCCCGTCTCGCAACCGACCGACAAATTTCATCATTTTATATTTACGTTTACTTCTGTTATCAGTATTCTCATCGGTAACATCCTCATAGCTTACCAAAATTTATTTCATAATTTATCGTTTCTATATCGATCTTATTTTGTTTAATATCGGGTTTAGAATTGAACGGCAATGTGGTGCGGGTTATCTCATAAATATAGAAAGCCTGTATCTTGTACATTGGTTTCAGAGGAAGACGCACGGCTGTGGCGAGACAAGTCACAACAAGTGTTTGTTAATGCAAATATACAACGCATACGCCATTAACGCTAAATGCGAAATATGTGATAGAATTTATTTTATAAAAGAAAAAATAACAACAAAATGTTAAATTGCACAGCTTAGATGTTATGGTGAGATGTTAAGTGAAAAGTACTGAGTATTATGGTAACAATAGTTGAAAATAAAAAAGGATTAAAATAAGTAATCAAAGTACATTTATAAATTTTGGAGAATAGTAATTTTAAAGACTTTGAGCCAAAAAATATTTACATTTTTTACAACACAAAGGACTGCTTCGATAGTTGCCGATTGATTTAATTAATATGAAGTGTTAGGCGATATATCAGCAACTGTCGTAACAACCTCGAAAGTGATTAAAGCAAAAAAATAAATAAATAGGAGAAAGCCTCACCTCTCCCTCTGGAACTTGAGCGACTGCACCCGCTGCGGCGATTTCTGCCTGAAGGTCCACAGGTGTAGCTGATCATCGGCCGTGGCCGTGACGAGCGCGCCCTCGTTGATGACGAACTTGGCGTGCAGCACAGCCTCGCCCGCCTCGTGGCGCGAGTGCGCGTCGACGCCGGGCCCGCCAAGGCTGAGCGCGGTTCAGGAAATGTCTTGGTGGACTTTTTACATTTAAAATATTACTTTAAAAATCACTAAATTAATAATAAAACTAGCCTAACTAACATATGTTTGACCTCGGGTCAATAACTATTCGAAATTTTAAACTATTCAAATAATCTATTCCAAATTTTCCCAGTGGTTTGTCCGTGAAAGCCGACTGACAGAAATTCGCAACTATAATATTAGTATATGAATGGTCTATTATAAAGTAGATATTAATTTTCCGAACAAAATCCCGACAAGATATCAACAGATACATTACGCGCGATACGTAATAATAATATGTTTTATCTAATTCTAATTTATCTATAATAGTAACGAACATCCTTAGAAGTTGGCCAAAAATAAAACAATTCATAAATCGTTATTTCAATTCCAAATTAAATACCATTAACTAATCCTTGGCTCAAAATCCCGAGAATTGGGCGAATCCATAAAATTGAATATAAACTCTAAGTAATAGCAATAGGGTCGTTAATATTTCTCGCGATTACGGCCACTTGGAGTTTAATAACGATTTGCGATTAACATTGAACTTAAACATTCGAAGTTTCAAGGTCGATTTAGATCGAGATAAGTCGTTCGCCACGTCGGGAAATCTGCGAAGGGCCACATTTAAAGGACCCTAACCTTTGATGAAGACCTTTACGGGTCCTTAATTTTAGCTCGCGCTGTCGACACCGAACTTAGAACCAAATGGAGGTTACAGATATGGTTTTATGATGATTTATGAAAACTTGGGCAATATTGGAGTCTCATAAAGAGCGGAACAAAGTGAAATTAACTGTAAAGTATTATTTATTTATCCCATTAAAATTATTGTTATTTTCTTCAGGTGTTTTCTTTTCAAGTGCGTTATGTGTGCCAACACCGGCCTCTGGTTTAATTCAAGTCACGTAAGGCATCTGGCAGAACTTTAACGAACACCTAACAACATCACATTAGGCGATTAAGACAGAGACAAAAGATCCAATCAGTTAATTTTTGTCTTTACCTAACATTAAGATACTAGCGACAATAAAATTATACTAATTATTTATTATAATAAACATTAAATCAAGAAGAAAAGAGGGAACGAAAAGAATGAAATGCCGAAAATTGTGTGCCTTTCAGTAAACTTTGTACAAAGCTTTTCCGATACCAAACATAGCTCAACACGGATCCGTGTAGTGTCTCCACTCAGAGCGTGCTCGGAGACGCAACAGATTGATGTGTCTCGAGAGTCTCGACCTGTTGCAAATCAGGTTTATATAGATGTTCATCAGATTCGTATAGCTACAGGTTTTTACAAGCTTTCATTTAGTTCCTGTCACAATGATTTTATGTTTGTGCTGTATACCGAGCTAGTCATACGAAACGAGCAGTTCAATATTCAGATACTAGGAGCGGCACACAAGCAATTTCCATTTCGGAGCGACGAGCGCTTTGTTTGTCTGTCTGAATATATCACCGCAACTCTTTACTGAATTGCGTTTGGACCTGGGTTTTAGCTAATACTGTATAGTTTAGAGTTGATTATCCTGGATTTCAGAACGAATGAAGTGTATGTACTTCATTCGTAAAAAATCTCAAAAAACTTCGAAATAATACGATATAATTCGAATTTCTAATTTACTACAAAACCATCATCTATAAAAAAAACTTCCCGGACTAATTTGAATTCCAAAAATCGAAATTCGCGAATGTTGATTTCCACGAAAGTTATGAATAAAATTTTCATGTCAAAATAACATTTTTTTTTTACTGTAGAAGAAGACTCAATTCTCGGCTTAAGTTCGAAAACTGTGTTAATTAAACCCCAGTTAAGATTTAGTCTATACTCAAATCGTTATCGTTAATATAGTTGGATTATTATTAAAATCTTTCCAAGAACACCATTTGATCTGTACAATCGTCAAAATTGCGTATACAAACCTCTAGTATCTGACAAAGTTCACAGTTCGCCCTCCGCGCCAAAGTAAACAGGCGACCAGAATTAACCAGTTTTAAACTTCAAACAGTTTGAGGTTAGGATTTGAATATTATGAAAGCGAGCTGACTGTTTAAATATTTAACTCGAGTTATAAAGTTTGATCAAAACGCGGCCTACGGCTTACAAAAGCCGGCAGAAGATAATACCAATCTTATAAAATAGAGGGTTATTTGTAAGGTGTTGTCACAGACTTACAGTGTGACATTTTGATGATGATTGCTGAGAAAAGTGGAGAAGTGAACAGTTGGGAACTAATTAATGAATAAAATAATGAATTTAAAAAATTAAACTAAATTTTAGCCTGTCCTAAGAAGAAGACAGTATTCGTCGGAATAATTTTTATTCTACATCCTAATATTGTAAATGCAATGCAATGTTTATATGTTTATTTGTTCTCTTTTGTTGTTTACGCTTTATCTACTCAATCCATCTTGTAATTTTGCGTAAATGTAGTTTGAAGTACAGAGAAGCACATAGGACACGTTTCATCCTGGAAAAATAACTACTCCTTGGGATATTTACGCAGGCGAAACCGCAGGCAAAAGCTAGTAGTTGATAATATATTCTGACGTAAAAGGAATCTGATAAATAAATAAATAAATATATTAGGACAAATCACACAGATTGAGCTAGCCCCAAAGCAAGTTCGAGACTTGTGTTATGGGATACTAACTCAACGATACTATATTTTATAACATAATACATATATAGCTAAACATGCAAGACCCGAGCCAATGAGAAAAAGATCATTTTCGACCTCGACCGGGGATCGAACCCGGAACCTCTCGGTTCAAAGGCAAGCACTTTACCACAGCGCCACCGAGGTCGAGGTTGATGAATGTGTCGATTTTCAAAATATATCACCAGGAGGACATCTGCGAAACTAGGTACAATTGACCAGTCGTCAACGAGGCGGCTGTGTTGAAGGGGGACTACTGGGAATAATCGGATAACGCTTTCCAGGACAAACCTACATAATTGCATTGTCTCTTTCTATATATCTGTCTTCGTCTTTGCGTTATCCCATTATCCCTAATAACAAGATTTTTTCTGCGTCATTTGTATGGCATAAGGTTCCGCCCTAGAACAGGACCACTTCATGTGTCGTAGATTTCGTACGAGGCGACGACTATGGGACACAAAGCTTTGGTAGCTAAAAGGCAAAAATAATATTGCTTTTGAGTCGGTTGCAAAATCACAGACGAATCTTCAAAGGGCTTCAGGCCCAGGCTTCGCGGCGCCGTAGCCCCGGATGGAACCAGAACACGCGATGATGAGAGGGAGCTCTGTCTTATAAAGTGTACTTGCTCCACCGAGAGTCCAGAGATTTAACCCACTTTCGACATTCGCGTCGCTTTGTAATAAACTAGCATCCCGTCCCAGCTGCGCTCGGGTAAAACCATAATAAAACTTTCACAGAAATCACCCTTTAGATAATCAGATTTAATTCAAAATAATTTAAGTTCAGGATTCGAACCATCAACAGTAACAACGTGAATTCAATGGTGTTTACCGCTGAGCTGTCTACTCATATCTTTAGTTGACGAAATTTTGAATGGGATTATTCGTTATTTCTGTTCACCCTCATTGAACTACTCTAAAGGTCAAATTTTAAAAAATCCTGAAACACGGGTTTCATTATTTTTGTTGCATATCATTTGTGCCAAGTTCAAGTAGATCAGTAAAGATTTTCGCCAAGTTATACCTCTTTAGGGGTCGAATTTTGAAATTTCCTTTCTTATCTGAGCACTACGTAATAACCTAAAGCTACTGCCCAAATTTCGCGTTTATAGCTTCTATGGTTTAGGCTGGGCGTTGATTAGTAAAAAATGTCTGTTCTTTTATATATTAATATATATATAGACATGGACTGGGTGACCTTTTTTTAATAGGGTAACGTTGGCTAATGAAAGTCAAGCTTTTCATATAAGACGCGAAAAAAAAGTTATAATTTGCCCAAATCATTTTCGGCAGCAAAATTAGATTTTATTTCTCGATGTAGCAATTTGCGCATCACCCAACGAACTGGAAGTCTCGCGAGTCACGGAATTTGTCCAAATTGCTGCGATTGTTAGGAAACAATGACGAAAATGCTTCGAGTACGGATACGCGCCCGCGCCAGGCCCGCGCCAGGCCCGCGCCAGGCCCGCGCCCGCTCGCTTTCTTCTACGATTTTCTTTTACTGAAAAAAGTCTGACATTGTAAGTAGAATACAATGCAATGATTATGTTGTGAACGCTATTCGGGTGGGCTTCAATGTTTCAAATATATTTTGTTAATTTTTCTTGGAAATACGTATTTGAACATAAATAAAAATAAATAATTTTCTTTCGAAACTTAACTTGCAAGATTTGATTATAGACAGACCTTGTAATTATGCTTCATTGAAGTTGTGTGAATTTAATATCTGAGCTAAGAGGGTCAACGCAGAGCGAGCGAACCAATGAAATAGTCGGGAAAATCTCGGAAATCTCTAAAGACTTGTCACTGTTTTCATTGTGAGTTTGGCGAGCAATGTGAAAGCAATAAGGTCAAGCAGAATATTTAATTATTTATATATGCAAAATATAAAATACAGAAGTATAGAAAAATAAACGCTTGGACAACAAACCTGGTATCCTAAAGTTACAATACTGCAAATGAATGATTAATGTTTGCACATTTTACTGTTTACAGTTTTTTGACTCAAATATACAATTTATTTACATTTGAACGAAATAAATTGTATAATTCAGCCAAAAAAATGAACAATTTTATTTTATTTGCATTTTCAACTTTTCTCACAATCGCCAGCCCTGTAACGTGGCTATTATTAAAAACAGACAGAAAATTTTCATAGAAAAGTAATTTTGCGAAAAATATGCGCGTCAATTTGCGCTCGGACGATAAATTTCCTAATTTGATTCCGCCATTTAATACGACACTGTTTGGTGCTAACGTCTAAATGAGAAATTGGAAGATTCTGAAGACGATGCTGGCCGAAAATTAATAAGTGCTTGACGAAATAATTAAATTTCAGCCTAGGGAAAAATGAGAGTTATTAGGGTAGGAAGCGTTCGTGAATTAATTGTGATTTGATTAAATGTTACTTTGGAAATAGATCTTACTTATATATTTCATGAAAATCCTGTAGCAAGTTTCGATGTAATAACTCGGAAATAAATTGCAAAACCAGCAAAACCTACAATCTTTCAATTAAATATCATAAAATAAATCAGCGAAATCAAGAATTTCATCAAAAAATATTATGCAATCAATAACATTTTTGATGGTAATTATACCATTTGATTATATATCATTTGGTAATTATATATCGAAACAACTTTTTATAACGAATGTATTTTGAAAGGTAAAAACCTTCCTAAATATGTTTCACGATAAAATTATAGTGAAACAAGATATACTTGAGTGATAATTGATAACCAGTTGCAAATAAACATAAAATCGATATTCATTTAGTGCAATACGTGCGCTTCGCTAATGGGGGTAGAAAAACTAAAAAAAAAAATTACAACGTTGTGTAAATTGCAAGTTTGTTCGTTGAATACGATTCGTTTGCCGCGAGTTTTGGGCACACGCCGAAAGCTTCATTTTGTGCTTTTATTGTATCGAAACGTTAAAGTAACATGTGGAATGATTGCTGGAAAACGATAAAAATATCTTAATTAAATAGCAATATAAGTTCAATTAAATTAAATAACAGTAACAACTAAACGGCGTCAATAACAACTTAACCTAAAACAAGCGTTTATATATACTAATATTATAAATGCGAAAGTTCATCTGTCTGTCGGTCTGTGACGCTTTCACGGCAAAACCGATTTGTATGAAAATTGGAAAAAAAAGAACAAATAGGCCACCGCAGGAAGAGCATCGCGGAAAACCTAGTTTTAAATATACAGCAAATAAATCTTGTACTCATTTCTTCAATGTAATCTATATTTTAAGTTTCTTGTATATAAATTGATAAATAAATAAAAAATCCCAGTAACAGCTACAGTAGTAGTTAACAACGCTAACACGTGTCGGTAGTTATCTTAATCGCTCCATCCGTCTTACCCCGCACCCCGCACCCCCACCCCCTAACCCCCAACATATTAGACGCCATGTGAGGTACAGGTACTTACTTTCGGCGAATACTAATCCTAATATTTAAGTGCAACTGTGAAATATAGATTTAGTAGCGAATGTGACTATTACTTTAAAGAAATCTAGTATCTGATCATTGTTAAATTTTGCTCAATGGCGTAGTGCTTAACGGCGATTAAGTCACTTTCACATTGGTCGGTCATTGGATGGGTGACCAAAGATGTCTGTGTAACTAATTGGATTCCCTTTCGATAAAAAAGGCGATATAAAATATAGAAAACTCTTGCGCTACTAAGTGACTGACTGACAGACAATGCACAGCCGAAACTACTAGAAAGCTGAAATTTGGTGTGTAGGTTCCTAGGACAGTGGAGCACTAAGAAGGGATTTCCTGAAATTCCCACGGAAAACGGATTTTTACTCACATACGAAGTTGTAGGCAAAAGCTAGTTTAATATAATTTAACTAAAGTTCAACAACATCCAAATTGTGGATAAGGCTACAGTAACTTTAACCATTCAATTTTGTGCACCCCTTCCGGTGAGCTTCGTTTACGTTCGACTAAGTTTAAACTTCCAAATTAAATAATATTCCGTGCCCAAATATTAAACGCGAAGTGAAACTGGAATAATTAAGTTATAAACCGTAACTCGGTAATTGATTTGATTTTAGTTGCTAACAAGTAAGCCTATCGAACGTCTGAGCCTAAATTATTGGCATGTTCTGCCGAAAGATGTCTATTAACTTCAATTCTTTTCGATGTTAACACCTTTTCTAACAAAAAAATCTATATTTGATTTGAACAACTAACATATACGTATAGTAAAGACGAAATGTTTGTAAGTTTGTGTGCAGGGGAAATTTTCGGAGCTTCTTCCTTTGGTCCTAACCCATTTAGAGGGATTTTAAGGATTGTGATTAATTATAACATTTTAAATAATAATAAATATATTTATTTCAAAAGTAAAGATTAGGCCATACTTCGTTTTATTTATCCGTTTCTTTGTTATAAATTATATTGGTCTTTCACCCATTTATCTTAACTTATCAAGGAACCGATGCAGTCATATTAATTGGAGAAATTATCAGTGCACTTGACAACATGCATATATTCGTGTGTTGTTATTATCATGTGTTGACTAAGTAGGATTGTTTTTAAATAAAGTCGATACCTGATCTAGAACGACACATTTATTTACTTTACAAAAATAACAACTTTGAGGTGGCGACGCGCGGGGTTAGCGTCAAAAAAATAAACCTTACGGCTGTTATTTTATGACCGACCGCCTGCCTGACACCAACTCTCTATCTCTATCTATCGATATCTTCATAAATATCAAAATATACAGTAAATCTTTCGTAGGGACTCTTTTCAAGGGCAATCCCTTTAGCTGTATCATCAACTCCTTTGCTCAGCTATGCGTGAAGCGTGATCGTCTCAATAACGCCGCGCCGCTCAAACACGCTGTATGTAATATACATGTTATATACAGCATGTGTTCATTCGAGGAAATGTGAGGTATATTTCGTGATACACTTCACGACATTGGCTACAGTTTATTTGGACGCCATTATACCAGTAAGTCTATCGTGGGAGTCAGAACACATGTGTGTTTCTTATAATGAGTATTCACTTTCTAAAAAACATATCACATTTCATGATGTTTTTTAGAATTTTTGCTATAAAACTATTCACATATGATATTTAACGTTTTAGGGTTCTTCAGTTCAAAATATCAAAATATGACCTTTATAAATCAAATTGAAATGGATGATCGATTTTACCAGGGAATATAAGGTACTTCCCGTTGTACTAGAATCATAAATGTAAGCCAAGATACAATGCAATCTTACAATGCAGATACAAGGAATGATGAGAAACACTTCGATTTTAATACATTACACTTCTTCTTCTTCACACAGAGATCTAGATACAACCGGCTTAGAAATAAATAAATAAATGATCTGATGTAATCAGCTATCGGGTAAGGGCAATGTCACCGGGGAGATAGTACTTTCGAACAGGGGTCACAAGGTGTTGAACAAACACACGCATTATCGCGTTGCAACTTTGTGGCGAAAAAAACATCAATTAACAGCTGTTTTTATGGCTGTTTACGGATTTGTGCAGATTTAAACAATAAATGTATGGAAAAATATTTTGAAAATAGTAAGTAAAAATCAGGAATTAAACGGTAACCCGCGACTCTGTCTATCCGGGAGTGCTCTTAACAACTGAGCTATCGAGACCGTGCCAGTTCGGCCGAATTAATTTAGAAGCGAGACGCAGCGAATCAATAGCATTCCGTGTGGTTGTCGTTGCGACAAAATGAGGCACTGTGATTGGTTAGCTGCGTTTACTGCGAATTGACTCGATGGTGAGATGAAGTCGCACTACGCACACCGACGATCCAAGATAATTTTGTAATTGGTCAATCACGATCGATCACATTCTTATGAGTTCAACCAATATGTCCGGCATTCAGGTTGGCTACCATGAACTTTATAAAATCCGACACCAGTTTTTTGAAGTGAAAACAACTTAAAATGTTAGATAAGAGGAAGAAGAAGAAAATATAGTTATGCATTAAGGACCTTTCACCTCGGAAAAATAACTGAAAAATAAATAAAAAAATAACTGAAATTCACGGGAGCGGAGCCGCGGGCAAAAGGTAATCGTTAACAAAGCTCAAGATGGCGAAAAAAAATTAGCCTGTGCGTGCATGTAAAGAAAACGACACAAAAACTTTCTCAAATTCTTACCACAATGCGTCCTATAAATACACTAGATCAAAAAGGATACATTCTAAGGTTTCCACCCTTGTCCCCGATGGCAAGCAGCTTCTGTATGGGGTCCCACGCGAGCGCCGTGGGCGAGAACGGGAACCCATGCCGGAAGGTCTGCAACAAAAGCAAATTATAAAATAAAAAAATATTTTTTTTACTACACCAGTATTGGAATTTTTATTATTATTGGAATACATTTTCGTTACTTCTCACTCAGTCTTTAATGTATTTTTCCCAAAGACAAACATGTATAATTTATGCCATGAAAAACCTGCTGTAAAAAGCCAAAGTCTCGCAGCTCTGTTTTTCTGCCGTAAAAAGTTGTGAATCCATGTTACCAAGTCGATTAATTTATTTAGTCCCTACTTCTTTCGTTCTTTGTTACTTAATACATAAAAAAATATTTGAAGCAAATCTTTTTACAAAAATTAATTTCATTATAATTATAGGAGGTTGCTCTGGATATTTGACCTTTGCCCAGCTGTGGGACAATAGAAGTTTGTTTGCGGGGCACGACGTCACCGACAGTAACACAGATACACAGACAGACACGTAATTCAATTAAGATTGCTATCCTTCAATTACGTCGAGGATTGAAAACACTATACACTTTTAACATAATCATATTTACGTATAATCTTATCTCCAGAACTTAAAATTTGAAATTTTCTTACTGTGAATAAATAAACACATTCAATAGGTAGGGAATCCCGAAAACGCGAGTGAAGCCAAGGGGCATACCTAGTATGATGTAATAAAGTACATATATATAAAAATATAAAATGTATTTATTAAAAAAAATAAAGAAACTCATTATTAAAGACGAGCCTTAGTGGGTAACTCAAGGAAACTTCCCTTTCATAAAAAGTTTATTGAGAATAAACACGATGTCAACACGACCTATCTCAACCAACAAGTTTAACAAAGGTCAGGTCACAACATGAAAATTACCGGGCAATGTGTGGCATCTTCTGAGCAATACACTCTGATTCAGGGATTCCAGGGATTTTAGCTGAATTTATAAGTGATCTGTTGGGATACTTGGGAATCGAACGGTTGGCAATAATCGGAATACATATTCATATACATATTCATTATATGTTTCGGTCAGAAGATGGACGTAAGTCCATGGTTTAAGATAGACAGAATTTAGTTTTGTATTGTACAATGTTAAAAAGGAAGAGACGGAATTAAAATATGTAATTTATCATATTTTTCCAAGTTTTTCTTTGTTCCAAATTTTAAAAAGAATACCGCAATACCACGACTCCCGATAAATTTTAGACATTATTATGATTTGAACATTAGTGTTGTAACTATGTATGTAATAATTTTTTCGGATTTCCCCATATTATCTAAAAATAATAAGCTAATTTTAACATCACCTTATTTATCCACAATTAACAAAGAAATACGTGCGAAACACAGCTTACCTATCTCTGCTCGAATAGCAAAGTGCATCACAAAACAACAGCGCGATTTATCTCGTGTTTTGTTTATTAAAAATGTATCGATAAGCATTCTGGTTTGTATATAAGGTGGGTCCGGATAAAGAGGGGTACAGTGAGCACCATGAGGGCGATCGTTGCAGCACTGGTGTTGGCCGTGGCGGCTGCCTCGGTGGTCAAGGATGACTACAAAGACTTCATTATCACCAAAGAGCCTATGAGTAAGTACAAGCTCTTGTTTTATGCCATTTGCTGCACCTCCTCCACCATATCCTTCGTAAACGTACCCAGATTTGTAACCATCCGTCCGCCTGTTCCGTCTAGATTGATAGACATTGTTTATACCAAAAAGTTACAGTATTTAGAAATTCTCATTCGATCATTAACCTAACTAATTGACCAGAAGTTGATGTGTGGATTAATAAAAGAAAAACTGTGTATAATTTATAAGTTTTGCTATGCAAAGATTTTTGTTGGTAAGTAGAAATTGGTCATTTTATTCAGTTACTCAATTTTATGATTAGCCCTCTTTGCCCTCATGTCCTTATTCATATATGTATATTTATTTAGTTATTTATATATTTGTATTGCTAAATGATTTATTTGTCTAGTAGAGCTTTTGTATCGTTGAGTTTACACTATTTATACATTACATATGTTATCTATACTTCCATACTATACTTACTAATATTATAAAGAGAAATATTGTATTTTTATTTGTGATAAATAAATTCAAAAACTACTGGACTGATTTTGATGAAATTTGGTACAAAGACAGAAGAAACTTTCAGGTGTATCGCAGGCTACTTTTTTAAATTATTGCTTTACCCGAGCGAAGCAGGAGTGGGCCGCTAGTATAGAATATATATCTGATGGGTACATATTTATGTCAATACTTCTAATGAAAAATATTAGCAATATTATTTACGTTCATAACTTTTACCAGACCGCAAAGAAAATTTATCTTAAATTTTGTTGATCTTAAGCGTTAACAATAAACCACTTCTGTGACAGTAAACCTGGACGTGAAGACCAAGGAGGTATGCATCCTGAAGCTGCTGAACCACATCCTGCAGCCGACCATGTACGATGACATCCGCGATATCGCCCGCGAGTTCGTGCTCGAGGATAACATGGACAAATTCCTGGTGAGAACCCTTTTTCACCAAGTGCGTTGGAAATCAATCTCCACCAAAAGCACCCATATGATATGTTGTGTAATTATTTCCTATCTTAGGCTCCAGTCTGCCCCCTTCTTTGTAAAATCACGAATACTAAATTTTCATTTTATTTTCAATCAATCGCAGAGCTAGACCAAGTATCATAATATCCAGGTGTCGATTGATGCCCATAGCTCGATCGTGATATGCATATTTCTTATGGACATTTAAAAACCTAACTATATAGTTTGAAACTATAGAGTATAAGAGTATTGCAGAAGAGTATGTAGATAATGACCTACTTTTCTCCAATTGTCAAGGCCGTAGCTGCTTGTACCTATCAGCTTCACCGATATCTAGGTTAAATGACACTTTCTTCTTCATTTCACAGAAAGCTGAGGTAATCAAGGACTTCATCAGCTTGTACAAGCTGGGTATGCTTCCCCGCGGCGAGATCTTCGTCAACACCGACGAGAAACAGCTGAAGGAAGCCATCGCTGTCTTCCGCATCTTGTACTTCGCCAAGGACTTTGACACCTTCATCAAGACCGCCTGCTGGCTCCGCGAGAGGATCAACAGTGGCATGTTTGTCTACTGCTTGAACGTAGCAGTAGTCCACAGAGTCGACTGCAATGGCATTGTCCTTCCTGCCCCTTACGAAGTTTACCCCTTCCTGTTCGTCGACAGCCACATCATCAAGAAGGTTCACATGCTGAAGATGACCAAGGGATGGCTCGACCCTATCCTTAAGGACTACTACGGCATCGTAATCAAGGACAATAATCTCGTTATCGTCGACTGGCGTAAAGGAGTGCGTCACACTCTAACCAAAGACGACCGTCTCACATACTTCACTGAAGACATTGATCTTAGTACCTACTTGTACAACATGCACTTGATGTACCCTACCTGGATGATTGATGATATTTATAACGTGAACAAGGAGCGACGTGGTGAGGTCATGGCGTACATGAACTTCCAACTGCTGGCTAGGTACAGACTGGAGCGTCTGGGCTGGATGATGTGCGACGTCAAGCCTCTGTTGTTCGACAAATGCATCAAGAAGGGAGTCTGGCCCAAGATCATGCTCCACACCGGCGACGAGATGCCTGTCCGTATGAACAACGTTGACATCATGACTGATGAAAATGCGAAAATTAAGCTGATGATCGATGACATCGATATGATGATCCGTCATGCTATTATGACTGGACACATTACCCTGGTTAGTCCGTATATTCATAAAAAAAAAAAAGAAATAATATTGAAATTTTATCGATGTAGTACACAATCAAGGTGATAACATTTTCAAAAGCACATTGAATAAACATTATAACATGGTTGTTTTGTTTCAGCGCGACGGCACCGTCCTCACTCTGAGGAAGGCCGAGGACTTCGAGACCCTCGCCAGGTTGGTGTTGGGCAGCACTGGCCTGAAAAACGACGATGCTAAGATTGCGAACCTGGTCACCTTGTTCAGAAAGATGCTCGGCTACGGATTGTACAATATAAACAAGTAAGTTTCTTGTAATACAACTATTCTTTGGGAAAGGTCACTGAAATTATATTCTAAAGACAATAATTTTATTTGATGTTTTGCAAACTGAAAATTATCGTTTTCGATTGTGATAATAATATATTTTTGTTTTTGCTACAGATACACGTACGTGCCCACCGCTCTAGATATGTACAGGACTTGCCTGCGTGACCCGGTCTACTGGAAGCTCATGAAGCGCATTACTGACTACTTCGTCACGTACAAGAGGCTTCTGCCCAAATATACTCGCGAAGAGCTGTCCTTCCCAGGAATCAAGGTTGAGCACATTGAAACCGACAAACTGGTTACTTTCATGGACGAATTCGACCTCGACATCACCAACTCAGTCTACTTGGACCAGAGCGAGATGCAGAAACGCCGTTCCGACATGGTCTATGTCGCCAGGATGCGTCGCCTCAACCACCACCCCTTCAAGGTCTCAATTGACGTTGTCTCCGACAAAGCTACTGACGCCGTTGTACGCGTCTTCCTTGGACCGAAATACGACTGCATGGGCCGTCTCTTGGACATCAACGACAAGCGTCTCGACATGGTTGAAATCGACAGCTTTGTTCACAAACTGGACACTGGAAAGAACACGATCGTGCGCAACTCCGTGGAGATGCACGGCATCATCGAACAGAGGCCTTGGACTAGAACTATGTGGCACCGCGCTTCTGACATGTCTGGCACCGGCGTGACTAACATCGACAGCTGGTGGTACAAGAGCCGCATTGGCTTCCCTCACAGACTTCTGCTGCCGCTCGGCCGTGCCGGCGGCTTCGACCTCCAACTATTCGTTATCGTCACCCCTGTCCGGATGGGTCTGGTTCTTCCCACAGTCGATTTGGACACGATGAAGATGCGCAAGATATGCCCATGGACCACTTGTGTGGACACCATGCCTCTCGGCTTCCCCTTCGACAGGCCGATCGATGAGAGGGTGTTCTACAACACCAACGTGAAGTTCCTTGACGTTAAGATCTTCAGGAAGGATTTAGTCAACACCAACGTTGCTAAGGACATCGACTTGTCCGAGATGATCATGAGACGTGACGACCTGACCTTCTTGGACAAGGACATGCTGATGAGGCGCTCGTACAGGGACGTTATGTTAATGAGTGTCGACAATATGTCACATTTGTGAACATAAATCTTAATATATATAATTATTATGTTAAAAGTTAATTAAACGCATTTAGAAATACTACACTCTTTTATTTGAAGTAATCCAATATTAGGTACTTATAATACAAACAAAATGTACGATACGATACAAAAAGATACACAGTAACCTATAGCTACCTATATATTGATTAAATAAATAATAGGGCCACATTTATATCGCTGCCCTGGCCGCGTGACTACGCGCACTGAAATGGAAGGAGCAATATTGTCATATCTGATTCTGTGTTTTGTTTATTAATTCGTGATAAGCTGTTGTAATATTAAAGTAAGTGATTCGTGAAAATTAAAATAATTTACTTTTATTCTCAGTAACATTTCTCATAAGACGAGATAAGATGTTTTTTTCTTGTTAAATAACAAGAAAAAGACTGCAAAAAAATTATATTTTGGCTGAATTGACAAAAATATTATTCAAAATAACCTCTTTTCTTTCTCTATAACGAAAATTACCATTTTATAGAAAAATTAGGTCGATTCAAACCTCTTGTTTTTAATCAAAACAAAAAAAAAAAACGTTGCCTTATCTCAGTTCAAATTTCAAAAGATATCTACCAAGTTGATTAACTTTATTATTAATTCATTTAATTACATTTTCATCTCAACCATTCGACCATCAAACCATTCATACAAATCGCTGATGCCGCAGCCAGCGAGCCGAGCACAAACAATGGTGCCCCACTTACATCGCGGCCCCGGGCGCAGCCGCGCGCACTGAGGCGGAAGGAGCAACAGTTGACTGTCACATATATCCGGACGATATTTGAATTGTACAATGATTCGAGTAAATATTCAACAAAAAATCTCATATTCCGCTAATATCAGAAATTAGCTCTGGTAAAACTTTAATAAATTATACACTAATAGATTTACTTCCACGGGAATCACACTATCAATTGGTGAAAGCCGAACAAAAATCCGTCTGGTAATTTTAGATATACAGATAGACAGACAGATGCGACAAGGGGACTTCTTTTTATAATATGTGCGGATGATGAAATTCAGATGTGAATTGGGGATTGTTAGTCACTCACATAAGATTTACTGGACGGATTTTGATGAACTTATTACACGGGTAAAATATTTTTTAAGTAAAACTTATTAAATACTTAAGGCTTAATAGTCCAATTGAGATTCTGAATGAACTATGAGAGGAACAGCCCTTAACCTTGATAGATGAAGATATTCCTTTGGAAGTAAAGTATGAGAGCACAAAGCCACCCCTTGGGTCCCTCCCGACGCGCGCAATAACTAGATATGAGCAAAGTTATGAGAACAGAGCTCTCAAACTTACACACATTGTTACCTGCTCTCATATTCCGCTTTGAGGAGACATATTTCATAGTTCCGTAATGTAGCAAGCACATGTAACGGAACTTCAAATTCTTCTCAATTGAAACACAATTTGTTTGCCATGTTTATAACATACTAGCTTTTACCACCGGCTTCGCCCGCGTCAAATTTGGTAATATCGCACCTTTTAATGAACGCGACGGCGCTTTTTCTACAAATATGTATCATTTTTTAAATTTACTACAAAGAGTTGTTTACAAATTTTCAGCTTTTTATCTTGAAAATTGTATTAAGTCCTATACAACCTCTCACCCCTCTTTTGAAGGGGTTGAGGGTTAATTTTAAGAAAAATGTGAAACACGTATTCATTAATTTGTTGTAAACAACTAAAATCCAAATTTTCAAGTCACTAACTTTTAAATATAAAGATTTTAACCCCCTTCAGGGTAGAATTTCCAAAAATCCTCTCTTAGTGCTCACCTACACTCCCCAGGGAACCTACATGCCAAATTTCAGCTTCCTATGCCCAGTAGTTTCGGCTGTACGTTGTCTGTTAGTCAGTAAGTCACACAGTAACAGAGTTATATATATATATAGATTTTTCTACAACTGTATGAAATCGTATTGCACTGTAAACAACTTTTAGATATATCTAACCAAAAATACATGAAATTTCGATTTAATGTTGAAATAATAAAAAAAGTATTCAAATTAAAAAAAGGAGATGGGGATGCCAGAGTAGTATTTGGTTTTGTATCTCAAGGGTTCATTCATTCAAATCATACATGTTATTGCTAACGATGGTGTCAGTTTTTTATTCAAGTCGCCTAAGGGTAAAAAATCCCTATGCATACGTCCTGTCTAAATATATCATCATCATTGACAGCCTTTTTTTTCCCACTGCTAGGAATAGGCCTCCCTGAATGTCTGAATATATCTGGAGTCATAACTTGGTCCATCTCTCAGTGGAGATTCTTGAATTGTTCACAGAATGTTTCAGATATTTAATAGTACGTTGCGTTCATTTTTAAATTAATAAAGCAACATCAAGAATTCAGATTGGTTCATATCCAATCAAGGCATAACTTCCACATGGCTATCGCATACATTAAAATTTTCAAATATATCCACCATTCAACATACGTACAGCCTACGACAAAATTGGAGTGTACATTATTTTTATTTCACGCACTCAATTATAATTTCACATTTCGTGCTACAGGACGAAACTACAGGACAGAAAATTCCACGAAACAAAAGTTCTTATGAATCCTAACATACAATCTTAACAGTTAATATTGTAATTAATAATAGCTTGCTGCATTTGTACATACAATAAAGCATTATCTTTCAAATTGTATGCATCTTGTGCTCTCGCGGGGTCGAACACCCGCGCTAATAGGTATTAAAAGTCTTGGGAAAAATTGACAGGTATTGAATACCGGTAATGTTACCTCGCCTCGCATCAATCACGTCTCGCCTTGCGGCATCTGCAGCCGCGCCTCGCCTTTGTGCCACAATGTGCTTCGCTGGCAACTAATGCGTCTTTATAAAGTGTTTATTTAGATGTTACTCACATTTACATAACCGCCATAGTTGCTACCAAAAACTCCACGCCATTTAACATTTAGTGCATATTTTGATGTTATGATTTGACAGAAGGTGAAAACTGAAGTGGGCTAAGGATGCCTATCCCAGACGTTGGCTCGCAAATCATCCTTGACTACATCGAGCCAACACTTCTTGAGTTTTCACCTTCAACACCGTGTGAAGTTGAAGAGAAAATGTAAGAAAGTGCCCTGGGCTGCAATATGTGCATGCATCATGGAAAATTTACCTTTAAATTTGGATTTGACACAAACAGATTATGACCTGGAATAGCGCGCATGCAGGTCACCAAATGGCAAGCAAACACCGCAGCCGATGGACGCAGGCACCGTACAACAGTTGGATACACGTTGCCGGGCCGGATATATAACTATAATAGTATTCATATTGCCGGGCATTTTTAATATGGACCAGACATGTGGTAAGACATTGAAGAGAGGTTGCGTAATTTCTCTAAAGAGAAAGAGAAGATAAACTGTCCATGTTTAATAACTTTTTCATCCTCAAATGTCGTTTTTATCTTTGGATCGATCTGAACATTTTATGAGCTTGCTCCAAGTTTATAAAAGATTATGTTCTACGTTCACGTCGACGTTACCTATTCCACTTAAAATGTTTTTTATGAGTTAAAGTAAATTTCATGAACTTTGGTCTTTTCAAAAAGTATAAACGTTA
Source organism: Plodia interpunctella (assembly GCF_027563975.2). Taxonomy (NCBI): domain Eukaryota; kingdom Metazoa; phylum Arthropoda; class Insecta; order Lepidoptera; family Pyralidae; genus Plodia; species Plodia interpunctella. The sequence goes on from NC_071301.1 coordinate 355,395, forward strand.
TTATAACATATTTAATGTTGCAGAACACATGACCGTGTCGCTCTGGCCAAGATCCACTTTGGGGTTCCTGAGCCAGAGTAAAATAATAAGTTTTCTTATATAGTTTTCTTATTAGAAGATAATATTTTTACAAGCAAGCATTGTATTTTTAATCGGTATTAAAAACAAATAATTTTCCCCAAAACAAATTCCAAATGAATGATTTCCAATGCTGGCCCAGTTCCGACGCAAAAGCAAACAAAAATAAAACAAGAGTCAGAAATGAGAAGAGGATTGAAAGATGAACGGCTGAACGATTGAATGAACAGGAGCCCGACGCCAACCAGAGCGACTGAATGAACTAACGAACGGGACAAAAAGGGCCCTGATTTGTTTTGTTTAATTTGTGTGCTTGTTTTTCTTTGTTTGCAGTTAATGATAGCCAGTTGATATATATTTTTTAAGAATGGAGCTTTATTGAATTGATACTGGCAGCTACTCTAATTTTTAAACACTATTAGAAATAAATACATAAATATGACCTTCCAAAAACAAATTATTATTTCTATTTGCATATGCATGATAAAACGAGAACATAATGTAGATTGCACAATTTTAAATAACAAGCTCAAAAGAAAATGTAAATAACTTTTAGTTATTCAATTCAGTTTTCAATTACGAGCCATCAGTTTAGCAAGCGTGTTGTAGTATGTCCACACGTTCACAACTTTCGGGATTTCCCAAAAATTTATTTATCATTTTGTGCTCATATATTCGTTCGTTACATCAATAAGTTGGTGTCTGTTCGTATAATTTCTGAAAATAAATTTACATATTTCATGAAGACAGAATATAAGCACGTGACGCATGACGCCTAGGAAGGTTTCAAAATAATACAATAATTTTCTGCTTCAATGATACCGTGAAGATTATTCGTTTAGAAAAAGTTTAAACATACGTCATGAGGCTTAATTAATTCGCAGTTGACGTCGGGTACAAATCAATGCGTGAGGCTTAAACTATCGATCGTATACGTTATTCACTCAGCATTTCCTCTCAGCAGTGGTCGTGTTCCAAAAGCTAGGAGTTTGCAATTTTGAGAAATTTTATTTAACTTAGAAGAAGACATAAAAAAATTTAAAACTCTTCCTCAAAACCCAAAACATTTCGGGTCACCCTACAAACAGTCGACTCCATTGAATCCAAGCTAAAATTAATTTCCGACAGAAATGTTTAGTGAATAAAACTCATCGGAGGTTATTCCGCCCAGGTGAATGAGTAGTTGCGGGTCAAAGGGTTGTAGTGGTAATTTGTCAAGGGGGATTACACTGGCGGGCAGATTAGCCCGGCGCACCTGCCCCATTATTTTGCCATGCAGTGTATCACAGGTATTAGGGTTTTATCTCGGGAGATATTATATCTTTAGACGTAAAAAACAAAAGTTGCGTTGGATAAATTGTAGACGTTTAGTTTTAGGTATTTGATATTTTGTATTAAAGCAACATCTTTTTATTAAACTTTATTATTTCACGTAAAAACGTAGGTACTTGTAAACAAATGGCAAATTTAATTCTAAAAGCATTTTCATGCTAAAAACATCTACTAGTCACTAGCCTAACTAATATATAAAATCGAAAGTAAGTTTGTTTGTTACATTTTCACGCTCGACCAATCGTCTTGAAATTTCGCGTACATAGTTAGGAGTATTGAGAAGGACAAAGATCACATTATGTCCCGGAAATAAGAACTGTTTCCGTGGGAAGGAAATTGACGCGGCCGCTAAAACCACGGACAAAAGCTACAATTTATTTATAATAGATATCCTTTACACATATCATTTCAGGGCATCCATATGCAGCTCCGCCGTTCTATGGCTGTGGAAGAAAGCGGCCACACGGTCGGTATACATCTAGTTACTTTGACATCTAGCTCCGTACCCCGGGCCGAGGCAAACTTTGAACAAAGAGAACGCCCGTTAAACCTGTCAGTTAAACTAACGCTAGTTAAAGGATGAGGCAATCCCTCGTGACGTCACCGTTGTAACTTTGCACCTTGAGATGCGATTAATTTATTATTAACGTATACCTCACGAACCGGTGCCAATGCGCCGGTCAGCCAATTTGTTTATCTGTTGTGTCTCGATTCTGCGCGATCGACGGGTTAAGGATCGGTAATGATATCCGCAATGGTAAGCGAACAAATTTATTTAATATTACGTTTAGTTCAAATTCTTTTATTTATAAAAATATATTGTCCAAGTGTGGTATCTAACAGAAAATAAACATTTTTAAAGTGTCGTCAAATTATGGTTTTTTAATGTTATTCAGACATTAGTCCTTGACAGCTAGATGATAAGGGCCAAGAAGACGAAGGTAACTTTGATGTAAAATTTTCAACAAAGTTATATATATTCGTATTATATTTAATAATAATTTTTAATACTCATCAATAGTTATGACAGGACGGCATGGACAAGACAACATTTACACCACAGATCGTTCAAAACGAAACCATAGCGAGTTTTATCTTCGTAAAGCGCCATCTAGTGGCTAAAAGTAGAACTGTTTATGGCTGCAGTTTCATAATATTGTTAATGCAATATGAATAAAATTAATAAACGTGACACGGTCAACGGTTTATTGGGCAAATAGGAATAAAAAGCAAACATTTATTCGACCAGTTGTGTTCCGGTCATGTGATATTTAGAGTCAGTTAAGATTTTTACAGTCCCGACTCCATAACACAAATCTTGACTTAATCTGTGTGATTTCTCAAATATAATATTTTTAGCGATTAATGTCTTATAATCATCAATCAATAAATGATACGAATCCAATTAGTGAAATTGAAAACATGATAAGTCTAGTAACATACTGAATCTCGTAAACTTGTAGAAAAGTTGAATAAAATTGGAGTAATTCACAACATACACGTAAAAACATACACGTGATGTTTGCACATAAAATTAGAGCAGTATCATAAAACGGGAAGATCTCGTGTTTCATTAAACAGCGCTCAAACAAGAAAATGGTGAAAAAATGTACGAAAGTCTCTGCGGAGTGGAGGAGGCTTGTCGTCGAGAGGTCACGCATAAATTCATAACATTTGCGAAGTTGTAATGTCAGTCTGTCACACACTTTTGCTCAGGGTTGTTTATTTACAAATCTTTACATATTTAAATGTGATTTTTGGTTCAAGCTTTAACTGTCGTCGAAGGAGTAGAAAATATCTGCTCAAGGCAAGAGTAAATAGCATTTTTGAGCTTTGCTGTAGCACCGTAGACCTCATATTTGTTTAGATTCAGGTCAAGCGCAAATTATTATATCCATTATATATCAAATTATCCTAACTAATATTATAAATGCGAAAGTACATTTGTTTGTTACTTACCTCTTCACAATCTATCTACTCGATCAATCTTCCATGAAATTTTGCATACATGTAGTTTGAAGTATGGCGGAATAACTGTTTCCGGGACGAAATGAATTTACGCGGGCGAAACCGCGGGCAAAACCTGGTTTATTAATTAAAAATTGTCCAAGAGAGCAAAGCATTTGCTCAACTGTGGACTAATACGAACACTTGATTCTTAGTATTTATCCACACGCACCAACCCTAGGGCTTGTATAAAGTTTTCAGTGGCGGGTTCACGGCCTGCCCTTGAATATCACCTGTGGCTACAGTAAATATATAATGCATTCGACAGTTAAGATACACATTATAATTTATTTTACTAGCACTATACAGTTAATACATTCGAGTTATTTCAGGCTATGTCAATTCGTGTGCGCTTTTCTCGTAGTAACTGGATAAAATAACTACGTAATTATTATTATTAAAAATTAAAATTTTACTCCGATCGACTATTTTAACCATAAACCAAAGTTTAGTGTGAAATATGCGACTGTCTTACGCTATATCAGATTAGTTTGTGTTGGTGTCACTAGATGGCGCTGTACGAAAATAGAACGCGACATGGTTTGGTTTTACAATTTTGTTAAGTCGATTGACCAAAGCCTTGCATCTTTGACATAGGGTACTTTTCGTCAATCAATAGATTGACCGGTATTTTTTGTTGGGTTGCCTAAACTTGTTTAGTGTAACCTATAGATACAAATTAATTACACATACAAGATATAAAAAAATGTGTGTGCGACTATACGAAATAATAGGGTTATTTATTGCTTGCTATCATACAAGATAAATTATATGGAGCTCGTTTAATAGTAACAGTTACATTCAGTGGATAATTAGCTTTTGTCTTGCGTAATAGACGCAGAATAGTGTTATTATTTTCGTCAATATCTCGAGTAAGCAACGTATCGCGATAAGTTAAACCATCCGCTATGTATGTATGTATGATTCTAAAAATCGCGTCAAATTCCATGCAGTAGTTTTCTTGTGATGCGCGAGCAAATATAAATGAAAATTCTTTAAAAAAATATTTTACCTTGTATTAGTCCCATAAAGACCTTCAAATTATTTTTCTTTAATATATTCAATATACAGACATAGCTTACTTACAGTTTTATTATATATACAAATAATTAGCATTTCAATTATATTTTAACGAGAACTAAAACATACAACTGATCAATTAAGTGACATTACATTATCGTGTTTCGTTATGAAAATAGATTTATTTTGTTTTTATCCGGGCCAATTTGTCTGTACAAAAACATATGATTCATTAATTTCTACCAAACGACTCTTGCTGTGTACTTAAATAAATAAGAATAAAATAGCAAAACTTATCTGCAAATGACGATCGATGAATTAATTACCTGTAACAAAAATTGAAAAATACTATATTAACCCTTTTCCTTGAAATAATTAACGAGCATAAATTGAAAAAACGTGTTATGTATTCATCGAATCGTGAAGTGTTTCCTGGATCCATTAATTAACCGTCGGCAATGCGTAACGTTTCAAATTAATATTTCAATACATGATAATATTGTAAAGATTTGCATTTTTGTTTGTAATGAAACTCAAAAACTTCTGGACCGATTTTTATGAAATTTGGCACAGTGATAGACAATACGTTCAAGAGTAACATACGGTACTTTTTTTTGGCTTTATCCGAGTAAAGCCGGGTCGGGCCGCTAGTTAATGATAAATACATATATATATATATATATATTGGTATGACTTTCTGAGTTTCCGGCTCTCAAATATGAATATTTTGACAAAATTAAGATACTTCAATTCCTTCGGTACTTACTATCCCTTTGATCGATAGAACTATCAGAATTGTATTGATCCAAAACATTAGTTGATTATATTGACTGAAATACAAGTTTGTTCGCAGAAGCGACCATGACAGACAGACAACATCAACATGTCGACTCGGAAACATCTCGTATACCCGCAGGCGTATCATACTAACACAAACAAACCGATATACTGTATGTACAAGCTGTGAACATTGTTATATGAATATGTTCGGAACAAATTTTGTAACAAGTAATCGGGGCGCGTTTGCTATGTAAATACAAAGATAAAACCTAGCCAAATGGCTAGGTTGGTGTGCTGTTGATTTTATAATCGACGCTTATCAAGTTACCCTGCACACCTTTCTCCCTCTCCCTCCCTCTACACCACAAAACACGGGGTCAGCGTAAAAAATTGTATGTGGTCTTAGCCTGCGGCCCACCTGATGGCAAGTGGTGGTCACCACAGCCTATCAGCGCCTGTCACCCGCGTGTCGCCTACTTTATGACCTTTTGTCACAGTACCCTGTAACCACACTGCCTCTCCTTTGAAGCGGTGTTGGTGTAATGGTTAAGAGGCCCGCCTGTGAATCGAAAGGTCTCAGGTATGCATCCTACTCTTGCCATACGAGTTTGTATACCAATCTGACTCATATATAGTAGTTTTCATAGACCATCACTTGCCTCCGGTGAAGGGAAACATCGTGAGGAAACCTGCGCACTGGTGGACAGTTTAGTTCTCTAGTGTGTATGCGACTACCTGCCACTAGATGGCGGTAAGTAGTCCTAAAGTCATGTCAGATGCCTCTAGGCGACTTGAATAAAGTCTGACATCAGTGTTAACTATAACACTCGATATGATGATGACACCGCCTCTCGCAGCCTCCAAACCGGAACACAACATTACATGCACTGTTATGTCGGTAGAAACATATGAAAGTTAAAAATATACAGTTAACGTTCTAACGAATAAAATAAATTATTATTAGGCACATAAGGACCCATAAAAAAATTATATTAATAAATATTAATTACAATTATAGGTCACAAATAATAAATTTGTAAGTAACATATGTATTATAAATTAATACACAATATGTCAGTCATGTTTTTACATATATTTTATTTTTACATATATTTTTACCCAGCAAGGGTCGTTCAGGTAAGCAGTGCAGTATACAGCCCTAACAATGTTATTATTGCACTGGCGTAAGAGCTGATGGAAAGAAAATTTTATTCTACGTATACTATACTTCACGCCTTGTAGCTTTTGCATCATACTGTTAACCGATGTAGGTCTATTCTAAGCTCGTGCTCGGCTCGTGTATGGTTTAACTCCAGTGTTCCGTGCATTCGAGTTAAATTGTACACGATCCGCGCGTGTAACTCTGACAACCAATTAGTGTTACTGTCGTGCTGGTATATCTTGAGCCGAATGTATGTGATTATAATAATTACCTTACATATCATGAAACAAAGTCGCCTATCGCGTATGTCTGTCTGTTCGCTATAAACTCAAAAACTATTATGTAATCTGTGACTATTGTATATCATGTATTTACTCTTTACGGAGTAGACATAGCCAGGAGTTGCGATCGTTCACGATTAACTGAATGACGTATGGCTTTCCGAAATACAGAATTGGTACATAAATAATAATTAAATAAATATATTACGACAAATCACACAGATTGAGCTAGCCCCAAAGTAAGTTCGAGACTTGAGTTATGGGATACTAACTCAACGATACTATATTTTATAACATATACGTATATAGATAAACATCCGAAACCCGGGCCAATCAGAAATAGATCATTTTCCATCATGACCCGACCGGGGATCGAACCCGGGACCTCTCGTTTCAGTGGCAAGAACTTTACCACTGCCCCACCGAGGTCGTCATAAAAAACATATTTGATATATTTCCTTTCCGTATTTGCAAATAAATATCAATTGATATTTGCGTTCGGATTCAAATACGAAGCACGAATAAAATTTGTCGAAAACTATTCCACCGGCAAAAATTAAGCAAACATGAATTTCGGAGAAGCTTGTAATTAAACAAAATATCCGATAGAGGGCGCACTGAATTAATGTGAAACACAATATTTGCAAATCGATAACGTGCGCCAATACACGTGAAATATTGGGAGATATTCCATATTTATATCTACATATATACATAGGGATTTTTTGCGACATATAATTCTAAATATAAATATATAAATATTAGTATATATGCAAATGCAACAAGCATGTAATTTTGAAAGTATTTTACTATCTTAACGTCGCCGTTTATTTCAAAATTAATCTTTATTTAGAACTTGTAAAACTTAGCTCGTGTGAAGTCAGGCGGGAACTCCCTGATGACAAACTCCAAACCTCATCCGAGCGAGGTCGGGGCTGACATGTGTGGCACAATGCGTTGGTACTACATGAGGCCAAATTATCCGGCCAAAACTGGAAGTGTCAGGTTACATTCTTCTAAGGGTGTTGCTCCTACTGGCACTGGGTTTTTCGACTACATATTTTCGTGTGGAAAATAACTTTTTCTTGTCCATCCAGCCTCGGGAATTTAAGACTTGAATCCACCAAAAATTACACTGCAAGTGTACCGTGTAATTGTGGTAGTGACTAAAATAAGTAGAATATGAATGGTCCCGCCGTTCACACTCTATGCTTTTACGCCTACCTACGCCTTCTGGTGACAAGTAGTCGCAAACTGTGTGTAGGTTTCCTAATCTGTTTTCCTTCACTGGGAGCAACTGGCGGCCTACGAAAACGAATACACGAGTCGGATTGGTATCCAATCACAAATTAATGTGGCACGAGTAAGATTCGAACCAATAGGACCGTTCGATCAATGCTTATGCAGACGCCTTAACTGCTGGTCACCGTGAAGCCTTGGTGGTCACCAAGGCTTCACGTGGTGATGGTCAATGGATTTAAACATGGCTGAAAAGAGACGTGAGACTTATTCAAGTTCTGATCTAACTTTAAGAATGCTTTAATATTTAATGGAGTGCCAAAAGGGGCTTTGATCCGGCGCTCTGTGAATTTTATATAGCTCTCAATCTGGTTCTATCTGGCTTAGGGTATGGACAACGGTTAAGGTAAGAAAACCCGAAACCGTGGGAGTGACTTAGTGAGAGTGTTAGGTATTAGTAAAATAATAAACAAAGACGGTATATGTTATAATGGCGGTATATGTAATATAAATGAAAAACTGTTCAAATGCGATTCGGACTCGCGCACCGAAGATTCCGTCCGAGGTTTATATATGAGGTTTACGTTACTTTTGTCATTATCTGTATTGTAAACATTTTACAATGATTCTAGGTTTTAATTCATTGACTAATTGATTGTGTTGACTCACAAGTTTGATTTCTTCACTAAAAGAGACTGTAAATTTAACTAGTAGATATACATTTCAAATACCACTAAGCGTTCTTGGTAATAAGTCTAGGTTCTTGACAGAGCGACAGACACACAAGGAAATAATCCCAGTATTACCTTAGTATTTACCTTTTGAAGATTAGTATTTACGGAACAGTGACAACATGAAAAATCACGACAAAACCCTAGGTAAACCACCAGAGCTGTCGCGTGCCCCGCTGACCTCCACGCACAAAAAGCTCTGTTCAAACAGCTTTCCCGAACGTGCCGAAAGCTCGGCCCTGGGGGAAATCAGCGCCCTCGAGCTTCGTGGCGGCACTATTTGTACTGACATCAAACATTCAGCCAGCAGTAACATAGGGATTATCAAACCTTGTCCGAACGCCTCATTCTTTAAACAGCGCTAGTCTACAGGGGACATAGATACAAAAAATAAATAAACTGAAATGGTAGATTAGATAAATTCTTTATTCAAATTGGTATTATTTGACATCATACTAATTTGAATAATTCAAATGATCAGTGGTAAGCCCTTCTGGCATGATAGGGACCAACACTGTTCAAATGAGTTTCTTTCGGCATTTCTTCTCAGCAGTGGTCGTTCCGAAATGCCAGTATTTTGTAGCTTGTGAGAAATAACTATTTAATATAAAAATTTACTCGAAAAGTGCCTGAAAGGTCTAATTTCTGAATAAATTATTTGAATTTGAATGACATCAGTTATTGAAGGACGTATAACACTCAATCTTGTATTGCGGATCCGATTAATAAAGGCGGTTTAATAACTACTTTATTAATTTAAAGAAGAAGGATAAGTTTAGGGATATAGTTTTAGAGCGGGTTGCACCAGTAAACTTTGACAAGAGAATCAAGCGAAACAGCGGACCTATGTACGAAACCTATGGAGGGACATACGTTAAGTCCGCTGTTTCGCTTGACACTCTTGTATTAGTTTCAATTTGTGTTCTTATTTTTGCAAATACTATAAAATTATTACAAACAAACAAACAAATCATGTATGTAATATTTAAATATTTATTTATAAATATTTAAATAACTAAAGCCATGTCTGTACAGACAAACGCTGCCTGGTGGGCGTAGGTGTCTACGCGCACCAGGCAGCGTTTGTCTGTAGGTTAATGTTGTAATCTATTCTATACTTGTAATAAATTTTACAGCACTGCCAAAATACATCCTTTGCGGGCAAACTTTAAACATTAAACAAATAAAATTAATGTACGGTCCGCATCGCTATCTAGCGCGCGCAAGCACGCTTGATCCTTGAAGTTATAGCTCATTACACCGCACCGGTGGTGTGGTGGTGCCGCTCAGCGCGCAATATATGATTAGCTCCGCCGTTTATGAGGCCCTGGTACATCGTATTACCTTTATAAGTTTATGATAACCGAGTAATAATGATAATGTTTATTTAAATATTTTTTTTTATTTGCATGTGTGGGACTTGAAAAAAATGAAAAATGAAAAATTTATTTATTAGTAAATAATTGTTACATGACATAATATTGTGGGCTGACACCCGCTGCAGACCCCCTGTGCTGTGGGCGGCAGGCTCCTCAGTAGACATTTTACAGAGTTATTTACTGTGGTATAAGGACACTTATTATTTATTTATATACTTATTTATTCAAAGTTTATTTATGAAATCGGTAGAATGGGCGGAGTTAATGCTAAAAGCATTAATAACATAGCGATTATTATAGTTTGAATAAAATCATCTTAATTAAATAACTAGATAAAAAGAACCATTTATTTTTATGTACGTAAATAATCTATTTAATATCGTATGTACATTCTTTATTAAACTGATGTTATTTCATTCAATTTGGAAAATGTCATCTTAATATAACTTCAAGAAACGAGAGTAAATTATTAAAATTTGTTATAGCGAGAAAAGTATAACGGAACGTTATTACACGGAGCTGCCGTGAAAATATGAAACGTCTCCGTCAAATGAGACGTTCTTCGTCTCGGCGACGCCCACGCCACCTACATACACGCTTGTTTCGCGTCGCGTTAAATTAATTTAGATTTAGAACGTCGCGCTTAAAATCTTAATTCACCTCTACATAATTTTAAATTACATTCGAAATGCGGGAATAAGGTCGTGGTAAAGATAATTGGTTTTTGCAAATATAGCCTAAAATGGATAATTATTTTATGGAATATGGCAACAAACAAGCAATTGAGTCACCAGATGGTAAGTGATCACCGCTGCCCAGAAACAATTGCGATACTAGGGGCGTCACAGGAGCGTTGCCGGCCTTTCAAGAAGTCGTAGAATCATTTCTCCAAGATTCCAATGTCTTTCGCAGGAAGTTGATTGACACGTGGCGAGAATTTTCTTTTAAAGACATTAATTGTTTCGTTTATTGTATTTTAGGCCGTGAATTTTAATATGGCTTATCTTGAAGACTGTACCACAAATAAAACAATAATTTTGTAAATGAGTTTATAATTATACGTTAATTAAAAATACCGCTTTAAAGTATATTTATATAACCCCGCTTTAAAGTATATTTATTTAAACTTATCACAACGAAAATTACTCGAAACACATAAACGGTAGAGTTAAACTTTTATGCAGTCATAAAGCGTCGAGTAATAATGAGTAGTGAGCTCATTTGATGGCGGACGAATTAAGTGCAAAGTTTTCCCTTAAAGCTCTATTTTAAAGCTTTCTAGAATATCCTGGGATGATAAAGAGTTCTTAGTGCTCTATGTTAAATTGGAGTTCCACATTGTCACAATACAAACTTTCTCTTTTCTAAGAGGCGGTAATTTATGGGTGTTTCTCAAAGCGTTTCGGCCGCTGCGATCGCGCTGTCATTATATTTTTTCAAATTTTAACAAAGACAAAAGTTTTTATCAAGAGAATTACTTTTACTATCTGACTTTAAAAGACAGTAGGTACTCCATTAAAAATCATAATAAAGCCAAAAATACACGAGAACTACATATAAAATGAAGAATATGTCGAGCTTTCATAGTTTGCAATTAATAAGCATCATTAAGAGAATTTGGTCCTATAACACCCGTCTCGAAAGCATTTAACCTCAAACCGACCCGTAAATTTAACATTGTCACATTGTGGATCATAAAACTTTATTTTACGTTCATATTCTTGTTAACCGAGCAACGATCATTTTATGTTCAGTGTTCTATACTAATATTATAAACTTAACCGTATATTTAAGTATTGAGTACAATTTTATAAATGGGTGAATTTCACGACAGTTTAAACGCGTCGCGTGGCGTTACATTAGTGTCGCACATTTTCTTTTTAATAAAAAATATATTTTTTTAAAATTAAACATTTTTAAAATTAACATTGTACCAGTACTTTACTTATTTATAAAATAGGATAATTACATTAATTAATGTGTATGGTACAATTTAATAAACACTAATGATAGCCAGCGGCGACGTTCACATCGCTCGTTCTAAATATCGCATTTGGGTGAATTCACCCAAATGCGATATTTGGAAACTTTTGTTCACGTCAACATTCCTGTAGTTCATTACATTTTAAAATGTAATTTTCTTCTCACCGGGACTGAGATGACTTTGGTTACCGTCTAAACCCAGTGCAGAACCCTAAAGCTAGTTCCAGACTCGCCATTAGAGTGATGTGGTCTGTGAGAATATAATGGAATGTGAGAGTAATCGCGGGAGTGCCGTATAGAGGACAGCAGCGACATCTGGTGGCTTTCCATCACTTGCTTACTGTCGTCCATGTAGAAAATATATCTGACATCACATATTTTAACATGTAAGGAAAGGGGCTATAGATAAGACAAAGTGTGAACCTTGTTGAACAAATCGTTTTTTCCTTGTCGCGTATTTGTCCAACACGTCGTTTTTTATGCTAACGTCAAATTTGTAAATTAATGACAGTCACATTAAACACGACAATATTAAATACGATAAATTGCATAATTCTTTAAAATAAATAGGTAACCATTGCTGTCTTATATAATTTGTATGTTAGAGATTTATTTATTTTATTGAATTCGGAGAACATACACTGTAGTGACAACATAGTATAACTTAATGACCATTAACATATTCTCATATAATACCTATTAAAGAAATGTCGATAAAAAATCAAAAATGGCAAACAATTTTTCTTTATAACCTGTAGAAGGGGCACAAACGGATTTTAGGCCTTAGTGAATTGGCAATAATGGCCGCGTCGCACGGTAATCTTGTTCCAGTTTGTTCCCAACAACAACTCGATATAGCCAGCCCGGCACAATTCCTTTGCCGGAGCTAATTTGTGCCCGTCTTGTTGCCCGCTTCCCGGAAACTTTTTACTTAAACTCCACAGTCTTTGCAAAAACAATACTTTTCTTGAAATGTTTGTGTACATTTTTCTTTTATTTTAGTAGAACTATTTGCCAAGCTTCACTTCATTTCATATTTGTATTTTCGTCTGTTTAAAATCACGTCAAGATTTTGACCTTTGTAGGTGATTTTCAGGGACTTCAAAACGCGTTGAATAAAAAATGATCAAAATCTATGTCATTATTAGCCTAGAAATTAGTCAGTAAATCGGTATAGTATCTACGAAAAAGCATTTACGTGTGGGCAATGAAGCGCAAAAGTAGTAAAAATAAAAACCCCATACAAGTCGTAATACCAACAATAAAAAAAAAGGACCCGAAGCCAAGGTCACGTGTTGCTTTCACTAGAAAGCAGTGCAGCGAATTAAAAAAAGCAATAAAGGGTACACCACACCACACGCGCCTGCGGTCCCCCTTTGTGCCCGCTCGGCGCAGCACAAAGACCACATTTTCATATTCACAAAGAGGAAAGAGAGATGACACAAAAGACACGTCGTTTTACAAAAAGCACATTGTTGTTTGAATTTAATTAACGGAATGAACTCCGTTTTTGTTTATGTAATTGGACTGACCGCTTAGTTGGAATGAGCACCTGCATTCTTGTGAGCTATGTTTGAACTAGGTATATAATAAGTAGAACAGTGTGGGTGATATGATCATATTAAACACGAGAACAATAAAATAGAAATACAATAGAGAATTCTACATTTATACAATAATTAAATAGAAAATTGTAGTGTTTAAAGTTAGTACATCAAATGTATATGTATATATATAATCTCTGCTTCACAAAATTGTATTGCAACTCCAATATTTGGACTAAGTAGTAACAGGCAGAGGTCGTTTCAGAATCGGACATCGTATAATATGGTTCAGCGGAGCGCGCCAGTTGCCAATAGCGACGTCCGACCGTAGTTCCCAATTAGTGGCGCCACCGTCGCGTGAATTTAATTCAACATGGCTGCCCTCCGACGGACCATGTGGAGTCGCCTTTATCTGAGGCGGCGGGAATAATCCGATCCGAAGTTTTTTTTACTGGAAATTAAAGCCTTACAAATGGTAACTTTCATTAATATCTTTCACAGACACTATCCGCTTAGTCTCTTAACTAAGCTATTCAATCCTTTACAGGCTTTGGAAATACTATTGTCCACAAGAAGAATGTTCTTCATGGTCATATTTCCTCATGGCTGAGGGTCGCAGTTATTACGTGACATGAAAAACACACAACAACTTTCTTGGCACTATTAATGGAGTGGTTTGCCATTGCCTTCTCCAGTTTACACAAGATGATAATCAACTAGATTGCTCACGATGTTTTCCTTCATCGGAAGCAAGTGATGGTCAATGAAAACCACTATACATGATTTAGATTGGTATACAAACCTGACACGGGTAGGATTCGAACCTGGGATCTTTCGGTCCACAGGCGAGCGTCGTAACCATTACATCACCCGGTGGTGACCCACGAGAAGATATGGTGCTCCCATTCCACAGGCCTCATGTTGTGTTACCATCTTCTAATCTAAGAAATATCATGACAAACGCATTGCAGCAATCTTTTCTACACCATTTTCCATTCAACTGTACACTGCATACATAGCTGGCATATGCTGCATTTGTATGCAAGACATAATATTAAAAAAAATACTTAATAGTGACGTTAGTATCAAATAATGATTTTATTGCTAACACAGAAACCAGAGCCCGCTGTTCCAAGCAAACAGACTCGGCAATATGCATATTTTTGCATAATTTCACGATACAGTTACATTATGTTGTTTTCAAAACCGTATTTGCATAAAATTACAGAGATATGCTAAAAGTTATTACTGAAAATGTAACTTTAAGTGGGAAAACTTGTATTTTTAGAGGCGTTATATTTCCATAGCTTTTGTGTGTATTATTTTGTGTGTGTGAGGGATTCTATTACGGATATTAAAGTAGCAAATTGAAAAACCGTTAGTATTAGAATAATTAATCAGCGTAATCAGCCATTTAAACGTCCCCACGGTTGAGGCACTGACCTTCCTTATGGATGGATAAGTAGTAAGGTGTGTATCAGAATAATTTGGGTTTATTATAGGCCTAAAACCGGAGTGTTATTTTTCCAGGATTCATGGTTATATATGAGTTTCTTTTTTCTACAAAATCCTATTCTTAACATCACCCCGTGTCACATTGATTGTGTGACGTCATTTAAAAATAATATGGCAGGTAACTATATTATATTCCATACTTTGCAAGCAAAAAAAATTGGATCGGTATAATCGAGCGGGGTATCATTAAGGTTTTGAACATGAAGGTGATCACAAAAATACACACACCTTGTACACACAATAAAAATGTTAACTGAAACTTTACTACATAGGCGCACAGTACAATAAATAGTAATATAATTCAGAGTAAAGCAGTCGTGTATTCTTAGTTTTTGTAAATATATTAGTCATTATTTTGTTACGAAACAAAAACTTACAGACATTATGGAAATTTGTATCTCGGTGCTTGGAACAGGTATCTCAAGGGAACAACTAAGCTAATACCTGTTACCAATTTTCTCTTTGCCATTTAATTCAAGACTTAATTAGGATTCAAAATTCCGACCCGTATTTCTCTGGAGACCGAACTTGTTCGTAACTTTAAATGCAAGTTATCAGCTCAACTTGTGATAGTGTTCATTATTCAAGAGCTTTCTATATTTTGAGACGAGTTGTTGTACCCATTTGCAAAATGCAGAATTAGAAAATTTTATTTATTTAAAACCTTTTGCAGAAAATTACAAAAAAGTATGCACAAATGGGGGACTTGCGCAAGACAACAACACAAGACAATTTTATATTTAAGTGTATAATTTATTATGATCGGGACGAGCCGCTGGTATAATTGATATTTATCTCGATCCAGTGGCGCAGCGCGTTCATCATGCAGAAGGTTTCGCCTTCGAATTCGACCCAATTTTCTCGTAATTAAATTTGTGATTGTTGTCGCCAGTCAATCACACCCTCGTCTCACACTCGGTAACTTGATTTTACTGTGAATCGCTACTAGAAGTTATGCTATTGTAGAAATAAGTTTAAACACGTATATTTTGAGTTACAACAACTCCTAATATTTTATAAAATTCATTAAGGTTTAAGGTTCATTAAGAACAAATAAGCAAATGACCGTCTAGAGACAAGAATATGTATCTCTCTCCCAACTTTGCGTGTTCCCGATGTCCGATGTCATCGGGGCTGTGACGCCGCGAATACAGTCAGCATACAAACCAAACTTTAAAAATTTGAAGATTCATCTGCGATGTTACACATGGTCGCCTATAGCCTATAGCCTTTCCTTGGGTATCCTTAAATAAAGCCAGCCAGCCACCAGTCAACTTTGTCCTGCGCGCCTTTATTTAGATAACATTGCGTTCGTCTGCGTGGGTTATAATTAACGTCAAAGTTAATTGATGCAACCCGCCCTAAGTATTTATTAGCGTTCCACAAAAAACCCTTTACAATGTATATAAATATATTGTTGATAGTATGGTTATTTAGATATTGGCTTCGCGATAAATCGCAATTTCGCGTGTCCACCCGCCTACTTCCCGGGCCAGACTTTTCAGAAACTGCACGCGATTGGCTACTAGCTCTTTAAGGCCGCACCCTAGCGCCACCATCACATTTTTATCAAAATACTTTTATTTCTTCAGTTATAATGGAATTGTTCAGTTTGCGCTAATAAACTAATAAACAAGCATTAGCTGAGAAAATGTTGAGCGGAGTTTTACTAATTTTGCTGACATTAGTGGAAAACATATTTGATGTTTAAATCACATTAAGTTAGGAAGTTCCCAGCAAGTTCCCGACTAATCCACTAACTAGTGGACCGACAACTCGATGACGTAATCGCATTAAATTCTAGAGAAATTTTACAGAAATATGTTGAGAGATTTCCAGGGAAACTGATCTACATAACGGCAAAACAACGAAGTTAAAGCTAAAGTTTTAATTGAATTAAAAGAAACGATAGTAACAAAGTAGTAAAATTATTTAATTAAACCCAATAATTTCGAACAGACGTTATTGTCATGAAGTTACTAATTAACCCGCGATTTCCATTAAAACCCACGTAACATCACAAAAGGTTCAAATTTCATCTGCACTAGACGGACGATTTTAGTTCGATGACGAAACCAAACGCGTAGCCAATAATTTCGAACAGACGTTATTGTCATGAAGTTACTAATTAACCCGCGATTTCCATTAAAACCCACGTAACATCACAAAAGGTTCAAATTTCATCTGCACTAGACGGACGATTTTAATTCGATGACGAAACCAAACGCTTAGCCAAAATTAATTTGTTGATTACTGATTTAGGCCGCGGGTTATGTGAAACAAACCAGTGTTCATAATGTTGCGACTTGATAATAGCGTGAAAAGTGATAGGAGATTAGTGCTTTAAAACATACATACGTTATACATAACGTCAGTCAATCAGTGTAAATTTTCATATCTAGATCACTTCTCGCGTGATCTAGTCGATTCGCAGTGAGATGCAGCTAAACCAATAACAGTGCGCCATTGTGACGCAACGACATTCACAAGTGATTGGCTGCGTCTCACTGCGAACCGACAAGATAGTGAAAAGTAAAATACAATATGTCAGTGCCGATGTCATCATTTATTGTCGTTGAAAATTAACTTGAAACTAAGTCTACCGCCGACTTGTAAAGCACAGGCGAAAAGAAGCGGCGCGGCAAACTTCACCGCGGCCTTTTCTATTAATACTTTTGAATCCTATTTCCTAGGAATAAGGTTCAAAAGCATGACAGAACTTTTGCTGGTGATCGTACAATAATCCTGCCATTAGAACCTCATAAATCATTCGATAAGGCAAACGAGGACAACTGAAAAAGTCTTCATCACTTTATCAAAATTTCAAAAGTCCTTAAGTATTAAAAGCTTTCAAGCTGGACAGTGTGGACACACGCTTAAGCGGAACCGGAAACGGGATCGTTAGTAACAGTAGAGCTTTAATCACAGCCTTTGCTCGCTTTGTTGCAGTGAGTAAATTAATAATTTTCAGCGCTCGAATATATCACTCACAATATTGTAGTTAGTTTAAATTACATTTTAATTATACTGTATATTATGATGAAATTTAATTATTTCGCTTCTGAATGGAAAATAATTTTGTTAGGTATTAACGTTGTTTTGTTATTTAATAAAAATACACATAATATAATTCATATTCGATACTAATTTTATGAAGAGAAATTATTCGCTTACATTTTAGTATTGTTGCTTCAAAAACTACTATTAAATACTTATTTCAATGAAATTTAGGAGTAAAATTTGTATATGAGAGTTTGGTATTTTTGTTTGTAATAATAAACTCAAAACTGCTGCACCGATTTTTGCCGGAAATCAACATTGATAAGACTATCGTATCCTTTTGCGACCGGCTTATAAAAACATATGACCGACATACCTAAAGCCGTATCTCTTCATCCTGCACATATCGTAAAAAGGGATCCAATGGATGGGCTAGGGATTCTGTTTTCTATACGGGCTTACCAGAATTATATTATTTTGTGATTCCTACCTAAACCCACCTGCTTCGGCTGTGATAGATACAAACTAGAAACAACCAATTCATTCATATTATTTTTAGGAAACAACGCCACCTGGTGGCAGATGTAATAGGGTGTTTTCATCAAATGTCATAATCTATGTGTCAAACAAAAAATTATATAACTAGTATGACAGTGGGCACAAGTGACGTCACTAACATTGAAGTCGAAAAGCGTTTTAATTATACTTTAATGAGAACAAAACAATACTAAATGTTTTAATTAAAGTGACATTTGATTGTCGTGTTTTATAAAGTAATATTTCATTTTGTACCCACAACTACCCTCTTGCGACATACGAATGCTAAATCTAATATTATAAACAGATACATGACAAGAAAATATGGAGGAAGAAGGATTGAATCCGCCTCTCAAACGACTAAATCCGATTTGACGATCTCACGCCGCATCAGAAAACTGAGATACAGGAAATCCATTTTACATATTTTTTTAATATTCAAACTCGTTTTCGACTTGCCTTGCCTTGAATTTCTACAAGAAATTTCAAGAAACTTGGCAGAAATCGCAATAATTTCATTACAAAATAAGCATTGAGTAGACGCTAAAATCACATTTTTTTTGTTTTAAAAACAATTTTATTAGCAAAATTCAGTCACAAAAATATTGAAATAGAATTTTAACATAAAAAAACGACAAATATGTATGCTGAATAAGTTAACTTATAATAATTATAAGTTGAACCGTCGTCAAGACCAAAATATATCGAATACCAGATGAAAACACAAAAAAGAAAGTTTTTTACAAAGCCAACGATAACCAAGCGTTTATCGGAAACGAAACACAACCATTAATGAGAGTATCAGTGAGACAAAGGATATCGAATTTTAACTGACAAATGACAAATAGGAATTCGTTTGATGTCGCTTCACAACAAATAGTTGATCAAATACAGTGGAACGTCCAGCGCAACATAATTAAAACGCGAATCAGTCGGCAGTCGAAATATGCGATAATGAGAATGCGAGGTTTCAATATGTTGAGCGAATGTTTTTGATGGAATTTCTCGTTTCGTGTTCATATTTGATACATACACACATTTGATACATGGACATAAAATCCATATAAAACAAAGTTTGGCGTTGAATCTGTTTGGAATTCGTTTAACTCAAAATTTTATTTCAAAAGTATCTGTGAACTTTGAGAATATAATCAGTACTACAACGATATAAGACTATAGTTAACGAAAAACGAGCTTTTGCCTGCAACTTCGTTTGCATTGAAAAGGGAGGTAAAGTACGAGTGGTGGTAAAGCGGACAAGACGGGAAGAAGGAAATTCAAAATGAACGAGTGAATGAAATGTTTGAAATGTTATGCATAAATAAATCACTTGATTTTGAGAGGAGAAGGAGAGCAATTTTTGACGTGACAACGTCTTAAATTAGGTTGCGGCTGGGAGTCACTTATGAAAAAGTGTAACGCCCGGTAACGTTACGATGAGTCACCGAACGAGAGAGAGGCCCGCCGAATGCCTTGCGTCTCTCTCCCACTCAACTATGATCGGTCTGCCGCGCGCGTAAGAAGACGTTGTCACGTAAAATCTTCGCCCGTAAAACCGACTTTACAGGCAACCATTTTTAGTGCAGAGATTTTAGTGTACTTATGTATAAAGAACCTCTTAGCATAACTTCAAATTTGTATTTTTACAGTGCAATTCCCCAGAAACCATTTTATGTGGCGTCGAGCAGTCCTGCAATGTCTTCTCTCTTCTTCCCTGACGCGGTGAGAGAGGCAGAGAGAGCCGCGTGTGTCTTATGATAGATTATCAGCCACACTACCAATAAGAGCACACGCAAGGCTCGCCCTGACTCTTCCTGCATTCTTCTTGCTTTCTTTCTTCTTTGCTTTCTGAGTCCCTTTTTTCTTTCTTCCTCTTTATCTTGGGTTAAAGCACTTAAGTCTTCCTTAATGATCCCAAAATATTTGAAATATATATTCTATATATTCACGGCAACATACTGTAGTGACATTTATATTATGTGATTGTGTCATATTTTTGTAAATATTAGGGTGAGTTACTCCAGTCAATGCAAGTAAGAAATATGCAAAGTAAATTTTGTCCAAACAACAGGCAGTGCACAGGTTAAAATTAACATCAAAGTTGACTGATGCAAATCACCCTTAGTTAAGTTAGTGAACGTGAAATAAAAAAAACTTGAATTTTGAAAATAACAGTGAGATGAAAAAATTCTGGAATCGAGTAGGGAGCGAGGCGTGGGGTCGCTCACCAAGACAGTTCTCTTAACCACTGAACTTTTATTGTTAGTACTACCAACTGGTGTAAAAGCAGTCGTGTGTCCGCCACAGTTACATTTATTTTAACCATAAGTGAATTACAACATGTAAAAGTAACAGATATTAATCATGTTCACCAACTCTCAACAAAAACCCATATTACAATGTTCATTAACGATGTTTCATTAAAAACGTTCGTACATCAAAAAAGGAACTAATAAATACTAACAGAGCTTTCAAAAATTGAAAGGAATTGGTCAAAAACATCCACAAGAGCTTTCCAATAAAGCTCTCTGTCAGAGTTATTCGTTTATCGGAAATTCTACCGATATTGTTTCCACACAGGGAGCTACGGTGGAATTACTGACTTTTTTGTACAAAGTATTTCAGAAACAATGTTTTTTTAAAAGTATATTTTGCTCGTGTTAGTTGACTACTTTAGGGCGTGAGACGCGCGAGGGTTTATCTGCTGATGTACACATATATTTATTTTAAGTATATTTTTAAGTCTATTTTTACAATTTTCAGTTTAATCCGACCCGCATTTCTGTATTTCCTCGTCTAGCAATTTCCCAAAAGGTTGTCTGGAAGAAATTGCTTACAGCGGATAAGGCCGCCATATATCATAATGTCATGCTATGTGTGATTTTGTACTTATGTATATGTATTAATTTAATTATCTATGTAATTAATTTGTGCAATAAAGAATTTTTGTATTGTATTAATATATAAGATAGTTTAAATGAATAGAAAAGTTATTATAAAATTGCTGCTTCCAATTATTGGAGCACACAAATAGAGCGCGAATGGTGACGAACAAAAATCAAGTCATTAACAACCAAAGATAAAAACAACAATACTCAATCATCGACAATCAAAACTACTTTTTCTCCTCCATTGCTAAATGTAGAATGAAAACTTAGGAACAAGGATCCTGTGGATGGAGGATGACCGCTAAATAGAATAGTCGGGGAAGCAATCGACAATATACAAAGAGTTATGGCTATATATACTATCTTACTTAGAAGATGTAGTTACGATTCTTATTATCCAATTTATTCATCACTAGCTTACGCCTACGACTTCGCCCGCGTTATTTTCCCACGGGAACAGTCCGGGATGATGGGTAACCAATACATGTATGCAATATTTCAAGAAGATTTATTGAGAGGTTAACAACTGAAGGGGTAACAAAGTAACCTATTTTCGCATTTATTATATTATAGTTGGGATTTATTAGAATGATTCAAATCAGATTGATTTAATAATGGCGACTAACGACATGCCAAGTGGTGTAATTACGATACCCGTTCCCGCTTTGAGCTTCAAATAAGCTGTCCCCTTTGGCATTAAATTCAATTTGACTGATGGTTGGGGTGATCGTTTGACGTAAATGTCGATTTATTAGTGACCCGCCCTGGTTTCGCACGGGTGAAATATTATATGCATGTCATATACGTACAAAACTTCCGTCTTGAAACATTTTGTCTATTAAAAAACCCCACGTCAAAATCCATTGCGCAGTCTTAAAGATCTAAGCATACATAGGGACCGACAGACAGCGGGAAGCGACTTTGTTTTATGCGACGTATATATAATGAAGCAGGACTTCAGAAGCACTTCCTAAACTTGTGCTCTTCGGCTCATTTCAAAAGTATTTTTATGCAAAACTATCCAAAAATTATAATCTCCTAATATAAACGAGAAATTCAGCGCAGCATTTAGCGTATCTAGGTCAAAATCCAGGAACTTACACCAAATATTTTAGCAAACCAGCTAGCAGCGGAAATTAACTGTTAGTTTTTAGCGCACCGCAATTTCCGAGATTGAGCTCATACACACACATGCATATTAAGCCTTCAGCGCGCACACACATAAACATATAATTTTCAGTCTAGTTTTCAGAATAATCTCGAATGCCGGAAATTGAACCGCTTAAGCATTCAGCTTGTACTTAGAAGCTGAAATTCCACAAGTTGATAACTGCAATCTCACCCGACATCCTACGTAAGCGACGAGAAGATGTAAGACACGATATGACGCGTTTGAGTGATTACGGTATACAAGTAAATATATTAACTAAGTCTAAAAGTAAGTATATACTCTTACGTTACGAGTTTCTGTGTGTAACAAAGTATTAACAAAAAAACATGTACGCACATACTATTGATAGAAATGCTGGTGCGGAATACAAATAAGTAATATGTAGCGATGCGCGTGTTAATATCTGTATTAAAAGTTCGTGCGTTACTATTCAAAATCAAATCATTTATTCAGAAACTAGACCTTCATAGGCACTTTTTTACTTCAAACTTTATATTAAATAGTCATTGCTCAAAAAGCTACAAACTACTGGCATCCATTAACGTTACGTACTACATTACTACGTACATTTTGTTTGAACCGGCTTGTGACTGGATCCTTCCTATGCGAGCCACCGCATTTTTTAAATAATTTTTCTAATTCCTCCTAAACCGTCAACAGATGCAGGCCTTTAGAGAAATATAAAAACCTTAATTTAACCAGCAATTAACCGGAGTGATTAACATAATTTGTAAAGCTCGTAAAAAGTCCGAACAAAAGGGCGGCTTGTTGCCCACGGAACAAACAAGCTATCGGGGGCTTTTGAAAAATAATCACTTTTAAATTGATATCAAAAAGTTTCTCACTCATCGTCGGAGCCCAGTCCGAATTTATACTTTTTATCTCCAATTCGCACGATCTTCGCCATTCTTATCATAATTTTTTAATGAGTTTTGAGATTTCAAATGTGGTATTAACTCCTGTCAAAACTTAAGACGTTAAACATAAAGTATAGTCTCAATATATGAGTTTAAATAGAAACTGTACGTAATAAACTCAATGATTAATAACCAGAATACCATCGCAATAGGAACAAAAATATATCGACAAATCATTGTATTAAAATAAATAGTAAACTATTTCCCGTGACATATATATAAATTGGAAAATGATTCTCTGCGAATAAATAAAATTATTTTTACAGTATAAATATGGGGTGTTATAGCATAACAAGCAATATAATACTGACTGAAATAATTTTCTTTTATTTATATTTGGCCATACAAAGAGGAAATATCGCCAGCCTTCTGGGAACTTTACCGCACGACGACGGCGATTTAGTGTCAATTGTTTATTTAAATTAATTTAATAATTATTATTTTAGTTTTAATTTCTAATTTTAACAAATAGCTTAAGTGTGTATGTGTAGTTAATTTTATATTCGATATTGGCATAATATATAATTTGTAAGTTTAAACTTCTTTATAATTTACAAATAAAAAATATACTGACTGTGTTAGAAATACACGCTCGTTATCATAAAATTTTACGGTATTGCGAAATTATTTTGAACCGGCGAATATCGTGCACCACTCGTGAGACTTCGTATAAATTGTTGGGTAATAGTATCTAGACTTGCATTTTGTAACAATGTTTAATTATATATATGTGTGTGTACAGAACATAACAGTGTAAATATAATTTATGCTTTTGCCTAATTAGTGCAGTTTTTATGTAGAATCACAGAATCAGAATAATTATTCTGGAAAGGACACAAGTTTGGTTAGCCATAAGGTAATCTCAAGTCAAGTCTTGTTAAGGGAAATCCCAACTAATCCCACTAATATTGCAAATTCATTTAGATTAATTTAAATAAGTTACTAACATAGTCTTAAGAACATTGTTACTAGCATTTACTATGGATTATGTCCGAAATTATTATTATTAAATGCGAAAATAAGTTTGTTAACTCTTCACGAATTATCTACTGGACCGATTGTTATGATTTTTGGTACACGGATAGAAAATAACCTGGAATAACACATAGGGTACTTTTTATCCCGAAATTCCCACGGGAGCGAAGCCCCGGGGCGCAGCTAGTTAACGATATAAATAAATGTCGAAGTCACACGATATGACTCTGTTTTCGCCCCGCCCATATATAAATAAATAATACTATGCCACTAAAGTCGTATAGAGCGTGCACATAGATAAAACTTGTAGCACATTCAGATAAGCATTTCCCTTTTACTGTCTCCACTCTCGTTTCCGTACGTATTCCGTACAAAAACAAAAAATATCATTTTACTGAATATAATAATTTTGGAGCACATTTTACTTGGCGCCAATCTCGAGCGATCCAACGTAAGCCAACGTGTCAAGTGATTAACATAATCTAACACTGCAGTCTGCTATCGCGTCTGAAACGGCCGAGCAGATGTGGATATATTGGGTCAGTGCTGCAATAATCTTAATGATAGACAAATAGCTACAGATGCGCAGTTGTGATAGTTCATGATGCACATAGTAATTTTGCATATCAATTGCATATTAACACATTGCAAGGTAAGTTATATCTCTTTGACGCTGTAATTACTGGAACTTCGATTTGTAAATTGCACGTCATTGCACGTTCCAATACTGTGAGTCTAGATAACCAATAATCGGTTAAAATTGTAAATTGGTAGCAAAGCGATGTATCTTCTATGTGAATAGGACGCTTTTATTTTATTTGTTAACAAAATCGTGTGCGTTTGACATCAGCATGATCGGAAGCGAAAATGAATTAGTTTGCTAAACGCAAGCTCAAAAAAATTACTATTCACTCCTGCCTTGAAGATCCCTAATTGATTGTAGGATGATAGCAACGCTGACGTGTCGCTCGCTGCGAAAACTATTTTAATATTTGAAATTACATACATCATTAAAAATAGAAAAATGTACCTATATCAAACATGTGATGTTGCGACAATTGATACTTTGTGTGAAATGGAAACAATACAGGGTTAAGACAATTTCGTTCAAAGCATTAAATTTCGTTTATCGATCCTGTCGCGAAATATGAGTTGAGACAATTAAGTTAAGGAACGTTTGATATACGATATTTTGTGTAAAATCAATTGCTTACCAAAACTGAGCCCTTGTTAGATCTTGGGTATTATCGTAATTAAACCTAACACGAAAAGGCTATAAAATATTATACCACTCATAGCAGACACATGAAGTTATTCAAATTAATGATGTCCGCAGATTTAAATATAACGACGTTGTTTTCGTTGTTGCTTTGCAATGTGGTGCGTCTCCCCAAACCACGACACACTTATCGTCCTGCCCCATATGACCTACCACCTGCACAATGAAGGACCTCTTTTGATGGTATTGTATTGGTTCACCACAAAGTTAGCCGACTCGACATGCTAAGAAGAAGAATATGTGACGTTCCAATATCTCACAGCCAAGGTAGGATTAGATAGACACAAGTTAGCCGCAGACAGACACCCTATAATAACATCAATGTAAATCTTTTAAGAATTCTACTCAACTACGACTTTAGTCCCCAACAGGACTTATACTCGTACAACATAAATTTATTTTTTTGCATTCAAGAAACGCCGACGATCAAAAGGAGTGTTATCTAGCAAATCTTTCGCGAGATCGTAAGATATTCTGAAGCTATGGCGCAGTGCGGATTCTTCCCACAATTCCCAACTTTTGTGCAGACACACAACTCATATTCCGGTCTCCTTTAAACGTTAAAGTTTACGTCTCACTGATACAATTGTTTGTTAGAGCAGTTTGCTATGTAATAACAGTTTAGAATTGAGTAAAAATTTGCACGGTATTAAGAGAGTTTTACCCGAAATAATAATGATTGTATATTAACATTTACCAAGAATGCTAAAGCACTTAATGAGACACGATGTTTTCATATGAAATAACATAAAATTACTATCACTACCTAACATAAAACAAACTTGGTTCCCGATGACTATCCCTTAGATCTTTAAAACCACGCCAACGGACTTTGATGCGGTTTTGATATTTATGATTTTTTAACTATATTGATATCATTTATTATTGATTACAAGAGAAAGCTGGATCAACGAATAACAAGACAGCATATATAGAAAAATACTAACGTAGAGAGAAACGAAACTTGCAATCTTTATCAATATAGGAGAATTTATTATGTCGGGCGGAGATGATAAATCAATTACGAAATCAAATAAAATACAAGACAGAACACGAAATGGGTATTAATGGATTTCAGACACAAATAACAAACATACGGCAGCGTATATACCGTTTCCATTTGATACGCAATTTATTTCATGTCAGTTCAAACAAAAAGAATAGCAGGTAAAAATCACAAGCGATATTGTTTTGTCGCACCAGCACACTGTGAAATACTTTTTATACCACGTTATTTACACCACAGCCCTCTATATTAATAAATTGGGACAAGACCACGGGTGCCCACTCCTACCCAGATGTCCAGTTGAAGTCCACAAAGACGTTAATTCGTGGTGCGCGTATGCCTGCGTATAAAATAAAATATTTATACAAATACATTCACACAATGAAGCACGATAATCAAATGCAACTTTAATTGATCAATTTTACTTATACTAACATTTAGTACTTTTTGTTCTCGTTAAAGTATAATTAAAGCGCTTTTTGACTGCAACATTTGTGACGTCACTTGTGCCCACTGTCATACAAACCCCCATACAGTTTGTTTGTTTTTGACACATGGACAAAAGTATGGCTTTACTTGTTGTACATTAGTGAACGAAATGAAGCGGTGGTGGTGTAAAGGTTAAAACGCCCGCCTATGGGTCGAAAAGTCCCAGGTTCGAATCCTACTAGTGTCACATAAGTTTGTATACTAATCTGACTCATGTAGTTTTCATCGACCACCACTTGCTTCCGGTGAAGGGAAACATCGTGAGGAAACCTGCACACTGGTTGATTATTATTAACTCGTGTGTGAAATGGAGAAGGCAATGGCAATGGCAAACCACTCCATTAATAATGCCAAGAAAGTTGTTGTGTGTGTTTCATTCCACGTAATGACCACGACCCTCAGCTATTGAGGAATACGACTATAAAGAATTGAAATGAAACGAATAATTTTATTTCAGACTAGACCATATTGGGTAATAAATAAATAAGTATATAAGGACAAATCACACAGATTGCGCTAGCCTTAATGTAAGTTCTAGACTTGTGTTATGGGATACTAACTCAACGATACTATATTTTGTATATATAGATAAACATCCAAGACCCGGGCCAATCAGAAAAAGATCATTTTCCATCATGATCCGACCGGGGATTGAACCCGGTACCTCACGGTTCAGAGGCAAGCACTTTACCATTGCGCCACCGAGGTCGTCAGAAAATTTATTATTTTAATCACTTGGGTATCCATTACCATTGTACGTATTACCGGGCTCTTCAAGGCAAAGCCAGCGGAGCCTACATCCGAATAGCGGAACATAGTGCATATGAGGATTACGATCCTCAGCAATGAGGACACGAGGCAAGGAGGAGGGCGTTTACAAAAAGACTGGTCACCGGCTCCCCCAGAGCTGAGAGTCGCGCCGAAAGCCCAGAAGGCGGCTTTAGTTTCTATTCAAGAGCTTTTATGATTCTTACAAAGTTTCCCTCTCAGAGATTTAGGGTGTGCCTTATCTTGATAATATTACCTTACTTGAAAATTTGTTTTTGTGCGGGACACTGAGCCAAAAAGATAATATATAATCTGTGAAAATAATAAACGTGTGCCGTTGAGTGGTTCATTTTGCCAATTTTCTCGTACATCTTTTTACGAAATGAAATTACTAAATTTCTAATACTATTTAAAAAAGGAGAAATTTATAGGCCTTTTCCTGCTCTAAAAAATTACAATAAGATATTATTTCCTAACAATAAAGTTAATAAAAATCTCTATAAGTTTATTATAAAAAAAAAATTGTACGTGTCTCTGAATGTTGTCTATATAGTTATATAATTTGTGGACACCGCGCAAAATGACACCTAGATATGTCACGCGATTACAAGTTACGGTGGAGCAAAGAAACTCGCATGCATAAATACTTGAAAACATAACTTCTCTCCTTTTTGAACGGTTGTGTACAAAACCCATCGATGTAAATCAGGCCCAACAAGTAATACAGCCTAAATAAGTTAAGGCAAACCAAGTTCAAAGTTACAAAATTAAAAAAGAAGTGAGAGTTCGCCGACATTTCAGATTCGGCCGAAATTGGATTGGAACTCGATGCCGATAAATCAAAAAGTTTTGACAACAAATCACGTTTGTAATTTAATATTCAATTTTGATACTGAAATAGTTTTTTTGCCCTGAAATGTCTCAGTAGTGTCGCGTTGTCTTGACGGTATATTTTCATAGACCACCACTTGCCTCCGGTGAGGGGAAACATCGTGAGGAAACCTGCGCACTGGTGGACAGTTTAGTTCACTAGTGTGTATGCGACTACCTGCCACTAGATGGCGGTAAGTAGTCCTGAAGTCATGTCAAATGCCTCTAGGCGACTTGAATAAAGTCTGACACCAGTGTTAACTATAACACATTCGATATGACGAGTAATCGCAACTATGATCTACGAACTAAACGCTACGAAAGTCGACATCTTTTGTGCTACGAACTAAATTCAACTGGTTATTTATTACTGTTTAGAAATACTTACAGCTAAGTAACAAAAATAAAGAAGTGACTCGAAACAGAGAGCCAATTAAAAGTCTCCGCGGGTAACACAAACACTACACTATTTTCAAACCAACAAATGTTTTATTTGTTACATTAATGCATTTGACTACTTGTTGTTGCAGACTGCATTACGATTATTCTATGGCGGTCTATTTCATGTAATGGTAGATTAAAGATATACAAAAATAAATGAATAAGTAAATATACGAGTATCAGGACAAATCACACAGATTGAGCTAGCCCCAAAGTAAGTTCGAGACTTGTGTTACGGGATACTAACTCAACGATACTATATTTTATAACAAATACATATATAGATGAACATCCGAGACAAAAAAAAAAATAAAGTAACGAAACAAAAATAATAAGTGAAAAATTAATAAACTTCAATAAAATCGCGTCATTACGAGTTGACAGCTTATAAACCTACCAAAATTACTTGCACCGCGGCACAAAATACTATGTGGGGTAACTTGCGGTCGACTGTACTAGCTGAGTACAATCACTAACGCTAATGGCGTCAGATATTATTCAAGTCGCCTTAAGGCATCTGACATAACAATGTTCCGTTGCACCATAGTGTCAACAGAACTTTACCGCATTACAAGTTGATGCATATACACTAGTGAACTAAATAGTTAAACAATAGATCGGAAGAGGTGCCTTCAAGTTGTACTATTACACGATATTACGCGCTACGAAAAGCGACGTGTCCTATTTTCAACGGCAAACTTCTAGGAAATTAGTATTTTAACTATCTGTTTCGTTCGTCGTCCAAAACTTATTACATTTGACATTAAAATGAGCTCTCTCAGAGATGGAGTTGTTTGAATTGACGCGCGCTACGAGTTATTGTGGCTACGTGCTACGAAGTGCTACGAAGCTACGAGGCTATTGGTTCGTGCGCCGAAGTTCTTTACGCGACTTCATTATTTTAATGTTTGTTTTGTTTTCATTTGTTTCATAATCGTGAAGAAAATAAGACTGGACATCAGAAGACAGGGCTGACCGAAAATTAGATGGGGAGATGAAATCTAACCCTAGGCTCATAAACAGATCATAAATAGATACTTACTGTACTTAGACACAGTGTAGCGCCTCCCTAGTGTGCTTGTTTTATATTTTTGTTTTGAACTTTTAAGTAGTTATATAATTTTAATTTTGTAAAGGTGTCCTCGGAAGACCAGCGTTGTGGTCATCACCGCAACATTATGCTGAGAGGAAGCCTTTTTGGTATACACAAATACGCCCAAATTATGAAATCCTGTATATAAATACTTAAGTTTGTGATATCAAATAAAATCATTTTCTTTCTTTCTTTCATAAATAGTTGCAAAACATGTTTGCGAGGTGAAAATATTCCGCCGATAAAAACAAAGTACAGCCAAAAACAGAGAACAATAAAAAATTCCATCGCAATTCGAACGCTTCCATTAAAATTATACGAATTTCTTTCAAAAAGTGGTGGGAATCCCCCGAATTCCTTTACAATTCCTTTCAAAAGTATGTGGCTGTTACGAGTACCGCTAAGCGGATTTACCCGGCGTCCTATGTGAGCGACAAACGCCGTAATATACGACGTTATTCGATGCTTCAGTATCATTAGTCATTTACTCGTGGCCGTGTTATTGCCGTAATCACACATATACGCATAGCGTAGCATTCTGTTATGTATGGTGTCGTCGTTCATCTAGGACGATGGAATAAGCATTGTTACTACCACAATTCGTATAATAATAGGTACTTTAAAAGTATTCTTCAATAAGTAGGCTTGGTTTGTTAAGAATGAGTTAAAACCATTTGCTTAAATAAATAATTGAACTTATATATTTTATTAATAATTGAGCTGATAAGATTATTGTTTGGTTAAATTTTAATAACATAAATAAATCTTGACGACCTCGGTGGCGCAGTGGTAAAGTTCTTGCCACTAAACCGAGAGCTCCCGGGTTCTATCCCCGGTCGGGTCATGATGGAAAATGATCTTTTTCTGATTGGCCCGGGTCTTGGATGTTTACCTATATATGTATTTGTTATAAAATATAGTATCGTTGAGTTAGTATCCCATAACACAAGTCTCGAACTTACTTTGGGGCTAGCTCAATCTGTGTGATTTGTCCTAATATATTTATTTATTTATTATCTTGAGAGATGGCGACGTGTAGAACCGACGTGTACGTGTGATCTGTAGGCTAGTACCAATTCTTACCTCCTATGAATGTCATACTCGTAAGAGAGGTGAATTCCCATTCGCGTCAGGCAAAATGACAATAATAAAGATATATTTCTTATAACCTTGGCGTAATCAGGAACGCGCGAAAATTGAAGAAGTAACAATATGAGAACTATAATCTTACCAAATATTCTTCGGGTGATTTTGCATTGTTTACAAGTCAACGTAGTATTCAGGAGAGATGAGACAGAACACTGACAGATTGGTGGTACTCATGATTATTACCTGTAAACAATAAATCACATATTTTAGTCGAGTTTAACTCCTAAGAGAAGTGATAAGATAGCGGATTTATACAGCGGATTATACAGGATTTATACAGCGGATTATACAGGATTTATACAGCGGATTATACAGGATTTATACAGGATTTATACAGCGGATTTATGCAGCGGATTATACAGGATTTATACAGCGGATTTATGCAGCGGATTTATACGGCGGATTATACAGGATTTATACAGCGGATTATACAGGATTTATACAGCGGATTATACAGGATTTATACAGCGGATTATACAGGATTTATACAGCGGATTATACAGGTTTTATAAAGCGGATTTATGCAGCGGATTATACAGGATTTATACAGCGGATTATGAAGTGTGCTACACTTGCACGGAAATTTTTGGGAGCAATTTGTTTTAGTATAAGTTCTAAATTTCTTTATAATGAACTTATGTTTGTTATGATTTAAAAAAAAAAAAAACAATTACTGTATGCATTTTATTCACTTCGCTGGGAATATTACAATGCATACATTTTAAATACATTTACGGAAAGCGAACATCAATAGTGTATATATATGTAAACTACTGATTTTTCATTCAAATTTATCCAAAAAATCATTTATTCAGAATAGACCTTCACAGGCACTTTTTCTCGTCAATTTTTATATTTATAGTTATTTTTCACAAGCTACAAACTACTGGCATTTTGGAACGACCACTGCTGAGAAGAAATGCCGAAATTAACTCATTTCTCACTCAGAACAGTGTTGGTCCCTATCATGCCATATCAGGTGTTGACTCAGATTGATATATTATGGCGCATTGCCATTACGAAAAAACGCGCGCGTGGCCATTACGAAGTAATATTATATTTTCCTGGTAAAATCACAGATAAGGCAAATATTTTATGTCTCAGTTGCACCAGTTATTTTGACGTTAACTTTAGCTTGCCAATAAAATTGGGATCTGCGTTATTGTGTGCAGGTTAAAGTTAACGTCAAAGTTGACTAGTGTAACTGGGGCTAAGAATACATAAGAAAATTTGCAAACTTGCGTTATCAAAACGTGTTGGTGACAAGTTCGTTTTATCACACACGAGTAAGATCCTAAACTATACTCATAAATAAAACATTACGAATATTAAGATAAAACATCACAATCACATGACCAAGACACCATATAACACCACTAAAATATGGCAAACTACCTGCGCCTTCGACACTTCGCTCCCGTGGGAATTTCGGAATAAAAAGTACCTTATGTGTTATTCCAGGTTATACGAGTATTTTACCCGTGTACCAAATTTCATAACAATCCGTCCATTAGATTTCGTGTGATAAAGTAACAAACATGCATACACAACACACACATCCTCACAAATTTTCGCATTTATAATATTAATAGGATGATGCCAAAAATACTAGCTCGGCGGATAAGCTCAGGATTTGCATCAGGAAGGCGCGTGTTCGCATCCGACTCACGACGAAAACGTATCGAGCGCTCCTTGTATTGATAAACTAGTAAGTACTCAACTGCCACGAGTATGTTTTAGAATGATTGCATTTGTCTGTATGTTTTGCATACGTATCCAATACATTGCAGTCGAACAAAGTTACGTATGAAGAAACGTGTGTACAATGTACATATACATGTAATGATTGTAGAAAAAAAAATACTTCAACTTTTTCAAAGAGATCCCTGTGTGGGATAAGTCTGTCGTTGTGCATGTCTCTTTCATGTACGAGTATTAAATGGAGGGAGGAAGGTTTTGGTGTATGATTAATAACGGTTTTACCCGAGCAAACTCGGGGACGCAGCGGTCCGTCCGTGTTAATGATAAATTCGTCACAGAATTAGGAATACTTATAGTCTTGACAGTCGACATTCCTAAATGGAGTTCACAGAATTAATGGCTACCAAATAGCATGGAATAATATAAAATATGAATCGAATTGGATCAAGCAATGATTTTTATATGAACCGCTCATCATTATGGCATTATTTTATCCATTAATAGCTTTCAGATATTATACATTCATAATCTTTTATACATACATGTATAAAAAAAAGTTTTGTTTTTTGCAAAAATATCACTTTTATTGTCGTCACAAAGATCTTGAGGCATTTTTTAAAAAATGTGACTTTTAAGGTGCGTAATCACTAGAATCGAGTAGCGAGTATAACGCAGTACCTTGTACACGAATAAACTGTAGACATAAACCCAAAGCCTTAGCAAACAGTAATCCATCAGCCTCAAACAAGCCATCGATCCAAACGACTGATTGCCACTATATCTGTGTGTTTGTTTGATTGCTGTATCACCGCCAGGGGAATGTAAGTCAATACACGTCACGTCTACACGCTTTATATAAAGCGTAATATACTACATTATATACTCCAATCGTCTTGTAATGTCGCATACATATAGTTGGTAATACAGAGATGGCTACTTTTTATCCCGAAAAAAAAAAGACTGTTCTTGTGTGAAATACGCGCGGGAGAAGTCGAAGGCAAAAGTTAGTAGTATTTAAAATCAGAATTTATCATAATTATAATATGTAGGTATAACTGGCAGGCGATAGCTGTGGCAACTTCTAGATGCAAGTATTTGTTGACGACAAAAACCAGATCATAACAAGATAATTTGGCAGAACATATTTATTTCACGTCATATCAAAAATACGACTCTTTCACACATAGAGATACAATCGCTCACGAAACTCCACGATTATGGCAATTCACAGGTAAATTCAACAAGAAAACGTCGGGAAAAGTATACGAGAAGAAAATTGTAACATTACATATTAGTCAGCTTTCAGGTTGGCCGACGTCATATGTTACCCGGTTCTGTACTAAAGGGAAGTCATAAAATGTTGTGTATGTATTTTTTTGCTGGTTTTCCCTTTTATCAAGAAGGAAGGAAAAGATTGCGAATGATTTTCGTTTGAATGTTAATATACTTCGTGGATAATTTATCCTTTTACTCAATGACAATGTCTGTCTTATTTTTGCCTCGATTATCAACACACATGAGTTTATAACTACATAACTACATCCATACTAATATAATAAATGCGAAAGTCTGTATGTCTATCTGTCTGTCTGTGTGTTCCACTTTCACGGCTAATCGCTTGACCAATTTTCATGAAATTTGGAATGGATGTAGGTGGAGACACTATCTTTTTACAAAAATCAACCCCAAATGATTGTAATGGGATGTGAAAGTTTGTATGAACAGAACGGAACGCGGGCGAAGCCGCGGTCTATAGCTAGTATATGATATTAACGAGAATTAGCACGTATCATTCTATTTAATATTGTCGACGTTTCAACGACGCAGTCGCGGTGGTTTCAGCCACATCAGTGTTGGTTGAAAAGTCAGAAAAATAATAAAAAAGGTTCGTGCCGCCCCATTCATATAATAATAATGTATATATCTTCAAAGCGCGAAAGATTTAAAAACACTATACGTGAGTTTGATTAACGCTTTATCTACTCAACCAATCTTTTAAAATTTTGCATACATATAGCTAGAAGTACGGAGAAGGAGACCTTTTAGCCAGGAAAATGTCGTTTCCCGTAGGAAATTCGCTGGCAAAAGCCAATAAAAAAACTATTTTAACTTCCCAACTTAAATTGCGTAGCTATTAACAATCGCACTAAGAGATTTAAAGAGTCTCTAAGTCCATTCGCGATCCCAACTTAACGTCAACTGAATTTCGAAGGTCGTTCCGAAAATCTATTGCCACAACGCAAATGCCACATTGGCAATAGAGGCGAATTCGGAACAATTTTGTGTAGCTTCATTTGTTATTGAGTGTACCAAAATATTTACGACGCAACTACCCACATTTGGAGTTTTTATCAGCAAAGTTTGAGCGCTGCTGGCGGGCTGGTGTGCGCAATCTTCGTATAGTTATACAACTTTTACGTTTGATAAAAAAACTTGGTTATTTACCGTTACTGGTTTGTGAATGTGTGTATGACTGTGTTGAAGTTTCAGTTGTTAAAGAAATGCCTAGCTTGCCTCAAAGCCGGTCGAGTAGATACATCGTAAAAAGGTAACAATATTACTTTCGCATTTATAATATATATTAACATATGACGTGGCGTGTCTAAGCAATAAATAAAACTCGTATCAGTTTCAAATATACGTAAGTATGCAGCAGTTTCCCAGCTAATAATGGGAAAGTGTTAACATGTTATGTACAATATAAACACACGTACAGTTTCAGCATTGTCCGCAAACTCTGGGCACATCCCACTACCCACAGCACTTAATTATGTCACGACTTATACAAGCAAATCTCTACCATATTCACCAGGCAGTAAGGATGGTTGTCCTACGGCGGGAATAGTGACCGACTAAAATGCGCGCATGAATAAATACTGCGAATAGAGGACACGCATCGTTACACAAATAATGTTGCGAATATAACGCATATTTCAGCTTAAAATAAATTCATGCTTGCTTGCATGTTTTTAAGAAACTTTACGAAGTATTATAAATATTAAATATTCTAGAACAGCTTATATTAAATTATTTAAATGCACTTATATTTAAAAAATCATGAAACATTTTGAAATATTCAATGGAAAAAACAAGCTACGAATATTTACGTCCGGCCAAAACGAAAAAACACGAAAAAAAATAAAATAAAATGACCATCATATCGTAAAGCTCGTCGCGGTTTGAATACCAAAATAGGCAACACTCAAATTGGCCGGTCACGCGTACAGGACGCACAGCGGCGCCCTCTGTCAGTTATTCCGTTATCGGCCACGCGGGACCTCAAATGACGGGCCATTTTGTATTGTCCCTTCATTACTTCTGTAATCTGCGTTTGAATGTAATATTACATGTGTTTGGAGGAAAGTCCTTTTTGTTTTAAAATCTCGTTTGTACAGACTATCAAATGAAAATTTTACATCTAATTAACGAATCATAAGCTGCCTCGGTAAGAGTAAGCAGTTTGTAAGCAATTGGCACAGCATTGTCATCTACTAGACCGATTGTAATAAAATTTGGTACACGGGTAGAATACAACCTGGAATCACACATAGCCCAGGGGCGCAGCTAGTACAACACAAAGCTGTTCAATCTTTACCCTTCACATTTTGTATTTCAAAGCGTTTTCCCAGAACAGAACTCAAGTCTCAAGACGTCACGTTGTTTTTCTAGTTTTTCTCAACACAGTCAGTAATAAGGTCCGAGAACAAGTTCCGCCGCAGTCGCAAACTGGTCGAGCACAACTTTTTTCGTTTTGGACCAGTTAAGCACCAACTTATAATGGCTATGTGTCGAGCTCAGGCTTAGAGAGTGCACTTTTTTCACTTGTTTTGTGATGTTTTGACAGTTTTAACGTATTTGGCTTTTGAAACAAGTGTAAAGAAAGAAATGGTACATGTACGTAGACAAAGATAGGGGGCAAAAGGGCAAACCCAAAAAGTTCGTCCAAAAAGGCTTTATGTTTTCAAGGAGAATATGCGCGCCAATGGTCCGACTACTAAATAATTAAAGACACTTTATTGCACTAACAACAAATAACAAGGAAGATGATAGGCGGCCTCATTGCTACTGCTACTAAGGACGCCGGAGACGGTGGTAAGTGGAGAAGAAAAAGTAGGAAAGCAGACTCTGGACTCCGATGCTTTGCGGCTGAAGAAGAAACCGGGACAGCGCTCAAATGAAGGCGAGAAACAAATATGCAGAGACTAGTTGGCTACAATTTAAAAATACATGTTAAAATCGCTCGTCTGTTTGCTCGAAAAAGCACCAAAGCAATCCATGTGTCTGTGTGTTTGATCTAATCCTGTTAGCTTTTCATTAGGTGCTTTTAGTCAAAGAAGAAAAAGCAAAAGCGATTCATGCTTTTAAATAAGTCGCCGTGTTTAGTATGCAGACTCAAAGGACTTCATCTGGATTCCTCTGGATTCCTCTAGTGAAAATTTGCTTTGCTGAACAAGTACATTTAACATCACCTATATTTTTGTAATTTATCTCGGAGTGAATATACGTCTCTCCTGCCCTAGGATAGAACCACTCGTTTTACTCCTTTGGACGTCGTTGAAGAAATACATAAAATATGTATGTATTTACGTATATAAATGTAGCCAAACATTTCTAAGAACTAGGCAGTCGCAAGCGTCCATTTACAAACTTATATAAAATAAATAATTACTAGAGTATAATTAAAATTTAAACCTGTTCACAACAAGCGAACAAAGGGCTCTCTGGCGGTGGTTTGCGCCAATCACACGCTTTTGATGTCCTAAGAACTAAGCCCCCGGTATAACCGGGTAAATAGACTGGCTAATTTAAAACGTCCAGTAACATAATCTTTTGGACTAAAACTGGACGTCAAGTACGTTTCAAGATGAATTTTCTCCCTCAAGAGGAAATCTGAAGTTGTGGAATGGGAGCTCAATCCATATTTTCAGAATACGTGTCGTGGTTTTTAGAGACTACAACATGGAGTTATTTAAAAACCGCGGCCGACAATGTGCAAGTTACCACTTCCAATCAGGTGGTTTGCTTGCTTAGCCGTACAAGAAATCTGGGCATTTTAGAAGAAGACTTCTTATAAATAGACGTTACAGACGGGCATTTTGCACCAGCCCACCTAAGTGCCAGGCTAGAAATATTAGAAATTACCAAGTCCGTTTACTGAAGGAAAATTATTTAGTAATTATGTTTAACTGAAAATTTCGGCCTAGTAAAATGCTACCAGAGAATTAACATCGTAACAATAATTATTAAACAGGCTTCAAAGTTTACTTCAAAGGCCTAAAAACTATATGTAGTTCTCAATAACACTTAAAACTAGTCTTCACGTAATGCCAGTTGCATTGAAGGCTATAATCTCCTTATCGAATCTTCCGCCTGAAGACATCTGATATAACTTGTCCGAATATCGCGAACTGTTAGCATAGCCTTGATAGGACGTCTATATACTCTATTTTGATGAAGACAGAATTCTTCTTCTTCTTAGAATTGGAACCTGAAACATCCAGAGAAGCGGACAACACTGACCATGCCGCAGAGGACACGAAAACGCGTTAATTTCCCATGATATCACCGCCTCAAGATTACCTAGACTAACTAGTTAGTATAAGGGCAGAATATTCTAGTAAATTCGTCACATTTCGGCTGAACTAGTCTACGAATAATTGAGTCTCTGAAGACAAAACCCCTCTAATAGTGTTGGACCAGGCCCAAACAACGCTCACAAGAATTCTCGTCTCCGCTAGATGGGGGTGCATCCACAGGCATAGTTGGGTTTGTTTGAGCAAGTTAATAGCGTTAGTTCATTAGTGGAGTGGTTCAATAGCTATTTGTCGTAAATTGTATTTTTTATGTAATTTTCTAAAAGAATGAAATGGCCTTCACGTTTAAACCGATTTGTTTTATTTATAGCGACTCACAAAAAAATATTTATACTTGTGACCACAAATATTTGTCTGCGGCTTTTGGTGCGTTGTCTGTTGTTGTGTTGGTGCCCATCCTACCCGCGATACAAGCCTAGTGCTTTATATGGGCCGTTGAGTGTTGTTGTTACACGTACACCTCGTTTTACAAAATTATATTAATATCATAACTTTCACTTTAAAAAATATTTTTTATAAACAAACACCATATAGGTAACATATATTTCTGAGTCGCACTTTAAAATACTTTTGATAAAGTGTTTCTATTTCGCCGCCGCAAAGCTCCCGAAAGCTTTGGAAGCTCTTGAGAGCTTCTCAGGTGGAGAGAGCGCTCGGGTCGGCACTCGGGTAACGTCGTTTGATATCGGTACGATGATAAAGTAATAACATTGGTTAAAAGATTTTATATGTAAAAATTTTGAACGCCACATGTTTAAAAGACAAAATAATACGTTAGATTTGTATATTGCCTTCTTCCAATATATATATACATAATTTACATTACAATATTAAAAATAAATAAAAATATACAATATATATAGGTAGGTAAATAAATATTATTCTTATTTTCTCTAAAAATTGATGGTTATTAAAATGTATCTTATGATTGTTAGGAGCGGATTGAGGTTAACGTTAACCTGCGAAGGAAAACACAAAATACGCAATATCGAAACGACGGCGCGCAGGTTAAAGTCAACGTTATAGTTGATTTGCCTAAGAAAAACGTTCTTGCCGGTGATGTGATTGTCATGTGTTATTGTAAAACCTATATATGTATTTGTTATAAAATATAGTATCAGTGAGTTAGTATCCCATAACACAAGTCTCGAACTTACTTTGGGGCTAGCTCAATCTGTGTGATTTGTCCTAATATATTTATTACTTTTATTTATATATAGTAAAATATATATAACTAACTCTTGCCCGCGGCTTCGCCCGCGTGAATTTTTCTGCGAAAGCTGTACAGACGATTTTCATACAAACTTTCAACACCCATCATAGTCATTTGGGGGTGGATTTTGGAAAAAAAAAACTATGTTTGAACGTGGTTTAAGTACATGCATACCAAATTTCATCACAATTGTTCCAGCGGTTTAGCCGTGAAAGCGGAACAGACAGACAGACTTTCGCATTTATAATATTAGTATGGATTCTCATTCCACGAAATAAACAATATATTCCCATTAACACACACACAATGAGTGGTCCCGAAACATTCCGCACCACGTAGAAACAGAACCGCAAATTAACAACCGCGGCCACACGTAACAAGCCTAGTTTATGAAGTGGCTCTCACATCATGTGAAATTTAAAACCGAAACGGCTGCTTCCGGCGGGGAGGGGGCACTTCCGGCCGGGACTGGGGCTCCGGCGGTGCCAGGGAATTAGCCAGTTCTGGCGGCAGGCCAGGGCGAGCCAGCTGTATGCTTTCGGTTTTGATTTGGTACATCATCGTAACTGTATGTTAAAAGTAGTTACATCCACTTCGCGCGCTGTCGCCATTCCACATACATACTTATATAAACAAGTCATTATTCAACGAATATGACACAGTTGTATATACACAGTTTCATAAAAAGTTTAAAATATTTTGGGATGTAGGTATGGTATCTTCAGAACTTGAAAATTTTAATAAAAAAAAAAAAACAATAAATGCTAAAACATCACACAGCATATTTATCTCGTAAAAACCTTAACTCTGCGTAAGAGTTGTAACAAAAGGCATATTCTGAGATAGAAAGTGCGATAGTGACACAGTCGGACAGACCTACAGGAATGAATATAACATGACGGCAGACGGCACAAAGCGGCCGGCAGGAAGCGGCGGCATCCGGCCCGCTTCTGACGGCCGCATCGAGGCTTCAACGACAGGCGATGATGGCCGGTTTTCCCGTCCTAGGTGAGCGACGGAACGATGCACGACGCTGTGCGTGTATGCGTATACATACCCATTATTAAAACAGAATATGTAATACGTAATAGACACAATTTGCTGCGCATAATATGAGATGTATTTATATTTAATAAATAAAATATTTACAATTTAACATTTGACGTGAAAGTATAGTTTATAAATATGAATAACTTTGACTAGCTTACGGTACGAGTAAATACAAAAAATATATATTGAGATATCGGGCAGAATCGTGCTCTTTCTGCTTTCTCGCGTTTGTCGCTCACCCCGGACTTGCTGCTCGTTGAACAAGATTTTCTCTAGTTTTATCCGAGGACATATCCGTCATTTGATAGTTAGAAGGTAACCATTTTAAGGCAGAAAAGGGAATATTAGGGGTTGGAAAATTGTACTTTAGAATTACGCCCAGAATATGAATGACTTGTACAAAATGTTGTGAATATATGCGTGTTTCTCTTCTATCACAGTTTATTAAATAAAATCTTATACGAAACTTAACTTAACAATAATCTAAATTTAAAAAATACAAATGAAACAGTAAGCGAATTGTCCTGCGGCGAAGAGCCCAAAAGGCTGGAAGCATTGCCAATTTGCACTGCAATGCTGAGCCTCTGGCCAAAAGAGCTTCCAGCTTTGGTTACGAGACACCTCGACCAGCCTTTATGAAATATAATTAAAAAGCTAATGGACTTAGCGTTACTGTGCGGTTAAGATTTTTGTTGTTACTGATTTTTTTTTGTTGTGATGCCTATAGTGTGCCACTGAACGAGACTTTAAAATTAATAAATGTTTCAACGTCAATCTTACGAACCGGTGAAAATGCGTCGGTCAAACATATTATTTATCTATTGTGTCTCGATTCTGCGCGATCGACGGAGATATAAATCATTGAATACATTCGTGTTTCTTTGTGAATTAACAAATTGTGACTTTAATATAATTTTCCTTCTATCCATTCGATTTGAAAGAGTTGAGATTAAGATGTCTAAAATAGGAGATACGGGAGTCACAATCTCACGTGAAACATGTCTGCACTAGTTCGAAATAGAATTTTGCATTTTCAATGAAATGTTTTCGAGAACATATTGTTTCAACAGAAAATTCCGTTTTGGATTCGGATCTCTGGATTTTCCTTGATAAATTGAGTATTCAACTCACAACAATTTGGATAATAAAATATTTTTTAAAGTTAAAAATGTCTGCACAAAAATATTGAAAGGAAACAGACAAATTCATCGCAAACTTACAAATCGTTGGTTCCACTGCCTCATTGTAAATTACCTGAAAAAAGTAAAAACAGTTTTATTAGTTTGATTTACAAATTACAAAAAAAAAAATAAATACAACGTGACAATAACAGAATACCATCGAAATTAATAGAATATAGGGTGAAAGAAGCGTTCAGATCCACTCTCTGGGCGTTTTCCCGGTTGCTTCCGCCATCATTGAGCGTCGGGGCCATCCATATATTCCAACGCAACATCCTGCAGTTCCTGCACAAAATAAAATAGCTATGCCTACTTATCATAAAAACTTATTTTATATTTAAAAAAGATTTGGCGCCTTGAATTTTACACGATATACGATGGCCGTGGGCGCTTCTATCACTTTCCCGGACGTGCATTATTAAACGCACTTTAGATAACACTAGGACCGACATTTATGAAGTAAACTTTATTTGCTCGAGAACAGAGGAGATTCACACAGAGCCCCAGATTCATTGTTGATTCCTGTTAACCGTCACTTCTTTTAAAAAAGGTAACAACAGCTACGTCTACTAAAAGCGACGTGAAGGTCTAACTAATATTATAAATGCGAAAGTGTTTGTTTGTTTGTTCTGTGTGTTCTTCACTTCACGCTCTATCTACAACCGATCTTCCTTTAGGCTCGATTATCCTTCTTTCTCTTCCTTTAAGATCCCTATAGACCCTGTAAAAATACGAAGCAAACCATACCAGTTTGGCCTAATTAGATTTTTCAGCAAAAAAAATATTTTTGGTTAAAATTATTCATTGAAAACATCCTACTAATGTTATAAATGCGAAAGTCTGCGAGGATGTATGTTTGTTATGCATGTTTGTTACTCTTTCATTATCAAAATCTAGTGGACGGATTGTTACGAAATTTGGTTGAATATAAGTGTAGAATATATGTATATAACCTGGAAAACACATAGGGTACTTTTATCCCGAAATTCCCGGTCGCAGCTAGGATGTATATCAAAGTTCTGTCTATCTAGAAGAAATTACTTGAATACTTATTTATTGAACAACATAAG
The DNA here is from genome assembly GCF_027563975.2 of Plodia interpunctella. NCBI lineage: Eukaryota > Metazoa > Arthropoda > Insecta > Lepidoptera > Pyralidae > Plodia > Plodia interpunctella. The sequence continues at coordinate 398,838 of NC_071301.1, forward strand.
TTTCTTCTGTAAATAATGCAATATAGAGTCGATCAATCTCTGTATAATAGTCTCTGGCGCAGGGTTCCTCTGCAATTTAAGCGTCGGCAGTTAAACAGGTGTATGGGCGGTAACTTATTTAGTTTTTGTGGGCCTTTTGATGAGGGTCCAAGTGTGGGCTGATAGCGGCGCAAATAGCGGTTCGAGGTCGCCTGCCAAGTTAAGCTGTAATGTGAAACTATATGCCATTACCAAATATGTGTAAATATATATTATAGAGAGTGGAGATTTTAACCTCAACTCCTGGATAAAATACTCTTACACAAAGGCAATAAATTCATTTTTACAGAAACAAAATTAGCTTGCGATTGTTAATCGAACGGGCTAAAATCCGAAAAAATACACGTCTTCTTTTACAATATTAATCGATAGCGTCCAATCTTTGTTACAAATTAACACTAATATTTTAAATTATATTAAATAAATATTTTCTAGTTGTCTTGTTAAAAATTGTACTGTGAATCTTGTTTTTGGTGGAATAGTGTTTAATTTAGTTAATTATTTAAATGAGAAATTCAATTACATTTTCACAGCTACACCGCTGGACCGGTATCGATTGCATTTGAAATAGTTGGTTTTTTAAATTACTAGACCCATATAATTAGCCAAGGAAAAAGCTACCGTGAGCGGAGCTCCGGGCAACAGCTGGTATGGTACATATAAAAAAGTATTTTGCAATACTCTCTGAAGACGCTTACAAACCGGATATCCGGCCAAAATAAAGGCAGGGCTGGTGATCAATCAGCGGGAACACACACCATCAATCAACTGCGACAACCCTACGCAGTAGCAAAGACTGAAGGGATCATTGGTTATATACTTATCGTGGGCAAACGGAATCGTCTTAATTTTATTTTAATAATGAGAGAAAATATTTAGGTCTCAGTCGGGAATGGAATCTACACACCTGCCTAATCGGGACAATGTTCTTAACCATTAAGCTATCGAGTCCATGCTAATGAATTCCTCTCCATTTCTAATTTACCGACGCACAATGTTTTAACTACAGATTATTTACTACTCTTCTAATCAAGATACCTTAATTAATGAGAAATAGCTATTCGTACAGTCGTTTTTTAGTTTATCGCGAACAGACAGACAGACGCTGCGAGGACTTTGTTTTATAAATGTAAGAATACCTTTAGCTTTCTATCGTCAAAAAATCTTTCTTCAAACCAAAGTTTTTATCATTAGTTGTATCATAGTGACGAACTGAAGCAACATGTTTCTGTCATCGTGACACTAAAACCACGGTCTCAGAGGAATGACAACATTAAGGTTGCAATAACTACAGATATTAGAACATTGCAATAACAAATAACAACAAAGCGACATACTTAAACGGATTAAAACACCATCCCTTTTGTCTAACTGAGCGGAACGGATGCCAGGGCTGCAAATCGAGAATTTAATTAAGAATGTAATTAACTTTTTTCCCGACTCTGGAAGAATATAAAGATATGTCAAAGTAATGTCCTCTGCATCGAGAAAACACTACGGCTCTGTAACTTCTTTTACTGAAAAATTATAAAAAAAACATATTGGACTAAATGTTTAATCGTGTATAGAACGATGTTTGGTTTACGTGTCACTAGATGGCGATATCTAGATTTAGAACGCGATATCGTTTGTCTCTCGAGACATTATATAGTTCTTTAAAATTGTATTGTTTTCTTGGCTTAACTTTTTCATTATTACACGCTTGTCACAATTCTGAAGTTTATATTTCTGTTGGACCTCTCGTGTACTTTTGACAACCAGCCGATTGTTCAATAAGGCTGTGTGTCGCGCGTCAGTCAAATTTTAAGTTTTTATTATATATTATTTTTTTATCTATGCCAATATTGTGAAGAGCAAGTGTTTGTTGAGTGTGAGTGGTATTCTGGAACTACTCGACCGATTTCCAAAATTCTTTTGCGAGTAGGAAGCTACATTATTTCCGAGTGACATAGTGTTAGTGTCTTTATTCCAGTCTCACCTACTGTCGTCCCCTAACTGTCCCACATGTCGTGCCTTGGATGACCTCTACACGGCTAAGGAATAAATACGCTACAATAATAGCCTATGCCATACTGGTTTTATACATAAATAGCTATAAAACACTCGAAAAGGTGAAGAAGAAGCTAAGTTGATAGGTAAACGCGAAAGTCAAACGATATCATTTAGACGATTCCGCATTATTACCTCATTTCCCGAATCCTATTGCCAACTGCCGAGATCCCGCCTATGATTCCGCTTTTATAAAACATCTGCTGTGAGCCAAAAAACGTTAAACGCCACTTAACTTAATGCCCTGCAATTTGGATAAATCTTATTCGTGATTTTGGCTCCAGAATGAACCGCATCCCGACGAGCTAGCTGACTAACTATATATTTCACATACTAGATTGTGTTTATTTTATTTTAATAAAGGAAGACCAACAGCTGTTAAAATAACAATAGGTAAACACTTAAAAATAATAAAAAAAAGCTAATAACAGGTCCTCACGAATAAAATTGAAGTATTATAAGTAACAAATAAGTTGAAAACAATATTTTTACACTACTCCTGTGAAAAACAACAAGAGGTAGAATAAAATAAAAAATTAGTAAAGAAAGAAAAAAATATACTAAATCTGCAGGTCATATAAAAGTCTTTTAGCTCTTGCTTTGAAAGTGCTTTTATATTACCAAGTAGACAGACATGCGGACCTCCCGATGGGAAGTGGTGTCACCGCAGTTTGGACGCTGCACCAGCAGGGGTGTCATACGCATGCTTAACTACGTGGCCTAGGGTCCTTTGCCAGAGTATTCTGTAATATCACTGCCTCTGTCAGCCTTCAAACCGGAACACGAACAATGCAAGCACTGCTTTTAGGCTGATATAGATGAGTGAAGTACCCATGCAGAAGACCGTTGTATACAGGTTTACCTTTCGTATAAGAAAAATGTGAAACACGCTGTTTACATCTTATTCTAGTGCTGCGCTTTGGCGTGATAACATACCATGATACTCTTTTTTTCTTTTATTGGAGTCAACAAACAATTTTACATATAATATAAAATAAATAAACCGTAATATTCCCTCGTATATGTCATCGTTTAAAAAAAAAACGTTTTGTATATGGCCAGCAGCGGATATACGTGTAAGCTGCTTTTAATGTTGTTCAAAAAAATTGTTTAAAATAAGAACTTTTATATCTGCAAAAAAAAAATCCTATTCAAAAAAATAATCTTTAGTTGTATCTGGCCATTTGAACAAAATAAATTTGAATATGTCAAGAACGTTCCACCTATATTTTCGAATGAAAATTATATTTTATTATTCCCGCCAACCGGCAAATGATATCGTACGAATAGATTGGACGCCATTATTGAAGACCTCGTATAAACTATTCATAAGGAATCGCACATAAGTTCCGTCAATTTATTATGAATCGGGCACACTATCGGGGAGTTTCTGATTTATTCCGTTATAAATATTGAGGGGTTGTAGGTTCCGATGGGCCCTAAAAAGAAATAAGTTATTTAAAGGATGTGAAAAGGATTTTTCTATGCTTGAAAAACAAAACTATGTAGGTATGTGTGTTCAAGCGTAGAAAAAAACCTTTTTATGTAAAAAAGCTTCTGAACTGTTTAGATGTGAAGAATAATAATTAATCCACATTTTCAACAAAACGTGTAAATCTCAGTTCAATTATATAGTTTCAATACTATTCTTACGTGGATACATTATTCACTATAGACATAACACTTTAAGTTATATACTACGGAAAGTAGGTAAAATTTAACTTACAAGATTTGAGTATCAACAACAAAAACAGAAATTCCCATTACAAATAAAGTCCAATCTAGAAAAAACATAGTACAAACTTAACACTAATAATTCCCACATTCCTAGTCATAAAAATCGGGTTGAATTTCAACCGGCTGCATACTAACGCCGCACTAAACAAGCGAGTACATTCGCCTGCACATACAGCTACTACGTGGACATTATGCAGCAGTCATAACGACTAGTTTGCAGTAGGTCACGTAACTTACGCAAAATGTCATAGCGTGGTCACTATCACAAAACTAGTCTAGTGTAATTCTTACTTAACGTCATTTGCATAATGTCTGTATCAACTTTGTTCTCAGGCGATAATCTTTTATCGAATATAGGGCTGCGATATAAATAGATTTTCAAAAACCTTTTCGAGTTTCGAATGTATTACTTTATGAAATAAGAAATTACGATTGCACGGCTTAAAACGGAATCTAGCCTACATCCTCGCCTTAAGAAAATAGCATTATTGGAAATTGACCTAATCCACGATGGCATTATGCGAAAGTATCGCTGGCGGTGACTGTGCGGACGTGACCCGGCTCAGTTGGCGGAGAGCCAAACGGTCGCAGGTTCGAATTCGGGAAATTCCGGCGAGGTGTTTGTTACGTCACGGACAGGCGCTAATTATGGAAAACTGGCTTGTGCCTGTGAGTTTTATTGCAAGCTTTCATTTCGTTCCACCAGTCCCTCTAACTTATTTTGAGCGTTTACGTAAGTCCGGCCGGTCGTAAAACAATTGCCGAATCTATATAAAATAATCCAACATAAAATCTCAAATATAATTTAAGATACGAAATTTGAGTAATTCTTTGGTGTTCGGTGATCACTTCGCGAGCCGCAAGTCTGTGTGTTCATAAGTATAAAAATCACGTTCGTATAGAACGCTGCAAACAACACAAACACTATGCCAAAGCCATACAGATGCACAGTTTACAGCCAGCTGTGTTGTATGATAACAATTGTTTTATTATACTGCAGTGGGTGCCGACTACTAAAATAGTGCCTTCATTATTCAAACCGCAAGATTCACATACAAATATTGCACTAGACAAATATAATGTGCAAAACTTTAATGAAATATTTAAACTTTTATTTTTATATCTTTTACATTTCCAATATTTATTAACGTCGATGTTTCATAGAATACTAGCGACCCGTCCCGACTTTGCTCTGCTAAAAACATTATAAATTATACACCAAAACCCTCCTCAGAAATCACACAAGTTTATCGCAAACAGACAGACAGACAGACAGACGTGGCATAGGACTTTGTTTTATAATATGTAAGCATAAGGAAGCGGTGGTGGTGTAATGGTTAAGACGCTCGCCTGTGGATCGAAAGGTCCCAGGTTCGAATCCTACTCGTGCACATGAGTTTGTATACAAATCTGACTCATATATAGAAGTTTTCATCGACCACCACTTGCTTCCGGTGAAGGAAAACATCGTGAGGAAACCTGCACACTGGTTGATTATTAACTTGTGTGTGAAATGGAGAAGGCAATGGCGAACCACTCCATTAATAATGCCAAGAAAGTTGTTGTGTGTGTTTCATTCCACGTAATGAAAACGACCCTCAGCCATGAGGAATACGACTAGAGAAGGATAAGGATACAAATTAATATTGTACAAATAATATATATTTTTATATTTCTATATCTATGTACGTACATATATTGCGGGAATGTAAACAGACAAGGGTGATACAGATCGTTTTATGTATATATATCTATCTCAAAAATGTATTAATGAAAAGTTAGCATCTGTTTTCATTTATAAAATACACAAACGCCGGTTATTTTCAAAGGTAAATTTCAATCAAGATCCAACGGGGCTCCATTTGACTAATAAATAGCTCTGTCATAAAAAGGTACGAGGCGAGGCAGGCGCAAGAGTAAAACAGCGAATGACGAGAAATAAAACTTTAACACATCGTCTTACTTTGCTGGCACAGCGATCCTAAAAGGATCTTGACCTGCGATACTGGACTTATCACGTGAAATCTACATGATGGATTTTAACTAAGTACACGGTTAGAATATAACGGAAACGAGTACTTTTTTATTTATTTATTTGATAACATACACTAGCAGCTAATTCAGCGTATCTGTGGCTTGAAGTTTGGAGAATATATCTAATATTTTGTTACCAATCTGTTCTTAATCAAAAAAATCCACAGGGCCCACTTGGATTATACTTTTTAAACTAGACTGATATCACGGGAAAATTTTAAGCTTAGCTCCACAAAAAAAACGGTAGAAAATCGTCGTTATTTATGTTATTTTATTAAAAACATTGCACTAATCGTGCCTACTGAATCATTTTATAGCTTGTCTAGCTTGTGTGAATGACGTGCGCTATCGCAAACACAAACAAGTTAATAAGCGTAATGCGATAGTGGCGCCCTCAAGTTACAGGCCAGCTTTATTTCTGCATCTGTTCCATTTTGTGTTAAGGCTCGATATGGGACAGTGTACGTAATTTATGGAGCAAAGCCTTCGAGGCTTGTGTCGAATGTGACTGTGAAATGGGACGTAGTATTTTAAATAAGCGTTAATTTTGGAAATTTCGTCGAATTAAAGGGATGAAAAATTGGCGACGTCAATTCACGACAATTTCTTTTAGAAATTCAATATAGGTAATTTTTAGCTGTTTTTTTTTAATTCAAGACATTCGAGGAGCCTGAGAGCAAGAGAATTGAAACGTGGACGTGGTGTGGACGTTAGTACCGTGCTATGTGCTTTATGTTTCGTGGTAGGCCATCTGATATACATAGTGACTCAGTTTCTTGACTATAGAACAAACATAACAAAGCAAGTAAACAGTAATCACAATTGCAGACTAGAAAGACGTAAAATGATTGTTAATAACAATATAGAATTATAAGAATTTTAATGTTGGCAAGGACGTGGTTCCCGTCCGTTTAGGTTACTGCGACGACGACTGATTCCAAATTTCAAGTCAATGACACATTAAGAATTCGCGGGCTAAATTATATATAAAAACTTCCTGTAAAATAATCTGAAAACGGTTCACAAAACACAAGTTATTTAGCAACTAAACCATAAATCAGTAACAGTTTTCCCAACAAAACTAGCACAATTCAGAAGGAAACAAACTACGAACACCTTTTAAAATGATTGTGCGCTCGTCGCCCGCGGCCAGCGGGCAACATTTCAACTTTATTGCAATGGTTTTACCGTTTTAGGGTTCTGTTCTTTAATGGAAACCAAACAATTGCAACTAACGGAGTAGCGTATGTAAACTTCGTAAGAAATATAAACCAAGTACCAAGTGTTGGCAACCCTGTTACCTACTGTGTTAACACCACCTAAAAAAAGTGCTAGTAGTTTGTAGATTTTTAAGAAAAACTATATTATTTGAAATTGACGTCAAAAAGTGCCACACTAATTTCAACAACAAAACAATTTGCTAAAGACTTCCAGCGATTTCCCGAATCTCCAATCTGTCGCGTATATTTAAAGCCTAATAAGAACCGAATATCAGTAAGAACAAAACTTTTTTTACCGACCGCTGTTATAACATATTTACCATTTAATAGTAGATAAAAAAATATTACATTTCCATTACCATTCCTCTCTGAAAACAACTCAATTTAGAATTTCCGATTAAAATATTTCGCGTATTCCCTTGTGCACAAAATTATCGAAAATGCAAGTTCAAATTTAATGTTAACATCACCGACAAACCATATTTTAATCCGTCTGTCGGCGGGCAGAATTAATCCTTTTGAAACACAACATATTCTGAATATTTGAATAAAGCTTTTCGAACATATCCAACGTATCCCCGCAGGTGCGGTTTCATGTTCAATTTAAATCAAATCGGAGAGGGAAATGGACAGAAATAAATAAAATTCTCCCCCGTGTATCGATATCAGTCGATGACGTTGATGTGTATCGATTCTGGCACAACAGTTAAAGCTTCAACTCCTGTTTGATGAAGAATATTATCAGAAAAGGAATCTTTAAAATTAAAACGTGTTTTAGTCTCGTAAAGTATAAAAGACGTTCCTCATCTTATAGTACAGTTAAAGCTCCAATGGAATTAGTATATATTCTTAATATTATAAATAAATAAATATATTAGGACAAATCACACAGATTGAGCTAGCCCCAAAGTAAGTTCGAGACTTGTGTTATGGGATACTAACTCAACGATACTTTATTTTATAACATACTATATTATATATATATATATATACTATATTATAAAATATTTTCAATCCTGATTTAATAGCAAAAAGAAATTGTCATTTTTTTTCATTTGTATGTCTCATCAAGTGGAACTCTCTGAAGCACACAAAGCAGACATACCTTACTGTAACAAGTCTTTGTTGGTAAAAGCTCTAATTTAACTTGCCGCATAATAATACCAGATAAAAAATTACTTTTAGCCGTGATACTGGACTTCCGCACACGTATCCTAAACAAGAGCCAAGTGAGTCAACGATCGTTCATTTAATACAGGATTGTTCTCTGGCACCCTGCCAACTGCTTATCACAGAGCAGAAAAATTATAGAGACCAAGCAGGTTTTCGCTATCCACAAACTAGTAATTTATACCGCCTTAATATTATTTACTTTATTGACTTATTTATTTACGAAAATAATTTCATTGTCTAACAGTAGAAATATGTCCCATGTCCGTAAGAAATAAGCTTTATTCTAATGCAAAATCACATCAGATGCAAAATCATCATACAAACTTTAATTCAAAATTCCAGATGAAGTATTATTTATAGGAATTATTATAGAGCTTGGGCTCTAGTGTTCCTCCATGTATTCGGACAATAAATACTAAATACCAAGGAAATTCACGTCTTCTTATCAGTTTCCTTTCATATAAGTATAATCGCGTCAAAAGGCAGTTTTCAATAAATAATGAACTCTCGCTGCTAAGCTAATATTGAGGCGAAGAAAAACATATCTCCCTAGACTGACACCTAATATGTTTCGAGTTTATTACCAAAATGGTCTGTATGGTAGGTGTAAAAGTCCGGTTAGGGACAAATTGGAAAAATATGGAAACAATAAATAAAAAAAATAGGGTCCTCTTTATTTCTTATAATTAAATATACTTTTTAAATTACACAAAGGATATTGATGCGGCTTTTTAAAATATTAGAGCGATTCCTCAGGAAGGTTTAGGTAGGTGTATATTTTATTATATAGTTTTACCCGAAGCCGGGGCGGGCAGCTAGTTTGTAATATTGTAATCGTGTTAAATAGCCTTTATTTAATCGCAAATTTGTATACAAGAAAAATATTTTAAATTATTATTGTACAGCAATTAATTAGTTTTATTCGTAGAACACAATTAATTTAATTTTATTCATGTATGTAAGTATAATTAATTTGAATTCTATAAGATATAAATTATTTTCATGCATTGAATATTATTATATTAATCTGTGACAGTCTGGCGACTGTATCCGTGGTATAACAATAAAATCGCCAGTAAGCCAGCAAGTCACGCGCCAATTCCCTCTATATTCAGCTCGTCACATCACCACTTGACGTATTGCAATACACAGGGATGGATTGGACGTGCTCGCTCAACTGACAGCGTCACCGTTGGAGCGCGGCCTCGCTGCTCCGTTACGTTGCGTTGCGAAAAAAAAGGTAAGTAATGGAAATATAGGACAATTGACGCAATTGACAAAACCGAAAGCGGTGACCAAAATCCGTATTTTAAATTGTGACTTATACACATTGTATAATGAAAAACTATAATAATACTTTTTAATAAAATCCCCTTCAGGGATAACTCCGCCTTTGTACGCACAAAGCCGGACTTCATTTAGCATTTGTATTGTATTTGAATACAGACTTCTGTCGGTATCGAATTGCCGACTCGAAACATCTCGTTAAAAACACTCGATTCGGTGTTGCCCTCATATTTCACAACTTGTTTTTGTTTTTTACAAAAAGAATTTCCCGATTGGAGGGGAGTTATCAGCTTTCATAATTTATAGCTCGTTATCGCCGGCGGCTGTGTTCAATTTATATTATTTTGTAACAATTTTTCATTCTTTTTCGGGTAGGAGAAATAAGGGTTGAAAACGATTTAAATTTCGGGATTAATTAGGAACATTTAGGAAAGAACAGTCACAACCTTATTAAATCGTCGATTAATATAAGAAGCGATAAAAGAGAACAGAAATTATGTTACTAATATAAAACAGTTGACGGTTGAGCTCACTAATATTTGAAAGTAAAAAAAAAATGTTATATATAAAAATATATATGAAAATTTTGAACCCGGGTTTGAAACTGAAGCCTGAACATCATGTGTGTGTATGTGTATGTGTGTGCGCGCGCGTGTGTGTGTGTGTGTGTGTGTGTGTGTGTGTGTGTGTGTGTGTGTGCTATGTTTGCTACGCGTTTTGGTACAATGTCGCTACGAATGTTATGCGGGGTTGGTAGGTATATAGGGTTTACATTAGGTAACTAGATCCTTTTATTCTCATTACGTAGAATAATATAGAGACTTTGCTATTAGCTATATCTATTTCACTTAATTATTGATGACCCACCATCAACAGGAGCGCAGGTTTCCTCGCGATATTTTCCATTAAAGTGGGAAAAAAAATATGAAAAATATTTTTATTAAAATTCGTATAATCAATATCAAACCGATAAACCAAATAAAGAGGCACTGCACGTCACTTGACAATGGCGCGAATAAAAAATGGGAAATATCGAATAGCTTTCAAAAGCTCTCGCCACGAGTGGTACTTTAGCGGCAACTCAGGTCGGTATAGTCTTTTAGCTAGCAAAATATTTATTTTTAAGGTTCACAAAACTAACACAACACAAGCATAAGAAGCTTACAACAAATATGCAAAAGTTACAAGTCCTCTTAATGTGAACACAGCATTAATGTAAATTGTAAGTTAATTACAATGAACTGTATGTCTCACTTAAGTTAATTAGTCAAATTGAAAGCTACAAGTAGGCAACGCGCGTGTAACACCCTCAAGTGCTGCAAGCCATAGGCAGCGGTGACCACTTACCACTGGGTGGGCCGCATGCCTTTGCCTGATGTGTAGTTAGTTGCATAAAAGATATTTGTTAGTTCATCAGTCTGAGGACCTTTTAAAAAACCGGGTAAGCAATCTGTGCTCGCTTCAATATCGTGTTAATAATACTAAATACAAAATATCCTAACTAAAATACGTTAAAAAACTAATTACATACCTCATTACTTTCATTTACACTACAATCGCAGCATCTCCAAAACCATTATACGATCCAACCACACACGTAATCCTATAATGCTTTTGTTAAATCCCATTGTGCCTGACGGCTTGTGATTTCAAGCCTTATTTATTTTACAGGCGAGTTTTGAAAAACCTCTCGGATTTATATAAAAAAATAGGCTTCCACGAATTGAAATGGGAATATTTTGTATATTATATGTCGTGAATATTATGTGAAGTTCTTCTTCGTACTTCTAAATACATTCAAACTTATACATACTTTCATATTTACTAATATTATATAAGTGCAATCTAACTGCCTGTCTGTGTGTCCTGTAGTTTGCCTATAGACATATGTCTGTAGTCAAACTTAGGCTACCGCGGGCAGAGCTCGTGCATATTGGTTATGCTACTCTGATACGACACCCCGTACCATAATAGTACCCCTAACACTTCACAACACAAGTTTCGCCGCCCCAAGACAGCCCTAAGCAACTTGTTTGGCAAGCTGTACTTTGGAGTTAGATGTGTTTGTTTATTTAGTGGGATCTCCAGTACTGTATGTACAATCTAAGTTTTGATACACAAACAAAACATTAATTACAACAGTTACGTGTGTATTAATATTTTGATAAGGATATGATGAAGCAAACTATTTAAGACATTTGTCATACCTCGATCGCGGACCAACCTGGGGCGAAGTGCGCCCATACTGAGAATGCTCACTGCTTATAATAAGGTAAACGAAAAGTGTTACTTAGATATTCACCACGATTCTAACGTTAAATATAATAACGTTATTTATCATAGTTTTAACACCATGTATCCATGTATATTGAAAATAATCCATCTCGACATTGTTATTTTGATAATATAATTGTATGTATATGTTTCGTGGATTTATCTCGCAAATTCTTTTCTGGTAGCGCCATCTTGTCTGGTATCACTGAAGATCAGCGTCATGTCTCTTCGTCACGGCACAAGCTGAGTGCCCTTTGTAGCATATTTAATGTACCTTTGTAATATTAACATTTTGTTCATTTCCTGTGATATACATTAGTATGTTATGAATAAATTAATTTCTATTTCTATTAATTGATTTGGGGTGCCACGGGTCCGGACCCAAGTCCCGTGGCCCCTCAGTGGTATCCTTCAGGGGTGTCTTGGGTCCTGAATGGTTTATAACATAGATAAATACCCAGCATTACATACAGTAAGTAGACAAGGACATCTTCATTTTATTCCTTTCAGTAGGCATTCTCAGAGTCATTGAATTTAAAAATAAATGAACAAAATTTTATGCGTATACATTGCAAAAAATCTGGCATATTTTTTGGTGTTTTTTTTTTCTTAATTTTCGTGAGAATTCTCCTTTTATATATTTTTTAAACAATATTGTGTGATATGTTTTATTAATAATTAATACAAATATAAACAATTTATTTACACAATTACACAATTTTAAAGGAATTCACTTCCCAAGTTAGTTGTTGGCTAGCTCACTAAACCCAACCACTACTAGACCAATACTTAAAACAAGTAAAGCACACTTATCAAGTACATTTAACACGAGATAGAGCTTTTTCTTGTTGCGGAAAACTAAGTTTTTGAAGCGCAGTGTACTGCAATACAAAAGAATGAATAGAACCTACTCTACTACATATAACAGGGGGCTTACCATCATCTCTTAAAGCGATCCAGTTCAGGACCTAAACTGATCTGCATCGCTAATTCGTACCATCAAGTTGACATAACGATCCATTATAGGTAGTCACCAAAACAATACGCCGTTTCGATTTCATTCACTCATTTTGCATACAATTGGGTACCATGATGTGCATTGAGAACGTAAACTGGATCGCGTATCTGTCATAATTCGCGATTCAAAAGTTACTATTTCTGATTAAAAACTGAAAGAAGTCCCACAGCTGTGGCGCTACTGTCGCTGAACTATTTCTGATTGATTATCACGAAAGAAGTCACACAGGCGTGGCGCTACTGTCGCTGAAAACAATGACGTGGTCTATCTGTTATTGACAGTTCCTAGTTTTGCCACCGAAACTCCATCGTGGTACGGTTTTTATGTTCCGAAGTTTGTGTTTAGTGTTATTATTATGATCGACAAATTTGTTAGTTTAGATTATATTGCATTTATTGTAATTTAAATATTTTATTTTATTGTGTTTTGTATTTACTTTAGTCATGTAACTAACACGAAGATAATAATATACATATTAATTTTAAGTAACAAAAAAATTCATAGTTTGCTCAAAATGGTAAGAATTTGATATCGGAACGCAACTCTTGAAACGAGATAAAATATATAGAGATCGTATAGCCTTATCTCTTTCTTACATTTGGCTGCTGTCACTGGGGTTTACGATTCAGAGACTAATTTTATTCATTCATTCATTCACTCCTTACGATTCAAATGCGACTTTGTTAAGATAAGTTGGTGGTACCAAATAACGCGTTCATTTTAGGTTCCTAAACTGAACTGCCCTGCATTTGAATCATTTGAATAGTTGATGGTAGGCGCCCAGGACTTTTTCTTCATAGTCGTATTCCACATGGCTGAGAGTAGTGATGGAATGAAACACACACAACAACTTTCTTGGCACTATTAATGGAGTTTGCAATTGCCTTCTCCATTTCACACACAATCAACTTGTGTGCAGGATTCCTTACGATGTTTTCCTTCAACGGAAGCAAGCGGTGGTCGGTGGAGCTATACTTGAGTCAGATTGGTATATGTACTCATACGGCACGAGTAGGATTCGAACCTGGGACCTTTCAATACACAAGCGTCTTATAAATAACCGCTTCAATAGTTTTTTCCGTATTCAGTTCCACAGCCAAGACCTTCTTTTTCTACTTTATCGGGGCTTATTTATTAAAACTAGTGTAGTAATGTTAAATTCTAAACACTGGTGTGTAATACATCGTGTTACGGGCTTAAAATCGAAGTAGGAATACCATTACGTACAAACGTGTTAAAAATACATACCACGAGGAGATCAGTCGGGCAAGACAGAATAAAAGAACAATATAATAATGTAAATAACTTAAGCCTACGTATCGTGTCACACTGAACGTGAACAGCGAACGGGGCAAATGAGGCGAGAGCTTTAACGAGCTTTCGAACATAGAATTTTAAAATATAAATAAAAAAGAATGGTATATAAACTGGAGATTCTTCTCATAGGCAGTGGCTAGCAATCTGTCATTATTGCAGTTTCAAAATCTCCAAAAGAATTTCCAATGCTTTTATAGCCCGCTTTTAAGCAAAATCTAGCCTTGCAGTTCTAGGAGTGGGTTGCACCAATCAACTGATGTTAACTTTAATCTGTGTAGTAAAAGTACGCCATTTATTTGTCTTATCGACAGCGGCGCGCGGGTTAAAGTTGTGACTGGTGCAGCCCACTCTAAATCTATCTAAAACAAAAAGGAGAGCTGTGTCTGGTCATATCAATGAATACATCTGTATCAGAATCATAAATATTTAAATTTCGAACGGAACTAAGATTCGATTGAGCGTGCCTAAGTGACTACTACTACTAACTAAACTAACTAAACTAAAAAACTACAGATAAGGCGAAGCATCACTACTCCGCTGCGTTACGTCGCGCTGTCATCGGAGTCGTCAAAGGATATACGCATTATTTGTCACAACGTACGGCACCTACATACTTTAATGTCTTACATGTGTAAGACGATGGAGTGACAACGCTCTGCGCACGACGCATCAAAGCAGTGAGGCCGCGCTCTTATGTCAGGCGGCAAAAATAACGCGAATTAAACGCTTCTACTGTTTTTGTACTCTAAATTCTGTTTCCAACCTTTCTCCGCGACCCGCTCTGTATTCATAAGATCGCCAAATGAATAAACGATTTTGTTGACTGATCTAAAACCGATACAGCGTCCCAAATCGAGGGTTTAATGCGGGTTACAGGTAATGTCTTCGTATAAGCTATAGTGGGTGATGAATAAAGAAAGATGGAGTATTAAACAACGTAAGCTTAAATGGAAAATCCTAGAGGTAGGTTTGCTGAAATTCAGAAAAAAAATTAAAACACAGATAACGGGTAAGACAGAGACCAAACAGAAAGCATTTCTCATCTGGGTATGTAAATAGTATGCTCTGGAAACTGTGAGATCAAGTTTAGCCTGTCAACAAATCAACAAACACAAACTAAGACTTCCATCCAATTTGACTGGAAACCATACAAAGCAGATTAATTTTTCCACGAAAAATATTGAATTAAAACTTCTCCAAAACTTTCACTTCGATGAAATATTGTTTCTTAATTGTGTCAGTCGTTTGTTGTCGTCTGTCTAGCGGAGTGTTATTCGTGTCAATTGTTAAGTTTTCCAGTTTGACTTGAAAACAATCATGATCAATAAGATGTCGACGGATTTGAAGAAGGAAAAAGGTGAAAAATTATACCTCAGACACGGGAATCCTGTGTTGGCATCATGTAATTTAAGAGCGAGGCTCTTGTCAGTGGAGTTCCTTCCATTGTTCTCTCTCCAAAGCCAACTCCTTCACTTCTTGATACGACAAGACACCCACTTTTTTTTAATTTTTTTGGTGTAACTATCTCTTGGTCTTCCTGGGCCCTTTCTGCCTTCCACCTTTCCTTCTATAATAATTCTGAAGAAGGCATCGTGTCGTATAAAGTGTCCTAACATTTTTCTTCTTCTATTTTCAATATGTTTCAAGATGTTTCCTTTTCCCCCAATTTGGTTAAGAATCTCTTCGTTGCTGATTCTTTCTTTCCAGCTGATTCTCTCCAATCTCCGCCAACACCACGTCTCGAATGCTTCCTGTGTTACGTACGACAACTTATGTCACGTCGTTGTTTGTCCGCTAAGCCGTATAGTTCTACCCTAGATCAGGACTACTCCATATTCTGCTATGGATGTTCTACTAAAGGACACATAGCCTCGGTAGCTGATAGACATCAATAGCATTCCCAAAAAAGGTTGACGTCAATAGTATATTTGTATTTTACTCTAACCCTGGACTTCGCAGCGTCAAAACTCGGACTAAAACCTGTAACCGCTGCAGCGTCTTCTTCTTTTTCTAGTCTGTTAATTGCTAACACTGTCGTCTAAAGGCATCTGACATACAACTACCTACCGTGTCTAGTGACAAGTAGTCGCACACATTAGTGACCTTAAACTGTCAACCAGTGTACACGTTTCCTCATTTTCCTTCACTGGAAGCAAGTGACACAGCTGAAGCACAAGTGAAATATAGCGACCGCCATCTATGAATATGCAAAACGCTGCAACGACCGGCTTTTAGCTCTATAAATACACTAAATGACTGGAAGACCTCTTGTATTTGTTGGAGGATCTAAGTGCTCCAGTGAATAGGATGCTCAGCTTGTGAATTGCGGTTAATTGTTAATTTGATGACGTACAAAACTTAACTTGAAGAATACACATGATATTGCCTGGAAGACCCTAGTCAAGAGAGCCACAGCCAAGAACACATAAACTAAGTCGATTTGAGGTCAAAAAATATCATCAAATGATTCCTCCCAAAAGTAAAAAAAAAAAAAACAAAATAATGAAATTATTTTGTTATGTTATTTGCATGAGAATTTAAATTAGGTATCGAAAATTAAAACAGTCTGAACTCGTATAACGTGCGTTTTATGTCATGATTTAGAGCGCCGAAAAGTTTTAAAAGCTAGTCTATTAAGGTAAAAAGAGCAAAGCACAGAAAAACGGCTGTGGAGCGCGGGCTCTCGCGCGCTCTGTGAATATTCATGTGTCGACTCAGCAGTGGCCGCTCTTTGCCTGCTAAATGCTAAGGTAGAAAAGGTTGGTGGGTAGTATTTTTGAGGATTTTTGGGGAGAATTAACAGTTTAACTCTCTCTTTCTATCTTCTGACAAAAAGTATCCTAAGGTTATGTGACAGTCAAGTAGGATTTAATATAACGAAATATAATTTCGCCAAAAGTAGAATGTTTATTTTATTGTTTTTTCACGTACTAATAAAGCATATAAAGGTAATATAAATAGTGATTCAACGAAATCTGTAATGCGCGTGATATGAAAATATATTATCTGTATACATACAATTAGTACGACGAAGCTAAGTTACATAAATAATAAGGGCATTCAAAGGACACAGATAAAAATAAACACAGTAAAGCGCGCAATGTCAACCATACAATGACATTAGCCGTCTGTGGCTGGCTGGAAACGGCGAAAAGAAAAAATAAAATAAAAAGTTAAGCGTGCCCTTACTCTTACTGCTCAAACCGAGATAAGTGGATAAAAAAAAAAAAGAAAAAAGGGCCTGTATATATCGTTTATGTTTTGTTTGCGTAATTCCACAGGGTTTTTTAATCTGTTTGCGTTTATAATTTGGCGCGTTTATCGTTTAATAGGTTAGCCGAAACGCTTGTACAAAAGTAAACAAAGCGGTGTTGCTATGAGTGTTGTGAAATATTTCGCTTGAGTCTTGAACTTTTTTAATTTCGGCTAAAGCAGATTTATCTTGACACCGAGCCAAAGTTATGACCACGATATTTTTATGGTGACATTTTTAAGTTTAAGTAATAAACAAGAAGTATCGCCACGTCCGTTGCTCTGTGTGTTTTTTACATTATGCTTCAGAATCTTACGATTGGCTACAAGTCAACTTGGGGCAAAAATACATTTTTGTATGTATGTATGTAACGCGATAACTTTCGAACCGTTGGTCTGATTTTGATGAAATTTAAAACGTATTTATGTCTGTCAATAAAGAATATTTAAGCTCGTGGGGCATCAAAATCGGTTAAGTCGTTTTTGAAATATTCACAGTTTTTACATTTTATACCGTCCCGACATCGCAAGCGAGCGATATCCAACACTCGTGAAACACTATTTTTTAACTCTAATCTATTCGATATGTTACGTACACTTAGACTATCAGATACTTTATCAGCAAGCTGTGATACAGGTCCTTAAACTTGTAAAATATCGTATTGGTGAAATTGACATACCTAACACCCCAATGTTCGTTCTTACTCAGAATTTCTGCGTTCAGAAATACGATATTTCCTTCATTTGACGTCTCCACCGAAACATCAATTCTATACGAAACGCAGTGCTACAACCGGCACTGATTCCACTATTACACGGCGAGATGTTTGACGCTTTCCCGCCATTTTCCGACATAATAACATAATAACGCAGCCCATACATTCCGTGCGAGGATCCCCACCTGTCTCCTATTACGTAATACGAAACGCGAATATTGTTCAATCTGCGAGGATTTAATAGATAAGATAGAAATGTTTATTTGTAACTGTTACACACAATTTACAATTTGCGAAAATACACACAATTTACTGTTTAACCGGCGATATAATTAATGTTGTTAAATTTGGTTGTAAAAGTAATTCTCTTACAATATTGGGAACTAAGCATATTTTTATACTACGGAGCAGGCAAACACACACGCTGGGCTCCGACGCTCGACGGCTGAGGAAGTAATCGGGAATATGCTCAGATGAGAGAGGCATGCGGGTCACATCACGGGTTAGAGACATTTTGCCAACTTTATGTCAACGTGTTCAACTAATATTATAAATGCAAAAGTCTGTGACGATGTTTGTATGTATTTCTTACTCTTTCACTCTTTTTGTATTCCAAAGTTCTCACGGGAGCGAAGCGCCGGCAATTTGAAGCAATTCAATAAGCTTGAGGTGTTTTGACACATAGGGTATTACATCGCCAGAGATGCAGTGTAATTTATAGTGTACCGTACAAACCGGAACACAACAATGCAAGCACAGCTGTCTAGCGGCTCAAATATGAGTCAGGTATCCCTCGACGACATTCTTACCTAGATCTATATCAGCGTGTAAAACATATGTTGTATAGGATGATTCGCAGAGCGTTTCGACCGCTGCGTCATTACAATTTTTCAAATTTTAGGAAAGCCTATAAGTTTTACTATATGACTATACTGCGAACTGCCCTATACCATCGTCACTTTACATGATTGGGACGAGTTATCTGTTATCACGAGTGTAATCCGTCAAATAGGCCTAACTTTTTGAGGAGTGCCCATCAGTTTTTGCGAACAAACCCTGCGAGTAGACATTTGTATAAATTATTCATAGAGGACCCTCGCTACATTTCATTCGATAACGAATTTGATGATATATATAGGGTTGGATCAGCACGAATTATAGCCAGATTATATATTTTTGTAAGCAAAAAAAATTATGTGCAAAATATTTAATTCCATAACGATCCGGTTCATGTCAGTTGTACAGTGTCTATTTTATCAAAATGACTACTTAAAAAAATAAAACTTGTTCATATACCCACACGTGGCTCTTTCTAAATCTACGTTCATATTGACTACCGTTTTTCACAAAATGCCAACAGATGCAACACATGCCGCGAAATATAATATTTTTATTTTTGTTATCTATAGTTTTGACTTTATATTTATCCTAGTATTTTATCTTATTATATATTCGTATACTATATATTACTTTATAGTTATTATTATCTAAGTTTATGCTGCGTACAGTATGTCGAACGCATACGCACCAAATGCAACTTGGAGAACCGCGCGTACCAACTCCAGACTGTGTCAAGTCCGTTCACAGCTTTAGATTTAAACCGTTTATAAATTCAATAGTACACGAAACAACTTGGCATGCATGTAATAGCACCGATTTGCGAGTGACCTCCACAGGCGCTGCGCCGGCTAGCGATCCGCCCTTATCCGTCAAGTTGATCAGTTTTATTATGTGTAAGAATTTAAAGCTCAAGTTAATGTTACACCATTTTCTAAGTGCAAAGTTCTAGATTTTCTGAATAAAAAAGCTCTATTAGCGTTACTTCCCAGCTCTGGATAGATCACGGGAAGATTGGGGGAATTTACTGAGATGAAATCCAGTGGAAATGTCAGCAAGCTGAAGTGGGATTGGTCAGGCCACGACTGAAGAAGGTAGTACTGATACAGCCAGATGGCATACCCAAAACCAAAATGGGTTTGCGACGGACTGTTTGTAAAAAAGAACTGGGAAAAAATTGGGTGTGAACCAATTTCTGATTGCAATGTGTTTAAAGAGCGCTAGTGTAGACGAGGCCTTAGTGCTGTTGTTGCTAAATTTTCTATGCCTAATTAATTATACTTTAATGTCGTGCGATATTTTAAGATGTACCGATCAAACTCCCGTCAGATGGAGCTTTCGCCGACATTAAAATACAATATCTTGCTCCGACACAACTCCGCACTCTACGCTTCCACCAGAGCTTTAAGCTCGACGATAAATCTCCAATCGACGGCTGCACTATAAATTTAAACCGTGGATACGCTTGCCTTTTAAAAGAGTTAGAATGCTCGAGGCTATAACGAGATTATTCCTGTGCCAGTTTTGCCCAGAATTTTTTATGGGATATTTTTAATGCTCAAGTAATTAATCTTTGAAATTTACGTCTAAAGCTAGCTAGGCTCAGAGACGGCTTTACTCCTATTAATGAAAAAATACGCCAGAGTAAGAAATTATTAAGTACCTTACGAAAAAAATACCAACACCTTGCGTCCGGTGAAGGAAAACATCGTGAGGAAACCTGCACACTGGTTGACTATTAGTTCGACCGTTCTATTTTGTTATGACATATTTAGATATAAAAACAAAATTGAATTTAACAAAAAATCATTTACAGTTTCAATTGTTTATTCCGATGATGTTTGTTATAAAAGTTACAATGGCTGATGAGAATATAACAATTAATAATTTATAGGTTTTATTTTTGGTATCGACCAAATTGTGTGCGTGGATCGGGTCGGGATGTTCCCTCTATTGTGGTTTACTAAATTTATATTTAAAAAATGGTAAGCCCTTCTGGCATAATAAGGACCAACACTGTTTGAATGAGTTTCTATAGGCATTTCTTCTCAGCAGTGGTCGTTCCGAAATGCTAGTAGTTTGTAGCTTTGGTAGAATTTAGAATATGACGTGAAAAAGTGCCTGTGAAGGCCTAATTTCTAAATAAATGATTTGATTTTGATTTTAAAAAATAAAACTGTTTCATAACAGTTTTTCATGACCAACTATGAAAGACGTTTTCCAGCATAGACTCAGGTATTTAAATTAAAATGTCTATAAAAACAAGTGGACGGACTATACCTAACCTACAAACTGATCGCATAAATAAAATTGATACACGGCTCCATTGGCAATTCATAACAATACAACATGGCGGCGGGCACAACACGTCCTTCAAACACAACTGCGCGTCGTATTGTTTTGGATTGGGGACGTAAATATATTGACCGATATGGAAAAGGGCGAGTGTTGATTAAAGACTTTATAGCAAGAGTATTTTATATTTCTATACTAATCTATACTCATATTACATCAATAAATTTGAGAACGAGGTTCTTGTCGATGTATTATTTTAAATACTACTCTGTTTCCTGCCATAGATTTGGTAAAATCCAAAAGGGTGGTAACCCTATACGACTAATATTACAAAGCGAAAATATTTGTATTTTAGTTTGTCACGAGTAATAGTCAAAAACGACTGAACCGATTTTGATGATATTTGACACAGATATAGACGAAACGTTTAGGTATAACAAAGGCAACTTTATTATGGTTTTACCCGAGCGAGGCCGGGAGGAATAATCGTAATCACATTTATTGGTAAATATCAGTTTACATAATAACATATATCTCATTTGAATATAACATTATCTTTCTCCTGCATCTTTGGGTTGTCCATAGTCAAGTTACATACAGCCGTATACAACGTGACGCCGCGTCTCCCGCGTTTAGCGTCAATAAGTCATTGATCGATGTGATTTTAAAGGCCTTCCTGGTATCCTAACATCTTGTAATCATAAATTAAATTATTTTAAATTGCGGCAAATCAGGAGGTTTTAATCTAACTTATCGGACTACTTGAACTAAGATGCTTTATAGACATAGTATCTATCCAAAGTATTTCTTAATACACTTATTAAAAGCAAACATTTGAGCGACTCCAAACGCACTCAATCGCTACGCGCCCCAAGAGAAAACAGCGCTTTTTCCAATAAAAACGGTTCGATTGATGGATGGCCCTCGGGAGCTCCCCGCAACAGATACAATAAACCCAGAGAATCCCTTTAAAAATGACCACCGGCATACCTGTTCATGTTATTGTCCTCGAAACTTTGTATATACAAAGCGAAAGATAAGATGGATACTGGGAAGCCGCTTGTTTGAGTTCATTTTACCTGTAACAAACAAAATAGATAAATAAATTTCAAATTCTTTCTACAAGTTATTTGAGATGATAATCGCTTTATATAAAAATGTCACTTAGATTTTATTGTCGTCAGAGTGATCTTGTCGCATTCAACGCGTGACAAAAATTATGTTCGCGCAGTTCCCTCGTCGGGAATCTTTCACAAGCGGAAGTATGTGAAATTTAACTTGCAAGATTTGATCACAGACAACATCGGGAAAAAATTGTAATAATATATATTTTTTTTCAAATTACATTTACGGTATGAGCTTTTATTTATAAAAACTGTACAGAACAACTTGACGGTCGATTGAATTGTATGCACGGGACTAATAATTTGTGAATAAATGATTTGATTTTGATTTTATGACAACTGATTTTCCTACAGTATTTTCGCTTTTTTGCTCGAAACATCACCGTCCACTACCTACCTAGTCATAAAATAGGATACAGAATTTTATATCCACTATAGTTATTTCACTAAAGCTATATTAATTATACGAAACAAAACTATGACAGTAAAATTCATACACAAAATTCAGTTGCAAACAGACATTAGCAGACACATGTGATTTCAGTTTTAATCCATTCTATGCAATGTTTACAACAATATTCGATACGCATTAAAATTTCAATAAACGCAAATATTCATACTATAACCAATATTTGACAAAGCGCTCATTCTGAATTTATTTTATCGCGATTCACACGATCGCCGATTCACCTTATTGCATTAATTTCAATACAGTTTTGATATAATACAATATATCTACCAAATTGAGGTGAAAGGTACCTGTGAAATTTCCCTCCAGAACGATCAGGCTACTTTCCCGTATAGTCTATTACGAATGTTTGGTATACTTTCCCAAACTACCTTTTTATTAATAATCCATCTACTTTTCTCATTAGTACTTTACTATCTGTCTCAATGATATGTGTACCTATTTGGTCCTCTTGTCCAAATGGTCTGCTTACTACTGGTATACTTTCACGATTGGTCTAATCCAAGAGCATTTAAGTATAGAATAAACATTTGGTTTTAAAAAAATCTGTGAGTTTAATGAACCCAAAATTATTTGTCTTATGAATTTAAGATGAAACAATAAACCGATAGAAAAATCATACTGTTCATCATAATAATACATTTCTACGCATCATTCGCGTCTTTTACGCGCTGAAACTTTTATACTGTGTCAAATAGATAATAACATGTAAATATTTACAGAATAGTAACAAAAACTTCCTATAGAATCTAATATAGTGGTACTCTTTATCATACTATGATAGTACCACAGAAGACATCAGCAACATTGTTCCCGTAATGTAGTGTTGTTGAAGTGCTATAAGTTGCCGTGTTTATGTACTCGGCTCCCGAACTGTCGTAAGAAAGAAAAGCGATGCGCAAGACGCCCAAGTACGAAAGAATATCGTGTTTATTTTTATATGATTTTAAAGAGCTGTACGGATATTTAAGATAATAAATTCCTGTTTCTATTTGTATGATAAGGCCAACGACATATAGCAAACAATGAATAATGACATTCCTGTAATTCTCGAGTGTTTCCGGAGACTATGACGCCGCGAAGCCTCGTAAAAAACAAGTATCCCTAAATAAGCTAATTATAAAATAAAGGATAAACTTATCCCTTGTTTTATTTATAAAAATAAATAAAATTGTTTTAATAACAGATGACATTGAGTCAGATTGTATAGTAATAACAGTTTGACTTAGTAAATATTACCGCGAGTCAGTCACTCACACGATATTTTTCCGCTCAAGTTATAGATAAGTGAAATTTTATCTGAGAAAGCCAACCACAGACATACCCAGTTAGTTGACATCTTAGCCTTTCATCTAGACTATGACAGACAGACAGCAAATTACAGCGGAGATTAGATTCGATACTACTGACAAAGATACCAGTAGTACACTAGTGAGTCAATCAGACATGTCATTGGATATCAAAGGAGATGCTGTGATTGGTGGAGAATTACATTCGCATTGGGATTGTTATTTATTAAGCTAATGTCTGTTTCAGATTGGATAATACAGTCTCTTACAGAATAGGAGAGAGAGAATAGGCCGTGATATGGCCCAAAATACGGGACTAATAAGCTATTGTTAAAACACAGCACCCCTAAATGGAATATTGAAAATTATTTAGTAGATACTCGCTATGCGAAACATAACCACAAATAGGAAACCGCAATTAGCAGTATCTCAATCGAACAAATGACATAAGTTCCAATTTAAACTCAGCCATTCTGAAAACCAAAATTTTATACGCATTCGAATGCTAAATTAAAATCAGTAGTTTAATAATTATACCTCCCCAATTCCCCATGCTTTCTCGTATATGGAAGACTTGTTACAAATACGCCGATTCAAATTCTCCCTAACTTTAATTCAAATAAATTACAAAAACTAGATTCCAACTTTAAACATTTTTATGTATTTCTTATATTATATACTTAGATCATAACAGACTCAATCACAATACATTCGTAGTAAAGCTATCTTGAAACAAATTTAACGCGCCGAAGGCCGACCATTTATCATCTTGAAATCTTCATAAAGCTGATGGAGTCATCACCAAACATCGGAGGACATCCATCCATCACGCACTAACAAACTGTCTCAGAGAGGCTACAATACAGAGTCCAAGCTTTATACAATTTGAAGAATTAATTATAACATATATTTCCTTTGATGATTTTTTTGGGATATTTTTATTTTTTATTATTATTTAAACGTTATTGCACAACTTTAAAGCTAAAAATAGATAGATAGATAGATATATAGATAAATTGTTTATTTAACTGTGACAGACACAAAATAAGATGTACTGAACAGGTGGACTTAATGCCATAAAGGCAGAGAATGCCTTCCAAAACTTTTACTTTAAACCAGTATAACAGATTTTTCGTTTATGATTTATTCAAAGAAAATTAGCAAAATAAATGAGCAAAATAAAAACAGGTCTACGCTACTCTTTTTAGGGTTTAGTAGAATCAACTTTATGAATGTTTTTACAGAGACCCTTTCTACCAGTCCTAACTTATCAGATGAATGATCTATGAATAATACGGACTGGAATGAAACAATGAATGGTATTAACATAGTTGAAGCAGTGTAAAGCTGTTATGAAACGCTTTCCGAGTAATGATTTATAGTCAGTGATTAATTTAATGATGATAATAATAATTTCCTTTGTTAATTTGACAAAATAAACATGGTAAATTGTCACCTTAGTTTCCACTTTGGATATCTAGCAGAAGACTGCATTACAAAACTATAAAAATGGGGATAAACTTTCTATTGAAGCCAATAAAATATGGAATAGGGTAGATGAAAATTTTTAATTTTGATAACTATTCGAAGGCCCTTATATTATTAAAACACCAGTGAAAAAAAAAAACTAGATTAATGACCATACTTTCAAAGATATGACAAAAATTTTTACATCACACATTTTTACATCCATCGAACGCTCTAGTTTAATATAAGCTCTATATACTAAATGATACTCCAAAGTGACGTCACGATTGAGTAATATCGAGTGAGTAATATATAGTTTGTTCGACTTGCGTTTATGGTTGATGACTTCTTAATAAAAGTTGTCATTTTAGTTTTCTTTTTATAGTTGAGTTTGTATAATTTTATTATTTATTTTAAACTTTCCAACAAACTTTCAATGTTCGTATAATGACCCAGAATTTAGTAAAACTAAGTACGAAGTTAATAATAATGTAATGACTGACGACCATGTACATACATGTACAGTGAAGAAAGAAAAAAGACGATTTTTTTCATCCCTAACAAATATAACACTCGTCTGCTTTTCCGTTTCCTTTTTTTAAACTATGCAAATAACAATAATTGAAAGTTCTCTCCGATTCAATCCAGTATTTGATTAGAATTATTGATAGTTGTTGCCCTAGTAAATAGAACTGAACGGTAATTGCACAGCGGTTAACGAGCGAGCGTTTGTTTAACTGTTTGAATTTCTTGTCCAACCCGTCCCAATGGGGGGTCATTAGTCTATGGCATAGACTAATTGGTAGAGATTGTGGATCTATGGAATAGGAATGAGTTTCAGTAAATTATTACTGGTTTCCAGTACATATATTACTTGGCTGAGGTGTTTAAAGTTAAATCAGTCTAACACGAGGGAAATTCGCACAAAATTAATTAACCCTGTATTAGCTAGAAGCTGTTGACAAATACATATTATACAAATCAACATTTAAATAGTTGTACACATAACAAGAATATTAATGATCAAATTAACAAGGTGCTATGTGGCTGAAAATGTCGTAGAAAAACACAAATTTACACTTCGGTTTTGAAGTCACTTCAAATAGACCACAGTCAGTGTGACGTCACTTCAAAAAGTACCAGATCACCCGACTTCAAAACGGTTTGCAATTATTACGAAGCTATTCACACTCATCTAGTTTCAAAACAGCTCGCGTATCGATTCAAGAAGCACAATGCAACAGTTATCGCTTGCAGATCGCAGACAATGCTCAGTTATCGCGCCGTCTACCGCTGCTCACCTGACTGCCTCTGCACAATGCACGCCGCTCACTTGTCATGCACAACTTGGCTTTGTCTGGGGAATGCTCTTGTTACTGGATCATGGACCAACTAACTTGTAATAGAGGTGAAAATTCAATGCGAAAATGGGGTCTGATCGCTTGATATATATATAATAATCAACTCAACTTCAGCATGGTTGGTGAACGGTTCGAGATAGAAAACTACAGAGCAGAGAAGGGGAGCCTTGCGCAGCAGTGCAGGTCACATAAATAGGATTAAAAAAGAATTAAATGTATGCAAATTTTTTTTATGTCGGTTTCACACAAGTATGTATTGAATCACATTTTTTTAAATTGCCATAACTGTGGCAAATGCTATTTAATGAACAGAATTTACCTTTTAAATATTTCTTAATAAATGGTAGCGTGAACAGAAACACCGCCTATTTAAAAATGCTTCAATAAAGCTATATACATTTTTATATTGCCCTGATTTAAGTTTACATAAGACACTTTATCTCGACGATGTAATATTGTCGACAGAAGTCTCTTAGATAACCTTGAGGTACCGGCATAGTTACACTTTGAGAATTGCTCTGTACATAACTTGCGAACTGCGCAGCGCGGCGTCACGCAAACTTGTCTTTGTGCTATTAACGCCACGGATGGTGCCACTAAGGACGCGAGCACAGGGAAATCAGTGAGGAGCGTTCCCGCCCTAAAATACGACCACTATGTGGTTTTTGAACGAAGCGTTTGAATCTCTTAATCAACTCATTCAAAATACCCTCATCTGTGTACAAAGCACAGAAACATATTAGGGAATATACAAAAGGACAAAGTCTGCGTGAATTGGAGGAAAAAAAGTAGGAAAGCGGACCTTGGGCTCCTACGCGAGAGAGAGAGAGAGAGATTAACATTTATGAGCATTTAATTTCTTCGCTGTGAAGCAATGTAGCCGCACCCCAAAGCACCACCGCTCCAGTTACCAAGACAGGGTTCCGTGAACTACCCCCTTAATTACCCTTTGAAGCATTAAACACAAGTTGATTGGCTTGTTTGTACTCGTTTGTCTGTTTCTCGAACTTCCGTTCAACAAAGGTCCGTCGTTCCGTTGCAAAACTTGGCGTCTTTTCCTTTTGACATCGGATTAATCGAAACTTTAGTTCAGTTTGTGACAACACAAATGAAGTTTCTAAAGAAGTTGTTTAATTTTTTTTTTCAATCACAACAGCTGTCTGAGCGGAAATATTCCATAGATACCAACTATTGTCAGCGTATGTTGAGTTGGCGAGCGCTTTTTATACGACAATTTGTTTTCATCACTAAGGAAATTATATCAAAGGTTAACGTCATCTTTAAACATAATAACATAATTTCAGACTACAAAAAACCTATTAATTTTAAAAGCACGAACTGCCGTAGCCGTATACTGCGATAACCAATACGTGATTGTAAATATAGCACAAAAAATTCAATAATTAATCACATTCGTTTAGTCATTCATAACTCTCTCTTTCTCTCTCTCTCATCTGAACGGAAGAATAACAACAAAAACAATGGGAATTACAATTCACATTGATTACAGTCAGTAGATGTCTCGGTGTAACGGCGACGAGCAAAAGTCCGCAATGCGAAACTCAGGTGTGACTTATAAAGCAGATCGTCCACTGAGAGACACGATAGTACTATTTTATGTTCGAACTGTACTAAAAAATATCTACTTATCTCTAGTATTGAGCTATTATGATCAAATTGGTTGAAATACATAAATCATAAAATTAGACTTCATAAATCATTGGTTTTTGTGTGATATGCTGGTCTCATAACAATAGAAGCTAGCAAACTAAAATCGAAACTTGGATAATAAAAAAGAATTTGGTTGATATCGTATATACTTTGAGATTGCAAAAAAAAATTTGTTTAAATGATGTTAGAAAAAATCAAATAATATATCAAAATAAACAGATCGCATGTAAGACAGACCTATAAGAAAACTTTATCAAAAAAAGCAAAATGGTCGCTGACAGTGACAGAGGACAGGGGTCGCCAACATTCGGCTCTCGAGAGTTCTTGAATCAGCGGATTCTTATAAAAAAATATCTAAAGGAAAAGGTGAATTCCAGAGCTTCAATGCCTCAGCTTGAAATATTATAATATCCATAGTCAGGCCTTTTTATCTCGCTGTAACAATTATTCCAGGATGATTCATTCCGACAGGCAGACAATTGATTCAAAAGGAAAATTTAAGCGAAAACTTTTCCATTTTCAACAAACGCTCAATTATTCAAAATCTTTTAATAGGCCGAGTTTTATGGTGTCCCGAGTGGAAAGAATATTCTGTGTTTTGAGTTGAATCGTTATTTCTTTTTTCATTTATATTTTTGTTTGTAAACTGAAAAAGTACTGAATAATTAATTTAGTTTTGAATAGACTTTGTACAAATTTATAAGTTTGTAAACTTATAAACTTATTCAGACTGGGTACACCCAGCCAATTTAATAGTACAAATAGAAAATCTTTTAGCGGGGTATTTTATAAATTTATTAAAACAATCCGCCAATTCCATCCCAGACAATCCTTCAATTTTCATTTAAATCGTAATACCTTCTAGAACTCACAAAACATAATTCAGAGTCTCAAGCTGTTTATCTCTCACAATTCGGTTAAACGAAATAGACATACAAATTACACTAAGTCGTTGACCTCACAACAGCTAATTCGAGTTCATACTTCAAACCCATCAATATTTAATTTTTATAGTAGTCCGGAGCATTACCATAACGAGAGCCGCTGCTGAAATGTTTATAACTGCTGTAATCTTGAATATAGTCTCAAGAAACGCATTAATATTGTAAGGCCAGACACATTAGCTAGTTAATGTACTTTAAGTTCTTGGCTTTAATTAATATAATTATAATAATACATAATATTTAATTACGTAATAATTTATTTTTATATACTTCCAAAGACTGGTAAGTGAAACTTCTCAATACGATACACGTCCAAACATCATTTTTACCAAAAGTACGTCTCTTTTCTCTACTGTACATTATTGCGCTCAACGCCTAGTCAAATTAGTCGCTTGGACTCTGATATAGCTCCTCTGTGATGCACTCTCTGGTGCACCGCAATGCAATTTATTAGCTAACGATAAACTTTTCACCGTTCGAGCGAAGCCCGGGGATTATTAGCTCTAACCGGTATAAATTGATAGTCGGACGCCGTTTAGTGGTTACAATGCTTTCTTGATTATATTAACGTTAACCGTTAATTCTTAATCACAGAAAGTTGACAACGTATGATATTCATATAAAGGGTTACTGGCATCAAACGCAAAACCTCTTAAAGACTACTTGAGTACATCAAAACAAGCAACTTTTATTCTACGACTTTTCGTGATTCGTAGTTATGTTTTTCATATTAAAAATATACAAATCTAATTTGCGATTCTACACATCTTAACTCTATGTAATAGCCAAGCAACACGAGACAGTACAGTAATGTTATGTAGCGGAATCGAAAATAGAGTTAACGATTTATAGAAACGACATTAAAGCTAAAAAAAGGATTTATTTTGTATTTATTACGTTTAGACAAAAGTCGTAGAACAAAAGATGTTAGTCTCTATATACCCTACGCCTTTGGAAGGTTATGCGTTAGATACCAGTAACCCTGTATATTAGAGATTAATCATCCCAAGTTGAATATCATAATCACTGATCTGCTAAGAAAGAAAGCAAACAGATTCTTAGAACGTAATTAGATATAAAAGAGCATCATATTATTATTTACTAACGGTCCGTCCCGGCTTCGTCGGATTCATCGTAATAAATTATACACCTAAATCTTGAATCACTATCTATTTTAAAAAAACCCGCATCAATATCCTTTGCGAAGTTAGATCTCAGCATACACAGGGACAGAGAGACGGCGGGAAGCGATTTTGTTTTATACTATGTAATGATGAACATAGTTTTTCAGCAGTCGTATAAAATGGAGAACCACAAACAATTTATTTCAGTCACTTTTAATGCATATAAATAGCAACAGTTGATTATTATCTTTGATTACTTTCGTGGAACTTCAGCATTAGTACCCTTCATTCGCAAAAACCCAAATTAAGCAGAGATAACGACACCAAACAAATGTTGTTCACAAACTGAACGCAAACAGCCGGAATTAAAACCGAAAACAAAACGCGGGCCATTAACAAAGCTGTTTAATTACAAGACGAGCACGACTCAGTAACGAATCCAGGTCACAAAGTTAATCGAGTAGTGCCTAATTAATGTGCTTTGTCAGCATCGATAGACTTGTGGAGTGTATATGGGTTGAGTGGTTACAATTTGCCGTGACAATAACACTAGTAGTAACTGTAACTGTCTGTCTGTTCCGTTTTCACGGCTAAACCACTGGACCGACTTTGATGAGTTGACTCATTCCACTATCTAAATATATTTAATCTGAATTCTGAGATTTTTTTAATAATAGTCGATTTTGTTATTTTAAACTACTAGATGTTGCCCGGGGCCTAATATAGCCTATAGCAATCTTGGATAATGTACCTTCCTAATGGTGAAAGAATTTTTGAAATCGGTTCCGTAGTTTCGGAGATTACCCGCTTCAAACATACAAACTCACAAACGCTTACCTCTTCACAATAATAGTATAGACAATAAAATCTTGAAGTACACAACTTCTTGAAAGACTGGCAACGAACCTGCGATGGCTTTTGATTGTTATTTCTGGGCAGCGGCGATCACTTGCCATCAGGTGAGCCGTTCGTTCGATCGCCGTTCTATACCATAAATAAAAAAAAATATATAAACGCTGCCAACATTTCAACTCGATACTCAACCACAACCATCACGCTTAAATTCTAATCTACTCTGTACATGGCTGACACTAATCACCCCGCCGCGGCCAGGGGAATTACTGGCAATCCCCACTCCAAAATGATTTGCAATTTCACGAATACTTTGTCACATTAACACGGCGGCGTTAGGGTTAGGTCAGGCTATCGATTGCGTTTCGATTGACTCTTTGATAGTTTGACGAAAAGCAATTGTATCGATTCCATCGACACTATCGAAAGGCCTATCGATAGTATGGCTTGTTTCGATTGAAACTAACGATTGTAAAAAAACTATCGATAGTTCGGCAACACCATTAGAGGTAAATGATTTTTTATTTTATTATTTTATAATATACTTATCTGGATGTCTTTATTAGCTGATACCGAATACATCTTATTTTCTGAAAAAATATAATATATTATTATATTATATTATATGAAGAAAGATGAAAGTACTAAAGATTTCTTACGAGTAAATTTTTTGTGTCACAAACGAAGGTAAACATGAGAAAATCAAAATGACTAGAAGATAAGTTGAACACTTTATTAGAATACGGTCTCTTGAGATTTATTTTGGCGCGAAGATATCTCGACAGTTCATACATAAATTCAAACGGTATTGAAACGATCGCCGGTGATTTCTATCGGTATTTCTTTATCTGTTCCCGGAAAGCGGGCAAGAATTGTGCTCTCGACGGGCATTATGCAGGCGAAGTTTTAAAAAGATATGTCTAAAGAATAAAGAATGAAGTCTTAAAAACTAATTGCGTAACTCGATTTTTCTTTGCTTTTCCTTTTTGGTTATAGACTTATTAAATAATGCTATTTAAAGCGCTATAAATAAATATATAATATCCGCTCTATAAATAAATATATAATAATATTTGTACATAAATTAAAAACAATAATATTATCAACGGCTACACTACGTCTATGGCTACGGTTACACAACGACGTGTCTACAAAACTAAGTATCAAATCGGTGATTAGTCTAATTTCACTAGCGTCTGCGACTACTTGCCACTAGATGTCGTTAGGTATTCGTAAAAGTCATGTGAGATGCCTTTAGGAGACTTATAATTATCTGACACCAGAGTTAACCATAACACAGTCGAAAAGAATGTATCAAATCAAAGTGTAATATATAATAATATAATAATATTACATCCGTATTAAGGAATCAAATTAAACGTCGTCGTATCAAAAGTGGTATGGTTTTGTAGATCCCGTAGCAGAAGAGCTACGACTGTCGATGTAGTAGCGCTTGTGCTACAACTTTTTAGATCTTGTGAGAAAAATGCACACATGTATATATGTCTTGTAACAAATTCCGAGAAATATATATTTTCAATAAACACAACTAGTTTTATTTATATTTAAGAAATAAATCTCTGTAGAATAAGTAGTACCTTTGTATTTCGTTTCCTATTTGTAAGTTTTATATTTACACTGTTATGTTGTGTACACGAATTAAAAACTATACTATACTACTAAATAATATAAACTTAAACTGACTTTTAGAGACACTTCAGTGCTTGATGCACTAGAATTTAAAATTAAAAGTGAAGGTCACAAAAGGTTTAATCGAACGCTATACATTGACAGGCAGACTGACAGCGACACGAATAGAAATTACGCGGTCTCAGATAAAGTGCCGAGTGAAACGGAACGGGCGAATGAAATCGACGACGAATTGTTCAGATAAAGGCTGGCTGGAAAAGATTTTTCTCTTTTTTTTCTTTAAATCAAATCGTGATTTCAAACAAACCTTTAAACTATTCATCGATTTGTTTTTTTTTTGTCGTGGAAAGAACGATATTTGTTTTTAAAAAAAAGCCGGCTTGAAAATTCCAAACAAATGTTTTTATCCGTCTTACGTTTACGTTTCTCTACGATGAATGAAAAGAGATAACAGAACAGATAGCCACCAAAAGCATTGCTTAAAGCGGAACTGCGATCGGATCCAATTGGAGCGATAAACCCTGAAAGTAGACATTTAGCAAGATATCAAAGTCTAGATTGCGCTAGGATAAATTGACTATTTTTTTATCAATTTTTACAAGTTTTTCTTTAAACTCACCTGTGCGGGATAAAAATAACATATACAAAACATGACAAAAGGAAAATAGAAGCAAAAATTAGAACTGAAATAAAAAAAGGTGTATGGTTTGGAAAAATCGAACGTTTGGGCGCTTCGAAGCAACAAACATACAGATACAAGGTTTAAAAAAAGGAGAACTTCGAGAGCTTGATAAAGTTAAACATAGCGCTAAAGAGATAGATTAAATAGCTCTTATATCGCGGGCTTAATAAAAGCTCTTAATCTTGTAGTTTCCTTTTATCTTTTATAACACGCCGCCGGCTTTATCTTTTAATCTCGGATATTACGGACATTCTGTTAGTTTTCACATGACTTCTGTTTTGTGTGGGCTTTCAGCTTGCCTTGTTGTGAATAACTGTATTCTATACATGCTATTTGAAAAACCGACCAGAATTTTACACAGCAAACGTCGAAATTTGACAAAATTTGCAGTCAATAATCGGTTCAATTGACAAAATAAAAACAAAAGTAAAATATCTTATTTTCCTGTTTATATTATTATTTATAACATCTAGTTGTGTCAATTACAGATCGCCTGACATAGATAATGCTTATGTTTGTACGGTATGATGAACGGAAAACTACGCATATTTATTTCAATTTTGCTGTCGCCCACCATGAGTGTCACAAACCAGAAGAATATTTCTTCTATTTGAGCTATTGTTTGTTGTTTTTATCCTCAGCCGTAATCTTGACCCTCCTTGTACGATATAGCCATTTCTTTCTCCGTTATTTGATTTATGTAAGCTCTTCTTGACTTTCCTCTTCTACTACTAGCTTATTTCCCTTCAATCAAGTTTATGTTTGTTCGATATAACTTCATTGCATAAAGAAAACGTATAAATACAGAATCAGTGATATCAACAGCTGTTACACAACGACTTGTCTACAAAACTAAGTATCAAATCGGTGATTAGTTTAAGTTCACTAGTGTCTGGGACTTGTCACTAGATGTCGTTAGGTATTCGTAAAAGTCATGTGAGATGCCTTTAGGAGACTTAATAGTATCTGACACCAGTGTTAGCAATAACACAGTCGAAAAGAATGTATCAAATCAAAGTGGATATTAGTCTACTTTCATATTCAAGGCGTCGAACATAAAATCTGTCAGATAACAGAGAATCTATCAAAAGAGATCGCGTTCATGTCCCGGGATGACACTTAGCCTTCACAAAGTTATAACCGCCATAGGGAAGTTACACTCATATGAATTCAACATGAAATTGTGAATCTAAAAAATACCGCTTTTTAAGTCTTGGTTTTACTGACATTGTAAGAAACAATAATAGTAAGCCGATCTGGCATGATAGGGACCAACACTGTTCAAATTAGTTTCTTTCGGCATTTCTTCACAGCAGTGGTCGTTCCGAAATGCCAGTAGTTTGTAGCTTGTGAGAAATAACTATAAATATAAAAATTGACGAGAAAAAGTGCCTGTGAAGGTCTAATTTCTGAATAAATGATTTGAATTTGAATTTGAATCTGATGTTAAAACACCTGATTGTGATCAGAGAGAAAATATATGTTACAGATTAAATCGTAAAAAAAGAAAAGTAGTTTATAGCTTTTGGGGTAACTGCTATAATATAACAACTAAATTTTTTTGATTTTAAAAGAAATTTTCGCAAAAAAACAGAGTATATACAAAATTATGTTAAAAGAAAAAGGGTAAGGCGACTAAGTAATGCAATAAAAAAATACACTAGTTTTTGCGGCTTGGTTGGTCCTTACGGAACGCAATTAATCACCTCTATCAATAAACATTCAGTTAAATATTAATTTTTACGCCATACCGTTCAAAAATATTTTGAAAACTGTTCTAAAATGTCTCTTAAACACCGCAATTAAAATTACAAGGGCATCAAAAATGATATTTTTATTACACACATCCTTGGGCATGACATATTTGATGTTTCCATACATTTGACTTTCCAATAGATGGCGGCCCCGATAACAAGTAATTCAGAGCGGGAACAAATCAGAAGGGTCGCTTGGGGTCGAACCATACATTTTACTCTTTACGTTTTATAGCGATTTGATTTTAAAAATAAAATATAAATATAGTCACTTGATAGCTCTACTGTACCCATAATAATATTATAAAGAAAAAAAATTTGTATTATTATTATTTTTTGTTTGTAATGTACAAACTCAAATACTACTGGGCCGATTTTGATATAATTTGGCACAGACACAAACGAAACCTTAGAGTAATATAGGCTACATTATATATTATTACTAGATGTTGCCCGGAGCTTCGCTCCCGTGGGAAATTAAGATAAAATATAGTATATAGCAATGTTTGATAATTTACCTTTCTAATTGTGAAAGAATTTTTGAAATACGGTTCGGTAGTTTCGGAGATTACCCGCTTCAAACATACAAACTCGCAAACGCTTTATAATATTAGTATAGATGGTATGGCTGCTAGCATATTACATAATTACGACAGCCCTTAAAATTTAGAAAGTTTAAGTTTAAGTTATAAAAACTTTATAAAAATGTTACGATGTGATAGTTCAGGACACCTAAAAAACTTTAAGTTTCCCACTCACTGTTGCATCAAACCCACACGG
The DNA here is from genome assembly GCF_027563975.2 of Plodia interpunctella. Classification (NCBI taxonomy): domain Eukaryota; kingdom Metazoa; phylum Arthropoda; class Insecta; order Lepidoptera; family Pyralidae; genus Plodia; species Plodia interpunctella. The sequence continues at coordinate 435,253 of NC_071301.1, forward strand.
TGCGACGAAACTACCAAAAAAGTTTGTACAAAGTAGTAAAATTTCAACGGACATGTAGCGGGAGTTTGAAATTTAAATGAAATCCCTAAAGTTGGAGGCAAGCCGGCGACAAATGCGCGGAAGGGGCCAATTTGGGAGATTTGAAAGATTGCATCTGAAGAGAGGACGATTTGGCAACGATTTTGGAGCGAGATTTCAGTTCTCGTAGTTGGTAATATCGGAATGCTTCAATTCGCGGAGCAGTTGTGGTTTTTGTTAATATTGCAATATTATAAACATCATTAAAAATTATAAACTTTAAAAAATGAACAAATATGTTGGACTAGCAAAATATGCAAACAACCTAACTTGTAACAAGCTTTGCAAAATTACAATTTACAAATTAAACTATACCTATAAAGCACCTATTTCATTGGTGTGTAGAAATATACTGGCTTTAAATATATTTAAAAGTAACCCTTTATCACTCCAGTTCCACACTAAAAATAACCTCAACCCAATGCTCTGTTTTGACGTCAAAGAAGGATAAACAATAAAAAAAAACATTTTATAAATTTAGTATGGCCTATTGAGTATGACGTGAAGAAGTGTCTGTGAAGGTCTAATTTATGAAATCTTGTCAATCATGCTTCCACTACAAAATAATCGGTAACAAGTTGCACTAAAACTTTGCCAAAATTGGCTGCGAATTTAAATAATCGCGTCCACTTATGCGAACACAAGTAACATACGCCACAGGACTTGGCACGGGTACGGTAGTTTTTCATGCGGATGGTAGCTTTTGGACAGACATGGTAGTTTTTCACCGACTTGGCCGGGAATGCAGGATATTAGTAGTAGTTGCTCGAACGTTTGTCACTCAATGTACTCTGCCTGTCTTATTAGGGGGGAGACATTTGTTTCCATTACACGTTTACGTGTGCTTGGTTTACTTCTTTATCTTCTTAGCGTGTTGACTTGGCTAAATTTGTACTTGGTTTACTAGCAACACATTTCGAAATCAAAATATCATCTTGTTTAAAAATATCATCAAAATATGTACTATTAAATAATCGAGTGAAACTCAGAATAGACGCGCTCTGACTTAAAAAAAAACCCGAAATAAATACAGTTTCATTGCTCCATTGGTTCGCCATTTTGAATTGCAGCTTCTTATATGTAGACACATGCTTCACCTCCCCTGAAAGTTTACCTTTAAACGTATAATGTATTACTACAACTCGTGGTCCTACCCATTTCTTAGTATTTATTGTGCAAAAAGTGAGATATAATTTTAAAATAAATCATAAAGCTGTTCACGAAACTTTAACTTGTTTCTCAGAAAATTACCAAACATTATTCGAATTGTAAACAATCCTATACAAGTTTAGCAGATACGACTATTTGCCGGTGGAGATTGCTTACGACGTTCACAGTTCATGAGAAACGATGCGTACGTGCCAAATTACATAGTAGCTACTGTTGCAAGCGCCATTCACATCTGGCTTTATTTTAAAGGCGATCATAGCATATTATTATAATTGTCACATTATTATACATTTTCAAATCTTCCTGAGCAAGCAAACAGGCATACGTGATGATATCTCTATCATAAAAACTCATAAAACTATCTATTGATGAAAACTGCATGAAAATCCGTGCAGTAGTTTTTGAGTTAATCGCGGACAGACAGGCGCGGCAGAGGACATTGTTTTTTTTTTTTATACAAATACAAATACTTTTGTTGTTTATAATATGTAAATATGAATAAAAAGTAAAGAATCTTTAAGTTAATTAAACAAACTAAAAATTAAATAAAATAATAATAAAATATATTGATTAAAAAAGCTAATACAAAAGATAAAATTGTTATTTTAGCAACCCCAAACATACCGACCGACACGGGCCATGTTTGTTCAGTAATAACATACAAAATTAAACCAGAGTCAGTAACAGAAAACTTTTTCAATCTCCATTACGTCCGGCCAGGCGGCGAACACGCGCCACGGCGGCGTCCGGTGTCGGCGGCGAACGCTGCAAGGCTGTGCGGCGCGGCGGCGATGGTGTCGACCTCAATCAATCCTACTCCCTTCTTCACATATGCTAACCTGACTATAATATTAACAATTCGAAAGTTTACATGTCTCTTACTAAATGTTACGGTAAAACTACAAGAAGGAATTCAATGAAATTTGATACACGGTTTGAATATACTCATGTTATATTACTGATAAAAAATTATACATAAATTTATATTTAAAAAATGGTAAGCCCTTCTGGCATAATAGGGACCAACACTGTTTGAATGAGTTTCTTTCGGCATTTCTTCTCAGCAGTGGTCGTTCCGAAATGCTGCCTGTGAAGGCCTAATTTCTGAATAAATGATTTGATTTTGATTTTGATTTATACAGTGCATACTTTATATCCCGCAATCCCCACGACACCAGAGACGCAGTTTGTTATTTAAAAATGTCAAAGTTTGAATGTTCGCACGTGCAAGCAATCTCTTGCATCATGCCAAATTTCATCGTATGCCGTCTTGTTGAATACAAGACGGCACACGGGCAGAACATAACATGGACGATCATATAGGACAGGTTTTAATTCAAAATTTCCACGGGCGAGAAACCTTGGAGTGCAGCACGTATCAAATCTATCTCTCGTAACCTAATTAGCCTGTTTTATTAAATACACTCGTCTAGCGCTTTTAACTCTTACCAAGGACGGCGAGCAAAACAAATTAATAATTACGAGTTTCCGCCGCCATCTTACCGGATATCCGGCTTTTAAAAACAACTTAAATTCGCTTAATAAATAAAGGGTGAAAAAAGAAACATTTAGCCGGCGTATTTTGAAAGGGAAGTCTTATAAAATCGCTCAATGAATTTCCTCGTCAAAGCTTTATGAGTAATTTTTAAAAAGATTCTTATTGGTGTTGGCGAAAAGGAAAAGCTTGTAAAATATCTGAAATGGTAGAAGGAAATAATAATCATTATGCATATTATAAAACAAATCCGCTGTCGCGTCTGTCTGTCTTATGTTTAAGCACAGGTCTTACTAGTCGGTTTAATTGTTTTTTTTTTTTTGGAAAAAAAAATATCTGATTCTCATTTGAAATCGTTTCACACTCACCAGTGCAGCAAACAATGACGCTCAATTCGAAACATACCTGGAACAACGAATGCACATCAATATTGCATGTATCGATAAAAGGTTCCACATTCCACACGGCTACATAACACGTGAGACACGAACATAGGTTTTACGCAATGGAAAATTATTGTTGACAGTTTATTGAATACGAACCAAATATATACCGACATAAAATTGACTTTCACCGGCGCTTCTTCACGGCAGCAACAAGCATACAATCTACAAACTACTAGAATTCCACTACTGAGAAAATGGCGAAATTAACAGTTCTGCGACTCACGTAAATTTGGAATATGGCATTATAACCATGGCATAACCAGTCAACCATAAGCCCAAACATATCATTATTTTTTGATAGGTATTATTATAAATCTTATCAAATACTGAATATCATAGTTTTAAGCTATAATTAACATTTTGTTCATTTCCTATCATCATCAAGGGGTGCCACCTTCGTATTGAAGTTTGGAGGTCAGCATACGGAAACCCTCGCGGCTTTGGGCCGCTATTTTCAGTTGGTTGTATCTAAGTCCGGTCCAATCCTTTATGTCATCAAACCACTTTCGTCGTTTACCTTAGCACGTTCGGGCGGCTCCTGGCCGCCAGGAGTCTTTTGCCAGGGATTTTGCCTTCAAGAATCATTCGTCTTAGAAATTCAAACTGAGGTCATGGGGCATCCTATGATGTATTAGTATGTTATAAATAAATTTATTTCTATTTCAATTAATTTGTACTTCGAGCCACTACGTATATGCTTACACAAAAAAACCCAATATAAAAAATCTAACCGCATTACTAAAAAACTTGTCCGTTTCCTAAACAAATTAAAAATAAAACGAAACATTTCTTGTTGATTTTAAGTCTCAAACTTAACCAGTTGTTCCCTGCCAGAAATAAGGGAAATATATACAAAACAGCTGGCTTGTGTTTCAGAACTTCGGCTTGCATTATCCAAGCCATTTGTTACAATATAAAGCTGCTTCATTACATCTACTCACGCTACTGTTTGCCAGCATGCGAATAATATCGATTGGGTTTGTCTAAACCCGTGATAGATAGGTCTTGACAGACGGATAAAAGCTCTTTTTACCTTTATATGTACAGAACCCTAAACATCACCAACCTTAAAAGAACTTGTTGAAGAATTACAAACAGTTTGTACAAGTATTTGATTAGGTGAAAGCGTTTAAGATATAAATGGGACTCAATGTACACACACTCATGCTCAAACAATCTCACACCCACGCATACAATTTCGTTTGGTAAAACATTCAAAAAAAAGTATATCCTCTCCCTGGTATGGAGCAAAAAGCCGACATGCAGATGGATCTTTGCGTGTTGCTGCGTGCTACCACCTGCACACTGAAGGACCTGTCGCCACAGATAATGCTGTATCAATGGCGGCGTGACGTGTCAACTCCGCTAAATTTGTGAGAAACAATTCACAAGTTACCGAGTTGACACACATGATGCATCCAAGAGACATCAGATCAAAATTTAGTCCGGCTGCCTATTAGACGTGATATTTTAATTTAAGAGTCTCTTATCTCATCTGAACGGTTTCTCTTACTTGATAGCGCTCCATGAATCCATCAGATATCTACATCCCGCCCAACGAGAAAGCGGGAAACAGTCCAGAGCTTTCCCGAGAGAATGAGATGAAAAACTAAAAGTTCCATTCATAGTTCGATCCATAATAGTCGACGATTATTTCAGAATGATTCGTCGAAACCATACTCACAAGTTAGTTTCCAATAATATAGTTCATAAACTCAATTAATAATCGACCCATAATGGCGTAGCAGAACAATAAATTCAGTTTCGACGTGATATCGTAATAAACGGACGCATCGGAGCAAAACTAATTAATGCACAAACTCCTATAGCCAAATGACCCGCGTGGTTTAATTTATGCCCCAAAAAGGATCCAACTCATTATAAAAAACCCATTTATATCTTTGAGATATTTCCCTTTCATAAAAAGAAAATCCTCGACGAAGGAATTAAAAAGCCAGATGTGCCAAGCATTTAAAGATTAAATGTGGAAAAAGTATCTCATACATCTTTAATACTTAACTAGCAACAGTCCCGGCTTCGCTCTGGTAAAAACATAATAAATTATACACCGAAACCTTCCTCAGGAATCACATTATCTGTTGACGAAAACGGCATGAAAATCCGTGCAGTAGTTTTCGAGTTTATCGTGAACAGACAGGCAGACGTGGCACATAGGCGCATAATGTCATATTTCCACAAGTGTCTATTTCTATTAAGGACTATCGTCAATATTATTATGGCATTTTCAAATCGCTTCCATTTTCGCGCCATCATACGTCGTATAAAGACATCCAATACGCTTTGATGTTACTTTTTCAGATCCTTTGGCACAGGAAACTCGAAGCGAAATGCCAATCGGGCTGTGATGTTCACTGCGTCGATACACGAGTGCCTTTGTGCTCGCATTCTGATGTTTCGGAGGAAAACGCCCAGATTGACTGAAAACGAGCTGCGCCATACTAATGTTGACGGGGAAATTCTAACGGAATTTGTAACTGAAATAGAAATACGACACGACAGAGTTGTTAACTTTTTGATATGTTACTATTTTCCCGCTCGATTTGATTAACAATAAGTTAAGATTGGATTTCATACACTCCCTGTTGCGTATGATGAATAATTCATGTTGATAAATGTTAGAATCTTTAATTATTTTCATCCTATCTGTGAATTGTAGAGAAAATAATCTGAGCGCATTCACTTCCACAGCCGAAAAACGGCTTACTCATAAATGATCAATTCAATATTAAGCATATACATTTAATATAAAGCATACCACTTAAGTATAAACCCAAAGAATTTTTTTTTTTTTTTACTTGACCAAATAATATCATATACCACGTTCTTGGGCATCAAATTTAAACGAATGCGAGATGTCATGAACGCCGCACGAAATACGCAATAACGTTACAATTTGAATATAAAATTTGTCGAAATTCGTCGCAACGTAACGTTGCGTGATATTAATAAAGCGTTACGCCGAGAAATGTTATTACGTGTATTCGTCATTTTTCTCCGCTTTATATTAAGGCGCATATATTTCTTGATCCTTCGAGAAAAAAGGGAAATAAATATAAGAACTAAATTTTAGTATATTTCGGTGTCGGTTCCTAAATTTGTCCTAACATTTTGTAAAAGAAAATATGATACTTATTGCTTTTTTAATAACTATCATATTTTCTTTTAATATGATACCAATTGTTTTTTTTTAGTTTTAAGTTTAACTATGTTCTCAATAATTAGCATTTTTTTTATAATTTCCAAAAAAAGAGGTAAGACCAGTTTCCTTTTCAGCAATTCATTCAATCATTTCCTTATCACTAAACAAATGCGATGAAAATTACATGCCACGGTCTAGTAAACTAATCCCCTTTAACAAATCATCTTGTCATATGTTTTTATAAATAGAGTATTTCCCATTTTAGTCTGTTTCCAGACACCTCCTGCTTCCAATCTTCCTTTGTTTTTTCAAAACATACAGACAAATAATTTCTTTCCACATTTAAAACCATTTTCCATGTCAACCCCTATAAACTTGACGTCCACATACTCGCTAAAGACGCACTAATGACGCGGTCACCCCACACGCGGACCTGCGTATGAATAATGACGTCATAATGTAACGCACGCATTAAATACCGGGACAATTTTTCTTTTTTGGTGATCTACGAACATGATCCCACGCGATGCACGCCACGTGGTGATCACAACAGTTTGGAAAAGACAATGCGCACATGAAAATAAATAATTCAATTCATTCATTCTTTCAATAATTCATTCAATAATACATTGTGTCGGAATTAACATTAGGCACATAATTAAGTCAAATACAAAATATGTAATGACTAAATAATGTCCTATCCATACAAGAAATTACAATTTAACATTTTTTTCTTTCACTCATACACACTAATTTCGAAATCCAATTTCCAACTACGCAATGACAGATTTCATGATTATTAGCCAATGTGAGTTCAGTGTGGCGTGTACTTCCGCCCTGGAATAGACCATTCCACATCTTCCCGTAGATGTCCTTCGAGGCGATTAAGAGACACATAGACTGATAGGCCGACTGTAAAAACACAGGAGTATCATCGAAAAACCCTCGAAATGGGTTATTGTATATTCGTCATAAAGTTAATTCGTCACGTTTTTTTACTCTCCATACATTCAAAGTAAATTCGTCACATGTATTAAAAAAATGTGTTAATTATTAATAGGTAGGTAAGGGTTACTGTAAATTCGACACAATTTCACATTTTACATGCTTTTTGCATGAAGTAGCGATAGCAAGCAAACTTATGAGCTTACGAAAGATTATGAGCGCTTGGAATGAGAGAAAATAAATCTTAAATTAAGAAAGTACTTACAGGTAGTAAGTACTAAGGTAAAATTTAAAGACATGACTATGATAACTGTGATTGAATTATCTTTTTTATTTATAATTATAATGTGGACAAGTCGGCTACTTGAGAACTAATGTTGAAACTGATGATGTTGATTAAAAATAAATAACTTTTTTATTCTATTTATTGTTTGATTTTTTCCGCTGTCTGTACTGAAAATAACGATGTGACGAATTTACAATAATCAAAATTAATATTTATTAGAAAATTATAAGTGTGACAAATTTACACATACAATTTTTCGTGACGAATTAACTTTGTGACGAATATACAATAACCCATCGAAATTTTATAGTTTAATCTCAAAGCGGTCTCAGGGCGAGGCGTCACGGCAGTGAATGCGCCCTTACGTGAGAACGAGAGGGAGATTAACCAACGAAACAAACCGCTACATAAAGTGACCTTTACAAGGAGAGATTAGGCAAGATAAGCAGACTATGTAACATGCCGACCTTTGGACGTATTAGGCGTGGGAGACGCACTTGTGGGTTATACTGGAAGAAAGCTGCTTCAATTAGTGTTCAAATATATGAGTGAATGGACTGGACATGTTACACCTACAAAAATTGGAGCAAATATAATTACCATAGTGCGAAGCCGATAATATATACAAAATTGCAATTTTTGACACAAGTTTTTACTGCGGTTTAGTATACTCTTACAAAATCAATATCAAATATTTTTTCGCAATAATATCAAAAAATCGTTTCACCTCCTGAATTCTTCAAATTAAATAGGGAATACTGCACTTAAATGTGTTGAATCCAACCGCTGTTCTAACTTTATTTGCAAAACGAAAATGATACTACGCAGACCTAAAATATACATGACCTGACCTGGGGCTATGTTCAAATTGCGTTGTTTCTGACGACTTTCAAGTGAGCTTTATACTTTGTCTATCTCTATCTTCTCATTGAATTTTTGTAGTACATAAATATGTATAGTTTAATATGATTAGGTGTAATAAACCTTATTGTCATTGGCTTTTTAAATCAACATTGTTAATCTGTTTTTGGCTGCCACAGGACAGGCTTGCGGCCTAGTGTGGAGCCAACTGGTAAATTATTTTTGTATACGTGCAAGTTTATAAAAAAATCATTCATTCATTCAAATCATTCATGCATTCAAATCATTCATGCATTCATTCATTCAAATCATTCATTCATTCATTCATATAGTCTGTATATTAAAGGGGCCGGCTCTAGAACTGTGCAAATGATACAAGTCCTTTTTCTTGGTCTTTGGTTATCATGAACGCTTTGTGGATATTACTAATTTCCGATGTTGATTTTATTCCATAACCTATGCACCTTGCAACCTACTCTATTATAAAGTTCAAAATTCAAATTCAAATTCAAATCATTTATTCAGAAAATTAGACCTTCACAGGCACTTTTTCTCGTCAATCTTTAAATTTATAGTTATTTCTCACAAGCTAGAAACTACTGGCATTTCGGAACGACCACTGCTGAGAAGAAATGCCGAAAGAAACTCATTTGAACAGTGTTGGTCCCTATCATGCCAGATCGGCTTACCATTATTGTTTCTTACAATGTTTTTTTTTTCTTTCTAATAATATATAAAAGTACATAATGTACATAGTCAAAAGGTATATCAAAACAGGTTATGATCGTGATCCGAGTGCTGATTATAATATATATATATATATATATATATATATATATATATATATATATATATATCGATGTGAAACACAATTAACTTACATGAAAATATATGAGAAACGAGATGACCAGTTCCCTCTGGCAGCACCCGTTCACGAGTTGACGCATGGGACAGCCATCGCGTAGCTCAACCATAATAGAGGGAACCTCACGACCCGGCCCACGACGCCACCACCAGATTGACCATTTGAGTGAGCATGACACACTCGATTCCCATGACTTCATAATTACAATTCTTATTCGTCGAAATAGAAGTATAATTCAGACACTTGAAGATCACAAATCACGTACATGTTTTACAAATAAAATTTAAATGTCATACGAATTATTAAGTGAGGTAAGTACACAATAAAAAATATATAAAGCGGGCGCCTGACCCAAATATCTTATTTATTCTAAGCGGACAAAGTGTACGAGCCGGCCTCAGAACAAACCTCATGTTTTGATCCCATTAAACTTGGATGCAACGGTTTTAATGGCGTAATTTTTTTTGGCATATCTCCAGAGATCATTTTACAATTCGGTTTGATATTTCACATGATATCTTGAACGGGAAGTGGATGATTTCCGTTTTATGTCAAACGGATTCAGTTGACGCAAATGCAAATTTTCTCTAGACTTGAGAGGTATTTAAGATTTGCGACTCGCTGGTTTTATATCAGCATAGATGGAACTAATATTGAGATGTTCATTGGTAGTGATATCGGACAAATTATTGACCAATCGTATCAACCAAATTACAAGTTCCTTTCTTTCTGACAGACGAACTGATATCTTTTAAAGAAATCTATTAGTTAAACGAAAACCCAAATTAAAAATGTGGAAGTTTATTACTACAGACAAACAGACAGACAACGAATTAATCCTATAAGGTTTCTATTTTTACGAGCATAAAAACTAGCATCAATCTATAGACAGTGTGGCAGATGCAGGTATAATTCCAATACACAAATTGAGAAAATTGTAAATTAATAGTTAAACATCGTGCTACTGTTTTTTGTTTTTAATAAACGAATAGAAAAAAGTGCTCGATTCGTCGAATCACACACATTTAGTATTCAAATAAGTCCATCAGCAAAACAGAAGTCATGAATATGTCGGAGTCACGAATCAAAGAGATCGCGTTTCGATGGCAGACGAAAAAATCCAAAGTTGCACTTTCCAAGATTTATTCGTCTTTCAGTAAGAATGCATGCAAACATGAGATGCAAAAAGAAAGTGCTAGAATGCATTGCTTCGCGTTTGTTGAACCTGATACGAGCAACCGTGGGGTGTGAGCACATTGATGGTAGAATGGTAAGACATATGATAATCTCATGAAGGAAATAAGATGGAAGGGCCAAGTAAAATTGAAGCCAGCGAACCTAGAATAGGACTAAGTGATGTAGAAGAAAGTTTATATGAAATGTCATGTATAATGATATAAATAAATGAATATAAAAAAGAGAACGAGAAGAGGCGGTAAATATTAATGAGAAAGGACGAGGGCATAATTTTTTACAACTTCTAAATTAAAAGTAAAATATGAAGAGAAAATATTGGAGTATCTATACTAAGTCTGGCAAGGTCATCCAATTTTTTATGCAAGACCAGAGAATATTTTTTAATTTTTAACATATTTTCTTTGGATCCAATTCTGTTTCACCACCCAAAAAAATTCATTGTGTTGTGTGTGTGAAATCAGTTATGATACGATATGACTCTATTGTTTATTTGGAGTCAGCAATAATTAAAGTTACAATTTAATCGATACATAAAAAATGACGATTAAAGTGAAGTGAAAATCTTAAAGTTATTTTTCAGACGAATCAAACTGGATTGGTTTGAACTAAATGCAATCACGACGATTATTGAAACACGGCCAACGAAAATAAATAAACGCTCATAATAATATTACTCTAAACGTTTAACATTTCCGCAACAAAAACATGTTACATGCAAACAACAACTGACAAACGACACGCGAGTCTTATCCACAAGTCGGGAAATATGAAAATTTGTGCGACTCGTAACTTGATATGCGTGGTTCATAAAAACCTGTTTCGAAATCACGGCTGACTCGAGGGAGGTTCTGATAAATGACGGTTGTTGCGGTAGGTCTTGTTTAGTTGGCAGTGATACAAGAAACGTTCTGTATTTTTCATCCTGTCAGTATAATAGTTTGATGTCAACAGACTGTGCTGACTCCTCTGTTATTTATTGAGGTAATTCTGAGTTTCTTGCACTTCAATCGTGTGTCACTAGATGCGCTAAATTGTTTCATTGCCACATAGATCTAATAAACAATCAATGGAAAGAAATATAATGGCTGAATTAAGCATAAGATTAAGACATGTGACGTGTCTAAAAAAATATAGCGTGAAGCCGCTCCGTCCACGGGAAAAGTAACGTCCAGTTCTCTATTTCCACACCACAAAATCAGCTCAATCCGTTTTGACGTAACGAAGAAAATAAATACACATTCAAATTGATAATATTAGTAGGGACGGGGATAGTCGACGTAGAACAAGATGATTGAGCTCGCAAATTATAAAATCATAGAACAAAAAAAAATCACATATGTTCTTTACGCAATCCACAGTCTCCATCATACAATTTGCCCGTGACGTACCCAGTAAACATGTCTATTCGTAAAGGTCCGTAATAAAGGAACATCAATAAAAGTGGAATAACATATAACATGAAATATTTTGGCTTGTAGCATATATTCTGCGGGATGGTCGGATATAAATTTGGGCCTGGAAAGGACCTAGGCCTTTCCAGGCCCAAATTTATATCCGAGGCATCTTGGCTACCGAAATATGAAATTATGATAACTGTAAAATTTTACTTACAAACAAACATACACAAAAAATAATTTCGAAAAGCATGATAAATGGGACATAGTTGTAGCAGGTTTCGTGAGTCATATACTGATTCAAATAAAAACGTAGCTCTTTCATAAAAAGTAGAAGCTGGGGAAAGAACATTACATTGCCATGAAAGTAATGCGACGCTTGCAAAAATTTCATTCCACGTAATGGCACCAGTATCATGCCTTCATATGTGCAATGATGATGATTATCAAAATGTATATTCTTAATCAATATCACTAATCAGTATAAGAATTTATCATGAATTATGTATTTCAAAATCAATTTAGAAATACGTGATTCACTACCACTATTTGCTACTAGTTTAAACACATGAAACTGAACAACTTTCGTCGTCGACGTTGGCAATCACGTGTTTTTTTTCAACTTGCAAAACTAAAAACCTTTTCGTCGTGTAGAAATAATCAGTATTTTTATACATTATAACTTCACATAAAATATATGAAATTGCGATAAAATTAACAACCAATATGTGGCAAAACGTTATTGCACTTGAAACATACAGATTTCTTGTTTCACAACTTTGAAAGAGCACTTGAACAAAAACTGAATTAGAATTTCACGTCATCTATATGTGGACATCATTTAGTTTTCTGTTTTCAGAACAAATTTATGTCATATCTTGGGATAAATAAGAAAATATTAAGCTTTATTTGTGCTTGGAGCATTATGTTTCTAAACGAGCCGCTTTTTGTTTTCGTCGCTTTCATTGGAATCACATGTAAGTATTTTTTTCTGTCTTTAGTGAATTGTAAGAACCATCGATCAGTTAGTATTGTTGTCAGAATTTCGAAACTACTTGTTGGGATGAAATTTAATAACAACTGACTTTCTACGTGATGCTGGGAAAGAAAGAGATAGCTTTAGCCAGAAACAGACGAACAAACGAAATGTTTCTTAACCTTTTGGAGAAGCAGAACAACAAAAACCTAAGACCTATCTTCCTTATCTGCACGTTATTTCGGTTCCTTCCTCAGTGGTTAATCACCAGAGGCAAGGGCCTAATACATCTAAAACAACGTAATTACCCCAATAGATAGTAACTGAAGACATTTATTTAAAGGGTATCCCGGCGCCAGCGACGTCCAAGCCAACATGGCTCCGGCAGGTTACCCCCAAGCCGCCTCATACGGTGCTGCACAGCAGATGGTCGCCCCGCAAGCGCAGCAAGGTTACAACCAGTACATGCAACCTGATCCTTACAACCAATATTCCCAAGCACACGCTCAGGCACAAGCCCATCCTGCTTACGGTGGATATAACATGCAGCAGCCATCGTATGGTCATCAATATATGCAGCAATGGCCCCAGCCTCAGTCTTACCCCAATCCATACATGAGTAATTTAGGACAATTGGGGAGCCAAGTTATGCCCCAAATGCAACAAGCAGGGTATCCGGGCTTCAACTCTTTAATGCAACAAGGCGCAGGGTTCATGCAACCGGGTGGAACTTTCGGGAACCTTGCAAATCTTTTTGCAGATTTAGGAAAACCTCAGGCCAACAGATCGCAAATGAGCGTCATTAATATGGGGCAAAAACCGAATAAAAGAAATTAATCGTATTAAAAAATGAAAGTGATCGCTGAAAGAGATAGGAAATTTTAATGTTAAATGTTTTTATAGACATTTGTGTATATAATAAAATAGTTATATAATATAAATTATTTGTAATGTCATGTGTTTATTGTCACAAACATACCTGTATACCTAAAGATACTAACAAAAGTGCTACATCGAGATTCTACTTATACAAATTCTTGGTTCTATTTTTCTTAAGTTTCCAGCTGTTTTAATTGATATTTTATACTATGCTGTGTTAAATGGAGTAAAAAAATAATGAATAGCTTAAAAGGCCACAAATAGGGAACGTTGAAGAAATAATTATAATATCTGGCTCTCAAAGTCGAGTGGCGTTTCAAGCCGAAACCGCATCAACTGGATACTAGAGTGCTGGACAGAAAAGTGGAAACCACAGCTAAGTGGCAAACTTGCATTGAAGGCTCTTGGCCTGACAGTTTACAGGGTTGTCTGTCTGTCTGTCTTTTTTAAACTGCGAATTTAAACTGTTGTATTATGAAATTGTAAGAATACATTTTGATGATATTGATCAAAAGACTTTGTCCAAACCAGGATCGAACCAGGGTAGAATTTGACTTTTTGAGCATATTCCAAAAACGGTAGGCAAAATAATATGCTCAAAATATCTCCATATTTCTTGACATTTAGTTTAGAATGCTGTGAACTTACAAACTAGACCGCCAAAATGAATGCAGACATTTCAACCCCAGAGACGAGAAAGAATATTAGAAATGGAATAAAGCCACGTAGCAAAACGATTCAGCTGAAGCAGAAAATTCAATGCGGTCGCGGAAAGTTTTCGAGAAGTTTGCAACCCTAGGGATAGACAGATAGACTGCGGCGATACAGCGACGGGGAAAAACGATTTAGCGACGAACTGTGGTCGAGAAAATCCCACTTCTGATGGATCCCAGATGGAAAGAAAAGTGAATTTAATTTGGAGTATTTTTGAAGAATAAGGCAACAATGAAACATAAAACACGTGCACGTCATTGCATCCACACGTTCTATCTTTTTTACAGGATGCGTACACGATATGGTATGATGTACGATTTTTTCCAAATAGTGTACGCACGTTATTACCGTGCTATGTGATCAATATATTGCTCGTAAGTCATAAGATTGATAGTTATTATAAGATAATGTTTTTATTAAGTTTAATCTGACAGACATTTAAAATGTGTTTAAAGAAAGGATGTGCTATCGAGATATTTCATCTGGAAGCGAAGATAAAAACATACTACCAGATGCTGCATTTCTTTCCAAACACATTTTAAAAGTCAATCAAGGCTTTGAACTGGTGATTCTTCTCACAAACGAGGCTAACAACCTAAACCAATCTTTTTGAAAATAAAACTGAATGTTATTAATTCCTTAATGCCTGGCTACACAACTTTAGGTTTGCACAAATTTTCACAATGTCAGTACTCGACAATAAAATTTGGGAAAGAGACAATCGGCGAATTTAGATTTTTAGAATTTATCTACCCCCACTCTTGTAAAATTACTGCACTCAATTGGGTAATGTGTGAGAGAGATAACATCGAATGTCTACTTCTAAAAGTCAATTTACAAATATCATCTGAGTGAACACCACTATAATTTTTATATATTGTACTTCAATTTTTTACGCGAGGCTGTCACCTGTTCAGCTTGACCTGTTGGTCAAGTTGGAGCTGTTGCTCCAGTGACGCAAAAAGGGCAGATAAATGCCGATAAACACATTTCCATTGAACACGACAATTAGCCAGGAACGCGGGGTCATTTGAGAGGTCGGGATGTTGATGCCGACTTATTGGGCTTACGAGGGACACGGACCACAACTACTATGACGAATATATTACATTTGCCTGCGTATACCTAGTTGAGATCCTCTAGTTACAGTAGCTCGGTTCGTAGATAATTATGTTCGTGTTAAGCTATATGTTGGGTTACATCCAGTTAGTTCAATAAACAATCAATCATGATTTTTTAAAATTATCTTCATTCTTCGAGGATTCAAACCTAAGTTCTAACAACAATACGTTTGCCCTTTGAACCAAATTCAACTAGGTATATTATCTGTGTTAAAATCAAGGTTTGGCTGTCATTATCATACTTCAAATTTTAATTTCTGAATTTTGACTTTTGAGTACCAAGTTTAATTCATAATTCCAATAAGTGTTACTCACTGTGTGATTTGTTAATTAAACCTCTCTTAATATTGCCTAGTTGCGTTATTGTTACTGTGTATTGTATTGTATTGTACTCTATTGTATTGTTTTATTGCTACATAATGTTGCAGTAATAATGTAGCTATCAAAAAGCCAGATTGTCGCTCAGCAATTAAACCCGCCACAAAATGGCGCACAGTTCATTCTAGTTTTTACGTCTATTTTGTTTTTACGTGTAGTTTTTATTGTCCTTTTTCTGTGTTTCATTTAAGTAAATTTAGCAGATTCTACGATAGTTTGTTGTTAGCTCGTAATTATACTTTTTGAAATGCCGTCAACCCGTGAACGAAACAGTAAAACCTAAATTTGTGTAAAACATGCGATGCATGCATGCATGAAGCGGTGGCGGTGTAATGGTTAAGACGCCTGACTGTGGATCGAAAGGCCCCAGGTTCGAATCCTACTCGTGCCACATGAGTTTGTATACCAATCTGACTCATGTTTTCATCGACCATCACTTGCTTCCGGTGAAGGAAAACATCGTGAGGAAACCTGCACACTGGTTGATTATTATTAACTTGTGTGTGAAATGGAGAAGGCAATGGCAAACCACTCCATTAATAATGTCAAGAAAGTTGCTGTGTGTGTTTCATTCCACGTAATAACCACGACCCTCAGTCATGAGGAATACGACTATGAAGAAGAGAAGTAAAACGCTCGCCAATGATCGCCAATAGTTTAGAAGTTTTAGTTTTATGTTATACGTTTTTTATCACTTTAATTAAAGCTTAAGAAGCTTATTCTAAGTAACAATTACAATAAACTAAGTCAGCGAGCTAAGAAGCACGTCATTAACGCGATGTTAGGTATTATCGCGTAATGGCTTGCAGCAATTAACGCCGGGAGCTAAAAACAGATGGCGCTAGGGTAGATCATTATCGGTGTTGCCAGTAACCACTCTTCTGATTCTGCCATATGTTACATGTAATTAGGTCTACACGAGATGTGTAACTGGATAAAAAATAATAGGTAAAATCTGTAAGAACACCGCTGAATAGTCGGATAAAATAACTTAACAACTAATTTATAATTGCACGTTAAAATACCAGCAGACTTGTTTAGCATTAGTAGAAATCAACACCATCTTTATAATATAATTTAAATTTAATTAATGTACACTTTTGATTTTTATTTTATTAAGAAAATATATTTGTATCGTTTTAATCCATTTAGATATGTAAAATAAACATGAAAATGCGGCAAACGGCAAAAAGACTTGTACAAAAACGAGGAATTTATTGACAGTAACCAATATTATATTACTGAATAACTCCCAATATTTGACCACGAATACATTTCATGTAAATTGTGACTGAAAGCAGAACTAATGCAAGACAAAGTTTCCGAGATATGACAACATTTGAAACAAGACTTCGAGCTGCAACTGTAACACGGTTATGTCTCGATCGGGAATCAAGTTTGTGATAACTTGCTTGTGCACTTTGTTGAAGTGATGTATAAAACAGACACGTGGGATGCGATTTAATTTTTTTTTTATTTCAAATTTATAACACAACTTAACATTAACATTTTATTCTTTAATAGCGACCCGTCCCGATTAAAAAACATAATAAATTAGACAACCTAAATCTTCCTGAGGAATGACTCAATCTATTGGTGAAAATCCGTGCAGTAGTTTTTGAGTTTATCTCGAACAGATTTGTGTATTTGTTTTATAACATTAACAGTTTATTCTTTACTAGCGACCTGGCCCGGCATTTTTTATTTTATAAACGTTCGGGAAAAATTGTGTAAATAACAGTGAAAACTGCATCAAAATCCGTTGCATGGTTTAAAAGAAGAAAGCTTAGAAGCAGACAGGGAAGTGACTTTGTTTTATACTATGGAGTGAGAGACATTAACCAGCAAACTGAACACTAACAGAAAACTGTACAATTTTACCAAATGTCACAATTTTTATATGATGATAGTCAACGCAAATCTTTAATATCAACTAAAAAATCTAGACCCTGGGCTCCGACGCCCAACGGCTGCGGAAAACCGGGAAACTCTCAGAGGAAAGAGAGAAAGTGTCAATTAAAATATTCTCCCTAGAATTGGACCACTCTGTTATCATCCGCGGTTTGCGAAGCTATTAGAAATATAAAGCGTTATTAGATACAACAACAGCATTCCTAGAGAGGGCTGGCGGCCGGTCATAAAACCAAGGCCAAATCTTCAGGCTTCAGACATCGCGAATACAACCGATGATGATAATCGACTAAGATCAAAGGATTTTCGAAATAGGATTCTAATACACAAAATAAACATGACTACAGTTCGATGAGAACCATTATTCATAATTATATACTAACGCAAGTTTGTGTTGCTGTCATAAATAAACACAACATGGCTTCTATCTGCTAAACCCTCAAAGCCCACACTAAAATCCCTATACAACCATTTGATTTTACCACCCCCTAACACCCCTATTAACGTGAGCAGATCGTTCCTAATACCATATTACTATTTAAACGCTTTCTCCAAGGGAGCATCGTGACGAATGTCTCCACAATGGCCTAGTTTTCGAACTTCTATTCCCGCTGTTCCCATTTCTTTTTCTGTTAGTTTCGTTTATTTATTAGTGGGGAAAACGCGCAAATTAGTGAGAGAGAGAGAGAGAGAGAGAGAGAGAGAGAGAGGGGGAGAGAGAGAGAGAGACGTGACTCTCTTTTGACGTCGTGACGTGTTTCTGCCCAGCAATAGAGCGTCCACTTTTCTACATTTTCGTCTCCACTTGCGTCTTTCGTCGCCGGCATCGCTAGTCGTCTGATCATTGTCACGCATATCATCCTTGACGACATCAAGCCAGCACTTCTTGGATTTGCCCCTTCTGCCAGAGCCAGGTTATTTCATTATTTGGATCGTCCTCTGCGGCTTAGTCATCATGTTGGATTTTTCATTATTTTATTTTATTTATTCATTCAAATTTTGACATTTTTAATAATGTTGTAAATTCGTCCTCCTAATTTTTAATATATACATATATTAAGACCTATATTTGTTAATTGACGTCCTTGGAGAAAAGGCCGCGGTGAAGTTTGTTGCGCCGCTTCTTCTTCACCTGCGCTTTGGAAGCCGGCAGTAGACTTAGTTTAAGTAATTTTTGACGTCAATAAGTGATGTTATATTATCCTAAATTGAATAAAGAATTTTGATTTTTTTTTTAATTTTTGGACTGCTAAATCGCCCGATCCCCGGTCAAGTCCATATAGAAAAGGATATATTTCAGACTAGATTTTACCCGCGGAATCACCCGCGTGAATTTAGGAAACAGAAAGGTCTATGTCCTTCCCCGTTCTCTTATCATGTACATGAATGAGAAATTTCAAGATTGGTTGAGTAGATAAAGCGTGAAGAGATAACAAACAAACAAATTTACTTTCGCAATTGTAATATTAGTTGGGATTGGAAATCACCTAAGTCTTAAACATTATTGCCAATATTGTTTTATACATGGTAACCTAGTAGTGGTAGTCCAATGGGGACAAAACAGACAGAAAATCGTGGGGTATAACGGGAAAGCATCCCTCAAGTAGGGTGTACAAGAGGGATTAATTTTTGGCGCGGTAATAATTCGGGAATTGATTCGTCTTGGGAGAAGTCTGAATTATGGGACGAGTTTTGATGGTTGCTGATTGAAATATTGTTATTCTGTGAATTGCCACAATTTTTTGTAAGATTACCCTCTTATTTATGGAAAAAGTTTACGTTTCACGTTGAATGCGTTTAGACAAAATCACGTACTTTGCGTTTTTCTGTGCACGATAATGTCAAAGTTGCAGCCGAGCCTTAATCACCCGAGTACTCAATAAAAAAAATAGCTACATGAAATTCTAGTCTTACTCGTTTTACAAAACGCGAACAATGTAAGTACTTTAAAAAAAAACACAAAAACTTTTATTAACCAAGCGAGCTCTAGAGTTAGAATCTTTTATTTTTTTTTTTCTTTCATTGAATTGCACTGGCATACAGGTTGGGTTCAAAAATACGATATTCTGTAATGTTTGAATTTTAGAATCTGTTGTGTTGGCTGCTAGTCGTAAAATAAAAAATATTCTACATTCGAAAAATAAAAGATATTCTCTTCAGTTTTAACTTACAGTTGTTCCAGATAATGTTGATCCAAATGCTCTCGAAAACTTACCTGTGTTAGTAATGTTAGTAGTTAACTTCAACTACATATAACCAATCAACAAACGTTTTCTTTACCTGTAACAAAAATATGACTAATTAATATTGTGTGCAACAAGTCATAATAATAAAAATAGGATGTATGTCACAAAATAAAGGTCGTCAAATTCGTCGTAATGGCTAAATGGCTAAGGAAGGAATTGAAAATGCGCCCTATTTATTTATTTACTGATTATATTCCGAAATTACTGTTGAACTGTCCCGCATATTTTATAAGCTGTCCTGTCACCCTTTATGGACCTCTAGGGCAAGGCAATAGAAATTAATGTGTAGTAGTATTTGGGTCGGTTGAAGCGCGGTTGACTGTACGCAAGCCGACAACTTTAACATTTAACTTATTCTGTTAAATATAAACTTTACGATCGGCGTCAAATCCATAACAACATTTCAAAACTAATTTACCTGAGGTAGGAAATTCCAAAATTTCACATTTTCATGGAGCCGTATCATATTATACTCAAGTACTTTTTATCTCGGGTCTTTTGGCCCACGAGGTATTATGTTAATGCTTTTGGGTCGTGTATTGGCTCGAGAAATCTCATTATAACCGGGATTTATCGGCCCAATGAGTACCTTTAGATAAAATTCACGTGTGCTAAAGGATTCATTTAGATATACAAGGAATGAAATTAATGGAATGTTTTGTCACAAATAAATAAGCGTACATAAAACTTAGATTTTCAATTTATGATTAAACTTTGTAAATGACCTCTCTCTGGGGTCACGGCAGTGTCCCCTCAAGTCGAGCAAAATAAAAAGCACGGCCGTGCCATCCTTTTCTCGAAGCAATTCAGGCCAATTTCGAACCCCAATAACTTCGTTGTGGATAAAACAGGATGCCTGCATTTTCAGTAATTAAGCAGGTATTGTATAAACACTGTAAATTTAAAATTTCATTCAATTTGAACCAGTAGTTTAAGAATTTTAACTTGTTAAAGTTTCTTGATTTTGTCACTCACTCACTGACTGACCGATCATCAAAAGTCTAAGGCACATAGCAGACATAAAACCTAAAAGATTTTTAATATTGATATGATAATAACTTGCGTAATAACTTAAGACAGAAGGTCCTTAAAGTAGGGACTAAATAAATAAATCGACTTGGTAACATTGATCTCAACTTTTTACGGTAGAAAAACTGAGCTGCGAGACTTGTGTTTTTTACAGCATGTTTTTGACAGCATTAAGTTTCCTAGGTGTCGGTTCGAATAGAATAAGAATATTTAATTGAAATTTAGTTAGGTATGTCTATTAATTGATACAGAAGAAATCAATAGGTAGATAACTCTTATTTATGTCAATAGTAATTTCATACTAGTTCTTATTGCGTGTCAATAAGATCTGCTACTAAAAACAAACCAAATCCTTGGAAATTATGACACGAATCCTTCGATCCTGGAGATAATAAAAACAATTGAAGAACAATAGATTCGCGCGGGAACTGATAGGTTAACAGTCAAATAAGCTTCATAATATAAGTTTTTATTGAAGGCCGATATTTTTTCCCCCAAACTTGGATTGAAAACCTTCAATTTGTGTTCCTAAATATTTGTAAGGTGATATATTGAAGTGTTATCTTTCGAAATCAACTAAAAAAGGAAGCAATTGTGCTATTTTCAATCGTAGTTCAAAATATTGTCATTAGAGACCCGGGCCGACTTCGCACGGTCTAAAAGGCTGTTATTTTCATAAAAACTATATTGAATTATCATGCATACAAATCCGTTGCGCGATTTAAAAGAAGAAAGCCTAAAAACAGATAGACGCGGAAGGCGGCTTATTTATACTATATAGTGATTACAAAGTTGTAAAACTAACCATTTGTAATACGACAATGCGCCCGCGAACGATTAGCCTTCACAGAGTAAGTGTTCTGTTCTCGTTGGGCTTCAGTGAAGGGCAGGGCTGCAGCCCGGCCGTGTGTGATGCAGTTCTAATCAATAACACATTATGTGCTTCAATAAATCGTATATTTATTTGCTTACAGGATACCTAATACAATAGGAGTTATATAAGACTTTCTTACTGTTAAAAGCGCCAAACAGACTCACACCGCAATATACTAGATGAAACCAAAAAGAAACAAACTCGCGCTCCCTCGCCCCTCACCCGCGGGGGGTGTAATAGTGGCGCTACTTCCGCTCGGAGTAAATCTAATTGGCCGTACGATACGAGATATCGTGGCCCTGAGACCAGCGAGAAAATAAAATAGGAATGCGGTCTCTGGACTCCGATCCTTAACGGCTGAGGAAATAACCGCAAGTCATATACCATCTAGGTGGTTTCACGATAGCGTCCAAACTCGGCAGTAAACCCTGAGCGGGTGAAAATAGGAAGGCCGTGAACTAGTTGTGGCTGAGATGGCTATTTGAATTTCATTTAAACTGATCACGACATATTATAAAACAAAGCCCTTTGCCGCGTCTGTCTGTTGGTCTGTCTTATCGCGATGTACGGTTTCCACCAATAAATCATGTGATTTCTGAGGGAGGTTTTAAGTGAAACTGGGACGGGCCGCTAGTTAAAAACAAACAACAAAAATAAACCACAATGTCAATAAACAAACTCATAAAAGCGGGAAAAATATCGGCAAACTGCAGCGGAATTCACGCGAATAGCGTCGTATAACTTCCGCGCACTTACACCTATAAACCAGTCGGGACAGACAATAAAACAGACAAAGAATGCAGTTTATGCACAATGCACTTTACCGAACATATTTTTGGGAGAATTGAAGATCAAATAATGCGGAAAATCAGATGTCAATAATATAGCAGTCCTATAATTCTTATTGGTCTTTAGTAATATGATTCGCCGAGTCGGCACGCTAAGAAAAAGGGCCTATTCATATCCAAACTTGCTTTTCCCGCAGCTTCGCCCGCGTAAATTCCCACGGGAACATATATTTTTACGGGATGAAAGGTACCCTATGTCTTTCTCCATACTTCAAACTACATATATGTACGCAAAATTTTAAGAAGATTGATTTAGTGGATAGAGCTTGAAGAGGGGTAACAAACAAGCGTATTTTGGCATTTATAATATCAGTTAGGATTAGAAATAGGATGTATCTTTTCTAATGAGTTTTCTTGTACTCAATTTTTCAGGATTAAGATTAGAAGTATTGATAAGGATCCGGTGATCGAAATTGGAAACTTTCAAAATCCATTTTGAAATAGAGATCGTATGCTCGCATCATTATTACATTCGAGAGGAGATCAACCTACCCGAATTCATTGTGAATTACACCTTACTGCAAGCTAGTAGTTTGTAACTTCGGTAAATTTTTTTAAATTTAGAATATGACGTGAAAAAGTGCATCTGAAATTCTAATTTCTGAATAAATGATATGATTTTGATTTTATGACATAGAGATCCGTGTACCTGACAGGAGGTTGACTGTCCTCTATTGAGGCAATTTGATGGAAAGCTTTTTATTTAATCAGAAATATTATTAATTGGCTGGCATTTTTGTAAATATATGTATATATTTTTTACCCCTTTATTTTTAAGTAATTTGTTAATTGAATTACTTAATTTTTTTTTAAGTTAGTCGCTGTGTAATATATATATTTTGTACCATATCTGACCAGCCATCGTGGCCACACGTTGGCAATATCCGCTAACTAGTTCCGAGCTCATTTTCATATCTTTGCGACGGAATAAATGGAACAAAGGCATTGTTTGTTCCTTCGGGAGATATTCCTTATTTCTGCATGCCGGCTTCCAGCAAATAAACAGCACAATGCGCCTGCGCCTGAAGATCTAAAGAATTAAATTTCACTCTGATAAAACTATGTTCAAATTTATTTATTTCGTTTTATTAGTTTAACTAGCAAATTCAAAAATCTTTTTGACGACCTCCGTGGCCTTATGGTCATCATGCCGGACTGCTACGCTGGAGGTCCCGGGTTCGATCCCCGGTCAGGTCAACATGGAAAATGATATTTTTCAGATCGACCTGGGGTCTTGGATGTTTAAATATTTATGTATATATTATACAATATAATATCGTTGAGATAGTATCCCATAACACAAGTTACAAACTTACGTTGGGGCTAGCTTAATCTGTATGATTTGTTACTATATATTTATATTTATTTATTTACCGACTAACTTTCGCCCACGTGAATTTCCCACGGGAACATTTATTTTTCCGCATGAAAGGTCCTTCTCCGTACTTTAAACTACATGTATGCAAATTTTCAAGAAGAGAATTTGTACCAAAGAAAATAATTTTTAAACATAAAAATATTAATACCGTAAATAATTTTATTCTTGACAGCCACCCCTATAAATAGCAACCCTCAAGAGCAGAACAAAGCCCTACGAATTATTAGATTAGGCCGTAATTGAACTAGACTAGCGGTGTTAATACATTATTTATAGTGCGGTTACCATTACCGATACGACGCTATCTGAAGGTCTTATTACCCTATACGATATAAGTGGTGCTATGTTACTGAGCTACGAATTGTTTATTTATTTAACAATATTACAACGCCGCGGCTGCGATGTCGTTACCATTTCACAAATAATAAATACAAAAATCAATTTTATTGTCAGACTTTATGAAATAATGGATGACCTAACGGAATGACGCAAATACGCGTTTTTCTTTCTTGCATGCGTAAAACGAAAATTATAATAATGTCGGTTGTTTTGTCTGTCTAGAAGGACTCACAAAACAAATTTCGACAACTCTCAGTAAATCTCACCGGGATGAGGGCAGAAAATTTAAAAAAACAATGCTTAATTCATATCACAAAACTACCACTAAACCAAATCGTCGACGGATCGATGCAAAGCGATCACATACAACACGGCCACACTACACGGTGCGCTGACGCCTCGCTGATCCCTTAACAGCCCTGTCTATCGGCATTTCGTCACTCGTGATCGCTGTGATGAGAACAAACAGCTACCCTATTTGCTTTGCTCATCCATGCTCAATGTAAATGCTGGTTCAGCTGTGTTGGGTTGGTGTATGGGTTTTTTACTGTGATCACGTCTCAATGACTGATTCTAGCCACATGCGTTTAATGAAAATTCTGATGCACGTGGCGTGTGGTTCCGCTTTAGAGGACCACTACATTTGGCGAACGTGACCGTCGTATGAGGCGAGTAAGGGACACACGCACACAGACAGCTTTGGCAGGTGATAGAATAATAATAGCATCACCAAGAAGTATTGACGACGGTAAAAGGCAGTCAAATTTTCAAAATTTAATTTTTTTCGATGAACCCAAGCTTCGGTCACAGCTTTCTTCGCTGACACTTGAATATTCAAAATAACATTACAATTTCCATATATGTGAAAACTTATTTAATACCTCGTTTCATTATTCAGCTTTCATGTGCCGAGCTTGAAAGCTCGTTCCAATACATACTCAATTCAAACAACTTTAGTACAAACTAAACACTAACGAAGGACCAGGTTTCAAACGTTGTCAAAGTTTTGATTTTAATCGAGCACCAATATACTGTTTTAAAGTGCTTATATAGCTAACATTTTAAAAGGGTTAGTCGCACAATGTACACTTTGCAAAATGGGAAACGAATGCTTGAGCATTTGCGCAAAATGTGCACTTCCGAAACTTTTTAACAGTTTTCAAAATGAAGTTTGTCTTATACCGTTTGTAAACAGCTCCACACTGATAAACACGTGAGACTATACAACTGTATATTGATGTTTATATAATTTCAGAGAAAAACATAGTCATTTCTAAGAATTATGTGATCGAAGAGAAATTATAAGGAATGATTACATAAACAATTCCTTTTTTTAGCTTAGTTAGTTTACCTAACTTATTTTTAAGAGATTTCAGATATAGTGTTTTATAGACTTTATATGCGCGGTTGGAATAGAATACTTAATATTGAATATTAAGATCTCGATCTAATTGGTTCTAATCTAGATACCCTAATTTTTATGTTAAGTATTTCTATCTTCAAAAGCAATAGCCAAATAATAGAATTAATGTATCGATATGAGTGTGAGCGGAGCCCCAAAGTGCAGCATTTGCAACATCTGATCTTTTATCCTATTCTTTTATGTAAATTGTCCCCACGAGAGCGAATTAAGTTCTAGTCGCAACCAATAAGTAAGTACTTGAAATAAATAAGTAACGTTACTATTTTATGGCTCACAATATCGATTAATTTTTATGTAGTATTCTCATCTCGTCTCGGCCTTAACAATTCGCAGGGTCTGTTGATTGTCGTATTTTCGTACATTTTGCGATATTCTGTACAATTTGCGTCTCACACCGCAGAGAATTCGAGGGTAGACATTAATATTCAACAGCATTATAAGCTACTTTAATGTAAACGGCTTACAGGCCCTAGATGTTATGTTTTGTTATGAATACACAATATTTACTGAATTGAATGCCGCGGGAAAGCTGACTTGGATATTTATTTAATCTGCTTAACGATGCCCTTGAAGATGTACTGGCGGTCGACTGATGGCGATACGTTTGTCGTCTGTTACATTTCTCTTTGCCACATCTTGCCGAACGCACTCCACCCATCTCTTCTTCAGTCTTCGTCTATTTCTTCTCCCACTCTATTTCATAACCTTGTACCCTTTTTACAGCGTTATTTACCTTTTATATAGACACTTTCATGTCTATAATAAATGTAACCACTAAGTGAAGATTTTAACATGTTAAACGTGAATATTTTGTGTTTATCTTGTTGTTGCGCCTAAATAAATAAACCTTCACGCGAGAGATTCAACACTGCCTATAAAGTTTAACCCTTCAACGCTTTACCGTAATGGGGCGTCGCGTAGACGCGCGAGTTTCAATTTCGCCGGCTATGAGTTTTTATCATTAACGAGGAATGCTCGTGCCCCGGGTCTTCGTGACGATATGAGGGAATGGGCATTCTTAAGGGTGATTCATACGTGTCGAAGATATACCGTATATGATGGCGACAACTTAGGACGAGACGAGACTATAGATAGAGAAAATGATAGGAAGGGATGATGATGAGATGAGTCATAAATTGCGTTTAGTCCGGGGTCAGATCTTAATAATAAATAAGTACCTAAATTAAGACGCCTAAAGGAATTACTATTATGATAGTTTCATTATTGAAAGTGGTCAATGAGATGGATTTAGACACACGTATGACCGGCTGCCTGGGAATCACTATCGAAGGCAAGTCGAGCGCCTAGCCGAATAAAATTTTCTTTAATTTTGACTCGAATTCGACTTTACTATTTACATTTCACCGCCGAGTCGATTCGCAGTAAGTAGCAGCTAACCAATCACAGTGCGCCATTGAGACGCAACGACAACAACACCGCAATGTGATTGGTTCGCTGCGACTCGATAATGAGAAGTGAAACGCGAACCCGTACTTTGCCCTCTGATGTAAACGCACATTTGCCAACGCTACATCCGCGTACGTGTGCCCTTAATTTTAATGTTGTCATATCAAAAATAATGGCACACCGCATTACGGTGTAATATCCGCCAGCTGTGCACGGCCCTTGATCTTGTCTCGCAAGGGCGGAATTGCCTACTAAACTCAACACGAAGATACAAAGGAAAGAATCGTAAAATTATAAACGGTTCGTAAGTTAGCGCAAACGAACGAACTAACGAACAAACAAACAAAAAGTGTATTTTTTGCCCCAAGTGGAATTGCGGATCTCGCTCGCTCGGTCAAATATTTATTCATGTTTATTATATGTATATACATATACCACATGATTGACCTGGTAATATTTATGTATTTTATGTGCCACACCCGCCCGTGACTCGTGACTCATTCGCGGTAGGTCCATTGGAAATCAGCGTTGAATTTACTGATGTTACTGCAACATATGCTATTTGCCGAAATGAACCCGCGGCACGACGTGACTACTCTGCTTACACAATTGTATTTACTTGTATGATAAAATTTTTGTTACTTACATGTTTGTTATCATTATTTTGTGTTGTGATGTTGAATTTTTGGCAATAAATGTTCATTCATTCATTCAAAATTCTTATTTTATAAAATACACATTCTGAAAAACGTCTTTGTTTCCCGAGTGGGAGGCTTGTAATGACCACACAAGTCCGATGACCGATCGAATTCACATAGGGACTAACTTAATATCTGTGATTTGTTCTTATCATTTTATTCAGACCTAGCAAGAGTCCCACTGCTGGGCAAAGGCTTCCCGTCAATTCTGTCCCACCGGACTGTATAACAGCTTTCCAATTTTTGCGGAACCTGCTGAAATTGATCAAGTCATCGGGTTCCTAACTAATCCGATCTTTGCCTATTTATTGGGGCCAATGATATTACCTGACAAAGAATCAACTATGGCATTAGGTGCACCAGTTATTGACTTTTCAAAATAAATAAATTGATATTTTTATTTATTGGAATGCGTCTGTTTGATCATGTGAACATTTGATCTGAACTCCGCATCACCTGGATCATAAAAGTAAAGTAAACAAAATTATTATTACGAAGACTTTACAAAGTAAATATAAAGGTGGTGCCGCTTCTAAAGGAAGCTTCGAAACCCAATACCAAACAAAACTGATAAAGGTTAATGTACATTCGCCTCTAAACAAGTAAAAGTTTGCATCCACTGGGAGCATTAACCCAAATACCCTTGTTGAAGGATCCGCATCTCTTTACGATTCGACATACCCCTAGCTCGAATATAATAAATCGAAATCACAGAATAAGCAACGTACAGAATGGTGAACACACACCAGGCGAAATCGAACCTTATCAGCGTAGCACGAGCGATGATTTTCAGATAGATTTGCAGGTTCGTAACTCATTTAACTATAGCTATCAGCCCCTACGAAGAGTATCTACGGGCTACTCGACCAAACTTATAGAGAAAACGTTTTTCTACACCTAAATTAATATTTAAATACTACTGAAAATCATTAATATCGAATAATTTTGAGCTTAATTATTTTTAGTATGTAATTTACACCATAAAAGACCGGGTATATAGGTTTTTCTTTTCTCAAAATTTCTGACAGTTTCATTGGCACACGAAAATTTAATTATTTTTGTGATTAGAATTTCGTCGAAGTATATAAGTAAGCATACCATTTCTAATATATAAACATTTTTAATATAAATCAACAAACCTAATTAATACATAGACTATAGTGACACACAACCTGCACACTGGTTGACAGCTCACTAGTATCTGAAATCCTCATGCCAAATGCCTTTAGCAGACTTGAATAAAAACTCACACCAGTGTTAGCATATATCATACTCGAAAAGAAAGTGACACCAAAATCATAGAGATTATTAGTGATGAACGACGCAAGCGCTCGCGCCGCCACTTCGAAGTTCGCTGTGATACTTAGATCATTTGATATGATCAAACGAATTGACACAAACAAGATGCGATTCACTCTTGGTCTCGTTCTAAGGATTTGCGGATGTTTATATGTTACATGGAATGGATTTTGTGTTATCTCCGAGGCAAAAGATTGGGTTTAGTTGGAGAAACGGATCGGCAAGACGCATGAGATCTTATTGTACATACAAAAAAGATATCTTGTTTGGAATTGTTCATTCGGCTCTTCACTATCACTACATAGTATAAAACAAAGACGCTTCCCACTGTCTGTCCCTATGTATGCTTAGATCTTTAAAACTACGCCAAATACGCAAAATTTTGATGCGGGTTTTTTAAACAGATAGTTTGATTCCTGAGAAAGGTTTAGATGTATAATTTATTATGGTTTTACCCGAATTTTTCATAAAATAATATGGTACAAAAACAAGATGGTACAAAGGACGCACTTAATGCTAAAAGCATTCTCTAAAACTCGTTTCTTCCTATTGTTAAATTTAATAGCTCTATAGAAGTAAATCTTTTGACCTGTCCGACAAATTTATAAATCTGTAAATCACATTAACTTCTTAAAAATACTACTAAGGCCAAACCCTTCACTGTTAAAACCTTCACACATAATTTTAAATATTAAATTGATTTTTTAATGCTAACCTAATAGCATTTCGGAAATCCTAAACCGACGCCTTAAGTGAAAAGTATAATTCATGCGAGCGAAGCCACGGGAAATGGATAGTATATAATAAAATCAAGGGAAAATGATTTTCCTTTCCTGAGTGGGCACTTCCAGCACTCGAGAGGCTGTTTCACTTTTATTTACCTCGTAGAGCTTAATTAAAATTAATGCAAATGAAAGATAAGGCGATCTAAATCTCCATCAAAAAACCCTATTTTATAATAATTTATTGATCACTATTGCATATGTGTTAAATATCTTAATACTACTTATATACAAAGTAATATTATGACCAAGGGTCGTTATTATGTGGAACGAAACACACATACAATGAGTTTCTTGGCCGTACTAAAGTGTTTGCCGTCGCCTCCTCCATTTTGTCAAAAAAAATCTATAAATCGGATCACAAGATTTACAAAATTCTGTACAATTTTTAATTTGCACGGGCGAAAGCTTACTTTGAATATTTCTGGATAATTAACATAATTTTTAATTAACAAAGTTTACATCATCAACCATCTCGAGTTTAGAAGGTAAATTGGACCAAAGAATATAAATAACGTCAAATTGAATTTGCCCCGTCCGTTGCTTTATTTGATAAACGTAGCAAACACGATGGCCGTTATTAAATTTAAAATATTTTCTAATTCAAATCATTTATTTAGAAATTACACCGCCACAGGCCAATTTTTCACGCCATTTTTTATATTATACAGTAATTTCTCAAAAAGCTACACTACCGATAAGCGAAAGAAACTCATTCAAAGTGTTGAAATTATAAACTATTTATTTATAAATTTATACATACACAACATAACGGTGTAATTATAAAACCTATAAATAGGAAATGTCTTCTAGTGAAAGAAAATTAAAAAGAGGCATTGACGTGTTCTAAAGTACATGCAAACTGACAATCCCTATCCCTACATATTATAAAACAAAGTCCTCTAACGCGTCTGTCTGTTCGCGATAAACTCAAAGCGAAGCCGGGACGGGTCACTAGTAATATATAAATGTTTCAGTATACTTTTCAAAAAATCAAATCCAAACCAAAAAAACAGTTCCCGTATCAATATTCTCTGCGACGATAAATCCCACGTCACATACACAAACGCACACAGATAAAACAATTCAAAACTCGGTTACTGATAAAATAGAAAACAATTTGCAATACTTCCTAAAAATGCTTTTACAGTGCTGATACTCGAGTCATAGGGGCTAACATTGTCTACTTTCATATTGAGATAAAAGGAATTTCTAGCTGTTCATTTAATTCTACGACAGAATGTGTCATGAGAATGTCTCGTGCTGTGCTATTTTAGAGAGAAAAATGCATTATACTTTAGAGACTAGATAAAATGTTTTGTGTCATACCACAGAGACAGACATTTTAGATAATTACGGACTATTTACAGTATGTTACGTTGTGAAATAAACCTATAATATTTCGCATTATAATATTATAAATGCGAAAGTTTGTTACCTCTTCACGCATTATCTACTGGGCTGATTGTTATGAAATTTGGTACACGGGTAGAAAATAACCTGGAATAACATATAGGATACGTTTTATTCCGAAATTCCCACGGCAGCGAAGCCCCGGGGCGCATCTAGTGGTCTATAATTCTACTATATTTGCACTTTTGATTTGTGGAATTTAAACAGTCTGCTACACTTGTGGGTTATTCTGGTCGATATTTCGGGATTTTTATAGCCTTTAAAAGAATTCCGAAATACCACTCCTTTCAAGTCGTATTTCCTCATGGCTGTGTAATGAAACACACACAACAACTTTCTTGGCACTATTAATGTTGTGGTTTGCCTTCTCCAATTTACACACAAGGTAATAATCAGCCAGTGCGCAGGTTTCCTCACTATGTTTTCCTTCACAGGGCGTATAGTTTTTTTGGTTCGCCAAGACCTGGCTGGACATTTTAAGGCTCAATAACCTCACTAAATAAGCCTAACCTAACAATCTTATGGCACCATCGCATGTCAACTGCCACTCACAGGGTTTCCGTTTCCGGCAGATAGCGGTTGATTTGACGGGAATTCCTAGTTTGATGGCAAAATAAATTTATCGCCCCATACTATCACCAGAAGTGATGATAACACTAATATTACCGATAACCTTAAGAGTTCTTGCAATTAGAGAATACAATTTTAGATTTTTTTCAGACGCATATGAAGAAGCGGCGCAATAAACTTCACCGCTACCCTTTCTCAAAGACGTCACTTAACAAATGTACCTAAGTCTTATATTATTTAATTACTCGTAAAATAGTTATGTGTGCTCTAAGCGGAATAGCTGAGAGCCATTCGAATCTGTGCACTGAAACACCTCATAAACTTAAGACCCGAGTCGGAACTTTGACATAATAGTACCAAGTATTTTTTTTAATACAAAGTAACCATGAAAACAGGCTAAATCTTAAAAAAAATAGATTTTTTATGACCATTTGAAAGGTTTCCATGACAAATATAAAAATATTTTCTTAAAGTTATAAAATACATATAATTTATTTATAAAAATCGAGAATATATTGTTGAAAACCCTCGATAGATGGCGCTGACCCTAAATAAAACGCGCTATGGTTTGTCACGAAACTATTCTATAAGATCCCACAAAGATTGCGATAAAGCATCAAACTTGTAAGTCAATACGATTTATTTATTTTTGCAATACCAGTTAAATACCGATGGGTATTATCTGGATAAAATATATAATGGTTATGTTTTCGTGTGTAATTTTATTTTATTTTTTAATTTTCTATGCGATAATAACGGATTTACATGGGTAAATCCGTAAAAAACATGGGTAAAGAACATGGGTTCTTTCTACTATGATCACAGTGGCAATGGCGATAAAAATTTTCACTCGCATTCAGCGACTGAAGGGCGTCAATCAAGAAACCCAATGGGGTTTAAATTTATGTATATTTTGAGTATGCAACAAAAGTTGCTACAGAACAAACAAAACATGTGAAATATCATTAAAAATCCAGTCAACAGCTTCTCAAAATAAATGCTTTACAAAAAACACATCTTAAATGTTACACATTTATATAGAACTAGCTTTATGCCCGCGGCTTCGCCCGCGTACATTTTTCCGGGACGAAAGGTACTCTATGTCCTTCTCCATACTTCCAACCTCATGTATCTGTGATCTCGTATTTAGCAGTCAATCTCAACATAAATATCCTAAAATCTACATGAAACCCCATCCCTATTCGCTTCCACATGTTGGCATTGCTAAGGTATTAGAATTCTAATATAATTCGGCTACTGAACAATCCATCAAGCCCACGTCACATGCGACTAGGCAACCTTGGGAGAAATAGAAAAGGATTTATTTCTAAACTAGAATTTCCAATATGTAGAAAATCCCGCTTAGAATTTCTTTTGGTCAGGTCTTTGAATTTCTTTGTTCACAAATTGTTAATTAACGACATATGTTATTCTTCTAGGGGTGAGTTGCACCAGTCAACTTTGACGTTGACTTTGACCGGCGCGCCTCTGAAGTTTAGTTAGACAAAATTGCGTACTTTGCGTTTTTCTGCGCAGGTTAAAGTTAACGTCAAAGTTGACTGGTGCAATACACTCTTAGCGTGTCGACTTGGCTAAATTTGTGAAGAAGACCAATACGACGCCACTGATAGATCATATCAAGGATACAGGCATGCGGTCTACCTGATGGGAAGTGGTCACCGCAGCCTGTGAGCATCTTTTGGCTAAGATGTATTCATTCATTAGAAAGAGAATAGATGAATTATTTTTATTGCATAAAATGTGGGACTTTTACCTGTCAAGGCTTTTAATTCCTTAGGCGCCTCATACGACGCCAACCCTAATGGATATGGAATGGTCCTAAACTCGGGACGACACGCGAAAATTTAATGTTTTTTTTTTCAATATTCGTTCTCTCCAAAACATTTCCATTCGTTCGTAGTGAATGTAGTGGCGGTAGTAATTACACAATGAAAAGTTGGCCAATTATGGGTCAACGGTTGAGGAAGAAACCGGGAAAACGCTGAGAGAGAGAGAGAGAGAGAGAAGAGACAATTTCTTAACACTATGTAATTGGTCAGTCTATGTAGGTCGCCAGCAGTAGGAGTGGGTGCGTCGTGCCCAATCACGTCGGTCGTTTATCCACGGCCTTGCGTGTGCAGGCTACAGGCGACAGCGGATTACAATTTTCGTTCTTAAAGTTTTCTTCAGCCAACACGTTTTGTATTGATGACACCAACGTCATTCTTCGTCGTCGTCATTATGAAAACCTAAATATATAATGTACATTATCATGGAAGCAGATTTATCATATAAACAAATAAATATTTTCCTACTAGAATATGTACATCTAAATTCAAATTCAAATCATTCAGAAATTAGACCTTCACAGGCACTTTTTCTCGTCAATCTTTATATTTATAGTTATTTCTTACAAGCTACAAACTACTGCATCAAAGGTAACCTGCATCGTCTCCGCGGGCTGAGAATAATTTAGTCCATAATTTTATGTGCTAGCATAAAATTGATTGCGTATTTTATCACCGAAATATCCCGTATTCTATAATATACTATATGACATCACAAAGTTCAACACATTCAAATCACATATTAGGCATACATTAGCTAAATGGCGAACATATTGCTTTCATTTTATGTTCAAATAGTTTTGTCCAGATAGATGTGGTCACCCATTCAAATATACAAATTGTAAACAAAGTCACTTCCCGCTGTATGTAGGTATGTACAGCGATATATAGATAGGGGATCTATGTTAATTTTTTAAAACTACGCAATTGGTTTTGATGCGATCTTTTAATAGATATCAGTGTGATTCAAAAGGTTTAGGTGTTATAATTTATTATGATTTATTCTTTGAAAATATGTCTGAAAATAAATTCTTTGAAATTCAAGAAAATAAGAAAAAAATATATCAAAGTGCCCGCGCTCAACAACATTGGCAACTTGTTGGCAAAAGTTGCAGTTCTGGACGATTCAGATTTACATTCGCTGGTAAAACAGAAAATACAGGTAATTTTGCCATTTAATAAATCGCTTATGAGTTGTGTCATACATAGTGGCGTCACCTTAGGACGCCTAGATGACTCAACGCGAAACTTATGCGACTGGTGACTGCATGAATATGTAATATAATAATAATATATACCAGTTATAAATACGATGATGTTCTTTATTATTAAATGATTTTATTTAGTTTTTTTTAATGCTAGCAATAGGGATCATTCTATGCTAAGCTCGTTTTAAAAAAATGTAACGTCTTGTAGCCGATTCTGGGATCGAACGGGAATTGAACCCACGCCGCTGTCATCCGGGACAGTGCTCCTTACTGTACAGTCGGCTACATGACGAACATGTATATGTTCTTCGTGTTCTGATCCCCGAAACCAAGCGGAATGGAATAACCTAATTTCTCGCGGGAAAAGCCGCGGGCGAACGCAGAACGTACACGAAACGCCACTTACTTGCTTGTCATGTTCTTTTTGTTCGGTTATAATATAACCAACCATATTGTAACATACAATCGATATGACAGAGTATCACAAATAAAATCACATAAATAATATTCTCCAATAGAACCTGAATGTTCAAAATTTTAGTTTAAGCGGACCGTCCTTGAGGCGTCACAACAGAGAAAGTAACCAATGATCTCAGTGAGAGAGAGATAGCTATAGAAATTAAACTCACATTTTAACTTAATAAGCCCTTTAAATTCCTAAAGAATCTTAAGCAAATTTTATAACTGTCAATTACAACAATACCCAGAGGACGTGAATTTGAACGATTGATTTATTAATAAGCCTTAGAAATGATCCCTTGAACATTCCTTATTAAATGACTGAGTTTGTGGACCCTTAAGACCTTAGTGATTTATTCCATTCTAAGGGACGATAATAAAATATGGTGATAACACTGATAACATAAAATGTTGCGGTGATGTTTGTTGCGCCGCTTCTTCACCTGCGCTTTCAAAGTCAGCAGTAGATATTTTTAACGTCAATAAGTGATAATTATATATAAACCCTTAGTTCAATTAACAATTTGGAATTTAAAAGGCCAATGTCAACGGAATGTGTAGTGCGATACATATTCTTACGTATTGGCTTAGGAATATCACATAATTTACTTACCTGAAAATAACTTTAACTATTCGAGGCGAATTTCAAAAGGAAACAGAGTAAACTCCAGAAAATCACATAAACGATGGCCTATATCCAATAGTAGTCCGTATTCATAACTATAATAAATTCCGATTGCTCGATAAATGGAGACAATATCAATCGCCTTCGAACACAATAGCTGCGCCCAATTTGATAGATTCACGTACAAAGCGCTATCGTAATGACCCATTTAATGCTGACCGGACAGTGGCATAGCTGTGATATTTCCATGAACATCACAAGAGACATACATTTTGTGTATTTATATTCAACGTGTGAAATAACTAAAGGGCGCAAAGGGATAAAAACAATGATAACTGATAGCCAGCAACAGCATTCCTAAAAAGAATTTAAAAACTTTCAACATAATTGACGACCTCGGTGGCGAAGTGGTAAAGACCTTGCCACTGAACCGAGAGGTCCCGGGTTCGATCCCCGATCGGGTCAAGATGGAAAATGATCTTTGTTATAGAATATAGTATCGTTGAGTTAGTATACCATAAACACAAGTCTCGAACTTAGTTTGGGGCTAGCTCAATCTGTGTAATTTGTCCTAATATATGTATATATTTCATGTATAATTCACTGCCAAGCGGTCGATCGCATAATAACACCAGAATTTTGATTTTGATTTTGCTTATTATATGCTTATTATTATTATATATGTTTTATTTTTTAAGCGGATAACTACAACTTTACAAATTCGATTATTCATTATTAGTAATACTCTGCATTTGATCGAATACCTTCCACAAGTCGAAGATTTTGTAGTTTTGGACATTCAAATGCTGTCTAAACTGTACTAATGAGAACATAACGATGTGACGTTGATGAGTTTATTCTTTAACTATTTTTACAATAGAAAATAGTCTCCACAAAAAATCACATTAAAATCTTTTTACAGCACACTTTCACATGTTATGATATTACTGTAGTATATTCATTCTTTACCAATGTCTAAGGGCTCACTCTGTGTTCTCTATCCTGATAACAGCTCCAGGGCTGCAGCCTGATTAGTATTCATTATTCATCGTCCACTGCGCGTTGGTCACATTTATGTGATTGACGACGGTCAATGCGCGCGGTAATGGATGTTATCAGATCGCGAGATAGATATCAATTTGTGCCTATTTGTGCCAATGGCCTGACACCATTTGACACTGGTGCAACTGAGTCTTGCTTGCCTCAGATAATTGTACGAATAGCAAGCGAATATTTGAATAATCAATATTTTCATTTATAAACATGCAGTGTTGTGATAACATTGGGGCGTTTAAATTTACATGTGTTTATGTAAACAATGTAACTATACCTAATGTATAATAGCTTGTATGTTGTTAAAAACTGCTGATCTTAGAAACTTCAAATTACATATTTTATTTTCTGCATACACAATATAGGGGTAAAAATCGACGTTCAGAATACTATGAAACAAAATGAAGTTTTCACTGATGTTTAGACAATTTATCAACGAATGTTAAAAAAACACATACAAAACAGTCTATTAGACCATGCGAAGTTGGGCTCGGTCGCTAATATACGTATATATTTTGAAACAAATAGTCGCAAAAGAAAAAAATGCGTGTAATCACAGCTTTACGCAATACGAACCTATTGACAAATAGAAAAACATACAGAAAGTACCGCAGCGTCCGTAATATCCACTGCTCAATATTCTGTGAGCGCGCGGGAAAACAATTACTGTTGCAAATTCCGCGACCGGGCACCAGGGGGCGCCCTGGTCACTGGCTGTGATATTTCTTGGAATGGAGTAAAAGCTGGTTTGGCCCTAATATCATTGCCTACTGTTTGCTATTTTGTATAGTAAATACAGAAATTTGGTAGCGGGTTTTCCACGCAAATAGCTATTCTGAAAGAATTCTAGGTAACAAGTTCTCATTTTCTACCTACATAAGAAGAATGTTTAGCTCAAATTGAAGTCGATTTATCGTAACGTTATTTAGGTTACAAAAAACCATCTTCAATATTTTTGTTACGGAATACCATACCTATACTAACACACACGGGCAGTAGATTGTCTGAAAATAAATACAAATAATTACAACACAAGCTGTTAAAGAATTAAATGCTTTAATTACTTTCTCAGTGCTCTCCTTTATTTCATTTATGGATCCTAATAATCGGATCCTGAACAATCAACAAACTAACATTAAAAACTTAACTTTTACTTTATTATTCTATTTCTTGAACATAAAACAAATTATCCCATAATATGAAATTAATATTATATAATACTAATTTTTACAGGAGTCCCATTCCTGCCCTGTCAAAGTCAAATCTTGCAAATTAACGAATTTTTTTTTTATCAAAAAGGTAACGCAAACCTGCCAGCGACAAATTGATATTTTAAATTATGGCTGATGATCAAAGAAACGTTTTAATGTGTTTAGATATTTAAGATTTAATATTAATGTCTAAAAATATCATTATTGGAAATTTTATGAAATGATGCATACTTCAATTAATATGCCAATTATGCCAAACATGTATTGCACAACCTGCTGTTATGATATCATATATTAAGGAAGCAATTACCATCTGTAATTAAAAAAAAATATGTTATTACGTCTTTTCGTGTGAAGTGTGCAAAGGGTGAAAAATACAACCCTCAATTTTCTCACCACCGCAATCGAGCAACCAGAATCATAAAATGTATACTGTTAGATCACAGATCTATATCAATACAGAGCGGTCTAAACACTCAGATTGAATTGTTAGATCTACATTAGTATTCAGCAGCCATCACAGATTTATTGAGCGATTCTGAGTGAAAGAGAAGCATGAAGGTATTTTCATTATACATAATATTTATATAAATAGCTCTTAAAGTTTCCAAAATTAATTTATGAATATTTAAAGGAAAGCTAAAGGTTTATTTTACGAAATTAACATGTTTTTATCATCGAGTTGTATAAATATTTTGACAACAAGTCTTATTAGGGCTGTCTTGACTAATGAAGGAAGAATGAGAACCGCCACTTTTCTTTAAAACATGATTTCTTCTTCTATAACTAATTGATTATAATTATTTCGAGCGTGCAACATCACTATACATCTGTCTTGTCTATTAATACACCTATAGTTTATGGGATATGTCAAAAAAGCTACTCACATTGAGATGTATGGAATAGATTCCATAATCATAATCACTACATTTTATCTAAACTTTATAATTTTTATACATTCATAACATTAACAGTGACATTTTTGTATTGAATTTCTTACAACACCATTCATTATTAGCCGCATAAAATAAATGCTTTCAAAACGTACAAGTGACATTTTGACAAGTACACGGACACGATGGAACTAACCTACAAATTGGACCTTGACAGTTTTATTAGATCTGCCGTGTCACCTGACGAGGGTGGGACCGTTCGGGACATCATATCTCAGTAACCCCACCTCAGCATTGCTGAGTTTGTAACTTGGATTGGTCGGGATCAGAATATAGTCATAACAAGTATTATTTATATTATTATTTATATTAATTCCACTTAGAGCTCCTCTCTGAATAACATTTGATATTTACCAATAGTACATTGTATACTGCTATTTAGATAATAAATTATCTGTGAGATAAGAAATGAATAGATTCTAACGATATTCTGTATGTTGACCCCCGAGACTTTAGTCGAGGGCCTCAAACACACGTGTTGTGAATCATACTTTCTTTCGAGTGATACATAGTGCTGTATATGGCATCTGCCTACGCGAATAAAAATAAATGAATATAAAATAAACAATTTCTAAAGCACAATTTTAACCAAGTAAGGGGAGAGACCTATGGCCAGCAGTGGGAAAATGAAATGTCCCCCGCGATATCGTATCGCGATATAATAGTTTTCGGTTGACTAATCAAAATCATCATCAATCATTTCCATAAAAATCGGCGAGCTAGGGTGAAAGGGTGACAGGCACAGTTTCCTATTTATATATTAGAATGGAAGACACCTGAACATGTGAAACTAAACCAAAGATTTCAAATACTCTTTCAGCGTCACATTGTAAAAAAAAACACGATGTTTTTCCTTTTCTAAAACAGGTTCCGAATTTCATTACAGACTGGCTAATCTTATCACTCTGCGGGCAAACAATTAGGTACTTTTAGGGCCGTCGGGCTACCTCCACGGTCATCCCAGGGTCACTCCAATTTGTTTCACCTTTTCAGCTAGTTAACCCGTGATCGACTCGCGTGTTTTATAAATTGTCAGTTACAGAAAGGCTTTGAAACTCGAAAGGGAGAATTATACCCTTCTTGTCCTTGGCAATATTCCGTTGCTGTTATTTTAACTTGTTTTGATATAACATTAGAAGCACATATTTTTTGCATATTAATTATGACATATTCAGGCTCGGTTGCACCAGTAAATTATAATGTTGATTTTAACCTGCGCACAACAACGCATAGCACGCATTTAAGAGTGTGTTCCCATTGCTCAGTCGCGCCTCCGTCATGTTGACATCCGTCGACGGATCAATGCAGAAGAATTGTATGAAGTTTTGACGTACGTAAACGTATGTCAGTGTCAAACCCTATAGAAAACAACGCAGCAACAACGAACTTCGTCGCAACGTACCACGACTGAGCAATGAGAACACGCGCTTAGTCTTATCGGCGGCGGCGCGCGGTTTAAAAATAACGTCGAAGTTGACTTCCTAAACTCCTTATCATATCCCACCCCAAAGAGTGTTCGTTCATTCGTTTTTTTTTTCTTTCGACGCTTTATCTATTTAACTGATCTTCTTCAATTTTGACATTTCTGTATTTAGAATACGGAGAAACATAATGTTTGTTGTTAATTGACCGAAAGAAGAAAGTTTTGTAGGAGCTATATTAAAGCGGGCGAATCCGCGGGCTAAATCTAGTAGAAAAAATGAAAATCCATTTTAAAACTATTATAGAAAGATACATTTCTTTTAATTAATAAAGGCAAAGTTAAAAAATTGCTACGAAAAAGATTATAATAAAATAAAAACATTTTTAAAACTTACATTGCACTGCCAACAGCATACACGCGCGGCGAACACAAAACACAAAGTAATAATGGCCGCCCCATTCCCTGTTATGATTTACTAAAATTAATTAACTCGGATAAAAACAAATTCGCGATAACAAGCGCGAAAGGCACTCGTTAAAAGGGTTCGGTGAATTATCAAAAGATTGAAATTACATTTATGAACGCATTTACTTACATTATAATATTTACTATGTCTATTTGCTTGTTACATACGTATATAATAATATATTTGACTATATCTGTCTCATCTGTACCAGGTTGACGCTGGTAACTTAACCTCTAACAACTGCCATAACGTGG
Organism: Plodia interpunctella; assembly: GCF_027563975.2. NCBI lineage: Eukaryota > Metazoa > Arthropoda > Insecta > Lepidoptera > Pyralidae > Plodia > Plodia interpunctella. The sequence goes on from NC_071301.1 coordinate 476,934, forward strand.
CGAGTTGAGGACTTGCTCCTCCTTTTCACCTACTTGTATCTTTTGTTCTTCTCACGGTCTTCGGCATTAGTTATCAGACTATAGGCACGTATATCATCCTTGACGACATCAACCCAGCGCTTTAAGAGTTTCCCCTTTCTGTCAGGACCAGGTAGAAACGGCAATAGCGATAGTTATACCCTGCGCAATTTGCTGGTTTACGAAGACCTAGCAACTTAATTATCTGTACCTACCTAATAGTAATTGAGTTATATCGTATGAGCAATGCTAATAAAAAGGGGTAAAATCAAAAGGGATGAAATTGGATTCAGGGTTTGAATATCCAGGACGTCAAAAGTTAATTAACTTGTGTTACACGTGTACTAATTGGACGATACCTTTATTTATACTAAATAATATGATGTGCAAATACTTGTAAAAAAAAAATAATTTTAGAATAAATATGAGTGTGAAATAAGGCCTTTTTATTGGAACTGTACCATGGCCTTTCAATATTTTTATCGGAAAAATTAATGAACATATAAATGTAGTTACGATTTTGTACAATATATTCTAAATTTAATCATATTTTAAGTAAATAATAAAATATTTGGCATTCATTATTTATTCAGACTTCATAATGAAAAGCAATGAAAAAATATTGAATAGATAAATTTAAATTAATAAGTCAGTTACCACAATAGCTAAAGAATGAACTTCACAGGCGCTACGATATTCAGTAGCATCTTTGTATAATGCTACGACACGCGACATACATCATACATCGTAGCAACAAGAATTAAAATTAGGCAAAATTATTATATTTAATACATAATAAATAAATCAACTGCATCGGGCCCGCCTGAGCGGTCATCCCTCTGTCACATCCAGAGCCCTAACAGTGGGGATGTATAACGGCTGATGTAGAAAAAAGTTATAAATAAGAACAAAGTAATAACGTGTAATTTATTGGACAATTCGTAAAAACACGTTAGACATGCAACGCCCCTGCAAAACAAAAGGTGTTTCATATAAATTAATAAAGATACATGTTCTCCAACCGAGACATAACTTGACCACAACTTTGGTCGTTATAACTTGAGATTACTCTTTTGTGTCTTCGAATATCTTTTATGGTGGACTAGACGATGTTATTGCGCAAGTTTGTATGTTGTTAGATAATCCAAAAAAAGAAAATGCCCACCTGGTGGGAAGCGGTCACCGCAGCCTAAGGAAGCCTTGTCGACCCTGTATAATATTTTTCACGTCCTTTTTGAAGAACTTTTAAAAGTATTAGGTCATTACATTTTAATTTTTTTTTGCGAAAATATGTATATATATATTTGTTTCTGGATATAGGTCAAAAAATTTATCTCACTAATATTTTTTTAATATTTTTAGTTTACCGAACGTAACAAATTTAGTAAGTACATTATTAGATTTCAATACACAAGCATGGCTTACAATGAGAGAAAATTACAGTGGTACTATTCTTAATTACTATAAGACTAAGTTTCTTGTTCGCAGTAATTATGACTCTTTTCAAAACTCGTCTAGACGAAAATGGCGCAAAACTTTCCCTATAGTCTAGTCCCTTACTTAGACCATTATACCTAAATGCCACAAAACTTTTCTAAGCCACTAAGTCGAGTATTATACAGTTTATGTTATTTAGCGTTCGAATAACTTTCACTTAAGTAACAATTATGAAACTTGAATTGAAGCGTTCATTTGGATTCGACGACATGTCATAATTATAGGACATAGTTTGTTAGCCATTTTGTTAAATTTAATAGTGGTGCGACAATGCTACAAAATACACATGAAACAAATAAATCTTCATCTTTGTGGTAGTGAACTTATATATGGAAGGAAAATTCATATCCCATATTAAGTGAACAGTTGTATATTTGTTTCTAATTTTTTTATTATTAATAGGGCATAGTACGCAAAGCTCAGCGCAGATGGCACTACTGGTACAACTAAGGTACACAAACATTGCCAATGGATGCAAAAAGCGCCAATTTTCAATATTGTTGCAGATTTACGACCAAAAATACCTTCTACGCAATCGTGATGCGAGTTTAAATGAAAAAGGAAATATTTAGTGGATTATCCTGAAAATAATAACACTATTTTAGATTAGGTTCTGCATTATTTGGTCAACTGTGGTCATAAACTGATATAAACTTGATTTTGACTGAAGATCTTACCTGTATAAAGTCCACATTTTCATAAGTCTTCAAAGAAGCTCGGAATACTGAAGTATTCCGAGCTTCTTTTCAACCGTTTACTGGCTTGAAAATTTTACAGCGTGAGGCGTATCTCATAGTTTTCGAAATTTTATGTTATGGAAAACGATTTGTCCCAATATTTCGGCACCCGAACATGCTACAGTGTTGTATATTTTCACAAACAAATGCTTACACAATGAAAGGATTAAAAAAGTACTATAAAATAAACGTTTCAATCGATATAGCAAAAGGCAAGGCTTTTGTGTCCCTACATACAGAGCTGTGATTCTGGCGGGATAAATGTACAGTAATACTCCGTATTCAATACGAATAATCACTTGTCAGAGATACGTTATTTCTTACCTTTACTTAAAAAAACACAAAGAAACAAAACGCGCTCAAGGAATTCCATTTTCAACTTTGTTTTAAAATATCTTGTTGCTTCTACTGAAAAACACAACTGTCATTAATACACTACACAAATAGCCTGCAGGACTCTCCTACTAAAAATTCGCAAAGTTATTTTCTAAATTGAGTTGTAAGTATTTTTTAAGAAAGTTATATTATAGTTTTAGTCGATATTACTTGGTTAATCGACGTTATCTGTAAACCTCATTAATTTGTAAAACATTAAAGTTAGGGAGGCTACGGGGGTAACTATGTGAAAACCGTGAACAGGGCCGGCTGGCTTCCAGAATGTTCTGTGTCATATTTCATGAGTATATGATATATATGTAGGACGGGTAGGAAACTAGGAACGTATGTCTAACCAGATTGTCATTAATTCGTGTAGATACACTTTTGCACTACTTAGTATTATAAAGAGCAAGTTAAGGAGTAATCGAAAAAAGGTTGTAAATTAAATTTCTTAATAGATTTCATTAAAGCAATGTCTAATTCACAGGTTAATCATACGAATTAGACATATAGTAGACAAGTTACATCATTTTCCCGAATATTAGTAGATAAATTGAATATCTATGTGCATTTGATCATTATTTCGACATTAAAAAAACACATGCTTACCAAAAAAGCATAAGCTTCCATTCCGCTAGATCAATATCCTTGACAACACAATAAGGCCCACGGAAAACAAAAAGATGATAACAATTACGTGGGCACCTGCGTACCCGCAACAAATTACCAATCGTTAATCCTCGAATTAATAAAGTATATGCTATTACTTAGACTATAATAACCCCCGACCCCCCTCACGGCGATAATGGTAAGTGGTGCTTCGAGTTATGAGCATGGAATAATGACATCATTTTATTACGTATTTATGAGTAAGTTTACGGCGTATAAGGCAACATTGTGATTACACATCTGCTGGATTTAATACTTATTATTGGGATAACGGAAAGTGGGTTGATAAAGAATTATAATATCTTTATTTGCATTTGACGTTTACATGACATTTTGACATTGCCTTTTCACAACCTGCTGATAAAATATGACATTGTGTTCTAATTGATTAACTAACACCTAGATATATCTGTTATTTGCCAGTTAGCCCTAACCACCCTTTGTGAAAAGCATTTTTTGACTATATCTGTACGATATTTTACAAATAGCCTATCAGATATTTTATCAGCAAGCGGTAAAACTTCTGGGCTAGATTTGTTTGTCACTGAGCTAATGGTAAAATGCACCAATTATCTTTATCAGTTTCCATGACCTGGGATATAAAGAAAAATATGTGCTTTCCGGATTGCTACACTGGTCCCAGGTTCGATCCCTGGTCAGGTCAAGATGGAAAATGATTTTTTTCAGACCTGGCTCTTGGATGTTTATCTATTGCATATGTATAAACTAGTCGTTTGCCGCGAACTTGACTTCGTGAACACAATAAAAATCTATAATAAATTTCAATAAGTAGTAATCGTGGAAACGCTTAGGTGAGTGAGAGAGAGAGAGAGAGAGAGAGAGGCTCGGTTTCTAGATCTAATATATAAAATGTAAAAGAACAACCATCCAGAAGTAACCAACTCAGACACCAAGTTACAAGATCTTTGTCTAAGACAACGGAAACTCACCGCCAAAAGACTAATTGTCGGCAAGTTTGCGAGTTCGTTTGTTTGTTTACCGGCTTGTTTAATTGGCTAACTTAAATTAGCGTCGCGGCTCATATTTCAGAGGGCACCTCGTCCCAAAACTTCATTTTAATTACATATTTTCGTGAGAAAGGAGAGCTTGTTATGAATTACTCGCTTCGTGAAAATTTCAGGCGTCGAGGGTTGCAGAACACCTTTCGCCGATAGAAAGAAAGATCAATTTTATTTGCCAAAAACATGATGATTCGACTTTAAGGCAATATATGGTGAGTTAATTGTTAAAGCTTACTTGTTCTTCCTTATAATTTTAGAACGAACGTATTGCACAGATAAAATAGGATTATTTTTTTAATTAAATGTAGTAGTAGGTATATCAAAAATTCTATGGTTAATATGAACGTAAATCCAAATACAAGTTTTAGTTAAAATGTAAGGTCTGTAGTTAAATTAAAAGTTAGAATAGTTCAGACAAAATGTTCTAACTTCAAAACACAGGCATTAGCTTCACAAGTTACTCAGCAGAGACACTGTCAAATCTGAACAATTAGTAGGTCTTTCTGATTATGAAATTAAATCTTTTGAGCGTATACATATTATGTAAGATATATATTATTATATGTAGTGTATATATATAATTTGCTGATATGTTTTGGAGCGGGTAAGGTTACCTTCTTCTTCATAGTCGTATTCCTCATGGCTGAGGGTCGTGGTTATTACGTGGAATGAAACACACACAACAACTTTCTTGGCATTATTAATGGAGTGGTTTGCCATTGCCTTCTCCATTTCACGCACGAGTTAATAAAAATCAACCAGTGTACAGTACAGTGTACAGTGGTGGACGATGAAAACTACTATACACGAGTCAGATTGGTTTGCAAACTCATGTGGCACGAACTGATTCCGAACGGCACGAACTGAACCGAGGATTCGAACCTGGGACCTTTCGATCCACAGGCGGGCGTCTTAACCATTACACCACCACCGCTTCAAGGTTACCTTACCCACTCCAAAACAAATAATTCCTAACATAACATTCAGTATTAAAAGTGAGATTTTTTTAAGAATATAATTAACGTCACAAACTATAAACCAAATATGCTAAAAACTACTGAAAAGAGCCAATCTCAGTTTCAGGAACACGAGAGACGCCATTACCGGTACTGGGAATTTAAAAAAACAAAAAAGAGTTCTTTTCACATTTCATCCTCAAAAATCTCGCAGGGGAATATCGGGAAGCAGAATTTTTAAGGCTTTTCCTGTAGCCGGATATGTTCTGATTTCGAAAAGGATTCGAGTAAAGCCGAGTTTCTTTTTATTAGCCGTAAAGTAGCCAGTGTTTGACGTGTGCGGCGAGAGGGGCACAGTCTCGTAGGGTTACCAGACTGTATAATTGAAAAATTGTGAAAAAATGTAAATGTGAGAAAAATCTTAGAAAGTTGTAATATTGAAAAGAAATTACACTTTGCGAAAATCCAGCAAGCTCTTATCGCTTATTTCCTAACATTTTGTATATTTTGTAATGCAGATACCAGCTTGATCATGTCTGTATCTATTACAATAGCATAATTCGTAATAATAAAAAAATATATATTGTATGTGTACAAAAATATGAATATTGAATAAAAAAATAAGCGAAGAAAAAAAAATATAGTTATGATAACAAATAGTAGCATTTAAAAGTGTTATCCAGCAAATAACCTAAAAATAACACCGTTAAGCCAGCCCTTAACGTCTTGGTAGAACAAAAGTCGCCGAAATCGTGTCTAATCAAAGTCCGAAGATTGGCCAAGTTCGATTAGGCTTTTCACGTCAGATCTCCCGTGCGGTAGGCAAGACACGTAGTGCGTTAATACGTGAAAAGAGAATAAAACCGAAAACAAACTCCGGTAACGACACTAATACACTTACGCTAAATGAACTGGGTTCACAAAATGGTTTAATTTACGCACGCGTTTGTTACTTTCATTTTTTGTATTATTTTTTTATTATTGTATTAATTTGAATTAAAATAGAGCGTAAGTCGGACTTGAGTGGGATCTTATATTGTTTATGTTGTAAATCAAATCTTATATTGTTAAATGTAGCTTTGTATTACAATGGAAAATTTTGTCTAAATGAAGCGGCGGCGCGCAGGTTAAAGTCAACGTCAACCTGGTACAACTCACCCTATAAATTAGAAGACAAGTTATACTGCAACAACTATCAAATATTCAACGTTTGGGTAGCCAATTATCGATGTGTTTGCAAGAATGAAAATCAACCAGTTTTGCGCATAACAAACTATCTTCGTGTAAGTACATTTAGTGAATACGCGTCAGGAAGTCGCGTGACAACCCTGACCATGACCTGGCCCATCTCCAAGTGACATAATAACAGTAATAAATTTACAGTGCGTTGCGTGACTCAACTCACAACTTTTGCTTTCAAACAATCGATAAACTTGATTCGAAGGAAAACTCGTCCTTAGGGATTTATTATTTAATCGCTTAATATACGATAGATAGAAACTAAATTATTGAGATGTTGAAGTTTAAGACTTTTTTTTAAATAATTTTGTGTTTAACTTATTATTAATACGGCGAAACCACTTTTGAAGAAATTTGGAATATAGTTAATGACCGAGATCAAACATAGCATACCGCGGGAGGAACTACGGGCAACAATTAGTATTATATATTATCTTTGGCATAACGTACAACTAAATGTAGTAAATAGCCTAACTTTTAAACAATTTATAAAAAAGTGCGTCCTTAGAATATAACCTAACCTTGTAACATATAGCATATGTACCAGACTTGCAATGGGGCTTCGCCCTTGTCCTTGACTTATCGCTGCATAAGAGAAAGTCTGCCAAATAAATACACTTGGTTCAGTATAGTCTAGTTCCCTACAAACTGCAACTTGGAGATGATCCAGATAGGGCAAGGTTAAGCTCGTGATTTAACACATTCAAGTAATCCAAGTTCCATACATCTTAATGACTTGGATTTATTTCGTGTCGCGGTTCCGTCCGACACCACTACATCCATATCCATACTAATATTACAAATACGAAAGTCTGTCTGTCACGTTTTCACGGCTAAACCGATTTAGATGGCATTTGTTTTAGACTATATATATAGATAATGATCGCGAGCGGAACTGCGGACAACAGCTAAAATGAATATTTTCTCGATCGAGTCTCCTTGCCAAAAAAATAAAGTTAGATATAAATTGATTAATCCGTTTGACTACACTAGCTTAGACATTTGTCTAACTCGTGACTCGATCGAGAAAATATTCATTTTAGCTGTTGTCCGCAGTTCCGCTTTCCGTGTTATAAATTTGACGAGTCTGTGTATCTGTATATTTATACAGATACACAGACTCGTCAAATTTATAACAAACCAAAACCATCATTCATTCCGTTCATTCGTTCCAACTAAGAATTAACAATTCGATTACTAATGAAGAAAATATCTTATCATTTAAAACTATTATTGCTCGCTACAGGCTAATCATTGTTAATATTGATTAACGCTCGTAGGTATATTATAATTTAATGATATTTTTATCCAATTAAAATAAACGACTAAAATTAATTGATTAATCAATACAATATTTTAGAAGTTCAATATCATTTTTATCATGTGTATTATGTATCATGGAAAAATATACTTTTACGAAATTATTTCAGCGTTCAAAAAATATATGTAAATATGCCAATTGTTTGTAAACAAGACAAAAAAATCACATGTTGACCCAATTTTTCTTGTACTATTGCCAAAATTTTTGTTGTATTTAACACTGTGACCAACATAATGGTTTTAGTTAATCCCATCTCTCTCTCTCTCTCTCTCTCTCTCTCTCTTCTGAGCGTCATCCCTCAGCCGTTAAGCGTCGAGGTTATAAACCAGCCGACCAACACTGTTTATTTAAAATATGAGTTTTCTATTGCAATTTTCCAGCAATCCAACTATTTTTCATTTCGTAATTTTACACTAATTTATTTAGATGACATATATAGATAATTCGTATTGGTACGTGCGAAGGGGAGAAGAAAAAGTAGGAAAAGCAGATTCTGTGCTCCGACGCTCCGGACGGTGCTGAAGCAACTGCAAAACAGTTCAGATGATAGACAAATCTACATGAATTATTCGCTTACGATCACAGCTTGTAACATCCAGTCACAACGAGCTGCATTAAGCTAATGCATTGCATGGTAAAAGCTTGCCACTTAAAATAAACAGCTTGCTTCAGCTGGCGCCTAGTACGGGAGCTAAGTGCTTGTTCCATTTGCTTGTGGGAATCCCGCAAGCATTTGCATGTGGAATTCGAGTAATGTTTAATTAAATAGTAACTGCTACCACAAAAAGTCCTGTATCTGCTGCAAAAAGTCCTACACACACAAAATCATTAAATATATTGCTTCCTCTGACGTGAAACAAGCAAATAATAACTGACAAAAATACTTTTACGCTTATAATTTATGGATTTAAAGCAATCTTGTTAATTCATTTAGATTACAATAAAAACTAGTCCAAGTGACAATATGTCATAAATAGATCATAACTTCAAGGCAATTTCAGGGTAACTTTACTAGTACTGGTAATTCAAACATTAAAACTGCGATCTAGGCGGAGAGATAACGACACACAAACCCAGTGGCGAGCCGAGAAATCTATTAGTCAATTTATACACTCCCGGGGTAATTTTGGGATAAAAGTTATATTCTACCCATGTATCAAATTTCATAACAACGATCCAGTAGATTTCGCGTGAAAGAGCAACAAACTGACATACATACCTACATACACACAACCTCACAAACTTTCGCTTTTATAATATTAGTAGATTTTGTGAAACTTTTCCAGTATTTAACTAATAAACTACTTATTTAACAAGGGTTGCTTAGAACTAAAATTTTACAGATGTGTCAATTTTTAACTCTTCACAAATGGAGAAGACTGAGTATCATATTAACTAAAGTTCTAATTTCAGTAGACCACAGCAATTTTCCGTATCAAACTTCCGCCCGAGACTGTACGCTACAGCCAGTCCTTATTTGGCCCCCACGCTAACTTGATGCCCACCATAAGTGATCACCATTCGAAGTAATGACAATAAAATATACAAAAGCTAACGCTAAATTCACAACAAGGAGCTAGATCGGGAGACAATGGCACACAAACCTAGCTAGAGAGCCGTGCAGCGTGGAACCTTGCCAACGACACCTGACCCGACCCTCGCCCCTCACTATTAGTCGTGGTTTTAGTTTGTGAAGGAAATTGCTTAGATTTTATCACACGCCTGTATGATAAAGCGCCACACCACATTTAGGTCAGTTGTTAAAGACGTGCCCATTTATGTAATAAAAAATTATCATTTTCGTCATTTAAATTTTCTGAGTACAGCATTTGTGTATGACCCACGGATACGCTAAAGCTTCCCCACTAGCATTTATTCCATGAATCTCTCTCGTTATCTGTAACTAGATGTTGCCCGGGGCTTCGCTTCCGTGGGAATTTTGAGATAAAATATAGCCTATAGCAATCTTGGATAATGTACCTTTCTAATGGTGAAAGAATTTTTGAAATCGGTTCGGTAGTTTCGGATATTACTCGCCTCAAACGTATAAACTCACAAACGCTTACCTCTTTATAATAATAGTATATATATATGATTTTCTTGAATTATTACTTTAAACACTATTATAATTTTACAGGACTAGACATTTTTTTATTACTTATTAGCCGGAAAAAATATTTCAATAAATCAATCCAGCGACTCAGTCCTAGTTTATAGCGGCCCCAGTCGCTGAAATCTTCAGAGGCTTTTGCATCTACTTATCGAATCCCTGAAGCCCCAAGCTTGTCCAACCATCTCATCTTCATCACCTTCGTTTCTTTTGTCCCACATACAAATAGAAAACAATATTCCGTTTACACACGGATATTCGTCATAAGAACCTTGTCAATTCCATCCCGTAGTTTTTATTAGTGACGATAAACTTCGCGATAAGTGTCGCGCGACGATAAAATGTCGCGTCGTTTCGATTTATGTTACGTCCGTGTCGTGTGCCCGGAACGCTGGCAAATAGCAATGGACAAAATTGGACCGCTGCAAAACGTGTATATAAAAAAATATATAGCCTACTTTAAGCTAAAGTATGTTTTAACACTATCATAAAATTTGACATTGACAGAAACTAAACATACTTTAGCTAGTAACTTTGTATTTTTTATGAGTAACAGGTTTTAACCTGTTACTAGTTGTATTTTTTTTATTAAGACGAGATTTATCTCGTCTTAATAAAAAAAATGGTCTACAAACTCATAAATCCAGAGTCCAAACTGAGAACTTTCGACCACTACTGCTTTAGCTAATACAGGGTTGCCATAAGGTAAATCACCCACACCGAACCATTTAATAAACACCGCAGATTTGGGGAATTTGTCATAAAGAACACTCGAAGATTGAAGAGCGTCAATTGCTTTAAAAAGCCCACCAGGACTCCGTGAAATTAGGCCGAGTCCGATGAACACCGGAAAGAGGGACAACCTATATGTTTTGATATAAACATATTGAAATATTTGTTTTTACATAATGTATTTTGTCTGAAATGAGTATGGTCAAAGACTTTAGTGTTACATTGGACATTTTTAAACAGGCTAGTTTTAGTCGGCGAACAGGCTACGACAATCGTTAAATACATCGGCAAGTGGACGACAAATGGTCACGAGTTCACACCACATAATGTATAGGTCAGACGTGTCCAAGCCATGTTGGTTGAAGGTCGGATCCATTGGGCGAAAATCGTAATTTTCAGTTCAGTAACAAATTAATGTAAATATGAAGCACAGGGAGCATCGAGTTATAGCAATAATAGAAAAATTCAATTTCAAAGTTTATGAAAAAGAAAAAATAGGAGGAAATTGTTAGTATGAATATAAAAATTCAATTAACACAATGTCAACCTTATTAGTGTTTTTTTATAATTTCAAAAACCAATTTGCGAGCTCTGTCCAGTGTATAAAAATAAATATAAACATTAACGTTAATTGGAAACGTTCGAAAATTGAATCTCACGGATATTAAAATTAAAAGCGAAATGGATTTTGGCAAACTTGGTGATAAAATCGTGGGCCAAACAGCTGGCGTGAGGCGGCCATTTTGCATGAACGGGACATTATCACGTAGCGGGAATTGTTACAGTTGAAAATATTGCCATTCTGAAAAAGTCCCGGTTCCTACCACAGCAGCTGAATGGAAAGAAATTTTGTGTATCGAAGTTTGGATGTTGAAATGAACAAATTCACTCCAAGCTTTTCCACGGTTTTCATATACAATACATATAACGTCATCACTTGAATGGTATGCAATGGTATGCTGCTACCTAGTAGAGGAAGTCTAAGAGCCGTGTCAGAGTCAGAACTAAACCGTCAGGTAAAAAAATAACGACACCACTTGTTGGTAATTATTATTAACTAGTTAAGTAAATAGTTTTATACTCACAAAACCCACACGCATGTTAAGCATGTAGACACGTATATTGACTAGGAAATCTGGCTAGCTGCTTGTCTAATAAATTTGACAAGAAAAGGCTATTTCAAAATTATTTTGCCGACTTTGATCACCGGGCCATATAACCTTGTGAGTCTGTAACTTTCAAAATTGTTTGACACATCTCACTTCCGTCCGGTGGGACCCGGCCCTTAGTGTTGCCACACTGAATAACAATGGATCCGGACCAATTAGAGGTTTTGTTAGGGACGTCGGACGTATCGGCTGTATTGCGGTCGTATCGATCGCTATGCGACAGGAGGCTGGGTGTCCCGTTGCTTTGATTTATTTCGGCGAAAGGACAAGTCTTAATTTATTACTCCGAGCATTCACTCTAAGAAATACGATAATAACACTAAGATAAATTTACCTTTATATGGTCGTCTGTTTTAGTGCCCATTCCTTGGTCCAAAAAATCTGAAATTTAGAAGCAGCTAAAATAGACTCGAGTTGTATGAATCACAAAGGTTGTTGTGTAAAAACGTGTATAACTTTTATATAAAGTTAATATTTAAGTAAATTTCTGGTTTTGAACAAACACAAAAAAATTAAACCTTCGTGTCAAAGGTTCGACCGAAGTAGTTTTAGCAACGACGGAAGAGTATTCTCGGCCACTATTTGTATAAAATAATGTTCTATCGAACGCATCCAGTAATCAAAATCAATGCAAATAAGTTTGAGAAAATACTAAACATTTAATACATAGTTCTTAAAATATGTTATGATGCCATGTTTCAACTTTACATTAAACACACACTTAAATATATACACACTTTATATTAAACAAAAATGTTATAAAACGTTGACACAACAAGATGAGACCAAATATAACCTATAACTTGACTAGGCCAATGTAACCGGGTTTGTATGTCGCCAGCCAGCCTAGCCACGCCCAAGGATGCACATGCTTGGCACAGGGACAATGCAAAATTGAAATATCCCAAATTTACGTATATAACACCTGGGAATATTTTGTCTCGGTTTGAAATGCGCCGCTTTGTCATGTCACAAAAATGTTTCATTCGAATGTCACTTTGATGTATTGTTTTAGCGGGAAAACAATGTATTGTTGGAATTTACGTCGAGTCTTTTTTTACATTTTCAGTTTAAACATGATACGGTTAAGGGATTTTCCGTCGTTTTTGATTAATAACATTTCATTGCATTTTATATGATAATAGCTTAACGAGGCAATGTGATTAAAATTATCACTGTATGTATGTATATATCGTTGTTATATATTAAAACTTATTAACCCCAAATAAATTTGGATACTAACAATGGACAAGAATAGGATGGAATCTGAGAGATTATCAATTTTATGGAGAAACACGTGCGAAAGAAAAGAAAATGTGTCTTCCACGTATTAACTCAACAAACTACATACAAAAATGTCATATAAATTTGAAACAAGGGCGCTATGTTGCCGCCCTCGTAAAATATGAAGTATGGTCTATTTCGGCGCTGATTACAGCTTGCTACATGCAATGTTGCATAATTAACGTCATGAGTAATTACTGTGCCTTTTAGGGGTAAGGGTGCGGTTCCACCAGGTTTCACTTAGCTATGTTTGTCATGTAACAAATTATAGGTTTGATCTAGTCCATTTCTATGTCAAAATTATCAAATTCAGTGGCAGAGGGAGTTAATATCAAATTTCATTTCATTTGAAGAAATCATTAAGTTAAAGATATTTCATTAACAATCAGTTCTTGCAATAAGCCGATGATTTATAATACATTTATAATACATGATGATTTACAATATGCTTTTTGACCGCGGCTTCGCCCGCGTAAATTTTTCCGAGATGAAATAGGTACCCTTCTCCATACTTCAAACTATATGTACCTATGCAAAATATGAAGATTGGTTGAGTAGATAAAACGTAGAGGTAACAAACAAACAAACTTACTTTCGCATTTATAACATTAGTTAAGACGTTAGGATTACTAATGTACCAAAACAAAACCTCACATAAAATGAAATTTCTACATAAAATCCGAAATTAACATGCGTCGGATATGTTATTGGTAAAAAAAAAAAAAAAAAGAAAGAGAATTAGGAAGAAAATTTTAAAAATCCTTTTAAAGTTGGAGAGTCCTCCTTGACCGCGCGCGGTGTAGCCCCGTCTTTATTGCCGGGAGTAGGTAATTCACATGATGTTTCACTGTCTTTTATCAGGGCAGGAGCCAGTGTTATCTGGCGGGTCGTTAGAGCCAGCTATTACTAATGTTCACGTACTTGTGTAAAAAAATAAAATATTTTGCTAATAGCCATCATTTTTTTACATAAACTCGGCGAGCATATTCATGGAAGCTAAAATTAAGCCCGCCACTGGTTGGATTATGTAACAGAGGAACAAACTTATAGGCGTCGCTACTATTAAATCTAGTTTGTGTGCATCGGACCCGGAATACAAGCTTAGAGCTTAATGGGCCGTTGAGTGTTGTCCATTTTGATATTAGAAAGCGCATTAGTTTGTCTCCGATGAAATTATATAGTAGTCTTTAATAGGGAGTATTACTGCACATTTATCCCGCCAGAGTACAGCACTGTATGTTAGGTACACAAAAGCTTTGCCGGATTTTGCTATGTTGATTATTGTTATTATAATACGACTCACGCTTTATTTTCGAGCCAGTAAACGGTCGAAAAGAAGCTCGGAACATTTCACACGTGAAGACTTATTAAAATATGAACTTCATACAGGTAAGATCTTCAGTCAAAATCAAATTTATATCAGTTTATGACCACAGTTGACCAAATCATTATTTTCAGTATAATCCACTAAATCCTTCCTTTTTCCTTTAAACTTGCACCACGATTGCGTAGAAGGTATTTTTGATCGTAAATCTGTAACAATATTGAATATTGACGCTTTTTGCCTCCATTGGCAATGCTTGTGTACCTTAGTTGTACCAGTAGCGCCATCTGCGCTGAGCTTTGCGTAATATGCCCTATTTTTATATTCTGTTGACTTAGCTTTTTAAATAATTACACAGACGGCCCAATTTGGAGTTTTAAAAAAATATAAATCTTTCCTCTGTGTAATATTAGACATTAGCATAATTTATATCATAAAAAAACAGTCATACATTCTGCGGCATACATAAAATAACCTTAATAAAATTATTCTAGCAATGTTTTCTGATTAGTCACGCAACACGACATTCAGGCTGAGACGTCAATTTTAATGCATTGCAAATGGCATTTCCATCCGGTGAAGGAAAACATAGTGAGGAAACTTGCACACTGGTTGTTTATTATAAACTCGTGTGTGAAATGGAGAAGGCAATGGAAAACCACTCCATTAATAATGCCAAGAAAGTTGTTGTGTGTGTTTGATTCCACGTAATTACCACGACCCTCAGCCATGAGGAATTCGATTATGAAGAAGAAATGGCATTTACGACACTGGGTCAATGTCGGCCGTTAAAGAAGACAAACGATTTAATTCATATTTTGTTCATATTGAGAACTCTCTCACTGCAGCTTAGTTCCAGTAGGAATTTAGACATTTACATTTGGTGATCCCGATGCTACTTTCAATGTCTCCATTCCCTTATGTATTCGGACTCCAAATGGGAATGCGGACGTACTGAAACATCCTCGTAAATATCGGTATATGACCCGTAGATTTTATAATATTCGATAGATACGACGATATTATAGACGATAATATTCGATAAGTTCTTCATATCACATTAACCTACTCAATAAAAATATTTTTTATTTGGCGGACATTACCACAACGCATATAGATCCATTTTCATCCAAGTTAATTGAAATTCTGCGTAACATGCTTCACATTTTCCAAACATTCGGAATTAGTTTCAATAATAATAATGAATCCATTGCCAGATTTAAATAAAACAGAAACAATGAAATTGCCTAGTTTCCCAAAAATATCAAAAGACAACCCTATGGGCTATCTCTAAATCTCTAAATTAGCATAACCGCAGCGAAACGGGCCAATGTGTTCGCGCACGCGACGCCCTGAAACTAAACGCTGCATATGGTTGCCAATTCTTCTATACATATAATATAGTAGCTGAGACTCTTAATATAATTAGTTTATAGCTTAGTCGTTTGTAGCTTTATGAGAAATCACTGCATAGTAAAGCAAAGTCGCCCTCAGTGTCAGTCTGATTCTAAGCTTTCTTCTTTTATACCAGTTAGATGACCTCGTCCGGAGCCGGGCCGGGTCGGCTAGTATTTGAAAAACAAATTTGAAATTTAACGGAAAAAGTGGTTATGAAGGTCTAATTTTGAAAACATAGTACGCAAAACTACTATATTTTCTTAACATATTGAGCGTTCTTAAAAAACTTATTCATAAAAGTTCAACACAATAAAAATTATAAACATATTTATGAAATTTGTGTGTGTGTCAAATTAAATTTCATAAAGGATGATATCTGAAATACAAAACTCACAACTCTAGTTACGCTATAAAGGCTAATAAATTCTATGTACATATTCTATTTCATAATTCAGTGGTTCAGAAACTGAGATATTGCGAGTTCTAGGAAAACTGGCCGGCGTCTATTCAGTAGTTCCACGAACACTGAATCGTATAGGATTTGCATACAACTTCCGAACGAGCGAAACGATAAATAAATTCGTGGAAAAGCATTTCATTCCTAGACTAGTAGTGCCTCAGGGTTCACATCGTGTCATTGGGACAGCTTTCAGCAACCAATATTTATCACTTCCCACGATTTCCCAAGGAAGCAGTTATTTTTGAGAGATACAAGGTACCCTATGTCCTTCTCCGTACTTCAAACTATATGTATGCATAATTTCAAGAAGATTGGTTGAGTAGATAGAGCATGAAGAGGTAACAAACAAACAAATGGGTCGAAAGGACTTACTTCTTTTGAGTTATTTAAAAAAAAATCTAGTGCGACTATGGCCTGTCTCTGAGACAGATATTACCGGCAACTTCTACTACCCATCTAAAACCTCTTAAAAATTGTTTTCCCTATAATATTGGGCGCTACAGAGCTATCGAGCTCATAGTCAAGTGTTAATATCCCAAACAACCGGACCGGCAGTAGGTCAGCTCGCTAAGTCCGCGGACATGATAATCCGGCAGTGTCCGGCCCGGATACGGCGCCGGGATTACCGGACCGTACGACCCAAACTAATGTTCGGCTGATAGTCCATCAGGGTATTTATTATTTGCAGGAGCTGTCTGTTGTCAAACTTAAGTACAAGTTTCGTTGCGATTAGAAATAATGGCTGAATTTCACAGTGCGAGTTGTGTTTGCTATTTTAAAATATTCTCCTTTATTGTGATTATTTACTAAATCGCATGATTCATGGGAAGTATTTACCGTAAATATTTCATTACTGAATATTCGATATGAAATAACAAAATATGCGTTTTAAATTGTCATATTTTTTGATCGCTTGTCCTACAAATTTTATTTTTTCACAGCCGAATGAGACCGTAGAATATTCGGGAGTATATGATATTTTCAACTTGATACCTTAAAGGTGTTACTAATCATAGTGATCCACTGTCCAATCACAATGGGTCCATGTTAAAAACGTCATGTGTTTAGGTTTCAGTATTCATACATTACTTAAAATCAATAGTTATACATATAACTATTGGATTTAATGTTACTTGGAATATTCCAGGTAACATTAAATGCAGTTATATTTTTTACTGCGTTAATTACAAATACGCAATAACGAAATATTTTAATTCGGAAAATTATTAGCATATTTGTTAAAGGTCACAGGGAAGACGAACCGCCAAAATTAGCTCTTTGTACAATGTTTAAAAGGTCATTATAATTTACCTATTAATATCCCATTCTCCTCAAAATTGTTAGACTTGTTGGACATCTAAAAGTGGTTTGTTTCAGGGCTACGATGCTACATTCCTATGAAATTGTTTTGAATAAACGCCTACCTACGTAACAAATATAATAATAGCCTGAATGTAATTTAAACTTTCCGTTTAAAGGAATACAATTGATGCTAAAGCAAAATTTATATTCAGCAAATTGAAGGCCGAAGGCACCTTAACCTTCCGGAGGTCATCAAAACCCCAGGGGATATTGCCCCGTAAGCGAACTGTACTACAACAAAAAAGAAAGGAAAGAGAATTATTTTTTGTATGTTTGTAGCCAGAAAGCAGGTTGGGCATCACATAACGCTGAAAATTTAATAACAAACATAGAACTGAGAAATATTATAAATAAACGAGTCTGAAACAGTTCTCCGACAATTGCTTCATCTACGAACGATTCGCCGACAGAATGTCTCCTCCATTCTGTCGGCGAACCGTTCGTAGATGAAGGGTTCTGTCGTTCAAACGCTCGATATCCAAACATTCTGTCGACGAAACGTTCGTAACGTCGGAGAACCGTTTCAGACTCTAAATAAACAAATCACATGGGTTATGTTTCGAAAGTAAGTAAGTTCGGGACATGTTATGTGAAAGTCAATTTTACAACACCGAAGCGTGTGTTGTAAAATTTACTTTTACAAGCGGACCCTGCGCTCCGATTTTTGGGCAGATTTCTCCAGCCTCTAAATCTGAGTGCTTTAGAGTTGTACTGCACTCCATCCAACCCTTTGAGTTTCGGCCTGATATTATTATGTCGGACGCAAACGCTACAGTCATACTTGAAGAAAAAGCCTTAATGACCTTTAGATGACATGAAATTTGGACATAGCATGCTATTGTAATAAATAAAATGTTATGGAGATAAATATTAAATGCGTTTATTCTTTGTAAAACACTTTTTGCGCAGATTATTTATTTTATTTATTTCGGATGTCTTTAATAAGCATTTGAAAGTTGCACGGTTCGCTAAAGGGGCGGAGAAATCCTGCAAATTTGACACAAGCCTTTCAACACAAAGCTCCCTACACTTGATACTAATTGCTACGATAAAGTCCGGGGAAATTAGCCGGAAAATTGGGAGTCTCTGAAAAATCCCGCCAAAACTCCGGGAAATAGGGAAAATGCTTTAGCTGGACCTTACATTGTTTCGAGTAAACAACTGTTTGTTAAGTGTGTTTATTCGTTATCGTAGTCCTTTCTTTTCAAATGTTGTAGTTAAATAAATAGACTGGACCGGCATTATAAGTAATGCAGCACGTAAATAAACATTACTTATAATACCGGTATTCAGTATCAATTTAACTATATCACAAAAACATGCGGACTAAAAGTCTGTGACTTTTTCTCTCAGTCAACTTAAGAATAAATAAACAAGCAACCAAGAGGTGATGCAGAGAGAATATATATTGAAAATTGAGTGCCGTATTTGATTTTTTTTTTTTTTATTTATGCCACATTAGTCTATAATAGTTGTCCGGCCTAAAATATCAGTTACATCTGAAATGAATAGTGCCGAAAGGCAAAATTATAACATCATCCTCTACAAACAGATTTGTAACATGTCTATAACCTTACGAAATGAAATCAAAAGGGGCTGGGCAAACATGGCGGCACAGTAGAGGCCGCAGTCCAACTTCATGCAGTCGGGAACTTCTGAAAGCTCTATTTGAGCTTAACACACTCGACTGAAATAGACGTGCCAACATGAGACCAGGCAATTATGAAGATAGCGTCATTGAGCCTACATTGCGGTCAGTCGTGGTACAATACTTATTATTTTACAGACATTTCATTACACTTCACCTATCCCGATGCATTATTATGATGTATTCAGACTTGATAGCGCACCAAGGCTACCAACGAAGGAACTACGCAACGGCTTACTGCACGGATATGATTTACACTTTCGTAGTCACAATGGCGCCCAACTTGGGCGCTGTAATGAGGGCTATTCCAAGAGAGTTAGCAACCCTCATAGGACAGCTTTTAATGCCAACTACTAAGCACAGATTACAATTAAAAATAAGCAATAAAAGGCGTGTTTAAAAACGAAAAGGATGCAGTTGACGTTGCAATTCAATCGCCAAAGACCAATTATTTCGATTTCACAACAGATGTGTAAAATCAACAATACGCGGATAAACCACAACGTCGGGAATTCGAGACGTAAGTCCACACAGAAAAGTCCGGGCAGTTCGCGCCCCACCCCTCAAAAAGGGGTGTAACGTAAGTCGGGCGAAACTCCCACAACTCAATTGTATTTGTGGTCCTTTTCTCCTCGTATTTCTCAGGACAGACGAGTTGCTGATCAGAAAGAATGTCACTCGGTTTTACGATTTCCAGAACCATCGAATTTAACACTATTTTCCAAAGAACTGAAGGAAATGCTTAAATAATACTCCTGACAATATATTCTGCTAGATGATCGGTCCCACGTTAAAGGGACTAAAGAAAATTCCATGTCTTCCGGAGCTGACAGACAAATAAGGCACAGTAAACTACTAGGTGTAAAAAGGTGAAACTTTCAAATAAAAACATTATACTTATCTCTATTTTATCAAAAAAAAAAATAATTCAAACATTGACGAAGCATAATGCAGATTATATTTAGTATGTGTTATTTTTAATTTAATATATTTTAATTAGATAAACATCAATTTGGTAATAAAAAAAAAAGTATATATAAGTCAAAAACCAGAATAGCCTGTAACGATACATGCAGAAAATCTGGCGAAACGAAATTAATCGAGCAAACAGAAAACAATAAAAAACGTCAGTTCGCGTACAATAAAGCAGTTATTGTGAACAATTTATTTGTTATCAGCCATGTGCGAGATTAGCAAGTTTCCGCACGACAAGGTCGACCGGCGCTCGCGCAGATAATTTATATAACATTTATTTATTGGAATGCATTGACCTTTTGTCTACATCAACTTTTATGTATTTATTTGTGCCAATTTTTATTTTCGTGTAAATTTTTCGTAGTGTCATCATGAAGCGTCAGAATTTTGATACGAAATATCAACATCACAATACATATATTCATTCTATATTATACCCAATTCGTCCCAGTTACCGCGGCGTAGTAAAGATCGATGCAGGGAAACTTTATATGTGGATGGCTATACATTGGTAATGCCGTATCTTGTGCAATATATTTATACTCGAAGGTTATCCACTTTAAAGTCAGGGGATGTCTCAGCATTATTGGCGTTTAGATGTGAGAATAGAACAATGCAATAACATTAAGATGGCCACGACGATGGAATATCAATCAGTGTGGGTGGTGCATCGGCTGGGAACAAGGTTATACTGACACTTAGCTTTTGCTTTTCTCATGATTATCGTAGAACAATTGAGTACTAAATATGAAATGGAGAACTAATTAATAAATGGAGTAGTAATATGGATTATTGTGCCTGAAATACATCAAGGAAAATTTAAAAAGATACCGTCTTGTGGCGGCATTTCAGTATAACATGAATATGTAATAGGACAACACAGCGCAGTGCAGTTATAGAAAACGAGCAAATAAAATTTAGTGCAATTACTTAGTTCTTCCTTTTAGATTTCCCAACATCTTTCTTTGATTTCCATAATATTTTAACATATTTCAGTAACTAATGGCGACAATATTGTGTCTAACATCTGCGACATAACAATACTCTCCGTAAAGGACACAATAAAATATACACTTATATGTAAATAATTTCCCAACTCTTCCCTATTCCCGCTTTTCCTTAAGTGTATTCACATTTCTTCCCATGTGTACAGAGTAACCCGGTGCCCTAGGTAAGCGGCGGTATGCTGCATGACGCATTGCGACCGTTTTGGTCGCATAATCCAAATTTATAAATTCTGCAACGAACCGTCAATTTGATACCAGGGGACATCTTGCGAAAGGGGCACATTGCGACGAACGGTTGCATGACTTTGTGTGATTGCATAAACAGAGGCCACAATTTAAAAATATTTTATACGCACATTCGACGCATCGCCCATTAATATGTATTCATGTATTAGCACTTTGGATCTGCGACTTACACGGAGTCCTAAGGACTACCGTAGTGTCTTAACCAACGTAACCATTCGGTATTTTATATCCGTCTCTATCCTGTTCTGATCTTATCCACGTATGTCCTGCTACATTGAAGATGTCTCAACGAAAATTATGGAAAGTAGTGTCGTACGACAAATGCTAAGCAGCGGGAAGAAAATAGCCGAGATAAATGTTGATAAAATTATACAAACGTGTGTAGTAGTAATGATAGGAGATAATTTTACACTGCATTTTTCTCTTAAAAAAATTATTTTCAATGTCTCAAAATTCTGGATTTTCTTTTAACTGGTTTAGTGTATTTGGAATCAGATAGTAACGAAGACAAAAACGCTACTTTTAGAATCAATGGTGTATCTGTAACCGAACCAAAGCCTATCAGAAATAGACAAGAAAAGGAAATAAAGTCTAGAAAATCAACACAAATATTACGCTCTCTGTCGTTAAGTACAACCGACAAATTACACCCACGAGCCATAAGAATTTTTAATCTGTGGCGTTGGCCATGCGATGACGTGACATCTGACTCAAGTCGGCGCCAGCTTGCCAGGGTTATAAACTTATAAATCAGGACACGGGGTCAAACGCAACACGGCCTGGCAACCCCATCGCTTAATTACAGACATCATTGCTTTCGAATATTTTATAAGACAATTTCGTGAACTGTGTTCACTTCGAAACGAATATTTAACTTAACTTTGGCAACCGTTGATTTTCTTGACTAGCGACATATTCGCGTTCTGTTTTAGTTCCATTTAATTAAATGTGTGTTGTTGGTATAACAGAAGTATTTTGATTTCGGTACCGAAGCGGCATATGGGACTTAGACCTGCTAAAAAAAACCCAAGACTCATATCAGTTCTGAAAAATTGGTGTTTACTTACTCGTAGAACACAAAACAAAAATTAAAAATTAATCAAAGCGCGATCTCGGCGATGCAACGCTTGACATGTCAACATGCTTCAGCATTTTAGATCATGCCCATTCAATTCAATTTAAATTACTGTTTTCAATAATTTTACATTGATTTTTACACTGCAATATACAATAACCTGATTCAGCGCTTAAGGGAAAAATCGGGAGAATGGAGGGAATTTTTTTTTAACACTAATACTAGATTATATTTATTTCTCTTCTATGTTTAGAAACGTGTCTCACCATTAATATAGTAGCCTAGTATAGGTTTTTGCAATCATTCTTTTAGTTTTGTTATAAACATTGCTCACAATACGCCACACGCTTTCAGGCATTAGCAGAAAATTGTATACGAAGAGCAATCAATTACCAAAGGTATCTCTCAAACAACAAAAATTCGTCATTGACATTGTTAAAAGACAAAAAGAACCCCTCAAATATTTACTCAAGTACGCGCAACATTCTTTTGGAAAATATGAAAGTAATGTAACAAAGACAGAGAAGAAAAGGGGACCAATTTACTTCTTCCGGCCGTGTGAGTCTTGAGTTACACACCCGATGGAGCAAAAATATAGTTTTACGGGCACTTTTACTTTAGCGGCGTTGTTTTATGATGCGGAATATTTGTGTCAGTAAAAAAGTGCAAACATTTTAGGAATAGATGAGAAATACAATGAAGAGTCCCAATCCCAAGTAGACTTGGAGAAGGCAAAAAAATAACTTAAGAAATAAAACTTGCATTGAACAAAATCAATAAAATTTAACCGGCGTATTAAAAGACAAGAAGAAGTAGATAGTGCATGAGGCTTATATTAGGAGGCGGCAGATTTTTTTCATAAAAGTTTTACAAAAATGTCATTTACAGATGAGTAAGTAATAAACGTCCCTTTTGTCGTCGGAACACAGGATCTTGGTGTATTAAATGAATCAGCATACGGCTGATGTAGATTAAACACGAACAAAAAAAAAGATGTAGCCTTTACAAGGGCCTTAGAATATGCCATGAGCGACGAAGACGTTATGAAATCTAAACCTATGGAAAAGGTGACTTTCGATATTCAGATCATGAACTCTGAAAAGGAAATATAAAACTGAAATGGTGCAAACCAAAAGACTTCAATGAGATCCAATATCGGTTTCAGAAAAGAAATGGAACTTTTAACGTTAGTTTAATAGAGAAAACTTGGCACCATAATGGTAAAGTTATTCTCTGCAGCGTTAAACTTTCGTGCGACGTCATCCATCACGGCGTAGACGGCCGGCTGTGCGGGAAAATGTACTCTTGCTAATTGTTTTTCCTCAATAACTGGTTGAATAACATACCGTAATATTGAGCCCTCATTACAAACCGCACGAAATTGTTATTAGATAGGTATTTTGCTTGACCCGACGGTGAAAAATGCCGTCGGCACTGTTGAGATATTCAAATATTTTCTTACAACGTGGGGTAGGTTACAGAAATTATTTCTCGACTTTGACATCACGGTGAAATCATCGTTTGGCTCAACGATGAACCCAACCAAACCGAAATTTAAGTTGGACGGTCATAATACGACAACAAATAAAAAACAAGTCGCCGTAAACAGGAAAATTTTTGGTAAAAATAAGAATTTTGTTGTTTTAAAGACAAAAATACGTTTTAATTGAGACATTGGCCATTTATTCGATTAACTGGATCTGGGTCAAACGATAGAAATGCCTCAAGCAATCATCTGTGTGATAGATAAAAATGTCTGAAACACGCACGCGACTTTGTTTACGGTCAAATTGATAGCAATATCCACTACAAATTGCTGTGACGGAAATTTACCATATTTTCTAGACTAGTTAGGAACAAATAGTACCAGTTCTTCATCAATACCATCCTCCCGTGTTTTGAGCCAGTTAATATTGAGTGCAGTGTTTATCTTATCCGTTATCAGTCCAATATGATCGCTATTCCGCCTACGCAAGTGCAGGGTGATTGTATTGTCTGCTAGCTCGATAGCCTCGCTGATATCAGGCCCTACTGGATAAACAGTTTGATTTGTTATAACCAAAACACTTTCGCTAAAAAGATTACCGCTACACCCAATATTACGTATTCCGGTTAGATGGTCAAGGTTAAATGACGCAAACCTTACCAACGAGCGTTAATAGTTCATTCGAATGCCGACGGATAACAAAACTTTCTACAAAATAACGATAAAATGCAGTGTATCTATGCGTCTGAAACACCAGCAACAGCTTGTTATGGCCAATGCATGACATTGTTTTGGTGTGGCGCGTGCCAACGATGCGTACGTACACATCGGGCAACGCGCGCTCAGGTGCGCCTTTATAAATACGGCACTTCAGTGGAGCGTAGTAAGCCCCTCTCCCCGCCGGGTCGCCTGCGAAGCCGCACGCTGCTCATCGCCATTATCTGCGGGACCTTGGTTCGCTCGTGTCGCGCGATAAAACAACAACTCACCTTTTTAACCTGGAAGTGGTCTGGACGCAGCGTTTCCTGGATCTCCTGGTCGATTCCGCGCGGCGCCGCCTGCACCGAGCTGCGGAACCCGTCCAGCACCCCCTTGAACGTGAACTTCTTCATCGCGAATCACCGAACGCGGGTCCTTTGTCCGAAGGCCGCTCGCGCCGGCCCCGGCTACATCACAGCCGTCCGCCGCGGACAGCGAGCCGGTTTTGGCGGAAAGAAGGTCGGTCGCTCCCGCGCTACTTGAAGTCGCTACTGCGCAGGGCCGCCCGGGGCCGCCGCCGACGCCGACACGCGCCCGCCACGCCGACGATCGACGAAAACTAGGCGAGGCACCGCCTTCGGAATGTACGGCAATGCGGTTCCACTGACGGATCGATAGCTGGGATAGCGCTACACACGCGCAGTGCCGACACGCTGTCAGCGAGGCCGTAGCGAACTGGCCGGAAAGTGCGCGACACGTCCGATCGATGCCACAATGCCTGCTCGGAAAAGAGATGAACGCATATAATTGCGCATGGAGGCACGTTTTGCAGAGGAAAAATATACAGCTGATAGGTGATTCAGGGCGCCGCCACCAGACGGCGCGCTAGACGTAAACATCGCATGTGACGTTGACACTTCCAATCAAACCGGTGGTCCTTGTCAAAACATACCAAAGAAAATCAGAAAACAGTGTTTTTGTGAAAATTGTGGAATAATATTTTACTTTTAGTTAAGAAAATGTCGTTCAGAGTGATTCTACGTAGTTTAAGTACTCTCAGTTATGTTGGAAGCTACAAAAAAATTAGAGATCGGCCCATGAAGTAAGTGTATCTATCCATCTGATGCAATTATCACAATTTTTTATTCCAGTAAGATTCTTGCAAGAGTTCCTAATATACATCGCAAACAACACATTATTTATTCACGTAAATATACCTTTCGTTTGTTTCCTACATTGGTCAATGTTTATCATAAAAAAAGGTTACAATTTAATTGTATCTGGTCATCGTAACATTCTAAATGACTTTGGGAACCTTCGAATATTATCGAAAACGCCTATCTCTGTGAAAACCACTTGAAACCAATATTATATATACACGTTTAATATCGTGAGATCACTCATGATTGCGTACAATATGCTCAAACAAATCGGTAACATTAGACCTTGGATTTCATTCGTGTTTACATACTAAATTGGTTTCACAACTCTGCGTGTTGTTTGGTCTCGAATATGAGTTTTTATGCAATCATTGAAACGGAATGGAAATGTCAAATTTTTCTAGGTACTTACTTTTTAAAAACATGTTTAAAGAAATGTTAGATAGTAATGTAGAATTTATTGACATGAATATATTGAAGATGTGCTAATTAAATTAGATGATAATTGCTAAAACTCTAAATTTATGACTGAATAAATTATCAATAACGGAGATGTCTTGTAAAGAGAAGCAAATTTAATTACAGGAGATCTAAATTACTAAACAAATTTCAATCAATTAGGTTTAGTATTTGGACACATAAATATTCCTTTTTATTGTACTTTAATGTAGGTACAGTACCTATACTACACCAAGAATTATTTACAGACTGTACTGTGCAGCAATAGTAGGAGCTGGGTTTGCCGCTTACAGCCAACTCAAACAGAATAAAGCGGAGATGAAGGAGTTAATCCAGCTTAGGAATTACATGGCCCAGCCAATCACACCCGTAGAGCGGCTTGAGAAGACTCAGGATGACATGAAAACACAGATGGAGCTGATGATCTTGAGGATACAGGCTGAGTTCTGCCGTGCTCTTGAAAGAGAAGAGGATAAGGTATGATTTTTTTTCTATTTCTGAGCTTTGTCTCTAAACAGTCAAATTTGAAAGTAACATCTAGGTTTATATTATTGACGACCTCGGTGGCGCAGTGGTAAAGTGCTTGCCTCTGAACCGAGAGGTCCCGGGTTTGATCCCCGGTCAGGTCATGATGGAAAATGTATATGTATTTGTTATAAAATATAGTATTGTTGAGTTAGTATCCCATAACACAAGTCTCGAACTTACTTTGGGGCTAGTTCAATCTGTGTGATTTGTCCTAATATATTATATTTATATATATTATGATACAAGTCACAAAATATCTATACTGAAAACAGTTGCAAAATAATAGAGTTTTTTTGAAGAGTGGTTATGTAAGCGTTATAAGTTAATGTAAGGTCCACAAACACTAAAAATTGTATATTATGATATACCAGAAAATATTGTATGAATTTGTTTTCTTTTTTCATAAAATGATGAATTTGTATTCCATTAAAGACTCTTTCAAGAGTTCATAATATATAACACAAACACATTAAGTAATTACTAAAGACATAGATATTTTTAAGGTATTTTGAAACTCGGACATATCAAGATTGATTACGAAAATTAATTGTTTTGCAACCAAATACTATTTTGCAAATTGACTGTTTTCAGACTCAATACCTACTATGTTAAACACCGCTGCTCCATCATCAGTTCCTCTTTGCTTAAACTTGGCTAGATACGCTGCTTTGTGCCTGTATCTAATTTATAGATGCCTAATTAAACACAATTTCATTTAATAGTTAATAGCTTCTGACTGCATTACACTTACCTTTACAAAAAAGGGGTGTAAATATGAAATTTTAAAGTTTGCAATCCTAAATTGTGCTTTACCGTTTAAATTTGAGAGCCCAATATTGCTTAACGTTGAAATCTGGCATTGTTGACTATATCGTAAAACATATTAGTATTTACAATATAATAGTAAACAACGAATTGATTTCTTGTAGGCTTGGGAAGAGGAAAAGATGGCGGATGATGATGATCTTGATCCTGATGTGTTCATTCCATATCCGGTATGCATTTTAATATACTTATTTGTATACCTTTAACATTATTGTACTAATTTTTTCCACAATCACAAACTGAACTTCTAATTTTTTCTTAAGATTTTCCTTCCTTTATAATTTTACCTTCACTCTGTAATCTATGATTAATTTTAATATAATGTTAGTGCTTCTTCTGCATCTTCTTGTTTTATCAATATCATCATCATCCAATCCCTCTGTGAATGGATATTGGCAAAGCCTGTCTGCCATTAATAATTTTTTTATATTTTTTTAGTCGTGCCGAATAGAAAAAAAAATAATTCAAATCATATCGAACCTTTAGGATGAAATATCTCTGATCGTACATGTTGTTGTGTACTGTCATTTACAACTGGTTGTAATGTTTTAACATAAATTTAAAGCGTACATGCACGTTGTTTGATAGCGAGCGCACTGTAATTGATGTTCTGGCTGCATAATAGCTCGGGAACAATACTCGCCGCAGTTTTGTGGCCATTTATATTGTGGCTAAATTAATTTGTCAAATCATAATCAGAGTTAGCGTAGTTTCGGTGTAATTCACATTTTTTTAGTTTTAAATGATAAAAGTGATGTATAATAGCCTGCCGCCGATTTTATGTTCTCAGAAATTTCTTATCATGATTTCCAGAAATCTTCTGAAGGAATTCTTGTCGGAAAATTCTCAAAAATTTTCTAAAGCATTTTTGATTTAAATTTCCTGTTAACTTCTGTGCATTCTCGAAATGTTTAAGAATGCACCTCAGTGGCTAGTCGTAGTATAAGTATAGTTCACATACTAACGTGTACTTGGTGCGCGCGCAACCTTCGCTTATACAATTTTTTTTAGAGTATATTTATATCAGATATATTTATATTTACCGCTAGTCTAACTCCTCATTCTGCCCACGCATGTACCACAATATTCCCTGTATCACAGGGATCCTTCGAAAAAAATATGCGAGGCTTATATCCAGCAATGGTATATAAATAGCTAGGGGGAAAATGTTTACATCTGTGTGATCATATGCGTTGAAAAATGTGGACAAATGTTGAAATTGTTATCCTAAACTTGATTTAGGAAGCCCAATTCAAAGTGGACCGGTGGACGCGCAAAGAGGGCGGGGGCGGGATAACGTGCGTGCTGCAGGACGGCAGGGTGTTCGAGAAGGCTGGAGTGAACATATCCGTGGTGCACGGCAAGCTGCCGCCCGCCGCCGCCCAGCAGATGCGCAGCAGGTAACTAGCTACTGTCTAGGATCTAGTGGAGGGCGGGGGCGAGAGAACGTGAACATATCCATGGTGCACGGCAAGCCGCCCCCCCCCCCCCCCCCCCCCCCGCCGCCTAGGCAGGTAGCTAATGTCTATAGTTTAGTAATGACTGGAGTACGGACCCTTCCCGAGGATTGAACATGAATGATGATGATCATTGGCATTGAAATATAATAATTTTCCTAATTAATAAATTGATCTCGGTTGGTTAAGGGCGCGACCTCACCTGCGCTGATTGCGCTGCGTTTTATCTACGTTTCATCACATTTTTATTAATTTTTTTTTTTGTTTTTGCTGATAAATAAAAGTACATAAAAATGTGATGATGGCGCTGGTATGCGGGCTCGTCGTAGCATTAATAATAATCATCTATACATATCATCATCAATACATATAATATAATTGAAGAAAGGCCAAATTTGTACATTGGATATTTTTTTTAATTTATATTTTTTTTCTTCATTGAATATACTTAGTTACTGATATAGATGACGAAAATATAGTTATGGAAATTTTTGTCTGTCTGTCTGTTTGAACGCGCATAACTCGAAATCTACTGGACCGATTTGCTTGAAATTTGGTATGTACGAGTAGGTACCTTATATACCGGGTTAACATACGGGTAAATGGTCGGGTTCCCGTAGGATAATTGAAAAACTAATTATGAATCAAAAATTCCTCGGAATCCCGGGTTAACATCTTCTAGATATTTCATCCCGGAAAATGAGGAGGGTCCTGTAGGAAAATTAAAATACCAATCCACGGAACCGATTACTCTAAAATTTTGTAGAAAGGTGTAAACAGAATATAAACAAATTGTTTTTATCGATTAAAGTCTGATATAGATATAATGGGCGCAGTATATATCAATATATGACGACCTCGGTGGCGCGGTGGTAAAGTGCTTGCCTCTGAACCGAGAGGTCCGAGGGTTCGATCCCCGGTCGGGTCATGATGGAAAATGATCTTTTTCTAATTGGCCCGCGTCTTGGATGTTTATTTATATATGTATGTGTTATAAAATATAGTACAGTTAGTATCCCATAACACAAGTCTCGAACTTACTTTGGGGCTAGCTCAATCTGTGTGATTTGTCGTAATATATTTATTTATATATCAGTATAAAACTCTTCCGTTACTGAGTGACTGACTGACTGACAGACAACATACACCCCAAACTGCTGGGCGGGAAGCTGAAATTTTGCATGTAGGTGAGTGTAGGTGAGCACTAAGAGAGGATTTTTGGAAATTCTACTGCGAAGGAGGTGAAAGGGGTGAAAAACTGTAAATATGAAAGTTCTACACCGTTGAAGTTAGTGACTTGAAATTTTGGATTTTGGTTGTTTACAAGAAAGTAATGAATACGTGTTTCAGATTTTTCTCAAATTGAACCCTCAACCCCTTTATAAGGCGCGTGAAAGATTGTATGGGACTTAATACAATTTTCAAGATAAAAAGCTGAAAATTGGCACACTTACTTTTTGTAGTAAATAACAGTAATAGTAAATACAAAAAATGTTTAATTTACGTTTGTGTTTAATAAAAAACCGGGACGTAAAACGTCATGGAAAATGGGACGGCACGCGTTGCAGAAAGCGGGAGTGGGAGTGGGAGCGGGAAATGGGAAGGAGACACGTAGTGGGAAACAGGACGGGACGCATTGCAAAAAACATGATGGCACAATATGTAGGAAACGGTACGGGATATCTACTTTACATTACATAGCCGGAAGCGGGATTGGACAAGTTTGCGGGACGAGACACGCAGCGGGAAACAGAAAATTGAACTAAAGATGAGGAAAAATGCGAATTTGAATCATATATGTTTACCAGTCTTACAGAGTACGCGATAAAAAAATTACTGTGATTTTGCTATGAAAATGCGTGCGAAGCCGCGTGCAAAAGCTAGTCAACAATATGTATTCACTCCAGGGGCAAGAACTTTCAGAACACAGAGCTGCCGTTCTTCGCAGCGGGGGTGAGCGCTGTGATCCACCCTCGGAACCCCATGGTGCCCACCATACACTTCAACTACAGATACTTCGAGGTCCAGGATAAAGATGGTACGTTTATCAATTCAATAATTTATTTTGGACCAAAAATCCTTTCAGCCTTTATAAAAAATGTTATATCTATTTATTATATGTTTACCAGCTGTTTGCCCGCGACTTCGTCAGCATAGAATAGTTATATCTGACAGCATAATTAATATTTTGTGAATAATGTGTTTACACGTGTCAGATTACAAATTGTAGAACCGATATTGTGTAGCCAATTGAGTCGTGTTTTCAACATGATTTTCATACAAACTTTCGTCCCCCAATAAAGTAATATTCGAGTAGATTTTCGAAAAGAAAGTTGCGTATGTTTGAATCTGCATGGGGCTTCAACTACATGTATATTTTAACTACAATACATGACTCTCGCATTTGTAATACTAATGTATAAATTGCTGCTTATTTCCCAGGAGTGCAGTGGTGGTTCGGCGGCGGCACAGATTTGACTCCATACTACCTCAACGAAGAGGATGCGGTGCACTTCCACATGACACTTAAGCAAGCCTGCGATACACACGACAAAACTTATTACGGCAGGTATGATATGTCTGTGGGCTATGTCTGTACATAGGATATATTAGGGGTTCTTTGTGGAACTAATAGAGGCCAAAACATTTTTTTTAGAATTTATTTTGTCTGACTGTATGTTTGCTGTGTATAACGCAGACACTACTGGATATAATGTGTTGTGGTTGTGTAGCAGATTGTCTAACCTAAAATCTGATATAGGTTACATCGTACGATGATTTCGTATGGTGCGATACGTTGCTTAGAATCCGTACATAATAAGTACAATGAAAATTCACCTAAGAAACGCGGGCGAAGCCGTGGGCAAAGGCTAGTAATATAAATATGTATAGTTAGATATATATGTACTCGTATTAAAGTTATTTAATTACAGTAATCACTTTATTTCTTGCACCCACCATGTGTTATCTGTATGACCCAATGGTTGATTGTTAGATAATGATCCTATTTATTTATTTGACCAAACTTAACCTGCCTTTACTGAAAACATATTCTAACGCGACAGGTTGGCTTTTTACATTGCTTTTGTATATTTATTGTTATATTTGTATTTCCATTTGTCTTTTACAAAATGTATTTTGTGCTATGAACATTAAATAACAAATTCTTTCTTAAGAGTGTGTTATCGTAATCCTAACTAATATTATAAATGCAAAAGATTGTTTGTCAGTTACCTCTTCACGCTCTATCTATTTAACCAATCTTCTTGAAATTTTGCATGAGCACATTTAGTTTGAGCTTGAAGTATGAAGGAGATAACGCTACCTTTCATCCCGGGAAGATCCGCTCCCGTGGAACAAGTCGCGGGCAACAGCCACATATTAATACATATGTTAGATTTTATAATTTTTTATTTATTTATTCTGTTCTTGATAACTTCCCCCTTACGCTCATTTATGTTATTCTTCTGTAAACGTTGCAACAAAGAGTTCATTTGTCTATATAATGATAATTACATCATCCATGAATATCTCAGATTCAAGAAATGGTGCGACGATTACTTCTCGATACCGCACCGCGGCGAGCGGCGCGGCGTCGGTGGCATCTTCTTCGACGACATCGACACGCCGTCGCAGACTGACGCCTTCAACTTCGTGACGTCTTGCGCGGAAGCTGTCATACCCAGCTATTTACCTATTGGTAAGACACCTGACGGTTGAATTTCACGAGCGTTTTGTACTCCGCCGCGGGCTCTCGTTAGTGTTTATTAAATTGTACCATACACAGTTATCAATTTGATTATCCTATTTTATTAATAAGTAAAGTACTGGTACAGTGTTAATTTTGTGAATGTTTAATTTTTTTTAAAAAAGATCGGACGAAAAAAAATGTCGGACAGTAATAAGTAAATATGTTAGGACAAATCACACGGATTGAGCTAGCCACAAAGTAAGTTCGAGACTTGTGTTATGGGATACTAACTCAACGATACTATATTTTATAACAAATACATATATAGATAAACATCCCAGACCCGGGCCAATCAGAAAAAGATCATTTTCCATCATGACCCGACCGGGGATCGAACCCGAGAGGTCCCGACCTCTCGGTCCAGTGGCAAGAGCCTTACCACTGCGCCACCGAAGTCGTCAATGAAACTAATGAAACCCTGCACGCCGCGTTCAAACGCTCGTGAAATCACCCACCAGTAGGGCACATTTGACACTTCGTCAACATTCATAAATGTAAGCTTGTATGTAACAGAGGGCGCACAATATTTGTTGTTCCAAAATCAGGACTACAACAACTTTATACCATTAAAATACTATAGATAAAGAAATAATATTTACACTTTTTGACAGTTCTAGCTATAGGCTGACAGATGTCAAATGGGATGTGTGATTATTAAATAATTAATAAATTGTGTCCTACTTTATACATACCTATGACCAAAAACTTCACTTTTTTGGAGTAACATAATCTAATAGTGTTCAGTTGTAGGAGTAAAAAAATATTGGTGAGAACCTAATAGTAAATATGACTTCTCAAACTGTCGCTGGTTGATTCGAAGAGTTCTCTTCGAGAGGATCTCCTCATGGGATAAGTCCGTCATTGTATTCCTTCTTGTTCTTTTAACATGTGTTTTTGTATGTATTGTGTTAAGTTGCATGTACAGAATGGTGAATAAAGTTTAATATCTATCTATAGTAGTCTTTGTGTGAGGTGCGTACAAAGAGACAAAAATTTAAAACATATTTTTTATATTTTTGTCTATGCTTCTATTACTTAGTCCCATTAACCGCCCATATTTATTTTTCGTTAATATCTCCTTTGTACAGCCCATTTACAGTTTTATTATATGTATATATTATCTTTCTCAGTCCAAAAGCACAAAGACGATGCGTACGGGTACTACCAGCGCCAGTGGCAGCTGCTGCGGCGCGGGCGCTACGTGGAATTCAACCTGATCTACGACCGCGGGACCAAGTTCGGGCTCCACACGCCCGAGGCCCGGTACGAGTCCATCCTCATGTCACTGCCGCTCAACGCTGTGAGTATTACTGGATTCTCATTGCAACATTATCATTACAAGATTCTCGTGACCAGATTCTCATTACAAGATTCTCATTACAAGATTCTCATGACAAGATTCTCATTACAATATTCTCATGACAAGATTATCATGACAAGATTCTCATGACAAGATTCTCATGACAAGATTCTCATTACAATATTCTCATGACAAGATTCTCATGACAAGATTCTCATTACAAGATTCTCATGACAAGATTCTCATGACAAGATTCTCATGACAAGATTCGCATGACAAGATTCTCATGACAAGATTCTCATTACAAGATTCTCATGACAAGATTCTCATGACAAGATTCTCATGACAAGATTCTCATGACAAGATTCTCATGACAAGATTCTCATGACAAGATTCTCATGACAAGATTCTCATGACAAGATTCTCATGACAAGATTCTCATGACAAGATTCTCATGACAAGATTCTCATGACAAGATTCTCATGACAAGATTCTCATGACAAGATTCTCATTACAAAATTCTCATGACAAGATTCTCATGACAAGATTATCATTACAAGATTCTCATTACAATATTCTCATTACAAGATGGCCCTAAAAATGGTACTAAATCAATAAACGCTCTGAAAATGTTTGAGAGTGTTTATTTCATCGCATCATCATAATTAGTCGAGATCAGTGATTTCTACATCAGTAGCCAGTTACTTGTAAAATACCGAAAGCTTGCATTAAAACTAAAGAACAATGTTTTATCTACAAGTTTTGACATCACTAATGTATCTACTTATTACTTTTATTAGATAAAAAATATATTTTTATTGTCATGTCCTTACTTACAAATTACGTCGTTGCGTGATTTTGATGAAATATTTCGCTGCATATACAGTTCTGTACAACTTGAACAAACCACAACTGTCTTTGGTGATGATTGTTGATTTTACTCACTCACGAAATGTATAATGTTTATTGACAGAAATGGGAGTACATGCATGAACCGAAACCAAATTCGCCCGAGGCAGAATTGATGAAGGTTCTCAAACAACCCAGGGAATGGGTCAATGATACCGCACAACGAGCTGCCGCGTGAAACGAGAATACGCCTAGTTTCAACGAGAATAGAGCAGATAATCGTTTGTGGTTTTGAATTAATAAAAACTCTTCGATTGTCGCAAAGTCCACATAGTCTATTTTGTTATTATGCTCGTTTAAACTAGGCATTTTTTATACACAATAACTATTTTGGATACCTACTTAAAAGAAATATTATTTAAATTATTGTTGAATACAAGTATTACAAAGTAAAGTAAAAGTGTATATTGGTCGAAGAATGTAGGTACTGTTTCGTATATTTATTATAATATTTTTGTAAACTGTTTTATCATTTGTTTTATTTTTGCTACGCACGTTTCTCATTCTTTTTTCGTAATTTCAAAGCGAGTGAAGAAATTTAAAAAAAGTCGTCAAACGCCTTAGAATCACAGGCAAAAATGCCTATGGATTCGAGCCAGTTGCCAACTCTACCTTAAATAAAAGATTAACTCTACGTACGATTGGACCATGGGCAACAAACATAGATATCAGAATATGTAACAAATGAATGCCAAGTGAATGCCGCTCCAAGTACTTACTAAATCCATGATGCCGTGTTGTGTTGTATTTAACGAAATTTTTTCACTTGGCAACATTTTTCAACTGTCATCGTATATCCGTCCGTCAGTCAAAGTCATTTGTCATTTGCAATGGCCGTGTTGTGAATTGTAATTTTTGTATTTATTGTTTACCTGGCATTTTTTATTGCTTTACTTTTATATTTGTACGTCACCACCTTCGGGGCAATCATTGGGCAAGCGACCAATTCATAAACCCATATTCCTATTAGAAATGATATAAGAATGTGGCGCGCGTAACGGATTGCCGTTTCCTACATTCCTATACCTTTTATGTAGCGTAACTCGCTCCCTATGTGATGTTATTGCAAATTGGCACCGGGAAACAAAGATGCCTTTTAAGTTGAAGCTGAAGAAGACGCGGCAGTACAATGTTGCGTCGAAAAGTTTGTTTGTGATCAGTGTTGAGCTGCTGGACGGGGGAGTAGCAGATTGCACGTTGTCTGTGGATAGTTCCGGGCTCGAGTGTCTGGACAACGTGTGCCAGAGACAGGCGATAAACCAGCCCGAGTTCTTCGGTCTCCGGTATCTCAATCGTAACTGCCAGCCGCGATGGGTGCAGTTGGAGAGGCCCTTGAAACGCCAGTTGGACAAGTACGCGTCTGCTCACCAGTTGTACCTCCGAGTTATGTACTACGTCATCTCTGGGACGAGTCTGATCACGGATGAGGTGACCCGTTATCATTACTTCCTTCAGTTAAAGAATGATTTGATTGAGGGTCGAATATCATGTGATTGTCAGCAAGCTGTGATTTTGGCTTCTTATAGTCGACAGGCAGAGTATGGGAATCATGACCGGGAGCGTCACACAGTGGAATATTTGAAGAATCTCCTGACATTTCCAAAGCAGATTCACGATGGTAACCAGGTCATTGATGTAAGCAACCGAGCGGAGTCTGGATGGCTGGAGAGGCTGACCAGTGCTGTCATACAGCACCATATGGCTCTCCACAACATGTCACAGGTAAATTTTGCTTCATTTCCTTTTAATAGGCTTTTTTGGTGTAAGTTTGTAGTTCCTTTCATTGAATTGGATATTAGATTAATTAGAGTAAAAAATAGGTAAAATTTTATGAGAAAGTAATAGGAAAAACAAAACATTTTTGTATGATTTTTTTCACTTTCTGTGTCTGTCCACTGGGACAAATAATACTTATAATTTCCAGAAGTGCAAAGAGTTCATCTCTATAATAAGATAAATTATTAATACTTAAACAAGCATACATTTATTAGGAGTGTGTTCCCATGTAATTTACATATAAATATCATCCCAATGCTAACCAGACTCATGTTGGCTTTTAATTAACTAATTTTAAGTGTATCATTTCTTCACATTTCTTGTGACAAGAGTTTGCAATGTCTAGTAAAAACTCTAGTGTACGCCTCCAATTTTGTTGAATAAATTGAATATGAGAAGTCCTTTTTATAAGCGCATAATGCAACTGCAACTAGTTGTAAAATTAGCAGTGCATAATAAAACTGCAAGTAAATTATAATGTAACAGCAGTCATGCATGCAGAATGCATATCACACAATGAAGTTAGATTGGTTAATTGATAATCAATCAAATACTAGGATAATTACAGTTAATTGTTGTAATTTCATTAGTTCAGGAACAAAAATTCTGAATTTTGTAAGGATAAAATATAACAAAGCAAAGTTTGTTATTTTTTCCTGGGTTGGAATGTCGAAACACTAGGTAGGTGATCATATTCCAGGTTCCCCATTATCTTTTTAGGGTGCAGATTAGCTGGCAATCCCAAGTTGGCAACACTCCACTGAATCATGTATCATCATGTATGTCATCTAGTGCCATACTATATTAACTGCACAAGTTATATGTCTTTCGAGATCATCTTTGGATAGATAGGACCTATACATATTAGATGTTAGAATACAAATTATTAATGAAATATAGGTATTTATTTTGTATAGTACTGTTTAACTGCTATAATTAACAAGAGCTGGATGGGTGTGTGGTATTTATCTTATCTTGTTTAATCAAAAATGTCCTTCTTACAGATAATGGCATTTTTCTCCATATAATTGCTAATATCACTTGTGATAAAGAATATACAGTCAAATTAAGACTAGTAACGTTTTTAAACTTTATGTGTAAGGGTTTAAGGTCCAAAGTGACATTGCACTTTTGTCAATTGACAGTAATTATATTTTTCTGAGATGTTATTTGTTATGTAACTGCCTGACAAAATTTTAATTAAGGTATAAGAGTTTGTAGACTAGTATATAAGTATAGGGACAATTTTGAATGCACACACACTTGATTTAAGGGACAATAGAAATGGTTGCTGGTGTAAAAATAAATATAAATAAATATATTAGGACGAATCACACAGATTGAGCTAGCCCCAAATTAAGTTCGAGACTTGTGTTATGGGATACTAACTCAAAGATACTATATTTTATAACAAATACATATATAGATAAACATCCAAGACCCGGGCCAATCAGAAAAAGTTCATTTTCCATCATCCACCAACCGGGGATCGAACCCGGGTCTCTCGGTTCAGTGGCAAGAACTTTACCACTGTGCCGCCGAGGTCGTAAAAAAAAAAGAGAGAAACAGGACAACCTTCCTTTACAATACAATACATGCACCCCTTTACACTATCACATTAAGTGTAAAACTGTAACCATACATAGTTATAAGCAATGAACAAATAAGAATTTGTTCATCTTTTTTGTTCATTGCTTGATTTTCCCTAGATTGCATCTGCGATAGAAATTTGAGCAGCCACCCTAATCTAGTTTATTTTTTCATTTTTAACTCTTTCCCTTGAATACCCTTTTTAAATTTTACTAAATCTTGCCCGGGATTTGCTCCCGTGGGAATTTTGAGATAAAATATAGGCTATAGCAATCTTGGATAATGTACCTTTCTAATGGTGAAAGATTTTTTAAATCGGTTCGGTAGATTCGGAAATTACCCGCCTCAAACACACTAACTCACAAATGCTTACCTCTTTTTAATAATAGTATAGATTTCACCATAACACTAGACTCAAGACATAAACCCAAACTGATTTTAAAAAAAAATAAATTTTAACCTGCCAGGCCCAAGCAGAAGAAGGTTTCATCACAACCTGCCAGCAACTGCCAGGATACGGACAGGAGACGTTCAGCGCACGTGACCAGCGGACTCAGAAGGAAGTGACCCTTGCTATATCCATCACTGGCATTAAGGTCATAACTGATAGCGCCGAGACTTCTAGATATTACAGGTTTCTATTTTAATTCTTTTTAATAACCTGTTTAGGTGTCGCATTACTGGGTACAGCCCTTTAATCTATAATAGTGCAGGTGCATCCACTCAAAAAATAATTCTTGGTACTTAATTATTTAAGCATCGGGATTCGCACCCTAAAATTGCTGCCTATGTAAATTTACATGATTATTTAGATAAATACTTCTTCCACCAGATGGATGGACATAACCAACGTGATAAACCACAAGCGTACCTTCAGCATCGAGTGCCAGAAGCAGGCTTCCTCGTTGTCCTTCACGCTGTGGAGCCCAGAGGACGGGAAGGACGTGTGGCGCATGTGCGTGCAGCAGCACA
Source organism: Plodia interpunctella (assembly GCF_027563975.2). Taxonomy (NCBI): domain Eukaryota; kingdom Metazoa; phylum Arthropoda; class Insecta; order Lepidoptera; family Pyralidae; genus Plodia; species Plodia interpunctella. The sequence goes on from NC_071301.1 coordinate 516,473, forward strand.
CGTTTTTCATGCAGCACCAGAACGCCTTCACTGACCAGGAGCAAACTAACAGACAGGTAACTAATAATAAGATCTGTGTACGTTGTGAAAAGCAATAATAATAATAATAATAATAAAAATCTTTATTTCGAGCATCCAGGACTCATATAAAAAAAAATGTTAGTAGTATACAAAGAAGCTTCTAATCTAGTGTTAGTAACAAATGTATGTGGCAGCCTAATTTTTATTCACTACATGCAAATCGCAGCAGTGGTTGATGTAGGGACAGTCTAGCCGGCTCGCTATCATGGCCAGGATGCTGTTGGAGCTGGCTCGGACGCGGCGCACCAGGCTGGCGCCGCGTTTCCGCATCGTCGCGTAGAAGCAGTCGACCCGCGCCGCGGCAAACATGCCTGATGCGCTACAAAACCGAGGCAGCCGCAACAACACCCTGAACGCGTTGTTATATTGGATGCGAAAAGCGTCGTACGATTTTTTTGTAAAATGGGCCCACAGAGTACTCGTATAAAATGATGTGCAAAATGCTCTGAACAGAGTTTTTTTGACATCTTCCGAGCATTTCGAAAACTTGTGGGCGATCATATTTGCTCTAACCGACAACGCTCTTCGCTCCCTATCTATATCGGCATCGTCCTTGAGGTCAGGAGCCAAGATATGTCCAAGATATTTAAATTTTTCTACTCTGTTCAGAGGAACACCATACAGGGAAATAGTAGGTATGGACAAATCTTTACTCCTAGCTCCAAAAACCATGACCTCACTTTTCCGGATGTTATATTTAAGGCCGTGCGAAGTAGCATATGCTTCACAGATGGACAGGAGTTTCCTCAGCCCGCAGACCGACGCGCTCAGCAGGGCCATGTCGTCTGCGTAACTGATGTTATTGACGCACGCGCCGTCCACGTGACAGCCGACATGCTCTCTGCTGAGCGCCTCGATCAGCGCGTTCACATACAAATTGAATAGCGACGGAGAGCTTAGCCCGCCCTGTCTTACACCACATTCCATCTTATATGGTTCAGATAAAGTGCAATTCCATTTAACATTGTTGATTTGATTTCCGTACCAAAATTTGAATAGATTAATAAGTTCATTAGGGGCCTTTATGTCCTCCAGTTTTTGCCAAAGGAGATCATAGGAAACCAAATCAAATGCACTGGACAAATCAAGGAAACAAGCGTAAACGGCTGTTTTTCGACGCAGGTAATATGAGACAGTATGCTTAAGGCTCAGTATTGCACTATCGGTTGACAGCTGGGGTCGAAACCCAAACTGATTGTCATGCAACTTTAGGTATTTATTAAGCTGAGCATTAAGCAGGCCGTCCAGTACCTTAGCCGTTATAGTCGCCAGCGATATAGGCCTATAGTTTGTCCTATCCGCCAGATCACCCGTCTTGTTTTTTACAATTGGTATTACAATAGTTCGCATGAGGTCACAGGGCAAATACGAATGACTTATACAAAGCGACAACAGCATTGACAGCAATCTACATATATGGGAACCAGCATGCTGAAGATGCTCAATGCTGAGTCCATCATGACCTGGCGACTTTCCACGCGTCATAGCCCGTAACACATTGTTAACATCCTTTGCGCTAAACTGCATATTTACTTTGCCACCGATGGACACAGCACTGCGCTCATTTTGCGATGGGCCCAGCGACGATGTTAATTGAAAGGATTCCCTGAAAAGGTCTGCAATCTCTTTCGGGTCGCTCACCCCACCTACACTAATTGGTTGCCCCGGCTGCGGTGTCAGTTTTTTGGTTTCCTTCCAAAAAGAGCCAAAGTCTTTTTTACTATGATGAGTAGCAAGCTTCTCCATTTTTATTAAATCCTGATGGTTTTGACACCACTTAAGACGCGATTTAAAAATTTTTCGACTTTCACACATATCATGATAAATTTTTCCTGATTCGGGTTTCCCTTGGAGTAACCAAATCTGAAACCGCAGCCTGGCTTCCTCGTGAGACGGCTTAACATGCTTATTCCATCCTAATACAGACTGCTGTTTATTATTTTTACGCTGATAACAACGACTTACAACGGCCGCCTCACTAAGAGAGCGTACTATATGATTATACAATGTATCAATGGCCTGCCGATGGTTATGGTTATCGCAATAACAACCCGCGCATTTTCTAAATAAATCTGGGAAATCAATCAATTTAAGTCTTTCGTTGCATTCACTCTGGTACAATATTTTTTCGTCATCAGTTCTATGCCCCCATAATAAAATTATTTGAATTGAATTGAAATAATGCTTGTCGTGCGTCCCGCCCTGGAATAGGACCACTCCATGTCCCGTGGATGTCATACGGGATACATAGCTTTAACAGCTGAAAGACAACAAAAGCATTCAAAGTAGGTTGGCGTCAAGAGGCGGACGTTTGTAAAATCATAGCCGAATCTTCAAAATTTTCTGGTTATTTTTTTATATTGACCCTGGGCTTCGCAGCGTCACAGCCCCGAACGTAGACGGAAACATGTGGAAGCAGTGTGTGTGGGAAGGAAAACATCGTGAGGAAACCTGCACACTGAATGTTGAGTTTACTAGACTGCTGCCGCTAGATGGCTGTAGTCGTAAAAATCATATCAGATGCCTTTAGGCAACTTGTGTGCCATTAGACACCAGTGTTATTAATACGTTGTGTTTTTAAATGAGTTTTTTTAACCATGTAATCTTCATTTTTCTCAGCAGTGGTCGTTCCGAAATGCCAGTAGTTTGTAGCTTTTTGAGAAAATATAAAATTTGATGTGAAAAAGTGCACGCGAAGGTCTAATTTCCTATTAAATTATTTGACCGCGATAAGAAAGAAGTTTCTTTATATGAAATGGTTGAGCCACGTGCGTCTATGTAATTAAATGTTTACACGTAAGAAAGTGCATTCTTATGTCTGAACAAGAGTGTCATTATGGCATACTTTCAATATGCAAGTGGTACTTTAACTCAAGGCATTATTAACACGCCATAAATTGATTACTTAACTATGAATAACTAATGTAATTGATATATTCCTAAAGTTATTTAAATGTTTCAAGTAGCAGGAGGTTGAATCTTTTGTGTCAAAGAAATAGCAAAAGTATATTATATAGCTCTAGCTTCTGCCCGAGGCTCCTATCGGAAAAAAAAAGACTCACGCAATTCCGTGCTCAGTTTTGACGTGAAAGAAGGACAAACACACTTGCACATTGATAGTATTGCTAGCTGCGCGCCCGAGCTTAGTTCCCGTAGGAATTTCTGGATAAAAAGTACCCGAGTTTTTAAATTTGTTACACTGGTTGGTAGGTTAATTCTACCAGTGTAACAAATTTATTAAAAAGTATTCAGTAGATTAAGCGTCATTCATCAACACACACATCTAAACTTTCGCCTTTATAATATTTGTTGGAAGTGGAATAGTAAAATGAGATGGTATTAATGTTCACATATTTCAAATAGATTTCTTAAGCACTAGATTTTACCCGCAGCTTTGCCTGCAGTAAGCAGTGTTTGACCTCGGCTCATTATGTATTATCTATTCCAAATTTCATCTAAATTGGCCCAGTGGTGATGCTATGAAAGCATGACAAACAGATAGACTTTCGCATTTATACTTTTAGTATGTATAATATTATATAGGTAGAAGTATACATATACATACATATAGTATATGAGACAGGAAATATTGTTCAAATCTCCTAAAGACTATGCAGGTCATGGCAATGGCAATCCGTATTGACATTCCGTAAACAAACATATTGCCAACTAATATATGGTACACAGAATCTATATATTAAATAGTTGTCACATTCTATATTTTCACCAAAACGTTAACAAAATATCAAATTTCGCGTCACCTAACTCCAAACTTTCTATCAATAATTAATTCGGAAATTTATTTGGTAGATTAAACCGCTCGTTTCCACCTCTAGTATACATATTTTTCCACCAACGAACAGTCGCGTGCCAAGTGCTGTATAATTAGTTTATTTTTTAACATAAATTAACTCTGTAAGAAAATCGCGTTTGATCAGTGAGATTTTCATGTAGATACGAAACGATTTTGTAATTACGTGGTGTATAGGCGCAAGGTGTAAGTAAAAATGAATAGTTTAATACCTTAGCGGTACCCTAAAACTGATACTCCAGTTAGGGAACCAGTTACAGTCTGTCTGTCTGTCACGTAGTGAAGGAAACTTATTTTTGACGAACTACATTTTTGCCATTGCAACACCAAAATACCAGTATTGCCAGTCAACAGAAGACAACGCCCTCATTTATTTAGTTAACTTTCTTGACGGACTATCTTCTCTTTCTCTCTTTATCTCTCTACCTTCTCTTTCTTTCGATCTTTTAATATTTTCTAACCTCGTCAAACCAAACCACTGTGAAGGAAATTATCGGAATATGCAATTTACATAGACAATTCAGACTGGATCTGAGATCCTTCCCGAATGTTATAAAATACGAAAGTTTGTGAGGATGTACGTGTGTTTTTTACTCTTTCACGCAAAATCGACTGGACCGATTTTTATGAAATTTGGTACACGGGTATTCTACCCGTATAACCTAACCTACCCTGGAATCCCGAAATTATCACGGGAGCGAAGCCCCTGAGCGCAGGTAGTGTCGCAATCGCATGTGAGTGACCCGTATTTTTCATTAGTAGACCTTAAAATGGACTGAAAAAACACGCGTGTTGATATTGAGGTTTGTTGTTATGGTTTACATCGCCACTGGTGGGATGTGAAAAAGTGGTAACTTCCCATATAATCTTTATATATGTCGCATTTTCTCGAAATAAATCATAATATTTTGGCATACTTGTTTTTTTGCATACCTTTTAATAAGCATAATTATAGTTTAGGCTAATGTATTTTACCATAATTTTGATTTGCATAAAGCTATAGTGTAGCAGTAGGTTAGGGTGCGGCGGGGTAACACTTAGGTCACCCATAAGCCGCCAGTATGCTTTAGAATATTATGCTTATAGTAGGTATGCGTAAAAAAATGTGCCTAAACCATTATGCCAAATTAATATTGTGCGTAACTCTTATTATGACTTTTACTTATAAAAGTATGCCATGTTAAATTATGACATAAAATTGTATGCATAAAAATAGGGAACCGCATTGTGCACCATCCAGCAGTGCACGCCGGCGCCGGAGCCCCGCGCGCAGGTGTCGTGGCGTCAGTCGCGGCCGGGCTCCCGCCTGGAGCCCCGCCCGGAGCCGCTGTCCCCCGCGCACCGCGCGCACTCCACCTCCTGTCTCGAGCGCGCCGAGCGGCTCCAACACCAACACACCACCAGGTAACGACATAGACTGAGAAAACTTTAGGCTTCGTCATATCTTTCGTTTCGCTTACACAATAGAGAGAATACACGAGAAGAAACTGGACAGGGCGCTGATATATTTTATAGGTACCTCACCGTGTTTTACAAGGCATAATCTGCCGCTGTGTATGAGATGTTGTATTATATGGAAATGTTCTGTCTCGTGTCGACGTACGCGAACCCGTCAACTTTATGAATCAACGTCAAATTCAATAATTTAAAAAAATATATTGTCCTGTCGTGACAAACATTGGTGAATTTCACAAGCGTTTGAACGCGGCGTGTAGCGTTTCATTAGTATCGCACATTATTTTCGCATAAAGAATATATATTTTTAAATTAAAACATTTACAAAATTAACATTGTGCCAGTACTTTACTTATTTATAAAATAGGATAATCAAATTGATAACTGTGTATGGTACAATTTAATAAACACTAATGACAGCCCGCGGCGGAGTACAGAACGCTCGTCAAATTCACCTAGGGCAATGTTGTTTATGTCAGCTAATCCTATGAAGTTGTTGAAGTTTCACAACTTACAAAATCAATAGTATCACAAAAGTATATTACAGAACTTTATACTACTCAAAATGTGCGGACTTACGCATCATGGAGAATTGGAGAATCGTACCATTAATTTATAAAATATTAATCTTTCATAATGAAGTTAATGATATTCGAATAGAAAGTGCAAATGTTTCTATCATAATCAGATGAACTGGTTTTACCGGCATTTTAATAAATTAAAGTATGCAAAGCTTAGAAAAACATGCTAAATGTTAACATTCACATTAAAGGAGGAATTATCTAATTTTAATATGAAAATGTAACATTTACAGAAAACATGATTAGAACTTACTTTTAATGCTTATGTTAATTCAGTTGTGCACAACATTTAAATTAAAGCATATAAGTATAGTAGATCTAATCTTATATGTAAAATCACTTAAATATACAGGGAATGACGTAAACAAGGATTGTAGTTTTATAGTGAAATTAATTTTAGCACCTTGTATTTTTATTCCAGAGCCCTGCCCCCCTCCTACCGCCCCGCGCCGGACTACGAAACAGCCGTCCAACAGAAATATCAGCAACAAAGGGCCGAACCCCAACTGCGCTTCCAAAACCACCCCCTGAAACCCCTAGCATACGGCTCCCACCCCGACATCCACCGAGTTCACTACCCCGACGTCACTAGACATACCTTATCTGTCAACCAGGTTGACGACTACCCCTATGGCTTGAAACTCCTCGGCCCTAACTACCCCTTCGCTGTCAACCCCAACGTCCAAACGGAACTCAACCCTAAACTGCACTACGTCAATGTGTACAAACCCCCTCCCCCGTACCCCTCAAATGGTTTAGCATCAAATTCGACACCAGACTTAGCCGTTGCAAGCCAAGCTTTGAATTACCATAGAGGCTATATCAATTGTAATGTGTCCGGATCGAGTCCTGATTTAGTCTCAACTAGAACTGCTCTGAACAGACAGTATCTAGGTTACCTCAACACCGGTAGCCACAATGTCGTTAACTACGCACGTCCTAATATCATGCCGACCACTCACGGCACTTTTAACAATCTAGCTTCAGTTTTAGATCCAAATCCACACATTATAATGGATCCTCATCACATATCTGACAATATCCAAAAAGTTTACGACGAAAGAGGGAATATTATGTACTCTATGCCGATGCATAGAGTGCCATATCAGAGACACGTGGTGATGCCTCAGCAACCGATCAAATTGACCGACGCACAAGAACCTATATACGAAAACGTTCCGCTGCCGTGGCAGAACGACCACGGCAAAATCACTATGAGAGATCGAGCGCAAAGCTTGACAACTACAGACGAAATAGCGAGGCTGAACGAACGAAACAGCAGTCACCCTACGATAAATAACTACGGGAATTTGGATAAATTATATCCTCCCGTCACGATCAACATTGACACCCCAGACGGCCATTACGTTAACGCCCAAATCATAAAAGGTGCCAGAGAATCCAGTGTACCTAAGGATTTAAACGCAAATAAATCTGATGAGTTTGAAAATATAGCTTTAGCTGTTGATAGACTATCGCTACAACACGATGACAAGGACGATGAAACCCCATACCAGAGTTTATCGACCCATCGCGTTTCGAACAATAATACTATAACGAAATCTGCTGACAACGTCACTTCGATCAACGTGAGTGACGTTAGCAATTTAACGGAAGCTTTATCTACCAGTGTTAATAGTAATTCTTATACGTCGATAGAGATAGACAGTGCAAATACAACAAAGAGTGGCTCAGTTAGTGCGAAGGAGAAGAAAAGAAAGCGATGGGGCGTGTTCATGGGGAGGGCTAATTCGAAGGATGTGAAGAGTGCGACGCTGGGGAGGGCGCGGCCGGAGCCGAGACCTGCGCACACGCATCGGTGGTCGACCGGATTGCCGAAGTCGCAGCCGCTGCCTCCGAGCATCACCAAAGAAACTTTGGTATGTGGATTAACTATTACGGTTAGATACACTGGTTGAGGTTGAGTGCGTATGCGAGTACCTATCACTAGATGGCGATTGGTAGTCATAAAAGTCTCGATGCCTTTAGGCGATTAGAATACTCCGACATCTGTCACCAGTATTTCACACTTGATAATAAAGACAGACAGTTAACATAGAATTATTGTTAATTTTAATCACAGTTGAATAGGCTATTTTCCAAAGTCGAGAAATAAAAAACAATAAATAATCCAGTTATAATTGATAATTTTCAGAATTTATCGACGGATATGTTCGGATATGCATCTAAATTCTAAATCATTTTACAGTGATTTAAAGTTTGTTCCGTACGACTACATATAAAACGTTACATACGTTTGTTTTATTATCTACAATCACATACGCGCGACGATGTCTGTTGTTAAACATTAGGTAGTGTAGTGTTACATATTGGTGACGCCCAAGTGTAGGTCATGTCGATCGATTCAATAACATTGATTATACCTTGCACAATTGTGGTGGAAAATACTGTAATGTTTCATAATAATGTTATTAATGTCGAACGTCGTGTCCCATTAGTTCTGAACTTGACGTAATAGGTCAAATTCTGAAAATTGAAAAACGGAACCCTTATAGGATCACTCGTGTGTCTGTCTAAGCTTGTGCAAGCTTGTGGCAAAAATTACATTTTTGTAAAAAAACCGACGACCTTTGTGGCGCTGTGGTAAAGTGCTTGCCGCTGAACCGAGAGGTCCCGGGTTCGATCCCCGGTCGGGTCATGATGGAAAATGATATTTTTATGATTGACCCGGGTCTTGGATGCTTATCTATATATGTATTTGTTATAAAATATTACTATATTTTATACTGCTATTATGGGATGCTAACTCAACGATACTTGTTGAGTTAGCATCCCATAACACAAGCCTCGAACTTACTTTAGACTAGCTTAATTTGTGTGATTGTCCTAATATTTTTACTTACACAGTGCCAGCTCCTCGAACGCAAAATGTCGGACGAGCAACTATCCTTCGCCTTCGACCAGATCCCCAAAGGCCGAGCGGGGGCTTCCGCGGAACAATTCAAAACCGCCCTAATGCCCCAACACGCGGCAATCAATGGCCAGTGTCTGGACAGCCTCCCGTATGAAGATAATCGGATCAGGTTACACCCATCGCCGCAGAACCCACATGGGTACATCAACGCTTCTCATATCACTGTAAGTTATCACAGTGATTTATTTTCTTCTCAATGTTGAGATTCTTAATTAATATCTCCTATTTTCCCGGGCAAGTGTTGTGCCACGACACAGCACATCACAGCTGTAATAAAGATAACACAGAACGAATATTTCATTATACTCCATCTTTTAAGATATTTCTGTGAAAAAAATGTATTAATAAGTGAAAAGATGTGGTGTGAGGATTATGGGTTAAATCTCGAGGGATTCAAATTATACTCTTGGTTTTTCGTCGTCTCCGTGTAATGTTCAATTCAAAATAGTTTCGTACTATTTTTACAAATAAAAAGGCGGTATTTTATGACATTGACAGATTGACAGCCGTCGTTAGACATGCTGCCACCTAACTAATTTCCAGATTGACATATCCGATAGGTACCTACTGTGTAAGTGAATGTTTATGTTGAATGTTTATGAAAGATTTAAATTCTGAATGTTTGTATAGAATTATTGTATCAGATATCTTATCTAGTCACATATATCAAGTAATTTGAAATTTTAGAAACGGTAAATTAAATTTAAAATGTACAGAACCACAAGATTGGTACTGGGTCTGTTCAAATGATAATCCTAATATTGGTAATATAATAATAATATCCTATCCTAATCCTAATATTATAAATGCGAAAGTAAGTTTGTTTGTTACCTCTTCACGCTCTATCTACTCAACCATTCTTCTTGAAATTTTGCATACATGTTGATTGAAGTATGGAGAAGGACGTAGGGTACCTTTCGTCGTTCGGAAAAATAACTGCTACCGTAGGAAATCACGCGGGCGACATCTAGTAAACTATAAACTTGGCAAGTTCTTCTCTCTGGATCATTGGAAATTTATTTGTTTTTAACTTGTCCCCAGATGACAGTGGGCAGTACGCAGCAGTTCTACGTAGTGGCCAAGCTGGGGTCCACGCCCAGCAGTGGGCATACAACCTCCAACCCCGGCGCTTGCTCGTGCGGCAGTCAGTGCCCGCTCGTGTGGGAGTGCGCGTGGCAGGTAACATACACCTTGTCAAAGTTTTCAAACGACCAGCCACCTAATTAACTACTCAGTTCACGCTCGGCCCGATTGGACTACGAATCTATTGTTGAATTTATTTTAATAAACTACTCAGTTCAGGCGCGGCCCGATCGAACTGATCGCAGTTCGATCGGGCTATTGTTGTTCAATTGTCTTCATTAACCTGTCTCGAAGGGTTAATAGGAAAAATTAACAACACACCATTAATTCTATTAGAACTTATTAGACACAATTAACTAAAAACAAGACGGTAACCGCTGAAATCCTTGTCGCAAGTTACATTTTGTATAATGGAACTATAATATTACCTAATAAAATCCTTTATCCGCTATAACATAAAGTCCTGAGGTACGTATTTTTTTAAATTTTCATTTTAATTATTAGATATTGATAAAAATGTGACGGTGGCGCTAGTGAGCTGGGAGCGCCTTCTTAACGAGAGACATACGTGACAGGGATGAATTTCACTAGCGCTTTGAACTCCGCCGCGGGCTTTTATTAAATTTTACCATACACAGTAATCAATTTATTACGCTATTTTGTAAATAAGCAAAGGAAAGGACTGGTACAATGTTAATTTTATAAATGTTTAATTTAAAAAAAGAAAAGATTATCTTCTGGCAATTTAAAAAAAAATGTCGGACGCGAATGAAACGCTACACGCCTCGTCCAAACGCTCGTGAAATTCACCCACAGTTGTCGAACAGCCTTGCTAAAGGCATAACACTCGCTAGCGTTGAATGCTGTCAGGTTTAGTCACAAAATATGAAAATCATGATATTGTATCTGCTTTAATTAATCTATTATCCAATCCTTGTACAAAAACCTAATGTAAATGTTAATCCTTGTTAACAGTTCATCTCAACATGATTGTTGTCACGCGTTGAATGCAATAAGACCTGACAACAAAAACGTTTATGTAAAAAATTATTAACGATTGTCCATTACGGAACTAATAAATATAATAAAATACTTTGAGCTGAAATTAGGTAATAATATTTTCCTTGCTAATACAAATTGGTAGATTGGAATAGAAAGATTTGCAGTGCGCGCGCAGGAATCAAATTTAAATTATCGTGTTCAATAGCCATTGGCTGGTGCGCAAGGGGTCGCGGTCGGGACGGGCCTAGTGTTGTGGTGTGCTGGCGTAGACAACGATTTTTGTTGTTTTGGCGCAAGAAATAATTCAATTCTTTGGTGTACGAAATAAAATAAATTTGTCAGGTCGGCGCCCGGCTCCTAGCGCTGGTGGGCGAAACTAAGCCTCATTATCTCCCCACCGACACGAAGACACATCAGTATGGAGAGGTTTGTATATAGCTTTGTTTGTTTTATTTCATTACTAGCTGCGCCCCGGCGCTTCGCTTCCGCATGTTTTATTCCAGATTATGTTGTTATGAAATTGGGTATACGAGTAGAATTCCGTATACCAAATTTGTTATGCAATCTGTCCAGTAGATTTAGATTGAAATAGTACTTCTTACTTCTCACATTGTCGCCTTTTGTATCATCTTTTGTTTAGGTTGATTAGGTATTTATTTAAATTGAAGAAAGAAAAAACAAGATTACCTTTATGAGCGAAAAAGTTTTATATATGAAATGGACAACCGAGTGTTGTCCATTATCCGGCCGACACTTAGCGCTAAGCTTGTATTGCGCGTCTGATGGACACGCGGAAACAATATTTTGTCTTATATCTTTGCGTATTCCCAATTAAATTTGGAGCTGTGACACCCCAAAACCCAGGGCTCGTGTCATTCGAAGATTTCGACTGACACGAGGCCTGGCACTCAGAACCATTTCGAAGATTTGTCTATGATTTTACAACCGGCCGCCTGTCCGACGTCAACCCTCAATGGGAACCCTATTGTTACCGATCAGTTAAAGCTATATCTCCCTCAATCGCCTCGTACGACATCCACGGGAGGATATGGATTGGTGGTATTCAAGGGCGGGACCACATAACTGTGTATCGTGTCCACATCGGCCCACAGTACCAAGTGACGTGCGGGTCAGCGTCCACAGCGTCGTGGGGCAGCTCCGTGCTGGTGAGCGTGCGGCGCGCGGCGCGGCACGAGCGCGCGCGCCGCCTGTGGCACGTGCACTACCGGTGCTGGTCTGCGCGCGGACACGTGCCCGCTGATGTGGAGGGCTTCCGAGGTGGGGGTCACTTTTATATATATATCTAGCTTGGAAGTTTGTCAATGTTGCGGAAAATGGGCACCGACGCTCAACGACGAAACCGAGATAATTAAGAGAGAGGAAGAATGGATGATGGAAGGATGGTAAAAAAAATAATGAAGTTTAATTTGTATTTTCAAAAGCATTATACATATTCCGATGGATCAATTTTGAAAATGTAATTTCACCATGAAATCTATGTTTAATGTTCGCGTAGTGGTAACCACGGCCGACCTCATCTGGAGGTCTTGGGTTCGACTCCCAGCGTATGTCGGATTTTTTATACTGCCAACCAGGCAAATAGACATGCGGCCCACCTGATGGTAAGCGGTTACCAAAGCCTATCAACGTCTATAACACCAGAGACCACCAGATCTTTTGCCACATCAAACTGCTCACTCTTCAAACCGGAACACAACAATGCAAGCGCTGCCCGCGACAGAAATAAATGTCAAAATCAAAATCAAATCATTTATTCAGAAATTAGGCCTATATATATATATATTTCATCAGCACTTGATCACAATCATAATATGTTTCAGTATACCTTTTGACCATGTACTTTATTGTGTACTTACATTGTTATATTATTGATATATATATATGTATAATTAACCAAACAAAAAAAACTTTTAATAAAAGATCGAGCTGACCAGTTCCCCCGGCAGCACCCGTTCACGAGTTGACGCGTGAGTCAGCCATCGCGAAGCTCAACCACAATAGAGGGAACCTGAGGTAGAAATGAAAGTGAGGTACCCATGCATACGACCTCGGTACCAAGATGTACCTCTGTCTTATACGTCTGCGGTTCTAATCATTTCTGTGCTTGTGTCGGAGCCACGATACGAGCTTTTGAATGTGAAAACAAAATTGGTCACAGAATTCATATCGGAGCTGAACGCGCTACGGCTGGCGTGCGAAGCGGAGGCGCTGGAGGAGAAGCAACCGCTCGCCTCCAGCAGCTCCCCGCTCGCCTTCCTCTGCCACAGCACCGGCCGGGCCGGCACGGCGCTGGCTGCTCATCTGCTGCTGCACATACTGGACAACAACCAGGTTTCTATTTTATTTTTATATCTAACACTAGCGGCCCGTCCCGGCTTCGCTCGGATAAAAACATAATAAATTATAAGACTAAACCTTCCTCAGGAATCACAGTATCTATTGATGAAAATCGTTAGTAGTTTTTGAGTTTATCACGAACAGACAGACGCGGCAGAGGACTGTTTCGTTTGATACATATGTGACGTTCCACTGGTAAAGGTATCGTATCTTTGATATGAATAGCTGTTGAGAATGATTGTAGAAATATGACTATAATATATTACTAAGACTGTCCAGCAGTGAGACACCAACAAGATTTGATGCTATCGATGTAATTGCGAACATAGAATAAGTTATCCTGGTTATTTGAATAAAGCATTATTGAATTGAGTTGAAATTTTCTCAACAGGAACTAGACATCCCTCGCACAATAAGCTTGCTTCAACAACAGCGCGCGAGCCTCATAGAAAACGTGCACCAATACAAATTCCTGCACGAGGTACTTCTGCATTATCTCAAACAGTCACGGCTCATTTAACGATACAACACTGCCAAAGAAAACTTCATGATTTAAGAGTAAAGTGCGTAATTTATTTGAAAAAAAAAAACAATCAGATACCTTTTTAATCCTGGCAATTTACGTCCGAGATTTGAAAGCGTTTCACTTTTGAAAAAATACCGAGCTCTATGGCTGCATTCAGATTTTAAATAATATTAAACTCGTAATGCTGGCCAGTGGAATGGTTTTAAAATATTTTTTATTTAAAAAATATATTGAAATAAGAATTGAAATAGCGCGAAGTTTTACTATTGCGTTGTGTTTTTAAATGTTATAATGGATTTATGTACATAAATGTAATCAATTGTCATTTACATATTTAAATTTAATGAATAAATTAATTTATTTGTATTGCTCAATTCTGCGATTATGCTTTAGACAAAGGTTTAATTCAAATATTATTTTGTATCCCATTTCTGTGTGCCATCTAATCTACGTATTAATATTTCCGATTCGTACTAATATTTTAATGTCAGTATTCTCGGGTGCCATAACGCACACCAATATCTGTCACAAATTCACAAAAAAAAACTATTTGTTGAACATATAACTCAACGTCGCAGGAAAATGTTCATGTTATTTATCTTTAAATTACCAAGATCTAAAAATCGCAGATTGATTTTTTTATACTTACTAATACAGATTTTTTAAAAATCTGTTTTAATAACCCTTTATACTTAACTGAATTTTTTAATTACTTTGAGATTTAGATTTGACTGATAAGAAAAGCAATCTTCCTCAAACAATTTAAATATATTGTATATTTGTTTGTATTAGTGTCAAATATTAAGATGAATTTACACCGTAACTATAGTTCAATAAGTAATTTTATTCTTAAGGTTCTGAGTGATACTTATAATGGATTTGAAAAATTTAACATTTATCCAATACTGCTGTTCAAATTATAAAAAAAAAAATAATCAACGTGAAAATAAAATTAAACCGCTGTGCCTTATACATTGTGCTTTATTCATACATGGTTATCCAAAAATCCAAATACCACGTTTACCAAGATTTCGTGTATTCACTTTTTTCCACTGTAGAAAGAGATACAATGATTTTATTTGGCATTGTAATTAAAAATACGGTTGATTCCCGTATAATTTATCGACGGAGTTGACTATAATTTCCATATATTTATGAGATCATTCTCAGCACGTGTGCGCTGTGGCCTAATGGGGGCACTGTCAAATAAAATTTCAGTTTGATTTGATTTTAGATAACCGTGTAATTTGGTAATATTTGTATTGCTCTTTTGTCAACGCAAAGCAATCAAATTATTAGGCGTGATATTATGAGTGCACTAAAAGTATTATTGTAGGTATATAAGTATATATGAAGGCTTGTGTAAATCAGATTTTTGTATAAATGGATTTAAAAAAAAGCTCATTTTCTAGTTGATAAGATCATGTGCCTTAAATTGGAGATTATTCGCGATCTGATCATATTGTTCGTGTGCCTTGTGTTGTATTTAATGTTGATTCGTTGCTCGTAGTGTTTTTAATATTAATTCCAGATTCCTCTATAAACTAGCTATTGCCCGCAGCTACGCCCGCGCTAGCCAATATTTGACCTCGGATCATTCGCTAATAACTAACCTAAATTTAATTTAAATTGGTCCAACAGTTTAGCAGTGAAGGAGTGACTGACAGACAGACATCCGCATAATTATTATCCGATAATTATTATTCCACATATTGTTTTTTTTTTATTCATGGACTATCTTTTATTTTTTTATCTGTAAAGTATAATATTTTACACGTCCTCTTTAAGTAATAACAAATGCTTGTGAGCAGCGAGTCAATATTCTACTCTACCGTAGACGGAGAAAGCGATAGACATCGTCATATATTTTATTTCGCTCATACAAGAAGGAGAAAAGCGTACTACAAATACACTTGGAGAAAAGGGACGTTAATATCTTCCCTTTTCGCGTACCGGTTTTTACTAGGTCCACCCTACCGCGTCATACTGGGTAGGCGTAAAATTTTAATATTTCTATCTCATGTGTACACTCACGATTTGTCTCTTGTTAGTTTTCTCAGTCTACGTACTCTACCTACTTTAAGACGTTAGTCTAAATCCTGTGCCAATCACAAATAATTACTAATTCCCAGTTCCTGATTGGCTGAGGAACTGTCAAAACGTTGGCGTTACATTTGACATGCGTCTTATATAGTAGAGTAATTAGTATTATTTATCATCGATTTATCTTTAAAACTTTTGTAGTTATATAACAAAGTTATCTGAGTATGTTTTAAGTATATGAATTTTACATTGTTTACTTATTAATCAGTTTTGATAGCGTTGTTTGTTTATTACTTGTTTGTAGATTTTGTGGTTTGGTGTGTTGTGGTTTTGTGTTTTAGGACGTTTGCTACCCGCCACCCGTCAATACTTATTTCAAATGTTTCCTATCATTTTTCGACTCAAGATTTAATTATAGAAAACAATTATTGTAATTTCGACCATTTCAAATATTTAAGTTAATTTATTTTTGAACTTTCAAATAAAATGAGGTTTATTGAATCTCAAGGGTTTACAGTTAAAATTTAAATTGAGGTGTAATGAAATAAAATTATTGGATTCCTTAACATTTTTAATGTATAACTTGTTAATGATACATTATAGTTGTGGAACATTTTAAATATTGAGGAACAAGGTCAGAGGGACGGCGGGGGAAAAGGATATAGTGTAAACGCGACCCGGAAACTATAGTTTTCGAAAAGTTTCCGAGTGTAGCACGTTGTCTCTCATCACCCCACCTCACCTTACTTTTGATGGGTGAACGTTGGCATCAGTCCGGTGTCTCGTCGCAAGCATGTGTTCATCTCATATCGCGTTACAAAACGATCGCGTTTCTAGTCGAATGGCAGCTACTATGTTATTTCTTTAGCGTAAGATCCAACTCAGTAAAATAGTCAGCCAGGTTATAAATTATACTTTTTTCTTTTTCATAACTTGTGTGGATATATATTATTTTCTTGGTTTAATATTTTTACGCATTTACGACGCTGATAAACGCAGTAATTTAATCTAGCTTTAAATAAATTTATATGTCTTATTATTTTTACTCTCGAGTGGAAATGGCAAACAAATTTTTATTACAATACATTTTTTTGGTGTAATTCAGCCTGGCCGAGATTATTTGTAGCAACAGTTTGTGAAAGTATTTTTTATTTATTAATTATAATGATTTTTTATCTTTTAAATATATTATCATGAATTCTAATTCTATTACAATATTTAAAAACAGATATTTTGAATGTCATATTTTGAATGTCTTAAGATTTTATTTGCATGTGAGAAGCGATCTAAAATATTTATTTGGAAAATATATTTGGGTTATTGTAAATTTCGTAAATTGTGAATTTTGAGCTGACAATAAAATAGACAATTTTATTTGTGTTTTCCTTATGGAGCATTGCAAATTTTGTAAGGAAATTATTATTGTTAATAACATAGCGATCGATAACAAAAACTGAATGTAATTTTATTTTTTTCTCGAATTCACCTTCCGGGATGAAATGTCGAATGTTTCGTTTGGTGTAGTTTGTAATCAACGAGCAGTCAAATCAAAGTTCAGCCAAACAAAAGTTAGTAATGTTTTCGGTACAAAAAATAAAAACCAAATCGGCAGACCATCACTTTATATTTCAGTAAAAAATTATACTATTGTATTCTTCTGTCGCTACGGCGGCGGGAAGTACGGTCTCGGGGGCGGCGCTGGGATAGGGGGGTAGTAGGGAGGGGGCACGCTCACAGCGGGGTGAGAGGGGGGCGGGTGCGGGGGAGGATACCTGGGACCTGCGGGGGGAGGTTCTGTGTACATGAGGGGCAACCGCGGCATGTTGGGGGGAGGGGCGCCGTATGCCGGCATTGTCGGGAATGGGGCCAGTGGGGGAATGGCCGTGTATGATGGAGGCGCTTGGACGAAGTTGAACCTGAAATGGGAATTGGAATGTGAGTGGAACAGTATAATTGCTGACCAAATCTGAATTAACCAATTTAGTTGTTCAGACTCGATCAACAAATAGGTTTAAACAAAAATTTATTATGGGGCTTGTGTGACAGTGAAAATAAGTGACGTCACGTTTATTGGAGTTAAAAGCTTTTCTTTTCGGTTAGAAGGTTCTTCCAGTAGACCCGCGAAAAATACAGAAAAAAAAATGTTTTTAATTCAGGATTCGAACGAAGAACGAATTGGCGTGACTAAGAATAAGACAATTTTTTATAACGGTCAAATGAGCATGCGGGTTACGATAATCTTAATGTATTACTAATATTAAAGGAAGCCTATACCCGAAGGAGATCTTAACTAATTAAGCAAGAGCCTTTCATTCACTAAAATGTATTAATTACAAGTGTGTGAAAGATTGTACTAGAAACTTAAGGAAATAAACGTCTAATAAACTGTTATTATTCTACGTCTTATTGTTTGTTTGTAAACTCTTTGCACGAAGAAAACACATACAGGGCAGATGCAGTAAAGTTAGTTAATTTATTATTAGTTATTTTATTAATGTTATGTGATGTACCTCGGTGGTGGCTCCAACTTGGGTGGTTCGGGCTTTAACTCCCCGCCATTCTTGACCGGCGTGGCCGCAGGCTTAGTGGCGACAGGCGCGACAGGCGATGCGGAAGCTGGCGGTGTACCTGACGGGGGCTTCTGGGAGTTTTTTGGAGTCTTCGACGAATTTGACATCGGCGGAGAGTCCGCGCCCGAGGGCTGGGTTTGTGGCGAATATAAGTCTAGAACCTGTGAAATGTTTGGTATGAGTATATTTTTTACGTCAAAAAACTATAATGAACAATACAAAAACTATAATGAATAATATAAAACTATAGTTTCTGGTCGAGATAGATGAATCTTGTCTATGACGCTTAATATGTATTTTTTTTAATCTATTTTTTGTCGAGGCTTCAGTTGCTTGGTGCGACTATGCCAGCCTCATGGGGTAATATGTATTAATTAAGGATAATTTTTAAATATACATGGCGTATGGTTCCGTCCTAGAATAGGAGCACTTCATATCCACCCGGGGACTGCTTGGGTGACAGGTGGTCAAGGCAGTTTATGCAACAATAGCATAGCCAAGGATGATGATGATGTTGGGTAGGTGGTAAAATCACAATTAAATTTTCCAAATTTTGGTGCTGACCCATGCTTCATGGTGGCTCAAATGCAAGCAGGAAAATGAGAGAAAGAAAGAAAATTTTTAAATAGTAACTATTTCTTACTTATTTATAGAATCAGAATTCATAACACCTATACTATTATTATAAAGAGGTAAGCAATCCCCAAAACTACCAAACCGATTGAAAAAAATATTTCACCATTAGAAAGGCAATGCAAAATTCCAATGGGAGTGAAGTCTCGGGCAACATCTAGTTACTAATAACAATGTGTGAATACCTGATGACATATATCCTCTAGCAACTCCATAGTGATATCTTCAACAAACATGTCCCACCACGCAGTATGCTTGGTTGCCCGTCCGTTCCAATCCACAACTTCAAACTTGCTAAGTTTCCCCGCAAGAAACATCAGCGCTACTGCTATAACTTCCGGCTCCCATTGTAGACATAGTGTTGTGCATAAACTGAAACACATGGTCAAAATTACAAGTTAAATATCAAAATCTATTTTTTAATAAAAGTTTAACTTCAAATTTAAAATTATATGATAACTTTGAATGCTACAAACTAGTAACATTTGGAATGACCACCACTGAGAATAATGCTGCAAGAATACCAGATAAAAAGTATGGGTTTTCTTTTAAAATTAATGTGAAATTCTTTTGACTTAGGAAGTTACTCAGCTATAAATTATCCTCCTAACTTTTATACCAGTATACTGCTTGTATAACTGTGGTCATAAGGATACAGAAAAAAGAAAAGTTACAAAAAGAAAAAATGACAAAACAAATTATAAAATAGAGAATGGGAATAAGTAAAACAGATGAAATATGTAAATAACAATACAGATTAAATTGTCATGTGTCTAGTAGAATGATTAAGCTATCCCTTATGTGCATAAGATGTAATTTAGCTCTGATGGTGCAATATACACAACATTATAGATTCAATATTTAATTTTTTAAGTAACTATTAAAATATTTTGGAAAGTAAAATACATAATTTATATTAAATACCTGTCATTAACGAAGGTCCACGCCATTTGTACCATTTTCTGTAACTTAGCTTTATCACCTTTCAGGCACTTGGCATATTTCAGCAGATATCCATAAGGGTGCTCCACTTGCAAGTCAAATTTGATCGTCTGCAGCAGGATTCGCTCCAAAGTCATCACTTCTTCCTTAGGATCATCACCAAACGTCGCGAATTTCTGCTCGGTAAGCAAAGACTTGGCCACTTTGATTATATCTTTACACTTCTTTGGAGTCTCCTCAACTTTTCCCGCCAGAAACAAACAGCAACACGCGGTTATATACCTAGGGAATGTCCTGAACGAATGGAACATGTAGAACCGATGAAAATAAACAACACCAGTGGCAACTGTATTATAACCTAAGTCCATCTTCGAACCAGTGTCAATGATGAATCTCGCGCCCTCCTTACGGTAGCGGTTCTCTGTCTCATTGTTGATTGCATCTCGAAATGACGGCGTGTTCTGTAGATCTTTCTTATCATAATACCAGTAAGGCATAATTAAAACTAACTATAATAAAAATATCAATACACCGTCGCTAACCTCTACCATTAATATGTCATTTATAATTTTTGACAGCTAGGCTAGTAGAGCTACATGACAGCAGAGTGTATAACGCGGAAAAATTACATGGGCGCAATAAGCTTAAAGAAGCTTACAAAACAAGTGTTCATTATTCATTGAACGAATAATAAAAACTTCAACACGACATATCTACATACATTTTATTGCCTTAACCCTGATTTCGAGCTAGCCAATACGTTGAAATTAAAAGTCTTATAATTTTATTTCAACTGCTAAAATTAAAAAAGAAATGTGTATATGTAGTTGTTACGATTTATATTGCAGAGAACGATTGCCGGGAATAAAAACAAAACTTCCGGAAAATCTCTCTCATCACCACATGTTCCCGGTTGTGTTCACGGTTATGAAGCCGCGAAGCCTAAACCATACAATTTTGAAGATTCTACTGTGCTTTTACAACCCGCCTAAACTATAAAATTTGGAAGATTCGGCTTCGCATAATAGGGCTCTTCTCTATCCTGTGCTATTTTCTCGGAGTAAAAAAGAGGGCATGAGATGTTAATAATGAATATATCCACTAAATATGAACAATACAATCAAATACCTACAAAAAGATACTTACATAAGCATCATCAATGATTCAATACATTTCGCTACACAAATGCAAGGCTATCTTATTTCATTGAAGTAAAGTATACTAATACATAACTGGCGTATTAAATTATTATTTTTTATAACCTATTCATGCATTTATCTGCGAATGTAATTAACATCGCTAACTTATAATCATATCATACCACACCGTCAAAATTATCTTATCTGCAAAAATTGTTGTTTTGATTTCTTTGTTACTACTTAAGTACCTATCTTGAAAAATGTTATCGTCATGGGGCCTATTAAAATCTGGCTGATATTTTTCCTAAATTTATTTGTATACATCTTTTGAATGGAAACTATTTGTATGCATTGAGATAAAGAATAGGTAATTAAATAGACTTCATCGGAAATCAGCCTAGAAAAAAAATATTTACATTATGTAATGTGAAATAAAACGTGCAGTCGCATCAGCTATAATCAAATACAGATTAGTTTGATAATAGCCGACCCGAACGAAAGGCCGCGCTCCTTATCTTACTTGCTAATATAGAATACAGTATTTACAGAAAATACCAGTTGCGTCAGGCGCGCCGTCACAGCATGGCGCTCCGCAACGGTTCTAGGCTGCTCAAGCTACAAGTCCTGCGACAATCTGTCAGGGTAGGTCTCTTCACAAAACCAGTTGTGAAAAGCAGTTTATTTTCGTGTGTTATCAAGAAAGTATATGATAATATCATGCCATGGGTGAATATTTTAGTTTACCGGATACTATGTCAGTGAAACGTATGGTGCATAAAGTTTTAAAGTTATATGTACAGTTAATTATTATTACTTATTTACTACTGCGGTTGGTGAATGAAAGAGATATAACTTCAAGTTGTAAACGTCGTTAACCTATTTCAATTTGTGAATGAACAGGGTAGATGTAAAAAGTAAAAACTTTGTTTCTTCCTTAAAACAGGCATTTAATCAATTATGATATTAAATGAAATCAGGAAAATGGTTATCTCACGTCATGCTCATAATTATTTAATACTTATTTTTGTTTACACGGTTTCAGCTTCTCTCAACTCAATACATTCCAAACATTTCTCAAAATGGCGGGAAAAATGCCGAATTTCCGGGAGTTAAAGCTCCTTACGTAACGGAGATGAAATTCCTGAATGAGACCAGCTACGATCCTATCCCCATTTATAGGGTGGTGGACAACAACGGAGCAGTCATAGATAGCAGAGAGGATCCCAACTTGGATAAAAATACCTTACTGAACATGTACAAGACCATGGTGCAGTTAAGTCAGATGGACAAGATTTTGTACGAGTCTCAGAGGTAAATACAACAGAAATTAAAATATTTTTTTTTTAGAGAAATACTTTTTTTTATTTTTATATTAGGGCAAATCACACAGATTGAGCTAGCCCCAAAGTAAGTTCGAGACTTGTGTTATGGGATGCTAACTCAACGATACTATATTTTATAACAAATATATATATATAGATAAACATCCAAGACCCGGGCCAATCAGAAAAAGATCATTTTCCATCATGACCCGACCGGGGCTCGAACCCGGGACCTTTTGTAACTCAAATTTCAGAAATCAATTAAAATTGCTAGTTACTACTACTTTTGTAGCTTTGAGAACAAATATTCCGCAATTTATGACTTGGTGTACTCTTCTTCATTGGCCCTTAAGTAGTTACTGTTTTCTTTTTTCAGACAAGGCCGTATTTCCTTTTACATGACCAACTACGGCGAAGAAGGTATACATGTCGGGTCTGCTGCAGCTTTAACTCCAAAAGACTTGATCTTTGCTCAATACCGAGAAGTCGGGGTTTTGTTATACCGAGGAATGACGGTTACGGAGTTGATTAACCAGTGCTATGGGAATGACGAGGACCCTGGCAGAGGGAGGCAGATGCCAGTCCATTATGGTAGCAAGCAGCATAACATTGCGACCATTTCCAGTCCTTTAGGTAGTTTTATTCTATATTTTTTGTATCTCTGTGCCTAGAATAGTATCATCTGAACTGTCCCCTATTGATTATTATTTTCTTAAACCACTTCCATTCTCTCTTCTCTCTGTAGGAGCATCACATAATGTTCATGAGTACCTTCAAATTCCACTCTTCTGTCCATCAATATTTTTCTGACCCCAATTTGTAGTGACACTGTAGGTTTTCTGAATTATAACCAAGATGAACAACGATTTCTAAAGGTTTTCAAACGTGTACTTCCAGCAACGCAGATGCCCCAGGCAGTAGGAGCAGCTTATGCTATGAAGAGACGGCCCAACAACGACGGCTGTGTCATCTGCTACTTCGGAGATGGTGCCGCCTCGGAGGGTGACGCTCACGCAGCCTTCAACTTTGCGGCTACCCTCGACTGCCCTATCATTTTTTTGTGGTAATTTTATAACTTGGAAACAGTAACTAGTTCAAATATTATTAGGTACCTAAGTATATTTAGCCAAAAAATGCATCAGAACATTGAAACATTGATGATGGATGGGTTTTGCCATTTACTTTTTGTATTTCACACAATAGCTGATCCTCACGACTACGTTTACTTAAATAAATTCTATAGCATTTGATTGAAGTTTGCAATCACACATACGGGTTGTGGACGGGTCTTACTAGGTACTCAACCAACGTTTTTCGATCCAAATATTAAATATGGACCTTTTTATAGTTATTATTATTTATCAGCAGAAACAACGGCTACGCAATCTCGACGCCGACGAGTGAGCAGTACCGCGGCGACGGCATTGGAGCCCGAGGCCCGGCCATGGGGATCCACACCGTTCGCGTAGATGGAACTGATGTCTTTGCGATGTACAACGCCGTCAGTAAGGCGCGACAATTAGCCATTGACCACAATAAACCTGTTCTTATTGAAGCCATGTCTTACAGGTAAACTTAATATATCATTTGACTGACTACCACCTAATGTCAGCTATACACTATAGCTGTTAGCAATAACACATTCGAAAAGAAAAAACTATCGCTGAACTTTGACGGGTTTGGCATTCATTGCTGGTTTCTCACTGTGAGCAAGAAATGATCTTATATAAACTACGCAATATTCATCTGTCAAGCTCAATATTTTTTTATACATTTCAGAGTTGGCCATCATTCCACTTCAGATGACAGCAGTGCATATAGATCTTTAGAAGAAATTGATAAATGGACTAAAGATGAGAGCCCTTTATCCAAACTAAGACTTTATATTGAGAAAAAAGGTAAATAATTATACTTTAAATACACCCATATGTTCATTTTTTTTTCTAAACTCAAAATATTTATGCGGCTTACAGGTTTATGGGATGAAGAGGCTGATAAAGAATGGGCAAAAGAGTGCCGTAACACAGTTGTGAGAACTATGCAAGAAGCGGAGAAAAAGAAGAAACCCCATTGGAAAGAAATGCTTGAAGATGTTTATTATGACATGCCACCGAGAATTCAGTAAGATTGTTTTTGTATTTCAAAATCTTTGGGCCTGTTTCTTCACTCTCTGATATTATATTGTAATCTGACAAATAAACTAACTACTAGATACATATGCCTGATGTGATTGGCCAGTTAGCCCTATTCAACACTAGTGAAATATTTTTTACGCTGTTTCGTATCGACTACCCGATAATTTATCAGCAAGCGATGAAACACATTCTTATGATCTTAAATATAGGGTCAATGTAAAGATCGTTGGCAATCCTATTGTAACCATTTTAATCTTCTTGTTATCATGTTTATGGATTATTTAATAGTAATTTATTATTTTTTTCTTTTAAGGAAACAAATGCAACAAATGGAAAATCACCTGAAAAAATACGGCGAACATTACCCATTGAATCAACATAAAACCGAATAGATTATTTACATTAAATACTTTATTAAATAAATACATAAATAATAAAAGTACTTCAGTATCTTTTATTTTCCAAGATCTCCAATACTAGGCAAAGCGATCACCGTAGTTTTATTTACTCAATAAAATAAAACTACTTGAAAAATTGTAAAAGTTATATGGCAACTTTTATATAAATAAAAAAAAACAACAGTGAAGTTGAGCGATTTATTTTTGACATTGAATTGACAATTGTGACAAATCGTTGAATGACGTTTCGCACATTGTATACTATATTTATTTAAAATATTTTATTATTTAACATTTTACATATTATTCTGTGTATTTCAAAATTCATTATGTCGTCCTTAATGGTTCGCACAGATGTAACAGCAGTTAAACTACACAGAAATGTAATTCTTGCCGGTAAGTAATCATAACCTATGAAGTTTACTTCATAACATTTCCCATTATCATCTATCTATACGTATTTGCAATTTTTCAGGCATTGGTAGTTACTTGAATGTATTCAGCATGAAACCCAGTAATTTATTTCAAAGATTACACTGTTTAAATGGTCAAAAAATATATGGAATCATACCCTCATTTGATTCAAATAAAATTATTGTTTATGGGGGTAAGCAGTTTACTATAGTATCTGAACGTGCAAAATTTGAGAGGGTAATGGATCCTATAGTATGTGATGACTGGCTACACTCTGGTATATGGGTCACTGTTGATGAAATGGCTTTGTTGACTGCACATAGTGTTGTTCAGGTAAGCTAGCTATTTTTTCTGTCAGTTCTGTTTCTGAGTCGCCTAGTTTGTTATAGAATTAGTCTAAAGACAAAGATCTAAGAGTGATTTGTAAACCAGAGAAATACCTAATACAAGTCATCCCCTTGTGTATTTATTTACTAAACTGCCTGATAATAAAAATCTGTACACAAATATTTTTAAACTATTTGCACACATTCTGTGCATATTATTTTCATAACTATTTGAAGCATT
Organism: Plodia interpunctella; assembly: GCF_027563975.2. Lineage (NCBI taxonomy): Eukaryota > Metazoa > Arthropoda > Insecta > Lepidoptera > Pyralidae > Plodia > Plodia interpunctella. Next base: position 542,468 of record NC_071301.1, read on the forward strand.
TACCACTTCAAACACATTATCCCTCTCTAAAGGATACTTGCTTTAACTTATTAATGAATAAGAGGATGTGTTCAAATAATGTTAATCAATTTTTAAGCTTTGTTATATTTAAATAAACATTGATATGTTTACCAAATTCACATAAGCAATCATTTTATTGCAGTTTTAATTCATCAGTGACATAATTTGATTCAAATATTTCTAGGTGTGGGACACAAAAACAGGCATATTGCAGACCAAACATGCAAGCAAGGAGAACTCTATCTTATATAGTGGCACTATCCAGCGGTTGCAGGATGACTTGTTGGTGTTAGCTGGAACTGTCTTTTCTGAGGTCATCATACATAGCTGTAAGACTGCAAAGGCCTTGCATTATTTGAAGGGACACAAGGTGAGTTAGCTGTTTTTACTTATTTAATTTGCCTGTTATAAAGATATGAAATGTAATTCCTGATCCTCATGGATATTGCCATGTAATTAAATTTGGTATCAAATGATTTATTTGGACCAATAAATGTAGGATCTAGTCAATTAAAATATACTTGATTAACATTTTACTTTTTACAAACATTTTTTTTTCTGATTTTGCATGTAGGTATCATGTTTCTGATTTTTTACAAGCCTATTTTGTATACCATTGCTGGGCAAGGGCTGATTTATGTCATTTTTATTATTCCAGGGTGTAATATTCTCAATATCTTGCAATTCAAAAAATGGTATAATAGTAACTACATCCGATGATAGATCTGTCTGTATTTGGAGCATAAGCAATATGAACTCAATGGCTAAATTAGCTCATGATACCATAGAGTTCTGGCAGCGAGCAAACATAGTCTGTTCTCATAAAGTTTATGGCCACACAGCCAGGGTCATGAGAAGTTGCATCACGAAAAATGTACTGGTGTCAGTAGGTGAAGATTCTGCTATATGTTTTTGGAGTTTTGATGGGAAGTTGTTAAAAAAGATTGTGAGTCACCAAAATAGTGGTGTTTGGTCTGTGAATGCTGATGATGAACATTTAGTAACAGGTGGAGGTGATGGCAGTGTGATCATTCACCCTCTATCAACAGCAACTGATCATGGAGAGAATATTGTTTTAAATATAGCTGAGGGTACACCAAAGAAAATAGTTTTTACTGCTAGAAGGAATATAATCATATTGAATGACACTGATGATTTAATTCATTATGATGTTAAGAATGAAGTCAAAGCTATTTATAATTTAAAACACGAATCTAGTTATAAGTTAATCAGCTTATCGTCTTGTAAACAAATGGTAGCAGTAGCAGATATGAGTGGAAACTTGGATGTTTTTGTAGAAAATTGTAAAGCTGCAGCAACTTTACTAAATATCATAAATTGCAAATTAGATTTTGGCAAAGTGCTGTCATTACATTGGGCTGGTAACAGACATTTAATTTTAGGGTGCGAATGGGGATTATTAAAGCTTTTGGCATGTAATGGAAATAAAATAGAAGAATTTGCAGAATTTTTTCTTCCAGTGTGCAAAGAAAGATGGCTGACAGCTTGTAACATTGATTCTACTGGCACTGTGATCATTGTTGGTGACAGATGTGGGAATATTCATGTGTATAAAAGAGGAATTAAATCTCCTTTTAAAACTTTTAATAAGGTTCATGGAAGATATGGTCCTACTTCAATTGTGGTGAAGAAAGATGGATTTGTCAGTACTGGTCGAGATGGCAGTATAAAATACTTTGATGTAACTAATCAAGAGAAGTTTGTAGCAAACTATATGAATAGTAAAGATCTAGAATTCCAGTGGGTTGAAAAATTCATAGACAAGGATGGGAATATGATCTGTGGCTTTCATGAGAGAGTGTTTGTTATCTATGATTTGAAGACTAACAGCAAGTTATTAGATGTAGCATGTGGAGGAGGACATAGATCATGGGATGTAGTCAGATATATTGAGAAAGTAAATGGTAATTTTGATGAGTGTATAAAATTTATGTATGTAAAGAATTTAGATATACACATACACACTTTTCAGCTAAGCAAAACTGTTTCGACTAATATTGTAAGTGGGTCACATTGCAAAGAGATTAATTGTTTAGAAATTGTAAGAATTGATTCATGTAATTTTTGTATTTCTGGAGGAGAAGATACAACTTTGAGGATATCGTCAATGGAAGATTTAGATTTGCAAGATAGAGTGATTTACAAACATTTATCTAATGTAAGAACAGTGAAAGCTAAATGTTTAGGACATAATAAGTATATTTTAATTTCTGCGGGAGGTAGAGCTCAAATATGTATAAAAATATTAAACTTTATCAAAGAAACTAACGAAGTCATTGTTAAATCACAAAATTTGATTGATTTCATGATCAAGGGTCCTGAAAAAGAGAGGAAAGGGAAACAATCATGGAAAAACTGTACCATAGATTTCGATCCAGAGACAAGAATAATGGCTATAGACTTATTGCAAATAGACGAAGATAACTTTGTAATTTTTGCTGGATGTTCCGACGCGTTGCTTAGAATTTTCAAGTTGAATATTAAAAATGCTGATTTCAAACATGTCAAAGACTTTAAAAATCATAAAACTTGTATATTGAAAACCAGATATTTCAAATTTAATGATGAAAATCTTTTATTTACTTGTTCCACAAGAGGTGAAGTTATTATTTGGAATGTAATTTTAAAGTATGAACAAATAGATATTGAACCTGTATTCAATATTTATACTAACAAATCTGGAATAAACAGTGTTGATATTAGAATTATATCAGAAACACATTTCTTATTAGCGACTGGTGGCGACGACAATACAATACATCTAAATCTTCTTAAAATTGCTCAAAATTACAGAATGGAATTCGAAATTTGTAATAAATTGTCTATGGATAGTGTTCATTGTTCACAAATCACTGGTTTGATATTATTGGATAATATTTTAATGTCTGCGTCAGTAGACCAAAGAGTTACATTGTTTAAATGGTCTGTAAAAGATGATGTGTTAAATACTGAGTACGTATCTCAAACTTACAGCGATGTTTCCGATATACAGGGCATGGATCTTGTAGATTATTCAAAGTAAGTATATTTTATTTGGTTTAGTTTTAGTTTTTTTTTTTTTTTTCATAAAATGGGACACTCTAAAATACATAAATGGGACTACTCTCCAGATATAGGTTGGGTGTCGTACTAGGTGACTAAGGGATAAAATGCCTAGCTGGCTGAGAGGCAGTTCAATTTCTTTTGTGTAACCTCGAATTTTTCATAGTCTCAATCTATACTATTATTATAAAAAGGTAAGCGTTTGTGAGTTTGTATGTTTGAGGCTGGTAATCTCCGAGACTACTGAACCGATTTCAAAAATTCTTTCACCATAAGAAAGGTACATATATAGGTATATACATTATCTCAAAATTCCCACGGATGCGAAGCAGCCGTCAACATCTAGACTGAAATAAAAAAAAAACTTAAAGCTGTTTTTATTTCCAGCAAAAGCGTTATTATCTGCGTATTCGGCAAAGGCGTGGAGCTGATCGAGATGGCGCTGCCTGGCTGAAAGATTATTGTGTTGAAAACAATGGAGTGGATTACATAAGCAACCTTCGGCATATTATACGTGAGTCTATAAAAATATTCTTACTGTATTTGTCATCGTAATCTATGTTTTACGTTTAAAATTGTTGTTAGTTTGTAGTGTTATAGGCTTCAGTGGTATGCGAATATAATGTATTAAACAAAATATTTCTAAAGTGTTACAGAAGTAAACTGTAACGCTTTCAATCTGTTTTAACTAAAAAAAATGTAAAAACACAAATCAGTTTTAAAATGATTATAGAACAGATTTATCGTGTTGCATTTTTTAATGAAAATGTGTTACGCTTATTACATTGATTATTGAGTCTCTGATTTTTATTTTGAAAAATTTATATCCAAATTAATATAAATAGGGGGGTGAAAGTTTGTATGAAAATCATGTGCGTTCAACTTTCGCAAAGAAATTTGCGGGCGAAGCCGCGGGCAATAGCTAGTCATATCTATAAATTCGTCATACGAGTATTTTGATATTATTGCTGTTATCTAATCTAAAGACGTATCACAACACACAGGATGTTTGTTCGAACATCGAATGAATGTTGTTAATGTTGTAACGTAAATATAATGTCATTATTATTATAGTGAATTCAATCAGTTTTGATGATCACTACATTTTATAAAACAAAAATCTCCGCCGCGTCTATCTGTCCGTCTGTTCGTGATTATTTATCAAGTATCACTGAAGATCAGCGTCATGGCTCTTCGTCACGGCACAAGCTGAGTGCCCTTTTGTAGCATATTTAATGTACCTTTGTAATATTAACATTTGGTTCATTTCCTGTGATGTACATTAGTATGTTGTGAATAAGTTTATTTCTATTTCTATTAAATTTCACCCGAGCAAAGCTGGGACGCGGGTGTAGGTACTTTGTTTTTTATAATACGTTACACCGCTCGCGAAATTTATTTCACAGCTGCGTGATATGGCTATAAAAATATAAAATACATATATACAATAGTGTTTAAGAGGCTATCACCCTGTATATCATATCAGTGAACATAAAACACGTTACGTTTGTGAAGCACCTGAGGCGTGGAACATCGAAGAACGTGATGTCTTTACAATTTATTATTGAGCTACTCTGTGACGTTGTATATTTTTTGACATAGTAACCTTTCTTATCGTGCGAGTTGTAACTAACACTGGTGTCTGATATTGTACAAGTCACCTAAAGGCATCTGACATGACTTGAGGTATAGCGCTATCAAATTTGTCGATTTAAATAATGTATATGTTTTAGTCCGGTCTCTACACAAAATTTCATCAATAAAGTCGTTTGATCGTTGAAGCGCATATTTTAATGTTTCTTCTCAACAAAACTAATCACGTCTCCATCCTTTCCTGGGTAGACAGAGCCCCACGTGATTACATTCAAAAGTTTTAGCTATTATGTCATTTAAATATAAGAGAGAAAATCCTTTAGCGAAATCAATCAATCAATTTATTTATATAGAAATAAAAATCAGTCCTACAGTTTTACACTAGCACGGAGAGCAGCGGCTGAAGGTCATTACCCCATGTTGCCAATGCAATTTAGAATGCAAAATGTGAATATTGTTTTAAATTTTTTGTGAAAATGAAAGACTTTACTATTATTGATATCACTTAAAACACTTAAAAACCTTAAAAACCTATTCACATCTTCAGAGATTAGATACGTACGGTTTATGAGTATATGACGGTATAAAGGTTTACACATATTGTCAGTTCGCAGCATCGTGTTTATTGTGAAACTTATAAAATACCCTATTAGTTGTTGTTAATTGGCAATTGTGCGCGGATTGTGAGTACGAATTGTTGTACAGATATTTGAATTGTTAAGTGGATGTAAGTTTTCGGTTGCTTTTTAATTATTTCGGATTTATTTCATTTCTTTAAACGTGGTAATATATCTACGAGAAATATTTGTGTTTTATGATGGTAGCTATTGCCCGCGGCAGAAACTCCAGCTCTCAAACTATATATCCATACCAAAAATCACCTCAATCCGTTGCCTCCGTTTTGACGTAAAAGACGGACAAGCAAACACATTTAACATATTAAGTATTATTAGATTATTAAACAAATACGATAGCAATATTTTATATTTAAACTAGCAAGCCGTCCCGGCTTCTCTCGGGTAGAAACATAATAATTACACACCTTTCTCAGTAATTACGCTGTCTATTGGTGAATAGTGACCGCATGAAAATCCGTGCAGTAGTTTAGTTAGAATATAACCTGGAATACACATAGAATAGGATACTTTTTATTCCCACGGCAGCGAAGCCTCCGGGCGCAGCTAGTTATATACAGGTTACTGGTATCTAAAGCATAACCTTCCAAAGGCACATAAGGTACACAGAGACTAACATCTTTTGGTTCTATGACTTTTATCTAAACGTAATAAATTGGTGATTTCACAAGCGTTTGAATGCGGCGTGTAGCGTTTCATTAGTGTCCGACATTTTTCTTGAATAAAGTTTTTTTTTAAATTAAAAATTTATAAAAATAACATTGTACCAGTACTTTACTTATGATTGATTACTGTGTAATGTACAATTTAATAAACACTAATGAGAGCCCGCGGCGGAGTTCACAACGCTCGTGAAATTCACCCACAGAGTTAAGATGTGTAGAATCAAAAATTAGATTGCTTTTTTATATGAAAAAAAAAAAACTAAGAATCACGAAAAGTCATAAAATAAAAGTTGCTAGTTTTGATGTACCCAAATGGTCGTTAGGTTTTGCGTTTGTTGCCAGTAACCCTGTATATAGATTTGAATCACAGATGGCGCCAACACTGAAGAAGGTGGTGGAAGCGGTGACCCTGGGCGAGGGCCCGCACTGGGCCCACGAGGAGCAAGTGCTGTACTTCGTCAGCACGTACGACCGCTCCATACACCGGTACGACCCGGCGACCGGCGCTCACACCAGTTGCGAGATGGGTGGGTGTCTCTTATCGAGGTTATTGTTGCTGACACTGGTGTCAAGTTATTTAAGACGCCTAAGTATGGTTCTCAGAGCGTTTCGACCGCTGCGGCCACGCTGTTATTACGATCCGTCAAGTTTCTTGAGGATGGAATAATTTACAAAATCGATCTGAATGATTATTCATAAAATTGACATTACCACAGTACAGATTAATTATTTTGAAGTCAGATAGCAAAACTAATTCTTGTCTTCGTTAAAATTTTGAAATACAAATTTTCAAATTTCGCAGCGGTCGAAACGCCCCCTGAGAAACACCTCTAAAGCCACACATAGCTGTTTCATAATTCGTTATCAAATAGTACTGTTTTATCCTTTTTTTTCCATAACCACAAACGAAAACGTTAAAATGTTCAGCAATTTTATATGGAGGCGTGTGGTTTGCGCCCTGCAATAGCATCATTCCATACACAGTTACCGTCATCATCGTTCCATCCTAGCTAAATATTATAAATTTGAAAGTTACAAAGACACATGTCTTTGTAAGTATACGGAGAAGGATATGAGGGACCATCGTTGCAAAAAATAACTGTTCCCATGAGAATATCACGCGGGCAAAGTCGCGGGCTAGAACCTTTAATACAAACACGACCCAACCTGGCTTCGCACAGTTTAATAGTCTGTTTGTGTGTATAAACTTTCCTTAAAACCCGCATCAAGATCCGTTGCGTGGTCTAACAAGTTTATTTGTTAGACAATTTAAAAAGCCCCCTGAAATTCGTGTTTTTTTTAATTTGTCTAACAAATAAACTTTTCATATTCATTTCGCTACAACTTTTGATTAAAACTTGGCTAAGAACACTCGGGATAAAATTATCTATGACAAAAAAAAAACCAAACGAAAATCCGTTTGTCGTCTGTTCATCCGTTTGGGAGCTACGATGGATGCCACAGACAGATACACAGATAGACACGTTAAATATAAATAAATATATTAGGACAAATCACACAGATTGAGCTAGCCCCAAAGTAAGTTCGAGACTTGTGTTATGGGATACTAACTGAACGATACTATATTTTATAACAATACATATATAGATAAACAACCAAGACCCGGGCCAATCAGAAAAAGATCATTATCTATCATGACCCGACCGGGGATCGAACCCGGGACCTCTTGGTTCAGTGGCAAGAACTTTACCACTGCGCCACCGAGGTCGTTAAACTAATAACACCCCCCTTTTTGCGTCGGGGGTTAAAAAAAGGTTAGAAACAGACAGACGTGGCCACCCCGGCTTCGCTCGGATATAAATATAATATATTATACACCTAAACTTTCTTCAAGAAACTTTTAGTGAAAACCAAAAGGAAATCCGTGCAGTAATTTTTAATTTTATACGCCAACAAACAGACAGACAGACGCGGTAGAATACTATGTTTAATATGTAAGGATTACCGTGTTGACAGACGGTCGAACAGCCTTCATAATACCAATAGAAGGGAAGCGTCACCACTTCGCAGTGGGCGTGGAGCGGCGACTGCTGGAGGTGCACTGGGGCGGGGCTGACGACGCGGCCGCGGTGCTCAGGACCATAGCGGAGGTGGACCTCGATAACCCCACTAACAGGTTCAACGACGCTAAGGCCGACCCTAGGGGCAGACTATTCGCTGGTGAGTCATTTGTAAACTAAATTCTATAGAAATAAGTTGTAACTTTGTACTTAGTTTCCTGTTTGTAACTCTTATGTTGTGTACATAAATAAATAAATAACACAGTATTAGCGAATCCTGACTAATGTCATAAATGCGAGAGTAAGTTTGTTATTTCTTGTTCCGTTGACGTTTCAAAGTCAATGGAACCACTGAGGAAAAAAATTCTCACTTGTTCAATGGAACTATTTGCCTGTGGTACCTACTAGTGAGAATGATCCTCACGTTTTATCTACTCAATCGAAGCGGAAGGAAGCGGTGTTGGAGATTACTCCAACACCGCTTCCTTCCGCTTCGATCCACAGGCTGGCGTCGTAACCATTAGGTTACGACGCCAGCCTGTGGATCGAAAGGTCTCAGGTTCGTATCCTACTCGTGCCATATGAGTTTGTATACCAATCTGACTCGCGTATAGTAGTTTTTATAAACCATCACTCGCTTCCGGTGAAGGAAAAATCGTGAGGAAACGTGCACAGTTTAGTTCCCTAGTGTGTATGCGACTACCTGCCACTAGATGGAGGTAAAAGTCATGTCAGATGCCTTTAGGCGACTTGAATAAAATCTGACACCAGTGTTTGCAATAACACACTCGATATGATGATGATGATGATCTGCTCAACCAATCTTATTAAAATTTTGCATGCATGTTGTGTGAAATATAGAAAAGGACATCGGATACCTGTCATACCGAACAAATAAAGGTTCCTAAATAAAATAAAAAAAAAGATAAATGCAATTCAGACTCTCATTTTAGTATAATAGAAAGCAGTGAATACAATATAATTTATAATAGTTTTGGATAGATTATAATCACTATCACTACATAGTATAAAAGAAAGTCGCTTTCTCTGTCCCTATATCCCTATGTTTCTCTGTCATACATCTTTTTTAACTACATAAATAGTTTGATTCCTGAGGAAGTTTTAATTTATTAAATGTATAATTTATTAAGGTTTTATCTGAGTGAAGCAGGGACGGGCCGCTAGTTTAATATAAAAAAAATATAATAAAAAAAGCTATAGTAAATAAAAATTAATTCACTAATAAATTAACAACATTATATATCAATAAAATTACATACTCAATATGAACACAGAAGTATGTCGGCGTTTGTTGAAACAAAGATTTTATTATTGTTTTGATTTAATAAATGTTTGTATTCCAGGCACGATGGGCGGTGAGTACGCCCCGGGCAAGTTCCACCTGAAGAAAGGCAGCCTGTACCGCATCGACCCGGATGGGTCGCCGCACGTGCTCGACTCGGGCATCGACATATCCAACGGGCTCTGTTGGGATGTCGACAATAAGGCGTTCTATTTCGCAGATTCGTTCGAGTATGCCGTGAGAAGATATGACTACGATATCGAGACTGGAAACATTTGTAAGTGTCATTCATGTTTGTCTATATACTAGCGGCCCGTACCGGCTTCGCTCGGGTAAAACCACAATAAAAAAGCCTATAAATATAAATAAATAAATATATTAGGACAAATCACACAGATTGAGCTAGCCCCAAAGTAAGTTCGAGACTTGTGTTATGGGATTACTAACTCAACGATACTATATTTTATAACAAATACATATATAGATAAACATCCAAGACCCGGGCCAATCAGAAAAAGATCATTTTCCATCATGACCCGACCGGGGATCGAACCCGGGTTCTCACGGTTCAATGGCAAGAACTTTACCACTGCGCCACCGAGGTCGTCAATGTTACTCCTAAAGCTTTTGCCTGACTCTGTACCAAATTTTTCCAGTATTTTTTGAGTTAGAAATAAAAAACAAAAGTACAAATCTTTTCTTTTAGCGAATGTATATTATTTAGATAGAATACTCAAGAAATAACCATATGATTACAGCGAATCCAAAGCTGGTGTTCGTGTACAAAGAGCACGGGCTCCACGGCATCCCGGACGGCATGACCATAGACACGGAGGGCAACCTGTGGCTCGCTAACTTCGATAACTATCTTGTAACTACATTTTTCAAATTCATTATATTTTTTTTTTTTTATAAAATGACCAGGAAACTGCAAATTAATAACAAGTTGAATAAAAAGCGGGAAGCCTTTGCCCAACAGTGGGACACAACGACCACAAGCAACATAAACAAATGGTATTAAATCAAACTGTTTTGCAGGTGTTAAAAATCGATCCCAGTACTGGGACTCTCCTCGATAAGATCAAAATGCCGGCGCTGCAGGTGACGTCCGTCACATTCGGGGGCCCGTCACATGACGAGCTGTACGTGACCACGGCCCGCGTGGACCGCGGGGCGCCGCAGCCGCCGCCCGCTGGATGCACCTTCAAACTGACCGGGCTGGGAGTGAAGGGGACGGAGAATTTGAATGTGAGATTAAATTGAACATTTAATACAGTGTTTTATTCATTTTTGTTGAAGCAATGGTAGGAAATCTATACTAATATTAAAAAGAGGTAGAGTGAGTTTGTATGTTTTAGGCGGGTAATCTCAGAAACTATCATTCGCCGATTTCAAAAATAATTTCAACATTAGAAATTATTTTACATACAAAACTTAAAAATTATCGCGCCTCACTTCGATCATAAAAGAAAATATGACTGATGTGGTTTCAACCATTTGAAAAGAATTAACAAAAATGGCACAAAAATCTCTTGCACTTGAAACTGACCTCCGCCAGGACAATCAAGATGGCGGCTAGGTTAAATGTTGCCAACAATGAAATATCGCTCGGATTACTCATTTTTTAAAATTCATTTATTCATATTTCGCGTTATACCACAACAATTTCTCTGGGAAAGAATAAAAACAATAATAACTGTTTTACAAGATTATATTAAATTTTTCACAAAATACATTTTACAAAATAAATGTCATAAAATTGAATATAATCGATACAGTTTACAACTTTGGAATTATGGAACACATTAAACACGATTTTTAAAAATAACGATATATTTAAAGACTCTTTGGAAAACTGGCATCGCTTTTCGATACTCATTATAATGACAATACAACGGCTTGTAGCGATTCGATTTACTTCTGTATTGAGTCCATAAAAGAAAAAGAATTTTGTATTGTGATGTAAAAACAGCGAATCGTATTTTGTGATTTTATAATTTGACGTTGACATTGGGATATCCTTTCACCCCGAGACCGGTGACCATGAAACATGAGCCGCAAGGTGGCTTCTGTTCTTCGCCAATGGTCATACTCGCAGTCGTCACAAACAGGGTATCGAAGTTGGGACCTCCGAAAGTGCAGGACGTGACCTGCTTGGCTGGGATGTCGATTTTCCTCAGGACCTTCCCTGTGTTAGGGTCGATCTGGAGAACGCAGGAACCGTCGAAGACGCACCACCACAGGTTCCCGTCGGTGTCGATGGTGCCGCCGTCTCCGACCCCGGCAATTCCATTTTTGACGAAGTCAAAAACGTACGTCATGTTTGCTGCAAAATATGAGGCTAAATAAGTACCTATATGTAAACTGAGTCAACATGTCAAGCATGGATCTTTATGCTGCGGTAATAAGATTGAATTTGCAATGAGTTTAAATAGGTTGATGTGCTGTTCAGTTCATGGTACGCAAGCGATTTGGTTTTAATAAGTTTAGCGCTCGTAGTGACAACCTTAATTGAAAAATCTGTGTTTGTGTGCTAAAGCGCAGAGAGTTCGCCGAGTTTATACCCTTTTTGCTTTGTTGCAGCACACTAATTCGTCTGTTATTTATAAAACTAGTTTATTTCTTGTATTAATGGAATATAATTGATTGAACACACCTAAGAGTGGGTGCAATGGGTGAGGGCTCAGAGTTACGCTGAACAAAATGCCCAGCATTGATTTTCAGCCTTCACCTTCTGTGACGACACGCCTTACTATTTGTAGCAATACAGATTAACGTATTTTTATCTCTATGTGGAATAAAATTAATGAACCTATTAATTAAACTTGAAACAATTCACGCAATGAAATATAGCTAATGTTGAACGTTTCCGTCACACAGACATAAGAGAAAAATAATTACCGAATGCTAAAAATATCCAAAAACAAGTGACTTACAAATGTTGCCAGTGTCGGGATCCCAGTCGTACTTCCTTATGTGTTTGTCCATGGAGTCCACGTAGTACATGGCTCTGTTGCGCTCGTCCCAGGCGAGCCCGTTGGAGATGCCGACGCGCGCGGCGAGCGTGCGCGCGCGCGCGCTCGCGCGCTCCAGCACGAACAGCGACCCGGCCTCTTGCACGAACACGCCGGGGGGCTCCTCGTGGCCCATGGTTCCTGGGGACGGTTTTTATCGTAATGTTCAAAAATTTATTTGTTTCTACCATTATCATTAAAAACGTGCATTCTGAAGTGTATCTTAGGCACAATGATTATTTACATAACACTACCGAGTTTCTGCTTGTACTCGTATGTGCGATAATTGAAAGAAAGTGACAGGTGGTTCTTAAAATTAAAGTTCTGCATGCCGCGCTGTTATGCATGTAGAAAAGATAAGGAAGAAAATGAAATTTATTGAATTTAAAACAATACTCTATGAAACGCGTAAACATTTATTTATTTATCTGCAGGGGTAACATTTATTATTTTCCCAGAATTATTCTTCGGAGGTAGTAGGCCTATTGGGTGCTAAGGAGGTTTTACCTTAGTACCCAATAGGCTAGAATACTCTCTAGGCCCGAAACTGTAGTAAGTAGTATGTAAATTTATTTCCAGAATAGTCCAGTCTAACCAGTAGTCGTTACGAAACTCTAGCAGTTTGTAGCTTTGATAAATATTATATATGACGTGAAAAAGTGCCTGTGAATATCTAATTTCGGAATAATTTTTTTGACTGGCCACGACCACCCTCAGCTCCGAAGAATACGACAATGAGATCTCTACCTGCATAAAGCCTTCCTCTAGGATCAGCCTTGCCATCATTGAGCCTGTTCTTGGTCTGCTGGTCCACCTCACACAGTTCCTTCAACAGCTTCGCCTCGCTGTTGTTCTTGCCGTCCCACTGCACCAGCAGGAACTTCAGCTCGACTCCGACCACGAACTGGTCGGTCCTGCCCTCCACTGGCACGATAAAGCCGACGCGACCGTCTGAAATTGTGGTATTTATATTTATGTGATTTAAGATGACGAGATTAACAATTTTTAAACGGGAACAAATTCAAGCAATTTAGTTACCAAGTAATAACTTTTACATAAACAGATATTAGTTTTATTAATAAGTGGGCTATTGGTCCATATGTATAGCTTATTGTATTTTTTTTTTATATTTCATTTATTTATTTTTCCCACTTTTCGCACTCTTGTAAATAAAAAATATAAATAGAAATAATTCGAATAATAGTTAAAATAATAATAATTAATAACTGTATATTCTTTCATGACATAAAAAAGGATATCCGCCGATGAAGACCCAAGCTACCGACGGTCAGAACTCCAGTGGAATCTCCTATTGTTTTTTTTCTAGACTACTAAGCAGGCTGTTTGCGTGGTTAGTTGCATAAAAAAATAATCAAATAGCCACAATTTGTCGTTAATTTGCAAATTTTACTCACTGAGTTTAGTCCTGGTGTGTTCCTTGGTGGCCGGCACGTACTTGTGTATAGTTTGCTCGTGGATGCTGACGAAGTACAGCGCTTGCACTCGCTCGTCCCAGTGCGGGCCCTCGCCCAGCACCACGGGCTCCGTGATCTTTGTTACTTTGTGGGACATCTGCAATTGTTATGTGAACAATATGTACAAAAGATATTTAATTTCAAGATAAAAAGTACATATTAAATGTTCATAGTTTTATGGGTAGTTTTTGCGAGATAATTTTTGCGTAATGCCAATTTCTCAAACGTTAAAAAAGTCTAAAATTTGACAATAGCTGCTCACCAAGGACATCGAAGTTGTCTGTTCGGCTATCATGAGAATATTTCATCCGTCAAGTTATGAATCTCTTCACAAGGGTGCGTAATTCGAGTGCATTTGTCTAATTCCACTCGATTGTCCTTGAAGCGGTCATTTCATCCGTGATAACGCGCAATCAAGTGCTTCGAAGTACAATAGCGAACAGAAACAATAATATTTATGCATCGCGCGGATGTAGCGCAAGCAACTGCATAGGACAAATGGAGTATAGATAGGACAAACATGCTATATGCTACGCTTTATTTAGGCCTGTCCTGTTCAGTCTCTCAAAATTAACGGGAAAAGCTGATTACGATTTTAAGTTACTTCATAAGACGCGTTCATTGTGCGTGTCGCGTCGCAACCAATGGTCGCAACACGCTTGGCGTAATTTATATTTTTGAATGAAGAAATGTATAATCAAACAGTGGAAAATTTGGTTAAATACCTCCACTACGCCTATATTTGATTATGTAGATAAAAAAGATAGCGTTACATTGATTTGCTATCGTCAGAATCATCAATCGACAACAGTATTTTTACGTGATAATGGCTTTTTAACATAGATAGTTTATCTATCTTATCCAACAAAAATCTTATCCTTAGAGAATGAAACAATTACGGTGCATCTACTTAATTATTTAACAAGATAAAGCGATTATAACATAATTATAGGTAGTTGAGCATTATCCAACAATAACCAACTTAGCTTGCTAAAATGTTTTTGTTGTTTTTTTCCAAATTTAGTTACCTACATATGAGTGCTTTTAATGGAAATTCCCAATATTATTATTTTTTTCATAAAATATTTTGAGTTAAACAAAGTGTACCTACCTCAATATCCTGGCATAGAGTTATTTCGAAATTATATAAACAGAGTAGCAATAAATTATACATTTTCATAAACTATCAATAATCTAACAAATGTTACGAAGCGCGGTAAATCGGACCAAATAAAAATATTCAACATGAAAGTCGCTCACCAAAAATAATAATGAAGAATGGGAGAGGCAGACCTAATTATTCCTGAATAGGTAAAAAACAACTAGTTTGTTTGTTACCTACTCACGCTTTATGTCACTCAAATAAGTACTAGTTTATACGACAGGAGATGGGCCGGGAAGGACTATTGCCATAAGTTATAAGTTACCATTCATATCGAGAAAAAAAAAATAGTTCCCGTGGTAGCTTTTGCCCGCAAGTGAATTCACTCGGGCGACGCCGCGGCCAAAAGCTAGTAAAGAATAAATTAAAAACAAACATTGTACGATTATGGCAAATTTTATTTGTGTTTTAGTAGTTCAAGCTCTTAAACCATTTTATGGATAAATCATGCGATTACCTCATTACTATCCATGATTTTAATTTCTTTAATGAGTTAGGAAAAGAGTAATTATTAACTAACTTTAATTTATTAACAGGTCTTCAATCAAAAGAATTTATCAGTTTAGTTAAGATTTTCTACAAAATTACGTAAAATTTTAAAGCATAAAGATATTTATCTAATGAACAACTACATAAATAAAGTTCGATTTTAATGTTAAGATTTTTCTAATTTTTTTAGCATAAACTGATAGTATTTTTCACATTTTATATTATTGAAAAGTTCATATGCCCCGCGTGGAACTAATATTTTTAAAAAGTTATCACACGCAAGTAGATACCTTAATTAATATACAAACTCATAAACAGATTAAAACTAAACACGAAACATCCCAAAAACAAAACGATAAACTATATTTTACTGGTCGAAATAAATAACAAATACATCTGGAAAACATTTTCCTAATCTCCAATCGGTCATGAACTTTTAGTGAATCAAACATAGAATAAAAATAAAAACATAACCTAAAAATTATGCAATCTTTTTATCTTACCTTACTTGACCAGCGTCGAGCGTCGAGTAACAGCGGCCGGTGATCGACAGGCTATCTATATGCCCAAATTGACGGGTATTTATTCCGATAAGTGAAACTATTGTACTAAGGAGAGATAACAAATCATCTCTTGTAGCCTTTACAAGAGTTTATAGATGGGCGTTAATGAAATAAAGAATTATTTAACACATCTTATGAACGAATGATTTAACTTGGTTCGACATTAGCTGGATTTCAATGGGATTTACTCATTCAATATACGCCTGATTCACATTACTAGCAAATTCACGTACGTACTTTGAAAAATACTTGCAATCTTAATTTCTATCAGAACTTGTACCGTCGAAAATGTCTGGTCTGATTAGGCAGCTAATTGGCTTAAAACACGTCCACTGTTAGGCAAAGCTCATAGCTTCCCGCCGAATGTTTCAAAATAATTAAAATATGTATTGGTCTCGACCTGGCGATGGTCCGATCGGTTATTCTTATTCCTAGCGTTCGTAGCCATTATGTAGAACACACACGACGTCCTGAACAATATGGATAGTGGTATTACCATTGCCTTCTCCATTTCACACAAAACTTAGAAATCATAGCGTGCTAGTGCTAGCTTAAGAGTAGATAAGTATCGTTGTTTCCCAACGTGCCCAGAGAGCGTGGACTGTACAATTTGTTTTTTATTTTATTATAGGTTTAGTTTCTTCATTTAATGTTTCTAAAGTATGGCCGATCTAACAACCAACTATTGTATGAGTCGTTAGTTGAGGAATGAACGTTATGACCTTACAGACAGGCATCGATTGACCAGAACAACTATTCATTCAACGACAAAGTTTCAATTGCGCTGGAGTACTATAAACAAATGCCTACTGTTTGTCATTCACTCAGATAAAACTGATTAAGTATAATGCTGTGGTTATATCTGTTTTGGCAAAGGAAATATGTCCTCAAGGAGTCTTTCAAACGGTTGTTTGAAGTGCCTACTCGATTAGGTTTTTCAAGTGTTCAGATAAGATAAAGGGTTTGAATAGTAAGTTTTACAAATTGCCGATTTTTGATACCAAATGCTTCCACTGCGTCAACCAGGTGCAAGCAGATGAGATGGATCATGTCCGTTGTTATAAATCTGAAGTGCTAAAGAGATGGAATGTGTCGGTTGCCGATAGTTTATGTATAGATAGTGATTACAATCCGTCACAAGGTTTTTGGCTCGTGTTTTAATCGTCGATTGATTATTATTTTTGTATTCCTAATGCTAACACTATATGGGCAATGACTGAAATATAAGATTCTTCTTTATTTGTAACATCAAGATAATAGACCTGCCCTTTCTGCATTTTACTTTCTTTTGTATTGTGTGTGCCTTTTGTGGTAGAAATAAACAATTTTTATCTATTTAAAATAACAATTACAGTCGAATCTTCAAAATGAAAACCCGAAAAAGCGAGGGAAAGAGGCCTCTATTAGATATTAGACTTATATGAGACAAAACTCTCTTTATAATTGAATACATAGGTACACTTTTGATTTTTCATGAAAAGTGTGGATAAGTTAAAATTAACAAATATAAATTTGAGATTACGCAATTTAAGTACAATATTATTGCTAGCTCTTGCGCAATGTTCTGAAATGAAAAAGATAACAATAATGGGTAAAGAATTAAGTGAAAAGACTACAATTTATGGGAGATGAAAAGTAAAACAAACTCAATGAAAAATCAGTAGACTTTTATTTGATGTAATTTGGAAAATAATACAAATAACATCTCAAAGGCGGACATAGCTGCTTTGAGCGTCACACGTACAACCGCAAAGACATACATCTATCCATATAGTATATTCACAACACAATCATTGTAATTATTATTGTAAAACTGATATGACAATAATTTTGTTCTTTTGCAGCTACTTTTTATTACATTGCTCTAATGGTGATTGCCAATCTTTTTGTTATGTTAAATTGGCACAAAACGGTACAGACTATATAGGAAACAAAATGTCATCTCTGTGGTTAAGAGATAAAGTAACTGATGTTATTCTTACAAAAATTAACGCTATATCTATGTTTACGTAAACATTAATTAACGACTAACATAAAGTCTACTCCTAGTGATTTAAAACTAATACTGAAACATCAAAAATGACTTTACATTCAAACATCACACGTATACCTATAGAAGAGTACACTTATTTTTTTTTTTTTCATTTTTTTATCAAGTGTTTTTTAAACAACTCTGTACAAACAATCAAGATTTAGGTTACGTATTAGTTACGTTAAATATATACTTATGTATGTCAATATAGAGCAGGAATCAAAAATTATGGGCGGATATTTCAAGAGTCAGTCCAATCGATGCGATTGGGTTATAGGGGTATATACTCCACAAAATATTGGTACAAAGAGATTTACAGTGTAGTTCTGGCCTAAATAGTTACGAGTGCCAATACGAGAAATTTTACCCACTTTTACAAGCACAGTATATTCGAATCACAGCCAACCAATTTTAAACATTCCAAAAATACGTTCCGTTGGGCGCAGTCGTCGCGCTAGCGGCATTCTCTCTCAACTCTCAAACTAAGGTAAATATGTGGCGAATGCCCCTGCCGACGGCCACAAGTAGACAACCGAAAAATTGACATTAATACTCTTAAAATATAACCTACTTTTAATATACATACTATACATTCCCTTCTGTGTCGGCTCTTTGCGCGTGGGTGGACTTATCATAATAAATGCGTAGACTAGGTTTACCATGTGAAATTCGCTTCAGATACTCTTTTGTGCCATTCTATCCACTCACAAAAATACGTTCCAGTTAATAATCTCTTAGACTACCCAAGCACCATATCGAATGAATGATGAGATCAATGTAGGACCCTCAATTTTGCTCAATAAGCGATGAATTCTCGAGTTATTGGAGATTCTAACATGTATAAAACTTGAGATCTGACTAAAGTAAACCTATAATGCGAGCCTTAATAGAAAGAAGGACCTGACTTACGCTAACTAAACTTAGCCGAAAAGGGCTGTGACGTTGCAACACTTGGTGTTTCACAGGTTCCTGCGGGTCCTGATAACCGCGACCAATTCATTATTCATTGCGTTTAATCTACCAGATTTTGCTAATCATTTTTGACCCCATCGTCTTCCTCTTTATTACAAGTTAAAGTTAAAATTACATGACGACCAGCGTCAAAACGTGACGTGAATAAGCTAGAGAGAGATAAAAATAATATTATTAGAATAATTGCTACTAGATGGCGGTAATCATGAAAGTCATGTCCTATTTATTTTGCGTACATATAGTGCATAGTCAAGTCTTGCAACCCCACAGCTTAAAACTTATTGATCAGAAACTTAAATTTGCAAGTTACCTAAGTTATTGGCTTAACATCTAAGGAATGATACAAATCGCCTACAACTACCCAATGTAAGTATGTATAAAGCCGATCAATACAAAAATACTTGAAAACCCTGTCACCCTCGACAATTTCGCAGCACCAATGAACACTTAGGAATTAAAATAATTTTGGAAAATAACTCGCTGTAAACGTTTGGGGCACAGTCTCAGTCCTCGATATCGGGAGGTGTCTGCGCACAAGAGTATCATTTCTTTTTATAACAGTTGGTAAATCTAACACACGTATTTTCACAAAAAGGGCAATTGTATTAGTTTCTTTTATTTTGGTATTTAATAATCATAGATCGATGTTTATACACATTCGTATTCGCTTTTAAAATTGTTTTTTTTTTTTAAGCGCAAAATCGTTAAATTTTTACGTTTTATTTTTGAAAGAATAAACCTGCTGCAATCTACATTTTTGACTTTGAAAGAAGTAAATTATAATTATAATTACACTTTAATTTTGTATATACATCAGATTACCAACTATGCTGTGTGTCCGCGACACCCACACCGTCATCCGATAAAAATATCGGCCTACAAAAGGATAAACTAATAGATTTACTATAAAAGTTTGTACACAACACACACACACTAAACGGACGACGTTGAAATAAGTAAATATATTCCTTCTTCGGTCCGATTTTTTTTGTCGGATGACGGATCGCCGTGGACATACGGCGTTTAAAAAGATGAAACTCATAAGTGCAATGTCTTCGGTCGACCCGATCCAACTCCCGCCTAGTCCACAATAGTCCTCGTTCCAGTTTGTCTGTAATGTACTTAACATTACAGACAAATTTACAATTCCGACGAGGCATACGGCCATCGTCTACACGCATATCTAAACCGTGAACACAAACATCGGAATATCTAAGGCATAACAACAAATTCAAACTAAGAATTGTATAGAGTTGATAATACCTTTTTATTAACCTGATATGCGTAACCATCCATCTTAACATGATTCATTGTACAAGTTTTAATATAGCTCATAATTCATTTTTGAACTTATGATACGATTTCGGCAGCAACAAAGATTTAATTACAGTTTTAGCTTTAAATCTAGTGCCTATTAATTTTTGAGATTCTTAATTCCGAGACGTTATTACAATATCATTTTGTAAGAGACTCGTGCGTTATAGGACTTTCCGCAAAAATACAATCAAACATAAAATAGTGGTATTATCTACTCTATATTATTTAAAGTATATGTCCTACATATTCCGATATTTGTTAAAAAAAATAACAATCAAAACGACTTGCGCTGCGTGCAGGTCTTTAAAGCTTTCCTAGCAGGTTCTAGAAAATAAACTACCAAAATATCAAGTTATTGCCAGAATAATTGACATGTATATTGGAATCACACGCAGCGCAACAGCTGACTATACACTGACTACCATTTTCCGAAAAATATACAAAACTGTCAAAAATGCTATAAAGAATTGACATTGAAGACGAAAAGGTTATTTTCAGTAAGTTTATCCGGAGATTTTAGTGATTTTGGTTATTATTAAGGCTATTTTTATTATATTATACTACATTTAATTACTAATTATGTCAAACAGTAGCAATATGTAGTCAGCCACACCGACGGGACCAAAAGTTGTCAAAAAAATTTCGTGTCGGCGTAAAATCATTATCGTATACCGTATTCGATGAGCAGGTCGTTGTCATTCCATTGGTCGCAGGTTCGGTGCCCGTTAGGAACAATTAGGCACCATTTATTGACAGAGAATTTAGAATCCAGAAATCCATCAGTTTGGGCTTATTTTCCAACTTATATATTTTATAGCCACTATATCAAATATGTCGATCGTATTTTTATCTCTTTCACGTACATTTTGCCATTTCAGTCACACACTCTTGAAACATTGAACCGAATGAGTGGGACAGCGTTGTCGAACCGATCAAAAATATGTATCTATTTATATCTACATTAGATTCGCAAATCGATTTATTACAGTACAAAATAAAAAAAAGTCGAGTTGTTTGGTGATTTTATAGAAATTGCGTATTAATAAAATAAGTTTTTGATTACCAAATCCACTTTTAAGTTTCAATAAATTTTGACAAAAATAAAATGTTATTTAGAGCCGGAAATGTTACGTAATTTTTAGTGGCAAAATAAAAAACATCTCAACATATGTATTGGACAATAACCTCAAACTACGAATGTATTTATTGCCATTTCTCACCTCACATGACGCTTTGCATATTTTTGTTGAAAATCCGAAAAACAGAATTACCAAATTCTCAGCCAATAAAAAAAAAACACGCACGACTTAACCACTGAACATTGGAATGTTTCACTTAATATAAGAACAACACCTAAAACTAATGGTCCTTACAAACTTAACTACTGTTTAAAATTAATGACAAAGTATGCAAGTGGGAATGCTTAACTAAGAAATTTGTAAATTTTTGAATGAATAAAAATTAATTGAATATTCAGTGGGTGTCGTGGTGTGTTATGACAACACAGTGATGTGTACTGAATAGTATGTTGAACTGTAAGCCCTTTTATTATAACAATCACAGGATAAATCAGAATCTATTATTAAAATAAAATCTGGTTTATATCACTCAAGTTGTATAGTAGAATAATTATGATTTCAAACTATCAGCCAGAAAATTAAATGATATAATTTACTAAATTGGACTAGAATTATTATCATCAAAATTTTTTTCGACAAAAGAATGACAAATACAACAAAAACTACTTTTTTTTTTGTTACAGTCAATAATACATCAAGCTGTCCAAAACCATTGAAAATTCGCCGCTATCGCGTCCGCACAGAGTACTGGACATGCGCGGTAGATTACACATAATTTGGAAGAGACTAATATAACATAAAGGCTTACATCCACTAACCATTCGGGACACATCGAGTTACTTGTGTTCGTGCTGGGGCGGGAAGTGCGGCGGCGGCGGGTAGTACTGCAGCGGGGCGCCGTACTCCACGCCCTCCTCGTATCCCCCCACGTAGCCCATGCCGCCCATCATGCCCATCATTGCTGGAAGATACATAAAAAATTAATCCCAGTCAATTAACCATTCAAACGGCGCTCGAGTGTGGTCGGTTGACCAGTTAACCACAACAGAGTATGTATCAACATATTTCTTTGTGTTTGTTTGTTCTGTGATGGCCACTATAATGAATATATGACACTAGACAAGGAAATTTTGTTAGATTGAAGCTTGTATTGATAATTAAGTAGTATTCCGTGAAGAGCTATGGGGAAATGACTCCCCAACTCGTCTGCCTCAGCCCCGCGTATCACACAACTTTAACAATGCGTCTATTTGTAGTCAAAGTCATTATTTATTCAAAAATCAGACCTTTACAGGCACTTTTTCATGACAAATTTCAAATTGCATATTCTCAAAGGCCACAGACTACTGGTAGATTGGTGTGTAGTGTAGTCAAACTCACCGGGGTCGGAATCGACGGGGTAGTAGGGGATGGGGTAGAGCGGCGGCGGGTAGGGGATGTAGGGCATGGTCAGCACCCCGGGCTCCACCACCACTTCCTCGCCCCAGTTCGAGCGCGGCTCCGGGTGGGAATTGCGGCTGAAATAATCAAATATATTATTTTATTATTAACGAGATCCAATCCTTCAATACACCACTACATAAAAGAAAACGATTGCTAACCAACCTAACATACTGGCAAAAAATTTAATAAAAGAAATCCATACAAACCATAGACCGAAGCGTAAACTACCACAAGACATACTGCAGTAGCATCAGTGAATAAGAATAGAATGTGACAAAGGTCGCACTCCGACAGCCAACAGAAACCTTACCACGCCAAGCTTACAAAAGCGCGACAGATTGTAGTAGTAATAGATATGATAAATATATATATATATATATATATACCTAACTCATCCCGTCTTCGGTCGATTAAAATCATAATTAATTATACATAGATAATGAACTTTATTCACCACCATTTTGTACATGTGAGTAAACACAATACACGGTATGGTTGACAAAAAAAATGCAAGACGATGCGCTGTAGTGATATCGTAGATTAATAACGACAATAAAAGTACAAGTATAAAAGTTACTGGCCGTTCTGTGACACTGATGATTCTGCCAGAACCCAGGGTGAAGTTGGCGCAAAACAACGCGAAAGACAACAAATGAACAAACTTAAACTTTAACCAAAGACGTTTTAGGTATAGTCAAATATGTAGACTATGTATAATTTAATAAGGATAAATGCAAAGTCTCCCTCACCGATTGTTGGGCCCCTTGTTGTTCATGTTGTTGTTGTGTCCCTTGTTCTGGTTGTGGTTGTTGTTCTGGCCTTCCTGGTTGTTGCCGCCGCGCTTGAACCTGCAGCAATGGACCATGACAGCTGGTAACACTCGAGTAACGACACATTTTATCAGGATTTCTTTTTTTTTTTTAAATGGACTTGTTATACATGTCACACATGGTTTTTTTATGTATTATTGAAAATAATAATGAGATGAAAAAAATCCCGCTCGATTCCACTATTTTTCATCTCATTATCGTCGTCGAGACATTAAATTATCAAAATTTATTTATTTTTAATTGTGTGGCCGTTATTGGGAGTAGGGGACAGTAAAGTTCGTTTTCAAATAAAATTGATTGAATTTGACATTTGTCACATAGAAGACAATCTACCAGATCTCTCCGACAGTTTTCGATATATTATCAGACAGACAAACGTTACCTTTAACCTTAACAACCTTTATTTTTTGGCCTCCATTGCCCCTTTATGTACAATGGCAGTTAATTATGAATATTTTTTAATCACAAGAGGGGTGGCAAATTATTATTCCGCTCCGGGCAACAGTGGCTCACGCTATGCCACTGGACACAGATCACAATACGTAAAATAGTCAGGTATTGTTTAGTGTAGAAATTAATGTCAAAATCTAAACATTTATCAAAGGCACTTTTACATTTATTTTCATTGCACTATATCGTGTTATATAGTTATTGTCATATTTGATTAATTCCTACTAATATTGTAAATATAAAAGTTTGTAAGGGTGTATGTGTGTACGTTTGTTACTCTTTCAACATAGATAGAATATAACCTGGAATAACACATGTGGTACTTTTTATCCCGAAAATCCCACGGGAGCGAAGCCCCGGGGCGCACAAGGTACAAGGACCGACCTGGGCCCCAGCAGAGGGCGCTGTGCGCTGCCCTTGCTCTGGTTGGCGAGGCTCTGCTTGTCGTTGCTGGGCTTGTGCTTGTGCTCGTTGTGGGTCGCGCCCGGCCGCTCGTGCAGCGAGATCTGCTGCATGTCCTGCCAGGGGGTAATCGTATCAGAATGGCTAACTTACACAAAGTGCATGCAGTGGTTTGGAAATAATTATGAGATGAAAAAATTCTGGAATCGAGCCGGAATTTAACCCGCACCCCTATCTTTCCTGGATTGTCTTGACCACTGAGCTACAGAGACCATACCAGTTCGGCTGAATTGATACATTTGTCACATCTAATGCCTCAGTATTTTCAGGTAGTGGTTACTTAATACCAGCTCTACATTGTCTTCGAACAGTTTGCCAAACTTTGGCTAATTCAGTGTGCATTGCTGGTTTGGTATGGAAAAACGCTCAGGTGAGGTGAGTAACTGATTCTGCGGTGAATGTCGTGTCGAGTTTTAAAATTAATTAGATCATTTTAGTAAATGTTATTGTAATTTTTTAAACGTGAATGAACAATTAAAATGGTTGATTATGATCATCATGACGTCATGCGTCGGCCGGTCGCAAAATCACAACCAAATCTTCACAATTGTAAGGTAAATTTATCGCGCTATTGTGAAACGAAACATGTTATTTCAGACTAGGTCCAATGTATTAAATAATTAGTTAATGTTGTATTACTACGTTCAGGAGTATAAATAATGATGGTGGTCACCTGTGCGAGGTCCCTGGGCGAGTAGTGGCGCGGGGGCGCGGGCGGCGGAGGCCCGTACGTGGCCCACATGCACTCCACTCCCAGGTTGAAGTAGTAGCGCAGCGTCGGGATATCTACAACGATTTAGCTCATAAATCATCAAAGTGACAGATGATATGATAGATAGATAGATAAATTATTTATTTGTTCTGCTGTAACACACACATTTACATAACATATATATTTAGGACAAATCACACAGATTGAGCTAGCCCCAAAGTAAGACAGAGTATTAATCTTGGATACATAGGTTTATGTACACATATAAATATTATTATCATAATAAAAAGAAACAAGTACAAGCATTTTACATATTTCAAACGACATTTCCAGTAGACTTGTTCTATCTTGCCGTATTTTATGAATTACCAGTTTTTGCCCACAACTTCACTTGTGAATTACAGTTTCCCGTAGGAAAATTTTAGGAAATCCCTTCTCAGTGCTCCCCTACACTGTCCTAGGAACCTACACACCAAATTTCAGCTTTCTACGCCTAATAGTTTCGGTCATACGTTGTCTGTTAGTCAATCACTCGGTAACTGAAGAGTTATATATATATATCTCATTCTCGTTGTCTACGTCTACCGATCGGAACTCACCATTCATAGGCAGGTCGGCGCCGTTGGCGTGCATACTCTTGTGCACGTGCGGGTTGACGCCGTGCGGGGGCGGGGGCGGGGGCGCGTGCGGCGCGTGCGGCAGCGGGGGGCCCACGCCCGCCATGCCCGCGTGACCCACGCCTGGGTTATATACATACATCAATATATATGTTACGGCTAAATGGCTAGATCTAATCAAAAGAAAATCAAATCATTTATTCAAATGATTATATCTTCAAAGGGAAGGTAATATTCGAAATTGAATAATACTATCTTTTGCCCGCGGCTTCGTCCGCGTTAATTTTCCGGGATGAAAGGTAATCTATGTTCTTCTCCATACTTCAAACTACAAGTAGGTATGAAAAATTTCAAAGAAGAGGTAACAAACTTACTTTCGCATTTATAATATTAGTTAGGATTTACCAACGCTACAAACCACTAGCATTTCGGAACGACCACCAACGCCAGCCAGTAAAAGTCGGGCGTAAACCCTGGATTTGCGCCAGACTGTTTGGGAAGAAATTGAACAAATACTACCTGCTATTAATAATTACCTGCGTGGGGCACGGCGGGCGGCAGAGGCAGATGCGGCGGCGGAGACCGCGGCGCCCCGGGCGATGCGCACCACAGCACGGACTTGACGCCGCACACGTACTGTGCGCACGGCGAGTACACCAGCCCCGGCGCCAGCCCGTTGCCGGGGGCGCTCATGCCTGCCGAGGAGGACAATACTATTCAAAACGATTCAACTTCATTTTAGTTCTCAATTTTTTCATCTCATTTTTGTTGTTTTAATACACACAAGAAATAATAACAATTAGTCCGGGATTGGTGTCAAGAAGGAAACCTATTCGATTGAACATCACCATGGCATAAATTTTTTTAGACGTAAACTTGATAACGGAAGTGAGCCCAGATGTGACTGACAGCGCAAATGTTTAACTAGACAATGAGTAGAGGACCACACCACCACACACATTTTTAACAAATTATTTTAATTGATTGAGAAATGTTTTGATAGTGTTATTTATTTGAGAAAGGGACACGTGGAAAGAGAGGGGAGGCTTTTGCCCAGCAGTGGGACATGTTATAACTTTTTTAAAAATATTGATATCACAAACTAAAAAATACCACAGGAGATTATGCTAACCTAGATAAAGGATTTTATTGGAGAGTACCCTATAGGAAGACTCCATATTCTCCCGTTTAAGGAACACATCGCCTAACAGTTGATAGGAACAATAGCATTCCCGAAGAGCGGCCGGTTGAAAAATCACACCCGAATCTTCGAAAAGGTTATTTTACCTCGAGCTTCACGGCGTCATAGCGCCGAACACAACCGGCGTGAGAGAGAGAGAGAGAGAGAGAGAGAGAGAGAGACTGTATTTACCAGCGTAAGTGGTGAGCGTATTGGTGGTGGCTGGTGTGGAGGCGCGCGCAGCCGCGGGCGCCGGCATCGCGTGCGTCGGCAGCTCGCCGCCGGTCGTCGTCTGAAAACAATCGCTCGATTACAAGAAGCCGAAGGTGGCCGAGTGGTTAAAAGTGATCGTAATATTGTCAGGTACCATTAGGCGACTTGAATAAAATCTGACAGCTAAAGAAATAATATTGCAAGATTAACTTTTTTTTATTTAATTTGAGTGCGTCTAGTCAGATGGGAAGCAAACTGAGGTCTAGGTGTTACAAGCAAGCACAAAAAATGCCTATTCACTCTTGGCTTGAAGTACCCTAAATTGTAGGATAATAATTGGAAATATAGACGCTGGGAGAAAATTCCAGACCTTAGCAGTTCACAGTAGAAAAGAGAAGTGGAATATCTGTGGAAGAGTTGTGGAATATCTATCACATAGGGGTGGAAAATATGTTAATCTGTGTAAAGATGTGCGAGACTATACCCATATCCATATCATCATACTTGTAAAATACTACTACTACAATTATATTTTACTAGATGCTTGCCCGGGGCTTCGCTCCCGTTGGAATTTTGACATAAAATATAACAATCTTGGATAATATACCTTTTTATTGGTGAAAGAATTTTTGAAATCGATTCGGCAGTTTCAGAGATTACCCGCCTCAAACATACAAGCTCACAAACGCTTATCTCTTTATAATAATAGTATAGATTTATAATAATCCATTATATTTAGGAAAATAGTAGGAAAAAGCAGACAGGACAAGAACTATACACATGTAATGCAATGAAAATAAATGAAAACTGAACTGACCTGGTTATGATGGTTTTCTTGCGGCGCGCCGTTGGAGCCCGAGTGTGCGAGATCGTGGGGCGCAGCGCCCGCCGGCCGGCAGTCCACCATCAGGGGCAGTGCTTGAACTTCAACCTGCAACCGTGCACTGGTCAGACCAAGGCTGGCTACACGAAGGCAGCTAGCTAAACGCTACTAAACTACTGACAAATTCAAATTTCTTTATTAAACTTGAGGATGATATACATCACTTATTGATCTCAAAAATTTATTTCAATCTAAGACTACCACCGAACTCCAAGGGTAGGTGAAGAAGCGGCGAAACGAACTTTACCGCAGCCTTTTCTTCAAAGACGTCAATTAACAAATGTGGGTCATTTATGAATATTACAATTATTCGCATTTAGGTAATTGACTAATTAGTTGAAGTGTTTTTAAGACTCATAATTATCATCATTTGTTGATCTATTCATGTTATTATAATGATTTAAGGGCAAAAATTCGTTGGTAAACTTAATTTTTTTAGTTTTTATGATATATTTTTAACATACCAAAAACTTCCAAACTTTGAAGACTTTGTATATTTGTCAGTAATTTAATTTATTTGATGACCACACTACCACATACCTTTTCATACGTAACCACTACTTGGAATCTAATATTACATTAATGACTGACTACGGGACAACTACTACATTAACCAACAATGACAGAATAGCTACGATATGGCAATACCAATCTTTCCATCCATAAGCATTCCACTCAAAAAAAAAGAGAACTTATAATAAACATTAAATAAGAAACATGACATATAGGAAAGTAAATATTTTTAGTATAAAAACATAGTTAAATTATGAAAAACTTTGTAGTTCTCTAAAAAACATAAAATGCAGTGATTTGCTTATAAATGTAAATCCAACAACTACAGTATACCAAACTAACAGGCATAGGCTCAAAGTTAAGATAGTCCAAATTTTGATATGTAGAAAATTCAATGCTAGGCGTCACATATTGGGCTCCCAGAGTCTCTTCCGGGCATTTCTCGTCCTTCCAAATTAATTTAGGAGTCTGTTTCGGGCTAGTCTTCTCAGATTTAGTCTCTTCTGTGGCTGTCTTGGTCTTATTGCGAGTTTTTAACCCTTGTTTTCTAGTGACGTTGCCTAAATGATGAAATATATGTGAATGGTTGATTGGTAAGAAGGAGAGTCACTATTGAGAAATGTGGCAGTTATTTCAATAATAATTCTATTATATGTTCTTAAGGTGTACGGGACTTAAAACAACACATGGATCTGCCAACAGAACTTCTCATTATCTGCTTGTAATATTATAGATCATATCAACCAATATTATTTATTAAAACCACTGTCATTCACCCTCACACATAATAAAGACTCAGGGATTGGAATTTAAAAGGGCAGATTAATGAACAATTAACTACGTTATGAATATCACACCTAGTTGCTGCAACATTTGGCTCAAAGTCAAGAGTTGAGAGTTGGCGCGGGAGTAGCGATAAGGAGGAGCCCAGGGCCTTATTTCATCAAGGGGCAGCGGTTCCAATTGCTCATAGTTCACCATTCTCTTCTCGCCCAACTCCTCAATGAAAACCAAGCATGGCCCACCGTCAGGCCGCATTTCCTGAATATGACAGTGGTACGGAACAGTTTGCTCGGGTTGAAGCTTGCATAAACACTTCACCCCAACTTGCAAAGTTGTACCATCAGAATATCTAGCTCCATAACGTAATTCTGCAAAGTTACCACGAACCAAATTACAGAATGATCACAATTTTTAACATCAATATTCAATTAATGTTGATTGAATACCTCGTCTTATCTCACTCCACACATCAAATTCTATGTTCCGATATATGTCTGGGTCTAATGCTTTTGCTACTTTGTATGGGAACGGAGTGATACCATTGTCAATCAAGTCTTTAGCACTGTTAACGTTCAGGCAGTTCATGCATACATTCTCCAGTTGTATTAGACTGCGGTTGAACACAAAGATGCTTAGAGACTCCTTCAAAAGACTTGCCCGTTCCAAATCTTCCATATGATGCTTGCATTTCAGTGCTACAGCATTATTGTTTCTATCCTTGTCACCCTCAGTAGTAGTTTCTATAAATATTTTTGCCCTCTCCTTCTGTTTCTTGCGTCGTTCTACATTCTCCGACATAAAATACTCTATATGATTTGTTGGTACTTTATCATGCAGCATTTTGTCTACTGCGTATGGCAAGTCTTTCAACTGATACACTCCATCATACAGAATTTCATATACCAGGGCTATAAATTATAAATTAAAATTTTAAATAGAAAAATGTTCAAAAAGAATCAATACAATGTTAAACATGAAAACGTCATTAAAAAGTGTGTAATAAACAAATTAGCTAATTGGCATATGCATATTAGCAAATGATTAAGTGTAATTAATTTTATCATGACTGGTAATTAATTTAATAAAAATCAGATTGCAATAATTTCTCTCACCCAATTGGTATAAAATAAAAATATAACTTACATTGGCAAAATGATGAGGCATTTATAAAGTCTTTTGTGTAAACCACATCAAAGTGCTTTGTCTCGGGACAGTAAAACAAGTAAATTGTGTCCCCATAACCATTGCTTATTTTGGTTTGTGGACCCTTGTTAGCTTCAAATATTATAAAGTCACGTCTGGAATAGACACCCAATTGTTTATATCATTTCACTTCATTAAATAATGCTCAAGAAACGAAGGTACTTCAAGAAATATGTTTAAATCTTACCTATACAAGTGACTCATCGCGGAAATTTCTACCAGACCACCCAACTCAGAGGGATTAGACATCTCTTTGATATAGTTCTCAAATGAACAAGTTAATGACTACAACATAAATTGTTCAAGGTAAGTTTTTTGAATAATAATAACCAAAACAAACTCAATATTGATAAAGTATACTGATCCTACCCCTTCGAAAAGCTGTCTCTTAGAAGCCATGTACTGAACGGTGTCCAGGCGCACTTTGTGGAAGTACCTCTGAGTATTGTAAACATTCTCTGACACTGCCCTGAAGAGACAGCTGGAGTCTCTGGCCGTATGTTTTCTAAAGAAACCCATTTCGTCGAGCCACCTATCCGGTTCCGAACAACGTTTATGTATTTTCCAAGGTCCGCGGCAGCGGATTGGAGAAGGCGACATTGTATACAACACCTAAATATCTGTAGGTAAACAAAAACAAATAAAAAAAAAATACGTACTACAATCACAACACAAATTGCTCGTACGACACAAATTGGGTTACAATAACATGAAAGAGGTAATAAAATGCATTATCAGTGTCCACAAAACCATATCGTAGCTATATCTTCTGGCGAATGCAAATGGTTGTTTTGCTGTCTACGATATACAACACGTGCAAGTATTGAATCGAACGTATGGCACTAAAATATTTGCGAAGAACTTACCTAAATGATATATCCCAACAGTCAGCATCAGTAATAAACTCTATTTAGATTTGCAAAGCTATATTTTAATAAAACTGAATTAAAATTGCACGTGCCAAAAGCAAACCGTCAAGAGCCGGCGGGAAGGAAAATTAAAATTTACAAAATTGGCATTTTTGCAAAAAAATGTTACCACATACAACAAAAGCTATTTCGAAGAATGGGGGCGCTGTAGTAGAATACTCACAAAAAAGGCTCACGGGTGGATCGCGCAGGTAGCTGTACTAGAACAGAACAAAGAACTAGGTAGGAGTTTACAATGTTACCATCATTAAGAAGAAGTATATTTGCCTAAAAAAAACTGAAGTATTTTTCTTAATTTTCCCTTAAGAGATGGTTGAAAATAAAAATTCAAATAGGTTTATAAAAAATATATCATTTCTGATACAGTCAATACAAAAAAATCTTTCATCGTTGTCAGATAGATCTTATTGCATTCAACACGTGTTTGTTAAAAAAAATCATACCCTTGCAGTGCAGCAGTAAACCGTTGAGAATTTACTCGAATAGGGCATATTACGCAAAGCTCAGCGCAGATGGCGCTACTGGTACAACTAAGTTACACAAACATTGCCAATGGAAAGCAAATAGCGCCAATTTTCAATATTGTTGCAGATTTACGACCAATAATACCTTCTACGTAATCGTGGTGCGAGTTTAAAGGTAAAAGAAAGGACTTAGTGGATTATCCTGAAAATAATAACACTATTTTAGGTTATGTTCTGCATTATTTGGTCAACTGTGGTCATAAACTGATATAAACTTGATTTTGACTGAATATCTTACCTGCATGAAGGTCATATTTTAATAAGTCTTCACGTGAGAAGTGTTCGGAGCTTTTTTTCGACCGTTTATTGACTCGAAAATTTTACAGAGTGAGGTTCTTTTCTCTCATGGAAAACGATTTTTCCCAATATGTCGGCACCCGAATATGCTACATTGTTGTATATTTTCACAAATGAATGTTTACATAATGAAAGGATTAATAAAGTACTCTAAAATAAACGTTTTAATCGACATAGCAAAAGGCGGCAAAGCTTTCATGTACCTAACATACAGTGCTGTACTCTGGCGGGATAAATGTGCAATAATACTCCCTATTTATAAAACGAAACGTGTGTACGTACGCACATAGATTTAGAAAGGGCCCCGCGCGCCTGTGATGCTTCTTTCTAGAAGATTTTTTTTTTAGTTTTCTCTAATAATAGTAATGAAGAATTTAATAAATAAATTTATTAAATTATTTTAATAAATATGTGATGGTGGCGCTAAAACTGCTCTTTATTTGCTAAGTATATTTTCATTTCGTCCGGTATTTTGTCAGTTTAGCATGTTCATACAGACATACACGACAGGGGACTTTTTACAATATGTAAGGAAAGGATTTAATTTCATTGTAGTCTTTAATTTACTTTTTCTACTGTTTTCTACGCTAAGCAGTAAAGACCCTGATCCATGGCCGAGAAAAATATGCGGCTTCGTTTGTGGTTCGGCTCGGCTTTTATTACAGCTGTACCTACTATTAAGTAATAAATAAATAGGACTATCGATATCTTATGTTGAATGATCATAAATAGTGATGCTTTACAGACATTGCGTATATTATTATATATTGCGTGCTATATATGGTTTGAGGAGAAGGGATTCCCTTAGAGATTTTTTTAAAGATATTAATATTTTAACTTTCGTAAATTTACCCTCTCAACACATAAACCTCGTAAATTTACCCTCTCAACACATATTTGACAACATGCATGTCCGGAAAAATTTAAACTTATTTTAAAAAGTTGGTGATTACACTGATAGAGCCTTACGTAATAAAGATAATTTGTCTGTCCCCGGGCATCGGTTGGCCAAAGTTAGAACGTCTTTTGTTGGGAACTGTATTCGTTTTTATAATAAATTGCCTAAATGGATTCTTGATTTGCCGGACAAAAAACTTAGAAATTATATAAAAGAAGTACTTTGTAAAAAGGCATATTACAAGTCTGATGATTATGTGAACGACAATAATGTTTGGCCTAAGCATGGTGCAGTATCCTCATAACATATGTAATTGATTTATGACATTATTACGTACGTTTTGTACATTTAGCTTTATGTGTCAATTTTCAATAATTTTATTGGAAATACAACTTTTATTTTATTTATTCATTCAAATTTTGACATTTTTAATAATGATGTAAATTCGTCCTCCTAATTTTTAATATATGTATAAGACCTATATTTGTTAATTGACATCCTTGGAGAAAAGGCTGCGGTGAAGTTTGTTGCGCCGCTTCTTCTTCACCTGCGCTTTGGAAGCCAGCAGTAGATTTAGTTTAAGTAATTTTGTTGACGTCAATAAATCAAAATCAAAAATAAGTGATGTATATCATCCTAAATTGAACAAAATATTTTGAATTTTGAATTTTGCGCATTGAGCTACACTATCGATAGTGCAAGACATCCACAGATATAAAAACATTAGACATACAAAATTGTATTGGCATTGATTGCTTCTTTGTACGTTATCGATATCGAGTGGCATCGCTATCAAAGCTATAGTCTTGAAATCTTGGTTGATGAATGGTCAGCCCATTGAGGTGAGCCTGACTCACGGCTCGTCATGTTTGCTTCATAAAAATGTTTATCTGTGATCCGAATTTGCTTTCTCTGTCTTCGATCCGAATACCGATTGCTATCAAATCATAATGCCACGCCAGCTCCACACTGTAGTCGCATTCAGACACATTCCAACGCGAATGCGTGAAGATTGCATAGTTAGTAATGTGCTTTTATTTACTGCATTGAAACACCAGCAATGTATTGTGCGTATCCGCCAAGTTTGGTAAACTCTTCGTCGATAGTGTGGAGCCGGCATTACAGACACTGAATGGTGTCGTGGCGATACCTTCTCAATAAAACCTTGTGTGTTATATCCGGGTTCTGGACATGGAATTAGTAGGTACCTATTCCGTGTACGTTGCAAGTGTTATATAATCTGTGACGGCAAGGTTGAAGACATGGAATAAAACCATTGAGCTTGTTTTTCTCAATCTATATTTATAAAAAGCACCGTCTGTAAAACATACAAAATTCCGGTAAAAATGTTTTCAGTATTGGCATCGATAGCATACAATTATTATAAAATTGAAAAATTATTGATGTATATGACAATATAAAATATTATTGTTATTCTAATTCAGTACAAATCTTGAAAAACTATTGCTTTTCTGGAACCAGACAGATTCTTATCTATTACATTCATAGCTTGAGCAATATTATTACACAACTTTTTCGATGTTTTATTTCTCGGTTAACATGATATTTCGTGAAATATAACATTAACAGTGAAATCAAAGCCAAATAATAAATTTAGATCCAAATGAGAGTTGGTAACTACACTCCTAATTTATTTATTGACCAGACCAGAGGCATCTCATACATACAGATGCGTGAATCTCATTTTAATTCAAATATAAAATATTCTCAACTAAATTAATAGAGAACACAAGCACAATCAAGATAAGTTGGAGTGCAATGTGTTCCCAGCTTAAATAAATCAGTACTGGACATAATACTTAATTATTTCTTCAATATAAATTAAATTATAAAATGCTCGTAAAATACACTTACTAAAATATATACCGTTAAAAGTGACATAGAAATTTTGATTCCTATCAACTAATGATAAGGACCCATTAGTGGTATCCGTTCCTTTTTTTTAATCTATCCACATTAGAACATTCCTTACTTTTAGGGTTGCCAACTCTTTCATATTTCCCCAGTTTTTACCTAATTATATGGGAAGCGCTCTGGCGATTGATTTCATCGAATTTACATTTGTTTTCGGAGAAAAGATTCAAAGCAAACGAAAGTTTAAGGTTTGGCAACCCTTACCGCCCAATGGACACCACAAACGGGACGATTACGTAACTTACATCGATTTTAAAATACGGCGATACTAGCGGGATATAATTGCGAGAGCTTGGATGGAGCAGTTCAGGCAGTCTTCTCCTGCTCGATGACGTCCTTGGTGGGTAGTGGGTTCTTTTCGCAAGTCTCCGTGTGCTTCAACTTAGTGGGGTCGAAGTTCTCAATGCCATTTAAGAACTTGTTCTTCTCTTTCTCAGCTTCGATAGCTGTTAAATAAAATAAAAAAATGTTAGAAGCTTATAATGTAGTGTAGGTATTAGCTGTTGCCAGCATCTCCGCCCGCGGTAGCCTATGTATCTATTATTATATATTCTTTTCTAAATCTCATCAAAATCGGCTCAGCGGTTAGCCGTGAAATCGTGACAGGCAGGCAGACAGACTTTCGCATTTATAATATTAGTATGGAAGTGTGGACTTTCACCAGATTTTGTGTAAATTTATATGTCATGATTATTATTGTGCATTACTTCAAGATAAAATACTTAGTTAGGTTTCTGAGTTCGTTGCTTAAGCAAAGAAAGGATGAAAAAAAAGTTTCAAAACTAAAGAAAAATACATTTTTAAATAAGTACTTACTTTCCAAAAGTACACAACAGTTCGAAATTGAGCACATTTAAATGTTTCTTTTTAAACGTAAATAGAAACGATATAAGTACTTTTAGTTAATTATCTAAATGTTTTGTAAAATAATAACGCATACAAAAACTTAACATAAAACAAAGTTAAATAACTCATAAGCAGAAATATAAAAGCAGTGAAATAGACCTTCCATAGGCGGCAGCGGGTTCTTTTCTTCTGTGGTCGCGTGTTTCATCTGACTCTTGTCAAAGTGTTCCACCCCCTCCAGCAGGTTTTGGTGTGCCTTCTCCGCGGCGACAACTGGCGTAAAGCAAAATCGTGCAAGGGGACAAATAAATAAAAATAAAAAGCATTTAATCAGCGCAAATTAAAATATTTCACGATTTATTATACAGTGTGATCAGCTTCATAACTGATTATTGGATAAGCTAAATGGAGCTCTAATACGAATGTCATTGCGACTGAATATAAATTTATCTTGATTACTTAATGCAGACTTAATTGGGACATCTACTTAAGTTTTGGTTTTGGTTAGGGTTCTGGAAAATGGTAGTAAAAGCCATATGGTGTGATGGGGTCGTCTTGGACAGGAAATAGGGAGCGACTTCAGACTATGCCTCATTTATTTGAGGGTATACCTTGTACAGATTCGTGCATATTGGGAAAATGTCAACTGGATGAAGAAGGAGGGTACTGAAAATAGCGTTTGGAATCTTTGTAAACCAATAATTATGAAGCTGACTGATTATTATTTTTATATAATATTAAAGCGTGCCACATTTAAATTGCAAAATAATATAGAAATATAAAAAAAAAAACTATAAAAAGGCATTTATAGTAACTGTTACATACTTGGATACTGTAACATATATTGATAACTGTTACATAAATTGCTTTGCCATGTTAACTGTTCAAATATACAGGTGTAATTTTTCAACTACAAATCGTAAAATTATAGTGCATACAGCACATGCATAATGCGTGGTTTTATAGATACAAACAAAAAAATTACCATCTTTATCAGGAAGGGGGTTCTTTTCTTGTGTCTCTGTGTGCTTCAACCGGCTAGCGTCAAACTTTTCAATTCCATCGAATAGGGACTTTTGATTTTTCTCGGTGGCAACATCTGAAACAGACACATATATTTTTTTAGTTCTTCCGAATATTGGCAAAGGCGAAGATCATAAACTGAATAATAAAATCACATGCGGAAAGTCAAAACGTTAAAATGTTAGGCTCTTCATTGTAAATCAACACCTAATTAAATTAACATTAATTTTAATAAAAACAACGGCGCCTAGTTTTTGGTTAATAACCTAAAATTAAAGTTAATGACTTTTTTTATATAAAGCCAGCCACACATGAGTCACACGTGTTTAGTGGCATAAAAAGTTGTTATCACACGTTTCGACGGATTTCTGAACGATTTCCTTCATTTCTTTTTTAAGTTTTGAAAATGGAATAATTTCGTTTTAAAATTATTATAGATTACGAAATCGGCCGAAGGTGCATAGCATGTAGAGGCTGTTTACGATTAAAACCACAATCCACCCTCAAAATACCTAGTGCGTTTGGTAGTACAATTTTTTCTACGGTGTCTGTTCTCCTGAGGGAGGAAGTTTGGAATTGTTCTACGCCTTGTAGAAGCGCTGAATGTTGCCTTTCGTTCGCTAGGTCTGCCGTGAATGAAAACGTTGTTTAGTTTACTACAACATTGAGGTATTTAAAAAGATCTGATTGGACGTACTAACGTAACTACATATTTTCATATCATAACTGCATAATCTAGTCTGGGCCTTTATTGAAACCAGATACTGTTTCTTTGTCAAAAATTTTATTATGACACTACTGCAGAATTATTAACTCCCATGCTCCAGAACGTTTGATTCATGGCTCTCTGACGCCATCTTGTTACGATGGAGCCTATATTATTCTACATTTTATAATAATCACCACGACCCTGAGCAACGAAGAATAGAATAAGACAAGAATAAGACTTAATACATAGGTAGTCCTTCGAAACAAATGCAACCTCAGGTTTCGCAGCGTCACAGCCCCGAATGTAGCACGTGAAAAAGAGATAATCCTTCGAGCCGGCCTACTTTATAATAATTACCTTCAGCAGATGGCAACACAATTTTCTCGTTGGTGTCTACGTCCTTCAAACAGCTGGTGTTGAACCCTTCGAGCTGGCTCTTGAGATCAGTGGCGACCTTCGGCAAGTCCTTGAGGGAGGGAGCGTCGCTGACTGAGCAGGCCATTGCGGGTATTTAGGGTAATCTGAAAAAAGAACGCTCGGAAATCAGAATTGAACTGACTTTGCACCGATAGCGACTAATCCACGATTATTTATTAAAACGAAACTCTAGGCGGAATGTAGTACCTATTTCGTCGTGTTGCAGATTTTACGTACTTATATCAAATTTCATTATTAACTATAATGACTCAAGGGACAGTGTTTAAAATAAAATCAGGTGGTTGATTTTTTTGTCACTCACACGCACATAAGTATACATACTTTGATACAAATTCTTCTTTATAGTCGTATTCCTTATGGCTGCGGGTCGTGGTCATTACGTGGAATGAAACATACAACGACTTTCTTGGCACTATTAATGGAGTGGTTTGCCATTGCCTTCTCCATTTCACACAAAAGTTGATAATCAACCAAAGAGCAAGTTTCCAAATCTTATTTACGATGTTTTCCAAATCTTAATTATCCAATCAAAAATAACCAACAACTATCGTGAGTAAACGTCATATAGTATTTTCCTTAATTGTTTACATTAAAACTACACTATACATAGTTTTAATCATTTACTTCGATAACGTTTAAGCACGTTGTCAATAATGTTATTCAAAGAAATGTATGCGTCAATTCCAAACGTGACGAATAACATGCGTAAGCGCAGTAAATGGTCCGTGACAAAGAGAATTAGGCCTACAGATGAGCAAAAGACCAAATACCAAATATTTTTTGAAAATGTCTTATTTTGGCCAAATGATTGAAATTCGGGCCGAAATGAGACGTTTTGGTCCGATGAACATTGGACCACTGTTTAGGGTTATTACGAGCAAACAAAGACCCTTTCAATTCCAACCAGACGGTTAATGTTTAGAATAAATTTAAGAAGAAACCTTTCTATACAAATCTTTGATCCTGTCTGGTAATGACAAAATTTGTATTAACATTGAGAAAAATGGATGTACAATCGTAGTTTTATCAATATTTCAAACGGTCTACGTAAAAAACATAAACAAAAGAAAGTGACTCATCAAGAAAAGTGGCAAGCTCAACAACTTTGTAACCGTAAGTGCGAGAACTAGTGTTGCCAGTTTAGTGTATCAGGCTGATATGCGCCCGCGCAGCTTGCTAACTGTAATTGGAGACGCCCACCACGCACCGCGCATTCTTCCCACATTAATGTAAAAGTTTCTCAGGGAATGGAAACGCTATCATTATTTAAATACAATATAAATTTGCCCGGGCTTCGCTCACATGATAATTTCGGGAAGTACTCTGTTTCCAGGTATATATTCTACCAGTGTACCAAATTTCATAACAATCCCTCCAAATAACAGTAGATTTTGCGTGAAAGAGTAACAACAAACATACACACATACATCCACACAGGATTTCGCATTTATCATATTAGTATGATTCTATTCATTATATCCTTATATAATGAATCGATACCTACTAACATATCCAAATATATAAAATATCCGAAAACCATATTGTTTACACTCTTGCACTGCATACCATTGAGTGGCCAAGGCCAAAATAAACTTATGTTTTGGCGATGCGAATATAATAAATTGAATTTGATAACGATAAAGATGTTTCATAATTTGATAAGCTACAAACAATCATAAACCTTAGATCTATTTTTAAGTGATATGTATGATCGAATGCTGCCTTTGATTTTTGATTGAAAATTAGCGATGAGATGTTAAAACTTGCCAATTGTATTAACGCAATAAACGACGCGTCCTCTCAGGTACACCATCCTTACTCTTAAATCACTATGCGAAAGTTTGTGAGTAAAAGTTCGTTTGTTGCTTCTTCACGCTTTGGGCCGATTTTGAGGTAGGTATTCGTGGATTTAATGGGACTACTGTGCATAAAAACGTAAGTATTTTTTGGATGATGCAGTTAGTGGAATCTATCTATAATCTATTATTATAAAGAGGTAAGCGTTTGTGAGTTTGTATGTTTGAGGCGGGTAATCTCTGAAACTACCGAACCGATTTAAAAAATTCTTTCAGCATTTAAAGGTACCTTATCTAAGATAGCTATAATATATTTTGAGATAAGATATAGTCATATTTTATCTCAAAATTTCCACGGGAGCCCCGAGCAACATCTAGTATAAAATAAATGAATCAACTTGAACTAACTAAATACAAAAGTTGTTTCATCAAAACCCTACGAGGAGGGCGGATGGAAACCAAACCCATCTTATTCCAATTTCCGGCGAATTCTGTTGTCTTGAACTTGCATGGAATTTGAATGAGCAGACGTGTTGTTCCTACTCGAATGTGGTTACCTTCTACATACGGGACCACTGTGCGAGACGTACGTATTATCTTACACGATCTACTTATTTGAATTCCTTTTTTTAAAGCTTTTATTTAACTTAACTTGTATTGTATGTTAAGTACAAATCTTGCAAGTTAAAAATGACCGACTTCCCGATGTCCAATTCAATTGTTTTCACTGAACTAAAAAAAATATTAGTTCCTTCCGAAAAAATTACTAAAGTAGGTACTTAGTTTAAAAAATCCATTCAAATGTAATTTAGCTAACAATTTGTAGCTTTTTGAGTACTTAGTTTGTAGTAAAAAATTTGACGTGATCATTATTTTTTCTGAATAAATTATTTGATTAGGTGTTGTTTCAATTAACATACTTATTATAACAAAGGTAACTAAAATGTTATATAAACCGGTAAGTGCATTAGGTACCGATTTAGTTACTATTTACCTAAATAAAAATATCGCTAAATAAGTACCGATGTTATATCCGTTTTGTAGCTATTTCAGGCACAAAATTTGTGGTGAAATATCCATTATGTGGTTAATATATTCATGTTCGTAAACAGTAAAAAGTTAAAGTCTCTAACGACACATTTACAAACAAACAAGACTATATTTGTGTGTATCGTGGACTTCATCAGATAAAATCGAGATGAGGTCATAGAAATACAAGCATGTTGTAAAGTGCGTGAAGGGTATAAGATTAGATTTAGTACATATAAAATACTTTTAGTTGATTCTATGGGATCACCACACAGTATAAACAAAATAAGTTGTATATTTTCCAAACATATGGCTAGAATTTTCCTATGATGGAAATGACTAAAGTACCTATAAGCGTCGTGGGTAATGTAACAGTGTGCATATTTGCAATCACAGAAGTTGATCAAATCAAAATCTTTTTTTTTATAATTCCAACTTAAGATCTAATTTATTTTTTCACTAAACTTGATTTAGTTTAGCGAAAAAAATATTGGCGACTTCCAAAGAGCAGGGGAAGTAGAAGAGGCGCGACAAACTAGTGA
Organism: Plodia interpunctella; assembly: GCF_027563975.2. Classification (NCBI taxonomy): domain Eukaryota; kingdom Metazoa; phylum Arthropoda; class Insecta; order Lepidoptera; family Pyralidae; genus Plodia; species Plodia interpunctella. The sequence goes on from NC_071301.1 coordinate 584,127, forward strand.
ATCTGGATAATTAGGTAAGTACTTAATTGCAAATTAATTATCACATACATATTGTCACTCTACATATAAAATAGTCTCAAAAATAGTGTACAATTATGCCAAAAGTAGTTTAAAAAAGAAAACTCAACACGCTGCAATTTTCTACAACTTCTCACATCTTCTTTATTTGTTTTTTTATTGCATAATTTGATTTGCTTTCAAGCTTGCTTCATGATATACAGATGCGTGTCTTGCCAATTATTATATTTTTTATTAATTAAACATATAAATTCAAGAAATGAATCGAGTTTCAATCATTGCTAACAATGCGAATAAAAAAACTTTGAAACATCTTAGAAACTTTGATGATATTTTTCACATACCATTTTAAATTCAGTGCATGAAGACTAACCTAGATTTCTGTTTAATTGTACAAGCCTTATAATAAAATCGGCAAAATCTGTGGCCACAGAATTTAGAATACTTTTTCTAATAATAAATTCAAAGACTGTGATGGTCTGTGGCATATAGCTAGCATAATCTCGTCCTATTGTCCTTCCATGCATGTGATTGCGAAAACATGAATAACAATAAGGAATGTAGTGGACAGATTTGAATCATAAACGAGCATTGTAAACGAGACTTTAGCCGTATGTGATGGGATGGGTAAGTAAGGAGTGTTATGAATATGATTTAGTTACCTTTAGTACCTGCTAGCTAATTTGACAACCTCGGTGGCGCAGTGGTAAAGTGCTTGCCTCTGAACCGAGCGGTCCCCGGTTCGATCCCCGGTCGAGAAATGATCTTTTTGTGATTGGATTTATCTATAAACTAACTTTGGGGCTAGCTCAATCTGTGTGATTTGTCTTATATGAATTTAATATATATTTGAAATATATGAATTTAATATATATTTATTTATTTAGCTAATGCCTTAAATAATTACTTACTTCATTTCTGTAAGTTTCTGTGTGCGCAAATTGGGTAACTAATAAAATCGCTCAATAAAATTGGTAGATTTGGGACATGTAAATGAGGGAAGTTTTATTCCACTACAAGTCGACGAAAGAGACTTTTGTTAATGTGATAATAACGATCCCCAAGGATTGGATTAGAATATATAGATAAAGAAAATACTTAACTCGGCAAAAAAAAAACAAATAGTATGTAAATTTATTGATTATTTTGAGAGAGATTATTCTAAAACATAATCGATGGTTCTCATAGATTTTGATTCATATAAGATAACATATACTACTTACAGTAGGCAGAACCCGAAAGAGATACCTAACAAAGAAAACGTTATATTGTTAGAACAAAAGGAAGGCAATATGCCTTTGGTGCTAACACGGTTTTCGGTTAGCTTCGCGCCTGCTGCGGTGTCGTCGACCGTAGATACCATTGTCTTTGCCAAATAAAGTTAGGCAGAGCCTCACTAGCAGAATTTATGATCGGATAACATATCTGTGGTTAACATTTTAAAAATAAATATGCCAATTTTATCGATCAAAAACTTCGAATATATTTAAAAAATAATAAACAATATCCAATTTTTATTTTTTTTTGCCCAGATGATTTTTTACACTAGATATAATTTTATACGGCAAATAGGAAGTGTAAGATATAAGCCGAGATAAACCTACTTTTTGTTCGACTGCAACGTTAGCCGTGCATTAGATTTAGTGGTGAGATCATATATCTGCGAGGTACCGCAACGTGATATGGTCTGTTAAACACAGCATACGGCAAAGTTGTGTTAAGTCTGAAATTTTCACTAGACCAATTACCACGGAACCCCGTCAATTAATTTGACGAAACAATCCCACTGGACAGGCAGGAATAATTAATCCCTCGATCAAGATGGGGGATTGAAAGCCAAAATGGCGGCAAATTTATTCAAAACTGCAAGCGCCAATCAATACTCCAGTGTACAACGATTCGATAACTGTTATTACGAATTTATCGCATGTTGAATAGCTGTAAACATGTTTAGAAAAAATAAAAGCATTGATGCTTAAAATTGCTAATTACATCAACTAAATTGCATTACCCAACCTAAAAACGAGAAAGTTCCTTTTTTCTCTCCGGAACCGATTTAACCATCACACGCCATTTTGTAAAATGATCTTATTTTACCAGCTCATTTGTATTCATAAACATGTTTCCTCGTTTTTCGTTGGTTTCCTTATCAAATGTCGTTAGGCCAGGAAAGAATGTAGGTGCCAGCCACGTACCAAATCGATAAATGACGCATTTAAACCGTTTGTTAATCCCACTGTTTAGGTACTAATGAATCATACAAAAGTAATTCACGTCTCGAAAGAAAAAAGAAACTATCTTACTACGAACGTTACGAATAGAATCATGATGTCACAAAAACGTCTATCGAGGATATCAAAATCATCTATGGAACTGTCAATGCTTTATTTGCTTCAACATTTGTGTGTCTGTAACAAGTCTGCACGCTGGTCTCCACTCCATATAACGTTTCTAATGTATGAACGAGGTTTTCAGTTCTTTATTTACGAATTTTTAATGTTAAGAGTTAGCACAATAAGATGGCAATTAATGACATACAAAAAAATTACATCGTGGCTACAAAAGGCAACAAACGCCATATGACATTGGATAAATAAAATCAACGCACTATTGTAATGTCCGCTTAGCGGTACTTATAGCTTACAAAGCCTTATACGGGTGCTATGAATGAACAGGATAGGAGATAAAATAAATTCTTTCTTGGTCTTGGCGCCGAGAAGTGTCCCAACGCACCATATGGTCGGCCGACCCGACCAAATGACCTCAAAATGGCCTTTAGTGGTGAGATCGTAATGTCGAAAGCGAAGGGTTGATTGATGTAATATCTTGTAGTGAAAGATATATAGTGGAAAAGAACATTTGAGATAAAATACTAACTGCTAAATGGACAATTACAATGTAAGTAAAGTGAACAAAAAGTAGCAATCGTACTTAGAAAAGAACAATTAAAATCTATTGTTGAATTCGCTGTCGAAAATGCTTTCCATTAATCTACAATAAAATCTGTCTGTTACAAAGTTATTGTCATTCAAATTACATACCTATTAAGTGATTTAACATTCAAATTAGGCATCACTGCGGAATTTCCTGGCGGTCTGCGAATTTAGCGATAAGTGAACTCTTTCAACAGACTCAGATTCATTAATTTGATTCATTCACAAATTGTGATTGTTCCAATTTAATTTTAAATCCGTTATTTTTAAATCCTGACCGTGCGTATTTATTTCCAGCCAGTGATGCCAACTTTTGGGAATCGATCCACTGTGTGCAGAGGCACAGGCGTACAGTGAACCGAGTGAGTCATACAGCCTCTACCGCCGCAGCCACCGCCAATGCGACGTAGAAAGTCATGTTATTAAAATTTCACCGTAAGCAGAGCGCCGGCCTCGACACGTACCGTTCTGGTGATTTACGACGAACTGAACCTCATTGAGTATGCAATTGTTACAATCATTGATCCGTTTGGGGCTTTTAAAACTAGTTAACTTACTTTTAATTTGGGCTTAATAGTAGACAAGTACTTAAATAAAAACGGTAATCAAACTCAAACTGCTATGCTAGGCTAAAATGTAGCCATTTCAGAGCTATTAGCACTAGTCATTAATAACAAGCGGGTGCGTTCACCTTTGACATTCGTAAAAGATTTCCAACAGTCCGTTACATCGAAAACAGCGAAGACAAATAGTCTTTTTGCAAGGAAGCTTGGGATATCTTTGGGAACATTGAATTTTTTATGCCTACATGAATAAATCACATAATTATTTCGGACCCCAATTTATCTCCAATAAGGTTCCTATTACCTTAAACATTTGTCGTACTTATTACATTTGTTGAATGTTGTTATCTCATAGTTTAACGCTTCAATCTGCTGAAAAGATATTTTTAAATACGCGCGTCATTTATTAGATTTCTAGTATGTTCATTTGAAGACTCGACTCCATCATCCATGAAAAGTAAATAAGATTGATTCAATATATATGTTGAATACCGCGACAACTGCATCACAAGTTATTTTTAGTTCATCGTTTTAAGTCAGTTTATCCGATGGTCCTCTTCAAAGATTCTTTTTCATGTGCCAATTTATTAAGTACACATTACGTACATGCTATTGCAATTATTCATGGAGAGCCGACGGCTTTATACATCATATTATTTAAGTCAGTTCTCCTCAGCAGTCGTCTAATTGCAATGGCTGAAAGATTCAGAGAGTTAAGTACATATATCAGTATACCCTTCCTTACACGTATTATTTTATGTTATTTAATCAATATTATCGCAACAGATATGACCACTCCCAGATCTCGAATGTAATCAGTATTATTATCATATCGGGTGCCAACCGCTTACCGCACTGACCTTGCCTATTTATAGGCCAAGGAACACTCCTGGCTCTCGTATAATACGAACTCGTGCGCAGCCTTGCTAGGACATTGGACGCCGTAAAAGGAATAGTTTACATTTAGATCTATTATGGTATGAACAAGCTGAGAATGAGGTCGTGATTGGCTGAATACGAGATGTTTTAAATATGTCTGACTGTATAAGTATAATTTTTGATGGTCTTCTACATAGTTAAAGTTGTTTTGTTTTATCTTATAACGTTGAAACAGATTTATTTTAAGTTGCTCGACTCCATCTAACGTTTGAATGGCAAAACTTGTATGATACCCTCATCTAACAGCGTTGGAAAACATCGTGAGAAAAGCTGAACTTTAGCAACAAAAGATGATTATCAACTTGTATGTGAAAAGGAGAAGGTGAAGAATGAAAACACTATTGTTGGATGTTGGATATGTTACATTCACGCAATGACACCGACAAGAGTAAGTGATGTGTGCATTTAAATAGAAAGAAAGACGATACACAAATCTTGAAGCTGATGAGTTTGTCTACATATAAATACGAATTTATCTGTCAAATTATTTTCAAATGTACCAGAGTCCAAAATGAGATGATGTTAACTTCGCAATATAAAAAAGTTAGAATTATCTGATGCGTGTTCGTTCATAGCTGACTAGTTGAGATAACTATCTTAAGTATAATAAATTAATGCTTTGATGTGTACTTGTAGCCATAGATCACGAGAAAAGTGGAAAACATTGTGGAATTTTAAAATTAGCTGCAATGCATTGTGAATCAAACCTTCGGGAATGATTTTTTTAAAAGATAAAAATAAAATTAGTAATACATGTATGTGACTCGATGCATTCAATGTAAACATTATTAATTTATAGGTTTGTTATCAGTCAATGACTAAGGTATTATCTAAAGAACTTGTAACAAAGGAAACTAAATAAATGAAACAAAAGATTTCCGTATCAGTCAATTGCATTTGTGTTAGGTCAATCTTTGTCAACATATCCTGAATACCTTCGGATTATGGAGTCTCCAATTTGATTGTGATATATCCTGTTTGTATTTGAATATAAAGCATCAACGTTATCACATTGTTTTTTTTGTTTCCGATGGAATTTGTAGTGTCAGTTTCCTTCACATTTATCTCTAATAACATACAGATTACATTGTCATGATTATAAACTATCAAGGCCCAAAACGACGCAGAAAATGCCCAATCTAGAAATATATGTAGCTACTAAAAACGTCCTCGAGGGAAATAGAAGTAGTACCCTTGAGGTTAATAAGTCTGTGGAAGTACCTAACGTAAAATCAAGGCCGAACTAAGTTATTCTAGATTCCAGATCTAAATGTATCCTCGACATTAAATGGTCCAGAGCTAGGTCGAATTCCAGTCACAACAGGGTTCATACACTGCCAGCTCAGAAATAGACAAGCTCTGAATATAGATAATGACAAGGGAGGCAGCTGTGCCGAAATGTTATCACGGAAAGTTATTAATTCAAAGACTAAATGCGGAACAAAGGATCAAGATTAATTCCTTCAATCAGAGGCTACTACTAAAAGTACCTTATGTGAATTGAAGTTCTGAATAAATGATTTGAATTTGAATTTTGAATTTGTGTTATTCCAGGCTATATTCTACACGTGTACTAAATTTCATAATAATCCCTCCAGTATATTTTGCATGAAAGAGTACAAATACATACACATACATACATCCTCACAATTTTCGCATTTATAATGTAAGTAGGATTAGTTTTTGAGCATACCTTGTAATAGCTTCGATAGCTAAGCTAGGCAAGGCACTTTTGATATTTTTTATTTTTTTGAAGTGAAAACTTCTTTAGCGGCGTTGTGCACTTTTTGTGATGGGTAAAAAATTTTTAACTCGTGTCAGGACACGTGACCCTGATCGAAAATTCGAAATATGTCAAAAATGCACAACTTTAATATTCTCTTATTTGATGGAAGAGACATTTCACTCTAAATACAAAAGCCAGAAGAGAATATCATAATGGTTGAACCCCATTGAACAAGGTAGACAGGACGACCGGTCGGATGTCTTTACGTAAACACTATTGTGACATTGCATTGTGCACTTGTGCACTGACTCATGTAGCTACACGAACGCCTTGGACTGAAGACAGGTGCCACATTGAGTAAGATACTGGTTTCACAAATAGACTTCAGCTCCATTTCATTGAAAAAGGAAAAATAAAAACAATGTACGTCATAATTTTTATGAAGGCTGATGAAAATTTCTTTGAGATTTTTTGACTACTATCCTACTACCTCCTAGGTACCTAACTACCTGAGTCATTGATTGTGATCTTACAGCCAAAACGGAACGGTTGGAATTATTAGGCGTTCCTAAAAATCCCGACGGATATCAGTTTTTACTTTATTCATGTTTCGAAGAAAATAAATTGTAATCATACCTTCAAATCGATAAATTCGAGATTCGGCATACCGACTGTGCGGAGTCAATGACCTCTGCAGCGATAGAACGTAAAGAGTTGCGTCTCAAAATTTTATGGAGCGTCAAGTCGACCAACTTAGACAATTAAATTCATATGTCTCACGGATGGGTGCTAGCTAACCTAGGCGTTTTTTGATCCGAATGCATCAAATTAATTAAAAAATTCATTTTAACGAGCACAGGTAACTATGCCACATAATCTACCAGATGAAATGGCGCTAATTAAATTCCTACTAATTTAGTAGAATTCAGTAAATTAATTTGTATTCCATAAATTAAACGGCGGCGGCGGCGGCGGCAGCCGAGAACGTGTCATGTTTATAAAAGAATTCGATGTACCTATGAATCATCCGAAGACAGCCGGGCCAGAGCACCTTTAGTTCCCTATCCTGCGTTGCTGTGCCTTTATGTGACTCATTTGAATTTATAGGTAGGTACCTACCTGATATACATGATAGCAGATCGGCAAAGCGAAATTACAAGTTATGCGCTAGTTCTTTTATTTAATAAAAGCAGAGGTACTTTAAACTAAATAATGTTTTGTCACTTTATCAATTACTTTATTGGGAATTGTCAGAACAAGACAAAACTTTAACTTTTTTAATACACTTTACCTTAAAGTATTTTTATGTAGGTTTTATTCACAAAAAAATATTTATTGCACATTCGGATGACATAAAACACGATCAAAGTTTTATTATTACGATCGCGAAACCGTAGTTGGATTCGGAAGTTGGGATTCGGCTCCCCTCGCAATTTATTGATTAACTAACCAACGCACTGTCTAGAGTTTATATTGAACAGTCCGAGCTACTGGACCTCATACCTTAACAATAGTACAAATATTTTTAAGTAGATACCTATTAGAGATGAGTGCGTTTGACCTCAAATCTAGCCATCAGGCTATCAACCCATCAGGCTAAGTTTAAGGCATCAAACCTAAGTCTTTGAAACCAGTTCCAAATCCCTTATCACGAAATGGACTATAATTTTGTAATAAGTAGGTAGGTATCTTTATTGTATCTTGTATTGTAAAATTAAAAACACATGTTAAAACTACATTCACAACAAGAGGCAATTGACAAATAAGCAATCAAATCATCATGTTTTTAGCATATTTATTTAAAAACTTAGATTAATTATTGAACAAGACAAATGCATTTAACAGATCCACATAGCAATGTGAATATGTTAAATGCATGTTTTGTGTCTATCGCATACCATCTAATTTCCCTTCAACATTACTTGGCGGGAATTTAAACAAAATATAGATATTTAGGATTAATTACAATGATATAGAAAAAAAAATTAAGGGGTTCACTAATTATCGGATAAATCTGTCAACAGGTATGAAGTCCAATTTCACTATAGACCCAAATAAAAATAAAAACCGATGGATATTATAACTGTTGCAAAAAGAACTACCAATTTTTACAATAAGGGCTGTAATAACCATTGATGATGGAAACTTAACTGGCCTTTTTAACCTAAAAAATATACATTTAGAGCTACTTATTGCATATTTACGCATTGCACTGTAAACAAGCGCTAATTCGTTTATGTAGCCCTAACAGTTAGGTATTAGGGTGGCTTGGGTCCCGGCAATCGATTTTAGCATTCGGGAAGTGTTGACTGTTTCTCCCTTTCTCGCGAGTCTGGGCATCGGACTGTCTCACTCACACATCCAGTGTCCTGTCTCTGAAATACTACCTACATAGATATTACATTATGCATTGCAGGTGATTATTTTTTAAACTAGAAGATGACTGGTCCTAACTTTATGTCGGATAAAATATAATTTTAATTGCGTATAATTCAATGCAAAAATGCTTTCTTTCTTTATTTCAAACATTTTTTTTAATTAAAAAAGAAAAGGCTCAAGACGCAGCAAAATCTAATCATATTTATAGATGTGTACACTGCAAGATGTTTTGTTTTATGACACTAAGTACTTATACGTATGTACTAATTCCCAAACTAGTTAGGTTACAATCATTGTTTACAATAAAAACTGGAGCTAGCAAGCCTGGTTCACTTCATGCTTTACTTTACTATCAGTACTCTTCTCAAAACTTTAGTAGGTAGGTACTATGAAATAAGTCCGAGTATAGAGTATAACTGGATAGACCTGAATTAAAAGTCACAAAAATCAATAATTAATAACTAGAACACGTACACTAAATTGGAAGAAATGATTCAATTGTGGTGACACGTTTTAATTAAAATTCAAACGGTGCGTTACGCCGGCGGCGGCCGCGGCACGGAACTTTATTTTCCTCATTTGTTTTTAAAATAAAATAACCATATATTACACATAGGTAGGTACTTAAACTATACAGAAATCGAACAGGAAATTAGTATTCCCTTTACAACATCATATGAAACGGGCAAAACTACCACATTGCTTGATAAAAAGTATACATTATGTAGGTACCTACTCAGAACACAAAAATAAACTCCCAGGTAGGTATACATTTAGTGCAGTTCAGCCATATTGTCACTCGCGATTTATAATATTTGACATTGACAGATAGAGACAAAACATACCTTAGCTTAAAGTATGCTTTAACATTTTTATGAATAACCTAAAAAACCTAGGTCTTGCTCTCAACTGGCTGGAGATAAGCAGGCCCACGTAGATTTTTACAATGTTGTAGCTCGATTTAGCTGGCTACAATGCAAGTTGCAACTCAAATGATGCAGATGAAATGAACCAATCAGAAAAAAAAAATATTTATTCATAATCAACAGCTAAATATGTACATTGATAGTAATTTTGATCATTATTTCGTGAATAAGTAATTGCAATTTGACGAACGCGAAAGCGGCGAAAGTTGACGATCAACGATACCGGTTTAACTCTTTTGTAATTTGTTTATAGTGCTTTATGGGCTACACTACAATGTTGCGTAGGACGTAGGTATATGAAAGTTACATTTCGTACCCGATTATGGACGCCAAAATTCTCGAGAAGTTAGCAGAAAACCAACAAAGTAGGTACCTATCAGACATTTTGGTCCTGCACATCTACAATTGAAAATAATAAATTGAAAATGGGTACACAAGTAAATAAGTAGTATACCGTATTAATTGCCGTCTTATATTTATTGGGCAATAAAATTATTGAAGCCAAAAAATGAGTCACCGTGACGTGTCTCTCTCCCTCCCCCGTTTCAAATTCACCCCTACCCTTGAAAATAGCAACGTCACCGCGTTTTTTCACGAGACCATTGTTTCAATACATACGGAATAAGGACATTTTGTTTCTGACAAAATATAGGTACCTACGTATTATAGAAACATGCATTAGGTATGTACCGATATGTATCACAAGTTGCTTATTTTTTAAAAAATAAGTGGATTATTTTAAGTCGTAATAATGAGAAAAACACTGTTGGTAGCTAGGAGGATAATTGTTCCTTTGGCCTGGAAGTCTAGATGTTAGTTCCATTTTTAAATTTACATCAAAAACGTTCGATAAGTAGGTGTGTACCTACTTACGATGTACGATATTATTTATCACAAAATGAGCACGGCCGATCTTGCAGAACTGCAACTTGGTGGCAAAGAATGCATCGGCAGTGCATTTATTAGCGGATGTACCGTACATACAGACCAACAGTCCTTCGAAACAATAAGAATGCATTATACGGTAACACGGACTCAATAAGCCGACGCAAAATCTCGTTAAAACTCGGCGGGCCACTCCCAACAACAAAAAGATCCGTTAATTCCAATAGGCTTTTTGCGACGAAATAAATAATCAGATATTTGCTACGAGATTATTATTCGAAAATTCCACCCCCACAAATATAACTTCGATCAGTTCCCGGGGGAGATCGGAAAGGAAAATTGATATTCATCTATTTCATCTTCCAACGCCCATGCTTTTCACTTCAATTCTCATATTATTTTTAATTAAACTTGAGATTTATAGACTTACCAAGTATTTGTGGTTAAAAAGGAGGAAGGTAATCACGTACACAGTGGTCCACCGTCAAAATGCGACTGGCTGAGGCGGTGAGCGGAGGTCGGGGAGGAGTGCGGTGTCGTTGTGACGACACGACACAGACGGGGCGTTCGGGGGTGGGTGGCGCGGTGCGTTGCACGCGGAATAATAATATTCAAGTCGATTTGATAGCAGTGGGTTTGCTATAGCGAATAAGTTTTTTTTAATTTAATAACACAAGCTTTTATAAGTCAGAATGAGATCTTGTTGCATTCAACGCGTGAAAGAGGTAGTGTCCAAGCAGCAAGCAACCCGTTGATTTGTTGTACCTCGTTGGCAGTCGATCTTCATGCCATCCTCATGGTAATGCTCATCTATGCATTGTCATGAAAGTTGAAGCGACGTAGAAAATTTCAACTCTAGGCATCGAAAGTAGGTGTTTAATTGAGATTTTATTTCAGATAGGTGAAGTTAATAAAACCTTGTAAAAATACAATCTTCTCCTGTTTATCCTTCCGGTACATACCGACCACTAGAGTGGTTAAATGAAGATTAAAATTTACCACTCATTGGTTTTGTTATATAATTCATGCAGGCAACGTTGTTTTTACACATTGATGATGTAAAAACACTTTGCCGACATGAAATGTCAAGGCGTTATTAAGTATTACAAGTGTGCCTACTTGATATAGAAATATCCTATTTATCTTAGCAAAAAGGGCAAGGCTATTTGCTGCATGACTCTTCACTCCTCTCCATTTCGCGAAATGGCCACGCGATGTTCATATGGCTTCTCTTAGCCCATGGGTTTCCTTCTCTCAGTCCATGGGTAGCCTACTCCCATGACTTTCTTTCTACCAACAAAAAGTTGCCGTAAGGAGGAGACATTTGCATAGCAGTGCTAATTGTCATGAAAGGTTGAAAAAACTTATGCTAGTGAGGCTGACTCGTGTTATTTTATGCGTTTTACATATTTCGCAAAGAAAATCCTGTCCTATTTAAAATTGCACCATCATGGCCATTAGCAATTTTTGGTACAGATAGGTAACTGTCTATATATGCTGGATGGATTTTTTATTTTTGTTTTTTTTTTCATTGCGTAACGACGATTCACCATATGGTCATTGCCAACACAGTATTTTTTGTATCCATCTATATCAAAACTAATAATAGTCGAAACTGTCTGTCTGTCACTCACATCACAATAGGCTCATTTTGATGAAATTTGGATAGGTAATATACTTACTAACTAGTTAATAACCGACGTTAAACATAAGTTACCGTTAGGCGGAGCTACAAGCAATAGCTACCAATTTCGTCATTTAATTTTATACCATCTTGAGGGAATAAAATGCTAAGTTTTAACGCGGTTTTTTTTCTTCAAAACATGACCCTTAAAAGTTACCTTCGCGACCGTAAAGTAACTTGTTTCTGTATCGGCGACCATACCAACGATTCACTATCTACAAATTGGGCGCATATAGATAGCCGCACAACTTGATCACTCCGGTCAATCACTGCCAAACGCCGGCCGAGTAAAGTAAGTTTAAGTGAGTTTATAAACCATTTAAAATGAGTTTAAACATAATAATTTTCTGTTATTATTTGGTGTGTGTTTGATAGTTTTATTACCAACATAGGTATTGGTGAAGTCCGTGGGTGAACTTGCCTACAACATGAAATAAACCACAAGTAGTTAGTATACCTAGTCAACAGCACAGTCGACTTTAGTTCATTGCAAACACAGAATACAGAAGTGAAACATATATCTATCCTAGGTATTTTGCACTTGTAAATGAAAGGAAAAGCAACTTGATGCGGTCAACTGAAGCATCGGAACATAGATAAATATCTCGATGACTTGTATGTATTTGATTGATTTGTTTATCGATAGCGACTTGTGCTTTCGTGAAAATTCAAAATACCGCTTCTTACATAATGGTTGGCATATATACTAATGTTTTAAATGTGAAAGTGTGTTTGTTTGTCAGTCTTTCAAGTTAAAACGGAGCAGCGGATGATTTTTGGTGTGAAGTTACCTGTAGAGTTTTACCGCGGACTAGAAATATAAACTGGAACGTAATTTTTACAGATGTCGTATAAATTTGAACAGATCTCGGAGCCCTTGGTCTTGGGAGAGGGCCCTCATTGGGATGACCGCACTCAAGCTCTGTACTACATCAGCAACCAAGAACCTACTATCCATAAATACGTGCTGGCTACCAAGGAACATATCAAGACCAAACCTAGTGAGTATCATTATAAAACAATTTACTGTGCCGCATATTTCCTTGTTCATTTTCCTTGTAGAAAATTGGTGATTTCTGGATAGCCGAATGAATAAATATTGCTGTCATTACAGAATATTTATCAGATAGGTACCTATGTATCTGCAAAATAACACTCAATAGGAAAGAAACGGTGAAAGCTGTATTTTCATCATTATTGCAACGAGAAGGAGCAAAAAGAAATCTCACGCTTCATATTCTTGGAAGTTGAGGCCAATTGTAAAATCCTCACAGCCAAATCTTCAAGTTTATTTTTACGCAGACCCTGGGCTTCGCGACGTCATAGCCCTGAATGCAAACGAGAACCCGCTAAGACGAGAGATTCTTGGAACCAAAGATATTTCAATTACAGGCGGCTACGTCAGTTTCATAATCCCAGTAGAAGGCAAACCAGATTACTACGTGGTAAGCCTGGAGCGCCGGTTTGTCGTCGTCCACTGGGATGGTCAGAATAACAGCGAGGTTAAGATCGTGAAGGAGTTGTTTGAGGTGGACCAGCAGACCAAGAACTATATCAATGATGGCAAGGTGGACCCTAGGGGAAGACTTTATGCAGGTAATTCACATTTCTCCTTTGCTGTATCGTGCGGGCTTATTGGTAGAGTGAATAGGAATGCTATCGCCTCAGTAACTCCAGTTTATAGCCTTTTCCCTTGATTGACTTTCACAATCTACGCGGAACAGGCAACTGATCTTTTTCTTTCGCTCCCAGATGATCAGCATAAGACTCTTGACTTAACAATTACCTCATCTACTGAACTAAACAGCTGTTCGCAGGTTTCCTTATTATGTTTACCTTCGCTGGCTTGTAAAAAGATTGTATCATATATGAGAAAAGGCTGCGATCAAGTTTGTTGCGCCGATTCTTCACCTGCGCTTTGGAATCCAGCAGTAGACTTAAGTATTAAGTAATATTTTTACGTCAGTAAATTATGTAGGTAACTAACTATATCATCTTAAGTTGAATTTAAAAAATAATAATTTGAATCCTAGCCGCGACAGCTTACGTCTCTGATTTTCCAGGTACCATGTCTCACCAGGAAAGTCCGGGAGTTTTCGCCCAAGGATTAGGATCTCTGTTCCGTCTGGATGGATCCAAGAACATCAGAACACTGGCGACAGGTTACTAAAACTTGTACATTTCTCCTCAAACTACGCAGATGTTCATGCATTCGCGTAGACATCTGTCAGAGTTCGACGAGAATGTGATACCGGCAGAAGATCCGTCGATATATGTACAAATATTGAAAATAATCAATATAATTTCATTACAGATGTAACCATATCAAACGGCTTAGCGTGGGACGAGCCAGCTAAGATCATGTACTATGTAGACTCGAAGGAAAAGCGCATTAGGAGATACGACTGGGATCCTGACACTGGTGACATTTGTTAGTAATATTTGTCATTATTCGCTGGGGAATTTCGCGATTTTGGAAGCCATCCTCGCATGTGGCTTTACGCTGAAATAATTCACAAATCGGAGACCGGTGGGGTAGTTCCAGGTTCTTTATTTACGACCTTAAGCTAATGGTCATCATGCCGGACTGTTACCCAAGTCTCTGGTTCGATCCCCTGACCGGGGATCAAGATGGAAAATGATCTTTTCAGATTGACCGATTGGGACGTTGATGTTTATCTATTTGTAGTATTATAAAATATCGTTGAATTAGTGAATCCCACGATAAAGTTCGAACTTTGGAGGCTCTACTCAATCTGTGTGTTTTGTACATATTTATTTATTTTATTAATAAGAGCCTAAAAGTACAGATCTAGATGTATTGTAAACTTATTTATGGTTTTTGTAGTATTCAGGATAAAGTACCTGTTTTCTCTTATTATCCACCAAGCATAACAAGGAACTGAGATAAAAATAGTAAAATCACAACTACTTTTTAGCAAACCTGAAATACGTTGTCGACTTCGAAAAGAGCGGCGTTGAAGGCGTACCAGATGGAGGCACCATCGACACCGACGGGAACCTCTGGTGGGCAGTCTTCGACGGTTCCTGTGTGCTCCAAATTAACCCTAAAGCTGGGAAAATCTTGAGAAAGATTGAGATCCCGGCCAAGCAGGTCACATCATGCACATTTGGCGGTCCCAATTACGATATTTTGTTCGTTACGACTGCTAACTTCACGGGAGATCAGCCGCCGCCTAGTGGAGCTACCTTCATGGTTACTGGTCTTGGAGCCAAAGGACACCCAAATAGAAACTTTAAATTAGAATAAAGTAGCTGTTAACCGCGGTTTTGTTTGCTTATTATCACCTGAGAAATAATAATGTATACAAAATTGTATTGATTTGATAAGTCCTAGGTAATTATATATTGTAATTACAGAAATTATATATTGTGATAAAATTGTATTTTTTTAGTGAACTCAGGACTGGGTGTGATTTTGCACAGCAATTAGATTTTTACATACCTACGTAAGTACATATTTTTTATTAAAATTAAGCATATGAATAATTTAAAAAGCAAAGGTTAGGTAATAATGAATGTAAATTTTAACTGAATTAACAAACCAATGATAATATATAACACGGTTCCACTATCAACATAGAATTCTTTTGTGTTGTCTGACGTAACTTAATTGATGATTTCATATATATAACAAATGTCGTGTAAATTTCCAAGAATGCATATAAAACCAATCATTCAGAACGTTGAGCTGGCGCAAACAACCTCCGTTCTTGTATTCAAGTGTACAAGTAGGTATGTAGCTTCATTATATCTAGCAATGCCTCGAGGTATTACAAACCTTAGAAAATTCTAAAGTAACTTTATTGAATGAAAGGATTAAGCTATTGCTAGGGGTAGATGTGTGAAATAAAATACTTAATTACGAAAAAGCTTTTTATTTTGATTTTTTTCATTGTTGTTTAATTTTTTATCACAGAAATAACATTATTTTAGTGCATGTGAATATAGCAAACGCATTCCTATTGATATGCCATTATGAATAATCAATTGACAAACCAATTACGCTACCCACCAAAACGATCATTATGTATGAAACAAAAATATAAATTATTTAATTCATTAATGTTACATTTGTAACATTTGACATGGAAATGAGGAATTGTGGCATAAAATAAGTAGACTGACAGATTGATAACAACTAAACACATTTAGTTTAGTATAAATATGGATGATTTATTTTAACTGATAATTACACCCCTGAAGTTACACAATTTTATTAAGTAGAATACTTCCTTAGTATACTACATACTCAATACTATGCCAGTCAAGGAAAAAAAAATAGTTAAAAAAATTTAAATAGCGTTATTCGAGTGTCAATTGAAATAATAAGAAAAAAAAACACTACTTCAACTTTAAAATAATAACTCTGTTATGCTAACCTACATATACCCTTGTTCACAAACATATCTAAAGTGAAACGATTCTTATAATTAACTTTTTTTTTAAAGAAATGGTGGGCGGATATTTCGGATCATATTAAGATCAGCCTCTACCTAAATATAAACTAATAATTTGACATAAGAAAGAAAAAATGCACGTGATATATAAACGAATATATCACATATTATATAATATTCAATCAATCCTAGACATATGATATACATATAGTATGACTATGGTAATAATAAGAATGTTGTCAATCGTTAATCTCAAACAAATTACAGGAGACCTATACATACGACGACTGATGAAATTATTAATACTATATAAAACTAGAGTAGGTTCCCTTACTAATTATTAAATAGATCATCGACAAACATTTGCTCGCGATTTAAAAAAAACGGTGGTATACTTAGACGCAAGTAATGTTAACTGCAATAAGCATTACATTGTTCATTACATTCTTCGTTGGGAGAGGTATTTCAAACTTCTCACAGTAAAAGAAAATGATATTCTTAAACATTTCCATATAAAATACAACATGACAAATGAAATGTAATTATGTAGTAAATTACTTTCTATATCCCCTACCTAACCTACTATTCAATATATTAACTCTGAGAACTATTTTACATATTATACAAGATAGCATATTACTCTAAGTGAATTGGACAAGTTTAATTAGTTTTAATAACCAAGCAATAATTAAAATTAAGATGGCATACCAAAAGGAAGGACGTTGCTAGCTAAATATTATTTAATTACTAAAATTATAATATTCCTACTTCAGAATATTGAAAATAATTTTTAATATTAAAAATATGCCATTTATTGTTTTAGCAGTTATATGTCGGTGGGAAATTAATAGTTTCACAGTAAGAAAATTGCAGTAAAACGATTTTAACAATTGGATTATTTTTTTTTGTAAGTAACAATTTGTTAAGCTCATGTTTTTAGTTTGAAATTTTTTTGAATGCACTATAAATCCTCTAGATTTCTATTTAAAAAAAAAAAACAAATGGGTGATATTTTTGAAGTACTTAATTGGAGAAGCCGTTATTTGTAAACATTGATTAAATAATTAATTAGGCCATTTAAAAAGAATATGAAAAGTTTTGAACTAAACGCCATTTGGATAATTTAAGAAAAGTGGCATTAACTATGTATTTTAATTTTATATAAGAATTATTATAATTTGTCGTCGATGATTAAACGATGCAATAATAATACATCAAAAAGCCCATGGCTTTCTCAAATTATGTAATTAAATTGAACTCTTTTTTTATGAAAATAATGTGGATTTAGCTGAAAGAGAGTCGGGAGACTTGTGTCCAGGAGTGGAACATGATTGGCTATTTAAAAAAATGTAGGTGTAACAATATTGAGATATACAACTATGATTGATAGGAAATGCCGCAATTGTTAAAAATCAACCTGAAATATATATATATATATATAATGTAGTGAAAAAGTGCCCCGTATGTTTTGTAGTAATAAACGATCTTACAGACATATGAAAAATCTACAATCATACGCGCAAACATAAGTGATCTTAGAACAGAAAATTATGATTACGAATACGATGGACAATTTTTCGCATATGATTAATCCGAGAGATCGTCAAGATGGGATTAAAATTAATATAGGAACTTCACGCTAAAGACCTTTTCAACATACCTGTAAATAATAATTCTATACATATAACCCAAAAAAAATATTGCACAAAAATAAAATTGAACACTTATTCGCAGGTGAATTGCAAATATTACTTGAATTTGCTATGTAATTTTTGAACATATTATTATTATTTACAGTTTGTTGAATATAATATCACGGTTACATGACAACCGCCCGCAACACATTGCTAACTTTGCAGTTACAGACGGGACACCTTTTGGATTTGGTCCACACTTTGACGGCACACTTGTAGCAACAGCAAATGTGTGCAATTTTGCCATGCGCAAAAACTCCCGATTTCGGTTCTACACAACATGTAATGCAAAGATTATCTTTGTCTGTTGGTCTAGAACTTTCCGAGGGGGGTTCGCTCATGGTTTTAATGAGGGGTTGGACTAAATCGACATTTTTATGACGCTTTGTTTCAGGTTCTGAAAATATCGAATCAACGGAGTCGGCGCGACGTTTTCGTGTGCCACTTAATTCTATAGGGCCCACCGAGGGCCCCTGTCCGTTTTCAATTTTCTGACTGTTATGCGATTCGAACCCGGAATCTTGGGAGAGAGTGCGAGACAGTTCGTCGGTGTCTTTAGATTTTTTTCGCTTCTGCTTTCGCTTCGGTCGAGGCGGGAACAAGTTTTTACGTACCTAAAATTCATATACATATTAAGTTTTGCTGTAAATCACAAATGTTTAGTTTACTAAGTTACTAAGTTTTAAATAATTGGCTGGTTTTGAAATAAATACACACAAAGGGTAGGTATAATATAGATATATAGGTGGACGAAAAATAATGTCAAAAGTAGAAAATATTGCCGAAGCAGTCTTATATAACTTACATTTTAAGGGACACTACACAATTTGGTATCATTATTTAATATCAAAAACTTAAAAACAATGAATAGGCATATAAAAACAGATTTATTTAATATTCCACTTTTGACCTTATTTCAAAAACCACACTTTCTACATAAATATATAATTCAACAAATTTCGTGAAATATTTGTGGCAATTTCTTGAAATACAAACAGAAAAAAAAAACATTACGATGGCAATTTTTGTTATAAACAATACACAACTATCATGGATGTTCTATACACATTCACAAGTTCACACGTGTTTTAGAAAAATATTACTAAGCAGTGTTGTATTCACAATAATTATAAATGTTTTATTTTGCATGTGTCATAAACAATATTTATTTATACATAGAGATGAATAATAGACGAAACACGTAATTTTTTATTTTTGTTCAACGCTGAAAAGTCTTAAATATTGGTAAATCAATTCCACTAAAATAGATGAAAATGAATTACATATATAAGACAAATAAATGATGAAAGGTAAGATGGTTGACAATGATTTTTCGCAGCTGGAAAAAATAAAATATTAAATAATAATAAACAACAAATAATAATTGTTAACATATACAAAAGCTGGTGTGATGTTTTGGTGATTTGTTTCATCAAATTAAACTGCAGTATTCGTTTAGTTTACATTGTTTTAGGCTGTAAACACAGAGTCACTCTCTGCTCAAGCGCCGTAGAAAAAAGTTGAAAAGTGCAGGTGATCTGTTGCAGTTGAGGACGATTCTAATATCCACCGTAACATCTGTTCATGTATCAATAAATGTTATGTTCGAGCAGTTGTTTATATTGTCTCTGTTATATTTTATCTCCACTTGTCAAATCTGGCAACAATTGTTTTTAATAGATCAATATCCTCGAACTGATCTTTGTGATTCTTGGATTTTCTTATTGGTATTTTTAGCTTTATTCTAATGCAGGTCAGGACAGTCAAGGCCGATGTAAAACTTGAAAAAAGATTTATTAAAAATCATTTTCAAGTTTTACATCGGCTATTTGATGTAACTAAATACTAATTATTATATTCTGATGTTATTATTCATTTCTGTTGTTTATTTTTCTTCCAATTTCATTTAGTGCGTCGTTACAAGTTATCATAATCATTCTTCGACCGATTTTCATTATATGTCATTGCTGATAGCACTTTTATCAAGTAATTTGATTTGTTAGGCGTGACTTCTTCATAATTTCTGTGGATCTTATTTCAATCGGTGATACACTTGTTAAATAACATTATCACGATTCTTGGATGGGTTTTCCCCAAGTTATACTTATCACTTTTTATCGAACTTTTCACAATTATTCATGAAATCACCGAGAGTAAACAAAAGGTCTCTTTGGACTAAAAATATGTCATTATTTTCTAGTATTTTATAAGATATTACATGACACTGCACAAAAAGAAAACACAAACTCTGGAACCCAGACATGCTCTAGATGAGAGATCATAGAGCAAGCCCAACTGTGGGCTAAACAGCAAGATACCAGGACACCCCGGGAAGTGCAGAGCTTTGGTCACCATACTGGAAATGACAAAAAGATGTATAGAATTATATGTATTGAATATTTTTAAAGTTGTTATTATTATTTCCATTTCTGCTATGTTACATTCGTCTACTCTTCTCTAAACCAAAGTTATTAAATTAGTGAACTATTTAAAATAAATAGATAAATAGGAATATCTATGTAATCTAAAATCTAATGTAAATACTAAACGATAAAATACGCTACAAAAATAAATGAAAGAAATATTGCTAATTTAACAGTTTAAAACGTTGAGTTATAAAAAATAACATCATTTTATATTTTTTTCGAAACTATTTTCAAGAAATGTAGCCTTTCTTCTTCACTTCATTATCTTGATGTTCATAATATTTTGATCTCTTCATAAGAATTCTTGATTCTTCACGTGAATAAAAATGTTTCTTGCTAAATCTTCAGATTCATCGCGTTTCCTTCTAGTAATAGTGATGAATAATGAAATGAATATTATGCACTTCAAATGTATGATTCTGCACATTCACACAATGAATTTACACCACATTTTACACGCACTATTACAAATAATAAACACTTACTGACACAATATCATTCACCAGGCTATCTTCTTTACACATAAACACAAGTAAAGCAATGTAAAGCATCAAGCAATTGAAACACACACACACTAACACATGTGGGATTTAATTATATATAACTAGCTGCGCCCCGGGGCTTCGCTCCCGTGGGAATTTCGAAATAAAAAGGACCCGTTCGTTATTCCAGGCTATATTCTACCAGTGTACCAAATTTCATAACAATCCGTCCAAAAAAACAGGTAGATTTTGCGTGAAAGAGTAACACACACCATACATCCTCAATACCTTTCGAATTTATACTATTAGTTGTAATATTATAAATTCGATAAAATATTTTTTTTCAATAAACCAATAAAGAGGTGATAGCCACATTTATCTATATTTTATACTAGCTTTTGCCCGCGTCTTCGCCCGCGTGAATTTCATAGCAAAATCTCAGTAACTTTTTTATCGCGTACTCGCGTAAGACTGGTTAACATATATGATTCAAATTCGCATTTTTTCTCATATTTAGTTCAATTTTCTGTTTCCCGCTGCGTGTCTCGCCGCGCAAACTTGTCTAATCCCACTTCCTGCTATGTAATGAAGATATATCCCGTACAGTTTCCTCCATATTGTGCCATTATGTTTTTTGCAATATGTGCCGTCCTGTTTCCCACTACGTGTCTCCTTCCCATTTCCTGCTCCTACTCTCACTCCCGCTTTCTGCAACGCGTGCCGTCCCATTTTCCATGACGTTTTACGTCCCGGTTTTTTATTAAGCACAAACGTAAATTAAACATTTTTTTGTATTTACTATTACTGTTATTTACTACAAAAAGTAAGTGTGCCAATTTTCAGCTTTTTCTCTTGAAAATTGTATTAAGTCCCATACAATCTTTCACGCCCCTTATAAAGGGGTTGAAGGTTATTTTCAGAAAAATTTGAAACACGTATTCATTACTTTGTTGTAAACAACCAAAATCCAAATTTTCAAGGCACTAACTTGTAGAACTTACAGTTTTTCACTTCTTTCACCTCCTTCGTAGTAGAATTTCATTCTAAAAATCCTGTCTTAGCGCTAACCTACATGGCAAATTTCAGCTTCCCGCCTAGCAGTTTCGGATGTACCTACGTTGTCTGTCAGTCACTCAGTCAGAAAAAAATCAACTCCGATAGGGCAGTCCAAACCGCCTTCAAAGATTTTATTGATTCCCGTCCGAACGGTATTTTAGTAAAGGGATCTTGGGAACTTTGATTAAATAAATATATTATATTAAAAAATATTCGACTTTTTGTTCCACCTATACCAAACGCCAATTTCATATGTAAGGAAGGATAAGACGACTATCATCCCGTTCAGATTCGCTCGAATAAAGTATAAAGTACCCATTTTTGGATTTTTTGTATACAAGGGTGTTTGGTCAATGGTACATAAAGCTGTGACAAGGCCATACCCCGAGGGTCATATAAGTTGTATGTTGATGAAAAAAAATTTATATCTTGTACCTAATATTTTTTTCCATACAAAAATAATAAAAAAAAAAACAATATTTTTTTTTTTTAGTGACATCCCTAATTCTAGAAAAGGACAGCAATACATGGTGTATTGCCGTCCTACTTGACACCAGCCGCAAAGCGTCCGTTAAAACTACTTTTAAGTTCTAGTCTCCTAGTACAAATCAAACTTTTGTCTCAAAACATTACAAAAACGTACCTAATTTTCCTTTGAATATGCCGCCTTTGATGACGCCGCGCACACGAGCGCGCCCCCCCGGTATCGGCGGACGACGCTACCTTGACACTACACACTTTTTACTGAACACTTTCAATAGGTACTAACTAATCTTCAACACATTCGTCCTAGTAAAATTACAACACAACCATGGCTTTATGCGTAGACCGGCAAATTACAAATGTCCGACTATGCCGCTCACCACGACGAGCGGCTGATAGGTCACCGTCACAAGTTCCAACAAACATACAAACATCATTATAATCTACTACACTACGTACACTACTAATTAGTGTCAAAAAGCAAACAAAAACAAAACAAAGTCTGATTCGACACGACGACAATTTGAAATAAAATATCACGTAGGTAGTAACACGTCGGCGTTTCTCAATCGACTGATGATAGGTAACTACTTCCGGCAGTCCAGGACTCCAAAATGTCTGTCCGCTTAGTACCTATTTAGAGTTCCTCGCGCTAGATGTGAAAGAACCATAGATTGGTGTGTTTCTTCCCCAGCCGCGTCAGAGCCGAGGGTCCACTTGCCTACTTCTACTCTTCGCACTGTATGTTGTCAGACCATCATTGCTAAAACCACTTTTCGAGATTACTTAAAAATGCAGCACCGTGTGAACAAGTAATAGTAAAATAAATAAATAAAATACTCATACCATACTATACATCGCGATACTTAAGATTTTCTTTTAAATTATTAACATCAATAATGATTTATTTCATTAATCGAAAAACGTAAACAACAAACTACAAAGATTTCACATCAAACTTTTTTATGAGTAGGTAATAATAAAACATACAGAACCATGGAATCGACACTAAAATTAATAGGCAATATTTCATTCCATCCATCTCTTTCTATCCTATTTCTTTCACATTCACACAGGCGCACACGATATTTTAAGATCAGATTCGCAGAAGAGATATTTCCTGAATTGTACCTAATTGTTTACTTTGTAATAATTTTAAAAGTTGAATTGCTTCAATTGTCAATATAAGATAAAATTTCTTATTATTGCTTTTACTTACGTTTCCAAAAGAGACAGTTCCGTAAAAGCGATCTTGCATGTATTTCATAATTAAAAAGTTAATATTGTCCTCTCAGAGACTCAAAGAGCTTAGGCATAAAAGCCATGCTTTGAATTTTCATCATCATAATTTGCACCAATCCTGGTACTGAGGTCAATGAACAATAACTTGTACAGATGAATGAAATCAGCTGTTCCAGGGTTGTCACTGCACTAATTTTACCTTGATCTAAAATCTTAATTTTAGATTGTCCCATTATCCCTATTGTGACGTTTTTTCCACATGGAAATATTTTTCTGAGAATGTGGATACGATACCCATCTACCATTTTCGGCTTTATATACCATTGACCAAACACCTTGTATTACAGTACGGTATGCCTTATGCCAGTGGTTCCTGAGAAAAAGGTCTTGATAGACGCACAGACGGACAACGTAGTGATCCTATAAGGGTTTCTTTTGAGGCACGGAACCCTAAAAGGTGGCCTAAGTTGCTCCTGAAAGTTTCGTCTATCTGTGTGGCAAATTTAATCACACTCAGCGCATTAGTTTTTTAATTTAATTTTGACGTGAATGTCTAATTTCTGAATAAATGCACTTTTTATCATATTTTGCAACAAACTTTTTTCAGTTTATATATTTTTTCAACAATACAAACAGAGCACAATCTACTTTACCTGTCATAAATTGTATGCAAACGAAGCAAACCGTTTAATTTTTCCTCTACAATAAATCATCAACGAAACTATATATTTTAACAAACGAAGCTCCTATTAACCGAATGTATTATATTTTCATTAATTTTGTACATTTTTAAGTTTCTCTTTGTGTAAATTTAAATTTGTAAAGTAAAAAATCCGCCAAGTCAAGCACACAACAACCGACCTACCTTAAAACACTTGTCGCAGTATCGGTAGAAGCTGTCGATGTCCGTCGAGTGACACTGCGCGCACCGCTCGAAGCCCAGCATGTCGATCTCACTGTCGCTGTCGTTGGTGTCCGTGTGCTCAGAATCCGCGAACTCCAAATCGCCGCTGTCGCCCATCGTCACTGTTATCACCTTCGTCTTGATGATTTCCCCCTGGAATTATTGATAGAATTAATTAACTTTTTATTAGACATAAGAAATAAAGGGGTAAATAAAGAGTAAATAACATTATTTAATGAGTAAAATTGGCGGTCTAATATTTGAAAGAGATAGCTTTCAATAGGGTGTTTCAAACCAAGCGGACCCTGGTCTTCAACGCTCGGAAGAAATCGAGAAAAAGTTCAGGTGAGATTTCACACCATTAAAAATACACAGATTTCGAAAGACGACAATTTACTGATTCTTCTTAAGTAATTTTATTTTATTTATATCTGCCAGATTGTCTACCATTTATCGGTACAGACAAAAATTTGTAATAGTAACTTTAAAGTCGAATACTAAATAATTACACCTTGAAAAAATCCGATCCCTATGTCAGCCAGTATTCGGTTTTTACTAATTGAATATTTTTTCTTGTCTGTGGCAGAGTCCCATTACTGGGCAATGGCCTCCTTTCTTTTTCGTCAGCTGAAGTTTTTTTTTTACCTCGCTGTCGCCCGAGGTGTCTGCGAACAGCTGCTCATCATCTTCAGTCTCGCTCGCGGGCTCGTACTCCACATCCTTGACATCGCTATCGAGACTCTCCGTATCGGTGGTGTCTGCCACAAAATCTAAACAAACAGCATTGCACTTCAGTCACTGGTAATAGCGCCACCCTTGAGTTTGCCTTCCCAAAAGTTGGTCCTTCGAAGCGAAGCGATTGATGGTTGTAATGTGGAGGGATTTGGTTAATAGCCCTTTTTTTTTTTTGAATTTTTTTGTTTTTTTTATTACATTTTTCAAATTAATGTTTTTTATTCATTTCAACTTATTTATATAATCGTTCTGTTTTTTTAAATTAATATTTTTAATACTTTTTTTTCTTATAAAAATTGTTATTTTTTTATTCTTCTCGATTTTTTTGGCAAAAAATATTTTTGCACTTCGAAATATTTCTTTTCTTTAATGCTTTCTTTTTCCAAATAAAGATATGCCTTTCAAAGCCAATTTACTAATCTAATGCTTAAAATAAGTTATACAGTCAACAGTATATCAGAAAATTCAACATTGACATGCAGACTGTATAATTGATTATCATACAAACTCGGCACACATAGCTGGCAAGTGAGAGTCCACAAAACACGTTACATATACACACTAACAAGAAATATGGCAAAAAATAACACTTTATGAGCTTTATGAATTGCGAATTGATAAATCACAAAGACTCGAGTTAAAATACCATTTCAGTTAGTATCGTTTAATTGGAGTGATATGAATCTTGTGATATGAAAAATGGTGCTACAATTTAACGCAAATGTTTAAAATTTTAAGTATATATGTAAAGAATAGTTAAATATTGAGCCCTTTCGACATTATTGTAAAACTATAATTATAAATACGTTCACTGTTGTTGGTTCAATTATTGTTTTTTTCCAGTTAAAAGATAATAACTAATTGAAACTACATTATACTCAAGTGTCAATATTTTACAGTTACTAGGTATGCTAACTATTAACTTTCTATCTAATTATGTAACCACAATTTTTTTAATACTGACACTAAAATATATCGGTATTATTACATAAAAAATACATTTATCTCAAACAAATTTTACACAATTTTAATGCAACTAGTTCCATCATTTGGGATGAAGATCATTTAAATATTTTTTGACTTGGCTCATTTTGGTCATTGGACTATTTTGTGTTTAGGAAATTTAACTGTGACTGACCACCATAAAGTCGTTAACAATACAAAAATGTAATTATACGATAAATCATCCGAGTGAGATCATACCCATCAGACATGGAATAAAAAGTCCAAACATGTGTATGTCATAGACATACCGGATAGAACTAGTTACAACTTGACATAGCGTAACATCGCTTCTAAACGTGTTTGTGAAACAGAGTCTAAAATAGTTGGAATTATCAAATTAATTTCAGGAAAATACCTCCATGGTAATTGTGTTTGCAACCACGTATTTCACTCGTATGTTTGAACTTTTAAAAATAAAAAAAACGCATTAGTGTTGCGTGATTTAAAAAGAAAAATAATAAAAACCTAAACGCATGGGATGTAATATGATTAATGAATTTAACACTTTCTTAGCACTCATAATCTTTTACTTGTTCAAAAATATACCACATTTCGCAAAAGGGAGATTCGAGTAGGCTACAAAAACCAAGCTTCATTTAGCATTTCAGACTCGGTTTGACAACACCCATATAAAAACAAGAATCAAATTAATAACATATTCTACGCTAAAACTATATATCCGTGCAAGCTTCATCTTCGATGTCCACTCCACAAGCTTGGCTGTAGAGGGGCCAGGTTGGATGCACTCACACATCTGGTAACCGAACCATCACACGTTAATACTTAATTTAAAAAAACATATTAACGACGTCGGTTACCGGAAACTTTTCATGCCAAATATCATAAAAATTATAGCATGCAAATCGATAAGGAGCTAAATTGCTAGTGAACAAGAAACATCCTTCAAAATGATTTTCTGCTTTGACCTGTAGCTTGGACCGTGCGTTGCACTAAACTTCACAAGGTTCTAAACTAATTAAACTTTGCCCGGGTTTTACCACTTCAATCGTTTTTCTAAATACGAAAAATAACACTCAATTGACTAGTTTTGTTTTTGAAAAGGTTATGTAGATATAAATTATCTAAATTATCGTATTATAAAATACATATAAATTATTAGAAAATGTGACAGTGATTAAATGTTTTGCTGTCATCTGTTTCTGACTGTTGGATAGTTTGCAGTGTGCCTTTGACCATTGACAAAAGTAATCTGACCTTCAGAGAGAACAGGAATGAGCATGGCAATGGCCGATAAACTGGCTCGGACGCGAGAAGGTACGAATACTACCAAGCCTGGTAATATCATTGATGTTTCGACCGCTTCCCGTAGTCTATTGTTAGTTTTTCCTTACTGGAATTATCATGGTCGAAGAAGTGTAATCAGTTAAGTACAAAAGTGTAATTTTAATTAGAGAAATTGATAAAATTATACACGAATATACGACGAATAATCAACAGGGAAACTATAGAAATTAATCATCCAATCAGATAATACTATTTCCAAAATAGTGAGTATACATGAATGACGAAAAAAAGGAATTGAATTCGAGGAAGCGTATTATTTTACGGTCTGATGCAGGACAAGTCATTGACGAAAATTGCAGACAAGTCGGGACAAGCTCCGAATGGTAAATACGAACGGTACGCGCTTGCGTGAGTCAGGAGAATTGTAAACTCGTCCCGGGGAAATACGTTGGTCACGATTTTTTTAAAGTAGAAGTGTTTCTACACTTTCTGGTTTCGAATCAGCAGTTAAGATCAAAGAATTGTATCAGATAAATTAAAACCTTGATCAAATGATAGATTATATACAGATATCATAAAATTAAATGCTGCGCACACATGTGTTACTATGAATTATTGATATCTCTAGCTTGCCATGGAAAATCTTTAACAACAAAACAATACTTAAAACTTATTTGAATATCTGAAACGATAATATTTTGTCTGTGTGTTACACTCACAATTTAAGATTAAAAAAAAGTAATACGTATATTTTTGAAGTGATGAAATGCATGATTAGTATTTTTATATATACGAGTTAATATATATGAGTCTCAACTTGATTACAATTTTTTTTTTTTCTAAATTTTTGACAAGGCTTTAGTGCGCTTTGTGTGACTATGTCAGCCTCATGGGGGATCTCTAATATAAACTTATCTAGCTTTTATAATGGTTGCCCACAAGATGATTACATTATTTACTAATTGAACTTCTATTATTAGCATTTTTTTTATTAAAAATAATTTTTTATTAGAAATAATTTGAACTTGGCGTACGCACATCCGCGCAACCAAACCATTACTCCATGATAATCATGGTTATCACGACAGAATGACTAAGTGCGATGTGCATCACGCATGTAATGCCAAGTATGTCATGCAATGAACAAGTCTGTACACGAACTGATGCGTCAGTGCGCCGAAGTTGATACGCGAGTGCATTTTAGCACATAGTACAAACCAGTTAGAATAAATATATATAGTTACAGATAGGTAAATAGAGTTGTAGAAAGTGTTTTGCTAGAAAGGGAAAGAAAATTAACTACACTACTTTTGGCACATGGAAAAAATATTTGATTTGACTATTATATGGTCCGGTTTTTATGTAATTAGACATTATTTTGTTACTATTTTTTAAAATGTCACTTTGAAACATACTAATCATAAGAAAAGGGGCAATGGATTGCACACATTTTTGATTTGATAAATGAAGACTGATCAGAAGGATAATATAGTAAAATGTATTTATCTATAAGTTATATCTGTACAGTGGTTATATTATGCATCATGCAAAATACACTTCTTTAAAATAATTGTGATGTACCTACATTGGTTTAGTTGTATAGAGATTGGATGCCTGGTCATAAAGTTTCTGGTTGGCACAAACCCACATGAGACCTGACTCGGAGCATAGACTACAGCTGGTATAGAGGTTCATACAAAAGTCTGTTTCGAAAATATTTAATGAGACAAAAATAAATCAGGATCCTATGTTTCTCACTCAAGTCCTGATTTTGTTCATGTAATAAAATATTTTCAATATTAGTTATAAAAGCAGGTATAATGAGAGCATTTAAACATACATACCTGTATGCCTACTTGGTAGTAATTTAATTAGCTAATAACAAAACTTTAACACTATGAATTCAGAAAAATATCTAGCTTAAACAAAATGACTATGTTTGTTTAAGGGAATCCCCTTTTACATCAAAGTTTATTTAAATAGCCCGGACATTGATTAGAGATATATGAAATATTGATATAATAAACTATGTTAAACTAAGTATGTGCTAGTAAGAGTAAGAGGACAATATGACAGAAAGTTTCAAATCAGGCTGTTACAAATTTTTGGTCTTCATTAAATTGACACATTGTGTATAGTTCCAAGAAACTATTATAAGTAAGACAAATGAAGTTGCTGACACAGATGTTTACTAATAAAATTAGGTTGGCTAAAAGATAATATATTTGAAACAGATCAGTACTCACTTCACAATGATGTGCCTAATAAATTATAATAAAATAATATGCAATATTAAAGTATTAACATTCAAAATCAACACGCTACTCCCGGATGCTATGCACATCAAACCAACCAATCAATCAACATACCTGTTTCCTTTCCTTGTATGCTCAGTATTGTCTCCGTTGAACACCTTCTGTAGTCTGTTGCTGAAAATATTCATCAATTATCACAATTTGTAAAGATTGTGTGAATAAAAAACTGACCGAGTGCATATTGGCATCGCACATGAAGGGTTCTATACTACTAGGTATTGTATAAAAAAAAATCATTTGTATTGTATAGGAGCCTTAAATAGGTAATTGTTTTATCTGATTTTTAGTATTTGTTGTTATTGAGGCAGTACATCATTTGTTATAATTTCAACTGTCTAACAGTTAGTACCTAATATGAGTTCTGTTTTACTCTTCAAGCAGGTGGAACTCTAAAAAACTAAAAAGAAAAGCTAAGAAAACCTTAATGTAAATTTACAGTGTACAGTTAACATTCAGATGTTGTTAAAATTATGGTGAACGTAATCGCTACACCATTGTGACCTCAATGCTCTTAGATGTTTGATATTTCAAATATCTTAGTCACTAGGCCTGTCTTTTACATTCAACAAATAAACATATGGATTATTTTGTACATATTAAGTCGGCAAACAATGAAGGTGTTATTACATAAAGTAACTAACAAGCACAGTATGTATTGTCTACACCTTCAATGATAAAGAGACCTAATTGATATCAACTTTTAAAATGATATCAACGACACACACTTTTAATTTAGATTACATAGACGAAAGAAAGGAATAAAAAAGCAAAGAGTACCGAATTGGTGTAACTACCATAGCATAACCTAGCTAAGACTTGAGGCTTAGCAATATTTGATCATAGAAAAAGCTTCTGATTTTCAGCCATGGATAACAAGACCCATTATCTGGGGTCGGGAATTATCCAAGGGACATTTGAAGAAAATATAGATACCAAGTTTCTTTCTTCCCAGCTGTTGTATCATTTATAGGTTATAATAAATCAAAATAAACAAACTTCTAACAGTCAGATCAGATTACAAACAAAAAGGTTTACAGAAAATAAAGTATTTGATTACAAATATGATGCAAATAATACATATAAATACTACAAATAAATATTAAAAATAATAAACAATACATAATAAACAAAAACAATAAATTACATATTAAAAATAGCATAGAAAATTGTTAGTAGGTACCTGAAGTAGCAATTGCAGTGGTGTTCATAATTACTACAGCCTAACGAGTGTTCAAATTTCACAATCACTTTGAAATAAAGGTTTGGCGTAAATATTAGATAATATTTTCCAGTGATTAAATTCACTTGTTTTTATCACAAAGTAATTATCAGCGTTACCAACATGCTAATCATAACGATTATTTAGAAAAAAATGTTGATGCTTTATTTCAGTTTTGCGATAAGGTATCACTTTTTACAAATACTAATTGAATGTGGGGTACTAACTATATACAAAACACTAAAAACAAATGAAATAATTACGTTAACTAAACTTAAATTATACAAAAATCAATAAACTACACCACAACGCGCCATGACAGGAACAGAGAGTGAGCGACGTGTTCGTTCGTACCGGAAATCGTAATAGTATATTAACCAAACCAACTTCACAAAACGAAATTAAGTGTGACCATTTTAAAATTAATTATTATATTCTACGAATCGAACTACCTACGCTATCGAACTAAGGAATCGATTAATCACCTAAAAAAAAATTTGATTTTATAAAAATAAAGATAATAATATGCTTTGTATAATTTTATATACACAAGTATTAATGAGCAACAAAAGTAATCAAGGCAAGGACAAAACTTAAACTATGACACGAAAGCAAAACATTATAAATAGATACTCATATACATATGTATTCTTTCACATATATCTGTAATTATATAACTACAGATGTGACCTGTGACCACAGGTTTGTATGGAATGGAATCCTAAATACGCGAGCTCAACTCGCACTTGGATGGTTTTTTGTTATATCTTTGAAGGCATGGATTTATGACTTTATCAACTGATTGTGTTTATTTCACATGTTTGTCCGTCAGATTAGTAATAAAATCTATGTACATAACCCATCAACCCGTTAAATAGCTAATACTGTGATGATAACTAAAATAAGGTGCATGTAAGCATGTCATGTACATTTCCTTGTTTCAGATCACAGACATTTTATTTATAAATAAATTAAATACCTGTGTTTCAGATATACTGCAACAAGGTTATAGAACAATATCCCATCCCTATAAAATGGTTAAAATTATATATATACAGACACTATAAGTCTGCAATTATAATTCGTATTTATAATGGGCGCTCCATACTCACGCGAGAATCTCGTTTGACGTCTCGGCAAGAATCTCAGCAAGAATCTCGGCGAGATCTTCTTTGGATACACACTCGCAACGTTTTCAATACAGTTCTTACGCTCGATGGCCATGAACGCAGAAGTAACTGTTGCGTTATTTTTGTTAAATTTCAATTCTCGCGTTCTTCGCTCCTTTGATTATGTGAATCGGTTCCACATTCTCCCTTCTCGTGTTATTCATGCGTTCTCGCGAGATTCTCGCGTGAGTATGGAGCGCCCTTGTCGATTTAAACTAGAATCGTTGTGTCCATCATAGAATTAGTAGGTACCTACTTCGAAGTACGTACTAAATCCATAGTCTCCATAGCTTGATACTATGGCTTTTGAAAATGGTAACACCGAATTTTAAACGTCACGTTCGACAGTTTCCTTTTCCTTGTGGCATGGTGTCGGACTAAGGTGAGTTCATGTATTTTACACAACATTATTTAATTTCTTGCAATATTTGTTGCAATTATTGCGTTGTTGTAAATCTGTACGGTTTTTCTTTGTTTATGATAATAAATACCATAGTTTAAGTTGACAAATCAACTGTAACTTCGGCTAACATTGATTTCGCACGTGGAACGTGGACGCTCAAACGTTGGTACCTTACCTACATTTTTTTAACTAATTTCGGACTGATAAATTCAATTAAAAGCCGGATATTTATTTGTTAAAGTGAAATCTAAGATTTCGATTGAAGTGTTTCTTTTTTTGGCGGTTGAGGAAGTATTGAAGAGGTTATGTTATTGTAACTTTAAGCGAAGAGTCGCCATCTAAGCATTTGATAAGCCAACTAATTTTGTTGTAGTTGCCGAATAAGCAACCACAATGCCGCAGAACGAATATATCGAACGTCACCAAAAGCTTTATGGTCGAAGGCTCGACTATGAAGAGCGGAAGCGCAAACGAGAGGCTCGTGAGCCCCACAAACGTGCCGAGAAGGCGCGCAAACTCCGCGGTATCAAGGCCAAACTCTTCAACAAAGAGCGGCGCAATGAAAAGATTCAAATGAAAAAGAAAATCAAAGCACATGAAGAGAGAAATGTCAAGGAAAACACAGAAAAGGTCGCCGAAGGTGCGTTACCTGTGTACCTCCTCGACAGAGATGTACAATCACGAGCCAAAGTGCTATCAAACATGATCAAACAGAAGCGTAAAGAAAAAGCTGGCAAATGGGATGTTCCGATACCGAAGGTCAGAGCACAAGCTGACGCAGAGGTGTTCAAAGTACTAAAATCTGGCAAATCAAAAAGGAAAGCCTGGAAACGAATGGTTACCAAAGTGACTTTTGTTGGTGAGAACTTCACACGAAAGCCGCCTAAATTTGAGAGGTTTATTAGGCCGATGGCATTGAGGTTTAAGAAAGCGCATGTAACACATCCAGAACTGAAGGCAACATTTTGTTTACCGATTATCGGGGTGAAGAAGAATCCAAGTTCACAGATGTACACAAGCCTTGGTGTGATTACAAAGGGCACAGTGATTGAGGTCAACATCTCAGAGTTGGGGCTGGTGACGCAGGCTGGCAAAGTGGTGTGGGGAAAGTACGCACAGGTCACCAACAATCCTGAGAATGATGGTTGCATTAACGCTGTACTCTTAGTTTAAGGCGGACTTGAAATAAATTATTAAAATTGATGTTGATTATTTTATTAAGTGCCATGTGTATTTGCATAGTTACTTTCCTTGTTTCAATTGCAGGTGATATATATACGTATCACTTGTTATTGTTTGATATAGGTGAATCACATCATATGAACAATAAAATCCTACGTTGTAATAATAAACACTTCTCTATTTAGTGGCATTCAAATTTGCATTTTTTAAAATTGGTAATTGAGAAAACATTACTTACCTTTCTTTTCGAGTGTTATTGCTAACATTCACCAGTGTCTCACCATCAGTTTTTATTCAAGTCGCTACTAGGCATCTGACATGACTTGCGACTAACTAGACTACTTGTAGTCTATACACTATTAATAATTTTATCAAATGTCTGATTTCCATTCCATATATTTCCTTCAGGTGAATCAGGATGCAGATCTTCGTGAAAACCCTAACGGGTAAGACCATCACCCTTGAGGTCGAGCCCTCCGATACCATCGAAAATGTCAAAGCTAAGATTCAAGACAAAGAGGGGATTCCCCCCGATCAGCAGAGGTCAGTATTCTTTTGATATTTTCAAAAAACGAATTTAAACGAATGATTATTTATTCAAAAGACAAACACAAAATGTATAACATACCTACGAAAATTAATCAGCAAATGTTGTTTAACTCGTGAGGTGTACGCAACGCTGATCTTCCGATGGGACCTTTCGAGTATTCCCGCTAAAACCGAAAGGATGTAGTCTAATCTACCATTTAAATTTCCTTAGAAAATAATCTAAGAATAAATGTAACTTCCAGGTTAATCTTCGCCGGCAAGCAGCTCGAAGATGGCCGCACGCTATCAGACTACAACATCCAGAAGGAGTCCACACTTCACCTGGTGCTGCGGCTCCGTGGTGGAGCCAAGAAACGCAAGAAGAAGAATTACTCCACACCGAAGAAGATAAAGCACAAGAAGAAGAAGGTCAAACTAGCCGTGCTTAGGTTCTACAAGGTTGGTTGTTCTAGTATTACTCCATAATTATTATGATTCTACGGTTGCATATTTTACAATGAGCAACTACCTACCACAGATTTACTTTCATAGTTCATAGGCTAGTTAAGCCAAGATCTTGCCTCCGATATTAAAATTCTTTTTGTACACCGCATGGCACAGAATGAGAAAAGTGAATATTCTCTTAGGTGGACGAGAACGGCAAGATCCACCGGCTGCGCAGAGAGTGCACGGGCGAGCAATGCGGCGCGGGAGTGTTCATGGCCGTGATGGAGGACCGGCACTACTGCGGCAAGTGCCACAGCACCATGGTCTTCAAGGACGACGACAAATAGACTTAGGTTAAGACCAGCTTAGACGTTGTGTATGATGGATTGGAATAAATCTTGACACAGTGTCTGAGTATTTTTCGTTTCATTTTTGTTTGGTTGTTGTTACAGAATTTGTTTTTTCTGATTTAGACTGGGCCTGACATTTGAATAACATAAAGTATTAATTTAGTGGTCACGTTGTATATTTCCCTTTGAGCTACCTAATTTAATCACAGATAATAATGACTGTTTATTTGTTTCATTTACTAGTGGTTTCTCTAAGCAAGAAGTAGCCTGCCTATATTACAGCTCCAATTTATTTGATGTGAAGGAAAGTCAAACTTTCACATTTATATTATTAGTGTGGACTGTGTCCAAGTCCAAGTGTTCAAAAATTGCAAATCCTGTGATAATAATTTCACCATTTCCCTTATTGCAGATTAATATTGATTTTCTTTTTACAGAATTGACTTCTGTGTATGAGCAGGACCACCCAATCTGTTAGCCATTTGTTGCCAGGTAACACTATCTTTGACATGAGAATATTCATTATTGTTGTAGATTTTGCTATGTACATGCCAATTGCCTCGCAAGATATTGTTTTAGTGCGCATTTAGTGCTAAAATTTTTATATAATTTATTTTATGCTCTTACTAGTGGAGAAAAATAATTTTTAAGTACTTTTGTTTACTTGAATTTTATTTTTATCTCCCTTCGTCGTTAGGGAAGACTAAGGGTTTGAAACCTAGTTCTACATACAGTCCTAACTCGGTAGGTACAAGGGGAGGTCAAAAAGTTCGCGGAATAAGGGGGAAGCGGGTTAAAATTAAACACCAAACTATTTTTCCTTTTCAATATATTCTCCCTTAACTCTAATTCAGATCTCTCAAATAACTTATTTATACCATCGAAAAAAAATGATTTATCTTTGGTGTCAAAATAGGCCGAAATTGCCGACTTCACTTCTTCATCGTCGCCAAATTTTTTTCCACGCAGCTCTTTTTTCATTTTTGGAGATAGATAATAGTCACTGGGTGCCAGGTCTGGACTGTAGGGTGGGTGGTTCAATTGTTCGAAGCCGCATCGGTGAATGGCAGCCGTCGCAACATGGCACGTGTGAACGGGTGCGTTGTCGTGCAGAAGGAGCACACCTTTTGACAACTTTCCTCTTCTTTTTTCCTTAATAGCTTCTTTTAATCTTTCCAGTAAAGAAGCGTAGTACTGTCCAGTTAAAGTCACACCACGTTCTTTGTAATCGATCAATAAAATGCCTTCTGTATCCCAAAAGACAGTCGCCATGATCTTGCCAGCCGATTGTGTCACTTTGTACTTCTTTGGAGGAGGTGTGCCTTTTTTATGCCACTGCATCGACTCTTGTTTCGACTCAGGTTCATAGTGGTGAACCCAGGTTTCATCACCAGTAACAATCCGGGCCATAATTTCTTCCTTTCTCTCTCCACAGAGCTCCAAAAACTGACGAGAACATTCGACACGTTCACGTTTTTGAAGTGGCGTGAGCATTCTCGGAACCCATTTTGCACTGACCTTAGTCATGCCAAGATGATCATGTAGAATATTCAAAATACTGGTTTCGGATACTCCAATCATTGCTGCAAGCTGCTTCTTCTTCAACCGGGCATCTTCCAATACAAGTTTTTCTACTTTTTCGACGATTTCCGAAGTGGTGGCCTCAATTGGCCGTCCGGAGCGTGGGTCATCTTTAATGGACTCTCTTCCTTGTTTGAAAAGACCATGCCACTTGTAAACCATGGTTTTTCCAGGGGCAGAGTCCCCGTAAACAGCCAACAGCTCTTGATAAATAATCTGAGCGGATTTTCCTTGCTTGGTAAGGAACTTAATAACGGCGCGGTGTTCAATTTTCTCCATACTGGCTGATTTCTTCCCGATTCAGTTGTTTACAGGTCGATAACACAAAAGTTAATGACCCGATTACGTTCAAACTTGATATATATACTCTTAATGAGGTGCTCAACTAGTAACTACCTAGACGAGTAAACCTACCCCCACCAACCCCTCCATTCCGCGAACTTATTGACCTCCCCTCGTACGTTGTTGAGTTAATTTATATTTAGTTTTCCAACATGGATTGAATATACACCATTTTCTTGTGTTACTTTTATAACAACATTGGGACGCGCTAGTGTTGGCGTCGTGCTTTCTCTTGGATTTATTTCATCCACCTGTGTGGTACCTAAAATTACGTTTTTTCTTACTGGTGGAGCATAAAATGGTACTTATACAATTTTAACAGCACTTAATGCGCACAAAAACAGCTTGTAAGGCATGGGGCGACCCCGCTTGTCGTATGTACAAAATATTTTACGATACTGATTATTCTGATTTGATTATTTGTAAAGAAATTTTGATGGATGGGAGTACCTGTCCATACACAATAGTCCAGTCAACAAGTAAGTATGAATGCTTCTAATTTACATTGCTTTTAATAGCACAGTTCGATGAAAATGGTAAGTACAAGAAATAAAGAATATTTTCTAATAAACATTTCTTTTAATTCTCAAACTTTTTTAAAATTGTTTTTCTCTTTCTGGAAGAAAGTTGCGGAATAAAATTGTTTACAATTTCAATCAAGTGTGAAATTTAGTCAAGTCAGATCAAAGATGAAATAAAACAAAAAGTAAATTCATTAAAAGATTTATTCATTTGCAGAAAAATGGAACGCACACTCATAATTACACTAACGGAATCTCGTGCACGCTCGCCGCGGAGCCACGACATGCACAGTCTAAAAACTAATAGGAAACTACAGTCCAATCACTTATTTCATAATTATTATTTGTTAACAAAAGTTCTCTCAGATCATTACAATATTTTATGGAATGAATTTTTGTTTACAACGTTGCAAATTGAAAAAATATTAGGCATATTAATCATGATTATAATTATTTATGGTGATATTCAAAAGAATACGTAAGTTGTAAACACCTATAAAAGTTCGAATATTGAAACATGTAGTACTGTTACGGGTACATTAAATTTTATTTAAAAAAGTCGGAAAATAAAATATAATTCCAAACATAAACATTAATGTATTTACAATTTTCGAGCCGTTATCGTTTCGCATAAGTGAAACAAAATAATACGTATCAATACAATTTAAATAAACCAGGAGCACCGCGAATAGAAAAAAAGTTATACTTACTAAACTATAATTTGTCTAGGATAAACCTCTGAAATTTAACATTACTATACATATTCTTAAACACTTGTTCCACAATTACATTAGTTGTACAACAATCTGCGAATTATAAGTGGTAGGTAATTATATTATTGTATTTTCGTAATTAAGTATCTGTGATTTAAAAATTAGCACTCTTGGATCACTATCCAGAATTGCTGTTTTGATACATTAATAAGTTTCTGATCATAACGATCCACGATTTGGAAAATAAGAGCGCTTGACTTAAAATTAATTAAATAACATAAACAAAGAATTGGGAGTTGCGGCTATGTTAAATATATTTAAAATCTGCAGTAGACTTAAACTATATACAAAAATATTATCAATTTAATAAATTGCCAAAGTATGCCACTTGAAATTGTACGCGTTCAGTCATTTCTTTGTTTATATTATTACACATCAAAAATATCACTAAGTTTTAAGTCACTATGTTAACTGCTAACTTACATGTAGGTATGAATATCATTACGTTTGGCTCTCATTTGTTATTAACTGATAATTTGCACCAGCTCACCAAATTTTTTATTGTTTTTTTGCTTCGTTTAAGCATAGTAATGGAATGTACAGAACATTCATGAAACGCAGTGTGCGTGGTTTTTTATAAAGTTATTTTTAAACTTTAGGATCAAAATGCAATATTGGGCGCGCTTACAAGCTAATTATTACCAAATATTCTAGAGACAAAATTACTTGAATGAGAAATAAATAAATATATAACAGAAGTATCGTTTCAAGTTACTATGAATTTTTCAGTATTTCTTATATTACTAATTTAATTCACATTTTTTTTGGTAAAGCTGTTTTATAAAATTAAGTTTTGCTGTACATACATTTTATGTATCCGTTAAAATAAGCCTAATATGCACGGAAATAAATAAATATTAAATATGTTTTACATACATACAGATTGAAATAACAACATTTATTATTGTTTAACCAAACTAAACTGACATGTTCCATAAGTAAAAATT
This sequence comes from Plodia interpunctella, assembly GCF_027563975.2. Classification (NCBI taxonomy): domain Eukaryota; kingdom Metazoa; phylum Arthropoda; class Insecta; order Lepidoptera; family Pyralidae; genus Plodia; species Plodia interpunctella. The sequence continues at coordinate 623,650 of NC_071301.1, forward strand.
AGAGGATGAAGTACTTATCTGTCCCTAACAAAACTTATATTTTGGACCTGTATGTCAGTTCATTAATTAAAATCTTAATTATCTTACAAAGTCCCGCTTTGAATACTTAATTTAAGGCTTTGAACGTACGCGTTGGCAGTTACTCAGCTTTAAGGAGCGTAGGAACGCTTGGCGTCTTATAACCGTCACATATAACCGAACATCACTATAGGAATTAAAATTATCTATACGTATCACAGTAGGGATCTGTGAGGTTTTCATTGCATGGGGCAAGGCTCCTAGTATAGAACCGCAACATAAATATCTATAAAAAGAAAATATTGGCAACCCAGTGCAGAATCGCGCCGATGAAGTTATAGATACAACTGAAAAGAAGACTGTTGAACTGTTTAAAGCAATATATACGTTATGTATTTGAAGAGGGCGGAAATAGAAAATAGAAGTATACAATCTTCGAGTGTTCTCTTCAGTTTTATAATAACTGGCAACCCAGTGAATGAACCCGAGTCCATGCGATTGTGGCGCTGTTGATGCATGACAGCTGTCAATGTCAAGTTATTTTGGCCATTGGAATCAACGCCATAAGGCTATATTTAAGCCATATTCGGTGTGCACGGGACACCGAATATGTGCAGAAAAAATGTGAAATTTTAACCGTTTGAACCGTGCAGTAAGTGATGTAGAGGAAATTGTCGTGCACGGAGCGACATTGTTTGGGTATCTACAACTTCAGAGTTAGGCCCTTAAACATCAAGTGTGATAAATATGGTGCTCGATTTAAACGTGAAATACAACAATTACAATTAAATCGTACAGGCGGATAGGGAAAACTGATTGTTATTATTACTAGACGAGAGTTATTAGTACTAGACGCCACTACTGCGCATCGCTAGCAACGATTCGATGCGACACTACAACTCGCTAGTACTAAAACTTTACATACACATTAGCTGCCAAATAATGGAAAAACATTTGAATATTTTACATTATTTTTAGGTGTTTCCCCTGGCTCGATTATGTACGATTTTATAACAACATTTATAGAACATATGAAAACCCCTAGCAGACATAAATATGATAAAATATCTTAAATTCATAACATTTATACTTGATATTAGACTTTAATTGATAATTCGTTTAGATTTTATTGCTGCTATAATAATGGGAATATCTGAATATTTCATTAAATTATAGAAATTACATGGCACCAAAAAGAATTCTTAAAATATCAGGGAAAACTCATATTTCTTAAATTTTGTAGCATTGTAAAAGCAAAAAACAAGTATATAGTATTACAAAATTGTAGTTTCTTGAATATATTCTATATTTAACATTTCCTATTTTTAAGAAGCAATAAAATTAAACAATATTTGTGAAGTGCGTTGCGCGTGACATTGGAAGAATCATGTTTTGTGATGTTAAAAGATGAATAAAGGTATCTGGAAAAGGAGAAAATGAAATGTGGGAAGGGAAAACAAAGATAGAAAAATAACAATAAATCACGATCATTTGTACGAAATATATGTTATATAGCCCGAGCACACGTTGAGGGACAACAAATATTATCGTTCTGTCCAGTTTCTTCTCGTGTGTTTCTAATACGCACTTTTGTATGAGCGAATTAAAGGATATAAGCCTATATTCTCTGTCGATGAGAACTAAGACCATGTTAACATCGCGCGCAACCACTTCAATACACGATAGACCCTCGTCACTCACAGCTCGTCTTTAGCGTCGGCCGCGCGCTCCAGCGACGGTTTTATCGTTTCTAGTAATTTCCTCAGGTCCTCCTCCGTCTGGACAAAAATATTGTTGTTTAATTCAGGGACTTGTTATGTGGCGTAGAATTAGGATTATTCCGTATCCTCCCGCGAATGTCGGAGGCGACTAAGGTACACGTGTACAAAATTAGCGTTGCTATTGTTATTTATCTACTACTAGCGTCCGTCCGTCACGGATTCACACTGGTTAAACCATAATAAATCATACACTTAAAACTTCAGAAATCACACTGTCTATTAAAAAAACCCGCATCAAAATTAGTTGCGCAGTTTCGAAGATCTAAGCATACATAGGGACAGACAGCGGGAAGCGATTTTATTTTATACTATGTAGTGATATTTCAGATACCTAGGCCACATAGCCTTGGTCGCAAATTTTGTGATATCTACGAAATTCTAGCTTAATATATAAATTAGTTTTTCTTTCTTATATATATATATATATATATATATGTGTATATATATATATATATATATATATATAAATAATATAATATTTAGTATAGATTTTCTAATAGCATTTCTTTCATTCCCAAGGAGGGTTGACGACTGGCAGGCCGGTCGTATAAAAGCAGACTAAAAAAATAAGGTTTTAATTTTGTGCGAAATTCGGACTTCCATCTTCAAGCATTCTCCAGCGTGCTCAGCGAACTGATCACCGCTGGGACAAGAGGCCTACACCCAGCAGTGGGTCATGGAGGGCTGCCGATGTTGATGGTGAGATGGTGAACAGCCAGATATAGATATATTTGCCCAAAAAGTCGAGCGTAAACCCGACTAGAAATCGGTTTGTGTCGGACTGTTCTAAAGCCTACTGTGTTAGCAGCAATGTATACAGACCTGTTGTAGATGCTGCAGCGAGCGATGTATGGCCTCCTGCCAGGCCGCCAGCTGCTTGTGCTGGCGCGCGGTGTGTTGCTGCAGCAGCTTCGACCACTCCGCCATCTGCTGGCCGCTCAGCGAACTGATCCTGGATTAAATTATTTATTTAAGGACGATAAAGGTGGCTATTATTTTCTGCTAATAAAAAAAAAGTTAAAATGTGTTGGGAGGCGCTAGTGTGTGGCTAAAACTGAAATCCGGTGTAGTCTCATTTCCATAATATTGAAAATATTGAACGTTTGTGTTGTGTTTTTATGCTGACTACGCATTATAATCGAACTAGAACAGATTAAACTTTTTGTTTCACAAAGAAAACACGTGTTGCACGTTGCTGCTTTCTTTGAAACAAGAAAACACGTGTTTACTTTGTTCGCCTGCGGGGAGGGGAAGTGACTAATTTCGTGTTAGCGTTCACTAAAGAAAGACGTGGGTACAGTGCAATATGGAGTAAACAAACATAACGACAATAGGCGCAGCGGACGGGCGGTTTCCTAACTTCTTTTTATAACGTTTTGTTAGAAAATTGGCGCCGCGGACCCGGCTTAAAAGTCCGCTGCAGTGAGTTCTGCAAAAAAAAAAAAAACGGAGTTCTAGTTACCTGTGCTGTATATCGTCGCTGGAGACGGGCCTGTCGACCCAGAACAGCCGCCAGTAGAGCACGGCGTTGAGCAGCAGCAGCAGCAGCAGCAACAACAGCAGCGCGGAGGGCGCGGGGCGCGGCGCGGGCGCGCGCGCGGCGGACGCGCGCCGCGACAGCAGCGCCGCGCGCGGCGCCGCCGCTGCGACGCCGCTCTCTAAAGACGACGCTGCTAACAAATACCTATTGTTATCAAAAACGTAATACTGTCTGAAAATAAATACCTATCTCAAGCTCTTGCCTCTGAACCGAGAGCTCCCGGGTTCGATCCCCGGTCGGGTCATGATGGAAAATTATCTTTTTCTGATTGGCCCGGGTCTTGGTTATTTATCTATATATGTATTGTTATAAAATATAGTATCGTTTAATTAATATCCCATAACATAAGTCTCGAACTTACTTTGGGATTAATTTTTTGTCCTATACGTAGTCCATCGATCCATTAATTTTCTTGAAGAAGAAATCATTTTCATATCAATCTATACTATTATTATAAAGACATTTGTGAGTTTCTATGTTTGAGGCGGATAATTTCTCGAAACTACTGAACCTATTTCAAAAATTCTTTCACCATCCGAAAGGTACATTATCCAAGTTGCTACAAGCTTTATTTTATCTGAAAATTCCCACGGCGACGCCCCGGGCATTATTTAGTAATTAAAATTGTAATGACATTACTGCCACAGCGCTCGAAACGCTTCTATAAACACTTATAAAGTTCACAATCATATACAGTCTTATAGCAATGATGCATCAAAACTTGATTGGTGACTCTAATTTTTATTATGTGTTTACTGGAGCGACGCCCCCGCGCGCACTGACCGGCGCCCCTGCGACGGCGCCCCGCGCGCGCGGCGGCTGCGGCGCCCGCGGCCTCCGCCGACAGTTGGCTCTCGATCAGGCGCACGTAGTCCTCCAGACCAGACATCGTGTTTTTCTCTAGGAAACCTGGACAAACCACTCAATAACTCGACCCGGCGATCTTTAAAAACATTTGACACGAACACACAAATACATAAAACATTCTTTAGACACGCTGTAGACAGAATTTATTTTTTGTCGAAAACAAAACGTTTACTTAATCCACGCTCGTAAACTTCAATCATATAGTGATCCGTATTTTTAATTAACAATGTCTATTTCTCACGTTATCATCGAATGCGCGTGAACATTGCGTAGTTAATATTAGTGCTTTAATTTGCCGCAATGAAATACCAGCAATCTATACCGAACAGCCAAAGTTTCGCAGACTGTTCGACGACAATGTGTGCCGACATTATACTCCTTATCGATCCACAAGGAAGGCTAGTAGCCCAACAGTGGATTTAAATATCAGTAGACTAGGAAGATTCTCGCGTTAGTAAAAAAAAGAAAGCGACTCACTCTTGATCACCGGCCACATGGTCTTCTTGTAGTGGACGTGCGCGTACATGGCGAGGCTGGAGCTGGCGCCAGCCTCGCGCCGCAGACAGTAGTGCACCTGCACAGTGAAGTAGTCCGCGTACGGGATGCCCGCGTTCTCGCTCGTCGAGTCTATCGAGTACAACACGCCGGGCTTCGAGCACTTGTTCATTACCTGGATTATACAAAACGTTTTATATAATAATAATAATATAATAATAATAATATATCTTTATTAGACTCTTTTTACAATAGCTCATATGTGATTGGGTCCTCCATTTAAGTATAAAATACTTGTGTTTGGAGAGCCCGCTCTTCCAAAGTAGTTGTTTACACTGATTTGTTACAAATTCACTGATCATGTTTAACAATAACAACATAGCTCAATATTATAACATACAGTTTACACAGACAAATAACGACACAATAAAAATGAAAAACATATAAACTTGTCAACTAAGCTAGTATAGTTACCAAATCACCAATAAGAATATACAGTATTAAGTCTAAAGTTAATAATTATCAAACCAATTACGAGTACAAATGCGAAAGTCCGACTGCCTGTTCACTCTTCACGAAAGTTCTTCTTTCTTCTTCTTGTTTTGTGTATTCATATAGCAACATTTCTAACGAATTCTGTGATTAGCATTTTATTTATAGTTGTAAGTTCTTATGGTAAGTACCAATTTTAATTAGAATTCTTGAATGAATAAATAAATAAACATTGCATTTTTTTTACGCCTGCGCGCACATGTAAAAAATCAAATCTGTAGCTAACACCACACAAATATAGCCTCGACAGTTTACATTGAAAAATATCTGTTTGACGTATTACGGATTTCTAGAGCAAACAAGGACGGTTGTCGAGATGTTTGTAAATAATGGATTTTTAATAAAATATGTGAAATGTGTGTTTAAATGTTGTAAAATACAAATAATATGATTAAAACTCACTCAAATCTGAAATGTAACACCATATTTTTAGTTTACTCCCATAAAAAGGAATGCTGCGGCATAACAGTTGCTACTTATTTACTCGCGCGGTCGAGTTAGTCTGGCTAGAGATCCGAGTCCATCTACTACTCGTGCAGGATACAAGACGCATGTGTTTCGCTTTTGTTTTAGCAGAGGGGTAAGCTTAACTATGGCTTCTTAATTCCGGAAGTACTTAATGAGTGATGTATAACCTGGGTCTCGGTGACCTGCACCTCCTTGGGCCCGATGGGCCCGGACGCGATACTGAGCGTGTACTTGCACTGGCGGCACTCCAGCCCGCCCTGCGGCTGCCACGGCGCCTGCGCACACACATTATTATAAATACAAATATTTATTTCCAGTAACATAGTACAATCATTGAAAAAATGATAGTTTCATTTAAAAGTACGGCCCATATTCACATATTATACCTGACAAAAATAGAAAATAGAAGGGGAAGAATGATTGGCCACTGGATACGACACGACGCCTTGTTTAAAACTAATTTTGAAGGAAAGGTAAAAGGAAGAAGAGGTCCAGGGAGACCGAGGAAGAGTTACGCGGGCAACTGAAAGAGAAGGCAGGCGTTGTGTCGTATCGAGACCTTAAAAGCCGAGGATAGAGAGGTGTGGCTTATGGAGTATACGTCAAGAGACAAGATCATCTACTAATACTTATATAAATGCGAAAGTCTGTGAGGATGTGCGTATGCATATTTGATACTCTCATGCAAAATCTACAGGACAGATTATTATGAAATTTGATACACGGATAGAATGCCACCTGGAAAAACACATAAGGTACGGTTTATCGTGAAATTCCCACGGGAACGAATCCCCGGGGTGACGCTAGTAAGCTCTTAAATAATAAGAACAAGAAATACCTGTACGTAGTCGGTGGTGCCGCGCGCGGCCAGGAGCTCGAGGTTGAACTTGGAGCTGGTGAAGATCATCGTGAACATGGTGTCCACGTTGAAGGGGAACTGCTGCTGCAGCAGCAGCTTGCCGTCCGAGTGCGATGGCGACGTGCACGTCTGCTGCTCACTGCTGCCGGGACACCAATCAATCATCATCTAACTTACCATTTCCCCATCATTTGGGATTTTTTTATTAGAATCATAGTATAGTTAGGCGGGAAAATCGCACGATCTGACCACGAAATCTTTGTATTTAACTAATAAAATAAAAAAATCGAGTGATAAGATAAAGACGGCCTGGTCCATCATAAAGAGACTGGTAAAATTAACACGCGCGACGTAAATTTTGTATTAAAACTTGACGGTAAAACCATAAGTGCAATTGACGAAGTTTCCAACGAATTTAATAATTTCTTTTCCAACATTTCTAAGAATATCACAGGATCCCTTTCCTCTTGCTCCTATGCGGCAGATGATCTATTAAAAAGAAATGCTCCGGACCCTAAGTCCACTTTTACATTCAGACATATTACACCAGATGAAATTATATCTGCTTTTAAAGCCCTAAATGTTAAAAACACTGAGGACCTGTGGGGGATTTCCGTCTCAGTATTGAGCAGCATTATTGACCTGATTGCTCTTCACCTAACCATAATATTCAATAAATGTATATCTGAAGGCGTGTTCCCAGACTTAATGAAAATTAGTAAAGTAATTCATCTATTTCAACAAGGCGTTAAACATGATCCCAAAAACTATAGACCTATTTCTATATTACCCACTCTAAGTAAAATATTTGAAAAAAATATTTTGAGTCAACTTGTGTCTACTACTGATGCAGCAGCCACTTTAGTCGAAATAATTAATGAAGCTTGGGAATCCAAGCAAGATGTCGTAGATATTTTCTGTGACTTATAGAAAGCTTTTGACAGTGTAGATCATAATATACTCAAAAATAAACTTCAACATTATGGTGTCACTGGCGCGGCTCTTAGTGTTCTTTCGTCTTACCTAGATAATAGAACACAGAGAGTAGAAATTAACAAAACAATTTCCGATAGTGCACCTGTTCACATAGGCGTACCTCAAGGCTCCATTATCGGTCCCTTTTTGTTTTTGGTTTATATTAACGACCTCCCATGCTTTGCCCAACATTTATGCGAAGTAGTTCTATTTGCAGACGATACATCCTTATTATTTAAAGTCGATAGAAAAAGAGAAAACTATAACTTTATAAGTAATAGCATGTCGGTAGTGCTTAACTGGTTTACAACCAACAACTTAGCTCTAAATACAGAGAAGACAAAATGTATTAAATTCTCTCTCTTAAATAACTCGCACAATGTTATACCTTTAACAGTAAATGGTAAAGCTCTAGAATGGGTACATAGTACTAAATTCCTGGGCATCACTGTGGACGACAAATTAAAGTGGGATAAACATATTGAAATCACGGCCAAAAAACTTAGTTCGGCAGCTTTTACAGTGAGAAGGATCAGACAGTGTACGAACATAGATACAGCTAGACTTGTGTATTTCAGCTACTTTCATAGCATTATGTCCTACGGACTATTAGTTTGGGGTAATGCAGCTGAGATAGGAAAAATTTTTGTATTACAGAAAAGAGCTATCCGTTTTATTTATGGGTTAAAACCTCGAGATTCTCTTCAAGAACTCTTCAAATCAAATAACATCCTCACTGTTGTATGTCAGTATATCTTTGATGTGCTTATTTTTGTCAAATCAAATTTACATTTATATAAAAAATTAAACGAAGTAAATAGTGTAAACACTAGAAATAAGCACAAACTTTGTATGAACAGATTCAGGCTTAAAAAGGTTCGGCGGTCTTTCGTGGGTCAAAGTGTAAAATTATTCAATAAACTCCCTGCAGAGGCTATTAATCTGCCAATGAAAAATTTTAAAACTTATGTTAAGAAAAATTTAATGGATAAAGCGTATTACACAATTAACGCCTATTTGACTGATAAAAACGCTTGGATCCTCCCGACAACTTTGCCACTCCACACATGATCTCCTAATTTTTATTTTACTGTTTTTTATTATTTTATTAATAATTTTAATTTTTGTTATAATAATTCATATATTGTGACATTTAAATTTTATTTGTAAAACATGTACGTGATTTGTGATCTTCAAGTGTCTGAATTATACTTCTATTTCGACGATTAAGAATTGTAATTATGAAGTCATGGGAATCGAGTGTGTCATGCTCACTCAAATGGTCAACTGGCATGATAGGGACCAACACTGTTCAAATGAGTTTCTTTCGGCATTTCTTCTCAGCAGTGGTCGTTCCGAAATGCCAGTAGTTTGTAGCTTGTGAGAAATAACTATAAATATAAAGATTGACGAGAAAATGTGCCTGTGAAGGTCTAATTTCTGAATAAATGATTTGAATTTGAATTTAATAAATGTGTAGGTAGTAATATAGTCTTGGTCTCACGAATAAAGAATTTTTCATTCATTCAAATAAAATAAATTAATATAAATGTATCACTGTCACATTTTTTCAATTCGAATGAATGATGCAACTGAACGGCTGCGTTTGCGAACATTTTATATTTTGGTATAAATTATTATGAGGCTCAGAATTGGCGGAATACCTTATTATACAAGATATAATACATACTTGTTATGTTTGTCCGGGTCGCTGTCACTGGTGTCCGACATATCTGTGGGTAGTGTGTCGCCTGCTTCCTCGTCTCTGTACGTCCCGGATCCGTTCGTTACTGAAAAAAAAAAGAAATTTAATATTTTTTACACTTTGGCACGAGTATTTATTATTGTCAGAGATATCTGTTGCATTCGACGTCCGTAAACCGTTGAGGAGTTCCCTCGTTGTGAGACGACCACTTTTCCTTCTCAATTAAATCTTTACAAAATTAATAATATAATTGTTTTGCTGACCATTAACTGTATTTTCTTTATCGATAGTGCGGTGGACCACTTCTTCGTCGACTAAACGTGAATCTAGTTGTCGTATCCCTATATTTGAAGCACCATTAGGCATATTTTCGTCCTTGCTGTTGACATCAAACATGCAATTTTGCGCCTTTATTTTGTCGACCTTGCTGTTGACTGTTTTCATTCCATTTTTAACCGAAATAATAATCGGCCTTTGTGTTTTATTCACGGCAACAATTACTGCTTTATCACGTTTTGTGTTTGTTGTACCAAAGGTCTTATCGTCTTTGACATTTTCTTCAGCGATAATGCCGTTTTCACATACTCCAAACAATGTTTCTTCATTAGCACATGCATTATTACTTTTAGTCAGTTTCTTACATGCTTGCGTATTTTTAAAACCCGATAATATTTTTCCTTTCTTTTGTGCACTTCTATCATTATGGTGGTCAGTTTTCTTAACAGTACCTCTAAGATTAATATTATCTTTTTTAATAGACGTGACATGTGAAAGCTCCGTCTTATCGGCTGTTTTCCTCGATGTGTTCACTTCGTTATCGATTGGATCATCGATAGTCATATCCCTAATTGCGATTCCTTCAACGGCATCATCCCAAATAGGTATTTCCTCCTCAACAAATACAAAATCATTTTCCATCCTGGTCTTGAACCCGCCGATCATATAATAATTCACAAGACGATTCAGAAGAGACAAAATAAATAACTCCCACATACTTCTGTATGAGAACACTGATATTATATCTGACGATAGTAATAGCGAGTAGTCAAGTATATTTTATAGCATTATTAGAGGATGTAGTTACTATGTCGGTAGATTTTAGATTCGGCACTAATTATAAAAGGATGTCATTTAAACGGACAGCCAAATATTCGTATTTTGGTTAAGCAAAATATTTGGTTAATAAAAGTTAACCTAATATTGCTGACCAAATCTTTTTGACAAAATATTGATTTTGCTTCTATTTAAAATGCTGATCATTGATTGTTTGAAGACTGAATTTTATTACTGCCCAACAAATTTTTGTTTGCTGACCAAATGATTTGTAAGCTAATGTTTTTTTTTTGCCAATAAAATTAAAAAATGGCATATCAAATAATTACTTCCCATTATGAAAAAAGTAAAGTTAGGTTAAGTAAAAGTTAGGATAAACGCTAAATCGAAAGGGACAATTTAGAGTTATCTTTTAGATTACATGAGATTTGCAACAATCAATACCAAAACTTTTACATTACTAATGTACTTGTAGCTTTATTTATATCCAACTAAGGACCAACTTCTCAGAAAGATAAACAAGACTTAAATTATAAAAAATGACAGTGGACCATTGTTAACAACAACATTGTTACAGCGCTTTGTAATGACGATCACAATGACCTTCAAACATAAAACATAAATCAGCCATAAGAAAATTAGTTTCGTCCACTATTGGCATCTACAAACACAAAATATAAACCTTTATTATTGGATTATTCAAAGAATTAAATATACCTTATTAATCGTCATGCCGATGTGACAAAAATTATGATCAAATTTCAAGATGAACAAAAAAACGGCTGAAAAAAGTTGATAAACAGAAATTAAAAATAAGACTTTTACTACACAATTGCCCCATTTTTATTATGGCAACACTGTATTTTTTTTAATATCATGCCGATACAAATTTAGGAAGATTCAAACAAAGAATATCATAAAATAAGTTTTACATCGATATAACTTAAAAAAAAAAACTTGTGTTTCAACTATTTTTGAAAACATTCTTGGGCTATATCACTAATTTGATGAACATTAGTACATTAAATTAATTAAGACGAGGATAGGGGCGTGGCGAACACTCCACCGACAAGAGCATACATCTTAAATAAGAGAGGGAGTAATTAAAAACAATACACCAATTACTATATACAGAAAAGAAATAAATCTTGATTGCCAGATGTTTTACCAGTAATAAAAGTATCAAACTGTAAAAAGAAATAGGTACTAAATAGAACGCAAGCGCGCCTCGGACGCTGGCCAACGGATCGCGCGCAGAATATTAACTGAAAAACGAAACACTTTTAAACAATATCTTTAGGCGCTCGAGGCGTACGCGGGGACTTTCCTCGTAAAGCTACACGTCCATTAGCTACACGTCTGAGTACTATTGATCCGTTTTCAAGGTTTCTTCCGCAGATCGAGCGTCGGAGCCCAGGGCCCGCTTTCCTACTTCTTTGTCTCCACTTCGCACAGCCATCAGCACTTATACCATCCTAGTTGCCAAACCGTGAAATTCATGTCTATTTTAGATTACTCGAATAAAATATGACACCAGTATTAGAAAAGGTGGTGTGTAGTCCCGCCCTAGAATAGGACCACTCCAAATTCTCTCGTGAATGTCGTACGAGGCGACTAAAGGGCACATGGCCTTAACAGCTACCAGATAGGTAACAATAGCTACCAGAGGGTTGAACAAGTTGAGGGTCAAACTGGCGGCCGGTTACAAAATCATATGCAATGTTATGATTTGGGGGCGTCACATGTCAGAATGTAACATCGAACACGCCATGGTGAGAGAGAGAGAGAGATAAGTAGAGGAACAGGCCGACTGTGGTACAACACTCACCGAGCGGCGGGGAGGAGTCCCGCGGGAACAGCGGAGCCCGAGGGCGCTCCGGCCGCGCGTCCGTGCCCGCGCTCGCCTCCATCGACGAGTCCAATACGTCCTGCAAACATTGCACACCTCCATATAATATAAAACAAGTCGCCCTACGCGTTTCTAACCACACAACGGATTTCTGTTTGTAATTAATATTTTTATTTTACAAAGAAAACATGTTAAAAGTAATATAACAAGAAGATAAATACAAAATGGCGGACTTGTCCCATGAAGGGGTCTCTTCCAGTCAACCAGGTGTTTTATTACAGTTTTTACTGTTTTTGTTGTCAGTCTGTGGTGTCCCACTTCTGGGCAAAGGCCATCGTCACCTATTCATTGTTATTTACGTACAATTTGTTCCCGAACGTTTTCAGACCTTATCATAAACTAGTGGCCCGTCCCGGCTTCGCTTGGGTAAAAACATAAAAAATTATACACTTAAAAAATTAAACCTTCCTCAGGAACCACACTCTGTTGGTGAAAACCGCATGAAAATCTCCATGCTGTAGTTTTTAAGTTTATCGCGAACAGACAGACAGACACGGCAGAGAACTTTGTTTTATATTATGTAAGGATAATAGTTTGCAAGCGAATCAGTGGCGTGTAGTTCCGGCCCAGAGCCATTTCAGATCCTCCCGTGGCCGTCGTACGAGGCGACTAAAGGACACATAGCCTTATCAACCATTCCCAAGGAGGGTTGGTCAGCTCAGGCAAGGTCGTTGTAAAATCACAACCGAATCTTCCAAATGTTAAGGTGTACTTGAACCGCAGACTGATTTTCTTTTTGGTTAAACGGAGAACGAAACGAAGACTTCGTTATTCCCCCTAGACTTATGCATAAAACTGAAAAAATCCCCGCGGTACTAAAGTAAAAGGAGACGGCGTGTGATTCACGCCCTAAAATATCGTACGAGGTGACCATGGGGTGAAAAGCTATGACAGCTGAGAGACACAACAGAATTCTCAATGAGGCGTGAGGTCGGACAGGCGGCCGGTCGTAAAGCCAAAATATTAAGGTTTATTATTTTAGCACAAAACCCGGATTAACAGACGTTGCAGCCGTGAATACAACGGGGAACGCGCTCAGATGAGAGAGAGGTGAATACATTTATCCTTACATATTATCAAAACATATAATAAAATTGAAGAAAGGCCAAATTTGTACATTGGATATATATTTTTAATTCTTCATGGAAAATACTTAGTTACTGATATAGATGACGAAAATATAGTTTTGGAAATTTTTGTCTGTCTGTCTGACTGACTGAACGCGCATCACTCGAAATCTACTGGACCGCTTTGTTTGAAATTTGGTATGTTATATACCGGGTATGTTATATAGGTACCTTATATACCGGGTTAATATCGATACATTTCATCCCGGTAAATGGGCAGGTTCCCGTATGATAATTGAAAAACTAATTATGAATCAATTATGAATCAAAAATTCCTCGGAATCCCGGGTTAACATCTTATAGACATTTCATCCCGAAAAATGAGGAGGGTCCTGTAGGAAAATTAAAATAACAATCCACGGAACCGATTACTTTAAATCTTTGTAGAGAGGTGTAAACAGAATATAAACAAATTGTTTTTATCGATTAAAGTCTGATATAGATATAATTAGAATTTTCAATTTTATTTTGTTATATTTTAGTTTTGTACATAAAGACAATAGAGGGCGCCATCAAGACTTTTAAAACGTGCTATGGTTTCGCTCAGACAAAATGATTTATATATTGTACTTCCGAAAAAATCACTAGATGGCGCCGCTAAAACTTTTAAATCTCTAAATCACGCTATGGTGTCTCTCTCACAAATCCATACTAATATTATAAAGAGGCGTTTGTGAGTTTGTATGTTTGTGGCAGGTAATCTCCGAAGCTAGCAAACCGATTTCAAAAATTATTTCACCATTAGAAAGCTACATTATTCTAGATTGCTATAGGCATTTTTGTTTTGAAATAAATCAGTATTCAGCCAGATCAATCAACATTTATAAAGTAATCCAAAATGAAAATCTTTACGTTCAAAGTAATGAAACGAATACGTGTTTCAGATTTTTCTGAAAATTACAATTTTCAAGATAAAAAGCTGAAAATTGGCACACTCACTTTGTTTAATCGCCAATATTAAAATTGAATATTTATGTCACTAGATGGCGATATTTAGTTTTAGAACGCGCTATCGTGTGTCGCTCAAGAAATTATATAATGTTTTGAAATATGTGAAGTTTTTTTGGCTTAACTTTTTGATCATTACACGGTTGTCACAATTCTGAAGTTTATATTTCTGTTGGACCTCACGTGTATTTTTGACAATCAGCCGATTGTTCACACTTTTTGTAGTAAATAACAGTAATAGTAAATACAAAAAATGTTTAATTTACGTTTGTGTTTAATAAAAAACCGGGACGTAAAACGTCATGGAAAATGGGACCGCACGCGTTGCAGGAAGCGGGAGTGGGAGTCGGAGCGGGAAATGGGAAGGAGACACGTAGTGGGAAACAGGACGGGACACATTGCAAAAAACATAAGGGGACAATATGTAGGAAACATAGCCGGAAGCGGGATTGGACAAGTTTGCGGGACGAGACACGCAGCGGGAAACAGAAAATTGAACTAAAGATGAGAAAAAATGCGAATTTGAATCATATATACCAGTCTTACAGAGTACGCGATAAAAAAAAATACTGAGATTTTGCTATGAAATTCACGCGGGCGAAGCCGCGGGCAAAAGCTAGTATTACACATAAACTAAATAATAAATATATATAGATAAACTACTGCACGGATTTTCATGCGGTTTTCACCAATAGATAGTGTGATTCCTGAGGAAGGTTTAGGTATATAATTTATTACGCTTTTACCCGATCGAAGCTGAGACGGGCCGCTAGTCTTGTATACAATATTGTTATTTGCTAGTTTTTTTTTAAATAAATACCATCAACTAAAAATATTTTTATATCTACTATATACAAATGTCTAGGTGTGTGTGTGGTGTCGTGGTGTGTGGTTCCCGCCTCCCCCTAGAAGTACCGTTGAAGAGTGGTGACTACCACAAGTCATGTCAGATAACTTAAATGGAATCTGACAACAGTGTTAACCAAAAGTTTTTTTTTTTTAGAAAAAACGCACAGATAATTAGAAGTTTTCCTTTCCCCGCTGAATACTGGAAAAATCTTCACGATGCATGCGACGAGTTTAAATTGAATGGGAAAAGAAGTAGGAGCCGGCCGAAGAAGAGTTGCATTGAGTGTGTTAGGCAGGGTGTGGCTAGAAAGGGAGTAACAGATCGGTTAACATCAGACAGGGAGAAGTGGAGGAGACTGACATGCTGTACCGAACACACATAAAGTGGGATAAGGTAGGCTGATGATGAGAATGCATAATTTGACGTCCTCCGCGGCCTAATCTAATGGTCATCACGCCGGACTGCTACACTGGCTGTCCCGGTTTCGATTCCGGTCAGGTCAACATGGAAAATTATCTTATTCAGATTGACCTGGGTCTTGAATGTATAGACTATAGTATCGTTGATTTAGTATCCCATAACACAAGTCTCGAACTTAACTTGGGTCTAAATCAATCTTATCATAATATATTTAAGCGCACAAATTATTATATGTAGAAGCAAGCTTATTGATAGATAAATTATAAAGCCTATCTCTATTATGACTCATTTGGGTGGGGTATTCTCAGAAGCGCATAAATAAATAAGATAACACGAAGCCCTAGGCCTCCATTCCCGTGGGAGTTATAGTAAAATAAATATGAACAAATAACATAGTAACAACAATTATTTCGTACATTTGACAGTTAAAGATTTCAATGGCGACACACGATTTTTTGTCGTTTTATTTTTCGATTATTATGTATTTTATATTTCGCGAACGCAATAATCATACATATCATAATAATTATAATGCAATATCATAATTAATTTGTATTTAACCTTTCTTACATCCAGTTTTGCGTTCCAGCGTTTTTGCTTATAAATCGTAACAGGAGTTGCTTTTTTTTGCGTTTAGAACATTATTTAGCAAAGCCATTATATTCATTTACAAATAAAACGAATAATGTAAGTGTAGTAATAATGAGTGGAATGAAATTATTTACTGTAGTTAGAAATTATTTACTGTAGATAGTTAGTTATACAACAGGAGCGCCATAATTGTCGCAGACTTCTTTACTTCTTCTTCGGGTGCTAATACGACCGAAAGTTGGCTGTCAATCTCGCATACTCCTATTTCAGGCGTAGTGAAATAGTTCTGCTGCACTCGCCATCCCGCTCCGCTCCCTAATGTTGCTTAACTAAGGCTTTAACCTCCGACCGACACGTCATTTTCCGGCGACTTTTCCCATCATGTTTAGCTGCACCATATAGTCTCTCTCCTGCCTCAATATGTCCTAGATAGTTAGTTTTTCTCCTCTTAACTGTCTTCAAAAGTTCGCGTTTCAACTTCACTCGTCGTAGTACTTTCTCATTGGTTACTTTTGAGTCCAGCTAACAGCAAGCGTCCGCCTGTATGCCCACATTTCCAAAGCCTCTGCGCATTCCCTGAGATCTTCCTTCCTCGCATCCATATTAATGGGCCAGATACAGTTACAGCGGACTCGAAACTACATTGGTTTAGACAGGTACTGTTTTTATTATAAAAAAAGATTGTTCGTGTTACTTAGAACCCGAGATATCGACAATAATAATAAAGTTATGAGCGAACGCAATAATCATACAATTAATTTTCTAGTCAAAATATTTGCAATACTTTGCAATATCATAATTAATTTGTATTTAACCTTTCTTACATCCAGTTTTGCGTTCCAGCGTTTTTGCTTATAAATTGTAACAGGAGTTGCTTTTTTTTTACGTTTGCGTTTAGAACATTATTTAGCAAAGCCATTATATTCATTTACAAATAAAACGAATAATGTAAGTAAACACTTAATACTTAGCCTGAAAGATGACTGTCTGTTCCAAAATATCACTAAAATTCACTAAAGATAATAAACACTGTGAGCAACAATAATATTCACGTGTGTAAAACAAATTAACACTTAATTATCTTTTATATTCCTCTCGCCCGATCAAATGATCCGTTTCATTTCACTCTTATTGATATTACAAATGTTTTGACGACAAGATTTCGATGAAATGATAACAGGTTCACGGGAGCGAAATCTTGACAGATGAACATTTTATCGGACAATAATGATGGTTATGCCCGATTTTTTGTGGCAGAGATTTTATATATACTAAACTGCATTTCTTATCACATAACTTCTCAACATTGTTTTTTCTTAAATGTACTTTTTACGTAACGTTATAAATGGTAACTGTTAGAAAAAAAAAAACACTTTCAATATTAAAAAAGTCACGAAACATAAGCACGACACACGCTTCAAATTGCTCGAACAAAAAACGAAAACGCAAAATTTCTCAAAAAAATTTTTACCTCACTCACATCATAGAACGAACTGCGTTCAGTGACTTTTTTTTTCGAACGCCCGATTCTGACCATCGTGTAATTCGCTACTAACACATTCGATTTCCTATACCGTTTGTTTATCGCAAGCATATCGTGATAAATTTCTATATCTCCAGTTATCGGCTCACCGACTCACCATTTTACAATGACTCATTGGTTATAGATATTGCTTTTTTTTATCAATCTACCTTTGGGTGTTGATGGAGATTATACAAGCACATATTGTTAATGAGTTAAATCACTGAGACATAGTGTTGTAACTGACGAGTGACGTCACTGATATGGCGACCTTGCGAGTTAGGCTCATCACAGATAAAGACTGTTTTTTTTTTTCACAACGCGCGAAAAATAACTTTATCTCCGCTATCACTGCGCGCGACAATAATCACTGTTGTTTACTTCTGTTCGCGTAATTGATTAAATACAGTGAAAAATATATATTTTTTATTATTTATTATCTATTTATCTCTCATCATCACAAATAGAATCGCAACTGCGAAATGATTTTTTAAATAAAATCGATCAATTTAGAAATCCTATTTGCATCTACAGTCTCAACTAGTAATTAAAAATCTATACCTATGTCGTATCCTAGGTTATACTCTACTCATGTAGCAAACTTCATCAAAATCTGACCAGTACATTTTACGTGAGATATTAATATTTTGAAGTGTCCAGTCGGCGGCGTGCCTAACTTGTGACGTCACACCCCGCCGGCATGTTCAGGCGCGGGATGTTGCCTTAAACATGTACCAAGCAGAACAATTAAAACCATTTCAGATGAATTTTTAAAGTTTAAAATCTGTATAAATATTTATAGTACACTATAACGCTTTTTTATTTTTGATATATTATTGTATTATATTAATGTCTGTTGAAACGCGTTAATTTCTGGAAACACTAGTCAGAAACAATCTTTTTATTCTACGTTCGTGACCCTAATAAACCAATATACTTACAGATTACAGATCTTTCAAAAATAACATGCGTGACAGACAGACAGACTTTTGCATTTATAATATTAGTTTGGAAGGATGTCTGCGTTTTATTGATGAGCTGTTTCCGCACACAATATTCTGTAGTTGTCCCATTTCTGTGATTAGATTCAATGAAAATGTTGTTTGTAGACAACAAGCGAAACAGAAATCACATTAACATAACTTTTATAGGTTTTCAATATTATTCCTTTCCAAGTGACTTATGACACGGCTTGTTTTAAAATTGTATTATTCTATGCCAAAGACTTTGTTTTTCGCACAAAATATGTGAATTATTGGTCATGTATTTTGGTTGATAATGGTATTGGAAAATTATTAAATTTTTAATTTATCTGTTGAGGTACGGAACAACGAAAACAAGTATGAGGGACATTTACAGACCTAAAAATGTTTTTTTTTTAAATAATCGCTGTCTGCATGTAATAAATTGGATGCAGTTTCCTACATTTTTGTAGTACACAGGTAGAACGTATATTGAACATGTAGTGCATTAAATGGATCAAATAGATAATATCTCAGTCTCATCTTCACGTGTTCTGAGCTGTGACGCCCTAAAGCCAAGGGTTAGCGTAAAAAAATTGCCATTACATTTGGAAGATTTGGTTATCATTTTACAACCAGCTACCCGCCTGACGTCGACCCTATTTGGGAATGCTATCGTCGCCAATCAGCTGTTAAAGCTTTGTGTCCTTTAGTCGCCTCGTACGACTTGCACGGGAGGATATGGAATAGTCCTATACTAGGGCGCAACCACACGCCCAATAAAATTCGTAAGAAATACGTATGGAACAATCTTTGGAAGTCATAAAAGGTAAAATAATATATTTTTTTTAATTGTTTGACTGACCTCTGAAGTGGTGTCGACGGCGAGAGCCGGCGCGTCCCCCGCTA
The DNA here is from genome assembly GCF_027563975.2 of Plodia interpunctella. NCBI lineage: Eukaryota > Metazoa > Arthropoda > Insecta > Lepidoptera > Pyralidae > Plodia > Plodia interpunctella. The sequence continues at coordinate 643,201 of NC_071301.1, forward strand.
AGTCGCGCGAGTAGCCCTCGTCGTCGGAATTGAACCCCAGCTCCTCGCCGTAGCACCTGTGCACCTGAAACATGTGGAACTTTAACATCTACACCGTTGGGATCTCGCTCTCATACACATTTTCAAATTACAATTCATTTATTTAGGTTTCAAAAATGTACAATTTGGACACACACAATGCAAGTAGGTGTTAAGAAAGTAAAGAAAATGGATTTGAAACAAACATTTTTTTTTTGCAATACTTAAATAGAAGGGTCAAGATTGGTTGATGTGGCCAGTGTGGCCAGCCGACAGGAGACAGCGACCTGTTTTATTATTATCATTTTCTTGTCAGATTGTAAAAATGTAATGATGTGTGGTTTATTGAGCTTCTGTCCAAATTGTATATAATTTAAAATACTAAATATCCGTTTTTCCCGATCCCGTGGGAATTTCGGGGAGCCTCTCTTAGCTCTAAAACCCTTCAGATATCTACATAATAAATATCATCTTTTTACGACTACGCAAGTTTTATATGTTGATTGTAATATTATTGATGATTTGCACATTATATGCAAATCAAATACCATAATATAGTTACAAATTTATTTTCTATATCAACGAATTTAATATTGCTCATAATATTTTAAATATATGTATGGGACAAATCACACAGACCAAGTCAGCCCCAAAGTTCTAGATTTTTTATCAAGGAAATAAAAAAGAAAAGTCAATGTCAAAGAATTTGACAGCTGTCAGTTTAAAAAAGATTGTTTGTGTATAAAAAAGGAAACGAGTAAACAAAAGTTTACCTTTGAAAATAAATTCCATATAACTTTTAAAAAATCCCGTAACATTTAGTCCAAAAACCCAAATCTCAATTTTACTCTAGTTAGCGTGTGACATTAAAAAAAAAAAAACTATTCAAAATATGACACCGGGTTGTACCCGGCGCGGCGATGTGCAGTCACAGACTAACCCACAAGTCCTTGATCGATTGTATTTCTTTGCAGTTTCGGAGCTGCGAAGCACTTTGCTTACTACAATCTGAATTTCTGGAACTGAATTTAGGTCACATGTTTGTCTGAATTCATGTTGTTTTGATCGAATGATAAAATAAAGATGAAAAATTCGCGCCTTGGTCTCCACATTTGTAGGTATTTATAACTGACTATAGTATTTTCCTGCGGCTACTCCTGTATGAATTTTAGAATGTTTAGAATTTCCCATTATGTCTGTCTCCGTACTCCTGACAATATGTATGCAAAATTACAAGAAGATTAGATGTGTAGATAAACTCTCAAGAAGCAACAAACAAATAAACTTATTTTTTCATCACTACATAGAATAAAACAAAGTCGCTTCCCGCTGTCTGTCTGTCCCTGTGTATTCTTAGATAGACATTTAATAAAAAAAATATTATGACAAATATATTGACAAATTATTTTTTTTATTAAATGTCAACTCCAAAGAGGAATTACACGTTCCATGAAGTCAAAATTTGAATTTCAAATCGCACGTTCGCAAAGAACACGTGCCGGCCATATCATGTTTTTTTTAAAAGGATTTATGTAAAAAATCCCCCAGTTATCGCCATGCCATTCAAAGGTATGCGCATTTAGAGCGGGCGATGCGCGCTCGCGCCGATTGTCACGAGAAATCTGATCGATTTTAATTTTGTACATGCAAATATTGAGTTGTTTTGTCTATAATATATACTCTACTGTACTGGGTTCGCTGGAGTAAAAACATTATAATATATACTAACCCATCTTCAGGAATCCTTTATATGGTTTGAAGGGTGTGACTTTACAACCGGCCGCCTGCCTAACGTCAACCCTCCCTGAGAATATTACTGTTGCCCTTCAGCTGCCTAGGCTAAGTCCCTTCGCCTTGTGCGACAACCACGGGAGGATATGAAGTCGTCTTATTCTAGGGCGGAACCACACGCCGTCGGAGATTTCTCGCAACATGCAGGAGTATATCTCTATAGTCAGAAGCTACTACATTAACTACACAACATACCCACTGCCAAATCTGCTGACTGCTCATCGGCTGGTCCATGAGAGCGTTCTGCCAAATTCTGAACAACATCAGGTAGGCTTTGTCCCTCCCTGAGAATGACGTCAGGAAGTTCTTCTCGCTCTCTGTGCACACTAGGATCGCGTTCGGTATTACCTAAGGGTAAAATGGTTTTAAACAATTTTTAATACTTCTTTATTATACATATTGATATTATAAATGCGAAAGTCTGTCTGTTTCGATTGCACGGCTAAGCTCCCTGAACTGATTTTGATAACATTTGGTATGCATGTATAAAAAATATAATATGAATAAAAAAATAAAGTGAAGTAGCTTATTGTAGCCTATATCTGAACTTTAGGCTAAGCAATAGGTTACTTTACTACATTTACCACTAGATGGCGGTAGGTAGTCATAAAAGCCATGTCTTACAAGAACCAGTTAAAGCCGGGACTGCAGCGCCGCGTTTTCGTGTTAGCTAACACAAAAACATTGTTTACAGTGTTGTCTAACAGTTATGTTTGAAAAATAACAAAAACATGTTTTCCGAACAGAATGGATAACATCCCCCGCGACCGCCTGCGGGGAGGGGAAATGACTAATTTCGTGTTAGCGCTCACTAAAGAAAGACGTGGGTACAGTGCAATATGGAGTACACAAACATAACGACAATAGGCGCAGCGGACGGGCGGTTTCCTAACTTCTTTTTATAACGTTTTGTTAGAAAATTGGCGCTGCGGACCCGGCTTAAGGGTCCGTAGAATATAATTAGTTTTATAATAAATAAATATATTAGGACAAATCACACAGATTGAGCAGGCCCCAAAGTAAGTTCTAGAATTGTGTTATGGGATACTAACTCAACGATACTTATATTTTATAACATATATAGATAAACATCCAAGACCCGGGCCAATCAGAAAAAGATCATTTTCCATCATGATCATGATCCGACCGGGGATCGAACCCGGAACCTTTCGGTTCAGAGGCAAGCATTTTACCACTGCGCCACCGAGGTCATCGATAGTATAATAAGTTATTGAGTGTGCGTTTTCAGAACACATAAAAGGGAATAGCGAAAAAAGAATTACCAGCGCGGTCTTCTCCTTGGTGATGGCGGTGACGTCCTTCCAGCGCAGCGCCATGCTGGTCTCCCAGCCGAAGATGCTGGCGTAGAAGCACAGGTAGTTCTGGCTCGCGTACAGCCGCCCGTGCGCCAGGATATCCTTCTGCAGCGCGCACGAGTAGTCTGTTCCACACACACACTGTTCCAGGACCCCGTGTTCATGTGACCGTTACGAATCCTCCACTGGATCTCGTAGGGACACATGCCTTAACAGCTGATGAGCAATGATAGTATCCCCAAACAGTTTTCACGGGAGAATATTACGGTGACAGATTAGGTGAATCATTTTTTGTACACCTGCATGTATATCTATACAAAGATAATGTTGTGATAAATTTAATTGTCATCTATTTTATCTATACAAAACAAATATGGTTGACTCATCCAAAATAAAGCTCTCATAATCCAATAAGTGCGAGGTTAATACAATTTGTTATTTTTAATTATTGCCAAAGACAACAGATCACCGTGGGAAATTACTGGTGAAATTTAACCCAATTAGTTTACTATCTTTTCTATCGTCTGCGGCCCCTAATTGACATTGTCTATTGTCATTGTCACCTGTCACTAAGTTTTGAAAATAGAGCCCAGAATTTTGTCATCTCATAAGGAGTCCCGCGGCTTCGCCTGCCTTAATTTTCCGGTATTAAAGGTACCATTCTCCATACTTCAAACTACACATGTTTTAAAATTTCAAAAAAAATGGTTGAGTAGATAGAGCGTGAAGAGCATTTATAATATTAATTAGTACAGCGATTTCGGACAGCTTTGTCTTAACCCTTCAATCTAGGAAGTGAAATCTCAAAGTGACATAGTTAATGTGGTGTTTCTTAGGAAAAAAATGGCATTAATCAATAGCGAAACTGCTTACACCGCAAAACCTGTGCAATCTACCTTTCATCCCGGAAAAATAACAGTTCCCGTGGGAAATTTAAACGGGCTAAACCTCGGAGAAATCTAATAGTTCTATATATGACCCGGGCGCACGACTCACCCACGATAAGCCTCTCGTCGTCGGGCAGGTCCTTGAACAGCCGCTTGAAGTCGTCGGACTTGCTCTTGTAGGTCGGGTACAGGGAGTTGTACCAGCTCTTCTTCTTGCGGCCGTCCGCGCCGCGGCCCGCCCCCGCCTGCGGACGACGCGTGTGCTACTTCATGTGACGTGGGCGTGCGCTGCTACCCCAAGCTACTACCCCAAGCTACTACCCCAAGGCTGCAAGCAGGCTTGCCAACCGGCCCGGATTTTCCGAGACGTCCCGCTTCTGGGTTCATTTTATGCCTTTGTACCCCTTGCGGGACGCATTTAGTCCCGGAAATCAGTGATCATTATTAAGTTACTCCTTTTAAAAATTCACGGCACATAGTCCGGTCCTTTGAGAGGCTTGCGTGGGGATATGGATCCAACACGTAGAGGCCCTTTGGAGAGTTTTGATGTTGTGTAGGTCTCCCGCCAAAACCCGCTCGCGGATATATCAATAAAATGATATGACCATGAGCAGGTCTCGGCGGGAGTGTGAACTATTGCAGAATAATGGATAGAAGTACTGGTCTATAGAATGAAATTTGGATGAACTAAGAATGGGCTATTGCAAAGAGTTCGGTCACCTGCCATAATCATGATAACTGACTATTCAGTGGCAGGTGGTGACTCGCCGCTCACTGGATGGGCCCCTCAAATCAGTCGCCGCGATTGGCGACAAAGGGGCAACATTGGCGTGGGCGGCTAAGGGTGTAGAGAGGTGAGTCTGCGGGGCGCGAAATCATGGTGATCCAGTCAGACGCCCCCGGCGTTATGACATTTTACACTTCCATTATTATATTTTTTTTTTTTATGGTTCCCTATTTTTATGTATTTTATGTCATAATTTAACATGGCATACTTTTACTTATCACAATAATGGTTACGCACAATATTAATTTGGCATAATGTTTAAGGCACAATTTTTTTACGCATACCTATTAGGTACTTACCATAAACATAACATTTTTTAAGCATAATATTCTAAAGCATATTGGCGGCTTATGGGTGGCCAAGTTCAAGCTGCACACAGGTAGATTTGTATTGATTTATTATATGATAAAAAAATATATAAATAGATTTTTTTTGCTACCATTTTGTGTGTTGGTTATGTCCCGCGTAATATAGAGCTGGGAAACGAGGTGGGAAATCCCGGAAATGCTTTTTTTTGAGTTGACAAGCCTAGCTGCAAGGCTCCAGTGGTGTTGGCCGGGGCATGTTTGCCGAATGCCGCCAGAGAGATGGGCACACATCACCACAACATGGGTTTCCGAAGGGTAGATAGACCACGAACAAGATGGCGAGACGATTTAGACAAGTTTCGTGCGTGGCTAGCAAACGACCCAAGATATACATTTGGGAGAAAAAAGGGGAGGTCTTTGCCTAGCAGTGGGATACAAACTCGTAATACAGGGTATAAAAAGTGTGGTACCGCCTACAACACATAGACAACACTAGCGGGTTGACGTCAAACAGGCAGCCGGTTATAAAAACACAGCCCCAAGTCTTCAAAATTTATTGGTTATTTTTTTTTACGCGAACTGAGGCTTCTGGGCGTCACGGCTCCGAATGTAACCGAAAACACGCGAGAATGAGATTATATTCTGATATATAAATTATTTGTTTCATATATTTATTTATTTCTTATATTTATTTGTTTTACAGTATGTTATACTAGGTCCACCCCAGTGTTATTCGCGTAATTACTGAAAAAATACTTACGTTTTTATGCTAAGTCTATTAAAAGTCATTGAGTATCCTACGGGAATCGCATGTTTTCGGGATTGCCCAATGTGTTAATAAAAGGTATCAACTTCCTCATTACCAAATTTCATAAAAATTGGCCCGACGGCAGTTAAAGTATACGTTTCCCATAGGATTTAGTCGAAAATTGTGATAGTCAATAGCGCTTTATAAAGTAGATGGCGCTAGTGTGCATAAAAACGCGGGTAACACCTTGTGGTCCACCTACAGTATACTTATACTGTAGACTGACGACTGACTACAGTACAGTAACAGACAGTGGTAAGTGCTTGCCTCTAAACCGAGAGGTCCCGGGTTCGAACCCCGGTCGGGTCATGATGGAAAATGATCTTTTTCTGATTGGCCCGGGTCTTGGTTGTTTATCTATATATGTATTGTTATAAAATATAGTATCGTTGAGTTAGTATCCCATAACACAAGTCTCGTACTTACTTTGGGGCTAGCTTAATCTGTGTGATTTGCCCTAATATATTTATTTATTTATATGACCCAACGTTGTTAATTGACATCTTTGAAGAACAAATGTGCGGTGAACATTACTTTTAAACTTTCGCGTTGCATAATTATATTAGATCCTTACATATGAAATTGGCGTTTTGTTGTACTGGCCATTTTAATCACAAATTTTTTCCTCTTTGGTTAGGAATTCCAAATTCAAATTTATACAGCTATTTACACGTATTTGTGTTTCGTTAAACGTCATTCATTTGTTTTTTTTTTCTTTTCTTCTGATTTTTCTGTTTGCGTCGCTTAGTTTATAAAATGGAAAACTTGAAATATCGCGTTATTTACGAGTACGAGTTCCACCGTGGCAATAGTGGAAACGGCACTATAGTGGAAGCGGATCCATCACAAACCACGTCCGTGTTAACTTCAGGCTTGGGTGTTAGTGATAAAACTATTTTAATTCACTTGAAGCAAATTGGGAAGATTAAGAAACTTGAAAGGTTGGTACCTCACGAATTGAGTGAAGCAAACCGGCAAACTCGCGTTACATTACTTAACAGGCACAATAATGAAGGGTTTTAAAATCAAATCATTACCTGTAATGAAAAGTGGACTCTCTACGATAATCGGAAACGCTCATCGCAATGGCTGGACCGTGGCCAGCCAGCCAAATCCTGCACCAAGCGAAAATTGACCCAAAAAAAGTTACTTGTAAGCGTTTGGTGGTGTAGTGCCGGTGTCGTTCATTACAGTTTTCTCAAATCTGGCCAGACGATTACGGCAGACGTCTGTTGTCAGGAATTGCAAACTATGATGGAAAAGCTAGCTGCTAAACAACCGAGGCTGGTCAATCGCTCCACGCCACTGCTGCTTCACGACAACGCTAGAGCACACACTGCACAACAGACAGCTACCAAATTAGAGGAGCTTCAATTGGAATGTCTACGACATCCACCGTACTCCCCGGACCTTGCTCCAACAGATTATCATTTTTTTCGAAATTTGGATAACTTCTTCCAAGGGAAAAAATTCAACTCCGATAGGGCAGTCCAAACCGCCTTCAAAGATTTTATTGATTCCCGTCCGAATGGTTGTTTTAGTAAAGGGACCAAGGAACTACCTATGAGATGGCAAAAGTGCATAGATAATAATGGTTCTTACTTTGATTCCATAAATATATTATATTAAAAAATATTCGACTTTTAGTTCCTCCTATACCAAACGCCAATTTCATATGTAAGGACCTAATATGTGGCCGTCCAAATCAAAAGGGACCTTATGGCGCCCGGCACTTACATCATTATTGCCGTTGTTTTGTATTCGAACAACGGCAATAAAGACCTAAGTGCCAGCCGCCATAAGGTGGTTTGATACCTTTTATTAACACTGGATAATCCCGAAAACATGCGATTCCCGTAGTATGATACTCAATGACTTTTTATAGACTGAGCATAAAAACGTAAGTATTTTTTTAATAATTACGCGGGTAACACTGGGGTGGACCTAGTATAACATACTGTTAAACAAATAAATATAAGAAATAAATAAATATATTAAACAAATAATTTATATATCAGAATATAATTCACATATATTAAACACCAGGTATTAAACGCGCACATACCTTTTTTATTTCGGACCTTGTTACAAAGCGCCGTGGTCACTGGGCGACTGACTCAGCAAGCAACAACAAGTAACAAGGTCCGAAACTTCTGGAAAATAAAAAAAAAATATGTGCGCGTTTAATACCTGTTGTTTAATATGCAGTGAACATTTTTTCGCCGCTTTTTCTGCGCTTTGGAAGTCGGCGGTAGACTTAGTTTAAAGTATAATTTTAACGTCATTAAGTGATACATGTATCTCCAGCATTCCCAATGGGGATTAAGGTCAAGCGTGCGGCCGGTCATAAAATCGAAAGCGAAATCTTCAAAACTTAACGGTTTATTATTTACGCCGGGCTTCGGGCGCCACAACCGTGAATGCAACCGCACGCGAACATGAGCTAGAAGGAATTTATATCATACTACACTGATTAAATATATAATTTAAATATTGATTTGTTTTGATGAATAAACATTTCTGAAAATAATAATGAGATAAAACAAAATCTGGGAATTGAACCCGCGCCCCTGTCTATCCGGGACAGTGCTCTTGACCACTGAGCTATCGAGCCCATGCCAGTTCGGCTGAATTAATTCACCTCTTTCCGTCTCACGCCGACGTACAGTATTTTCATCAGAGAGTAGCGGGTACTCTATAACCCACTGTTACAAGCAAGAAATTATGTTTTTTGAAAATACTCAAACATCTATTTAAATGGATTTGTTATACATGTCACACGTGCTTTTTAACTTATTTTTGAAAATAATAATGACATGAAAAAACTCTGGAATCGAGCGGAAACTCCCGCAGGTGCTTGAGTATTGTTAAAAAACAACAGGCGGTAATAAAAGCGGTCTTTAAAAGTTAATAGTAAATTTTTCACGCGAACTCTGGACTTCTGGGCGTCACAGCTCCGAAAGTAGCCGGAAACAGGCGAGAATGAGATTATATTCTGACATGACGTAGGTATATTTTTTGTTTATTTATTTTATATATTATACTCACGTTTTTATGCCAAGTAACGCTATCCACGCTATAAAACCCGCCATTCTGAATTTTTGCCATTGTGAATCTCACCTTATCATTTCTGGTGAGTGCTGTGACCGCTTCGCTGCTGCTGGAGATTGACACCGCGTCGGCCGCGGGGAGCGACGGCAGCGGTATAGACAGCTCTGACACCTGCAAATTATAATGAATAAAAATAAACATATTAGGACAAATCACACAGATCGAGCTAGCCCCAAAGTAAGTTCGAGACATGTGTTATGGGATACCTCAACGATACTATATTTTATAACAAATACATATATAGATAAACATCCAAGACCCGGGCCAATCAGAAAAAGATCATTATCCATCATGACCCGACCGGGGATCGAACCCGGGACCTCTCGGTTCAGAGGCAAGCACTTTACCACTGCGCCACCGAGGTCGTCATATTGTTATATTGATCATACATATAGATTTATCACATACAATATCATATTTATTTAGAGTTGTGACTCGAAAGCAAAATTTTGCTGTTGCTAGCAACCCTGGGCTCCGACATTTAAAAGCTGAGAAAACAACCGAGAAAACGCTCAGGAGTGAGTTTACTGTTATTTCTATTTAAAAAAATACAATATCATTACATAAAAATAAATCTGTCTATACGCGATAAACTCAAAAACTACCGGACGGATTTTTGAACGGTTTTCACCAAAAGATATGTGATTCTTGAGGAAGATTTAGGTGTATAATTTACTAGCTGTCGCCCGCGGCTTCGCCCGCGTCATTTCCGACGAGAGCAGTTATTTTTCGGGATAAAAGTTACCCTATGTCCTTCTCCGTACTTTAAACTACATGTGTGCAAGTAGAAGATTGGTCGAGTAGATAGAGCGTAAAGAGGTAACAAACAAACAAACTTACTTTCGCATTTATAATATTGGTTAAGATTATGGTTTTACCAGAGTGAGCCAGGACGGGCCGCTGGTCAATAATAATTTTGTCCATAAAATCAAGATCACAAAGAATGTATTTCATTATAGAATGATTTTGTAAATTTACCTTGTCATTGTCAGAGAGGTCTATTCCAGCGTCTGCGTTCCTGAGTGAAGGGGAGGGTGAACGGGATACACTCCTGGAAAATGAAAGAAAAGAACATGTTACTGCTAAAGTTGTAGTTTCTAGCTTCGGTAAATATCATTCGATTTAGCATATGACGTGAAAAAGTGCCCGCGTGAAGGACTAATTTCTGAATAAATTATTTGATTTAGATTTTTGATCAAACACTTTTCGTGAAATTATCCTTTTTAATTTTTTTTACAAGTATAATACATGAATGCAATACCAATACCTACCTATTTACTTAAGTATAGACCTACTTTTGTGCATTAAGTATTGTCAAAGGTTATGTGTAAGTAATATTTGTATTATTTTATTTAATAATAATAAAATTTATTGCATATAAATGTTAACAATAGGTGAACTTAATGACATTTAAGGTAGGTATTTCGACGACCTCGGTGGCGCAGTGATAAAAGTACTTGCCTCTAAACCGAGAGGTCCCGGGTTCGATCCCCGGTCGGGACATGATGGACATGATGAATGATATTTTTCTGATTGGCCCGGGCCTTGGATGTTTATCTATATATGTATTTGTTATAAAATATAGTATCGTTGAGTTAGTACCCCATAACACAAGTCTCGAACTTACTTTGGGGCTAGCTCAATCTGTGAGATTTGTCCTAATATATTTATTTATTGTATATTATATTCAATTTTCGAAACGCTGTACATTTTTCTTCTGGATGATATAGTTACTAAGATAGTACTTCTTGTATTGCTGCAACACATGTATTTAGCTCTGTTACGTGTGTTCTCTTTGTTTTTAACTGTTAATATGTTTTTGTCTTTCCAAATAAATGTTTATCTATACATTTCTCAATACTTCCCTAATAATTATTATAAATTCCCTTATAATTTTATTTAATACGCGACCCTTTTAACTGAACTGACCTGATTTTGCGGTAGCTAGTCAACAGACACAGGAACGAGTACATTATCTGTACATATATATGATTATAGCACACACATGTGGTATGTTATCACGCGACTAAATAGAGGAAATTAACGACCGGCCAGAAATACAGGGTTAAACCACTAAATTACTATCAATTACCACACATGTACTAGCCAACAGCACATCAAACTATCCGGAATCATTGCGACTTTACCGTTATCACCATGTCATAGAGTTCCATAACTCCAACTTGATCGTGCAGTTGACTGTACATTTTTTGTGATGGATATAATATAGAATGAATTTTATTATCCTCTTGGAATATTATCGCTATTTCTTAATCGTTATAATGCTACTACCGGAATAGTAATTTTACATGCCATTATTATGGCATAAAGATTCATTTAAAATTCAATTTCACACCACTTATCAAACTACCTAATAAGGAATTATTTTCTTTTTTCAAAATAATTTTAAAATTAAACTAAACTTTCGTTGTTGTACGTGCGTGTACAGATTCAAATGGGGGACAACTTTGCCCAGCTATGGGACAATATAGTTTAAAAAATAACTTAATGTTTTTAACATTAAGACCTTTGCAAAATATTGATGAAATCTGAATAAATAAGCAAAAGAAACATAGGTATATATACTACTAATGAAGCGAAAACTTTGTAATTGTAAATTGTTTTTATGGGCCATTATGTGCCTGAAATAAATAATTTTCTTTTTTTTTTAAACAAAAAAAAACTGGCCCTAAACAAAAGAAGTTTTAAAAAAACTTTAACACTCACCCACTCATTTCTCCCATCATAATTCATATGTTTAACGAATATTTCATTTCAAATGAAATTCTTTTTTTTTTTCGAATTCCTTTGTGTAATTTGTTGTTTTTGTTTTTTCAGAGGCGAGTGCGGCGTGGTGGCCAGTTACAAAATGTTAATTGCGCCACCAGTGGCAGTGGCATTCACTTCGAACTCGATTACGCCACTCGGAAAGAAATTAATGTTCGCCAATTGTACAAAAGTCTTTGTTAGAGATAAGAGACGTACTGATTAATACCTTTTAATTTTAAGCATTCGAGTAGGGTAACTCAAGGAATTGTATATACAAAGAAGTTTGATCTGAAGTGATAAAGATTTATCGTTTCAGATCTGTAAAAACTAGTACAGGAATGAAATCTTCGCTAAGTGATGCAGAGAAAAGTTATTTCTTCAATTTGAAAAACATTACTTATCCTTACTTACGTCACCTCAGGCGGCTTTAGCGCTTCATTTTGCAGTTTAAAATGTTTCTTCATCACAAAAATGAACATTTTCATAAAATGACGATCTCATAATATACACAATCGCAGAAATTGAATGTTCAACTAAAAAAAACTAAGGTAATTCATACAATATTATCCATGGTTTATTTATACTAATAAATATAGGTATGATAGTACGTACGTCCCATGCAAACACAATCTAACAAGACACTCGTACTAAATCATTACAATGTGTCATGTATTATTTTGTATGTGAAAGAGATGTCGCGATTTGATTGATGTACGTACAGTCGAAATCAAATGAAAATTTATCAGAAAAGATAACGGTTATTTACGTTTAAATATTAACAATATTTCATAGTCGTATTCCTCATGGCTGAGGGGTCGTGGTCATTACGTGGAATTATACACACGCAACAACTTTCTTGGCATTAGTAATGGTGTGGTTTGCCATTGCCTTCTCCATTTCACACACAAGTTAATAATCAACCAGTGTGCAGGTGTGTCCTCACGATGTTTTCCTTCACCGGAAGCAAGTGGTGGTCGATGAAAACAATACATGAGTCAGATTGGTATACAAACTCATGTGGCACGAGTAGGATTCGATCCACAGGCGGGCGTCTTAACCAATTACATCGCCACCGCTTCACCACCATATCAATATTACAAATGCTAAACTATTTCGGATGGATTTTGATGAAAGTTAATAGGGTTATCCTATAAATATTATAATTGCTAAGTTTGTGAGGGTTCATGTTTGTTACCATTTCACATAAAATTGACTGGACGGATTGTTATGAAATTTGGTGCACGGATAGAATATAACTTAGGATACATAAGAGTACTTTACCCACGGGAGCGAAGCCCTGGGGTCAGCTAGGTCAACAAACTACTACTAAAAACGGCCAAAAATACACGATGCTATTTTAACATAAACAGAAACACCCGTAACTTAAACCGACCCTTAAACAACCCGCTCATATGTTTGCACATTATGATGACACAAAATAGACGTGAAAAAAAAAACGTGTTTGCTTATTTTAACTTGGAGTGTACATGCTAATTACCAAGGTGACCTCAGACCTAACTAGCTAAGTATCTCTATTAATATAACAGAGTAATTATTAATAAAGTAATTTGTAATTTTACAAAAATTATCTTTGCATATTATAACAGGTCCCCCTAACGCGTCTGTCTGTATGAAAACTATAAACTCAAAAACTAACGGACCGATTTTTGTACGGATAGTGTGATTCCCGATGCAGGTTGAGGTGTATAATTTATTACGGTTATACCCGAGCGAAGCCGAGACGCGCTGCTAGTTTGAAATAATATGTAATTTGTCTAAACTATGACGATAACAGTGAGGAAGCATACACTACTGGAATGTAAATTATTTTGTCTGGGTAAAAAAATAACTATTCCGCCATCTTGGATGTTCCGCCATATTGGATTTAGAATGACGTCACACAGCTTATAGTGTATTGTCATGCAAACTAAACGTGTATACAAATTTTCAGCTCAATCGGTTGAAGATATATGCTTCAAAATGAGTAGCAAGATTCCACCCGAACAAACATACGATCATACATATATACATTGCAAGTTAAATAAAAGCTTTTAAAAATGGTCAAACGCGAGACGCACTCGCGATCTGAGGGTTCCGTAAAATCAGTATTTTTGGCATGTACTTATATTTCTTATCGTGTACTGTAAGACAATGCTTCGTGCTGATTGATTCTAGGTCAACGGAAAGGCGGAACGTAGGTACAAATAGATTTTGTTTTTTTTTTTTGTGAAATCGCAAAAAATGCTACACAAATATCTTTTGATCACGTTGACTTACAATTGGCAATGTCGCTAGTATTATTATAATCTGTATTTGATAGGTGTGCGCAATGTGTGAGAGATTAAATTATCAGTAAATCATTTTATTTACTTTTTTTTATTATATTTACACGACACTGTTTTTGATAACAAGCCATCTAATCTGATCTCAAATGCCACACAGAAAACAAGGCAGTTAATTATATTGTGCAATAAGTTTAAAGTGTTATATATATGTCTGTTTCCCTGATTAATAGAAGATATATATATATATATATATGTTTACAGTTGTATGTCAAATGTGTTTGATGTGTCACTTTTAGGGTAGTTCTAGTAGTGCTCAAGGCGTTTCGACATCATTCATAAAATTGACATAAACATCAGATCAGTCAGATAGTAAAATTACTTAATTCTTGTCTCTTTGTTAAATTTTGAAATATTGTAATGATAAGGCGGCCACAGCGGTCGAAATGCTCTTGTGAACCACATTTTAGCGTAATCGTCGCGTCGACAAGGACACGAACAATGCTGAAATTTTTTCATCACGAAAAAGCAATTCTTTCCCAAGACATTGCGGGAAAGATACGTGTAAAAGCTAGTCATAAATAAATGCTAAACTTGGCAGCGCTCCGAACCAAATACAAAAACAACGGAGATATGCCACAGATACTGACGCTAATCATATTAATGTTCTACAAATTCGGTTTAATGCCGGCATTAAACAACGCTTACTACTTATTTAGGTAAGCCTGAGGTTTCAAAACAGATGTGGTTGTGGACATTATCCTCAGCCGCTACGCATCGGAGCCCCGGGTCCTCTTTTCTATTTTTTCCTTTCAAGTTTCCACGGCTTTCAGATCCTAACATGTCCCTAAAATGTCTCTTTTCACAAAAAGATACGGAAATTCATAACAGGAACCGTCCTTATTGCCGATAGTCGTGCTCATCGTATGAAATAATGAAACGAACACAATGACATTCTTGGGAATGTCGATTAGGATTGGTTTGCCATTCTCTAGCACGATATAATAAAATATATTCATATACAACATCCTGTGCACACATGTTTTATAAATAAATGATTCATTCTTACTTTTTAAGTAAATCATATTTTTATGTTTTTACGAGTTTTTCATTTACTGCGCATTTCACGTTATACTTAACTAATTTTATTATCTCAGTAGGTAAATAGTCTTCACTACATAACGGAACAAAGAGATTTGGAACAATGACTGCCTAATAGTCATTGTCCTCTGCAGCTCTCCGTGACCCACTGCTGGGCGCAGGCCTCCTTCCGTCTACGATAACCATCTCTGTCCTGGGCCATGCCTAACCAGTTGTTGTTATCTACCTAATAGGAGATAAAATTTATAAAAAGCAAAAGAATAAAAAAAAAATCATGTAATCCTCAATTTATCAAATGCGTAATAATTTTAGAAATTTCAATTAATTGATGATTTCTTACTTGCAACAATGAGACACTCTCTATAATGAAAATACTGTACGTCGGTGAAGGACGTAAAGTGATGAATTAATACGGCCGAACTGGCCATGGACTCGATAGCTCAGTGGACGTGGGTTCAATTCCCACTCGATTACAGAATTTCTTCACCGGATTAATATTTTCAAAATTCAGTGACATCACTTGTTCCCACCATCATCCAAACACCATATGAACTGTTTTAAAACGAATCAGTTTTTACTTTATGAAAACTAACGCGTCATTATAATGATTAATATTTAGATTTATAGTTTACCTGGCCAATAGTACCCTCCAGTTAGATTCCCATTGGAAGAATTGCACGTAATACTTGTCTTTCACCTCCATTTTTACCATTTTGAAAACACAACCAAACCATAAATGTTTCTTTTTTCTTCAGTAATATTTTCACCACTGTGTCACACAGAGAACCACGTACTGAGCATCGAACAATTAGTATCGATAAATGGATAAGATATAAAGATTATGAAAACTAGAACATACATGCCTAACGCAGGCAATTCATTAAAGGTTCGTCATTACGCAAGTACATTAGACTAATAATAAGAAATTAATGTCAATAACTACCGAAAATTACTGTTAACGTACTGTCTCTGTCTAACTATCGAAAACTGATAAAACAATACAAAAATTTAAGAAGTTTGTAGTGTCTTTAAAAATAATTTGACGAAATCGTCTTTGTCGTGATTGTGAATAGAAAACTTATTGCAGAGTTGACAAAATAATTAATTAATCGAAAGCGAAATAATACACAAATAAATATATGGATAAAACCTCAATAAACACAGAGAGAAATAGTAGACTAAGATACTTTTATTGGATTTTTAAAATACACGATTTGCCCTTGCATCACGGATCGGCCCGTTTCTTTGTTTCGGCGTTATGTGCGCGTAAACAAATACACGCTATCGACCCGCAAGTACCTGGCAGACAATTACCTTATCACTTCATTGCATATTCCGACGACAACACAAACAAACAAATGTGAGGCAGTAAGTAATAATAATAATAATATCGAATAAAGTAATATTTAACTTTCGCAATAGATTTTTACGTTAGTTTATCCTAACAAAACAACCTACTCAACTAAATCTTCTTGAAATTTTGCATACACGTAGTTTGAAGTACGGAGAAGGACATGACCTTTCATCCTGGAAAAATAACTGTTCCCGTGGGAAGCCGTGGGCAAAAGCTTATATATTTGAGTTTCAAGCGCTTTTGAGGGGATTAGTAGTTTATAGAGGCAGACATTGTTGTTACAACCGCGGGTTGAAATGATATGATACACTTATTAACAAAAAAGGTTTAATGCTTTTAGCTTTGTGTGCTCCTACTATTTTAGTTTTGCGCAATAAAGTTAAAAAAGTAATAAGACAAATAAAGAACAATAAAATAAATCGGCTTATAAAAATATGATCTTTCAAATAGTTTAAAAAAATAGTTAAGTCGGCTGGCTGTGGTTCAATTCCCATGACAGACTCTTCTCGGGAGTTTTAACTTTTGTCTGGTCATTGCAAGCTATATACTCATGTTTCAAAGCCTATGTGTTTGGGTCTATTGACCTTCCAACCCATTCGAAAATATCCATCCGCCCTCCGAGTAGTAACCACACCCATCATTGCTTGACGTGATTTTTTGAGCATGTCTTCAGAACACAATGACAAAGTTTTAGGTAATAAAATTCACCATTTATGTAAATGAAGAAGAATATATTTTAATGATTGACATAAATGATATTGATATACTGATTGATTGCGCTTGTCATTTCAAATATGTTCAAGAAGTTTGTAAAACTTAATTCTTAAGTCTTAGTCTCTTTAAAAAATGGTATTAAATTCTGCAGCAGTTATGGTTTGCTGCATAGAAAATAAAAGCAAAAAGGCACAGCCACAATTTCGTACATAAAAAAGTAATTAGACACCAATCAATGATTTTACTAAGTATGAAAAGTTGAAATTTAAAATGCATAGTTACATACAATGCAGTTCCAGTGAAAGAAGATTACTCATTATTTGTTTTCATAACACACATACATACGGAGCAATGAAAAGGAATCAATTTAGTGGTTTCCAAAGTTTAGCTGGCTTGATTAAGCAGCCTGCCAGATGCATAAGTCCAATCAAATTTTTTTATTGCCAACAAATATTTGCCACTTGATTGGGAAGTAAGACCAAAAAGGTTGAACTCAGGTCACAATGCTCACCTGTTCTCCTGAATGATCTGGTTGGTGTGCTGAGTGATGACACCGGAGAAGCTGAGCGCTTGGCTGATGCTCTGACCAATGGCATCTTGAGACGATATCACCAAGTTCTCAACAGATTTTCTCCTGTAATACATTATAATCATTGATTTTAATTTTATTTTTAATTACCTAGTTATATTGTGGCTTTATTTCAGCCATCTATCCATATATTCCAACAACATTTTTAACAACTGTTGTCCTAGATTTATAAATTACCTTAAATCATTGCATTGTGTGACAAAACTATCAAAACTTAATATTTCATAAATTTTAACTAAACACTAATTGACAGACAGCAACACTGACCGAGTGGCACACATTCTTCTCATTCTTGTGCACGGCACGGCACCAGATGTTCAGTAACCAAATGACTTGTCTCAATTGTAATAGATAATGTGAAATCAATAAATTTATTTAATTCAGAATGGTAAAACAAAATAAGAAAAACACATGACAGGAAAAATGTTTTAACCATGTTTGCGTAAAATTGAGTACACAGTAAATAAAAATTATTTGACTGGTGTATTTGCAGCAGTTCAACGGGTAGACACTAATCGATGGGGGTTCCCCCAGTTTATTCAATATAATGGTTGCCAACTTGAGGACTAAAATATTTTAAAAATGATTCATTTTTAATTGAGTATCGTAATCACTATGGTCCCATGAAACCATAATGCCATGAGCTACAGTCAATAAAGTTTAATATACAACTGCATTAGTTTTATCAGTGATTGCGATTCAACAAAAAGTTTATTTTGGCTGATTTACAGATGAACAGTTGCTTCAGCTTTCCAAGGTTACTAGAGATAATTAGAAAGTTATTAAGTCGTAAAAATCCATAAACGGGGACTGAATAGCAAAGACAAAATGAAAAAAAAGTGCTATGATAATATAATTAATGGGCAATTGGATTTAGGCTCAGTTAAACACATAAGCAACGATTCGATGATACTGCGGCAAATAATGAGTGAAGTTAAACGACTTATTACTGTGGACAATAAAGTAGATCCCAGATCAAATAGAGAACATTGACCTCTCAACTATCGAAACGCAATGACACGTGATAACTTCTCAAATGCAAAATAAACAAATCTATTGCGCCTGTATACGTGCAAAACGCAGTAATCGCTCTATAATTAGAGAAAGCACAAATAATACTGACATGGAAATAGCGATGTTGCGGCTGTCCAATTCCGAAGTACTCATGTTAACATATAAAACACTAGATTACGTTTGCTTCGTCTACACACGAGCTAACGTAAACAGCTGCGATTTTCACTATCATTATCTGATTTGACGAATTCTCTTACAAAATACTTGCAAAGAAAGAATGTAAACGATTGATTTGATTCGGTGGATTGTAATGACATTTCGCAAGTACCAGTTGCCAGCTTAGAGAATAGGTTGCCAGCTGGGAAATATCACATAACTTACATATGTGTTACCATTATCTATTTAAATGTGTCGTCACGTAATTCCTGGCCCGACCATGGCGGAAAATTAAAACGCGAATGTAGCATAAATATGCTGTTTTATAAGTGCCTTTCAATGCCACGAATCCCAAAAAGTGTGCCTTTCTTTTTTTTTTGAGTAATTTTATATTTTAGCGTGGTTAGGCTGGCAGGGATTTACCTGGCCCGACCACGTCCATCTAGTTAACCGTCAATAATGTGATATTTTTTACTATACCAATAAAATGTGTCTA
Organism: Plodia interpunctella; assembly: GCF_027563975.2. Classification (NCBI taxonomy): domain Eukaryota; kingdom Metazoa; phylum Arthropoda; class Insecta; order Lepidoptera; family Pyralidae; genus Plodia; species Plodia interpunctella. Next base: position 662,702 of record NC_071301.1, read on the forward strand.
AATTGTGCTTATGGAATTGAATAAGAGCACGTCTATATCTATCTATTTACATATTGAAACTAACATTTCTTTATGCACCAGATACTCAGATAGTCGTCTACGTAAATGCTCCCAATCGGTCCATGTAATTACAAGGAGACTGTCATGTTGTTTGAGATCATCAAAGTTAAAAGGTTTTATGACAAAAAATAGATTTTTTGCTCCTCCAGAGCAACAGACAATCTTTTTCCGCGCTTCATAATTTCAATTGCTGTAATTACATATACACAAATATATATGTCTAGCCGTCCCTTATCAGTGTTTCGATTCTGTAAGAGACGTCAAAAAACTCACGTCGGATTTCGCGCGGATATGGCCAATTTGCATTCTGTAAAACTCACTCGAACACTAGCGTTACACTTGCGGGTGCGTCGGCGAGTTGAACTAAACTCACCCCGAAATTTTGACAAATATGTATGAGATGACGTGCAAATTTGCATTCTGTAAGAAAAACGTCAAAAATCTTACGTGAGTTTTTTGAAAGATCCACTAGCGCTAGCCAAGTGATTGCAGGGCGAGGTGGAACTCCCTTGACAATGTCGAAATTCCGCTGAGTGAGTTTTAAGACTAGAGTCTAGCGATCCCATTTAAAAAAAAATAGTATATAGCACATGCTATCTATTATAATCATACATGCAGATTTTTCCTGAAAAACTGTGCATTGGCAAAAATACTAAGAAAAGCCATCAAGATCGGATAATATTTAGGGGTAGAAAAATGTTTTAGCTTTTTGTATAAACATGTCGGGTGGCCGAGTGGTCGATAGACATTCTTCTTAAGTATGTAGATAAGCCATGAGGTACCGATTTTACAACGGTTTTCACATAGCCGGTGTAATACAGGTGTTTCTCCAGTTAAACTATTTTTTTAATTTTTTTGTGTCTTCTTTTCGTCACTCGGTGCTAACCCAATCATCGGTTTATTGCACTGTATGTAAAACAAAAGACTGTCGCTGTCAGCTGTCATTTCCAAGTCATAGTGACTGACAGATCGAATAGAAATACTACATCAACACGTGAGGTTATTTTTATTTATCGCGTGTTCAATAAATGAATAAATGTGCAATTTTAAGTATAAATAATGGCAGACGAAAGTGCATTTGACAAAAAGAAAGTTCACCGTGCAAAACATGCAGGACGGAAAGCAGAGAAGAAGAAAAAGAAAAATCAAATAGACCAGTCTAATCTAAGCGCGCGACAGCGAAACCCGAAGGCTTTCGCTATTCAGTCTGCTGTTCGCGCTGAGAGGCAATTCAGACGGCGAGAAGATGTTATTGCGAAGAAGCAGCACATTCCTCAGGTGGATAAAACACCTCTGGAACCGCCTCCTATCGTTGTGGCTGTTGTCGGCCCTCCCCGTGTCGGCAAGACCACTCTCATCAATAATCTAATCAAGAGCTTCATAAAAACCAACGTAACAAGCACCAATGGCCCTATAACCATCGTGACGTCCAAGAAACGACGCCTCACTTTAATAGAGTGTAATAATGACGTAAACTCCATGATAGACATCGCGAAATGCGCTGATCTTGTCCTATTACTTTGTGACGCTAGTTTTGGCTTTGAGATGGAAATATTCGAGTTCTTGAATATCTGTCAAGTTCATGGGATGCCTAAAATTATGGGTGTGTTGACACATCTTGATATGATAAAGAATTCAAAGACATTGAAAACTACAAAGAAAACTTTGAAACATCGATTTTGGACTGAAGTGTACCCTGGTGCTAAACTATTTTATCTTTCCGGTATTGTCCATGGAGAGTATTTGAGGAATGAAATTAAAAATTTGTCTAGATTTATTTCTGTGATGAAGTTCCGGCCTCTAAGCTGGAGGACCACTCATGCATATGTGTTGGGGGACAGAATGGAGGACATTACGAGTCAAGAGCTGATCAGAAAAGATGAGAAGGTCAACAGAGATGTTGTACTTTATGGATATGTACGGGGTGTGCCTCTCATGAAGGAGTCTATGGTTCATATTGCAGGTTAGACATTGTTTATTATTAGACATTGTTTTTGTTCACATCCACACAGTAAAATTACTTATTATATGAATAAAATTATAAAAAGTAAAATATAATTTATTCTTTGTAATTACAAAAATAAAGCAGTGTTCATGTGGGTTTCATTACTTGTTACATTAATATATCTGATTTTCATTATGTAAAACTGTAATAGTACACTTTCTTATTTCAGGTGTTGGAGATATGAAAATTAGTGAATTATCATATTTACCAGATCCATGTCCTTTACCTAGTAGTGAGAAAAAGAGACACTTGATGGAAAGAGAGAGACAAATATATGCTCCATTCTCAGGTGTTGGAGGTATTGTTTATGATAAAGATGCAGTGTATATTGAACTGAAGGGATCCCATTCACACAAACAGGAAGACGAAGAGACAAATGAGAAGAAAGCTTTACTCAAAAATGTAGTGGAGACTAAAGAAACAGTTGATGAACAGATGCAGGAGTCAGGATTCAAATTGTTCAGTGGTGGGGCTGTCATATATCCTGACATGCTGAAAGATGATGAATACCTACAACAAAATAAGAATACCCAAATAGACAACGCTAATAGTTCAGATGACTCTGATTCGGAAGGCAATGATTCCGATGCAGATAATGACAGTGGTATAGATCAAAGTGAGAGGGAGGCTACAGAAAATACTAAACTTCCATGGGACAATGATAATTCAGATGTTGAAGATCAAGAGAAATCGAATGAAGATAATACTGAAGATGAAAAGGAAAACTCTGATGGTGAAGAATTTGGAATGAAGTGGAAACAGAAGTTAGGAGAAAAAGCTACTGAAGCCTACTTTGAAAGGCAGAAAACATCCAAGAATATAATGAAGCTTGTTTATGGTGAATTTGAGATTGGAAATAAAACCAAGGAGCAAAAAGAGGAATCAGATAATGATAGTGATGAAGAAGAAATAGGCGGTTTATTCAAAAAGGTAACTACTACACAGAAGAAAAAACAGAAAGAAAAAGAGAGGCTTGATGTTGATGAGTGCTCATTCTTTTATGCATTGGATAAACCTAACCTCAGGGATTGGACCAGTGAGAACAACAAACAGTATCTAATCAATTGTTTTGTTACTGGGAAGAGATCAGCCGATGAAGATGCCTCTGAATTGTTGAAATTGGACGATGCCAGTGATGGAGATGATGAAGAGCTTTTTGGAGATTTTGAGGATTTAGAAACTGGTGAGAAACACATGGCTGAAGAGAGTACAGAGTCCAAAGAGAAAGCTGGAGATAAACGTAAGGCAGAACCTACTAAATCTGAGATCCTAGAAAAAAAGATGAAATTAAAAGCAAAATTTGATGCAGAATATGACAATCCAGATGATCATAGGATTAAAGGAGACCATTCTTATTATGAGAATTTGAAAGCAGAAGCTCTCAAACAGTCGGAATTAAATAAATCTGTTTTTGATAACTTAGATACTGGTCTTAGAATTGAAGTTGAAGGATTTAGACCAGGCTTGTACGTTAGAATGTTATTCAAAAACATGCCATCAGAATTTGTGTGTAATTTCGATGCAAGTTATCCAATCCTTATCGGAGCCCTAAATATGGCTGAGCAAAACATTGGATTTGTGTCTTGCAAAGTGAAGAAACACAGATGGTACAAAAAGATACTGAAGACGAATGATCCGCTTATCATTTCATTGGGTTGGAGGAGATTCCAGACTTTACCAATATACTCTAAAATAGAGGACGATTTGAAATGTAGGTATCTAAAGTACACACCGGAACATGTTACTTGTAATATGCATTTCTATGGCCCTGTGACCCCCCAGAACACAGGTTTCCTAGCCTTACAAACAGTTAATAATGATCCTAATGAAATTAAACCTTTAGGCTTTCGAATAGCAGCTACAGGAAGTGTTAATGAAATAAATAAATCTACACAAATTGTAAAGAAACTGAAATTAGTAGGTACACCACTGAAGATTTACAAAAAGACTGCTTTCATAAAAGATATGTTTACAAGCTCACTAGAAGTGGCTAAATTCGAAGGCGCGAGAGTAAAAACTGTATCGGGAATCAGAGGGCAGATAAAAAAGGCTTTGAATAAGCCAGAAGGAGCTTTTCGTGCTACTTTCGAAGATAAAATCTTAATGAGCGACATCGTTTTTTGCCGTACGTGGTTCAAAGTGGATGTTACAAAATTCTACGCACCGGTTGTGAATTTGTTGATGCCAATAGATGCAAAAAATGCATGGCAAGGAATGAAGACCAAGGGTCAGCTCAAGAGGGAACGAAACATTAAGAACGACGCGAATACCGATTCAATGTACGCAGAAGTAACAAGACAGCCTAAGGTCTTCAAGCCCCTGATCATACCTAAGACACTACAAAAAGGTTTACCATACAGATTTAAGCCTAAGGAGAAATCTACAACATTATCAGGCAAGAATCCTAAAGACAAATTCAGAGACAGAGTGGCAGTGGTGAAGAGTCCTTACGAACAGAAGGTCACGAGTGTGATGAAGATGTTAAAGACGAATTATGCGAAGAAACAAGAATTGCAGAAGGAAGCCACAGCCGAAAGGTTAAAGGCGCATAAAAAGCAGCAGGACGAGGAAGAATGGAGGCGGATAAAAAGACAGAAAGAGTTGAAGAAGAAGATTTGTAGACAGCTGAGCAAAATGGGTAACAAAAAGCAACCTCAAATGTGATAGATTTTGCTGTAAGAGAAGGTGTTAAATAAAACAATGCCGTATATCGTGTAAATTGTATTTACTTCTTATCATTATGCATAACGTATGTCGTCATCGCACGTTTGATAAATATTTTTACAAGGGTTACACAGTATTTCAGATTACATTGGTCAAAATAACTTCGTCTAGGTTAACAATTTATCTGTTGCCTCGCGTGGAAGCTGGCTGACTGAAGCCGGAATGTTGAGCTATAACCGATAATCTGACAGACTGGGATAGTACAAATCGTTATATACTCCCTAAAGAAGCTATGCAACACATTTATGCAAAATTATATACATTCGAAATTTCACTAACGATCTATTTTACATTAATTTCTTAACGTGAAGGTAACTTTACTCTTTGGTAGCGCGAGCCACTCGGACGACCGCGTGACGTCGTGTGGAATGTTGCGATATAAAATTATTCTAGTTATTTATTGTTCGCGTCCCAGACACGGCCGGCGCAGGCGAGGGAAACTTCTTCTTGGCCATTCATTATGTACTTTTATTTCAATAGACTGTTGCAATCAGACTTAGTGATGCCACTCGATAAGCAACTATCGATATCGCCAATAATTCGGCATGGCTAAGTAGAATAATCACCTTGACGAAGAAGTATGGTTATAAGGACATTTTTTGTTTTCAGGAGGGTTTTGTGGTTTCCTTTGTCCCTTTTGTGAAAGTCTTTTTTATGGTATTTCGTACATCAACGTACATACGTTATATTTCCCCATACTGCGCCGCCATATTTGCAACAGTCGATAATTGGCACTTGTGGAGGTTGTGGTTGCTGACGTGCGGCGGTCCAACGCACGCTACTCACGAGCTAGATAACCGACCCGTATATACTGACGACAGAAGGAAATACGCATCATACATTTTCTATATTCTTCTTTGCCAGAACCGAGCCCCTTCAATAGATTAATCAAAAGTACAGGGCGTTTGGGATAGTCGAGGAGATTATTAATAATAATAATTTTCTATATTGTTTTAATAGCAGATTTTGAATGTTATGAGCTCAAGAACTATCTATTCGTTACGTACGAAACTGCATATAATTATGAATGTGTTTTTAATATTGGCAAAAAAAATGTCGGATGTGTATTTTCTTCATATGGCGACAGAAATAACCGTCCCGTAAATACATAATTGCATTTATAAAATTTATATAGACGCTATATATAATTTAGTATAATGAAACGACGTGATGTGTATGAATGATATATACGTGAGGCGCAAGGCTAGCCGGCGATACAAAATCTATTGCTCTGGGTTCGCGGAGACTGATGGCGGTATCGGGATCAATTAATTAGTTTATGAATGGCTTTGTTGTGCGTTTTAGTTCACATTCCACATGCATTTTATGTTATTGAATAATACGACACAGGTATGGAACGCTTATTTTATTCTACGCGATTTAAAGTCTTAAACTAAGCATATGTAAAATTCATATTAAAATTCAAACTTAACTACACAAAATGCCAAATCATGTCGAAAACGAAACTTGACTAGCAACGCAAACAAATTTTATCCACTTCAAAAAAAAATTATGACGTGAATTATGTATAAAAACATTTGTCATTTATTGTAATTAATATAGATAAATTTATCCTAATCCCGTCACCAATCCACGCCTATCTCCCGGCCTACATTCGCCGCCAGTAAGTTACCCAAGTCTCACGTTACCTCCCTGGCTATCTCACGCGACCCAAATAGCCACAACGCTCAATATTACATCGAATCGATTTATCGAATACAAAATCGGTCGGCTACTTTAAACTCTATCCATGGACTTATTCACTTCGAAATACGAGGTTAATATTAATTTGAAAAACATATCATCAATTTTGTATTAATTAATTACAAAGCCAGAAAGTGCATTTTCTTGTATATCTTTCCAGAAATAAATAAGTCCACGTACAGAATATGTTATATAAATTACAATCACACCGGTGGCCACACGTTTAATCGCCTAATTTTTATTAATACTGTTACGCAAATATACTATACATAATTACTTATTTGGGAAACCCTATTTAAACATAAGCAGCTCATTCTTTTTCCAAAGTAAAAAACACATGTGATAATACACGACAACAGTAAAGTATACACGATTATGAGGTAATATTCTCCATAACCAATAAAAAATGATATAGCTTCACTAGTATATAACTTAGGTCCTAGTTAATAAATAAAGCATTAAAAATAATAAAAAATCTAGTCGTCTGAACACATCCTAGCTAAATATTGCTACAATCAATTACTACATGATAAAAACGCTAGTATACAAATCATATTTACAATGTAGATATTCGCTACTGATAGATTCCACCAAATTAAATAGGTTAGCTATACAATTTTAAATTTTATCTCTTTAGCTATAATTCGCGGCGTTTCGCTCGGGAAATGTAACTTCATTATTGCTGTAAGTTTGTCGCGGCATAAATATATCTATTTAATTAGTTAAAAATAATTATTTACTATAATAAAGATTGTCACAAATTATTACTAAGTACAACAGCGTAGAAAAACGCTGAAATAAAATAAACTTATAAATCTTTGTTCGTAATAAATTCATTTACCGAGCGATGGCGTCGAAATCGAATTGAGCTACTGCAGCGCCACTCCGACCCGCCATGTTGCGGGCGCTAACGGAACTAGCGCTGTACTAACCCAAACAATTGTATATGTATACGCTTTTAACAAAAATATACCTAGCTAAATTTCAGTTGATGTCGGCTATTAGCTATTACAATGTAGTTAATAAAATAGAAGATTACAAAACAACTTTAACACTGTACATAAGACTAGTGTGTGCCCTCGTATGTCCATCACATACAGATTAGAAGCAATTAAGCATATTGCCGCTATGTAACAGTGTCGAATCTGGTAGCTATCCCCCTCGCACATTGCAAAGATTTCAGAAATCCATACATCGAAATAATAGCCTTATTGTAAATGATATAGACAGGTAGCCGGCGATGGCTAGACCTTGGCTATAATATTCATAAAGTCTGACAGAAAGATTAACGAGTATAGTTTGGATCTTGAGGAGGTATAAAATAATGTTTTACTTTAAAATACAGTAGTTTAGCAAAAAAAACTCTTAGGTACAATATTAAACATCTTCCATTGCAAAACAATGAACCAAAAAGTCTTTCAAAATCTTGCAAAGTACGAACGAAACAACCGCCGAAAGCGACTATCCTCAGTGTCCCGTAACTTATTAAAGCGTTCATGTGACTGGTTACACGACCACATATAGAGGTATGCCGTAGCGCGAAACCTGCACGGAGCAGTCTACATATAGCTATATATATATACATACCTCGACGAGGCACTTGATACAGTGAGATAGACATATCTCCGTCTAACAACATACAAACACTTAGGCATTCTTGAAATTCGAATCACATTTCAAGACATTTCTTCTAGAATTTCCACAAGTTAAAGCAAATACTTTCTTTAGTCTCATGCTGTCTCTTCCTTGACAGAGATAGCATTAGACGACCGTCTCTGCTTCAGCTTTTGAATATTCACTTTAAACTATCGATTCGCTGCGTCACACCATATTACAACTATGATTTGTTACTGCTAAAAATAACTTTTTTTTGTACTGCACTTGGGAAAATACATATTGTTATAACTGTTTTGGAAAAGATTAGTAATGTTGCAAAAACACGAATACGAATCGTAATTGAAAACATAACTTTAGAGTGAAAGAGACAGAAAGTATTAATTAAGTGATTTTGAAAGTATTTTCTATATGTTTAATGAAAGACACTGAAACTTGTTAAACTCTGTAATAAAGTTATTCCTAGCAGCGGAATATTGCCCTACACATATTAGTTAACTTTAACTAATATTTGGCATCAGAGTATGACGATGTCGAATGCGGTCGTGCCTTATGGAAAAAAATAACAGTAAAAAAAAAGAAAAAGTAGATACAAAATTATTTTGTATTTAAAACACACACATAAAAATATGTATGTCACATCATTAGATGAACTCTCACATCTCTTCTCCCTCTCTTGTGAAGTGTGTTAGCGCTATAACACTGTTCTTTTCAATAATGTACAATTATCAATTGACCTTCAAATCATACAACACATTGTAAAAATAACGTAGTACATAACAGAAATGAATTCATAGAAAATTGTCACTGATATAATACTGGTTTCTATATTCAAATCCATTAAAAAATAATTGATTTTTCCAACTGGCACCACCCGCACTGTATAACTATTATGACAATAAATACGGAGTACACTTTAAGTACATAGTAAACCTACCATTATCAGAGCACTTTGTATTTCATATAATTATTATATCAAGCAACTTTAGCTACAACTCGTTAAACATAGTTCATATACACAGTGGAAACTTTATTGTATCAACAACACTTTTTTTTTTCAATTTCTCCAAACATGGCAACACTTTGAAAAAATTAAAACGAGTTCTGGGAGGATTGGGAATTTGTACTAGCTATTTCATAATAACTTGAGTTGCCATGTTTAAAGAGAGAAAACTTGACGGGAAATCTGTAAAAAATGTCACACTTCTGGTGTGCATTGCCTTTTGATAATCGGTAAAAATCTCGAGAGATTCCGCAATCAATAAATGGCAATATTGGAACTCATCACCTTTAGAACATGCTTTGGACAAGTTTTGTATGGCATAGTCACAAATAATTGCAGCAGTAATTCCTTACAACAAATTAACTTTGTTAATATTAAATCCATTAATCTTTATTTGATCAAAAACTTCATAATCGATATCTTAACATCGTTATTTTTCGATTTTCACTTGCACACACCTGCAAGACTTTAAACACAGCTAAACAGGACATTTACCCGCGTACCTACTACTAATATATCAATGTGAACTCATGACTCAATACGAATGAACACAATTCCTTTATATTAACGAGACTTTTACGCATAAGATTCTTCATGCATGCAGGAAATGGCGAATACGATCACTGTAAAAACAAAATTATAACAAACATTACCAACGAAACGTGTCCAAAACTGTCCTACTGCACCCCGGCGGTAGTACGGGCGGTAGTACGTGCGGTAGCACCGTCCTAGTTGAGCGTGGAGTGTCAGGAGGCGGAGTGGTCGAGGTGCGGCGCACGCGCCAGGCGCTCGGTTCCCACCGACACCAGGTTGCTGAACTCCACTTCGAGGATTTGACGCGCCTGGAATCAGATTATAGATGTAAATATATATGAATGGACAAATCACACAGATGAGTTGGCCCCAAAGTAAGTTCGAGACTTCTGGGTTACTATCTATATTAATATATTAATAATTATAATCAGCACTCGGATCACAATCATAACCTGTTTTGATATACCTTTTGACTATGTACATTATGTACTTTTATATATTATTAGAAAGAAAAATAACATTGTAAGAAACAATAATGGTAAGCCGATCTGGCATGATAGGGAGCAACACTGTTCAAATGAGTTTCTTTCGACATTTCTTCTCAGCAGTGGTCGTTCCGAAATGCCAGTAGTTTCTAGCTTGTGAGAAATAACTATAAATATAAAGATTGACGAGAAAAATTGCCTGTGAAGGTCTAATTTCTGAATAAATGATTTGAATTTGAATTTAATAACATATGCATATTTATATAAACATCCAAGATTCAGGCCAATCTGAAAAAGTTCATTTTCCATCTTGACCCGACCGGGGATCGACCCCAAGTGTAGCAGTCCGGCGTTATGGCCACGAAGGTCGTCAAATATAGACGATGGTCGACAAAGATGCAGATAAGTAGATGAAGGAGCTGAGCTGACTTGACTACAGCAACAGCGCAGACACCTCACGATAAAAAGGCCCTGTCAACAGGCTTAACTGCGGAAAATTGTCGTCTTGGGAATAGCATAATAATATTTATGTGTAAGTAACAACAAAATAAAATCTAGGGAATCGATTGTTATGACATTTATTACACGGGCAGAATATAACCTTGAGAAATACATAGAGTACTTTTTATCGCGAAATTCCCACGGGAGCGAAGGCCCGGGGCGCAGCTAGTCATCGTCCATAATAATTTTCCTCACCTGTGTGTTCTGCGTGGGTATCTGCAGCGCCAGCGCCATGCTGTTCGCGTCGAAGTTGTCGTCCAGCGCGATCAGAGCGCCGTGCACACCGCTCTCCACTAAGTTATTCGCGTATTCCTGTCGACAAGGTCGACTATTAGACAATGCTTTCTAAATAGCTAGCTTCATCTTCTCCGAAGGACCAATACGACGCATAGTTTCTTTTTACTTTTCAGCACAACATTACTACTCTCTGTTTTATGTTAATCTTGTTTCGCTCACCGGTTGAACGGAATGGAATAGATCCCTTAATGGGATAAGTTCGCCGTTGCCTTTAAGTTATTCTTAAATTTTTGTACAATTTTTTTGTGTCTTATTATGTGCAATAAAGTTATTTCAAACAAACCAACGCGACTGATAGAGAATTTTCTGTGGCGTTATACATATCCTTTAGTGCTTTTAGCAAAAAGTCCGCCTATACTTTTATGCCAGCCAAGCCACACTGTCGTCGAACAGTTCGCCAAACTTGAGCGGATTCGGTATACATTGCTGGTTTTTCATTGCGGCAAATAAAATCACTAGTACTAATGATTGATGATTGTCATGTACACCGCATTCGTTTCGTTCGGCGACAATGTGTAATTGGCATTACAAATAGTATTTTACGCAATAAAGAGAAAGTTTCACTAGATTCAATTTGTAGTTTTTAAAGGCACAGTTGTTTGAGTTCACCTTGAGGTTGATGCCGACGAGCCACCGCTGCAGACGCTCGTTGCTCCACACCAGCACGTCGCGGCAGCCTAGCTCCGCCGCGCGGCGTCTCTCCTCCAGCACGCGCACGCTGTACCCCACGCGCTTGAGGCACGCCACGCCGAAGTGCAGCGACGTTCTGTGACAACGTGCGCAATCGAGAACCTCCATATTTTTTTGATGTTCAGATGGCGAAGTTTGCATAGCAACATCGAGTCGATTCGAAGTGAGACGCAGCTAACCAATTACATTGGCGGTGTGGTTGTCGTCGCGTCACAATGGCGCACTACGAATGGTTAGCTGCGTATCTCTGAGAATCGACTCGATTGGGAGATGTAAATAATAGAAATATAAGAGGTTTAATATAAGCTTTTTTTTTCAATAAAATAAATATATTCAAAATAAAAATAAATGTTCAAAATAAATCACACAGATTGAGCTGGCCCCAAAGTAAGTTTGAGACTTGTGTTATGGGATACGAACTGAATGATACTGTACTATATTTTATATCGTATACATATATAGATAAACATCCAAGAGACAAGTCAATCTGAAAAAGTTCATTTTCCATATTGGCCTAAACCGAGGCTCGAACTCGGGACCTCCAGTGTAGCCGTCCAACGTGACGACCATCAGGTCGTCCCGTTCAATAGTATAACAAAGTACACAAGTAAATGGTCAACAAGTTGACACAAACAGAATCAACACTCCGAATAATCCTCTAACCTGTGGAAACTGTCGACCATCTTGAGCTGCGTCCGCAGGTCCCTCTTGGTGAGGTGCTCCAGCATCCGCGCGTCCACGAGGCACTCCATGAACGTCGTCCTATATTGCGGTAGACCTATCGAATACCCAATATTTATAATTTCCATGAAGAAACAATTAAATTATAATATACTAACGCACCGTCCCGGCTTCGCTCGGATAAAAATATAATAAATTATAAACCTAAATTTTTCTCAGGAATCATACGATTTATTGGTGGTCTAGTATAAGCATTTTTGAAAAAATACTAAATAAAATAAAATTTGACGTGAAAAAGTGCCTGCAATTTCTGAAAAAAGTCTTGACTGACTTCAAATAGTTTAGGAGGCAGTGATAGACAGAGAGAGGGAGAGAGAGAGAGAGAGAGAGAGACGGTACCCAGAGAAGGCAGCCACACGTTGCCGATCCACTCGTGGTTCATGTCCCCGAAGGCGAGCGCGGCGCAGGCGGTGCCGCGCGGCGCGGACGGCGACGTCAGCGACACCATCTCCTGGATCGCCAGCCGCAGCTTCAGCCGGTGCAGCGGGTTACTGATGCCTGCCGGCGATTGACGTCATTCAGCTCGGGGGAAATCAAACATGGGGAACCACACAAATTAAACTGAGACCTATTTGAAACACTGGTGACACGAAGTCACACGATCACTATTAGGTATGTACTTGTTAGCGTTATGTCTTACTTATGTAATATATTGTGAGCGTGTCTATTTTGTAATATCAACGACGGGCGGTCTTAAAAATTGATTGTATCTTTTTAAGCCCGCCGCACATACAGTTGTCCGACGGTCTCGTCAGAGGCGACACAGGCGTCAGCGTTGAGCATCGGATTCATTCATATCGAGTGCGTTATTACTAATCCTGGTCTACTAATAGATGAGTTTGCGCCGCACTATTTAGGAAGAAATTGGGCATAAACCCACCACTACAGGTGTCAGATTTAATTCAAATCGCCTAAAGTCACCTGACATGAGTTTTTCACCGGAGCTAGATATGATGTAACAGCTTACCGATCTCCCTCTGTATCTCCTGGTCGGAGAGCGCGGACATGATGGCGCCGGACTTGACGTTGGCGCGACAAGCGGCCACATACCAGGCGGGCATGCCCACCCACAGCTCCAGCCAGGCCACCACGGTGGGCCCGTTCCACAGCGCGAACGGCGTGCCCGCGCGCATGGCCTCGCCCAGCAACTCGTGCCGGTAGTCCCGGTCTCTGCACACGGGCGAGACAGGGGTGGCCAAATGTTTCAGAAAAAAAAACGATATAAATCAGCGATATTTTTTAATATCCATTTTCGAGATTTATTTTCAGATATCAAATTCCTATCAAAATCGATATATTTTTCCAATCTAAAATATCGATATTTTTTAGTCAATATTTATCGATATATATATATCGATAAATATTGACTAAAAAATATCGATATTTTAGATATATTTTTCCATTTGCCCATTCCTACTTTGTTTACCATCTTATCCGTTAAAGAGTTAAAACTTTGCTGACATCCAAGCAAACGGGCTACTGCCCGTTTGCCATTCTGGTAGTAAAAAAAAAATTCGTGTTGACTGACTTGGTCTTGGTACGAGCGTAGTCCTGCAGGGGCGGGAGCGGCGCGTGAGGCGTCGCGGACGTCGCGTCCGTCGGCGTCGTGTCGTCGGCAAGGGAGGACAGCCCCAGGCTCGACGCGGACGACAGTGAGCGGGAACCACCCGCTTGGAGCTGTAAGGGACATTTATGATTTAGATTCGAATCCCACTCGGGCCTTAGGTATATTTATATACCAATCTGACTCATAAGTAAGACTATACATATAGGTATAGTAGTTTTCATAGAAAGGAACCTTCGCAACGAATACTTGATTCTTCTTTTCAAAATAGCTGATACAACAAAGACGACCCCTCGTGCAGCTCCATCAAATCCGGAACCTATGACCTGAAACTCTCTCTCATCTTAGCATTTTTCCGGTTTCTTTCTCAATCGTTAAGCGTCGGAGCCCAGATAACCTAGAAATCTTTTGATAAAATGCTGTACTTAAATACTGAACACTTACTGGCATACCAACTTTCTCTTTTTTACTAAAGAATCTTCCCAACGAGCTCTTGATTCCTCTCTTCTTTTGCTGGTGCATTGAGGCTATCGAAACGGCTGACGCGGCAGAGGCGACCCCTCGCGGCAGTCCGGGCGAAGCTCCGCCGAACCCGGCGCCCAGGGAACCCAGCGCGCCGAGGGATTCCTGCGACGAACTGCTGCTGGTGGTAAGGTAGCGTGTCGTCAGTGAATGTGTGTGAGAGTGTCAAAAACGGGGGGTAGAAAGTAGCTAGCTACATTACTTAGCCAAAAGGAAATGTGGTATCATTTGATGGCCAACTACTGGTCAGAACTGCTATAGTATATGTGTGACCATGTGAGTGACATGGTAAGATGGTGCAAACGAAGACGCGAGAACATTGATACTCAGGTTTCACGGTGTTTGGACGCGATTAACGCTTGAGTCTATTTGGTGCATTGCATGTGACAGAAATCACTTGAATTTCCCGTCAATAATAATATATATTATCTGTGCCACATAGGCGTGAAACTATCTAGCATCGAATAACTTACATAAAATGGAATTACTGTAGCCATCGGGATATCTACATCATAAGAGGGAATCACACAGAAAAAATAAACGTACCGTTATGATCCTTGTTATAAAAAACGTTGAATGAGACCGCAGTAACTGTAGTAATTCCATTTTATTAATAAACATTTATTAATATGTAGTTTTATATGTAAATATTTGTGTGAAAAATTCGCCGAATTACAACAAACGTAGTTCAAAATATGGAGTCCAAAATATATTAGATAAAAATAATACGCGCCTTTGAAAGGAAATTCTTTAGTTAAAACTTAATTGAACACGGAAAATATATTCTTGTATACAGAACTTTATGTAAAATAAATGCTTCGAATCCGATTTCTTTATATCTAAAAGTTTATAAAAACATTTTAATTCTTAAATATAACTGGCAGATTTAACAAGGCACGGATGGTGTAAGAGATAGCTATCGTAATATCTATATAAATTGGATTTCATGCACAGCCTATGCGGCGCGTAGTTTAACTGTGCGTCGGGGCAATCGCACCATGGTGTGCGGTACGGTTGCCCGGGCTGTTGACCGTGTGGGTACAGGTTCAGTGCCGGTAATGATGTAGGTTTGGATATGCACCTGTGTATTGGAAACCGGGCGAGGCTTCCCGACATCATTGAAGTCCTGGCGGCGTGCGAGGGAGAAAGAAGATGAAATGGCATATTAAATATAGTTAGTATGTTTTTTAAACTATCAAGAAACAAAAATGCTCTCTAAAACACGTAGTTCATTATAAATGCAATGTTAAAACTAAACAAAAAACAAAATAGGATCATGAACATACTAGTCTTCAGATAAAATAGTTTTTTTTTTAATTCACTATGCAACAGATTCTTACATATTTTTATATATACATATTCTTATATATTATAAAACAAAGTCCGCTGCCGCGTCTGTTTTTCTGTCTGATAAACTCAAAAACTACTGCACGGATTTTCATGCGGTTTTAATCAATAGATACGTGTGATTCCTGAAGAAGGTTTAGGTGTATGTAATGCATTTACCCAAGTATTTATTTATATAATAGGAAACAGAAAAAGCTTTGCCCAGCAATGGGACACAAATTAGGCTTAAAAACTACGTATACTGAAAAGTCATTGATTTAAAACTCACTCGTCCAACTGAGGCTGGTAATGCGTTCTCAGTCTATCTCTTTCTGCGTGTAGCACCCGCGCCGCTCTCTCCAGCCGCAGCGATCGCGCCGTGAGCGGGGACTCCGCCCCCTCCCCGCCCACCCCTGACACGCCCTCTTCGCATAGCTGCAACTGTAATACGTCTCTGTTAGATTCACAACTCCTCATTAACCCCCGAATCAAGTAGAGGTATGTATGAAGTTGTAAATTTTGATTTAGTTTTTTTTTAAGATGACAATAGTCTGTTCTTAGCTATGGTTCAATGTAGGGGTTTTTATTTAATACATGTGAAAATGTGTTCAGTTTGTTCTTTCTTCTTCCACAATGAAACGGTGTATAGGATTAACTCTAGTTTCATGATTCTTTTTTTTTAAATTAACGACAAGTGTGAACAGTTTTGTGACTAACATACGACCTTAAAAAATAAGTCCTTAAAACTATGACATATTGAGTAAGACATTGGTTAAATAAATAAAAGTTTAGTACCGAGTTAATAAGGATCACGTGATGCTTTTATCTACTGAAGTTAACTGTACATTGCCTAAAAGGAATAGCTTATTATAATGTCAACTAAAAAGCCATGTAACTACAAGCACAAGTGATGAAGATATCTATGCTATGACATATGAGCGCGGCCTCACTGCTGCGTCGCGTTGCACTCCGTCAACGGATCAAGTATTATATGCCAATATTGCAGTGCAGCGACGTACGTCAATGTCAAATTTATATGTAAAACGACTACGCAGCGCAACGCAACCTTGAGGTCGCACTTAAACTATTATATTAGTAATTCTATTCACAACGGTACTTACAGTATAATAACAATTTATTTCAGAACTACGTGTTAATAAAAACTTCATTGTAACTAGTGTATATACAATATAACAAATTAAGAGATACCGACTACTATAATTTTATATATTAAAAAATACTACAATTTCAAAATATTTTGTGTACGAGTATTACTTTAAAAATTAATATTTATACACATTCGAAATGTAAAAACAAGGCATACTATTTAATAGATAAGTAGAAAGGATAGACAGGGACGTGGGTTCAATTCCCGCTCGATTCCAGAATGTATTTTTGTTTCATTGCTCTTTTTAAAAACATATAAATAGTCGTATTGATTTTTTAAGTCGGTGAATTGGAGTTTGTTCAAAATACAATTGAGGCCACATCACAATATTGTTAATACAACATATTATATTCCGTGTCAATCTCAACTTTGACGTTGGCAAAATCATCGTTTTGGCGGACGTTGTAACCATGACACTTAAAAAAAAAGATCGTTTGTTACCAAATTAAGCTCGAACTGCCTAAATAGGATGGGTGAGGTTCATGCTTCATTGCTCAGTTGCGCTCCGTTGCCACGACGCAGCACGTTGTAGCTGCGTAGTTTTTTATATGTTTTGACACTGACGTACGTCGAAATTTCATATAATTCCTACGTTGTCTGTCGATGGACGTTAAAATGACGGTGCGCGACTGAGCAATGAGACACGGCTTGCAGCACACAGCGATAATATTACCATTAACAACCTTAATACACTTTAAAACTTTTAAAACATTGATTCAAGCGTGGAATGTCCAAGCTATTGCAGAATTCGTGAAATCTCGTGCTTTGATAGCGCGCTCTGTGCGGGTAGCGTGTATACACACGAGAACCAACGGGTACATTGGATAAAGGATTTCAGAGAAAAAGAAACATATTTTTTATTTGCGCAAACGGTACATCGTTAAAATACATAAGAGATATTAGATGCCAATTTAAATTTTTCTCTGAAATTATGCTCGATGCTTATGTGTAAAGCACATTTCAATACATATTCAGTGCTAAGACCACATTTGGGAGATACCAAAGGCAAATATTGGGTACAGAAACAACTTCGCTAGCAGTAGGATACAATAGGACACAAGTAAGTGGTTGGGGAAAAACGGGAATTTTGCAGGCACAAATAATTTCACACGGGCACAACGCTATCTCGCTCATACACACGATAGCACAAGTGATTACAGAGGACGTTGTGACCGACCTGACTGCTGGGGAGGCTGTCGGCGGCGGGTGGGGCGCGGTAGTGGTGCGCGGGGGACATCGACGCAGGCGCCTGCCGCCACCACGTAATAATATACACAGGTAATAAAACTACTTGTCTGTCTTACAAAGATAGACATCTAATTATATTCAGGGTGTGTTTCACCACTTTCTGATAAAATATATCGTAGTGTGACAGATAAATTAACTACTAGATAAATCTACCTGAAGTTATTTAGCAGTTAGCCCTACCCAACTCTTGTGAAACACAATTTTTGACGTTCTATGTTCTATATATTACATTTTCAGATACCTCATCTGCAAGCAGTGAAACCTCCGTCCTCCGTCTAAAACCATATCTCAGTTTGTTTTTAACACTTTCGCGGACGCACGACTTCTATTATAGCAGTCGTAACAATTATCAACTTTTGCGTTTCGTCGAGCGTCCACGATAGTGTTAAACTTTCGCGCTTCGTACATAACATATACGACAACGGGTCAATCCACCCCGATGGCGGGGTGTCGTGACCTTGATACGGTTGGCCGTATCAAGTCTAGTGCAAGAATTTTTCGAAATGGAGTAATATAAAACAAATGAGTAGGTTCTGCAGCACGTACCGTGTGGTACTTGTGGTTGTGGTGGAGCGGCAGCGCGTGGTGCAGCAGCGCGTGCGCCGCGGGCGGCGGAGACAGCCGCCGCGACACCACGTTCATGTGCTCGTAGCTGCCCACCTACACCAGTTGGTTAGTTAGTTGCCCGACACCGGCCATTGTTAGTCGATAATATACGATGAGATGTAACGAGCGATAGTTCGTCTTGGAATAGAATATATATGTATGAATAGAATACATATGTTTACTTAGAACGCTACAGACACACACATATAATATCTTCATTTATTTACTAGTTGCCCGTCACGGCTTCGTGCGCGTAAAACGATAAAATGTAGATACAGAAAGTTTCGTCTGTCTCTGTGCCGAATTTCATCAAAATCGGTTCAGTAGTTTTGAAATTTATACATCACAAACAAAAGTACAAATCTTTTCTCTTTATAATATTACTATGATAGTATAACTAGTATGCATTTATTTAACTTTATATATGCTGTCATACTCGAAATATTACTTCGAATGCTAAGTGCATATAAAACATGATGTTCTGCCGAAATTAGCTGTTATTTCTTTTAAAACCCCACGGATTTTATTATAGAAGTAAAGTATATAGAAAGACAATCCACTTTGAAAAAGGAATAATTTGTAATAACGATATTATTTTCATAAACCATTATTTTCCTAATCACGTTTAGGTAACACGTAAATTATAAAAGATTTTTGACAGCGTCATTATCGACTAAAATAACCATTATAAAACTCATGATTATGAAACCAGCTGTATAGAATTGTATATTAATATATTACCAATACCAAAGAAAGGAAAATAGAAGCAATATTCAGGAATGTATTAAAGCCAAATGAATCAGCATAATATAAAAATGGGAAACATCACCAAAAAGTCTTGACGCAATACAACACTATGTCAAAATAAGTCGTAAAAAGTATATATGTACTGTCACTTGAGAAAGCGTCATTAAGTAAAGCGTTTTGCGTCAAGACCTAAAAAATGAAATATTTGCAAAAACCCCCTCAAGTTTTAAATTATATAGTACATCTTATAACCATATTCTCAAGATAATCCAGCAAATAGATAGTCTATCTAAACTATAGAGAGAAGGAAGTAAATGAGGCGCTGTGTCCTGTTGGCAGGCAACACTGGGTATCTCAACCAACCTTGAGCATTCTATTTGGTATTGCCATTGCAAAAAATGGTGGTTCGATAAACTTTACACTATAAAGACTGACTGTACATGACACTTGGACTAAGAAAGAGGATAGCCGTCCCCAAGTAATATTAATTACAATTAGTTATTGGGAATATACAAAGTCTCATCGAGGCAATAAGCGGGTTTGAGAGTTGACAGCAATTTGCTCAGCGTGTTTCGCAGGGTTCTCTATTTTTATACATACAATTTTATGTCATAATTTAACATGGCATACTTTTATTTGTCATAATAATAGTTACGCACAATATTAATTTGGAATAACGTTTTAGGGACAATTTTTTACGCATACCTACCATAAGCATAACAATTTTTAAGCATAATATTCTAAAGCATATTGGCGGCTTATGGAGCCATCCCGCCGCACGCTAACCTACTGCTAAATTATAGCTTTATGCAAATCAAAATTATGTTAAAATACATTAGCCTAAACTATAATTATGCTTATTGAAAAGGTATGCAAAAAAACAAGTATGTCAAAATATTATTATGTCAAAAAAATTAAATTAGGATAAAAAAAATATGCAAAAAAAAAAGGTATCCCGTTTTGCAGACGCTCCTTGAAAAAATTACTTTTGTTTATAGTTTAAATGAAAAAAAGAAGTATAGTACGTACCCTGGACTCCAACTCCTCCGCCCTGGCCTCGGTGCTCTGCTTCTCCTCCTGTATGAGCCTGATCTCCGTGTTG
The DNA here is from genome assembly GCF_027563975.2 of Plodia interpunctella. Lineage (NCBI taxonomy): Eukaryota > Metazoa > Arthropoda > Insecta > Lepidoptera > Pyralidae > Plodia > Plodia interpunctella. The sequence continues at coordinate 683,343 of NC_071301.1, forward strand.
ATGGCGTCCAGCTGCTCCTGCAGCATCAGCGCCAGCGCCGCCGCGTCCGTGTGCCCGCCTTCCACGCCGCCTTCTGACTCTTCGCCCTGCGGATATATCATTCAGACTCTTGTTATACTCCTATATATATATATATATATATATATATATATATATATATATATATATATATATATATATATATATATATATATATATATATATATATATATATATATATATATATATATATATCATTGTTATATTACTGATAAAAAATATATACATAAATTTATGTTTGAATGAGTTTCTTTCGGCATTTCTTCTCTGCAGTGGTCGTTCCGAAATGCTAGTAGTTTGTAACTTTGGTAAATATCATTTAGAATCTGTGAAGGCCCAATTTCTAAATAAATTATTTGATTTTGATTTTATAACACACACAACTGGGTAATATTAATTGAATAGTTTGCCATTTCACACGTAAGCTGATAAAGTGCCTCACGATGTTTTCAAATGAAACAGAGCGAGCGAGAAGATGTAAAAGAAGCAAAATTTCTCTATACTTGAACATGAGTCAGATTAACACTCATGTACATATATACATAAAACAAAATGACGGTAGTTACCTCCGCGTCGCTGGAGACGTCGAACGGCTGTTGAACATTGGCAAGCGCGTGCGCTTGCTGAAGCTTCTCCCACGACCCGTCCAACTAGAAATAATTCATATTAATTATCTGTAGCTTCCTTCATGTACATAATACAGGTCTTAGATTTCAAACAGTAGTTATTTGTTAGACAAATTAAAAAACTCGTAACTTTCAATATTCGTTTCGCTACAATTTTTGAACGGCGTAGCCGATTTAGATCAAACATATCTAAGAACCACCGCATGAAAATTAGCCATCAACAAACCGCATCCAAATCGGTTCACCCATTGATGAGCTACGGTGTCACGTACACAGACAGACAGACACACTTAGGGGTCAAAATTATGACACCTATCTTTTAGCGTCGGGAGTTAAAAATAGAAAAACAAAATAGTATTTTCCTCGTAAATGACAGTAACCTTGGGCTGGAAGAGTCCAACGTTGGTTGGCTGGTGTGCGGCGGGGGACAGGGAGCGGGTGAGGGCGTCCGTCTGTTGGATGTTGAACGCGATCTCCTGCTCGAGCATTTGGCGCTTTAACTGGAAACAAACACAATCTTGTTGGTAACTGCGACTTGAAAAATAACCGCGTAAAAATCTGATTTAATAAAATTTCAACGATGTTATGTTTTTCAAATGTCTGTACGTGTAAAACCTTAATTAATAAACCCGGGTTAAAACCACCTGGGTTAAAATATCGCACATAAAACAATCTGCTATTTATGTCAGCGTTCTATAGGACATTTACATCGTTATGTATCGAATCTTTTAGACACACATCCTTTTCATATAGAAGAGTACGATTGTAATGTTTTGTATGCTAATGATAACAAATATAAAAAAATCCAGTCAGTAATTTTCATACGATGCTTAGACCCGAACATAGTACAATAAAATCTGTGCGTACGAATTAAAAGGCGAAGGCTAGTTTAATACCTGTTCGGTCTCCATCCGCCACTTCGCCAGCTCCTTGAGTATGTCCTGCTTCTCCGCCATGAGCTCGTCTGCGTACTTCCTCGTCTTCTCCAACTCCTGCGTCAGCGCGTTTTTCTCGTCCAACGCGTGCATCCGTTCTTTTAGGTGGACTTGTAACCTGACCATCAAATTCATTAGCTTTTTCTATGACTTTTCATGATTCGTAGTTTTTCTTTTCATATAAAAAAATACAATCTAATTTGCTATTCTACACATCTTAACTCTATGTAATCGCCAAGCAACACGATACAGTACAGTAGCGTTATGTAGCGAAATCGAACATAGAGTTAACATTTTATAGAAACGATATTAAAACTAAAAAAAGGAAATTCATATTTATTACGTTTAGACAAAAGTCATAGACAGCAGTAACCGTCACCTGTCATTGCTCTCGGACAGAAGCTTGTCGACGGTGGCGGACAGCCTGGTGTTGTGGTCCTCGTTCATCCTCAGCCTCTGGTTGAGCCTCATGAGCTCCGCGTTCTTGTCGTCCACGCTCGCCTCCAGCCGCTGGATGCGGTCCTCGGCTGAGCCGTGCCGCTCCTGCGCCTGCCGGAAACCCTTATCGTATTAGAACTGCTTTTGTTTGACGTACATCTTTATCATGACTTCATTTACTTTGTCAGGATCGAGGCAAGTGGAAATCACTAGCCTCTGACTACCGCTATGGGAAACAGGTGCGTTAATATGTATGTTACATACATACATAGTCATCAGTCATCAGTTTCATCATCGTTACCAGTCTATAGCAGTCCAGTCTACTGGACATATGCATAGGAGATCCTGACGCCTTTGTCTACACTTAGTACATTCATTTAATTTCTGCGTAACAAAATGATTGCTCATAAAACATATTCAAGGTTTTATGTAAACGTAAATAATTATGTAGGCATTAAAATTTGTGAAAATATTTTATGTCTTAGTCATATAAAATGATTAAATTCGAAGATTACTTAAGAACATTTTGTGAATATAAAATGTATCAAAAACTTCCATGTCTCTGACAGAATCATGGATATCAATCTAATTATAAAAACACAATGATTAAGCATAAGCATGAGTTTTAAACCGCACGTACTGCGTTCACTCGCATTTCTTGCAATTAACTGAAATCAACAAAATTACTCATTTCTGAAACAAATATTCTCTCCGGTCATTTTTGCAACTAAGTTAACAGGACATTGAAAATGTGTGATCACAGTGGAACAAAAACGCGGGCGAAAAAGTGACAAAAATCCATTCTGACACAACATTTTTCAGTTCTCATAAATACTGTTTATTAAATTAAAAAATTTTATAAATTACATGTCTTATAAACAAAGCACTAAGTATCACATTGATTATTATTACGTATATACCTAGGTACAATCTTAAGTTTCCTCTGTATATGGTGCAGACTTCATCTACCTATCTACGCCGAGTTATCCCCGCTACCCACCTGGTTCAGCGCCTCCATCCTGGCCTTGAGTTGCTCTTCCATTTCTGGTAGAGACGACATCTGCGCCAGCTTCTGCGTTGACAACTCTAGTTTCTCCTCAATGGCGGCGATCTTCTCCTCTTGGAGCTGTGAATGATATTTACAATGTCATGCGTGGCGTGTGGTTGCTAGGTGGATAATTATGTAATTATTTTGCTAACAATAATAATTAGACAACACTAAACGAATATGTTCTGGAGTATACGAATTATTAAGTGAAAATGCATTTATGAACATTAAAAGGAGGTATTAATTATAACAAACAGTTCAGTAGGAATATTTCAGCATTTTGTTAATTTACGATTGGTTATGACTGAAAATCACACAAACAAAAAACAGAGTGTTCTTCATCAGCAACAATAGTTTCGATCTATGCTAATTGGCCTTTTACTATTGAAATAATTATCTATAGTGATGGTTTTTTAAGATGAAAACTATTGTGAAACTATAGACCGTTGAATAACGCTACAACGTACCCATGAAGTGTGATTCCGCCCTAAAATAGCTCCACACTATATATCCTTGCGTGAATGTCGTATGAGGCGACTAAAGACCCATAACCTTGGCATCCGATAAACATTAGCATTCCAAAAAAGGGTGGATATTAGACGGGTCTTTTGTAAAATCATAATCGCATCTTCAAAATTTTAAGTTTATTATTTACTCTTACTTCGGGCTTCACCACGTCACAGCGCCGAAGGCGCCCGGACCATACGGAGATGAGAGAGAGTAAGTTATAATTATAATGAACCCGTGGAGCGACATTACCTTGACGAAGAAATTGCATTTGCGAAAATAGTCCACCTTTACGCTCATTTGAATACTTACGATTCTTCTGTAAATGGTGTAAGAAAGAGTTGATCTATCTACGTATGTATGTACGTACCTTGAGCTGCGCCTGCTTGTGCTGCAGCTCCTGCTCCAGCTTCTCGTTGAGGTCGTGCAGGGACGTGGACTCGCGCTGCGCGTTCAGGTAGCGCTTCTCCAGCGTCGCTATCCGCTCCTCCTGCCGACCACACGATCTTATTACTGTTGCATTATTTAGTGCTGGGAGATCTGATACAGTGCACACAGAATGAGTTGGTCGGGCTTGAGTTTCATTATTTGGCTCATAAAGCTAAATAAACTAGTTGTTCGCCGCGAACTCGATCGATTTTGTTGCCCTACGAACTTAAAAATTCTATTGACCAATCCTACATATTATATTTAAATATCATCAAAATCGGACCAACGGTTCGAAAGTTATCCCGTTACAAACATACATACATTATGTATGTACGCATTCATTTTTTGTATGTACAAAAAATGAATTTTTGCCCCAGGTTAATTTATAGTTGAATGTGTTTAAGTAAACGTGTAGCCATTCGTTAATCACATAATATTTTTATTAATGTTCGGAGAAAGACAATACTCTAATAGTAGCAATCTGTCTCCTGTTTTTTTCCAGAATGTTCTAATTCTAACTAACCCCACTTTTTTGTTAACTCTCGCCCAATCTGTTTGACAAACCTGGTCCTCTTTCTGCGCGACGTTCTCCCTCAAGTCCCGCTGCAGTTTCGAGCACTCGTCCTGCTTCTTCGCCAGCTCCTTCTCTCCCTTGCTCAGCCTTTCCTCCAACTCCGACACCTTGTTGTTCAGCTCGGCGACCCTTCGCTGCCACGAGCTCAGTTCTGCTGACTGTTGATGTACGACTTATCAATTATGCTGTACTTGTGAAATTATATGGACAATTTTATACAGTATTTTAGTCATTGTTCAAATTTTAAAATAGTAAGCGACTAAGAAACAAAATTCATATAGGTATTTAGCGCCATTTTTATTGATTCGTAATATCTCCAAGATTAATTCGTAATTTCCCCTATACGAAAAAAATATGAATCGATATTTGAAATGCTTGATTTGACGAACCTATACCCTATTCATCTTGGACTGAGACAAAAGGTAAACAAAAAAGAAACGAGAAATTAACAAAAGCCAAACATTTAAGTAAGCGACATGACTCCATAAAACAACAACAACAAAAAAATTAACATTAACAAAAAGTAAGAACAAAATTCACAAAGGAATAATGAGAAATAATGATTTTTTGTTCAAGGTTTGTTTACGTTTTGTCTCAGTCCAAGATGAATAGGGTATAATAACATGTTTAAGATTATAATAAAAATCAGTAATAAACTTTATTGAGAAGAAGGTAAAACGGTAACAGTAAATATAAAATAATTTCAAATAATTAACCGAAACAAAGACCTCTAGTTGTCTCAGAAATTTCTGTTGGAATCACCCAATCACACATCTTTTGAACAACTTGAACAATGACTGAAATGTATCCAATCATTTAATTTGCTTAATCATAAGGTCTCTTTTACCATAACGGCATGACTTTACGAGTAAGCAAATGCATGGTTAGCCATAGACAACGTAGAACAGGGTTAACTATAGCTATGTTAATACAGGGGACCTTCGACATGGGTGGATCCCAAATGGTGTGTGTTAGTGGTGCCTGATGGTTGTGGGCGATGTTAGTGTGATCACTGCGACCTGGTTACAACGTCGGTAATGGGCATAAAATTGAAATTACGCTGCCCACAAACGCAAAATAAAAATTGCTTGTGTACAGACAACCACACATCAAGTAACCTTGCGTATACCTTTCTATGGCGGCGGTAATGGTAATTTTGCAATCCATAAGTTGCGGTGACCACTTCTTATCAGATCTGCTTACTTAGTAGTATGTAAAAATAATTTGGTATGGTTGATGTGCGGTCGAATGTACCGAGAAATATGTAGTACCGCGTCATTTCAAGTTAAACTAGCTGAATGTACTCTACGATAATTTTTTTTTCTAAGTTAAGGGCATTATTACATTATCAAATCCTTTGATCAAAACTATAGCTATCTCTTTCAATCTATCATCATATATATGATAGACTACGAAAAATATAGCCGCAATATAGGATAAAGAGTTCGGTAAGTTGATTCAACCGCCCTAAAGGAAGATTTGTTTGAATTTCTCAGACGCCGACTGACAGAGATGCAGGGATATAAAAAAAGAGAGAGCAGATACGGCCTTTCTTTTCTGTATTCCTTTCGGTGTCAGCCAAATCGAATATTCCTCTACTTGTACGAGTTTCGTAGCGTATAAAGAACGAATGATGGAAAGTGTGAATGATGAAACAACCGAATGAACGGATTGAACGGCTTTTATTTTAAAACCTGCGCACTAACCAGGCCCAGTGACATAGCTATTTAATCAATCTCCATATACTATACATGCTTCTATTTTACTTACTATATACAGATAAGTTCTTTGACTTTCATCTAAGTAAAATATTGCTATCAGCTATGACAATTTACATACACTCAACGGCATAAAAAGCTACCCAAATTATTGCAAATTGAACGGTATTACCGCTGCATACAGATTCAAGCATTATTATTATTATGAAGGATATTAATGGCATAAGTTAAAATGACATATTTTGCACACAATCGCGCTAATAATTATAGCTGAATCGTAATTGAATCTCGTACGTTCCGCTATTTTACCGTTCCGGTATCGCGAATATACTACTTCAAAACCACAAGTTTCGAAGAGAAACTTGTAACTAAAACGGTGAAGAAATTCCGGAACGAAATAGGTTCAATTTCGATGCAGCTCAATTTCTTAACCCGATTGGGAGACAGGTAAATTTTAATGCTATTCGATTACTATTAGGCGTCCACAAATATTATATTATAGATACTTTTAATCTTACATAAAATTATAAATAAGCGTTTACAACATATACGGAGCATTACGCCGATGTCAGTTATAGGTTAGTACCAATTCCTTCAACAATGTGATAATGTCAATCTACGACGGTACAATGTATGCGATAGATGGCGACACGATCGTGCATGGCAAGCAGACCTCGACTGGATGGGTCTGTGGGTCGGTGGTGTGATACATACTACTCCATCGGAATGTTAGGACAAAGAATTTTGATCATTTAATGGCAAATAAAAATTATTATATGGAAACAGCTCAAGTCTTTTACCGACGACGTTTCGAGCTCTGAGTTAGGACCGATATAGTAACAAATGAGTGTTTCCCGTGTGATTGATCATTTTTTTTCGTCTTTTATTTGCGATGGAGTAGGAGTTGGTGCTTCAAGTGGCAAATAATGTGGCACATTGTCAAATGCTGTCACAAACTGCTTTTTATATTGATTAATAAATATGTCTCAATAGATATTTACATTTTTATATCTATTAATGACATTTTAAATTTATGTAAAACATCTGCAAAAATATGTGTTTACAAATAATATATATTGATTTTAGAAAATCCATATTACATAATCTGCATTTTAGGTACAAATAAAAAACTAAATTTGAATATGTTATTTTTTTTTTCTATCCGGCCAGTAACATTATTCCCCCACAAGACCCACCGTACACCACCGAAAACTAGTTCTCCTCCCTGCCTCTGTCACGTAGACAGTGTGTGTGCTAACCTGTTTGGCGATCGTGTTATGGAGCTCTGTGATTCTCTTGCTCTCCGTGTCGCCGTTTACACTATTCTCCTGGGCCGTCAACAAACACATTACTACAGCTAGTCTTCGGCAAAGTATAAACAATATGGGTTTAGTCAATTTCACAGAGCACATATCGATAATAAACAATTATAAAATCTTTCTAGAATAACATTTAAATTGGATATCCAAATCATTTAGTCTTCAAATGAAACCAGATGCCTTTTTACTTTATTTAAAATGAAGTATGTCAATGACATTAATTTTAATCACAATAAAAAACGCCTATTCACACATCGGACATGAAAAGTTGACAATATTTTCAAGCAGAATGTATTTTGTATTCTTTACACAGATACTGTGAATTTGATTAAACCAAAAATGTATGAAAACCATTCAACATCAAACATTCAAAAAGCCTCTAAATCACGCTTTGTAAGTCGCGTCAGTATTGTCTAGTTCACACGAGTATAGGCGCTTAGTACAGAAAACAATATATACAGGATGCCTGAAAATCGGCATAAAATGCTTATAACAATGGACCACAAGCTAATCCTTTGCCTAGTTTTTATGTGCAATAAAATAGATAAACATTATAAAAAAAAACACCCTACCCCCTTAGGCAACACGCGTGATCATGAAAATATGACGGATGTCAATGTTTTCAATTTATGAAATAATATAGTATTATACATGATAAAATGAAGTTTCTTATAAATATCTTGATATATTGTTTTCTATATTTAAATAGTATATTTTTGCTTGAGAAAACCATAATGCTAAAAGTTTAAAACGAATCGTAGTTCAATAAAATTAATAGTAAAAAGTTTATACTACTTAAAAAGTGTAAAATTTTAGGTTTTGCTACGCAAAAATATGTTCAATGCCTAAGTTGAACTAACTTAAGTATCCAAATCTATTATGTACAATGTAATTGTGTACCTAAATTATTTATTAGCCTTAGTAGTCTATAGATTAACTATATTGGAATCCATAAGACAATAAATAATAATAAAAATATGCAATATTATCACAAAAACAGAATGCATATAAATTAAGACATCTGGAATTTTTTCTGACTGAAGTTTTATGCACCTGAGTTGATTAATTAGAGATCGTCGTTTCCTACGGTTGACATCATAAGAATTATATAGTATGGGGCGTTTGTGTAAAACCAAATGTCGCCCAAAAGATGTGAATATTTTTTTTAATAATATCTACAAACATTTTGGTTAATCTTTCATTATTAATCTTTCTTTATCGTTCTCTAATTGAAAGTTTCTTCAAAGAGCCATCAAATCAAAAGTGTATCATTTCCAGGATTAATTTTATAGATTTTTTAATATTTAATAGACTGTATTAAATATTTACCGTATTATATCACTTTCATCTACATTTTAAATTAAAATCCATCCAAATAAAATTGTCTCAAAATACAAAAGATTTATTGATTAAAATAAAACAAAGAACTTTATAAAAAGACCCGGTAATCTTCAATGAACATCGATTCGCTTCCAGCTTCATCTGACTGCAAATAGGACATCGTAAATGCAATAAAACTAGTAAGGAACCTCTCTCCCCGAGGATCACAAGTCAAAAACTATTTGCAACAGCTTCAAGACTGACTCGTTGTAGACTAAGAACTGAATATTGCGATGAACTTGTATGTAGCATGTTTACTGAATACTGAAACTTTTAAATCGAAGCAGTTCCTTCTGTTTCGAATGCAATATCTTCTGTGTATCATTTCTGATGGTCTAAAATCATTTAAAGGTAAAAGAGAATAAGTATTTTGGCTAAAATGAGTATAGAATGAGTCTCATAAATATTTATAATATTGAAAGAAATTAGTAGAAATACAACTTAAAAGAAAAGGCAACTTTGCACTAATTATTTTTGCATGTTGGTAATCAATATCTAATACGACAATTATGTCTTAAAGTGAGAAAATATTATTTGTGCAACAGAGAGTGATGCGCACATATTAAGAAGGAAGGAATCTAATGCAAAAATCTTATTTCCATGTAAAAGTTATAGGTTCAATATTTTCATTATTCATGCTATAAGATTTCTTAGTGTTTTCGCGGAACCCCAACAGATGCTGAAGCCCTAGGACTTGAGAACCGGTGTACACAATAATTAATAATATAAAGATGATCAATACTTTTTCATTGCCATCGCGAAAGAGGTATTTTGGTATGGAGACAGTACAATACTCCTTCCTTCCAGTACCACATCAATGCAGCCGACACTAGGGCGTCTCACCTTGGGTGGCTGTGGCTCGCCGTTCTGTTCAGGCGAGGTGGTCACCGTGCCGTTCTCCTTAGGCTTGTCCCCCTCCGGACCGGACGATTTGTACTGCTGTAACTGGAATGCACATACGTATGTGAGACAAACGTCTCAAATATATCTGTTTTTTACTGAAATATTAAATTTAATATGATGAAATAAAGATTGGATATGTGTTGTACGATACATCCTGACTGATTACAGGACTGAGCACTTCTCTCTCCACTTAGAGAGGGAGATATTAGTGTCCCTTTCTATTAGTAGAGGAGCCAATTATACCTGGTCCCAAGGCTTTCTCAATGTCAATTTCTCCGGGGATTTGTATCAAGTTAAAATAAATCTTATTAAAGTCAACTTCGAACTTTCTGTTGTACTACCTTTATTGGATACAATTAGTTTATTTCTCCAGCTGACGTTTTGACAAGAGTAGTAAATAACGATCCCAAAAAGCAAGATCCAGTATAATTTCAAAACAAAACAATTAATTATCTCCCCCGATATAATTAGGCCCACAAATCATAAAACGTTCTGATTGGGCGCGCTTTGTTTCGCCCAATGGCCGCTCATTATGCCTAATTGATGGCAACCACTATAATAAGTCCGGTGTGTTGCATTATTAGTATTTTCCTAGTGTATTAATTACATCTATATTTTCGTGCCGAAATAATTTAAAATTTGACGTGAAAGAGTGTCATCAAAGTTATTACTCTACTTACTTCTTCTTTGGTTAGCGCTAATTCTTCTTCTAATGCTGTGTTCCTCTCTAACGCTACTCTTAACCGCTCTCGAACCTGGAATTGACCAAATGGAATATGAAACAGACACGTTATGTTAAATAGTATATACTTCTTCTTTATCGAGTATTCCAACTTCATTGAAACATAAAATAATTTGCAATGACAGACATTCCCAAAGAAATTGACGTCAGGCCGGGTGCAAAGTCATAGCCGAATGATTAAAATTTTAAAGCTTAATTTATACGTTGGGCTTTGCGGCTTCATGTGAGAATCTTCTTTGCCACAGGGCATCCTCAATTCTTTACATGTCGAAGGTCTCCAAGGATTATGTCTATATTTTCCCAGACTGTATGTACTACACCACGGCAACAGCCCAATCGGTGCGTGATAAGATTTTAATACACATTACAGAATGAAAGAGAAATATGGAATACAAAACGAGGGGCCTTTGCATTGGGACATTAGAACAGGCTTTCCTATTAGCGTGTCGACTCGGCGAATCATATTTGTGAAGACCAAGAACCGGCCAATGATAAAGCAGTATCTGTGGCGTGATACAGATCCTTAAGCGAACATGTGGAAGCATACGGAGGACAAGACAGCATGTGTACCAAGGACATAAAAAAAATTAGCTGTCACCTTCTCGTCGAGTGCTTTGTGATGCTCGAAGAGGCTCTTCAACGCCTTGAGGACCTCGACCTCCGAGGAGACTCCCGACTGCGCCGCCGCTTGCCTCTTCACCACTGTCATGCGTAGCGAGCGCTCGTGTCGCGACACCAGGCATTCTAGATGCTCTAGAAGTAACTGCAAACATACATTATTGTTAAGCTAGTTCTTTTATATTTTCAAATGTGTTTTTCGATTCGGCATATGTTGCAGGTTTTTAATTGCGGTAAATTATGCATTCGCGACGCCGTGCGACGGTAGTGTGCAGCCAGCATAAGATTTTATTCAATTCGCTTAAAGGCACCCGAGAGCACCTGAGTAGCCTACCAGTGCAGGATTAGGTGTTAGATTTCATTGTAATGTTTCTTGATTAATTCAATTTTTTTGTGATGAAGAAGCTAGAATCTTGAAATTATTTAACTAAGGACTAAAACCATCATTTATTCATTGGATTGGATATTGACGACCTCGGTGGCGCAGTGGCTGAACCGAGAGGTCCCGGATTCGATCCCCGGTCGGGTCATGATGGAATATGATCTTTTTCTGATTGGCCCGGGTTTTGGATGTTTATCTATATGTGTATTTGTTATAAAATATGGTATCGTTCAGTTAGTATCCCATAACTCGAACTCTCGAACTTACTTTGGGGCTAGCTCAATCTGTGTGATTTGTCCTAATATATTTATTTATCTAAAAATCAAAATAAATTTTCAATTATAGAATCGACAATCCGTCCACTCTAGCAACTTCAACGTTACATTCTTACTATGTTTACTAATAAATATATGACAGTTCATTAATTTAATAAACTTGCCAAACCTGAGATATCTCATTATTTTATTTTGCTGTGCCCTCACAGGTTTAATGTCTGCACTAAATGTTTGAAAGTTGCCAAATTTGGTAGAGTAATCAAGTCATTCTGTAGTTTGAACGGCAAATTCGTGGAACATCGTGTCAAAATAATACATACAACTGGTACTTATGGTTTATTCAGTCCCTGCCCGGCACACAATCCTTCCATTATGGCTGCTTCAACTTAGCTTATTTACTTGAATAATTCAAGTTCCAGTCTAGACTCGCAGGACCCTTGCTCGCTAACACGAGTCCTGATTACATTTGAGATTAGGACTTAAGATTAGATTTTTAAAATCTTTGTAATCATGCGGTCTGTATTAAGTTGAGGAGAAAATAATGTTACATTACCCGATTAACAGAGAAGATTGAGAAATTTGTAATGTCGAACTTAAAATTAAATAGTATTAAACATACTGTGACGAGAACACAAATCACTATAGATGTCTATGCCTAGACGAGTTGATGTGGGTTAATCAGAAATGATTAAATTATTCAAGCAAACAAGTTTTTTACATAGACGAAATATTTTACTCCCTTTTAAAACCAAACTACACGACGATATTACCCATTCAGCGGCCAGCCGGAACCGTGACACTGTGACGCAATTTCCGGAGGACGTCACTCCTTTTTCATGATCTACGTGTACGTTAAAAGTATGTATAAGACCGGCGACACCCCTATGAGACAGTGGAAAACGACGCGAGACTTTTATTTTCAAGCGACTGCCTAAAAACGACGTTCGTTTGATTTTATTTATTCTGGTAATATTCGGTAGGATTCATACCTCATACTTGAAAGAGTAAGCACTATAATAAGATGTAATGGCCATATTTCAAGTTTAATTAATCGCAATCGGTATACTCGTAGGCTAACCCGACGTTGGTAACAGATAAGGACATTATATATTACTTACATACAGCGCCCATATTATTGTGGTGAAAAAGATCTTCCGTCTCGTGCAATCAAGTCATGGAAGCCATCTGGATATCTGGCTTCCATGGCTGGATATGGGGCCACCAACCATTAAAAATCACTCTTTTATGATATCGGTGATGCCTCCTGAGAAAGGCGCGTCCCAAGACTAACATGTAACATTTAATGATTTGGGTCAGTTGCATTGCAATGTGCGCCATGCAACGGATCTTTAAAACTAAGTTTGGTTTCGCCAGCCTTACACGACTGCATCTACGAAGCCGACAGGATTCGCCTTTGACGGATTGGTCATGAAGGACATGATGATGATGACGTTAACGTGTGTTCTCCATGACACGTTCACATCACAGAGTCCTTCTCGGGCACAGGATGACAGCAGATGGATTGGAGCGGCCAACTAAACCAGGAATAATTTCATGACGCGGATTAAGAGTGCTTTAATTTAAATAGCTAAAATAATTAGCCATTGATGTAGTCCCTCGTCCGAGTGAGGAGGACAATATACGAACTTACCCTGGTGTTGTTCCTCTCCGCCTTGAGTTCTGATATTTCCTCCTCTCGCTCCAACAACTGTTCGCGCGCCTGGTTCAACTCTTTCGTGAGTGTCGCGAACTCCTGTAACAAGAGAACGATTCGTTACTTGACAGATACACTTACTGGGACGATGAAAAAACGCGGGCCAAGGCTCGAGTAAAATCATCATACTTATCCGGAGAAAAGAAATTCTGACAGACAGATAGACAGACTTGTGGTTTGTCCCATTCTGTATAGGTCTCGTCTTTTTACAATCATATTTATGCAATATTAATAAGTAATGACCCGGCTTTGCACGGGTACATTATTATGTATGTTATATGTATATACATAAACCTTCCTTTTGATCTATTAAAAATCTGTTTCTGTCTTCAGTTCAAGCATACATATGGACAGACAGAACGACTATATTTTATACTATGTAATGGTAGTGACTAGCGAAAAAATCTTTGAATATTTAAAGAAACTGATTTCTGTGTAGATTAAAATTAAGAATAATTTATAAAAAATCTCTTTCAGCACATAAAAACCATGAAGGTCTGTCCGGAGAGCATATCATACCCGTTCAGCATTATCTTGATATTAATGTATGTACTAACATAAACAACAATAAACCGACGTCACAACAAATATATATTTTATCGAATATCCGATCGTCGCCGCAGGAGGGCGCTAGTGGACGTTGACACCACCCCGCGGCTTTAGAGGGAGAAAATATAAGTAACAATAATAGGCAATAACTAATACTGGCGATTATTGTTTACGCGATTGCTGAAGAAGAGTGTTAAGTTTCCGTTCAACTTAGAACAAATGTTCTTGTCTCTGTGCACATTGGCAGACTGGTAGAAAAAGTCTCACGTAAGTAAGTCCGCTTTTGGCATGTTTCTTAATCCATATGTACTAATCTTATAAACGCACAAAGTCTGTCTTCACGGCGTTCACGGCTAAATCAAATTTCATCAAAATCGGTCTAGCATTTTGATGAAATTTGGTATGCATAAAGTTAAAGGCTCCCGTTCAAACATAGGGTAGATGTTTTTAAAAAATCATTCCCCAATTGATTATAATGGGGGGCGAAAGTTTGTGTTCCGCTTTCGTAGAAACTCATGCGGGCGAAGCCGCGGGAAGAAGTTAATAATTTAATAAAATAAAAAAAGTGATGAACCTTCTTAATGTTATCGCTAGTATAACGTTTTCCTAGCGGCCATTATGTGGAATATAACATACCCAGATTAGACAGAATAAATTAACCAACCCAGATTTAAGTGGCTTTAAAATTATCAACTAGAGTGCAGCAAAATGTTTTCCTTCACTGGAATCAAGTGCTAGTTTATGAAAACTCACATAAGTCAGATTGGTAAACAAACTCGTGCGGGACGAGTACGATTCGAACTTGGGACTTTCGGTGGCGGGACCACCACCACAGCCTCATTCAATCCACAACAAAGCTACAACACATACACAGCTTTCATCTGTAACAATGGACATGCAAATGGCGCCTGTCGATTTCCCTGTAGACCAGTCTGTTGATGTTGCCAGGATGAAGACAGAAATGTTTCAGAATATATACTTAATTAAAACATGGATTTTATGGATTCAGTGCTCAAAATTTTTTTTTATAAAGAGCAAGGAAAAGCTTGTTTCATTAAAACTATATTACTTACTATTGTTCAAGAATCCAAAATTTTTTATCATATTTTGGGAAGATATAAATTTCATTCACTGTGGCGTATACCTATATATCTAAACTATTATTATAAAGAGGGTTTGTGAGTTTGTATGTTTGAGGCGGGTAATCTCCGAAACTACCGAACCGATTTCATAAAATTCTTTCATCATTAGAAAGGTACATTATCCAAGATTGCTATAGGCTGTTTTTTATCTCAAAACTCCCACGGGAGCGAAGCCCCGGGCAACATCTAGTAGTTTATAATTTATCTATATATGTATACAATGTAGTTTTATTTACACTTGTCACACTTTTCCCTCTATCCGTAATACAGGTAAAAGTGTCTCTCGTGTCCACTGCCAGTCTCCACTGTGTGATCTCTCAAGCGCTACTACTTTCAAGCTCCAGCTCTGTAATGTAACGTGAATACAGTAAAAACTGTATTACGCTGAAACAATCATACGTGTCAAATACATTTAATAACGCACAATGGACAGGCGACCCGTGTCGCCGGCACTATTTCCCCGGGGACATACCCGGGGCAACCAATCTCTCAAGTCAACCTCTGTTATTGAAACAATGTCATTATGTTTTATTTATAAACTGACCGTGTATCGGAGTATTGCTTTAGTGGTAATTTTACGACAAAAGTACACACTACTAGTAATATTGTTGCATTTTTTTAAAGAAAATATATAAATAGAAGACGCTCAACGGCCCACACTAAGCTCTATGCTTATATCGCGCGTTCGATGAACACAAACACAGATGCAAATATAACACACCCAACACCGCAAACAAATATCAAGGACAAATATATTATAATATATGTGTAGTATAATATATTATAATATATTTGTCCTCCATATTTAGCTCACTGCTACGTAAAAATATAAATGAGTTCGTCATTTTGTATGTGTGCAGATCATTCCTTTAATTTTTTGAAACACATGTTTCTAGAAGACCATACTGACAAGATTCCTTGAAACATAATAATAATATAAATATTTATTGAGTTAAAGGAAATGACAAATCACAAGTACGTGTACGTACAGTATGACGGTGTAGGTGTCCAGATAATAGTCATGTCCCACATACTCACACAAAGGCTTGGTCAGCGCGGAATTTCATTAGAATCCTTTCAGAGAGCGACCTATTAGTTGAATATTTACAAGATCTTGTGAACTAAAAGTCGAGCATCCACCACCAGATAAGCTACATAGATAACATAACATCCAGTCAAGCGATGAGACAGAAATAATATACAATAATTAACATATCACAGATTACAAAACAAAAGTGCATTCTTTGAAGTTAATACAAACAATGTAATACCTATATTACAAAAAAGGGGAATAAAAAGTACGCTACACGACCATGCAATCTGTGGAATGGATCGACTCGAAGAAAGTAATTAACGTTTGAAACAATAGCGTGTGTTTAAAATTAATTAGAATTCAAAATAAAATAATATTTCCTTTTAACTCGTTAGGGAAACGAAAGGTGTTTACATAGACTCACAACACCAAGTGCAACACATTCATCAGTGTAACACACTAAACCTGTTAGATTTATTGACCGATCGAGCGAAGCGAGCGAGGTCTAACATTCATTCTTAGGCTAAAAATATTTTTTTGTATGTATGTATGTTTATTAGTTTGTAACGCGAGAACTTTCGAACCGTGGGTCCAAATTTGATGAAATTCAAAAGGTATGTAGGATCTGCCAATGGAATTTTTAAGTTCGTGGCGCAACAAAATCGGTTAAGCCGTTTTTGAAATATTCACAACTAAAATCAAAATTTATTGTATTCGCGAGGTCTACGTTCGCGTCGAACAACTAGTTAAAATGAAGATAATATTTCTGTAATTGTTATTTGGATGTTTTAAACCTGTTTTGATAAGTGTTTAATTGATGTTTGCCTAGTAACCTGTTACAGTTGATTTCTGTAACACTTTAGTATACCGAATTCGGATACTCAGATACCACTGAAGTCTCTAAGAGCGTTTACATACTTGCATATAGCCAGATAAAGACGCGATCCCACATTTGATCAGAGAGCAATTTCATTTTATTTAGGAATTAAGTACAAGCAACGCGATCAGAAACGAGTTTTCAATGAACACCACCGGCACTACTTATTCTCTCGCGATCAAACAAAACACCGAATCCAATTTCCTTAAACAAATACAGCGGCTGCTTCATTTCAATTAGAGGGCAGAGGCCGCGGCTAGTTCTATAGCATGAACAAAATGGCCTGAACATTTTTTAAAATTTCATTTAAGCGTTTTAATCCTTTCCTCCATTTACCTCGACTTTTTGGCAATACCACTTGTACTGACCTGAAGCAGCGCAGTGTGCACGCGGCACGTGCAGACGGCCCCGTTCTTGCGCGTGCAGGGCGTGCCGAGCCACGCGCACGCGCCCACCCCGCGCTTCATCGCGAGCGCACATGCCGCGCGGCTGGACGCGCCGCGTCGTGAACTATTATCACTTCACATCACTATTAAGTCTTCCAAATGGCTTGACTGCTTCAAACACTCGTTTGTTTTTTGGTTTTGTACTCGTCACCACCCGGTGACGTCACATCACCGTAGATTTGTCACTATTTGAATAAGCTCACCATTTTTTTTAGTTCTATTTATAGGCTACTTTTGAACGCACAAAATATGGCATTACATCACTGTTTGTTCACATAGTATCATGAGAATCGTGTATAAAAAAGTGTTTTATTTCAGTAATACTTGTGTGTGTATCATTTTACGACACGTCTTTTCTTTTGAACTTTTTACGATCCATATTTTACGGCTTATACTTTTAAAGTATTCCACCTGACTATACTATAAAACAAACGCAAGTTTTTAACAACAATTTTTGCTGTTATAATACTTATAACAAAATGATCAATGTTGTCCGTTTCCATTGATATTAAATCAGATTTTTTTAAGAATCAAAACCATTTTAGACTTCTAATATTCACTTAAAAACTTTGAGCATAAGCTGGTAAAGGAAAATCGCGTGAACCAGGGTCGGTTCGCTTGTGCCTGTCTTTCAATATATTTTATAGTCGTAGCTGGTCATAAGTCATGTCAGCTGACTTTAGGCGACCTGAATAAAATCTGACACCAGTGTTAGCTAGCACACTCGATAAGAACGCTGCCCGCTGTGTTCCCCGGGGACCGCCTAGGAGAGGCTTGGTAATTGGCGTGGTTTATGTGTGTACCGCTCCTTGTAACACGCCCACGTGGTCTTATGTAATCGATCTGATTGCTCTCTATGGCAGATGATCTCTGGAAATGAGACTAAAGAGTGCAAGCCATCGAACCGCGCCTTCTTTGAATTAACCAATGGCAGAGGTAGAAGACAGATTCACATTATGTCGAAAGCTTAGTGCGTTCTTGTACTTCTTCTGATTTTGTATGCTATGTTTTGGTAGAAAAGTTATTTTATTGTATGATCTTCTGTGTAGGTACATTAAATAATAAAAATAGAGATACCATTCATAAATAACAAGCAAGTTTTAATATAACTATTAAGTTATGGGTATTAACCCAGAGCTGGTCATAGAAATGTAAATTGCAAAGAATCTCCACGGATCCAAAGAAAGAAAGGCTCATTGTAATAATTGCAAACTATCTCGGTAATTGGGGTGCCGCTGTGATGCCCGGACCGGACTAGAGACCAAAACTGGACAATTTCAAAGAGTCCAGTGAGCCTCTAAACTAGTGTGGCTTGGCTTAGAAGAAAAAGAAAAGAGATACGTCAAGATTAGAAAATACTTTCCAAGTGAGAAAAACAATCAATGTTCGTTGTTAGTTATCAAAGACAAATTACGAACGTGGACTGAAATATTATATAATAATACATAATGCTATGACGTATTTTCTGTGCGTCTTAAACGACAGATGGCGTAAGAATTTCCTAAGAAATTTCTTAATAGTGGTTACTATTACTAAATTTATTTTAACTTACTTAAAATTTCTAATAAGAAATTCTTTTTGGCCGAACCATTGCCCATCTCAGATAGAGAAGACAGCATTTGTAAAAACTGTACAAGCCCGCAAATTGTACGCGTTCAAAAGTCCGGTAACTCTGGTAATGAGATTTCTCGCTGTTTCGTTTCAAAAGTTTGTTCTGTCGTTACGTTTTTACACTGAGCTCAAATTTTACATCATCATCATCAAGGGGTGCCATCTTCGAATTGAAGTTTGGAGGTCAGCATACGGAAACCCTCGCGGCTTTGGGCCGCTATTTTCAGTTGGTTGTATGTAAGTTCGGTCCAATTCTTTATGTCATCAAACCAATTTCGTCGAGGGCGGCCAGGTCTTTTTTAAATTTTATATAATCGAATATTTTTGCGTAAGACTATTGAATAAAGAGTTAACTGTTTTGTATTCAACAATAGGTATTAAATACGATTGCGTGACTCATTATTTAAGTTCAGTTTAGAACTGACCTTCCAGCCAATGGTTAGTGCAAGAGAGTACTGGGTCCACCTCTGAAGAGATGTCTTTGACACTCATAGGCACTTTTTCAAGTGAATTTTTAAATTAATAGAATTTCTCAAAAATCGAAAAGAAATGCCGAAAGAAATTCATTTTAACAGTGTTGGTGTACAATACGACCGGGGTAAGACCTGACCCAGGTCCAACATGTGACCGTGAACCGCTGGGGCACGATATGATTCCACAGAACATGTCTGGACAGAGCCTGAGTAATGGATTAGGGATTCCGGAAAAAGGTGTGCCTCAAGAAATGTATAACTTCCTGGAAGGATAATAAGTTAATGTAATGCTTATTTCATATTAAATATATCCAGTTGAGTGAATAAAGCATGAATGAATAGATAACAAACAAATAAATATTCAGAAACAAAAAAAACTTTCGCATTTAAATATTAATTGGGATTCTATTCAGCCCTGATTCAAGAAGTGAGAAACGTCATTCACACTGGTCTACTATAATACACAATTGCATAATTTACCGGCGCACGTGCCGGTATCTATCCGCGTCATTACGCCGCGTATACATATATAAAAATGTCGCGGCGTAGTCCGTGCGTTTCGCGATTAACGAGCCAGATGGGGCGACGTGACGTGGGCACGTATCCGAGGATACCTACTTGTGTATGGATGATAAATTTTGCTATTGTTGCTATCTCAGTTTTTGGAGGAAAATCTTTCTCTTTCTTATCTGAGCGTTTTCCTGGTTTCTTCCGGAGACATTGCGCGTCGGAGCCCAGGGTCGCTGTCCTACTTTTTCGTCTCCACTTCGTCGGCATCCCTAATGGACGACATGAAGCCAGCACTTTTTTAGTTTTTGGCTTCTGCAAGTTTTTAGAGTAAAATAGTAGTATCGTAATCGTCACTTCTGAGCACAAAAGATTATTATATAATATCATGTTTTTTGTAGCGTATGGCCTAGAATAGCATCCTCTTCCTCAGCAATGTATATATATCATCTTCCTAGCATATCAGCTGAAAAATGAGGAACACGCGAGGTTTGGTTGCGTTATTTCTGCTCAACTTGTCCTTTAAAAACGGTGGCAGACTTAGAAATATATAGTTTAATATACCCCAAACGTCCCGAACTCCACAGCATTTCTCCAAAAAAACCATTTTATGAAATTTTCTCCGCCCTAGCTGTCATAATATTTCGTTACTTCAATTCTAGTACTTATCTCCCGACAGACATTCGTCATCCGACCTCACTACGCAGTTATTACTCCGACGTGACGGCACTCCCTGCTTCACAGTCAGAAAGTATTCTCCTCTCATTCACCTCGAAATCGCGATCAAATGAGCCGGGGAGGACGTGTTATCATCGTGTGTTTTGTGAGCATCATCAACTAGATTTACCGTATGATTGTAGCTTTTAATTTGTGTAAAGGTTCAGAGCAATAAATAAAAGTCGGATTTGAAAATTCAAAAGAACTTTCAACACAATGGTAATCTGTATAGGTCACTCTCATCTATGGCAGTGCTTGGCATTGTTGTGTTTTCCTTTGAAGAGTAAGGGCAGTGTAATTATAGGGTATTGTGGCAAAACACTCTAGGACTCAAAGTCGGCAACGCGCCTATGGCTGGTGTTGCAGGCGTCAGCTTGCTCAATAGTCCAAAATGTTGCAACTGTATTTCGTAAGTGGAAAACCGGCATAAAGAGACCAAAAAGGCGATGCAATGCAACCTGTCAGCCGCCTCGATCCATCAGCTCCAAAGCTCTCAGACGTAACATGAGACGGCGAGTGCAGGAGCGAGAGTGTTTGTTGATCTTCAGTGCGATACTCCATCTTTATTTGAGGCTTTATAGATATAAAGACAAAGACAAAGATTATTTATTTGCAAAAACATGAGTTTACATTTTTTTACAATGTGGTGTTAAAATAAAAACTTAATCCTATATGTTTCACCGTCCACGGGTATGCAAATTTAAATGGAGAGCATGCTATCATCCCACAAAACAAAATCGAATAAATAAAAGTAACTAAATTAACTAAATTTTTATCCGAGTCTATCATTAAAAAAATCGTTCAAATTATAATATATCAATATAATATATCAATAACATTTATCAATCAGCAAGGATCTGAGGTGCTTTTTAAATAAATTTTAATTCTGATCTTTAATTTGTTGTGGAATTTTGTTATAAATTTTAGGTGCCATACATATAATACTTTTACTGAGTAATACTGAGTATATCCCTATGACTGCATTTTTATTCATACTGGTTTTTGTTTTATATTAACTGTGACCACAAATAGTTTATTTGAAAATTCAAGACAGCCAATAATTGATACATACATATATTAGTTAGATCAATGAATCAAGAGTCATCAAAAGAAGAACAATTTTGAGGCGCAAAGTGGTTGCACTTTGACGAATACCTCCATCAAGAGTTGATTGTATGTAATTATTTCTTTAATGTAAGAGTTAATGTTGATGAATGTTATTATTATGTACTAGCGTACCCTCCCCGACTTCGCTCGGATAAAAATGTCATACATCTAAACCTTCCCCAGGAATCACACTGTCTATGGATGAGTTTATCGCAACAGACAGACAGATAGACGCGGCAGAGGACTTTGTTTTATAATATGTAAGAATTTTATTAAAAGTATTATTTTTTGTAATCTCCCATTTACTTATTTATGCCTATTAACTACTAAAATTTGTCTGAAAATGTTAGGCAATCAAAGCGATGTTTTATGACGGAAGGCGAAGAAAATACCTGAGCGTTTTAAAACGAAAACGGGTTCGATCCCCGGTCGAGTCATGATGGAAAATGATCTTTTTCTGATGGGCCAGGGTCTTGGATGTTTATCTATATACATATATAGATAAACATCCAAGCCCCGGGCCCATCAGAAATACATACAAATACATATTTGTTATAAAATATCGTAATATAAATCGTTGAGTTAGTATTCCATAACACAAGTCTCAAACTTACTTTGGGGCTAGCTCAATCTGTGTGATTCGCCCTAATATATCTATTTATTTATATTTAAAATATATGCACCCTTCAGTACATATGTGTAGACACAAGCGCAACTGGCGCGGTATTGCTAGGCAATTCCCGGCGTGCCTTCCCGTGTACAAAACTTTGCTCTCTGATATATCATTCTATGCAAAATGTTGGAACGTGACAAACATTGGGCGGAAGTTACCAACTTTATAAACATCACGTTTTTACATGGAAGGAAAACTGTTTCGCTTAGTACTTCCGCAGTGAATTACGATCAGTGATCTGAAATTTTTCTTACATTATCAATGATAAAAAGGTTTTTACAAAAATCTTATTGCATTCAATGTGTGACAAAAAAATCATGTCCTTCCGTAGGAGTTCTCACGACTGGAGCCGTTCCACTATCATGTTTATCATATTATTGCATTGTCATTCAAACTACATCTGTGTACAAAATTTCAGTTCAATCGGTTGAAGATATTTGCTTCAAATTGAGTTGCAAGATTCCATTGCAACTCAACATTGCAAGTTAAAAAAGCGTGTAATAAAATCTTGTAAAAGTAAAGATCTCACCAGATATAAAATGCCGAAAGAAACTAATTTAAAAGGTTTTGGTCCGGAAATAATACCAAAATGTAAAGAATACCAGAATGGTTTAACATTATTATTTTTTTTAATATAATCTCTTATTACGTAAGGTATCGAAAGTAACTCCCGTAATGTGACATCGCGCGAAGTTGCGAACCCGACAACTATTGCATGGAACATCAAGATATAAAGTTTTAAAAGTCAACATCGAACGAAATCTAATGGAAGCCAGTTTACATTTCGAGTTAGCTACCAAGTCGCAGGTGAAATAACATCTCCCGTGTTTTACTTTCAGAGATTCTAGTGAACTAACATTTATACTTACTGTACTACTGATAAACATTTTGCAAGGATTTCATATTATCTTTGGTAGAAATGTGAGCAAAGGTATATTACTTTTTATCCCGAAAGTACGCGATTCCCGTAGGATTTGGTCAAAAAGTTTGACAGTCAATTTCGCATTATAAAGTAGATGGCGCGACTGTGCATAAAATTAAAAACGTAAGTACCTATTATAATTAATAATTTCAACGAATGATAAATCGCGGGTAACACCGCGGCGTGCAACTAGTATATAATAAAAACGAATCACGAACCAAATATC
This sequence comes from Plodia interpunctella, assembly GCF_027563975.2. Classification (NCBI taxonomy): domain Eukaryota; kingdom Metazoa; phylum Arthropoda; class Insecta; order Lepidoptera; family Pyralidae; genus Plodia; species Plodia interpunctella. Next base: position 707,273 of record NC_071301.1, read on the forward strand.
ACGAACGCTCGTTTCCCAATACACGACGACCCTAACCGCAACCAATCAAAATTCACCTGTTCCGATTTCAAATTCGTTTCGCTTTGCCAGTGAAAGGGTTGCCAGGCGCGAGAATTAATTCCGAAAATCGACTTCTGAAGTATTGTTGTGTTGAAAGCTATTTTCGATAATTGAAAAAGAAGAATCAAGATAATACATTTTCATTGCAGGTATCGGCACTTTGTTCAGATTTTATACAAGTTATTATTAGAAATGCGAGGATAATCGAGACTAATCGAGATGGCTTCGTAAGTAACAATATTACGTCGGCCATTTATCACCACGGTCGAGGGGAAGGTTAATTGAAAATGAATTTTATACTCTATGATACTAGCACTAATCCTTAAGAATATTTTTTAAGGCTAAATTATGGTCGTCGTGGTTGCCTATCCCTCTTTCACGTCAGTGAATTAATGTGATTTTTTGGTGTGAAGATATTTGGAAGGGTGGAGAGTGACATGTGTCACTTTCACCGTGTGCAACAACTAGTTTCAAAAAAATCGTTACCCTTAAAACGGAGAAGGAACGAACTGTTTCTTAAGATAACATGGTGTTAAGACTTCACTATTGCATTAGGATTCCTCGGTAATGATAGTTGTAAATAAATAAAAATAAATATCTAGTCCCCCCCCCTTCCATCCCCTGCCCCCCATGGGAAATAAACGCGATAAAATGATGTGAAAATAAATAAATTTTCCCTTAAGATGGCGACGAAAATGTAAAAAAGAAGAAACTATCTCCATTGAGTCAGTGAAGCGCTAATGCGCGATATCCCGGGGCAATTGCCTGGAAACTGCATCCTGCAACTAACTGCAATTCTCTCTGGCCAGCAGATATACCTGCCTTCCCTGCCACAGATTACATGATATATGTTATCCCTGTATAGATGCCTGTATGTAAATAAATCTGTCAACTGTGAATGCGCATGGGCATATAGATAAAACTCCTGGTAGAACACTCGAAAAATATATGTTAATCAACAATTAAACGTCCCCATTGCAGGGGTACATACAGACAGGATTTTCTTATGAATGGATAAGGAGCATGGGTCATGACCCACACAGACCAATTTAGTTCCTATACTGAATCGCATTAAGAGATGAGAGTAAGCTCCCAGATTATTAAATCATTTGTAATTAAAAAACCTACCTACCTATATTCTATACAAGCATGAGTTTAACCGAAATAAAATAGACTTGTTAAGTGAACAATCTCAAAATAAAATGCAACCGATAAAAAAAAATACACATTTTCCACCCGAGAGCACCCAGTGAACTACTGGGTCGGAGACAAAATATATATCTGGCGGTCATATTCCTTTAGAGATGAAACGCTGATAGTCTCAATGATATAGATTGATACGATTCTGTCCGTCATCTCTATCCTCCCATTACATACAGTCTTCTTTGGAAAAGTCTGGCTTTGATAACAGACCTCGGAAAACATTCGCGAAGTATTCATTGAATTAACTTTTATTTAAACTATAACTGTAATGTAACTAGAAAGTAAATATAATGTGCAAAACTAAACAAAATAAAACAAAAAGAAACTTTAAAAAATGTAATAAAAAAGTAAAAAAAAAAAACTTAATTCCAAATGTTACGAATAAATATATGTATAAGTAAATCGTGCCTGAACACCTTATTTATATCAAATGATAGGGTTGTTGTAAAATCATAACCAAATTTTGAAACTTTGTTTCTTAGTGGCGTCTCAGCCGGGAATTCGAGAATGAGAGAGAGAGGTTCTAATGAGTCTGAAACAGTTCTCCGACAATTGCTTTGCCGACAGAATGTCTCCTCTATTCTGTCGGCGAACCGTTCGTAGATGAAGGGTTCTGCCGTTCAAACGCCCGATGTCGAAACATTCTGTTGACGAAACGTTCGTAAACAAAGCAATTGTCGGAGAACCGTTTCAGACTCGGTTCCAATTCAGTTTACAAGGTACGAACACACAAACCTTAAAACTCACATAGATAAACTTGCTTTTTGTCTTTTTAACCGACTTCCTTTAAGGAGGAGATTCTATGTTCATAATATCAAGGTCAAACCTCAGAACCTTTTCTATGTATATGAGTCTGGAAACGGGGGCAGGACCCATACCTCACGGCTCGAAGGGCCCGGGGCCCATAAACAACCGTTTCAACTCGCTATAAACTTCAGGGGTCGCCGACCTTCACCTTGGCAACTGAGATTTGAAGGTTGGAGTGAAGTCTGTAGCTGAATGTAGTATCAGCGCTTTCATATAGCTTTATGTTAGTGTGGCTGAAGTATACACTTGTTTTGGATGTATATAAAAAGGTCGCTTTTGCATGACATTATTTAATCAATACCAAATCTGTTTTCTCTTCGAGTTTCAAGATTCAGTCAATATACCCAAAATCACTGCAAAATCGCCCCAAATACTGATGCATACAGTTCCGTGCAGGGTTTCTTGAAATGCGATTGATGTACGAACACAGGTATTATTATTACGTATTAAAAAATTGAGTGTGATTGACCTCAATCTAGCTTGATGGGGAGCAAAGATGACGTCTAGGGGTAGGGTGGTTACACGTAAGATATGAAATGAAAATCGTTGATGGGGATAACAGAAGCTGAGCCATTGCTCTTTCATACTAAGTTTTATGTAATACTAAGTATGGCAAGAGTGATTTATTATTATTTCTCAAGGTATTCACGCGTAGCCTGGTTTTAACTAGTTGTTCGCTGCGAACTTAGACCTCGCGAATACAATATTTTTTTACAAAGTTGTGAATATTACCAAAAACGACTAAACCGATTTTCATACCCCACAAACTTAACAATTATAGTGACAGATTCTACATACCTTTTAAATTTCATCAAAATCAGACCCACGGTTCGAAAGTTATCGCGTTACACAGATACATACAAAAAATATATTTCTGCCCCAAGTTACTTTGGGGCAAGTTCAATCTGTGTGCTTTGTCCTAATATATTTATTTATAAGTCGACTGGTAGACGTCGTTCGCTATTCGCTCGCTCGATCAATTATTATTAAATCAAAATACACGTTCCTGTTGCAAAATTGTATATACAATAATTGGATTTAAAGCTCCCAGGACCGCAGAAAGGAAATACACACATATTTCCAATGAAAAATATTGGTTATTACGTCACCTGCGGGAAATGGAGACGCGGCGACGCTGCAACCGCAAAACTTGATATGGCATTTTGTTATGGAATCTGAAGTGGGTATTTTTTTTAATTAACTTTAAATAATGATGCCGAACACCGTGCAAATGAAAGAGGAGAAACGAACAAGGCGGACCCTGGACTCCGACGCTTTTTGGCTGAGGCGGAACCCGGGGAATCGCTAAAAAATGCACTGAATAATTGTATATACAATGTACACGTGGCCATTAATTAAAAGAAACACTAAATAACTATTCTGAACTTAAAAATAAACTAAATTATAATATGAAAGTGTGTTTGTCTTTCTGTAATGTTAAAACACATTTGCGGTGACAAATTGAGGTGATTTTATGTAGTTGCGAGAAATTTTTAACATTCTTTAACTTGCGCATGTCCTTAAGGGACATGCGCAAGTTAAAGAATGTTAAAACGAAGTAACTAACGAAGACCGTACAACAATGAGTCAACAACATTAACTTCGGCACTTGAAAACCATGACTGAGACACTCTGTGTTATTATAATATGGAGTCACAATGGGAGGACTGAGGATGAAACTCGACCCTACTTTTTCGAAGGTGGAGTGCGCACTCACAGCGACCTGAGAAAGGTAAAGGGATCAGTTTCCTTGTTTGGGAATGACTTGGCGAAATATTTCCCGTCTCTTTACTTGTAATGACACGGCAACTTAATATTATCAAATAAAAATTATGACTTTACTGTACGTTATGTTGGGTTGTTTTTTCTCAATTGAAATAATAACACCAACTGTATTTCCCTGTCTACTTCAATCAGGTGTTTGTTTTCTCTGAACTTAATAGAAGGAGGAACATTTATATCTATTCCATAATTTATGAGCCTACGAGAGCAGAGGCAAGAATTTATTAATTTTTGCCCTTGAAACTGTAATCCACATCGAGACGATCGCGACTTTTCGCCTTCCAAATCACACGATGAGAGCGTTTCATTGCGACAGGATTCCATAGTGAAAAGCGAATTGCAAACTTGCACTAAGGCTGCACTGGTTGTCTTCCCCGTTAGGAAGAAAGACATAATGCTGTGTCTATATCCAGATTAAAATGATCTCTAATCTCTAACTCCATTTAAGTTTTTGTATCAATCAACCAACTTTTATTACAGTGTAAACTTAAAGAAGTCATCAAGAAGAATATTTATTTGAAAAATCCACTGTAATTGAAACAAAAAATTCTCAGAACGATCCGCGTGATAACCCGCCATCTTTAATCGGTCGCAGTCGCTGGCTTGTTAAGGCGGGCTCAGTGTTTTTCCAATTATCCCGGATTTACTATTCATTTGCATTTCAGATGCGGTCTCACGCTTGGCTCCGCCCAGACAAATAAGCTTTACTTCTAAAGGTACATTTACACCGAATAAAATTATATATTTATTTATTTATCCAAGTTGTATAAGCGAACGAAAGCATTCGCTCGTGTGGTGTAAACCAAAACTTACTTAACTAAACGTTAATAAAGGACTAGCAAAGCGACGAATCTATTCTACTATTATGGTATTTCTTTAAGATACAATTTAACTATTATAAAAAGGTAAGCGTTTTTGAGTATGTATGTTTGAGGCGGGTAATCTCCGAAAATACCGAACCGATTTCAAAAATTCTTTCACCATTAGAAAGGTACATTATCCAAGATTGCTATAGGCTATATTTTAACTTAAAATTCCTACAGGAGCGAAGCCACGGGAAACATCTAGTGTGATATAATGGACGATGTCATATAAATAACTTTGACATTTATTAATACATGTGTTTCTTTATAAATAAAATTCGCTTCACGGTTAATAAAGACAAATTTACCCAATACTTTTGTAAACATATTTATGTTTACATGTAAAACGAAAAAAGACGAGGCAAAAACCTTGATACAGTTAACAGAAACGGCAACGAAATAAAAATATACAAAATGAATAAACAAAACGAAAACGACAAGTCGACGATGATATCACTTAAACCGATACGTACTTAATTCAAAAAACAAAAAGAAATACATTTGTAATCGGAGAGATGTATCTACTATCTAAAACTTTGATCCAGCGCCGAAATAATGGCGTAGAATTTGTTTTTAAATGTCTCAAATTTCACAACATTTCATTGGCACTTAAGATAATGCGTGGTATTATAAATTGGCGTCAGTGTCACTAACTGAACACCACTTGTAAATGGAAAACACGAATAATTCTCGTTGGATTCGCGAACAAAATTTCGTGTTAAACTTCGTGGCTTTGTATAAATAAATAATTTCGCTGGAGGGAAATCCCAAATTGCCGGTGGCTTTCTTCAGATTGTCCTTATTTTTCGTTTGTTCACAATTTCACATCAATCTGTTCCCGGAGCGACCATCAGACGTTTCTGATGGAGGACTGTTTGTCAACGGTTTTACAGCCCGAAGTGAGATAGATAAATTTCACTGTTTACGTCAATTAAAAAATGTTTACTTGCTTGGTAATGTTAGCAAGTGTTGCCAATCTTTAAAAAAACAATTCTTAAAAAACTTAAATAGGCGCTTATATCATTTGGCCTCGCCATTTTGTAGTCTAAGCAATCAAACAAATCCAACCGACTATAAATAAAAAATATCTCATCTGAACTTTAACATTTGGCGACGGTGAAAAGTGTCGAGATTGTGTTTTCGACCGGGACAGGGTATTTTGTGGACAATAAAAAGGAACAGCGAAGAAATAAACAGACGAGACGATAAGGCTCTGCACTTTCGAGCGAGGATCTTGGGCCAATCAATGTTACAGGCGAGTACGTCTCCATTCAAAATGAACAGAGATAAAATTTATGTTTTCGACTAGCTGTTGTCTGCAGCTCCAGCCTCAGTAGCATATGTTTGACAAGGATGATTAACTGTATCTATTCCAAGTATCCTTTAAACTTAGCCGTGACATCGTTACAAAGATACAGACGTTCGCACTTAAAATATTGTTTGTAATATCTTTATTGTACAAAAACATATCCAACGGCGGACTTATCCAATGAAGGGATCTCTTCCAGTCAACCAATGGGTACCATATTATACCGCGTCTGGATACAAAAAGATCGGAATCGTAAGCCATTCGTCATCCGCCGTGAAGGGATAAGCGACTGCCTGGTCAGTATTCAATGAAAAATATAACGCTAGACCATGCGACTTTAACTTTTTATGAGCAAGAACCTGTCTACGTTTGGCTATTTTTTTATTTCTATATCAATAGCAATCTATCATAACTATATTTGACAAGACTACATACCATTTATTTAATGTTAATAAGCATTTTTATACTGATGACGTCATAAGAATGTACGTCGAAAAATGTGTATTTATTTTTGTTATGCTATCTGTGAATAGCTCGCCAAACTTTAGCGGATTCACGAGTTGTGACGTGGTGAGAGTGTGATGAGGTCGACGATAGTGTGGAGACGGCATTATATTTTTAGAAATAAATACTTTATTAATGTGATTACTTCATTGATGATTCAATAACTGTGAGATATTGAGGAACAGTACACTAAATTTAGCGTTACAGTTAATTACCAAATATGACGTGGAAACTTTGAACTAAGCGAAGCAAAGATATCTGTCTGGCTTAGTACAAGGCAAGTATGTACATAAATCCGACAAGATATGGCGGGAAAACCGCAGCAATGCGCCGAGTTCCGGCGGCATAGTTTGCCAAACACACTGACAGGCTGCTTCATTGTTGTTCTAGGTATGGAATGTGAATATTACTAATGATATATACTAATTTACGTTAAATAACTATATATATTGACAAATCGTATAAATTGAGTTAGTCTCAATATAAGTTCGAGATTGTGTTATGGTATACTAACTTGTACTACGATTTATTGATCGAGCGAGCGAGGACTTCAAGTCAACTTGGGGCAAAAATACATTTTTTGTAGGTTTACATTCGCATTTATAACATTAGTTAGGATATATATAATATCAAAGACTCATGTCAATCCGAAATGATAATTTTCCATCTTGACTTGACCAGTTATCGAACCCGGGACCCCCAGTGTAAAAACTTCGCATAAATTGTCAATGTTACTTTGACATCAAAAGAATAGACAAGTGAAATATGCAACATATAACATGTCATTTTGTTCGTAATGCTAACCTGACACCCGAAATAGAAATGTCTGTCTGTCTGTTATAGTGCACTTCAGAGTAAGACTGTTCACTAAATGTGTATTGTGGGATAAATTTTATCTTTGTTCTTCCTGTAGCGTTCAGCTTTTAGTGCATACATGTTTGAATTTAACATCTTCAATCAAATACTCTTTCATTCTCACATATTTCCGGTATCATTCCCAGCTGTGACGTCCAGTGTCCGCTTATAAATAAACCTTGGAATTTTTAAGATTTAGCTAGGATTTTTAGACGGGCTTGCCTGACGCTGTCAAGGCATTTAATATTTGAATCATTTCGTATGATATCTACGAGATTGTCGTGATTACATTCTAAGACGGGAACCGCATTTCAAGAACATGTTTATAATATGAAGTAACGATATTATTATATAAAAAATTCTGAAATTCAAATTTTATGTCATCAAGTCTTTTATAGCTGGTCAGGGACCAAAAGTATAGCTGCTTCTCTTCCTATACAGACTGTAAAGTCAACCAAGGTAAAGAAATTTAACTAAATAAAAGAACTTTACCATAACTCGGAGCAAAGTGCTACGCTCGCCGCTACGACTTGCTACGTCGTAGCGTCTACAATATTCGTAGCATGTATGCTACGTCTACATAACAATATGTATAATCGTTTCTGGACGTGTTAATTTATGTTATATATTATGTCATATTTATTTTAATAGAAATGATAGATTTCAAAAAAGCTTCTTTTTTCTCAAATCAAATAAGGCAAGTCAAAACATGCTCAGTACTGTAATTTATTTTGATTCCAATAGAGACCGCGAAACTATTACATAAAACTGTTTCATTCCGCTGACCCGGACGTTTTAATTTCAACTTTTGTGTCGTTTTGTCCGTCTGTCGCGAATTCGCGTGGCGACACGCCACCAAGCTTCAAATTACTCGTTTCCAGTTTTCACCCATTGCCTAGATTGTTAGGGCTCCTGGGAAAAAAATTAAATTACAATTAATAAATACCTTAAATTATAATGATCTTTAGGTAACTTTAATAAATACCGACCCTATAGTATTAACACAACACACTTTATAAGAACGGGAGCGAAGCCGTAGAAAAGCAATAAAAAATCTGATTATATAAGGAAAACTCGAAAAACCGTCCCAAGCAATCAATGGTGTCCATTAGTACCGAGTTGAGGTATTAATTCGAACATTCGTAAATTCTGATCACGGGCGGCTCGCTTTCACATGCAAATCCACGGCGCGGGTCATTTCCTCCAGAAATGTTTTTAAATGCACGCACGCGCAATTTTGGTTTTGTTGAGTGGTAGCTAGTACGTAAGGTGTAATTATGAGGGGAAATTTTTCACTGTAAATAGAGAGAGACCAGGGTGTCGATTCTACTAACCATAAGCATTTATCGTGTCTTAATAGTAGTTCTTATTGCGTGTAAATAAGTTATTTTGAAAAGCAAATTTGGCTTAAAGTTAGCAGAATAGAAACCTTGAAGGTGAGATATAAAAACAAGAATTCGTGGAAGAAATAAGGGAGGTTTTTGCCTAACAGTGGGACATAAATAGCTAGAGAAAATATTGAGGCCTAAAAGTGTTGGACAGAGTGTGTGACCGATCTAAATGGAGTTTATATGTTGTGTTGATTCGAAATTGTAAAATTAGGAAACAGTCAAGAAGGATAAGTATTTACTGGCATATGATTAAACAAGTTAAATTAAATAATAAAACAAAGCAATACTAACTAATTGAATTTTGTCGTAGACTCAGCATTGTCACAATTTTAGTCAATGTAGATTATCAAAACGACTAGAACAAACGCCATCGTATGTTAATTTTTCTTTTTTACCAAACATCACAATACACTTGCGTATGCAAATCAAAAGCGCGCGCGGAGAATGTCTCAATGACGTTCTCTCGAAAAAAGCCGCTCAAAAAAATATTCCTTTAATCTAAATCGCCTTTTTGACGCACGCACAACCAATTTCGTTATTCGATTCGTGTACGAGATACAGTGAGATGACAAGATCCTTACTCATAAATGTATAAACCTATCATAAACATTAAAACGGAGCATTAGATTTAGGTTATTTTTGGTGTAGATAGATAGCTAAGATTCACAATATGTGCCGTCCAAGTCAAAAGGGACCTTATGGCGCCCGGCACTTACACCATTATTGCCGTTGTTTTGTATTCGAACAACGGCAATAAAGACCTAAATGCCAGCCGCCATAAGGTCCCTTTTGATTTGGACGGCCACATATAGCTAGTTACAATCTCACTCCACAGCTACTTCTCATGTTCTTTTTGAGAACTTGTCTCAAGAGTTCTCTCTTCTTGGGCTTTCTCTTATAAACTAAATATTTCCCTCTCGGTTTCAGGGAATATCATGTTACATAAATGTAAACACACGAGTAGGCAGCCTTTTATCCCTTATAAGAGAGTATAGAGTGTAGAGTGTGTGTAGAGATATAGAGTAGGCTTTTATCCCTTATAACTTATCGTTGTAATTGCGTCCATGACTCCGCCTTAGCTTTGTTCTCACTAAGCGGCGGACGCTACACAACGCGATGCGACGCTATGCTTAAAGATTACGGCGACACATGAGCCATAAGTAAGTACATACGAGTACATAAGTTTGATATTGTGGCATCAATCAAAATCAAATGTTTGTAATAACGTTATGTACGAAAAAGATATATTGTACGAAAAATATGTTTATAAATTCTAACACAAAAGGATGGATTTTAAAGTTTATTCAGAAGGATGCCCTTGACATGCACTTTTCATACCACGATTATGACTCTCAATGCGATAAACTCTAGCATTTCAGAACGACCACTGCTGAGGAGAAAAGCAGAAAGTCCAAATACCAATCATGCCAGTGCTTTTTTTATTTTTCATAGCGTCGCACTGTCTTATCGCATTTGTAGCTCAGCTAGGATGACGGGTAAGTTACTGCGAGCAGAAAAACTATTTCTATAACTATAACACACATTTACATTAAACGTGCAATACATTTTCTAATTTATTTCGCGAATGAAAACTGTGCGACGTGCCGTAATTAACATACCGGCTACACGCGAAGTTTCTCGTCAAAGTTGCAATGTAAATTATATTTTCAAAATTCGTCAATATACGAATGCGATGAGTAGAATTGCTAGCTGCGCCCGGGGGTTTTCGTCCCGTGGGAATTTCGGGATAAAAAGTACCCTATGTTCCAGGTTATATTCTACCCGTGTACAGCATTTTATAACAATCGGTCCAGTAGATTTTGCGTGAAATAGTAACAAACATACATATATATTTACATACACACATCATCACAAACTTTCGCATTTATAACATTAGTAGGATTAATTAAATATTTTTGATTACAATTATGGCGCGTTGTTTCCGCCTCAGAATAGGACCATTCCATATGCACTGTTGGATATCATAAAGGCGAGTACAGTATAAAAAGCTTTGACACATGATAGTCAACAATAGCATTTCCAAATGGGTTGACGTCAAACAGAATCTTGAAAATGTAGTTTATTTTTACGCTTACCCCACGTGGCAACATAGCACCGAACGCCAACGGGGACACGCGAAGAGAGAGAGAGTTGGACTCAAAACTATCGTAAGTGAACGTATCCCAGCAACTTGACTTCATGCCTTGTGGGTTATTAGGGTTTATGGGTTAACCCTCAAGGGAGGAGGCCTTACTTAAATAGCATGCTTAAAGCTAGTGACCTCGGTTTTATACATAGGTGTCTATACCTTGTTTGAAGCGTTGGTGGTACGATTAAGACGCCCGCCTGTGAACTGAACTGACCCCAGGTTCGAATTCTACTCATGCCACGTGTGTAGTATTTAATATCATCAACGTTATATTTAAGGGGATAAAACCACGTCTGTATTTAGTCTATGACGTATTAACATAATGACTAGTGGAACTTTACAGCCGGCCACTCCGGATGATTGGCGCTTTGCAGCCTTTGCTAGTTGAGCCGTCGCAATGATTGATGCCACAGGCCATGTTCACAATTTTAATTTTGAAATCCCGTGCAGCTTTTTCCACAGACTTTACAGAAAAATAATACATTTTTAATTTGTTCTTCGATTGGCCCAATGAACTGATTTTCATACCAGCTAAAAATTTAAATATTTACGTTTGAAGTAAGCATACATAACGGCCGATACAACCAACAAACCTGTTTTTGCAGGACGAAATTCAAAATTCTGTTAGCAATAATGCCACAGAGGTACTTCTAAAAGTCGCTTACTTGATTAACATTTTGTAAGTTTATTAATAAATATACAGTTAATCATTTAATTCCTGATATCGATCGCTCTCCGATCCGATGAAATTTTGTTTGTGACGGATGAGACGAATTCTGTTCTGATTTTATGAACGGCCACATGCTTGTAAAATTGTTATATATCTTTTAGCTGCCTCGTACGATATCCACGTGAGGATATAAAGTGATCCTATTCGAGCAGAGCAACCACACGACCCCTGGTATCGATTGATATTAACATTACACAAGCGAGATTTTTGTCTTTACACGCGGCAGACTCAAGTACAGAAACGTAGGCCAGATCTAAGATAACTGCTGATCTCTAAAACACTTGAGGTGCCATGCGCTAGCTTTTACCCGCAAAGTCCTTGAAATCTCATCTGATTTTTTGGGAAAAAGTATCGCAATTTTTACTGACCAGTGTGTCATGTAATTTGTTTTTCATCGTAACTTCTACATGTCGTAACACACATAAAAGCGGTAGCTAAAGCGGAAGCGTAACAGCCAAATTTTATATTATCCGGGAAAAGATAGATTATGTAGGAGTTGCAGATCAACATGACAGTTGAGATTTAAATTTTTATAAAAAAATTTTTTTTGAAGCAGTGAAAATGTCCCCATTTCATGTATTTTTCTGTACATAATTTCGGTAGCCGCATGCCTAAAGCCGGCCACTCAGCAGGTACGTAAGCAAAGACAACTTTTTGCTTTGAGCGAGGTTCGTGCAAACTACGAACTGCGTTGGGCATAAACTGAAAACGTAAATTATCCTGTCTGTGGGATTTTAGCGATTCAATTTATTAACCAGACATTTATTGCTGGCTGTGTTTAGGTAATAAATTTTACTTGGACTAAGTTTGATAATTTCAAATCTTAGATTAGAAATACAGAGTGTGTATAGATTATAGTAGATTCATACCTCAAAAACGTTATTAACAATTAACAATATTAAATTGTAACATCATAAATACTACGTAAATAAGAAAATGCAGACTTACTATCAATATTATAAAAAGAGCTATCAGATCTGTGATCAAGAAGTGTTGTGTGAAATGTTGCAGGCAGGCAGGTGCCAAGGTTGAATGGAAGGAATGGGAATAAGTTCGAGAAGATTACAAATGTGATAAGGTCTTTATTTGAGCTCTTTCACGTCAAAAAACTAATTAATTAATCAGACCAGAAATGCAGATTATTACGCCCAACTCGGTAAGTGTACGATACAAACATCCAGACGGTCAGGTCTTGGATGTAAGCAGCGCGCCAATTAAAAGACTAACTGGGGCGAGTGCGTCGGCTGAATCGAGAGTAGTGAGACTGAGGCACGTAAGTAGCCCCCTGGCTTAAAAACGTTTACCTGTTTAGGGTTTGGCGATTCAATGGTTTGAATGAAGTCATATTTCTTGTACAAAAGAAGGCAACGTTTCCATTCACACGTAATTTTTTTGAAGTTGAAGTTTAGCTTTTTAGCTACCCACGTTATTATAAAAATATCAAATTTTTGTAACCGAATAAACCAATTTGAAAATTAATCGTGTCTTTAAAAATTATGTCGTCTATAAATTATTTCTTATTTTCTATAATCTAGACAGAAATATCAAATGAACGCGGGCCGAATCCTTACGATAATTATTTATGTTACAAAAAAAAAAAATCTTTATTCTATAATTATTCTAATTTCCCGCCAGCCGGACAATAAATTCTTTACGTCTCCTTTCAAGTCCTTTGAAACGCGTCCCAAGGCACTTTTACGTTGCTAAACAGACAGGAAACATGACAAATGTCGGGTGCTTTTACTAGAATCAACGGTCGTAAAAGTAAGACTTACGAATCGGAACGAAAAGCTATAACTAAATGTCAGGATTTTAGGAAATAAGACTCCAATGCACGGTTTACACGTGGCGAGCTGCTGAAGTGCTTTGGTTGAGTGTTCAATTTGAAACTGATCGCAGTGCGACGCATCTAATAAAGATAAAAGATATTTTATTTGCAAAACAGGTGTAAATATCACATGCGGCGCTGTTGTCGTCATTTCACAATGCCTGTACTGTGATTGGTTGGCTGCCTTCAATAATTAAAATCTCGCTCTAAGCACTCCGATAGTTTATTAAAAATACGAACATAAGATTAGATAAACTGTAGAGTATTTTGATCAAACCGGGCAAATAGATGAAAACGAAATGCAAAACGATTTAAAGAATCCTGTGCGATGAAATTACAGATCTCTTCTCTGGATAACCAAAATGACCAGAGATTTTGATTATGTTGGGCAGGGCACATCCCGACGCTCAGTAATGAGCAGCGACTGAAGATGCGTGTGGCCTGCTCTAGAATAGGACCCACTGCATATCTTCCCATGGATGTCGTACGAGGCGACTAAGGGACACCGTGCGTAACCGGGAACATCCGGAGATGAGAGGGAGACTGAAGAATGTTTGGAAAACCTTTCAAACATGTCTACACTGTGCAAGTAGCTACCTAAGTCATTTCGTACGTACACTTGCAATGTTTCAACCATTAAGGAAATGTCGTATGGTGCTTCACTCAGATAAAATTTGTGATAAATTCTGAATGAGCCTCAACCTGGAGTAACGCCATTTTATGCTTAAAGCCAAAGCTTTTAGTATAAAAAGATGTGGCTTTATATTTTAAATTAAATCAGTCAGTAGTTTGAAGACTAGCTCAGAATATCAAACATCGTGTTTGTCACAAAGAAAAATGAACTTTGTATCTGATACGCAATATTTATTATACCTGTACGTGTAATCAATATTGCACTTTCGAAATATATGACTTTGCTATTTTTTTTCCGATTTTGATGAAGTTTCCTTCAAGTTTTACAATAATACAAAAAATCATTACGTCCCTATAATAGTTCCTACTTAGCACCAACAATAAAAACAATTTAAATTTTAAATGTATTGTTAGCTGACTCGACACCCCCTGCTCTATCTGTATCCGTAACCTTTATAAGTTGGCAATTTAGTACAAATCAAACTGTGTACAATGACATCACATCAACGTATCCAAGTTGCGCACTCGCCCCTATTACCGCGGGATAAAAAGCATTGGCTGCGTAGTTATGGTTTGCGTAGTATCCAGCATCTTATGATGTGCGGTCGACTGTACATTATGAGATGTTGTTCATAATAAGCGGTTATTTTGCGTAAATATCACCTAGTATTGTCACGAAATAAATTAATTGGACATAGTATTGACCAAATACTAATTCGATGCGATCATCGAATTCCTTTGACAATTGAAATAGCGCGTTTATTTTATAAATGGCGGCGTGTTTACTGCGGGAATAGCCCTATTAGTACTGTTTAGTACTGTTAAGTAAATATAATTATTTATTATATTAAGATTGGGATTCCAAATAATCCTTTAAAATCCTAGTTGTCCGAGACAATACGAAATCTATTTTCTTTCACTAACTTTTTTGGATAGCATAGTGGGGTGGGCAAGAGATTTTCCTGATGAAAACCCGCAGTCCATGGACACCAGCAACCCAAGAGCCACCGATGCGTTGCAGACTTTTAAAGAAAGCTTTATGTTCTCATCTATGTTAAAATGTGATATTTCGACCAGATTTTAATAAATATCCCTAATTTATTTTGCCCCTTTCTGAGCTACAAGTGTAGAGCGTTCGTCCACAGCTGCCTGTTGCTATTAAAGAGATTCGACGAAGGGCAAATATCCGGTAATATCGTTGGAAATAGAACCAGCGAAACATTCGGAAGAATGTCTCCTTTGATTGTAATTGAAATCTGGGAGACTCGGAACAAATCCTATTAAATCTTACGGATCCTCCGATAAGAGCTATGTTCTCATCTAATATTTTTTTTAATACACTGCACAATATCCAACGGAGCGGATTGATTGATACACTGTCAGTTCGATTCAACATCAATGCACAACACTATACACACATTCGATAAATAAATAACCACTGGCCGTTTAGATAAGAAAGTGAAAAGATTCGAAATTCGAAATTAATCCCGCGTTTTATATTTTAGTTTAGTAGCGGACGGAGAGGCGGGCGGATCGCGCGCGCTTTCCGCCCTTCTGCCGCGGTCGCCGCATGTACTTACCCTTCGCGGTATCAACGAAAAACTTTAACAAGACTATAAAGGGAAGTGGTCAGGGATGAATGGCAATAGAAATTGACACTTCGTTGACGTTGGTATTGATGTGACCAAATTGGTGGCAGTTATGGGGTAGTAAGGCCACGGTTCAGTGGTTTTATTGCTTGCGTTGTTAGTTGAACAAAACAAACGTACAGTGCACGAAATCGCGACCATTAGTTTTGTCAACCGAGTAAGTAATAAAAATATAATAACTGCATTTAAAAGTACAGTTATTTGTATAAACTTGGATATATGGTAGTTCAGTTGACGTTTGATTGTATGATCCGGTAATTATTGTGGTTTTAAATTCTATGGAAATTTAAAAATATCAAAACGATTTTATTGTCAGAAGAAAAGTCATTATTTATAGTCATTTGCTGGTATAAACGACAAGACATATACGATCTGAGTCGACACTTCACTTCTAAAGCAAATAGCTCGAGCCGCGTGTGATAATAACAATATACGACAGTTTGGAATCGAAATAAAATATTATTACCCCCTTTTGTTTTCTTTTACACCCCTGCCGTAGCTCAATTCCTTATACACACGAATAATATTGGCTATATAACAGTTACAATGGATTCATTCATTCAAAATCTGGATAAATTACATTTGTTATGTTATTTCCCGTATATCACAGTTAAAGTAAACACTCCAGCCAACAATTAACTTAATCGAAGTCTCAG
Source organism: Plodia interpunctella (assembly GCF_027563975.2). Classification (NCBI taxonomy): domain Eukaryota; kingdom Metazoa; phylum Arthropoda; class Insecta; order Lepidoptera; family Pyralidae; genus Plodia; species Plodia interpunctella. Next base: position 723,692 of record NC_071301.1, read on the forward strand.
TTTTGACGTGAATGAAGGACACGAAAACATAAACCCCACATTTATAATTATTTGTACGAATGGATATAAATGATACAAGCAAGAATGCAGCATTGCAAATTGAGACCTTTAGCGTCCGAATATGCGATGCGTAATCGTCTTAAAAGAAAAAGTGGGTGTCGTATTAAGAAGTGAAGGAGTTGGTTTTGGAGAGAGAACAATCGAAGGAACTCCACTGACAAGAACCTCGCTCTTAAATTACATAATGATCAGTCGTCTTAAATATCATGTAGTAATCTGAGCGGATCCAACGCAATACTTGATAGACAACATATCAAGAATACCTATTGCGGCTAAGGACCCTTGTAGTGAATTTCGATTTAGGGGATATCATAAACTTGACATACTTTACGAGTGTATTAATGGCGGTATCCGATTGGAGCTATTTCCCAGCATAATCCATTCCGTGGGTCCTAATCTTATATCAAAACTAGTACCAGTTATCCTAAACTCCTATTTGAGTTCCCGCTATCCTAAACTGTTTTTCTGTGGTTTTTGGGTTCAATTCGATTGAGTTGTGGTCGTTCCGAATCTGCGAAAATCCGCCATTATCTTAGATATTGTCTGTCTGTAATAAAATTGCTAATAGTGACACCCGACCCATTTTGCGATTGAACTGAAACGCATTCGTGTGTAAATTTGATTACGATGCAATAATATACACGGAAAATATGACGTGGATTCAAATTTCATCTCGAAAGTGCACCCCACAGAAATAATAATATATAGGTTTTTGAAATCAAATATGCCACATAATAAGAACAAATCGAAATCCTTTGTATAATTTATCCTTATTCTATGCATAATATTCGTATATTATGCTAAAATATCTAGAAATACTAGATATTTTTGCATAATACCAAACCATATTTGTAGAGCAAGAGAGAGAGAGAGTTATCGTAGGTGATAGGGTTATTTAGCAACAGGTGGACTTGAAGCAGTTAGGCATTCTCTGCCAGTCAAATCTTAGCTACATAAATACAGCTAATATGGCCTTGGAGTTTTGCAACTGTTGGCTCTGTTCATCGCATAAAGGATCAAGCCGATACTGTATGGTGTCTTGGAATAATCAATACACTCAATGTGGCCGTGCACTTTCGCTGCAGTTGTAATTATGACGTTAGGAAGCGCATTGAGTGTCAGTTCAACGTTAACCTGACGCGAGAGCGACGTGGACGCACTTGGATATTCAACAATTCAACTTTAATACAGTGTCGTTCGGAATTTCCATTTTATTCAAAATTTACAAACTCATGTTTATTATAATTGTAGCTACGTTATTGTTAGGGGCCATTTTAAATATATGACGTTCATGTAAAAATATATTTGAAGAAATATTTGGAGCATGATAAAGATGATAATCTTTATCATGCTCCAAATATTCTGACGATAGTCAGTTCCATAGTTAGATGCTACTTCACCACAAATTAAATCGGATCCTTTTTACTAAAGTTAAAAACATAATCATTATGGAATTGTATAAGATTTATCATTAATATCTATTACATTATAATACTACTAAAAATAAGAAGTAGAACATCACATCAAAGAGACATTATTCAATACTTTTTTGTTGTGTGTAGTATAGTGTTATTGTAGATATAACTACAAATAATAAAAACATTAATGTAAGAATGGATTTTAATTAATAAAAATTATTTTATTTATTTATTATTAATGGAGAATTAGAGCAGGGCAGTCGGCGGCAATTTGTTACAGTATAATCGAATCAATTGACTTATAAAAAAGCCATCGCTGTTCCAATTGATTGAATTAATTTATGAGATCTCCACTCACTTACAGACAAACTTCCTAATGTTTACATTGGATATTGAACAGAAATAAATACACATGTCCCAGATATCTCCAACTATTTATTCATTTACAAAATGTATCATGTGTTTTGGTTATTTTCATATAAAAGTACAGAATGACTTTTCGAATCGGCATTTTCGAATTTTACAAATAATTCAACGCAAAAATAAATACATCGGTTCACGAAAAAGAAAATTTCGTTCTTTTTAAGTTTTCCCTTTTGATATTAGAACCTATTTCGTCTTACATACACACAAAACGTTGCGAATCATTACAAAAGGGACAATTCAAAAATATGAAATAATCGTGATCTAATAAAAAATAGTATTTTCCCTGGATACCACTATCAAGGGCGTGAAATGATTTTTCAGACCCGACAACGCGCATGACACTACTGTAGCAGGCGTCTTATATATGGTGCGGTGACCACGCACATTCAGGTGGACCGTAAGCCTGTTTTCTTGCTTAGTAGTTTAAAAAAATCTCGAATCACGCGTTTTCGCGGTCACACTACCAAAATATCACTCCTGTATAATAATCGTGTATTCCCACGCTATTTCTAGACATGACATGACACACTAAAAAGGACATGTTACGATATCAATACAGGCGAACTTTACGAGCCTTGTTTTACTGCGACGAAAGCGTTGCTACCACATTGTACTTTTACGGCGTTTCGTGTGAGACGACATTTTCAACTATTTTCGTTGACAAATTGCGACACACAACTACATGATGGATTCGATGGTGGGACGTCACGTTAAGTCTAGAAAACATATGTTACGTGTATGTAATTATGATAATTCTCACTTTAAGAAAATGGATATCCATTTATAGTGAAAGTTATCATAAACTAAATCATACAATTAACTTAAGCGCATTAGGCCCGTCAGGATTAATTTTGAAGAGCCATATTATATTAATAAAATAATACATGTTGGTCATGTTTTGGATCGTGCCCCACACAATTTTAGAACTTTCTCACAAGACCTCTACATGTTGCACCCGTGTCCCCAGGCAAGTTTCAAGGACCTGGGCACGACCCGTCATTGAATCCCAGAGACAAATAATTTCAGGCAACGTAACAAAATAAACAATACATAAATAAATAATAATAGAGTATTTAATACGTCTTACATATATATTAGCCGAGAAACCGGTGCAGTGTGATAATATAGTAGTATGAATGAATAAATTATTTATTTAAAAGAATAGAAAAACTGGTGTTCCGAAAGAAATGTAGTACACACATACGTGACGTGAATATTCGAAAGGCATTTTCTACGTCTCACTCATGTATAGAGTATAAACAAAGACAGCTCGAGACTTTAGGACAGTTTTTTTAATTACTTTTAAATATTCTAATGTTAGGCCTTTCTTTAGCTTTATAAAGCTATTATAAAGCTACAATTTAAAACTGCTATAGTTTCTCGAGAAGCAGAATCTACATCCAGAAGTGGAAAACCCAACATAAATTCTCTAATCTAACTTAACACCCCTCTTTAAACCATCAGTATCCAGATATTGAAGGTCGGTGCAAACCTACGCTGAATGTGACTGCTTTCATACGCGCACCACTACGTATTAGGTTTGCACAGGCCTTTAATACAAACGTAAACTGTGCGTAAACGATTTTTACTCTGCGTAACTTTACCAGTATTCGATACCACGCTTAATCCTACTTACGTCGGTTGAAAGGCTTTGGATCCAGGCTACCTAATGAATTTGAATGGAGAGCTTGTGCTTACAAATTGCCCTTTTCCCGGTTGAGTGAAAGATTCGCTGCAGCTGTTCAGTTGAAGACTGCAAATGTGGTTAGGGCTAGTTATTACCTGTAAAAAAGAAAAATGTATAAGATTTATTGCCTGAATTAAATAAGATACCAAAGCGATTGGCTTATGTAAAAGTAGAATACAAAGCTACTTAAGAATTAAAGATGCCAATTACACAAAAACATAAGTGTTTACATTATAAATAAATATATCAGGACAAATCACACAGATTGAGTTAGCCCCAAAGTAAGTTCGAGTCTTGTGTTATGGGATACTAACTCAACGATACTATATTTTATAACAAATACATATATAGATAAACATCCAAGGCCCGGGCCAATCAGAAAAATATAATTTTCCATCATGACCCGACCGGGGATCGAATTCGGGACCTCTCGGTTCAGTGGCAAGAACTTTACCACTGCGCCACCGGGGTCGTCAAAATCACATATTTAACTACGTATATATTACAACTTATATTTAGTACTAAAATCACATATTTAAATATTAAAACTGAGACCAATATGAGACCAATTCCCGTAACGTGCTAATTTCAGGGTTAATGATTGCTCATGCTCAAACGATATAATTTTTTTTTTGTTTATTGAACAAAAACATCATGAACTTAATTTCACTAATATACATAATGCATGAAATTTTTGCTCATAAATTCAATAGTACATTATTTTGCTGCATCCAGAATCCAGAATATCTAAGCAGCAGACGATATGTGGCCTAAATAGCACGTCACGTCACTCTGTTATTTATTTATTATATTACAATGCGGCAGAGTACTGAGCGATAAGCGATAGATAGATAGATATCATTTGATTCATATTGTTTATGCATGATTACGATTTTACAAAAAATGTATGTATCTAAAACTACCGAAAGGATATTCATACCGTTCTCAAAATACATAGTGTAATTCCTGACAGGTTTAAGTTAAGTGTATAATTAATTATAGTTTTACCCAAGAGAAGCTGGGACGGGCCGCTAGTAACAAAACATGTGTGTGTGTGTACATACAAAAGGCAAACATTTCATTGTAATGAATTGCCTTTTGTATGTACAAAACGAACACGTAACAGACAGTTAAATTATTGAATTTAAAATTAATAATACTGCTCATCAATTTCCTAATCGAAATGCATTTCGGTTAATTATACGTAGACTTTTCTATTTTATTTACTGCTGATCAACTTATTGAGGTGCAACCTTGACTCTGTCTACCTTGCACGAGATAAAGACGTGACCCTGTATCCGTAATTTCTGACCATACTCTCAAAATTAAACTTAAGCAAGTAGAGTTAAAAAATAAAATCAGTTGTACAAAGACATCACCGCCCAATCAAATGAATGTAATTTGGAAGCCAGAATCCTTACATCGTCGCTACTGATTGGGGACGAGATAACGATGTCTTCGTTGCCATGGTGACCGATATCTGCCCATCACTACTATTAAGTTTCAAAAAGACGAGGCAAAAGGAAAATTTGTAAGACGATTCATAGTGTTTACTGTTATTTATTTATTTCAGCTTTATTAACACAAATTATTTTATTTTATTGGCCACATACAAAGGGAAAACCCCAGTTTGAAATTCTAAGACTGATTCTTGAAGGCAAAATCCCTGGCAAAGGACCTCCTGGCCGCTCTCGACGAAAGTGGTTTGATAACATAAAGGATTGGACCGGAATTAGACACAACCAACTGAAAATAGCGGCCCAAAGCCGCGAGGGTTTCCGTATGCTGACCTCCAAACTTCAATACGAAGATTGGCACCCCTTGATGATGATGATTAACACAAAATACAATTTGTATACTTACAACAGGTGGACTTATCTAACAGTCAACCATGCTATTGCTACTGTATATCAACCTGTATTTTTACGGAACACCAATTTGAATAGCACTGGTTCCGTTTAGAGCACCGGTAAATATTTTTCAGGTGCTATTATGTTGTCCTCGAGTTTGGAGGAGGGAGGAGAAATTCTTGTACTCGAGGTGCTCATACCTCGAGTATAAGAATTTAAATATAATTTTTTATAGCTTGTATTTTGTGTCCCACTGCTGGGTATAGGCCCCTTTTGTCTTTCAAGGGTGTGAGAAATAATTATTAAAAATAAATAATTTATTTTACTTTTGTCTCCTTCGGATGGGCAGAAAACTCTTACGCGTTGCGCGCTGTGGTATTATTTTTACTCTGTACAAAAGAATAAGGTTCTATTTCAGAGGCGCGTGAGTAGGATCTTAAGTGAGTCCCCAGTTGAAGAAACAACGCGTGAATAAAATAGTAGATGGGGGTACTGTTTATAGTTACAGTCGGATGATAATGTTTTCTAACTGGATTGCTTTATTTTGTCAAAGAATTTACTCTAACTTCAATTATTGCTTCTATTGTTCAGAGGCTTCTCCTCCCGATTAGATATAATCATACATAAGGACAGATAGGCGCAGACGATTGATGATTATGACTGCCACAAAACATCCATGACTTACCCACCTACACACAGCTTCACACTGACTTTTCACACCACTGTTAAGAGGATGGTAAAAATTCACAATACCGTGTTTTGAGTGTTAAGATGGGCCACACCACCATGGCGTATCATACATGTCAAGATAAACGCCACATTGTGTTTCAATATTTGTTCACACAATACGATCTGCTCTTTAAGGATCTCTTAGTTATAAGGTTAACAACTTTTAGTGTAAAAATAATAAGATTTTGTCATAAAGCATTGTTATTCTTTCTTGTTTTGAAATTGAGGAACATTTTTTAGCATAGAAAGTCTGGGAGCTGAGATCTATAATGAGTTTCCTTCACCACTGGATAGTAAACTGCAAACAGCTAATTACGCTCAGACTCCTGCCGCAAACAGGTTTGCCGAGCTGGCAAATTGACGTACGACCCTGGATGCACGGGGGACTGCATAATGTGCATTTAAATCGTTTAAGTCAGCTAGTTCTATGTCAGCTATAAATGTGGCAGCGACGCGGCGCGATTTTTGATGTGCAATTTCCACCCTGGGAATATTTCTCACTCACGTTACCAGAAACACTATTCCCTTACTACTGGGAATAGTCCAGGAAAAGAACTTGTTCATTCCATCAATAAGCGCGATGTACCAATAAAATGTATATTAAATGTATGATGGGGTGTACACTTATACACAAAGTCGTATTGTCCCCGATTTAACTCTTACACGCACCGCGTTTAATGGCGTTGTGCAGCGTTTTCTCGCTCAGTTAAAAAGTTCAAGCAAGTCTGTGCCATTACAAAAGCTCAGCAATTCAAAACCGCAAAATGAAGTACGAAAATTTAAACAGTCGATGGTAGGTCAAATACTATTTTTAGGAAAATCTAAAAGTAAAGTAAAAGAAACTATAAGAGATATATATATACATTGAAATATTGACATTCTCCAGCGAGAATGGAATACGCAATATAATTGGTAAATACTATTGGTAACCTAACTAGCTAATAGGCTATTTAATCAGCCGTCTAGATTTACTGAAATGTTTGATATTGTGCTTTAATAAATAAACATGTGAAAACTTATACTCGCAAACGCAAAAAAATCTGCATTAAATAGTTATGATTTTGTTCACGAATTAGAGTAATTTATGTGAGGTGAGATATTTTAATAAAACGCTCTCTAGGTTGGGAAAATGTTATTTTTGAGAGAAAGATGAACATTTTCATGTCGCACGAGACGCGGGACAATTTTATCGTTATACAAAATAGTTTTGTGCATGCAGTTGAGGGTTTATATGGGTTTTTCACGGGCTTTTTAATTAGCCTTTTGATTTTTAAATTTAAAGTGGATTCATTTGTTTATTTACCCCTTTTTAAAGCCCCGGGCGCAGCTACTTATATAGTATATAACCCACAACATGCTTCGTCAAAATATATTTGTACTAGATGTTACCCGGAGCTTCGCTCCCGTGGGAATTTCGAGATAAAATATAGCCTATAACAATCTTGGATAATGTACCTTTCTCATGGTGAAATAATTTTTGAACATACAAACTCACAAACGCTTACCTCTTTATAATAATAGTATAGATTAATATGATTATTATTAAATGTTATTATTATTTACTAGCGTCTCGCTCCAGCTTCGCTCGGGTAAAACCAGAATAAAATGTAGACTATGTCAATCCTGAACATTTCGCCTATCATTGTGCCAAATTTCATCAAAATTGGCCCAGTAACTTTGGAGTTTATTCATTACAAACATTAACTACTCTTTATAAATACTCTTCATAATATTAGTAAAGATTAGATTATAATATATCTACCCGTAAAACACGAGACAACATCCCAGACGTGTTTGCCGGTTGGTTTGACGATTAACCGTGCTTAATTAAAACTTGAGGTTCATATTTTGCTGTAGATAAATTACCCAGCGGTATATTAACTATTACATAAAGTTTCGCCATTTTAATTGGTACCGAGAGAATATTTAAATTAAAGCAGTTTTTGCTTGAGATTTCGAAAACTGCTCTGAAATTAGAGCTGGTATAATAAGGACAGAATGGCGTTACAATAACATTTAAAACAAACGTATTTATTTAGACGTAGATTTCCATGATTTCTAAAGGCCATTTTAAGTGTCTCCATCGAAAAGCTATACGGACAAAAACGTGCTGTTACTGTTTCCTTCAGTTTTTGTCTTAAGTAACCTTTCGGTTCTTTACGCTCGAAGAGATATGTGACCGCTGTGACTACATCCGTGGTGTTGTGATTACCACTATTTGGAGGTCCTGGATTCGATTGCTTGCGCGGTCAAATATTTGTACCTGTGACACACATCACAAATATTTGTCTGCGGTTTCGGGTGTGTTGTGCCCGTTCCTGTGTTTGTTTCTATCGGACCCAAGATACAAGCTTAGTGTTTAGTGTTTGAGTCCTGTGCATTTATTTTATTTACTTATTTATGTACAATTTGAGAGAGAGCCATGGAGCGGGCCATTGTCGACATCAGATTGCAAGATCGCGTTCCAAATGCAACGAATGAAAGACGGAAGCTGGCTGTAGACTGATTTATTGAGCTTGACACTGACAGTTAATAACATCGTCATAAAAATACAGAAACAAGTGGCCAGTACATGCCACATTTCCCCCCTTTAATCCTTATACACTAATTGTAACAATTTACCTAACTTAACCTTACATTTCAACATCTCTTTTTAAATTTCGGTTGTAAGCTCGTAAATCTCGGGCAGACATATCTGGTGGTGGCAGAGATTTCGGAGATGCAATCGTCTCGACCTTAGCGGGTGCATTTTTGTCCGTTTCATTTGAAACTATTTCCTGATGAGGGCCATCGCATGCATCCTCAAAAACATCTCCAACGCCACCAGTTACACTAGTTGTCTTAGGTGTATCAACAGTTTCATTGCTATCGGGTACTATACTCGTACGAGAGAGTGAAAACCTATCACTTCTCTTAATCAACTGGTCCGCGTGTCTTCGCCAGCAGATCTCCTGTCCTAAATCAACCTTATAAGATAATGGCCCAGTTTGTTTAACTACAGTGCCCTCAGACCACTTTTCCCCCCGAGCGGTGTAATCGCGAGCTAAAACACGGTCACCGATAGCGAAGCCACGCGGCGTACCCCTAGCTGCGCGTTCTTGACGCTCCTGGTTGTTACGCACTATGTCCGCCACGCAGGGCCGTAGTGCGTCCAACCGACCACGCAAACGCCTTCCTATCAAAGCTACTGCGGGTGACACACCGGTTGTGCTATGTTCACAATTTCTATATTGAAACAAAAATCTGCTCAACGCAGTATATACGTCTTCGTTCTCATGCAAAGCCCGTTTGATAGCCTTTTTAATTGTCTTAACGGCATTTTCCGCAGCACCATTGCCCTGTGGTCTGTATGGTGCTGAAGTTACATGCTTAATACAATTACTTTGACAGTAGCTTTTAAAATCATATGAAAAGAACGGAGGGCCATTATCGGTTACGAGTTGGGACGGCAAACCGAATCGAGCAAAGATATTTCTAAAAACAGATATGGTACTCTTAGAGTCAGTATTTTGCATTGGTATTGCTTCAATCCATTTAGAGTAGGCATCCACTATGATCAAATAGCGTTTACCACCACAATCCGCGAAGTCTGCATGCAACCGATACCACGGATTTGTGTGGAAACTCCCACGGATGTAGTGGAGAGTGCGGTGGTGCGTCACGTACCACCCTGCAAGCGTCACAAGTACGGCATAATTCTTCTAAGTCTCGATCAAGACTCGGCCAATAAATGTAACCACGAGATAGAACTTTCATTTTATTAACCCCCAAATGACCTTCATGAATTTCTTCTAGAACTCGTTTTCTGAGACTTGCGGGAATTACAACCCTATATTTATAAATTATACACCCTAATTCTGTGACTAGGTCCAATTTTCTCATAAAAAAACGGTTTTTCATCGTCCGACCTAAGACGACGTCTACATTTATATAACCGAGCGATTCGATTTGAGAGCCAGAGTATGCACGTAAAATCAAATTATCTGTTATAATCGACTTATTTGAAAATAGGTTCCTGTACATTTTCTCACTTATTGCGGATATTCTGCTACCAGTGTCTATTTCGCATTCAATATTGTTACCATCAATCATAACATTAATAAAGTACGGTTTATTACCTTGAGTCGCCACCTCGATATCGAACATGCCATCCGATCCACCGTCATCACTCACGTAATTATACCCACTCACTCGCGATCTATACTCGTGCACTTGTTTGCACATGACCTTTAAATGGCCACGCTGGTTGCACTCATCACAATTATATTGCGTATAACGACACCGATCTGCACGATGCGCCTTGCCGCAACGCCAGCAAGCCGCGGCCGCCGGCGCCGCGCGCGCCGTGCCGGCCGCCTGCGGGTCCGCGCCGACGACGCCGCTGCCACGCCCTGCGCCTCGACCCCGCTGCCCCCGTGCTATTCCTCGTCCCCCGCGAGTATAATGGAGACCATCCCCCGCGTCGACGCTGCTCGACCCCGGGTTTACACTCTCCCTGGTACCACTGACTTCCGCGTGCTTCTCCGCGGCCTCCAGAGCCAAAGCCAGCTCCACAGCTTCCTTGTACTTGATATGCTTTTCCGCAAAAATTCTGGATCGCATGGCATCATTGATCAATCCAGACACAAACTGATCCCTCAGATTTTCCTCTAACGTCGAACACGAATTGCATTTACCAAAATTACAAGTCGCGGCAAGATGCTTTAAAGCCTGCAAATACTCCATCATGGATTCTCCGGTTCGTTGTCTTCGTAGTCTAAATACGTGACGTTCCGCAATTTCAGATCTTTGAGGTTCTAAATGCTCTTTAATCAAGGCTACTAAATCATCATATGATTTATTTTCTGGTAACTCCGGTGAACACAGATCACACATTAAAGCATATGTTGATTCGCCAACAACCGTAATTAATAAAGGCACTTTTAACTCATTCTTCACTTCATTTAACAAAATATACTGATTTACGCGACGTATGTATGCCGGCCATTGTTGCGAATTCGCATTAAACGCCTCTAATTTACCGATCGGCATAGTATTTAAGGATTAACACAAAAACAAATAATAATTTCAACCGGCTGCGCCAATGCAACGAATGAAAGACGGAAGCTGGCTGTAGACTGATTTATTGAGCTTGACACTGACAGTTAATAACATCGTCATAAAAATACAGAAACAAGTGGCCAGTACATGCCACACCAAACACCGTGATCCGACAGCGTACTAAAGTACGGGATGTGGGAGACGCGGTCGGTCATGAACCGGGCAGGATACCTGGCACGTCGGCGTGATGACAGGTGGAGTAAAGTGCTGACTGAATGGTGGCCTAGGGCCGGCGAGAGAGGTGTCGGGCGACCTGCGATGAGATGTGCGGACGATATAATAAAAGTAGCAGGTTGTACATGGATGAGAGAGGCACAGGACAGAGGAGGGTGGCGTACGCGAAGAGAGGACTATTATGCTCAGCAGAGGCTGAAATGATGATTTATGTATATCTGCCGATGTACTCGGCGATGTCAGGCCGACAGCGACGTTCGTTTGTTTTGTTCGCGGGATTAATCGGCGATAGTATATACTAGTATCTGGCTAATACTAGATGACAAAGCAATAAGCCAGCGACCTTAAATATTGGACAGTGCAAACAAAACAGCACTATACCGCTCAGCATTCGGAACGGACCGCCTCGACAATAGCGTTTCAATTGGCGCCGGCTGCCGACAGGTGGCGACGTCGTCGTCGCGGATCACATCGGCTAAGGAAATTCAGACGCCAGGGCGTGAAGTTATGATTTTTTAAATAATTGGCACAAAATAATAAAAATCAAGTACATAGAATGGCGGCAAGCGTGACGACAATCGTAAAAAAATATCCCATAATTAACTCGATTAAAACATCATTCAGAAAAAGTAAACGAGATAAAAATCGGCTCCTCTTGGAAACTACGATATAACAGACATAGTCACAGCCTCTTAAAACTTAAAACACCCTTCTATTAGGGGATTAGAATAGTATCTTCCGCGGCGCCTTAACTTTTTATAAGTTATAGGGCGGAAGTTCGATCCTAGCGGGCGCATGTAAATTGTCTCATTGTCTCCCGCTTGTTGGGAACACTGTTTACAATAACAATGGACCTAACCGCTGTTTAACTTCCAATTTTGGGGATGACTCGCTGTTTACTTACCACGATCGAGTTTAGCTGTTATCGACTTGTGTTATGAACTATTATTGAGTGTAAGTTTTTGGGGGAATATTATCTATTTATCTTGGAAACAATTGCGATAATGGCCTGAGACTCAGCTCGGTATGATCCCAGTGAATTTATTGTAAAGTTATGTCAACTAACTCTTATTGTATGGTACTCTAGTACGTCGACAAGTCTCTGATCTACGGCGTGTGATCTATTAGGTCAAGTACTTCTTTCATGATTTACTTTTTTCGCGTTGGTACAAATTTTAGCTGTCTGCAACACCATCCATTAGTTTGCGTCGGATTGCGTGTTTTATTGGGAATAATCTAGAATAACATATTATTATATAATAATATTATATTACATAAATTAGTTACATACGTAGATATGTGTAGGTTACATGTAAAGATACACTCGCTTTGCACATTGCTCACCCACGTTATCATAGAGGTAATGGTAGACAATGCTCAGCAATAAGTTACCTATAATAGGATTAACTTCTTAATGCTCTGAAACTATGTGGAATAAATATAAATAAATATTAAGATCAAAACTATCTCTGGTCTAAAACATCTATTTTTTATTAAGTAACCAGAAAGCACGAAGCTCAAAATATGGCCAACTTGAGCTGTTGTATTGACGACAAGAGTAATGACGGAAAATCTTATTAATGCCCTGTATGAACATTTAAATAATCTAGATTTACATCTTAATAGTTATGAAATTTAAATTAATATTTCAAAAGCAAAGTTACATTTACGCTAGACGACATTGCAACAAGAAACTACGTGACGAAATTCCAACATATTCCCACAACATTCTAGAATATTCCCCGAGACAGATTTGACACGATTAACATCACCGTGTAAAATTGTGTTATTTTTTTAAGTCACGTCGAAATTTTGGTAAATTTTTTGGCTAATCATCGCACATTGCTTATTTATTACTGACTAGACTTTGCCCGCGGCTTTGCCCGTGTGAATTGCACTGCGAAAACGGAACAGACACGATTTTCATACAAACATTCACTCCCCAATTCCCCATTACAGTAATTTGGGAGTTGATTTTTGAAGAAAAAATGTAGTTTATGTTAAGCGGGGGTCTTTTACTACATGCATACCAAATATTATCTAGCGGAACCATGACAGCAGAACAGACAGATACGATAGACTTTCGCATTTATTAGTATGGAAGTATGGATATGGTTTTCATTAAATTCAATGTGAATAGATAAGATTTAAGGCCTTTTTCACCGAACGAAATTTTTGAACCGAACAGATTTGGATGATCTTTAATTTTGAGTCTGGAGCAGCGTATATCCCGAAATTTTCAAAGAGAAAAAGTTGTTTAAAATTGCTCTCTGTTTCGGTACCACTTTCTGCTGTGACACCGGAAGCCCAGAATAAAAAAAAGTAATAAATTTAATAATTAAATTAATTTAAAAAATTAATAATTATTTTTTTCAGTTTCGACTGTAATTTACTTTTCTATTTAGCCTCTTTGAATTAAATGCTTTTGTTTCAGACTTGAAAGCTGTCAACAGCTGTCAAGCCTGCAGCATTCCAACGACTTTTTATCCCTCATTCGAAGAAGTATAGTGTTTATATTCTAGGGCGCGAACCACACGCACCAACTCCGGCTTACTATCGTTTATAAAGTACTAAAATTGGGGTAATTAAAGCTACTAAGAACGTTATGAAAGTTTGTAATAATCTCGGACGAGGCAGAAGATGGGTTTACCTTTTGTTAAAGTTTATTAGTGTTGTGCAGTGTTGTTGCATCGAAAGAAAACTCGTAAATAACAATTTTACTGCGCTCTCAGTGTTTTCGAGATAAGTGCTGTGGAGTTGTGAACTTTATATTTACGGTGTGTGGCCACATCCAATATGAAGACTATGGAGTCTTCATATTGGATGTGGTCACATCTCATACATAGGAGAACATGGATTCTCCCGTAAGATTCACCGTAAAAATATGGATTCATGAACACCGTAAATACCTGGTGGTATTTACGGTGTGTGGCCACATCTCATACATATGAGAACATGGATTCTCCCGTAAGATTCACCGTAAGAAAATGGATTCATGAACACCGTAAATACCTGGTGGTATTTACGGTGTGTGGCCACATCTCATACATATGAGAACATGGATTCTCCCGTAAGATTCACCGTAAGAATATGGATTCATGAACACCGTAAATACCTGGTGGTATTTACGGTGTGTGGCCACATCTCATATATATGAGAACATGGATTCTCCCGTAAGATTCACCGTAAGAATATGAATTCTCCCTGGATGTTGTGCAGCTAACGGACATCTTGGCTGCTGATAAATAACAAAGGCTCCTGGATCATCATATGTAGGGTTTCGTATCTTAAAAACAAAACACTGAACTTTATAGGATCACTTTGTTGTCTGTATGTCAAGATCGAAAACCAACAATACATTACTCTTTTTCTTCTATATTCAATACTAGCTACCCGTCCCGGGTCGCTCACGTAAAACCTAACCGTAATAATAAAAAATGTTACTCCTAAAGATTTCGTCTATCTCTGTGCCAAATATCATCAAGATCGGCCCAGTAGTTTTTGAGTTTATGTATTACAAAAATAAAAAACACATATTTTTAATAACAATAATATACAATAAGAAATGGAACTTTATTTAACCCATTTTTATGTGGGCCATTATTCATAAGTGCTACTGGGTTAAATTAAATTGTATTCTGAAAAAAAATATTTTACAATATTTATATAATTGACAATTACAACGGGCGGCTCGACGAAGTAGACTGCAGTACATTCACTAAAAAATAAATCAGGTCACATAACCATCACACCAATATATTCACCACAATAATATGCATCTAATAATATGCAATCACGACGGGTGACCAATGGATAACATTAACATAGCATGTCAGATCACAACGACACGATATTGTAGGTATTGTCTGATTGTGTTATAAACGCACGGAATGCATTAAAATGTACAAAGCTGCAATTTGCACTGTAATTGCACAAGATAGTAGATTATTATCATGCGATGGGGGGAGCGCGGAGGTGCAGTTAAGTTTTTAAGTGTTATGTCAGATATTCGAGGCGTGTGGTCCCGCCCTAGAATAGAACCATTACATATCCCATGGTACATGGTATGTCGTACGCGGCGACTAAGGGAGCTGATAGGCAACAATGGCATTCCCAAATAGGATTGACGTCAAACACGTGGCCGCTTTTAACTCAGGTTTAGTTCACTGAACTCGGGCTTCGTGATGTTACAGCCCCAAATGCAACCAGAAATACGCGAGGTTGATAGCGTGATTGTGGCAAATCGACGTACCTTGGTGATTATACTTTGTGTTGATACACAGCTCACATGAAAATCTACAAATGCACCTCGATTCCGTCTGAGTTCGCCCATGAGTGAGTGGTAGCAACAGTATTGTATACGTTTAACTCATTATGTCGACAAATAGATGTTTTCAATCAAATATAGCACTGTTTTATGAAGTTCGCGATTCCATTGCACAAAAACTGCTGAAACTTTGCATGTCAAATGCAAAAGCAATCTTCACAAACCTTATACCTAAGTACAGACCTTACCGTACAGTCAAATAAAAATACCACAAAAAACGAGATACTCAATAGACAGAAAAAAAATGTAATTTTAAATTAATAAATAAGTTGCGAGTCTTTGCAAAGTATTCGAGATTTAATTTGCGAAGCCGATCAAAGGATACCCAAACCAAATTAAAAAGCCGGGTACAAGTTGTGTAATATAGAAAGCTACAAAGTTTGTTGTCGTTGTGTTTGTTGTTATTTTTAGTCTCGTCAAAGGCCTTGAAATGGCTGACTTGTCAGAAATTTGAGTTTTGGACTGAAGAATTGAGCCGTGAAATGTAATATTTAAAAAACACCCTTCCCTTTTATTCATAAAAAGTTAAAGCTTAAACTATTGTTAACCTAACAATGGCAAACATTATATAAGTGCGGTGCGATAGTGAGAAAACCAATAGTATTACTTTTTTATATATAACAAAGAAAGGTCTTTGACATACTAACAAATATGGTATTTTCATTTGTACTTAAAGAGTCCCAATGCTCTCATAAAAATCACAAATTTCTCATAGAATTCCATTATAACACTGACGTCGCTAGGGAAATTTTATGACTCAGCTCTTTATATACCGATTGTAATCGTTTCGATAAATAAATATAAACATCCGAAGGCAATAACTCTGATTCCACAGGATAGCAGCAGGAACTGAATCGAGCAGGCTCTATTGACTGAGCCCAAACATCCGTCTGTATGGGTCCAATTCAGCGCGTTTGTTCGGCAATTTCCCGGACACGCAACGAATAAATGTACAAACGAAGGGAAAACTACAAGTTTGGTAGAATTTGGTAGAAAAAACAATAGGAATAAACAAATAATAACGTTATTTTTGGGAGCGTTGCACTTTGTTAACCTTTAACCTGCGCACAATTTCGCAAAGTTCACAAATTTACGTAATAACCAAATAACCGTTAGGATTAGATATGAAGAGTAAAGAGAGTGATGCTATGATGTACAGATGTTAAGTGTGTGGCGTGTGGTTCCCGCCTGACAACAGGACCACTGCATATTCTACCTATACCCAGCAAGGGCTGCTGATGATGTCGATATTCTCCCGTAGATGTCACACGATGTGTATAAAACATCCACATCTGATAGTCGACAACAATATTTTTGAAAGACGATTGACGTTATGCCGGCTCTAGGTCGTAAAATCACAGCAGAATCTTAAAAATTAAAATTTCTGCACGGGCTTCGGGCGCAAATGCAACTTGACGTAGGCGAGTCATTATAATATTTTTATGAACTTACGTTGTACACAAGTAGGTCGATGTCATTAGGTTCAATTTCATTTAACGTACCTGTAAACAATATAACATTTCAATTAGTATGGTAATTATAAGCGAAATTAATTGGAATTTAGTATCACTATATGGACACTCAATATATGGATCAGCGAGAACAGATTACCATAATGTCAAAATTAATAAATAAAGCCCTACTTCAATATATGTCTATATCGCGCTTGTGTACACCTTAAAAGTGGCGCTTACAAAAATCGCACCTATTTTATATATTAAGACATAAATTACTCAGCTACAGCATTACGAGATAATTTAGGTTTTACTTTATATATAGCGCCATCTATCAGAGAGCGATGGGATTAAAGATGACAATTTGACGCCGTTGTTATGTCAGCTCCACACTGTCGCGGAACTCAGCTCGAGAATAGCTGGCGAATACTCCACGGACAAGAGCATAGCTCTTAAATAAAAATTTAAACAATAGATTCAATCCCCTGTATTCTTTTATCATATCAAAATTAAATATTGAATACTCTCGTATACATATTCGTGTAGTTATTAGAGATAACAGAACATTAAGTTTTATGGGCGATTCGGCCGATTGGCGTAACATGCCACGAGCCCACCACTCATACCCCGGGTCCCGGTGTTCCCGCCTATAGCCCTCGTAAAATAAGGGTAATAAATAATACCTTTGATAATTTTGAAATTGGAAGTAAAGGTGTGTCGATATTGGACTGTCTGCAATATAAAAATGAATGTTTTACATCATCATTACATACATATGTTTTGACATACAAACTCGATTAACCAATCAATTCTCGCAAGGCCCGATCTGACGCGATCCTCCTGTTGTTCAATTGTTTTTATTATCTCGGGGATCGAAGGGTTGAAAGTTTTATATCATCGGCATGTAATAGTGATATTGCTATGTCAATCCGATTTACACATGGGAGGAGCAAACAAGGAGTATTGTGCCGGGCCATATCTTGTGTAGGATTATTGTTCATTGCATAGAAGCGAAAATTCACTTATTTGTTTAGTTCTGTGTATTTATGATGAAAATCCAAATCTCATTAGTGTTGTACAATGAAACTCAAACCGCTCAGAATTCTAACAAAAGAAACAAATAGCATTTCCCCACAGTTCACATTTAATTCGCTCCATTCCCCAGTCGTGGTATTGTAGTGCGCTGTTCTTTTATCTGATTGTCTGAAAATCTGCTTAAATCACAACTAGATTATGGCTGTAGTTAAAATAAATAAGTATTATAAATAACGAATAAAATATATCGTTTAAAATTTTCATGATCATAGCCGGGGAAACATGTAGGATTAAGTTTTCTTTTAACGTCACATTGTATAAATAATGGGGACTCATCTTTTTGTAAATAGCTTTTATCTTTGTCATATTTTTATAATATTAGTTGGAGGATACTCGTACCCTCTAATGCATTTAACTTATACAAATTAAATGCATTCTAGAAACCCAAATTTACTAACTACAGTATAAATTGAATGGTATAAACGTATTGCTGCTAAACAACATTATCAACCTGAGTACCGTCAAAAAAAAATCGGAGTAATAATATAAAACTAAACAATATTAACAAAAAGGAGTTCGTTTCAAAATCTACCGTGATCCTGATAAAACATTTCTCAGATAGGCACACTCTCCAGCTAACTTTTAACATCACGATCCATACCAAAACTTAGGAGGAAATCGTATCTATCGAGTTGGGAACACTCTAAATTCCTTCCACTTCGCGCGTCGGCGATGGCTTTCATTTAATTCCTGGTCTTTGATGTCTAATTTATAGGTGGTCCCCGACAACACGACTCCACGTTCCCTTTTAAGCAAATGGACTCTCAGCCGAGCGGAATAATTCCAGAATTCAAATTCAAAATAATAAGTGCAGAATAAAAGGTTTTATATGTTTTGGATAAATTTTAAATTTGTAACTATACAAAACGGAACACGGTCAGATTGTAATTAGTTTTGAATTTTACTCCAACATAGTGTTGGCTGAAAACGTAATAAACAAGGCTGACATGGTTTAAATATATGTAGAAAATATACTTGGTATCAGTGCGCTGTGTGTATTCCAAGATAAATTATGCTATGGGCTATTTTAGATCACTCAGCTCGTGTGCTAAATTTCATCAAAATATTTTTGGCAGATTTTGCAAGAGACATCAAATATCCATGCAAGCTTTCGTGTTCATGACTTATGTAGGTAGTAAGTTAGTAGGAATGGCGGTCAAGTAATTATGTCGGCACCAGTTAATTATTTAGCGTCTCGTCTGACCTTTCGTGTGCGGTTAGATCATACCAGATTTCCACAAAGCCGGGAGTACCAGGGCCGAGCACCTAACTGCCGGAATTACACCCGAACTGTAACGAATATGACGGCGGCTTTAGAGAAACTAGACCTGGCTTTTGGAATTACCGGTCGACTGCGGTTACACCAGGCACAACAGAACAATACAGTATTTTAGAACTCTAGAAGCGCAAATATATTTTGTGATTTTAAAACTAAGTATTTGCATATTATTTGCATAAGATATATGCTGAAAAAAACTACATCGCTGCCGCCGCCGTCGCAAGTACCTACTAAGACAATACTTTCTGCATTTAACGTCAATAGATGGCGCTAGCTGTAATTTAAAACGCGATAACCTTTTCCAAGTTTCATCTAATGTTGCCACCTTACCTGCATAAACTGGCGCACGCAGTCGGCTCCATGTTCCCGGAGGAAGGTCTGCAGAGTGCGGATCCCGAGCGGAGACAGTCGGTAGCCGTTCCCGTTCACTCCCGCAGTGAAGAACACGCCGGCGGGGCCCTCACCCATTGTCACGTCACATTTTTAAGCCAATCACATGGCATTTAAAAGTAACAGATGGCGCTAGTAGTATTTTAGAACGCGATAACAAAATCTGTTCACACCTGATCCCACGTCACTTTTTAAAGCCAATATCCTCGCGAGCGGAGGCGGTAAACCCTGCTTTTACGGTCTATAACTTGTCATGTTTAATTTAAGTTTAGTATGTTCAATTAGTATAGTATGTTCTGTTCGTTCATTGTTAAGAACTAATTAAATTAATTGAACTGAGAATTTTCAAGCACATGTAATTACTGAATTTATTAGCTAATTCAGTAATTACATGTGCTTAGTAATTACAGAGAAAACTACTACAACTAAAATAAGCAAGGCATTTAGAAAATTAACGTGGCCATTTCATACTACAAATGAAAATATTAACTAAACTGCGCCTCGGGTTTACGCTTACATTAGGGATAATAATAATCCGAAATAGGTATACTATTTCAGATTTCATTCGACATACGTGGAAAATTTTATCTAAATCCGTTTTTTAGAATGTAGTTGAAGAAGTGAAAGATCAACTCAGAGTATATTTTTAGGGTTCAGTAGCCAAAGGGTAAAACGGGGCCCTATTACTAAGACGCCGCTGTCCGCTCGTCTGTCACCGGGTTGTCTATCATGAACCGTTATAGTCAGACAGATAAATTTTACACAGGTGATGTATATATGTTGCCGTCATAACAACAAATACTAAAACACATAAGAAAACAAATCAGTCTCCCATACAATATTATTTCCCCGTTTTTATAAATAATAGTACGGTTCAGAGTTCGCTTTAAAGATTTATAAAAAAGGCACGCTTGAAAGTCTAAAAAGTTCATTTTCTGTACCCTCAAATCCCTCAAGGTCGTCACCAACAGAATCTTTTAACTTGGGAACACAGAATCGGGAGAATATTGCGATGTCTATTGAGCCGAAGGTATCGACGAAAAGATTTGCGGATATCGCCGCTCAACACCCGACAACGACGCCGGATTTGAATGACTCAAAGGAATACAGATCTTACAGATTTGTTGGATAATATATATAATAATATATAGTGACAAATGATAAATGTTATAAATGCAAAGATATCATTTTCGTCGTAGTATGGCCTTTGCCCGAGTATCGCCCGGGTGAACTTAGCAATTATTACTGGAATGAAAGCCAGCCAGTCCATCTCTGCACTTCTATATAAATATGAATGTAAGTAAACGTAAGTACAGAAGCAATCAAATGAAATTGTGTGACGTGCCTTCATGCAGAACTTTCTGGTCAGATTATAATCAGCACTCGGATCACAATCATAACCTGTTTTGATATACCTTTTGACTATGTACATTATGTACTTTTATATATTATTAGAAAAAAAAAACATTGTAAGAAACAATAATGGTAAGCCGATCTGGCATGATAGGGACCAACACTGTTCAAATGAGTTTCTTTCGGCATTTCTTCTCAGCAGTGGTCGTTCCGAAATGCCAGTAGTTTGTAGCTTGTGAGAAATAACTATAAAGATTGACGAGAAAAAGTGCCTGTGAAGATCTAATTTCTGAATAAATGATTTGAATTTGAATTTAATGAAAATCAAATGAAGAAGACAGTCCACATTTCCATATTAAAGCTACAGATAAACCATATATATCTAGATTTCTCCTCATTAAAATCCTTTCAAATCAATTTATTAGTTTTCGTTGTTATTTAAGGATATTTTTATGTTATATATCTGCAGTTAATAACGTCATTGATCCTCATTGCTGCGAGAAATGTAATTTTATTTTGTTCGGAAAACATACAGGCAAAACAACTTATTATAAAACTATTTATATTCTAAGGACCATTAACATGTTCTCGACGAAATCGATTACAAACGAGAGTACTTACGCCATTCATTTATGTTATTATAGCTCTCAAACAACAATTCATCGAAATAAGTTCAATTGAAGACTAAAATCAAGCATTCAAATGATTTGAGTTCCAATTATAAATTTTATTCAGAATGGAAACTGTATAAAATTGGAATCCTATTAAACCAGAGTCGACAAATCATTCACGGATGAATAATTCAATAGCAAAACCTACTGCATTTATGGAATTGAATTGTTTTTTTGTTTGTTTTTTGAATAAATTAATTTGGCAACCAAACGAAAAAGTTAGTTGCTATTATTATAAGATACTATTTGTTTACACTTTTTTCTGAGACTTAATTTGGCATCACGCCCACACTAATCGTCCAACCAACACTTCAAAACATTGTCAAGTATCAAGTGACGTAAATCACCGTATACAAATCACTTTTCAACATCAATTCATCATGTCATATTCGTAGCGCGTAGTCGCGATTTCGTAGCACCTCGTAGCGACTCGTAGCGCTCGAGCGACGCGGTTGGCTTGCCCGTAGCCACTGCTACGAGCCGGGCTACGTACGACGCGTAGCACTGCGACGGTCGGTCAAATGTGACGTAATTCTAGAAGGTATAAAGTTTTTTGCCTCAAATCCGAGCCGATTGGGCTAGGCTAGGGTAATCTTTTCAGGCTGCTTTTATTAGGGTTGTAAAAATAGCCGGAGAACAAGTGACAAAGTAAGCTAATTTGAACGAGACAAGTTATCTTAAACATATTAATAAATATATAAATATAATATAAATATAATAAATATAAATTCAGGACAAATCACACAGATTGAGTAAGCCCCAAAGTAAGTTCGAGACTTGTGTTATGGGATAACTCAACG
Source organism: Plodia interpunctella (assembly GCF_027563975.2). Taxonomy (NCBI): domain Eukaryota; kingdom Metazoa; phylum Arthropoda; class Insecta; order Lepidoptera; family Pyralidae; genus Plodia; species Plodia interpunctella. The sequence goes on from NC_071301.1 coordinate 746,505, forward strand.
ATACTATATTTTATAACAAATACATATATAGATAAACATCCAAGACCCGGGCCAATCAGAAAAAGATCATTTTTCCATCATGACCCGACCGGGGATCGAACCCAGGACCTCTCGGTTTAGTGGCAAGAACTTTACCACTGCGCCGCCGAGGTCGTCAAATATTATAAGAGCCTTTGATAAATTCTACATGTTAATTACACCGGAGTGTTTTTTGACAATTGAATAATTTTAAAAAATACACTAACATTTATTTCTGCTGTTTCAAAGAAAATATAGTTTGAAACCCGAGAATCTCAGCCGAGAACAGTATATTAAATGTGTCGCCAGCACACATCCCGGAGCGCTTTGAAAACATTGTTTTACCAGTTATATACTTACCTAACCAGTTTTTTAAAATATTTTTTATAATTGTGTGAATACTATTTAAAAAATAATAGATTTTCTAAAGCTCTAGGAAGGACGATAAATAAAAAGCTCATTATCATTTTGCAGTAAGCTCCCGGCCGTATATCGCCTTAATCCGGGTATGTGCCTTCTGCATGAATAAAATCTTTTAGCTTATTAGCTAAATGGATTCTCTATGGGCTAACTTATAAATCTATACAAGTATGTTCGTTGTGTTGAGGGAAAGAACTTATAAGATATAGTATTTTCTTACCTTGACATTTAAATATGAGGACGTTTTGATACAGTGGTAATCTTGATACAGTGACTTCATGCGAATGCTAACGAATTGTATCCACGGTGGCACAACACATTTCCCAAAATTCCCTCTTACAGTTTTCTCCGAGATCAGCACTTTCTTTTAGAGCACTCAAAAATACGATAAATTTCAAAGATTTATCTGGCTTTCAAAATATTAAAATCTCAAAGACGAGGCCGTTATGTTTCCACTCGAGCGACCGGATTATGAAATATTATTCAAGATGTAATTATCTCATTTGTATCATCACTCATCTAAGCTAATCAGTCTGTCCCCGAGCTGAATGAATGCTCCAATTTATTTTTTTTACTGAATTTCGTTTTCTTGTTAAACGGCCATTAAAATGCCATTGACTAGCGAGTTTGTCTTACAGATAGATATAACTCTTTATTGCACCATTTACAAATGAGTTAAACGAGCACAAGGATTATTTTTTATTTAACTAGGTTTTGCCCACGGCTTCATATGCCTAATTTTATTTTGGCTTGGAAGAAAATAATATTTTTATGCATCAATTAAATAACATTTCACCACCATTTTATTCCGTACAGACAAAAATCCCAATTTTATTTATTGATATGGACAAAGTAACTGAAGCTCCTTACCGTGTTATCTCTCAATAGGCAGTAAATATAAAGAAGATGGTGACCTATTCCATAATATGATAACGTTATCAATGGTGCCGCGAGCACAATATGCGCGATACTAAAACTGCAAAGAAAAACAAAACTATGTAAAAATTCTGGAGATTGTATTTGGTTTTACATATTACAGGATATGATAATGAATGTTGAACTAAAATTTTTACTAAAGTAACAAATAAATTTAGCTGACCAAGGATGGAGAGACAAATGGATAAAGAATTTTATGACAAAACGGCACAACAACATTCATTATGGGCTTGTTAGAACCCCGTCCTGAATAGTCGATTCTGAGGCCAAAAACAAACTTTCTACAATTATTATTATTAAGATCATACGTGTAATTTTGTTTAGTACTTTAGAATAGCAACCTCAGCGTGAAAAATCTCAGTATTTAAAAGTTTCAGCATAAATCTTAGACCAAACTTGGCTGAAACTACTTTAAACCAACAGTTAATTAGAAAATATAGTAAATTTACGCTGTGGAATTAAAAAGATTAATAGGATTGATATTAAAAGAAAACCGGATGAAAATGAGCGCTTGCGGACTATAGACAAAAAATTAACAGTTTTAGTACAAATTAAATAAAAGCTTGGAAATATAATAAAATACTCATTTATCTCAATTAAAAAGTAGTATTGAATCACAATGTAACTTTCAAAGGGACTGTATGTAACATCATAACCATACACCGTGGCCTCTTATCTCCGTGGGACGAGCTTAACGAAACCTTTTTACTACTTTATGAGCTTCCACTTATTTCCTGAGCAAAGGTCAGGCGTGACTGAAAGTTCCTTTCATCCATCATTATATGTAGAAAATGGATATAGTGTTCTTTTCTCTCATGTGCTGTCCAGTAATGCCTTAGAATAGGGCTTGATGTAGTCATATCTAAAGATAAATGGATCATTAGAAGACAGACCAACTGTTTTTCTATAAATATAATGTTTGAAATGAAATATATCTAACAACAAGATTGCTAGATCGCTTCTAATTTATTAAGCAACCAGTTGTAGACCGCGCCTCCGCCCGCGGTATACCGCAGTTTACTTTATAAATTAGACTATATCACTCTCCATAGCTCTCCAACTATCACCTCAATCTGATACATCAATTTCACGTGAAAGAAGACATTTAAAATATTAGTATGAATGGATATTCCGCTGGAATCCCACTACAAACACAGGCAATCAATCAATTTCAGAACCTGAATCATGTAAATGGAGAATTTTCTATTTTAGTCTGTTGCTTGCCATTAAGGTTTATTAATAAATGAATTAAAAGCCAAGGCAGATGTCGTGTCGTACACATAACAGATTAAATACAGACAAAAGACCCTTAATTTCTGGAACGTATTTTTATGTCAAACGTTTCTCAACGAAATACAGACCAACAATGGCGTCCTTATGGTGACTTTATTCGCGATAAATTTATTCATCCCAACTACATTTTTCGCTGTTGGAGAAGTAGTGAGAAACTTTGTAACAATTTTCTGAGAATATAAAACACTTTTAGTTTACTTTTCGCCAACATAAACATGGCTGATGCGAAGACATTTTTTAAGTTTAATGGGGTAGTTTCTGTTAGCTAAAATAATATATTAACTAAATATAAAATTATCCTTAGAGTGCTTAAGTTTCACTCAATCTCTCTCAACCTTGCGTCTTCCCAGTGTCATTACCGGCTGTGACGGCCCGAAGCCTTGGGTTTGAAATAATTTGAGTTTTTTTTTTGGAACTTATAACATATTAAATAATGTACGATCGTCCACTTAGCTAAAATATACTTCTAAGACCCAATTTGTTATAAAAAGACTGCGGCGAAGTTTATTGCGCCGCCGCTTCCTCAACTTACATGGAAGTCTGCAATACACTTAGTTTTTAGTTAATTTTTGTCATCAATACGTCATTAATCATCCTAAGTCTAATATTAGTATCTAGTCTGTTTAAGTTTACTTGTCACTAGATGCCGGTAGGTAGTCGTAAAAGTCATGTCAGGTGACTTTAGGCTACTTGAATAAAATCTGATATAAGTGTTAGCAATAACACACTAGAAAAGAAAGAAGACTTGACACTTATTCTAACTAAATAATCTAATCCAGTCTCGCGCTTGGCTTGTTTAATTTCACTTAACGCTCGAATTTGTACTATTTCTCATGTTGCGCGCGACACGAAAACGTCTCCAAGGTGTGCCGACATATCCTGATATAAATTGCACAACACACTCTTTTAACAGTTCTGAAGGCTCATAATTCTACTATTACAACTAAAGTAATAAATCAAAAGTGAAGATACAATTAACACATAGAAAAACAAATTATAAACAACTAGCTGTTGCCTGTGGCACTCTCCAGCTTTCCAACTAACACACACACCAAAATCACCTCAGTTTTGATGTGAGAGACTGATAAACACACACATAGATAATAAACAAAAAAGATTTTATTTTTTGATGGATCCTGTTTGAAATGACACATTATGAGATCGAGACATCGCCATGAAAAATAAAAATTTCGTAATATCTCTGGTATGCATGACAGTATATAATATCGCCTAGGCCTGCCAGGGGGCAAACCCAAAAAGCACAGATTTGATGCGTGACAAAGACGACTTCGGTGGCGAAGTGGTAAAGTGCTTGCCTCTGAACCGAGAGGTCTCGGTCATGATGGAAAATGATCTTTTGCTGATTGGCCCGGGTCTTGAATGTTTATCTATATATGTATTTGTTATAAAATATAGTATCGTTGAGTTAGTATCCCATGACACAAGTCTCGAACTTACTTTGGGGCCAGCTCAATCTGTGTGATTTGTCCTAATATAATTATTTATTTAATGATCAGTTGTCAGATCATTAAAGGCATGCCGACGACCGTGCCCAGTGGAGGAAAAGTACGTGAGCGACTTCGATGATCTCTGACAGCTAAAAAAACTAGGAAAACGCTCACATGAGAGAAAGAGAGAGAGAGAGAGAGAGACTTGGCCATAAAATATAAAAGTTAGTACAGTAAAACATCTAACACAAGCGAAAGGCCGGCAAGTAATTGTATAACATGAAAGGCACAGGGCATATGACCCCATACATCTCGACATATTGAAACGACGCACATTCACGTTCTGTTACCGGTTTTTAGGGATCCTCGTTAGAATAAAATTTAGATTTCTATCTATTACTCACTACTCACCTGTCAGGGGATTTAGCAACAAACAAAAGCACAAGATCTGAGATCAATTCGTTTTGTATAATTATAACATACTTTGGAATATCGATGTTGGCATAACTTCATCTTAGCATACAGATTTTGTGGATCTTTTTAAATATTAAACCTTCGCTCTCAGCAGCGGCTGCAAGCAACAAGCCTAAAAAAATAAAGAACACTCATTGTGCGTGGACTTTTCGCTCTTAGCCGCGGGTTGGTCCGCTGGGCCACACAACACAATAAAATGAAACGTTTCATCAGAGCTCACACAACAACCAACCTCGTAAAATTCAGAGTATTCTTCTTTTAATCTCGTTCAGAGCATCGAGTTCGTATAAAATTGAGAAGTAGTCTGCTCAATATTTTTTTAAATATTTTTGAGTAATTATGCTTTTATTTTTAATTGTATTTATGTATTTATATAAAGTAATTTCATTTATTAATAGAACTAAAAAACTTTTAATAAAATTGAAAACGGGCCGGAAAAGTTGTGATATACATTTTAATACATATATAATACACATATCTATTATTTTATCCGTGCTCTTACGCTATTGAGAAAAGATATCCTTTTTAATCTTGAACCCACATTAGAACCTCCTAATTCTTTGACGTTAAACGTTATCGAATTAAAAAAATCTGCCAATTTAGTTTTGCAAAAACTGTTCAAAATACATAACCACTTATTATTTAAAATTCCGTTTCGCGGTACGTAATGGACGCAATATAAACTTGTCACCGCCAAAAATGGAGTTTCACTGCGGTCGCCAGACGTCATTTGACGATATTGTTGCGGTGCGCCCGATATTATTTAGCGATTGCTTTTTCGATTAACAAACTGAAATAAAATTATTCAATGATCAAAGTCATTAAGTAAGAGTTCCTTGGGAAATACTCTTTTAAAATGTGCGGCACAAGTATTATTGTTTTATTTCATGCGGCACAACTTTGTAATTAATATTTCCTACGGGATGGTTATTAGGACGACCTCGGTGGCGCAGTGGTAAAGTTCTTGCCACTGAACCGAGAGGTCCCGGGTTCGATCCCCGGTCGGGTCATGATGGAAAAACGATCTTTTTCTGATTGGCCCGGGTCTTGGATGTTTATCTATATATGTATTTGTTATAAAATATAGTATCGTTGAGTTAGTATCCCATAACACAAGTCTCGAACTTACTTTGGGGCTAGCTCAATATGTGTGGTTTGTCCTCATTTATTTATTTATTTAGTTTCATTGAGGACAAATGTGAGGACTTTGTTTTTATATAGGTAGTGTTCATGAAAATCCAACTGAGTTTAAAATAAGAATAAAGAATATTATGCCGAACTATTATGCACGATCTACGACTACCTTTGACTTACCATCCCGTAGTGCGCATGTTCATGCCTGCTATATACTATGAAAATCCTACATCTTTGCGTGATCATTAAACATTTAGCCGCGTTAATCCCCACTCTGGAAGTTTTAATGTGTGTCTCAGCCCCATCTGTCAACTGCCGCTCACTGTCGATCTACATCCATTACTATAACTTCAGCTTTACCAACAAATTAGGCCCATAGCGTTTAAGTATCTTTTTGTAATACTACTAAATAAGCAAACCCCAAATCTATGGACGCCTGCGAAGGCAGAGGGTATCATACGCGCATTACCGGCCTAGATAAATAATTTAACGCCCCATTTGAAAATCTGGGAAAACCAAGAAATTATGGTGAAAGAAGAAACTCACATGCCTACAACATTCGTACTTCCCGCTAACTTTCTCTATATCACTCTGTCTGTTGACTGGTAGAAAAAAACCTTAGGCTGTAAGAACGCCTCTTACTATTTGTAATAAAGTAAATTAAGCCCTGATGACATGCGTGCTAATGGCCTGGCAACTAGGGATGCCGACTACAGTGATGTGAGTGTGTGTCGACGCTCAATGACTGAGAAAATAATCGGGAAAAGGCTCAGATTACAGAAAGAACCCTGAAAATATACACAGGGCAATCATGTAAAAGAGACTTGACTTGACTCAGCAATAAATGTGTAAGGTTGACGTGTTGTCGACTGTACCTGAAGCGCCCCAGCTCCAAACAAACCAGCTAAACTGATCGGCACAGCATAACTAATGAGCCGGACTCAGCTAGTCCAATTAGCTCAGCTCGCAGCGACAAATGAGTCATCAGCGTGCATTTAACTATTTTATATTGCAATCCAGGGAATTTTGTCGTTTAGAACAACATATTTAACATTATTATAATGATTCATAATTCTAAATAATTCTGATTAAATGAAACAAAACTAATTATTTTAATTACCTTATAACAATTAGGTGAAACATGTACAACTTAATACATATCTATGTAACATCTGGATACGATCATTATATAACACATGTTTATAAAATAAACTACCTTTTGCCCGCGGCTACGCACGCATGAATTTCAGTTCTTAAAAGGAATCGAAGTAAAATTTCAGTTATTCTTTTATCGCGTATTCTAAGACTGGTAACATTTATTTTCAAAATCGAATTAATTCATTATTATTTTTTACCAATCCCAAATTCAATTAAAAATTTCATGTCTCTTACTTCAAAAATGACGATGTTTCATACAAACTTGTAACCCCTATTTCTATATTTTATATATATATTTATATATATATATATATATATATATATATATATATATATATATATATATATATATATATATATATATATATATATATATATATATATATATATATATATATATATATATATATATATATATATACATATATTAAGATTATAGATTTCAGAACCCCCAGGAATTGTCAGACTAATATATTTGCTGAACGTTCTGATACATTGATGAAAGACAAGCATAGAACGTGCTGTTTTCCCTCCCGAGTAGACTCTACGGGAAGTGCATATAAATTAAGATTACTTCTATGGCAATGGGCTAGAAAACTGTCACTATATAGCAGAATGTACCTGATATAGACAAACAACGCCTGAGAATAGCGCGACTCTTGGCTCTGTCTACCACGTAATTGGATAAAGACAGAGATACTCTGTATTTTAAAAAGTATAAAACGCAACAATCACAAATTTTGAAATTGCATGTACTTATAAATGTAAAACGTAAGAACCCAAGGTTTCCGCGTCCCGTTTTCATTAATCAGCTGTCAATCACAGTCGCCTACCCATCTCCGGGGGACACGTGCTTACTTTTGATTACAGCTAAGTACGTACAGTCGGCTCTAATAAATGTTCCATATTTATTTCTTCTTCGCGTATCGAAACACTATCAAGTCGGTTAAAATAATATTACAATCGGTTGTTGTACACTGTGATATGATTATGCCATAAATTTTAATTTAAACTCATGAATAAATAAACCACGCCACTCTTCAAAGGATATTTGCCGAAGGAAAAATTAAAACACGAGCATAACTCCAGAGCCGGTTACATAATAAATAAGTGTTAATTAACGAAGCTAGTAGACACCGATCCTAACGCTACCTAATTAGCAAGAGAGGTTTAGCGGGAAGACAAAGAAAAGTGTAATTCATTTCAACTCCGCTCTTTAGAGATACGCGGACGAATTACTTTAAAGGTCGTCAAATTAAAAGTTGCACCTCTGTTACAAGTTTCGTATAAGGAGATAACATGAGAAAGTTTTTTCTTGTAAAATGTCTGGAGATTTTTAGAAAAGTGAGACCACAGTATCATTTTCCATCAATAAGTACTTGTTCCTATCCTATGATCAATAGGTTTTTGGGGTTCACGCGCGCTGCCGGCCCTGCATTACTCATTTCACGATGTTTGAAGAACTCCATGTTGTAGTCTCTAGGGATAACCGTGGCAGTAACTACAATTATGTTTTAATAACAACTTCCATATTGATATAAGATCATTCTGTTACAAGCATTACATTGTGTTTTTATTTGCACTGCGCTGTATGTACTATTACGTTTGAGCAAATAAACGTTTTTTGATACGAAAATATCAAAATAGAAACGGTCACATAATATTTCATTTAATAAAATATTAAATATTACAAATGCAAACGCTAAATATTGAGGTTAATATTACAAGTTTGAGAAAGTTAAAAGGAAGAAATTGTACTGCATTTCCCGACACAGAATAGTTTCGCGTGGAGATTTCCGAAGTGCATTCAATACAAATAAGTTGCAGGCAACTTTGACAGTAAGTAGCAACGTGAATTTCAAACGGGAATAATATCCAATTGTTTCTGCTCGCTACCAAGTAATATCATTGAACTGAACAGTTGTGAATCATAGCGGAATATCAAATTCAAAAATTAAAATTAAAATTTTCAGTATACTGCGAACAATAAAACAAGTTTGAACAAATCAAAGACAAATACTAATATTGCCCATAAATAAATAATATCTTTCTCATCTTCCCGTGTTACCGATAGCGTTCGGGGTTGTGACGCTCCCGAAGCTCAGCGACGCCGGCTCGGCGTAAAAACATAAACCTTCTTTGAAAATTCGACTGTGATTTTACAACTCTCTCTAGACTATTAACACCGGCTAGAAATAAGATAGGCAAGATTTTTGTCCAGCCAACTGTACCTTTGGGCTATAAATTGTGCGTCGGCTTTGATCTGGAAGTAAAAATTGTTCTGTCTGTCGACGGGCTGTCTCCGTTTTTCACCTTCGGTATCGGGAGCGACACGGAGTTTTTCTAATGCTCGCTGATGTATTGGACGTTATCTTTGTTATATCAAGCGATCGGTTGTCCTATTAATTGTTTTTGAATGTTCAGATTTTTTGTAGATGTTAGCCGAAGAGATGGGGCGAATACTCCCCGGCCAGATAACTCTAATAAGTTCGGATTTATCAATCAGAACTGTTGTTTCAGAAATGCTTGTATGAGAATGTGATTTTAAAGATTTTGTTTTTATTTAGTATAATAATTATTCTAATTTGCTTGTCGTGCTTCATGAAAAGCTCCTCTCTTATAAAACACATGACTGTAACTTTCTATTACTGTGACTATGACTTTCGCAAAAAAATTAATAAATTCAATTTTCTCTCTTCAATATTATACATTCTGTCTCTCTCGTCTCCACAAAACATACTTTCCAACATACTACTATCACAAAAATCTACATCAACGCTCGCCAACCTCAATCCCTCAAAGAGTATCGACTGCCTCTCATACTGGATTGAGCGAGCCTCTCAGCCTCAGGCTTTAGAGCGACACGGTTGAGCTTTAGAAATTTCACTAATTATGTTCGGGAACCACGTTATAATTTCGCGTGAATGGCAATTGGAAAATATGTTTATTAACTTGTTTAGCTGCGAAAACTCATCTCCTAAATTCAATCATTGACCTTAATGCGTCAAGATATGCAGCTAGCATAAAAATAATGAACATCATTTTCATACAATACACATTGATTTTCATTAGTTTCCCGTTCTTCAATTTGCCGGCGGAGAAATATTTTTGTGCTTGTTTTTTTTTTTAGCAAAGGTAAGGCAAAGGCTAAACATAAAAAATCTTGTCACGTGCATTTAAAAAATCATTTTCATTTTTTTAGAAAGAATTTCCGGCTCTTTCACTCATTCTCATTGTGTAGCCCCCACGTATATTGTAAAATAAAAAAAAATGCGTAAGTATTTTTCCCTTTCTTCCCTATATATTGACTCGACTTAACACACCATTATGTGGAATAAAGAGGCTGTTATAATTCTTGTGCTGTAAAAATGGGATTGTTAAAAAAACCATGTCCATTCAAATTAATTTTATTCGCTCACTCGCACATACAAAGCACCGTCAACTGAATCAATTAGTTCTGGTCAATAAAATGTATATTTTTGCGTAAAAACAATCATGTATCATAATTGCCGGTATCATAATTTATCTTATATCTCTTATTTTTTATTTGTATCATAATTTTTCCCTTATTTGTTTGAAACTGTTTATATTTTTAGACAACAACGCAATGATCATTCAGCGACACTCTTTACAAAAATAAAAATTATAATATAGATTGCGAATAAGCAACCAACAATAAACAAAGCGCGTTGGAAATGGTAGAATAGACGTCGATATTTAAATAAATAAACACACTAGCACACTCGAGAACAAACGTCAGGCTTGTAAGGTCAAATTTTTGGAATGTCCAGTATTTGGAAATGCCACGAAATAAATATAAATCAATATATTAGGACAAATCACACAGATTGAGCTAGCCCCAAAGTAAGTTCTATACTTGTGTTATGGGATACTAACTCAACGATACTATATTTTATAACATATACATATATAGATAAACATCCAAGACCCGGGCCAATCAGAAAAAGATCATTTTCCATCATGACCCGACCGGGGATCGAACCCGGGACCTCTCGGTTCAGAGGCAAGCACTTTACCACTTCGCCACCGATGTCGTCAAAATGGCCACCGAGGTCGTCACTGAGGTCGTCGAAATGGCCAGTTAAATCGGTCCATTGTTGCCTATTTCCGTTCGTCCCGGAGATAGCTTTCCTTATGCGACGGTAATGAACTATCCTGAGAACGCCGTGTAATTAGATGCCTCGGATTTTACCTTTGCCCTTTTATAATTTGACGTTGTGACGACCGAGACTGTCGTTAGTTCCATTAAGGACTGGGATTAGCTTAAAGAGGATTTAATTATGATTGCGGAGACTTACTTATTTTTTGTTCTGTTAAAGCTCGGTACACACCGAGTTCGGAAGGTGCAATAGGTGTGCACAGGCCTTAAGTCGAGTACACAAAAAACACAACTTTCTTGTCCCGTTGTCTTAGTAGGTGCTTAAATAAACAAAGCAATTTATTACTTGTAAATGTCACAAATAATTAGTCTTTGTTTTAAAAGTCGCTTCGCCGTGAAAGTCATGACAGAAATACCAGAATAACACACCTGTGGAAGTAATGACATACTCGCTAAGATGTTAACAAAATTCACATTTATTCCAGACTTACATACGAGTACTTGGTATAATCTCGGTTTTGAGTTAGATATTTTCTTTATTTTGCTATATTCACACAATCCATTTGCCATTTTGGGTTTTATCTCACGTCTCTTTGCATCGCACGTCAAGGCATAAAGATTTTACCACTTTTAAAATTATTTGACTCTTGGACGTAAAACTAACGACCGCCTACAAATAGCGACTGCATTGCAGAGCTAACACAATATACAGTAAATAGAGTTAGCACTTTCCCGGATAAAGTTGGGCGCAGCAGATGCGAGCCGATGACAGTTTTAGCAAAATTGTAGCTTATTAGTCATAGTTGAAATTGTTAAAAATCATAATGTACTGTTAAAAGTCCTAAATTACGTATGGAACAAATTTCTGGCTATACAGTTGGCCCCTTCTGCCAGGCCAACGCTCAAGAAGTGTTGGCTTGATGTCGTACAGGATAATATGTGTGCCAATATTCTGATAACTAAAGATACCGACGACCGTGCGAAAGACGAAATAGTAGAAAATCAGACCCTGGCCTCCGAAAATGATCAATGTCTAAGGAAGGAACCGCGAAAATGTTCAGATGAGAGAGAGATTTCGCGTCAACTCCATTTGTAATCATGATTAATTTTTGCTTGTTATCCATTGAAGAAATTTGGTACATGGGTAGGATATAATCTGGAACGATAGATACATAGGGTACTTTTTATCCCGAAATTCCCACTGCAGCGAAACCCCGGGACGCAGCTTTTTTTTGAAATGCCTGGAACCAATGTAAAAATTTTGAAGAATTGGAATATTGTATGTATCTGCAAATAAAACTCCGAACATTCACGTGTAAGTGCCTCCCGTGTGACAATAAGGCGGCCCACAAAAGGTGCACTGCACTGCACTTGGCTCTCGAAAACTATCGTAGGGTTCACTCGACCTCGGTCTACAAGTTCAGCTTTTAACAGTGGGCAAGTTACATTTACTTTGTTTTCTTATATATTTTGTCAGAATTTTATTGTAATAGAATAGAATTTGTTTAATCGAAAATATGGAGTCAACAAATCCTAATATGTATAAATTCGAAAGTAAGTTTGTTTGTTACCACTTCACGCTCTAACTACTCAACCAATCTTCTTGAATTTTTTCATACGACTGACGTAGGGTACCTTTCATCACGGAAAAATAACTGTTCCCGTGGGAAATAATACGCGGGCGAAGCCACGGGCAAAAGCTAGTAATCATATAAAGGTATCAAATATTTTGTTTACCATGACATGTAAATAGTAATATAGCTAATATCAAAGTAAAAAAAAATAATTAAAAAATTACAATTCTATAATTCCTCCCATATTTTTGATAAAATTTTTCTACCGCAAACGAAATAATTACAAATCCTAAAATAATACCTACATATTAGGTACAAGAGAGCGCAACAATAACAAAAACCCGCTGAAAAATTAACGAGGTTCAAAAAACCGGCACAAAATCTGAGAGGGGCGCAAAAAGCGAACTACCTAGTTTTTTTGGCTCCAACGTCGACGGCGATAAATTCGAGGAAGTGCCCCTTTAATGTACTGTGAAATAAAGAACTCATGAGGAGAAAGAGGCTTTTTATCATGTACAGTCGGCTTTTACCGACTAGTTCATAGAGTTTCAGCAATAAAAAATATTACACTTTGCTTTCGTAAGGGATTTACCAAAGTTGCACGACACCTTTTTATTTTTCTATCTATATAAAATAGGCGCTGCAATATGTCGAGGAGTTTCATTTGATAACAGGCAAGATCTAGAAGTAGATCGGCGTACTGGCAACGCCTGGAAATGCTTCTGAAAGACTTCTCAAAGGGCACCTTACCACTCTCCCTCAAAAGAAAACTCCTCGATATATGCATACTCCCTGTACTCACCTATGGCGCCCAGTCTTGGTCTTTCACGGAGGCTCAAAAGTTCAGACTCAAGGTCTGCCAAAGAGCCATGGAGCGCAGTATATTGGGTTTACGTCATAAAATAATCAGCCTTGTTATATCCTACTAATATTATAAATGCGAAAGTTTGTGAGAGAAGTGTGTATGTTTGATTCTATTTTACGCAAAATCTACCGGACAGACTGTTGTGAAATTTGGTACACGGGTAGAATATAACCTAGAATAACACATAGGGTACATTTTATCCCGAAAGTCCCACGCGAGCGAAGCCCCGGGGCGCATCTAGTGATATTATATATTTTAAAGCAATCATAGACAAGCCAGAACTATCGTATTCCGCCTTTGACGTAAAAATCACGCCTTCCAAATCACATCGCATTCTAACGAGAAAGGAAAAAGGAAAGAAAAACGTTATTAAAAGAACCTTTTGACCTCTGTTTAGCACAGAATTCAATCTTATGTTCTTTGTAAAAGGTTTTTTGCGCAAGAATTTCATTATTATGCAAGTATTCTTTATATCAAACCGGCGAGGCGGAGGTAACTATATATTGGTAACTCTTTCAATGTCACAGGATTGGAGCGTAAATTTTAAACGATTGTAAATCTTAATTTGCATTAGTCTTATTTGCGTAAGCGGTAATAAAAGCGAATACGATATTAGTTTCGACAGCGCGATGTGTTGTAGACTGTACCTGAACGTATCATTGCATTTACGAAAGCGAGAAGGCTCTGTTTTGCTAATTCTATTTTATTTTGTGTTTATCTATTTAGTGCTGATATTGTGACGGCAGACCATGGGCTCCGACGCTTAACAGCTGAGAGGTAACCAGAAATACGCTCAGATGAGAGAGAATGTTATTCTTGACGTTTTCTGTGGCTCCCACTCTAGAACCACTCCGTATTATACAGATGTCGTAAGGTGATAATTCATCAACTAAAACATGAATAAAATCTTCACAATATAATTTCGGTTGAGTTTCATAAATGAACTTATAATACTGATAAAGATCCAACAAACAACCTGTCAAATTGCGTTAAGTGGTGGACAATGGGGGTCGGTTCCCACACAATTTGACACAATTGACATTGTCTGCTTGTCCGTCTGACTGCCGTTCGGTTTGGAACAGGTGTTCAATCAATGAGCCTGGGAAGGTAGCGTAAAAAGCGTTAAAATAATAAACAAAGCGCGGTGTTTTGGTCAAGATTTACCACTGATTTCAAAGATAACGGTGTTTCAAAAGTTTTATTAATCACTTCAAAAACCTAAGACTAAATTATTTTCCAACTTAGTGACAGTAACTGAAGTGTGAAAATCTAAAAGCTTTTCCTGTACATTTCACGGTACATACGGGCTAAAAGGGTATGTACACTAAAAGGCGAAAGCAATCTATTGCCTTCCTTGTGCATACGGACTTTACACTAAAATCAATTTGCTGCTGCTACTTAAGCTAGCTGAACGGATAGTTGGATGTACAGTCAACAGCACGTCAAGCTACCCGAATTCATTGTAAACTCGCCGATATTATGGCGCCATAGAGGTTCATGCAGGATAACTTCATGTGCTCTTGACTGTACGAGTAGTTAGGGGTGTCACATAATGCAAAATAAGCCACCGGAAAGAAAATAACGTATTAAATTTTACTAGGCTTTTGTAGCGAAAAGTTTCATTATATCTAATGTAATATTATGGGTGAGTCCACTTCGCTGGCTCGGCCACGTTATGAGAATGGTGGTCGAACGTGTAGTAAGAGATCCTATCTGGGCCGACCAGTCGGTCGTAGACCGGCGGTTCGGTTCGGCGGACGGTGAAGACGGATCTGCGAGCTGCGAGCTGGTGACGACTGGAGCTGGCGCGAGACAATGGCCTAGACTCATTTTGGGTCACTGAGCCTGGATAGTAAGTAAGTAACGTCCAAAGTAATATTAGATTACAGCCAGTTTCGAAATTGAAATTTACTTTCGGTCACATCACAGACCAAAACTTTCTCTCCGTCGAAACTAGTTTTTTTATGCATCGATAAAAAATATTTCTTTGTAAAAAATATTTTTTATGAACGGAACCGATCAAGCGCGTGTTGATTGAGGTTAGATAAATCTGAATTTACTTTCGGAAATATAAAGTTGTCCGTGGCAACCCTAACTACGACGAATAAAGCTTCCGCTGATTTATGGCTCAGCTGGACTTTGAAGTTAACAATTCAACCGCATCTATTTCGACCGGTTCCAACCGAATTTCGATAAACCACCGGTGTTACGCTAGTACTTCCCCCCAGTTGAGTTCTACTTGAATTGCCTTTATAACTCGCCCCGGCTTCGCTCGGGTAAAACCTAATAAAAAGTATGCCTATGTCACTCCTGAAGATTTCGCCTATCTCTGTGCCAAATTTCATCAAAATCGGCCAAGTAGTTTTTGAATTTATCCATTACAAACAAAAATACAAAACTTTTCTCTTTATAAATATTATTAGAATGGATTACAAGTATCCTGAACTCATTACACTACATTTTTCTTTGTCAAGGAGATTATGCGTGTGGTAAAGATACCGAAGACCATGCAAAGTGTAGAAGATTAATTTGGAAAATGGACCCGGCGTTTGGTGGATGAAACCGAGAAAACACTAAGAGAAGAGAGAGACTTATTTGTAAGTTTGTAGATTTACAGACTAGTCTAGTAAATAATGACAAAGGTACAAATAGAAAAAAATATGAATATTGCCACAGGAGAAAAATATACAAGAATGTAACAAAGCTTTTTATAATACTTTACCTGGGGACCAAAATACCAAAGGTCATATTCTTGTCAAATTCATTTAACGGTAGCGACACCCTTATCAGTTCATATAAAATTGTTATTCTGCATACAAAGACAAATCTATGAAAATACTGTACTGATAGAGCTTGGAATATAGTGAATTAATGGAATAAATACAGGCTTGGAGTATCTAATTAATTACACACAAACATACCGGTCACTGGCCGTCTGGTACAATATAACCGTGTTTTATTATTGTAATAAAGATCCGTAATTTTATTTATAGCGGCCGTCGGCTGCAGTTTACGACTTTTATCTTAATATCTAGAAGAATCGACACCAAGGAGAGACGGGATAACGCCGGAAGAAGTTATTTCACACCTCATGCGAAGTGGAGACGAAAAAGCAGAAAAGCGGGCTTCGACTGAGATGATATCTATCTCAGGATGAGAGAGGTGAAACGCTTAGATGAAAGAGAGCGAAAGATGTGCTGTTGACTGTACACACATTGCACCAGATGTTGGTTATCGTACTAGCCGCGCCCACGCGGTTCCAGTCTGCTAATTCTCGAATTGAGACCAATAATCCAACCACGTCGTCGGTGGACCGTGTCCACGTTATATGGGATTAGGGTTGTCGAAATTATTGTGTAAATGTTAAAAATGTATGAAGACAATAAAAAAAGAGCGTGTTTGATGAGACGAAAGCAGCTATGTATGACAAGGATGTGTGTTTTACAAAGGATCATAGCATGTAGTTTACTTGCACGATAACAATATCCGTGATTCTAGAATTCACACTGACACAAAAAAATAATTTCAAATCTCAATATTTGCTAAATTATAATTGTAATCAATTTTTGTTCAAAAATAATTGTTTTGGAAGTCAGTGAAATAATTTTTTACAATTTTCTGTCTTCGGCATCTACCCTGTTATATGTCATATATATGTATGATTGAATAAGTAATGACATAACCTTTACTTTCAACTCAGAAATCCCTACGGTATTTACTTAGGTATAAATTCTTAGGACGAATAAAATATCCATGGGCTATGAACCAATGTATGCTGGTATCTGATAGCCTATCCGTCTGGTGGATCGCAAGATGATTTATTTGGATTGAAGAAGATGCAATCAAAACACAGACTACGTACGAGATTAATGAACTTGAAATATCGATATGTTGTGTCTAAATAATGTTCGTAATACAACGCAAAACAAATATAGATTCTGGTACTACGCAATTGTTATTAGCTAGATATAACTAGGACGACCTTTGTGAGTCGAATAAAATCATTGTCAAATCGACTGGTAATTTAAGGCAAACTAGGTGTTAGCTGTTGCATCAATATATCGGGTGTTTTTATACACGTCCACTCTCTATTTCACCCCCTTCCTTAAGGACGGAATTTCCAAAATGTATTTCATAGTCCTCACAAGTTATATAAACAACGTCTGCAAAATTGCCGTCAATAAATTTACAAAAAGAACTAGAAAAAAATACAACAATCATATTCGGCCACGACTGAATCACCGTACGATATCAAGCCGTTCTAAATTTAAATAGGAATGAATGAACTCTAAATGTGTGCGCGCATAAATAGTCCCATGACCGTCAGGCTAGCTGCCAGCTACACCGCAACATATTGTTGATTCGTTCTTTAATCCGCCAATGTTGGATAGATTTTTTTTTCTATTAGTAGTAATAATGGCCAGTGCTTTGGTATTTTCCGTGTCAGACGTCCATTAGCCTGGATTTTCATATATGAGACTGATTGATGTGATGAATGATTTAAATACTCACAGATGTTTGGGTAAACGCAAGATAATTGATTGGGCTATAAAGTAGGAAACGTCTTTGAATCCATTGAGAAGTGACATTAAACTGATTAATGAAAGATAAATCGACTAGTAGAAGTCTGTGTAACCACACGGTATCTAGATAAATCTTTAGCACGGTTTAATAACAAAAGTTCTCTATATCTATAGATTATAATTATTATTGATGCAACTTATTTCTTTCAACGTAGTTTAGAGTAGGAAATCTTTTATCAATACATATAATAAAACAGTAGAAAAAAAATCCTGTACATCGAATAAATTTACATAAAAACAAAACTAGGCGATAGAGTCACAGCAACAGAGTGAGAGTTTGAAAAAAAAAACTTGTCTGTTGGTCTGTATATCTGTATGTCTGTCTGTTTATTGTCTGTATGTTTGTACACGCTAATCTTTGGAACAACTGGACGGATTTGAATGAAACTTTTTGTTATATAGCTATTAAGCCTGGGCAACATCGTCTCTTCCTCATCTTCTGAAACATCGAATCTTCTAACGACGCAATGGGGCGCGTTATTTCAGGTTAAAATCTGTGCAAATCTAATACGGTTGCAGACCGTAATGTCCGTAATGACCGTAATGACCGTAAGGTAATGCGTATGCAGCACGTATGCATGGAATTCTATTATAATCCTTACCGATTCGCATAAGGTGTGCACCTGACTTTAGACTAGTTGTCTATGGGATAGACGTAATGTAAACAGTAACTCGCATTTGGCTGAGATGAGAAAGACAATTAGACAGTCGTGTAAAGGCCAGGCCACCCAAAAACAAAAACTAGAGTACTTCCGTACATGACTGATCACTAAGTACTAACAGTTGTATGTAAACAGATATATCTATGGTAAACACAGACTGAACATGAACATGGCGTACTGATAACCTGCATTCCTTATCTGTTATCTTATCGGGGCCTTGTACACCATGCTTTCAAGACCGCCATTCCATTGTCGTCCGACTTACCTGTAACAAGAGATAAAACAAATTTATTTTTTATGTTTATCGGTGAAATAAATTTTCATGACAAAAGTACTAAACGCTAGCCCACTAATATTATAAAAAAGAAAAGATGTTTTATTATGATGTGATATATAGAAATACTTATTTTAAAAAATCGTACAGTAAATGATTTGTCCAGCAGTCGATAGGCTAATAAAAAAAAGTATATAATTTCTTTGTCCACCCCAACTAACAGTTTATTTTAAATCTCCACGTTTACTCCAGGACTTTTTTATCCATGTTTCTTATCTTTCCCATCCTTAGCTGATGTCTGTCTAAACCTTTAGGATTTTTAAGGAAATTCAGGACTTGCTTTATTGGGTGATTTTAATTGTGCCTCGATAACGTCCACAAATCGGCCGAAACAACGAAAATATAAGTACGAATATAGCTCTTAGTAATCTGCTTGCCTGTGTGGTACCTCTCCCCAAACGTCTTGCCTTGCTTGTCATATTAAATCACCACGCTGAAGGATCTGTATGACGTCACAGATAATGTTGAACAGGTCTTATTGGTCTTCATTAATTTGGTTCGCCACGTCGACACACTATATTGATAGCGTGCATGGGGCGTAGTATAAATCAGGCACAATGAATTGTTTACGTTATAATATAAATGCAACAGTTTTACGACGGGCAACGTCATCGCACGGCCCACATCGACGTTCCGGCGATGATGTTATAAACAATTACATCACAGTTCGCTGATTGAACTTAAAATATCGAGGTACAATATCAGATTATTTAACCCTTTCACCGCCAGAGTCGGATTAATCCGACCAATGTTATCGTGTACATATCGCCTAGGTCGTATATATCCGACAAAATAGCTGTGTTTGTTTTTAGTGGCTTTTCCGACTCGTCATGTTTTATATTGTCTTAAACTTGTTAATATATGAAGATATATTACATAAAGCAATCATTTGTAATGTCGTACACATTTGGCTCGTATTAAAAAGCCATAAAATTTAGTAAGAAGTTAGGTGAAATAACTGATAATATTCTCTTGTAATTGCATAGGTGCCAAACGCCCGCGTCGGAAAAATCCGACACTAGTGTCGGGACATTCTTCAAAGAGTAACATGTAAAAAATATGTACATCAAAGCAGTTCTCTTAATATTGACTTATTCAGAGAACAACAAATAAATTAATTACTAATAAATATTTCTTTACAATAATTCTACATAGTTTTATTAAATTCTTTTGAAAATAAGCAAATAAGTTGTCAAATGTCGTCAATTTTTATATTGAGAATTAATAAATCATTAACAATATTCAATGGCTTTGCATTCAATTCTTTCTACTACCAAAAGTAAAAAAAAAAATTGCCCTGGGTTTAAGCACAGATTGTTAATTAACATCGCGCTGCAACAAATTTCGATATTATTTATCGATATTTAAATAGGTAAATAACATACAACCCTCTTTGTAGTAGGTATTTTTTTCTGTTGTACTGAGCTGGGCGCTGGGGGCACGACAGCTGATAAAATGCCAAGCGGTTAATAGGTTAATAATCTAAATGCCCATTTTCCTCGTGGAACAATTGGTATAAAAAATAATAATAAATAGGGACAAATCACAGATTGATTTAGCCCCAAAGTTCGAAACTTGTGTAATGGGTACGAACTCAATGATACTATATTCTACATAAACATCCAAGACCCAGGTCAATCTGAAAAAGATCATTTTCCATCTTGATCGATTCCGCCCGGGACCTCCAGTGTAGCAGTCCGGCATGATGACCATTAGACCACGGAATCGTCAAAATGACAGGCACAACTGGTTGTGCTGTGTTATCGTTTACTAATGACATCCAGTTAGTTTGATTTTGATGCATAATTAGACAAAGTTTAGTTATTATACGTTTTTGAAGAAAATTCTGCGGCGAAATTTGTTGCTTCGTGCCGCTTCTTCTTCATCTGCGATATGGAAGTCAGCAGTAGACTCAGTTTTAAGTACATTTTAGAAGTCAATATCATCCCAAATTGAGTACCCAACTACGGTACGTGACCCACAAAAGTGGACCTTGGTGACGCTAGATTACTTCATTTCTTGCAATTTTCATACATCAATTAGGTACTTCTTTATTTCATTAACTGTTTATATTTTTAATGAATATTAGCCATATTAATGCCTTCCTTGTGAATGGTTGGTAATATGACCCGCACTCTTTAAATACACAATTTTAATATATGTAGTTAGAGCAATGGATTCACTGAGACAATTTTACATTCCACCACATTACAGTATAAATAAAATGATAAAACTCAAAATGCAAACGTAACGCCATCTGTGTAGGGGCGGTGGAAGCAGTGAATTGCAAGCGAAACTAGAGAACAGCTTTCGTACCCAGCTAAGTAATGGTTGTGAGCTTTCCCGCCAGGTGCGCTGGTTGTAGTTACATTTTCCCGGTAACTTTTATTTAATGCCGGCTCCACACTGTCGTCGAACAGTTTGTCACACTTTGTGAGGATTCGGTTTACATTGCTGGTTTTTATTGTGGTAGATAAAAACACTCATACTAATTCCGCAATGTTTGACGCATTCGCGTCGGCATGTGTTAGGCGACAGTGTGGAGCTGGCATTAGAATAATTTGAATAAATCTAGTATTGTACCAGAATGGATGCATATTTTGTGATACGATGGCATACCAACGGATGCGATTATAATCAACGAAGATCAAATTATTACTATTTTATATACTACTATTTTAATATTATTTTATTATACAAACATTGATGGTTCAGTTAATGACTCGTTATGAAGAACTGAAGCTAATTTGCTGTGGGAATTATCAGTTCGTCGTATCTATCCTTTTTTTCAGCCTTATACTCAGTTCCCGCCGCTTTTCTGTCCCATGGTCTTCTCTTTAGCAGTCCCACCATGAGTCTGCTATTCTAACCAAATGACTATCATACTACCATTAAAAAAAAAGTTATTCAAGTTTATGCGACGGTAATTGATTAATTTGGACAGGTTAAATGTGCTGTTGATTGTGCCAATAATCGAATATAACATCGATTGTGTGGCAATCTCCTGACAGACGAACGAGTATTCGATTACTGGACAGATTGAGTGTGATATTCACCATTAATCAGTATCAGGATCTAATTACGTATCAAGAGAGATTTCGGATTAAAGTCAGTTTGATTTTGATGCATAACATTTGTGACAGCTTTAAACACAGTTCTCCTCTTTCTCTCTCATCAGAGCCTGTTGCATTTATGGCTATGACGCCCTGTATGCGTGCGCGATTCAGTGACATTGTAATATATATGGAACTGTATGAGACATGTACTGGCTGCATTGCGTTCGCGTGTATGCATGCATATATTCCATACAACTGGTACGGGCGTCTAAAACGTTATGCTGACTCCACATATCGGAAAACAGTCCGACGAAATTTTGCTGTTTTGACGACGATTACTGGTTCTTCCTTGCGATAAATAAAACCTTTCATACAAACAACGCAATGTTCGTGCATTCGGATTTACAGCCGCGAATGAAATCGACACTAGGCTTACACAGAGATAGAGACAGAGAGATCCTATGAGTCAAATTCGTGTTGCTGTAAGATCCCCGGTCGGGTCACGATGGAAAATGATCTTTTTCTGATTGGCCCGGGTCTTGGATGTTTATCTATATTTGTTATAAAATATAGTATCGTCGAATTATTATCCCATAACACAAGTCTCGAACTTACTTTGGGGCTAGCTCAATCTGTGTGATTTGTTCTTATATATTTATTTATTTGTTTATCAGTATTTAGGTAAAAACTGTATAGATCTCTGTACCGCGATTATAGAGGCAAAGCAATGAACTTGGGCAGGTTGTTAAGCTGTTAATTGTACATTCAAAACTAATTCAATGCACTCAATCGATTTAGCGCTTGCGGTTGTGGTTTACAATACCACAACGTACGCATGAAACGAAAGTGATTTGCATCTGTATTGCATTCGAGTTCAACCAAATGCTTATCAGGATAAGATGTGGTGAGGTTGATTTATTCTATTTCCGATAGATATGTTTCTAGATAGATTGATACTATTCCCGATAGATAAGATAGGTTTAGATCGTGCATACTCATGCAGGATCTAAACCTATCTTGGAAGGAATGAAAAAAAAAATAGGTGGCCTAGGTTTGAAACAAGTTATACACAAAATATTTTTGCATTCACCATAGCACCACTTATAAGTTTATTAAGTTACAGACGTTAATAAAGTTTTCTTCTCTCCGTAAAGCCAAAGCGCAGCGTATAGCTTGTACTATCACCATTGAAATTATATGAGGTAATTTACAATACATTGTTTGCACGAATAGTATGGAACTAATCTGTCTGTTCCGCTTTCACGGTTAAACCGCTGGACCGATTTTGATGAAATTTGTTATGCATGTAAAGATCCCCCCCCCCCCGATCAAACATAGGCTACTTTTTTATTCAAGAATCAACCCCCAAATGCCTATAATGGGGGGCGAACGTTTGTATGAAAATCTTTCGCAGTGAAATTCACGCGGGCTAAGCCGCGAGCAAAATCTACAGTACATTTATATCTCCCAGTCTTTATCGCCGTTACCGTAACCTCAAAGACAGACATTAGCTTTGTCTGCCAATAACCGGCACTCGATATCCGGCCGGATATAACCGGATTACGCCGGCGTGCACTGGATAAACCGATCGCACTTTAAATTTGTTTTATAAACTCTTTACTTATTATACGCACTGCAACGCGTATGCGCTATTACCATTTAATTTATGCTACAAATATGATAAACTAAATCTTATGCCAACTTTTTTCATTTTTTATTCCCGAGAATTAACATTTTATTATTGACATAGTTTAACCATTGATTTTGATGCTTCTTTGAAGAATTTCGATTATAGAATAAATAACCAAACTAATCCTCTTAATACAACATTAAACAATTTATTTAAAAGTACATCCCTATGGCAACATCATTTCTTGTTGTGTTATTGAAGGAAAATCACAGTCCGATACGGCAAATGCTCAATTTGTATTATTGTAATGACAGACAGACTTTGTTAAAATTGAAAGCTGTACTCGCAAGAACCCCAATGAGCCTTGGTCGCAGTTAATTTATAAGCGTGGATTAATTATATGCGCGAAGGCGACTCGCTCATGATCGGATTTTGTTTTTGTTTACTCATAAAAATACTACAAAGCCGCTAACAAACAGACGGACAGACTAACAAGCTTAACTTCGTATTCAAATTAGGAGGGCGGTCGGTGAGGTCCGCGAGGGCACCAGCAAAAAGTTACTGGGTAAAGCTGCGGTCTTGGTAACCGCGACGGCACAGTAAGACGGTGTATGAAATGGTGTGGTGAAAAGGAACTGGTGGAATCCGGGCCGTGAAAAGGAAGTGGTAAAGATATAGAGTACTTTTTACGTTATCTTATCCCGACTTCATCAAAATTCGTTCGGTAATTAAACTCATTGATTATTTACTCTCCAACGGCGATAATACAATAAACGCAAGTAGTAAGTGAGCGTAAAATGCAAGCAATTTATTATGGAAATTAAATAATAATTAGGAGACAATACCCTGATACTGCATGACTACCTCGTTGCAATAATACACTTAAAAAGTACATTTCATTTTTAAAAGAAAGAAAAATTGTTTGTTTTGTTTAGTTTATGAGCATTTTAGTTATTAAAAATCGGCCTTCGCTCAGAATATTTAGTGCTAAATGTGGTCTATAGCACAATCTTGGATAATGTACCTTTCTAATGGTGAAAGAATTTGAAATCGGTTCAGTAGTTTCGGAGATTACCCGCCTCAAACATAAAAACTCACAAACGCTTACTTCTTTATAATAATAATATAGATTTCATGCCACGGCATTTTTTGATTGTCCCGTTTTGCGTACGCCATCAAAAAGGCGTCAGCTTCAAGCAAACCGTCCATTGCAAACACGAGCCCCAAGTCTTTTTGGCCGTAAAAATTAAAGTCATTAAGAGTTAAATGACCTCGAATTCCGTCTCTTTGATAAATCTGTGTTGATAAATGTAAAGGATTTAATTGTAACGGTTATGAAAAGACCGAAAGAGACACATTTTGACGTAGGGAAGCATTTGAGATGTGTTCTCGCAGAATGCTACGCGCGTGAACGGACCGGATTAAAGATGCTGAAGTCTCAGGCGCATGGACAAAAAGGTGCATCTTCTATTTACATATTGAGGAACACAAATTATAATGATTCAAATTATAATGATGGGAAACAATTGACGGAAAGCGAAGAATGGGAAGACGCAAGATGTGTCTTGGCTCAAAACATCATAGGACGGGGTCTAAAACAGGTACTTATTCATACTAGAAGATATACTTAAGGATGACGGCTAACATTCTGTAATTAAATAGGCACCTAAGAAAAAACTGTGTCAGATTGCTAAATAGTTTTGAGATCAGAATAGAATAACAACATATGGGTGTCAAGTGTCCTCGCAACATCAGCAATCTTAACATCATCAAAACAAACATAATAGTATGATTCAGTAAAGGTGTTAATCTATCTCGTTTATGGAAAAACAAAAAAAAACATGACGAGGCTTCCTTGAACATTTTAAAGGTCAAAACTTAGGTAAGTAGGGCTGTCAATAAATTTAGAAATAAAAAAAAGTTATATCTTGAGTTTCCCCTTATCCGTGATTTACACGGATTTTTGATTGATATTTGATTGACGAGAAAGATGTCTTAAGTTTTCAGTGTTTACGTTTTAATATTCCTAACTAAACCTTATAGGTATTTAAACCAGCTTAACATAGACGTGACGTATTCCTAAGAATTTGTGGTTTTGTTATTCATCTTTAAAGTAGACATTTAATTTACTACTATTTTTAATATAAAACCAATAACAATTGTTTGAAGACATTCAAGTGCATTTATAATTTTCATATCAGACAACCCTATATGAAAAGTGGAACCATGCCAACTGATTCATTGGCCAGCGCGTCTTCCGGAGACGGCAGTGATGTTCGAAGTTCAAGGTTCCTTCTTTGGTCAAATGTTTTAGCCAACATTCACAACTAACGAAACTAAACATTTAAAACAAAATTAGTTTATTGCAGGTAACATAGACCGATAAAATAATAAATCATTTACAAAAATGATATTTTTGACACAATCTTTAATTTTTGTCAGTGTACACACAGATTTTTTGGCACGTATTGAATGCAATAAGATCTTATTGCATTCAATACGTGCCAAAAAATCAAGTCCGCGCAGTAATTCGTTGAGGAGTTCTCTTGTGGGGAGAGGTACCTGAGTCATGCTTATCATAATAATGCACTGTCATCCAAACTAAACGTGTTTACAAAATTTTATTTCAATCTTTTGGAGACAATCTGTTTCAAAATTGAGTTACAAGATTCCACCCGAACTTTACATGCATAGAACATTAAATAAAAGCTTGTAAAAAGAAATGTCTACTACGGTAATAGAAAATATAATCTCATTGTGTATTAAATTATGCATTACCAATGACGTCAATACAAGTTGCAAAGGCGCCGGTCGTCCTTGCAGCTCCGCTACAAACAATCACTTATTTACAACGTCGATTGCAACGATGCAACTCGGATGCAGGTGTTTGTAATTGCAACTCGACACAGAAATAAACTTTGCTTAGTTTTAATGCTACATTTCTGCGGTTGTAAATTTTTTGTACGACAAAACCACATTGAGGGAACGACGAGGAAAGGAATTTCTTCAAAAAGTCAAAAGTAAATGAACGAACATTGTATTTTCGTCACTTGAA
Source organism: Plodia interpunctella (assembly GCF_027563975.2). Classification (NCBI taxonomy): domain Eukaryota; kingdom Metazoa; phylum Arthropoda; class Insecta; order Lepidoptera; family Pyralidae; genus Plodia; species Plodia interpunctella. The sequence goes on from NC_071301.1 coordinate 773,265, forward strand.
GATTGCAACAAGATCTACCATGCACGCACCAATAAGCTTGAATGAAAAATGACATTTTTGTAGAAAAAACTTATTTTACGTAAAGCGGCCCTCGAGTTAGGACGTTTAAAGGCTCACGAAGAAACCGGTTTGGTAACTGCGAGGTACGGTAATTAAATTTAAAGATCAATGGGTTTTCCAAATATTTACCACAATATACAAACGCACAACACTTAGTTTAGCAGAACCGGTCCTTGCTTAGCCATCTCCGCAACGAGACCAAACAAATGAAGTTATATACGCAACGCAATATAGGCGAAGCTGGCATCGTGTTTCTCAATATTTGCACCAGACAAAATTAAATATCTAGAGGTCTTTAATATTTGTAATGTAATGACTTTCTATTTCAAATTATATTCATATTTCGATGAATAAGATCTGTCTTAATAAAGTAATGGGAATCGAGTATGTCATGCTTTCTCAAATCGTCATTTATGGAGTTTTGATTTTGACTGCGACAGAAAGGTCATAACATTCCCAAGGAGGGTTGCCGTCAGGCAGGGGCGGCAGGTTAAAATCACAGCGCAATTTTCAAAACTTTAAGGCTTTTTTTTACGCTGATCTCGGACTTCGCGGCTTCACAACCCCGAACGCAACCGGGAACATGCAGACATGCTAGATAGCCATCTAGCCAAATTTCGTTGCATGCTTTAGGAGGCCCGTGGTCTAATGGTTTCACTAAGTATAGTAAAAAGTGGAAGGACAAGACAGCAGACAAACACAAACGGGAAACAAGCGTTTAGGTAAATAAAACGAAGCGTATATCTCTCCCTAGAAGTTATTTATGAATCCTAAAAGTTTTCTATAAGAACATTATTCCACTAGACGGGACCTGAATTCGAACAAAACAAAATTAATTTAATTAAATGGGTAAGCTAATCTACGTTATTAAATGATATGGACGTAAACATACATTTTTAGCATTCACGCCCGGTTGGACCGCGACTGCAAACACCGAATTAACACAATAGCGATATCGTGACCACTTTTGCTTTCAACTTTGTCATACTGTCAAATAATATTCTACACGTGTATCAATATCATTTATATCGGGTTAGTAGTAGTCGGTGTTAGAAATAGTGTACACTTTAGATAAACAAACTGGGTTTAATTTTATATCAATTATAGTGAAGTGATAAACTGCTGAATGTCAAGGTGCAAGGTGCAAAGTGAGTGCTTTTTCGCTGAGGAAGAAACCAGAAAGGGCTTCGATGAGAGAGAGAGAAAGAGAGATTGGGAAATTGAATACCGATAAAAATCTGTTGCGAGGTTTACTACGAGCATCTACGAGGATATAGATCCTGATAGATACGAGCTGATGCTTCATGCGGTATACAATTTCCCAATCTCTCTCTCTCTCATCCAAGATTATGAAAAAAAAAATATATATATAGAACTTTGATAATTTAATAGATCAACACGATATTAATAGGTAAGCCTTTTTATTATTGACGAAGTTTTTTTAAGGAAGTTTGAGGAAGAAAATGACGGCATAATTTGTGGACAATGTCGATATCCCAAACTTTTTACAAGACGGCACACTAGACGACGGTTCTATTATGTTATTTTTTGCTTCAAATTGTGAATGAATTGAGGTATGTCGGTGTCGGTAATAGGTGTGTAACCGGTTGACGGCCTTGTCAAGGCGAGCGACCTGTCGCGTCATGACTTGCTGGAAACGTACGGAATCTGTAATGATGCTGTTTAACCATTACATAAACGATTAGCCGGAATCCTGCTCGTGCCAGATGAATTTGTATATATGTACCAATTCGTCTCATGTTGCAGCTCTCAAGTCTTGGCATACTGAATGAAGACGTGACTGAGACTGTATATCATGTCGGTTTTTGTGATCTCCGCCTCTGTATCTGTTACTATTGTGACCTGTGACCACTATAAGACATTTCTCTTGGACTTCGATGCGGTTTTGAAAGTAGTAAGCGACGACTCCTTGAACGTTTCAAATCGGTGCTATGAGAGGAATCTGTATCCAGGTTGTTAGTTGCAATCAGGATCGGTTCCCAAAAACGGAACTCCTCAACGGTTTACTGCACGGTTTGATTTTATGTCACGCACAAAATCTCTAATGATGATAATAAATTGGGTCAAAATTGAAATTTTTGCTAAAAAAGATTTTGACCGGTAAGTTCTCAAGAACACCTCAAGCCTAAGCGCCAACCCGAACTCATCACTCCTTACATCACACCCCATTGGGCCATAACTTCACGAAGAGTAATCGCTGTAGCCACCGCGCCATTCCCAACCTTCATTTAATAAACGTCGACGTGGCACTTTTGTGTTAGTTCAGCCCGCAACCTTGCCAAATCTGATATTGTATTGACGTTTTGAAAGGGTATATATATATAGTTATCAGGTTAACGCTGTGCTCTATTGCTTATTTAGTAGCGGTAGGTGACAAATGAAGCGATATTATCACCATATTATTTATCAAGATATTTATCGCGGAACAAAGTACAGCTACCTTCTCACCAATTAAACGCGAAGTCCCTAATTTTAAATATAAATAATAAAATAAATAAATATATACCTTAATAATAAATAAATAAATATCACACAGATTGGGCTAGCCCCAAAGTAAGTTCGAGACTTGTGATTTTATAACAAATGCATATATAGATAAACATATCCAAGACCCGGGCTAATCAGAAAAATATCATTTTCCATCATGATCCGACCGGGGGTCGAACCCGGGACCTCTCAGTTCAGAGGCAAGCACCACAGCGCCACCGAGTTCGTCGAAATATGTAACTGAAGCAACAAAAGCTACGGATAGATGCAAGATTTAGTGGGCCTTTAGATCTACATAACTGTGGTGTGGTTCTCGCCCTTGACCGCCTCTAGTGGCGGTTAAGCAATTTTCGCAGTAATAGGTAACGGGATGGGTGATCATCGCTTGATCATATTTCAAAAAACAAAGTAGACCTCCCAACGGAACATCGCGAGATTGGACCGTAGTAACCTTAAATCGAGCTTTATAATGAGTCCGTTCTTTACACTGGAGCACTTACTTTCATGCCCTTGGATTACCAAAAGTCGACGACCGATATCCTTTGGAGTCTAATCGGTCAGTGACCCCACCGTGATCCAAGGTTGATCCTTCACATGCCAACGAAATGTCATATTTGTAGACCAAGCGGAGTGGAAAACGAGCTTGAACAGTGAACGACACGGCCAAACAAACTGAATAGAAATGTTTTATTTTATGCCTCATTCATTCTTATCTATCGGTACAACACAGGCAGATGCCAACGAACATAAATTGCAAAGTTTGTATGTGAGCATGTTGTAACCGCAAGAAAACCTCAACAATATTCGATGAAACCGTCAAAGTTTGGCAAACTGTTTGCTGATAGCTTGGAGCCAGTATTAGAAATAAGACAGATACGTCATCTTTATTCCTCATAGAGTGAGTGCTTATGACTTTTATGTACCGCGTCTAGTGGCAACCGAACCTGAACCTCAGGACAATCAGGATCAACGTTCCTCTCGATCACAGGCGGACGGTCTTAACCACTTCACCAGCTCCGATTCAGAAATAGTGACAGATTGCTAGCTCATCACCGTCTTTGAGAATAATCACTAGTTTACGACCCTTTGATTTTACAATCGGGAGGCGAATCAGCTGTGTCAAAAACTCGAGTCCACGTAGTCATCGCAGACCGACCGATAGGAATAGCTAGATATAATATCTACGCTGATATAAGGGGACTTAGTACATATTTCTAGGCAGTTAAATACAACATTTATGTATTTTCAACATTCGTGCGCTTACTTATTGATAAAACTGCGTTGCTAGAGAAACTTCATAGTTTCAAAGTCTGATTTCAGTTTTTAGTTTTGTTCTAAAAGGCTTCACATAGAAAAGAAAATAGGATTATTAACATGAAAAGCTTGTTGTGGTTTTATTGAAAAGTTTGTGGCAAAAATGGAATAAAAAAACTCACAATTGTATACTATGGTCTATATATAAAAACCATATACCCTTTCATAATCGTCTCGCCGCTGTGTTTACGGCCCGAGCCGTTCCGTGGGATCCTCTGTAATATTTAAAGAACCTCTCAACACGCCCTCAACGGTATTTTAGGAAATGCTTTGGATTTGTTATGGCGGGGCCGACGAAATTATCACTGATTTTGTGTGAAAACATTACGAATTTTGGTCGATTTTAAATAGACTTTGTATAAGGTCAGGGGAAGGTTAACATTTTGAAACATTCAAGAATGAACCAGGATAGCGAGCGCAGGTGAGCTTGTCATCTTCTTCTTAACTGGTCGAAATTTTAATCAAAATTGTTGGTTGGATTTTTTTGTTGCCAATTGGTGGATCGGCCAATCTACGTTTATCTGAGTTGTTCTGCCAAATAAGGGCCAATCAACCAACCACCTCTATTCCTTCTATTCCTCGCCAGTTGTTGCATCCCTTCGGAAGGCCGACATTTCGTCGGACCATCATTTTCGGCTTGCCCTGCAATCTATTCGCATCAGTCGGGACCCAAGTAGTCACTCTTTTGACTCATGTTCCCGTCATCATTTTGGTCAGCAAAACTGAAGTGGCGAGCGGGCCATGTAAGTCGCATGGTGCCGCGAAGATTTGTAAAATTATGACTTAAAAAAAAAACACTGCAAATCATTAAATGGCAACAGCGAAGGCGGGAAGCTGGAGATGTCGGCTGTTTATAAATAGATGGGTCGATAGTCGCTTCTGATGAACAGAACGCAATATTACTACTAATGCTTGTCGGTTATAGCTTTAGAGTGATAAAAATAGATTGAACAATAATGGAGCAGGACATTGAACATTGTTGAAGGGTCGTGAAGATACCTATACAAGCGGAGATTGTAGCTCGATCTGAAGCGGCGGTGCTTCAGTGGTTAAAACGAACGAGAGGTCCCAGGTTCGAATCCTGCACGTGCCATATGCATACAATCTGACTCACTGGTATTTTCCAATAATCATCAATTCCTTCCGGTGAAAGAAAATACAATGAGAAAACTTGAAAATTGAAAAGGATAACTATGAAATGAATGAAGATTAAAAACAATACAATATTGTTATAAAATGTTTTTATGTTATCTCCTGGTGATTTTATTGCTCCCACCCACGTCATTATTTTAATTAAACCTAAAGGTTAATATTTCAAAACATACCTCATTTCATTGGGTGTGGGTGTTTCCATTAAACCTTTTTTTATTCGACTGTTTGCATGAAACTGGCGGTTTTCTGAGAAAATTCTCATTCATGTTACATGAATGATTAAACTGCCGCAAGTAATAACTTCATAGAAATATTTTTTTGTGGAATGGTTTGTAAAGACTAATTCGACAAAGTTTTACCATATTTGTCAATTTACATCTTTGGAGAAAAGACTGTGCGCTGAAGTTTGTTGCGCCGCTTCTTCTCCACCTGCGTTTTGGATGTCGGCAGTAGACTTAGTTTTATGTAAATTTTTGACGTCAATATGTGATGTATAAGTAAAATAATTTTTAATTTTAATTTAATTTTCTCGTGAGTAGACTAGGTTGTCCCACAGTGTAAGCTCCCATAATGCTCCATACAACACGATCACAGTATAATAGTGTCTAAGTACACCCGTCGAGTAAATCCTAGTTTTTCATGGTACTTGAACAAAAGTACTATCATTATTATCATCATTGATTTGCCCACTTGGGAATAGGTCTATATTTTTTACATATAAATTGTTCCTGTCATGAAAAACGGTTTTTAGCCCGAAGAAACCTAACATAGGAGTTCTTCACTTTGCCCGGGAATGCGGGGCGAAATTCCCCGATAAAACATATAATGAAACGCGGCGCCCTGGATTTCACGTGGCCTATTTTTTTCTTCAGAAAAATGTCTGCGCATTCATACTTCAACGTTTTTCATCTGTAGGAGAAAACTCGTATGGCCCCAAACAATGAAATCTAGAAATAAGAATGAGAAAATACCTTGGTTAGAAGTGGGCTTTGAGTTTGTAAGCTGACTGAACTTTAAGCCGTCGAAAAGCAAAATCCATCGCCGTGCAACATAAAATAACCGTTAAAAAATCAAAATTTTTTTTGAAAATTTCAATGGGAATAGAACCCAGAACCTCTAAATAACGGACGGGCGTGGATGGAAAACTCCATGGTGGTCAGCAGATTAAACTGATTAAAATCTATTTACGCTACACTACAACTACCAGAAGTAGTTGCTTGACGAGTTCAGGTGTTGTTACCTGCAGCAAGAAAACATTCCTTATAAATATTGAACAATGAGTTACTATAAGATCAGATCATCGGTTGTTAAGCTGGACTAGCCTTTGAAAGGCATTTGGCATGATAGGAACCTACTCAGCTCAGCAGTGGCCCTTCCGAAATGTCAGTGTGTGTAGCTTTTGAGAAATACAAACTTTAAAATTTGACGTGAAATATATTGTCTGTGAAAGTTTAATTTCTGAACGCTTTGACTTTAAAAGGAATCAGCAATCACAAAACATTAACAAGTACAGTTTGTTACATAATATTTAAGTATGATAGACCATCTCATTTCGGATAAATTCAATTCTTGCAAAAATGTCCTTTGAAACAAGCAGTCTAAAAAAACTAATTCCAATATTTGCCTGAAAGCTCTGACTCGGAAATATTAAAGCTTTTAAAAGCGTTTTCTTTAATACTTCATAGTCAGACAGGCATTCACTGGGGAAAAAATGTACAGAGCTAATTTAATAACTTGTCTTCTTGCTGGGGATAGAGTTGATTTTAAAATAGTCTTATATAAATTAAGGAAAATTGCCCTGGCAGACCAACATAGGGCGATAAATCAGATAATTTGTAAAAAAATATAATCTAAAATCTAGATAAAATATATGTTTATATTTAAGATCATTATGATAACTTATAGACTGTAAATAAAAAATTGGTCGTCTACCCTATTGATGTCGTCAAGGATTATACGCTTGCTAATGATCTAATAATGAAAGATGTGATGAAGTAGGATCGCTCAAATGAAGAGAGGATTTTTTAAAATAAATACAAACTGCTATTACTAAATAGAGGATATATTTAATATGCAACATGACCTTGCCTGTGATTCATAGTAAAACAATTGTCATGTTACAGCGAACCGGTTCAGCTTCGTGTCGATGAAAGCTATTACCTATTAGGAATTTTCAAGGAAGATTTAACTAATATTAGGTCAAGAAATATATGTGGATCCAGCGAAACCTACCTAGTTAAGAGTTCAAGATAAAAATCAAATTTAAACACATATAAACATAACGCCATCAAGTAAAATTGAATTGTGCTTTTTAAAAACTAAGGTGAGCTAATAATAGTATTCATTAGAGCTATTAAAAGTTTCCCAACACTTCAATGCACTCAGAGGCACGCGTGATCCTCACGTCAAATGCTGTTAATGGAGGGTGCTCTTTTGATAACGTATTCTAAGATGCCAACCCTTGAGACTCGCGTGTTGGCTTTTTAGGGTTCCAAATGGAAGAGTTTAGGAGATTATAGTTTAGATCTTTGACGCTCAAGGGTTCAGGAAGAAACCGGAGGAAACCGGGAAAACGCTCAGACGAAAGAGAGATATAGTTAAGATCTTCAAAAATTTAGACTGACAAACTATTTATTTATATTTTTTTAATTTGTTTTAATTTGGTTTGCTAATTGATTTACGGGCGTAATAAATAAGCAACTACACGTTCTCTGCTTTTAAAAAGATACTAGTATAGTGTCCACGCTGTGCACTTTACAAGAAGTCAAGACTTAGAAATTACATCCAATATCTAGAAGTGGGAGACGGAATTTGGTAATCAGAATCAGCGAACGTGACATGTGTCCCAGACAATTTGCCTCTGTACAATGATTTTATAATCCAATGATTTAGATTTTACATACATTTACATAGATTTGTATCGCCAACAAAAGATGAAACTATATCTCGTTGAAACCCTCAAAATTTGGTCCAAGGTTAACCCGCACTCTGTTGGCTCATCAAATATTCATCCATGTGTAATGCGATGTCATCGAACATCGAACACGAAGCAAACACAAAGAGGAGACTTTATTACCATTTCTCTCATAAAAGCTGTGTAATGATACGCGGGGCTGAGGCAGATGGAGCAGGGACGCAGTCGGCCATGGCTCCGCCACTTTCTGAATGGATATTGAAATAAGAATTGCCCCTTTACGTGACGTCTATGCTCGAGAAGACACAGTTTGATGATAATTCGTAATGGTAATTACAGTGTTATTCTTAATCTTGACATTGGTTAAAAAGTGTGATCATTGCTGTGTGCATTTTGATACGCCGAGTCGTATGTATTTGGTTCGTGAGCAGAGGCGAGAGTTGACGAAGCCTGGAAACTTTCAAAACCCGCTTCAAGTGGCTATTCTAAGATGATACAATAACATTTATACCTTCGGAAATAATAATAAGATGTCTGCCCTCAACCTTTGCAACATCGGATGTTCTCTGTTCATTCATAAAGGTCGAACCACCCACAGAGTATAACCGACATAATGAAAGCAAATTACGTGTTACCTTTTAATTTGTTTGTGTAATAACAATCACAGGTTGATCCGATATGAATAAATAATTAGCCCTTTTGTTCGGTTCGTGAAATGAGTATATTTGATAGTCATTCAATGAATTGCATACGTATGCGATTAGGTAACCCAAACACTGGTGCCTTGATGTCGTAAAAGCGGATATGCCAATTATGTGCCCATATTGATATCACAAAGGATGCAAATGGATGAGGACCGTGCGAAGCGGAGAAGAAAATGTAGAAAAACCAACCCTAGGCTCCGACGCTTAACTGAGTTGAATCCTTAAAATGGCTCAGGTGAGAGAGTTCCCTTAGAAAAGTTTATTTAACCATTTCCCAAAATAGTGACAATACTTACATTACAGTTTGCTTCGTATTTTGGATTCTTAGTTATTTTTACAGATAATTAAAAAATGTACCCCACACTCGCAAGAGCCACTGGTCGCCCCATCTTCATCAAGAGCCACCTCTCTCCGAGTACGAGTTATACCATAGAACCACGGTTCTTAAACTATTTTGAGAAAGCGAAACTCTTTTAGAAATCATTTCACGGATCCCTAAATTAAGACATGCTTGTGCTGACGTAATAGGATTGTTTTCAGAGCGTTCCGACGGCTGCGTGCGCGCTGTCATTTCAATTTTTCAAATTTTAACAAAGACAAGAATTTGTTTTGCTATCTTGTTTAAGCTAATTAATATGTACTGTGATAATGTCAATTTTATGAATGATTGATTTTGGAAATGTTTCCTTCCTCAAGAAAATTGACGGATCGTAACTTTGTGCACTTTTTGTGATGGGTGAAAAATGTTAAACTCGCGTCAGGACACGTGACCAGATCGAAAATTCGTAAGACGTAAAAATTGACAACGTTAATATTAAAGTTTTCACTTCTGCCGGGACATCCGGAGTGCAACCAGTTTTTTTAATATGACCAATATTTTCGTAGTGCCCAAAAATATTTGTTCCGCTGAGCACGCTTTGAGAGCCGCTGCCACAGATAAACATTATTTATTATATTATTCGTGTCTATGATGGTAAAGCAAACTTTTCCTTTTCTACATTGATGTTCTTTGAGAAATGCGATATTAAGGAAGTTAAGTATTTATCAAAAGTTATTTTTATTGACATGTTTCATATTTATTACACGTGTAAATTTCTTGGAACGGTCCATTGCATGGCAAGTGGAACTCTGTGCAATGGTAATAGGTAATTTCCAACAGGTAGGGGCGAATCTCCAACACCATGTCCTACTGTTTTGAGTAGGTTAATGTACCTATTGTACATTACATTTGTCCAACTGTCAGATTGCAAAACAATGTCGTTAGAATTTGACAACGGGTGCGTCGTGTTATTGTCGAATCATAATCCAATATTACACAGCATTGGATTTATACTAAATCCACGGGAAAATACGGAGTAGTGTGTTCTATTCTATGGCGGAAAGAACTAGCAGCACTTTACAAATTACCAACTGTTTTGATTTAGAGCAGCAAATAAGTTACCACTTTATTTCCACCTTCCACCGCAACCTTCAACGCCCGACATTCCCAGAAGCGGGAAGATTTGAATAAACCTATTCATCACAAAGTCTATTATGGGGTTATATCGGAAATGGACACATTACACCGCGACATTGCAAATGCCACCTTCTGATGTAGATCTCAAGGTATTTTCTAGGTCGCCAAGACGGCGATGGAGTTTTTTTTTTTTTTGATTGCCCTAACGACCTTGTCCATGCACTGCGATAATCGATATTTGATGGTGTTGCCAGAATTATTTAATAGATCGCGCCCCTTCAGATAAGGGGATATATTTTTTTTACGCTTTTTGTAATGTTTTCCATGCTGGTCTAGTACTAATAGAAAACAGTGTTGCACCTAATGCTTCTCCACCCGCCACCCATTCGCTAGCAAATTGAAAGGACTATAAATTAGTCGTTCGCCGCGAACTTAAACCTCGAGAACACAATACATTTTTACAAAATTGTAAATATTTCAAAAACGACTGAACCGATTTTGATGCCCCACGAACTTAAAAATTATATTGACAGGTTCTACATATCTGTTAGATTTCATCAAAATCAGACCAACGGTTCGAAAGTTATCGCGTTACAAACATACATACAAAAATGTATTTTATTGCCCCAAGTTGATTTGTAGACCTCGCTCTCATCTCGCAGTAAATTGAAAAGACTATAAATTATAAGCCTAAAAATTCTCAAGTGAGCTAGCAACCTACATTGCTATTTAATTTTCATTTCAACAATAAGCCCGTCATACAGTTACATCGTGACATTTGAGTTTAGCAGCTCTTGGCTCATCTACCCGAACCGAAAAATACGAACATGAAGAAATTATTCGACACTTGTATTCATGTGTCTAAATATTTTCTTCAAGTTCTTGTACTCATCAAGTTGAGGCCTCACAACATGACTGGCGTAATAATTAACAATTGCGTGTTACATTATGGACATAACAACGTAAGCTAACATACGCTTGGTAACTTAAAATGGCTTAAGCGTTATTGTACAGAAAGTTTTCAAAACTGAATACATAAAAATAAAAGGAGTAGATATGCTAATTTCATAGAACTTGTAACAATATAGAAATTCATCCTAGATATAAGTATAATTTTTTATAAGTAAGTTTACAACAACATCATATAAAAATTACGCTTATGTTTAGCCAAATGTGTGTTGAAATTAACCAAATTCGAGTTGAAATTGTTTATTCAAATAACAGTTTGAAACGGCTTTCATTACAAATTGGGAATTAAATTGCCCAAAAATTACGTATGTAGGTACATTAATTCCGTCTTTTCAACACACCCTCTCATGTACCTAATAGCCGTGTGGGTTCCGAAAACACCTCCAATCAACTTGGATCCGTAAATAATTGATAACTCCGGAATATGGGTTAATGCTAGAGCACTATCAAATATGAATTAGTGCCGACAAATCAATGTGTGAACGCTTCCTGGTACATGATGTATTTTCCACTATTCTTGGGAAATGGAGGGTAGTTACAGTGAGAATTGCACACGAGTAAACTAGTCTTAATTTATTATTGGTTTATCTATGGCCACGAACGACAACAATAATGTTAAAGCTGACGCCATTACTTGAATATCATTGGACGGTTTTCACCAATAGATAGGTTAGGAGAACCTACCTATAATTAATTATGTTTATACCCGAGCGAAGCCGGGGCGGGCCACTAGTATTTGGACATTCGTCACACTATATCAAGACTATAACAGCAGCAATGAATATTTCACACGTTCCACAAGGATCCCTTCAATCATCAACAATCAAACATTTTTCAAGCATTGATCTTTATGCCTCAGTAATAGAGAGAATTCACAACGAATCGGGCAGGTTGATGTGTTGCCGAGTGTACAAACCTGGTGCTCGGTAGCTCGGCAGCTCGGCAATAGCCAAGACTCATTGCCTCAGGAGCTGGGAGCCATAAACTATCAGGTCGACGACATTTCAGATTTTACTATTTTTAAAACAAGACTAGATATAGAAATAATATGGTCTAATCATAAGAAGACTGTTATTGGACAGTTTTTTAGAATAGTATCTAGTATATTAAAGCTACCTTGTAAAACAGAGTACTAAATTTAATTCCATCGACAGAACAGGGTTCACTGTAAGTAAAAGATCGAGTTTATGGTGTCTGTGAAAATCGTTACAAGAGCACTGAACTATGCAGATTGGCTCTTTCGATAGAAGAAATTGCACTATATTTTGCTTGCGATTTGTCTGTCTGCTTTTTTAAAACGAATTATAATTTAAATTACCTAACAAAGGCAACCCAATGTTAACTATTGTCCGAGGTTCCACTCGCGTAAAAAGCATCAAATCAATCCATTGCCCCATTTTTTGACGACCTCGGTGGCGCAGTGGTAAAGTACTTGCCTCTGAACCGAGAGGTCCCGGGTTCGATCCCCGGTCGGGTCATGATGGAAAATGATCTTTTTCTTATTGGCCCGGGTCTTGGATGTTTATCTATATATAAAATTATTTGTTATAAAATATAGTATCGTTGAGTTTAGTATCCGATAACACAAGTCTCGAACTTACTTTGGGGCTAGCTCAATCTGTGTGATTTGTTCTAATATATTTATTTACATTTATTTATTTTTAAGTGAAAGTAAGATAACAAATTTTCACATTTTCTATATTAGTGTGGATACTATAGGATTGTGTATCACTGAGCCCCGGGACCTGGTTCCCTCAGATATTTTAAGAGTCAAATCAATATTATTGCGTGAAAGCGTAAATAAACCTTCATCCAAAGATTCTCACAATTTATAATATCAGTGCCATTTCATAGCTACGGCGTGTGGGCAGGGGCGCCTTTAGAAGCTACCCCGTTTTCTATCAAGAAATCAACTAGATTTTAAGTTAAAGTTTTTTAGTTCAATTTAACTAGTTTAAGTTTAGTTTCTTATATGATACGAGTGTTAAAAGCCATCTATTTAAACTGGACAAAGTTCAGAATCAGGGGATGAGAGTGACTGTCAGCTTTATCACCTTCCACCTCTATCTATTAGGGTAATCTCCCCTGAGATTACCCTACCACCTAACCTAATTTTATTATATATATATATATATTATTATTATTACACCGTACTGTGGCACGTGCCGATATCGTTATAGTAATGAATGACTCAAAATGTGTTTTCAAAATATCAAGTGGAACAATAATTTAAAATTTTGAATTTAGACTGAAAGAAATAAAAATCATGCCAGCGCGCACGCGATATGACTAAAGAGATCATAATGCGTGGCGTTACAAGTATACACAAACACGACTAATAGAAGTAAGTGGTCATGATATTATAAACTGATGACCACTATTCGGAAGAGGAAAGTTGGTTTCTTTGGCCACATACAAAGGGGAACCCAGTTTGAATTTCTAAGACTGATTCTTGAAGGCAAAATCCCTGGCAAAAGACCTGGCCGCCCGAACGTGGTAAGGTAAACGACGAAAGTGGTTAGATGACATAAAGGATTGGACCGGACTTAGATACAACCAACTGAAAATAGCGGCCCAAAGCCGCGAGGGTTTCCGTATGCTGACCTCAAAACTTCAATACGAAGATGGCACCCCATGATGATGAGAAGTAGTCAGTGAATTGTGTCGATCATGTGAACGGAGCTATTGGTTTAGGAAAAAAATACCTCTCCTCGTTGTTATAAACAGGAAGTATAAAGACAATCAACTCCAGACATACGAAATTCTTCCAATGTATAGTTTAAGTCACTGGATTACAAGCTACGACTTGTCTTCGAAAATTTTGGTAGCAGTGGATGGCATAGAACTTGCCAAAAGACAAATGAATATTACCGAGATTAGAAATACTTGCAATGTCTATATGAACAGGAAATATCATTCTTATTACAAGCTTTATACTGATGGGTCCAAAGGTGAAACCTGTAAATGCGGGGCGGCGTTTTACGACCCACATCAAGGATTGTCCTTCAAATTTCGTATCTCTAGTGATGTGTCCATCATGCATTGTGAACTAATTGCAATATTTGAGGCAGTGCAATATGTGGCATCGCTAGAGTGCTACTATGTTGTAATAATATAGGACTCTAAAAGTGATTTATTAAACTTGGCTCGGATTATCTCGAATGGTCGAGGTTTTCCGATAACCTACAAAATCCTTGACTTCATCAATAGACTTCAATCTTTAGGTAAAGAAGTATCATTACAATGGGTTCCATCACATGTAGGTGTCACGGGCAATAAGGAGGCTGACCTAGCAGCAAAACAAGCAATAAGTGAGGGTATCATTTACGAAACCCGTCCATTAAACAGCGAGGCATTGAAAGGAGTTCGTATGGACTGTAGACAAATGTGATGCCACATTTGCCTACATTCCATACGAACTCCATACTATATATACTTTGATGAACGCTCTCAAGACAAAGGTATTTGGTAGAAGACCATTCAGTGTCAGCCTCCCCATTGTCCGTGGTTTAACGATCACCGCGGTGGTAGAATTTAACGGTTGTAACACTGCTAAGGCTTCGATATGGACACATTCCATCTATCAAGTATAAGTATTTGATGGGTATAGCGAATTCACCCAATTGCCCAGAATGCGGTATTATAGAAGACGTACAGCATGTGTTGATGGAGTGTGTCCGCAACGAGGCACTCCGCCGCGATTTTGACCTTGATTTACTCCCTGTTGGTACATGTAATTGTATTTTGGCTTCTCCATTATCGGACGATGCTAAACACTTTATCAAACTATGTCTTCACATTAATTGATACAATTTTTAGCAAACCTTACGGGGGTGACATAGTCACTGCGTGACAAAACCCCTTTAAATCAATAAAGAAAAAAAAACTAGATTTTACAGAGATGCTAATTCACGGCTCCTTTTCTCGTCAATCTACAAAGGATCAAAGTCAGCACAATCGTTTATCAGAATAAAGGATTTTAAATGGTTTATTTTGTAACAACGAAACAGAGTACAATAATTCTGTTTCATCGCCTAAAAGGCAGAAACATTTGCCCCTTAGGTACTTAAGGGGCAAATGTTTCTGCCTACTATTTGTGATGGGAAAAAGATATTTTGTGTGAAAAATCACTAGTGTGACAGAGAGACTGCAACCTTGTTGCGATGTAAATAGTTACATCGCAACTTGTATCCAACGGAAGGTGGTTTAGATATGGAATGTTATGCCGGTTATACACTATCGCCAAACTTACGACACATGAATGAAAGTACATTGCATAGTTTGTATGAGAGCTTCTATTTACCGCAAGGAAAATCCAGTCATGTACGTCGAAACCGTGCCCGACGTCGTTGCACAGATAAATATTTTTTTCTGGAATTATTCTTCTTCCCACGAATTTCTTAGAAAGCTACATTCACACTATAATTTCCTTGAAAATACTTCATATATTAACATCTTCCGTGATAATTCGTGCGAGACTGTGTGCGCTTGTAATTAGTTACCTCTAACGTACATTTAGAGAAAGGCATCTCTTCAAACTAACAATAGTTATAACTAACGTGAAATTACAAATTAACAAGTCGACGGCAACTTGTAACAGTTGAGAAATCTAGGTAGTTAAAACTTCTACATAAAGCTGAACTTTTATAGGTAGCTGTGTTGCACAGCAACCAATTAAAAAATAGCTTTATGTATCACCACATGCATGATAAATAAATAAAATAAAAAATAAACTTAATTCTTCTCCACAACAAAACATTTAATTTCTTAACAAAACTATACATGTAAATGTAGTACTATTTTACGAGAGTATAATCTTTTGTGGAGAACTGGTACCTGGACTAGGTGTCCGGAGGATCATGTCATACAGGCCATCTGATATGCAGTTGGTACACAGACCACTCCATTACCTTCTGCGAATATTGTACAAGAGGAGTCAATATTTGCCTACTCTATCCCACTCGGTGTCAGTCTCCCTCTCCCTTTTTACCTATGTGATGATAGTAGATACGTTACTTTCTTTTTAGCCATATCTTGCCTAAGGGATTGCATTCCATCCATCCATCTTTTCTTCGGCCAATCCCTACTTCTTTTTCCATTCAATTTCAAGTCAATTACTTTAGCCTTTAGCCATAGCGGCGAAATTGCAATTATTGATTATCGCTTGATGTGCTGTTGACTGTACATAGAGTGAGAGCAAATCATACACCAGGATTGCAACAAATGCAAATAACAGAAACGTGAGAAACGATTTCCTGTGGAAAATAAAATTTTCACGTCACTTTTTATAGTGATCTCTAGATCTTCATTTATATACGAATCATTATTGGCCTCACATAAACCAAAACGCTTCGTCGCATAATGTCCCCTGGTTGTAGTATAGATCTAGAAGATATATTAGCGATAGGAACATTTTCAGACAATGCGACTGAAAGAAATTTCTGCCGTTTCCAAAATCTAGCTATTATTTTTTTTTTTCTATGAATAATAAATGAATAACTTTTATTTTGGTGACTATTCCAAAGCTATTATTAGAAAAAACAGTGAAAAAAATACTGTGATAATGACACAATAAAATCACACATTTTTGGGCTCGTCCAAACGCTCCATACTAAATGATACTCGTCGTAACGTGACGTCACGATTGAGTAATATTTTAGCGAAAAAGGTACGTTTGTTTGACAGCTTTGACCTTCATTATTGCATTTATTGTGATGAAGTTTTTTCAAAATTTTTGTTTTTAAAAAAAAAAATAAACAAAAATTTAAACATTGCCCCAATATTTAGCATTTTCATATTCGATAGAAATCTTCGTTACGTATTCCGTGAAAATTGAGTGCCTCTGAAAAATTGATGCCTTAAGAATGTCTTGATGAGCAGAGGGTCGTCCCGGGCCAACAGCGCTCGCTCAAAGGGAATTTTATTACTACGCTTTATTTGAGCTCCAGATTACTCTAATGACTGACGCTATCTTTAAAAACTTATTTTATTTTTAAATCATGAAGTGATAATCTTAGTAAATTATTACAACTACTAAATGGAACGACATATTTAGTTATTGTATGGTTTAAAACAGAAATGGGTTTGCTCCCGGGCGTAAATTAGCCATATGCACTTTTGCCCGGGCATAAACCATATATGGATGAAAAAAAAAATCTATAATAATAATTCCTACGTCTATAAAAATGTCCTACGTAATTAGTTAGCCTATTTTGACTAAAATTGAACTCGGGCCTTCGGTAGAGGTATGTCAGCGATAAAGACAAGCGAAACAATCAAAGCTTTTTTTTGTTTACTTGTCTTAGATTGTTGGATGTATACAGTGGCGTAAAATATCAAAAGTTTAAAATTGTTATTACTGCTAACAGCAGTAGTGCGTGCGGAACATAGCTGTTAGTGACACACATACTAATACAGTCTATAAACAAGGGTAAAAAAAATAAATATGTATCATCTGAGCCTGTGTTTATTCTCAGAAGCAGAACTAATCAGAACGCGGCGCTCTGCGCTTTGAGCTGTCCTTATCAAGATTGGTTTGCTGAAAACTGTAGCTTTAATATATGAGATCTCTAATGAGACAAGTTCCGGATGTCTTGCTGTTTGTGCAATTATAACGACCGCATGCAATCTACGTATTGCGCTTGTATTTTTTAAATTATTAATTACTTATGCCACTTAGAGCACGGAATCTGAGGTAATCAACGGCACGGCACGTAAGTCAATATTTCCTTATAAAACAATATTCATAGTTTTTGTTTGAAAAAATGATAATATTTCCGGTACCCAGTGATAGTTAAGAGTTAGATAAATTTTGACCCATACTCAGTCTCAACCGTTACTTTAAAATAATGTAATTTAACCATTGGAAAGCACCGTTAAAATAACTAATTAAAAATCGTTAGCAGGGCATAACTTGAACACTGTCAAACATTTCTATTGATTCACGCAAATTCGCGGGCAATCTCAACTAATTGCGGCAACCATTCATAAATCACCGGGTAAAAACCCCAGTCACTCCCGACCAAATTACCCGATGAATGTAACGAAAATAATTTGAGTTATGACTCCGTATCATACAGCCGGCTTATCAAGTTATAGAGACCACTATGCGGCGGTAATACCGTCGAAACTGCAACGGATTTAGGTAGATTGATGTGCTGTTGACTGTACTGTTGTAAGGCATTGTTTGAAACTGTAAGAACACCGGTTAAATAGGATTTTACCCAGTGTCGACAGTAAAAAGACATAGATTGATTTGCTAAAACAGCGAGGAATTTAATGATACTAACTGCGCCCCAGATTTTCGCTTCCGTGGGTATTTCGGGATAAAAAGTACCTTATGTGCTATTAGAAGTTATATTCTACTCGTATACCAAATGCCATCGAAATCCGCACTGTAGAATTTATGTGATTGGGAATCAAACATTTCAATTTTACATTGATTGTGGGATGTGTAGGACTGACTGCGCCCCGGGGCTTCAACTCGTGCAGTATATCCTTATGAAAAAGAAGACACTGTCGACAGATAGACGTGTCTGTCTGTTCGAACGCGATAAACTCACTACCGGACGGATTTTTGTACGGTTTTCAACAATAGGTATGATTTCTGAGGCAGGTCTCGGTGTATTAATTATTACGTTTTCACCCGAGCGAAATCGGGACCGGCCGCCAGTTGGTGATAAAATTACCGTACTCTATTCGTACACCAAAGCTAACCGAAATCCAAAAAATAAAAGAAGACAGTTCAATTCCAACTGCATACACTTGGTTGACTGGAAAAACATGTCAGGGTTGTTTCATTTATTCAGAGTTTATTTTAAAGGTGGACTTAATGACAGGGTTTAAGTCCATACCTTTTAATAAAAGTCTAAGCCAAAACAGATTGGTTTCCCATGTGTTTCCATCTGTGGTCCCGGCATCCACACCGCACGTCGGTTATTTTCGTCCCAATTACTAGCGGTTGGCGGGAAGCGACAATGGATCTCCATTTCCACATGTCCCGAACGGAGGATGTCCTTCCCGTGTGTCCTGCACGGATACTGCTGTTCATTAGGGATTGTTCTAAGAAATATGTTCTTTAATTGGATTACTATCATTCCGTATGTAACACGCAACATAATTTAGTATGTAAGTGAAATATTTTGAGATGTAGACTCAATTTTTGATCTGGTATTATTTTTTTCTGCTGAGTTACGAAAGGACGTAGCACCAAAAAATGGGGCCTTTGTCCAGTACTGGCACTCGTGATAGCTCGTAACTTTGTCGATTACTATATTTATGTATTTTGAATTTCATTGAAGATTAAAATGTTAACATTTGCATGCCGTGTATCAGGCGTGTGTTTAGTTGAATGTAGACATAATTTTGTCCTTGTGTTTGCTTGAATATAAACGTATTTATCCTTATCCTTCCTTACATATTATAAAACAAAGTCCTCTGCCGCGTCTGTCTGTCTGTTCGCGATAAACGCAATAACTACTGCACGGATTTTCATGCGGTGTTCACAGATAGATAGTGTGGTTCCTGAGGTAGGTTTAGGTGTATAATTTATTATGATTTTACCCGAGCGAAGCCGGGACGGTCTGCTAGTTCGTAATATAATAAAAAGCAAGGTAGGTAACTAAAATCTGAAACATAGATTGCTTAGCACCTGTAGTTGCTGTCACTCAAATTACCTAGTCAATATGTATGCTTAATTACTTAGACGCATGAAGAAAGCCCATCCAGTCAGCCCATTGTAGCCCACCCAAACCCATTGTAGACCTACAAGACAGAACGATGGGCTTTCTACGTGTAACACGTGTAAGACTTATACACACATACCAAGTAAGAGAACGGAATATTTATTTATTTAATAATTGAAAAAAAAAAATTAAAAACAATTTTCGTATTTAAAGAATGATTGCCATGCACTACAAATCCCAACGGTGTTCAGGTCGCGGCTTAGTAGGTGGACAATATTTTTGATCAAACCAACAGGTAGCTGACAGTAGACTGGCTGACAATCAGTGCGCGACGCCCGCTCCCTTTCATGCGTTCACCCGGCTTCTGTTACGGCCACGCTGTTCGCCTCGCGGGTTAGGTAATGGATTTAAAGAGGTCATAGAATTATGAGAATGAATGACTGTCAATAGGACTGACTGTCACTGAGACGTGTGGCTCCTAGAAGACAGTTCACAGAGTTGATGTCAGCCAGGAGGCTGGTCAGAACCGAATCTTCGAAACGGCTTCTTTTTTATGCGGAGCCCGGATTTCGGGTGTCACAGCCGATTAAAAAGAAAATTAATCCTCGTCGCCTCTATTTCCGAGCGTGGAACCAACTCGACGCTTGAACTTTACACCGTTATTTATAAACATGCGAATACGCGACTTTTACAGTCCGATTTGATCTGCTCCCCGTTGGTCCTTCGAAGCCCATATAATTTGTGTAGTTATTTATTGTTATATTACTGATAAAAAATTATAAAAATGGTAAGCCCTTCTGGCATAATAGGGACCAACACTGTTTGAATGAGTTTCTTTCGGCATTTCTTCTCAGCAGTGGTCGTTCCGAAATGCTAGTAGTTTGGTAAATATCATTTAATTTAGAATATGAAGTCCTGTGAAGGCCTAATTTCTGAATAAAAAAAAATTATTTTGATTCTGTATAAATACCTATATCTCTACCCGACTCCCAAAAATTCCCATCTCTTGTTCTTGAGTCGCTGTATTGTATCAATGTTTGTCTCTCTAACGATAAAATAATGCATTTTCGTTGAATACGGTATACTTACGCTTTTTAAGGCTACTTTTTCTCACAAAGTCTACATCAACTAATCCTCAAATAGAGAATAATCATCAGAATCTGGCAACTCCGTTTAGGCGAATACACAACGGCCGTGACACTACACTCATTATCTGGCAATCGGAGTGCATTGTGTCATTACTGCATCAACTGCATGCGATTATCGCTTGATGACGTCATAGCTTTCGTTTCGTGGCGGCTTACTTTGAAGTTTTGATACTTTGAGTTGATGCGTTAAATTCGTTAATTTAAATCGAGACATTACCTCATTACCCTTCAATGAATTCTTATCTGTCTTAATGATGAATTAAATGTTTATCCACTTGATACATACAAATAGATGTTATGCTTATAAATAGGTAATTGTAATACCGGCTCCACACTATCGCGGACCAGTTCGCAGAACTTGGCGGATTCGCCATACATTGCAAGTTTTTCATACATTGGCGTTATCTGTTCGAGTACAGCGATAGTGTGGAGCCGGCATATGATTTACTTATGTTCCGCCAGGAGTATGGCATGTAAAATAATTCCACCTAAATTAGGTCGGTTGAAACCGCTTTATGTACTATCAACATGCCTTATAACCATTAGTAAGACGGGCAAAACAATCCATTCATGTACACACCAACCGCTCCAGACGATCCACACGGGAAGTCTTTTGCCCCCTTAGGTCTTGTAAAAAATCACCGATTAAATACACTGTTCATTAACAATGGCATTACAAAGTAGATAGGATTATCATTACTATGAGCGAGCGTGTTTACGTCACAAGTTCGCACGTCCCGATTCACAGGCGCACTTGAACTCACGCTTATGATAAAGAGTTTTTGTAGTTACTTGTTTGTAACAGGTGCTTGTACATCATACATATGTATACAACAGTACAACTACCCCAAACAGTTTATTTTTATATAAAAAAAAACTGTAAAGATAAATTTAAACAATTTTCTGAATAGTTTATATTATTCTGAAAATTAAATCCCCTTCGATGTCGAAAGTCCTGGTCAGTAATAAAGAATTAACATATTATATGGAGTCAAAGATTAATTTGTGCAACTCAGCCAAATGACACATATTAGGTAGAATAAGCTAAGTAGTTGAGAAGCAGTTAGATACATGTAACTAACAAAGAATATCGACGACTGGGTCAAGGCAGTCATGAAGACAATGCTCAGCCAATGGAACAGATTAGCTATTGCAATATAAATCGTTAACCGTGAATTCTTATCCTAATTATTTCAGTCCTTTTGTTTCGATTTCAAATGTGATAAGAATAGAAGCAAGGAAAATGTTAGATATTTTTTGGCAAGCAAATCTTTACCATGGATTTTGAAAAGCATGCAGTTTACACTTCCTTCTCGATACTTCAAATTACACATATAATATATGCAAAATTTCAAGATGGTTGGTTTAGTAGATAGAGTGTGAAGAGGTTACAAACTTACTTTCTTTTATTTTTTTATTATTGATCTAATATCAATAAAAAATTATGGTGATAATGAAATCATCTCTATAAAAAAAATCTACTAACAAATA
The DNA here is from genome assembly GCF_027563975.2 of Plodia interpunctella. Classification (NCBI taxonomy): domain Eukaryota; kingdom Metazoa; phylum Arthropoda; class Insecta; order Lepidoptera; family Pyralidae; genus Plodia; species Plodia interpunctella. The sequence continues at coordinate 795,665 of NC_071301.1, forward strand.
TATGAGACAAGATCAGCTCACAAACCACAAAAATATTGCCATACGCACTTGTGGCAATGGTTAGAAAATTTGTACACATTTTTGAAAAACAAACAGTTAAATAATTAAAAGCAGTAATGATAAGTTTTTGGTCAACAATGATAATTTCCTTCATCTCAAGGATAACTTCAGACCAATGTTGATAAAGCCAGATAGTTACTATCAATATCAATATGACTCAGATATATAATAATAATTCTTCCTAATCCTAACTAATAGTATACACATAAGTCTAAAAATTTGGATGTATGTAATAATTGACTAAATTATAAAGATCATAAAGAGTATTCACATGGGGAATATATTTTTTAATTCGCATGAGAACCTTATCTTAAATTAATACTAGGCAAATGCGATTGTATCTTTTGTTATGATAAAAAATTTTTGCCAAGATAGAGCGGCAGTAACCAGTGTAAAAAAAAAATAAAAGAGCTCTTAGTTTTTTTAGAACTCTTAGGCTAACTAAATAAAATTGATGTAACATCTGTAAATTATTGAATAATCATCAGATATTTAATATGCACATGATTTTTTATTTTAAACTAGTTCAAAACTGTACTCGTAAAGTTTGAAGGTTTGTTTTGGATGTAAGATTAAAATTAGCTCTTCTTATTCTCTAGAGCAAAAAGCAATATCTTCGGCTATGAACATATTTTTTGCTCATAAACTAAAAATGTCTACAAAAACAATTGGGGGGTGTCTCTTCTTAGCTAAATTAAATTCATAGCCCACAGGGCATTTATTAATATATGATTAGAATTAACAAGATTCAACAAAAAAACTCATTAAATTTTAACATAAAATTAATTCTTTAAATTTTAACTTTAAGTGTTACTTTGATAAAAATTTGGCAATAATGTATAGCTCTGACGGACTGATGGTATAATTTTAATCACATTTTACAACTGGAGAACTTTTGAATGAGCATGTTTATCACTTCATGTTATCACATGGTTGCATTACGAAGCATTAGTCAAGGACGCTGATATGTGATTTTAGGTCGATAGTACTAGTCTAATTTAATCTTATGTCACTGACCTGAGGCAAGTTAGCAGCGATCTGCCTGTGCAAGGAATCCCGTTCCTTCTCCACTTCCTTAAGTCGTAGTTCCGAATCTCCGAGACGCTCCTGTGTCTCTCGTAGACTCTCCACCAATTTGTCTCTCTCATCCAACATCGAGACCATAAGCTGCTCGAAGTTCGCATCTTCGCCAGATAACTGCGAACTCCTCTGACTGATACTGTCCTCCGATATCGTGGGCATCACGTCGCACATCATATTCCACATTTTAATTTACCATCAAAACAGAATATTTATCGTACACGACACACTGAACACAATTTTCGACCACCGTTTTAATACATATGTTCCGGCACAAACGTTACCTAAATCTAGCGTACAAAACACGAGCACGGTGTTTCACATTGTCAGAATATTCGAACAACACTTTAATTATAAAATCGGGAGGCATTCTAGTTCGATTATTAGAAAGACACACCTAAAACTTCAACTCCTACGATTCCATACTATCACTGCTCAAGCGGCATGTCTGCCATCTTGAAATGGAACGTCAATTATGTCAAAGATTAAAAATATGTAGACAATTTTAATAGGTAGCAACACACAGTTAATAGTCCATAGAATCACATATGTTGCCTATTTTACATCAACGATCGAAAATGTTGTAGTATGCGACTTGTGCAACTTCATCTGATGAGCTTTCTGTTTCCATCATGGAATTAGTATTAGTACGTACTTATTAAATCCATGGTTTCCATAGGGTAATGCCTGGACATCACCATTAGAAAGGCGGTAAATTAATAAAATACGTGCAGCATAAAATAAAAGTGATTTTGAATCTCGACATTGGGATGTTGCACTACACAGCGGTGGTGGTGAAATAGTTAAGACGCCCGCCTGTGGATCGAAAGGTCCCAGGTTCGAATCCTACTCGTGCCACATGAGTTTGTATACCAATCTGACTCATGTATAGTATGTAGTTTTTATCGTCCACCACTTATTTCCGGTGAAGGAAAACATCGTGAGGAAACCTGCACACTGGTTGATTCTTATTAACGTGTGTGTGAAATGGAGAAGGCAATGGCAAACCACTCCATTAATAATGCCAAGAAAGTTGTTGTCTGTGATTCATTCCACGTAACAACACGACCCTCAGCCATGTGGAATACGACTATGAAGAAGAAGACTGCACAGCAATCAGGCATCTTCAGTAAGATTGCTGGCAGCAACTGGATAAGGATAACCCAGGCCAGAAATGTAGACAGAAGGAGGCCTATGTCCGCAGTGGGTCACGGAGGGTTGCAAATGATGAAGTAGACAACTTGGTCATGTTTCTTCCTTCGTCTGCAAAATTAGTGTAATAAAATAAAGTTCGTATGTTTTTACGTGATTACTGCTCGCATACTAGCTTCACCACTTCACATTTTTATTAATATCTTTTATTTCTTAGCGAAAAAAAATTACAATTTATACCAATGTAATGTTTTTATATCTGTGATTATACCACACAGTTTCTATAATAAATATAGCAGATGACCATTGAAGGTATTGGTATACTTGTGATACAACATATAATTTTTTACGGTACCTACCTACTTATTACAAAAGAGAGTGCCTATTTATAACTTTCTGTCTGATGGAACAATAATTACTGTTTCTATTTTAGGGTACCATGCTTTATCTATCTATTAGCTTCATTTGAGTAGGTAGGTACATACTATGTCGAAGCTACTAATTCCATGCTTCATAGACTTAAAACAATTCTCATAGTAATGTCATTGTCAAGAGTAATGTTATTGTCAACGTCATCATTCCGATCCAGATTCAGATAGTTCCTCCCTCCACCTTTTTTTAATTTTGTTTGCTTTTCTGATTTCTAACTAGATTCTGGCTGGCATTAATTTAAACTTAAGTATCTATCGCTAAATTCTTCTGATGCATTAGTATTACTGACAATATATTACAATACATATGTACTACATTTACACTATAATATAAGCAAAGTCTATTAAAACTTTTACCTACATTTCTTCCTTTGCTTGCACTTGTGTAAGTACAACTTCTGTTGCATGCAAGTCCAGACAACTGCGATATTTTTTGTTGTTTAAAAAATTACTAACCATGCCGATGAAAAAGAGTAAGAAGGAAAAAAAGAGCGAACGCAAACGCGAACGAAATTTCATTGCAAAAGGTAAAATATTAGATATTTATTACATTACTTATTTAGCTAATTATTTTGCTGAAAAAAAAAACCTATATAGGTGCTTTGATGCCTGTAACTTCAGCAATATATATGAAGCAACATACCAAGTCAGTCACAATAATATTGTTATAAGATTTTTTTTCTTACTTTTATAAATACTGTAATAGGATATCTATATTTTTTAAAATTATAACATTTCGATACAGTTCATCATTACAATTTTTCAGATGTAACAATAAATGACAGTGCAGATGCCCCAAAAGCTGTGAATAAACTGAAAAAGTTTACATTGAGTGATGCGGATGCCATTTTGTCTGAACCATCATGGGACAAGTTGCAAGCTGACAACACCAATATTGACATTATCGAGCAACTTAACCCTGATGGCACTAAGAGCTTTATTTACACAAAGAAGCGTAACTCTTCCAAGTCTGAAGCAAGTATTGATGATCGACCAGGGATAGTTTACCCAGAAATAGTATGGTATCACTTGTCGCGATATATAAAGCCTGAAGACATTGGTAATTTTGCAGGGATTAACAGTTCAACTTATGCCATCACAAAAACTGAGTCATTTTGGAGAGGGTTGTATAAAAAATATTGTGATAATCATCCCAGGTTGCCTAAAAAGTTACAAATTGAGAATAGTTACACAGTTTATGGATTGCGCCAGAGAGTGATACGGGCATTGTACCATACATATAGTTTATTTTATAAAAATGTTTTGCATCAGGCAGCTCAGGACAGTAAGCCACATGATTTGGTCAGACGAAAATGTGTAAATTTGTGGTTCTGCGAGAGTGCCACTCACTGGACAGTGTATTTCAAATTCAAGAAAATATTTGCTAGTAAAACTCGAGGAAGGTGGAATGTTGATTTTCTGGAAGAACTTGGGAATGTTGATGCTAACACAGAGGAGGACTGCCAAGTATTACAGGTAAAATTATACTATTTTTTTTATGAATTTTCTTTAATTTTCATCATCTGAACTTAAGTTCAGATGATCTTTTGTGTGAAGTTCAGTTTGTTAACAAACTAAACTTACTTATGGTGAGATCAATATTACGTAACATTGTCTTGGGAGGCCAGATGTATTATACATTCTGGAGAGGGGTGATAATGTAAAGGCAGATATAATACCAAATAAAATGGAATTTCCCCATGAGCAAGCAAATGAAGCCTCAACAAAAAATAGATTAAAACCATCTGCAACCCTCTGTGACCCACTGCTGGATGACCCACTGCTCTTTTTGTTAGTCTTAATATATATATATAGGTAGACCTAAACTAGTTCCCTCTATTAATATGATTGTGAATAGTCTAAAACCACAGTGGTAAAATCTTGCCACTGAACCGACAGGTCCTGGGTTCGAACCCTGGTAGGGTCATGATGGAAAATGATCTTTTTCTGATTGATCCGGGTCTTGGATGTTTATCTTTATATGTATTTGTTATAAAATATAGTATCATTGAGTTAGTATGCCATAACACAAGTTTCGAACTTATTTTAGGGCTAGCTCAATCTGTGTGATTTGTCCTAATATATTTATTTATTTATTTATTTAACAGCATAATAAACAGTAGTACATTCAGAAGTGATCCCTTCATAAGGCTGCCACTTTTAATACTATGTTTTTTGTATGTACATATTGTACATGCAATAAAAATATTTTTAATCTGATTTTCAAAAATTGTTCAATATTGACCCATTTGATTTCAGGTGACATGCCAAAGCTTGTACGATGTACCTCCGCTTATGGGTATGACATTATCATCTGTCAGCGTGGTGCTCTCGCAAGGGTTCCAACATCACAGACTCCATCTTGGCTTCAACTCCGGCCACCACGTCTCCAAGAACATCCTCCCGGAGTGCACTGTGGTTTTGGATACTGTTACGAACATTTCTGTGTATGACTGGTGGCATCCGAGGTATCCACATTTTGATAATACTCTACCATCAAATGTGAGGGACGATGAGTCACAGCCAGTTTTGAAGAAAGATTTCTTTAATATCAAAGACGGGGAATACTTATAAAGTAAGTATTTTTACAATTTGAACTGTTTTTATTTTTTGTAGTTTAGACACCTCTAGTCTGTGTTAATAAACAAAACTGTTCAACAAAGTTTTCTTACATATTTTTTGCCACAATTTTTTTTTTGTATTTGGATAATATTCCTATTCTTTGATTTATGGAGCTACGAATGATTGAAGACGAATGGGTGATTGATTGAAGCTATGAATACACTGGGCAACATTTGACGCGCAACATATCATTCGTCACGCGTTACCATTGACTCGAGTGAAATAGCACATAGTCGATCTCACTCATGCAAATTGTAATGAAAAGGAAAGAACTTCGCGTCAAATGTTCCCTAGTGTTCAATCTAAAAACTAGAAAAATCAAAGATACTATATTCACTATATTCATTAACTTACAAGATAAATTATGTTTAATATGAAGGCCAGTGAAGGTAGGCAAGTTTGGAATTTATTTTATTTTGATTCAGTTTTTTTTATTGTTTTCTTTCTTTAGGTAAGTAGGTATTTCTGTAGTAATCCTTTTATGACATCAGACCAAACTCTGTAACAAAAAAAGTTCGAAAACTAGTGAATTTACAGTCAATATTATACATGCAGTAGTGTTAGAGCGATGTATAAAGTTCCAGTTAGTAGTAGTTCTAGAAGAGCCGCGAAAGAAGTCGCGCGGCAATATGTGTCAATGTGAGTTATAATAATTATAGGTTATTTTATGTTGTAGTCTTTCTTTCGTGGCTCTCTTTAAAATTACATGTATGTGTCTTTGAGTGTGTTTTCATTTGAAGAAAAGTACAAAGTATGTGTGATAATGTAAGTGTACATTTATCGCAGTGTTGTTGCTATAAGCATTATTATCTAAGATTGTAAAACTTAAGGTAAGCCACATGTGATAATATATTGATTATATTCTTGTTACTAATGTGTTTTATTAATTGACTACCGCGCGTTTCTGAGAAAAAGCCACGTTTTAAGCCACGAATATACTAGGGAACATTTGACACGCAACATATTTTTATTTACTTTTCATTACAATTTGCACGAGTGAGATCGACTATGAGCTATTTCACTCGAGTCAATAATAATGTGTTAGATGTTGGGCGTCAAATGTTGCCTAGTTTATTCGTAGCTTTAGACGGACGGACGACGAATGTTTCTATAAGGCTTCCGTTTTTACCTTGCGAGGTACAGAACCCTAAATAACATAGTTGCAATCAGGATTAAAAAAATGACCAATGGATCGAACTTTTTCGTTTGCGAATTTGCTTAGAACCATCGAAAAACAATTGTAAATAATAATAAAAAGTAAATTAATGGAGTGAACTTCGATTACACGAGAATCGGGCCCCAGAACGTTACCACGCGCCATCTTGTTTTTTACAAGATCGAACCGGTAAACGGTAAACCGGCTGTTATTAGACTAGTTTTACTCCATAAGCACGTACCTATTACGTTTTTAATGATTACGGTATAAAAAACCTTTTGTCCATTATTATTATATACTTGTGTATAGGTAGGTTGGAATGGACAAAAATATTCGACCACTATTTAGAATATGAATTGATATTGATACATACATAAATGCTCTCAACGGCGCACATTAAGCACTAAGCTTGTACACATCCAGAAACGCAGACAAATTTTTGTGATCTCAGGTACAAATATTATGTATAGTTGTACAAAGAAATATACATAATATTTGTACCTGAGATCACAAATATTTGTCTGCGGTTCTGGATGTGTACAAGCTTAGTGCTTAATGTGCGCCGTTGAGAGCATTTATGTATGTATCAATATCAATTCATATTCTAAATAGTGGTCGAATATTTTTTTAAAGTCGAGTAGTTCCGAGGATTACCTACAATGGAACTTATAGGTAAACATTTTCTTTATAATATTAGTCGATTACTTAAGTGTACAGTCACGTACTATGATGTATATAAGTACAAAGCCATTCAATTTTAGACTTTGTCACTTTGGAATAAGAACATTTATATTAATGCACGTAACTGTACATAATAAGAGTTTGACCTCTGAGATAATGCGACCTACGTGTGGCCGTAATGAGATAATTTTCTAGTTTAGACGGTTACTGGACCTCGACGAACAAACAGTGTGAGTTTAAGTGTAAAGATGTGTACGTTACTTGTTATTTTCGTGATTGCTGTCGGGGTAAGTAAATAAATAAATAAATATATTAGGACAAATCACACAGATTGAGCCAGCCCCAAAGTAAGTTCGAGACTTGTGCTATGGGACACTAACTCAACGATACTATATTTTATAACAAATACATATTATAGATAAACATCCAAGACCCGGGCCAATCAGAAAAAGATCATTTTCCATCATGACCCGACCGGGGATCGAACCCGGGACCTCTCGGTTCAGTGGCAAGAACCTTACCTCTGCACCACCGAGGTCGTCAACTGAGCTTAATAACCTTTTTTTATATTAAGTACTTAGTATTTTTAACCTTTAAAACTTGTATTTTTAACCTTTCAAGGCTTGCGTACCATAAAACATAGAATTTACTTTGTACGCCTGTTTTATTTGTTTATGCGCAATTCATGTGTGCGATAAGAATTAACTATCATAACGGGGTTGTTTATTTATTTGTTCATTACCTCGCGCTTTCTACTCTAAAACTCATATTTTTTTTTTTGCAAAGAACAGCGTTTTATTCATCCCAGAATAAAGAACTGCGCCCGTCTTAAATTAACGCGGGCGGAGCCGTGGCCTACAGCTAGTTCTTATGGTTGTTGTCGTACATTATGTATTTTAGTTTGTTACTTTTCATAAAAACTATCGGATTTTAATTCAGAATTAGGTAGTATTTAATCCCACAGAAGCAAGAGGCAGCTATAATTTCTATAATTTATGTAGCTTAATCTGTAACCAATTTATTTTTAATTTGTGCTTACAGGCGAGTCAAGGACAAACAACACACAAGCCAATATATTGTTCAAGGATTCCTGATAATGTATGTTGATATCCAGTCTAATATTTATATATAGTCACCCTACAATATTCTCTTTTATGTGACGGTGATAGCGGCATTGCAATAATTTTACGACAATTGCAATAATTTTACGACGGATTTTTTGTATATTTTTCAGAAATGTGCGTAAAACAATACTTCAATGTTGCAGGCTTTGCCTTGTATGGGAAACCCGCAACTTGTGGCCAAGGAGCTATCATCGCAGTGTTCTCGTGAGGAGGCCGATGCTGCGGTAAGTAACACCGACACGTACAGCAATAAAGGCATCATGTACTTCTGACGAGCGCTATATTTGAAGTATAATTGATAGGTATGTTTTTAAATAGAGCACGCCGTGATATGAAAGTCTTGAGTCGCTGTTTTCTCGTGGTCCCTAGATTTTGTCCTATTAATGGCACCACGAGGGAGAAATATTTCTCGTAGTCCCATTTCTATGTTCAGTGAACTTAGGACTCAATGCGTGACCGTGCGAAGTGGAGATGAAATAGTAGGAAAGCAGGCTTTGCCTCCCACGCTCAATGGCTAAAGAAACAACCGAAAAACGCTCAACTGAGAGGGGGAAACTTTAGACTCAAATTAGCCGAAATTTATTATTATTATAGAAAACTATAGACATTGTAATATTTTTCATTTTACTCATACAGGAAAGAGACATGCATATTATAAATACACGTGAAGAAACGGGACAGAACGCTAATATTTTTTGTCCCTCACTGTGCCCATATTATAAGGCCCAATCTGCCGTTTTGTATGACATGGACCGGAGTGGGAAGCTGTATGGAAATCTCGAATATGATCTGCTATTAGTCGAAATACTTCTGTGTGTCTACACAACTTTCATCTTTGTAAGTTGTAATTGTATAAATATAATATTAACATGTTTTCAGTGTAACAAGTACACGTGCACACTGAATAACGCCGGTTGGCTGGACGAAGGCACGCAGAAGATCAACAAGAAGAAAGTGGAGGCGTATTTCGACCAATACGCCAAAGACCACCCTGGCTTCAGCGCCGCAGTTCTGGCCCTGAAGACTTCGTGCTTGTCCGGCAGTTTGCCACCGCAAGGAGTCCACCTGGACTGCCCAGCTTATGATCTCAGTCATTGCATCTTCGCTAGTTTTCTGAAGGTACTATTATTTGACGACTAGCGGTAGGTATTCATATTATTCATACGCCAAACAAATTACACAGGGTAAAATTCATGTCTATGCTTTATGCCTTATATGCCTTTAGACATAAATTGAAAGCATTTGGTTGAATGGTCAATCTTTATTACCATTGAATCTCGCAATGTACATATGGATTCAGTGTGGGTTGGCTCATATTTTTTTTTAATTTATAGTATATACTAACTAGCGGCCCGCCCCGGCTTCGCTCGGGTATAACCTTGATAAAAAGTAGCCTATGTCACTGCGGAACGTTTCGTCTATCTCTGTGCCAAATTTCATCAAAATCGGTTTAGTAGTTTTTCAGTTTATTCATTAGAAACAAATACAAATCTTTTATATTTATAATATTAGTATGGATATGTGATTAACGTGCTAAAATTGCAATAATTTATTATATAATTACCATAGTATTATGTATTGTATTTTTGTTTGCTTGCAGAAATAGAAAAAATCTAGAGATTGCTAGATTTGATATCATATATGAAACATATGAAAAATATCTGACAAGCGATTCAAATGTTCCAGAATTCTGGTTCCCAGTGGCTGCAATCAGAAGCGTGTCAGAGCACCAAGAGGCAGGTGGAGAGTTGCCCCTCCTGCCCCGAGGAGTGCTACGCCCCGGCCATACCCATCGGCTCCTGCAACGCTTGCTACGCCACACCCCCCACTTCTGGCTAGACTTGGATGTAATAAACGGCTTTTTAAAGAAAACAGTTTTTTTATCCATTGGCATGTGCACTTGGGGCGTAAAAGGACCGCATTTACGTAGTGTGTGATTGCCAGTTCGGGTGGCCTCATCTGTGCGCTGCGCTCTCTTACGGTCGCTCCCAATAACCTAACTGTCGGCCATTTTGTCACTCATCACGCAGCTGATATATCAACTTCTCAAATCTCGTTACAAGCCATTGGCTAGATTAATTACATGAATAAAAAATAAAAATCCATTTAGGCCATACAAATGTTTATTTCATTGCACAAACAAAATTAGGCAATGGAATGCCTATGTTTGTGTTAATTTAAACTATATAAGTTTAAGAGAAACCGAGTTCTCAAGCACCCGTGATATCTAATTCAGGAATAATGACTAAAGGTTAAACATTTATATATTAGAGTAGGTAGATAGAGATTCAAAAAGTGAGTAATTAAATTATATAAAATATCATACATCGTCACTAGTGTAAAAATAAATAATTTGCTTGCATTCGACGTATAAAATAATACAGGGTATTTTGCATACGTCCTTTTTCACTGCACAAATATTATGAGCGAAGTTGGACAATAAAACTTATAGTAGGCTTTCCAAATATAACAATTTTTTTTGGTTCTACCATACAAATTGGCTCATCAGCTGTTTACAATGTTAAAAAGAACACATTGTATAAATAGGATTGCATCAAGAAAACGAATCGTTAAACGACTAATACAAAACCAGTATTAGATATCCTGATTGTTGTATAAATAAATAAATATACTATGACAAATCACACGGATTGAGTTAGCCTCAAAGTAAGTTGGAGACATGTGTTATGGGTTCTTGTGTTAATTCGTAATATATTAATGTGTCCATTGGCACTTATATAATGTGTGTGTACACTCACATACTTTCTGATAAAATATTATATTATTATCTGACAGATAAAACGAATTGCTAGATAAATCTGATGTGATTGGTTAGCCCTATCCAACACTTGTGACACACATTTTTTAACGCTATCTGTTCAATATATTATCTGTTATCTATCTGTTCAATATGTTACATATAGACATTAGTCATCAATATTTCTGATAATTTGTCAGCAAGCGGTGAAATGGTATGTTTACATTATTACGGTTAATTTACACACTCATATTATTGAGACACCCTGTTATATTAAATTCATGGTTAATGTGTCCATTGGCACTTTTCTTACATAATTTATTACATGCCTAAAAACACTATGTGTCTTTTTAATCACTACTACATTCTTAAAGACTATTACTGTTATGTAAAGTTTATTATTAAAATTTAAAAAACCCTGTTATAATATGTTCGTTCTTGAATGATGTGCCCATCAGCAACGGTTCGTTTGAGTTTTCTTTGAGATTACTTGGGTAACGTACAGACAGTACGTTATGACGTTTGCCGATATGATTTTAGGTTTACCTCTGTTCCCTTTTATTTCCTGTGTTTGATGAGTTTATTCAAGATCTTCTCACCATGTCGACTCGATTTTTTGCCTCCATCTATTCAGTACTATGTTTTCTAATAGTTATGCTTTTCCAAGATCCTCTTTTTAAATTTATTAAAATTGGAAAATTTATCTAATTTTCCAATTTTATTATTATTGATTGACATTCTTAGTACAATGTTGGATGAAGACCTTCTCCCCGTGTCTCCACTTGTTCCGGTCGTTGGCCAGTCTCATCCAGTCCGGTCCAGTGACAGCCAGAATGTTGTCGAGCCAGCGTGATTGCGGCTTCAGCCTGTCGCGTCTACGCGGCACCCAGTGCAGCACAAGGGCGCTCCAGCGATCGTCCCTGACGCGCGCTATATGCCCTGCCCATCTCCACTTTATCCTACACATTTCTTCCGTTACCTCCATCAATTGCTTCTTCTTCCCCGATTTCAGTTTTATTCCCATTTTCGACATAACTATTTCCATGCTTTTTTGAAACAAACGCACGTCATTAATTACTCCTTCAGTCAGGGCCCATATTTGACAACCATCAAGTAACTTTGGGACAATTTTTGTGGCAATAATTTCAACTTTCGAAAGCAAAGATATGTCAGATTTTAAATAAGGCACTAGTTTGCTGAACCTGCTCCACGCGTATCTTATTCTTAACTGAATTTCTTGTTTGGTTTTGTTTTCAAATGTTATTCTTTGACCTAAATAGGAATATTCATCAACATATTTAACAAATTTGTGCTGTAACATGGTCTTGATTCTCACTCTATTTGTTATGATGTATGTTTTAGATTCATCCATTTCTAGGCCAACAGTCTTACTTTTCACATTGAGATCTTTTAACATGTAATGCAAGTCATCATATTTATTGCTTATCAACACAATGCTACCAAAAAATTTAAGATGATTAAGATATTCTCCTTTAATTTTTACTCCACGGCGTGTCCAATTTAATTTGGAGAACAGATACTCTAGCCATACTATGAACAGGCCGACTGATGCTGGATCACATTGCTCCAATCTCCTCTTCGCTAGGATTGCATCTTTGCGAGATTCGTGGATCGTCTTAAAGAGGTTTATGTAACTGGCACTGATACCAAAAAATTTTAAAGCTTCCCATGAACTTTCGTGTGAGGTAAACTCCTTTGGCGAGGACAAGTCGGTGAATGCTATATATAATGGCATGTTGTATTCATTACAACGCTCAATTATTTGAGTTATTGTGAATAAATGATCAGTTTTGCTATATTTTGGCCTTAAACCAGCTTGTTCTCTAGACAACTGGGAGTTTATCATCGGTTTTACTCTATTGTAGACAATGTTAGTAAAGAGTTTATAGATAAGTAAACTTTTCTGCTTGTAGTTGTCTGTATTCAACGAGTCTCCTTCAATGAAGAGCTGCATAATTTCCGATTCCCACTCTTTCGATATCGTACACGAGTCAATGGTTTTGTTAAACAGTAATGTCACTTTGGTCGTGTTGTCATCAATATCTGTTAAAAATTCATCTGGGTCAGGATAATTTGATGATTTCAAACATTTTATGCCTTCTCTGATTTCACTATCTATAAGATAGCTGCAGATAGAGTGTTGTGTGTCTGCATGTTTAATCAGACATCCATTTTTTGTGTTTATCTTTATTATTGGCGTACATTTTACATCTTTATTGTCATCAACAAGGTTGTTGCACATAGTCTGTATATTGTCGTAATCGGATTCATTTCTATTATTTTTAATATCACCTTTGATCTTATATATTATCCTAAGCAACGTGTGGTTGTTAAAATCATTGATTTTATATTTCGCTGCGTTTATATTTTTCATGAGTATGGAGTCGAAGTTTTTATATAGTTTAACATCCCGGGAGCACATAGTCCATTGCTTCTTTTTAATGAAAGTATTAACTATACTTAAGTGATGTTTATTGCAGTATTTTATAAGCATTTCACCAATGTCGCTTCTATTATCTATATAACTCGATTTGCTTAAACTTTCACCGTTTTCCTGGGTGGTTTGAAAAATTGGCGACTTAAATTCTCCTAAGATTAGCGTGTCAAAAGGAGTATTTTTTAGACTATTACTGATGTCATCGTAAAATATTCTTATTTCTTCTTCTGATGGGTTATCATTTGGTACACACACTTGAATGCAACATATATCTGTGTTATCAAAGTTCAAATCTAGTCTTACTACTCTATTCGACGTATTGATGAAGTTTTTTACCGAATATCTCAAACTTTTTCTGACCATAAATCCAACTTTGCTTCCGCAATGGTATAACATAGTAAAATTTTGGTATTGTATTTTATGATTGACTTTTATATTAATTTCGGATAGACCGAGTATGTGGATCTGGCATTTAAGCGTTTTCAATATGTTTGCAATATCAGTTTCCTCGTAGACACCTAGTGACTGGTGAGATAGACTTGCTATGTGCAGGTATTGATCATCAGTCTTAAGAGCGGTTTCGTTTTCCGCTTTGACATTTTCAATATACTCTTTTTGTTCTATTGCTTTTAGAAATTTATCAGCCATTTTTGGTGTGTGTTGCTGACAGAGCTACACAAATATCTAAAATACAGACATTAGGGATATATGTGGAATTATTGCTGACTCATCCATCGGAATACCAGTTGCTGACTTGGCCACCAAAGTAGTATAAACTTCACTTTTTTGCCCATTCACTAGTTACTCGTCTTTGTTTCTGCTCTTATATATTATTTCGACTACTCAACTACGCATTGGACTCGACCCATCTTCCAACATTTTCCATCCATACTACGGTTGATAATTGAGTATAGCCTCACATTTTTTTTTATTTTGCGAATGCGCCAAGCGTTTATACGCGAGGATTGTTTTCGTGCAGCGTACGTGTTAATTTCATATTTATATAAAACCGGTATAATTACGGACCAATTAACAGAATCGTAATTACTTCTGCCGCGAAATCTCAATAGGAGATGCGGCGCAGTTTATCGAGCGCTTCCCACGAAAGGCTCCTGATATGGAGGCCGTATTCACACTGGTTGTGTATATCTATTTATGTAAACTAAGAGGTTTACATTGCGCATTTACATGCGTAATTGAAAAGCATTATAAAGACAATAGTGCAATGTTTAGACACCCGGATACGCCTCATGTATAGATCGATTTGAGAAAGGTCTTCATAGTTTTTCGGCCAGTATATATGTAACGTGTGATTGACTTAGTAATTGGTTGGTATTTTAGTATATTACATAGTTATTAATAGTCACGTAGAACGTTCAAATTTAGAATTAATTCGTAGAATTTACACTAAGTACCCTTTAGCATTCATTCGGATCGCGTTTTATACCAGTGTAAATGTGTTATGTAAGTATTAGTACTTATTCCAGTAAATAACTTAGCTGTCTTGTTTTGACGTTTAATAAGATATGTAGAAAATTTATTTCCGAATAAGAAATTAGCTGAATAAATACTGTAGTGTGTTAATACATTTTACAAAGATAAATAGTCCAAAACTTGAAATACGTCTTTGCGTGTAACAATAATTTCAGGTCCTGTTGCTCATTCAATACATAGCAGATTATTTCCAAGATTTTCAAATATTATTCTGGAAAATTCGATGCGTCCTATAACTGTGAACACGCCCTGACGAGCAGCAGAGTTGTCGCAAGGCGCATGCGCGTACACCTCGCATGCGCGCGCCCTGACACCTGTCAAATGAGCCAGTACCAAGTGCGGCCCACAACTTGACGTCACGAGTGAAAAATCCCATCGCAGCCTGGGAAAAACCATGTGAATTAGGTAATATATGTTATTTTTCCACTTTGTCACATTAGGTTTTATTTCTTTTTTGTATTTAAATATATTTTTTTTATTTTTTATTACTAAGGCAGAGTCAACACTGATCAAAGTAAATTTATTTGTAAGTGTAAATAAGTATATTAGATAAAAAATTAAAACAGTATTTAAATTGTGTAAGTTTAATTATTTTTAAGGTAAGTAGCTATTACATTAGTTCATCTTAAAATTCAATATGAAGGATGCGTCCTTGATATATTGGTATTCTATTTATAGCACGATATGATTAAGTTTCAATTAAGTACTTATGTTTTGCGCCTGCTTCGTGACCTTTTACATATTCCATAAACATTTGTTCCATAAAGTCGGTTCCCTCAGTGTCAGTCTTCATAGTCATAAGACTGCGTTCAGTACCTATTTTGGGTCTATAATAGTTTAAATGCTTATGATATACATGTCACACATGTTTTTTAACAATTTTTTAGAATAATGATGAGATAATTTCTATAAGAATGTTATAGTAATTATTATAATTATAGAAAAAATATGCGATTAATGTATTTTTTGATATTAGTAGTATTTATAAAATTTAATTTTAACAATGTAAACTTATGTAGCGTCATAATTACAATTAAAAAACTTCAATTAAAACAGTAGAAAAGGCAAAATATATTAGTACCTAAAACATATTTCACACTAGCTCCGTCCCGGGGCTTCGCTCCCGTGGGAATTTCGGGATAAAAAGTACCCTATGTGTTATCCAGGTTATATTCTACTCGTGTACCAAATTTCATAACAATCCGTCCATTAGATTTTGCATGAAATTAACAAATATACACAAATCATCCTCATAAACTTTCGCATCTATAATATTAATAGGATCCTACTAATATCCGACATTGATTAATCTATAAATTAATGATTATTTCTAAATCATAGACATAGTATGTATTCGTTCATACTAAAGTAAGTATATTAATACATTACATTTCGTCTGGGAATTCAAAGTTAGTAGATACTTGGCTAGAGTATGTCGAGAAGAGCTTAGACTTCAAAGCAAAATAGATGACCAATAAGAAAGAATGAAGACGTATCTCCTATTCGGCGCCCGGCTAGTGTTACATAAAAGATTCGACTCAATTTTAAGTATAATAAATCTTATAAACTTTATTTGAATCGTACAATGACAACTAAGAAAAAGAAAGATTATTTGAAATGAATAAATCCTTAGTTTATTTATTTTAAGTGATGTGAAATATATAAATAACAAACGCAATAGTTCATGAACACTTCGTGAACTTTCTTCAAGTGTAGTTATCTCCTGCAAAATGTTTGATTTCGATGAAATTTGCTACTAAGGTTAGAGCTGAATCCTAATTATTTATTACAAATGCGAAAGTAAGGTTTGTTTGTTACCTCTTCGCGCTTTGTCTATTCGACCATTCTACTAGAAAATGTGCATACATGTAGTTTGAATTACGAACAATACCCGTGGAAAATGTATACGGGCGAAGCTGCGGGTTAAAACTAGTCTGAAATATTACAAAGCGCGAGAAACTGTCAAAGCACGCGTCCAAAATAATGGAGTCATATTAAGCTTTTAAGGTATACAAGGCTAAAAATACATTTTCAAGAACAACTTGATTAAAACTTAGTATGAATAGTCGTCGTAATTGAATATTCCTGTATGAGTCAGATACAAGTCTGCAGGAATTTAAAATCGACTGAGAATAGTCTCGTAACTATAGTGACGTTAGAGACTATATATAGTCTCTTAAAACTCAACAGATGTCGAACTGTGTTGATACAAAATCGACTGAGAATAGTCTCGTAACTATAGTGACGTTAGAGACTATATATAGTCTCTTAAAACTCAACAGATGTCGAACTGTGTTGATACAAAATCGACTGAGAATAGTCTCGTAACTATAGTGACGTTAGAGACTATATATAGTGTCTTAAAACTCAACAGATGTCGAACTGTGTTGATACAAAATCGACTGAGAATAGTCTCGTAACTATAGTGACGTTAGAGACTATATATAGTCTCTTAAAACTCAACAGATTTCGAACTGTGTTGATACAAAATCGACTGAGAATAGTCTCGTAACTATAGTGACGTTAGAGACTATATATAGTCTCTTAAAACTCAACAGATGTCGAACTGTGTTGATACAAAATCGACTGAGAATAGTCTCGTAAATATAGTGACGTTAGAGACTATATATAGTCTCTTAAAACTCAACAGATGTCGAACTGTGTTGATACAAAATCGACTGAGAATAGTCTCGTAACTATAGTGACGTTAGAGACTATATATAGTCTCTTAAAACTCAACAGATGTCGAACTGTGTTGATACAAAATCGACTGAGAATAGTCTCGTAACTATAGTGACGTTAGAGACTATATATAGTCTCTTAAAACTCAACAGATGTCGAACTGTGTTGATACAAAATCGACTAAGAATAGTCTCGTAACTATAGTGACGTTAGAGACTATATATAGTCTCTTAAAACTCACCAGATGTCGAACTGTGTTGATACTCACTAGCAAAACTTGTCTCTGTTCAACACTATTCCGTCTGACCCACTGAATCGGAAAATGGCGTAAGGTATCGACTTGAAGGATAGTGATTTCTAATTTGCTGTTTACAAGATAGCGAAAATATTACTGAACCTTCTTTGCAAGGTATGGTATAAGCCGTGGTAAGGTATCTTGATACAACAACAACGTCAGGACCTTGTTGTGTTTGTAGCTTGTGAGAAATAACTATAAATATAAAAATTGACGAGAAAAAGTGCCTGTGAAGATCTAATTTCTGAATAAATGATTTGAATTTGGTACTATAATATATATTTTTTTATTTATTTGGCTCAGTAAACAGTATTACAATAAATAAATGATTAATTGTAACACCAGCAACGCTAACCACTAATTACTACAAAGTTTGCTTAATTTAGAATCCGATAAGTTTGAGATACAATGGCAATGAAGATTTAATAAGTTTTAGATAAGTTGACATAAGATAGCGAAACTTTAATCAAACAAAAATAAATTTACATTATGAATCAACAAAAAGGATTTACATTGTAAATCAAAATATTACTTCGAAAAGAAAAAGTTCGAGATGATGTTTTAACTTTTAAAAAATATATTTGATAAATATACACATAATTCTTACATATTATGAAACAAATTCCTATGCCGCTATCTGTTCGCAATAAACTGAAAAACTACATTGTTTTATTTTTATTTTATTTATTGTAAGGTATACACAACAGGTTACAATCAATTTAAACATATATAATAACAAAAGTTATGAGCCAGACTGTGACCTAAAAGCGTGTACACACAACATGACAAACATATGAAAATATAGTTCCACAAAGTAACTAAAAGTGCTAATCAAACTGTTTTTCTTTTATCTTTTGTTTTTACATACAATTCCTGTTTTTAATTAAAACCATTGTAAAAATTAAAACTAAAGTAGGTTAAACATGATATATTTATAAATAAATTTCATAGCGTTACTAACTACGACCTCCGTCATTATGGTATAATTCAGCATATTTTTCCGAGCAGAAATAATTTGTATGTAAATGATACAACTTCTTGTTAACTGGGAGAGTTTTAATAAACTCACGTACTTTGTTGAGTAAGATTTTATTACGAGTGGTAATTATGGTGGTAAATCCCAATGGGATTTCATGTTAGATTTTTTGTAGTACTATCGATTCTATTCATTTAACAGTCACAACAAGCTGTTTGTTTTCATATATTTACTCGATTTCGACGACCTCGGTGGCGCAGTGGTAAAGTGCTTGCCTCCGAACCGAGAGGTGCCGGGTTCGATCCCCGGTCGGGTCATGATGGAAAATTATCTTTTTCTGATTGGCTCGGTTCTTGGATGTTTATATATATATATATGAATTTGTTATAAAATATAGTATCGTTGAGTTAGTATCCCATAACACAAGTCTGGAACTTACTTTGGGGCTAGCTCAATCTGTGTGATTTGTCCTAATATATTTATTTATTTACTTCGCCAACTTAATTGGTCGGAGTGGAAATCCTGAAAAAAGAAATTTTCAATAAATAAATAAATGTCTCATATCTTTGCTATGCATACAACGGCTAGACCTACCCCTGATAGTCTATCGCTATCGATAACAACAGATAACAATTTAATAACAGCGTATTACGCATATAGTTTACAAGGTGTTTCGACCGGGAGGTGATTGATATTACTCTGTTACCGATTTCTGTGTTTGTTCAGTATGAACAAGAACTGAAAGCCTGTGTTTACTCCCATGGGATTGAAAGGTCTGGTTTTATGATTGGTTTATGCCGTAGAAGACATAAAAGCTTGATTTTATTTGTCATAATAATATATCAATACTAATTTCACAATATATCTATCTAAGTATGTTTCTTTGTTTATTAAATACCTACATATTTGTTTCTTTGTTTGTTTGTTACTTCTTTGGCAATTTATTTATTTATTGATGATCATGGAATCTGGTTTTATAAGTTAATCATAACTTTAGGGCTAGCTCAATTTGTGTGATTTGTCCTTATAAAATTAAATTAAATAGATTATAATCAAATTAATTATAGGAACATATTGGACATTAAAACGATATTACTTTTGTCAGAAATTCTGCCCGTATTCTAAATTAAATAGTGATTATAATGTCGAGTTGTATTATGAATAATTTTTTTTTTAATTGTTTTGTTTAATAAACCTATTCCATATTTTTTCATATGTCGTTGGCCAGACTCATTTAGCGAAAACGTACACTTAACTAAAAAATATTCCGTTAAACTTATTAACTCGCAAATTTAATTAAATATTCCTTTTCTTCGTACAGGTCGCGAATTAGTACCTGAACCTATTCAACATGTTCGAAGGCGCAGTGGCCGGTATCCTCAACCGGCTGCTGGGAAAGTATGTGCAGGACTTGGACACGGAGAACCTCAACGTGGGCATCTTCTCCGGGAGCGTCAACCTGACCGACCTGAAGCTCAAGCCTGAAGCTCTGGTAATACGTCAGCTCGGGAACGTTCCTCAGTATGATCTCATGCCTGTAGCCGGCATCCTCCATGGGCTGCTGGGCTAGTACGTGCAGGACGTGGACAGGGAGAACCTTAACGAAATCTGGTAACACGGTCAGCTCGGGAACGTTCCGCGGCATGATGGTCTGTAAACTTTAGGCTACTCAGGTTACTCTGATGTGGTTTGTACGATTATTCAAGGCATGTTTTGTAATCTAGGCAGTAATCTTCTTTCTTTTCAAATGTGCTAATTGCTTACACTAGTGTCAGATTTCATCCAAGTCGCCTAAAGGTTTCTGACATGGATTTTACGTCTATTTACCACTAATTTTGCCATATATATTAGTGAACAGTCCACAAGTGTGCAAGTTTCACCACGATGTTTTCCTTCCTATGGAAGCAATAATAAAAGAGAATCAATGGAAGTTTAAAGAAGAACAATGACGTGTAAAATGCATGAGCTTGTAATTATTCTTATTCTTCATTTTGGAAACATTTCAAAAAGCTTTTTAATCCTTGTTCACAAAGTGCCGACAGAATTTTAACGTTGGTTTAACCTTCGCCTGTGCCTGTGACATTCTGAATTGTTAGCTTTTACTCAAAATTTTACAACATAACTTGTTGAATATGATTTATTATTCCGAGAAATGTTGTAACGAATTGCGTTGGTTGGTTGGTTGTGGCTTATACAAAAAAAAAATATGATTATTATGACATGAAATAGCCAATCTTTTTTTAGAATTTTGCATAACTTGGAATTTCAAAACTTCGCTCCGAAGCCCATGGTTCGCGTTAACAATTAATCATAAAATGTTGACGTTTTGTCTATGTTATTACAACAGGCCGCCTGACAGCAACCCTGTTTGGAAATACTATTGTTGCCTATCAGCTGTTAAGGCTATGTGTCCCTTAGTCGCCTCGTACGACATCAACGGGAGGATATGGATTGGTCCTATTCTAGGGCGTGAACCCTCGCCTCTAATCATTCAAGTATTTATTATATCGCTACAGCACTTCGTCTTAAAAATTGTATGTCTTTTTGTCGTCCATACTATTTAATTACCATGTTTTGCGTATGTTACATGTACAATATTATGCTGAATATTTGTTATCTATTTACAAAGGACCGTATTATACGTTATGGATCTTTAAGGAGATACAAAATTAATGATTTTCCTTACAGTACGAGCTAGACCTGCCAATAGATGTGAAGATCGGTACCATCGGGCGCATCAACCTGCAGATACCGTGGGCCGGGCTGTACACCCAGCCTGTCATCGTCCACGTGGAAGATGTGCTGGTGCTGGTCGGTCCAGCGATATCTAACAGCTGTTTCGATCCAGGTAGGAGGGTCATTACTAGAGCCTTAGCGACCGCGAAGTCATTACAATTTTTCAAATTTTAACATAAATAATAATTCATTTTACCTACTCTCTGACCTTATAATAATTAATTTATCTGTACTGCGGATAATGTGAATTTTGTGAATGATTGATTCCTTCCTTGAGAAAATTGACAGATATAGGTATATAATGATATATGTATAGGACGTTCCAAACACAAGGTTGATTGAACTAAAAGTTGTAACAAAAACATTACAATAATTCTTATTCTTATTTATTTATTCTTATTTATTTATTCCATTTTACAATAAGACATTGTGTCGGAATTAACATTAGGCATACAATTAAATCATACAAAATAAATAATAATAAATAATGTCCTATCCATATAATAATTTACAATTTAACATTTACTAATACATTGTTAACATTCACTTACATAAAAACAATTAAAAATTCAAATTCGTCATTTAAGTATTTATAAGTCATATTTAACCTATTTAACATTCAATTATGAAATTTGTGTCATCAAGTTAATTCATCTACTGCATAAAAGCATTTGTCCAATAAATAAGCTCTCAGTCGCGCCTTAAATACATTTACGTTAGTTATTAATTTAAAATCGCGAGGTAGTCTGTTAAAAAGTTTAACTGCTTGGAATTGAACGCTTTGCTCAGTTATTTTTAAATGTGGTATAAGGAAATTTGGAATGTCTTTTCGTCTAGAATTCAAGCGTTCTATCCTTTCACCTTCGGTTTCATACTTATCTAAATGCTTAACTAGATTTGTAAGTAAAATGAAAATATACAAACACGGGACTGTGAGGATTTTTAAATCTACAAAATGTCTTCTGCAAGACTCCGTTTGATGTTTACAGAGCATTGTTCTTATTGCCCTTTTTTGTAATATGAACGCTTTTTTTAAATTATAATCATAGCTTTTCCCCCAAAATTGGATACTATATCTCAAGTGAGCTTCAACCAGTGCATAATATGTCATTTTTAATTGTTCCAACGTCAAATCCTCCCTAAGGCTTCTTAGAGCATAGCATGCAGAACTTATTTTGCTTTCTATATGTTTTAGTTCTTCCTTCCAGTTCAGACAAGCATCAATATGTATACCAAGGAACTTCACAGACTCTGCAAGATCCACACGCTCATTATTTAACTTAACCTCCAAGACATCCTTATTCCCAGCAGTGGTTTTAAATAGTATGGCGGTGGTTTTTTGCAGATTTAGTTTAAGGTTATTGGCATTGAACCACTCAGAAAAGGCCACAAGTGTCCTATTGACTGTTTTATTAAGTTCCTCAATAGTTTTTGCGCCTATAACTGCATTTGTATCATCTGCAAATACCACAAGTCCGATATTAGGTATGACATTATACATAAAGGGTATCAAGTCATTTGTAAACAATAGGAAAAACAATGGCCCTAAAATAGATCCTTGTGGTACGCCTCTAATTATCTTTGTCAACTTAGATTTACTTGTTTTAACAAAATTATTCTCTGTACACTTTAGTTCAACGTATTGGTATCTATTTGTTAAGTATGACTTTAACAGTTCTAGAACCTTGTGTTTAATACCATAAAATTCTAGCTTATTTAGCAATATCTCGTGATCTACAGTGTCAAATGCTGAGCTCAGGTCCAGAAAAAGTCCAGCTACTTGACGATTAATATGTCCAAAACTTAAATCAAGTTTTCTAAGTTACATAACTAACTAGATTGAGGTGGCACGATCCCAATTTGATCTAGTACTTATTTTCAAGCGACTTCAATCGAGTGTGCTTTTAGCCATGACTGAAGTTTTTAAAATTCCTTTACAGAAAGAGAAAAACGCCTGATGCGGGCGGCCAAAAGGAAGATATTGCAGGACTTGGAAGCCGAGAGCGAGATACTGAAGGGCCCCCAGAACTTCTTCGAACATTTGTTCACGGCGATCGTGAACAACCTTCAGATCTACGTGAGGAACGTGCACGTGAGATACGAAGACTCCATCAGCTCGAAGGACGGGCCGCTGGCGTGCGGGTTGTGTCTGCAGAGCCTTTCCATTGAGACTACTAATAGGTTAGTCATTGTTTTCCTCTCTCTCATCTCCGCATGTTCCGTTGGGGCTGTGGCGTCGTGAACCCCGAGGTCAGCGTACAAGTATCCTTGAAATGTTTAAGATTTGTACATGGCTGAACTCCAAAAATAATGCCCAGCTTCCATCGATTATTTCTGTAGTCGAAAAATCTTTTCAGCAAATGGAAGCCATCGGTGACGCCCCCAAACGCGACTACAGTGTACCAAATGCTCCGAGTGGAGTCCCTCTCCCTGTACTGGAGTCCCACAGCCACCGCTCTGGACGACCACGAGACCGCGCACATCACGCCGATACAGTATTACAACTGGAAGCACTATATGCTGACCGGATTGCAGAATTTCTCCATGCACCATGAGGACTTCGAGTTTTGTGAGTATGAGTATCTTTTTTTGAAAATGTTTCGGGTATGAAAAAATAAGTGGTATAATAATATAATAATTTCTTTATTTCGGACATAATCAATAAATAAGTGTTAAAATATAAAAAAAAAAAATTGTTGAAAAATTCAGGAATTGAAAAGGGTCCAGGTGGAACCCTTCGGGACCACCAGATTTTATATAAAACTTTGACTTGAGGCCTCCTATATAATAGTCACTGTTAAACACACGTTACGACTTTCAATGTTATTGAAATGGCCCTTGAAAACGCCAAATTTTGCACAAATCCGTTTCGTGTGATTAGTTTTAGTAAAATCTGAAGTGACTTCGCAATCAATGCGTACATTATTGAAATGAAGCCTCTTTCGATTCACAACAATCTAAGCTGTTTTGTTGAGTATTGTTTTTTTTTTATACCTACTTATGTTTATTTCCTTCTTCGTATGCTCTTGTCAGAGCAGTTGTAGGATTTGTTGGAGACGCGCAGCTCTCCATTTGTTAATATTTCGATTATATGTTTTAGTTATAGTGTAGTCTAGAAACCTGTATTGTTGGTGAAAAAAAGTTTTTTTTTAATATGTGTAAATTTGACAATTAATTTTTAAAGTGTCAATTTTGCCCTCAGTACTGAAACCCTTATCGTGCAAAGTGAAAGTGCTCATCAACCGCTCGGGAGAAGCGAGGGTGCCCCGTCTACTGGTGGACGCGGTAATCCAAGATAGCGCATTGCAGCTATCCCGAACCCAGCTGCTCTCGATACACAACCTGCTGGACTCTGCGCAGAGGATCAAGCTGAACAGGTGGGATACTATAGCTACTCGATAGGATCATATATAGGTCCGCTGTAAGGATGAATATTAAAAATTAAAGTTTCAAATTTAACTTTAATTTTTAGTATTTATCGTTACAACGGTCATTGTAAAACTCAGTTTTGATGTGAAAACGATATAGTCTGTCAAAACTTTTAATTTTTAGATCGCTTGTTAACTTTATCAGTGTCAATGAGATCAATCACCATATGACGTCTCAGTACCAAAGACAATATAGATCAATATGTATTTTTGATTTTTTATACTACTAAGCAAGGAAACAAGCTTGCGGCTCACGAGATGGTAAATGGTTGGCGGACTCTTCGAGTAAAAGGCCGTGTCCAGGATAGATGTTTATTGCGTGCGAAACCGGGTGAAGAATTAAAGAGAAAGAAAGGCGGCCTAACCGCGTACATTGCTTATAAAGCATTGATTAAGCGATATCTAGTATTATCGTCCATTAAGAAACGAATTATTATGATTTCTAAGTAAACCAAATAAAGCAAATAAGAATTTCTAAGACGATTATGCCTAGATGGCGCTTTTTACAATTTCAACAATGGTAAATACAGACGTCTGCAACCGAGGGTGTCATATGAAATCTGCCGGACTTGAGTGAAGATTTTCACTTTTTTGAAGAACCCCATGATGTAATCTCTATGGACAATCATGGCGTGGAGTCCAATGGTTTACATTTCAATGTACTTTTTTCTAGAAAATACCGCCACCACCACCCCGGTGTACCGCTATCAAAAGACATAAAAAAATGGTGGCTCTACGCCTACAACGCAGTCCTAGAACAGCGTGTACGTCCATTCACGTGGACGTCGATAAAGAAGCACAGGCAGAATTACAACGCATACAAACAGACGTACAAGAGTACGTTGAGGAGTCCTAACGATACAGAGCTGAAGCTGGACCTGCAGAAGTGTGAGGACAGCCTGCCGATCGTGTCGGTGGTTATAGCGAGGGAACACGCTAAGTTTGAGGTTAGTAAACATACATGCAGACGAGTTTAAAATCACATACTAATGATTAATATTTAATTTTTCTATCAGCTGCTGTCGCAAGAACCAGATCGCATACAAGTGGTGGAAAGCGAGATAGACTGGTGGCTCCCGACCCTAGAAAGTGAGGAAGAAACTCATCGCAGCTCGCTCTGCGTGAAGTCTGGGCGCAGCGGCACGTTGTGGAGCCACCTCTCCAGTCCTGAGAAGAAGAGGGTCTGTGAGCTGATAGGGTATGTGGAGGGAGAGCCCAGGGATGTCTCCAAGCAATGTATTGGTGAGTTATCAACTACTTTTAGGACAATGACGATAGTGTTGTAAATTATAGAATGTAATTCTGCCGCCGAGAGAGAAATGCATCTGGCATTTTTTAGAAGTGAAAACTTTAATAATAACGTTGTGCATTTTTGATCAGGTCACGTGTCCTGACGCGAGTTTAACATTTTTACCCATCACAAAAAGTGCACAACACCGCTAAAGAAGTTTTCACTTCAAAAATGTCAGGTCTCTTTTCCACTACTGGGGGCAGAATGCACTTCTCGTTCATCTAGAATCATTAAATATGGCAAGAAGTTAAGGGTTTACAATACAGATAAAAGAAAATATGCGTAAATATTGACGTACATAATAAAAAAGTTAATTTTACGGAACTCTCAGTTCGCGAGTCCAACTCGCACTTGATCGGTTTTTAATAATATACAAAAATATACTACCAATACAAACCAAATTAGTACGAACTAATTTGGTAAAATATTAGTATAATGTCCACAATGTTATGGTTTCAGAGCACAAACTGAATCTAACGCTAGCCAATAGTTCCCTGACTCTGATGAACAGGTGTAAGGAAGTGATGGTCGTCACTCTCACCCAGTTCCTCGCCTCGTTGGAAACTAGACCTTCGGCTAAGGCTTATAAGGTATGATTTCTCATTAATTGGTATTGGTTGATATGATTACAAATATTTTCTATGGTTATTTACAAGTATTTTTCCATAAAGAAATAATAAAATTATTTTTGTAATTCCTAACCCCAATAAGCTAGTTGCCAATTTTTTGTTTTGATAACTATTCGAAGGCTCTTATATCCTTAAAAACACCAGTGAGAAAAATACTGTGACAATGACAATACTTTCAAAGATATGACAAAAATAAAATCACACATTTTTGGACTCGTCCATACGCTCCATACTAAATAACACGAACAAGTGACGTCACAACGTGCGAAAATGTTCACGAAGAAAGATATGTTTGTTCGACAGCTACATTAGATATTACGTTTATGGTGGTTGTTACAATTTTTTTGTTATTTATGATTTTTAAATTTACTTTTGTGATTTCGTAATTTTTGAAAATGGACTTTCCAACCAACTTTAAATCTTCGTATTTAGTTAGATCCAGCTGCATTGTTACAGTCTATGAATTATCATAATGATCCTAAATATATATATTTTATCTAGATTAAATATATTTTTTACAATTCTCTGACCTTCGCAACTACCCTATTAATCAATACGTTTCATTCTTGTCTCGGCTCTTCCCACTAGTTTTCTTTTCTTGTTTTTGTAAAATAGCTATTGCTAGCGGCTTCGATTGTGGGTAAAAGTAGCCATGTCACGATTTAGCTCTTCAACTGTTTGCACACTAACAATCACAAATAAGTTCACCATTGCCATTAAGCTTTTTCTTTAATTTCTGTTTTTTTTTGTGTGCAATCAAATTATTTGAAACAAAATGTTCAGACCTCCAACCAATTTTTTGACCATCAGTATCAGACGACTTTGAAACTTAATGTTACTTAATAAATGTTAATAAATAAATAAATATATTAGGACAAATCACGCAGATTGATCTAGCCCCAAAGTAAGTTCGAGACCTGTGTTATGGAATACTAACTCAACGATACTATTTTTTATAACAAATACATATATAGATAAACATCCAAGACCCGGGCCAATCAGAAAAAGATCATTTTCCATCATGACCCGACCGGGGATCGAACCCGGGACCTCTCGGTTCAGAGGCAAGCACTTTACCACTGCGCCACCGTGGTCGTCAAATGTTTAGGATTAAAGCACGCATTGATTAATTTTTTGATATATCTGTAGTGTTTGGCTATATACACTTGATCCCGTAATATAACTTATATACTTCCGTAGCACTGAAGCGGCACTGTTCGCGGTGCGGCATGGCGCATGGCCGTTTATTAGTTAGCTACAACGGTGGACCATTGATAATGTGTTTGCGATGTACAGTTACGTGCGAGGATGGGACACGTAACCTTACCATATGCTATATTAGCATCTCTTGAAAATAAATACATTTTCAGCTGTCAGTCCGCGCAGAAAGCGTCGTAGTGGAAGGAATCACCTCTGACGGGGAGCTGGTGGCCCTCGCCAGCCCCGAGAGGGGCGCGGGGGGCGCCGCGCCCGCCGCACATCTGCTGGCTTTGGACTTCGAGAGGAATCCCATAGCTAGCGACGCCGATTATGGACTGTGTTTGTCCTTGGAGCCGCTGGAGTTAATGTATATTGAGGTAAGATTATATTCATTTTTGTATGCTCGTTATCCGGAATTCGTTCATTTCATTTACATTTCTGAATATTGTTCTTGTCAGTGTTATTTACTTTACTATCCTTAAATACCTTCTATGAAGATTTTATTAGATTTCATATTTGGCCACTAAGTGTCTTATTATTCACAGCATAAATTATGGTTATCTATCAAGTTTCATCAGCTATGTTGCAAATTGTCAAAAACAAATAAAACCTTATACCAAATAACGATTTATTTTGAAAATATTTTTCGCTATCTCGACATAATTTAATAGGCTTTTAAATAATAATTCTACAGCACTCTGTCACCGAGCTGATAAACTTCTTCCAAACTCACTCGATGACGTCCGAAGATCTGCTCGAAGAGGTGACCCACGCGGCAGACAAAGCCATAGGCATGAGCCGGTCTGTGCTGGCGTACGCCGTCAGCCGCAGGAAGGTGTTCCAGCTCAATGTGGACATCAGGGGACCTTGTGTGGTCGTGCCCGAACACGGTTGCGTTCATAAGTAAGTCTGCCTCATCTCGTGTCTCTTTCACTGTGAGTGTGCTGTCTCCCTCGCAAGAGAAGCAGGTATGACCTTGTATTGCCGTGCTTCAGCAGCTGTGTGTGTTCATAACTGGCTCTATTTGTTGTCTTCCTGTTTAATTTTATTGGTACTCAATTTTGAAGCTGATGTTTTCAATCGATTGAGCTGATTTTTTTATTTTTAGTTATTTATTTCATCATCTTACATGATCGATAGTGCAGCTTAAATGTTACAGCCTGTAACATATCAATACATATAATAAAATTGAAGAAAGGTCAAATTTGTACATTTGTTCATGGAATATACTTAGTTACTGATAAAAATTTCCAAAACTATATTTTCGTCATCTATGTCTGTCTGTCTGTCTGTCGGTCGGTATGAAGCGCATCACTCGAAATCTACTGGACCGATTTGCTTGAAATTTGGTATGTAGGTACCTTATATACCGGGTTAACATCTTAGATACATTTCATCCCGGTAAATGGTCAGGTTCCCGTAGGATAATTGAAATACTAATTATGAATCAAAAATGCCTCAGAATGCCGGGTTAACATCTTATAGACATTTCGTCCCGGAAAATGAGGAGGGTTCTGTAGGAAAATTAGATACATTTCATCCCAGTAAATGGTCAGGATCCCGTAGGATAGTTAAAAAACGAATTATGAATCAAAAATTCCTCGGGATCCCGGGTTAACATCTTATAGACATTTCATCCCGGAAAATGAGGGGGGTCCTGTAGGAAAATTAAAATAACAATCCACGGAGCCGATTACTTTACATCTTTGTAGAGAGGTGTAAACAGAATATAAACAAATTGTTTTTATCGATTAAAGTCTGATATAGATATAATGGGCGCAGTTTGTATCTATGTATCAGTTATAAAACTCTGCAGTGACTGAGTGACTGACTGACTGACAGGCAACATACACCCGAAACAGCTGGGTGGAAAGCCTCTCTTGGGGCTCATCTACATGCCAAATTTCATGGCATGTAGATGAGCCCCAAGAGAGGATTTTTGGAAATTCTACTCCGAAGGGGGTGAAATCTGTAAACATGAAAGTTCTACACCGTTGAAGTTAGTGACTTGAAAATTTGGATTTTGGTTGTTTACAACAAAGTAATGAATACGTGTTTCAGATTTTTCTGAAAATTAACCCTCAACCCCTTCATAAGGGGGGTGAAAGATTGTATGGGACTTAATACAATTTTCAAGATAAAAAGCTGAAAATTGGCACACTTACTTTTTGTAGTAAATAACAGTAATAGTAAATACAAAAAATGTTAAATTTACGTTTGTGCTTAATAAAAAACCGGGACGTAAAACGTCATGGAAAATGGGACGGCACGCGTTGCAGAAAGCGGGAGTGGGAGTCGGACCGGGAAATGGGAAGGAGACACGTAGTGGGAAACAGGACGGGACACATTGCAAAAAACATGATGGCACAATATGTAGGAAATGGTACGGGATATCTACTTCACATTACATAGCAGGAAGCGGGATTAGACAAGTTTGCGCGGCGAGACACGCAGCGGGAAAAGAAAATTGAACTAAAGATGAGGAAAAATGCGAATTTGAATCATATATGTTTACCAGTCTTACAGAGCACGTGATAAAATTACAGAGATTTTGCTATGAAATTCACGCGGGCGAGGCCGCGGGCAAAAGCTAGTTATATGTAAATTCTCTCCGTGTGATTTTGTATACACGTTTAATTTGGATGACCTTAACCGTGCACCAAGGATAAATTTATTGCAAAATCCAAATCAAATTATTTATTATTATATATATTAGGACAAATCACGCAGATTGAGCTAGCCCCAAAGTAAGTTCGAGACTTGTGTTATGGGATGCTAACTCAACGATACTATATTTTATAACAAATACATATATAGATAAACATTCAAGACGTGGGTCAATCAGAAAAAGATCATTTTCCATCATGACCCGACCGGTTGAACCGATTGAACCCAGGACCACTGCGCCGGCGCCGAATAATATTTACCAAAGTTATACAAACTACTAGCAGTTGTTTTGTTCTTCACAGGTCCGGTCGCGTGATGATTCTGGACATTAGCCGCGTCCTGGTCAAGTGTGAGCTGCAGCCGCCGAACCTGACGCTAGAGGACGCCACTTGTATGGAGCTCGAGGAGAGATTGTATGACAGGTTGCATGCTGATTGCTCGGTGCAGGTAATTGCATACCATTGTCCTTTGTTGCAATCATTTCTAGCTAAAACAAGCTAGCTAGTGACATTTGCAATGATTCATATTAAATTGTTAACATAATTGATTTCATCATTCGTTTAATTGTTTATATTATAACATGCCCAATATTTTTCCAATTTCTTCCCATCTCGGCGAAAACCTACCTAACTACGATCTGCTACGACGAAATCAGCTGGTATCAAGTAGGGGTTACACAAAGATCGATATTTGGGAATGGATTAATTGCTTTTCTGTCCAATATCTTTTTTCTCTTTCTTACACTCGCAACAAAAGTCGACTTCAAAATCAATCAATCATTAATTTGTTGAAGCGGTGGTGATGTAATGGTTAAGACGCCCGCCTGTGGATCGAAAGGCCTCAGGTTCGTATCCTACTCGTCCCATATGAGTTTGTATACCAATGACTCATATATAGTAGTTTTCATCGACCACCACTTGCTTCCGGTGAAGGGAAACATCGTGAGGAAAACTGCACTGCACACTGGTGAACAGTTTAGTTCTCTAGTGTGTAAGCGATTACCTGCAACTAGATGGAGGTAAGTAGTCGTAAAAGTAATGTCAGATGCCTTTAGGCGACTTGAATATAATCTGACACAAGTGTTAGCAATAACACGCTCTATATGAAGATGATGATTTGTTGATAATATATACAATATTGTACCCAGGTGCTGTTCTGTGAATGGACGGACGTGTGGCGCGAGATGAGGAGGCACGCGGACTCGGAGCTGCACCTGGTGCCGAAGATACGCGCCCAGCTGGTGTTCTCCAACAGCATCAAGAAGGATTATAAACTCCTGCCAAGGTCAGACAATTTATTACTTTAAATTACTACCATTTGCTCGTCTTCGAATGGAATTCCTACGGGAATAGTATCTTTTCCGTAATGAAAAGTTGTCTGAAAACCTTTTTCGTTCTCTTAAATACATGTATGGGAATTTTCAAGAAGATTTGAGTTGACAAAGGCTGAACAGGTAACAAATAAACTTATTTTAGCTATTGTTATATGAGTTAAAATTAGGATAAAAAATGTACATTCGTCCGTGTAGTTGTAATATAAGTTGATTTTTAAGTCCCATATTTTCAATTATTGTTTTTGGCGATCAGGCATAGTGCTTTTACACTGTGCTAAAAACTTTTTTTTTAATTCAGTCCCCGTTGTCCTGAATTTTATCGTTATCTATCAATCACATTAATAAAATTTAGTTTAAAAAAAGACATGTTATGTGATATATACGGTCGGTCTATAAAGAATAGAAAACCGATTTTTAGCGAACTATATTTTTGTCAATGCAATATTATATAGAATGGTCAAGATGGTCTGATAAACATCTGGTGTCGCTGCCAACAGGAGACAGCGCCTTCCTTGACTTTCTTATTAAATACGGACTATACCAATATACAGGGTTACTGGTATCTAACGCATAACCTTCCAAAGGCACATAAGGTACATAGAGACTAACATCTTTTGTTCTACGACTTTTGGTCTAAACGTAGTAAAATTTTCCTTTTTTTAGTTTTAATGTCGTTTCTATAAAACGTTCACTCTATGTTCTATTCCGCTACATAACGTTACTGCACTGACTCGTGTTGCTTGGCTATTACATAGAGTTAAGATGTGTAGAATCGCAAATTAGATTGTTTTTTTTTATATGAATCACGAAATGTCGTAGAATAAAAGTTGCTTGTTTTGATGTACACAAGTAGTCTTTAGGAGGTTTTGCGTTCAATACCAGTAACCCTGTATAAATGTTTTTTCAGATATAAACTAAACATATCCCTATCAAGCTTCAAGCTGAACCTCTCAGACCGTATCATTGGTCTTCTAATGGACTTCGTGGACAACCTCCCAATACCAGTTCCCAACACAGTCCCATTGTCATTCATAGACTGTGGGGAATATGAGGAAGATGAAGAAGAAGTGGAAGCCATGGCTAAAGACTTGGTGTCCGCTGACCCTGGGTACAAGGAGCTGGTGGATCTGAAGCAGAGAATTGTTGCCGCGTATTTGAAGAGGAATAAGTAAGCGCATTCTAATAAATAAAACCTTTATTTAAATCAGTTGGATGCCATTCACAATAGATACTTTTAATAATTAGTTGTTCGCCGCGAACGCAATTTTTTTTTCCAAAATTGTGAATATTTCAAAAAGGCTTAACCGATTTTGTTGCCCCACGAACTTAAAAACTCTATGGACAGATCCTACATACATTTCAAATTTCATAAAAATCGGACCAACGGTTCGAAAGTTATCGCGTTATGTATTTTTGCTCCAAATAAAATGTTAGACCTCGCTCGCTCGGTCAATAATTAAATGTGGGTAATAATAATAGTAGGTAATGAAAGTTCCTGTGAATAAGATCAAGTACAGTTTACCTGAAAATTATTATAAATAATATTTTCTCCTGTTCATTATGAGAATAACTATATTTATAGATATGGGGTTTTTAAAAAAAAAAATTTTTCTAAACACTTAGAAGTCATTTTCTAGTTTTCAATGCAAAGTCATTGTGTCTTGTTGTTAACATGTCGAGTCGGAATTGGCTATTCAAACGGTGAAAGAAATAAAGAAAAAGTCATGTCGTGAGGGATGATATCCGTGCCAAAGGTCAGGGATGCCGACAACCGTGCGAAGTGATGACGAAAAAGTAGGATAGTGGACCTGTGGCTCTGACGCTCAATGGCTGAGGAAGGAACAACGGAAAAACGCCCAAGGAGGTCTTGTCCAAAAAGGAATTCTTGTCCAGGGTGACGGAATCTCCATACGAGTCTGCGGGCGCTCGTGTGGGCTTCCAGCAGGCGTCGGAAGCGTCCGTGTCGAGCGAACTCAGCGACGAGGACATGGAGGTGTACGCCCGCTGCGTGGACCTGCCGGGGTTCGACGACAACGTGTCCCCGAGTAACAACATACTGGTGCTGCTGCGGTTCATCATAGGTGAGATTTCTTTTTTAGCTATAAAACATGTCCCACTGCTGGGCAAGGCAAAAGCCTACCCGCTCTCTTTCCACGTGTCCCTTTCTGTGAGATTAAATAGAATAAAATTGAATTCTAAGCAAGATTCCGTGTGCTAGTAATCCTAAAAGAAATTTTCTACCAAACCGTGTTGTGCGTTTGTGGAATTCTCTGCCAGAAACTGTGATAAGTGCTCCTAATATAAACACTTTTAAAAATAGACTTGATGAACATTTCAAGACACAAGTACAGTGATATACACTCATCAGCTGCTAGTTTATGAAATAATTAATAATAATCATAATAATTAAATATTGTTTCTTTGCCTTCCTAGTCTGTTGTTTGTGGGTGTGCTAGTAAAGTACAGAGCATAAATAAATATTTATTTATGCTTTCTACTTTACTAGCGGTTTCGCCCGCGTGAATTTCCCACGGGAACAGTTATTTTTCCGGGATAAATGGTAACTCCCAACCGTATGCCCCTTTTTAGTGTTTTCAACTTCAAACGACGTGTACTTATACAAAATTTAAAATAGTTTGGTTAAACAGATAAAGTGTGAAGCTGAAGATGTAACAAACTTACTTTCGCATTTATAATATTAGTTAGGTCTAGAATTATAATATTAACCATATCGTGGAACCACTTTTTTGGCGTTGTTAGAATTCTATGTTAACTTATTCGTAGATTATAATAATCTGTGCTTTCGAAATAGTTGTGTAACGAAAAGCCTTTATATTCATAGCAGAAATGGTATTCCAGGGGAAATCGTGATAAACCTCTCCCGTTCCACGGACCAGACGGAGAAACCCTACGTGATGCTGAGCATCAGTAAGGTGTGCCTGGACGTGGCCCTGATGGAGTTCGGGCCGGCGGTGCAGCTGTCAGTGGGCCAGGCGTTGCTGACAGACAAACAGCACCACAGCGCCACTGGACAGTATCTAGAGCTGCTCACGACCACTGGGGAACTCTTCAACTTGTTGTACAGAAAGGTAAAGTGAGACTTCCTATTTAGATGTTGTGTTACAGGTCTTTAAATGAGTTTTCATTATCGAAACATTTGTTCCTGTGGTAATATCGGGATTTTTAATAACTTACTAGCCGCTCGTTCCGGCTTCGCTCCGTTAAAACATAATAAATGACACATCTAAACCTTCCTTAGGAATCACTCTATCTATTTCTGAAAACCGCATGAAAATCCGGGCAATCGTTTTAGAGTATATTGCGAAGAGACAGACAGACGCAGCAGAGGATTTTGTTTTACAATATATAATGATTAAGTTCTTATGAATATTCTCATAAATAGTTATTCAAATCAGATCGATGTTTCAGCAGACAAACGTGGTCATCATCATCGTGGCCATACATAAAAATTAGTTTTATTATTAAACACACCCGTCACCCGCCACAAATTAACTTAATTCGTCGCTAGGGTGACTGATGTTGTGCAATGTCCATTTTTAGACATACTTTTGTGTTATGCGCATGAGCGACTCGTCCATGGTTCGGAACTCGTGCAGGTCCGTGCGGATTGCCCGGAGTTCCGGTCGCACTTCCACAGCGTGGAGCAGAGCCTGGTGGCGGACGCCGGCCGCGTGTCGCTGACGCTGCACGCGGAGGCGCTGCGCACGCTCTGCAAGTACTTGCAGTACATCTGCCACAAGTGAGCGACCTTACCGACCATACTGTACCCGTAGGCAGCGCTCCGTATCAGAAGGACACAATGCTGTAAAAAAAACCCGCAGCTCAGTTTTTCTACCGTAAAACTTTGTGAGATCCATGTAATACCAAGTCGTTATTTTATTTAGTCCCTATTTAAGGGACCTTCTGTCTTAAGTTATTACGTAAGTTATTATCATGTCAATATTAAAAATCTTTTACGTTTTAAATGATAAATATAGATCGACTTGGCCATCGCATGATTAGATTGTTTAGTATGGTATCACACCATACAGCACTACGGGCCATCAATTTGATTTCTTACCAAAGTCGTACTATATTCTATATACGACATGTTGGAGACATCTGAAATGACAAAACGACATCTTGGTCAAAAGGACTGGTACACTGAAGCAGAAAATAAATCAAAGGTTGGGTATTAATTAATAAGTATTAGAATTATTTTTATTTTTCAATTTTCCATTCAATCCACAGAATAGAGCCAGATGTATTAACATTGCCGGTTTTGTAATATTCATCCACACACGTACACCAGAACACGTATTCTTAAGGTTACGATAGCACTTCCACAGTGTTCTTTGACGATAAACAATTTTATTTTTTTCTTTAGCCTATACCACACCTACCATGCACAAACACAAAGCAACCCCTTCAGTTCCTATTTACATAAAAAAATTATGACTTTAGTAACTTAATGATCATTACAGACTGCTACACTGAAGGTTCCGGGTTCGACCCCGGTTCTGGTCAAGATGGAAAATGATCTTTTCAGATTGACCTGGATCTTGGATGTTTATCTATATATGTTAATAGAATATAAATCGTTGAGTTAGTATCCCATAACACAAGCTCCGAAGTTTGTGGCTAACTCAATCTGTATGATTTGTCCCTATATATATATATTTTTTTATCAATAAATAAGCAAGCAAACATTATTTTATAACAAAATTATTCAATTCCATTGATTTGTTGATTGAATCGAATCGCCCAAGATAATTGAATTAAGTATGTAATTAATGTGCGCATACGCAAAATGGTAACGTATACGCAATATTTTTCAGAGTGCAGCATCGCCACTCGCTGAACCTGAAGAAAGTGGTGGTGCCCCGCGGCGAGGCCCTGTGGCACAGTCTCCTGCGCCCCCACCTCGACCCGCCCGTGCCCTCGGGCGCCACCAAGTTCAGTTACTCCGTCAGGTAACCACTCACTTAGAGATGAAATATAAATTGTGCGTGTGTAATAATTATATTTAGAAATAAAATGATAAATGTCATTATAATTTAAACGAATTTTTTAAAAAAACAATCTCAGATAAAATGACAAATTAAATAATATTGATGTAATAGTGTCACTTTTATTTATTAGTTTTTGTTTTGTGAGATGATTTAAATGGAGAGCATCCATTTAAATTTGCATACCCATAGCTGGTGAAACATATTGGATTTAATTTTCTTTTAACACATTGTAAATAATCATGTTTTTGCAAATAAATGATCTTTGTCTTTGTCATAACAATAATCATATGCTGCATAAGCAAAACCGCTGTGTGCGCAATTTCTATGCAATTATAATTAAAAAAAAAAAGAAGTATTGGCGTCTCGTTCTTCCAATTATCATGTCTTCCAATGATCAGAATCAAACCTAGATATCTGCCCGAAAAATACAACAAATAATATATTATTTCAGAATGTCGTCGATATCAGCGAAGCTGTGTCACCTGGACTGTTCTCTAGTGGAGCTGAAGCTGGCTAATCTGGAGAGCGATTGCGTTTTCCGAGCTAACGACAGAATGATCTTCAAGCTGTACCTGAGCTCCCTACAGCTGGACGACTTGTCTGAAGCTACGCTGTATCCTAAGGTGAGAATCTTAGAATTTCCCACGGGAACAGTCATTTTTCCGGGATGAAAGGTACCTGTGATGTCCTTCTTTATACTACATCTTCTTGATGTGTGCACAATTTCAAGAAGTTTGATTGAGTAGATAGAGGTGAAGAGGTAACAAACAAACTTACTTTCGCATTTATAATATTAGGATTATATCCCTTGATGTAGGAGTACATCTAATGCACTCCAGTCATTTCCGTTTTTTTTGCTTTTCTCCACTAAATCGAACCTGCAACCTTAGCGATGTCATCACTTCAGCGAGCTAACTGCTTCACTTGGATTTACTCGGTTTCTGTGTTCCACCCGTGGTCTCCAGTCGAGCAATTTTCGTCCAATGTGAGTTATGACCGCCCATTGTTGATACAAAACTTGATATACATAAAAGATTTAGGGTCATGTGTTCAATGATTTTATTATGTCTTATCTCCGCATGTTCCCGGCCTGTCTGGCGTTAACTCTCCTTAGGAATGCTGTTTTCCATGAGCTGTCTATCCTATATGTACCATAGTCGCCTCGTACGACATCCACGACATGATATGGAGTAGTTCTATTCTAGGACAGAATCACATACATCTAATCAAGAGGAAATCTGTAATTGTTTTTTTTGTAATGCATTGCTTTGTCTATTATCGATTCTTCTTTTCTCGTTCCCTTTGAAAATATACAAAACAATACAAAATATCTATCTATAATGTCCATATAAACACTATGAATACAAAATGATACAATACCATATCGTACAATCTCTAATATTATTATAAAGAGGCAAGCGTTTGTGTTTTTGTGAGTTTGTATGTTTGAGGCGGGTAATCTTGGAAACTACTGAACCGATTTCGAAAATTCTTTCACCATTAGAAAGATACATTATCCAAGACATCTAATGAAATATAAAAATTAAAAAAAAATCCAACTCACAGTTGGTGTGGCCAGACGAAGACAAAGTGCTGGAGCTGAAATACGTCCGCACGGCGCCGCGATATTACGGCGCCGAGCAGTTGCAGGCGCACGGCCAACTCAAGATCTACGTGGGGCAGCTGCACGCGGTGCTGTTCTGCTGCGTGCTGCATCAGCTGCAGGTGTGTGTACAGATGGCGCTGGTGTTGTTAAAAAAAAGAAAATTAGTGTAAATTTCCATTTGTCATTTTCCAGCTCGCCAACTATTTCCTAACTAAAAGCCATCTTAATCCAATGCGAATTTGAAAGGACAAACACTTTCAAACTTCAAACATATCCTTATATAATATTTTTGTAATAAAAAGTGTCGCGTCTGTCTGTATGAACGCTTTCGCTAACTCAAAAACTACTGGATGAACTGTTTTTTTTATTTATGTATTTTTTATTTGAAATAGAATTTAATCGAGTGTTCTTACCAATGTGTGGACAATGTGCGTTCAGGCGTTTGGAAATCGTCAGTCCTTTTTTTCAGATGAAGGCAATGAAGCAAATTTTCGGTGGGTTTCTGATTAATTTAGTTTTTAATGTGATTGTACTACCTGACTGTAAATGTACATTTTAACCCCCGACGCAAATAGAGGGGTGTTATAAGTTTAACGTGTCTGTCTGTGGCATCGTAGCTCCCAAACGGATGAACCGATTTTCGTTTAGTTTTTTTTTGTGTCATAGATAATTTTATCCTGAGTGTTCTTAGCCATGTTTCATGAAAATCGGTTCGGCCGTTCTAATGTTGTAGCGAAATGAACATTGAAAGTCGGGGGTTTTATAATTTGTCTAACAAATAAACTTGTTATTATGTCCAATAAAGGGTGTTGCATTCTATGTATTTCGCAGCAATTCCTGGAGCCACTGCTGCCCAGCTCTTGCGGCAGTCGCGTGAGCGCGGCCGAGAGAGCGGCCGCGGAGAAGCTGCACGAGCTGCGGCACCACGCCACGAGGCTCAGTCTAGCTATCGAGGTGACCTCTCTTTCTATTGCCTTTTACTAAATGAATGTACTGTAGGAGACATGTAATGACAGGGTCGCCATGTAAAGGAGGCGACGAAAGTATGAAACTTTACTACAACTTATATAATCTTACATCTACATAACTCTTACAGCTTGTCTATATTTCCCGCGACTTCGCCCGCGATAAAACTCTCCATCTATATCCATACAAAATCCATACAAACATAAACACATTCATTTGACGACCTCGGTGGCGCAGTGGCAAAGTCCTTCCTCTGAACTGAGAGGTCCCGGGTTCGATCCCCGGTCGGGTCATGATGGAAAATGATCTTTTTCTGATTGGCCCGGGTCTTGGATGTTTATCTATATATGTATTTGTTATAAAATATAGTATCGTTGAGTTAGTATCCCATAACACAAGTCTCGAACTTACTTTGGGGCTAGCTCAATCTGTGTGATTTGTCCTAATATATTTATTCAAAAATATACTATATATAATAAGTACATCAGTTGTTGACGTCAACAATTTACTTAAAATTGAGTCTAGTCTACTGCCGACTTCCAAAACGCAGGTGTAAAAGAAAAATTTGAAAGAAAAAGAAATATCAATTCGTTGCTCCGCTTTGTTTTGGTTCCAGATTCACGCGCCAGTGTTGCTGTTACCCCAGAAACCTTCGTCGCCGAACCTCCTCGTTCTTAACATGGGTACGTACCTTTACAGGTTTCCATTCCCGCGGGCATTTCGGGATAGAATTTACCTAGACGCCGACGCGAATGCATGTACATTGGCATAGAAATAAATTTATTCGTAGCATACAAATATACATCACAGAAAATTAACAAAATTTTAACAACATAAGCTATATTAAATATGCTAAAATGAATGAATAAATGAATGAATGATTTGAATGAACGAATGAATGAATGAATGAATGAATGATTTGAATGAATTAATGAATGATTTGAATGAATGAATGAATGAATGATTTATTTATAAACTTGCACGTATACAAAAATAATTTACCAGTTGGCTCCACACTAGGCTGCAAGCCTGTCCTGTGGCAGCCAAAAACAGGTTAACAATGTTGATTTAAAAAGTCAATAAAAAGGATATCACTCAGCTTGTGCCATGACGAGGAGCCATGACGCTGATTTTCAGTGACACCATACAAGATGCGTAGTTTGTATGAGAGCTTTTATTTACCTCTTTTTTTGATTATTTTCTTGTTTAGCAATAAGCCCGTCATTGTTCGGTTATTGTATTATTTTTTACCGTTTTTCTATTTTTTGGGCAATAAAAATATTTTGTATTGTATACTAGATATTGCCCGGGGCTTCGCTCCCGTGTGAATTTTGAGATTTCAATCTTGTATAATGTACCTTTCTGTAAAAAAAATTTTGAAATCGGTTCGGTAGTTTCGGAGATTACCCGCCTCAAACATACAAACTCACGAACGCTTACCTCTTTATAATAATAGCCTCTTTACTTAATTTTGTATAACAGTAAGACATGTTGAGAAGTGTTTTAAGATTTTATGTATCTTAATAATTTTATATCTTCAGTTTTATTAAAGAAATGTAACATTTACAGGCGACTTGCTAATCGAGAACTTCTTCAAGCAAGCGAACTCGGGCCACGGCCACGAAGCCTCGAGCCCCAGCCAGAGCCCCGTCATAGACAACATCCTCATCAGAC
This sequence comes from Plodia interpunctella, assembly GCF_027563975.2. NCBI lineage: Eukaryota > Metazoa > Arthropoda > Insecta > Lepidoptera > Pyralidae > Plodia > Plodia interpunctella. Next base: position 837,176 of record NC_071301.1, read on the forward strand.
TGGACAACCTCACCTTCTCCCGCGCGGTCATGACCCTCGCCGGAACTCTCGAGCTCCAGGTAAATGCATGGACTGGTCTAAGTACTTGTAAGGTCACAGGGTCACTTTTTATACAATGGCATTTACCTAACTAATATTATAAATGCAAAAGTAAGTTTGTTTATTATCTTTTCACTTTATATCTACTCAATATTCTTGAAAATTTTCATAGATGTAGTTTATAGTATGGAGAAGAACATAGGGTACTTTTCATCTCGGAAAAATAACTGTTCCCGTGGAAGATATACGCGGGCAAAGCCGCGGGCAACAGCTATTTTCGTCTACATTAATTTTATGGGTGCAATTACAAAATCGAAAAAAAAAGACTGTGAGAAAAGAAAATATGAGACAATAATAAAGACATGAATTGCGGTGGTACCTGGAGATAGTTAAGTTATTGGATAAAATCATAATTTTACGACATTTTTTAAATTGGGATGTCTCCCACCTCATATTCATTCATTTGAAAAATAATCGAATATTTTGATATCAACATCTGAAGAAATTTGATTCCCTTGTTCATAGATGGCGCTGTTGCGTTCAGCATCTTAAAAGTAGGTTTAATTCTCACTCCGACAGATGGCGGTGTTCGATTTTGAACCGCGCTATGGTTTATTGTTGTAATTGAGATAACATGTTCGACTCAATATCAGCATTCAATCATTATTTAATTTCGTTAAGGTTCTAGCTATCAATGTGTAGTTTTGGTATATAAAAGCCTGTTAACTGTACTCATAATTTTTGAAACCCTGGCATATTTATGCTAGGGTTAAGGTCACACTAGCGGCCCGTCACGGCTTCTTTCGGATAGGCCTTAAAAGAAGCCTTACTCCTGAATGTTTCGTCTATCCCTGTGTCGAATTTCATTAAAATCCGTCCAGTAGTTTTTGTGTTTATTCGTTACAAACAAAAATACGTACGTATTTTTATTTCATGTGTCAGCAGGAGTCAATCGTAAAATTGTTTAAAAAAAAATATTTTGTGTTGCATCGAACCGCGGCATTGAATGACTGCAAAATTATTTTATTACTAGCTTTTGTTCGCAGCTTCGTTCACGTTTATTTTGTGCGTTTGTTTATAACTTAATATTGACAATATCTTGAGTCTAAGCAACGTGTCGCGATGAAACCTACTCCTTAGATTTAAAGTTAAACCATCCGTTATATAATCATCTATTTCGAATAGTTCGTAAAAGCACACGGTGCCGTGAAATTCTTCTGAATATATCGATTTAGATGGATAGATTATAGTTAGTTGTATGTAGGAGCCAATCCTGGAGCCGGTGTCGGTGCGGTGTGACGTGCAGCGCGCGCTGAGCCGCAGCGCACAGCTGCGGACGGCCGCGGCTGCGGCGGCCGAGCCCGTGCTGCTCACGCTCGGCCAGCGCGACCTCGCCGCCCTCTGCGCCGTGTGGGCCGACAACCTGAGCGACGTGCGCTATATCGGTACGAGAGGACGCCATTATAGTCGTGCACAACTTTGTCTAAAACCTTGGTTTTCAAAACTCATTTTTGATAGAAGGTTTCTACTTCTACCATATGTAGACTTAGATTTGGTAATTGTTGTATTTCTACTCGTTTACAAAGAATCGGTGTTCTTAGTGATGATATATGTGACTGCGCTTTAGTTGAAGAAGGTGATATCGATCATCTTCTGTTCAGATGTCCAAAATATGACTCAAAACCTCTTTACCGGTTCCTTATAGAACTCTGTGCTCCTCTTCCTTGTGATTCCTTTACTATGCTTTCCTTTACTGATTCTAAATATATTAAAGCTCTTGCTTTTTTCCTTTCTTACCATAATATTTATGTTTAACACTATTTATTTACCCTTACATTACATATGATAATATATGTATTTATTGCCCTCATCCTTCAACACCGCCTAAGTCCTATCCTATCGTCCAATAACAATGTAACTAGATACTGGCAAAAATAAGCTCTATTGAAGAAGTTTGATTGCCACAAAGAAGAGAAGAAAAGAAAAAAAGATCGCTACAGCTGGATACTCTAAACGGGCTGTCATATTGACTGAAATTTTCTTCCAGAAATGAGCTAGCAAAGAAAGAAAATTCCGTTGATGTATATATTTATCATCATCATCGGTTTCAGCTTACATCAATCTCTGCTGGGTGGACCTCATTTTTTTCCCACATCGCATTTTCATCAGTCTCGTCCATCGCTTTCCCGTGATTTTATTATCATTACTAGATGTTTCCCGGGGCTCCACCTGGCCTTGGGAATTTTGAGAAATGTACCTTTCTAATGGTGAAAGAATTTTTGAAATAGGTTAGGTAGTTTCTGAGTTTACCCGCCTCAAACATGCAAACTCACAAACGATTACCACTTTATTATAATAGTATAGATTGTTCTTTTTAAACGTGTGTTGTCACGTCACAGGTAGTCTAGTCCCGAGTTCCCCCGTGGAGCCCGGGGCCGCGGACGTGTCTGTGAGGAAGCTGCAGGCTTTCTTCGCTCAAGGGGAAGCTGTGCGGAAGGAATTTATGCTCAGGTAAATGTACAAGGTGGCTTTACACCAGATGTTCACAATATGCTCAGTGTAATACAACAACTTCCAAATATCATGAAATGGAACTTTAATTTTCTATTTTCCATACTATTACGGATTATCTGATCGGTCAATTCGGCAAAAAAACTTTGGATACCTGCTCTATTAAGTTATGCCGGTTGGCAGTTTGTGGAACTTTGCGTTCTGGTTTTTCATTGCGGTAAATAAAAGCTCTCATACAAACTACGCAATTGCGTAATTTTCTTACCCATCTGTCATAGTTCGACGATAGCGGATAGCCAGCATTATGACTTTGAAGACCAGAAGCATTTCATTTTCATTTTAATGTGTGATCTTTCAAAGGCCTTTGACTGTGTTCATCATAACTTAAATTTAAAAAAAAACTTAAATTTTATATTGTTATTCGCGGTGATTTGTTTTTATCTTCTTACTTAGACAACAGAACTCATAAAGTATAACCTGCTATTGCAGCATCCAGCAGCGCTCCAGTACAAATGGGCGTACCTCAGGGCTCCATAATTGGTCCTTTAAAAAAAAAATGTTGATTTCATAAAAACAGTCCATATTATCATTTATATATTCCCTTAAAACTAAACTTATCATAAATTGTCAATTTCATTTATTATGTCGATTATCTTCAATGTCTTGTGTCCCAACAGTTTTGTGAAGTAAAAATGTATGCAAATAATACTACTTCAATTAATGTCGAATAAATAACGATAGCTTTCTAGCCCATGAGGAGAATCTTCAGTTTATATTTAGTACTTTCCCTTTAGAATCAGTTCAGAAGAGAAATAACTAGTATATTGCACGTTTTGTTTTCGCTTCCAAGAGCAGTATGAAATAAGAAACATATCTTCTTAAAATCCAAAATTCTTCCACAGATTCACCTTAGAAGGCGTAGAACTAAAACTCTTTTCTGACATGGACGAAGTCCTAAGTTCACCAGTTCGCGACTTGAACCACGGCCTCGCCAAGCTAACAGCTGGTGAAGCTACCTTGCATCTAGATTACTATTCCGACGGCAGCACGGAGCTGCGAGCCAGCTTGCAGAGTCTGTTGATTGAGGACATCAGGCCTGATGCTGGACCTGTGAAGAGGTAAATATATGTTGATCTAAACACGGCTTCTTTAAGCTGACAGCTGGGGAAGTCATATTGCAGCTTAGATCTTATACTGGCGTCAACACTCCTTGGGAATGTTATTGTTACCTACTATAGCTATGGTAGCTATTTTAAAGCAGAACCGTATCCTACATATTTCAACCATCAGGGTTCATCTGTTTGAACCTGCAGAGAATGCCTTACCGCACTATGGCAATGAAGTTCAAAAGACTAGTTATGTACATACATTTGACATCCACCAGGACGACAACAGTCTTAGCCACATTTACACTGAGTGGGCAGCACGAGTATGTAAATAGGTTACCGCTCACGTCACTGCCGCTCCCGGCGCTCCCTCGATGGTCGGTTGTCCGCGCCGAAGGCGGAGGACGGGCAGCGCTAGCACAAGCGAGTGTATCCTTGATCGTTTGTCGCTGCAATTCCATCAAAATAGAACGTGCCACGCTACGTTTTGTTACCTGGTTACTTTTATTAATCTGTTATCACCACCATATACCACTATAGAAGTGGTGTAATGAAAAAAACAATTAGATTTAGATTTTTGGAAGTTTATGAAATTGAGCGGGTAATGCCTGACATAATGAGCAAACACAATACTGTCGAAACAGCAAACTAGACGAGATCGAAGTCAGTAATTTTTGCGAGTTGATAAATAAAGAAGAGAGAGACAATAAGAATATGAAGAAGAAGGTTGAAAATGCTCACTCGCGTCGTTATCGCCGCAGTAGTGTTTAGGGAAATATTTCCGGCAACGGCAGGAGAAGTGGCAGCGGTTGAGTGTAAATTTGGTGTAAACAACCGGCAGGATGTTGGAGTCGCAAGGCGGGTCGTGCGCGCGCGCAGACGGCATCAGCGTGCGGCGGCCCGCGCTGCTGGAGCTCACAGCGCGCGCGCGCGCCGGCGCTGCGCACGCGCAGCTGCACGCGCTGCTCGACCGCACGCGGCTCAACCTCTCCCCCTCCTTGTTGCTGCAGCTGGCGCGTGCGCTGCTGCCCGTCGTGCCCGGTCTGTGCTTTGCTTGCTTGTGTATATCAACAACTGTCAAATACTGTTTTAAAAACACGTGTAATATGTTTTTTATGAGTATTGTGATGAATGATCTATCATCTGTATTTCCAAATGGTGGTGTGACAACATAGTGTGACAGAGAGTTGGCACTCCTCTGATCCATAATAGGACAAGATATACATACACGTTCATCCTTGAATATTAATAAATAGTAATAAATATATATATTAGAACTAATCACACAGATTAAGCTAGCCCAAAGGAAGTTCGAGACTTGTGGTTATGGGATACTAACTCACTGATATGATAACTAACTGGGATATTAGAATACTTATTATACATATTTACAATATTGTTATCATTTTCCTTCACCCCAACACCCCCTCGCCTAAACCTCGTCCAAAATACTTCGCTTCACTATCATAGTAGTTGACTGTCGCAGGTGAGAAAGCCCTGGAGGGCGGAGTGGTGAACCACGGATACGTGGGCGAGGCGGGGTCGCGGCGCGCCAGCCAGCGCACGCGGCCCAGCTCCACTGACTCCACCAGCGGCTACTGTTCCAATGGTGAGCCTGTTGTATTACTGTTATTCTGTTCTTATTATCCTATATGATAAATTAAGTACACCTATTTAGCAGCATAACTGATAAAATTATCTATATCTTTGTTGTCGCAGTACCCGATGAGGGTTCATGGACCCGACTTAAAATTTTGTAAACATCTATTACATACCTATACACATATATACGTATACTGCGTGTAAGCAATTGTAACTAAAAGAATATACTCTTGTAATCAGTTTAATTTTGACATTCAATGTATCATACAGGGTTACTTGTATCAAACGCAAAACTAAGTATATATACTATGTTTATTATATATATGTTTATATTGTATATATGTATGGTGTGTCTCTGTACTATGTTTACAGCAATAAATTATTTATTGCTGTAAACATATAATATTTATTTGGGTAATTATCAGGGTATAATTTTCTAGCTATATAAATATTCCTTTAATTTATCAATTTGATAGAGTAACATTTAGTATTTTATTATTGCTCCGAGATTTGTGCCGGTCACTTGTCCCCACTGTCATACAAGCCCCATACATTTATTTTTAGTTTTGACACATGGAAAAAAATATCTTTTTAGAGAATTGACTTGATGGCAACTACACTATTGGCAAGCATCTTTTTTTATACTATCGAGTAAGCAAAAATGCAATCATTCATCAGGTGATGTGAAGTGATGGGTTTAACGCGCCCTTTGCCGGCCATAAGAAAGAAGCTGTGGCCCAGATATGGGGACATTGAAAGGCTGATGGTAATGATGCCTTAACACAGAATACTCCCTTGCAGTGACATCGATAGCCGAAGAGTCGCCAGGCCTGTCCGTCTCCATCCAGTTCCGCCAGCCAGAGATCATGCTCTTCACGGACTCCAACAAGGGCGAGGGCCATGCGTTGCTGCTGCGCACTGAATTGCTCATCGACTACTCGTGTCACTCCAACTGCGAGAGTTTGGTCATATCCTTGGCTGGTTTGCAGGTATGTTTGTATTTAATATCTTTCTCATCATGCCGTATATTTAATTCCCGGCTGTGATACCCAGGATTCACATGAAAATTAATGTATTTAAATGTATTTAAAGCTGTGGTTTTATGCCTGCCTGACATCAACCCTCTTTGGGAATGTTATCCTTGCTTATTGTAATATAAATGGAAATAAATGACGTTATCACAGGTGATGTCGAAACTGCAATCGAAGCTGAAACAGATATCGGGGCTGGTGGTGCTGCAGCCCTGCGACGTGGAGTTCTCCAAGAGCACGAAGCAGGCGGAGGAGGGGCTGCAGCTGGCGCTGAGGCTCTCCGACGTGCAGCTGCACCTCGCCCCGTCCACGCTGCACGCTGTCGCTGGTCTGTTACTACCACTACATACCGTATTAAGGGTGAAGAGGACTGGGATTTAAAAAAAAAAAGGCAAGCTGACCCGGGTCTCTGTGGCTGGGTGAGTGAGAGAGAAAGTCAGCTGCGATCAACTAAGGATACAGAATATCGTACCGAAAGGAAAGATGGAGAAATTGCTCAGATGAGAAAAAGAGTCAGTTGACGCTCTTATTGGAATGTTTGATATGAAAACTTCATATAGAATGAGTAAAGAGAGTGAGAAATATTCTTCTTCCACAGACATAATCGAAGAAATAACCACGGAACTGACAATCCCTGACGAGAAAGAACCCTTCAACTTCGCGACCTACAACCCCAAAGCGGAGAAGACGGACGAAGAGCTCTGGTCCCCGAAGAAGATCACCCCCTACGTGTTGATCAACCCCTCGGAGAGCTACGTGCCCCCCAGCTACCCGCTGGTGAAGCCGACTGAGACTCTGCTGATCACCGTGCCCAGTGTGAAGGTTATATTTGAACTCCAACAGCCAGTTACAGTTCCTGTGCTCATTGTCCAGGTTGGTGTCTGTTATATTTATATTTCGAATTTATTTATATTTTATGCTATGACCAATAATTCATACTACACAAAAATTAATATGTGTGGTCTAGAGCCGGTGTTGTTTTTAACCATTTTCTTCCATGTTAGGTTAAATTTAAATTAATTATACAAGTAATATTTTTAACTTCTTTCGAAATGTCAAAAATAAAAGTTTATATGATATCAGCAGTAATATAAAGTAAATAACTTAATTGAAAAAAAAAAAATTAAGAAACATTAAATTGTCATCTTTTTGTATTTAATAATTTTTTGATAATTACTACTTGAATATATTTGTCAACACACTCGATTTTACAAGGCTAGTACTTTTACTGGCTTTTGATGTTACTGATTACGTTTAATGTGTTCTTGTAGAAACAAAAATAACAAAATCTTCGCGAGCAGAAGCTTGCTCAATAGTATAAAAACATCACCTACATATGTGAAAATTGAAATTCGCACGAGTGCCTCATACTATTCTATAAGGTATGGCATAAATTGAAACGAGAGGTGTGTGCGCAGCTGTCGTTGTCAGTGACGCTGCACGACTGGTCGTCGCAGCTGCACGGCAGCGGCCGCGTGCGTGCGCAGGCGCAGTGCTACAACCACACGCTGGCGGTCTGGGAGCCCGTGCTGGAGCCGCATGTGTGCGGGGAGAACACGCACAGAGTGTGGCAGCTCCATGCCTCCGTGTTCCAGGTCTCATTTGTTTGTTTAACACTTTATTGCATAAAATTACAATAAAAGATGTGCAAATATGGACTGACGTTATATGGCATTCTCGGAATCCCTTTTCTTTCTTTCCCTCGGAATTTTTTATCTTAATTTAATTTAGCATAACGAGTTAACATTGTAAGAAACAATAATGGTAAGCCGATCTGGCATGATAGGGACCAACACTGTTCAAATGAGTTTCTTTCGGCATTTCTTCTCAGCAGTGGTCGTTTCGAAATGCTAGTAGTTTGTAGCTTGTGAGAAATAACTATAAATATAAAGATTGACGAGAAAAAGTGCCTGTGAAGGTCTAATTTCTGAATAAATGATTTGAATTTGAATTTGAATTTGTTAGGCATATATTTTTTGACATAATAATATTTTGACATACTTGTTTTCAATAAGCATAATTATAGCATAAAGCTATAGTGTAGCTGTAGGTTAGGGTGCGGCGGGGCGCCTCTCGGGCCACCCATAAGCCGCCAATATGCTTTAGAATATTATGCTTAAAAATTGTTGTGCTTATGGTAGGTATGCCTAAAATAATTGTGCCTCAAACATTATGCCAAATTAATATTGTTCGTAATTATTATTGTGATAAGTTGCTATGTTAAATTTTGACATAACATTGTATGCATAAAAATAGGGAATCATCATCAGGGAGGCATTCTCTACCAGTTAACCAGATCAGATTCTGATGACACTCTCTCTCTCTCTCTCTCTCATTCTCGCGCTGTTCCGGTTGCATTATCCGCTGATGATCCCGAAGTCCCAGTTCTGTATAAAAAAATAACCTTTAAATATTGATCATTTATCTCTGATTTCCTGCCTGCCTAACGTCAATCCTCCTTGGGATTGCTGTTGATGCCTATCAGCGGCCTAGGCTATGTGTCTCTTAGTCCCGTCGTACGACTTCCACCGAAGGATATGCAGTGGTCTTATAATATTTGTACGTTAACACCTGAATAGCTGCTGCTGATAAGATCAAATAATAAATATTGCTGAAATAAAAGCAAATGTATTCAGAAATACTTAGATGCTAATGAGAACACGAGCGCGATGCGCGGCGATGATGTGCGAAGGTGAATCGTGAACCGATTGATACATTACAAAATTATGCATTCGTGCAATAAATGCTTATCGGACGATTTGTTGTATCTATGTGCGGTTCAAACCGTACAATATTTGTATTTCTCTAAGAAAGCAAAAATACTAGCATTTCGGAATGACAATTGCTGTGAAATATACCGAAAAACTTATAAAAAGTGTCGTCGCTTAGATTGTAGTATGATGCCGTGTTCATGTTAGTCTTAAATTTTCTGTATCTCCGTCAACAATAACTAATAATAACATTTTTTTCAGGCCAAAGCTTACCCGATGTCGTCACGCGTGGAGCCCATACAACCGGAAACGGAAGTTGACGGCTCCGTGTCGGATCATTCTAGAAGGTCCAAGAAGAAGACCGAGTTCGAATCCGAAACCTCGGCCGACGAGTGCGATACAGACAATGAGATGACGTTTATTAGGTAACGTATTTAGCTTATTCCATGCTCCTGTTCTTCTTCTTCTTCATCCTGATGTTGGTGGAGGGTGGAGAAGTCTGATGCTCTGCTTAGTTCAGACAATATCGCAGTCCTTCATCATATTATGAACATATTCTTAAATATTATGAAACAAAGTCCTACCGCGTCGGTTTGTTAGCGATAAATTCAAAAACTACTGCATGGATTTTCATGCGGTTTTCACCAATAGATAGCGTGATTCCTGATCAAGGTTTAGGTGTATAATTTATAATGGTTTAACTCGGGCGAAGCCGGAGCGGGCCGCTAGTATGCATATAAATCTACGTGGTTTATATCCAATCTCAATAAGAAATATTTTCTCGTCACCTAAGGATTCTTCTTCTCCCGCAGGAACCCAAATAGAGACGCGAAGCATTATAGCATGGACCTGACGGCTGGGAACATGTCCTTCCTCTCGGCCCTAGATCTGGACGAGTCTGACTCCGACAACGAGAACCAGCTGATGGACAAGCTAGCCACGGCTATAACACATCTGTTTACTGAGTATAGTGCTTCATAATCTCTCTCTCCCTGTCTTATCTGTTTCATCCTTAGGAATTAAGCGTATTGGAGCCCAGGGATCGCTTTTCTACTTTTGCGTCTCCACTGTGTACGGTCGCCGGCATCCCTAGTTGTCAGACCATTGGCACTATTGTCCATGTCAACACCTTGGGTTTTCCTTGGCTTGGGTGTTCATAATCAACTTACCATAAACTTGTCGTGTTGTTTCATCCTGGAATAGGACTCAATATACTCTCGTGGATGTCGTACGAGGCGACTAAGGGAAACAAAGCTTTGACCAAAGAGGCTTGACGTCAGGCAGGTTGTGAAATCACAGCCGAATCTCCAAAATGTTAAGGTGTTTATTCGGATTAGGAGTTTTAGGTATATGTACAAAAACAATTAGTATATACTTTAATAAAACAAAAAATGCGTACATTGATTTAAAATAATGTTTCTTTTTTATCTTTGCTTAAAATACAACATTAGCATTCAATTAGCGCGCGCCGTATCAAATCTATCGATCGTGTGTATTTATCAAGAAGATTAAACTTAAGTGTATTATGTAACAGTGAATCAAGCGCAGATGAGCAAAGTAACGAGGAAGACTCTTCAGCTCCAGAGCAGAGTGAGGCGGAAGTCAGCGACCGCGAGGAGACTGACAAGAATGTCAGCTTCGTGGACGACAAGAAGAGGGACGCAGAACCCAAGACTGTGACGTTAAAGGTACTTTAGCAATAAAGTAGCACTAAGGGTCTTCAGGTCCAGAACAGAGCCAGATGGAAGTTAGCGATCGCGAGAGATAATATAAATAATGTCAGTTTCGTGGACGACAAGAGAAGGATATTATAGAAATACAATAGTATTGAGAAGAAAGAATGACCGCAAGGAAATTCACAATCGACAAAGTTTGTTCGGATCAAGCGTTTTATTGAACGTTATTGTGTTTTTTTTTTGTGTAAAATAATAAAAAGTTGATTCTGATGAAATGATCTTCGAATCCGTGAGAATCGTGCCTCAGGTGTAAAGTTAATTTGATCGTTCAATTCCCGCTCGATTCTAGAATTTTTTCATCTCATTATGACTTTCAAAATTAATTTGATCGTGTTATGAACAACTACATTAAGATTTCTTTTGCATTTAAGCTTAAATTTTAAGGTTAATAAGTGTTATCTTAATAAATCTTCTTGGAGTGTCCATATTCCAACGATATATTCAAATTGTCCCTGAAAAGTGTTATGGCATTTCATCGGTGCGCGTCATCATTAAGCATTAATACATATGTCGATAAGACACTTTTTTCAATACTCCTAACCAATAATTTGATTGGTTAGGAGCCAATCCGCGAGGACTCGATCGACTCGGGCCTGGAGGCGGAGTCGTTCGCGGAGCAGACGTGCACGTACGTGATCGCGCACGCGCGGCACGCGCTGGCCGCCACGGCCTCCCCCGCGGCGGCGCGTGCGCTGCTCGCCTTCGCTCGCGCGTGCGCAGACCGCGCCGCCATCATCACGCCGGACCGCGATCTGGTGCTCGTCAATGACATCGGTGAGTTGACGCCGGAAATATATACTATTATTATAGAGGTAAGCGTTTGTGAGTTTGTATGTTTGAGACGAAACTACCGAACCGATTTCAAAAATTCTATCACCATTAGGAAGGTACCTACATTATCCGAGATTGCTATAGACCATATTTTGACACAAGCTTTTATTTTTGTCTGAGAGATCTTTTTACAATCAATGTGTGACAAAAAACCCATTTCGTGCTGTAAACCGTTAAGAAGTTACCTCGTTGGGAGCCGATCCTGGGTGCACCATCTGGTCATGCTTATCATAATAATGCATTGTCATGGAAACTGAAGAGACATCGTAATTTTCAATAATGTGGGACAACTGGAAATAGGAGAAATCTAACTTGCAAGATTTGATTACAGACAGACAAACAAACAAACATCGGGACGGGACATGTGCAACTAAATAAAAGCTTGTAAAAAGTATCTAATTGAACAAACGAACTGATTCCGAAGGTCCCGGGTCCACGGTGCACCTGCAGACGAAGTCGGAGAGCGACCTGGCGGGCCGCGACCGCGTGCTGGCCGTCGTGGACTACGACGCGGACACCAGCCGCCCTAGCACTCCCGGTAATCTTGTGTTTTGTTTGGGTCATGCTTAGAAAGAAGGGAAGAAAGAAAAAGGGAATTGAGGGAAAGGAGGAAAAAGGAAAGAATTAAGAAGGAAAAAGGGTAAGAATGAAAGAAGGAAAGAGGGTAAGAATGAAAGAAGGAGGGAAGGGAAGAAGGAAAGAGGGTAAGAATGAAAGAAGAAAGGAAGGAAAGAATGAAAGGAGGGAAGGAAAGAAGGAAAGAGAGTAAGAATGAAAGAAGGAAGGAAGGGAAGAAGGAAAGAGGGTAAGAATGAAAGAAGGAAGGAAGGGAAGGAAGAAAGAATGAAAGAAGGAGGGAAGGGAAGAAGGAAAGAAGGAAGGTAGGGAAGAATGAAATAAGGAAGGAAACAAGGAAGAAAAATCTTAATTCTATTTTGTCTATCATGCTGGCATGGTAGCGAAAGTCTACCATACTGGTCTAATAACAACATAAAAATATAAACTGTGCCAGCTGCTTCTCCCGCGCAGATTTTAAAAGTCAGTGAACCTTCGACACATATTTAATAAAATAGTGAAATAGACCAATTAATGTTACAGGTTGTGACTCGTCGTCAGCAGATCTCCTGGACGACGTCCCCAATGAAACTAAACCAGAAATTGCTGACGTGACCGACGATTGGGATTGGTAAGTCAGTTAATCTGTCACAGCCAGTGAAGAAGAAGGGAAGAAACTAGGCAAACACTGTACGTAAAGCTATCTATGGTCACAGCTGCGGCGACCCGATCACTGAACCTTTGGTCCTGAAGACATATAATTTTGTCTTTCTTATTTATTTATTTATGTGTCCAGCTGTTTCGAGGGCGGGTTCCCGGCGGGTGCCCCTCCCCCTCCCCCCTATCGCAGCTCCCCGTCGCCGCCTGCTGCGCCCGCGCAGCTCCACGCCAAGATCACTGATCTCACGCTATCTGTGAGACTGCATGACTTTGATCACCTTACCGTGAGTATCATTTAATGAAGGTTAACGTCGTAAGGAAATCTGCCTATTAACTATTTGGGTCCGTAGTGAAGGCGACAGCGGTGAAGTAGTTGTTCGCCGCGAACTTGGACCTCGCGAACTTAAAAATTCTATTGACAGATCCTACATACCTTTTAAATTTCATCAAAATCAGACCAACGGTTCGCAAGTTATCGCGTTATAAACATACATACAAAAATTGTAGTAGTAGTAGTTTGTAGCTTGTGAGAAAGTATAAATATAAAAATTGACGAGAAAAAGTGCCTGTGAAGATCTAATTTCTGAATAAATGATTTGAATTTGAATTTGTATTTTTGCCCCAAGTTGATTTGTAGGCATCACGAGCTCGACCAAACGCTTTAATGACCACCATGGCATGGTCACCACATCCGTCCGGGCAAATATTTGTACTCGCAGATATTTGTCTGCGGTTCTGGATTTTATCTCTATATACATGAGAGTAGTGTCACAATGTCCACATTTAAGATCCTGTGCCCGCAACGCAACGTGTCCAAACTGCACGTGTTGCACCCGAGCAAGAACTCCACGCGCTACTACATCGTGGTGGAGAGGACTTCCAAATACAACACTAAAAAGATCGTGGTCAGGTCTCCGTTGCAGGTCAGTTCATTTTTAGGGTTCGATAATTCGGAAGGTAAAACCGGTATATCACTTCGTTTTCTGTCGAGGACCTTTTTGATGATTTGTTAGTGTAGTTCTCTTCTCATTAGTTTATAAGCAACTGTAGAAATTTAGTTTTTTTGCCATTTCTTTTTGATTTACAATAAAACACGTCCTTTGTCCGGTAAAATACGGTCTACGTCCTTTGTCCTGTCCTTTTTCAGGACGATGATGATCGTTTAGGTCGCATATTTTATAATTTCCCTTAAAGTCGTGAAATAAATCAAACAGCTATGTCTAATATCACGCAAAAGGATATAAATTCGAAAACCATAAATGTGTAAGTACGCAACAAAAAGCGTGATTTACTGATCCGTCCGAACTCCGAACAGGACAGATTTAATTTCCATTCCAATTCACATTTACAGCCTTCCTTTGATCACATTTTTGTTTCGATCTAAATGATATATTATGAGCGAGGCTGTGTTCGCGTTTCGCTCTCGCTATTAAATAGTAATCACTAACACTATTAATTAAGTTTTTTTTTTATTCACACAAATGTGGATGTATTTCTTCCGAAATAAAATTATTTGATTTGATTAGAACCTTAAAACTTCACTAACAAAAAACATTGTAGATCCGCAACGAAACCTCGTATGCCCTCGAACTTTTCTACAAGAAGTCAGAACTGGAAGCCGTAGGCTGTACCCTGGTGGGTACAGTGGCCAACCCGTTCTCGGACACGATGCGGCTGGCGGTGGTGGCGCCGCAGGACACGTACAACGTGCCGCTCTACATCGCGTACCACTGCAAGCTGCTGCTACTGCCCTCCCACAATGAGTTAGTATCTGATATATTGGCTGTACTCTGGTGGGTACAGTGGCCAATGAAAATTATAATATTATCTCTCAAATGACATAATTGTTATAAGGAATTTTAGGATTAATTCACTGTCCAAAACTTCTGTCCCATATAATTCTTAAAGGGCAGTTTAAGAATTTTTTGCATAATTGTTATAAGAAAATAATTTCACCTTTAATTGATTGTCCAGAACTTCTGTCCTATAGAATGTTTAAAGTGCTATTTAAAAATTATAGGTTCCGTTCTAACTATTCTAACTGTTCGTAACTATAGTTACATTCTTTTACTATGCGCGTAGCAGTATAAATAGTATTAATTCTAGTATTGATATGTTTAAGGCTAGTGTGTCGTCGTTACGATGTCATTTGGCAAAGCAATTCTTTAATAATTATATGCAGTATTTTATAGTGTTTATCGTTAGAATGTGTATACTTTGTAACTTGTATGTGTGTTGATCAAACATTTGTAATAAGTATATCATGTTACTATCGGCGGGAACTTGTAATTGGCTTCTTGTTATATATTGTTTTTGTCTAGAATTAAGATTGTATGCTGTGAAGATTGAGATTGTATGATTGGTTCTCCTTAAAAGTGTATAAATGAATAAAATTAAAATAAATGTTGAAATGTGAATAGGAGCTACCAGACGAGTAGCCCGGGCGTGTGGTGGGCGGAGCTGGCGCGCGGCGGCGCGCGCGAGCTCGTGTGCGCGCCGCGTGCGCCGCGCGCCCGCCGCGTGTTCGCCGTCAGCGTGCTGGCTGTCGAAGGTCAAACAGACATATGCTACTTCTTTTAATAATATTCAGATAGATTTCGCTTTAAGACCCCCCAAAATGAAAAAAATAATGTATTTTTTTCAGGCTGCCAACCCCACAAAGTGTCTCGAGCAATACCCAACTACCTCATACGGGTGATGCCCCCCCTTGCAATTTACAATCGCTTGCCCCACGCCCTGCAGGTCAGGACCGCTGCCACCGATGGGGCAGACCCCACTGACGGGGCGAGCAATGCTAACCCGCTCTGGTCTGTGAGGATAGAGGCTGGGGAAAGGGTGCATACTCACGCGTTGCAGTTGACACAGTCGCATAAGTTGATGATTGAAATGCATTATATGGGCTTGCCTTGGACCGGAAGCTTCACTTTGACACCAGGTAACTTTATTATCTCTCTCTCTTTCTCTCTCTTCTCTGCTTATTGCCGATTTCGTTCGGTTCCATGTCTGGGATTATCGTGAAAAATAACCTTAATTTATTTTAAATTCGGCTGTCATTTTACATCTAGCCGACTGGCTGTCGTCAACCTTCTTTGGAAATGCTATTGTTACCTATCAGCTGTTTAGGTTACGTGTCCCATGGACACCACGTGCGACATCCACGAGAGGAACTGGTTTGGAGTTTCCATATGTGAGATCGGTATAATTTACCTCTATCTACACTTAATACGGTTTCTTCCCCAGCTGCAAAGTGTTGGCGCCCAAGGTTCCTTACTCATTTCTCTAACGCAATCGATAAGCATATAAAAATCCAGCATTTATATCTAAACTACATTATTCTCAGATCTAACAGAGAAGAACATAAGTATGTCCAGCGACTACGAAGCGGACGCGGGCGGGGCCGGGAAGCAGCTGTATGTATGCGTGCGGGTCGAGAGGAACGAATGCTGCCAGCTGTACCTGCACGCGCAGCATTGGATCATTAACAAGACTGGGTTGCCACTACAGCTTAAGGTGAGACACACTAATCTACTTATAGCTTCCTTTAAACCCCCGACGACAGAAGGAGGGGACAGTTATGAGTTTAACGTGTCTGTGTATCTGTATGTCTACCCGTGGCCTCGTAGTTGCGTAACGGCTGGACCGATTTTGATCTATATTTTTTATTTAGGAGGATATAATCGTAAGTTTTACAATGTGCGTTTAGCCGTTTGGAAACAGTCTCTTTTCTAGCGGATGAGATGAAGCCTGGGGTCTTCCATTTTTAATTTAATTTTGTTTACTTTTTCTTAGCGAGTCGACTTTAGTGTTCTAATTTGTGAGGACCGATACCTTGTCACTGCTAAATTAATTATTCATTACTAGATGTTGCCCGGAGCTTCGCTCCCGTGGGAATTTTGAGATAAAATATAGCCTATAGCAATCTTGGATAATGTATCTTTATAATGGTGAAAGATTTTTTTAAATCGGTTTGGTAGTTTCTAAGATTACCTGCCTCAAACATACAAACTCACCAACTCACAAACGCTTACCTCTTTATAGTAATAGTATAGATTATTCGGCATTTCTAAGTTCTCCCCTCAGCTGTGGTCGTTCCAAAATGCTAGTAGCTTGTAGCTTTGGTAAATATTATTTTATTTCGAATATGACCTGAAAAAGTCCATGTGAAAGTCTAATTTCTGATGATCTGATTTGATTCCCAGGGTCGGCACTCGGACGCGTGGTACGAAGTAACTGACGAGCCTCTGCTCTGGAGTCCCGGCTGGTCGCGGAGCTCGAGGGGACGCAGCGAAAAGGTCAGCGATTCGTTAATATTACTTGTCTCTCTCTCTCTCTCCTCTTACAATACAATACAAAATATCTTCAGTGCCCTTAAAAATAAAGTCAAGAATACAACAATGTTTGTATACATATGGACCAATGGCATCTCTGCGTGTTTCTGGTTGCGTTCATCGCCGAGAAGATCGGGATCAGCGTAATAAATAAACTTTTAATTGTTGATTTGAATTCGTTGGTCATTTTACTATCTGCCTTCGGAATCAAAACCTATAGAATACTTTCCGCTGCCATTGATGAAATTTAGGAAAAAATCTGCAAACCGTTTATAAATTATTTACAGGTTAGTTCTATCCAACACAATAGTAAACATTGCAAATAACAATGTCCACTTGTGAAACAATCTTTGATGCTATATATTCGTCATGTTCCATATAGGCTATTATATACAAGCGGCAAATTTACCGCCATTTATTCTACATAGTCTATCGAGTAATATCAGCAAGCGGTGGAACAAGCCCTCAGCAGAATATCCCGACATATACACAGGCAACACAAGTCATAATCACACATGTCTCTAACTTACTTCATTATTTTTGGGGCCAACTCAATCTGTGTGATTTGTCCATTCATGTTTTGTCCATCCATATGGAACAAGCCCTCGGTAGTGTATACCGTCGTCCGTCGTCCACACAGATCAGGATCCGCGCGCACCAGTCGGCGTGGTCGCGCGCGGCGCCGCTGTCGGCCGCCGCGCCCGGGCTCGTCGTGTGCGCGCACACCGAGCGCCGCACGCACTACCGGCTGCTGCTCAACGTGAGTCTATAGCTAGCCTAGACATAACGTTCACACATCAACTAAATCTACAACAAGTTTATTTGTTAGACACAGACACACTTAGCAGTCAAACTTATAACACCCCTCTTTTTGCGTCGGGGGTTAAAAATCGTATCGTAAAAGTGGATGATAGCCTTGCAGCAGCCCTATCATTAAGTTTTACACAACTCTGTTAAATTTAGTAATAAATGAAACGCGTTCATACTGAAAAATTACTTGATGGTACGAATTTGCATATCAGAAGTCGCAAAGTGAATCGCGTTAACAGATGATGAGTGAACATATCTCAATTAATATATCCTCCACAGTTCTCTCGCTATCATATCATGGATATACCCTCCACAGTTCTCTCGCTATCATATCATGGATATATCCTCCACAGTTCTCTCGCTATCATATCATGGATATACCCTCCACAGTTCTCTCGCTATCATATCATGGATATACCCTCCACAGTTCTCTCGCTATCATATCATGGATATACCCTCCACAGTTCTCTCGCTATCATATCATGGATATATCCTCCACAGTTTTCTCGCTATCATATCATGGATATATCCTCCACAGTTCTCTCGCTATCATATCATGGATATATCCTCCACAGTTCTCTCGCTATCATATCATGGATATACCCTCCACAGTTCTCTCGCTATCATATCATGGATATATCCTCCACAGTTCTCTCGCTATCATATCATGGATATACCCTCCACAGTTCTCTCGCTATCATATCATGGATATACCCTCCACAGTTCTCTCGATATCATATCATGGATATACCCTCCACAGTTCTCTCGCTGTCATATCATGGATATATTTTTAGACCGAAATGGAGAATGCTCAAAAAAAGCATGTAACATATTAGATATAATATTAAAAATAGCCATTTCACACATGTAATCTTTGAAATTCAAAATAACACAAATATTCAGAACGAACTTCTGACATACGAAACTGTTCGCTCTGGTTTTTTTTTTCATGTTTTCATGAACATTCTTCTACTGAAAGATTCTATTTGTTTTTATTTTTTTTCAAGTTCATGGGGTATCCTCCTTATCCATCCATAAGGAAGGCTCTAGCAAGGGGGACACTTAAATGGCTAATGCTTCATCTTCCTCAGGTAACCCTGTCAGAGCTGTGCCCTCAATTGACGAAGATCGTGACCCTGCTACCGTACTTCTTGGTGTATAACGACACCAAAAGACATCTCAGGTTCATGGAAGAGAACGAGGCCGCAGACCTTTGGTAACCTTTGGTCATTAATTCTTTTTAAATGGATTTGTTATACATGTTTTTTGAGATTATATTTTCCATGCATATAATATTGAATGAGTCATATTTTTCAGTTGCAATAGTATCATATTAATTTCGACCTGTGTTACCTACATCCATCCATGTAGTGCGTTTGGCAAAGGGCAAACTCCTTTTTATAAGATAAAAACACTTAACTTACTCTGTTAGTGTGTTACTTATTGTAACGTTCATTAATTTACTAGCGGCCCGTCCCGGATTTGCTCCGGTAAAAAAAATAAGTTATACACATAAACCTTTCTCAGGATTCACACTGTCTAGTGCGTATTCCTTCAGTAGTTTATCGCGAACAGACAGACAGACGCGACAGGACTTTGTCTTATAATATGTAAGAAAGGATTTGGTAAATATTATTTAATTTGATTTAGGTTTGATTTGGCGCCGCAGCAGTGCACTGCGTTCTGGCCGCACACTGACTCGATGTCCATGCACTGCAAGTATCGAGACTCTGCTGTCGTGTCCCAGCACTTCCCTATCACGAGGAACCACTTTACTGTGCTCAGGATGGATAAAGGGGTAAGTAGGGGTCCAGATGTTAACTCATTTGGAAGATTTTAAGTTCTAATCATACTAATACTGCTGCGTACATATGCCGCAATTTTGCACTACTTTTTGCAATGTAAAAAAAATATTTGACATTTTAAATCAATCATTTAAGTAAATTCTTTTTTTGCTCATCAGTCTAATTTATTTCAAAGTTAATATTAATTTTTAGTTCTTAAAAAAATGTTTTAGCTTTTATCCGTTTGTACCTTTGTAAACTTTCGTATTTTTGATGAATTAAGGACCTGTTTCACCACTTTCTGATAAGATATATATTAATCTAACAGATAAACTAATCTGCTAGATGAATCTGCATGATGTGATTGGCCAGTTAGCGATTTAATGAGTTCTGTTCGATATGCTGTGTCGATATTTTACATATAGTTTATCAGATACTTTATTAGCAAGCGGTGACACAGTATACACAATAGGCCTTAACAATATTTAACTTGAATGTGTTGAAATTCAAACGAAAGTCTTGTCAATAAATTATATTTACCATAAATCTAAACAATAGGAACATCTAAATCTATGATTTACAAAATAATAATTAATCTATATGGCACTATGGTCCGTAAGGCTTCGTTTTCGGTTTCTCCAAAGACAACGTTCCATCACTGTGGAGATAGTACGCTGTGCCTCTGGATTTGTGAGTCCAGATTCGTGTAGCTTTGAGATGGGCGTCACTTTGCGCCTTGGCTTCGGAGATAGGTGGAGCCGGCTCCAGAGGGACATCTGATGATGATGACGAACCGCCATATGATGTCGCTAGAGGAGATGGTTCCTTGTTCGGTGTTGTTATCTGTAACAAGTAATGTTTATTTATTGATTGGATATTATTTAACTTGTGCCTTTTATATGTTGAAATTCCTCATTTTATAATACATTTTCCCGCGGCTCCATGATATGATGAATATTTTTAGCTTTCGTCACAAAGCTCAAAAATGTGTTTGTAATTCAATAAGAACATTGACGATTTGACAACATGTAGATTCATTATAAAGAATCAGTTTTGCTCCAGTCTTTAATCAACCGATCACGACTAGGTATTGTTTTCTTAACATTGCTAAAAAAAGGCATTGCTAGTAGGAGCTAATGTTTTCAGGTCAATATAAAATTCAGAATTATTGTACATAGTTGTTTACTTAGTTCGATGGAAGTGCGTCTAGACAAACTCTCCAGGTTTAAGGAAGCCATTAATATGTCATTCTTGTATAGTGTTTTGATAAAATAATAATAAAAAACAATTCTCTGAATAATTTCAACCTAATATTGCAATAAGTTATTAAAGTTAGATATATTCTGATAATGATATAATAAAGAAATATGAAGTCGTCAATTGTGACGTCATAAAGTTGTCTGGAGATTGTAAAAGCACATTAACTTAACCGATACTTACAGTGTAATGAGGCACATGATACGAGCTGACAGAATCCAATTTCGAGTTGTAGTTCATCAACGGGAGATCTCCAAAATTCTCCACTTTGTATGAAGTAGAGTCAGCTTTTACTACGCTAGGGACATTATGGGTAAACGACCCGTAGTAGTCTTCTTCCCTAAGATTTACTGGTCTTGGAAGGATCTCTTCATTCATAGCCTTACTATCAGCATATACCGGGTTCCTTATATCTTCTTCAACAATATGCTTATTGAAGAATTCTATCTGACCATATTGCATAGATTCTTGGACATCAAAAGGCGTATTTATCGAATCTATACCATTGGAATTTGGGTTAGAATTTACAATTCTCGGGACTACGTTTTCTTGCGGAGGACTATTGTATATGATTTCGTAAGGTTTTTGGTCCTTATTTGGAGGATAAAATCTAGGTCTTTCATTTACCCCTGTAGTTTCATGAACAGTTTTGTACATTTGAAAATTGACATTCGGATTATTGCTATATTCAATAGGTATTTCTTTATATTGTTCTACATTTCCTTTATGTGTATGTCTATCATTGCTCGGTGGGTTATTGTATTCAAACTCTTTGTTAATTATATATTTATCTTTCTCATAAGCGATTTCAATTATCTTACCCAAGTCTTGTTTAGACAAATATTTAACAATGTTATTAATATCTTCTTCTCCTAATCCATCGTTTCTAGGTTTTTTACTAACCTTTGGTCTGCTTGGTGGGAACGAGTCTGCGTTATCATTGGAGTAAAACGGCGGTGGAGTATAAGAGAACGGTCCTTTGACAGGATATGTGATGGGTGGCCGCCTGTAGAACCGCTGCGGCGCACTAGAGTAATACTTTGATCTCTTTTCTCTTACTATCTCCGGCATTTTGTCGCATATCCGCTCACTTTCACTGACAACAATCACTGCACTTAACACTACTGTTAGAACAATAATTTTCAGTCCCATTTTTAGTTGTTTCTTATGTAGATTCGTCTGAAAACTGAGGGTCGGTGAAATGGTCGCGCATGTCTTATAACGTTCAGGCGAAAGTGGCGTTAATTTGGTTAGCGCCTGCGCGTGCGCATGTGACATAACAGTTGTGTAATAAAGCGCTTTTGGTCGTACCACTTTGTGGTCGGCTGTTTATTGTGAACATTATGACTTGTTACATATTTTAACCAATTACCTATTTTATGTAATAATTAGGTCTTGGTTATAGTTAGTTAGGTTATAGGGGTCTTAAGTACTTATGTAATATGTATGTAACCAAAGTTCAGCTTTATTTTCAGTTTAAATTGTTTGATCAATAAAATCTACATAAATATTGGTCATGTGGTTAATATTCAAATGTATTTTTTTTTAATAAATTGTTTAGTAAGTTTGAAATTCATATAAGTTAAGGTTCAAAGTTCAGGAACGCTGTATTTACAATGTGGGTACCAAACAAGTTGAGCTAAATATAATTCTTATCGTTAAACCTGTTTACCGCTTCATGTCGCCGACGCTACACTTTGTATAGGTAGTATCTGTATGGTGTTAATAATATGAAAGTAAAAGATTTTTAATGACTCATAGTAATCATTAAAAAAATATATATGAGTCAAGCTTAGAAGATATATGTTATTGCGAATTTTTTGCTTATGATATACTATTAATAGTAGTAGTTATTTTGATGCATCTCATACGGACGTACAAAACAATTTTTGACGATTTCATCACGAAACTTTTACTTTATTATACCAATCAATACTTTATCAATAATAATTTTTATGTATAAACTTTCAAGAAGACCATCCATTGCGTGGTTTATAAGAAAAAAGTTTAAAAACAGACAGAGGCGGATGAGGATGATAATATGTACTATGTAGTGCAATAAAATATACAAAGACTGCTACACTGGAGGTCTCAGGAAAAATGATCTTTTTCAAATTGACCTGGGTCTTGGATGTTTATCTATATATGTATATGTTATATAGTATCGTTGACTTTGGGGCTAGCTCAGTCTGTGTGATTTGTCCGTAATATGTGTGATTTGTCCGTGTGTTATTTCTTATATAGAAATGATTTACTTCCATTGTAAAGTATCATATTTGGGCAGACGGCGATATGCGTGGAAGTGACGGGAGGCACCGACCGGCCCTTCACCATAACCTTCAAGCCATACTGCGCCGGCGACGCGCCAGTCAGGATCGACAACCTCTGCGACGACCTCTTCTTGAAGCTGCATCAGGCTGATAGCGGACAGGCAAGTCTCAGGTTATGGTTTGTCAAGAAGACAATCGGCAGAGCTTGTAAAATGACTAGTTACTTTATACCAATACTGGCTAGGTATGAGTATAATATTGACTCGATTCCCAATCTCTGCGATGTCCTGGGAGCTTACCACCATCTCTTATACGATCCAGTTCAGGACCTCAACTGATCTACATCGCAAAGTCGTACCATCAAGTTGATTTTAGTAGGAATGCGACTCATTTTAGGTTCCCAAATTGAACTGCGCTGCATTTGATTTATTCCATAAAAGTTGATGGTAGGCCTGCTGTTTTGGATGCTGCATCAAACTGGTAGTGGACAGGTGAGTCTCAAGTTATGGTAGAGGCACTAGTGGTCTCTTTGGGGATAATTTCATCTGTTATTTTTCTTGAAAGGTGGCGCTACTGAGCCCCTACCAGTCCATGCTGTACACGTGGGACGACCCGGCCAAGGAGAGGAAACTATTGTGGAATATTTACAACAACAAGGGCAAGGGTTTCGTTGCTGATTTCACGCAGGATGGGTGAGCGTCTCGTGACAATATCTAATCTGGATCCGGGGAGGGTATAATGGTATTTCGTGAGAAAAATTGTTAAAATGAGATATTTTATGTTCAATCCTAGTGTATAATGCTACCCACGTGATAATTTTATTTAAATTATTTTATGTCAAAATGAGTACCATAGAGTATTTACGATAGGTTATATAATATTCGTTGTCTTTTTAATATTTTTTACAGTACAGGAGAAAAAGTAATACGTATCTAAAAGTATCCGGGAAAATGTTCAAATTAAATAGATTAGCCAGAGATATAACTGCTAAAGCACTTAGATAAATAAATTATCGTTCATATCATATGAAATTATTATTACATAACTTCAATCACTTGAAAACAATTTCAGATTTGGCGAGGAAAAGGTCAGCTTCCACTCAGTCAAGCACTCGACCCTGGTCGCGACCAACAGCGTCACCTCCAAACTCACCTCCACGCTCAAACGACTCACCCCCAGATCACCTGAACCCTGTTCCTCGAGTAGCGACGACTCTGACAGCTCAGACCTTCCGGACATCCATCAGAAGACCAAAAAGATGAGGAAAGATAAAGTGATTGTCTATTGGATATCGTACATGGAAAGCTACCAAAGAGTGTTCGCGTTAGCGCAAGATGAAAGAATCGCTTATCAATACAAAATGAGAATCAATTCAGAAAGGAGCAATTATGAGGTGTACTTGTCGTTACCCGGAGTTAGTCTGTCCGTCTGCGTGCCGACTAATACAGGAGTCAAAGAATTGGCGTACTTGAGCATCACAGATTCGCTGCCGCGATGGGAGGTCAACATTAATTGCAAATGGAAGCAGTTATCCACGGATTTGACCGCTTGGGTCGAGGACAAATACCAGAACGATCAGAAGAAATGCCAATTGAAAGAGTACATACATATAGATTTGGAAAAAATGCAAATGACTAAACCATTCTTTGCGGAGTTACGGCGGTCTTACAACCCGGCCGTTTGGTTGCAACTGAGGAAGTCTGATACGTATACGTACTGCCATTTGAAGTTGCAAAGATTGCAATTAGACAACCAGCTGAACGAAGCTGTATTCCCTAGTGTTTTATACCCAGCCCCTTTGCCCTCTGAAGCTAGATGCAGCCTCGGTTTGAAGCCTTGCGTCGAGATCGTCGCTTTGAAGCAACACAGACCATCGCTCAACCAGGACGTGTACAAATATCTCAAAGTCTTGATAAGGGAATACAGTGTGAACTTGGATAGGGGATTTGTGAATCACGTTTTCGACATTTTGAACCATTGGAACATCGAGGAGAAGCCAGCAGTCAGGTTGCGGGCCGACTTGGCGTTGGTCCATATGCCTCTGCCGATTATAGCGATCAAAAGCCAGACTAATGCGCAGAGAAATGTGGTTTTTGAATACGTGCACTTATCGCCTATTAAAATCGTGTTGAGTTTGTCTTCTAGAGGATATTTAGCGGATAACACGAATAGTCCAGGGAGGAGTAGGTTCTGGAACAAGAGGGAGAATCGGCCGAAGCTGTTTAATAGCGATCTTTTGGAGTATTTGTTCAACTCGTGGGGCTCGTCGCTGTGTGATATGAAGGATGTAGTTTTAAGGTGAGATTGCGTCATGTTATTATTACACGACTGCCTCAAATGGAGTGTCATGTTTTCAGTTCATGTCTGTATAAGAGTTTATTCAGATAGGTATGATGTGTGAGAGTTCATTAGATTATTTACATTAGACCATAGTAAGACGTCATTATAAAATCAATATTAATGTTGAATTATCATCGTCATCAACATCGCCAGCCATTTAAACGTGACCCCACTACTGAGGCATAGGCCTTCCTTATTATTCTATATGTTGAGGGAGGAACTGAGTAAAACAACCGGTGTATTTGACTGTGTATATTCGACTGGACGCAGCCAGCCGTTGACTCAAGTCTTACACTAGGCACCCATATATTATTTATAAAAATCGTATGACGTTTAACATTTATAAAACTTATAGATGGATACAAGGAGTATGGGCCGTGACTCACCATTAATATTGTAAAGAGAAAAGATTTGTATTTTGGTTTTTTGAAAATTATTGAATTTAATATATATTTTTTTAAAAACTCAAAACAATTTGTCGTAGATATAGGCGAAACATTTAGTAGTCACACTACATTTTTATGGTTTTACCCGAGCGAGGCCGAAAACGTTATCCAAGATTGCTATATTATCTCAAAATTCCCACGCGAGTGAAGCCCCGGGCTAGTAATCTATAAATTGCAAACGGATATACTACCCAGTACCAATATATGGATTCCAAAGGGTTCTAAATACTAATAGATATGTCCGCATCTCAGAATGTCGTACCTCGAGCTCCGCAACGCCCCCGTGCCGCTGTCCGGAGTGGTGGAGGCCGCCTCCCGCCACTACTGGACGCAGCTGGTGCAGCAGTTCTATGTGCTCGTGCTGGGGCTGAACATCCTGGGGAACCCCTACTCCCATATCGGAGATTTCTGCAGGAACTTGAAGAATTATTACGAGCCTTCTTTGGTGAGTCGTCGAATCTTTATTTTTTTTTATTTTATCTGGGAAACATACAATCGCCTTACACATAAAAATATCAAGAATACAATAACACATACATCAGTAAAGTTTCCACAATTAATTAGCTCAAATGTAGTGAGCAGGTAGGTAAACATTTTGCAGACATAATATTAAGTATAATAACTTTTAAGCAGATTAAAAGTGGTACTATTTATCTTTTCTACTACAACTGTTTTACTATTTAAGTTTTCAGATTCAGATTTTATTGCAAGTCACAAGTTATATAGGTTGGTTACATGCATAAGTTTGTAGGCAGCCTTACATACACGGTCGGTCAATGCAGACGTTGGCCGCCCTTATGGAGTCTAGGGAACAGTGTTGTTATGTAAAAAAGTATGCAAAAATATGAACAATTTAAGATAATATATGTGAAGTTATTAACATCGTATGTTAATTATTTTCCACTCCGGAGTCCTCCACAAGTTGATAATACAAGCGACACCCCGCAAGGGCACATCATCACAACATAGATGCCTGTTTTACTTATAAATTTAATTTAATTATACAACAGATTACAATATATATATGACAATATTTATTAAAAAGGGTTAAGTACATGGTTTTATATTTTGGTATGGTTATAAATTTAATTTACCGTGTAATGTGGGCTTGAGGAAACTAATTTCATTTTATGTAGGTACTAACAATTGCCCGCGGCTTCGCCCGCGTGAATCTTACACAGGAACAGTTATTATTCCGGGATGAAAGGTACTCCATGTCTTTTTCCATACATCAAACTAATATGCAAAATTTCAAGAAGATCGGTTGTGTAGATAGAGCGTGAATACAAACAAACTTACTTTCGTATTTATAACATGAGATCATTACATTAGCTCTATTTAGATGAAGGCAAAATTATAGCAGATTTTTCGAAGGTCATGTATATGCTTGCACGGGACTACTATAGGTCAATTGAGGGTGGAGCTAACAAAATCTCATGTGTTTGAATAATAACCTAAATTATTTTACAATATGTGTACTAATCGATTTTCTGTGCGATTGATGTTTTAGTTTGAGTTCATTTAGCTGGAGGTTACCTACATTAAAGCAGTTTTTGTGGATCCATGGATATATCTAACAAATATCTTTCTTCGTGAACATTTTCGCACGTTGTGACGTCACTTGTTCGTGTCATTTAGTATGGAGCGTTTGGACGAGTCCAAAAATGTGTGATGTTATTTTTGTCATAATTATCTTTGAAAGCATTGTCATTATCACAGTATTTTTTCCTACTGAGGGCTTATCATCTCTTAACGCGATCCACTTTACGACCTAAACTGAACTGCATCGCAAATTCGTACCATCGACTTATTTTTTTGTATGAATGCGATTCATTTTAGGTGTCAAAATTGAACTGAGTTGCATTGGAATCGTTCTGTAAAAGTTGATGGTAGGCCTGCCGGTGTCTCTAATAATATAATGGCCTTTGAATAGTACAGTTTATTCTGTGTCGAATAATCATCGAAATTTGTCAAGTATTGTGTTCAGGGTTGTGTGGGCGGGCGACGGGCGGCGGGCGTGTCGTGCGACGTGTGGCGCGACGCCGCGGCGCTGCTGGCGCGGCCGCGCGGCGCCGCACACAGATTAGGTATGTTTCATTTAATTTTTACCTGCAATCGATCAACACACGCTTTGTTATTTGTTTTTTGGTGGACTTTGTTTTCTAATATGGATAATAGAACCTTATTACTGTTACCTATAATATATACTATTATTAAAAGGGGGAAGCGTTTGTGAGTTTGTGACTTTATGAGTTTGTATGTTTGAGGCGAGTAATCTCCGAAACTACCGAACCGATTTCAAAAATTCGGGAGCGAAGCCTCGGGCAACATCTAGTTATACTTATTTAAAAACTATATATATATATATATATATATATATATATTATTTTCGTTGTTCTGTCTGTATGTTCATTCGCGCATCACACAAAAACTATTGGATAGAATTAGATACGGTTCTCACAGCTGTGCAGCGGATAGTCTAAGTTCAAATCAAGTATAGGTTTCACCGCGTTACGTTTCTTAGAACCCGAGATATTAACAATAATAAACTATGAACGAACGCACAAAACAAACGCGGGCGAGGCCGCGGGCAATAGCTAGTTATGAATAAAATACAAATAAAGAAACGATATAATAAAGCGCTATAAGTACTTAACCATCATCATCACATTTTAGTCAATTTCTTTTAATTATTAGAAAAACTAAAATCTAAGATTTGTGTACACATAGCCTTTGTGTATGACTGATAGGCAACAATAGAATTCCCAGGGTTGTATCAACGTCGAGCCGGTTGTAAAATCACAATCTAACCTTGAAAATTTTTAGGACAATTTTTTTAATGCAGATATCGGACTTCGCCATGAATACACCCGGAAGCAGATGAGGTTAATAGAGAGTAACTAAAGAATACTGAAATGTCTAATATCTACATTGTTAAATATTTATATTACAGAAGAGGAATCGATAAAGAACGACATCCCCGACGCAGTTGTACTGGGCGACGTCACCAACCCGGCCAGCGTGGCGCTGGTGCTCACAGGACTCATAGCCAGGCCTACGTTTGGTGAGCTTCTCTTAATTCATGCCCTCTCCTTCAACCAATAGCTATGGTTCTCTTTCTAAACTCTTAACAGCTGTGAGTTGTATTGTCGAATTAAATAAATGAATTACCTAGCATTGTTATTAGAAGGACTTGCCATAGATTTATCCTGTTATTCATAGGATATTCAATAGATATACTATGCTTTAAGCTAAAGTATGTTTTGTGTCAATATCGAATGTTGTAAAGTGCTATAGCGACAAAACATATTCAGAGTAAAGTTTGTTTTAACTTTTTTTATGAATAACAGGGTTAGGCGTTCAAATTTTTAATTTAAAAAACTGAGCTAAATCAAGGCTTACTTGTAACAATACTTTTCTCTTAACTCCACTCCAACTGCGGTTGGAATTATAACGCCGAGGCTGAAGTATTCTAACGAAACGCTCTTGTCGACTTCTTTCTTGTCGAATCCAAGACTTGTTACAATAGTTATGATTTTAACACTAGGCGTGGTTTTTCATATCAGGCGTTTTACACGCCAGGAGTGTTTTATTACATGTATTGATTGCTAGTATAAATTGATATTGTTTACTTGGAGCTTCATTTCAACTTTGTGATGTAATATTGCATAGCTATTCCATATTTGCATCCTTTAATGCTTGTTGGACTTTTGAATGGTAGAAATAGCGTAGTTACTTATCTTTGTGTGCGGTTGTATTAATCAGGAAACGTCGGGAAAGCTAATGCAAAATATGTCAAATTTTTAATTATCTAATGTGTCAAAAGTAATTATGTAATATTATCTACATAGATTCCTTTTTGAATGTTGCCATCATGCTTCTGTACTATTGCATCAGACTCCTAATATTTAAAAAATATTAATTAATGATATTCATATGGCAGATTTCAATATGAGATCAATTGTTGATGTTTTTCCTCCCTAAAATGTTGTGATAACAATTAAACCTAAGCATGGTAATTGTAAGCTCTGATTAACTTGTTTCATATGTTGTATTATTCGAATGATTGTGGCCATTTAATGTTATCAACATGTTTCAAAACGCGCCTCGCGTGTCGGGATTGTGTTGATTTTGGAAATTTTATTTCTTTGTACGACACGCTAGGCGAGATTTTTTTTCGCAGTGAGTGTGTTAAATTGAGTGTATCACCATAAGTTTTATTTTTCTTACTAGTTATTGAACGAACTAATCATGGAAACATTTCGTGGTATACTTGGCAACTAAGTACCTATTTAAACTGGTGATAGACACAAGGAAACCTCATGTCGTGTTCTCATTATGTTTGTTTGTTTCTCATTCCTCCTGTTCATTTGGATAGATGAAGACTATGTTGTTATTCGCCGTAAGTATATTCTTGCATGGATTGTATGTTCTCATAATATTCGTTTTTAAAGCGATGTTTGTTTTCTGCTCTTTTTGAAATCAATAATATATGCATGGGTGTTTTTTTTTTTGTACCCATTCCGTGGACATGGTAATATACGGCAATGGTCTTAGGTTTTGTAAGCACTTTGCACTTGTCATTTGTTGCGCATATCTTCTGACAGAAGATAACTTTTCCGTATTGGTCTTCTATTCAAATACTAGTATTCTACACCACTATTGCACTGGAAATGATAAACCTATTTTGGTAAGTTATTTTTGTTAGTTCATTGAATGGACAAAACAAGTCACATTCATACACAGTTATAGAATTTAATCCATTCAACAAACACCATGAATTTTATATAAATAGTGCAAATGTTGCCTTAAGTTTAAGTTGACTTAATGACTTAGACTCACGGAAAAGTATACTACCCACTTAGACCATTTTTGGATATGGTATATAAGTAATATACAATCAATAGTATATAAAATCTCTATTTACACAATTGTCCAAAACTCTTGTTATATTTCACTACAAACTTACAGACGTGTGCCGCGAAGCAGCGCGCTCGTCGCTGACGCGTCAACTCGGAGTGAGTTCAGCTGAAACTACTTTGAAGGCGTGTGTTGAACGCAGTGGTGGACGATTGATCGCTCGCAGGAGACTGCCGAGACACTGTGCTTCTATTGACGTAAGTATAGCACAGTTAAAAATTGTTGTGGCGATTCCACAACTGTAAGGCAGTTTCTATAACATGTTATATGAAGAAGTGTATTTAGCGCGGTGATTATAATAATATTTTTTAACTAGAAATTATTCTATACTCTCAAAGCATATAAGAAATCTTCACCGAGCAATATTCAGCGTCATCCTGCGATTTTGATGATATCAACAGACCACCGCCTGGTGGTTCCAGAAACCCATCAGTTCTGTGCCCTATTTGTCTATTTACTTAGTAACAAGGTGCTAGCGCTGGCGTCCAGCTAACCCAACCCGGAAATAACAATCAACTGGTATTAACTATAACATTAAAATCAACAGTTATCTATACATATAATAAAACAGTAGAAAAAACATCCTGTACATTGAATAATACTGTAATTGACGACCTCGGTGGCGTAGTGGTAAAGTTCTTGCCACTGAACCAAGAGGTCCTGGGTTCGATCCCCGGTCGGGTCATGATGGAAAATGATCTTTTTCTGATTGATCCGGGTCTTGGATGTTTATCTATATATGTATTTGTTATAAAATACAGTATCGTTGAGTTAGTATCCCATAAGACAAGTCTCGAACTTACTTTGGGGCTAGCTCAATCTGTGTGATTTGTCCTAATATATTTATTTATTAATTTATTTATTAATAAATTTATAAAAATATTATATTAAATATTATAAAAATAAAATTAGGCGATAGAGTCACAGCAACCGAGTAAGAATTTGAAAAAAAAATCTGTCTGTATGTTTGTCTGTTTGTACACGCTAATCTTCGGAACTACTGGACGGATTTGAATGAAACTTTTTTTTATTATTTAGCTATTAAGCCTGGGCAACTTATAGGGTATTAATTATTTTGAAAACTGGAACATCTGATGGAGAACAATGATGGAACAGCTAAACTATAGGAAATATTTCAATGACGCAATGAGCATTTTCTGTTGAGGTATAAAAATCGAAGATCTGGAACACGTGAAGAAGAATCATAATAGCTCAGCTAAACTATAAAGTATACTTTTTCAGTCTGATTAGCATCTTCTGTATGTATAGGTATCGTTACATTTGTCTGTATAATATAATATATAATATTTCTCTTGACTCCTTACCAAAAATTGTTCGGCCACGCGAACGAAGTCGCAGGCATCAGCTAGTACTTAATATTTCTGGTATATTCACGTCTCGAAATATTCCAGGGCATAAGACCGTATTCCCAACATGAGGCTATTGGGCTCCAATTGTTGACGCTGTTGGGGCGAGGCCACTACGCTGACACAGACGAGTATTTGGCGCATGCGCACCTCGGACCTAAATCCAACTCCACGCTTCTTATATCTACGCAGTGAGTACAACTTTATGAACACACAATAAATGCTATTTTTGTCTCTAGAATATGCTTGTTTTGTCTCTGGAATATCAGCTTTTGGTAATAATCATATCATGTTTTGTATATCTCTATGAATTTTTTGTTATCATGTTTGATGACCTCCGTGGCCTAATGGTCATCACGCCGGACTGCTACACTGGAGGCTCCGGGTTAGAACCCCGGTCAGGTCAACATGGAAAATGATCTTTTTCAGATTGACCTGGGTCTTGGATGTTTATCTATATGTATATGTATTATTATTATAAAGAGATAAGCGTTCGTGAGTTTGTATATTGAGGTGGGTAAACTCTGAAACTACCGAACTGATTTCAAAAAATATTTCACTATTATAAAGGTATATTATCCAAGATTGCCATAGGCTTTTTTTATCTCCAAATTCCCACGGGAGCGAAGCCCCGGGCAACATCTTAATAAATAAATATATTAGGACAAATCACACAGATTGAGCTATCCCCAAAGTAAGACTTGTGTTTTGGGATACTAACTCAACAATACTATATTTTATAAAAAATACATATATAGATAAACATCCAAGACCCGGGCCAATCAGAAAAAGATGATTTTCCATCATGACCGTGGTTCGAACCCGAGACCTCTCGGTTCAGAGGCAAGCACTTTACCACTGCTCCACCGAGGTCGTCGTTCTAGTTAATAATAAAACCTTGAATCCAGGCACATATTCATGGTGCGCGCGGGCGCCAACAGCGGCTCGTGGCACACCGAGTGGGCCGTCAAGCTGGACGAGCTGGTGGGCGCGCCCGCCGCGCTGGGGGACAGGCTGCTGCTGAACATTAAACAGGTAATTCCTCTTCTAGCGTGAGCCCCGTGGTCATCATTTGAATTCTGCAGCCCCACGTGTCTCACTGGTAAAGCCCTCCTGTCCTGCGCCATCTTTATCCAGTTGTTGCCAGCAATTTCCTTTAATCTTTACACAGTAGTACATACGTCTTACTTCTAGCGGCGCTACAACCCTTTTTGTGTCTCAGCCCTTCCACGAGTTTCTTTCACTGATCACGCTCTCTCGCCTCCTTCTTCCAGTTTGCGAGGTAAGTCCGTTTTTCTTACGTGGTCTAACATGAAAAAACGAACTAGTTTTAGTAGTTTAGTGGTGGACTTAATGAAATGTGGATGGAATTGAGATTAAATAATTGAAGGTTGCTGACGTAACCTACGAGTATGAGAAGAAACTACAGTTAATAGCTTTTTCCCTTAAATAACTTTTACTTACAGTATGCGTTGGTAAAACTGCTGGCGCATTCTGATTTTCTTTCGCTAATATAATATGTTTGAATGTGTTATTCGATTTAGTCAATTAGTTTTTTGACTATTTTGACAACTAATATTATCTTTCCTTCAGGATGAGATGGTCAACTATTTCTCCACGGACGAGAAGGTGATCGAAGTCTCGGAGCCGGAGGTCCTGTCATGGCTAAAAGCCAAAATCGAATGTGCTCTCATACTCGCTTTGGAGGACAAACGATGTCCTTCTGACTAAACTGACCTATTAATCGATTTGGTTCACATCTGCTCTTAAACTGTTGTATATTTTAATTATCACACAAATAATGTACCGCATGTGAAAATGGGTGTTGACAGACGGACAGACAGACAAGTTGATCCTAGTTTCGTATTCGCTTTAAGAGGTACTAATATACATACGATTACAACATATGACTTCATTTATGTATATATAAAGTAACTATACATTTGGATTAAACAGGCGTTTAACGTTTTTTTTATACATATATATTAACAATGGCGATACTTATGTATCTAATGTAACATACATAATTATGACGACTAAGTTTTCTACATTTTGATACGGAACAATGGCGATGAAGAACTGAATTTTTGAAACATTTATCAATGTGACAGACACCGAATTTATGCATAGAGACATGCCCTTTATTTATTAACGAATTTTAGGTCAAATGCCATCATTATGGAGAGGTCTTCTGATACTTATAGAGACCATTTTAAAAACTACTAAAGTGCTTGTAAAGGAAACATTACAATTATTGAAAAGATCGTTTTTGGGAAGAGGAAAAAAGGAGGACCTTAAAAGTAGCTTCGATACCACTTCAGTATAATACGAAGAAATGCTTCACGTTTTGAGACAATACGCTTGGCGTGCCGCGCGACACGCTTAGCCCATTTCCATTCCATTGCGAAAATGTCCATAGTAAAAATCTTGGAAATTAAGCCAAATTAATTAATTTTATATTAATAAAATTTAAGACTAAATAT
This sequence comes from Plodia interpunctella, assembly GCF_027563975.2. Classification (NCBI taxonomy): domain Eukaryota; kingdom Metazoa; phylum Arthropoda; class Insecta; order Lepidoptera; family Pyralidae; genus Plodia; species Plodia interpunctella. The sequence goes on from NC_071301.1 coordinate 871,963, forward strand.
CTAACAAAAAAGTATATACCACAATTATAATGTAATCATAGTACTTCTTACTTTACCGATGTTGCATCGTCGCTTAAGATTTGATTATACTGATTGTTAATGTTCCAATTACATTAGTGGGTGTGTATTTGTGTTGATCGCATCACATCGCAAACCTAACTTTGGAACATATCAGCTTTTTATTACAACAATAATTTTACTATTTAGATTTTGCGTTTGCAATTCTAACGAAATTAATAGTTACTATTTTTGATTAATTTTTCTATATCTACTAGTTCGTAGCTGTAAACTAATTCAAATTGTGACGTACCAGGGGTTAAGGTACTGTCGATTTTTAGTTACGCATGTGATTGTAATCTGCTACTCTTATTATATTCAGATCAAAAACAAAAACACATACAAAAAACTGACCAGAAGGTTTACGTCACAAAAAATATCCTTGGAAATCAGAAAATTACTTCACAAAAAAATATTAACTTTCATTGTAATGGTGAAATATATTATGCTCTTTGTGTTAAAATTTAAAAAAATACAGGTTTTGTTACGATAATATCTGTTTCTATTATTATTATTAGAAAATAGTTACAAAGATTTTCTTCCAAAGAAAAACTATTTTATTTAACGAAATATATATGTTGACCAAGTCTAGTCAAATGGAGCTTTATTGCGGATTGTTTTAGAATTAAGATAATTATAACCCCTTTGATGCATTTAAAATTAAAATGCAGAAAATGCGCACACGCATTTAATAAAAAAAAATCGCAAATTCTAATAAAAGTGGTACATACTACTTCTTCAGTCGTAGTCTTCATTTCTGAAGGTCGTACATATGTATTTTATTTTATTTTTATCTTACTATAATAAAATGTTGTAAATATGTACACAACACAGCTTCATAAATCACCAAAATTATTTTAATTTCAATAATAATTGTATAACTTTCATACCAATTTATTTACTTTATCTATAAAATATCTTGTAATATTCATGTGAGCTTGCAAATCAAATGATTTACCTCATAAAAACCTCATTTGCCTATTGAATTTTAATTTGCTGTTTTATAAATATATAAAAATATTGAGACGAGTTTCTTTTTAGTAATATATTATATTATATACAAGTATAATGTCATAGTATATTACATGGGAATAATATATCAGTAGCATAATTATGATATCGACTGATTTCACTTTTCTTTGTCACACACACACTTTTTTTATTCTTGCAAACTTTAAGAAAATTGCATATATATATATATATATATATATATATATATATATATATACCGCGATTTAGCATAAATCGTTTTTTATTTAATATTCGTGCTAATTCCCGTTAATATTATATCGTTTTTAAGAGAATTGCGCCCCACACATCCTAAACCGTGCAATTGATCAATTGCCTCATGTTTATCGCAGATAGTAACTATATATTATGAATGTTGAGATATTTTCGTAAAGGAAACGTATACATTTGCCGTACATATTATGGGTGTCTAAAGATATGTTAGTTGAGTAAGCTTGTTAAGTCATCGAGATTATTTTGCAAGTGTTATATGAACTGCGTCTCTAGTATGAAGAATGTAAATGTAAAGCCAGGGAAAACATAACTTTAATTCGTTATAAAAGTAGAAAATTTCATTGTGCATGTCTCAAAGCAAGTACCTAGTAAGAAAATATCCAAATACCCGAACACACAGGTCATGTTTGCTTTGGGAGGTTTGGTAGTACAAATATGAATTGTTTACACCACTTCTAAATGAAAATGACCTTAATCATATATGTATATATATATAAATTTAATGCAACAATACCTCATACTAGAGATATAGTTGTTACATAGGTATTATAGTTCCTTTAGGGTCGTCACAGAGCATGTGGTTAGATGTGTTAAACATTCCACCATTGAGTTGCTGGTCATAGCTAACAATTTGAGTTGTATTTATCAATGTCGGCTCTCATAAAGGCAGGTGTGCATTATGTAATTTTACATGTTTATTCACTAGCTGTTGCCTCCCACTCCGGCCGCGATAGCCTATGTTTGAACCCGCGGGTCGTTGTGTTATGAAATCAGCCCAGCGGTTTAGTTTAGCGTGAAAGCGTTACAAACAGACTTTGGTATTTATAATACTGTATGAATTTAAAACTAAAAACTGTTATAGTCAAAGTAATAGTTGACTCAAGGGCCGGGGATAAAAATCGTTATTTTTTATATCCTGGATTTTATATTTAATATTATTAATTAAGGCTATTGTACACCTGCCTTTCACGCATTTGCTTACATCGAAAAGACAAGTTAATCAATGAAGATAAAATGAATGTTTTTTAAATGAAAAAATAAAGTTATATTCAAAAGAACCCTCTTTTTTATTTATTTACTGAATCTCAGTGATTCATTACCTGACCAGTCCTGTCGACAGTAGAAAAAAATACAAAAAAAAAAATAAGGTGATAAAGCCAAACCAAGCGAAGGTTATTGAAAATAAGTCGATGAAAAATAAATCTAATATTTTAGACCTTATAAAATTTATTTTACGTAATATAAATACTATTAAATACGTATATCAATCGGAGTTGTCTTCGCTAGAACTATAATCGCCAACTAACGAAACACCTGTCTTATCAATTTTGGTTGTCACCTCCGTGCTATCTTCATTTATAGTTGAATCATTCGTTTTTACTTCAACTTTTCCGTCCTTTTCACTCTTAGCACCATCACTTATTATTTTTCTGTCTTCGTCTTTCTTATCTATGAATTTTTCATAATTTTTCGCTTCATCTTTATTATCTTCATCAAATTTGATATTAGTTTCGTCTTTCTTTCTCTTAACAGTTATCCCTAAAGCGTTTCTAGTTAAAGGTGAGTTTTTATTTAAATATTCTTCTTTTTTCAGGCCTCCAAAACTCGTGATAAGGCCACTGGAGCTCGGTAGAGCTGGACTGTTGAGTATGTTTGTTCGTGTTAGACTCTGCTTCTCTTCTATACTTCTTGAGGGTCGTAGGGAGAGTAGTGTTGCCATGTTCCTGTCATCTTCACTCTCTGGCAACAAGTTGATGTCAAGGGATGATTTGGCAAGGAGAAGGCTGTCATTTACAGATGCCTCTTCAAGTTCTTTTCTTCTTTTCTGTAACAGATAAATTTTAAATTTGATTAATAATAATAGTAAAACATATTTTCCTTGATAAAAATAATAGTAAAACATATTTTCCTTCTTCAGAACAGAACAGGGACAGAAGAACGCATTAATTACTGCTGGCTTACTCCTCCGCTAAAACGAAAGTGAAACGCATGCATCATTAAGCTTGCACAGGTAATAAAACTATATGGACTCAGATTCCTAGCCAGATCAAATTGACCGCGCGAGTGATAAGTATGGTTGTTGATGGCATTTCACCAAAATTGACTTTTTTATTAACTGAAGTAAATAGACAAAGAGGGTTCAAAATGGACTAAATAATTAGAAAGATTTAATATAGAGAGAAGTGTCATGAAGGACTAAAACTGATATAGTTAAAGTAATAGTTGAATCAAAAAAAATATTAAGTTTGTATGAAGATAAGTAGACCTATGATCAAAAAATATAAAATTAAAAATGATTATGGATTGAGTTAAATAGAATGAATTATTATGAATTAAAGTTTAATATGAAATTTTGGTCTCACCCTGAAATTCCTTCGAAGTGAGCAGTTCGCTTCGTAGTCATCTTTCCAGACTGACTCGTTCCTTCCAACCAGTCTACCTAGCCTCGGTTTATCCTGTTTAGCGTCATGTTCATCACCAGTCCTGTGTTCCAGTCTGAACATGGCATCATCAAACAGCTTCTTCTGTGTCTCCTTTGTTTCGGGCACAATCTGGCCATTTTCTGTGGGGTCCCATCTGTTTTCTTGACGTCTCGCTCCTGATACTATTACATAGTCGAGATTCTGAAAAAAGATAGACCAGTGATAAATATATTGACTGACCTGGCAAGTGCCTGGAATTAAGAAGGCCAATCTCAAATAATGGGTAGAGGCAAGGAAAGAAGAAGTTGGTAAAACAAAATAAATTGTATGTTAATAAATAATTTATTATTTTTTGTCTCACAAAATTACCTTTGCACCAAATAACTTCTAGTGACTTATAAACATCATTTATACAAGTGGGGCCTCAAAATAATGCAACTGTGGAGTCCCTCACCAGGTTCTCACCATAAGAGTCTTCTCGTGGTTCTTATGGTGATCTAGGACTTCTGATACTTATGTCAGCTGTGCCAATGTGAAAGTTTCTGAGGATATATGTGCTTATGTATGTTTGTTATTCTTTGACGAATTGTTATGAAATCAGGTACATGGGTAGAATATAACCTAGAAAAGCACAAAGGGTACTTTTAATCCCTGTATCATGTGTATATCATGTGTGAACCACCCGGCGGCAAGTGAACTAAAATAAATAATACAACTTTTTACTTACCCCTGGATCTGTCTTGATCTCAAAATGGTTATCACACAGATGACACTTCATACGAAATTGGTAAACCGGAGTGGTATAGTACATTCCTATCTTGGTCTTCTCAGCATTATACCGGACGCCCATGCCTATGTGGTTGTTACAGCCGTCGCACCAGATGTTGTATGGCATCTCAAAGCGAATGATTAGGATACCCATGTGAAGTTTCCGGGCCCGCTCGCGAAGGGCATGGGTCCCTAGGAATTTGTTCAACCCCCCGACTTTAGGGTCGTAGTCGGGGGGATAGTATAGATTCTGGCCTTTGCGTTCACCCATTTTGAAGAGCTGAAACGAGATAAAATGCAGTGACTAGACGCTTTCACAAGTGAAACATGACGAAGGAATGTTATGTGAAATGTTATGTTATGTTATGTGAAAATGTTATGGATTTTGTTCGTTCAATAGTAAGTTATCGTAACTTACTTCCGTTAAACATCAAATACTTTCACTAGATATAATTTTCTTAATCAGGACAAACTAAACAATTAAAAGTTTAATCGACTACAGAAATCCCAACAAAACAACAGCTGATAGAGCTGATAGGAGCAGCAAAACGTCAGCACAGCAGACATTTATCTTGACAAGTTGACATAACGTACCAACATAACTTAAAGGGTTTCCAGAGACAAAACATTTCAGAGATTGAATCCCGCCGGATGGGTTAGATCCCGCCGGCACAAAAGTGCACTTATAAAACAACCAGATCATAAGAACATTACAGTAATGATCACATTATCATTACTGTTAAATTAAAACACCAAGCTAACGAATACTCATTCTATCCCAAATTCTGGTTGCTAAACCAAAACCAATGGTTGACCCGACCCGGGCTGACCATCTTATGCTCTTAAGAGATGACTAGTCTAGCCATTGGTTGGACAGGCAGGATGGATGGGGATCACAGATAAAGAACAATGTAGTTCAATGTTCATAAATCTGTGATGGGCTTAGGTGATGAGGTAGAATGAAAATTCAATTGCTTGGTACAATACTAGTACTCTTTGGCTAGGTGCTAGGTGTTAATAATTCTAAACAGATTCGCGTAATCTATTTAGTGGAATTTATAGTTCTATTTTTTTTTTCATCCTACAAACCTCCAATACCTTATAGCCACTTACTATAAGGTACTCACTATTGCCAGAAACTACCACAGGAGCTCTGCCTGCCGGCGTTTCAAGAATATTCAAAATATTAGGTACCATTAATAATTTTTGATACATGGAATTACTAGGTACGAAGTACGTACTAAATCCATGGTTTGATACTTTTGTACGAAGTTTATTTGTTTTTTTGCATACCTTGTATTTTTTGCTACTGGTAACCCCGTGACAGCTGTTTGACAGTTCCCCTTTTATTTTCGTAAAGAATTCGCTTCTTTCCATCTAAAATAAAGCTTTTTGTACACTTTATTTGTTTGTTCATCGTGTATTTGGAGCTAAATAATTCGGTGTTAGTTAAATATAACACATAGCTCATGAGATAATGATAGGTGAAGTGTGTACCACTATAAATAGATCTAGCCGTAGTTAGTTCGTAATTTTGTCTGATTGTGATGTTGGACCAGACATACTGAGTAATAATTTAGGGACAATGGGCAGGAGAGAAGACCCGGCCTTCGCTAAGGGCACCGTCCGGCTGACGGCGGCCCGGGAGCGTGGTGACGTAGACAGACAATTCCAGAGTCGACTGACGGTGACCCGTAGCATGATTGACAGACTTGGGCTTGAGAAGGAGCTCCACGGTCATATGGGATGTGTCAACTGCCTCGAATGGAACAAAGATGGATCGTGAGTATTTTATATGCTACTCTTATAATAATTTTATTGAGTTTAAGATGTGTAAAAATCGTTTTTTGTTGACAGAGTCTTGGCTTCCGCGTCAGACGATCTTCATGTGATCCTGTGGGACCCCTACCGCTATAGGCAGCTGCATAATATAGCCACAGGCCACACAGGGAATATTTTCTCAGTGAAGGTGAGTCAGACACTGTCATTATCATTTCTTAGTATTATTTATCTACAACTTGTTTACATATAGTATATCTCTTATGTTTGTGACATTGTTAAATAGGTTCTTTCTTTGCTGCAACATTTATTTTTATCTCTATGCCTTCATGGATCACTTGTATGAATAAATCACATTTGAGATGAAAGTTTATCACATATTTTTGTAAGATTTACTTTTGAATTCTAGTAGCTCTAGACTAACATCTTAAAAACAGTGATTTTTCACTTTGAAACTGTGGCCATATTTGAATAATGTTCGGCAAACTACATAACAAGTTACATTCAAGAGGACAAGGACAAGGTTACATACTGTATATAAAATTGGATGCAATTAATACAAAGAAAATGAGATTAACAACATTTTTAAAAGATTTAAAGCTAAAGTCATATTATAAATAAGTATGATAAAAAAGTTTACATGTTATTGTATACAGCCAGTATCTTACTGGCATAATTACATAATGTCAAAATACAATTACTGTTCATTCAGTATTGTTGTGTAAAACTAGTTATTAGATTGTTTTATTCATTAATCTTTTGTCATCTAGATTGCACCATTACATAAGTGCATTCCTATGACACAATGTAAATTTTAAATTTCAAACACCTTGCTGATATACAAAATCAGCTGTTAAGGGTATGTTTCCCTTAATCACATCAATTGACATCCACAGGAGGATGTGGACTGGTCCTATGCTAGGGTTACGACAGATGCCACATATTTTATTTATATTTAATATTGGATGTATATAAGCAAATAAATACTTCCAATTTTGAAAATGAGGCCTCTGATTCCGCTCTAAAATAGATCCTTCTGTATATGTCGTAAGAATTAATAAGGGACACATAGCCTAGGTAGCTGATACAACAATATCATTTATTTATTTATATATAGACATATACAGATTAACAGACAATCATCCCAAACACCTGCATGCAACATTCCCAAAGCAGGCGGCCGGTAGTAGGTACCAATGTGGAATCTTCAAAGTTTTAAGGTTTATTTTTTCATGCTGTCTTCTAGCGTCACAGCGTCACACTCCTGAAGGAAAACGAGAATCTGGAAAATATTGATAAAAAAAACTTTGATTGTGCATTATGAAAGCTACATAAGTTTATATATACCCCATAGTCACATAAAGTGCACTGAAGCCTTGACAAAAATTTAGAAGAAAAAGAAAACTTCGATTGTGTGAAAATCTGATCATATTTCTTTGTCCAACATTCATTTCAAACTTTGACTGTTAATGTTCAACTTATATGTATAACAAAACGAATTTAACATTCAAACCAAAGTGTTACCAAATGTTTGTCATTTTTGAATGAATGAGTTGCATGACTGTTAGGCGTTATAATTCACTCTTCAATTCTCTATTCAAGACGACCATTCAGTCTTTTTACTTTGGTATGATATCTTGTTTTAAGCTTTTGAGCAAATAAGAAATTCAGCAAGCTATCTTTCAAAACTACATCAGAACAAATGATATCAGTTATATTGGGATTCTATGGTATCAATTCAAATTTAAAATTTTTTATTCAACTTACTATGATGACTGATGTATATCATTTGTTGACGTCAAAATTTGCTTAATGAATTGTCCACTTCCTAAGAAGAAGCGGCGCAACAAATTTCACCTCAGCATTTTCTCCAAAGATGTCAACAAATGGGGATCTTAAAGCTTTATTGTTACAATCAATAAGCTACATATTTTTTTAATTTAATTAACTTGTTACTTTATGCATTTGATTATTACTACATATGTACACGATTGTTCCAGTTTCTGAGCCCGGACATAGTAGCGACGTGCGCGGCGGACGGCACAGTGCGCGCGCGCAGCAGCGCGTCGGGCGCGGCGCTGCTGGAGTGCGCGTGTCACTGCGGCCGCGTCAAGCGACTCGCTGCTGCGCCCGACAACCCGCATCTCATCTGCTCCGCGGGCGAGGACGGCTTGATACTGTGAGTTACACTGATCATGCACTCCTGCTTCACAGTGCTGCCGCGGATCCCGCGTGCTATATGATAGTAGTATTCATTCGAAAACCGAGAATCCTATGTTAATATTATAAAGGCGAAGTTTGTATGTTCTTCATGCTCAAACGGCTGGCTCAAATTTTATGAAATTTGCTAGCGGGCTAGCTAATCGGATTTGGTCAAAAAGTCTGATAGTCAATGGCGCTACTTCCATTTGTCCTACAGAATTTAAATCTTCCACATTGCTCCAGTTTCCGTGACAATGCATTATGATGATTATCATAATCATATGGTGCATTCAAGATCGGCTCCAAACGAGGGAACTCCCCGACGGTTTACTGCAGGACATGATTTTTGATGTAATATGGCGACCGATAATCGATATAGTTTTAAATAAAATATATAAATAGATGTCTCTGACAAAGCTTGTGACGAAAATGCTTTTTTTATTATAAAAAACTTTGTTTTTGATTACAGCCAGCATGACCTCAGGACATCGCACACGTGCAACTCAGACTCTCCCAACGTCCTCGTCAACTTACTGAACCACATGGGTCGCCACGCTGAAGCAAAGTGTGTGGCTATCAACCCCCGCAGACCGCACCAACTGGCCGTCGGCGCTAACGACTTCTACGTGAGACTGTACGACACTAGGATGATCAAGCTGGCCAAGCATCAGGTATTGCATCAAGTGTAATTATTCATTCTGGAATAGACCTTTACGTCAAATTTTATATTTAGTAATTTCTCAAAAAGCTACAATCAACTTATATTTCGGAACGACCGCCGCTTACAAGAAATGCCGAAAGAAACTCATTTGGGTAAATGTCAGGAGAGTTTTGAACTCCGCCGCGGGCTCTCATTAGTATTAATTAAATTGTACCATACACAGTAATCAATTATCCTATTTTATAAATAAGTAAAGTACTGGTACAATGTTTATTTTATAAATGTTTAATAAAAAAAAAAGTTTTATTATTTAAAAAAATGTCGGACACTAATGAAACGCTACACGCCGCGTACGCTCGTGTAATTCACCCATTTAAGCAATATTAGCAATCTGTCTCTCTCAAAGTCTAGCATTCGCTTTATTAGTATTTCTTCTACACTTCGCACGGTCTTCTGAATCATAATTATAAAATGTATTTTCAATTAGTGTGCCAGTAGGCGCAGGGAGGACGGTGTGAGCGCGACGATATTGATGGTTTCCTGCGAGTATAGCAACGAGATTTGTGGAAGAAGAAAGGAGAGGCCTTTGCCCACTATAAAATATATTTAATGAAGCGTATAATACAAGTATATAATTTAATAAAATGCTCGCCTATCAAAACAATAGTATTTGATGAATGAATGTCTGTTAATGTCTTTGAAAAATTTATTTGGTTGCTTTTAAAAATCGATATTGTAGTCTGTTTCTAAGGCTGGTGGTAAAATTTACATTTTTATCTTAGTAAGTATATATGTTATACAAAGGGTATGGATTGATTAAGGTATATTTTTTTGTCATGAGAGTATAATAATTGTTATAGTATACTTTACGGTGCCGGAAAACATCTTGAAGGAACATGCGCACTGGTTGACTTAAATAGTCACTAGTTTTATGCGGCTACTAGCCCCTGTATGGGGGTGGTCACAAAAATTTCCTCCTGCCTTAGGGATATACTGTATGCGTTTATACCAAACGAGTGAACGATCATTTTATAATCAATCTCGCTGTCCACTAATGGCTGAGTACAGGCGATGGCCACGCCAACCCCTGATTATAATTGAATAAAACAATAAAATATTACAATTGAAATGTAGACCGATCGGTAAAACAGACCTTTTGGAAACCTTTGGAATGTACACTGATCAAAAATGTAAAACATTTGGAAAAATTCCGGGAAAAGAACCTTGACTACATAAATTATATGCTAGTTGTTCGCCGCGAACTTTGCCCTCGCGAACACAATACATTTTTGATGAGTTTTTACGGAATTGTGAATATTTCAAAAACTACTATTTAAGTTGAACTTAAAAATTCTATTGACAGATCCTACATACCTTTAAAGTTTAATCGAAATCAGACCAACGGTTCGAAAGTTATCGCGTTACAAATTAACAAACAAACAAACATACATACATACAAAAAATGTATTTTTGCCTCAAGTTGACTTGTTAATTAACTTGCGACTACGGGGACTACAAGGTCGTTGAAATGTCAGCAACATTAAATTAAAAATCTGTATTTGTTATATAGGCATATTTATGTAGTTAATAGGCCAGTCGTTTGGGAGGGAACAGCTGTATCCCAAGTAAAATGTATGTTCTCGTTATGATAACCGTGTTTGCTTGTAATATGTTAACGATCCTGGAGTGGCGGTAGAATGAGCATTCGCTCGCTTGGTACAAACGCACGTTAATAGGGCGGGCGTTCTGCAGGGCGGGCGGATGCGACGATATGACTCTTTGCAGGTGCGCAGCGCCCGCGCAGGCCACGGCGACCCCGACAACAATATACCCCGCTCCGCTGTACATTATTTTGCACCAGGTAATTTAAATGTATACTTTACTAACTGTATGGATTACCATATCTTTCCGTGGACGTACGAGGCCATTAAGGGACATATAGCCTTAATAGCTGATAGGCAATAATAACATTCCCAAATAGGATCGACGACAGCAGATTGGAAAATCGTTATAAAATTTAATGGTTTAACTTGTAAAGTTTTAACGTGAAATGAGGCAAAGAAGAGTAAAATATTTTATTAATAAAATTATTTTACTAACTGTATAAATGAGCCAATGTCACCCTTCTGCTCTCCAACTAACTCCACACTCAAAATTACATCAATTGATTACATGAAAGAAGGACAAACAAATCACTATCACATTTGTAATATTAGTATGGCTATTATTGAAATTATGAAGCCACTCGCGCCCCTTACTGATTGTACATTCTTAGAAATTCGCCAATAAATTATCTCAAGAGTAATAATAATAAACTCAGGGTGAAATTTGTAGGGTGCATTGCACATATTTTTGTGAATTCTTATACCTCGTCCGGTCGCCTATTTGATTAAAGAAAATTATGTAAAACTAGCAGCGCCCCGGGCCATCGCTCTCGTGGGAATTTCGGGATAAAAAGTATATGTTATCCCAGGTTATATTCTACCCGTGTACCGAATTTCATAACATACGGTCCGGTAGATTTTGCGTGAAAGACCGACAAACTTACACACATCATCAGAAACTTTCGCATTTACAATATTAGTGGGATACCGTAATAAGTTGATAATATTATTTTTTGTAAATTATTATATCTTGTCCTATATAAATCATCTGAGAAAGTTAAGTGAAATACATTTTGTGCAAGGTCACCTATCCATGGAGCCAAACGAACACACGTTTCCGAAGAAGGCGACCACATACGTGGCATTCAGTCACGATGGCAACGAGCTGCTCGTCAACCTGGGTTCCGAACAGGTGATTCATAACTATTACAAGCTTTTAACTTTCAATATTTGAAAGTAAATATATTCGTTCAGGTGGAAACTTACAACTCAAATTTGGAGCGGATATCTTCATCCGATTGAACTTAAATATTGTACCCACCTTTAGTTTTTATGATATTTTTATGATAATATAACCTAATGAAATAACCAGGATCGGCTCCACATGAGGGAATTCCTCAACGGTTAATAGCTTGGTCATGAAATTTAACCCGTGGCTTTAGTTCATTGGAACTAAATTAATTAATTTAAGTAATGCATTGTTGTAATAAGCAAGGCATGGTGCATCCAGGATGGACTTCCAACAAGGGAATGCCTCAACGGTTTATAGCACGGACGTGATTTGTGTCATGTGTTGAATGTAACAAGATCTACTTGATAACTATGAAAGCTTTGTCAGTAATGATTTTGTTGTAAAATACTTGTCACAAGAAAAAGTTAATAAAACAAAGCTTTGATTGAAGCGAAACAAATCAAATCTTAGTGGCTCGCTTCTCCCACTGAGCTACAATTAATAATTTAGCGCATTTTCATAATTTAATAGCGACCCCACACGGCTTCGCTTGTGGTCTTAACTGTTTTTTTTTAGGTTGCGTTTAATTTTAAATCTGCATTAACAATGCAATGAAGTAAATGACAATTCTGATATATATTAAATTAACTAATATATTACTTTGTATGTTTTAATATAATAATAACATTTTTAGGTGTATCTATTCGATATAAACTCAGCTCGTCGGCCAGTCTTGGTTGAAAGCTTCATCATTCAACACAACCACGGCTACCGCGAAGGCGAGGGGAAACCCAAGAATGGAACAGCAACGAACGGGGCTAATGGCACGAATGGGGGCAATGGCACGAATGGGGGCAATGGCACGAATGGGGGCAACGGAACCGTGGAGTCGCAGGTGCAGTTGCCGGAGAATGTTCGAGACTTGAAGGAAACTGTGAGTCAAAAAAACAATTCAATATAATGACAAAAAAAAAAACCTTTTTTTGTACCCAAAATAAATTTCATAAAATTAAATATATATAAAATAAAATACTCGACTTGCAAGTTAAAAAAATATTTTTCTCTCCGCAGCACAATTTTTTATTCTTATTTCTTCTATATTATTATTTCTATATTGTGAGATAATGAATAGCCTGTTTTATAATTACATTTTTGAATATTCCTTTGGAAAAAACACAGTAATCTATCATTAATAGTGGCACCTGAATCAATTAGGTATTCTCAGAGTTTTGTCGTCGCTAATATTGTCTGGCGGTTCTGTGTCTATCTCTTTAAACAAAATATTACATTTTGTCTATGTCATATCCAGGCCAACGACTTAGTGAACAAAGGCAATTATTCAGCGGCAGTGCAAGTGTACAACCAAGCGATTGGTTCGTGTCCCGACTGCGCCATTTTGTTTTCTAACAGAGCAGCCGCGCTCATGAGAAGAGGCTGGTGAGTTTACAATCATAGTCCTATGATACCCTGCGGACTTATCGCCCGTTAAGTCCACCATTTGTACATAATTTGGTGCAATAATGTATTAAATAAATATACAAAATACTAGATGTTGCCCGGGGCTTCGCTCCCGTGGGAATTTTGAGATAAAATGTAGCCTATAGCAATCTTGGATAATGTTACCTTTCTAATGGACAAACAATTTCTGAAATCGGTTCAGTGGTATCGGAGATTACTCGCCTCAAACATACAAACTCACAAACGCTTACCTCTTTATAATAATAGGATAGATGTTGTCCCGACTTCGTAATTTTATAGTCCAATAGGGCGGACGCGCTTTTTAATTGCGACTCTATAATATTAGTAAGGGTGTATTATTATAACCAAATTCAGAGTACAATCGATTAAAAATTATTTAAAATGACCCAGTGGCTTAGTGATCGCCACGCCCGTCCGTCCGTTATCTGGAAGTAATGGGTTCGATTCCCGGTACTTATTATCACAGATCTGTGGTATTGGGTGGACTTGGAATACAAGCTTAGCTTTATGTGATTCATTGTGAGGTGGTCCACCTGTTAAGTTCACCTGGGTAGACCACGGGAACTTTTGCCAGTGAACAAATCTCAGTTCACCTAGGTTGAGTCAACACTCGAGAGATTATGTTTGCGCCATTTTTATCATATTACAATGAGTTTATCTTCTTTTTTTAGTTTTAATTTTTAGCATCAAAACTTTTGTATATCCGTGGCGCTGCCCACACTAAGTAGAATCTAAAAATCAGTGCTCGGCATTATTGCCTGGCGTAACACTGAGCTGTTACACATTGTGATGCGCGTGCGCACCTACCTAGTAACCTAAGTTTTTCTTCGTGTGTATGTTCGTATGTGTGTTTCGCAGTAATGATATTGTATTGTATAAACACACGCAGGTCTGGCGACACGTACGCCGCGATAAAGGACTGCTACCGCGCCATCGCGCTGGACGCGCGACACGTGAAGTCCCACTTCCGCCTCGCCAAGGCGCTCATGGAGCTGCGGCGCGCGCGGGAGGCGCACGAGTGTCTGCTCTACTTCCGGCAGAGGTGACGGCGAGACATTTCATTTTTTTTTTTATATTATTACTAGCTACGCTAATTACCCTATGTGTTATTCCAGGGTATATTCTACCTTTGTACTTCATAGTCTTATTCCTCATGGCTGAGGGGTCGTGGTCATTACGTGGAATGAAACATACACGACAACTTTCTTGGCATTATTAATGGAATGGTTTGCCATTGCCTTCTCCATTTCACACATACCTAAGTAAATTAGAATCAACCAGTGTGCAGGTTTCCTCACGATGATTTCCTCCTTCACCGGAAGCAAGTGGTGGTCGATGAAAACTACTATATATGAGTCAGATTTGTATACAAACTCATGTGGCACGAGTAGGATTCGAACCTGGGACCTTTCGATCCACAGGCGGGCGTCTTAACGATAAAAGAAGACTGATGATAGAAATAGCAAAATAGAAGGGGAAGAATGATTGGCCACTGGATACGACACGACGCCTTGTTTAAAACTAATTTTGAAGGAAAGGTGAAAGGAAGAAGAGGTCCAGGGAGACCGAAGAAGAGTTACGCGGGCAACTGAAAGAGAAGGCAGGCGTTGTGTCGTATCTCGATACGTCCACGCCTCTCTATCCTCGGCTTGCAAGGTCGAGAGCTTGCAAGCCGTGGCTTATACTCCACCGACAAGAGCATAGCTCTTAAATAAGAAAAAGACTTAAGTTAATATTATGATTAACTTAGTTCATTTGCAGTTTTAATTCTTAATTGATCTTTTATTACAATAAATGAATGAATTAAATTTAATGTTTTTGAATAAGCCTGAAACACAGGATGACTTTTCTTCCTAGCTCAGGCACACTGTGTTTTATTTCATTTTAAATCTTAATTTAGATCGATTATATAACTTTTGTCGCGTATGACGTTATCGTTGTATCACGGCACTAAGTCCGGTCCTTTGAGAGGCTTGCGTGGGGCCCTTTGGAGAGTTTTGATGTCGTGTAGTTCTCCCGCCAAGACCCGCTCCCGGATATACCTTTATTATTAATGTGAATATTTCTTTTTATATATCTCCATTTAATATGGGGTTTATTTTTCTATTTACACGGACCATAGTCAAAGTGTAAATATAAGTTATATTGTCGTATTAAAAGCATGAGATATTGAACAGCTAGTGGGAAATTTCCGAGTTAGACGGCAAGTATTTAATATGACTGCCTTCCGCAAGAGATGGAGGATAGTTTTGTGGGCTTTCAATATATTTAAGCTTTGATGCAAACTTTTAGGCACGACGCCAGTTGCTGAAATGATGATTGGGACTGAAATGATTATTATTATTATTATTGTAATGAATGTGGTTCGTAGATTCCCGAAGCACGCGGCGAGTCACGCGGTGGTGTTGCTCCAGAAGGATATCAACGTGGCGCTCGAGCAGAGAGACACGCAGCCAGACGAGGGTGAGAACACAGAGGTGGCAATCTGCCCGTTTCACTCACACGTCTCACATGTGAAAGAGATAAACGAACTGCGATTATGAAATAACAAAAATCAAATCATTTATTCAGAAATTAGGCTTTTTTCACGTCATATTCTAAATTAAATAATATCTACCAAAGCTACAAACTACTAGAATTTCGGAACGACCACTGCTGAGAAGAAATGCCGAAAGAAACTCATTCAAACAGTGTGTTGGTACCTATAATTCCAGAAGAGCTTATCATTTTTGAAATATATATTTTTTTCTCAGTAAAATAATAATGTCTATATATCTCTCGCACGTAAGATTTGTTACTGAAACGCGAAAAAAATTGGTGTGGAATTTCACATTCGTAAAAATGAAACTTATAAAATTTGAAGATTCAGCTTAATTACACGACCGCAGGCGGCCTGTCGTAAAATCGAACCTTCTGTCGTCAATCCTCTTTGATAATGCTTTTATTGCTTATCAGGTGTATAATTAAGCTTTTTATCTCTTACTGGAGGATATTATAGGGTGTGGACTGTATGCCCAATGGTCATCACGCCGGACTGCTGCACTGGAGGTCCCAGGTTCGATCCCCGGTCAAGGCAACATGGAAAATGATATTTTTCCCTGACCTGGGTCTTGGGATGTTTATCTATTATAATGTATATGTCATAGAATATAGTATATATGATATATAGATGATATGATATTTTTCCGATTGGCCCGGGTCTTGGATGTTTATCTATAAATGTATTTGTTATAAAATATAGTATCGTTGAGTTAGTATCCCATAACACAAGTCTCGAACTTACTTTGGGGCTTAGCTCAATCTGTGTGATTTGTCCTAATATACATATTTATTTATTCGTATATTCATAGCGGAAGCGGAAGAGAACCAGTCGACCAGTGTCCTGGAGAGACAATTGAGGGCTTCGGCCTTGGACTATTCCCAACGATTCCTGGGACATTGCAATACCACGACCGACATCAAAGAGGCCAACTTTTTGGGGCCTGACGCTAACTTCATAGCGGCTGGGTAAGAAAACTTGTGAAAATTGTATAATAATAATAATATCCGGGAGCGGGTCTTGGCGGGAGACCTACACAACATCAAAACTTTCCAAAGAGCCTCTACGTGTTGGATCCATATCTCCACGCAAGCCTCTCAAAGGACCGGACTTAGTGCCGTGAATCCCAAAAGGCGATACAAATAATAATATAATAAATATTTATTTCATATATATATATATATATATATATATATATATATATATATATATAGATATGTCCGTCCATATCGTAATCATAAATTAAATCGAATAAAATTACAAATTATAACTTGTATCAAATTAAATTACATTAGATTCAAACAAAATTTATTGTGCATTCGAAAATGGGTAGGTATATTCAGAAATTTCCAAAAAATCTACTAATCGGAGCGATATTACTTTGTTGCCAATATTAATCGAGCCGCCATCTTGATTGTCCTGGCCGCGTTATGGGCGCGAGGCGTTAGTGTCAAGAATACGTCAGTAGCATCAAGTGTTCAAGTTCAAGTGTTTTTCAAGCTTTTTTTGTTTATTTTCCCCAAGATACTTCGTAATTTCCCCTATACGAAAAAATATGATTAGACATTTTAACTGTTTGATTTGAAGAACTTAATAACATGTTTAAGATTGTAATACATTTAATAATACATCATTTTGTTGAGTACACAAAGGTAAAACTATAATGACAGTACATATAAAATAACTTAGAATAATTAAACGAAAATGCGCTGTATGATATATAGTCTTCTATGTGTCTGGTAAAAATAAAATAAAAGTTTATAGTTAATGAATGTTTATTTGCAAAAACATTGCAACAAGAGGCAAACTCAAGAAGTGCTGGCTTGATATCTTCAAGGATGATATGCGTGCCAATGGTCTGACTACTGATGACGACCATGCGAAGTGGAGACAAAAAAGTGGGAAAGCGGCCCTGGGCTCCGATAGCTGAGGAAGAAACCGGTAAAACGCTCAGATGAGAGACATTGCTGTTGGTTTTTAACCCCCGACGCAAAGAGAGAGGTGTAATAATTTTGACTGCTAAGTGTGTCTGCCTGCTGTGTACGTGGCACCGTAACTCATCAACGGGTGAACCGATTTGGATGCGGTTTTTTTCCTTTGATAGCAAATTTTTTTGCGGTGGTTCTTAGATATGTTCGATCAAAATCGGTTTAGCCGTTCAAAAGTTGTAGCGGAATGAAAATTGAAAGTCGGGGTTTTTTTTTATTATTTGTCTAATGAAAATAAACTTTTCCTTAAAATAAATAAATTATTTGTAGATCCGACGACGGCAGCATGTTCATATGGAGCCGAGAGTCCGGCAACATCGTTCGCGTGCTCCGCGGAGACGAGTCCATTGTCAACTGCGTGCAGCTCCACCCGTCAATGTTCCTGCTGGCCACCAGCGGCATTGAGGCTGTGGTGCGGCTCTGGAGCCCTAGGCCTGAGGTGGGTGCCTTGTAGTGTCCATAGAGTATTGGAGTGTAGTATGGACAGTCTATCAGCTTTTTGCCCACTTCGTATGTTAGTAAATCCAGTTTCCCGTGGGAATTTTAGGAAATCCCTTCCCTAGGTCCCTATACCCATTTTAGGAATCCCTTAGTCCTAGGAAGTTACACACCAAATTTCTGCTTTTTACGCCCAGTTGTTTCGCCTGTGCGTTGTCTGTCAGTCAGTCACTCAGTAACGGAAGTCGACACATATAAAATATGTGTAGATTTGCCATCAGTAAGCGTAGCCACGTGTTTAGCTCACATAAGAATGAGAAACGTGTGTTTTGGATTTCGATTTTTTATGTTTTGACTATGCACATATTATCAGTAATACGTGCTGATAGCCCCATTTTATTTGTTTCCGTCATCGTGATGGTAACATAGGACGGCACAGAGGAGCCGCGCGTGGTCCGCGACGCAGGCGCCGCAGCGCACGCCAACCAGCAGCGCATGCGCTCGGACCCCTTCGAGGCGATGCTGTTCAACATCAGCTACGCGGGCGGGGAGCGGGGGGAGCCGCACTCGCCCGCCTGCAGACCCACGTATGTCTGCATTTATTATGCTATCTTCGCCTCGGGGCTTCGCTGCCACGGGAATTTCGGGATAAAAGGTGTTACCTACGTGTTATTCCAGGTTATATTCTAAACGTGAACCAAATTTCATAACAATCCGTCCGTTTTAACGTCCTATATTCTAAGGTTCGTTCTGGTTTAAAAAAAAGTAACAGTTTGTATTTATAATGCAAAAGGTTCACTTCGACTAAGATTTAATCAAAAAATGAATAATTTTTCAGGTGCAATAAATTCCAATTTATTATCTGTAAGAAATAAAATAAACCTATAATAAACCATGTGAATTGTGGTATCAATAACAATATTATAAAATCATTACGATCGGATAAAGAAAAGCAACGTTTTACCTTTTAGCATAGGCAAGTTTCCGGTAGACGTTCCTTTTAATAAGGCATGTGACATGTATAACAAAACCATTTAAATATTGTGTTTTTGTACAGGTAAAACGCATGGAGTCCGGGTCCCCGGAGCCACGGTATTCCCTACACCCATCACATAGTCATTGTAAATATTTATATTTTATCGATTCATATATCGTTCTCATAGTTTCGACTGTTACTTTACACTGATAACACAATAGTTCGTTATAAAACCGCGAAATACGGTGGCGCCCTCTTCTGAATTTTAATTATGATTTTGTCGAAACTAATAAAGATTTTGCTTTAGTGAATGGTATAACAATTACAAAATATAGTAAATATTTTGCTAGTCACGTTTGAACCAGATGTTAACTATTTTGTATCTGTAACAATTGGAGGGAGTAAGCTCCAGTCAATTTTAATTTTGAAGGCAAGTCGTCGTTTATACAAAATGGCGTATTTTGCGTTTTTCTGCGCAGGTTAAGGTTAACGACAAAGTTGACTGGTGCAACCCACTCTTATTTCTTTATAATCTTACTAGCTTTTGCCCACAACTTTGTATGTGAGTAAAAATTCGTTTCCCGTGGGAATTTCAGGAAATCCCTTCTTAGTGCCCCTACACTGTCCTAGGAACCTACACACCCAATTTCAGATTTCTACGCCCAGTAGTTTCGGCTGTGCGTTGTCTGTCAGTCAGTCACTCAGTAACGCAAAAGTTTTATATATACATATTTGGATTACCAATCAGTTTATTCAACTATGGGAAGAGGGCGCCACTGAACTCGAGTTCAAGTCTTAATGTCGGCTATACACTATTAACAAATAGTTTTTGCTGATATTTTTGTTGCGGTAAATAAAAGCTCTCAAATAAGCTTCGCAATGTTAAATTCATTCGATATTCAGGCGACAGCCGACATAAAGGTCACTTATGCCGCACCGCTCACACTCGGCAAAATAACGTTCATTGAAAAGTGAGCTTTAGCGCGTCCTCTGTAGACATATTTTACATTGACAACTTGAGAGTTGTAAACGATTTGACTTCGAGCATTCCGCTTATGTTGCCAATCTAAAAGTACACCTACAGTCGATGTTTTAAAGCTCACATTTTAATAAATATAATTTAAGGTTGGAATTCTCCAAGCACTGTCAATGTAAAGATTAATTTGATTAAAAAAAAAAGTATATTTTATACATTTTTTTTTTTCTAAATTAGTGATAGTATGTCTAGCACATTTCATACTGCGTCCATGATTGTGCCAAGTTTCCGTTTTTTGTAGCCGCAGATTGATAAATATACATTATTTAGACGGAGAACACATCATAAAGAATATAGTCTTGTCAAATTATTATGTTTTGTTGTATTAAATAATATATTGAATCAAAAAACCGCTTCTTTTGTTTGGGATAGAAAAGGTTACTCAGAGTAAAGTTTATTTGATTGAGTTTATTTTGTCAAATTTGGTAATAGTTGTTACCTGCAAAGATAAATCTACTACCACTTCACTAACAGCGTCTACTAGATGAGATCAGCAGACCAAGCAGTCATCCTTGTTAAAGCTATTGCAACCGTATTTTCTACGAATGTAATCTGATTACAAAAAAAAAACGCAAATAAAAAATAACCTTAAATTACTAAAATAAGGTTCATTTTCGAGTGATAGTGAATTGGGAAAATAATTGAATGCCAAATACCAGATGTCCCGCTCTGATTGGTTCTTCTACTAATAGAGAGTGAGGGAAGTGGTCAGTCCAGTAATCCGTTAAGTTATATGTGGTGGTCCAAATCAAAAGGGACCTTATGGCGGCTGGCACTTAGGTCTTTATTGCCGTTGTTCGAATACAAAACAACGGCAATAATGGTGTAAGTGCCGGGCGCCATAAGGTCCCTTTTGATTTGGACGGCCACATATAACGTTCTTCTTCGTAAGCAAATATGGATGCTATTACGGTGACAAGAATTATTTCAAGATGAGGGCGCCACTGGAGTTAGTCTCATTAGGCTAAAGATAAAGAAAATTATAGACAAGCAGTTATTGTGGCCTAATGATATAGATTATTGTAAGCCTACATGGCAAATTTTTAAACCCGGCACACCATTTGAGACAAAATGTATTAGCTCTCTGTCCCGTTTTTCTTATCCGCTAAATGACGTTTATTGAAAAGTGAGCTTTAAAACGTCAACTGTAGATATACTTTACGTTGACAACAAATTGGTGGACTGTTGGTGTCAGCCCAATGTAAAATATGTCTACAAAGGACGCTTTAAGTCCCATTTTTCAATGAACGTCATCATGTCGGGTGGGATCGGTGCGGTGGAAGTTTTCTATATAGAGTTTTTAAATATATTTCGCAAAATGTGCACTTCGCAGAATGTGTAATAACGCGTTTCTCTTTATTGTATGCGCCAAATGGAAGGCATAACAATGTCTATAATTTTCTATGTCTACACATAAGCTCCTAACAGGCAAAGTCATGACATGTCAGACACAGGAAGACGTCTGTTGGACATAAGTCTTTCTCATAGACTTACAGTATGCGCAATAACTGTTTGATATATATTATTGAACTAAATATGTATTTATTACTTTCAATATACAGTTAAAATTTGTTTGTTATTCGATGCATATTTTATCCTGTATTTTATTCCGGGGTAGACATAACCTCCACAACGTGTTAGCCCATAAGGTACAGTCAACAATACAATAAGTGCTGGCGCGATTGAATTCCCCCGCTAGAGGCACTGGTGTCGACAAAGGTCCATTTGAATATTTGAAAGTACGCATTGAGCGCGGGCTTTTTTAAAATTCAGTCAGTTTTAGTAAATGGACCTAACTCGACCAGTGGCGCCAACTAGTGAGCGAAACCTGTAGTCTCCATTAGGTATCCACGCCAGATAATTTCTCCTTTTTTTATATGATGCCTGAGGCCTATTCTTATTGTTGACTGTCACAAAGCGTTTCTGAAAAGGGATTATAAATTTCCAAGAGAGTCCTTGGTTCATTCCCTTGATAGACTTTACGTCGTTAGAATACGGAAGGGAAGCATTGATTGTTTTGACTGTGTATTTACTATTTAGTCTGTAGTACGTTTTTTTTTTTTCATTCATTATAAGACTTTTTGTATTGGGTACGCGATGCATGAATGAGTTTTGATTCTGTGATACTCTCTTAGTTTGTAATAATATCAGTGTGTTTGACGCGAAATGTGCACTTCGCAGAATGCGTACTTCTCAAAACTTTAACTGATATCAGAATTTTGTCAATAATTTCTTTAATTTTTCAGAACTGCGTAACAGTGTCGGACGAAAATATCAGGACGTCAAATCGGAGCCAATAATAAGCTTCGATGTCGGTTCACATACATTTTCCGCAGTGCTCATTTTGTGAAATTCACGTTTCGCGTCAGATCCCTTTTTTCAGTAAAGTTCTCCCTAGAATTACACGAAAACACCAACTAGCCATATGTTGCTTGGTATTTATATGTAGCATTTTACGTATGACAGACGTACGGTGCTTCCACATGTGTGTGTCTGTAATAGTGCCTGACGTTTTACGCCGAACAGTTTTACTAATAGGTTATTGGGTTATGAACCAAGACAAATAAAACTAAAAGACAACGAGCTGGCGTAACCAAACGAGAGAAAAGATTTCCCAACTTCCTGTCTCTCTCACACAGCGGCAAGATAGTCGCTGATTGGTCACATGATGAGGGACATAAGATGTAAGGGCTCTGTCCCGTTTCTTCTCGTATATTTCTAATATCTGTCCCGTTTCTTCTCTTATATTTCTAATATCAGTCCCGTTTCTTCTCTTATATTTCTAATATCTGTCCCGTTTCATCACGTATATTTCTAATATCTGTCCCGTTTCTCTCGTATATTTCTAATATCTGTCCCGTTTCATCACGTATATTTCTAATATCTGTCCTGTTTCTTCTCGTATATTTCTAATACCTGTCCCGTTTCTTCTCGTATATTTCTAATATCTGTCCCGTTTCTTCTCTTATATTTCTAATATCTGTCCCGTTTCTTCTCTTATATTTCTAATATCTGTCCCGTTTCTTCTCTTATATTTCTAATATCTGTCCCGTTATTTCTCGTATATTTCTAATATCTGTCCCGTTTCTTATCTCGTATATTTCAGTATAGGTATTGCTAATACGCGTTTCTTTTGGTTGAGCAAAATCAAGTAACAATCTTTGTCTACAGTTGGCACTCTTGTGGCATAATAAGTACACATGTAATACCTACTACCGACAAATGGAGATGCAGTTTTAACGAGGTAAATGCAAATATGCAAATGTTGGAATATCCTTAATATTTTACTTACGAGTACACACATGTGGGCGTAGCTTAATTGAGGAGCATTGATTGGTTTATAGCTCAAAATAACATAAAATAAATGAACTGTGTAATATGAATCGTGAATGGACACACGGGGCATAGAATACTTGTGTTACAACCTCGCTTGTTTCTAGTTTCATTTTCAGCCGTGACGCCTCGAAGCCTGAGAAAAAATAAACCTTTTGAAAACACAGCTGTTAATATTGATGTGGAAAATTTGTCCTAATTGTCGACAACAATATTCAAAAGACAAAGGTAAATTTTAATTCCTTGGTCGCTCAATAGTCACAATCGAAGAATACTCAGAGATACTATTAAAAAGAAGCAATACTAGAATGTATATCGATAGTAAGCGCCTTGACAGTCGCTATGCTGTCGACCGTCCTATCGATATCCCAACTGTATTTCGAAGTCAATAATCGATTGTGGAATTATCGATATATGGCATGACTAATCGCGTATTCCCTCCGTCTCAATCACTCACCTTATGTGCGCAAGAAATTGGCTTTTCGTCCATCTCTCGCGTTACACTTTGTAACTGTAATATACGGACGCGGCGCTTTTACTGTGCGTGTCTCTATTCACGATTCCTCATTGCACTGACGTACATTTTATAGATACCGCAAATTTTATATTACAGATAATTAATGTATGGGCTGCTAAGTTGATCGATGCAAATCACTTTTTTTATTTTAAAAAACAGCCATACATAAGGAAATATTAATTACAATTTACAGAACAATATAAGAGTTATTTTTTTAATGTGCTGAGTATTACTTTTAATGTGCCGTGTTCATTTGTGTTTAGCATAATTAATGCACTTATATTGTTGGTTTTACATGTCACACGTTTTTATAACTAAATTAAAAAAAAAACATGTTTCTAACAAAATATTTTTTTTTGTGATGAAATCGGTTTTTATCGGTCTCGATAGCTACTGAGCTATCGGAGCAGTGCTCTTTTTAACCCAGTGGTTAAGATGAGCACTGCCGTATAGGCAGAGGGTGCTGGTTCGAATCCCGGTCGGTTCCAGATTTTTTCTTCTCATTCGATTTTAAATAATAATGGTCTAACGTCTACATGCTGTATGTAACCTGTCTTGTAGAACAAGAGGAAACAATGTACGAATTTGCGGTATCTAGTTTTATGTGGGTCCGTGTCACTTTTTATAATTTCGAGTTTTCGACAGTTAATAAAATTTCAGTCATTTGATAAACCGATTTCGGTTAAAATTGTATTGTCTCGTTCTCTTGGTATATACTGAAAAGAGCGATAAAGATAAAACTTATTGACTGAAATACTTGTATTTTTTATAAGTAAAGCCGAACTTCCACCGAGAACTGAAGAGACTTAGTTTAGCTTAGCTCACTGAACCAAAGATGGCTGTCTTATGCTGCGAAAGAAGTCCCGCGTCAATATGTGGAACTATCAACAATATATCTGCCACGTTGTTGTTGTTAGCAAGTGTAAGCAGGGATTTTCCGTGACGCAGTTTAAGACGGCGTTCCCGGCTCACTAGCGCGATCATCATCAATTTCTTTTAATCTATAGCGAAAACTAAAAAGAAACCACAGGAGATTATGCTACTCTCGATAATTTCGGTTCACTATTATACAAAATATAGTCATATTTTACAATTATTTTTTCGAATTGTTTTTCCGTTTTGGTTTGCCAAAAAACTATAATTCCTTCAAATAAAACATAGTGTAGCATAATTTGGAGTAGGTACCACATTTCGTATACAATACACAATTCATATATAATATGACGGTGGCGCTAGTGTGCTTCTTGGTCCGGACACATATACATATTTAATAGGCTCAACAAACAGTAGCTAGTTCACGTGGCAAGGGCTTTATCCGGTAAAACTCGAAAGTATAAGATAGCCTTGTATTTATACTGATAAATAGTTTGTATACTAATACTATATGAGAATATAATTTTATTTATATACTGGTAATCATAAGTGTGCCGCAAGGGAAGGATTTGTTGTAAAATAAAACTTATCTTGTTATAGAAGTTGGTGTTTTTATTTCATTATAGTAGATTTACATGTATTCCCGCGGGAACAGATCGTTTCTTCGGGTTGAAGGGTTGCTTTAAGTGGCTACGTACATACTCGCACACTCGTGTCACACACAATATTTTTGTCAAATTATTAGCCGAAAACTAAAAAAATATCTTAGAAAGTTATGATACACTAAATTATGCTAAACATTTTATTAGAAAGTCCTATAGTATTCCATTATACAATGTTTCACACAATATACTACACGGATTTTGGTGGCCACAGTTTTCGATTTAGTATTAAACTGTTGACTATATTGTGTACGGGAAAATTATAATAAATACTTTCTAAAAAATATATTTTTTGTGTAGCTTAATTTGTTAAGATTATTTTTAAGTTTTCGCCAATAAATAAAAGACTGATAAAAATGTGATAGCATCGCTAGTGTGCGGACAGGTAGGGCATTAAACTTATTAAAATATGTTTTGTCTCGTTCTTTCAAAGTCAATTGTTGGGAAGAGAA
Source organism: Plodia interpunctella (assembly GCF_027563975.2). NCBI lineage: Eukaryota > Metazoa > Arthropoda > Insecta > Lepidoptera > Pyralidae > Plodia > Plodia interpunctella. The sequence goes on from NC_071301.1 coordinate 898,223, forward strand.
TGTTCGATCGCTATCTGACTTTCTCTTTTCAATATTTGACTGAACGAACACTAATAACCTTATTGGTGGAATTGAGATTTTGACAGGTAGACCATAGCGACAGGGTCTAGCTTGTCACCTATAGATTCCAATTGATAGTCCTTGTCCTTGATTTATATGTAATAACGTGAGCAGCAGCTAGTATATTCTATGTATAGTAAATATATGTTTTTTTCTTCTTTGGCAACGCACCGATGTTGGGTGGCCGGTGTCCACGGGCTGCGGTGTTTGCTTACCATCAGGCAACCCGCATGCTCGTTTGCCCACCAAACTATTTTTATAAAGTTGGTCATTACTGTCATTAATTTCTAATAACTTTTTATTACTATACTTTATAAAATATAACTTGATCATAATGACAGATGTCAAATAGTATGAAAATAATACATCTGTCTCTATCGCTCTCATTTGGAATGTATCGGTTCATCCTGCTGTCATATGATTAGACTAGAGATGTTATATTCAGGATGGAATTAGTAGCTACTCCGACGAAGTACTTACTAATCCATGGTTATCTATACTATTATTATAAAGAGGTAAGCGTTTGAGGCGGGTAATCTCCAAAACTACCGAACCGATATCAAAAATTCTTTCAGCATTATAAAGGTACATAATTCAAGATCACTATAGGTTAAATTTTATCTCAAAATTCCTACGGGAGCGAAGCCCCGGGCAACATCTAGTATTCTATAAAGTGTAAATGACAGCTGTCAACAACTTTTTATAACTATCATTTATAAATTTAAGTTCAGTAATCAATAAAATTTTCTTCAGGATACTTTCACGTAGAACCTCGCAACTAAGAAAGGGAACTCTGCCCCCGTTGGCGACTGATCACAGCCAACGGTGGTGGAGTTACCAAGCCCAGTTACGACTGGAGAAGTTGCTTCTTCATTTATGTTCCTCATTTTCTCCAAGATATTCTTGCCCTCTTGTCTGCAGAATTCGTCGAATGTAGTATGGACTCCTTGGGTCTAGCTCTTGGTTATAATGCTAGTGGAAAAATCCTCTTGTCCGTAGAAGATCTCCCTCATTCGAATCCTGCGCAGGGTAAGTGTTTTCTGGGTTTATTTGGCCATGTCCTTATTAAGTTTGGCTCCCTGGAATTGAGATAAGAACTCATTTAAAATATGTTTTTATTGAAAAGCATTTCAGTAGATTTTATAAAATTCTAGGTTTGGTCGTTAGTTCGGTAACGTTTATCCCATTGTCATGTATAGTCCTGTACGTTACATAAGATAAAATAATTACAATAGAATGCGTGAAAGGTATCTATCTATTATATTTAAAACTTGATGTTATTAGAATTCGAAGTAAGTATAAAATGACCATTGTGTTTGTGTCTGTCTTTATATATTGCAAAAATTCAATTATTTGAACAATAATTCTGCAAAGCAAACTATTTGAAATTTTCAGACTTTTCAATATATTTCTATGGGTGAGTGCACCGTCAAAGTTGACGCCCCTGTTGTTTAGGCAAAATGGCGTACTTTGCGTATTTCTGCGCACGTTGAAGTTAACGTCCAAGCTGACGGTGCAACCCACTCCTAGTCAACGGTAGATCCGTTTATGTATTTAAAAAAATATATGTCTACAACTTTTTATAATTTTATTGCGGACTAGCTCTTGCTCACGGCTTCGCCCGCGTTTGTTTCGCGCGTCCTCTCATAATTTATTTACTGTCAATATATCGGGTTTTAAGCAACATATCGCGACGAAACCTATACCAGATTTTAAGTTAGACCATGCGCTTTACAATAGTAAACCGCATCAAATTCCGTTTTTGCGTGGTACAACAAACAAACATACAGACAGAAATAATTTTAAAAAAATTTGGCTTCTATTAGTCCTATAAAGCCCCCTATAATTATTTTTCTTTAATATATTCCATGTATGTTTTAAATAAAATTGTAACTTCGATGTGGTTCTAGAGTTGTAATTGAATCCACAGGTTCCTCCCATCCACCCCACATGACATGACCCATATTTAGATATACTTCAAATATTAAATATTGTCCCAAAAATTCTAAATCATGTAACTAAATTGATTTGTAAATTTTGGGAAAGATTGGATAGCACCTATCATTATCACTTCTGAAAAATGTTATATCTGCGTATCAACTAACAAAATTCTCCTTGGATATCGCTATCATCCTCGCGTGTTCCAGTTTAATTCTCGGACGTGACGACCCAAAGCCGTGCGCGTAAAAAATAAACCTTTAAATTTTGAAGACTGCTGTGATTTTACGACTTTTAGGCAGGCGGCCTTGCCTGACGTCAACCCTCTTTTAGTATGCTATTGTTGTCCATTAGCTGTCAAGGTTTTTTTGATACTCATATCCACGGGATGACATGGAGTGTTCCTAATTAAGGGTGGGTAACACACATCGCAGCCGCAAAATACTCCCTAGCTTTTTAACGGGAGTAAGATGACATGCCATGTCATGGCGAATCTTCATGAGCAAAAGTCAACCAAAGGAAGATACACGTTTATTCCTTAAGGTGCCAATAAGTGTTCACTTTGTCCTATCAGTACATATATATAGGTGGCGGAAACCACTTACCTACAGGGCCGTATGCTTAGCTGTCGGCAGTTCGATAAAAAAAATATTGTCTTTGTTAAAACCACACCGAAACAACGAAAAATATTTTTTAAAATATTAATCAACACTTATTTTATCAAAACTGTAAAACAAAAAATTACACTGCATTATAATTCCAATAAGAAATTATAAAATTTGAACACTTTAATTCCATTTCGAAAACTATAAAAATTCCTGTATGAGTTTACGTATACTCCGACCCACCCCTAGTCGCCAACTGTGGTACGCCTGAGCATTTCAAATAGGAAAAAAAGAAAAAAGCTGCGCCTGAGACGTCCGCCATCTTGGATCCTTTGATATTCAATTAATAACCCCTATGCGCTTACTGTTAAGGTGTAAATTTCAATAGTAAGTTCAATCTTTGTGCTGGGCTGGCAGTTCAAGTTCACTTCGCTCAATTAAAGTAGGTACAGAAGTAGCACTGCTAAAATGCAACGTGCATTGATAGCCAACGATTTAATTAAGTATTTCATAAACCACACAAACGCAACGCTTTTGCTAAAAAAATATGGGTGTAGGTAACAAGCCGTGTGGCTTTTTAATATAGTATAGTATACTTTGACACTACTTACACAAAATTAAACAACGTTTTTCTAATGTTTCGAATGTTGGAGAAATTAACGTGTAGGCCACATCGCATGAGTGTCGTAATTTCAAAGCATTGCTTTGCCAAAATACTCAAGAACTACTCGGCGTTTGAGAACAACTACGTTTCGACGTCGTTCACAAGTGACGCAGTCAATGTTTGTGTGCTATTCTGCATAATTTGTATTTTGTATTTTTGCTAATTCAAGGCAAAGGCGCCTCTTCAATTAGGGGAGTGCTTTGTGCTTATTGAAAACGGTTTATTGATGTGAATGTAGGGCAAGTCGGATGAGAGTGTCAGTCTAATTGGACGGGCCTGATGGAATAACGCGTGTTGCTGAGGATCCATTGATAAACTGGTGATAAAGCCATATTTCATTTACAGCAATGTACCTATTATTCTTACATTTTATAAAAAGAAGTAGATACCCCGTCTTGTCTGTCTGTACGCGATAAACTCAAAAACTACTGGTCGGCGCTAGTTTTTGATAAATGTTTAAAATCTCCCATCCATTTTAGTTTTTCAATCCCTTATCTCTAATACACGGATAAAATTGCAGTCAGATTTCTAAATTTAAATTTTATTTAGGTTTATATAACATATCAATTGTTTATAACTAAACTTAAACTACTTAAAGAATATAAATTATAGAACAAATAAACTAACCTAAAATTTAAAACAATACTTAATGGTAAAAAACATTGATTATTAGCAGGATATGTAATTACTTGGTAGCTGACTTTTTATAATCGATATGTTCATTAACCCTATTGCTACCTTCTCAAGGTTGCGCTAAACCACAAGTTTTGCGAAAGGGTAGCTCTAATAGGGGTGGTGAGTCCCTCCCACCGAGTAACCACATCCTAATTCAAAGGATATTGGTATCCATTCCAAGAAAAGTGTTGTGACAATTCACTTTTTTTTACGCGAAAACCAAAAATGCAGTGTAGTTTTCAGGGTTTTATGTATAATGATGAAACTCATCATTCTGCCATTCTACACACATTAAAAACTTAAATCAGCGTATAATTAACACCCAAACCTAAAGTTCCTTTTTTACACTTTAATGTACGGATTACAGAGCCCTAAAACCACCACAAACCCAAAAGCAGTCACATTAGAATAAAATTAAAATTACAAAAGTAATTTTTGAAATATCATCCACCAACATAACTGGTTTCTGTTAAGTTTCTACGATGCGTTGTCAACTTATTGTACAGACTACAAAATCATTGCAACGATTTTGAACTCAACGACGTTTGAAATAAAGTTTAAATCGTCCCAGTAATTATGCGCCCACGCATCTTATGCTGTCCTATGGGAACAAAATACTGTCTAACTAGCATTTGATATCGCTGTAGCTATTTCGTCTCGCTGTGATTTTAATTCGTAAAATAAGAAGTCATATAATATTTTGCACATTTAAGCTCTTTTAAAATATGTACCTTACCTACACAAGCTAATAAAATAGGTACCTACTTACTTGTTATTTTTAGGGTTCAGTTTTTGTCTTGTGATATAGATAAATAATGTACTATTTAAAGGAAGAAGGAAATAGTAAAGTTTTAACTTGGCTATTTCATTAGTTTTGACTATAAACTATAAATAAAATTAAGTATCTACTTTTCTAAATCTAAATGTCAATAAAATATTATATATAGTTTTCTTCTAGCCACAATTTACTAAACGAGAACAGTGGCCTTTAAAATTCGTGCAATAAATTGAGAGTACGTTGTAAAATTATCAATGATACTTTCAAAGAAAATCCTTTATAATAGTGTAGCATTTTATGAAGGAAAACATCTTAAAGAAACCTGCATTAGGTTGATTATAAACTTCTGTGTGAAATGGAGAAGGCAATGGCAAACCACTTTAATAGTGCCAAGAAAGTCGGTATGTGTGTTTCATTCCACGTAATTACCACGAAGCCACCAAGAAGTGTAGAATTATTTTTACATATTACTTTTTTAGATTTCGTTAACAAATGAAAGATTGATATACTTGAGTGAAATTGTGGCGGTAAGTGTGCAGATTTGTCCCCACTTACTAGTCAGATCTGAAGACAGTGAATCAAAATATAATATTTATCATAACCACTATATATTGTTGAAATTAAATATTATTTTCTAGGAATAAGGAATAGTTGTATCACGTGTGGACGTTATTATTTCATATAACAATCATTTACAGACAATGGGGCCACGGGTTTAAACAATAACTTGGAAGTCAAGCTAAACGGATATTCATGATTATATCATAAAACAAGTATTTTCAACACTTTACTTCTATGAATGTGTGTTACCTAACCTAAAGTATGTCTGATCTGATTATAAACATTTTTGATATTTAACTCTCCTTCTGGGTTGTGACGCCACAAAGCTTGGTCTTAAAAATAAACCTTTTGAATATTCGGCTGAGTTTTTTTTATGACCGGCTGCTTGCCTGGTGTCAACTCTGTGGGAATGTTGCCTATCAGCTTCTTATCCCTTAACCGCCTCGTACGAAAACATTGGGAAGAATAGTGGTTCTATTCTTGGTCAAGAAACACACTTTGTCTTTCCTGCAATCTTATTAATCTTATTATCGAAATCTATGAAGTTATTTTGTGAAAACGAATATGGAATATTCTTGGTCTTCGTTCAGAAAAGAATACCTACAGTACCTAAATCCATAAATCCTAACCTAAAAAGTTCAAACAACAAACGTAAATTTGATGCGATTAAAGATTTTGATAGATTTTTATAATTTCGACGACATCCGGACCCCGAGTACAGAGTAAAAGGAAGGTTTACAGATCTCGTGTTGGTATAATACCCCTCCAAAAAGTAAGAGATAAAGTTTATCAAATATAAACCGTGATAATATGCCATTGACCCGATAAGACGCAAACAGGGATGAGACAAGTCTGATATCCGTGGCGTAAAGGCTCAATTTTAAAAATACGGTGTTAAGAATTTGTAATATTTTAATGCCACGGTAGAAAATAGGAATTTGTAAATGTATATGGCAACACCAGTGAATTTTCTTTTTTTTTATCCCTAGCATTAATGATTTATATATACAAACAAAATATAAGGGGTTAATTTCCATTAAATTATAATTAATTATAAAAACTGTCAACGATATATAATTAACTAAAATTATAAACACTTTATTTGTAATTTTTATTTTGGCTTTTTAGTTTTATCTTCGCCATTTATTGTATTTTGGTGAAGAAAATACTTATAACAAATATGTCGACAGTTCGATTATCTTGATTCGAGACTCGAGACGATAACCTATATTAAAAAACAAAAGTAGAAAAAATCATTAATAAGTATGTAACATATAACATACTCAAAAAGAAGACAATTTAATGCTAAGTTACTTAATACACAGGGTGAATACAAAAACATTTACTTCTTTTTTGTGGCGTCGTGTAAAAGTTTTCAGTCAAGCGTAGTGTTACTAAACTATATATCTATTTTGAGAGGTTGCGTTGTGGCAGGTCGCGCGCCGGATGTTCAAACTTTAAGCTCGACAGTTGAGCTTTTGTGACGTAGATTAGATAGTGTCCTCCGAAAAATGCCTAGCGTATATATTTTGGTATAAAGTTTTTTTTTTTCGCCAGTGTACCCATAACAGCGAAGACAATTTTTTGCAAAAAATTTACAGTAATGTTTATACTTATTTAATTGTTATAAAACAAAATCCTCTGCGGCGCCTGTGTGTTTGCAATAAACTCAAAAACTACTGCACGGATGCATTTGAATTTTCATGCGGTTTTCACCAATAGCGTGGTTGCCGAGGAAGGTTTAGGTGTATATTTTATTGGTTAATAAAATAGTCTTAATTCATACAAAACATCGCCTCAATCCAATATTAATCCGTCAAAATATACGAAGATTAAAATCATTAACTAACACAATATAGATATTGTATGTATACAACGCGAAATCTACTACTTATTGTTACACAATTTTCTACACGGGTAGAATATAACCTGGAATAACACATAGGGTATTTTTTATCCCGAAATTCCCACGGGAGCGAAGCCCCGCGGCGCAGCTAGTTTAATAATATAGCTTAGTTTAATTTATCCCCAAAGTTATTAACTTTTACAGCCCAATTGTAAATGATAGTTAAATTGATTAGTTTTATTGACCCATTACTATACAGCTGTATATTTCCTTCAAGCATGTCCAATCGGGCGACTAGGTGGATTATTTAATGTTGCCACATTCTTTATAGTCGAGGGAAGAAAGTTACAACTTTGACTCGTGTCTAAGACTTGCATGTCAATCAAGAGAAAAGGGTTATAAAGTAATGATTCCTCCCATAGTCAATGAGCTAGCAACCTGCCCTGTCACTCACCATCACCATACAAACGTGGACTTCGCGTTTCAAAAATCTTGGCGCGGGATAAATACGTAAAATATTATATTAAATAAATATATTAGGACAAATCACACAGATTGAGTCACTATTTAATCTCATTTCCACAAATAATCCCACCATACAAACGTGGACTTCGAGTTTCGAAAATCTTGGCGCGGGATAAATACGTAAAATATTATATTAAATAAATGTATTAGGACAAATCACACAGATTGAGTCACTATTTAATCTCATTTCCACAAATAATCCCACCATACAAACGTGGACTTCGAGTTTCGAAAATCTTGGCGCGGGATAAATACGTAAAATATTAGATATTAGGACAAATCACACAGATTGAGCTAGCCCCAAAGTAAGTTTGAGACTTGTGTTATGGGATACTAACTCAACGATACTATATTTTATAACAAATACATATATAGATAAACATCCAAGACCCGGGCCAATCAGAAAAAGACCCGACCAGGGTCGAACCCCGGACCTCTAGGTTCAGTAGCAAGAACCTTACCACTGCGCCATCGAGGTCGTCAATTGAGGATTGGTACCTATACAACCTCGTGCGACAAGAGTAAGATTAGAACCTTTCGATTCACAAGCGTGGCGTCTTAACCACTAGACCAACAGCTCTGACGAGACCGAATTAAAAAAATTACCAGCCCTGATCAAAATATTCGACCTCAATAGAAAGCTGAAGGTCATTTCAGTTCAGTATTACAGGCGTTACGAGGACACGCTACAAAAAGTTCTTGTTCATGACCTTGACTGGAGTCATTGATCGGAACCCTTGCATCCGTCGACTGCAGTCTTGCGTCTCTTTCGCACGCGCAGTTCCGGCTATTCGCGTCTCGCTCGCACGCCCACCACATCGCGATGCAACAGCCAATCAGCGCGCGGCGCGGGCGCAGCGACGCGCATCGTCTGCTTGCATAGCTAGGGGTGTCAGCTTTTTCTAAAGCTCTCACGTAGCTTTTTTACTTGAATTATTTAATTGAACATCGATGCTGAGTAGTGCTAATGACTCTGGTATTTGAAGTATCACTTCTAGTAATTCAACAGAATGTGGATAGGTCTTTGTAGACGAATGAGAAGTGAAGAAATTTTTATTTCCCAAGATGAATTTAGTTCTTAGACAATTCTATATTTTACCTACAATTGCAAGTGCATTTCGAATTCGTATTGTCCGTCCGTTGTCGTCGTAAAATATTTATCACTTTAATTGCGCGATTTATTTTCAAACACATCTGAATTTTCACCCAAAACTTATATGTATCTTCTAATGTTAAACATTGTATGTATATTCTATCATGATAAAAGAAGGAATTAACACTACAATCTACCGAGCTTTTCACACGGTTTTCTCGACATAATTAATGTGATAAATGCAATTTCTGAGAATATTCGTTATTCGTGTAAAAAGTACTTAGTAACGGATTTAAAAGCATGGGAAACTAAAGTAAACCCTGAAACAGGACAGACGTGAATCTAGTTTCAAATATCTGAAACAACTGGATTGATTCCCACACCTTTCTTGATACTTTTGACTATATAGTCGAAGAGACTGTTCCAACTTTGTTGATTGATTTTGAAATGTGGCCATCTGTGACGTAACTCCAACCCTGTGCTGCACATTATTACCCCGGCTCGTGTATAGAATACATAATGATTTATTTTATAAGCCGAGCTGCGCGAGCGCACCATTTCATTACTATTCCCCTCTCGCTCGTACCTTTTGTTTTTCTTCCTCTATTTTTTACTTTTTTAACTCTTTGTATAGACTATTTGCTTTTTGACAAGTGCACAGGAATTCTTTGGAACAAATATTGTACGTGTATGCCTGTTTTTGTCGCCAGTCGCCAGAAAACCCTCGTTGCCTATGATGATTCGATGATACTTTTAAAACACTTGTATGTTCAGACCCCTAAGTCCCTAAGTATCTTTTAATTTTTGAGATCTTTTCAAAGTCAAACATTTATTCAGAAAGTAGACCTTCTCAGGGACTTTTTCACGACAAAATTTAAATTATAGTATATCAGAGCTACAAACTGTTAGCATTACGGGACGGCACACTGTTGAGAATACACATGCCGAAAGAAACTCATTTAGGCAGTGATGGCCCCTATCATTCCATCATAGGGCTTAACATTTTTTTTTTAATTAATTATTTCTGATATTTCAACCCTATGTCTGCTATTTTTTAAATCTTCTCTCTAAATGTTTCTTATGCTTTGTAGATTATTGTAAAAAAAATGATCGCGACGAATTGAGAACTTATTTTTTCTAAGTCGGTTAAAAAGTATGAATTTGTTAATGATTTTTTTTTAAATTAGCAGTAGCACCTTAGCACACGTAACATAAGTTAGTGTTGCATTGAACCAAGTACCTATCATTTAATTTTTTTTTTAAATATTTTTTACACACACAGAACCATTAAATCTTGGACATTCTACAAAAATGGTGAAGTCCCAAATTCTACCCCAGTTCAATTTAATTTTTTTGAATATGAACATTTAAATTCCAGTTTGTGTCAGGACCCCATAGCATCATGTTTGGGGTATCAATTAACAATGACATGTTAAAATATTTGGGTGGGTAGGTATATGGGTAGGTAGGGGCATCTCTGCTCGCTCGTGAGTGAAGTTAATGTTTATATATATATATATATATTTTTAAAGAATATCAAAATACCACATTTTAATATTCTGTAAAATATGGCGTAGTGATCTGCGATTGACTTTGTATTAATTTGGAGCATAAAACCATTCACAACAAAATAACAATCCTACATTCAAACGAATTCCAATAAATTTTATGCAACCACAAAGGTCCTCTTCAGCTTGTGCCATAGTTATATGGCGCTGGTTTTTATGAAGACTGGTCTTCATGGTGCGGCGCGTGGTCCCGCCCTAGAATAGGACCACTACACATCCTCCCGTGTATGTACGCGGCGACGAGGGACACAAAGCCTTCGCAAATGATAGGCAACAATTTCATTCTCAAGGAGGGTTAACTTAAGGCAGGCGGCCGGTTGTAAAATCATAGCCATAGTTTAAATTTTAAGGTTTATTTTTACGCTGACCCTGGGCTTCGCGGCGTCATAACCCCGATTGCAACTGGGAACACGTGAAGATCAGTGGCCTTCATGCAGACATGATGGTCTGCGAATGATGGTTATGAAGGGCACTAATAAAAAAATCCAGAATTCTAATCAGAAAAGTGACAGAACTGTGAAAGATCCTGCCTTCTATTATTTCAAATCGAGTCCCACGATTTCTTGACTCTGTCGAGCCTGTAAGGGATAAAGACGTGGCACTGTCTACTGTATCTGTTTATGTAATAAAATCCATTTAAAATCACAAGCAGCTTACAGAAATTCTTAACAGTTTTACATACTTTCTTCCCCCCAGAGATTGGCTGATCTCGCATCATTGTCCGAGAGGCAACGACTGGAACACTCGTTCTCACTCATCACTCGACCTGAGGTGTGCCAGGGAACCGGAGTGGCAATTTTTGATAGCTTATCACGGATAAAAACTCAAGTGAAATATAAAATGTTTGGTTTTGCATTCTCAAAAATATTTTAGTTTTGTATTATGTAATTAAAATACCTAATTGGGATTCATTACTATTTTTTTACATTTAGATTTGATAATAAATACTACAATAACCAGAGTACTTGAGGACTTCCAGTATATTTATTTATTTATGAAACTTTATTGCTCTAACTTTACTGTTGTAAATATATACTTAGATATAAACAACCAGCTTATAGCAAATAGAAAGATTAAGATTTTGAAGATTTGGCTATACTTGTACATCTGCCTGCCGGATGTTAACCCTCTTTGGGGATGCTATTGTTGCCATCAGCTGTTAAGGCATATGTCCCTTAGTCACCTAATACGACATCGAGTGGCGAATTTGAAGTGGACTATTCCTAGGGTGGGGGGCAACACGCCAAGCGGCGCAAAAAGTAACAATGTCATTACATTTGATTAAGTTAATTAACTTATATTATTACATTTTATGATGAAGTTAATTAACTTATATTATTACAATATTATTACATTTGATTAAGTTAATTAACTTAATCAAATGTAATAATATTGAATGAGCTTTAAACAAAATACAATACAAAATAATTGTGTTATCTGTTTTATATGTTCCTGTAAAAAGCAGCTGATCGTAATTGTAACTGTTGCTAAGATTTTTTTATGCACAAACTTTTTTATATTTCCATGTCAAAAACTTGTAAGCATTTACATAATGTGAGATAAGATTATTAAATCCGTAATTATGACAACTCGTAAAATAATTATATCATAGCCCTACTAGCAGTTTTTTCAATCCAGTTTTGATATATCAGACTCCCCGACTAACTGTCTGTATCGGTGAGATATTTTTAAAATGAACAATCCATATTTAGCCGTAATGCAGGTTACCGGTATTATTGCCATTTGTTTTGGTCTCAATATATCGACTACAATTATTTTTTTTATTTGGAAAAATGCTGGTTTTCTTGGAATACTAATTTACAGGGTATAAACTTGATTAATGGCTTTCGATTTGAATTAAACGTTATATTTTTTGGAGGCATTATGAAACATTTCTCCGAAGTTCCAAATGGAACGAGGAAAATATAAATTCTCTTCATTGCCACTCAATGCCTTCAGTTCTGCGATGGTACCGAGCTAATGTGCAGGTTTCCTCACGAAGTTTACCATGTAACAGAGCTGCCTGTTCAATGAAAATAATTGGACTCTACTCAGATTTCTGTACATGCGACCGCGCAAGGCGGCTCGCCTCTCGTCTTGGATACACCACCGCTTTAATAAAATTAAATAAAAACCAGTAATGAAAAAGTAAGCATTGTGCCCATTATCACATCTCGAAATAACCGTCGAAACAGGGCGATGTTTTTCAATAAGTTTTTGGATTGCCGTTTCATCACCATTATTATACAAGTGCGTGAATACTCTTCTCGATATATTTAGCAGGAAATTCTATATTTAGTTTCAGAATTATTTCTTGTAGCTCAGTTTGTACATGGTAATTTTGTTTCTCTTATTGGAATTATTGTTTATTGTCAGCGGTACACAAGACGATTCATATTTGTGTGCATAATACTGCATAGTAGGTATTCTTAACTGATGTTAATAAACTTAGTGATAAATAAGAAAATTTAGAGTGACATTTTAATACAACTATCGTGCTCTTGGCTTATATAAATAAAAATAAAAAATAAAATATTCAGGCAGGCTTTACTTTGTAATCACTGAATGCGTGTAGTCTTTATTTTAACTATTTCGTTAATATTCACTGTTATATAGTAAATTTACTCTATTTGGATATCTATGACGCGGTAATAGCGACGAATTTGCGATGTCGATGCCTCGGTTGCAACGTTGTCGGCTGTACCTGATTATATTGTTGTTTATTGCTCAAATTATTGCAAGTTCTCTTATTAGTTTTAACAAGCAATTTTCTACAGTTACTTGTAAATTGTTTGCGTTATATTAATTTAGTGGGCGAATGAAATTGTGAACAAATTTGAAGATAATGGCACTTAATGGCATAATTTACTAATTATTCAACTATATTATGTCGTTTCTTAGTGAAAATTTAAAAAAATGTCTAATTTATTAACAGATTTTTCCCCCACTACATAAAGAATTTTAGTAGAAATTATTATAGTTTCCTATAATACAATGTGATCACAGTGGACTGAAAGGACTTGTGTGGCCACCGTTTTCTGTGACTACATTACGAAATGGAAAACTATAATACTAAAATTATTTAACTAGTGTGGCATATTCTGTTTAAAAATAATTTTTGCTAAAAAATAAAAGAAATCAATAAGAATGTGAGGCGATGGTATATCGCCTCAATAAGCATTAAGGATAGAGATAACTCCCCGCACAGTAGTGCGGGGAGTTATCGCCTTAATGCCTTAATGCTTATTCGCTTGGCCACTTCATTTTTTTCGACTGTGTACCTAAATTGCTAAACACTGGTTTCAAATTTTATTCAAGTCGGCATCTAACATGAACTGAAGCCTGGCTGGCTACTGAAGGAATACATCTTGAGGAAGTTTACAGTTTTATCATAAGGCAAAAGGCAAAATAAAAACATATATTAGTAAGCAGTGTAGAATATTAGGTGTATAAAATTAGGTACTGTTTTATATTATACAAACAGCTATACGAAATATTCATTAATTCATCTGATTTCATGGAAATAGCTAACACGATGTCTAACACTTGTAACACACAGCAGACAGAAACCGGCTTGGGTCACGCTTGTTATTTATTAGATAAGGTTTTTAAAGCCCTTTAGGACAACGTGAGTAAATATTACAACAGATGAAGACTCGCCTTTTCAAATTCTATCCAGAAACTTTTAAGAAAGGATAGTAGTATTTTAGGCTTTAAAATATACTTTAATTTTTTTTTTATGTATATTATAGGTACATGGAGCAAGGATATAAAGTTATAATTTGACATTTATCATAATTAAACTCCGAATTGTGTTTGAACATAGAAGAAAAGCACCACTGGAGCACCACCAATGGAGAAGGCAATGTCAAACCACTCCATTAATATTGCCAAGGAAGTCGTTGTGTGTTTTATTCCACGCAATGACCACGACCCTCAGCCATGAGGAATACGAGTAAGAAACACTAGCTAAACCACCGAAGTCACCGTATACGAGCATTCTAAAATTTACAGTTATGTTTACAAGTTAGACAAATTAAAAATCCCCGTCTTTCAATATTCATTACGCTATAACTTTTGAACGGCTAAACCGATTTTGATCAAACATATCTAGGAACCACCGCATAAAAATTAACTATAAAAAAAAACAACTGCATCCAAATCGCTTCACCCGTTGATGAACTACGTTGCCACGTACACAGACAGACAGACACACTTAGCGGACAAACTTATAACAGCTCTCTTTGCGTTGGGTTTAAAAAATAAAATGTGTTTCTCTACATGCCAGTATTTACTCAGGACAGCATTAACCGCCCTGGCTGGTATCTCATCCCTTATTGAAGGCACAGTAAAGCCGATAGCTTGCTCAGTGACCTTTCTGTTTTTTATTCCCTTCGTCTGTGACTGGCTTATCAACAGTTCGTTACGGAAGAGATATCGAGATTATTATTTCTTCTTTTCGATGTTTCATTTGTACGTAATAACTTAAAAACAAGGGCTCAGATTAGCAGATTTTCCGTTGAGAAAAAAGTATTTTAGTCTTTATTTAAAAAAAAGGAAGCAGTATTCGCTCAGTAATTAAGATATTCCGCCTGTGATCGCAAAGTACTTACCAGGTTCGAAACCTGTGCTTCAGTAGTTTTCATAGACCACCACTTGCATCTGTGAAGGAAAACATCGTGAGGAAATCGACCGAACCTTTAGGCGATTTGAATTAAATCTGATACCAGTGTTAGCGATAATATAATAAACTTTTTATATTTAGCCAATCAATTTGCATTACATAACACATTTTGGTTCATTCTTCGAATCGTGCAACAAACGTTTTCTAACTTCTAAATCCATCGACAATGTCTCTAAAACTTGAGGTAAATATATAAATATGTGTCTAAAATCGTTATTGTGATATATTCCTTTAATGTCTTTTTATGAATAAATAAAATATCTGTCTAATTTAAAATCTATACTATAAACAAAAAACTTTAAAATCTATACTATAAAATCTATACTACAAAGAGGAAAGCGTTTGTGAGTTTGTGACTTTGTGAGTTTGTATGTTTAAGGTAATCTCAGAAACTACCGAACCGATTACAAAAATTGTTTCACCATTAGAAAGGTACGTTATCCAAGATTGCTATAGGCTATATTTTATCTCAAAATTCCCACGGGAGCGAAGCCCCGGGCAACATCTAGTAGTCAATAATTCGAATAATCTTATTCGCTAAAATATTGGTTTGAATCGGTTACCATACCAGCGATTTAGCGAGTTTTTATTTATCTTTTTACCTTTGCTTTAACAGTTATATTATAGTTTTAACAGTTGTATTATATTATATTATAGCCATTATTTCTGTAGCTTCGTTGAAAAGCTGCGCAATCAGAAGATTCTATATCTATAACGTTAGCTAAATATTAAAATTAATACAAACGAACCCAGTAGCAATGATAATTTCTTTAATGATCAACGTTAGCGCTAATTTGCCTATTCACTCAACCGTTCGTGACAAATGTCAGACAGACGTATAAAAAACCAAATGTCGGGTTATAGGGCAGAAAGATAGTTTGTCTACGAAGGGCGTCCCTACCTGGTAACTTGAAGTCAGTTGTGACCAACAGACAGGTTTTTTTGTTGTCATAGGGATGGACTCGAACGTCAGCTGTTCGGTTTATTGTATCGATAAAGGTATTTGATGTAAATTTATGTTAACGGCCTTGAGGTTAATACTATCTGTATTTGAATATGTTTGGTATGTATATTTTAATTTATTTATTTCTAGCGGCACGTACCGGCTTCGCTCGGGTAAAACCATAATACATATCTAATAGTGAATACCATACAAAAATACGTCCCATATTTTTTACTTTATCAATATCTATGTGAAATGTGTTATTAATGATAATGTGCTAACACGGGTCTGAAATTGTTGGTTCACTAGCCGCTTGTATCGATAAATGTTTTATCGATATCGATACAAGAGCATCCCTCAGCCGCACGTCGCCGGCAGCCGGTTTGACATTTCACCGCCAAGGCCGGCCCACCCCGTCCCAGTCCGAATTCACTCGTCCTAGTTTTTGTTTACCGAGCTGAAACTGGTCCTTGTCGGTTTCATTCCAACAGACTTTGAGAAAGAGCTAGTTTTTTAGGTAGGTATAATGGTTTTTGAGATACTCTCATTTTCGCACGATACCGATGGATTATGAGCTGTGACGCCGCACGAAGCCCGGTGCCGGACTGCCTGAAGCCATCCCTTCTTTGAAATTCTGTTGTTGTCTGTCAATTGCCGAGGCTTTGTGCCTTTAACCACTTACGTATGATATTTTAAGGCGGTGTTCTACTCTAAAACGTGATATGCACGGCAATAGTACGACATCTAAGGATGTCGAAGACTGTGTATAATGGAGAAAAAAACGTAGACAAGCGGAGCTTGGGTTCCAGCTGAGGATGCAACAGAGAAAACGCTTAGATGAGAATGAGATTTCGGAGTGAAACACGCAGTCACTGACGGGACACAGGAGTGGCAGTAAAACAAATAATGAACAACGCTCAATGGCCCACAACGAATATTTAGCTTTTGCTTAAAACGAAGGGGTCAGTGAAAATGACATAAACGGCACAAATTTGTTTGTGCCCCGAGGCTCTGAATGATAAAGTAGGTAGAATTTCAAAAAACCCTTTCAAGAGGTAGATACTATACTATGTTTCAATAGTTACGTCGATTTACAAAAACATAAAAGTATCACGACGAATTGAGAATCTCCTTGCGTAAATTTTAGTACTAGCTATGTAATTTTTATAAAAATATTGTTAGTTAGACTGAAAGATATTATACCTACAGACCTATATCTATACTATTATTATAAAGAGGTAAGCGTTGGTGAGTTTGTATGTTTGAGGCGGGTAATCTCTAAAACTACTGAACCGATTTCAAAAATTCTTTCACCATTAGAAAGGTACATTATCCAAGATTGCTAAAGGCTACATCTAGTATATAATATATAACTGCCTCGTGTCGTATATGCGCATATACACAGATATTTTGTACCACCCTAAGACCCTAACTATACTTTGTAAAATATATCTTGAGTCCTATGACAGATGTCAAATAGTACGAAAATACATCTGTCTCTGTCTCTTTTCGAATATATCTCGGCTCAAACATATAAACTCACAAACGCTTACTTCTTTATAACAATAGTAATAGAGTTAAGTTAATTAGCCAGACTAAGTGTAAGTAACTTTGGATATTAACTTCCAAACGGTAAAATCAAACAATGTGTAACCGAGTTTCAACGGTATTTGACACACGGACGATATTTCAAACGCACAAAATGAGTCTCGCTCATGACGTGTGCGAATTTTGACCCTTGTGTTGTGTCAAACGTTGACCTCGTTCTGCACCGAAATGTATGAGTCATTTAAGGTGCATTTGACCATATTTTGGGGTCAAATAAACTATACATTTCTCCTAAACTACTGAGCCGTGAGCCGATTGAGTTCTTACTAGCTTTAGCCCGCGGTTTCACCCGCGTTTACATCGCGCTTCCGCTCTTATAACTTATTATTCTAAGTTCTAAGTAACGTATCGCAATGTACCAGATTATCTAGATTAATGTAGATCATCCGCTATACAACTGTGGAGACCGCATTAAATTCCAAACCAGTAGATTTTGCGTGACGCGCGAACAAACATACAGGCAGACAGAAATATAGACAAAAATTCTAAAAATGTTTAGGCTTTTATTAAGTGTTTCGTTTACTTTGCCCTAAACCCATAAAACCCTAAAAACGAATGTACCCAGACTTGGGATCTAGCTAAATCGATTTGTTGCCCCCGTAAGCGCCTACCTATATTTCTAATTTCCAACGAAATTTTCTGAAATGTAAGTACAAATATAGGATTTGGGTGTGACGTAGCGTAGTGCACTCTGCGCGGGCGTCGCTATAACTAACCTAGCCCAACGCGGGGTCATTACTCTCGGTCACGGCCGCGCACTTTCTCGGCACACGGCGCGGCGGCGGCGTCCACCACCTTCTCAAGGGAATTCTGACCGGGAACGGGAAGGAACCAGGAAGGAAAGGTTCACTGGAAGAGTGAAGACTTCTTTGACAAATGTTCGTTATTGCCTAAGTTTTCTCCCGATTATAATTCGTTATTATTATTAAGTTTTCGATTAATAGAAGATCTCTCGCAGGCACGGGCAGACATGTGCCTAAAAATATAAGTCTTCCATTTACAATCCATACTAATAATATATACGAAAGTCTGTCTGTTCCGCCTACACATCTAAACCGCTGGACGGATTTTGATGAAATTTTGTATGGCCACTTTGTTTTTCGAAATTCAACCCCCAAATTACTGTAATGGTGAAGCCGCGGGAAAGAGCTAGTCAAAAATAAATGCATGGAAAAGAGCGGTTGATGCGTTTGAACATGACTGTAATATAGACAGACATACACCGCACGTGACTAACGAGAGGCTTTCAAATTACAGCACCAACACCAATAGAACCATTAAGTATATTTAAAAAAAAATTAATTGAAACGTTTGGAAAAATATTAATTGGTGCTCTAAGTGAACAAGAAAGGTGTTATCATATAGAGGCGATAACTGGTGCTCTGAAAGGAATAAATATATATACTTTACAAAAAGGTGGTGAATATGTCTGTGTGTTCAGAGGAGGAATATGTGGAAAGAATGTATTAATATTATATAATGACTAGATGTTGCCTGAGGCTTCGCTCTCGTGGATATTTCGAGATAAAATATAGCCTATAGCAATCTTGGATAATGTACCTTCCAAATGGTGAAAGAATTTTTGATATCTGTTCGGTAGTTTCGGAGATTACCCGACTCCAAACATACAAACTCACAAACGCTTACCTCTTTATAATAATAGTACATAGATGTAAGTAGGTACCCAAAGTTTTGTATGCAACTGCACTTCCGATTCTCGCAAGAAAGTGACATTTTGCGAGTGAGGAATATGATGATAATTTTAGGTATGTCAGCTCATCGCTTGCCCTTAAGTATATACTTTTAGAATAATGCCGAAAAAGAAACAGTGAACAATAAAAAAAAACTGAATAGAGATTGAAAAATGTTGCACAGAAATAAATTTGCAATAAAAAGCGGAATTTGAAGAAAAAAAATTACATGTTGCCTTCGTGTAATAATTTTGATCCAATGGTCCATCGATGATTGGCTCCCGATGAGAGGGAGTTTTAAACCTTCCAAATCACCAAAAATTTCGTGACGATATAAATGTGTTCTTTTTTTAAAAGGACGTACTTAGGTACAATTGTCATTCTGATGACGACAAAACCTTGTTCTAAAAAGGGTAATTTTTGTTAATACTTTTCCGATTAGATAGGCAACTACTAGCAGAGTGTAATGACCCGAGTGAGTGGCAAGTGCATTGGCCTAGGTTAGTGATGGAAGCGCTAGATGACGCGGTGCGACGTAGCGATGACGTGACGGCGCATGCGCATACGTTACGAGGTTAAAAAATTGCTACCAGCATTTTGCTGGCTGAATATATAAAAAAAGAATCCTACTACAATAGGACATCACATCTATGCTGAAAATTCCAAGAATTATGAGTACTAAAATAATACTTACCTAATTCAAATGTTGAGCGACTTTAGTAAACTTAACTAAACATGGTATCAACTTGAATAAAAAAGATATTAGATTATTTCCTTACTGTACAAGATTCTGATTGGATGAGAATTTCATGGAAACAAAATATAATCTTTTCTATCAATAAAAAAATGTAATAAAATAAAATAAAAAACTTACAGATTCCCTGCGGGTAGGCCATTGACGTCACACGTGCTGCAAGCAATGTCATGAACGCGCGCCCGGTGTTCTTAATTTGTATTTCCCGAAACGATTTCGCGCCATTTGCTACTTCAGTTTCAAATATTCCTTTCTTTTTTTTAAATGTGTGATGCAGTCATTTTCTGTGAGGCGAGGGATGCGGTCGAGACGTGCGAGACGCGCGAGCACCAGCCGACCACTGCGCAGGCGCACCACAAGTTCCCGCCATACAAGTTACGTCACCACTCACCAGCCGCACACCCCTTTCTTTTTTTTCCGTAATTAATTTCTTGTAAGATTTTTGGCGGAGTTTTTTAGCTGTACGGTAATGGGCGGAGGTAAAGACCAAAAATGAACATACCGGTTACTGATTTCGCGATTCGCTTGTGTTTCAAAATGCTTTACGGCCATTTTTAAGACAGGCACTCAGATAAATCATTATTTTTCGAATTACTCCCACAAAATATCACGTTCAGTAGTAAAAGGTGGGATTTTACGAGTACAGTACTAGTAAAGAGGAGGGATTTATTAAACTATTGTCTAAAATTAAATCCTTGAAGATTTCAGTTCTTTTTAACAAAGATTTTGTAATATCAGCTAGCACATATGGTTAATTGTTTACGTCAGTTTTTTTTTTATCAGCTCTGGTATTTTTAAAATTTAAATTAGCGTAGTAAGTATAATATGATGAAATTTATTAAACATCCTATAAGCAACTAATAATATTTTTCACCTTGTAAGAATATTGATTTAAACAATTCATTAACGGTCACGGCGGCATTATGAGCCGAGTGTTCCACTTTTTGTTTTGGCTGTCAGTAAACATATTAATACGATCCAATAAATAACGTTAAATTACTTCAATATCGAAATATATAAAATAAGTTAAACCATCGCCACTAAGAATCTTCTAAGAGCAAAATTCTAATACTATTCCATTCAAAATGGCGGCATTTCGTTCCCGGTTACCTGCGCCTGCGCCGCACGCACACAGTCGCGCGCAGACGACGCACACACGCCCAAACTAATGCTGCCTCCAGCGGGAATGAAAAAACACGCAAATGACTTTTTTTTAAGGTCCAGAAAGTGAAAGGGTTGAGTTTCGATTTTTGACCTATATTAAAAATATAAGTATTTAAGTTGCATTCAGCAACCAGTTGATTAGAGATGATGAGATTATTATAATCAAAGTATAGCTCTGCTAAGTATTATTTAGTAGTTTTCATTGAACGATATTTACATAATTATAATAATTATAAATACCTATTTGTACTTCTATATAGGTATTCACTGAGCTGGAACGTATATTAATTTAGAACGTCTTCTAATCTAATTGGAAATCTTAAGTAGATTTTAGAAACATTTCCATATGTGCTCGTACTGTGTTCAAAATTGGAAGTCTGCTTATGTCACTTCAGTTTCATAATAATGCACTATTATGATAAGCATGACGAAGCGACCTATAGATGGGAGGGATAGACAGACAGCGGGAAGCGACTTTGATACTATGTTGTGCTATCAATTTGTTTACGAAACAATATTTAATTGAAGTAGAAAAAAAGGTGTGCTTATAATCCATTAATTCAAAGCCGTAAATAATAATTGTCGATGTAAAAATTACATTTTCTAATAAGACAAAACTCAGCTGCCACCTTAGCCTCGTATCCCCAATACTAAGAAAGTATAAATAAAACATAACTATGAGACTGCAGCGCAGTGCAGGGACGTTGCCCGCTGCGGTGCAGTGTGTGTGCACCTTTATGTTTATATGTGTATGTGTGTGTGAGGCTAAGTACACAGCACACCATCAATGGGGGAGCGCATCACACCGTTCGTGGTTTTTAGAGTTAGATATTTTTTTTATAAGCCATGAGTCCAGCGAGGTCTACAAATCAACTTGGGGCAAAAATACATTTTTTCTAAGCATGTAACGCGATAACTTTCGAACCGTTGGTCTGATTTTAAAAATAATTATTAATATTTCAATGTTCACTATTTTGTAAAAAATCAATTTATTGTGTACGCGAAGCCTATATTTGCGGCGAACAACTAGTTATTTTATTTTTCATTTCCGATAATCGTATTAATTACCGAAATGATCCGTAATTTACGGATAATATTATACATAATAAATTATACAAATAAAGACTAAACTAAAAAAGTTGGAAGATCACATTTTCGCGAGATAAGAGCGCAAACGCTTGTATATATACTATTCTAAGATATTTCCATCTATACTATTCTAAGATATTTCCAATACTTAACTATTGAGACTTTCAAGTATACCTACTTACACAATTATATAGTATACAACAATATTCAAACCGAGTTTGCTACAATAATTTTATGCGTAAGTACAGTTATGTCAAAAAAACTCATGCCAAAATCGTTATCGCTAATTATATTAAGAAAAAAAAAACATAATTGTGCGAAGAGTAGCATACAACGTTACATGGCGGTGTGATAGTCAGCCAGCGTCTCGAAATGGTGCTACTAAAATGGTACCAAGTTCAGGATCGTCTAGCTAGCTCACGTTATACTACAAGTTTGCCTAATGGCACACACTATTGCCGAACTCAGACAGATGCCTACGCGAACGAATATAATGTCTGTGGCCGAACTCGGCCACATGCCGTGCGGACGCGAATGCTTGAACATTGCGTAGTTGGTATGAATGCTTTTATTTACCGCAATGAAAAACGAGCAATGTATACCAAATTCGCCAAAGTTTGGCAAACTGTTCGACGACAGTGTGGAATATATATATTATCTTATATGTCGTCTTATCTATCGTATGTAACACAGTCGCGGAACACTAGACACAGCCGACGCGAATGCGGATTGCGTGATTTGTATGAGAGCTTCTATTTACCGCAATGAAAAACCAGTAATGTATGTAAGAATCCGCGAATGTTTGGCAAACTGTCCGTTTACATTCCACATAATGGCCGCGACCCTAGGACAATTACTATAAGAAGAAGAGGCACATGGTATTTAGGTTTTTGTCTAGGAATGTCGATACTTTTCTTCGAATTCTTTGTGAAAATTGTTCAGTGTTACCTATAAAAATAGATATCCCTTCTTTTTTAGCCAGTTGCATAAAATTAGTTATACGTTGCTACTCTTTAGGAAATTACACCTAACCCGTTCCTGTGATCGGTTTTACGACGATGGGTTAAATGCAAACGCTCTTAGGTTATTTTTTGTATAGTTTCAGTTTACAACCGAATATCATCGTCAAATGCCATAAAAGGATGAAAAAACAATTATTGAATATTTTTACGATCAGAAAATTATTAAACACTACTTTATAATAAAAAAATATATTTAAGATGAGATGCGCACTTCGTACAAAAGCCACCTTTTTTACCCAGAAGACTGCAACATGGTCAACTGACCATCAATCTTCTCAATCAATTTATTTAACCCCCACAATAGTTGACATGAGGGACTTGAATTAATTTCTCTACTGGAAATAATTATTTTGTTTATTCATTAATTCAGACAGATATATCCAGTATAACCATAGTGTTCTAACCAACGCCTAAGAATAAAATAACGTATTTTATAAACTGTTTTATGTTCATGTATTAGAGAAATAAAAAATAAATAAATAGTATAGAGAAAGGTAAGTACCTAACTAACAAGTATACCTTTTAAAAATATACATTATTAGAAAAATTTATAATAAGTGAAGTAATTGCTTGAAATCTGAATAAAAATATCAAAAGTTTCGAGGATTACCATAAAAATAGTTGATAGACTTGCTGCATGTTGACAGTTGACAATATCCAGTCTACGCACCATTATTAATGTTTTTCATGTACAAAAAAACTTAAACATTGATTCTCCAACTGTAATGCATAACTCGTCTTAAATAATTTCTCGGTGGCACCTACAACCTTTACCTTTCCATAAAGTACTTTATTCTATTACAAAACGTTTATTTGTCTTTGTCCAATGAGCTCTGAAAATTAAACAAATATTTTTATATTTTCTTATTCTTACTCAAGCTTGTGTTCTTGAAATTACTATACCTAACCTACAATAAGACACTGACCTGGCGACCAAATTGCAAGGGTTAAAAAAAGTCATATTCTTAAAGGCCTCCTCGATCAGATAAACTTATCCGCCTTTTAAGTTTTTTCATTTATAAAAACTGATGTCCGATTTTTTTGTATCACCTAGACTACAATTATATAATCTGTGTGTATCATCATCATATCGAGTGTGTTATTGCTAACACTGGAGTCAGATTTTAATCAAGTCGCCTAAAGGCATCTGACATGACTTTTACGACTACCTACTGCCGTCTAATGGCAGGTAGACGCATACACACTAGTATACTAAACTGTCCACCAGTGTGCAGTTTTCCTCACGATGTTTTCCTTCACCGGAAGCAAGTGGTGGTCGATGAAAACTACTATACACGAGTCAGATTGATATACAAACTCATATGGCACGAGTAGGATACGAACCTGAGATCTTTCGATCCACAGGCAGGCGTCTTAACCATTACACCACCACCGCTTTCTGATCTGTGGGCGAAGTCCGGGCTTGCATTTCACTTCTCACCATCGAATCGATTCGATCGACTGCGCCATTGTGACGCAACAACAGCCACACTGCAATGTGATTGGTTCGCTGCATCTCACTTCGAATCGATTCGATGGTGAGAAGTGGAATGCAAACCCGCACTAACCCGTCTGTACCTAGACAAAACTGGAACTACTTAGCACGGAACGATTCATTAGCTTAACGTAGAAGAGTGTAAAGATATATACTCTCTATTATATCTACTGCCCGTGTAAATAATATCACATGAAGTCGATACGATGTCCTCCGATATTATTTATTGAGATAAGCTAAGCAAAGCAGGGCAATTCGTTACAATTACAACACTCATTAGCCAAATATGGGTGACGGCAGTACCGGCTTATCTCCAGAGTAGGTTAACCGCATGCGCCTATAATATTATTGATGCCTATCTGTATGAGAAATTAGACATTTTCCGTTTTTATTCACAAGGGGTTCGGTTAAATTTTAGCAGGATGGTCACGCTATATCTTTCTAATCTTAGTGTTTTCCCGTTTTTCTACTTTATCGTTTCCACTTCGCACGGTGGTCGTCATCACTAGTTGTCAGATCATTGACAAGCGTATCATCCTTGACGACAATCAAGCCAACACTTCTTGGCCGTACTCTATAGTACACAACGTATATTGTTTTAAAAGTTGTATTTTTTTAAAAGGTGTACTTGTTAGTTAATTACCTTTCTCTATACTATTTATTTATTTTTTATTTCTCTAATACATGAACATAAAACAGTTTATAAAATACGTTATTTTATTCTTAGGCGTTGGTTAGAACACTATGGTTATACTGGATATATCTGTCTGAATTAATGAATAAACAAAATAATTATTTCCAGTAGAGAAATTAATTCAAGTCCCACATGTCCTAACTATTGTTACGTTTGAAAAAGTGTATACTTCGATTTAATTTTTATAATATTTAAATAATTACTTTACTTATATATTATATTTTACTTTCAGAACATTACTTAACTTTAGTTATGTAAATAATACTATCCTAACTAATATAATAAATGCGAAAGTTATGTATGTATGTTTGTTACTTTTTCACGCAAAATCTACTGGAACGATTCTCATGAAATTTGGTACACGTGTAGAATATAACATATAAGGTACTTTTTATCCCGAAATTCCCATGAGAGCGAAGCCCCGGGGGCGCATTTAGTGTATTATAAAATACTAATACTATATTACGTAATTAAAATACAGCTTTGATAGGTATCTTTTCAACAAGTTTGTAATATAAAAACTCGTCATGAGCGAAAGCTCGCGGTTCGCCGGTTTAATTAGTAATTTGAGATGAGATGGCCGACGTAGGCGCAAGGCTCTGCGTAATTTATCATCCGTTTTGTAACTGATACCACTAGAAGTTATCAACCAGCCGTGGCTATGATTAAATTATTAATGAAAAAGTACATTATTAAAAACACTATTAAGTTTTTTTGGCGGGAAAAACATTCACAAGCACTTTTTCTCGTCAAATTTTAATTTGCATAATAACTCTTTAAAGCTACAAACTACTATAATTTAAAGCACGCAGCGCGAGAGTCTTTGGCAGCATCGAGATTATGCTTAATGTTATACCTATTTCGATGTGTGGCAACAAATAAAATCTGTAGTAAGCTTTTGGCGTATGGTTCCCGCCCTAGATTAAGATCACTTGTGGCATACCCACAGGGCAATTAAATGGCCCCTGTGCTGATGATAGAAATAGCTACTTATAGCTGGTACTGACAAGGATGTTTTATTTAGATATCTAGAACTAAAATCCTAAGGAATACATTCTCACGATCCTGGCAATTAGACGGGCAATCTGGTCGCGACAGGGGAGCAAAAAGTATCGCCTTAATAACTTCTAATAAGCGAAGACAGGTTCTAAGCAAACCGGCCGGGTTTAGTAAGTATATAAGGATTGTTTACGCACTAGCCGGGGGAAACGACGCGGTTTTCTTGTTAAAATTTTCTCGACCGTCAGTGTCTTGATCTTTATGTGGTTTTTCTATATGCAATAACTATAAAATCAAAATCAAATCATTTATTCAGAAAATAGGCCTTAACACGCACTTTTTCACGTCATATTCTAAATTAAATTATATTTACCAATGCTACAAACTACTAGCATTTCGGAACGACCACTGCTGAGAAGAAATGCCGAAAGAAAGTCATTCAAACACTGTTGGTCCCTATTATGCCCGAAGTGCTTACCATTTTTTACGTATAAATTTGTGTATATTTTTTATCAGTAATATAACAATGTAAGTACGCAATAATGTACATGGTCACAAGGTATACTGAAACATATTATGATTGTGATCAAGTGCTGATGAAAGGAATATATATAATTAACCAAATGAAAAACTTTTAATAAAAGATCGAGTCATTACACGATAACATTTGGATACAATTATATGATACAAGCATCCCGTCCCGGCTTCGCTCGGGTAAAAACATAATAAATTAGACACCTATTGGTGAAAACCGCATGAAAATCCGTGAAGTAGTTTTTGAGTTTAACAGACAAACAGACCCGGTAATGGACTTTGTTTTACAATATGTAAGGATGTATGGAAATTTTATTTATTTCGTGGTCTTCTTAAGGACATTTACAGCGTAATATAATAATGCTAATGACAAGACTTCGTTTATAAACAAAACTAATGTTAAGTTAGGGTAACTTATAACAATCTTCAGAATTTTTAAGAGAAGATGGAAAATTATGGTTACATTGTGATACCTACTCAAGTGCCACAAATGATGATATGGCACTGTGGGGTAGACAGAGGGGTAGACAGAGCCAACAGTAGCGAAACACGAGAACCATGTTCAGTTTGTTATAAGGCTTATTGGATTTGTAATTTAGAAACTGAGACAGGCTGCGAGCCTTTGAGAATTATAACCATTTATATATTTTATATTTGTACTGGATGAAAAACAGTTTTGACATTATTATATTATATGATATTATTTCGCAACAAAACTTAGTTAAAAAAATGGTTGCCTGTAAAGTCGGTTTTACGGGCGAAGATTTTACGTGACAACGTCTTTTTACGCGCGCGGCAGACCGATCATAGTTGAGTGGGAGAGAGACGCAAGGCATTCGGCGGGCCTCTCTCTCGTTCGGTGACTCATCGTAACGTTACCGGGCGTTACACTTTTTCATAAGTGACTCCCAGCCGCAACCTAATTTAAGACGTTGTCACGTCAAAACGCAGAGTTTAGTCGCACAGTGCGTGCGCTAGAGTTTAGCTACCCCGAGATAACACAGGCGATATGCGTGCGAACGCAAACTATTAATAATGCATGCAGTACACAGAGAGGGATGCGCAAGCGCATGGCCAAAACTGGCCTCTTTCAAATTGCCCAGTTATAGTCTTATCTATTCGGCTGGTACCTGAAATGTGGAACAGTTGATGCAGGTTATAGAAGTGTAGGTATGGCGGTTTAGGTTAGTATTTAGTCGAAAATTTGAATAAGAAATCTTTTTCTTGCCTCTAACACAAGTTTTGCATCAATCGGCAATGGCGTACCTAATTTTATTAGACATCTATCGTGGGGAAACCTTTACTTTGACGTAAAGACAATGACAGGAGCAGAAAAGAACATTTCTGGTCTTTTTGACATAACTAGATAGACCAGTCCCTTCCCATCTCCGCGTGAAGGACCAGCGCTGTTGCTTAGATCAAGATTATTAAAAGCGTCGTTATTTCAAACGTCCGTGTTATAGATAACGTAATTATACGTCTAATGTTTACTTTCAGATAAGTGTGGGATTATAGAATAACTAGCGGCTGCCCGTGGTTTTACTCCTGAAGCAAGTAGGCAACTCACCTTTATAGCAATGACGGGTTTGCCTTTAATTTTCCCAACTTATTCAGAAAAGTCAAGCGCAATCCCATTTTTAAGTTGACTCGAAAAGAATTCAATTCAATTCGTTTATTTCGTGAACACAGGTTACATAATAGGTATAACACATTGGAATGAGCTTCTCTATGTCCCGCCATAAGGCATACGAAATTTTTGTCATAGATTTTACAAACTGAAGTTATATAAAAGAAGAAAATATTTCATTACCTCATCATAGAAGTTAAATTTTTCATTACAGCTATATGAGGCTAGACATCAATAGTGAATATAGTGTATATTATTATACTTATCCCAACTAATATTATAAATGCGAAAGTAAGTTTGTTTGTTTGTTCTTCAGGCATTATCTATTGGACAGATGGTTTTGAAATTTGGTACACGGGTAGAAAATAACCTGGAATAACACATAGGATAGTTTTTATCCCGAAATTCCCAGCTAGTATATTATAATTTCAGGTACATTCATTATTTTATTAGTTTTGGAATAATTTGTCCTCTCTTCAATAATGCATGCGAGTCCATGCAGTTTCAGGGTTCCATGAAGTTGAGACTGAGGGTTTATCGTATTATGTGAAAGCTATTTGAATGACAAAGACTTAAGCTGTAGTAAGCCTTCATAATTCACAGGTAACTTATGTCATTGCTTTGTAATTTAATGCGAATCTCTCTCTCTCTTCATCCGAGCTTTTTCCCAGTTTCTTCCTTAGCCATAGAGTGTCAGAGCCAGAATTACTACTTTTTATTTTTCACCTTTTTCGGTTTTCGACCTTAGCAATTAGACCATTGGCGCACGCATATTTTCCTTGACAATGTCAATCTAGCACTGTTTGAGTTTGCCCCTTCTACCATTCGGAAATTCCACAGCCAGATTATACTTTCCACCTAGCTTGATTTGCTAGTTTACGCAAGACGTGACCGTACCAGAGCGTAGACAGTAGTTCTGGAGTTAGTCCTTTGTATTTCAGATTTTCATTTGTATCGAATAAACTCAAAAACTACTGGTGCAATTTTGAAGAAATTTGGCACAGAGATAGGCGAAACCTTCAGGAGTGACATAGGCTATTTTTAATTATGATTTTATCCGAGCGAAGCCGGGCCGAGGCTAGTCTTCTATATAACGGAAATTAAGACTAACGTTGAATGATGCATATATTTAATGTGGACGAACTAATTCTGGTAAAAAAAAGTTGCCGAAAGGATTTTTCCCCTAAATAAGTAGTTTACTTTTTGAGTAATATACTTACAACTTTAACAACCGACAGTGAAATAGCTTCTAATAGAACTTAATCGTGTTCTAATACTCACATACGCATTTATCAGGCAATACGAGTAAAATGATCACGATATCGCAAAAAGGCGCACACGCCCCATAGATAGGTATACGTTCGGTTGTGAGGCGGTTACACAGGGCGATTTTCCGTTCTGCGGTGTTGCCAGCTGTACCTATAACGTAAATTAAAAAATATATATAGGTATTGTCACTGGGTCTTGTAGTCAAGGCGATGACTCACTGCAAACTAGCCCCACCTCACCTTTTTATTATAATTTTAGTTTACTTGTTAGTGAACATTTAAAAAAATATATATTTTAACAGAATATGCCACACCAGTTAAAGAATTTTAGGAGCAAATATTACAGTATACCAATCTAAATTCAAATTCAAATGAATTTATTCAAAAAACAAACACAAAACATATATAAAAAATAAAACTAAGTAATAAAGAAAAAATACTTTACATTATGCTCGCAACTTGAAAAGGACCCAGCTCAGCATATCTAATTAGTATACAAATGAAGAAGAAGGAAAACATAGTGAGGAAACCTGCACACTAGCTACTAGGTGCATTGATGTGTAAGCATCTACCAGAGTTACGTACAAAAATTCTTAGTGAAGTTAGAAGCAATTTGGTTACATCTCAATTTGGACAAGAATTGTAAGACTAGAAACTTTACTATAGAACTTGTATAGTACTTAACTTATGTCCCATAGACAACAGTCTATGGGACAACAATAAGAAGTCCAAGGCACACAATGCAACAAATCATGCTTTTCTTTCTTATCCTTACACTTTCACTTGACAAATACTTAATATGCTATTTTGTTTATGAGCTGGCAACACCGCCACATCTCGTACAATAACCGTGTTGTGGCTTGTCACAGTGTCGTCTGATTTATAACAAATGCGGCTTAGACCAGTTTTTACGGATGCAATGGGTTGGACAAAAGTACAGTCAACAAAATATCATCTCATTCTTCATTGCAAATTTGCCGCTATCATTTCAACACAAATATTCGAGAAGCGAACTCGAAATACAGATAGGTAAGGTTGAATAAAAATTAAATAAATTGCTCTTTACAATAATGAATGCTTAATCGAACCTGGTGTCAGAGTTAGCCTTGCATTGTAATATATATAATGTTCTATATATCATGATAAATATAATGTTCGTCAATTTACAAAAACTATGCAACTGTTAACGTATTTGCTCAGCTTACCATATGCAATAACAACTGAATACAACTGAGCGAGCCTACTATAGCTTTTGTACACAAAAGTTTATCATAAAATATGAAGTATCAAGTATCATAACTCTTAATATTATTGGTATGTTCTTTTAACTTCTCACTTTTCTGCTCACTAGTGGGCCTTTCTGCTGGTAAGCCAGTATTTTATGTCCTGTGTCTCAGTCAGGAGTATTATATTTTAATCAGGTTTAAGTACGTAGTCAGCCAATTTTTTTTCCTTAATTACAACTTCATCCATTATGGGCCAGGCACTGACGAAATAATTCCTCATACAAGTTTTCTATTATGAAAATGGCAGTTATTTAGTGCGGCAATTTATAACGCATAGATTATAACGTCCAACGTAATTGTCCATAATTGAATTAAACAGTGCTATTTTAATAACAACTCTTTATCTAACAATAAAAAGAAAAAGGCTCGGCCAGAGATGACAAAAAGTAGAAGAGAGTCCGCCATCTTGAATCGATTGCGCGCGAGAACGCCGACGCAGACCCAATAAATTGACATGAGCCATATAAGGAGCCCAGGACTATACGGCTGGTGCTTTACTGATGCGGAAGGAAGGATGTACCCACAGATATTTTATGTCTTTACGGGGCAGATATGGTATGGGTATTTAATGAGGATATTTTTAGAATGCTCAAGGATAACCCATATAGCCTTAAAAGAGCTTCTTGTCCATGGGGGAACAAATGAGAGGCATTCTTTAAATAATATCATCATATTGTATTGTGTAGGACATGGTCGTTTACTAAAGCTCAAAATGTCTAAGACTCTGTGGAGCACAGCATATTGCCTTATAGACAAAGTCTGGAATACCAAGCTGTTCTATGACGCAACGTTACACTCATAAGAAATAACTACTGATACAGTTCATATTATAAGAAGAAGCGAGCGTCCGTGCTGAGTACTGTACTCGTGGTCATAGTATGGAAATAAAGATGACATAACAAAGCCTGATGACAGATCCAAGTTGATCATGGACGCTGCAAAAGAAACGCCCATCATACAGACCACGAAAAATGATGAATTGTACCGTGAAAAACTTTAAAATAACAGACAAACTATAAAACTGGCAAAAAATGGTTGCCTGTAAAGTCGGTTTTACGGGCGAAGATTTTACGTGACAACGTCTTTTTACGCGCGCGGCAGACCGATCATAGTTGAGTGGGAGAGAGACGCAAGGCATTCGGCGGGCCTCTCTCTCGTTCGGTGACTCATCGTAACGTTACCGGGCGTTACACTTTTTCATAAGTGACTCCCAGCCGCAACCTAATTTAAGACGTTGTCACGTCAAAAAATACAAAGGAAGCATCATAGACGGTAGAAACTTATGAGGCCAAGATCCACTATGTGCCAAGTCTCGAATAGTAGGGAACGATTTCATAAGTTTCAAGTAACAGAAATATATTTGTTCTCCGCAGCGGTCGTTTCAAAATGCAATGTAACTTGTAGCTGTGAGAATTATTATTTAAAAAAATAAAGAAGAGACAGTGCGAAGGTCTAATAAATTTCAGATTGTTGACTGCAGAATTGTAGTTATGTTCAAAATCGTTACAGCGTATTCCCCCGCTTCATAAAGACGTCAGCTCACATCCAGGGTCTAAGACCTAAAGCGTTAGATCTAGGCTCAAATTGGGACCTAAGGAGGGAATAAAAAATGTATCTGGTTACATATGGATTCCTATGCGTACTGGTTTTATAGGGTTTGCCGTTTTTGCAGTGCCCATCGATTTACGTGTACTTTTCGATTTTTGTTCCTGTGTTTAGTATTTATATTTTATGGTTATGCTAGTTGAGGTTTGCGCCTCATTTTTTTTATTTATCGGGAACGGCTTATGAATACATTTCACATGGGAAGATAGGATGTGTATGTCTGGATCTTTGTGAAATAAGTTTTAACACTTCGTCTTTTTAAAGGACTTTGGATTGAGACTACCTATTTTGAATATATTTACAAGAATCCTTTTATATTATTGCAGGTGTTGTATAGATCATATGTTCATGGAATTTTAAGAAGTAACCCTCAGATCACACGCATATTTTTGGTGTTATATTCGCTGTTTGATTGATTGATATTAGGTAGGTATATTGTACTTTGATTTTGTCAAAGTGTTGTTTTGACAGTGTAGCGCCTCCCTAGTGTGCTTGTTTTATATTTTTGTTTTAAACTTTTAAGTAGTTATATAATTTTAATTTTGTAAAGGTGTCCTCGGAAGACCAGCGTTGTGGTCATCACCGCAACATTATGCTGAGAGGAAGCCTTTTTGGTATACACAAATACGCCCAAATTGTGAAATCCTGTATATAAATACTTAAGTTTGTGATATCAAATAAAATATTTTTCTTTCTTTCTTTCTTTTGTTTTAATATCAAATCTGATACCAATGCAAGAGTTTATATTAGCATTGGCTATATACCTACTTCTTATGTATGGTATATTTTGGATCGTTTATTTTTAAATCTATTACACAAAATTTTAACTGATTGTGCTATACTTATAAGTACTTACATGTTGTAAATCGCTGAACTTCTTATTAAAATCCATTGTTTTGTTGAAAATGCTTGCATTATCATCTACACTGATATTATAAAGTGTAGTAATATTTTATGTTTGGGTGTGTAAGATCTTTAGAACTACTCGACCGATTTCCAAAATTCTTACACCATTACGAAGGTACATTGCTTCTGATGAACATTGTGTACTTTCATTCCATGGAAGCAAAACCCCGGACGCGACTACAGGTTAATAAGGAGAATGTTTTTTGTAATTTTAGTACAATATAAATTCTAGTCTAAAGGTATTCTCAACGAACCGATACAACGACTTCAACATCAATTAATAGGTAAATAGATAGATTCGTATTCCCAATCACGTGCGCATTGATTACACTGTTGCGAACGTCTGGTTCTGCCTTCTCAGAATTTACTTTTAATTTATACGTTGCAGTCTCTTGTCTAATCGTCTGGAACTGATTTGTCCGATTGAACGAGTGAGTTATTCACTTACTTTATGTCTATTGCTAGTAGGGTAGCCAATATCATTAGTAGACTATATAGCAAATAATAGGTAGTCGTTATATGTATTTTTTCTGCAAAAAATCTAAATTGAACACAATCTATTAGTGTTTATGTAAACTATTGTTTCTTATAATGTAAATTTGTAATCTGTATTAGCGGAGCTGGGCTCCGACGCTCGACGGCTGAGGAAGAAAACGGGAATAAGGTTAGATAAGAGAGAGAGAGAGAGAGAGAGAGATGTTTAAATATAAAATAAATATATTAGGACAAATCACACAGATAATCAAATTACGCTACAGTTTACGATTTATTTTTCACTAACAGATACAACAATTTTGTGGGCCGTGGTAGCCAAGAATATTTTAAGAGGAAAAGCGCGGGAAAATTTTATACATATACAATATCCCGCCCCAAAGCCCGCTCGCGTAAATAAATAACAATTTTAAAGTTTTTGTGTTAAAAAATGGGTCACATAACATTATATTATTAACACACCATAAGACCGCACGGGCGAAGTACGTGAAATTAAAAAAAAAAAAAAAAACTAAATTATTAGATGGTGGTATCAAACCAACCTCAGTTCCTTACAAAGCGATCTGTCTCTCATGGCTATCGTCATAATAACGCAAAGGAATGTTTATCTATTTATATAAAAGTGCCACAGTACGTCAGTCCGTCGTTAAAAACCAAGTGACCATTTAGGTTCCCTCCTAATGCTGGCGGACTAAAGAATGTCGTCTCTTACGTTTTTGCACGCGTATACCATTGCTATTGACCAAGGTTTTTATCCAATCACTAGTCGACATACAAACCTAATTGACTACACGCGAAAATATACCCTAACACCTTTGTATTGAGTTGAATTTTCATTGCCAAATCATGGAGTTATGTCGATGGGGTATAGAGTAAGAGCTTGGTGCATCGATGCCCAGTTCAGTTCTTACGATGGTGAATTCAGGTAGGTTTAGTCTAACTTGTTGTGTCTTGGGTTTTGATTTGAGTCGTTTTTCGAGTTAAGATCGTGTTTGATGTTCTTCAATTTTATAATTCTTGTCCAACGTCACCAGTTCTCTTTCGATTAAAACTTTTACGTCAGTAAGCAAATCGAAAGTAATTTTATGGTTTTTGTAGTATTCAAATCATATGTCCCCTAACTAATATTATAAATGCGGAAGTAAGTTTGTTTGCTACCTTTCACTCACGCTCTATATACTCAACCAATGTTCTTGAAATTTTGCATACGTGGTATACCTATGAATATACATAGTTTGAAGTACGGAGAAGGACATAGGTATCTTTCATCCCGGAAAAAATCCTCTTTGGCAATCACGCGGGCGAAGCAAAAATGGATTGAGCAGGCGCGCTCGATGTATCTTTTTACATCGAACAAATCTATCGTTCACCATTTTTGCTGTTTCTTGCTCGTGATATAATCAATCCTAAAATAAAGTCTTTAAATAAATAAATATAATATAATAATAATTGAGCTACCCTAAAAGTAAGTTCGGGACTTTTTTAACTCAACGATACATATTTTATAACAAATACATAACTATATAGATAAACATCCAACCTCACGGTTCAGAGACAAGCACTATACCACTGCACCACTGAAATCGTCTTTGTCGAATAATTTGTATTACTTAAGATACAACAGTTGGGTCCATCAAATTTTCTTTTTCTTCAAATTCAAATCATTTATTCAGAAATTAGACCTTCACAGGCACTTTTTCTCGTCAATTTTTATATTTATAGTTATTTCTCACAAGCTACAAACTACTGCTAAAAACTTCTTTGTTCCACCAGTGGATCGAAGAATAGATAAATCTCAGTCAGTGCCCGCACTACATCGATAGATTATGATGCTGATTTAGTAAGCAATTATGGTAAAAGCAATTAAGTTATTTAATCTATGTATCGACTGTATTATAAACGTGAACGTGTAGATCCGTTGGTCATAAGCGCCAGAGGAAATAGCTGATTTATTTCTGACATAACTACCTAAGTAAATCTCTCTCTGTCATTTTATCGCGTGTGCGTGCATTCGGGGATGTGACTAGGCTTGCCAATCGTCCCGGAATTTGCGGGACGTCCCGCTTCTGGGTCAATTTTGGTGCCCGCCATGACCCCTTGCGGAACGCCTTTTGTCCCGGAAACCAGTGATCATTAATATTATTATATATTTTTTTAAATAATTAAAAATATTAATAGTAAAAGTAAAGTAAAAAAGTATTTATTTCGTCTCCATAGGCACATAAATATTTACAAATATTATTTGTAAATATTTATGTGCCTATGGAAACATTGGTGGAGACTGGCGTCTGCTATAGGCTAAAGGCTGTGTGACAGTACGCCAAATAGTATTAGTATTTCGCTTGAGGAGCGAGCGCTCGTTCGTTCAAGCTGTGCACATACATTTGTATCGATTTTTTCTATTATATGATTTAGAATTATATGTATAGTTTTTTTGCTACCATTTAGTTGGTTGTGTCCCGCGTAAGCGGTGGTGGTGTAATGATTAAGACGCCCGCCTGTGGATCGAAAGGTGCCAGGTTCGAAACCTACTCGCCTAGTGCCAAGTAATTTTCATCGACCACCACTTGCTTCCGGTGATGGAAAACATCGTGAGGAAACCTGCACACTGGTTGATTATTATTAACTTGTGTGTGAAAGTGCAATGGCAAACCACTCCATTAATAATGCCAAGAAAGTTGTTGTGTGTGTTTCATTCCACGTAACACCACAACCCTCAGCCTCATGGCTGAGGGTGATGGAATACGACTATGAAGAAGTCCCGCATAATATACCAAAGTCCCGGATGCCGAGCTGGGAAATCCCGGAAATGCCTTTTTTTGAGTTGGCAAGCCTAGATGTGACGCCACGAAACCTGGGTGAAGATTCGCCTGTGATTTTACAAACAGGCGGTCCCCTATTAGTCTCCAAGGTTGTGTCTGTATGTTTGTTGTCGCGCCTCGTACAACACCTTTCAGAGTGGTGCTATTTTAGAGCGGAATCAACGTATATTTAAATCGATTTGTGCTTTTAAAATAATAACTATTTTATTTAAAAGTATCTACATTCATACATCTTCATCGAAGCAAGCAAGGAATCGAAGTCGTGACCTCCCGACCTGCTGTAACTCCACCGGCGACTGGACCACCTGGGTTTAAATTAAAATATTAACTTATAGTATCTTTATTACTATTTATAGTTTGTTAATGAGACGCATGATAAAGGATTCGATGAATGAAACCGCCAAATCAAATTGGATACAGCGATTTAGTGTTTTTAGATCTCATTGAAATATATTTATTTATTTATCAAAGTTTTGTGACTTTAAAAAATGTAAGGTTTAGATATCTAAACCTTACATTTTTTAAAGTCACAAAGGACAAAAAATATATTAAATATACTCTGTATCTTTCTTTGCTTTACGTCTACGTGTATTTAACGATGGATAGAAAATGTTAATTGTTTTATTGTCTATACCTTTTGTCTTTGGTCTTGCATGGCAGTGAGTGGTAATATTACCAAAGAAAGAGACAGAGTATGTTTAATATATTTTTTGTCCCTTATCACATTTGGAATTTGTAAAGTTTATCAACTCACCCTCATTCTCTCTTACCAGAGTGTTTCCCGCTTGCAACTCAGCCTCAGATTCATAAAAAAGTTGAAACCTAGTATTATTTTGTCACTTTACAATATTTGACATTGACAGAACGAGAAAAAAAAAAGAAACAGAAAATACAATTTAGAAAAAAAAATTCTTAACATTTTATGAATTAAAGGGTCAGTTGCTAAACGAAGGATGACAGTGCTTTTAAGTACCCATTTCAGATTGTTTCGAAAAAGTGGAACTAGCTTTTAATATTAAATTGTGCAGTGTCCAAGACGACGATAGCTAAATAATATATTCATATATTGCGGTTTTTTTTCGTGAGTATATTTGATTAGGGTTTTTGTAGTTTTATAGACAACTGTTTGCGTCACGCTTTTCCTTAATAAACGAGATTCTGATATATTTTTGGTTTTATAACCGACAAGTCCCATATTTTGGGGAAAATAATCTGAATTTACATCAACATCATTATCTTGAATGTTAGCACACACTGGTTTTCGGTAAGTGGTTGTAAAACACATGTGTTTTTACCACTGGACACCATAGCTGCTGATGGTGATCAGCACAGTTGATTAGGTGGGTAGTTTTAAAAGTCATGTGAGATGCCTTTATGTCACTTGTATTTAATGAAACAGCCATAACCGTGGAATTAGTAGCTACACAAAGTACTTACTTACTAAATCCAATCCAATACAATAACACACTCGAAAAGATGTTTATCACGCAACGGCCGTGTTGCACTTTCGCGGGAATTTCTCCTCAAGGACACAGGTTCAAGTTCAAAGTCCTTTCCGCTGCAATGAAGACGTGGACTTCACTCATTTTTACCCAATTATTCAGCTTTTTTCATCGGTTTTATTCTCAAAAAAGGCAAGTTGTTAATGCA
This sequence comes from Plodia interpunctella, assembly GCF_027563975.2. Lineage (NCBI taxonomy): Eukaryota > Metazoa > Arthropoda > Insecta > Lepidoptera > Pyralidae > Plodia > Plodia interpunctella. Next base: position 936,869 of record NC_071301.1, read on the forward strand.
TATTTTGAGCCTCAATAAATCAAAGGTGGCACTGATGAAATGTCGGGGATTTTAATAGGTAAATATATAAATATATAATATATAATACATAAAGATATAATACGTATTAAGTATCCTTATCCTTCTTATACTCGTAGGTATTATAACATATACCTAAATCTGTCTCTCTGCCTATTTTTTTGCGATAAATAAACTCAAAATCTACTGCACTGATTTTCATGCGGTTTTCACAATTAGATATTATTCCTATTATTATTATTCCTGAGTAGTATAATATATTGTTTTTATCCGAGCGAAGCCGGGACGGGCTCATAGCCAATGTGTGAAATGCAGAAGGCAAATGGCAAACCATTCCATTAATTTTTCCAAGAAAGTCGTTGTGTTTACAATTGCAAATAACTAAAAAATACTATATAAGTGTAACCATTTGGAGTAACACCGTAAGAAATGGCCATCTAGTGACAAGAAGCATACACCATTGAATTAAATAGTCAACCCATTGGTTGACCAATTGGTACATCATTATGTTCGCACAGATAGAAATATCGAATCGCACGGATTTCAAGACCATTTGGCACGCATATCCAAGAGTTTTAAAAGACTGTGTGTGTTTGTCTATTACTAGATTTCTGTTTTCTTTTTCTCGTCATATTGAATTACAATACTAATGTTCTATTTACAATTAATTACCTGCGACCATGTGGTGCTAATCCCAAGTTTTCAATGCACTTATTCTAACTTTTTCCCGAGACAGAGCCGATCGGGCGCAGCGAATACGCCGATTTAGGAACCGGTTTCAAAACTGCATGAACAGTGCATTGCACTCCACATCTCCTAAGCCATAATCCAGACTGCGTTCCCGACACTCCTCCATACTCATACCCTTGGAGATCAAACTAAAACGCGCGCGTTCGAATTCGAATCCGTTAAAGACTTGATGTTATCACTCAAGTCTCTAAACTCGCCAAACGGAGTTTCTTGTGGTTTTGCAATGGTTTTCTATGCTTTTGCTGCAGAGTAACGTGAGGTGCGATAGGAATGTTGTTTGGTGGGTTTAGGGTTAGCGATAAAATAAGTAGGATTCATTGACATCGGTCATGACCGATGTTTCATGTCAATAGCTTAGGGATTAGGTCTAGGTGCAGCCTAGAACTTGTCTAACGTGCTAAATGTCAAACAGGTTCAGACAAACGCTTCCTGTGGAAGCTGTATTGCGACTTAGCGCTTTTTTTTTTATTCGACGCCATTTGTAATCGGGTTTGCGTAATGAAGTTGATGGGAGATCAATGTCGAGATTATTTTTCTATATTTATCAACATGTTTACTCGGTAAAATCTTAGTCTACGTATTCTAAATTTGAGTTTGCAACTTCACAGTTTTAATAAGGCTATAAAATATTCTTCGGATTGTATATTTAAATACTGGCCAGTAAGCTAGATAAATCTATGCCATATATCTGTAATATTATTATAAAGAGGTAAGCATTTGTGAGTTTGTATGTTTGAGGCGGGTAATCTTCGAAACTATCGAACCGATTTCAAAAATTCTTTCACCATTAGAAAGTTACATTATCCAAGATTGCTATAGGCTATATATTATCTCAAAATCCCCACGGGAGCGAAGCCCCGGGCAACATATAGTATGTTTCACATAAAAGACTATTGCACTGGACAATATAAAAACATACCTAGGTACTTACATTATACATTCTAAGTGAAATGACTTCTTATAGGTTTAACTTTAATTTCACATGATAACCTTTTATTCAAAGTACGTTGGTCTGACATTTAAAAAGTGCTAATTTAATATAACTTCACCTTCATAGGGCGGCGATAAGGAGGGTGCATGGATAACTTGACGGACGGACGGACGGACGTTTTTATTTAGACTTTTGTGAACTTCATTTGCCAGTTTTTTCATGGGAATGTTAATGTCAAAATTATATCGTTCCGTTTGGATTAACGTGAACTCGGAAATTCTCATTTTTTTTATTGTAGTCTATAGACATTTGTTTCACTTTTTCGAGTTGCAATTCAATACATTCCAAAAAATGTTGTCCAGTTTTGCTACTTTACTACAGGATTCTTTCTATCTTCTCATATTCAGCTGTGGCAAGTTGTTTTCAGTTGTGATTTTGAAGCTTTTACCTACCAGTTTCACGCTAAATGATTTTTTTCGAATTAACCAAATTTCATTAATCAGAACTTTCAATATTGTTTTAAAATGTTTCTTAAATCCCTAAACATATGTTCATTGCAATAGCATTTCAAGATGTGGGCCCTCAGACCACGTGGACATTAACATACAAACTTATGTGATGCAAGTAGGATTTGAACATGAGACCAATCGGATCACGGGCCTAACCCACTAGATTTCTATCCCTTGAATTTATTTCTTCCTTATACCTGTATGACAGATAGTGCTGTATCAATAGGGTCGTCTGGTCCGAACATATATAGCGTGGTCGATGTGTTTAAAAGAAGAAGTAGTTAATAAATTGTATCTCTTTCTCATCTTAGCGTGTTCCCGATTACATTCGGGGCTGTGACGCCGTGGAGCCCATCGTAAAAACGGTACTTAAAAATTTTGAATATTCGGCCGCCTGATTGACGTCAAGCTTTCTTGGGGATGCGTTAATTAGCCATCTGCTGACAAGGCTGTTTAGTCGCCTTGTACGATATCCATGGGAAGATATGGTCCTATAAGTGTCCAATTATAGGGCGGAACCACACGCCACCACGTCAAGATGTTAATAAACTAAGTATGGTATATCGTGTGCTAGTGTCATCAGCCCTTAGCTTAGGTATTCCTCTTTTTGCTTCAGACCTTGTCCAGCGATGGAAACCAGTAATCAGCGATCCGCAGGCAATGAAGCGCTCCAATATATAACAGCAACAACTTACAAAGATGTCGAAACTAAATGGAGTTTGCGTGTATTATTAAAAAAAAACCATCCAAGCTGGTCTGGCAGCGAAGAGAAATATTAGTACGTCAAATTATTTTCCCGCGCTGACTGTAAACGTCAATCGAGGTAAGACTATTATAAACTTTGTTCTCTTTTAGATGATGGACTAGTAACCAGTGAAAATATATTTGTCTCGTTTCCAGATGAAAAATTAAGTTTACAATTTTAAAATACCCCCAACGCAAAGAATGGCATACGTTTAAAAATCTATAACTGATCCATTATATTCGATTGAGTAGCACCTAGATTTTTGTAGGAATTGATTGACTGCACGACAGGTTTGCCCGTTGAAACAGAGTTATATGTCGGGATACAGTTAATTATATAAAAAAAGATTAATTCAATTTATATATTGTTTTTATTTATTTTAAGTAAAATTAGTATTTTAATCAACTAGTTGTTCGCCGCGAACTTGAACCGTTAGTCGTTTAGTAATACATTTTTGATGAGTTAGAGATAAAACTGTGAATATTTCAAAAACAACACAAACTTAAAGATTCTATTGACAGATCCTACATACCTTTTAAATTTCATCAAAATCAGACCAACGGTTAGAAAGTTATCGCGTTACAAACAAACATACATACACACATACATACAAAAAAATGTATTATTGCCACAAGTCGATTTGTACACCTCGCTCGCTTTGCTCGCTCGGTCAATTATTTCACTGTGTTGAAAAATAAATTAAAAGATTTTTTGGTGCTTAAATCTTAAACAGTGCAAATACCATTTGTTTCTTAGCTCCCTCTCTGAGCCAATCATGCATTTGTCCCTAATTTATAGTGCAATTTGTGTCGCACACCACCGTGAGCTGTGTACAGGACATTTCGCTGCGACTGTCTTCGAGATAGTTTTATTGTATGTCTGTTCCTTCCTCCTTCCAGCTTTCATTAGGTAGCAAGGGATTAGACACAAAGTTCTTATGTAGTTAAATTTAACTTCTGTGAGCCACTTTTTCTTTGTTAATGTAACTCCTGGGAATTTCTCGTCTGTATCGTCACTGGCTCGGCAATGTCCTAGTGATAACTGTCTCCTACATCCACACTCGCCTACGGCTCTCGTGACACTGATGTAGTGACATTATCTACTAGACACACGAGACAGTGTATGTAGGTTCACATACACTACAGTTAAGAAAAACAAATGTATATTCGACATGTGTATAAATGGATAACACTCAACGGCCCACATTAAGCGTTAAGTTTGTACCGCAGGTCCGATAGACACAAACATAGAAACAATTATTTGTATTACAGGGGCACATATTTGCCGCGCTGGGAACAGAACCCAGGACTTCCAAATACCGAACGGGCGAAGGGACCGCGCCACAGAGGTCGTCAGTCATATGTCGAGAGCGGTGTATTCATGTGATCCTTTAATGACCTTAAAATCATTCGATATCGAGCGAAAATCTCAATGTTTTTCCGTAAGACATGTAAATAGCATCCCTAATGCTACTTTTGTGCCGATGCAAATAAGCTAACGCTTTCAATATCCAAGACAAACCTGTCACCACACAAACAGACAAACATTCTCATAACGCGAACTCCGCGGGGTGGAACTAATTGTCCTCTACGGAACCCATTCTGAGAACTACGCGCGGTAGGGCCGCCATTTTCATATTGGAGAACGTGATATTTCTAATAATTGTATCCTATCTATATCTGTACAAATTGGCAAACTTAGTCCCAAAAATCACTGCATTCTCGTTGATAAATTTATCAATTAGTGTTAAATCCATTATATTTCGTGTGAAAAAATGTCAAGGCAATTGCAACCACACCATTAATATTTGCCAAGAAAGACGCCGTGTTTACCACGACCCTCAGGGATGAGGAATACAACTGTAAGGAGGAGCATATCAAAAACAATATAATATCAAAAATAATAAACCTTATTTTTTTTACTATCGTGTTGATATTTTATTATTAGGTTTTTTTTAGGAACTCTTGCTATGCTAGTGAAGTTATTATATTCTATTTTTGAAACAATGACGATTGGCAACCCTACTCGTAACCAGTGGTAAACTCGAATGAAACCGATCGTGCGAATATACCAGGGATGACAAACGTCAGCTTATATAATAGCCAGCGTAATTACTTGGGAACTCGAAACACGTCCTGCTAAAGTACCTAGACTTACTAGTTTTACCACGTTTTTTACGACAAACCCCAGTGGATAGTGTTTACAACTCTAAGTACTTACTTACATTCAGGCAAGTACGCGATGTGTGGGCTATTTTCTGGGCTCAATTACCTAAATATAAAGCCCGATTCTCACACAATCGTATCGTTCATGTCATCATCATGTGTTCATGCAATTCGTCACTTCTCCAATATTTTATCGAAGGTTTTTAAATCATTATTCGCATTCGAAAAACTTTGATCGATCGATGGGTTTGATTGAATATTTAAGTACTTACTATGATTTTCAGTGTAAGCAAATACTGTATTAAGGAAGAATTGTGAATAATTTGGGGCATATGTTTAATAAGAAATAGATAATAGATAAAAAATGAACTTTGAATGGACCCCAGGTTACGTGGTTCATTGTAAGAGGTTCGCCTCGGTGGAAGTTCAGCTTCGGCCTGGTTGTTAGCAGAATGATGCAGTTGTTTTGACAATTGAAGGAAGTATCAACAAATCGATGATTTATCGACGAAAAACACATGCACAATTTCAGAAACATAGTTTCAAAAAACTGTGTTTTTGTCGCATGTTTTCAAAAAACCATTCTCTTAAAAAAATGTCTCTCACATCCTCGCGTGTGTCTTTCGCATATTTTCACTAGGCCCTACTACTATTACTATTAAATAATCTTCGAATGTATGTTTTGAACATAAAGAATTACCTAGTCTAACTACATAATTTTAGCCACCGGTCAGATACACTTTGAGAAAACCCTTGTTGTCACTTCACATTTAAAAATCGACATTACGGAAGGAGATATCCTTGTGTGAGTGATCAATATACAACAGAAATCAAACTCCTCAAATAAAAGACAATTAGTTTCATATAATTTATTACATCAAATGCATTGCATCATTTTACCCGAATGTTAAATAATCTGCTGTGAATAGTACGATAAAGTTACCTTGGTATATTCCGCTTATACATGAGTGTTAATCGATACGCACTGATTAGGAATAGGGAATTTTAAGAACATTAGAATGCAGCACTAGATTAAGATAGCGTATTTTGCGTAAAACTATGGACTTCCTAATAATCTATCTTTCATTGGACAAGAAAGAGAAATTAGAAATAGATGAGAAGGAGACAGAGCACTAATATGTTTTGTCCCTGATCGTGTGGCTACCTTGCGTATTTGAACGAGATAGGCCGGAGATTTGCATGTAAATGATCTATCATGAGACTTCGCTACGTTAGCTCGTTGTCTATGGATTTATATTTTGACATTTGACAGTGACAGTCTGTGATCAGTCACGTGAGTGACATTGACAAATGAATGACTGAGTTACCATGGCATCACGTGGTTTGTATACCCTACGGGTTGGTGTTGCCATCTGTGTCGAGTTATATAGGTAATACTCACAAAACTTAAAATAAAACTATTTCAATTTTCGTCAAAATGACAAATATTTTAAATTATTATATTTTTAGAAGTAATCCGGGTGTATCGATTAACAGTAAATCTATTTAGGTTTCTAACATGAAGGTATATCAAGCCAAAGAAAACAAAAATAAAATATAAAAACAAAAATAAAAGGATTTGATCTTCTTTGGCTGTGCATAAGCTTTGGAACGATGGAAGTTAAAAATTGTACTTAGCAGGCGAATAGTAAGATAAAGTATATATTATAATTAGGCATAGGAAATCTATTTCACGTTTATTGCATTTCAAAAACAACCTTATTTATTTAGATTTAAGATTCAAAATCAAATCACTAGTGCTTGCAAATCGCCTACTATAGTAGACATACGAAATCAATGCGGGATAATTTCAACTGATCACAATACAAAAACGTACACATTTTCCAAAATAGCACCAATATTTTAATATCAGCACATCGCGTGTACCATGAAACGATTGCTGGCAACAGCTTTTACTAAAAAAACAAATTTACAACTAGCAACACCAAACTTTTTGCGAAAATGCGCGGCAATTACATCTAATGTTGTTTTAAATTCGAAATTATTCAAGATATGGTTAGTTAGACATTTAGATATGATTCACAATGATGTTCGCACCCTATATCCGATCACACTTCTTAGAAATAGAAAATATACATTTTGTTGTAAATAGATAAAATTAACTCTATGGTAACGCTTTGTCTACGGAATCATAAAAGCGGAAAATTATTGGAATACTAAAACACTACATATACATTTCCTTCCTTTCCAAAATTTTACAAAAACTTATCAAGAGCCATAGTGAATGTTGATACAAAATTCTCCCAGTAATACTTTGGCAGATTTAATATTTAATTACCTTTAATGCATGGCTCTTGAATAACAATTACATACTTACACGCTACAACGTTATATTTCCGAATATTTATTACTTCTTCAACATACTTATACATTAAGATTACCTATAGGCTTCATATTGTTATGATATTCACCCTCCAAAAACGAAATGATAGGTACTATGAAAATTTGTTTAACAACCTATAACATTAACGCACGTTAAAATTTACAAAACTACAACTAAAATTAACACAATGTTGCCAACTACAATTATACAAACATACCTAATTTTATTTGGTCTCATTTTAGTAACGGTTATAGTTTAACAGAAATTCTTAAGTAACAAATGAAAAATATATATTAATTCTACACGGATGTATATAGCTCGATATCTTCGGTAAAAAAAAAAACATATTTACTTTATAGTTTATCAGCGGCCATTTGCAATGTTGGCGCGAAATTACGGTGAAAATACTCTCAGGCTTCTGAGTAATGTAGCTAGTACATTTGCTAGACATTCGGCTCTGAGAGCTAGTTGGCCTTCGAGCGTCGAATTGGTGTCTTGCTCTTGTGTTTGTGATTTTTTGAGGTTATGTTCGTGAATGATTTCGGCCATTTCCGCGCCAGCCAACTCCTTGAAGGCTGCAGTGACATCGTGGACCCGAAGGACCAGATTTCTTGTTTGAAGAGGCGAGGAAGTGTGTCTGCCGAGTGCCTGTATTGCAATATTGAAAGTTTAATTAAATAAATAAAATGGTCATAATATTTCTTTGCTCACTAATTATATTCTACTAATATTACAAATGGGAAAGTTTGTGAGTATGTATTTGTTTAACCTGGAATAACACATAGGGTACTTTTTATCCTAAAATTCCCACAGGAGCGAAGCCCCGGGACACAGCTACTCAAAAATAAACGTATCGCAACGTATCGCATTTATCGCTTTATATCGTTTTTAAGAAAGGTGGTCTGCCTTTACATGAAGGAAAGGCAGACCACCTTTCTTAAAAACGACCACCACAAAGTGAAAATCTTCTCGCCAACCGATCCGGATGTGATGCCTGGGAAACCACGCGGCTCCGACGGTGTCATTACAGAGTTTGTATTTATGCATATTGGCTATACATTAAAGTAAAAACACTACTATTACTAGGATAGCTCGTCGATACAGACATAGTGCTCGTTGATAAGGAAAATGATGAGATAGCCGGCAAAAAACTTCGCGTTCTAGACTTGTCAGTTCGATTATAGCGCTGTCTATGCGTATTATTACAAAACATCTGTGTGGCTTGCGTTGCGGCGCTGTGCGTGATGCCACAGTAAGTATTTAGATAATGTAATACCTGTGCAAGGTCAGCCAACCTCCGCAGCGGCGCCAAGCAGTCCGCCAGCGCACTGGGAGCGGCGGCCCCCAGCGCCCCAGGCGCCCCCGGCGCCCCCAGCGCCCCCAGCGCCCCCACCAGCGAGCGGGACGCCCCCACCAGGGACACTGCGCACGACGTCAGCTCACTGCGGGCGCGCTATAATAGGGTGGCAGATGGTTATGAGGAGTTAGTGTAATTTTGTGTAGACCTGTGGCGTCATTTCTATTTCAACGGCTAAGGATAATTTTAATAAAGAGATCCTAATGAGGAGTACGCAAAAAGTGAAAATATTGACCAAAAATAATTATTATGGAATAATAGCGACATATTTACCTGAAACTTGATCTCATCAATGTCTTCCCCACCACCGTGCGCGTGCTGGTGTGAACATTTCTGTGCGACCTGGTGCAACCGCTGCAGCAGTCCGTCCACCGCCACCTCGGTCTTACAGAGTAGATTTTCCAAAGACACATGCCCGTTATTCCCAGGTTGCAACTCCGGGAACTTCACTGTCGGCGGCGATGGCGGCGTCGGTATATCATCCACGACATCCTCTTTAAATCTCACATGATTCTGAACCTTAGGAGTGGGACTCGCACTATCACGTCTAAAAGGCTTCCGCTCCGATAATGGAGGACTAAAAACCCTTTGGTCATTCCCTGCAGCACCGTTCAAGAGATCCGGACGATTGCTAAAACGCCTGTTCATTTGCGGTGAACAGAGCGATAATGCTGCCGACATTTCCTTATTCTTCAATATAGTGTTCTTCGTCTCTGAATTCGATCGCACGTGACGATTCTGCAACGTCATCGAACTGTAGTTTTGAGAACTTCTCACGTTGAGTGCCTCATCGTCACTCGCTCTGCTTTCGTTTTCAAGATTTTTATACGTGTTTAAATTTCTTTGGAAATGCGGTGAGCCTATGCTGGCGTGTCGCTCCTGATTGCGGATCGGAGATTGTTTCTGAGCCTTTATTCGTAATACTTCCATGCTAGGAACGGGAGGTAGAGGTGGTTTTTTAGGAGGTAGCAGTAACGGTGGGGGAGGTGACAGCGGTTTGTTCTCGGATCTCGGAGGTAATTGTGGCGGACTATGGGTATTTTGTTCGTTGATTTCGCAGACGACTCTGTAATTTAATTTCCTATTGTTCAATGTACTGAAATGGTTGTTGGGTATCTCAACAGCAGTTAGTTCATTGTTAAGGCATGTGAATGAGTTCGATCGAGGTCTCGGTGCAGGAGTCGGAGGTGTCTTCGGTGGTCTTTCGGGAGGTTTTCTAGTTTCTGAGGTTTTCCTTCTTGGAAGGTGGGGTCTTATTTCACAAACATCAGGCATTGAGTCGGAATTTTCCATGTGGTTTTCAACCTTACCTGTATCTTCATCTTCGGTTTCATTATCACTTCTATTTTTGTCTTTACTACAACATGAGAACATTCCTTTTCTTTCGACGGTGGGGTATTCTATTACATGTGCGTTACCATTAGCTTGTTTATCCCCATTTACACTTTTCCTTTTTCCTTTAGGTGAATCAGATTTAGCAGGCGCCTGCGCCTTACTTTTATCTTTGAGTAGCAAACTATTTCTAGCGTCACTTAAACTTTTAGCCGCAAACATATTTCTAATCTCACTAACACTGAGTGTTCCTTTCACAACTTCACCATTAGAAGGCTTAACATTTATATTCAGACTTGTTTTTGCATCAAGTATTTGGCTTTGATTTACGTAACTAACTGGTTCTCTATCTAACGTAGAAGAATTAGAACCAGGTGGAGGTGGAATGATATATGACAGAATTTCTTCCGGCGTTAGCTCTACAGCCGGTGTTACTTTAACTGTTGGTGGTTGTATCGTAACGTTGGCAATAAATTCTTCAAGTTCATTAGTTTTTGGTACTTTTAGATGGTTTTCTTGCGAGTTTTCCTTGTCATCTGCGAACGATGGAGGGACGACAGGCAAAATTTGAGGCACTTGCGTAGCACAATCTAATTCATCAGGAGTTTGTGGGGGAGGTATTAACGTTAAATCTATAAGCTCGGCGTCATTATCTACTGAACTTTCTTGACAATAAAACGGAAACTCACTAGCTCTAGCTTCATCTTTGCTACTTTTTTCTTTCAGTTGTTTTAAATATTCCTTTAGATTTGGCTCCTTATTTTCTTGCATATTATCTGGGCTATGCAGTCCGAAACTAGTTCTAACTATTTTGTTAGTAGGTTTATTTTGGTGCCGTCGAATAGGACTATTCGTGGGTGTATATAAAGAATCATTGTCACTCTCGGAATGGCATACATCACTGTTTAAAGCTATTAAAGCATCAGTTAACCCACAGTTATTTAATATAGCACTAAGGCCTTGGGACTGTCGATTAGTTAAACTCGTACCGTTATTGTCTTTAGCACTTTCGGGTACAGTTAAAACACTTAGCCCTTGATTTATTGTTTCCGTTAAAAGTAATAAGGAGTCACTATGTTTTAGTATTCCAGGGGCATCATCAGCGGCGGACATTCTACTATTATTAGATTCTGTATCACTCTCTAAATGATCTACGCTCGATTCCTTACCTAAAAACTCATCTCTCAATACACCATCATTGTACATATCATCATACGAAACATCACAATTTTCAGTCAAATATTGTTCAGAATTTTCAACTAGTTTTTGCATTTCTGCCACTCGTCTCAAGACTTCTTCATTCTTTGCTTCAACTAACCTAGGGTTATTACTCGCATTCTCTAAGAGTTCCATAGATAGAACACTTTGAAGATCAAAACCCATTCCATCGTCCAAATAACATGAATCATTCGGATCGAAAAGTCTGAAATCTTCATTTCTTTTACATTTGTCGAAATGAACATCGTGTTTGGAATCGTATCCTATTAATGGGCTAGAATTGTTGCTATGATTTCTGTTTGTGATGCTAGAGTTCATGTTTGTGTCTAGACTGGATTTGGACTGGTCTGGTGTGGAGTGGTACGGTGGTGGCATGCTAAAGATGGCGAAGTGTTTCCTAGTGAGAATGGTGGGATCGTCACAGTTCAAGTAACTCCATTTCGTTGGTACCACGTTGTGCTGTGACAAATACGGTGGAGCTGAAAGTACAAATGATTGATTATGAGATGATTGATTATGTATCTAAAACTACTTACATTGCCATTTTGGCCCGTGATAATGATATTGCAAGTTAATCATTTACTGTGACCAATATTATAACAACTGGTGACCCGAGATCAGGTATTTTCTTTGCTCAGCGTATGGCAGGCAGCGAGGAAATGCTGCCAACATACTGGTTGCCTCGGTGAGGTTTGTCTTATTTTCATTTTAATTGAATATAAATTATTTAAAAAATAAATTATTCGTTCCTAACTTTAAAAAAAAAATATTATAACACGTGACATGAAGATAAATTAAATCTTATTTGGCCTCAAATAAAATCAGTAGACGTTATTGCAATACATTTTAAAAATTAGTTTATATTGATTGATGCCATTGATAGTGAAATTTAAGAAGTCATTGAAAAAAATAAAAGAAACTATGTTTACCTATATCTTCTGTAATCGGTTCCCTTTCTTGTTCAATGTTCAGTTCTTGACCAGTCGCCAGTCGATAATATCTGCAAGGTTCGTAAAATAAGTATTTATAGAATGTTTATTACTCACTAAACGGCATCTGACATAACTTTCTACTGATCATGCTTAGTCGATATAAAGATTATCGATTTCGATAACAATAATGACGGCCTACCCAGCGATAACCAGCGGCATCTCCGCAGCGTCCCTCTCGTCCATGAGCAGCGCGAGCACGCGCTCCCGACGCAGGAACACCGCCACGGCCGCGCTGCCCGCCCCCTCCGCCTTCACTCGGATGCCCTCCACCTCCTCCAGGGAGGCGATGGATTGCGGCTGGAAATTACAATTGTTTTTAAGAGCTTTTACTCCTAAACTGTGCACGCAACTTCGTTTGTCGACAGTTCGATTCTACGCAGAAATCGTATTAAGTTTCGATGTACGTCAGCGCACGTCAGTGTCAAAGCCTATAGAAAACAACAGAGCTTCAACGTGAGCGTGACGGAGCAATGAGATCCGTCACTCACCACAGAGCCGCCGCGAGCGAGGATCTGAGCGAGCCCGAGGCGCGGCGCGACGAGCAGCACGCGCTCGGGCCGCGCGCTGCTGAAGCACTTGGCTCCGTAGCTCGGCAGTGCCGAGACTATGTCCAGGTAGTGGACTTTGACCTGGAAATATTAAACAGAATAAGCTTTATTGCATAAAAACACCCAACAATCATTTTACTAACACAAATAAAACTGGAGTGTGCGTACAAACGGTGAAGACTCAGGTGTTACGCTGAACAAAATACCCAGCACTGATTTTCAGCCCACACCTTCTGCCACGGACGTGACAACATATACAAAATTGAAAACAAATAAGAAAGAAAACATTAAGAACTATAAATCAATAAGGATGATATGCGTGCCCATCGTCTGACAACTGGAAATAACCTCGACCTCGGTGGCGCAGTGGTAAAGTGCTTGCCCCTGAACCGGAAGGTCCCGGGTTCGATCCCCGGTCGGGTCATGATGGAAAATGATCTTTTTCTGATTGGCCCGGGTCTTGGATGTTTATCTATATATGCATTTGATATAAAATATAGTATCGTTGAGTTAGTATCCCATAACACAAGTCTCGAACTTACTTCGGGGCTAGCTCAATCTGTGTGATTTACCCTAATATGTATTTATTTACTTTATTTATTTATAATAACGACGACCGAGCGAAGTGAAGGAAAGCGTACCCTCCGACATTAAGCGGCTATCGGCGGAAAGAGATTTTAAAATTACTCATACTTAAGCACACTTCTACCACCCGGGAAAATGACTTAAACTTACTTTATACTTTTGTAGTGTGCTTAAACTACTCGAAATAAAATGCCAATGAGAAGAATGGAAGTAGAATAATTTATTTTACAATATTTACATATATTTATAGTACAACATTGATACTGCACACGTAATTCGCATCACGGCACAACTCGCGCGGTGGTGGGGAGCGCGCTGAACGGAGCGCGCGTCGCGTCGCGTTGTTTCTATTCAAACTGTTTGTGGGCTCCACATTATCCCCCTTCAAGCGAAGCGTACACAAGGTTTGATTACTCTTCCATGTCTTGATATCTTCGGCATAGTTGTTGTTTCCTGTTTTCCCGGCTTGACAATACGTGGTTGCGGCGCACTCGGCGTGTGAGCAGATAGTGAGCGCTGAGATGTACTCGTTGCTGGTGCGGGTTTCGAGGAGTGGGGATGGCTCGGTTGCGCGTTTGCCGCTACGTCGTCATCTTGCTTGATTATGTGTGCCGGTTTGAGTCGATCTATGGATATATTGGATGCTCGAAGTGGCAATTCAATCTTGAAATATTTGTTGTTTCGCTCTATCACTCTGTATGGACCGTCATATGGCGCTATCAAGGGGCTTCTCACAGTGTCATTGCGGACGAATACATGACTGCATTGATAATTCCTTATATACGAAGAGGTTCTTACTCGATGCGATTATTCTCTGTACAGGTGATAGAGTTGACATTGTTTCTGTGAACTGGCGGATGAATTGGGCGTCTTCATTCTTTGACTTTGTAGGTACAAAGAAATCGAACGGGACTCGTAGCGTAGAACACCCTGCCAGTCACCCTGCGCTAGGCGACGGTCGGAAAACTAGAAGCAACATCGACGGTGGCGGGCGTTGGTGTTACTAAAGGGAGTAACCGCCTCTGCATCAGGGAGCTGAACACGAAAGAGCGTTTTCTCGTAGACACCGGCGCAGACATATCTGTATTAGCAGCGAAAAACAGAAACCAAACTCCGAGCAACACCTACAATTGGTGACCCCGAAAAAAGAAGAAATCTCATAAAAATGGAAAAGAAAGAAGAATTTTCTGACGCGTCCTCCTCTCCGGAAGCGGTTGCAAAGGAAGTGTCAACTATTTCTCTACAGTCAAGAATACCGCCGTTTTGGCGAGCCCAACCTAAGCTGTGGTTCGCACAATTTGAAGCCGTGGTATCTTCATACAAGACCAGTGAAGATCAAAAATATAATCTCGCTGTCGCCGTGTTAGAGAGAACAGACATCGAACAAGTGAGCGATATCATCTGCAATCCACCATCCACTGGAAAATATCTAGCGCTGAAGAAGAGACTATTGTCGGTGTACGAAGAATCCGAATCCAAACAATTCCAAAAGCTGCTAGGAGGATTAGAGCTGGGAGAACAGAAACCTTCTCAACTTCTTCGTGTAATGCGAGATTTATCCGGAACAAAAGTCGCCGATGACGCCCTGAAAGTTCTGTGGATGGGACATTTGCCGTCGCAAGTACGAGCCGTGCTATCTGTCAGCACAGAATCCTCGCTCGACACCATGGCTACGATGGCAGACAAGATGATGGAGCACACAGAACAAGCGGTAGCAGAAGTCCGTGAAGATTCAACCCCTAGAAGCAGCAGCGAAACGCAAAACAACTTGCAATTTCAAGTCTTAAGCAAACAAATAGAAAAGCTTACACTTGAGATTGCCGCTCTCAAAGAAGGTCGGTCCAGATTTCGTGGTCGTCAACCCTTTAGAAACCCACGCCAGAACAGATCATCAACCAGATCGAAGTCGAGAAACGGAAGAAAACCAGGTGACCCAGAATGGGAATGCTCGTATCACTATCGCTTCGGTGATAAGGCCAGACTTTATTTACATTATTCTACAGTGAAAGCTATAAAACAAGTTTTTCAATAAATGTCTATTCTCTTTACCTGTAGCTGTGTGAGCTGTCGCTGGCTGCCGGTCATCTGGGAGTTGAGCTTGAGGAAGTGCGCGATGAGTCGCCTCAGCTCCTTCCTCTTCATGCTCTCCAGTAGCCCGCTCGGCACAAACCGTTCTAGCCCGAACTCTCTTCTAGAACAAATATGCAGAATAATTCTCAAAACTCTCTTCTAGAACAAATATATTAGTAGTGGAAAGTTTGAAAAGAAAAGCCTGAAATCTTAATAATATTGATATTTCATGACAATACAATTTCGTGTAAAAACAATTATTTTAGTTACTTATATACTCGAAACGTAAATGCACTTGAAAGTTATTGTCTTAATACTCATTCTATTATATACTAGATATTATTGACAATGTGTATGAAATATTTCAAGACGCTTCTGCCCGTGAGAATTTCTCACGGGAACAGGATTATTTTTCCGGAATAAACTGCGCCCTATGTTCTTTTCCGTACTTCACATTACATGTATGCAAAATTTCAAAAAAATTGATTGAGTAAATGAACCGTGAAGAAGTAACAAACTTACTTTCGCATTTATAATATAATAGTAAAGATAATTAGGATTACTCACTCCACAGCTTTCACAGTCAACTTCGCCGGCGACAAGTTATTCGCCAACGCATGTTGATGCATATGCAACGCAGCCAATCTCAACGCCACGTCAGGTTGCAACTCTGGTGCGAACCTCTCCTGAGCCACGTCGTTACAACATTGCATGTAGAGGTAGTCCAGAGCCGCCAGGTCTTTCTGTGCCAATTCTGCTGCAGACGTCGGCATGAAGACCACGCGGAATAGACAGCGCATCTTGTGGGAACCGGGTTTAGCGGCAATCTGTAACGGTAGATATGGTAACAGGTTATCACCAAATACTAATAATAATAATTTTGTGATTGTTTCATTCGTTTTTAAGTAACTATCTAGTCTAAGTAAGATGTAACCCACATTTGGTTTTGTATTGATTAAATATCTAGTTCTCCAACGTGTGTAATATTTATCGAAAAATATAAGCATACAAACTTTATGTTGATGATATTATTCTTGTGAAATGAAATGAATGGTGTACTTTTAAAGTTTTCCAATTCCTCAATTATTTTATTGATAAAATGAAATTATTGTGTATATTTTTTGTGTACAGCTACCAATAAAACATTTACATATGCTTACCCTCGCAAGAAACTCCTTGGGGTCCAGCAACGTCAGTTTATTTCTCCTCAGACTCTTCACATGCTCGACTACCAGACTGAAGTGCTCCTCTGCAGTAATACAGAGCTTGTCCTTCAGACTGGAGACAACGTCAGCAACGGTGGTTGTGCTGTCGTATTTGAAGGATTTGGTCTGACCGTTCTCGAGAAATACTTTGAGGACGTTCGCCATTGGTGGCAGGCAGAGGTCACCAAGAGAGAATGCGGATGGCTGGAAAAAATAATTATACATATTATAGCAAATATATAATTGACGGCTTCCATGTAGTTCTTTATTTATTTTAGCTACGGTTGAATTACACCTTGCATTAGATGTTTGAATGTTTGAATATTTGATTTGGTGAATATGGTTAAATTGATGTAACTTTTTCGGTTATGTGTCTAGAATATTTGTATGTTACATATTTTGGTAATAATAATATTATTAGTATTCTAGACTCAGGTTATGTTAAGCAATCAGTATTCAGGTATAGTTGATAACTGAATACTGATTGCTTACCAAACCTAAGCACATGGGTAAATTTTTACAATGGATTAATCAGCCAATGAAAAGAATTGTATCCTGGGTAAGAAAATCGTCTACGATACTACCGGTTATGAAGAAACTTCGATTTATAACAAGTCCATATATTCACAAATATTTTACTCACAGGATACATAGGAGCGCCATTGAGCTGCACAGAATCCGCAAACCTAACCCTTGGTGGCCTGGCTCTTAACCGCGCCCTCTTCGCTGCAGACAGCAGGGCAGATCTCCTCATAAGGTTCCCGGTCCTGGCCGGCTGGCAGACCTTTAAGGTCACCTTGTCTGAACACGCCCTGACTGCGGAGATGACATGTTCTCTGGCCGCCATGCTCACATCCTCGCCATTGACGCAGAGGATCTGATCGCCTGGTTCCAACTGAAAATGGTAACGAACGATATTAAATTTTCAGACACATATTTTTTATATGAATGTGACCGTGTGTTACATCGTTGGTGGTGTAATGGTTAAGACCGCCCGCCTGTGAATCGAAAGGTCACAGGTTCGAATCCTACTCGTGCCACATGAGTTTGTATACCAATCTGATTCATGTGTAGTAGTTTTCATCAACCACCACTTGCTTACGGTGAAGGAAAACATCGTGAGGAAACCTGCACACTGGTTGATTATCAACTTGTGTGTGAAATGGAGAAGGCAATGGCAAACCACTACGTGCCAATAAAGTCGTTATGTGTTACATTCCACGTAATGACCACCATAATTCCAGCAATAAGGAATACGACTATGAAGAGCCACAGTGATATGCAATATGTCAGTTTAGATTTTACTCGAACAAAACGCGATAAGTTGCAGCAGAAACAGATGTGTTATTAGAAGGGGTTTACACAGCAGACAAAGTAGTGAAAAGCTAAAGAACTTAGAAAAATATCCTACCTTCCCAACGCTAGGCGAATTGTCTGTAACAAACCGAACCAGCACGGGTTTTTCAGAGCCGGCCACGAACCCGAATCCCAGTTCAGGGTCCCTCTCCAGCACCACATCACGGGGCGCGGGGGGAGACTCGCAGGAACAGCCTTCTGGAGCCACGTATGTCGTCGTCTTGTTGACATGACTGGAAGATACAGGGTGCTATTGTAAAAAATTTGTAGAAATATGAAGTTTTTGAAACACGACATAATTTCATTTCAACATTATCATATGGCTCGAACATCCATAAAACAAAAGGTAATTTAATTAACCCTTTTGTCAAGTAGTATCTCTAAACAATCGTATAGTTAATATAATTTTACACACTTTACACTTATCTAATGGTGTGTCTTTATCTACAGATTATAGTAGCCGTAGTTTCACACGCGAATGACCCGTTTTAATGTTAGAAAAAAATTATGACAGATACTGAATTAGGCTACAAGAAATAACTTCTTCTATGTATGCATATTGAACCCTTGATAAAATACAAATTAAAATGTAGCATCTGTATAATTTTTTTTGTCAAAATGAAGCTTAGTTCAACTTATGATGCACAGTTATTAGAGAAATATATACTACATATATTTCTCTAATAACTGTGTTTCGAAATGGCCGTAGTGTACAAACAAAAAAACAATACTTTTTGCTTCATTTAATAGTATAAATCGCCTTATTTGTTTTCCTTTATTACCTCCTATGTACAAACTTATCCTACTTACAGTTTTATTATATGTTTTCGGTTATGTGTCTAGAAAAATCTATAAAAGTATCTATATACTTTTATAGATTTCAATCAAAATAATTCATTCGCCTCCACGTCGTCCCTCAATTCATTTTCGTTTTCCCAAAGCCATAAATTGCTGTGCTGGCGCATGGCGATTCTATCCTTTCAATAGGGGATTCTATTACCATGGGATAAAGCATTGACCCCAAGGGAGATATTTAATCTGAATAATATATAGGCCTGATTGTGTTACAGGCTGATAGATGACGGTAAATGTTGAGCAGAGTCTATAAAATAGGTACGTATTATTAATTTTTTACAAGTTTTTCTGTAACTAATCTTAATGTTTGTTTACCTGATTATATTTTTCACGTCGGATGTCAATGTATTATGATCAGCACGACCTGACGGTACACGAGGGATCCCCTCAATGGTTTACTATTATGACGGATGGCGGTAGGTAGTGGTAAAGTCATTTCAGGTGCCTTTAGGCGACTTGAATAAAATCTGACACCAGTGTTAGCAATAACCCACTCGATAAGAAGAAGAAGGCTTACAGCACGAACACGGTTGTATGCAACAAAATGTCTCTATGGCAAAAAATACATTTTTGTAAAATAAACTTGTTATAGATTGTTTTTCTCAAGTGTGGTATCAACTTATACGTATTCCCGATACGATACGACAAGAAACGAGTATTCAACTTCTTGAAAGGTCGACTATGCTCCTGTATTGCCCTGATATTGAAATTGTGTGTTAGAAATAACTTTATTAGACACAACAAAATACAAAAATAAAGTACAGAAAACAAAGAACACTTCTAAAAGAAGCTGGGCAGCAACGCAAGGCCTCGAGGAGAGAATAGAGAGGCTTCTTTGTCAGAGTAACAACAGACAGTTTACTTACTTAATAATTGTGATAGCTAGGTGCCTCGAGGCAGGTCTCATGAATCTAAAATGTTCACAGACGAGATCAAAAAAGAAGATAGCTCACTTACTTGATGTAATAGTGCTTGCCTCTGCTATCCAACGCCTGCTCCCACCCATACGGTAGTTCCTCTTCTTCTTCAGCCTGGCTGCTCCCACTGCTATCTTTGGTAGCTGGCCAGTTTTCAGCTGGTGGCAGCCAACTGGCAGTTCTTGTCACGTGACTGGAATAAAAAATAGTTAAATGTTAGATTGTGGGCGTTCAGTTCCTACTAGAATATTCTCCGGTGGATGTGGTACGAGGCGACTAAAGGATAAAAAGCTTTGACAGTGATGTAATACATGCTTTCTTATGAGTAGTTATCGGCTTCGGTAGCTCAGTAAAAGCACGGCCCTGTTAAGCACAGTTTGGAATTCCTGATCGCGTCCTATTTTTATTCCATCTCATATAGTTACATTGCTAAGTATATTATGTTGTATCAGATTGTTCAATAAGATTGATCACAGACAACAAATACTTAGTTTTAAATTACTTATTGCAATTACATTTAATTTTTACACGTCGCAATCGATATTAAAAAGTTACTTTCAATACGAACCCCGCAACGCAGTCTTTTAGTTAATTACTTATCCTTTTTAACCCGCGCTAAACGTAAATTCGAACTAAAAAAATATATGAATAGCACTATACGAAAGCAGACCATGGAACACTAATACCATGAATCAGACGAATTCGACTTCAAGTATTTGACGACTGCCCACGACGCGAAATCGTTTTCGTATGCAAAATATTCCTTCATACTTAGAAATTGTTTTAACTTTAATGTCTATTAAATATTATTTCTTACGTACGCCTGAGGGCAGGAAACAGAGTCATGTTTAGTTCTTGTGACATCTAACCTGTTTACACAAATAAAAAAAAATATTTATTGTTTGCTTTTTTCAATTTTTAATTTAACATTTTATCTTTGTTATATTTGTGCCATTAAATAAAGCACTCGTTTTGTATCTAGATAGAATAGATTTTTCATCAAACACATGTCAAAGCGGTAGTTCCAAATAAGCCAATAACACGAAATTGGAATGCAGTCTGCTGCTATTTTCTATTCTGCGGCAGTAGTATGCAATTGCGTGACGTTCCGTTTGTAATTTACTCGGGAAAAATGCTGTTTGAATTTCTGCCAGTTGCTTTGAAAAAGAAAAGCTTACCTACGTTTTTTTTTATTCAAGCATTTTATTATTGCGATTTTTAGACAGTTGTGGAAGAAAAAAATCGTTGTGGAATAAGAAAACGCCGATCCCATTTAAAATGGTAAAGAGTAAGAATTAAATGGAAAAGATTGCTTCGCACGGGTAAAACTATAGTAACATTTTCCTTTCTCTGGAATCAGTGAAATATTATTATTATTATCCGGTGGTTTTTTAGTTCATACAAACATACATTACACGGGGATTTCTTTTATTATATAGATTAGGCCGTTGATTCGTTTATTTATAACAATATCGATAGTATCTTTCCATTATTATTCGTGTTTGAGAAAATACTATGCTGAATTATATTCATGAGATACCTAAATACAATTTAACATATAGACTTCCCTAAATTAAAGACTGCCAGAGCACGCGAGCAAGTCAGACGTGTCGCAAGTTTAATTTAAATCCACTAAAAGAGCCACTAGTCGATTTTGGACCCTAACTTTAAAGTGTATAAACACATATTGGCGAGTAAGTCACGAGTGAAATACAACTAATTACCACTGAGCAACACACCGCATTACCGGAGTCATCGTCAGTGCCCCGCCCCTCAATCCTCTCGAGCAAGCGAGACAGGCTCCGTGCTGTCTACACCGGACTAATAAGTAAGTGATCTGCAACGACACACTAACACAATGAATGAGCACCGATCACCAACCGGCTGCGGTCACAGTGACAGACTCGGCGGATCTCAACCAAATCTGTCCGAACTTAATCCAAACTATGATACCACTCCGATTCGTATCACTCAACGTGTTAAGCGAAAAGTACTCGATGATGATGCCTGGATAAAAACAGAGCTTTCAGATTTAAAAAAACAGGTGTCTGAAATAATGGTAATATTGAAAGCTACTAGCGTTTCCCAAGCTGAAAATATCAATAAGCTTCATGAAGACGTCACTACTATCAAAACCCATGTAAATAGTATTGGTGACACCATCGAAAGTATTAAATTAGATCAGAGTAATACAAAACTAAGACTTAATGAGTTAGAAACAAAAACAGAGAATATTGAAAAGAAAATTGAGAATTTAGAAACAGATTTAAACCAATTTAGGGAAACCACAACGTTGAGTACTATAACTACAGCTACTGAACCATCTATAAGTTATGAAGAAATTGTAAATGAAGTTCACGAGCGACACCAACGCTCTAAAAATATAGTGATATTGGGTATTCCAGAGCCAACTAGCCCAATCAACCGTTTCACTTACAATAAGGTTGAGATTACAAAAATCACAAAATCTATTTATCCAGACTGTCCTGAACCAAATAAAACCTTCCGACTAGGAAAATATAAACCTGGTATAAATCGCCCCATCAAAGCCTGCTATACATCGGAAAATACCGTAAAAACTATATTACGCAATAAGAGCAATTTACAAATGGACACCATTAAAATATTCTCTGACAGAACGCCCCTGCAAAAACAGCACTTTCAGAAATTAAAAGAGGAATTGAAAAGTCGGAAAACAGAGGGAGAGACCAATTTAGCCATAAAATATATTAAAGGAGTTCCCAAAATTACCCAAACAACGGGAGAGAAGCAAGGAAAAGAGACATCCAAGTCAAAAAACTAGCAGCCCCCCCCAGGGGGAAGATAACACACAAGTTCATCAAAAACTATAATGACATAAAAAGTTCTCATAAATCTTTGAAATGCTTATATATAAATGCTTGCAGTCTTGTCAAGAAAGGTAAACTGGATGAACTTAAATGCATAGCTGCCCAGATAGAACCGCATATAATTGTTGTGACTGAAACATGGATAAAAAATGAAACCGACGTCCAAAAACTCAACATTCCATGCTACACCCACTACAACAATTTCAGACAAAATCGCAAAGGAGGCGGTGTTTCAATCTTTGTTCACAACAACTTAAAGCACAGGATGATTGAAGACCATTGTATAGCTGACAACAACCACTACCTTTGGATACATCTTGAAAAGCAGTCTCTGGACATCGGTGCTATATACAACCCCAACAAGAAGAACGTTGACAACTTCCTTGAACTATATTCACAACAACTGGAAAAAAGGAAAAGAGCTTTGGTTTTTGGGGACTACAATTTTGACTTACTGGTACCTGACAAGGAAACTCGAAAATATAAAGATATTTTAAAAGAGAACAACTTTACGATAATAAACAAAGTCCACCGGAAGTACTCCACGCGTGTAACAGAATCCACAAACACGATTATTGATCATGTATGCACTAACTTAAAAGACAACAATTTTAATTTTAGTCTTATTGAATCATCGATGTCCGACCATCGACAAATATACTTAGAAGTTGAAAACCACTATAGTAAACCTGTTCAAAAAATTTATTACACAGCAGTAAACTATAAAAAGTTACACGACTCAGCAGAACACAATATAAGGAAAGACGAAAGCGCATATGAAATGTTGGAAGAAAGTATTCTAAAATGTCTATCTACAAGTAAAGTCACTAAATCTAAGTACCTAAACCCACCACGTCAAGACTGGATTACAAATGATATTATTCAAGACATCGACAAACGAAATGAAATTTGGCATAGATACAAAGCAAATAAAGAAGACATAAAACTAGAACAGGAATTTAAAGAAGCTAGAGCCAGAGTATATAAGAAAATTCAAACAACCAAAAAAACATACTACTTCAAGTTCTTTAAAAATCACATGAGCAAGCCTAAAAAAATGTGGAAAGCCATTCATGAATTAGCTAGTAACAACATCAAACATACAGCAGTACCGGACAAAGTCATCCTGAACTCGAAAATAATAACGGATATGCAAGAAATTTGCGAGAGTTTCAATAGTTATATTTTCTACTGTAGGCTCAACACTTGCAAGCAAAATCCCAAACAAATACCAAAAAGTTGACCGAAACGATACACAATCACCGAACATAGTTAAAGCGACTGAGCTAACAAGTTTTGTGCCGGCAACCGTGGACGAAATTATTCAAATAATTAATGACTTAGACCCAAATACTAGTTCAGGCATAGATGGTATCAGCACCAAAATGATCAAATGCATTAAAAACATAATTGCCATCCCGCTCACCAATAGTATAAACAATTGTTTAAAAATGGGAGTCTTCCCGCAGTCTCTAAAAATTGCCAAAGTAACACCAATTTTTAAGAACGGTAATAAATCAGATCCGTGCAATTACCGTCCAATTTCAGTCTTACCAGTCATTTCTAAGATTTTTGAAAGAGTGATCTACTCTCGAATAGAGAAATACTTAAAATCAAAAGATTTTTTGTACAACAAACAATACGGGTTTAGGCCAAAATCAAACACACTTTCAGCAACAATAGACCTTGTGACTAAAATAAAAAATAAAATCGATGAAAAACAAATAGTACTCGGTGTATTCATAGATCTCAAGAAAGCGTTCGATACAATCAGCCACAAACTACTTCTTGCCAAATTGTCAAATCTCGGTATCACTGGTAAGGCACACGACATATTCAAATCATACTTCCAAAACCGTAGGCAGATAGTGAAAATAGGACAACATCAAAGTACCCCAACTTTAATGACTTTCGGCATTCCTCAAGGCTCCATTTTGGGGCCTCTTTTATTTCTAATTTATGTCAATGACATAAAAAATTTGGGCCTTAAGGCTGACATATCTCTTTATGCAGACGACACTTGCTTATTTTATTATGGCCACTCATGTAAAACTTTAAAATTAAAAGCACAAAGAGATCTTAACAAATTAAACGATTGGTTTTTGTCGAATCTCCTCACTATTAATACTGAAAAAACTAATTTCGTTATATTTGCTGCAAAAAACAAAAATCTCGACGATATAATAAAACTTAAAATAGATAATGATGAACTAAAACAAAAATCTAGCGAAAAATATCTTGGCATTATCTTGGACCATTACCTCGATTTTAAACAACATATACATAAAATTAAGACTAAATTGACATCCTTGTCAGGTGCCGTTCGTGCGGCTTCGAACTGTCTTCCACGTAAAATCAAATACATTATATATAATTCATTAATAAAACCACACATAGATTACCTAATAGAAATCTGGGGTACAGCCGCAAAATCTAATTTAGAACCACTACAAAGAGCACAAAATAAATTTATTAAAACACTTTTTAACTATGATTATAATACGCCAACCATAAAAATATATACAGACACTAAAATAATGAACATAAACCAGACATATAAGTACTACACATGCACGTTAATCTATAAAATTCTTAATAATAAAATACATACTGTTCTAACATTCCAAAAAAAAAGCCAAACCCAAAGAATGAAATTGCGTAATGCAAATCATTTGGTATCTCGCGCCCCGAGGACAAAATTTGGTTCAAAAAACATCCAGTTTGAAGGTGTGAGAATGTATAACCAACTGCCTATAGAAATAAAAGAAGCAAATTCACTAGGTACTTTTAAAAGAAAATTAAAATCATATATCTTGGAAAATCAAAATTAAATAAATTGAATAAAGGTATATTTAAAAACAATATTGTAATAAATAAACGTACTTTATTTAGATAAATGAAGAAAAATAAAAATACTTAATTAAATAAAGTCAAATATATAACATAACACTATAAACATTTATATTAATTTCACAAATAATAAAATAGTAGTAACAACCAAATATACATTCTACTATTAACTCGCTACTTATCCGCTAATCGCCTGCGTCTATGATCGCAACCTTAATAAACATCAGCAGCGTAAACGCGTGAAGTACCCTCACTCCTGCGCTGCGTACCGGTTGCCGGTATTACTTACTACGGCAATCTACCCTACTTATAAAATGGCTTGTAATTTTTGTTTTATTTTCGAAACTTATGTCCATATCTTTTATTGTTAACTTGCGACTTATATACGTATATGTACTTAGCTCGCCGTCACATTAATTACTGTAAGTAGTTAGTATTATTATTTCTCTGTAAGTGAATGAAATGTAATTATTCTTTTTGAGAAATAAATAAATCTTTAACCGTAAATTTTCACAACGAGCACTGTCCTCGGGCGAAACTGCAAAGTGAGTAAAATAAACGCCAAAAATAGACGAAAATATTTTTAATTTCGCAAAAAAATTCTTATGAAGTTAGCAGAGCTAAGTCAGTACATCAGCTTACCCAAAATCATTGTCATTTCAGGCATATTACCACCACATAGAGGTCCAAATAGGACATTTAACTTGCCGTTGACTGTACCTAAATGCTGCCTTTGGAGCAATGAATCCAGCAAAGAATTTGACCCAAAATGGCTTCAGTAAAATATTCGAGGCACGCCGCAAAGGTTAGAGTTACCTTATGTTGCTTTGAACATGTATGTTTTGTAGTTTCAGTAGTAATTTTTTTTATGAAAAATACAGAATTACAGAAAACTTTCAGATACTAACAATAAATACCGATCATTCTGAAACTTATTTAACTTTATTTAACCGGTTCCTCCAGCCAATTCTGACGGTAACTTTTACATGCGCACAACAATGCGCAATGTACGCCATTTTGTTAAAATTAACGTCAAAGTTCACTGGAGCGACCGAGTCTAATAGTTTAAGTCGATTTTAAGTTGTGCACCGCTGACATTTTACTTACTTTGCGTTTTTTTTTGCGCATGTTAAAGTTAACGTCAAACTTGACGGTGCAACCCACCCATAGTCTGATTCACTACCTCTCTACCTGTGAAGTTCTTTAGGAATTATATCTTTTAACCCCGAAGTTACTGACATATAAGAGGTTCATTTTAAAAAATAGATGTAATATACGAACCCCTCTAGTTTGTGGAGTTTCGCTACAGTTTCACACAAGCCGTGATCAACTTTCATAATCAGCTTGTTTCGAGCGCAAACCAAACAAAACTGGTTTTCAGCGGTTTTATCCAGTTTTATACGGACTCAGTTTGTCCCCAACTTGTTTCTGTGATTACCTTTTGTGGTGAGGACGTGTGCGCACCTTAATTACGTTGCTTGTGGTTATAATACAATTTCGTTACACTCTTAGCTTTTAGAATTAATTAACTAGTTGCGTAAATACATACATTCAATCGTACATATTTTTTATTCTGAAATTTCTACACTCCTACTATGTGGATTCCATAAGTTTTCCACAAAAAAACATTGTTGTCCATGAGTCCAAAATCAATACCCTATTAAATTTTTGATTTATTTAAAATTTAAGTACATTTTACCTTAATCTAGTCTGATGGAAGCCAAAGAATAAATAAACTTAAGTATTTAATTAAAGCTTTATAAGGGTTTGTTGCTAAACTGGAAGGCAACTTTTAGTCATGTAATGGAATAGTGATAGCTTGCTATGCTACCCCGTTGGCTCGGTCTGTGTGGGAAAAGACTTGATACTGTATTTATCCCAACTAACATTATAAATGCGAAAGTAAGTTTGTTACCTCTTCACGCTTTGTCTGCTCATCCGAACTTCGTGAAATTTTACATACATGTAGTTTGAAGTACCGAGAGGGATATAGGGTACCTTTTATTATGAAAAAATAAATGTTCCCGGGGGAATTTCCCGCGGCAAAAACGAGTCTAGTGGTTAGCAAAATTAAAACCTTTCATTCAGAATTTTCTCGTAAAACAAAAGAGCACTTTATTACTGTCGTAATTTCTCTCTCTCTCTCTTCTTTCTTTCAAGTTTTAATTTTAATATGTACAGTTTTTACGTCCGCATCTCAAGAGTTTTGATATATGTTTATAACAATTTATATAACCATTTATATATAACAATTTATATAATTATGTCGGGTCATGATGGAAAATGATCTTTTTCTGATTGGCCCGGGTCTTGGATGTTTATCTATATATGTATTTGTTATAAAATATAGTATCGTTGAGTTAGTATCCCATAACACAAGTCTCGAACATACTTTGGGGCTAGCTCAATCTGTGTGATTTGTCCTAATATATTTATTTAAATAATATTTATTATTTATTTATTTAACCTAATGTGAACATTCTTGCCAACTTTATTTATCCCACTAATATTATAAATGCAAAAGTTTGTGAGAATGTATTTGTGTATGTTTATTACTGTTTCACGCAAAATCTACCTGGACAGATTGTTATGAAATTTGGTAGGTACATGGGTAAAATATAACCTAAAAGTTATTTAGTTTTTATACCGAAATTTCCAAGGACGCGAAGCCCCGGAGCGCAGCTAGATTTACATAAGTGAATCTAGATTATCATATTACTTAACAGCCCCCTGGTCAGCAAGGTAATAAACATGTTTCTAAGTGTGAGTTGCACCAGTCAACTTTGACGTTGACTTTAACTTGTGCGCCGCTGACGTTTAGAAAAAATGGCGTACTTTGCGTTTTTCTGCGCAGGTTAAAGTTAACGTTAAAGTTGCAGCTTCGAGTAAATATTTATACCAAGGGAATAAAGTTAACCATTTGAGTTTAATTAATTTTGCGCTGAAGCCGAATTCGTTAATTAAGACACCATTACATGCGGATAATACAGCCGCTGGTGTTTCAGAGGGCCTCACAGCACTTTTGGCTTTATGGACAGTTTAAATGTT
Organism: Plodia interpunctella; assembly: GCF_027563975.2. Lineage (NCBI taxonomy): Eukaryota > Metazoa > Arthropoda > Insecta > Lepidoptera > Pyralidae > Plodia > Plodia interpunctella. The sequence continues at coordinate 965,513 of NC_071301.1, forward strand.
GTTTGGGTTCTTTGGTCTGTCTCCGAGAATATTTGGTTTGAGGACACAGAAATGTGTTTAGCGTCTATAGTTTCCTTTGCCGTGGCAATTTGAATGGGATTACAATCATATTTATCAACTAGCGGCCGGCCCCGCTACGCTCGTGTGAAACTAAATAAAAAAGTCGCCTATGTCACTCCTGAAGATTGAAATAGACGTCTATTTCACTGGCAAATTTCATAAAAATCGGTCCAGTAGTTTTTCGAGTTTATTCATTACAAACAAGAATACAAAATCTTTTCTTTTTATAATATCAGCATGGACTATGGATAGTACTGAATTTGAAATATATTGTAATCTGTATTTCTGGATACAATTGTATTTTTGTAAAAATTTTAAAAATGTTTTTGGTTTTTTTAATTTAAAAAAAACTTTAAAATTGTCATTATTGTAAAAATGTTTTTTGTGATCTTTTTAATTGAACTCAAATTAAATATGTAATGTTTTACAAAAAAAAAATATTTTAAATATATTTTTTTTGCATTCTTGCGAGATTTTTTCAACATTTTTTAAATACTAAAACAAAAATTTCGCTTGATGATTTTATTTAATTTTTAAAACTTTATACACATAATACAATTTGTAAAACTAGATACAAAAGTTGGACTGAATGCTAAAACCATTACTTATCTAACAGTCAACCATAGGGTCATACAGAGAAAGTTAAGTGTGTGCAAAAAATATATATATAAAACATTTTAATGCCTAAACAAAATATTAATGATATTATTACAAGCCTGAGCAAACGACTCAGTCGAGACGACGAGAAAATAATATATTATGAAACCGCGAATGACGACGGAAATTTTAATGAAATTACTTTTTTTGCACAAGGGAGGGAAGCTAACCTACAATATTCATTTATATGTGTACTCGAAACACGCTCGTTGAAGGGTGAAGGATCAATAAGCGCTGTTATATTTTGCTGAAAATATGTGTTCGGTGGTTCTCAGAGCGTTACGATAGCTGCTGCCGCGCTGTTATTAAGATTCGTCAACAAAAAGAGAATTGTTGATTTTCTTGAGGATGCAACAACCATTTGCAAAATTAATTCTACTAATATTATAAATGCGAAAGTTTGTGAGGATGTGTTACTCTTTCACAGTTTATTGGACCGATTGTTGTGAAATTTGGTACACGGGTGGAATCTGGAATTTACTTTTTACCGTGAAATTCCCACGGGAGCCAAGCCCGGGAGGGGCGCAGTTAGTAATTCGTAAAATTTATTACCACAGTACAGATGAGTTATTTTAAAGTCAGACAGTAAAATTAATTCTTGTCTTTGTTAAAATCTTAAAAACTGTAATGACAGGGCGGCCGCATCGGTCGTAAAGCTCTGAGCACCACCCACTTATTTTCAACAAAATATAACAACACTTTATCGATACTTCACCGTTGTACGACATCCACGGGAGGACTTGCAGTGGTCCTCGTTGACGACCTCGGTGGCGCAGTGGTAAAGTTCTTGACACTGAACCGAGAGGTCCCGGGTTCGATCCCCGGTCGGGTCATGATGGAAAATATCCTTTTCTGATTGGCCCCGGTCTTGGATGTTTATCTATATATGTATTTGTTATAAAATATAGTATCGTTGAGTTAGTATCTCATAACACAAGTCTCGAACTTACTTTGGGGCTAGCTCAATCTGTGTGATTTGTCTTAATATATTTATTTATTTATCCTATCCAAGGGCGGGACTGTTAGAATAAAGTATCAATATACAAAAGAGAAATAAATTGTCTATTCGCATCCGGGCGTGTCCGGGCGTATGTCTAACCGGCATCTGTGTGTTTCTATTAGGTTATTAGCCCAGTCCGTACTTTTACAGTTTTTTTTTTCATAGCAAATTCAAAATAATTTTCATATTAAATAAAATAATGTCATCGGGATGCTATTTAGTTAACATGCCAAAGTTAAAGGGGGCGAGAAAATTACGACGATTGGGCGTTCGCAGTAAGAAATTTTCTCGTGTTGCAAGGTCTTGACATCGCCGGCATTCCTGCTACTTTCAGTGATACGGATGACAAAAAAGCGAAGGCGAAACTCGTTATGACTATTGATCCTAAATTGTATGTACCTACACATTAAGAACGAGACCAAAGTCAAGGATTTGTGGCTGAAGCTACAACAATGGTGCTACGACGAATTAATACCGCAAATTAATAAAAATAATGCCATGGTAGCGCAAAGGCGCGTTTAGGTTGGGCCTTAAAATGACAGTTCCCTAAACACACTGACTGCCAATAGCATTGTCCTTATAATAGTGTTGACTTAGGACCACTGTGCGCTCCAGGCAAGTGGTTCAGTACTGGGAGTACTTTTTTTTGCTTGATTGTGATACGAAACCTACTAATATTATAAAATGGCGGTCCGTCCCGACTTCGCTCGGGAAAAAACATAATAAATTATTCTCCTAAACCTTCCTCAGGAATCACTCTATCTATTGGTGAAAACCGCATGAAAATCCGTGCAGTAGTTTTTGAGTTAATCGCGAACAGACAGACAGATGCGGTAGAGGACTTTGTTTTATAATAAGTAGGTATGTAAGGATGCGAATGTTTGTGAGGTTATGTGTGTATGTTGGTTACTCTTTCACGCGAAATCTACTGGACAGATTGTTATGAAATTTGGTATACGGGTAGAGTATAACACATAGGGTACTTTTTATCCCGAAATTCCCAACGGAGCGAAGCCCCGGGGCGCAACTAGTAATATAGCAAGTTACGTATCAGATTACAGGTACCGTTGTTTATGAATTAAAATATAACTTCATGAAGTAAATAAATACTAATGTTCCTTATAATAAAGTATAAATTAAATAAATCCTATGTCTGTAAATGATCGACACCGACAGCGAACAATCTCTGAAGTACAAAAGTGTTATAAAGAAGTCTTCAACTGTCTGTCTCTGTCTAGACATACAATTTAGAAGGACAGCGGATAACATACGCTTTCAGCTAAAATTCCTTTTGCGCACTTGTCTAATTTCTATCTAAACCCGTTCTACCGAGAATCCATTCACTAGTGGAAAATTGGTGGAGGAGGGGGTAGGGGGGGGCGCAGAAACGAATCCTCTTCTGAACCTCATTAGCGCAGAGACGGGACCGAATGAAAACGTAGTTCACATACTCATTAAGGTGTGTTAGTTCTCATTCACGTAAAAGTTTATGCATTTACCATGGAGAAATATGAGATTACCCCAGGAACCCAACCGCTCCGTGGTAATTTGGAGATATAATCTATTCTGTTATAAATCTAAGTAAATAAATTGAAGGGGTTGGTTAAGACGCCCGCCTGTGGATCGAAAGGTCCCAGGTTCGAAACCTACTCGTGCCACATGAGTTTGTATACCAATTTGACTCATGTATAGTAGTTTTCATCGACCACCACTTGCTTCCGGTGAAGGAGAACAACGTGAGGAAACCTGCACACTGGTTGATTATTATTAACTTGTGTGTGAAATAGAGAAGGCAATGGCAAACCACTCCATTAATAATGACAAGAAAGCTGTTTTGTGTGTTTCATTCCACGTAATGACCACGACCCTCAGCCATGAGGAATACGACAATGAAGAAAGGAAATAAATTAAATGGAAATGAATTGGCCCGAGTTTAATTTTAGTGTCTGGTCCATTTTCTTTTATCTATGGTCTGGTCTGCGGAAGCCGCCTTATGAGTTCCCCCGTACGCATTGCGATTACAGCGCCAACAGCACCACACAAACACACAAATAAACGCACACCAATACGCATGAGACGCATAGAAATATACTCAAGCACGAAATAATTTTTGACAACAACAATAATAAAAACAATCTAATTAAAAATTACACAAGTAAAAAAAAAAAAATTAAACCCTTTTGTCATGATACGGCAATATTCGAATGAGTTTCTTGTGACATTTGTTTTTGTGAAATATACTAGGTATTTAAACAATTTTCAATTTTGACGTGAAAATGTCAATAATAAATAAATATTATTATAATCTTTTTCAACGTCGTTCTTGTCTGCGAAGTTCCTTCCGTCTCTTTCTATCCTCAGCCGTTGTTTAGATCTTCCTATACGACATCAATCTTGCTCCCTTCTTTATTTGGTCCATATAAGCCCTTCTTGGCTTTCCTTCACCTCTTTTCGCTTCTATTTCGACTTTTATCATGTTTCTAATTAGATTATCACGTCGCGGCCAATCATTTTTACACGCCTCAATAGGAAGGTCTAATCCTATTAATATTATAAATGCGAAAGTTCATTACTCTATCATGCAAAATCTGCCGGACTGATTGTTATGAATTTAGGTACACGGGTAGAATATAACCTGGAGTAATACATACGGTGATTTTTATACCGAAATTGCCACGGGCGCGAAGCCCCGGAGCGCTGCAAGTTTCTCAATTGTTTTCTTTCTTCCCTTTTTTGTCTCTTGAGGGACCGAACTGTGCCCGATGGAGTTTCAAAATGACCCAACTTAGCTCCACCCATCTAGGTACATCAAGTTATAATTTTCCACAAATAACGCAAACTGTACCCCCCAAAATGTTTCACTCCAGTAGCTAAGCCCAAACATAGTTTGTCAAGTTATGTGGAGCTTTTTGGAGTTCCACAGCATCAAAGTTTGGACATAGTTAAGTGCTTGAGGGTCTGTGCTTTGTCAGCATGTTTGCTTTTGATGTTTGTTCATAAGTTTCTTAACTTAATGATTTTTTATGTATGAAACCTGAGGGCCATAAAACTCTAGTAGTTCATTTCACACATTTTATGACAACATTGTTCAGAGTTGAATGATGAAACTGACTTTCATCATTCAACTCTGAACTGACGCAAAAATAAAGTTATATCGAAAAAGTAAAAATAAAAATATCTTAATACAAATTGACACAGCTGACGAACTTATAGTTTCGTTCACTGAAAATTATTTAGGAATATGTTGTATTTTTATATGCATATATGGGTATTGATTTAAACTTTTTTTAATCGTACCACAACATAAGTGATTAAAAAATATATATATATATATAATGTATTCTGGAAAAAAGGATGATCTCTTTTATATTCTGATCTTTCATGATTTTGCTGTACTTACACAGACAGAAAAGTATTTTATGCACCAAAAGATTACGGTTTCAGTTTTTATAACAACAAACGCCCCGACAAAGGCTAAAAAAATCCAATCACACACTTTATTTGGGCCAATAATTAAATTGTGTCTCCACTGTGCGTCGTTGCAATGTAATTTTGTATTGTGTGTCAATTTCTACAAAAATTAGATTCATTTTCGATATTTCGGGCGACGCGTTACCTAACCCAAAATAAACAGGTTGTAGAAGTGACACACATAAATGTTTTTAATGAAAAATAACTATATTTATATTTATGATTAAACTCTGTTTAAATGAGTTTCTTTCGGCATTTCTTCTCAGCAGTGGTCGTTCCTAAATGCTAGTAATTTGTAGCTTTGGTAAATATTATTTAATTTGACTACATTAATATATGACGTGAAATAGTGCCTGTGAAGGCTTTAATTTCTGAATGATTATGGTTTTGTTTTGTGAATTGTTGAGCATAAGCGTGTAAGTTTTGCAATACACCGAGGAAACGCTGTGTTTTGGGCCCGTTGCCTCCCTGTGGCGCGTTAGAAGATTATTTCTAGTTTGGTTTAAAAAATAATAACAATAAAAATATATACTCTGTAGAGAAATACTAGAAATGCTTATTTTGAAAATAATTCAGTCGTAATTTTCAATTTTCATGGATTATTAAATCTTCCATGTCTTAATCAGTTTAACAACGCATTCAGGGCGATCTTGGGGCTGCCGCGATTCTATAGCGCATCAGGGATGTTTGCAGACGCGCACGTAGACTGTTTCCACGCAACCATGCGCAAGCGAGCCACATCGCTGGTGCGCCGGGTGCGCGGCAGCTCCAATACCGTCCTGGCCATGATCAGGCCATGTGTCAGGCATATACCGTGCTGCAAAGCCGAGAGGCAATTTTAATTGAAGGTACTTATTTTATTGTAATTTATTTAATGTTAATTTTAATTTTACTCGAGCGACTGACATTTGTATTTTGATAATTTAATGGGTCTCTGTTATACTTGCAATAAATTGATTTTTTTTATTTATTAATCAATACATTAGGTTCTTATGGACTAATGAAAGCATGCTTTGACAGATACAAAGTTTCTCATCTAACTCTCAATATTTTTAGCAAACCCTTTAGCAGGCTGTGCGCTTGGAAATAGGTGAAATGCCGTTCAGGCTATAACAGAGCAATCTATTTGACCCTTGACTTCATTACGCCGTGATGGGGAAGAAATTCGCTTTTGAGATGAGTTTTAGACGATATTATCGCATTAAAATTGCTACGCAAAGCCGCTGATAGAATTGCATTTCCGTTCAACCGTTCGTTTTTGGCAATGGCGTCAGTCGACGCAAGGAGATTTTCGAATTGTTCTCCGACATAATTCTTTATGTACATATGAAAATATTTATATACATACGTGATGTACATACATACACATTACATATTATTTTTTGTGATATGTATAATTCCTTTTGGAGTGTCATGGCGTCGCATCAAGAACTCCTGGGAACAATCCAGGGATCAGCGAAGGTTACAGCACACCATTGTCGATGCTCCGCTTCCTGAAGGAGCTGGGCCGTGCAGACTTGTCAAGCAGAAATTGCCCATGTAAGTAAGTACATTTAATTCGATTCGATTCAATTCAATTTAATTTTATTTAATTTGATAGGGATTCATGAGTCTTTCATACAACATACACGTGACTATATCTGAATATTTTGTCCCACAATTTTGACACACTTCTGCTAATTACTCGTCATTATGTTTTGAGCCAAGAAATAATCGCAGTTTAAGCTTAAATCGAATCATAGATATATAAGTAAATAGAGATTACTGTACTTATATATCTAACTCATAAAATTAATACAAACAGACCGAAATAATAAAACAAAAAGATATCCCTTCTTGCTGTTGTCAATATTTTTTCTTAATGTAATAATCTGTTTTTCTTTAAATATTTACAATAACAATGAAACGGACGAACATTTTTATTAATTACATTAAATTAATACAAGGTTGAACTAAAAGGTAACTTGCAAATGCCCAAACATTTACACAGTGATTCTAATGAAGGCAGGCATTTTAACAAACATTGGAAATCAATTAGCAGCGGATGTCAACAGTTTAACGCAAGAACTGAAACGTCATAGGCATATTGTGAATTTGCCTACACACAACGTTGTACGTTACGTAGTAATTGTTAATAAGTTGATTTTGAGTCATTCTGAAAAATGTTTGGGTGGTAACTTTATCAAGCGCGCTTTGGTTGGATGATCAAATCAATAATCACCTTAGACATTTTTGTTTGGTGGTTTCTCGATGTCTAAATCTAATTGACGACCTCGATGGCGCAGTAGGAGAGTGCTTGCCTCTGAACCGGGAGGTCCCGCGTTCAATCCCCGGTTGGGTCATGATGGAAAATGATATTTTTCTGATTGGCCCGGGTCTTGGATGTTTAACTATATATGTATTTGTTATAAAATATAGTATCGTTGAGTTAGTAACCCGTAACATAATTCTCGAACTTACTTTGGGGCTAGCTCAATCTATGTGATTTTTCCTAATATATTTAACTCTCCTAAGGAAGCCTTATCCTAAACTGATATCGCATCGACCAAGTTTCGGTGTATCAATATATCGTCACTGGCAATCTGACTACTCAACACGTACGCTACATAACTTCGTTACCCGGCTCTGTTGGATCCGGGTAATCCGATATCCGTCCTGTCCGTCTCCGGACATCTGTCCGCGACCGGCTAATGTCGTTACGGCCGCTTTGCTCATTATATTTAAGGTGTTTTTTAGCGGTAATGTTGTGTTGAATTTCAAAATTGCCCGAATTTAATCCATACTGTTATTTATGTATCCCACAGAAACAGACCACTTAATTATCCTAAATCCTAATGTCGTCGAGTCAAAAAGTATGAGCAACGGGTATCATTTAAAAAAATGTATTATTTTCTTTAAATTATTTTCTCGAGAGAGATAAGAGAAAATGAAGAGAAGAGCTGAAATAATACTGATATATTTCTATTTATGATAGACTCATAGCTCATGAAAAAAGCTGTAATATTTTAATTCAGCGACTGATCAAGTATGTATTCTGATTGCACTTGGCTAATTCTTATACAGCATCCTAAAAATCGCGGTGGACCAGCAATGTCGTGGTTCTCACTACGATATTAAGCTGAGCGGAGACCATTTTGGTACCTACACTTATTAGCGATGTTGTAACTATTACTTGACGTGAATGAATGAATGAATGATTTATTTATAAACTTGCACGTATACAAAAATAATGTATGAATGAATGTATGAAATTCTACGTAAAATGGTTATATAAATTCTAATGAATATCTAATTCTAACTAATATTATAAATGCGAAAGTAAGTTTGTTACCTCTTCACGCATTAGTATCTACTGGACCGATTGTTATGAAATTTGGTACACTGATAGAAAATAACCTGGAATAACACATAGGGTACTTTTTATCCCGAAATTCCCACGGGAGCGAAGCCCCGGGGCGCAGCTAGTTATCAAATAAAAATTTTCTTTCTTTGTATCAAAATCAGCTGCTCTCAAATAAATTCAGTTCCCAGCGCATAAAATCTATAGTAACAATTTTAATACTAATAAACTCGATAGGAATAAAATCAACAGATAACAAAAATTATACGATGAAATAAGAAAATTCGTTAAGGTCGGATAAATTAGGTCGATATCGGGAAGAAATGCACCGCACACTTAATTATAAGGATAATGTCTGCCAATTTAATTAGTCTGATAACGGATAATATAAATCAGGAATACGTGGGTGAATGGATAAGTTACATTTGATTTTCTGGTTCGCCACAATTGCACTAATTAATGTATTGTAGCGGGTCGTATTTGATTTCTATTCAGATTCAGATTCATTTATTGCAATGTCACAAGTGGAAATGTTAGATGTTACATAGGTAATAAGCAAGTACAGGTGCCGCGAGGGCGCAGCAAACACTGGGGCAGCTAGATGCCATTTACTTATATTCAACATTGTTTGTTAACTGTCATGCATTAAATGATTAAAATTAATAAGATGAAGGGGAGTCGAAGGTATCACCGGTCGATTTGATCTTCGAAGAACTCGCGATACTGTAATAGCATTTGTCCATAAGAAAAACCTTGAGATGATTATTAAATATGTGTGGTTTTTTTTTATATTTTTTATATCATTTGAAATATTTTTAATTGCCATATGATGAGGACTAGATTTTATTCAATAGGTATAGCCGATGTTTTCGGTGTAACATTGTATAAATAAATAAATATATTAGGACAAATCACACAGATTGGGCAAGCCCCCAAGTAAGTTCGAGACTTGTGTTATGGGATACTAACTCAACGATACTATATTTTATAACAAATACATATATAGATAAACATCCAAAACTCGTGCCAATCAGAAAAAGATCATTTTCCATCATGACCCGACCGGGGATCGAACCCGTGACCTCTCAGTCCAGTGGCAAGAACTTTACCACTGCGCCACCGAGGTCGTCAAAAAATTGTGGGAACTATGATTATGTATGTATGATAATGTGTGTAGTGGTATCTGGAATCATCTACATTTGACGATTTTTTAACCTGTAGAGGTTATTTATGTTGAACCTCTCATTTCATTGCTGGATGCAAGGTAATTAGATGTGAGTTTGTATACCAATCTGACTCAACTTGTTTGCTTAGACCACCACATGCTTCCGGTGAAGGAAAACATCGCATGGAAACCATTGGCACATTGGTGTAACATTGGTGAACAGTTCACTAGTGCGTATGCGACTACCTGCCACTAGATGGCGGTGTCATGTCAGATGCCTTTAGACGACTTTAATAAAATCTGACACCAGTGTTAGCAATAACACACTCGATATGACGTTGATTTAGAAAAAGGACATTTTTTTTCGATGTACTTATTTTTACCGAAACCTACCCGAATCAGTCGTGAAACATCCACAGATTAAACTTTAAAACAGGGTGTTAATTTGTACTAACGATAAGACTTTATCGTGTTTCGATATTTAGTTCTTATTGCATGTCAATAAGGGCTACCATTCAAAAGCAGTTTTAGCTTAAAGTTAGCAGAATAGAAACCCAGTTCGTTCATTTTTAACTCCCGACGGAAAAAGATGTTATAAGTTTATCGTGTCAGTCTGGTTCTGTCTGTGATGATGATGAACCGATTTTCGTTTAGTTGTTTTTGTGATAGATAATTTTATCCCGTGTGTTCTTAGCCATGTTTCATCAAAATCGATTCGAAGAAAAAAAAAAACATTGTAAGAAACAATAATGGTAAGCCGATCTGGCATGATGGGGACCAACACTGTTCAAATGAGTTTCTTTCGGCATTTCTTCTCAGCAGTGGTCGTTCCGAAATGCCAGTAGTTTGTAGCTTGTGAGAAATAACTATAAATATAAAGATTGACGAGAAAAAGTGCCTGAAGGTCTAATTTCTGAATAAATGATTTGAATTTGAATTTGAATTCGGGTTTCTTTTTAATTTGTCTAACAAATAAATTTGTATGTAGCTATAACGCATATAACCTCACACAGGTACTCGCAAGGGTACAAATTGCCTCACCACAGACTAAATGTGGTCCAAAGAAACGACGACCGGTCGCGGTCGTTGATTGCTGGTATTGAGTTGCTACAACACGTATTTAGCAATAAATAATCTATCTATACATATATAAAATCGTAAATGGGCTGTCTGTACATAGATATTAAAGAAATATAATTATGGGCGACTTTATGGGACTAATAGAAGCCAAAACCGTTTTTTTCTTAATTTTTGTTGTCTGTTAGTATATCGCATCACATCAAAACTACTGGATGGAATTGGATGGGGTTTTCACGGTTGTATAGCGGATAGTCTGACTTAAAATCTTGTATACGTTTTATCGCTATACGTTGCTTAGAATTGATAATAATAATTCACGAGAGCGGAACACGAAATAAAGGCGGGCAAAAGCTCGTGGTAAATATAATTTTATTATATTAATAATATACGGAAATAAAACTGATCATAGGTATGTGACAGCCATATTAAAACGGAGAAATATATAGTTTGTCCATCACTACACGAGAGCAGAAATATATAGTTTATCCATCACTACACGAGAGCAGAAATATATAGTTTATCCATCACTACACGAGAGCAGAAATATATAGTTTATCCATCACTACACGAGAGCAGAAATATATAGTTTATCCATCACTACACGAGAGCAGAAATATATAGTTTATCCATCACTACACGAGAGCAAACGCTCGTGACACAACGATTGTAAATATTGGACTCAAAATTTTAGTTGTCGTTCAAATATGAAACGAAATAGCAAAAATAGAAAACATTTCTTTTTACAATCGTCACGTGCGCTGGCCACCGGACAAATTGGCCCCGCAATCTACAATTACGGCCGGACACCGGACAGGACCGGACACGGTCGGTTGCCGGTTGATTATGAGTAGTTTTGTAGTATAGGGTTAAATAAATATATATCTATACATATAAAACTCATGCGTTACTGAGTGAATGACTGACAGCCGAAACTACTGGGCGTAGAAAGCTGAAATTTGATATGTACCTAGGACAGTGTAGGGGAGCACTAAGAAGGGATTTCCTAAAATTCCCACGGGAAACGAATTTTTACTCACATATGAAGTTGTGAGCCTGTTAGCTTATGCCCTAAAGCTAACGTCCCGTGAATGTCTTAAGAGGTGACTATGGGATAAAAAGCCTTAATTGCTAAGAGGAAGGAACAGCATTACTGTACATAGTTGAACTCTGGCCGGTCGTAAAACCACATCTGAATCCGAATTAAACACACCGTGTGTTAAATCCGTGCCCCGCACCGTATTGCAAGCAACTGAGACTCATCAGTTAAACGGCTCATTACAGTGGAGGGGAGAAAATTTATTTACATACTCTTCAACATGGACTGATGCTAAAGGTGAAATAAACAAGCCAAAAAGTTAAATGCGCGACAAGAATCCCATTAAAACAACAACAACAAAAATTTTAACAATAATAGAATAATAACAAAATAGAGGAATAACAAGAAATAATGATTTTTCAAGATTTGTTTAACCTTTTGTCTCAGTCCAAGATGAATATACATATACATATATATATCTACACTCACAAAACGCAAAATGTGATATCGGCTGAGGTATAAACGCCTCACTTACGCCCGGACGCGCGCCGTTCCGGCTCATTTCACAGTAGTCTTGGGTTGGTTAGTCAATCAGAATCACAGAATCGATTCGGAGTGAGACGCAGCGAACCAATCACATTGCGCCATTGTGACGCAACGGCAACCAGACTGCAATGTGATTGGTTAGCTGTGTGAAAGGTGCAAAAGCACGGTATTTTGTTTTATTTATTTGTTTTATCCTGACGACGAAACTCTGGCAGAAATCTCTTTGCTAACACACACTCGATCAACTGGAGTCCCATGACAATACAATACTCTTCATTGAACTAAAGAAAATCACAGAAAAGTGATATCAAAACAGGTACAAATAATGAAAGACACGAAATATGACCTTATTAATTATTACCAAATCATTCATAAATTATTATTATACTTTTTATTAACAAATATATTCACTGACATCCCATTTCCATACTAAATTCGAGGCTGTCTGTCTTTTTTACTTTCAAAGCTAAACCGCTGGGGCGATTTTGATGAAGTTTGGTATTCATATAGTAAAAGATCTCCGTTTTTTTTCCGCATTTTTTTCTTCAAATATCCACCCCCAAAATACTATAATTGGGGATGAAAGTTTGTATTAAAATGATGTTGGTAAGACGCCCAAAGAAGACTTAATTTTCTATCACAAAAAATATTGGTCCTAGAAATTAGTAATCTGGCATAGGTCACAAACATAATTGTTCTACGCTGACGAAGTCGCGGGTAAACAGCTAGTAGAAATATAATATTCACCATCAATTGAATCTAGTTAAGATAAGCAATGTATAAAATCGTTTATTATATAATCTCAAGGTGTGTATATAGTGCTTTTACTTGTGCGTACCATTTTCCCTATTTCTTCAAGAACAATCGTTAAAAAGGGTATTCGCGTCCCTATAGCATTACTCGACTTTATAAATGGTTGTTGAGAAAAAGCGCAAAGTAATACAAACAGGGACGGTAATAATCTCCCGGCGGAGAACAATGACGGTAATCCGCTATTGTGGGTGACTGTACCGGTGCCAGTGGTCGGGTGGGGCGTGACTGTACGCGATTTTAATTCCTTTATTCGATAGCTTAATTACAGTTCAGACGTGAATTATCATCCAAGTAAGTTTCGTTTGGTACCTAAAGCATGGATGAGCACAAGATAATACATTTTTGGTCATCCTGTGACAAGACTGTTGAGAAAATTGCTTAACCTACGAGCGCGTGAACCACTGCGCCACCAAGCTCATTTATCAAATATTTATTAAATACTAGATGTTGCCCGGGGCTTCATTCTTATGGGAATTTTTAGATAAAATATAGCCTATAGCAATCTTGGATAATGTACCTTTCTAACGGTGGAAGAATTTTTGAAATCGGTTCAGTGGTTTCGAAGATTACCCGCCTCAAACATACAAACTCCCAAACGCGCTCCTCAAACATACAAATTCACGCGTGTAAAAGCATAATAATTTTTACATCTTGTCCATCCTCTTGAATCACTAATTCTATTTAAAAAAACCGCATCAAAATCCATTGCGTACTTTTAAAGATCTAAGCATGCTTAGGGACAGACCGACAGCAGGAAGTTACTTTGTTTTATACTATATAGTGTAATTCAGTGTAGTTTTATAACATGATAGCTATGACAAGATTTAAAATAACACTACAAACATATATATAAAAATCTGTGAACACTACCTGTTAAGTAATTTATTTCATTTACTAGGTCTCCAACAATTGGTAAACACTCGAGAAATATAGAAGCCAATTACCATGGATTTAGTAAGTACTTCGTTGTACGGAGTACAGCTACTAATTCCATGCCAATGGGCATTGTCCATTTTTTTTTTTTTAAAACATTTTATTTCAAAACCATTTCGAGGAATAGTCTTTGCGTTAACTTTTTTATTGTCATATCATAAAAATACCCTATAATTAATTTTATTAAAAAAAAATTATAACCTTTGTTTGACCTTCATGACGTCATCAGTGGCGGAGTACAGTGTACACATCAGTGCGTAGGTATGATAAAAAAAACAAACGTCAACGTCAAAATCCGAACATAACAACATAACCTTAAAGTATAATTCCTACACTACATTAGAAGGTGTTTAGTTTTAATTAAATATAGTATATAGTAGGTAATCTTACATTTCTGGAATTTGTTTTGCAAAATATCGTATATTTTCGAAAAAAAAAAAAAGTACAAAAAAATGGACAATGCCCACTACAGATCTAACAAATGAAAAAATATGTAACGAAGAAGCTATAAAGTAAAGAAGAATAAAAAAAATATATATGAACTATAATGTCAATTAAAATATTAATGTAAATTAAAATTTTCCAAAGCAGTGGACCGAGCTAATGACGAACTGAATAAGTTCCATATAGGATGGCGCGATATAGACCGACCGTCGTAGATCCTTTGACATCAGAGGCCTTTGCCCAACACTAATGGTTAAAAAAAATTACAATTGACACTAAAGCTCCACCCTTACTCCTGCATCCTGCATTGGAATGATAAAATATGATCACAGTACTCTGCTAACAGTACGGGATTTCGCTAGAACCGAGCCGAATAATCCTTTAAACCCGTCTGATAAATCCTTCACACAGGCCGGTAGCCCGTTCGCGTATATTACCACATAGGTCAAACAAGTAAAAGTTTTACTTTCCTGAGAAGTGACATAAAAAATGTGGCCGTCCAAATCAAAAGGGACCTTATGTCACCCAGCACTTTAGCCATTATTGTCGTTGTTTTGTATTGGAACAAAGGCCTAAGTGCCAGCCGCTATAAGGTTTCTCTCTTTTGATTTGGGCGGCCCCAAATATATATATACTTAGAAAACGTTTTGTGAAATAGTATCAGAAGGTGTGACTTTCAATTTAGGTCCACGAATATTGGCGAGAACGCAGCACAGACTTGAAAATTTATATAGAAAACTAGCGTTCATTCCCGGCTTCGATCGCGTAAAAACATAATAATAAAGCCTGTGTTAGTCCTGAAGGTTTCTGTGGCAAATTTCATCAAAATCCAAAATGATTTTATTCATTACAAACAAAAATAAAAATCTTTTCTCTTTAATTAATAGTTCATTTTACGGACAATAGAGGCACTGATCATTTTCCATAATTACATTAGCGATACTATTAACTCCCACTGCTGGGCAAAATCCTTCCCTATTTATTTGATTAAATTATCCTATTAACACGCGTAAAGTAGGTATATTAATAACTACATTCTATTTCCGAAGGTACAAAGCGTATATAACGTGTGTATAGCGTAATATAACTATGTATATATTCATGTTATATTATAATTTTCAAGGTAAATATTAACGTTTACTCCAAAATTATGTTCAGTTCTATCATGTGCAATATCAAAACAGTAATGAATTTAGGGTGAGTTGCACCGTCAACTTTGACACACAGCTTTGACGTTGACTTTAACCTGCATTCCGTTGACGTTTAGACAAAATTGCGTACTTCACGTTTTTCTGCGTACGTTAATGTTATATCAAAGTTGACGGTGCGACCCACGCTTAGCTTGTGTGAACTCGCTTCAAGTTATTAGCCTGTTAATTTGAGCGGGAAATGATATTTTAGGTAAATTTCCATTTACTTTCGGCTTTTATACAAAGGTATTGTATTCGGCAAAGGGTCGGCTCTATAAGGCAAATCAATATTGGGTTTAATTATGTGGTATTAATTTATTATTTTATATTTATCTAAATATAACGTGTTTGGAATTAAATTTATGTTCATTGTGAGTGTTTTTGGTACGTGAATATCTTCGGCCCAGAAATTTTACTTTTTGTTCTTCGTCTTAGCCGTATCCCATAAACTAGAATCTTCACATTTCATCCGTTAAATTGACGGGTTTTACGTTGGATTGTTATAAAAAACTAGATGTTGCCCGCGGCCTCGCTTCCGTGGGATTTTGAGATATAATGTAGCCTATAGCAATCTTGATTAATGCACTTTTCTAATGGAGATAGAATTTTTGAAATCGGTTCGGAGATTACCCTCCTCAAACATACAAACTCACAAACGCTCTCTTCTTTTTATAAGAATAGAGATAATGCGATAACTTGTACGTTTGCAGTTCACAATTTCTTTATATTTTACATTCTCGTGGCGTATCACTCACTGAAACAGAGTGTCACTCGTTACAATACGAAATGACATAAGACCTAATTGCTTAAGGTGATGTGCAGTTGACTGTACACAAGCGGTTACAATTTTACCCCGCTGCGGTGAATATATTCCCGTGCCGCAGCGGCTGTAACAAAAGATGTACATATATCATTACTCCCGACACTATGCAATTTAATTTGACATCATTTACAATTCTGCCTGCAACATACTCGATTCTTCTGAAGAAGATAGGACGTCTTTATTTTCAAACTTTTTGCCGTAGAAATTGTAATTTAAGTAAGATACCATTAATACAACATTCGGTGCGCCCAGAGACGTGATTATCACGAAAATCAAATCCAGTTCATTTATTCAAAAGTAAAAAATAACTATCCCCTGAGTTTGGTTTTTTGCAAAATAGTATTAGTATCGATTCTGATTTGGTATTTAGGAAAGTAATACGAAACAGACAGACAGAGAGGTTGTAATTTCGCTTTTAATTGATATCAGTAGATTTTTCTTTCTTAGATTTAGAAGAGACAAAGATCTTTTATTTGTAAAAAAAAAAAACATAAGTTAACATTACTTACAATGTGGTTATAAAAGAAAACTTAATCCTACATGTTTCATCGGCTATGGGTATGCAAATAGAAGGTCGAAGAATTTGCGCTAATAAATTATTGATAATTTTAAAACATTTTTTTTTTAATTCTAGAAAACAATTTAAGTCATTGATGAAGTTAACTTTGACTCTGAATCGTATGAGATTCTAGTCACAAAATTTCGGGCTGTTTCCTACTGAACTTTAGTATACCTATATCTGATTGAGGATCTTTAGATATAGCTAGACTTGTTTAGTAATAATTTACAGTTAGATCTTCAACTAATTGACTAATTGTAATTGCCGAGAATTAAGATAAAGCTTAGCGCATCGGCGTGGAAGGGCTCTGAGCCAGATACTAGCAGCTCGTCCCGGCTTCGCTCGATTACTTAATATCTACGTAAACCTTACTCAGGAATCACACTATTTATAAAATGCGCATAAAAATCCGTTGTGTAAGTTTTAAAGATCTAAGCATACATAAGGACATAAAGCGCGAAGCGACTTTGCTTTATAATATGTAGTGATTGTGAAGTTACATTACTATTATTCTGCTTAACTATAACAGGTATTATATAATAATACATCCTCACAAACTTTCGCATTTATAATATTAGAAGAATTATAACGTAAAACTGAAGATAAGATGGTATTTGTAATCCTTTCTATTCATTTACATGTTGGACAAACTACCTACGTCATATAACCCAATAGGGGTGAGTTGCACCACTCAACAATGACGTTAACTTTAACATGCGTGTGTAGATAAAAATACGTACTTTGCATTTTTCTGTGCAGGTTAAGGTGATTACTCCTCGCGCACTAAGCGTCACCTCGCATTTTTATTAATTTGTTTTAATTTTAGCGAAAATTAAAAAAAAATGAGATTATGCTATACTACATAAAGAATTTTAGTAGAAATTATTGTATTTTTCTATAACACAATGTGGTCACAGTAGACTAAAAAGAATTTAGTGGCCAACGTTTTCGATGCTGTGACTATACATTATACCATGAAAAACTATAATTTACTTACTTTTAACTAAAAATCAGAATCTAAAAATAAAAAAATCTTATCATTAATTCAGAAATTAGACCTTCACAAGCACTTATTAACTTCAAATGTTTTATTATACAGTAATCTTTCAAAAGCTACCTATTATTTCGTATAACTTGTATTTCGGAACGACCATTGCCGAGAAGAAATATCAAACGAAACTCACTTAAACATATCTAGTGTGGCAGATTATCTGTTAAAATATATTTTTTTATTTTCGCTAAGAAATAAAAGAAATTAATACAAACGTGAGATGACGCTAGTGCGCGAATAGTAATCGCCTTAAAGCTAATGTCAAAGTTGACTGGTGCAACCTGCCCAAGTAGAGAAATAACCGGTGTCGCCTGGCACAAGCATATCTTGCTTAAAAGGTGGCACCCACAACTAGCAAAATTGTGAACATTGAGTTACCCAATAAACATTTTTATTTTTAAAAAAAAAAAAAAAGAGAAATATATTAGGCAAATATCAATTTTAGCAATTCAACAAATGACCTAAAAACTTAGTGACACATGTCTATCATTCCATGCATACTCAATTATTGTAATACAATTCAACCTATTTACATTACAAAATGTTGGGTAATTCTTATGATGAGGGAACGCTGGGGAATGACACCCTCTTTAAAGCTTTCCCATAAGGGTAGGGGTAATCTTTTTCCGCAGTTGAGATGAGTTTTCTCCTTACCTACTTACCTCATTTGGGGATCCGAGTTATTTTTACTTGTGTATGTCTTATTCACGTTGTACGGATCATTAGAGTCTTACATATGTATAATAAAGTATTTTTGAGTGTGGCGTGTGTTCCTAGAACAGGACCTATATACAATACATATCGTCCCGTGAATGTCGTAAATATGATGTGACTAGCTAACAATGCTAACATTCCCAAAGAGTGTTAGATCATTAATTATTTCTGAATAAATGATTTGATTTTGATTTATTACTTAGAACTGATAAAGCGATGTTACAGTAAGAATGTACATCATATTCTGCCTAATAGGCATAGGAATGTGAAATTAAGTTATCACACAGATAAGAATCACAACTAATATTATATAATGCGAAAGTAAGTTTGTTTGTAGTCTCCACGCGTTATCTACTGGACCGATTGTTTTGAAATTTGGCACACTGGTAGAAAATAACCTGGATTAATACATAGGGTACTTTTTATCCCGAAATTCTCATGGGAGCGAAGCCCCGGGGCGCAGCTAGTTAACATTGTCATTTACATCAGTGCTTGCATCAGGCGGCTGGCTGTAAAATCACAGTCGAATCTTCAAAATTAATTTAATTTTTTACGCTATTTTACACTCGTTAATACTAAAAACAGTAACTAAATTTCAATGACATTATGCAAACTATATAATAGTAAATAATTAATGCCGAATTTGAGCGAATTCACAAGACATCGAGGTCCTTAATGTCAACCAGTAAATTATATTAATTAATAATTAACATTATGATAAATACCCACATAAAGCAAGCGAATGGAGATGTTCTGTGTATACTTCAACATACAAAATAGAAATACCAACCGCCACCTCCCCTCAACATGTGCTAATTGTCGCCAACTTCACCTGTCACCTTATTGACATTTAATTTCCGAGATGCGTCTGTCTGTCCCACACTCCCATTTTCCGATATGTGTGTGTATTTTGCGAGTATGTTAGCGACATAACATGATAATATTAGGATGTAATTAGGTAGATACAAGTTTATTTGTTAGACAAATTAAAAAATCCCCGACTTTCATTATTCATTTCGGTACAACTTTTGAACGGCTGAACCGATTTTGTACAAACATATCTAAGAACCACCGCATAAAAATTAGCTACCTATCAAATAAAAAAACCGCATCCGAATTGGTTCACTCGTTGTTGAGCTAGGGTGCCACGTACACAGACAGACACACTTAGCGGTCAAACTTATAACACTCTGGGGTCGAGGGTTAAATGGAGGCTCAATGGCGCAGTGGTTAGGGCGCTCGGGCTGTGATAGTGACGGTTAAGTCACTGTCACAATGATCGGTCAATGGATGGGTGTCCAAAAATGTATTATCTTGAGGGAAGGCACGCTAAGCAGTTGGTACCTCTTCCAAACAATCCGCTGCAAACCCGCAAATCTATCAGTTGGATTCACGTCCGGATTTATGAGAACCTTTCGAGTTCTCCCGAACAGATTTTCCGGTTTCTTCCTCAGCCGTTGAGTGTCAGAGCCGCTGTCTACTTTCCTACTTTTACGTCTCCACTTCGCACGGTGGTCGTCATCCCTAGTTATCAGACCATTGGCACGCGTATCATGCTTGACGACATCAATTTAACACTTCTTGGGTTTTGCCCCTTCTGCCAGGGCAAGGCGGGAGCGACATCGCCACACAATTCCCTACGTTATTTACCGGTTAGATGACTGCGAAAATACTGTTTTTCCTAAACAGTTCGGCGCAAACCCATCTTCAAGTTGGGTTTGCACGCGACTTTATCTTTTTTGACCAGCGGAAATACTGGAAGTAAATCCATCTTTGTGCCTTACCCACTTTTATCCGCAGCGGGATTTCTGAAAAACCGTATAAGCTTAATATACAGATACGAAGTGCTTACGATCCAATCCTAGGGTCATTCATCATAGTTCAGAAAAGATATCCAAGGACATTGCTTGCTACATAACGTAGAGACAAAAATACTGTCTCAATCGATAACATCTTTGGAGAGACAGAGCTATTTCTCTTGTCAATGTCGCTAAAGAATTTCAATAAAATTTGCCTCGAGATTCCGATCAGATGTATTGTACGTCTGTGGTTTCTGTTAGTTTGTGTGTTTCTCAAATATCTTACGGCAAAAGGGATGAAAACTACATAAATTTACTTAACTTATTGTTACATAAATCGGGATAAATAATAAGCTGGCTCAATATAATCCAAAATAATTATTTACAATGTACAAAAGTATTAGGTTATGTAATGGTGTGAATAAAATAAACAAAAATTAAATTAAAATTTTATGATACCCTCCACCGAAGTTGCTGGCATCATCTCATCTGGTAGTGCGGGCTGAACGCGCATTGTCCAAACATAGCCAAGAACATTCTCGATTAAATTGTCTTTGAATTAAAAAAAAAAAAACTAAAACAAAATCGGTTCACCTGTTTGGCTACTACGATGCTACGGACAGACAGAGATACACAGACACGTTAAATATGACTCCTGTAAAAATGGAGTTTGCGAAACAATACAAAGTGGCAAAAAAATGATATGCCAAAAAAGATACATCAAGTATATTAGGAAAAAAATGTGAAAAAATGAATGGATACCAGCTGAGCCCTGGAATATTAGTTTTAGTTAATGAGATAAGCGCACGCGCATCATTCCAACTTAATTACAATCAGTCAAATGAACTTTCGCAATTATAATGTGTATAAAAATATATGACATTAATTGAATAAGAACAGTCTTACTTGACAAAAACAGTCTTCAATAAATAACATTTTGTTACAAACCCGTAACATTAACCGAAGTTCGCTAATTACATAACTTTCCTACTTAATTATCATGAACAAGCAAAGTTTCAATGTCTTGTACCTATATTTTCTATGAAAGTTAGTTATTACTACATTAACAAATTTGGAATCCTCAATATTTAACATATAGGTCACGTATTGAAAACATTCAGAAGAAATTTGTCCGTTTTATGTGCTATCGCACCGGTAACAGATATGATAGTAGTGAATATAACGATCACTATATCAGGCATAGTTTGTTGCCTCTCGAGAACAGGGGAAATATTGCTGACAATGTATATGTGCGTAAAATCATTGCAGGGTCAGTTGATTGTCCTGAACTTCTGCCCCTTATATCCTTTAAAGTTTTATGAACATTTTAGATCTTGTACGTTTATTCAGATTCCATATGCCTCAACAAATTAATGCGGCAGTTCTTTCAAAAATAAGTTGTAATTTTATGTATTTCTATCTTGATTATATCTACTGTATTGCGTGTTGCTCTAAATTAGTTTTTATCCAAGTATTTCTATGATTTTCAGCGGGAACCTATAATATTTGATATATATCCAGTTTTTAAGAATGCAAGCTGTTGGTTCTCCTTGAATATGTTAAAATAAATAAAAATGATTTACAGTGAACCGTCAAAGTCAAGCTCCACCGCGCCAATTCTTTATAGCCACTGTGAATTTGGGTTGATCTAGTATTGGCTGTACAGTATAGTCGTCAAATCCCGATCCATCTACTAGCTTCCACTATAGAGTTTTTTCCACCTCGGAGTCGCTCCTATTTCCATGATAAATATACATTATATGTATAGTATTATTGTATTGTATACGCATTAACGATAAGCATGTGGTCATGCTTATCGTTAATGCAAGAGAGAACTTCTCAATAGTTTAACTGTACGGACTTGATATTTTTCTCATGTGATTCAGATTTAGATTCATCCAAAACCAAATAAAATTAAGTTGCCGAACGTGATAATCCCGACCTTCACAGGTAAATACAAGTCTTCATTGGGCTTCTCGATGCATTAATTCATAAAAATAATAATTTAGAGATCATTGAAAAGTTATTTTATTTACAAAGTTATTTAAAACGAGATAGAGATTATTAAAAATCTTCCTTTATGTTCTGAAAGCTATGATGAGGTTCGTGAAATATTAAAAGAAAGGTACGATAATAACTATATAATTACACAAGTGGAAATGTTAGATGTTACATAGACAATAAGCAAGTACAGGTGACGCCCTGCGAGGGCGCAGCAAACACTGGGGCAGCTAGATGCCATTTACTTAAATATTCAACACTGTTTGTTAACTGTCATGCATTAAATGATTTAAATAATTAAATTATTGATATGATTAAAATTAATAAAATGAAGGGGAGTCGAAGGTATCACCGGTCGATTTGATCATCAAAGAACTCTGCGATACTGTAATAACATTTGTCCAAAAGCTAAATCTTGAAAACGTTGAAAGCAACAAGATTTCTCTGACGAGAATAAAATTTTGTGGGAAAAAATTACTTTGTTTTTTAACCTGTTACTATAAATATAATATTGGTTTACTATATACAAGGAGATTATAAATAATTAATTAAAGTTTTTAAGTCAATAACATCAAAGGCTGTGGCGGTTTAGTTGATAGATCTTAAACTTGATAAGGAAGAAATGTAAATATTTCGCTTACCTCATTATTTGAAGTTCGTAACTTCATGTTTCGAACTTAATTACAGTCTTCTTAGTTAAAATTCTGAATGAGTCTATTAAGTTTTCAATTTTCTCACCACTAATCGTTTGTTAATAAAATTTCAGTCCCCACGGTGCTCGAAACTCGATAAATCCAGTTCAAACTGACTACCGCTAACTGAAAGCAGTTTGCACCGGTTTAAAAGCGGTTTTACGTACAGCGATAAAGTTGGTCCAGGCGTGAGGGGAAAAATATACTTACTCTGATAAGTTAGACTTTGGAAAATTGTAAAACTTAGACCACATTGGAAACAAGTGGCCTCTGAGACTTTATCTACTTGTGTTCGGATACCGCATCTATTATCTATTATTATAAATATAGGTTATATAACTGTACATGGGCTTTTGTTCGCGCAAAACGTAAAAACTACTGAATGGAATTTGATACGATTTTCTCAGTTGTGTCGCGGATTGTCTAACTTAAAATCTTGTATAAGTTTCAACTTGATATATTGCTTAGGACCCGAGGTGCCAGGGCGAAGCCGCGGGCAATAGTTAGTACTAAATACTGTCCTGTTTTGATCTATTCATGCAAATTGGGGAGCTGAGAGAATTTCTAATCGGCACAGCTTGATCGCTAAGATCAGTATCAAGCACTTTAATACAAAATCTACTGGAGTTATTGAATACAGAATAACCTTCTTTCAAGTATTATATACCTATATAGAATGTAAGTAATTTGTGGCTTTTTCAGAAATTACTACATAAGATACATTTGCCGTGAAAACATTACACAACAACAACATATGATTTAGATAAATCAGTATATAATAATATGATAGTAATAAAAAAATAATTTCAAACAATTGGTATATGTTGAGTTCTGTGCGCCGTTGACATTTAAACAAAATGGCGTACTTTACATTTTTCTGCGCGGGTCAAAGTTAACGTCAAACCAATGTACAAAAAAAAATCGACGGCAAAATTTCACAATAGTGTGGGAAGCACTTGTTTCCAGCAGAGATTCTTCCGTGGTTTTCCTCAATGGCCCGGCTAGTTTCAATTTGCAGCCGTACAGCGTGCTCATTAAACCTCGTTATAATTAGAGGGCCGACTTAATTACAAGCTTGGCCCTCGGCCCGTGGACGTATACCACGGTATATTATACCTGTGTAGCCTTTTTGCTGAGCAGGGCTCTGTTGGCACTCAGGCGACATGCATTTTTGTATAGGAATCATTTAGTATTTATGGGTTAAGTATTGATGTCACTACATAGTATAAAAAAGTAGATTCCCGCTGTCTGTCCCTATGTATGCTTTGATCTTTAAAACTAGGCAACTGATTTTGATGCAAGTTTTTTAAATAGATAAAGTGATTCAAGAGGAAGGTTGAAGTATATATGTATAACTTATTAAGTTTTTACACGAGCGAAATCGAAACGGGCCGACAGTTCTAGATATATTAAATTCATTGTCAACCAGTTTCTTTCATTATTTATTCATTTTTATTCATTTATTCAATAACAATTTACAAATTGTGTCTGAAATATAATATTCATATAAAATCTAATAATAATAATAAGTTAAAATTAAATTATAAATCGTTAATAATAAAAGGACATCATACTTAAACTTAACACACACATTTGGATGCTCACAATAACTTGTCAAGGAAAAAAAGAAGAAAAGAAAAAACATTGTTTAGGTCACTTAAAGAAATCCTCTATTACATATTCATTCCGTTCTATCAGATAAGTCTTTAATTTGTTTTTGAACTCTGATAATTTAAGGTTTTGCCTGAACTCCACCGGTAACTTATTAAAAGCTTATGTAGTTACTAATGTAAAAAGTATACGTATATAAAAAGTATAGCCTACAAATAATTGTATTAATATTTTAAATTTTCATATTTACATTGTGTGTTATTTACTATTGCTAACACTGGTACCAGTTTATTCAAACCTCCCAAAGGCATCTGACATGACATTTCCTAAAATTATGAAAAAAATCACGTTGTCCAGTTGAAAAATGAAACTGAGTAGTGTGAATCGCTTCAGCAGCGCCCAATAAATACGGCAGTCCTTTCTACAGCTAACAAAAAAGTGGGGTAAAAATGTTAGCGTTGGCAATTTCATTCCGTTCCCTAGTTGAGGCATCAGACACGAGCGAGATCGTAATTAGAAATGCCAGGAATCGGTCAACAGCCGCAAACATGGCCGCCAACAAGATGGCCGACATCATCAAATGCTCGGAATCAAATGTTTGTTTGTGACAGCGCGCCCTTTGAAATCTATGACTTGTGACACGCTTGACACATTCCAAATGACTTAATGTTTTTTTAAACTATATTAACCTTGGGTCTTTGCGGTTGCCGTGCCGAAAAATATAGGTAGCATTGCATTTTACATATTATGCGCAATAAATGGATGAATATTAGTGTAAATTATATTTCGCTCCAGACTTTTTATATGTTTAAACCCGTAAAAATGAACTATCAATGCTTATGTGCATAAAATTTTAGTCTAGAGAATCAAGTGAATATCGGCCTGTCCCGGCTTCGCTCTTGAATCACTCGATCTATTAAAAAACCCGCCTCCAAATTCCTTTTCTTAGTTGAAAAAATCTAAAAGCATTCATAAAGATAAACACATGAAAGCGCCTTTGTTTTATACTAAGTACTGATAGTGTTCCTTGGGTTGGGAGTAGCTATTAATCCGTTTTGTGTTCTGTTTTATAAAAGTTGCAGACACCAATATTTGTTGTTATTACTTATCTTATTGCCCAAGAAACTTATTGTTACTCATAATGCGGTAACATTTATAGAACGCACCCGTATTGACTGAGGTTTACGTACAACGATATTTTGTTAATACCATAGAGGTTTACCACATGATTAACAACTTCAAACAAAACTTTTGCCAAATTTTGCATGAAGCTTCATTTTATTATAATTTCAACTATTATACTTCATTGCTCTTTCACTCTCATCTCTGCATGTTTCTGGTTTCGTTCGGGGTTGTGAAGCCACGAAGCCCGCTCAACGTAAAAATAACCTTGAAATGTTAAAGACTCTGCTGTGATTTTACGACTGGCCGCCTGCCCGATGTCAACCCTTTTTGGGAATGCTATCAATATTTTCATTCCTATATTTATTATATTAATTCTACCTTTGATTGATCCAGTTGAACGTTAGTACTAACTTAGAAGACTTACCTGAAACAAAAAATTAATAAGAATTTATCATATACTATAATTATTATGTACTAGAATTTATTATATAATAGTTGATGAAATAGATAAACCCACATTTGTTAATTACCTTACAATTGGCATTATTAATGGAGTGGTTTGCCATTGCCTTCTCCATTTCACACACAAGTTAATAATCAACAAGTGTGCAGCTTTCCTCACGATGTTTTTCCTTCACCGGAAGCAAGTGGTGGTCGATGATATATACATGAGTCAGATTGGTGTACAAACTCATGTGGCACGAGGATTCAAACCTGGGACCTTTCGATCCTCAGGCGGGGGACTTAACCATTACACCACCACCGCTTCAGTTGAATATAGATAATACTTATTTACAATTAGCAGAAATAAGTCCTTAAGAAAAGGGCTGTTTCTGGAAATGTATCTTATTGCCAAAGCTGGGTTAAGGGGAAACAGTGATTAAGGATTAGCTACGATGTTACGACTCGAAGACTTCTAATTAAAGCTATTTTTACGACACTATTAAAATTTTATTAATAAGACTTAGTGTCCTTACATAGAAATCTGATTTAAATAATTTAAACCTATGTGATCTATTCAAGCAATAAAATAAAATATATATATCAAATTACACAAACACGTACCTAGTAAAGTGTCATGTAAAAAGTCCATATCACAAACGACAAATGAAAAAGGAATACTTATTATTAGCTGTTTAATAATTGTGTCTAAAACATCATTAAACAAGCGAAACAGTAGAAAATGTATAAAAAAGCAACTACTAACGTTGACAAATTGGTTTTCTCGTCGGTGCATTTAGTACAAAAGCCGGTGGTGGCCGGCGCGCGTATTGTCGGCATCCCAAAGATTTTCCTCCAAGGATTATTGACAACGACCTTATATAGAAATAGACTGCACATGTCAATGCATGTGTGAATTTAATTCACAGAAATGGGTTTGTTTTCTGAATACCCTATTATTCACATAAATTATTTATAACCAGATTAAACTGGGAAAACAGCGGCCCTAACATACACAGATGGGATTTTTTACATGTTACATGTAAAAACAGACAATTCATTTATGAACTATTATTCAAACTCTGTTTAAACTCAACATTTTCGATAAATATGTAGTATCTATAAATATATATTTTATATTTCATTTTAAAAGAACCTTGCCAGTAAGTAATGAAACCGACAAACTATTCTTAATCTTTAATGAGTATCAAAATCAAATCATGTATTCAGAAATTAGGCCTTCACAGGCACTTTTTAACGTCTTATTCTAAATTAAATGATGTTTACCAAAGCTACAAACTACTAGCATTTCGGAACGACCACTGCTGAGAAGAAATGCCGAAAGAAACTCATTCGAACAGTGTTGGTCCCTATTATGCCAGAAGGGCTTACCATTTTTTAAATATAAATTTATGTATAATTTTTATCAGTAATATAACAAAGTACAAAACATATTTACATCATAATATTATCAATTAAACTTACTTGTATATAAAGTTATGTATTATTGTTTACTCCAGACATGCCAGACTCAGAACCATGCTAAACAGTGATCTACAAATTAACATAGTTTTTTTATTTCCCTTCGTTAGCTCAATGGAAAAAGGCAAAACGAGTGACATGAAATTAAGATAATATGATAATTCTATATTGGGAAATGTCTATGGGAATTACATTCCGACTTGACACGCTTTTATGTTATTGGATCGACACCCTTTGTGTGTGTTCGTAACTACGTCTTTCAAGGTTTAAATTTCGAGATAAAAATATAAGAGAGTAAGGTAAACTGTTTTTTCTTTATAAGTATTTATATATATATATATATATATATATATATATATATATATATATATATATATATATATATATATATATATATATATATATATTAAAGAAAATAACACGTTTTGAGCACAGTTATAAGAACACTAGATGTTGCCCGGGGATTCGCTCCCGTGGGAATTTTGTGATAAAATAAAGCCTATAGCCTATAAGATGGAAAATGCTCCACCGACAAGAACAAAGTTCTTAAATTACAATTAATTAATCATCAATATGATTGATGATAGCCTATAGCAATCTTGGATAATGTACCTTTCTAATGGTGAAATAATTTTTGAAATCGGTTTGATAGTTTCGCAGATTACGCGCCTCACACATACAAACTCACAAACGCTTACCTCTTTATAATAATAGTATAGATAGATTACAATATCCTTATTACCTTATGCTTAGCCGATTTTGAGCAATAAGATTATGGAAGTATAACGTAGTCTAAAAAAAAAACAGACGTCAAAAGAGAAACAGGGAGCCATTTAAAAAAAATTAAAGGTGGATTGCACAAATCACTTTAACGTTAACTTGCGCAGAAAGACGCAAAGTACGCATTTTTGTGTAAATGTCGACGGCGTACAGGTCAACTTCAAAGTTGACAGGTGCAACTCTTGCTAAGGCTGTTGCGATAAGTTTTCAAGGAAGTGCTTCTGAAAAAAATTTTCCATGGAATTTACGTCTAGAGTGAGTAAAGGAACTAATTCAGATTCTGTCAATAACTTGAACGGGAAAGAAAATTAATTTTCCTTTTAAACTTTCCGTCACTTGGAAAATTTGAAATGCATTCGAATTTGAGGTTACGCTTTTGTTTCTAAAGTATTTGTGAAGTGTTTGCGAATTAGGTTCGGTCGGTTGCATCAGTCAATTTTTACGTTTTTACATGCGCAGGAAAACGCCAATTACACCATTTTATATAAACGACGGCGGCGCACGGCGACGTTGAAGTTACCGTCAAAGTTGACTGCTGCACCCCACCTTCAGTTTTCATTCTATTATCTAAAAAAATCTATCTTCACGTTTATTTATTACATGTTATATTGTTTATTTATTACGTGTTATATATATTGATTTCGGCTTAATATTTTTTCAGAGTTTATTTGCAGTACAACACTATTTTTTCTATGATTTTCATTCACAGAGAACAGTAACCGAGTGAAGTGGCGCTTCTTCGGAGAATAAGCTGGTAATTTGGTTCGCAGAATGTTTCGACCGCTGTGGCCGCGCCGTCATTACAATTTTTCAAATTTTAATAAAGACACGAATGAGTTTTACTGCATTAATTACTCTGTACTGTAGTAATGTCAATTTTATGAATGATTGATTTTGGAAAGGATTCCTTTCTTAAGAAAATTGACGTATTGTAACGTCGAAACGCTCTGCGAACCACCCTTACAGCAATAATTTAATGCTTTATTTTACTTACTACTAGCGGCATGTCCAGGCTTTGCTCGGGTTAAACAACAATAAATTATACACCTAAAACTTCCTCAGGAAAAAAATTGAGCAAATTTTTTTTTTAAACCAGCATCAAAATCCGTTGCGTGATATTAAAGATCTAAGCATACATACAGACATCGGGAAGCGACTTTGTTTTATACTATCTAGTGATGAGTTCAACTGCCCCAACTGCCCTAGCACTATGGAGTTGAACGAGGCCAATGACAACAATAGATAGATAGATAAAAATATTTATTTGTTCATCTGCACCACACATATATACATTCGGTGACATATAAAGAAAGAAAGAAAGAAAGAAAGAAAGAAAGAAAGAAAGAAAGAAAGAAAGAAAGAAAGAAAGAAAGAAAGAAAGAAAGAAAGAAAGAAAGAAAGAAAGAAAGAAAGAAAGAAAGAAAGAAAGAAAGAAAGAAAGAAAGAAAGAAAGAAAGAAAGAAAGAAAGAAAGAAAGAAAGAAAGAAAGAAAGAAAGAAAGAAAGAAAGAAAGAAAGAAAGAAAGAAAGAAAGAAAGAAAGAAAGAAAGAAAGAAAGAAAGAAAGAAAGAAAGAAAGAAAGAAAGAAAGAAAGAAAGAAAGAAAGAAAGAAAGAAAGAAAGAAAGAAAGAAAGAAAGAAAGAAAGAAAGAAAGAAAGAAAGAAAGAAAAAATGTTTATACATAAATAAATATATTAGAACAAATCACACAGATTGAGCTAGCCCCAAAGTAAGTTCGAGACTTGTGTTATGGGATACTAACTCAACGATTCTATATTTTATAACATAGCTAAAACATGCAAGATCCGGGCCAATCAGAAAAAGTTAATTTTTTATCATGACCCGACCGGGGACCTCTCGGTTCAGAGGCAAGCACTTTACCACTGCGCCACCGAGGTAGTAAAATTTTTATTTCCACCATAAATTTATTTCCACATTTCCATTCTATGTTTATTTCCACCACAATTCAGATTACAACAGTTGTATTTAATAAGGGAAGGGGTGGACTGGAGCCTGAGCTAGGAGAATCCTGTGCTTCAGGACTCCGGGACACTCGCCCACAGTAACATTGTGTGATCATTGGATATAAGGAGATAAATTGTCGACCTCGGTGGCGCAGTGGTGAAGTGCTTGCCTCTGAACCGAGGGGTCCCGGGTTCGATCCCCGGTCGGGTCATGATGGAAAATGATCTTTTTCTGATTGGCCCGGGTCTTGGATGTTTATCTATATATTTATTTGTTATAAAATATAGCATCGTTGAGTTAGTATCCCATAACACAAGTCTCGAACTTACTTGAGGGCTAGCTCAATCTGTGTCATTTGTCCTAATATATTTATTTAAATTTTGGTGGAAGTGGGGCACATGGTTCGGATGTGTCGTTTTCGAGTATGCTTGTGTGGTCGTGTATTGTTTTAACTTTTTATTTTGTTATTTATGCTTGGATCATACAATATGCATACGAGTTAAGGTCAAGTAGGAGTGTTTGACTCTGTGTGTGTATCAAGAAGATAACATAAAATTATTTAGAAAAAACATTTTTAGACTTTGCCTGAACAAAAGGGCTACAGCTCAGCATTATATCACTCGGTTTTCCAAGCAACCGCTGATTTTCAGCTGGCACCCACAAGAAAGTGCGAACGAGAGCAATTAAAATAGCTCCAATTGTATTGATCCGTAGTTAATTAAATTACATTTATCGCGTCAAAAAATAGGCAGTTAACGATCATTGTGGTCTAGTCGAACACCGTCTGAAAGCCATTCCGACTCGACAAGAGGCGAGCCTTTTGTCTCAGCCCTTTGACTTAACTTGCACTGAATTGTCGCAATTTTGTCTAATTTCGCCCGGCGTGGTTCGATCGCACGAGAGTGGGCGAAAATATACACATAATTACAGGAGCCGGAATATTAAGTGAGGAAAATAAGGGCGAACTTGAAGATAATATTTATTGTTTTAGGTATTGTTGAGTTTGTGTTTGTATTTGTATTGAAATAATAATAGTATGCTAACAGGTACACGAAGAACTGTATTGTAAACGTGTATTTAAAATTGACAGAACAAAATGGAAGGAACTTACATACTTTGCCGACCCCACATAAGTGGGATAAGGTCAAGAAGTAGAAGAAGAAGATTTAAAATTGTTTTGTTTAACAAAAATATACCTTTGTAGCGGGAAACTGTATAATTTTCGTTTTCTTTTTTATGCAATACCGGTTTGTCGTTGTTGAAAACAAGTATTTAATATGAAATTTTATGAACCCCACCCGTCCGCCTCAGCCCCGCTTATCGTCATACAACTTTTGTTACTGATGGCAAGAGTCGACTCCACTATATTTTTGCTTTGAGATCGCTTCAGTTCATGCATTTTACTTCAACTGAGAAATAAAAAGCCTTTTTGAAGTGTAAAGTTGGATGTTTTCAGGTGAATAGAGCCATTCAGTGACTTCTGTCGGGGCTTACTCAATACTTAATAAGCTCTTCATTGAAGCTTTAAGCTTTCACAAGTAGAAATTTAAGTGCAATTCTATTGTTCAAGCGTTTAAGTTAAGAATCACTTTTTCGGTCACTAACATTTTGTATACAAAAGTTTATATGATAGTAAGTTTCAGTATGTTTGTTATTTTATCACGGAAAATCTACTGGGCGGATTTCGATAAAATTTGGTTCTCAGATAGAATATGATAGAGCATAATGTACTTTTACCGAATTTTTCACGAGAGCGGAGTCTTTTTTATATTAAAAAAATGCTTCGAAATGCTTAACCTTAACAGACAAAAATACTTCAATAGTATACGATATTTTATAATATTTTTATTCTCTTCTTAATCGTATTCCTCATGGCTGAGTGTCGTGGTCATTACGCGGAATGAAACACACATAACAACTTTCTTGGCTCTATTAATGGAGTGGTTGGCCATTGCCTTCTCCATTTCACACACAAGTTAATAATCAACCAGTGTGCAGCTTTCCTCACAATGTTTTCCTTCACCGGAAGCAAGTGGTGGACGATGAAAACTACTATACATGAGTCAGATTTGTATAGCACACGGCACGAGTAGGATTCGAACCTGGGACCTTTTGATCCACAGGCGAACGACTTAACCGATACACCACCACCGCTTCAATATTTTTATTATAAACTAAATATTTCCAACCCTTGAATATAAATAAATAAATAAATATATTAGGACAAATCACACAGATTGAGCTAGCCCCAAAGTAAGTTCGAGACTTGTGTTATGGGATGCTGACTCAACGATACTATATTTTATAACAAATACATATATAGAGATAAACATCCAAGACCCGGGCCAATCAGAAAAAGATCATTTTTCATCATGACCCGACCGGGGATCGAACCCGGGACCTCTCGGTTCAGTGGCAAGAACCTTACCACTGCGCCACCGAGGTCATCAAATATACTAATAGACATAGTCTTAAGAATATTGTTACCAACATTTACAATGGAATATGACCGAAATAAAGACATTATTATTATTATAAAAAGTATACAAAAGACATGTCAAAAGAGCTCGCCATTACCAGGGCCGTGTCTAAACTTTATTTGATTACGTGAAGATGCTTTTAAACGGAGAAGGTTATAAGAGTTAGAGACGGTGCAAAGACCCTGAATATACTTTGTAGGGCTGAGTCTTGACTAACAGCGATGCAACGAAAATATGCTAAAAATGTTAAATGTGCCTCAGTCTCAAACTTAACTGTACCACTAAACTTTAACCTGCGCATAAAAACGCAATGATATCATTCAGGTAGCCTCTAAACTATAGTTCCTCACAGCTCAGGCCTCTTTTTTTTTTCGTGTGGAAAGACGCTCGTCCCGTCCATCCGGCCACGGGAAGCCGGACAGGTGTGTGGGACTTTAACCTACTAAAACCACACGGTGTCAACGCCTACCGCATTTGTGCCGGGACCGTGTGCTAATCTCGCTCCACAGCACCGGCGCGGCGGCCGCTACCTCGGCGGCGTCGGCACGGCACGCTCACGGGTCCCTCCAACAAGAGGGGCGGAGCGGCCAACGGGATAGCCTGATGACCTCCTCTCTCCCGTTTGGGGAACCCACGCTTAACACAGACGCGCTTTCTACCCTAGGGCCGTTAAGCCAGCTCAGGCCCCTAACCTATGTCAATAAATTGTAATAAGTTGAATGATAAAGATATAATGAAACAGAAAGTTGATACATTGGTTAGTGTATCAACTTGTGCACAGCTACAATGAAAGGTGCACACTGCACAGACATCACGTAAAAGGGCTTATTTCATTCAGAACAGAGTGGAGCCGTAGCGAAACCACTTACTACACTAGTCTGCCTTAGCCCCGCGTAACGTCACAACATTTGTTAGAGAAAGATGCCTCCTTTTTATTTTCTTCGTGCGGAAAACTACTAGTCACAGAAGTTTTCCGTATAATGCCAACTAGTCGCACGTATCTGTTACAAACAATGCCATCTGTTGCTCCGCTCCGCCTTATGTTCACATCGCCTCAGTAAAGCATCAGCCTTAGTGTAAAAAGGACTGCCAAGCCTTTGGCCCCGAGTGAGGGTATTTCGTTTGATGAGACTGTTCCCATTTATATTTCATTGGAAGCTGGTCCACAAATGATAGTTTTTTGGAAGGTCGAGCCCTTTCAATTGTGTACTTGTAAGTTTTAGGCTCTAAGAAACTCAAAAACTTTACGGTATAATAATTATTTATGAATAAGATTAAGCCAAAGTCTAACATTAAATATTTTTAAAACGGTGGTTTAGATGCCCGCATGTGGCCGAAGGGTCCCACGTACAAGTGGTTTGATTTGAACCTGGGACCTTTCTTCATTAATCTGATTAATGTACGGCAGTTTTCTGTTTTCCTTCATTGACCACCACTTGTGATCAATTAAGTGGCTGACTGTGTTGGGGACTTCCACCGCTAGATAACGGTACTTAGTCTTAAAACATCTAGTCATGCCTTTAGGCTAAAATAAAACCTGTTACAAGTGT
The DNA here is from genome assembly GCF_027563975.2 of Plodia interpunctella. Lineage (NCBI taxonomy): Eukaryota > Metazoa > Arthropoda > Insecta > Lepidoptera > Pyralidae > Plodia > Plodia interpunctella. The sequence goes on from NC_071301.1 coordinate 1,000,320, forward strand.
ATCAGATTTTATTCTTGGTCTTTGTATTAACGGTAATTCTGAACATCTGAACTGAACATTGTCCGAACCCTAAGAAACGTTAGCCACACAAATGTAAGTAATTAATTTTATTCAGAACAAGGAACTATGAATCTCAATTTGTAGGGATCTGTGGAGGATGCACAATATCTCTGTATAATACAGGGTGGACGCAAGCTTACCACTGAGCTGAGGTATTTGTTGTTTGAACAGGCCTCGGGATAAATTGCAGCCCATTTCAGGGGCTAGAAGCATCATTATTTGCCCCGGTCAGCTTACTGTCAAGTTTGAATGGTAAATGAATGAATGGATCCACTCTAAGCACTAAGCTTGTATCGAGGGGCCGATGTATACAAACACAGAAACATGCACAACACACCACACCAGACAAATATTTGTCAGGTGCACATTGGGCTGGATGTCGACAGGTAGTCCTAACAGTTATGACAGATCCCTATAGGCGACTTAAATAAAATCTGACTGACACCAGTGTAAGCAATAACACACTCGAATAGAAAAAACTCTTTGTCCCACAGGAACCTTAAACAAAATCCAAATTTCTTTCCGTGCGAGAACGGAGGAAAGCGGTCCCTGGGCTCTGATGCTTAACGGCTATGGAGGCAACCGATAGATGAGAGAGCAAGTCAACTTTTAATTTACTTTTTCACTTACTTAAATCCACTCTGGACAATACCTCTCCGACATTGAGAACATCAGTACCAAAAATCTCCACGGCTCACCTCATTAAAGATTCACAGCTCGACAAACAAATTCAAGGTGAGTTTTTGAAACAGCCGAACTTTAGTGGTTTGTCTGTGTTTGTACTGGCTTTGATTGGACCCAATCTGAATCTTATTTCTCTCTCTGTCTGATCGTAGCGATTTCTCGGTTGAAATCCAACGGCCTTTGACATTCTTTGTCAGATCATTGGCACGCATATCCTGCTTGACGACATCAAGCCAGCACTTTTTGAAGTTGATAGCTTTGCCAGTTGATAGATAACAATAGCATTCTGAAAGAGGGTTGGCGTCAAGCAGGCGGCCGGTTGTTGGAACTTAAGGTTTATTTTATAAATCACTAGATGTTGCACGGGGCTTCGTCTCCGTGGGAATTTTGAGATTAAATATATAGCCTATAGCTATCTTAAATAATGCACCTTTCTAATGGTGAAAGAATTTCTGAAATCGGTTCGGTAGTTTCGGAGATTACCCGTCTCAAACATGCAAACTCACAAACGCTTACCTCTTTATGATAATAGTATAGATAAAAAACTTAAGGTTTATTTTTAACCCCCGATGCAAAAAGAGGGATGTTATAAGTTTGACTGGTAAGTGTGTCTGTCTATGTACGTATCACCGTAGCTCAACAACGGGTGAACCGATTTGGATGCGGTTTTTTTATGTAGGCTAACCCCGGGCTTCATAATAACAGAGGAGTATACGATAATAAAATAACAGTAATTTTAGATCGGAATTATTGTTACCGCATTTTTAGGGGCAAATCTAATAAGAATAACGGGGAGCCAGCCAGCCATCAAGAAAAATTGCGAACTTAGAGCGATTCGAGAAAGTTCTTCAACCCTTAATAACTTTGATGTGGAGAGGGGTGTAATAAACCCAGTAATTAAGATTTCTGCCACCCTATTATTTATCACTATTCGTATAATCCTTTCTTTGGTCCTCAATTGAAATTTTCTTATACCTTTTTTTCAACTGGGAGAAAATTTCAAACATATTTCAAACTTTTATTCAGTTTCACCTGTCCCGATGTTAGCTTGAATGTACGTAATAATCTTGCAAGTTATATTTCTCCTACTTCCACTTGTCCTATAGAATTCAATTCCCCACGTCGCTAAAGTTTCCATGATTATTGATAATGACTGGTGGTGCATCCAGGATCGGCTTCCTTCCTCCTTCACGATGGGAACTCCTCAACGGTTAGCAGCACGGACACGGACGGTTTTTTGTTAGGCGTTAAATGCCACAAGATCTTTCTGAGACTAATAAAAGATTTACTTTGATGAAGCTAGTTTTGGTATTTAATTACATTAATAAGACTGCGCCGCCTGTTCCATAAAAATACTTCAGTTTCTTAATTAATTTTGGTTGCTTGTAACAAATTGCCAGGCGATTAGGCATTTGTATCTATCCGCCATTTCTACCATGTATTTAATATTATTTTCGGTATGTATATAATATCTGTAAGTTTTGATGCAATAAAAGTATTTTGTATTTTATTGTAAAATATTTGCACAATTCTTACTCCGAAATCAATTCAATATCACAAATTCCCGCGCAAACAAAAAAATGTTAATAGTTCAACCGAATCCACCCTCAAGTTTTGCAAAGTTTTACACCCAAAATCCGAGCATCTGGCAACATTAGCGTACAAAGAGAAATAGATTATGAGTAAGAAAAAACAGAAAAAACGGGAGATTTTCGATTCCATAATCCAGTTGGAAGTTGGCGGGTCGGAAGTGAAGTGGGAGAAACAACGGGTCGAACTACGGCGACATGTTTTAGGGCACCCGTAAACGGTGCAACAATTGCGTTTCAGCCAAGTATTTCTTTATTATCTGGGGGTTTACCATCATCTCTTAACGCGAACCACTTTACGACCTAAACTGATCTGCATCGCAAATTCGTACCATCGATTTAATTTTTAGTATGAATGCGATTCATTTTAGGTTCCTAAATTGAACTGAGTTGCATTGGAATCGTACCGTAAAAGTCGATATTAGGCCTGCTGGTGTGTTATTGTTAACACTCGTGTCAGATTTTATTGATGAAAAAAGAGTAGTCGAAGTCAAGTTTTATAGTCGCCTAAAAGGCATCGGACATGACTTTGGCGACTATCTACCGCCATCTAGTGACAAATAGTCAATCCGTGAGCAGCTTTACTCACGATGCTTTCTTTCATCGGAAGCAATGGTGGAACAACCTACGAAATTATATATAAATTCCTAAAATAAAATTAAAAATTTATGGAGTTCTATAACTCCAATCTAATACCTATGTATTATAGACAATAAACGTTGTACTTAACAAAAGTAATTAAAAGACGGCAACTTTTATCATGACGACTCACAGAAGTTCCGGCGCGAACGGGGAAGACACTTAAAATGACAAAATAAGTGAGAGAAGGCTTCGGAATGTCCTGTCAACTAAAAACCCAATTTTGACATAATTTTGAGTTACATACCATAAATGTAAAAAAAAAAATCTTCTGCCCACGCTCGAGGGTGAAGTACTAGTTTGCGTTTCAATTCTGACTATCTAGTCGATTCGAAGTGAGACGTAGCGAACTAATCACAGCATCGCATAGCAATGTGTTGATGATGAGATGTAAACAACAAAGTCGCTACGCACTACGCACTACAGCTAAAAATAATAACTTTGATTTTAAATCTAATTTTATTGAACAAATTCATCGGAAAATACGACTAGACAAGTTAAGATTAAAAGCTTTTCAAAATATAACTAACAGCTGGCGTTACATTGAAATTAGGACATTTGAAGCGTGCTCAAAAGATCTTGATTTCATCTGGCTGAACATACAGTATTTAACTTTTTATTAATAAATAACTAATCCATTAAAACTTCTACATCAAACTTCAAGTTAATTATTCTCTTCATTCGTATTTCAATAAATGAGATCCGGTTGCTAAAATCTATTTCAATATGAATTGGTATATAAATAATACGGAAAATATTAACATGTAATGTTCAAACGACTGCAAAAATGATAAACCAGCAAACAATAGAATTAATAACTATTTCAATAACGTACGAAACAAAATTTTTAACATCAACGAAACTAGATATAAATTTTAAAATCTAAATTCTTATTAAAATGCAGCATGCAGCGTTACCTAAGACTTTAACGTTGTTTGACGTCATTTTGTATAGATTTTGACGTTGACGTGCGTCGACGCACATCGAATCTTCGTACAATTTCGCCTTGTCCATCGACGGACGTCAAAATGACGGAGCAATTTTATTATTTAGAGTGTAAAATGCAAAGAAATATATTTAAAATAATAATATCCACCTTGTCGGTGCTCGGGCAGCTTTAGTCGAAGTTTTTCGTCTTTGTCATAGACTATTGTTTACTCTCTCGACGCGGCCCTGTGTACTTCACAATCCGAGATAAAGGTCTTGGGGTGCTTAAGTTTTCCCTTCGTATTTTTTCTTCGTTTGAACAGGCTACTTAAGTTTGAAGTTTGGGAAAGCGTTGCCATTTCGTTATACGACGGTTTAGTGGAAAGTAATATTTATCTTTTATAACAAAGTTCTTAATAATACTAAGATTACTACATAAATTGCTTATAACCAGGCGAGTGTCACGTCGTGGAATAATTTTTAGTTGTTTGTAGTGATAAAGATCAATCAATTCTACTATTTTTATTAGCACAAGTTTCCAAAGTTTCAAATCGGATGATCAGCCCATCATCTAAAACATGAACAAAAGATGATCATCTCAACATAAATAAAAAATAAACACGAGTTTATTTGTTAGACAAATAAAACCCCCCGACTTTCAATATTCATTTAGCTACAACTTTTGAACGGGTGAACCGATTTTGATCAAACATCTCTAAGAATCACCGCATAACAATTTGCTATCAAATAAAAAAATCCGCATCCATATCGGTTCATCCGTTAATAAGCTACGGTGCCACGTACACAGACAGACATACTTAGCGCTCTAAATTATAACACCCCTCTTTTTGCGTCGGGGTGAATAAAATAGTGACTTTCCATTCTAAGTTCAACCAGTATAACCTTCTTTTTTGCGTGTCGATGGCGTTTTACGACGAGACAAGATCAATTCGTGTCTTCCCAAAAATGAGCTACTTATTTTATTCTAGAAGTTGTATTTCATGTACTTGAGCATAATATAATAAAAGTTTGTTAAGTGAAAATAAAATTGCTTTGAAAAGATTTATTATCCAGGGTATTAGTCCCAGAAGCCCCGGGCCCAATCAGCACTAGAGGGTCAGCCGCCATTCGTCTCGTGACCATGCGCGTTGGTTGGACCCGGATCACTGTCAATCAAGTAGTTACAAGGACTGCGAAATACTTGTAAGAACCTTCTTAGCGCGTATTGTGTTAATGTAACTAATGGTGCAGGATTTGTGAGTAAAATAGGCATATGTTTCAGTTATTTATTGTCAACTGGGCGTCAACCTGATGGACACAGTCCGTAACACTGAATAATGAACCGTAACGTTTGTGGGCGAATTTCACGAGCGTTTTGAACGCCGCCGCGAGCTCTCATTAGTGTTTATTAAATTGTACCATACACAGTAATCAATTTATTTATCCTATTTTATTAATAAGTAAATTACTGGTGCATATGTTAATTTTGTAAATTATTAATTTTTTTTTAAATGATTCTTTATTTTAAAAAAATATGCGATACTAATGAAACAGTAGTGTTTCACGCCGCATTCAAATTGTCGTGAAATTCACCCCTGTACAAGAATCGAAAAGGCAGCTATGTTGAAAAGAGACTGGACTGGCCACGTGCATCGAATCCCAACCAAGTCCTGGGCAATGATATAGGCAAACATAGGTCTCGACAAACAGACGGAGACCAGGCAAGCCAAGAACAAGATGGCGAGATGACTTGCGACAATACTGGAAAACTTTAAAACAAGCCCGAACCACATTGAAATACTGGACTGGTCTTTGTTCAGCAATGAGAGATTTAATGGCTCTAAATAAATAAATAAATTATCGTCATTGTCAACTACCTCAAGGATACACCTGCGGCAAAAAGTAAATATTCAATACATGTTCCATTTTGACGTAAAAGAATGACAAAAAAAATGGTTGCCTGTAAAGTCGGTTTTACGGGCGAAGATTTTACGTGACAACGTCTTTTTACGCGCGCGGCAGACCGATCATAGTTGAGTGGGAGAGAGACGCAAGGCATTCGGCGGGCCTCTCTCTCGTTCGGTGACTCATCGTAACGTTACCGGGCGTTACACTTTTTCATAAGTGACTCCCAGCCGCAACCTAATTTAAGACGTTGTCACGTTAAAAAATATATAATACTTAGGTACATTTTAAAAATAATATTATGATTTAAATATCGCTATGGTTACAGCATATCGTCTTGCACCTTATATTTATCAATTAATATTTTGTTCAATTCAATTCGTTTATTTCGTGAACACAGGTTACATAATAGGTATAATACATTGGAATGAGCTTCTCTATGTTCCGCCATAAGGCATACGAAATTTTTGTCATAGGTTTTACAAACTGAAGTTACATAATATTTATACTATAAAGTGTCTACATAATTTATCTAATTGTCAGGTAGGTATACATTAAAAGATCAAAAACTTAATTAAATTAATTGAAATTGTCATTTAGATATTCAGTAACAGAATAATAAGCTTTTTTGATATGTAGCTTTGATAGTTCTCTCTTAAAGGTATGTAAGTTATTTGTATTTCTTAGATTTCTAGGCAATTTATTGATTAATTATATATTGTAATTAGATATTTGTTAATTAAAATATTTACTATGTTTTGCCATAAGTCAGTTACACGTACAAAATAGTGGTGAATTTTTTTTTACTTATATTGAACAGATGTGTCCCGGGGCTTAGCTCTTGGTAATTTCTGTATTCTGACCAGTAGTTTTCCTCATGACCTTATTGGTTATATTTGGATTTTTCGAAACTTAAACACGTGAATTTTCTAATTTTAAAAGTTTAATATAGCCGCAAACCTTCGCGACTTCACATCATAGCCTAGTATGGAACCAGGAACACGCAAGGATGACAGAGAGACTTAAATATCAAAGAATCTGCCAGCATAACGGACCGCTTGTTCTTCGGGTAGTTTTAGCCTTTTTGACATAGTTTTAGACATGTAATGTTTCTCTTCTATAGGCACTGTCTTAATTCTACTCTATAATTCCCCATAAAACAGTGGAATCAATATACCGCAGTGCGCCGGTGGTTGCATGTCGCGCTGAGTTGACAGCCTTTACGAATATTTGATGCATTGCGTTACATCATACCTTGTTGTAACCGTGGAGGGGAAATGTTCTGAAATGTGAATGGAAGGAAATAAACGTGGAATTTCTATAAAGTGATAAGACAAAGACAAAGATTATTTATTTGCAAAAACATGAGTTTACATTATTTACAATGTGGTGTTAAAAGAAAAACTTAGTCCTACATGTTTCACCGTCCAAAAAAGGCAAAAGTAACATTATCATATCGATACGATTGAAAATCGTTTCAATTGTAATAACATTTAGCATTTCAGCGAGGAAATGCTGCCAACATTCTGGGCACGTTTTTATTTGTAATTTTTGTCTTATTTTAATTTTAATTTAATGTATCTGAAATATATACTTGTTAATAATATTTATTAATCAGTAACGAACTCTATAAATAAATTTTAATTTGAATCTTTATATTTTTGGGGAATTTTGTTACAAATATTAGGTTCTATATACAGAATACTTTTAGTGTGTAATGAGTTTAAGGCCTTGGTTTAACTTCTATAATTATCTCGATGATTTCAAAGGCGTGGGAATAAATGAGCATTCGATTTAACAAATATTGCCACCTCAAGTACCTACCTACTTATGTAAAGTGATTAAAGTGTTAATTTTTTTGTTGTGTGTATCATCTGATTTCTGATGTGAGTGAAAATAATTTCGTATGCTGACGATACTGCTCTACTTTTCACTGCAAACTCAGTTTCTGAAGTTTGCAAGATAATTAAAAAATATATATGTTTCGGCTTCTATTAGTCTCAAAAGAACCACCATATATATATATTTTTATAACCTATTTATTACATGTACAGATGCTCCATGTACCTGTCAACCATTAGGGGGGTATAATAAACTATCAAAACATAAAAGCTATACATTTTGGCACTCATCATATAATCTTTTATACTCTTCTAAATTGAAATTCGGGCTATAATAGACCTCGTTTGCCAATATGAAGGTAGTTGAGTGATTACGTGTCGAGATGGGTCGGTTTTAGAATAGCTAGTTTATATAGAGCTCATATATGTTATTTAGTTAGGTTTAGGTTACACAATACGTCATTTCAAATGTTCGCTATTCTTTGTTTCATCAATCTGTGGGTTAAAAATAAATTATTTACGACGGCTTAGTATTAAACCGTAGTTGTCGTATACAATTTTTTTTTTCGCAATTTCCAGATTACATTTTACATTCTGACAGCTAGCTTAGATAAGTTTCAACATTAAATTTATTATGAATGTTATAGACAGTCATTAACTTAAAGTGAAACAGGGTAGGGTCGGAGTGATAGAAATTGCGGTAATAAGACTGAAACGTCCACAACTAGCAATCAGATGGACAGACGACACAACCGAAGTCGCATGGCGTACATTGATAAGAGAAGCGTAAAATAGTAGTTTGCTTACAAAAATAAAGGCTTGTGCTCAGCAGTGAGCGGAAAGAGGCTGAAATAACAATAGTCATCCGAACCTTTCTCCTGCTCATATAAATATATATATATGTACATATATTGAGATTTTCTTTTAAGCAAAAAAATGCTTGCGTTGCTGTATGATATGCCGGGACACCATATTTAGAGCTACTCAATTAAAAATAACAAAATGTTGATGAATTTATTTAATTCAATTAATTGTCTTGATTTTCTGATCAATGATTAATCTGTTATTGTTGAAAATTTTACATTTTTTATAAATATAAATATATTAGGACAAATCACACAGATTGAGCTAGCTCCAAAGTAAGTTCTAGACTTGTATTACGGGATACTATCTCACCGATACCATATTTTATAACAAATACATATATAGATAAACATCTTGGATGTTTTAAACATCCTGGACTAATCATTAAAAAAATATGATGATGATCATTTTAAAAAAAGAAAAATGAACGATGCCTATTTTAAATTAGCTGCGCGCGCTCTAGGACATCACTCTAACTCCATGGCCAGGTCGGAGTTATACCCCGTAAAGTGTTTGATAACGGCTGCCATGATGGGCGAAGGGCTTTGCAAGTGTTTCTGATGGATCCTGCTAATATATTGTCTCTCCATTTATTACAAGTCCTACAAGCTGACGTATTCTGTGGTCATCGTGCCGGACTGCTACACTTGGAGGTCCCGGGTTCGATCCCCGGTCAGGTCAATATGGAAAATTATCTTTTTCTGATTGACCTGGATCTTGAATGTCTATTTATGTATATGTCAAAAAATATAGTACGGTTGAGTTAGCATCCCATAACATTACACAAGAAAACAAACACATACAATAAAATCTACAACCAAGTTCTGGTATGTATATCGCCTTTGAAATACGCAAAAGTTTTTACTTAACATAATAATTTTACGATTGTATTATATTTATTAAAAAGGCTTCGTAAATGATTTCTTTTTTTATTTATTTTTAAAACTAAAACTTCTCAACTAACATAGGCACACGTAGCCACAATCACATTAGCTGGACCACCGGTCTTCATATTTTATTCATAGGTCTAAGCGGCATTTCTTATACGGCATACGGATTTAAGTTTGGGCAAACTATCACCGTGGTTTTCTCTTAAAGAGCCTGCTCAAGGGGTCACATCAAAGAGTATTTGCCATGTAAGGTCTGTATAAATATATCAGATATTTTGTGAAAGTTTTGTCGACCTCGGTGGCGCAGTGGTAAAGTGCTTGCCTCTTAAACGAGAGGTCCCGGGTTCGATCCCCGGTCGGGTCATGATAGAAAATGATCTTTTTCTGATTGGCCCGGGTCTTGGATATTTATCTATATATGTATTTGTTATAAAATATAGTATCGTTGAGTTAGTATCCCATAACACAAGTCTAGAACTTACTTTGGGGCTAGCTCAATTTGTGTATGATTTGTCCTAATAATATAATAAACTATATTTCTAAATTCAAATTCAAATCATTAATATAGAAATCAGACCTTCACAGGCACTTTTTCACGGCAATTTTTATATTAAATTGTCTCTACGTTGCCGAAGGTAATTTTCGCCAATGGTCTGACAACTAAGGCGTGTGAGCGCTTTAGAATAGGACTACTCCGACTTCCGAGGTCGTACAAGGCGACTAAAGGACAGTCTTACCAAGACTAAAGGACAGTCTTACCAAGACTAAAGGACAGTCTTACCAAGACTAAAGGACAGTCTTACCAAGACTAAAGGACAGTCTTACCAAGGCTAAAGGACAGTCTTACCAAGACTGTCCTTCGTGAAGTCGCCAATTGCATTAATGAGGACGGCTGAGGTTGAATCACAGCCGAATGTTTATTTTAAGATTGACTTATACGATGACCGCAGGCTTCAAGGCGTCACAGTCACAAAATGAAACCGAAAGCACACGAAAATGAAAGAGTTGTGGTATCTGCGTCTTTGAAAGTATAAAATGAAAAATATCCCATTTTATAAAATGAAAATTATCCCAAAAATTATACCACGAGATAACAAGATGAAAATGCCATTTGCACTCAATGCTCTCTCTGAATTAAGAAAACATGAGAACCTATCACGATACGCCCTTGGCCGGAATCCAAATCGTAAGCTATCTGAACAGGACCTCATTTTTCTGATATAATCACAGACAGATTTATGACAAGCTAGATATGCTATGCGCTGAGCGACCTAGCCTAATCGATTGCTGTCTACATTATAATTCGAGTGTTATTAATAAGGCTGAATATGTAATGATTAATATATCCCGAGTCTTTAAGTTGAGTCTTTTATTTTTTTTTTCAAAAAATAAACAAAGACTGAATAGATTTTTCGAAATTCATTGACATTGATTTTCCATTGCTTGGATGTTCATTAGGAAGACCTTAGTGTATAATTTCTGAATAAACACTTTAATTTTTTTACTTCAATTTACATGCGAACCGCGGGCAAATAAGTACAAATAATTGTACATGAACTTGAGACATGGCATGCATAAGTTATATTCATAGTAAGTACAATACTAGTGGTTCACCAAAGGCTAATGATGAGATACAAAAAAGTGACGCTCTCGGTTCAAATAGTCTCCACAAAATTGTGTAGAAACACTACGAATGCGGTGTCTACATCGAAAATTAATCAATGGATTTGACCGATATTGAAAGATATCGCACGATCGCGACCCGGACAAGTATCAAAGGAATATTAAAACCGCTGATTCACGCCTAACTCGAGTCTAGATTGAATGCCAGGCTTTCTTTTTTGAGAAATAAACTTTTGTAGAATTTGTTTCCGAGCTGCAAAAACACGAATTGAGATACCTACGGAATTTCTTTCAAATAATTTTTCAATCTGTTTTTTATGCAGTTTTCAATTAATTCGCAAAAAAGAAGGTTTTTTTTTTGGGGCAGAATAATCAAGGCTGTCCAAAAAATATGTGTGGTTTATTTGTGAATTTATTTCACCATAATTCATAATTTAAAGGGCGTGAGAAGTTAGGCTGGGGTGACCACTTCCAAACAGGAGGGCCGCATGCGCATGTTTGCTTGTTTAGTTGTATAATTAATATATTCTTAAACAGATAAGTAACGATTTAAGAGGCTTTTGAAATATTAAGGAAGATAGAAAGATAGACTAACGTACCGTCAGAAGAATGGTAATATTTGTAAAGATAGATTGTGAATATGATTAAGTAAATGTGAAGAGGTGATAAAGGAGTCTATCATGAACCATCTTTACATGGCGACCCAGCCAGCCACCGGATTATAGTAAGTTATTTTTATATAACCAGCAAACTCGTAGAACAAACGTTGCTGTTTATGATGTCAGCTTTCTAGCGCTGCGAGGAGGTTGCTCGCGGTTTAAAAATAAACCTGTTAAGCTTTCATATTGAGCTGCCACTACTTTCAGCTACACTTTACCCAATAAATAACCCAATCGGAGCAAAAGGCAAACTGCAGTGGACAGCTCAAAAGGATCCATTTAAAACGAATTAAATTCAATTTTTCCGGCCTCGGTCGTTGCTCATGACAGCTGCGAGCTGGATATAATTATTTGAATGTAAATGCAGAAGTGGGATCCTAGGTCCTGCTCGTTTTAATCCAGAACGCGAATGAGGATTGTCCCTCAGGAGGCTTTTAGGCTCTTCTTCTAGTCAAATCAATCAACCGAAACGAAGTTGGATATTTTTAACAAAACTAGCGACCCGCTCCGGCTTCGCACGGGTGAAATAATCCTTCCTCTCGAATCTCTAGTATCTATTAAAAATATCGGCATGAAAATACGTTGCGTAGTTATAAAGATCTAAGCATACGTAGGGACAGACAATGGGAAGGAATTTTGGTTGGAATTGATTATGGTAATGATTGTGTGAAAGCTTTATATCGTCAATATATAAAACTCCACAAACGATACGGCGAAAATACATGGAAATCTGAAACTTGATATGTGTAGTTTAAAAGATTACATATTATAATGTACTACACAACTTTTAAAGTTTTAAACAGCAAATTAATTATACAAGGTGTTTTGGTCAATGGTATATAAAGCCGAAAATGGTAGATAGAGTATCGCATCGGAGATAGTCGCGGGCAAAAGCTTGTTTAATAAACTATTTAGCACACGAATAGAGTTTCATAACCCTCCCGTATCAGCCGCATCTAGCAACAACAAGAATCATCAGCCAACAGCTGGGATTACGTTTATAGCCTCACATCAACAGGTGAGTTTAAACTTCGAGCATTTCTGTTTTAAGCACGAGCGCTTTGGAGGTGTTGAACCACGGAAATTGGAATATAGTAGAAGTAGTATATACTAGAAGTGGCATTTGCTTTTGGCAAATAAGAGTCTTCGAATTTACTAAAGTAAATTTGCTACCTAAATGAACTTATTTTATACTAGTGCCCCGGGGCTTCGCTTCCGTGGTGGAATTTTGGGTTATTCCAGGTCATATTCTCCCTGCGCACCAAATTTCATAACAATCGGTCCAGTAGATTTTGCATGAAATATTATCAAACATACGCACATACATCCTCACAAACTTTAGCATTTATAATATTAGTAGGATGATTGCCTTATTGCCATTTCTATTTAAAAAAAGCTATTTCACGATACGCGGGGCTGGGGCAGACGAGTGGAGTAAGCGGTCCCATAATGGCTCAGGTTCGTTTTCGTATTGATGTAAGCCGCCCCATTTCGTGAAGTCTGTGCACCTTTCATTGTAGCTGTGCACAAATTGATACACAGTCTCCTCTGTTTTGGTCAGTAATATTACAATATTCCGATTTCCATGTTAAACTTAGCGAGTGTTAAACTTAACGCCAAAGCTGTACTTTACGCGTCTCTTGAGTGTTACTTTATTGTTGTCATAAAGAATTATTACTAAGGGCAAAGGGCCACGTTTACAGGGTGAAGGAGTTAAATTTATTGCGACCTTGTGCGACTTCACCAGCTCTCATCCCAGCATTGAAGCGGTGGTATCCCATTGGTTAGTGGTCCGCCTGAGATCGAAATATCTCAGGTTTGAATCCTACTCGTGCCACACGAGTTTGTATACCAATATGACTTGTATAGCAGTTTTCATAGACCACAACTCACTTGCTTAACTAAGGAAACCGTCGTGAGGAAACTCGGACACTGTTTGACAGTTAAATTTAGTTCTGGTGTGTATGCGACTACTTGCCACTAGATGGCGGTAGGTAATCGTAATAGTAATGTTAGATCCCTTTGGGCGACTTGAGTAAAATCTGACATCAGTGTTAGCAATAAGACACCCGAAGTGAATGAATCTGAGCATTTGATCAGTAACTTTCACAGCCACAGAGCGTTAGAGTCCAGTGTCCTCTTTCCATCTTCTTTCTAAGAAAAGGCTGCGATGAAGTCTGTTGCGCCTCTTCTTCTTCACCTGCGCTTTGAAAGTAAGCAGTAGACTTTTTGACGTCAAGAAGTGATGGTTCAATCATGCTAAAGGTATATAAGCGGGGTGTGGTTCCACCCTAGAATAGGACTCCATGTCCTCCCGTCGATGTTGTACAAGGCGACTAAGGGATACATGTCCTAGGCAGCATCATCATTTCCAAGGAGGGTTAACTTCAGCTGTCGATTGTAAAATCAGAGCCATCAATATCCGAGCTTCACGGAACACGCGTAGATTAGAGGTAACACAAAACATAGTGATTCTATAACTACTCAATACTAAGTAATGTATATACCAACTTATGTTTAAAAAAATAAATATTTATTGTTTGATTGATGGATATGTTATGTATTAAGTTTTTTAAATAATCGTTCTCCAACATTTATTTCGCTGGAAGAATACAGTAATACTTAAATGAAAATCAAATTCATTTTTACAACATCAAAATGCGATGTGAAAAGTGTAATAAAAAGTAAAAAAGAGACAGGGATATCGGCTAGCACAATACAGTCGGTCATTCAGCTCAATTCCCGGGTCGTGCAAACACTGATGTTGGCACAGTGAAGGAATTGAGGCAAACTTGTTTGCAATATTGCACAGCTCGCTCTGTGAAGATGACAATAACTATGATTTATGCAGCACTAGCTGCGCCCCGGGGCTTCGCTCCCGTTGAAATTTCGGGACAAAAGTATTCCAGTTATTACACAGGTTATATTCTACCAAATATACCAAATTAGGCGGGTTTACAGTTAACGATAAATTTTACTAAAGCAGTCGTATTGTGTCTCCAAAATATCCAAGGATTCATATGTCTTTGTAGGGTATTACGAAAGGGTCTTCAAGTTTTATCATACTACACGACAAAAAGTTGCGAAGTAAAGGGATACTAGCCTTTGATCTACTTTGAGTGGGTAATGCGCATTTTCATAATAATATCCCGTTTTCACAGATAATAAGACGCTTGGATCGCTTTTTTGAAAACAGGACGGCTCAACTTATGTTCAGAAAGATTTCGATTCAGTTCAGACACGATATTTTTGTTCGAAAACAATCTACACAATTTATTAATACCTATTTAGTATCAGTATGTTTGTTACTTTTTTAACTCACGACACTGGGGTGGGGGAGTTATAAGTTTAACGCATTTGTGTATCTGTATGTCTGTTCCTGGCATAGTAGCAGCCAAACCGCTTAATTGATTTTGATCTAGTTTTTTGAATGAGAATTTAATCGAGAGTATTAGATATGTTTGCAATATGTATTTTCAGCCTTTAGGAAATCGTCAGCTCTTATTTAATGGACGAAAAGATAACCACTGTCTCGGTTCTTTTTTTTAAATTCTAATTTAGTTTTTATTTGTTAATTATTTACGTTGTTTCTTTTAAGTTCAAGTATGTATGTCCCTTCCTCTCTTAAATAACGAGATAAACCCACGATGGTGTTAGTAGGTACTCCGTACAACGAAGTACTTACTAAATCCATAGACAAAGCATATACGTATCGTTAAGTTTTTAAATAATTGCCAGCATCCTAAATTTGTTACCTATACTAACAATAATAATAAGCGTTAAGTACAACTCATATATCTAAATTAGGAAGCATTTGTCAAACCTCCATTTGACATCTGAACGTTCTCCCGGTTACTTCTGCGGCCACAGATATAGCGAGCCCAGAGTCCATTTTCCTATTTTTTCCCCACCACTTCAAGGCATGCATTCTTATATGTAAGATCATTGGTTGGGTCATCACTGACGGCATCAAGCCAGCACTTCTTGGGTTTGCCCTCTCTTGACATAAAAACCTAGCAACATATAATTACTCGCATGTTAATAACACGTTCCTTTTCAGTCTTTTAAAAGGAGCAATTCTAAAGGAACGGATGCTCAAGGCAACATTTGACGCGCAATTTATTGTTCTTTCCTTTTTTCATTACGATTTGCATGTGTGAGATCGACTATGTGCTATTTCACTCGAGTCAATGGTAATGCGTGAGATAGAGTGATATGTTGCACGTCAAACACGTTGCCTAGTGTGTTCATAGCTTTAAGTATATATGTTCCCAAAATCTTTTAGCAAAAACACGAGCTTCTTTAAATTAACTCGCCACAGAATCGAGTCAGACGTTTTAGAATTCAAAATACGATGTCCTAAAACTCCGTTCCGTTTCGCGTATTCACAACGCAATTTGCGAGCTTATAAAAAATACAACAATAAATATTTATGAGGGCGAAACCGTTCCGTTTTACAAAACAATCTTTGTTAACCAGTGTCGAGTTTCTGGAAACATTATCTCATGTAGCACGTTTTCGTTTTCGATTCCAATGCAAATAACATTGGAGATATTTTCTTAACTAACTAGGTGTACAATCGACCGCATGGCAAGACCCTGCTTGCATCTTTATACCTGCGGTAATAGCGGCGTATTTGCAGTGAATTTGGGTAGGCTTATGTGCTGTTGATAGTACTTCAATGTTAAGGAAAGGAAATTAGGTGTACGTTTGGATATTTTTAATTTTGTACCAGCATTTTAAAGGATAAATTCCAAATTCTTCAGACTTCCGTACAATATGTCTTTTTCGTTTTAAATTTGAAACAATTAAAGTAATATGGGGGTTGATGATGTTTGAAAAAAAAAGTAGCCTATGGGATATTTGAATACATGCACACCAAATTTCAAAAAAAATCTGTCTAGCGTTTTAGCCGTGAAATCGGAACATAGCATAGTAAATATGTATAGGCTACCGCGGGCGAAACTGCGATCAACAACAGCTAATTACAAAAATAATAAAACAAAATCATTATTATAACCCTATACTGAAACTAACATTTCGAAAATCTTAAAAAATAATTACTCGTCTACTAGCGCCATTGAAGAAGAACTAATATCGCCATTGAAAAATTAAATTTTCACAGTGGCAATACTGAAGAATTTAAAAACAGGTGTTGCTGGTTTCACCTTAACATGCCGCTTAAAACCTGAACCCAGTCTTCGTGGCGTCACAGCCCCGAACAACCGAAATTGGAGAGAGTTCGCAGCTAAAAGCTAATCACATAAAATTAATAACGGACTACACGATTATCCTGTATAAACAAACGGCTTTAAACTATAACGTGCCCTTACAGGTACTTGTTAAAAAGTAATAAAGCCACGGTCGCCATAAAATCTTCATAAAATCCGTTCGCTTCATAAAACCGCCATGTCATAATATAGCGACACTAGCGCCACACGTGAGGACATGAAATTCATTTTATTACCTGGTGCCTGCTTGAAAATCTATGTATTACTAGCTGCGCCCCGGGGCTTCGCTGCCGTGGAAATTTCGGGAAACAAAGTACCCTATGTGTTATTCTTTTTCGTCCAAATTTCAGTCCAGTAGATTAGATAGACAGATAAAAAAAAACTTTATTTGCAGCAACAGAACACGTACACAAATTAAAAAATAACACAAATTAAATAATTAAGAGCATATAATATTATGTGTGAGAGTAACAATCACACATAGGTACATACCCACAAAATTTTCTTCAGCTGCAAAACCAACAATAATTGTTTACTTATAAATTATTGAGTTTAACTTTAAAAATATTAACCGTATGGCTATCTTTCTGATGGGAGGTGCAATGTAATTCCAGCACCGTCTCAGGAATATTAGTAGGATAGCAATTTATTTTATTTACAAGTTATATACACGATGATTCACAGATGTCGCTGACTATATTGTGTAATAAACTGCAATACTTTGTAGTAAATTATTTATCTAATGTAATATAATTTGACAAGATCATAACATATTATTCGCTAAGAAAGAACCCATACTATATACCCATACTAATATAATAAATGCGAAAGTCTGTCTGTCTGTTCTGTTCTGCTTTCATGGCTAAACCACTGGACCGACTTTGAATAAATATGGTATGTATTATAGGTAGATAAAGGCTACGCTAGTGTGCGCATACATACATCACTAAAAGTGTGTTGCACCAATCAACTTGGGACGTTAAATTTAAACAACGCCTCTTAGTTTTTCTGCGAATGTTAATAATAATAATATTATATTAACCCGCTCGCTACTGATTTTTTAAGTTAATGGAGATTTATGCTTTATGCTCACATCGATGTTGATACATTTTTTTTTTCATATAATTTATCTAAGTTAATTTCTTCTTAGCAGTGGTCGTTCCGAAATGCCATTAGCTATGTTCAATATTCTTTAATTTAGAATGACGTGAAAATGGTGACTGTGAAGGTCTAATTTCTGAATAAATGATTTGTTTATAGTAAGTAGATTTGAATTTGGAACCTCAATGATATTATAACGTAAGCATTGCCCCCTAACAACGAGACACTCCGTCCTCCAAAATTAGATCACGCGTTCTTAGCGCCAACAACGACGAACACAATGGAGTGAGCAGAGTTCGCTTGTTCACACGACCACTGAACCGGGGCTAATTAACTGGCATTCACTAAAGCCAAGGAGTTACAACCTCGTGGGTTTTGATGAAATTGTAAAAAAAAACCTCTTCGAAGAACAAGCCCGTCGAGCCGATACATTTAAATTTAATGTCGTTGCAGATAAATACTTTATATCTATTATCAAAACAATTGATTGACAATTTTCTGTTAGTACCTACGAGTATTTTTCATTACTAAACTTAGTTTACAGTAGGTAGGATTTATTAAACAAGTTATTTCATTGGTTTCAAAATTCTTATTTTATATCAAATGTATTTATTAAGTTA
The DNA here is from genome assembly GCF_027563975.2 of Plodia interpunctella. NCBI lineage: Eukaryota > Metazoa > Arthropoda > Insecta > Lepidoptera > Pyralidae > Plodia > Plodia interpunctella. The sequence goes on from NC_071301.1 coordinate 1,018,953, forward strand.
TATAAGCTGGAATGAATTGCTTATTGCAATAAGAAACCTAGTTAATGTTAAGTTTTGTTGGAATATGACAATAACATGTGCCTGTGTATCTTAAATATTCTTACAAAACCAGTTTACGTGTACGGCCAGTGTTCTTTCGGTTTGTTAGCAAAATGTTTTGCGAAAAAATTACTGAACGTAAACCCATCTATCTCTGTACGTGTGTAAAGCATCGTCAGTGCGATTACCATTCGTTACTAGTTCCTTGTAAACAGTAGACATAATTGCATAGTACGGGCACATGTCGTGGTCTGTCTTTGGTATTTGGTCAGTCGACCACATTGAGCTAGTATAGATTATAGTTGTGTAATTGATTGACATTCCACGCCTCTTTAATCAGGTACAAGCAACTTTAGGCAATTGTCTTTGAAGGAAGACGAATTATCGAATTATCCTCACATATTATATATAGAGGTCGCTGTCGCGTAAACTACCGGACAGGTTTTTGTACGATTTTCACCAATAGATGTGAAACCTTTTTCGTAGATTATACAGTCTCTCTTTCTCTCTCTCTCTCTAACAGTATCAGATCTTATTCCTTACAAGATAGAGTGAGTCAGACATGCACCTGCACGGACATTCATTTTTTTTTTCTAAAACTAAAAACAAATTACCCTTCATATCAGTATTCCCACAGGAGTAGACCAGGGCGCAGATAGTCGAGCTATAAATCAAGTACCCACTGACCCAAATAGATTTTAATCCACAAGTGTAACTCAGCAGTTAGTATAACTTAGTTACAGAACACGCAACAGAAAAACACGTGACTTGCATACGTGGTGGATGGAAAATACAGAATCTGGAACCTACGGAAGATTTATGAATTCCTAACGGGGCTATAACTTATACAGTCTTACTATAAAATAATGTTTAAAGCTAATTGACGGTGACTGATGGAGTATAACATATAAGCACGGATAAAATCAAAAATCAATCAAAATCAAATCATTTATTCAGAAATTAGGCCTTCACAGGCACTTTTTCACGTCATATTCTAAATTAAATGATGTTTACCAAAGCTACAAACTACTAGCATTTCGGAACGACCACTGCTGAGAAGAAATGCCGAAAGAAACTCATTCAAACAGTGTTGGTCCCTATTATGCCAGAAGGGTTTACCATTTTTTAAATATAAATTTATGTATAATTTTTTATCAGTAATATAACAATGTAAGTACACAATAAAGTACATGGTCAAAAGGTATACCGAAACATATTATGATTGTGATCAAGTGCTGATGAAAGGAAAATATATATACCTATATATATATGTATAATTAACTATGTAAATGTGTTTGTGTGTATAGACCAGGCGACTTGAATAAAATCTGACACCAGTGTTAGCAACAATAACACACTCGATATGATGATGATATATTACATCGTGCTAGACCGCGGACGGACGAACTTGGAGGGTTCTTTGTCTGTAGGACTACGGATCCCTAAAAGGTAGCCTATGAATCAAACATCTGTTTATTTGCCAGTTTCAACTCGGGTCTGTAGCATACCAAATTTTATCAAATTCGGATTGTTACAAGAAGATAAACTATTGCTGACTAATTAATTCATGGAGAAATTTGTACAACCCAAATTCGTAATAGCTACATTTAAAAGTATTCTAATTTAATTTGTTTTATTAAAAAGAGATCTTGTGTGGTCTTAGAAAAATCATTACGTGTTTTAATTATTACAACAACTCTTGTATATTTTCTCAGAATAATCATATTAAAATAAATAAATTACTCGGCGGAAGCCAAAATCGGTTTGTTAAATATAAACGCTCTCTTTCACGAGTACATACCTATTTCATATTATTTTTCCTCCTTTTGAACCATTTCCCAAAACGTCTCAATTTGGGGACTTACAGTTCTGTGAAAATTCCATTGTTATTTGATAAGATTGAGATTTTTTGGAAGGTCTGGCATTAAAAATGTCAAAGAGCAATGGTGCAGACCAATAAAATCGACTTGTGATTCGGTCACAGAGTCAGGAAGGGTAAATCGATTCATTTGTCAGTTTTCACTGTAATCTTTTCGTAGTGAAACGCGACCAACCAATCACATTACGGTATCCTAAGACGCGGTGTGATTGGCTGCTGCGTCCCATTGCGAAAAGATTCGATAGTGAAATATCGTACTTAATTCCTCAGTTTTCGCCTTAGTCTTCCAAAGATCGGGTCGTCAACGCTAAATCCCCCTCAAATTACTTCCTCTCCGCCTTAACGTCTTAAGGGGCTATTAGTTTCGGAAAATAATTAAAAAAGCTCCTAACTGCCGCCATTTTTCAGGATCGCAGCAAAAAATGGAGTAATAACAAATTGTTTGAGAATAAAAAAGAAAATTATGTGTATAAAACGTCGTATATTTTTCATTAAAAAATCCATATATACAAAAGAACAAGAGTTTTTTACTAATCATCGCCCAGCCTAAACCAAAGAAGCTATAAACGTGACATTTGGGCAGTAGCTTTAGGTAATTACGTAGTGCTCAGATAAGAAAGGAATTTTCAAAATTGGACCCCTAAAGGGGTAAAAATTGGTGGTAAAGTTTGTATGAAAAATAACGAAAATCTTTACTGATCTACTTGAAACTTGGCATAAATACTATGCAACAAAAATAATGAAACCCGTGTTTCAGGATTTCTTAAAATTTGCCCTTTAGGGTAGTTTAATGAGGGTGAAAGGAAATAATTCAAAATTTCGTTACTTTTCGTTTCGGTAAACACCATTGAATTTACGTTGTTACTGTTGATGGTTCGAACCCTGAACTTCAATTATTTTCAACTAAACCTGATTATGCCGCGCTGTGATAACTATCCGTCAATTTTCTTGAGGAAGGAATCATTTCCAAAATCAGTAATTCATACCACAGTGTTTTTTATCAACAATTTGTTACATACAACAATACATTTGATCCAGTTCAACATTCATTCAAAGCATGTTATGCTAACTTCAAAACGAATTAATAAGTAGGTACCTATAGTATTATCTGCATCGTTTTGCAAATATTTTTGACTGAATTCATTTTTAACAATATTATCCATTTATATTTTTGCAAGTATTGTTTTGTTGAGCGCGCACGTGATTATAATGAACGAAAATGAAAATCTAAAATTAGTTATAACAATACCTTTCATACAGACTGTCAAAGTGATGAAAATTAATGAAGACGCTATGTCCTCCTCCATAGAATCCTGTTGACTGGTAACACTGGGTGTTTATCAACCAATCTTGACCATTATATTTTGTACTATATGTTGGCCGGAGCTTCGCTCCCGTGGGAATTTTGAGATAAAATATAGCCTATAGCAATCTTGGATAAGGTACCATTCTAATGATGAAAGAACTTCTGAAATCGGTTCGGTAGCTTCGGAGATTACCCGTCTCAAACATACAAACTCACAAACGCTTACCTCTTTATAATAATAGAAGTACAGATATAGATTGCAATAGCTAAACAATGTAGTTCGTTTACAATGAATTTCTTCACTTTCCTCACAGTCTCACAGATATAAGGACACTTTAATGTTCTTATACATATATATATGTGGACAGACTATACATTAGTCATTTCTAAATCAATATTTAATTAATATAATTCATTTTTATTGGTCTAAAGGAATGATTTGTTGATGTTTGTTTTCACATGATCGAAATATCGAGATGAGTATTTAGTCAACTTTGATAGGTACTTCCCCCAAGATGAGGATGGTATTTTACGTTTTTTTCCCTCATAATGGCTACTATACTTAAACAGCAATTAATCATTTTCGTCATAACTCACCGCGGATTTCTTCAAAAGCAGCAAGACTAAGTTAAAAAAGGGTAACTTAGCTTTGGCCTAATTCAGCACGGCTGATGAATTCCACGAGAGTTGTTCCTAACTTAACCAGTTAGAAATATTCCACTCTGAATTCGACATGTTCCATATTGGGCACACTTAATGGCAACTGAGAGCATTTTAGTAATAAAAGCTATTTTAATCTAATAAATAAAGTTTTCGATAACCTTAAGAAGTGTAAGGTCGTTTATCAAACTTAAGTTAAGTTGTTTTTTTTTATTATTATTTTTCGTTCGTCTTTCAAATTTTAGGTATAAAAGGTCTTTAATAATAATTAGACATATTTTAGGTCTTATAAATAGTAGATATTTATTCCTCGAGTGGTGAAAATTGTTATTGACATCGGATTGGAAGGAGTTGGGGGAGACCTTTGCCCAGCAGTGGGATGGAATATAAGACCTATATTTGTTAATTGACGTCCTTGGAGAAAAGGCTGCGGTGAAGTTTGTTGCGCCGCTTCTTCTTCACTTGCGCTTTGGAAGCCGGCAGTAGACTTAGTTTAAGTAATTTTTTTGACGTCAATAAGTGATGTATATCATCCTAAATTGAATAAAGAATTTTGAATTTGAATTTGGAATAGGTTAATATATAAATGACACAAAAATACTAAGCATACGGGAAAACATAAACCTTTTACTTTTCTGTATTATTTTTTAAAAATAAATATATACGGACAAAATCACACAAATTGAGCTAGCCCCAAAGTAAGTTCGAGACTTGTGTTATGGGATACTAACTCAACGATACTATATTCTATAACATATACAGTATAGATAAACATCCAAGACCCGGGCCAATCAGTAAGATCATTTTCCATGTTGACCTGACCAGGGATCAAACCAGGGACCTCCTGTGTAGCTGTCCGGCGTGATGACCATTAAGCCACGGAGGTCGTCGATATAAATAAGTATACTATACTTATCCTACTAATATTATAAACGCGAAAGTTTATGAAGATTTATGTGCGTATGTATGTTTGTTACTGTATCACGCAAAATCAACTGGACGGATTGTTATTAAATTTGGTACACGGGTAGAATATAACCTGGAATAACACATAGGGAACTTTTTATCTCGAAATTCCCACGGAAGCGAAACCCGGGGGCGCTAGTATAAAATAAGTTCTATTAGTTTAATGGATTTTCCCCTAAAGAATATCAAAGACTCTTATTTGCAGTGCGCAGTTAGTTGTATATATATTTTTTCAGTAATTGGCCTTGAAGTACATGTTTAACCTTGAAATATCGCCCGAGTCGTCTCCCTATCGTCCAAAGAAACGCAGGTAATTTAGAAATCTAGCTTCATTGCACGGATGCGGCCGTTTAACGGTCATCGGCAGTCGTCGGAAGTCCGCCATTTGTAAAAATGGCCGACCGTGCAGTCACGCGCACGTTGTTGCATATTCTCTAATCTATTTCCTGAGATTTGACCACGGTAGATGATTATAGAAAATTTGGGATTTATTTATTTATGTAATTTATTACACAAAGTACAAAAGGCAGATAATGCTACGAGTGTGTTGCATCAGTTAACTTTGACGTTATCTTTAACCTGCGCAGAAAATCAAAATACGACATTTCGTCTAAAACATCAGCGGCGCGCAGGTCAAAGTCAACATTAAAGACAGACTGGTGGAACACCCTAAGGGCATTATATAATAGCCAACTTCTGGATCATACAGAGAATAGGTATTAGGTGTGATTCCTTACCTTCTTTAGATAATAGGTATTGTGAATGAGATCCATTAGCGCCTACTTACCTGAAACAAAAAATATGAAGTTAATCATCAATAATTCAGAATTTTCCCAAACTTATACAAAACTATTATTTTATTAGCTGTTCGAGTCCCACTGCTGGGCAAAAGCCTCCCCTAACTTCTTCTACACTGAAGTGGGACTGGGCGGGTCACGTCTACCGCATGTATCCGGAGAGAAGGACATACAGATCGACCTCATGGATTCCAACTGACGGATAAAATAAACGAGGACGGCCTAGGACGAGATGATCGGACGACATCAAAAAGTTCGACAAAGAATGGCAAGAGAACAAAACTATTAAAATGACTAAATATTTGCGTATTTTCTTGTACGCTTATTTCGTTTTAAGTTATATGTGTATACATTTTTATATGCATGTCAATAATAATATGCAATTAAGGATTATTGTATTGTTCTTCTTTTTTCAATGTGGATGTCATTATCCGACATCAAAAGCGTACAAGATGGCGGCATTATCTCGAACGCTCCAGAAATATCAAGTATTTCCATTACGCGCCACCTAGCGCGATTAATCAAAGAAAATGTATGCATGCATCCGGCACTGGCTCCCGGAGTTCTAGTCGAAGATCAAGTTGCATAAAGTACTTGAAATGCCGTGATAAGGGTGCGCCCAGCGAGATACCGTAGTGATGGGAATTAATCGATTGAATTATTACGTGCCGATGGTAACAACTTGTTACAGATATTCCTTTTTTATTACTGTATTACAATTTAAGTTAACGTTTTTAGCGATATTATGTATTTTTTCTATATTTTCGTTTTTATAACAAACAGAACGGATGAAGAGCATAAAATCAAATATTTAACGAAAAAAATCATATGATGTAACCTAAAGTTTTAAAATGTAAATCCAGACTCATTCGCCCATTATTAAAGAATAGAGGTACATGTAGGATTGGAAAGTAGCTGATTTATGTGATACAATGAAACATCACAATAAAAACCCAGAAAAATGTATGTGGGAATGGTATGTATCCGAATGTATGACGGAATAATGTATATCCGAACGCTGAGAGTGAGAGGTCGGATGTTAGAGCGAGAGAGAAGACGTATGGCGATAGATAAGATTTTTAAGAGGTGCCATTACGAGGAATATAAGCTGTTAACGATTTCTGCTGTGAAAATATAAGCCAATTTCAATAATTCCATTGCTTTACTAGTTCCCCGATCCCACTTGTATCAATTTAACAACGGTTTCACATCCAGGAGGGTTCTCTTCCATCGGCCAGCTAAGATAAAACAGAGGATAGAGGTTCTGCAAACTGAATGACAAATAATTTTATACAGTCTGCATAAAACGAATATTATTTGTATTCCCCATCACTATTCCAGTATAATGAATCCAGCCGTCGACAGAGTTTTAAGTCAAAACTTGCTTCGGAAACAAAATTGGCTCGTCGATGCATTTTATCGATTGAACTGTTATTAAATTAGGATCGAGTTGATAACATGCACATTGTGCATCGAAATTGTTTCGAATTCAGAGAAAGTAAGTACAGATAACTTCAAGTTACCCTGCCTGTACGGATAAATCTCTCTCTCTTGTGTTGTCTTTCATCTGGGCTCTTTCCCAGCATCGGTGCTCTGATCATAGTGCGATTTTCTACTTTTTCATCTCGATACTGCACGGATTAAAGCCTAATTTGGCAGGCATATACTTGACTACATCCAATCAGAATTTACCCTTTTGGAATTTGCCCTTCGGCCAGAGCCAAGCGGAATAACAATAGTATTATTTTATGCAGCTCTGGTTCATTTTCATGATATTAGAGGGTAAACACAGATCTCATTCTGGTAAAATAGAATCGGCGCCAGAAGCAAGCGATGTAACATAACATATTTGAGCTGCGTGATTCATTTTCATGGTATTAATGGGCAAACACAGATCTCATTGCAGTAAATAGAATTGGCGAACCTCCTTCTTGGAAGTACGTTAAAACACAATAACTCAGCGAGCCAAACGATTTCAAAGCGAAAGCTTACAAGAAAAGGGCTCGGAACGGATGGAGGAAATAAAAAAAAACTCCAACGCGAAAGAAAAAGCTAAGAGTCTTGAAATAAATTGAAGTGAAAATGGGAGTCGAGCGTCTTAGTGTATGTGGCGTCTACAATGGAGACACAATGAGCTGCTAAGTCGAAAAATCCTGATAAATTTTATAATAATAATAATGATATAGTACCCTATCTTCTCGCGTGTCCAGGTTTCATTCGCGGATGTGATGTAGCCAAGCCTGGAGCCATTCAAAATTAATTTTACGTGATTTTAAATTCACCAGTAAAACGCATACCACACGCACAGTTTTTTGACTGAGCTGTTCATATCCATAGGCATTGGGAAGATATACAATAGTCCTATCTAAATGGAAACCACATTATATGCTGATACAGTATATCTTTATCTCTTTCGGAGTAGACAGAAGTTCGAGAAACCGAAGGCCATATTAAATACTCTTCTTTGATCTTATTGGAAAAAATCTTAAGTTTATAGTTTTTTCTGTTGATGGACTACACTTTGCGTTGAATGAGGAATTGATCCATTCTAAATTCAAATTAAAAATTCTTTATTCAAATCCTTGAAATGGTTTTCCCCAGAGACAACATGAAAAAAATATTCTGGGCCTGCAAGGCGCGTGTGCCATCCATGGTGTTGTAGGCCCGTTAGCTACGGTGATCACTTCCATTCAGGTGAGCCGCATGCCTATTTGCTTGTTCAGTAGTATAAAAAACTCAGGATTATATATATTTTAGATGCATCACTTATTAACACAGAGCATGTTGAAAGAATGAGCAAAAAATAAGCGTTTTTATTCCTGTTTCTCTTTCTTTCCGAGACAACAAGGAAACTTATATCCTACTAATACTATAAACGCCAAACAAAAGGATGTGTGTGGTGTGTGTATGTGTATGTTTGTTACTCTTTCACGCTAAATCTACTGGACGGATTTTGATGAAATGTATTACGCGGGTAGATTATAACCTGGAATAACACATAAGGTACTTTTTATCCCGAAATTCTCACGGGAGCGAAGCCCCGGGGCGCAGCTAGCTATATAAAGTGTTATATATAAGAAAATAGGTAGTTGTTCGAAAACTGTTATCTGTTTTCTCGCGGGAGCTACCCTGTGTTGTTTCAAAAACTAAAAAATATCGTAATGGGGTGTAAACGGAAGAAAGGTTAAGTGAAAAAGTGCGTCCTAAACGAAAGTTATTTGGCTGTATTAAGGGGCTCGGTATCAGGACCCCATTTGTTCAATCTGGTATTACAATCAGTTGGGTTTACAGGGGATTTCGGGTTTCCGGGCCATTCAACCCAGATTCTAATTTGCGAATGCTTGACATGTATTGCCGTACTTATTTGGATAGATTGTACATTATGAGTATTACAAGGAAAAATGTTTTTCAGTTTTTGTAACGACTAGCCGTATCAGAATGGTAATTTCTAGTTTCGAGGCGCAGACACATAAAACTCAGTTAAGTAAGCAGATTTCTCTTGATAATCTCTCCTAGTAAGTCAGATTAAATTTAGTACATTATTATATTAAAATAAGAACAATTCAAATCAAACGCAAATTTTGAACTCGATCAGTGAATCAAAATTTAGAAGACTGGGACTTATTGAAATAAAATAAAATAAAAAAATCTTGAAAAAAATACAATAAAATGACATATCAATATGGTAATTAAATACATTGGAAAAATTGTGGGAGTCACCTTTGCTTGTACCAGGAGATCCGCTCTTTCGTAACATATTGAAATAAATGTTTATCAAATAAACTGTATATTAAAAAAAACTTAAATTACAATGTAAAGCTCGTCCAAACAAGCGTGTTAGATTCAGCACTCACAGCGACTGACCTTAATTGGACGAAAGTGGCACGGGAGAGAAGGAGAAAGACGGCCTAAAATGGACGTCCTACAGCCTGTAATTAAAGGCATTTTGTAGGTAACATACTTATTTGATTTACGAAAGATAATAGAAATTGGACGGCTACAAAACAAAGCCCGATAAACATGCTTTAAATCCCAAAAAATAATCTAAAGTCGAACACTTATTCAGGGTAGTGTTCAGAAAAGTAAGTTCCAGAAGTTTAGTAATTCATTACTGTTATTACGTTCAACTGTACTTAGTACCTAGGAGTCTGCTGGATTAATAACACTTCCAGCCATAAAATTATTTTTACTGAGACCTAATACACTCAATTTTCAATCTTTTTCCCTGATGCAAATTCAACAATCGTCGAAATATAAATAACAAACGTGCCACTGCCAATTTGGCAACCAATATTTTAGGAGACTCTTAAAATTCTTATCCAACGTTATCAAATACAGATAGGGAGACCATGCCGGGACACAGTTCAAATGACAATGGTGTAAGGGCCCATAAAAATAATATAGATCTCAAGAACCGAGACCTTCGTTTTGGAGAGGTCGTAAAACAGACAAATAAAGATCTTAGGAACTTGTTGCTTTATGTCAGACCAGTAACCAGTTCTTTTAAAAGTAATAAACTTTTCATATAGAGAAAAGGATGTTTTTCTGATCTACTAAGGGGGTTTCTGAAAACGCTCGCTAAATGCTGGTCAAGAAAAAGAAAAATGAAAAAGAAAATAAATTGTAGATGATAATACGTAAGAAGATATCATTTCGAGAAGATATTTTAAAGTTAGTCAAAGGATTTGAAGAATAGCTAGCTATATCAGACTATACTATTTTCAGATTATAATTTGTTAAGTTTAGTATGTGTTTTATGACCCAATTTGTATGATGCCGACATAGAAATAAAGCGAAAAATGCGTATGCTGTTTTATTATAATGCCATTAATGAGATTTTTGGGTGGGTTTTTCAAAAATTACTAAACAGCTGTGGGTTTATATAAAACCATAAAATTCATGAATACAATCGAACAAAATTTACCAACACATTAATAATTTCGAAGAGCGTAGTTGTCGCGTCGAACGGAAATTTATGAATATCGCAAAATATACAATTTATGAGCAAAAAATAAATAAATAAAAACGAACCTATTCACAGGAATCGTGTTTTCAACCTGGAAATATTTTTTATTTCGATGGCACGCGAATATACGACACTACACGAGTATGAGACACTTTCAGAAATACGAAAAATATCGAGAAATACATAATTTTCGTTTCGCTCTGATTTTTCACCCATTTTTTCACGACCGCCCAAAAAAGAAGTGTTACATTTTTAGGATTCATGTTTGTGTGTGTATGTGATGTAAGTTTTTTTTTATTCCACCATGTTTCAAACACATTATTATATAACGAAGTGTGGCGTATCGTCCCGTCCATAGATAAAAAAAATAATGGTCCCGTAAAGAATAGCACCATTCCAAATCCTTTCGTGTATGTCGTACGAGGTGACTAAGGGACACATGCTTTAACAGTTGATAAGCAGTAATAGCATCCCCAAAGAGGGTGGATGTCAGGCAGGCAGCCAGTTGACAAAGCATAGCCAAATCTGATTGGCTTTTACGCGAACCCTGAGCATCGGGGAGGCACTCTGTATGTAATCGGGAGGATGACAGATTTTTAGATTCCTTTACATTTATCCCGGGTGATTTTTACTTACTATGTGACGCCATTATAAAATCAATATGGTATTATATGTTATGGATCAGGTAAGTAATTAAAAACCGAAAATGTATATACCTAATTTAAAATTTGACATAAAGTGTCTGTGAAGGTCTAATTTCTGAATAGATTATTAGAGTTATATCCATAAGGACAATACAAACTACCTCGACTAAACTCGACGATGAAACCGCTGGATTGATATTGATGAAATTTGGCATGCATGTAGTTAAATATCCCCGTTTACCCCCCATAGGCAACATTTTACAAAATTCAACCCCCAAATTACTATAATGGAGGGTGAAATATTGTATGAAAATATTTTTTGTTTCAAATTCACGCGGGCGAAACCTAGGGCAAAAGCTAGTTCGTACATAAAGAAAAGACTGAATGATTTATTAAATGGTTTCCATTTCACAACATAAAGCCAACATTTTCCAAGGGCATCTGTCAAAAACATTTCCGGGAAAGCATTTCGAAATTATTATCCTCAATATTAAATAACCTTCTCCTATAAAATAAATAAAATTAGATTCTCATTTATTTACATTACTCGGAAAGCAAAATGTAAATAGAATAAATAAAATAAAATAAAAATAAATATATTAAATCTGTGTGATTTGTATATAATAATAATTATATACAAATCACACAGATTGAGCTAGCCCCAAAGTAAGTTCGAGACTTGTGTTATGGGATACTAACTCAACGATACTATATTTTATAACATATACATATATAGATAAACATCCAATACCCGGGCCAATCAGAAAAAGATCATTTTCCGACCGGATATCGAACCCGGGACCTTTAGGGAGCAAGCACTTTACCACTGCGCCACTGAGGTCGTCAGGTAGATATAGAGGTAGTAGTAAAACCCGAAGTTCCTCGCTCATATTACTTACAAAATACACTTTATATGTTAACCCTCAGTAATCCTCTTTATGGTCGAGCTATCGTGCCGTCGAGAAACAGAGCACTGCACATCAACATCGACAAATTCACCTTTATTTCTGTTGCCTAGAGATCCATGTTAGGTAAACTGAATTTGCAGTTATCTGTACATTCTCTTCTTCTTCTTATGTCAAATTCCAAATTCAAATTTCTTTATTCAATTTAGGATGATATACATCACTTTTGTTGACGTCAAGTTTTATTGTTGTCTAATCGTATTCCTCATGGCTGAGGGTCGTGGTCATTACGTCGAATGAAATAGACACTAAAACTTTCTTCGTCACGGCACGATTAATCGACTGATTTGCCATTGCCTTCTCCATTTCACACACAAGTTTATAATCAACCAGAGTGCAGGTTTCCTCACGATTTTTTCCTTCACACATTAGCAAGTGGAGGTCGATGAAAACTACTATACAGACACATGTTGAGGCTAATGCGTGAACATTGCATAGTATAGTGTGAGTGCTTTTATTTAGCGCAATGAAAAACCAGCAATGTACACCGAACCCAAAGCCAAAGTTTGGCGAACTGTTCGACGACAGTGTGCGATCATTGCGTGGCCCAACACTCACTTGGCCACATTTGACTTTAAAGACAATGAAATGAAATCTTTTAAAAGCATTTTCTTTTGCTGGCCAAAACTGAAATTACATTTTTGAAAATATTCAATTCCCGCTCGATTCCAGAATGTTTTCATCTCATTATTATTTTCAAAAATAAGTTAAAAAGCACGTGTGACATGTATAACAAATCCATTTAAATAGATGTTTGAGTATTTTCAAAAAACATAATTTCTTGCTTGTAACAGTGGGGTATAGAGTACCCGCTACTCTCTGATGAAAATACTGTACGTCGGCGTGAGACGGAAAGAGGTGAATTAATTCAGCCGAACTGGCATGGGCTCGATAGCTCAGTGGTCAAGAGCACTGTCCCGGATAGACAGGGACGCGGGTTCAATTCCCGCTCGATTCCTTTTCATCTCATTATTATTTTAAAAAATTAGTTAAAAAGCATGTGTGACATGTATAATCAATAATTACATTATCACACTTCACTAAGCAAAACGCCATTGCAGTAAAACTTAACTGGCGAAGAACAAAACATAAATAATAAGAACTAGACTGGTCGTTAAAGCACGGAGCTAGGTTATAAACGTGGTGGGGGCGTGTCTGGCTGCGCGCCAGAGGGTCGCAGGTTCGGTTTTGTGGTCTGCTACGGATTTTGTTGGCAATCGTGTGGAAATGTTACATGATATAATTACAGTGTCAAGGTCGTATGAAAATTAAACAGTTTTAACGAAAAAATAGCATTCATCATCTCTGTTTGTGCACTCAGGATCGGATCCTGACGAGGGAACTCCTTAACGGGTTACAGCACGGACATGAAATCTCTCATAGCCTTATAGTCTTAACTAGCTCTTGACACGCGATCGAAGCCGCGATCGCCCGCGTGAATTTGTCTCCGAAAGCAGATTAGACGATTTTCGTACAAACTTTCACCCCCTATTCTATAATAGGGTCATTTGGGGGGTTGATTTTTCAATAAAATTGGTCTAGCGGTTTAACCGTGAAAATTGAACAGACAGACTTTCGCATTTATAATATTAGTATCGATGAGTAGAATAGAATTCTGTGTTTTGTCCCAAACAAGAGGACTGAGTCGAGGGGGCGTGGACAAACCCACTATATTACAGTATGAAGGCACTATTAAGTAATTAGTGAGTGTCTGTGTGTCTGTACACAGCAGGGCTGGCGTCGAGCCAGCTCGACAGATTGTAGCGGTGCTTGGTTTAGGAGTTACAGTCGGATATTGTGTAAGATTTTGACACAAACAAATAAACGAAAAATCGACTTGGGCGTACTTATTAAGAATGTATAAAGAGTTGTGTGTGCTCTAAGTTTCAGCCGCATATAATGTAAGGTTGAGACACAAACAAACAAACAAAAAATTGGCAATACTTACAAAATAATAACTTAAAATTTACACTATTTTAGAATTCTAGATTTCATTCGTCAAAAAGTTTCACATCCATACTAAATGTCTTTCTGTTTCGATTTCAAGGCCAAACAGACGGACTGATTTTGATGAAATTTTGGTATGCACGTAGTTGGGTACAGCAACAATTAATTAGTTGATAATGAGAGACATTTCTACATACGGTTGACTCATTCAATATTTATATTTGTATTCGTGTACAAGGTAAGCCAATGGAAGGACTCCTGGAAAACGGTCGTAACTTCACAGCTGGTCTGGAGGCCTACCATGAAACATACCAACACGTAACACACTACTAACCACATGCCGTCTCTTTTTCCCATATCGTGTGCGCATAGTGTAAAATAAAGATAACACTATGACTTGCTACGTGTTATATGTTTCATGGTAGGCTTAAATAAATAAATAAATTGCTTTCAGGGTTAGGTTAATGTTACACTCGCAACGTAAACGGTCTCGTGGCGAGTTTATTGAAAAAATACAAAAACATAAAAGACAAGGATGGCAACACTTATTGGCTATTTAAAAATAAGGTTTTTTAAAAAAATATATTAGAACAAACCACACAGATTGAGCTAGCCCGAAAGTAAGTTCGAGACTTGTGTTATGGGATACTAACTCAACGATACTATATCTATACTATCATTATAAAGAGGTAAGCGTTTGTGAGTTTGTATGTTTGAGGTGGGCAATCTCCGAAACTACCAAACCGATTTCAAAAATTCTTTCACCATTAGAAAGGTACATTATCCAAGATTGCTATAGGCTATATTTTATCTCAACATTCCCACGGGAGCGAAGCCCCGGGCAACATCTAGTTTTATAACAAATACAATAATCTAATTCAATTTTCTACGATTGTAATTGATAGCCAATAAGTAGTAGATAGCACCAGCGCCTGGGAACAGGAGCAAAACCCAAGAATGAAATCAACAATCGTGCGTAACAACTAAGGATGCCAAAGACTGTGTCAAGAGGAAAAGAAAATAGAAAAGCGAACACTGGGCTCCGATGCTTTATGGCTGGGGAAGTAACCAGGAATAGAGAATAACCAGATAGTCACGATTACGACTTGACCATAGTCTTATAACGCAACAACGTGACACTACTTACACGAAATAGTTCTATACATATTCTGATAGTCACGATTACGACTTGACCATAGTCTTATAACGCAACAACGTGACACTACTTACACGAAATAGTTCTATACATATTCTGATAGTCACGATTACGACTTGACCATAGTCTTATAACGCAACAACGTGACACTACTTACACGAAATAGTTCTATACATATTCTATTTCTGAATATACTCTTGAATAAGAAGTTTCACAACTTACCTCTTTGTATACTATCAAGTTTTCATGTTCCTGTGACGTAACTTCAGAATTCATATTACCTGGAACACACAGTTCCCGAGATAGACTTTCATATCTAAAACAAATGCTCTTTGCAGAACAAATGTTTTCCCACTTAGATACGGTCGTTGAAGTCACTTCTCATATAAAATCTTCATTTCCATATAAATGTTATAAAATGAGAGTGAGAAAACGAGTGAGAGGGAGAAGTGTATCGATTAATGTCTTTTTTTTTTTGTCGATACTTACTTTTTGCCGCGGTCGAAGATGCAGACACATCTAGTATTCTAATATAATGCTTATTCTAGGTAATAGACACGAGAAATATATTTCTAGGTAGATTGGAAAAGCTGTTTAATTAAACGCGATAGCCAACTTATCTTTCAATTCCCTGTCACAGAGTCTCCCAAATACAACAATCGTTGTAATTTAAGATAACGTTGATCAAATGGTTAACGATTTTCTACTTTGGAAATCCTAAATTAAAAAGAACGATAAATTTTTGACAACAAGATTTTGAAAACAAATTTCTACACTAACTTTTTTTTTTTTTTTGTTTCTTTCGAACATTGTAACAATTTAAATCGTTCGAACGTTTCACTCGTTGTGTAACAATTTCGTACGAACAATATGCCATTAAAACTCGGTGTTAAAATTTTAATTATTGTGCTACAGTGCACGCTTTAATCCCTTCGAAATAAAAAGGATGTGAAACACACATGCACGTTAGTCTGTCTGTATGAACTTTGTCCGTTGAAATAGCGACGAAATTACAATGAATTTGAGAGTAGGCTTGCATGTCGTTGACTGGGCGCGAATATGAATAAGTTTTAAAAAAATTATATTTACATCGAACACTCTCGAAGTCTGAAATGCATTAAAAAATATATATCTTCTATACATATAATCAATACTCAATACATATAATAAAATTTAAGAAAGGCCAAATTTGTACATTGGATATTTTTTTAAAATTCTTCATGGAATATACTTAGTTACTGATATAGATAACGAAAATATAGTTTTGGAAATTTTTGTCTGTCTGTCTGAACGCGCATCACTGGAAATGTACTGGACCGATTTACTTGAAATTATTTTATTTTATTTATAACACACTAGCAGCTCATTAAGCTGATGCGTGCGTGTCTTGAAGTTTAAAATTAAAATTATTATTTTTTAATTTATTTTAAAATTACTGAGATTTTACTATGAAATTCACGCGGGCGAAGCCACTGGCAAAAGCTAGTACATAATAAAAGGGGCTATGTTTGTTCGCGCATATATAACGTTTAAACTACTGGACGGAATTTGATGCGCTTTTCACAGTTGTATAGCGAATAGTATAACTTAAAATCTGGTATAGGTTATAAGCGCACGCATGAAATAAACACACAAAAGCTATTAATAAATAATTATGTATAGATACGGACAATAACGTAGAATGTTTAATTTCATAAATAAGTCAGCATATTGGATTTCTACGCACGTTATTGCCACATAATACACTTCTAATATGAACGTCACCACGTTCTTATTAGAATTTAGTTTATATTAGAAGTAGTTTATATTTAAATACTCTCAACACTCACCAGTGTTGAGAGTATAAACATACTATTTGTGAGATAGTGCACTCACTTAACGGTAACAATACTAGACCCTGTGTGCGCTTATGTGTTTAGAAAGTACTGGCAGCATAAAAATTCTAAAATGTAGTTTTGGATTGGATTGGAATTGGAACTAAATTCCCTTATCGATTTCCATTGTGTACACGAAATAGGTTTCGTTAGCTGTAAAATACTCTATACTAATTGAATAAAAGGCGCTCATGTATACATACTTCATTCTACACCAAATCTCGCCAGTTTTTCCGCCAGAACATCCAAACAGACATTTGTCCTTAATTTCAGACACATAGATATACACTACTCCTATTTGTTTTAGGAAAGCATTGAACAAAGTTTTCGCATATAAAAGAAAACTCCGGGTTTAAATCAGATAATTTAAACGTATTTTTTTTTTAGGTTTAGCAGGCAGATTTGTGATGGGAGGTCAAATAGGTCCAAAATACAGCGGGTCAAATCTTCGCGGTCCAGTGAGCACACTAAAACAAAAAAAAATCGGGCCAATTGGAACCGCGGTCCGAAAGTATGTATTTGAATAGGCAGTCCATGTAGCAACTGGAAAAACATCTACATGTTGGAGCGGTCCAAATTCATCAAGCGATCAAATAGTTTTTGTATTGGATAGATTGGAACCGAGGGGTAAAAAATAAATTTAATATGGCGGATGCTTAATAAAACTGCATGTCGTTTCTCAATAGAAAGCCAAAAGGAAATCTTGGGTGACCCACCTACGCAAAAAAATCATCCAACCCACATTATTTTGCTGATGCTACTTCCATATACTGTGTGTATCTCTGTTTATATCACCGTCCGAGTTTGCTCCAGGCCTTACTTCACACAATGCTGTGACGTCACGGGCGGGAGAGCGAAATTCACTTTGTTATTTGTGACGCCCAAGCTTTAACTCCGACATCTTGATAAGGCGGACATTTTAGGTCAGGTAGCTGATTGAACTTCCTGGGTAATTTTCTGTATGACACATGACACCATGGAGGTGACCACGCAGTCAAAATAAAAAAGAATACTTTAATATGTGTATTTTTGCCGCCTGTGGATGCCTGTAATACCAGGGTCACACGGGATTTGGCTAACTTCTGGCATAGGGTCTTTTGTCACAGTACACTGCGTCACACCCTTCACATACAACAATGCAAGCACGGCTGTTTGACGGCAGAAATATATGAGAATCTAAGCAAAAGACGAACTAATGAAATGAAAACGTGGTATATATATAAATCCTATTTTTTGTTTGAATATCTTTCTCTATGAATGGCGTTTCTTTTTCATTTTCCAAGGAAAATCACAGCGCACGTTCTGTTTATTTGTAACCTTATATTTTGTATCATACACTTTTTACATACAATTAAACATCAATTAGACTAAAATTTAATATTGATCAAGATGGCTACTTAATTTAATAAATTGCCTACGTACTCGTTAACTTCCACGTTAACTTAAACGCAAAACGCAACTTTATCTAAACATCAGCGGCGCGCGGATTAAAGTTAAGTTTACTGGTGCATCTCTGGTATTGTCGTGTGTTTAGTAAATGAAGCCAGTTACATGTTATAGATGCCGGCGCAAATGAACGAATATTGCGTGATTTGTATGAGAGCTTTTTATTTACCGCAACGAAAAACCATCAAGAGGCGTAGGTTAATTCCCGCTCGATTCCAGAATATTTTCAACGCATTTTTATTTTCAAAATTAAGTTATGTATAACAAATCCATTTAACGTCGTACTGTATGAAATTTAAATGACATACTTTTGTCATGATAAATACCTACATCGCTTTATCAACGGGACTTTCAAGGGAGGGCAATGGAGGGGAGGGTTAAGCCTGTACAGTTGTCGTCGGTTAACTGTCAAAGTCGTAAGCCTTGAGGCGGTTTGCGATATCCGAAGTCCCAAACACACCGACACTTTGGATTTACGCAATTTCTTCAATTGATTTATGAATTAGATTGACAGTTTGTGTTGGAGTAAATTTTGATTACAAAAGCCCACTGGGATTAAAGTTTATTTGCATTAAACGAAGCGTTGGTGGTGTAATGGTTAAGACGCCCGCCTGTGAATCGAAAGGTCCCAGATTAGAATACTCGTGCCACATGAGTTTGTACACCAATCTAACTCAGTGGTTTTTATAGACCACAACCTGCTTCCGATGAAAGAAAACGTCGTGAGGCACACTGGTTGATTAACTTGTGTGTGAAAGTGCCAAGAAAGCTGTTATGTGTTTCCTTATACGTAATGACCACGATCCTCAGCCATGAGGAATACGACTATGAAGAAAAAGACATTAAAAGTGAGTTAGTAAAAGATAAAACGCCTTACAACAGTTAATAAGGCTTCTATCATTTCAGAGAATGACGACTGGCCGTAATAACACAACCTAACCTTTATTTTTGACGTGACAACGTCTTAAATTAGGTTGCGGCTGGGAGTCACTTATGAAAAGGTGTAACGCCCGGTAACGTTACGATGAGTCACCGAACGAGAGAGAGGCCCGCCGAATGCCTTGCGTCTCTCTCCCACTCAACTATGATCGGTCTGCCGCGCGCGTAAAAAGACGTTGTCACGTAAAATCTTCGCCCGTAAAACCGACTTTACAGGCAACCATTTTTATTTACTCGTGCGTCCAGGCTTCGGGGCCCTCACATGTGGATGATTCCGTGAACGCGCAAGGATAAAAAAGACGGTTGTATTTATAGGACATTTCTAGAGCCACTTTGGCTTTTTTCATTTGTTATTCATTCTACATTCAGTCAGCCAACTTAGCAACTTTCAAGCTAGGTCCAGCATTTCTTTGGTGACACACAGCTAACATTTTGTGAAACTTGTAGCTGAAATTTTTAGTTACCTTTAGAAGAAACATTTGAAGTAATGCAACTATCGATAATCTATACATATTTAATGTAACATTAAGCTATTTCTATTAACTTCTTGAGGTAGAAAAAATCTAGCAATCTAGCAACTTTAAAAAAAAATGTCTAGCAACTTGGTACATCTAGTGTACTTGGCAATATGGACTACAATTTTGCTCAATTTAAAACTGTGACTCAAATAGGCAAAGGGATACGAAAATTTGCATACAATCACAAAACCTGTGTATATTTGTTGTCCATAACAAAACTCAACATTATTATCACTAAAACAAATACCACACACGGATCGAAAACAATAATGAGTTATGTCGGAAGTTTCCAGAATTTCCGGAAATTTCCCAGAATTGTTTACCAACTCGACATGGGAACGTGTCCCGACGTGTCCCAATTTGCACGCAACGGTAACTTCTTGAGAAAACTCGTCCGAGGGTAAGGTTTTCTGTTTATGTGTTAGGGTTATATGTGAACTTGTTCGAATGCTCTTCCACAATTTTACTTCAATATCGAGAATCTTCATAGTTACTGCATTCATATTTTCATTTGCAACTGTAAATTCATCGGTAAACAAAACCTTTTGTCATTCTAAAGTAAGATCAATAAGATTTCCATCGTTTTGTGAGAACTTTTATTTAATATTGTAGTGACACGTCGTCATTATCATTTTTAGCCAATCCATACTTCTTTCAAGATACAATATTGTTAACATTTAAAATTTCCGCCCCAGAGACAAGAAAGGAGAACTGAAGTTTCATAGAAGCGCACTCGAAACATTTTGCCACGGATCCCTTTAAATAAAAACTAGTTTGCTTGCTGTTAAACTATCCAACAGTATAGATCAGCTAATAACTGTCTTCTATTACCAAATACTAATAGTTTATCTGTCAGATTGCAATATAATATTTTCATCTGAAAATGGTGAGACAGGCCTTTTCTCCCCAAATACACCTCCAGTTTTTCAACATCTTCAGAATGAAATATAAACTGTAATACACGCAATATAGTTAGATCACTGCTGAAGCGATAAAGTGTCCGTTTCACAACTTAAACTGGTGTAATCCGTTTATATCCAGCGAGATACGAGCGGCGATGCGGTGCGCCTCAAAATTCAATTAAATCATCTCGTCACATAAATTAGTTGGGGAACTTAAAACTCGGTGAGGGGAGTGGTGCAAGTTATGAACTTATGTAGCTCTGCAGATATAAGTTCAAACTGATAATATTATCAGATAGGTTACAATATAGGTAGTCATATTTTTAAAACTTTTGACGTGTTTTTCTTGTATTTTAATTTTTTTTTGCACTTTATCTACCTTGCACTTTACCTACTTTTCACTTTATCTTTAAGAATTTTCTGTTTAGTGTACAAAACGACTTGAACTCAGTCTTTGTATGACCCGAGTCTAAATAGATGAGACTAATGTCTTGCGAGGCATAAATCCTTGAATTACTTTGAGTTTTTCGAGTACAGTTAAGTTTTTTTGAGCAAATATTTCTTCGAAAAAAAGCCCTCCCAGATTTAATTAGTTCTCGTCAAATGCCATCGTCACGCAAAGCAGAAGTCACTCCCACTCCCGCACGGATTCCTTTGAAAAGATCCAGTCATCAGTTTTTTTTTGTCATAACTCATGATTCACATTAAGACTCAACATACTAATAATTTAAAGCTGGAACTATAACTTAATCTTAAAAAAACTGAAATGTTTTACTTACAAGACTTTAAGGCTCGAGTCTTTTATTAGGTTTTTTTCTAACCTGGACTTCATTATTAAATTATATTTATTTGATATATTTTATTATCCTATAACTTGTACCAAACCCAGAGATATTAAATCCTCCGCGGCCATCTCGCTAGGTAACAGCAACTGGTGAATTAATTAGTCAAAAATTTGGACACCCTACAGCTTAAGCGTCCACTAACTATATTAATAGGGTATTATAATAATGGGCGATTTGGACTTACATTTTCATAAATTCCCGTCAAGGCATTCTCAGTATCTCTCTCTTGGGTTCAATAGAAAATTCTTCCTCGTTGTCCTCTTCCGAATGTAATTGACCGAGCGAGCGAGGTCTGCAAATCAACTTGGGGCAAAACACATTTTTTGTATGTTTGCAACGCGATAACTTTCGAACCGTTGGTCTGATTTTGATGAAATTTAAAAGGTATTCAGGATCTGTCAATAGAATTTTTAAGTTCGTGGGGTCAACAAAATCGATTAACTCGTTTTTGAAATGTTCACAATTTTTTTAAAACTCATCATCAATTCAAAAATTTGTTGTGTTCGCTAGGTATAATTTCGCGGCGAACAACTAGAATTCATTAACTTAAATTACACACAAAATTTTGAAGCCTTGATTTTGATTTGAGCCAGATTGATGATTCTGCAATACTCTTTATTATACTTTTACTTTACTGAAATGAAACAAAAGTCTCCTAGTCGTTTACATCCACTAAAACATATTAAACACACAATTAAATGGACCGTAAATGATTTATTTCGAGTTGAAAACTAAATGTCCGAGGCCAAAACGCAGGGTGATTATAAAGACTTGCATAAAGGGTCTGCCCTGGCTGTGTCCT
Organism: Plodia interpunctella; assembly: GCF_027563975.2. Classification (NCBI taxonomy): domain Eukaryota; kingdom Metazoa; phylum Arthropoda; class Insecta; order Lepidoptera; family Pyralidae; genus Plodia; species Plodia interpunctella. The sequence continues at coordinate 1,041,604 of NC_071301.1, forward strand.
ACCCTATTTAAACTCATTATTTCATTCCATTAGGTCAAACTCAGGTAGGGTAAGATGGACGATTGGGAAAGCGGGACAAAGCGGGCTCGGAAACTAACCCAATTTAGTAGTTTCCCGAAAAGATTCGACTCGGATCTTATGACCGACCATCTGTAGAAAGTTAAACCTCTTCGGGAAAACTAGTGTTGCATATCAGCAGTCGAGGTTCGCCTCGACATCCCCGAGGTTATAGAGTGATCATTTTCTAGGGAATAAACCGCACGACGCAAATACAAATTCAAATAATTTATTCAGAAATTAAACCTTCACAGGCGTTTAAAGAGTTATAACAACAATATAATAAGAAAAAGAAAATTTTACTCAATTAACCACCGGCCCTTCAAGATTTTCATTCAGAGCTACAATAAGCAAAGTCAGTGCAAGGAGTAAACAAGATTTAAATTCAAATTCAAATTTCTTTAGGTCAAATTAATAAGTTACATGGTTTAATCTGTTTTAAGATTGTGAGAGACTGGTGTCTGAACTAAGCAGAGCTTGTATCTCAGTGCACCAGCCCCTCCCCACGAGATGCATAAAAATGAACCAATATAGTTTGCCAGTTATATTGGAATTGGTTTCCCTTTACAGAACAAATAAAAGAAATAAATATACATTGACAAATAATACAGTAATTTGCCAACTAAAAACAAAGTTAGTTCAGATAAGGGGAAACCACTATATAGGGAGATTTTTTTAAAAGAAAATCTACCCATTTGTAATCTACCCAATACTAAATTAAATGCTGTACCACAATATTTAATTTAGTTTTGGGTAGAGGCAATTTTGTATTGGGTTGAGTACGAGGGTGTGGAGAATATAATAAAGCATTGCAGCTCTGGGCGTAAAAACTATTAGCACGTTGGAACGGCCACTGCTGAAAATGCATCATCACAAACTTTCCCATTTATAATTTGTGAAAAAAGTTTGTGAGGTTGTATGTGTGTATTTTTGACACTTTTTCTCGCATAATCTAATTATTATTTTTATGTTATGAAACTTGGTACACGGGTAGAATATAATAACCTCGAATAACACATAGGGTTAACTTTTTATCCCAAAATTTGCAACATTGATAAATGTATATATATTTATATTTAAAAAATGGTAAGCCCTTCTGGCATAATAGGGACCAACACTGTTTGAATGAGTTTCTTTCGGCATTTCTTCTCAGCAGTGGTCGTTCCGAAATGCTAGTAGTTTGTAGCTTTGGTAAACATCATTTAATTTAGATTATGACGTGAAAAAGTGCCTGTGAAGGCCTAATTTCTGAATAAATGATTTGATTTTGATTTTGATTTTGTAAGTCATTTCACCCCTAGCCTGAACAAAAATGTTTTATTCTCAGTAATTAATATTATAATCCTTGCGTGTAAGAAGTTCATTGCTCATACAACTTGACTGAAATGCTGATGCAGAATGATGTAGAAAAAATAATAATTGAATAACGAGAGAAAATTAAAACAACCCTTATTTTTTAGAACGCAAGGCTCAGTTCAATTGACAGCACGTACCTACAATCTAGCACATTAACCAACCAAAATACATTGAAAATTCGTCTCTATTCCTACCACATAAAGGCCTGTGAGATATACAACTGACTGTACCAACTCCAAAAATAATATTCACAAATTTCCATAAGGATGCGCTTACACAAAGTATTTTATTAAAGGGAAAAGTGGGAATAATAATGCAAATATTATTTCGTGTATAATCGGGTTGTATCACATTAAATTCGGGTGTTTTTTTTCGCAGAAATAAGCGGGGTAAATGGGCAAGATAAATTTGTCTGGAGAAGTCTTGGTTGCGTTTATGTCTCTGAGAAAATATGGAAAGAACAGATTTGGCTCTGTGTTCTTCTGTTCTGTTTTCAACTAATTTTAATTGGTTTCCATCCTTCTAACAGTCTCCACAATGTCTCCATAATGTTAGTAACAAAAGAAACTTATAATTATGTCAGTACATCGATATCTGGGGGCACGGCAGTGTCACCGTCAAGTCGAGCTTAAAATTTGCAGAAGGTGTTGTATCTTTGACTAGATGAACGCGAGTCCAGTGTTGTATGATAGCAATGTCCACGTCCAATCTAAACGCATCCGTTTCCATTCCACCAGAATTGGTATTTGGTAAATAATAATATTAATTCGTTGCTCCTTTTAAACGTAAAAGAAGGATAGCTCTTTCACATTTTCATTATTATAGATCTGGAATTATATTTAGAATAACTTATTACCATTTATGAATCATAATATCACTCCTATAAGTTGTTTTAAATAAGCTAAAGATGTTTTCCGAGGCAAAACTACTTTTCCATTTCCTTAAGTCACATAAAATGTACATTCACTTGTAACATATATTTTTTCTTTTTTGTTGATCTATGAATTGTTAAGAATGACGTCAAAATCAATACATAATATAAAATATATTTTTTATTATGGTCATATATTTTATTATGGTTTTACCCGAGCGTTGCCGGGACGAACCACTAGTGTTACATAAAATGTAAAATACATGTTATCTTATTTTTTTCTTGATGAATGATTTGTTAAAAATAACAATGTATCGTTTTAGATTAGTTATCCCTTTGTACTTCTATATTTTGTGTTTTAGGGTTTTCGTCGCATTCCCAAATGAAACTGTTGACTGATTGTCACCATTTGTTATAATTTACGTCGGGTGCTGTTTGGGAGACTCTAATATGCGGCGGAGAGTCTTGTTGGGGGAACAGCAGTTTCATATCTCGTGCGTCTGTTTGTTATCGTCTTGAGCATAAAAGAGCGTGACTGTTTTGTAATTATTCGTTTATAGCTCTCGTCTTCGCGTGTTCTCGGTTTTATTCGGGGTTGTGTGGCCGCGAAGCCCGAGGTCGCAAAAACTCTTGTGCGCAGACATAAGCGCGAAAGACATTTGTAAAATCATAACCGAAACTTGAAAATATTTAGATTTATCCTTTACTAGCGGCCTCGCCCGGTTATAAATTTATCAATAAATTTAAACCTTCCTCAGAAATCACACTATCAATTAAAAAAACCCGCATCAAAATCCGTTGCGTGGTTTTATAGATCTAAGCAAGGAACAGACAGCGGGAAGCGACTTTCTTTTATATTATAGAGAGTAAAAGTATTTAGAGATGCGACCTCGGGCTTCGCGGCCACACAACGCGCATCGGTCTTGCGCGCAAATGTCTTTCGCGCATAGGTCTTGTGCGCAAATGTCTTTCGCGCAAGTGTCCTGATACGATGACCTTGACTTTAACCCGCGCAGAACAACGCAAAGTTTGCCACTTAATCTAATCGACGGCGGCGCGCAGGTCAAAGTTAACGTTAATGTCAACGTTGACTTATGCAACGCACCATAAAATCACTAAAATTACTACGAAAAGTAAGCACAAAAAGATAACCGGAGCAAATTGGCTGTGACAGACGGACGGACAGACACACGAGTGATCCCATAAGGGTTGAGTTATTTCATTTTCTGTACTGAACCCTAAAAACAAAAAATATTCCTAATCCCGAAGTTTAACAAAAACAGAATCAATTTTTCAATAGCAGAATCAACGAAGTTAGAAAATCTTGTGAAACTTCATCAAATCATTTAAATTTACTGTGAAAATTCTTTTTAAACCTGAACCAGGTTATTTAGGGGGGGCAGAGAGGTCGACAGGGGGACGGGTTAGAGGGAGGCAACTGGTTCACAATTCGAGACACACCGAGGTAAAGAACTCTGAGCAATTTGTGCATACAACATTTTCTTCGCAGGTGGAAAGTTAGCTCTGCCATAGATAAAAGAAAAATATTTATTTTATCTATGCTCCCATGCTAAGAATTTTTCAGTATCATGGAACTGAGCGAGCATGTAGACAACGATGATAAAATGCCACCCTGTATTCTTAACAGCAGTGTGTCACGACGGAGGACGATCCTAGCAAGCCTCGGTTTAATGAATACAACCCACTCGACGACATGCCGGCCACTGGAAAGCCTTCCCGCACCTCGACTACTAATCTAAGGTTTGTGGAAATATTCCGTTTGATTTTAAATTATTATTTAAAGGTGGGTTGCGACAGTCAACTTTGGCGTTGACTTTAACCTGCGCAGAAAAGTGAAGGACGCCATTTTGTCTAAACGTCAGCGGCGCGCACGTCAAAGTCAACATCAAAGCACAGGAGTAGGGAATCTGAAGAGGCTAAGCTGATCTTCATACAAATGCGTTTACATAGGTATACTTTTTATTCAAATTCAACATTATTTATTTAATATAGGATGATTGATACAAATCACTTATTGACGTCAAAAAAAAAACTTAAACCTAAGTCTACTGCCGACTTCCAAAGCGCAGGTGAAGAAGAAGCCGCGCAACAAACTTCACCGCGGCCTTTTCTCCAAAGACGTCAATTAACAAATATGCGCATGTGTGCGCTTGTCGAAAAAAACGCACAGAAAAACCTTTCTTTTTCACATTTTTACATAATATAAAACTAAGTGGCTTCCCGCTGTCTGTCTCTACGTATGCTTATACCTTTAAAGCGGCGAAACGGATTTTGATGTTGGTTTTTAAATAGCGATTCAAAGGAAGGTTTAATTGTATAATTTATTACTGTTTTACCCGAGCGAAGCTGGGACGGGTCGATAGTTAAGTATAATATTAGCATGGAAGTACATAGATACAGATTTGCTTAAATGTTGAAGTCTATTCATTTAATCGTTGTCATTGAAACTTTAACTACGCTCAATTATATAAAAAATAAATATATGTAGGTATTAGGACAAATCACACAGATTGAGCTAGCCCCAAAGTAAGTTCGAGACTTGTGTTATGGGATACTAACTCAACGATACTATATTTTATAACAAATACATATGTATAAATAAACGTCCAAGACCCGGGCCAATCAGAAAAACATCATTTTTCATCATGACCAGACCGGGGATCGAACCCGGGACCTCACGGTTTAGAGGCAAGCACTTTACCACTGCGCCACCGAGGTCCTCATAGACATAGTCGACATTGAAAGTTACAATTACAAGGACATTCTCAAAAGCGAACGACGTATTTCTGCCACGATTCTCGATAGAATTCCTCTGCAAATTGAAGCTCAGTCTCCCAATTAAGACTGAACTAGTGATGGGATATGGTCCACAAACAACTGTACTTTTTGAATGTGTAAATTTCATATCTTTTAAAGCGCGTTCTCTTCTCACTTCACTTTTTAATTTTATGGCTCTAATGATCAATGATTTTGTCAATGTAAAGGTTGAGAAGGACACTGTGATTATTACTAAGAATTATAATAAGTTAGAAATTGAAAAAGCAGGTAAAACCTAAAACAATACAACAAATAAAGTTAGTATTAACCTAGCTAGCATTAGTAGCCATTTTATAACTATTCGTAGGAGGAGGAGGAGAAGGAATCATTTCCAAAATCATACATTTGACATTACCACATGATAGATAAATTATTTTATAGTCAGATAGTAAAACAAATTTTTGTCTTTGTCAAAATTTGAAAGATTGTAATGACAACGCGGCGGCAGCGGTCGAAACGCTCTGAGTATCACCCACAAAATCATGAAGAACGAGTAGGAGAATCATGTGACACGTGTAAGATTTTAACCTGGGACCTTTCGTTCACAGGCGGACGGTCGTAACCAGTGGGCCACCACCTGGCCTGAATCTGATCCTTATATTCGGACCACAGACCCATCTCTAGAGTGAAACAGAATATAATTCCTTCGCTGAGCGACCGCAAAGCGTGGGTCTTAAGGTGGTAATTCGATTTTAAATACTCTTACTTGTTTTGTGAATTCTCCACTAGAATTCTGAAATCCGTTCTAGTTAGTTAAAACATTCATTTTGTAATTATTTTTAGGGACACTGACAATTTTTGTGACATACATTTCTATTCAAAGTTCAATGAATATTCGATTTTTTTTAGTAATTTCTATAAAATGAACACTGTTGTGAACAGGTTCGTCTAACCTTATGTCTTTTACAATAATTTGTAATATATCTTAATAGCTTTTGACCGCGGCTTCGCCCGCGTTTTTTTCATGCGTCCGCTCATAACTTATTTAAGTATTTATAAATCTTAACAGATTATTAAAAGCCTTTTACTTTATTAATACCTAAAAGTAATTTTCCCTATTGAGCTTCAAGATAACTCAATTAATTTTTAATATTGATCAAATATTAATTACCAAAAATATGCTAAAATTGGAGAGCTTATATAAAATATAATGGAAAGTAAAATCTCTGATCTTAATTTTAAATCAGGGCTATGATAACATGTCGTTATGCCTAAACTTTACGCTTTAGACATAGTTTTGATCCTAGACTCAAAATAACATTTATAACACAGACAAAATCTAACTTTATAGACTATCGAAGCTCGAACTGAGACGCAGCTAACCAATCACAGTGCGCCATTGTGACACAACGACAACCACACCGCAATGTGATTGGTTCGATACTTTCTTACTTCGAGTAGACTCAGTAGTCAGCAGTGAAATGGTAAAACATACCTACTTCATCTTCTCTTCACAGTCGTATTCCTCATGACTGAGGGTCTTGGCCATTACAATTTGGTATGTCTATTTAAAGACACCCGTTAAAACATAAGCTCACATATCTCAGAACTTCTAACAGTTAGAATAAATACAGTTCAATACAAAATATCTTTATTGTCCATAAAAACAAGAATAGTACAAAAGAATACAACAACGTAGACACTATGGACCAATGTCGGGTTTATTGCTAAGCAATCTGTTCCAGACAACCTTTGGTATTTAGATAAAGCATGAAGAACAAACGCATCTTCTTTCTTCATAGTCGTATTCCTCATGGCTGAGGATCGTGGTTATTACGTGAAATGAAACACACACAACAACTTTCTAGGCATAATTAATGGAGTGGTTTGCCATTGCCTTCTCCATTTCACACACAAGTTAATAATCAACAAGTGTACAAGGTTTCCTCACGATGTTTTCCCTACATCGGAAGCAAGTGGTGGTCGATGAAAACTACTACTATACATGAGTCAGAGAACCTGGGACCTTTCGATCCACAGGCGGGCGTCTTAACCATTACACCACCACCGCTTCATCTTACTCTGATTAAAAAAGATGAACGTAATTGAATTATAATATACAGTAGATTAATATTTGTACTACTTCTATTTTATTGCTTCCTCCGAACAAGAAAACGTTTGAGCCGGGATTTTCACGTAAACACGTAATTTATATGAACAGGTACCGTCCGTATGTATGTTTGTACATTGAATACTATATGTGCGCTAGTGTTATCCAGGATAGTAGCGTTGCAATACAAGTGGTGCATAGAAATATAAGTATGTATGTTACACCTAAAACCCGAAATGCAGCTGAACCTGAATGAAGCCGGTTTCAGTTGGTTACTCCTAGGGGACCTTAGCCACAAAGTTGACAACGAGCGTGTGACAGACCCTGGTGGTGTTGCAGACGTTGATAGGCTATGGTGACCACTTGCCATCAAGTGGACAGCATAGCCGTTAACTGCTTGGTGGTACAATTTTTATACAAAATTGTCATTTTTGCCACAACCTTTTATTGTCGTCACAGAGATCTTGTTGCAATCGACGTGTGACAAAAAAAGCCATATCCGTGCAGGAAACCGTTGTCCCCCGTTGGTAGTCGATCCTGGGTGCACTGTCAAGTTATGCTTAATGGGAATTGAAGCATATGGAATATTTCAATTATGTAAAAGCGGAAATAGGTGTTCTTCTTTCTTTCTTGTAAGATCTAATTACAGACAGACAAACATCAAGACAGGTGAAAGAAAATAAAAGCTTGTAAAACTAGTTGTTCGCCTAAAACATTTTTTTACAAAATTGTGAATATTTCAAAAACGACTTCAACGATTTTGATGCCCCGCGAATTTAAAAAATCTATGGACAGATCCTACATACCTTTTAAATTTCATAAAAATCAGACCAACGGTTCGCAAGTTATCGCGTTAAGAACAAACAAACAAACAAACATACATACAAACAATGTATTTTTGCCCCAACTTGAATTGTAGCAATTATTTTGTATCTAAGTGCAACACCTACTTTTCTCTAAACTTATATCTCGATTATAAGTCAGCATACCTATTCAAGACATTTGAACAACACTCGAAGTTACATTGTGGACACTGTTTAAGAGTTAATGACAAGTACAAGTCACAACTAAGCTTAACAAGTTGATAAGAACGAACTTCCAGCATTATCAGACGCAACTAGTGTAGTAAAACTTGTGGACAAGACACTATTTATCTATACAAGCAAGTTTTGTCACTATAATCATATTGTGGCTTGATGTCGTGTTTACCTTGATCTCGTGTGATGTATTTAATTAATTATATTATTTTAACAATTAAGGTATAATTTAATATAACATTTATTCTTATATAATATAACTCTAATTTTAATAATAACAGTTACTAAATCTTGTAATATTATTGTAATCACAGTAATAACTAAAACACGCCTGTTTACTTGAAAGTTGTGTTCTCCTGTAATTGGGTTGCACATGCTAGCACATAAGTTGAATGTTACTTGTAAGTTTTGTTCATGTAACCTGTCGGTTGGTGTTTCCTAAATAAATAAATAAATAAATAAATAAATAAATAAATAAATAAATAAATAAATAAATAAAAATAAAATATCTTTGAAGATACATTGAAGATTGTGAACACTGCTCGATGTGACTGGATCGCCTCGCCAATCCCATACTTACCACCATAAAATTTCTATCAATTTATTCCTTTGGCAGCGGCTACGTCTGCATTTGTTTCGCGCTTCCTCTCATACCTTATTATCGTCAATATATCGGGTTGTAAGCAACGTATCGTGATGAAACCTATACCAGATTTTAAGTTAGACCATGCGCTATACAACTCTGGAAACAGCATCCAATTCTATCGAGTAGTTCTTGCGTTCTGGAGACCACGTATTGAACTTTGGTTCGACGACGTATACTCCAGGTTTCTTCTTCTTCATAGTCGTATAGTCATGGCTGAGGGTCGTGGTTATTACGTGGAATGAAACACACACAACAACTTTGCCTTCTACATTTCACACACAAGTTAATAAGAATCGACCAGTGTGACGATGTTTTCCTTCACCGGAAGCATGTGCTGGTCTCTATGAAAAATACTATTCATGAGTCAAATTGGTATACAAACTCATGTGGCACTAGTAGGATTCGAATGTGGGACCTTTCGATCCACAGCGTTTTAACCATTACACCACCACCGGTTCTCTCTCACCGCTTCTCTCCAGGTTATGAACCGCTAAGTATATCCTATTTATTTACCATGTCTCATGAATATTATGTAAACTATACAATCAACGCGCCATTAATGTTTTATTATGTAAATTAATTATTCAATCAATTTGTTTACATCCAGCAGATTTTATTATTATATACAAATGAGTATAGTTTTGCAAACTATGTGTCTATCTAACCTATGTTTATTAACACAGATGTTAATTATGATTAATCTTAATATTGATAGCGATACTTGTAGTATAATGCAAGTACACTCTACCAGCTGTTGCCCGCGACTCCGTTCGCGGCAATAACTAGCCGATGTCACTCTTCACCCTTCAAACTATCCATTTTTTTCCAACTATTTCTATAATACTATCTGTCGCCCGCGGCTCCGCTCACGATATGAGCTCAGCCTATGTTTGAGTTCTGGTCATAAACTATATATATATATTCCATATTAAAACAAAATCAGCCCGTGGCAGACAGATACGCTTAACATTTGTAGCATCAGTATAAATGTAGTTATACCACTCAATTCACAGCCATTCCATAACACTTATCCAGGAAATAAATTTAAAAATCTCAAGCTGATGCCTGTCCAACAAGATGGGGGAAAGGGGGGGGGGGGTGTAAGGGTTAAAATTTGCAAAGGCACGCTCCGATCCACTCACCCTCCGATAAAACCACCCCCAATCTCGTCTGATACTTACGAAATTATTACGCGTCTGTTCTGTGCAACTTTATGTACATTAATTCCTGTACAGTTTATTTTAGATAGTTAAAATTAACATTATTATTATGACGACCTCGGTGGCGCAGTGGTAAAGTGCTTGCCTCTGAACCGAGAGGTCCCAGGTTCGATCCCCGGTCGGGTCATGATGGTCTTGGATGTTTATCTATATATGTATTTGTTATAAAATATAGTATCGTTGAGTTAGTATCCCATAACACAAGTCTCGAACTTACTTTGGGGCTAGCTCAATCTGTGTGATTTGTCTTAATATATTTATTTTATTATAGGTAGTCCTTCTCTATACTTCAAACTATACGTGTGCAAAATTTCAAATAGATATGTTGTGTAGATAGAGCGTGAAGAGGTAACAAACTTGCTATCGCATTTATAATATTAGTTAGGATTTAATTGAATCATATAATGAATCACTTAAAATATTATTAGAGTCATTACAATTAAAAATTTTAAAAAATACGAATCTTCGTTTTAGACCCAACTGAGCGCGACGTGACGTAAAACGCCAAATGCATGTGTAGTAAAATTTCTGAATTCCGTAATACCTAGTGAAACGTGAGGTTACTTTGAAAAATATGTTTGCGTTAAAAAAGTTGACGAATCGTGTTTCTGCACGGACAAATTGTAGTTATTAATAACAATAAGGTTATAAAAAACACATTGATATGTTTTTTTAATTTAAAAAATAAATAAAAATCCCTACCTAGCTAAAAACTAAATTTACAATGTGTCGAATTATCTCTAACTGGACGAGCAAGTTGATTCATCAACTTCATCAACTGGTGAGAACTGTAATATGTTAGGGTTGCCACAATTTTTTTTATTTTTTTTAATAATTCATATGTTAATTTAATAAATACGTTCGAAACTTAATATTACTTAAGTGATAAGATCCATCCAAACTAAAAATCGCGAAATAGACGCATAGACAAACTATGCGTTTGTAAGCGGTGGTGGTGTAATGGTTAAGACGTGCGCCTGTAGATCGAAAGGTCCCAGGTTCGAATCTTACTCGTGCCACATGAGTTTGGATACCCATGTATAGATACTCATATATAGTAGTTGCTTCCGGTGAAGGAAAAACATCGTGACGAAACCTGGTACACTTGTTGATAATTAACTTGTGTGTGAAATGGAGAAGGCAATGACAAACCACTCCATTAATAATGCCAAGAAAGTTGTTACGTGTGTTTCATTAAAATAAAATAAATAAAAATAAATTCAACGTAATAACCACGACCCTCATGAGGAATACGACTATGAAGAAAGAAGATGCGTTTGTAACTTCTTCATGATTCATGCTATACCAAAGTTTGTCTGGAACAGATTGCTTAGCAATAAACCCGACATTGGTCCATAGTGTCTACGTTGTTGTATTCTTTTGTACTATTCTTGTTTTTATGGGCAATAAAGATATTTTGTATTGAACTGTATTTATTCTGACTGTTAGAAGTTCTGAGATATGTGAGCTTATGTTTTAACGGGTGTCTTTAAATAGACATACCAAATTTCATCAAAATCGGTCCAACGGTTTAGCCGTGAAAGCGTAACAGACAGATTTTCGCATTTATAATAAAAGTATGGATTTCTCGAAAGTGTTTTTACCTTTTTAACAGTAATAGATTGTTTTACAGGAATTTCGGAACGACCAACCAACCATCCGACAGAAATTCTTTTATTGCAATAAAACATTGCGCTCGGTGGCAACCCTAAATGAAGTTAGAGGTTAACTTCAAACTGTAATGAAGCGAATAATTAAACTGTTAGCGCTATTAAAAGTTCAGCCGTTCACGAGTTAGTTGTGATAATTATACTGAACCAACCCTGATTTCGGCGGGGTAATTTAACCCTTTCCGCTGAACCGATAGTGGTATATTGAACTAACACATACTGGATTCGACACCGAATATAATTTCAAGATAATTAAGCAGTCAACTCCCTTTCTCATCTGAGCGAGTTTCTGGTTGAATTTTCGGCTGTGACGTTTCGAAGGGTGTGCTTAAAAAATGAACCGAGATTGATTTGTCAAGGGTAAATCCTATATTACTAGGCGGCCCGTCCCGGCTTCGCTCAGGTTAAAACATAATAGTTTACACACCTAAATCTTCCTCAGGAGTCACACTAACTATTGGTGAAAACCGCATGAAAATCCGTGCAGTAGTTTTTGAGTTTGTCGCGATGAGAAACGTGGCAAAAGATTTGTAAGGATAAGGATGTAAGGATAAGGCGATGTAAGGACATGACGTGAAAACGTGCCAAATATGACCAGATTATAACTATCACACAATTCACACATCGTCGCACCGCGTCGCGCATTGTTCCGCCGCGCGCCGTTCACTCAGGACACCGTCTGACTGACATTACACGTCAAAATCTGTTACATTACAATTTAGACAAGAGTATAAATACAAAGCCCTGCTTCACTAAATTATTCTCTCAAGTATATACCTCACAAGCCACTGTCAAGCGTATCAGGTTAAACGCTGATGATGTGTGATATACCACTTTGTTGTGGGATGTGAAGCCGCGAAGCCCGAAGTTAGCGTAAATTAAACAACGCCATTTAAAAATTATATTTCTGTTAAAACGTTTAGGGTAAAAGTGTTGTAAGTGAATGTTTTGAGTATTTTTTGTGTTTATTATAATTAAAATAAATGAATAAATATATATTACGACAAATCACACAGATTGAGCTAGCATTTTCCATCATGACCCGACTGGGGATCGAACCCGGGACCTCTCGGTTCAGTGGCAAGAACTTTACCAATGCGCCATGATTTTCTTTCTTTCTTTCCTAAAAAAAACCTAAAAATGTTAAAGATTCGTCAGTGATTTCACAATTGGCCGCCTGCCTCCATAGGGATACTATTGTCGCTATATCAGCTGCCTATATGTGTCCCTTGGCCGCCTCGTATGACATCCACGGGAGGATATGGAGTGGTCGTATTCTAGGGCGGAACCACACGCCACCAACCAACCAGCTGAACTTATACCGAGTATACACCGCCCTCCTCACAACCCACTATCAGGGTTACACAATAATAATGCGTAATATACCGCTCTTACTCGTAAATACACGTCATAAATCAAAACGACTTGATAGCATAAAAGCTTCTACGTGAGCCTGTTTCCATTGAACCACGAGAAGTACGGTAACTTTTTTGCTACAATTCAAAATCAAAATATTTTGCTAACCTAAAGGCTCACATTCTGTGCATCATAACTTGATCTAAGCCGTTTACGAATTTAGATTTTACAAGAGTTTGTACTATTAAATAGATATTTGTATGTTGTGGATAAGGATGGAATTCCACTGTTCCTAACCCCACAGGTAATTGGTATGATACGATCAAGAAAATCGGTATCTGTATAAATGATCGATTGATTTGCAATCTAACGCTTTCATTTGAAAAAGTCATATAGGTATTAATTATGTCGATGGTAATTCAAAACTAATATTATTATGAGATTGCAAAGCTATCGATACTAGATCCTAATTTATCGATACAATTTGTAATTTGTCGATACTATTGCTTTTACGTCAACAATCGATACCCTAACGATAGTGACCCGATTGTGTAACAATCATTGGAAAATTAATAAAGACGGACACTATTTTCTGTTGTGAGGTGAATAAGCACTAATTGTACCTACTTTAAGATCTTCGTATTGAAGTTTGGAGGTCAGCAACCCTCGCGGCTTTGGGCCGCTATTTTCAGTTGGTTGTATCTAAGTCCGGTCCAATCCTTTATGTCATCTAACCACTTTCGTATAATATGAATATGAATATTAATTATTCATATTATGCCTAAATATTATGAATATGAATTCTTTTTTCCATCGTCCCATTAATAGGACATCCAATGGAATTACAGAAAAGAAGGGACAAAAACCGTGATCTCCCAAACAATGTTCACCTTCCATGACAGATGTTCGCAATAATACAGATAGTGAAATGAAAAGATCTATAATTTTGCGGCTTTGAGCTGACGTCGGCTATACTGAGATACAGACAGACACACGTCCATCTAGCTAACGCGATTTCTTTTTTGATGGCGACATTTAGTGACGACATAAATTTTTGGTCTTGTAGGTTTTTTGTGTTCAACATGGATATCATTATGCTCACGCAGTGTGTTTTTTGACCGTAGACGAACACAATTTTCTGTGGTCCCATAAATAACCCATTTATTAATTAGTACCTTTCAAGTATTTATTAATTAGTACCTTTCAAACTAGTCCCGTAACAAATTTGAATTATTAATTTTACGAATGAAATAGGAGCAATCTATGTGATGTGTCCCTATATATTTATTAAATATATATATATATATATATATATATATATATATATATATATTTAATAGTTTTTGTATATATATATATATATATATATTTAATAGTTTTTGTATATATATATATATATATATATATATATATATATATACTCTCTGCAATCTTTCAAAAACAATGTTATTAGAGTATTTAAACAGACGACAATGCGTTTAATAATGTCACACAATCATTTAATATATTTGTTTACTTTGTGTCACACTTCGTGTCATCCACGCACAGACGAGGGTTCGTGAGCTCACAGATATACAATATATACAGATATAATCTAGATACCGCAATTACGTTTACTTTGTGTGTAAGCGGCAACCACTACTTTCGGTCTGTCTAATGTGCCTTCAGCGAGCTCCTGGCCATTTTCGCGTTGAGTTGCAAGGTCCTTCAACCAGTGCACCTGGGTGTAAGAGCGTCTATCAGCAATGGCCTAACGTCACGTCACAGTCATATTCTTGAGAACAAGGAAATCATATTTTTATACCGATAAAAATTGAATTGGTTTAAGGCCTATGCACACCGAACGTGTACCCAGCGCGTACATAGCAAAATTGTATAGAATTTTAAGCTAAAGTGCTGAACAAGAATAAGGAGTGCACGCCACAATAAGTTTAAAAAATAACGCATTAGACTCAACTCTATAGAACACCAAACCAAATGGAAAAAATTGAGGGAGTCCTTAGCCGAGTAGTGGCCAAGACACACAACGGCTCGTGATAATAAAAAAAATATAAATGAACACTCAGTTACAGACCTTGATCACGGTTTTATACACTAACCCTGTTCATCAACAACATCCAAGTGAAAACATACTATAAGCTTGCTTCTTACTATCCTCTAGGATTATTTTCCGCATTTAAGCTTCTAATACTTAAAGCTGAAATATGTTTTGTCTCTTTCTGTCAATTTCAAATATTAGTAAGTGCAATAGTGACACAACATATTCTAACTTCATTCAGAGTATGTTTTAACTTTTTTTTTATGAATAACAGGGTAAAACTTCGTCATCTTGGATGTATTATATCTATGGCCTGACACATCGTGTGTCAAGACGTTTGACATTTGAATTACACACTGCGCCTGTCAGTTTCCAGGGAATCGAAGAGGGGATAAGGGAAATTAGGAAAAGTATCTATCTATGTATACATACAATCAATTCGTGTGTCAAGGAGTGTCACATTATAGCCTCTTATTGTAAAAGATCTTTCATACGCAGTATTTTTCATAAAAGTTTATTTGAATATTTGTTTTTAGGGTTCCGTGCCTGAATAGAAAAGAACCTTAAGAACACAACCCTTTTTATCAAGAACCTTCTCTTCTCTATCGTCAGCCTGTTCCAGCTACAACTGTCTGAAAGAAGGATCAATAGAACATTTTATTACATTTACCAAGCCTGAGTTTTAAGGTTTGTTATCAATAAATATTGTTTTGTTATTATTTACAAAAACGTATCGGTGGCGCTTTTGTTTGTCAACTTATCCGACAGATGATGTTTCAAAGAGAATTGACAGTTTAATTTTCAGTTTCTTTCTTGTCAGTATCTGTTATGATAAAATCTTTGTACTATGAATATTGTGGTTTATTAAAACATGATTTTCTATATGCATAACATAAAATTAAAATTATGTTATATTTTTATCTTTACGTAACTTCAAAAATAAAAAGTATTGGGAGCTAATGGCCGCACAACTTTGTTCGGGAAACAAAATGAAATTTCGTTAAAAATTTTATACAGCGTTGTTAAAATTCAAATTTGAAATTGTAACCATAAACTCAATAATGCTGGCCATGCACGATACGTTAGACGTTTTCGAACAGATTTTGCCGTGCACAGATAAAAAGGATTGGTTTCTGCGTCAACGTTAAGCAAACTTTATGGAGTCGATTGCCAATCGGAAATTTCAACACAAACTCGGCCCACGGGCTAAGCAAACGTTGGAGGGATTTCCAGAATTAATTTCGATAAGCACACTTTGTGGGACGGGACGATATCGTTACGTAGGTTGGATACAGAATTTTCAAAATACGTGACTTTTTGTAGTTGGATTACAGTTTGGGTAAATTTCACGAGCGTATTGAACTCCGCCGCGGGATGTCATTAGTTGTTATTAAATTGTACCATACACAGTAATCGATTTAATATCCTATTTTATAAATAAGTACAGTACTGACAACAATGTTAATTTTATATATGTATAATTTTAAAAAAAAATTCACACTACACGCCGCGTTCAAACGCTTGTGAAATCCAGCAATTTACAGACGCAGAGCATGTCGCGTTGGCGTGTGGCGGATCCATCCCTCAAAAAGGTTGTGGGCACAACCACCGAACATTACAGCAATTCATATACGTCTAAAATGTTGAATTAATCTAAATACTGATTCGTGTGGTGGTGTGCCCATTGAATACGTGAAATACAATACTTTTCTAACTGTTATAAGGGATTTCTTCAATGTCATTACATTTATTTTATTTGGTATAATAGTTGAAACGCCAGCCTGTGAACCGATATGTTCGAATCCTATTGTGACGTTATAAATATTTTCATAGACTATCAATTGCTTCAGGTGAAGAAAAACGCTATAGTAAATTTATCATCTCGCACCTATGTGAAATGGAGAAGGCAATGGCAAACTCAATTAATATTGCCAAGAAAATTTTGTGTGTTATACAACTTAATGGCCACAAACCACAGCCATGAGGAAATTCTAAGGAGGAAACTTTAGATATTTTAGGAAAATATAAAAGACGAGTTGCATCAATTAACTTTGACATTGACTCGGACCTGTGCGCCGCTTCTGCGCAGATTAAAGTTAACGTTAAAATTGAATGGTCAAACCCAGCCTTAGTCAACAAACCTTGTCCACTATTAATTTTCTCCAACGCCAGTCGCAAATAAATGGTGAAACTTGGTCCTACGGAACTAGGTCCGGCTGAACTTACAATGTATGCTTCAAATGGAAGGGCAGTTATCGTTTAATATGCCCGGGTTCCGTGGAAACTTTGTTTTTATTTATTTATTTATATTTAGGAAGACTTACAGCTAAAGAACTAATAAATGGAAATGAAAGTTAAAAACAGGAAGCCAATTAAGTCATAGAAAATAATTATTAAACTTATATTCTACTAGCTGCGCCCCGGGGCTTCGCTCCCGTGGTAATTTCGGAATAAAAAGTACCCTATGTGTTATTCCAGATTATATTCTACCCGTGTACCAAATTTCGAAATAATCGGTCCAGTAGATTTCGCGTGAAAGAGTAACATACACATCCCTTACAAACTTTCGCTTTTACAATATTAGTAGGATAACATTACATATTATAGATAAACATCCAAGTCCCAGGTCAATCTGAAAAATATCATTTTCCATCATGACCTAATCGGGGATCGAACCGCTGGTAGTCCCGCTCCAGTGCAGCAGTCCGACATGATGACCATTAGGTCACGGAGGTCACCTAGGTACAAATAGAGTTAATCATCAGATACCTAATCCAGTTATTAACTACATTACTATTTAGTAGTATAGTACGGCGTTTACTTTAGAAAATAATATAACTTGTATTGCAGACTGCGAACAAACAGTTAATGAGCGCAAAACAAGGCAAGTTTCATTTTAGTTCGCGTATATATCTAGGGTTGTTCCTTCACTTTCCACGGTCATCATTCAAATGTGAAAAATCCACCATTGTAATAAAGTCGCTTTCTGTATCGGTAAACCTTACATATTATAAAAAGAAATCTATATATGGACGCTACAAACCCAAAAACTACCGGACGGATTTTCGTACGGTTTACACCAATAGATAGCGTGATTTCTGAGGAAAGTTTAGCTATATCATTTATTATAGTTTTACTCGATTTAGTTATATTTAACTTCCTCTGAAAGTGCATATTCATACTTTTATTCTTTCATTTGACAACCTCCGTGGCCTAATAGTTATCATGCTGGGCGGCTACACTGCGGGTCCCGGGTTCGATCCCCGGTCGGTTCAACACGGAAAATGAACTTTTTCAGATTGACTCGGGTCTTGGATGTTATCTATATATGTATTTGTTATAAAATATAGTATCGTTGAGTTAGTATCCCATGACACAAGTCTCGAACTCACTTTGGGGCTAGCTCAATCTGTGTGATTTGTCTATGTACATATTTATTTATTACATATTTCTTGCATTCATTTGGTATCATTCTTTAAGATTTTCTATTTTATCTGCCTTAATTAATGTGTTTTATTCATTCGTCGCGCCCATATAACTACAATATGATTAGTATTGACTTTAACAATTTACAAATGAGCGATTTGATTATGTAATTGATTGGTTGACAGACAAAAAGATTTTGTGCACTAGCAACCCTAACTCAAGAAAATAATTGTTTAGCTAAAGTTGGTCCGGCAGAAACTCACAATTGCCTGTTGCTTATTAAAATTGTACTCTACTCAAGGTATTATTACAATTTTTTTCAAACACCACTCTCTATTGCACGATTATTACAAGTGCTCTTCTTCTTTTCGAGTGTGTTGAGTTCTATAATTATAATATAGCTTTTCCCGCATAAATTTCCCAAGGGAACAGTTATTTTTCCGAGATGAAAGGTACGCTATGTCCATGCAACGCTATGCATACTTCATTCAAACTATATGTATGCAAAATTTCAAGAAGATTGGTTGAGTAGATACAGCGCGAAGAGGTAACAGATAAACAAAAAAACTTACTTTCGTACTTATAATATTAGTTAGGATTAAGATATTACCGATTTGTTAAAAACACGAACAAATTTCGATATTCAACGTGAACAAATGTATAAACAAAGGATGTTTGAGCAGATTCCATACAAAATCTATCTTTCTAAAAGGAAATTGATACTCTGAGCCTACACAATATGAAAAGCCACCGAAAGCCCTAAGGGCCTATAGTTTAGTTTAGCCATAGTTTACATAGGACCGGCCACGGAAATCAAATAAGCCAAATAGAAATGCCACCGGCTTACCGTACTTATTTCATGTCCTCACTTAATAAATGAAGCGGCACTGTAAAACGTAACGTAAGTACTTATGTATCTTATATTTTTCATCTCCAGATTTGTACATCCCACTTCTGAGAGCCTGATCTAACTTCTTGCTGTTTATGTCCCACTTCTGGGAAAAGCCTGCTTTAATTACTTTCACAAATCTCTAATTCTTTCTCCATTCTTTGCAGTCCTTGTCAAATGCCTTTAAATCATCAGATGATGGAAGAAGAATTTGGATAAGGGCCAAAGACGATTCTTCTTCTTTTCCGTGCTTTCCGAAAAATCGAATCAAATTTCCTATAGAATCGAATTTGAATTTTTACTGACTGTATCGTCATTCGTTTTATTCGAAATTTGATTATATTTTATCCATATACATTTTATATTTTTTCGCGATTGTAAGCTACTACGGGCTTCGAGTCGCGGAGGAATCTAGCCGTCGAAAACGGAAAACTTTATTGTATTGTAGAGTTTGTCGAAAAAGTGAAGGAAACTGATTTTTGACGAACTACTTTTTTTGCCATTGCAATACCAAGTAGAACGTCAAGATTGGTTGATCAACACCCAGTGTGGCCAGTCGACAGGAGACAGCGCCCTCATTTAATTTCTTCAGTTACTTGACAGAATGTGGGTAACGATGGACTTAACAAGGGACCCGCGCGGCGGCGATTTGTTGAGAAAAACTTCTTTATTTATTTTTATTTCAAATTCCGAGAACTGGTCTAATCTGTTGTTCTCCACATGTAGCTGAGACAATATTGTTTCGTGGGTAATGAACTGGAAGGCTCCGCGCGGCAAACTCAAATATGAGTGAGTATAACAAAACAGAAGTTAGGCTAAAATTAAGAGTTGAGGCGTAAACAACGGAAATATCGTTGAAGTTAAAAAAAAAAGAAAATATGAGCACAATTGTGAAAATATATTTTTTTTATAAGTTTTTACTCTTTGTAACCTCAAAATATTGAATTTCTAAATGGCCATCGTGATGTGTAACCACGGAATTAGTTAGTTACAAGCAATTATTAAATCCATGTGTCTACCATAGTGTTTAAATGCAGCAAGACAACGCGACGCGGTGCGTTTTCTACAAAATGTATGCATTAACTTGAGGCCTAGTATATCCCCGTAATCAATCATGCACGCATCATCATCATATATTACTTTTACGCCACTCAACTAGAACCCCCAGTGAAACAAGCTGAACGCCTTACGCCAATGTCGCTACTACACGTCAGCGGAGATTATTTAATATTTCCTATATAATAAATATATTATTAATAATTCGATAAAGCATTAAAATTTTTCGAAATACCTATTGTCCCTCTCGTGCGCCTTTTTCAGGGACATAAACTAATTTTCACAAAATTACGCGCCCTTTTTCTTATGACACCATAAAATATAGGCGCATTAAACTTTTTACATCTTCGGCGGTCCACAGATTAAAGCTCTCAAAGTTTTAGCTTCAGAGGCTTCAGTTTCCTGAGCGTTCTTATTATTTACTGTACTTGTTGTCTTTGTTTTTAAAGTCTCTGGTCGAATTAAAATCGAAGATGGCTTCGAATTTGGCGTGGGCACGCCGTGAGGGAAAAATAAATAAATATATAGGGACAAATCGCACAGATTGAGTTAGCCCCAAAGTATATCGAAACTTTTGTTATGATACTAACTCAACTATTCTATAAGTATTCTATAACAATATCCACAGGAACATGAACGTTACATTAAAATGTTCATATTTATAATTCGATTTGAATTGTTAAAATCGGGAAAACACAATTTATCGCAATTACAAATTAATGCGTAAAACGTCATGTTTCAAAAGATGGTGTATCACACACATATATCTGTAATTGCAGAGTGTGTCTGTACCTACATTTTACAACTCGTCATTGTCTCTCAATACTGTAATGAAGGCGGGACGATGACGCCATATTGTCGTGATCGAGGGTTGCCATTCGTCAAAATTTAATACCAAAGATGAATATAAGACGTTGAAGTGAAAAATCTTTAGATCAAGGTAAGATCGTAAATTATTTCTTGGCATTGTTCATCATTCCTAAATACACTTAATCTCAATCTATCACGGTCGATGTAAATGAATAAATCCGTATTTCATTTTACCCAATATAGGCCCTATAGATATAAACTTAAAAAAGTAGCTCTTTTTGTTTACTTTCACGATACCAACGTATGTTATATACCCAAAATATTATACAATTTCAAAAAAAATCCGATCACATCATATTCTCTCAACTTTTAATATCATTAAAGGTTGGTTGTTAGCACTTTATCCCTAATGACTACATTAAATATATTAAAACGCCATGTTTGTTTCGCGTCCCAGGCAATGTTTTCGTCCATTAATCAACATAAATTACTATGATGAAGTGGTGATTGACTTTAAATTTTACATTTTAATCGCAAATAGTTAAAATTGAGTTTGGATATTAACGTGAAGTAATCACTTAATACAGTATGTAGTATAGATTAATAAATAAACAGGACAAGAGAAATAAAACCATTTCATTAAATAATGTGCTTAAATTGAACATTACTAGAACGCAAAGGTATTTTTCGTGAATAAGTATTATGAAATCGTGAATAATAATAATAATTCACAAAAGCCTGAAAGATATTCGAAAACTAACACTTGCCTTTATTTTATACATCACTAGATGTTGCCCGGGGCTTCGCTCCCGTGGGAATTTTGAGATAAAATAGCCTATAGCAAATTTAAGTAATGTAACTTTGTAATAGTGAAAGAATTTTTGAAATCGATTCGGTTGTTTCGGAGATTACCCGCCTCAAACATACTCATACAGTCACAATCTCACAAACGCTTAACTCTTTATAATAATAGTATAGATGAGTGAAGTCATTCAACCGACGTCACGGGAGGAATATAAAATATTCACTGGACTGTAAAAAAATCTAATTTTATCTTTTGAATAACAGTCAATTCCAGACGTCAAATTATTCAGACGTGACATACCAGTCTTCATGAGAAGGGGATCAATTCATCAATAAACAAAAATAATTTTCCGTCACCCCTGCTGACAGACAATGGCGGGAAATGTTGACGTCACGGCGCGAATGAGCGCTCACAACCAGGAGCTCAGAATTGTAAATTACAAACTAAACTAACCAAAAAATATTTTTACTTGTGATCATTTTAATACGATTAGATTAAACAAGTTAGGTACTTTTTATTTCTTTTTTATTAGTCATGTTATAACACGACTCGGTACGATTTCAGTGTAGTACGTGATTGTGTCGCGTATAAATTAATATGGAAAAAACACAGCGTATAAATCGTGCGTAAAAGGAACTATTATATAAAATTTGTCGATATGATTGGCTTACTTGCGTTGCAGATAAGTTTACGTTATTGCAAAAATTCATTCTTGTCCCACAAAAAGATAAAAAATTGAAGAATATAATTTGCATATTGTATGTAACGTTGCTTAACATCCTATGGAAACTCAAGGTCCATAGGATTTGCATGCAACTGTTTTAGATAAAGTGTGTTCAATCAATAACCACAAAATAATTACACCAATTTGGTTCTCGGCTCCTGTTCAGGAATCAGCGCCAGGCCCAGCTGTCTGCGCTTGCTGTAATTAATTATGTCACATGGCAACACTGATCTCACTGGCGTAATAGTTGCGCTCCATAAACGCAGCGACTTGTGAATCTACGGTAAATAAAATGTATTTTAAATTATCTGTATGATATTATCTTTTATTAGGAGTGAATTTGTAATATTAGTATAAATGTCACTCAGGAATAATATAGCTTCCGACTACATACAGAAAGAATTTAGGAAATCCGTTGAATAGTTCCGAAGATTACCCCGCCCGCACACAAACATACAACACTTCTTCTTTATAACACTAGTCTAGTGTAGATGTAGTGTAGATTTCCCTTGTATGTATGTATGTAACCCTACCTGAAACCCCGAACGACCGGACAACCCAGACGAATTTAATTAAAACTTCCTACATAACATAACCTTAAAAGAGACAGTAATGAACATATTTTACAGATTATAATGCAGCTATGTGAATTTTACTTTGGTTAGTGTACAGTCGACAGCATACACCCTACCCTAATACATTGCATTCACTGTAATTACGTCCGTATAGTGGGCTTGCGGTAGTCTGTACATAGGCACCTACAGCAGTCATTTTAAAACATTGTGTTTAGAAATTTTCGGATTTTTATCACGACCATTTTAAAACTTATTTATATATGTACATTGTATATATAAATCGTTATATATGTATATTGTATATTCAACCTGCTTTTTTCCAATATTTTCTTACATTACCTACCCCTAAATATGAAACTATTCGTAATTTTCCATAAAAATACCTATTTTAAATTGAAACGATAAATCTTTAGTTACTGTTATAAACGGATTCGAACCAACGACAATTTCTAACTACCCTCTAGACACACTAATTTCCGAAGTAATTTCGTCAGACAATAGTTGAATCCCCGCGGACACGGGCGTTTGCCAGTGTGTACACGATGATATAGCTTAGTAGATTTCTGAATGGCGTCGCCAATTGAGTATTAAAAGCAATACAAGTGTCGTAGTTAATAATAAAAGGAAATAGGTTATCTAATATCCGTAAATGGGAAAGTCTGTCTATCACACTTTCACGGATAAATACGCTGGGCCGAATCTGATTATATTTGTAATAGATATAGTTAATTATCCAAGATCAAACATAGACTACCGCGAGTGGAGCTACTTGCAACAACTAATATTATATTTGAACGTTACAAAAAGACGACAAAGTGACGAAGAATGACTTGAATTTGAAGACATGAGACAACGATTACAATGGTGGCGTGTGATTCCGCCCTAGAATAGGACCTCTCTATATACTCCCGTGGAAATCGTATAAAGCGACTAAGGGACATACAACCTAGGCAGCTGATAGGCTATAGCAATCCCTATAAGGGTTGAAGTCAAGCAGGCAACCAGTTGTAAAATCACAGCCGAATCAACATAATTTCAACATTTTTTACGCTGACCCTGGTCGGATACGTACGAGATGCGAGAGATGAGATAACAATAACAAAATCCAATGTTCCCCTATTCTACAAATAAAAACTACAAATTTTGTGTCTTGTGGTACTGGCAACCCAGTTCGTACAGATGCTAACGCGACGCCTGTGACGCAAGCCTTTATTGAACGTTATGTTAAATTGATTACATTTGTATATTTAATTGATTTGGTTGCATTAGTTATTCTATTAGTGAACGCTCCTGCCTCTGCTCTGCTGGTTGAATATAGCAGGTAAAACATTGCTAGTGCCAAAACACAGTTTAAATCACATCCCACTAATATTATAAAGGCGAAAGTTTGTGAGCATGTGTGTTATTTCTTCACACTGAAACGAATGGTTTTTTTATGAAATTTGGTATTAAGGTGAGTTCATAGCTGATACTTTTGATTAACACATAGGGTACCCACATAGGGTACACATACATACATATAGGGTTTTATACCGAAAGAACGCAATTCCCATAGTATTCGGTCAGATAGTCAATGGCGCTTCATAAAGTAGATGGCGCTACTGTGCATAAAATTAAAAAGTAAGTATTTTTTTATAACGAATTATAAACCATAAGCAACACCCGCGGTTAATTTCGTTATATTGTTTTTTTTCATGTATGTATGTACCATCCAAGTGTCTATTGTATGAGTGTTGTGTACCAAAAGTTGGTACCTAATCATATAGATTTTAGAGAATCTTGTTAAAGAAAATATATGTTACCGAACACCCGTGTTAGATTTAAAAGAAATTAGTGACAATTAAAAAAAATCTATAATTATACATAATACAGGACACATACATAAATGCTGTTTAAAAATATATAAATATCCTAATGTGGTAGTAAGACGGGCGAAAATAATAATCGAAAACGATACGGAAACTTTAGTCTATATTAATTAATTTTTGTATAAGTGAAAAAGGTATAGATAAAGGTATTTAACTGTAAAGATGGAGTACCTACTTTAACTTTACTTCCATTAACAATTACAGTGTTGCCGCAAGAAAATGTGAAAATAACACAATTGAAGAGATTTTATTTTGGAGGCTCCGTAGGCGGAGCACGGCCGTTATTTTATTACACAACAGACTTCATACAACCTCATTTTTTATCATCATTTATCTACGATTATTCTTGACTTACAAATCTTTTAATGAAAAATGTTATGATGTTCGATATTTTTTTTTATAGAAGTCTAGAAATATCGATCTAGATTCAATGTTTTGATGGTGAAAACCAGGACTTGAGCAGGAATCGAATACACAGAACCCAGAGGCGTTACATTCGTTCGATTTACATGACAAAACCATTTAAATTTTAATAATTTGATCTCAGGTTTATGTAATAAATACTTTTAATAATAACATATTTTTACGGTATACTCTCGGTACATGAAATTTAACAAAATCACTATGCGCAATGTAAAATAATTATCCTGTTATGCTGTTTAGCACCTATCTACCCTTTTCGATGCTTCTTCTTTAGTTTTTTCCTGTTACGTGTCGAATATTTATATCAATTTTGGTCCGTAAACATTTCCTATAACATAATAACAACAATAAAGAGTTAAGTGTGCTTACTCATCATCATGTCGAGTGTGTTATTGCTAACAATTGTGTCAGATCCTATTCAAGTCGCCTAAAGACAACTGACATGGCTTTTACGACTACTTACCGCCGTCTACTAGTGTACTTACTTGCAATAATACAGCCTGCCGTCCCTTCCCGTGTGCACCGTCCAGCCTTCCTTCAATTCTGCCTGCAGCCTTTCCAACGCTGCTTCATCTTCCGCGATCCTTGGCCTTGGACTCCCGGATCCCAACCTTGGACTGCCAAACTTGGGACTGGCGCCCAACCTGGGACTATTCGAACTGGAGGGCCCATCGCTCAAGCTTGGGCTTCCAGTAAGCCTGGAACTGAAGCTAGGACTCGGGTTTGGTCTAGGGCTTGGTGGTAGTTTCGGACTAGCCGTGCCGCTGGGTCCAGGCGACGGAGACGCCTGCTGCAGCAGCATCGCTTTCACGTCATCGCAACATCGTGGTCGGTTATCTGGGGACAAAATAAATTTCATTTAGCGGTAATATTGTTAATTTTACACAAAAAACCAACTCTCGGTTTGGCCGCATCATGAAGGAAAACCATGGTTATATAAATTTAGCTTAATAAAAGCTAAATTTCTACTTTATCTTTCATTTACATCTGCTTAAATATATTTTTCAGTATACAGAGTAAACACATTTAAATATTGGTTTAAAATAAACAGTAGAAAAAAATAAAAATGGTAGTTTATTGATACCTTATAAAAAACAAAACGTCGTTTTTATTCAAAATCGTAAGTCATTCGCCTCTCGCTATTGTGATAAACGCCAGTTATCTTCTACATTCAATAAAAGGATGTCAACAAACGACATCGAAAAAGGCGCAGACAAAAATGTATTTTTGTCTCCGAAAAATACGGCAAGGTCAAAAATAACAAAGGACACGCTCATTTCCTGACGAGCGTTAGGTAACAACATATCAAATGCCAACAACACTCGAAAAGCGGCAAAAGAAACGTACAAATGAAACGGGCTCTCTAAAATGGCAACACCGATTAAAACTGGCCGCAAAAAGTCCACTAGAAATGCCTCCCAAATTGCCGCGAAAAAAGAACAGACATTTCCCTCGCAAACCGTAATCGCTGGAACCCGACGTTCGAAATATGAACGAAAATGACCGCCATTTCGACGATGGCATTTTGTTTATTCACGCATTCATTGGACACTTGATAAAGCGTTACGATTAGCCGTTTGAAAAAGTTTTTCGGATTCGTCATTGACGTAAAACCCATTTGGTAAACTTTCACACATTAATATGAGTATAATATCATTATGAGGCAATCAAAAACAATTAAAAGCTAATTTACCTGTATACAGAGTTATCCTACATGGATTCGTAAACCGCTTGTTTGAGTTTTATTTTCTTGAGATCTTACTTTATTTGAGTCAGCCCTAGTCCTATTGATAGGTTTTTCTGGATATTTTTTATAGCTTACGCAAACAACAACGCGTGAAATTCGCAAATGGGTTGATAAAAAACCCCTCGGAAACGAACTGTTTCGTAACGAGGAGATTACTGCAGCCCTCTCCATTCGCGGGTTCATGAGCCTTTTATCGAATGCTTATTGGGTTTTTCTTTGTATTATCTCTGTTTCTACGGCGTCACTCTCTTTGAATAATAACAAAAATAACTGTCGCCGTAAATAAGTTTTTTTTTTCGAACGTTTCCTTCCTTATTGTCAATAATAAATAATGAAAAAACAAGGTTTATTATTGAATTTTAACTAATTAGTATTGGAAGATAAATCAATTCGTTTTTACGGTGGAATCTACGAACAAACTACAGTGATCTGCTAAGTTTTCACTTATAGCCGGTACCAAATTTCGAAATGACGTAAGTTCGAAATTTGGTACCGGAAGAAACACTTGATAGCAAATCAGGAGAGGTGCGACAC
Organism: Plodia interpunctella; assembly: GCF_027563975.2. NCBI lineage: Eukaryota > Metazoa > Arthropoda > Insecta > Lepidoptera > Pyralidae > Plodia > Plodia interpunctella. Next base: position 1,069,600 of record NC_071301.1, read on the forward strand.
CACCGCATCGCGAATGACCAAATTTCGACAGCACTGCAGCCCGAAAAGCCAGTGGCATTTCGTCGAAATCCATAGCCAGATTATACGTACCTTCAAAATTTTCACATTTAATTCTGTATCCCAGACATATCTGTCCAGAGTCTTGGACGCTAACTTTTAAATAAGAGAAGGCTTCTTGTATCTTGTAAGGAAGATATTTGTCAAGATCCTGGGCATAGTCAGAGTGAATCCGGACTAATGCTGAAGTACAAGAGCTGGTCGACGAGCCTAATATAATAGGCGAGACCACGGCACAGCGACTTCGCTATTTCAATTTATTTATTCAATAACAATTTTACAATTGTGTCTGAAATTCGGATAAATAATAATAAAATAATAATTAAATTAACAAGAAATAATATCAATATATATTACAAGGATATTACATAGCATGCTCACGAGGTGAACTTGTCAAAGAAAAAACTTGTTTTAAAACTTGTCACTTAAAGAAATGCTCTATCCCATATTCATTTCGTACCAATAGATAGTTCTTTAATTTTTTTGTAAACACCGATAACTTTACATTTTGCCTGAGGTCCACCGGTAACTTATTAAAAGCTTTAATCGCTTGATATTGCGGGCTGTGTTTTGAGTGAGGTAGCATGTCAGTTGTCACATGTTTCCCCTTGTTTCTTCGCTGGCTCGGCCACTATTCGACGATGGAGGAAGACCGTGCAGAGAAGAGATCCTATCTGCGCCGACCAGTCGGTGGTAGACCAGTGGGTCGTCTCAGATGCCGCTGTATAAACATGGTAAAGATGGACCAGCGAGCAGCAAGCTGGTGACGACTGGAGCTGGAACGAGACCGGAGACGCTGGCGTGCGATTGTGCGACTGTGTTAGAGTCCAAGACTCGGTTTTCGGGTTACTGAGCCCGGATAGTAAGTAATAAATAAGATTGTTAATTACATTGTGGACACGTCTTCTATAGTTAATTTATTGAGTTTATACATACTCGAGAAATTAATTTGTCACTTGACCACGGCGGTTAAACAAAACAACCCTTTTCCAACCCCGGTCATTACGTGTGATATGTGGTTAGCTTTTTATGTGTCCGATTCTTATGCTGTCCTGTTAGCTGGCTTTTATGAAAAGCCTAGGAAGATTTAGTGATATTATTGTCGGAGAATCAACGTCACATTAGTACATGGGATGTGACATAGCGGATAGCAGCTGTTTATGAAAAACTAAATGTTGAGCCGGGGCTTCGCTCCCGTGGGCAATTTTGAGATAAAATATAGCCTATAGCAATCTTGGATGACGATGGCCCAGTAGGCCCGGGCCTACTGGCCTTAGGGCAAATCCGGCACTGGGGACATCTGTTACATTGCTTGCTCGTTATTTTATTGAAAACGACTGATTGGCTTTCAACACGCTTTCAATTACTTGGTAAATTTATTTTAGTACTGGATGTTGCTCGGGGCTTCGCTCCCATAGGGATTTTGAGATAAAATATAGCCTATAGCAATCTTGGATAATGTACCTTTCTAATGGTGAAAAAATTTTTGAAATCGGTCTGTAGCTTGGGAGATTACCCGCCTCAAACATACAAACTCACGAACGATTACCTCTTTAATACTTAATATAGATGTAAAACAGTTTAATCTACACGTCTAGACGACATTATTGATCAGTTAACCCACCCCGTGTAATCCCAAGCGGAATGCATTTCAAATTGCACATAATGATGCTCGGGAGTTGCATTGTCTGGCCCGTAATCCTACTAATACCAACTTCCCAACTAATATTATAAATGAGAAAATAAGTTTTGTTTGTTATTTCTTCACGCATTATCTACTGGACGGATTGTTATGAAATTTGGTACACGGGTAGAATGTAACCTGGAATGAGACATAGGGTACTTTTTATCCCGAAATTTCCACGGGAGCGAATCCCCGGGGCGCAGCTAGTACCTAGCTTCATATTTCTTATTCCGATTATACAGTAGTCAATACAGTGTATACGAAATTGTCAATGATATACAGTGATAAAACTAAATTAAAAATTTCTCCTTCTTCTTCTAGTGGCTGGCGTCATTTCTTTTGCTAGAAAAGAGCTGACGATCTCCAAAAGTCTGAACGCACCTTTTTCCAAACATAGCTATAAGAGCACTCTCGATCTTTCGTTTGTAATGAATAAACTCAAAAACTACTTGACCGATTTTGTTCAAATATGGATAGACTAAAAGATAGATAGACTAAAAAAGTTCAGGAGTAACGTAGGCTTTTTAAAATATAATTTTATCCGTGCGAAGCCATGTCCTGCCGCTGTTGTTAAATAAATTTAGAAAAATTCTATATTATTTTTGGTCGCCGGAAAACGCAATAGTGATGTTGATTAACGATGATAATAAATTCCACATTTTCCAATAAAATCCTGGATCATTTAAAAACTATTTTCATAGAGGAAAATCACTATGGAAAATCGACAATTCAACAATCTCTAAGCCACACCATAGCCACACCGATTTGCGAGCGAGATAGCAACACAACAAACGTATGTGTGAGGGAGATGGCCGGTCGTTGACCTTTCCGTTTGGACAATTTTCGTGGACGACCCACTTCACGTTACGTTAGCAAATTAATATAATTGCGCGAATGAGGTCTAATTTCACACATTAAGTGCGTTTTTATGGTTTTATAATGTCATTTTAGTTCATGTAATTTATGTCACTTTTATATATCTTGAGTCATTCAACGGCAGTAGTTAAAGAAATATTAAATACTAGATGTTGCCCGGGGCTTCGCTCCCGTGGGAATTTTGAGATAAAATATAGCCTATAGCAATCTTGGATAATGTACCTTACTAATGGTGAAAGAATTTTTAAAATCATTTCGGTAGTTTCGGAGATTATCCGCCTCAAACATACAAACTCGCAAACGCTTACCACCTAGAATAGTACCACTCCTAATTTCCACCCTAGAATAGGACCACTCGTCTAAGGGACACATAACCTTGGTAGTTAGTAGGTAAGAATAACATATCAGGCCGCAAGAATCCTCAAAATTTCACGCTAACCTCGTGTTTCGCACGTGACAGACTAAAAACTACTTTCCACTAAAATGCAACCGCACACGCGAAAATGAGTGTTAAAGAAATCTCCCTTTCTCATTTGAGCGTTTTAGGTTTCTTCCTCAGCCGTTGAGCGCAGGAGCCCAGATTCCGTTATTCTACCTTTCCTCTTCTTCGCACGGTTTGACTATTATACAATCAATACAATAAAAATGGATTCTAAAAACAAACGCCAGACTGTGGCCTTATAGAAATTGAGTGAAGTATTAATTACTATATGTCAACAACATTTAGCAAAATCGTCTACGCAAGTGTCAGTAACACTAGTACGGTTTATATACAGTTCGACATCCTTTGAGCTCACGCGTGTGAGGGATAAATGACAAGTTCTGAATCGTACAGTCAACAGCACATCAAGTTACTCCGCATGAACCTCTATGGCGCGGTAATAGCGGAGTTTGCAATGAATTTGTATAGGTTGATGTGCTGTTGACTGTACGAGATGGAAATACGGGTATTTAAGATTAATTAGTGTGTCGGCTAGCTAAGTCATTTTTACTAAAACGATATGTATTTTTATATTATGCAGAAAAATTTGAGAGCAATGGAATGAGGAAATTAGATAATGACTAGGACTACCGACCCGACCCGGCTTCGCTCGTGTACAACCAAAAAGTAGAGAAGAAATAAAATAAATTAATATAAATGGCACTGCAATGCGGGGAGGAATCGCCAGAAGAAACCTTTTTAGCATGGAACGTAACAGTTAATAGTTCTTAAGTGTCACTGGTATAAAAAACCTCCTAAAGACTACTTGGGTACATCAAAACAAGCAACTTTTATTCTACGACATTTCGTGATTCGTAGTATTTTTTTTTCCATATAAAAAAAATACAATCTAATTTTCTATTCTACACATCTCAACTCTATATAATAGCGAAACAACACGAGACAGCACAGTAACGTTATTTAGCGGAATCGAACATAGAGTTAATGTTTTATAGAAATGGCATCAACTAAAAAAGGAATATTTTTTTGTATGTATTACGAATTAGTCCCTTTTATGCGTTAGATACCAGTAACCCTGCGTACGTGTATGTTAGTGTCTATATCTAGCCAATCTTGAGAGCATTTCACTTCACTTGGTGGTCAACCATTTGACCTGCAGTAATTGGGTATGGAGTTCTGTCACAAAATATCCAATAAATAGAAACTCGCGCGCATCGCGGTATTAATTGTTCTGTTTCACTTCTCGTGGTCGTAAAGTTTGACAATGTGATTGTATGTAAAAGCCGCCTAAAATTAAGACTTTAAACATAAAATATCTCATAAAATCCTACTAATATTTAAAATAATATGATAAATGCGAAAGTTTGCGAGTTTATATGCGAAGTATACTGGATTAGTATATAATATATAAAATAACATAGGGTACATTTTATCCCGAAATTCCCACGGGAGCAAACACCAGGGCGCAGTAAGATTTCATAAAAAAATTATAGCATACTTAAAGCTATGTTTTATCGAAGTTTTTTATATTATGTTTTTGATATAACACACTTCATAGTTTCTGATTGATGGAAAGAGACGAGCTACTCAATTACTTCACGCTATGAATGTCTTGTTTGCTCAATAAAAAACAACATACAATCACACAGCAAAAATGCCCTCGAACACACAATGAGCTATGATAAATTTCTATTCTAATTTTGGGAAGTGTCACATCTGTTGTGCCTATTTGTTACCCCACCCACGCTATAGCTAGCACCTAGCTAGCTCGGTGACCTATCACGTTGCGATTTCGGTAAACCGGAAAAAAGACGGCAAATGTCGAGCAGGCTCCATGTTGACATTTCCGCATATCCTACTGATTCACATATATATATATTTATCTGTTATTCATAAGAAAGGTTTCTGTCACTTCCGATGAAGGAAAACATCGCGAGGAATTTGGTTAATTTATCGACTTGTATGTGGAATGGAGAATGGCCATGGCAAACCACATCTTTAATAGTGCCAAAAAAGTCGTATCGTATGTTTCATTCCACGTAATGACCACGACTCTCAGCCATGAGGAATACGACTATGAAGAAACCATAAAAAGTTAAAGAATACTCGTACTTTCATCTGAAGTATGTTTTGTACACTTTACAATATTTGACATTGACAGAACGAGACAAAACATGTTTTATCTTAATGTATACTTAGGCGTGAACTTTTTTATGTTCAAGAGAGCAAATCTGTGAACTTATTCAAAACGTCTTGACTCAGCAAATCAGATTTGTGAAAACCAATCAAGGCCTTGCGTAGGGGAAGAGAAATAATAGCAATGCGAATCCTGGGCTCCGACGTTTTATGACGGCACAAGAAACCGAGAAAACGATCAAAGAAAGAGAGAGTTTAAAAGGTACTAATTTCAAAGTTATCAAATCACATATACTAATCAAACACTTACCTAAATACATAATAAATTAATTTAGATTCTTATCATATTTTTCTATGTAATAAATGAATATGTCAATAAATGAAGTAAAATTTTCACAAAAATATTCATTCAACAGACAAGTTAATTGATACGCAACATTCTCCGAATCGAAAAATCCAGTAATGGAAGCACAAAGCAGGTTTTTGTTTTCCATTTCAATTTTTCCTCGGTAAAAGTAGAACTGTATTTATTGAGGGCGCCGTCTGGTGGAAAATTCTCACAATAAATTGTCACGGCAAGTCTGTGGCAATCCCGCTAACAGCTAGGGGATTCCCGGGATACAAAGCGAGTTATGTGTGTGGAAAGTTGACAATGGACTTTTCACTATAACTTTAAATAGACATTTCATGGATAGATTTAGTTGGTTTCCTAAGAAATATATGACAAAACATGACAAGTGACCTGTAGTACACCATAGAAATGTGAGAATAGTATTGACGCTGCCATGTGTATTCATTAGAAACTTATATTTATAGATGATGAGGTTCATCAATAGGATATAATCTGATTTTATAATGAGGATGAGTCATACAGTCATACACAAGCGCCACGCGTGGGCTAAGGTCGACCAGTTGCGTCGTTCGCAAACCGGTTGTCTATTGTTTTGTTTGTCTATGCTTCCAACGTGTCAAATCGGCGTATCCAAATTTGAAAATGGACCAAAATATACAAATACTGGCCTTCTGATTCCAGATTTAAAAATTGTTGCAGGCTGCATACGAAGGTTATGATTTTAATGCAACTTTTTAAATTAAGTTCAAGGTTACCAAGACTCCAAATTGAAAATCACCATAAACTGCTCTTGAGTGGGAGTTGTACAAATAAGTTGAGTCTCACGGTAATTTTTACGACCTTTATGAAGTAATGAGATGCTCGCACGGTTTGATAAAAATAGAATTTGACAACGACCCTGAAGCAGTTCTATTTGAGTGTGTTTAAGAAGTAGGGGCAGGCCGAAGAAGAGGTGGATTGAGTGCGTTAGGCAGGATATGGCTAAAAAGGAAGTAACAGATCGGTTAACATCAGACAGGGAGAAGTGGAGACTCACATGCTGTACCGACCGGATAAGGGTAGGTTGATGATGATGATTGCTAACACTGGTATCAGATGTTATTCAAGTCGCCTAAAGGCATGTGATGGCTTTTACGATTACCTACCTACGTAAACGTGGCAAGTATGTCGCACACACTGCACACACAGTGAACTTCAACCAGTGTTCAGACTTCCTCACGATGTTTTCCTTCATTGTAAGCGACTGGTGGTCTATGAAAACATGAGTCAGATTGGTATACAAACTCATGTGGTACGGGTAGGGTTCGAACCTGGGACCGCGGTACTCATGGAGTTTATTAAGTCATAGACATGAAAAGATGTTTTAAAATTATTCTATACTCATGGAACTATGAAGTGCAATAATAAATTAACCTGTCAATAAATATGCGAAGTTTTGTGAGTGAAGGAATTGACGGAGAAAGCGCGCATAAGGAAATTGAAAGCGGTTATGCAAGTCGGATTAACTTGGTACAGTCAATTGCACATGTCGAGTTACTTGATGATGCTTTATATTATGGCAGTAAGGGCCTGTATTTTCAATACATTTGCATAGACTCGTGCTGCGATAGACAATATGCCAAATGGAGAATTCGAATTCGCAATTCACAAAAAGAAAAATAAAGTATTTCGAAAACGTACCTACTTCGTTACGGATATAAAGCTGCCTTTGGAATTATATATTTGACTAGCTTTTGGTCAGAAACAGTTACTTTTCCGGGTTGAAAAGTACTTTATGTCCTTCTCTATGCATCAGACTATTTTATATACAAAATTTCAAGAACAGATAGAGCGTGAAAAGGTAACAAACAAGCTTCAATTACTTTCGCATTTATAATATTAGTTAGGGAATTAGGATATTTAACTAGTTAGAATTTAGATAGAGCTAATCCAATAGACAAATGAAGCGAGAATAGACGAATTTATTCGCAGTGTTTTTCCAAAAAGTTTCTTCTCAAAAAGTCGGGCGCAACCCTAACTAGAAGATGTGTTTGCGTCGGACAATTCGGCTGCCACACTCAACGGCTGAGACAGGAACCAGGAAGACGCACAGATGAGAGGGAGAGTTTGGGAACACATAGAAAAAATCTGGGCACAAAACCTATGTCTGTTAATGAGTAGTTTTTTTTCGGATTCGAAATTGATGTCTCATTGACGTTTGGAAATGAGCACGTCCCACATGTCACGCTACGCAGTTCTATTTTGATTAAAACCCGTGTCATACGCAAGGCTACAAACAGCCAATTGTTTAGAGATTGCTGTCAAAACAGTTCAACGACTTACGCTTTGAAGTTCGAAGCTGATGTTTACCTGACGCCATTAGTAATGGCGTCATACTTATGGTCTGCTACGGTCTGTTTACTAATTTCATCTCTTTGAAAGTTTTTTTATCTCATCCAAGAATATTCTCGGGGTTTCCGCCTCATCGCCACACTTTTCAACCGTTTATTTCATTATGGAAAAATGGCACTCCTAACAAAATCATTCTCAAAAGGCAACTTACAAAAACCTACCTTAGCGAGAGGTCCGACCCAAAAAGGACAACTTACAATCGAGAGATGGAAAATTTCTGAACCGTTCGACATCCTCATTACCCCGCGGCCCTAAACAAACTAATTACAATCGTAATGGTTCAGTCCTGGGTTCAGAAATGGACAATTTTGGACAAATATTGGACTTTTTGATAACACCCATAGGGTAAAACATGTCAGTCAGAATAAATAAATATTAAAAGAATTAGAAGCATTTAAGATGTGACATCGCGCGTCGATGAAGATTTGAAATAGTCAGAAAATAGAACAAACAAAAATTTGTATTTAAAACACATATATAAGTTACTTTCACGGGTAAAATATAAAAAGTTATCAATGACAAGAAGCGTGCTCATTAGAGTAGGTTGCACCAGTCAACTTTGACGTTAACTTTCGACCCGTGCGCCGAATTAATAAAATGCGTTATTCTGCGCAGGTTAAAGTTAACGTCAATCTTGACTGCCAACTTACCCTAATATTTTACGATTACGATAAAATAGGTCGATTTGAAAAAAGTCCATCCTAATTGTTGGGCCATCCCCATCTCTGCAGGGGTTGTATACGGGTTCAGCTAATTAAAAGGGAGGGTAATCCCTAATGAACAGCATTGTCATTCTGATTGGACCTCTGCATAATTGAATCGACTTGTAGAACATACAAGTTACATGCTATTTACATGAGAAAAAAATAAAATTTCTGTTCAATGAAAATTTAATATGTGCGGCGTCATATTTCCAGCTTAAAACCACTCCATATCCTCCGTGGATGTCGTACGAGGTGACATAAGGATAAAAAACCTTGACAGCTGACAGGTAACAACAGCAATCCTAAAGAGGATTAATATGTATTAAAAAATAAGCTTATTATTTACGCTGCACCCGGACTACAACTGCGAGAAAGAATTAGAATGTGAATCCATTTTCCATCAATTTACATACATTCACATTTTCCCGTTTACAATATTTATTTATAGAAACTGTATTCATGTTTTTCTTTGTTAAAAACCACCCATTTACCAAGATGATCCGTAAAGGGCGAACTTAATTCTCTATACCAGTCAACCTTCGGGTAAAACTGAAAGATAAATTATAAGACAATATTGTAACTCCAACGCGTATTTCATTCAAAAGTTTTTATTCTCTTTAGAATCGCAATCGTTTTGTCAACCTGTAAATCGATTGCAAACATATCGATGCGGTGTCTAGAGGTCGTCGGGTTAATCAAGTTAACTGACCTAACCTATGTGACGTCACCGCGTAATTAATTTATAGTGCATTAATAGCCTCGACTAATTAGCGCATTGAAGCGGTTGTGGTGTAATGGTTAAGACGCCTGTGGATCGAAAGGACCCAGGTTCGAAACCTACTCGTACCACATGAATTTGTATACCAATCTAATTCATGTATATTTAGTAGCTTTCATCGCTGCATCATGCTTCCGGTGATGGATATCATCGTCAGGAAACCTGCACAGCACACTAGTAGTTAATTACTATAATATAAAGCTAAACCGCAATATTTATACTTTTATAACGGACACTCTTTCTGGATGATATTACTAAGCCTCAGTTGCACCAGTCAACTTTGACGTTAACTTTAACCCGCGCACAAGTTCGCCATTTCAATTGGCGGCGGCGCGAAGGTTACAGCGCTGTCTTATTGCTCAATCGTGCTCCGTTGCCATAACGCAGCACAGCTCCAATGTTTTCTATAAGTTTTGATACTGACGTGTAATGACGAACTACATATAATATCTATGTTGTTCTGCGTTGATCCGTGAACGTGACGGAGCCCAGCGGATGGCACTTAAAGTTATAGTCAAAGTTGGCTGGTGCAACTGAGACAAACACCCATTAGCGCCCGAAGCCGGCCAAGTGAGTCAAGTGGTACAGTCCAGGTAATTAGGATCAGCAGTATCCACCATGATCGCTAGTTCGCTAAGAGGATCAGCTTAGATCTGAGGGCGAAGTGCGGGTTTGCTTTTCACTTCTTGCTATCGAATCGATTCTGTAGTGTACGTGTCAAGATACACTTCCTCCCCACTACTCAGTTGCTTTCAGTATGGCATGGCGCGCGGACGTTCACTATTAGCTACTCTACTATGGTGGAACATTAGTTATGTGGTTGTGATGCACAGTTGCGTGCGAGGATGGGGCACGTATCCTTGTAGTATACTACAGTTTCGAAGTGAGACGCAGCGAACCATATTTATATATACATATATATACATATTTAAAACACCGCATGGGATTTTGATGCAGATATTTTTAATAGATAAAGTGATTCAAGAGAAAGGTTCATATATATATATCATGCATAATTTTAAACCTACGCAAAGCCGGGCTGGGCCAAAGGCAACGACAAAGAATATTTATTTGCAAAACATGAGTTTACAGTTTTATACAATGTGGTGTTAAAAGAAAAACTTAATCCTACATGTTCCACCGTCCACGGGTATGCAAATTTAAATGGAGAGCATGCTATCATCCCACAAAACAAAATCGAATAAATAAAAGTAACTAAATTAACCAAATTTTTATCTGAGTCTATCATTAAAAAAATCGTAACACAATATCATTTATCAATTAGTAAGGACTTGAAGTGCTTTTTAAATAAATTTAAATTCTGATCTTTATATTGTTGTGGAATTTTGTTATAAATTTTAGGTGCTATACATACAATACTTTACTTCTATAATGAGTAATGCCATTTTAGAAGGTACCTTTAACGTTTTTTAAAAAATATATAATCAACTAACGACACTCGTGTTACTTTTCAACTTTGTAAAATTGGTTATTAATAGCGTGGAGCGAAAACAATGGTAAAATCTGGTGGCTCGAATTCAGTGTGCACAGCAGATAGCATTCACAGGATTCCGACAAGTCGTCTAGATCTCATTTAAGCCCTGAAGCCGGGTTGGGCATAATAACAGCATACAATAAAGACCCAGGCATCGTGCCGGATGCCTACACTGAATACTAACTCTGGACTGAATGCTGGGCAAGTGGCGTGGAGACTATAAATTCGATAGGTGTAGTTAAGTGATATTATGCTTTTCGTAAATTGATAAAAATGTGAAAATTTTGTTGATAATTCCCGAATCTAACTTAAAATCTAACTTAACAGCCGTCGGAAGCCCAAAATTGGTGAGCTACAAGCCATAAAATTGTTCCGACGAATATAAATGCACTGCTTGCTTTCGTGTGCAATCGCATCCGTCAGATTGCACAATAAATAAATAAAGTAAGTACCAAAGTAAGTTCTAGACTTGTGTTATGGGATACTAACTCAACGATACTATATTTTATAATATATACATATATAGATAAACATCTAAGACCCGGGCCAATCAGAAAAAGATCATTTTCCATCATGACCCGACCGGGGATCGAACCCGGGACCTCTCGGTTCAGAGGCAAGCACTTTACCACTGCGCCACCGAGGTCGTCAAAACAATGAAAACTACAGGAGTGGGTTGCACCATTCACCTTTGACGTTAACTTTAACATGTGCAGAAAAATAAGTACGCCGTTTCCCAGCTCGGGTAAAAACATAATTATAAAGAACTAAAACTTCCTCGGGAATAATGTCTATTGCAGTAAGTACCTAGTTTTTGAGTTTACCGCGAACAGACAGACGCGGCAAAGGACTTTGTTTTATAATATGTAAGCATAATGATTATTCTCATTTACTTTGGGCTTGATTAATTCACATAATACTTACTTATAAATGTGTTAAATCTTCAAGTGAAAAAGCGCGTTATACAGCCTAGACTTTTACAGATACTAATTTTAATTTAAAAACAGTTTTTTTAATTACAAATTTAACTAGACAATGGGATATCACGTTTCACCTTGAAGAAAGACTGAATTTTGTTTAACACGTCATATTTTTTTGCAGAATCGGTGATGGTTCAGCGGTTAAAACGCTCATCTTTGAACCGACAGGTCCTGGCTTAAATTCCAATCGTGTTATATAATAAGGTTGATAGATAAGTCAGTATATAAATAAGACATACTGACTTTATCTGTAACAGTTTTTATCGACCACTGCAAGTGAAGGATACACGTTTATTTATATATTACGAGGCAACTCGAGGATTTCTGTGAAATTAATCCTAACCTAAACTAAACGATTGTTTGTGAAACAGGCTTTGTATGTATGTACTTTAAATATTACATTATTCTCTAAAAGCTACACTATGTTTACATTCAATTTGTCTTCCATTCTCTAAGTCATAATAAAGATAACATATATACAAAATAACGAAATTATAAATGGGTACGTATATACTATTTTGTAATTATATTATTAGAACTAGATGTTGCCCGGGGCTTCGCTCCCGTGGGAATTTTGAGATAAAATATAGCCTATAGCAATCTTGGATAATGTACCTTTCTAATGGTGAAATAATTTTTGAAATCGGTTCAGTACTTTTAGATTTACCCGCCTCAAACATACAAACTCACAAACGCTTACCTCTTTATAATAATAGTATAGATTAATCAACTTATATTTTTAAAAATATTATATGCTACTAGCTTTTGCCCGTGGCTTCGCCCGCGTTTAGCTGCGAAAGCGTAACAGACACGATTTTCACACAAACTTTCACCCTCCGTCATAGTAATATCAATTGGGGAATTGGGGACTGATTTTTGAAAAAAAAAGTACCTTGTGTTTGAACTGTGGTCTTTAACTACGTGCATACCAAATTTCGTCAAAATTTTGCAGTTTAGCCCTGAAAGCGGAACAGACACAGACAGACTTTCGCATTTATAATATTAAGTATAGACTATGGTGTCCCACTATTGAGCGAAGTCAAATTCTCTATTTCACCATCCACCCCAGAGATAAAAGAAATATGATCCACCCCTATCCGATGCGTATCTTCTTCCATTCTTATCTGTCGCATCCAGATCTCTTTCTCTTTCTCATTTTAGCGTTTTCTCTGTTTCTTCTCAGCCGTTGAGCGTCGGAGCCCAGGGTCCGGTTTCTCAATTTTTCGTCTCCACTTCGAACGGCCGTCAGCATTCCTAGTTGTCAGACTTCTAAATGCATCATTCAATTCATTCGGTCAAATACGATTAACGTCACTTTAGTTGATTCAAATTCAAAATTCTTTAGTCAATTTAGAATGATATATATCACTTAATGACGTCAAAAAATTACTTAAACTAAGACTACTGGCCGGCTTCCAAAGCGCAGGTGAAGAAGAAGCGGCGCAACAAACTTCACCATTGATAAACATTTTATTTTTCATGTAATTAGCCAGTTAATTATTTCTTTTTTTTTTTGTATTATTTGCGTAATTAAAGCGCATTAATATTCTTTGTAAGTAAACTAATCAATGGCAAATGTCGTTTATTCAAATTAATAAGAGTTATAATTATTGCAATTAAATAGAATTATTAATTAACAGGTATTATAACAAATATAGTCATTTAATTGATTCATTAAGGCATTTTTAAATATAAAATAATTAAGCCATTAACGGATTGTTCCACATTTAATTTTTATGTTATTGATTTGTCGGTATGTCCGTTTTGACAATCATTTTAAACGGAATATTGACGTATGGTTCCCGCCCTAGAAGAGGACCACTCCATATGTTCCCGAACAACAAGACCAACCTTGACATCTAACAGGCAGAAATAGCATGGCGAAAAAAGTTTGACGACAGGCGACCAGACGAAAAATCACAATGGAATCATTAAAATGAAAAAAATACTCGGACTGTGGACTTCCGGGCATCACAGCCGGGAATGCAATCAGGAACGAGGATGACAGATAAAGACCTATAGACAGCAAAATTTTTTAAGGAACGCTATTTTATGAGCTGTTAAGCTCATTCCACATCCACAAGGGGATATGGAGAGGTCCTATTTTAGGGCGGGACCGCACGCAGCAAATGGCATCATCTACCACCTCGTTATTTGTGAAACAGCTCGGAACGGTTCTTAAATTGCTGAATTTGTTTGATTTTACCACGAAGACTTAATTAACAATATTAATGCGTGTTTTGCTCCATGTTTACTTCACTTGTGTATATAATTGTAAATTCATTGCAATTTCGTCCCTATTCCAGCGCAATAGGGAATATATATGGTGTGGTGTAGCTTTATATAAAATGTACAAAATTATATTTACGCAAATTAGCTTTGGTACTGTCATATTGCAATGAGTTTAAAGACTAAACTTAAAATTAACTTAATCAACTTTACTTAACTTATTAACAATGTAAAATTCATATACAAGCACAGGCTAATAATCTGTCCTTTAGTTATTGTTATTGTATAAGTTTGTATATATTGCATGCCAGTGGATGAGCACCCTAATGTTGTCTTGAGTCTTGTGTTAGTAAGAAGTGGGCCCTCAGACCACATGCACATGAAGTGAGCGGCCATTCAAATTCAAATCATTTATTCAGAAATTAGACCTTCACGGGCACTTTTTCTCGTCAATTTTTATATTTATAGTTATTTCTCACATTGTAGCTTGTACTACTGGCATTTCGGAACGACCACTGCTGAGAAGAAATGCCGAAAGAAACTCATTTGAACAGTGTTGGTCCCTATCATGCCAGTACGGCTTACCATTATTGTTTCTTACAATGTTTTTTTTTCTAATAATATATAAAAGTACATAATGTACATTCCTACCGATACGCAACTACCTTAACTTAAATTTTTATCAAATGTTTGTATGTGAATGCTCACACTAACAAATGCACATAGTAATCTAAAGTTTTTTTTTTCTCTGTAAGGGAAATATAAATTTCTTTGAGAAAATATTCTTTAGTCACAGTTTGGTAGAACCCTTTCTGTAAAAGTCAGGTGAAGTTTAAAAGCCTGTAAAATTAGATCTTAATTCTTCTTATAAAAAGCCTTATTATATTAATATTTTTTTATCCTAATGATAGATGTGACACAATATTTTCAATTCAGTTGTTAACGATACTTAAAAAATATGAAAATGCCAATCTATTAATGATTTCAGATAGTATGGAACCTAACCTATTGGGTATAGAGCGCTACAAACAAACCATTGCCATACACTGAACAGAAATTAAAATTACCCAGGATAGTACCCAGTGCAAGTCTTTCCCGTTTTATGTTCGGGTCATGACCCGGGCTTTTGCATGTAACAGATACAGGACAGGACAGACAGACGATATTTAGCCGACGTGTCCAGTTTCGACACGTGTCCAGTTACCAGATTGAAGCCTGGTAAACCACAACGTGTTGGGACATACATGCTTCTCGTATTATATAACAAAGGTCCTATTTATAGGCATCTCTTATGAGAATTCCAGAAAAATAAGTAAAATGCTATTTTTTATTTGGCCGATTGGAACCACTATCTATACATTTATTATAAAGAATTTGTACGTTTGAGGCGAGTAATCTCCGAAACTACCGAACCTATTTCAAAAATTCTTTCACCTTTTAAAAGGTACATTATCCAAGATTGCTATAGGCTATATTTTATCTCAAAATTTCTACGGGAACGAAGCCCCGGACAACATCCAGTACTAAAATAAAATTACCAAAGTAATTGAAAGCGTGTTGAAAGCCAATCAATCGTTCTCAATACAATAACGAGCAAGGAATGTAACAGATGTCCCCAGTGACGGATTTGCCCTAAGGCCCAGTAGGCCCGGGCCTAGGGCAGCCAGATATTAGGGGCGGCCAATAGTAGTGAAAAATACATTAGATAACACAGATTTTGATACTGACCTGGTTGATGCGTGCGATAAGAATGATAGAAAAAACAATTCTCATTTCGTATATAATTTAAGGTTTCCCGCTCGATTCCAATATTTTTTCATCTCATTAATATTTTCAAAACAAATACATTTATATAATTGAGGAAATTTTAATATATTTGAGGTGTTTATCCTACTAATAATAGAAATGCGAAAGTTAGTGAGGATATGTAGGTTTGTTATCTTTCACGCAATATCTACTGGACCGATTGATGTGAAATTTGATACACAGGTAGAATATAGCCATGAAATACATAGGGTACTAACTAAGGGAGCGAAGCCCCGGGGCGCAAATAGTAAAACATAAATCTATGTTATTTTGTAGCGACGCAATTACAAAATTTCTGAATTGGTATATTTCGATGAGTAAAAAGTCGGCAAAGTAAATTCATATGCAGTACCCAAGATCTGAGTAATAGGAGCTGAGAAAGGAGCGGCCGGTACTATACATGTCGTAGGGTGGCCAAGAATTCAAATCCGCCACTGGATGTCCCAATGTGCCACTAACAAATGCATTGACACAGTTAGGCCGGACGTGTCCGAAAGTTCCAAGAGTTTGAGCGCCATTTTGTTGTCAGTGTCATCGCGTGATTGACATGGAATACTGAATAGACGTCGGGTACGTCGGGTATCTTCCTCTTGAACATTTCCTTCATACATATTACTAGATGTTGCCCGGGGCTTCGCTTCCGTAGGAATTCTGAGATAAAATATAGCCTATAGCAATCTTGGATAATGTACCTTTCTAATGGTGAAAGAATTTTTGAAATCGGTTCGGTAGTTTCGGAGATTACCCGCCTCAAATATACAAACTCACTAACGCTTACCTCTTCATAATAATAGTATAGATTAGGTAATATAAATATATTTACATTTAAATTAATAACGTAAAAACTTAAAAGTAAATTAAAATTCCACTACGCTTTTAATTAAAGTACCTTAATTTAAGAATCAATAGCGTACCTTGCGTTGTTCTGCGCAGGTTAAAGTTAACATCAAAGTTGCTATCCACCCTGAAGCCAATTCTACTGGAAGGATTTCAATGAAATTTGGTACACGAGTAATAGCACCAACCAGGAAATCCTGATATAGTATATAAGCCATTTAATATCGAAATTCCCGATGCCGCGGGCGCTTAATGTGTTCCTATACTGACACAAATAGGATATACCACGGATATTTGGTAAAAACAGTTTGATCGACACAAACGTTGACACTTCATGATAACTTGACGAGGGTATGCGATCAGCTTAATGGATCAATTCAATTATATGTATGTGAGATGAAATTTAAATTGATATATGTTTCTCGTATGCTATTTAACATTTGTTTTAGCCATCGACTCACTAATTATAACAAATTTTAGTATTAACCAATACCACCTAAGGGAATTTGTGTTAGTGATAACTGAACTGTGAAAACCATGAGAAAAATTGAGATTTTGAAACATTTTTTTTAAATTTTAAGCTTTTATTTATATAATACGTATACGATTAATTATTCGTTTTCAAAAAACATAAGTACAACGGTTTAGAAACTGAATTATTGTTCTTTTCGAGTCGAAATAACAGATATTAAAAAATATGTTTATTCAACTTAGGATGATTGATATACATAACTTATTGACGTCAAAAATTTACTTAAAACTAAACTGCCGACTTCCATTACTTGAACTCCGCCACGATCTCTCATTAGTGTTTATTAAATTGTACCATACACAATAATCAATTATAAATAACCTATTTTATAAATAAGTAAAAGTACTGGTATTTTATATGGTATTAATAAGTAATTTTATAAATGTTTAATTGAAAAATAAATGATTCTTTATTAAAAAAAAAGTCGGACACTGATGAAACGCTACACGCCGCGTTCAAACGCTCGAGAAATTCACCCAATTGCGAGCAAGCGATAGACCAGTAAGTATAGCCGCAGCAATTGCCTTGTCATTGAATGGCGGCAATTTTTGGCGTGAGATCCCGCCCTAGAATAGAGCGACCATGGGGCTAAGGGACACATACCTTAACAGCTGATAGGCAACAATAACATCCCCAAAGAGGGTTGACGTCATGCAGGCAGCCGGTTTTAAAAGCATAGCATCTTCAAAATTGTGTGGTTGATTTTTTTTGGTTGATGCGATCCCTGGGCTTTGGAGCGTCACAGCTCAGATTGTAACCGGGAACACGCGAGGATGAAAGAGAAATGTGCTACTTCAATATTTTTCCCGCTCATGATATTTGAGTACTTATGGAAATATCCGACGAAATCCAAGCCTTGTGCCATTGACATTAGGGTCAAAGGACAGTCTAGAACGTACATTGACACGGATCCTATGAAAACTTGACAAGGGTATCGGCGGATTCGATTATCCACCGACATGTTGAAATTACCGAAATCTCGACAACTAAGTCCCACAGAATTATGAATGTAATAGAACTGTCAATGAAAATATAATTGGAAATGAAAATTAAGGCGACAGGTACAGGGGACTAAACTAAAGGGCTCTATGCCTGGGTTTAAAAACTTTGCGGCGGTCTGATCTGACCACATCACATATTATACCTCCATATTAAGGTTACTTAGCACAGCACGAACATTTCTTCATTTATTGTAATTAATGTCAAATTCAAGTCATTTATTCAGAAATTAGACCTTCACAGGCACTTTTTCTCGTCAATTTTTATATTTATAGTTATTTCTCACAAGCCACAAACTACTGGCATTTCGGAACGACCACTGCTGAGAAGAAATGCCGAAAGAAACTCATTTGAACAGTATTGGTCCCTATCATGCCAGATCGGCTTACCATTATTGTTTCATGTTAAAAAATTTAGAAGAATAAATAAAAGTTACCCATCCACCCAAAATTAAAAAATACCCATCTCCTTAAAATGCAAAAAATAATATTAATGAAACATTTAAATAAAACAATTGCTAAGTACGAAGGAATATTATGAATTATAAACTGTCCATATATTCAGAAGTCTATGTAATATAAGTCCTCCGCGTGCGACCGCTTTGTGGACGTAATCGGACGGTAGGCGGCGCCACTGGCGTGGAAAATGGACACGAGTGTGTACTGAAAACCATAGAGTAGACTTGAAAATCATCTCTGAAGTTTTTTTACTTTTATTTATTGTTCTATTTGATATATTTTTGACATGTTAAAGATAAATAAATAAATAATAAACTCTTTTATCACAGCGATAATGAAATGATCTTCTTATTCATAAAAGTTATATACATACATACTTTAAGCTTAATTGTGTTTTGTCTCGGTCTGTTCATGTGTAATATTGTAAAGTGCGATAATGACAAAACATATTAGCAAAAGTATGCTTTAACTTTTTTAAGAACAAGAGGGAGTTTAACAATGTAATGAAGTATTTGAAATATTACGAGAATAATTTATTATTTTACACAGGTACCTATATTCGTGTTGTGAGATTTAGACTGATGGAAAATACTTATATCAAGCTAAAAAACATGTCCAAACCGTAAGCCCAAACACAGACTTGGATACTTGAAATAGGCTACTATAAATACAAATCGTACCTATCCAAATACCGCACAATAAATATATTTAGGAGCGGCCCATACAAATATATATTCACAGACTATAAAACCCTCATTCACATCAGAATTTCTCTAGGCCCTTCCGACGACACAACCGCGCGCGTTTCAAAAAAGGAACGTGACCTGATTACTGACGGAAGCTGTCAGTTGTCTATGGTGCACTTAAAAGGTCACAGATATTCTCGTATCTTCATTATGATTTTCTGCCTTATTAGTAGTAATTAAAGTCTTCTTTTGCTTGTAATATTTCAGTTCACAATATAGCTCTTCTATGGACAGTTTATTGTCTTCGTTTGTTCGCTTCGAAAAGCAAAACCCGCTCTTTATTATTTCCATTTCAGTTCAATTATCAGTGTCGCTCAAACACAAGCTTCATTAATGTTGGCTAGAATGGAAATAATTTTTCGTACTTTCTACTAGAGACAAATCTGTCCTATTGAAGCTCATTTTGTAGTCTTGTCAATTCATCCATGACTAAAATTATTATAATTAAAGTTCCAAGAAATAAACTTTCTTATAATAAAAACGTATTCGTCATGGCTGTCATGGCCACCATGGTCATTTTGTAAAATGTGGCACACGCGACAAATTTCTAGGCAATAATTAGTTTACAGTTAAGCTCATAAATCATCAAGTGGAGTGCTGTTTCCTCGCGATCATTCATTCATTCGAAAATCGCAATGATGGACGATGAAAACTACCATACAAGAATCTCATGTGACACAAGTAGGATTGGATTCCGGAACCTTTCAGTTTGCAAGCAAGCGCCTTTATAACCCTTAGACCAATTCGATCAACAGACATGCACGCACGAGCGTCGTGACGTGACAGCTGTCAAAATGGCAGCACATGGCTATAATGTCGAGGTTTATTCGTTTTTTGAAACGATAATAGATAAATAGATTTTTTTTTACTTTACAAAAACTAAAAACCAAGGGTTTTCACAGAGTTTATATTCAAGCGACGCTTGTTGCTCGAATCTATTTTGTAAAACTAAATCTTACTTAAAATCTTAACTTAGTTTGCTCAATTAAGTTTCAACTTGAGGGCAAACTTAATTAAAGTTTTGGACAACGATCTTGTTAACTACTAAAACAGCTAATTATTGGTAGCGTGTTTGAAGCTGGTGCCGACCGAATGCGTATGCAGTATGTTAGCGAGAATTGCACGGAATTGTAAAGCATGCGTGCACGCGTATGCACAACACAGCCAAACACCTTTATGACAATGTAGATATGCTTTTATCCGTTGCAGTTCCGTGACGAATGTCAAGCCAAGACGTTCACACTCAGGTTTTGAAATACAATATTTCATGTGTTAAGTCAAGTAATTAATAGACAACTTACAGACAGAGATCGAAATCTGATACCTTGAACATGTGGTACGAATAGACAGATAACATCAAATGCTTATTACATCCTTGTTACAGATCTCCATATGCTTTGTATGTACATATTTCTTATTTGAAAATTAAATATAGCATTCCTAATTTGCTCCTCATCATGATTTAAGAGCGAGGGTCAAGGGTCAAGTCGCTGGAATTCCTTTAAGTCTCTCCCCAAAAGTCTCTCTCTGTCCACATTTCACAAAATCACTCTTCATCGAAAACACGTTTCGCCGATTTTTTTTTTCTCAAGTTACTTAAAGTATATTATCATGTTCTTAACTAACCCAATTATGACAACCAGAACTGAATTTACCGATTATTTTAATTCAAGCTTATCTAGATTTTGAGAAACCGAAATAAAATATTTTTCGACGTTTCGTCGAAAAATTTTTTTTTTCGACGAAAGCTTTCGATAAAAATGATTCAGTGAACTGTGGACAAAAGCAAAATCTTAATACGACACGACACCCACTTTTTTTATTGAATGAAAATCATCTTATAGCCATTTCAAACACTGGCAACCACTCTAGTTTAAGCGTTTTCCCGATTGCTTCCTCAGCCGTTGAGGGTTGGAGCCCCGGGGCTCCGACGCTTTGCTACTTCTTTGCCTCCATTTCACGCGGTCATCGGCATTCCTAGTTCACAGAAAAATATGGCAATTTTGATTCAAAAAGCTAAGTCAATATTTTGACTACAAGTTAGGGATTAAGGTTAGATGTTGAGACACGAAGATTCGCTTTAAAATTTAACGTTGCGACTTTTGGCGCTAGCCATATTTTATATCATGTTTTTGGTAGATCTGATTTACATATTATACTTACAGGCATAACTTAGCTAGAATACAAACCCGAAAAGTTAAATACCCGGTTTAATTACAGACAGACAAACATTGCAAATAAGTTCTAAACAGCTGAATCTCGACGAGATGATTAACACAAGATTAACGACTAGAAAAACTCCAACTCACTGAGAGTACTGTTGCATAAAACTGAAATATTTAGAGCAACAGTACATTGCGTACTGTTCTGGCAAAAAAAAAAACATGATGAGTGACTAGTGATGGGCACTGCCCGGCCGGTAACTGGACATTTTTACCCGCGAGGTAAAAATAGACTGGTTTACAAAGATGGTAAATTTTATTATTTTTGTTCAAACTTCATTGTACAACTTGAAAATTTCACAATAGGTTGACTTATTATGATAAGCATGACATGGTGCACTCAGGAACAATCTGAGGGCACTCTACACTCTCGATGGATGAGGAGTTCCCACATTAAATGCAACAAGATCTTCCTGGAGACAATAAAAACTCGTACCAAAAAGGTTTTTTATTATAAAAAACTTATTTCTAAATGAAGTCAGAGGCTTATATAATTTTTATTTGTCGAATTAGTTTTTTTAGTCTAATTATTAAGTCCATTTGCGACCAGTCTTCCCCAGCTCAGCAGCCGAGATAACGGTCCGACTTGACTATAAACAGTAAAATCACCGCGTGCTTCATACACGATTCGTTTAAATGTGAAACGTGACTGGCTGGATGCTAAATGATAATCATTAAAAAAAAAGTTTAACTGTCATCTGTTTAAAAAAACGCGGTGACATTACTACCATTCGGTTTGATATTTTAAAAATAGAACTAGACCACTTCGTTTAAGTTTCACACTATGGAATAACCAATTAAAATTCAAAATATTAACTTTTTTTTTAATAAGTATACGGGGTTTTTCTGGTACAAGACAGCAAATGATTACACAGTATTTTTTTGCTAGTTTATTACTATTACTTTTGTGACATTACATTACTTTCACGACCTCGGTGGTAAAGTGCTTGCCTCTGAACCGAGAGGTCGATCTAGTAGAGGTTCGATCCCCGGTCGTGTCATGATGGAAAATGATCTTTTTCAGATTGGCCAGGATCTTGGATATTTATCTATATATGTATTTGTTATAAAATATAGTATCGTTGAGTTAGTATCCCATAACACAAGTCTAGAACTTACTTTGGGGCTTGCTCAATCTGTGTGATTTGTCCTAATATATTTATTTATTTATTACTCATATATTTTATACAAACCACAACACCCATAAAATATATCTTTTGTAACGAACAAGACACTAAAATATTTTATCCTATTTGAGATTTATTTCTTATCATGAAAAACGGAGCGCAGTTGAGTCATAAAAAAATACGAGAAAAATGAGCAACATCCGTCAGTTACGGGCTACATCTATCTCTACATTTGTATGCGAAACTAGTTGTCAAGTATTGAGTTGTGATGTTATCGTGGAGAGAAGACAGTAAACTTGTCACCTGCGGATATAATGATTACGACTTTTTGCATGCTACATGACCTGTAATGGGTGAAATGAATATCTTTCTCGTTTACGTCTCTCTCTGTCTCATCTTTGAGTGCTTCCCGTTCCATATGGGGCTGTGACGTGGCGAAACCCGGGGTCAGCGTAAAAAATAATCAATTTTTTTTTAAATTCAGATTTTGCAACCGGCTTGCCTGACGTAAATACTACTTGGAAATGCTGTTGTTACCACACCTATAGCTTAGGCTATTGGCCCTTGGCCGTCGTTTATGACATCCACAGGAGGATGGATTCGATCCGATCCGTCCTATTTTAGGACGGGACTACACGCCACACGACATATCGTGTGGCGTGTGGTCTCGGATAAACCACTAAAATAGGATAAACTATAGTTTATCCTACAGGCTATTATGTCAATAGTGAGTGGGTATCAGACAATTCCCTAGTTTTAATTCATAGCAAAAAAAAATTCAGAATAAAAAGCATATATGCTACTTATTTGAGTTGAGGTCTCAAAAAATAGGTAAGTATAACTTCTAGGAGGTTTTGTATCCAAGTACGCACATACTTCGGAACAAAACAAATTTAGCAACAGCGAAGATAACGTATAGAGGCGAATTACGTAAGAAATGCCATTACATTACTTTACATCTTGCGTGTAATAGCCGTCTACGCCTTCGCATTAAATATGTTTACACCTATACATTTAGGTAGGTGGTAGGTACAGCTCACATAATGGAGGCACATAATTCCAGTTCGGAATAGAGATGGGCGTGTGTCTAAATACTGGAAAGGTTAACATAACAATAAATAAGTAAATATGTAAAATTACCGCCCGGTGTTTATTTGTCATAGATCTACTGATAAAAAAAATGCCGATCTTTAACTAAAAATATACCTTATTATACAAGTTTTCGTGAAACTATACTTGCTTATTTTGTCCAAGTTTCCGTGTAAATAAAACTATATTTGTTGGTACTTTTTTTTATTATTTTCTCTTATTAAATAAAAATATACCTATAAACACTGAAAATATATTCAAAGATATCATTGTTTTTCCTTTTTTAGATAAAAATATATAAACAATGAATATGTATCCGAACATTTCATTATTCTTTATAAATCAATAAAATCAACATATTCAACATCACAAAAAATAAATATACTATGTAATGATTGATTTGTATCAAACATAAATTAGAGATTGAAACTCCGTAAAAATGCAAAATGGCTAAACAAATAGGTACTTACCGGACGCTTGCTTTTTACCGGCTTTACGTCCATCTCTATTTCGGAAGTAATGCAACGCTAATGGACGGTTAATGTTACCATGCGAAAAATCAATTAAAAGCGTTGCGCAAAACTGGCAACACAGATATTTATCGCGAAACACTTGTATTGTTTTAAGAAATATTTTATTGTTTGATATGTGGTTATCAAACCACAAATGAAATAATAAAATATTTATGTGTCCATATGAGATGTAATATAATATCATATTAGATCAATCCTAATTACAACTTTATTATTTAATATCATATAGACCACGTATAGATAAAGATTTTGTTCGTTCCGATTAATTTAATTCCTAACGATTTTATGTACATACCTAATTACAAATCTATGCAAAGGTAGGTAGGTGCTACGATTGTAAAAATCGTTTTATTTTTTTTTTATTTCATTTTTTAAAGAATATCTCGATCTCATTTCTGTCGAGTCTATTTTGGGACAGAAAAGCATTACTTCACAGAAATTGGTCAGATTATTGTACCAATAGTGTCACAACAGAAATTAATTTACAATCACGCAAACATATCTGTTGCGTGGTGGCTGCGTTGCGACCAAGATCAAGCCAAGGCTGCAGACGACGGACATAAATTATATGGGAAAATAAAAGGCGGGAGAAAAAAGTGTCATGGCGTCGAATACCGTGAAGTATGAGCACAGGTTTAAGACAAAGAAGAATAGACGAATAGAAGAATAGAATAGAGTTTGACGACCTCGGTGGCGCAGTGGTAAAGTGCTTGCTTCTGAACCGAGAGGTCCCGGTTCAATCCCCGGTCGGGTAAATGATCTTTTTCTGATTGGCCCGGGTCTTGGATGTTTATCTATATATGTATTTGTTATAAAATATAGTATCGTTGAGTTAGTATCCCATAACACAAGTCTCGAACTTCCTTTGGGCTAGCTCATTCTGTGTGATTTGTCCTAATATATTTAAATGCGATATTTGAATATTGCGCCATTTTCGAGTTGGTACATAGTAAAAATAGATAAAGTACATTATTATGATTGCTTGATAGCTTTAAATAAATTTTAAATTTTTGACGTCTGTGATCTATTGCATCCATTTTTGAAAATAAATAATTTCATTTCCGTAAATAAATACTACTGCATACAGTTTTTATTTAGCTGACATTACCTAATGACAATTATTATTAGTTTTGTTTCTTTTTTGGCAAATAGAAATTAATACTCGGTTGTTTAAAAAGTATTTCAAACAAACAAAGTATATTTTTTAAAAGTATTTTAGACACTTAATTTGAATTGTCATTCACTCATCATTAAATAGAAACAGCAAATAATATTCCAGTATGTCTTATTTATAAAATTCGTAAGCTCCTTGGTAGGAGTAGTAATCAGCACTCGGATCACAATCATAACTTGTTTTGATATACCTTTTGACTATGTACATTATGTACTTTTATATATTATTAGAAAAAAAAAACATTGTAAGAAACAATAATGGTAAGCCGATCTGGCATGATAGGGACCAACACTGTTCAAATGAGTTTCTTTCGGCATTTCTTCTCAGCAGTGGTCGTTCCGAAATGCCAGTAGTTTGTAGCTTGTGAGAAATAACTATAAATATAAAAATTGACGAGAAAAAGTGCCTGTGAAGGTCTAATTTCTGAATAAATGATTTGAATTTGAATTTGACAAACTACCAAATTTAACTCATACAAAAACGGCATAGAAAAACGTATCTACATTTTTCAACGCTTCCATTTAAAAAGGAGCATTCCATCTTCTATGCACACCACACACCATTCCTTTTTTATTTACATAGCAAACTAATCTCTCAACGGCCAGTACGTTTTAACCAACGACTTTACATAAACAGGAGCGATTTGTCTATAGCCAGCCACCCATAAAATGAGGAGATTTTCATGTCAGTTCAGTGATGGTAGTAGAAACACTTTGCCTTGACAAAAATCACCCACGTATGAATTTAATTCTCGTATTATTGATAAAAAAGATCTTCACAGTATATACTATTATCTGATTGTTTTGAAAACAGAATAAAATAAATAAAAATTTTGATCATTCACAATTTAGGAACATACAGCGTAAATTGTTACGTGTCAAATCAGATTTATTTATGTGCTGTAAAAGTCCTTAGTTGCTAGGGACCAAACTTGATACAATATTCATCGCTCATCGAAAATATTTTTGCTTTATTTTCACCAAAAATAACTGTTGTTTTCATTTGATTTGACCTTTGATTTTGACCTTATCCTTGCATATTATAACACAAAGTCCACTGCCGCGTCTGTTCGCGATAAACTGAAATCACGATTTTTCATGCGATTTTCACCAATAAATACTGTGATTCCTGAAGGTTTAATATGGTAATAAGGTGTATAAATTACTGTTTTTATCCGAGCGTAGCCTGGACGGGTGGCTAGTGTAAAATAAAAAATATACACTCGAAAATATAACCCGCCCCACTTTTTTGGAAGTCGGTTAAAAACTAAACTGCATCATTTTTTCCGGAAAATGGTTTAGTGATTTCCACAGCGGTCAATCAGTGATAGAGTCCTGTTTGCACTAATTGATTGCAACTCGAACGAATAGGTTTATTTATTTAAATGCTAAAAAAATATAGCTCAATTTTTTTTTTTCATTTTATTGAATAACTCATTCGGAAGCTCTCCATGCGCACATTTTGGAGCAAAAAATCAGGGATTTTGAAAAAAGAAAAGTTTAATTCACCTGCTGAATTTATTTCATTTTATTGAATAACTCTTAACGTGTCTCGAACGTGTGTTTCACACACGTCGCTTGTATTAAACCTTCGCTAAGCTAACTGAAACAATAGCCGTCGAGTGGTGTCGCATTCTAAACGAATAAGTAGGGGACGGTTCTATTTTCGAAACGTGGAGATTAAAATTTAATTCTGGCAGGCGGAACTTTTTATGAAACAAACGCTTATCGGAGTTCACAGTCGGTAAACGGTCGTCCGGGGATCGCTTCAGTGATGAAATTCCTGTTATTTGTTACCGTTTTGAGGTTATGATTCATTACATGGAAGCTGGCCGCTTATATTATAATGTTGTTGTTGTCTGATGTTCGATTTTCAAAAGTTGGATCAGGCGCCTTTTTGCTTTAGTTTGTTTTTTAATCGTATCAACTCAAACATTCAATTCACTACTGCAACATACAAGAAAACGGTAGGTAACTGCCGTTTTCTTGTAAGTATGTGATTGTGGTGTCGATTTCTATTATGTCATACTACGTTGTTGGCTGATTAATTTTGAAAACAAAAAGTGAATAACTTTTTGTTTTCAAAATTAATCAGCCAACAACTCAGTTTAGTGGAATTTTCCATAATAAAATCCGCCCTTATAGCTATATTTTTACGTGAAACGCAATATTAAACCAGCCATGTCCATGTGTCATCACAAAATCAGTACCCCGGCTTCTGTTCGCAACATATTGGTCGTTACACCGCGGACTGAAATAGCTAAACAATCGATCGACAGGCCGGCCTATCAATTTTTCACAACGCTGCCCCCGGGCCCACGGGTAACGATCCAAAAAATTCACGGCCCTACAGTTCCTGCTCAAAATTGCTACTAATTTTATTTAAATAATGCTCGTTTCACGTTCCAGTGCGTTACTCCTGCCAAAAAGGTGTTCCGTGAAAGTTATTTCAATTTGGAATTCGGAAAACATTTAAATTTTTGTTGTAATAAAAAACTATAAATTCACACTTAAAACTAATATTTATTTCGAGCATACATAAAATTAGTAAGTATATTTCTTTTATCTATGATTTCGAGACATACGAGATTTCGAGATAAGTATTTAATTTTAACCATATTTTTTAATTATGATCACAGAAAAATAGACATAATACCTAATTAAGTTTCCTACTCCACTGTCCATCTTCGTCTATGCAAATTTAAATGGCAGTACATGAAAATCCTCAAAATAATTGATTATAAGTATATAGGATATGAAAGAAGTTTATAGAAATTGAAACAAATTTAATATTCCCATTTATGTCCAATACAATTTCAGTTTAAAGTCCATCCTTTTAGATGCACGACGGCGCCTGAGACGGCAGCAGTCATAATTATCTAGAAATCTAGACTCAAAGGCCGGGCTGAGAGCTACATTCCCCTGGCTAAAGGCAATGTAGTTCCACTGATGCAGACAACATTGAATTTTTTACGTAATCCGACTGAGAAAATCTACTATTTTTACATGCTACGGTTGCTGTTAGTAATAACTTTATTTTAAACACATATTATACATACTTTTTTTTGGACAAGATGTTTTGGAAAAATTGCTTTTATGTTTGTTTGACAAATGTTGCAATCGTGCAATTTATTTACATTATAAATTATTTAATCAACTTTGGATTACGATTTACATCTTCTTCCGAAGCGCTGGTGTAGAAGAATTGCCGCATCAAACTCACAGCAGTCTTTTCTCCAAGGACGTGAATTAACATGTTTGGATCTTATATTTTAATTAGAAGTACTTTAAGTACTTTTAAACTTTCGCGTTGCATAATTATATATATGAAACGGTAATAATGAATAATGCATAATTATATATGTTAAACGATTGGTATTAAACGGTAATAAAACGGTATTAACAGGTGTTGTTACAAAGCTCCGTGGTCTCTGGGTGACCAGTCCGAAACAACAGGGAAATAATATACAAGAATATAATAATAGCTCCATTTGCTGTACACAGTTCAAAATTTGCTACAGTAGTGGAGACGAGGCTTTATGTCAAGTATCTGGTGACGCCACCCACGGTTGGATCCCATTCCCAACGAAGATCCTTGAAAGTCAAATTGTGTTATTGTGTTTCACATCTATATATATATACTCGGATCACAATCATAACCTGTTTTTATATACCTTTTGACTATGTACATTATGTACTTTTATATATTATTAGAAAAAAAACATTGTAAGAAACAATAATGTTAAGCCGATCTGGCATGATAGATAAATGAGTTTCTTTCGGCATTTCTTCTCAGCAGTGGTCGTTCCGAAATGCCAGTAGTTTGTAGCTTGTGAGAAATAACTATAAATATAAAAATTAACGAGAAAAAGTGCCTGTGAAGGTCTAATTTCTGAATAAATGATTTGAATTTGAATTGTTGAATTTGAATTTTTGAATTTCAATTTTTGAATTTGAATTTGTCGGTTAATTGTTAAAATTAAACTCCTATTTATGTCTGGATTCTGATAACTAGCAAATTTATTTATCAGACAAATTAAAAAAAAACCGACTTTCAATATTCATTCCGCTACAACTTTTGATCGGCTGAACCGATTTTGATCAAACATATCTAAGAACCACCGCATAACAATTAGCTATCAAATAAAAAACCGCATCCAAATCGGTTCACCCGTTGATGAGCTACGGTGACACGTACACAGACAGACAGACTTAGCGGTTAAACTTATAACATCCCTTTTGCGTCGGGGGTTAAAGAGTCAATATTGCCGTTTTAGAGATTATTTGAATTATTTGAAGTAATTCAGTGAATCACAACTTGGCTAACTAAGGACATATTATAATATCTAAACGTATCGAAAGCTTAGATACTTATCTAAGCTTTTGAAAGGTGGGAATAGGAGACGAAAGCATAGAGTAGGTAGTGAGACGGATGAAGTAGTGGTGCCCACAATTTTAGCGGGAAAATGGGACAACCGGGTCAATCCATATTACTGAGAGCGCGATAACAATCAAAATGAGATTGATTCATATACACTTAAAATGTTACTAAAAAAACTATGAGAAAGATGTAAAAGTAAAACAAATAACTGATTATCCTGAAAGTTATTGGTTATATCATTTTCTCATAATTTCCGCCGAGACACAATTTTGAAATCAGTCAGTTCAAAGTTGGAAAATAACATTTCAGAAACTACTTACAATAATTATGAGCTTCAAACACGTTTCATAAATAAACAAAGACTTAGGTATCCGAAATAATGAAACATACATAAAAATTCCTTATATCCGTTATAACACTTCCTGTGAGCGCGTAACGTGTGGAGTTACGTCCCACATCACCCTCGAACATGGAAATTTCAACCCTAATTTGTATACAATATGGAGCAAATTAGATTGATTGTCAAAATGTTAATGACTTGTATCACGCTCTTGCCGGTGTGCGTGAACGTAAAACATTGATGTGTGCGTGTTCTAAATTTAAATTATCGTATCGTAAGAGTGAACACGGCTAAATTGGGAAAGTCGGAAGCAATCTTGTATTAAGAAAGTGAACATCTTTTGTTATTCTCAATAAGGAAAAGTACTATTCTTGAAAACATAAAGTAAATAAATATATTGGGACAAATCACACAGATTGAGCTAGTCCCAAAGTAAGTTCGAGACTTGTGTTATGGGATACTAACTCAACGATACTATATTTTATAATAAATACATATATAAATAAACCAATCCCGGGCCAATCAGAAAAAGATCGTTTTCCATCATGACCCGACCGGGGATCGAACCCGGGACCTCTCGGTTCAGTGGCAAGAACAAGAACCACTGCGCCACCGAGGTTGTCAAAAGTAGTAGTTACTTATAGAAGTTTTTGGAAAAGAGCTCCCATAGAACCACTACACACCTATCACATTAATACGCGCGTAGCTGTTTAATCTGTACTTGAACGTACACAGCAATTGAGAGAGAAGTTTATTTAAAAACACATTATAATTTTTTTTTAAATAAATTTCCCTCTAAAATAACTAGTAAAATCTCAGTCGAAGCGGCGATCCACTTTACAATTAAAGTGGTGGTGAGTGGCTAGAATTTTACTAATTGAATCAGAAAGCAGATAAAATGTAGGTACATTGTTAATAATGGAAAAGGTATTTAAAAAAAGGTATTTAAGGTAAGCAGCAGATAGTACGCACTTCCTAAACGCTTTTTCTTCTATGGGTTCCTCTCCAACTAGCGAAGTCCTTCTTGTCCTAAACGCTGGTCTATATCGAAATAGAAAACTGAGTTCAAGTTAAATTACATTATAATATTGAGAATATATTGTTACAAGATCAGCACAATTTTCTTAAATTGTTATTTTAATAGGTATACCATTATTATCGACCATTTAAATTGTTATAACAAACCTCCAACACAATTTATTCATAAAATATATAACTCCATTTAAAGGACATCTCTCAATATATTCGAACTGGCATCTTGAGTATACAGATGTGTAAAATAATCTGGGTGTCTCTCAGTATCAGAATACGTAATAAAAATATACATTATTATAAAAAAGATACGGGATGTGCTGACGTGAAAAAAAATTGGTATTCATATCGCAGACTGGGCGTAAAATATTTAGAATACATAATGATGCAGCCCTGCCGAACGGATTACGGATATTATATGGAAAACTGGCTGTCTGTAAAAAATATGTTTATTTACATTATAAGACTTGCCTTGACACCGAGGCGGGTAGCGTTTTAATGTCGTTATTATCAATGACAGGATTTTTTTAACCATACGAACGGTGGTGGTGTAATGGTTATGACGCCCGCCTGTAGATCGAAAGGTCCCAGGTTCGAATCCTACTCGTGCCACATGAGTTTGTATACCGATCTGACTCATGTATAGAGTAGTTTTCGTCAACCACCACTTGCTTCCGTTGAAGGAAAACATCGTGAGGAAACCTGCACTATGGTGAATTAATATCGTGTGTGTAGTGGAGAAGGCAAATGGCAAACTACATTAATAGTGCCAAGTTGCTGTGTGTGTGTGTTTTATTCCACGTAATGACCACGACCCTCAGCCATGAGGAAATACGACTATGAAGAGAGACGATATAAAAATATAGATAATACTTATTTAATGTTAAACGACCTCCGTGGCCTAATGGTCATCACGCCGGACTGCTACACTAGAGGTCCCGGGTTCGATCCCCGGTCAGGTCAACATGGAAAATGATCTTTTTCAGATTTTTGCGCGTCTTGGATGTTTATCTATATATGTATATGTTATAGAATATAGTATCGTTGAGTTAGTATCCCATAACACAAGTTTCGAACTTACTTTGGGGCTAGCTCAATCTGTGTGATTTGTCCTAATATATTTATTTAATTTATATTTATTTATTAGATTGAAATCTAAAATTCTTACAAAATTTCAACAGATTGCCTAATTTCGCACAAATATTCTCAGGCTGCGATTAATCATTACGAAACAAAGACAAAATAAAAGATAATAATATACTTAAAGTGAAGACATAAAATAACAATTCTTCTCAAATGTTATCAAAAACACACTCTAATTTAACAGCATTAAGGATCATATCGAAAAATGATTCAGTTTTTATTCCGTTCCCACTCATTTACATTGTCGCTGACCCGTGAATGGCTACGCTCTGTCGTTTTTTTTTTCTATTGCAAAAGTGTCGTAACGTAATGACTTCATAATGTTATGGCATAATAAGCGCGGGAACTTTCTTCTAGATGAGGTTATAATTTAAGGATATATTAATACTTATAAGGATTAGCGTTACAACGTTGTAATTTGTGTTTCTTTCATTTCGTAAAGTGATGCAATGACGCCACACATTAGAAGCACCAAGAACAATTGTGAAAACGCTTAAGAGGCGATGGTAAAAGTTTCAAGTAAATTTATTGACGTCAACTAGTTTTTAGGCTAAAAAATTACGCAGACGCAGTCGCTGACATCAACAACATAATCCCGCGGGACTTTATTCGTGCCGCGGCCCGCTTCTCACTTTGGTAAGAAAGTACCTATACCAAATCATTTTAACGCCGGTTCCATAGTTTGCCAAACTTTGGCGGATTCGGTACACATTGCCGGTTTTTAATTGCGGCAAATAAAAGCACTCATACTAACTACGCAGCGTTCACGCATTCGCGTCGGCACGTGTCAGAGTTCGGCAACAATGTGGAGATGGCGTAAAAGAAATATAAAGTACAGAAAGCTTTCTCATATTTTTTCATGTACTTAAGTTAATTGTGTTTTTGATTATATATAAGCCGATCTGGCATGATAGGGACCAACACTGTTCAAATGAGTTTCTTTCGGCATTTCTTCTCAGCAGTGGTCGTTCCGAAATGCCAGTAGTTTGTAGCTTGTGAGAAATAACTATAAATATAAAAATTGACGAGAAAAAGTGCCTGTGAAGGACTAATTTCTGAATAAATGATTTGAATTTGAACAGAGCATGTTAAATTTTCGGAGTAATTTAAAAATAAATCTAACAACAAAAGTTTGCGTGTCCATAGAGAATATTTTTTGTTACTTAATTCAGGGCATGTTTGCCACCGTCACCAATCACTTTTCTCTCCACAATGAAATACAAAGTCCTACAGTTTCCCTTGCTTGTCGTCTGCACCCGTGTTTTTCGACGAATAACAAAATTTCAAAAACAAAAGGCTTTGTGTACATTTTTCGGGCTATACAACAGGTAGGTTTTTTGGACTGAATAAAACGAGTGTACAGTTAGCAGCAAATGAAACTAACCCACAGCCTGACTAATATGGTGGGGGTCATGTGTATGTTCAAGACCATGCTTTGTCATCTGTTTACACATAAATTTATATTTAAAAAATGGTAAGCCCTTCTGGCATAATAAGGACCAACACTGTTTGAATGAGTTTCTTTCGGCATTTCTGATTTAAATCCTTACTTTCGTATTTATGATACGCCCGAGTCAATGAGTCCACGGGAACGAAGCCGCAGGTTAGTCTGCATAAAAAAGACATCGTCTTTTTTATAGATTATATTTTCACAATATTTTTTTGAGCGGAAACTACTTTTCGTAGACAGGACTTTACGATCAAATTAAAAAAGGGAATAGGACCTTTAGGAGAATCTAGTTCTTTCAATAATATTCCCATGGTACGTAATTGTTAAAATTAATTAGAAGCTAACAATATTTTCCCCTAATTCCCTTGACATATTTTCTATATGCAGGTTTCCATCGTCCAACGTAACGACATCGATCATTCAACAAATAAGTAAGAGTTACGAATGAACCTGTGCTAGACGAAGATTCTGTAAGGAGCCGATACCGGCTGATAGATCGATAGATACGTGACATCTCGTAAGTAGTGAAAACTAAACGTTGTTTACATTAAACGCTTTACGTTTAATGAAAACATCGCGGAAAAGTTCGAGACGTCAGGGGAAAAACTGTACGTATTTTTTAAATTATTGAAGATTTTCAGACATGAATGGTCCGAGGTCCCATCTTCGCTCGGGTAAAACCATAATAAACCTTCCTCCTGAGGAACTCAAATACCTACTACTACTACTACTAGTAGATATTTGAGTTTATCGAGGTCATACAGAGTTGGTGACTTCATTTTTAATATATGTAAGGAAGGATTACCGATAAAGCATAAATAATCAACATCATAAAATGCTACTCATATTATAAATGCGAAAGTTTGTACTCTACTCTTTCAAGCGAAATCTACTGGACGGATTGTTATGAAATTTGGTACACGGGTAAAATATAACCTGGAATAACACATCGGGTGCTTTTTATCCCGAAATTCCCACGGGAGCGGAGCCCCGAGGCGCAGCTGATGATAATTAAAAGCAGTTAAAAACGAGACCTCGGAAAAAAAGTCCAGTAATAAAAAACAAAATACTTCCAATTCTGAAATATTTGAATGAAGAGATTGTATATAATTTGTAAATACATTTTATGACAAGGAAGTTGCCGGAAAGTATCATATTATAGGGCTATTTTTATCAGCATCTTCCGCATTCGTATCTAAAAACCGTACGGCCCTACTAATACTACTGACGATCGATTGGGCAACGTAAAAAACACAACATGGTGCAAATTCTACTAATGTTAAGTCGTTATCGTGTCTCAATAGTAGTACCTACTTATTGCGTATCAGTAAGAGCTACTATTGAAAAGCAATGTTAGCTTTAGGTTAGCAGAATAGACGCCCAGCTTGTGTACAACGGGAAACTGATATATTGGTCAGGGTCGAGGGTTTCTCCGCAACATTACCAAACGGCTACCAATATAGAAAATAACTCGCAAATATATGCTACAGTCACTTCGTGTACAGTCGATTGCATGTCAAGTTGCCATGGAGCTCTATGTTAAAGTAATAATGACGATTTTGCAATGGCATATTTTAATCTGCTGTTGAGGGCTTTATATATGCCTCTATGTTAAAGTAATAATGACGATTTTGCAATGGCATATTTTAATCTGCTGTTGAGGGCTTATGGTAGCATTTATATATATATATATATATATATATATATATATATATATATATATATATATATATATATATATATATATATATATATATAAAGATTTAAAGATTTATTTATTTCTCAAAAAGAATAATTACATTTCATTCACTTACAGAGAAATAATAATACTAACTACTTACAGTAATTAATGTGTCGGCGAGCTAAGTACATATACGTATATAAGTCGCAAGTTAACAATAAAAGATATGGACATAAGTTTCGAAAATAAAACAAAAATTACAAGCCATTTTATAAGTAGGGTAGATTGCCGTAGTAAGTAATACCGGCAACCGGTACGCAGCGCAGGAGTGAGGGTACTTCACGCGTTTACGCTGCTGATGTTTATTAAGGTTGCGATCATAGACGCAGGCGATTAGCGGATAAGTAGCGAGTTAATAGTAGAATGTATATTTGGTTGTTACTACTATTTTATTATTTGTGAAATTAATATAAATGTTTATAGTGTTATGTTATATATTTGACTTTATTTAATTAAGTATTTTTATTTTTCTTCATTTATCTAAATAAAGTACGTTTATTTATTACAATATTGTTTTTAAATATACCTTTATTCAATTTATTTAATTTTGATTTTCCAAGATATATGATTTTAATTTTCTTTTAAAAGTACCTAGTGAATTTGCTTCTTTTATTTCTATAGGCAGTTGGTTATACATTCTCACACCTTCAAACTGGATGTTTTTTGAACCAAATTTTGTCCTCGGGGCGCGAGATACCAAATGATTTGCATTACGCAATTTCATTCTTTGGGTTTGGCTTTTTTTTTGGAATGTTAGAACAGTATGTATTTTATTATTAAGAATTTTATAGATTAACGTGCATGTGTAGTACTTATATGTCTGGTTTATGTTCATTATTTTAGTGTCTGTATATATTTTTATGGTTGGCGTATTATAATCATAGTTAAAAAGTGTTTTAATAAATTTATTTTGTGCTCTTTGTAGTGGTTCTAAATTAGATTTTGCGGCTGTACCCCAGATTTCTATTAGGTAATCTATGTGTGGTTTTATTAATGAATTATATATAATGTATTTGATTTTACGTGGAAGACAGTTCGAAGCCGCACGAACGGCACCTGACAAGGATGTCAATTTAGTCTTAATTTTATGTATATGTTGTTTAAAATCGAGGTAATGGTCCAAGATAATGCCAAGATATTTTTCGCTAGATTTTTGTTTTAGTTCATCATTATCTATTTTAAGTTTTATTATATCGTCGAGATTTTTGTTTTTTGCAGCAAATATAACGAAATTAGTTTTTTCAGTATTAATAGTGAGGAGATTCGACAAAAACCAATCGTTTAATTTGTTAAGATCTCTTTGTGCTTTTAATTTTAAAGTTTTACATGAGTGGCCATAATAAAATAAGCAAGTGTCGTCTGCATAAAGAGATATGTCAGCCTTAAGGCCCAAATTTTTTATGTCATTGACATAAATTAGAAATAAAAGAGGCCCCAAAATGGAGCCTTGAGGAATGCCGAAAGTCATTAAAGTTGGGGTACTTTGGTGCTGTCCTATTTTCACTATCTGCCTACGGTTTTGGAAGTATGATTTGAATATGTCGTGTGCCTTACCAGTGATACCGAGATTTGACAATTTGGCAAGAAGTAGTTTGTGGCTGATTGTATCGAACGCTTTCTTGAGATCTATGAATACACCGAGTACTATTTGTTTTTCATCGATTTTATTTTTTATTTTAGTCACAAGGTCTATTGTTGCTGAAAGTGTGTTTGATTTTGGCCTAAACCCGTATTGTTTGTTGTACAAAAAATCTTTTGATTTTAAGTATTTCTCTATTCGAGAGTAGATCACTCTTTCAAAAATCTTAGAAATGACTGGTAAGACTGAAATTGGACGGTAATTGCACGGATCTGATTTATTACCGTTCTTAAAAATTGGTGTTACTTTGGCAATTTTTAGAGACTGCGGGAAGACTCCCATTTTTAAACAATTGTTTATACTATTGGTGAGCGGGATGGCAATTATGTTTTTAATGCATTTGATCATTTTGGTGCTGATACCATCTATGCCTGAACTAGTATTTGGGTCTAAGTCATTAATTATTTGAATAATTTCGTCCACGGTTGCCGGCACAAAACTTGTTAGCTCAGTCGCTTTAACTATGTTCGGTGATT
This sequence comes from Plodia interpunctella, assembly GCF_027563975.2. Classification (NCBI taxonomy): domain Eukaryota; kingdom Metazoa; phylum Arthropoda; class Insecta; order Lepidoptera; family Pyralidae; genus Plodia; species Plodia interpunctella. The sequence goes on from NC_071301.1 coordinate 1,107,448, forward strand.
GTGTATCGTTTCGGTCAACTTTTTGGTATTTGTTTGGGATTTTGCTTGCAAGTGTTGAGCCTACAGTAGAAAAATAACTATTGAAACTCTCGCAAATTTCTTGCATATCCGTTATTATTTTCGAGTTCAGGATGACTTTGTCCGGTACTGCTGTATGTTTGATGTTGTTACTAGCTAATTCATGAATGGCTTTCCACATTTTTTTAGGCTTGCTCATGTGATTTTTAAAGAACTTGAAGTAGTATGTTTTTTTGGTTGTTTGAATTTTCTTATATACTCTGGCTCTAGCTTCTTTAAATTCCTGTTCTAGTTTTATGTCTTCTTTATTTGTTTTGTGTCTATGCCAAATTTCATTTCGTTTGTCGATGTCTTGAATAATATCATTTGTAATCCAGTCTTGACGTGGTGGGTTTAGGTACTTAGATTTAGTGACTTTACTTGTAGATAGACATTTTAGAATACTTTCTTCCAACATTTCATATGCGCTTTCGTCTTTCCTTATATTGTGTTCTGCTGAGTCGTGTAACTTTTTATAGTTTACTGCTGTGTAATAAATTTTTTGAACAGGTTTACTATAGTGGTTTTCAACTTCTAAGTATATTTGTCGATGGTCGGACATCGATGATTCAATAAGACTAAAATTAAAATTGTTGTCTTTTAAGTTAGTGCATACATGATCAATAATCGTGTTTGTGGATTCTGTTACACGCGTGGAGTACTTCCGGTGGACTTTGTTTATTATCGTAAAGTTGTTCTCTTTTAAAATATCTTTATATTTTCGAGTTTCCTTGTCAGGTACCAGTAAGTCAAAATTGTAGTCCCCAAAAACCAAAGCTCTTTTCCTTTTTTCCAGTTGTTGTGAATATAGTTCAAGGAAGTTGTCAACGTTCTTCTTGTTGGGGTTGTATATAGCACCGATGTCCAGAGACTGCTTTTCAAGATGTATCCAAAGGTAGTGGTTGTTGTCAGCTATACAATGGTCTTCAATCATCCTGTGCTTTAAGTTGTTGTGAACAAAGATTGAAACACCGCCTCCTTTGCGATTTTGTCTGAAATTGTTGTAGTGGGTGTAGCATGGAATGTTGAGTTTTTGGACGTCGGTTTCATTTTTTATCCATGTTTCAGTCACAACAATTATATGCGGTTCTATCTGGGCAGCTATGCATTTAAGTTCATCCAGTTTACCTTTCTTGACAAGACTGCAAGCATTTATATATAAGCATTTCAAAGATTTATGAGAACTTTTTATGTCATTATAGTTTTTGATGAACTTGTGTGTTATCTTCCCCCTGGAGGGGGCTGCTAGTTTTTTGACTTGGATGTCTCTTTTCCTTGCTTCTCTCCCGTTGTTTGGGTAATTTTGGGAACTCCTTTAATATATTTTATGGCTAAATTGGTCTCTCCCTCTGTTTTCCGACTTTTCAATTCCTCTTTTAATTTCTGAAAGTGCTGTTTTTGCAGGGGCGTTCTGTCAGAGAATATTTTAATGGTGTCCATTTGTAAATTGCTCTTATTGCGTAATATAGTTTTTACGGTATTTTCCGATGTATAGCAGGCTTTGATGGGGCGATTTATACCAGGTTTATATTTTCCTAGTCGGAAGGTTTTATTTGGTTCAGGACAGTCTGGATAAATAGATTTTGTGATTTTTGTAATCTCAACCTTATTGTAAGTGAAACGGTTGATTGGGCTAGTTGGCTCTGGAATACCCAATATCACTATATTTTTAGAGCGTTGGTGTCGCTCGTGAACTTCATTTACAATTTCTTCATAACTTATAGATGGTTCAGTAGCTGTAGTTATAGTACTCAACGTTGTGGTTTCCCTAAATTGGTTTAAATCTGTTTCTAAATTCTCAATTTTCTTTTCAATATTCTCTGTTTTTGTTTCTAACTCATTAAGTCTTAGTTTTGTATTACTCTGATCTAATTTAATACTTTCGATGGTGTCACCAATACTATTTACATGAGTTTTGATAGAGGTGACGTCTTCATGAAGCTTATTGATATTTTCAGCTTGGGAAACGCTAGTAGCTTTCAATATTACCATTATTTCAGACACCTGTTTTTTTAAATCTGAAAGCTCTGTTTTTATCCAGGCATCATCATCGAGTACTTTTCGCTTAACACGTTGAGTGATACGAATCGGAGTGGTATCATAGTTTGGATTAAGTTCGGACAGATTTGGTTGAGATCCGCCGAGTCTGTCACTGTGACCGCAGCCGGTTGGTGATCGGTGCTCATTCATTGTGTTAGTGTGTCGTTGCAGATCACTTACTTATTAGTCCGGTGTAGACAGCACGGAGCCTGTCTCGCTTGCTCGAGAGGATTGAGGGGCGGGGCACTGACGATGACTCCGGTAATGCGGTGTGTTGCTCAGTGGTAATTAGTTGTATTTCACTCGTGACTTACTCGCCAATATGTGTTTATACACTTTAAAGTTAGGGTCCAAAATCGACTAGTGGCTCTTTTAGTGAATTTAAATTAAACTTGCGACACGTCTGACTTGCTCGCGTGCTCATGTAATATATAATATATATATATATATATATATATAAATAAATAAATATATATATATATATATATATATATATTACAAAGGTGCATTATCCAAGATTGCTGTAGGCTATATTTTATCTCAAAATTACCACGGAAACGAAGCGCCGGGCAACATCTAGTGGAAAATAAAGACAGGAAAAATACTTTACAAAGTGACTCCTGGCGACCGGGTGTTGTTTTGTAGTTCGGACAATGGATGAATTTCGTACCTGAAAAAAAAGGTTAGTTTATGGTCAATTTAACAGCAAACAGAAATTAGGTAGATTATTTCTATAATCAAATATAGAGCGCAACTAAAATTCGACTGATCATAATAAATGTCTTTCATTATCATTGAAATAAATATACAAACAGGAAATAAAAGAGATTTTATTCAATAAGTTTGTGGCATGGATCCGATGAGTAAAATCCGTGGATACATCATATCATTATGATTAAAATTGCTGTGCACGCATAGGTGTACGGGGACCTTATAGATCAACACAACACGCTTTCGCGCTAGCGTTAAAATTACCTGTGAAAAACACAAATTAATCTCAAATGACTGATAATAGGTTTTATACTAACAAAGCTAAGAACCAATCAGCTGAAGCCTTCGATCCACAGTATCCAACAATACATTTTATGTAGCCAAGCTACAGAAATATTGCTACATCAAAACGCGAAAGTTCAAATAACATAGACACGTTTAACTCCTATTTTTCCATAAGGGATACAAGCCCAGGAGACGATCGTGAAAAATCGAGTGCCATATACTTCGGCCAGATCGATGTAACAGCACATTAATCACACTATCTAATCGATTCGGTTTGCGCGCTTCCCGCGTCGTCGAATAGTACACGTGCTGCACGTTTTTTGGCTGTATGGGGGCTTGATTCCTTTGCCACAGTGCAGTCTATGGATATTGAACGCGAAAATGAAAAAAAAACTACATTTTACTTGGGTATTGGAAATTGTTTTATGCCTTTTTATTTCTCTCGACGAATATTTTGCGCAGTTAGACCTCTTGACTGGAATTTCTGCGTGATTTTTATGGATTTTAAAATTATTTGAAAAATCTTATTTCTCGAAGACAAACTATAGAAATAGTTGATATTATCGACTTCTCTTTCGGCGCAGATATGTATAGTAAAAGTATATCATTACATTATATGCAAGCAAACCCCTCACTGCATACCGATAATGTTCCTAGCGATGCAAAATTTACCCCAAAAGTAACAGGCTATTTATTATTTCTGGATTATTAAAAAATCTGTGTGTGTATCCAACCAAGCGCTAGTAACCACAAATAACTGTAAGATATTCGCATAAAAAGCGTGCCGTGTCGGATGACGTGGAAAGTGAGGCCAGATCGTGTAATGCAGTAATATTTTATAACTATGAGTAATATTGCACGGTCTGTCGGTTCGTGGCCGTTTGCTTGAAGAACATCATTTTGTGATACCTGTATCTGTTTAGAACAGTGTTCAATAAATAAAGATTTAAAATCTGAATTATACTTATTTGTTGAATCGTAACAAGTGTATTTGTTAGACAAATTAAAAAGACCCCCGACTTTCTAATATTAATTTCGCTACAACTTTTGAACGGCTGAACCGAGTTTCATGAAACATGGCTAAGAACATTCGGGATAAAATTATCTATGACACAAAAAAAGAACCAAATGAATAACCGACGACAGACACGCAGACAGAGAGGTTAAACTAACACCCCTCTTTTTGCGTCGCGGTTTAAAAAGAAAGTATGTACCTAATAAAATTGTCGCATTTTTGTTCTGTGCATTAAGCATTAATATTTTTAGAAGTAGATAAGAATCTTATTTTAAGATATGAGTATAATGAAACACGATAATCAAATCAAATGTCACTTTGACATTTAGTTTGACATGAATTCAGTTTTTTACTTACAATTACCTACTATTATAAAAATTGTTCTTTTAAAAAATCTTACCATGTCTAATTAGGATTTTACACCAATAGAAATAAAAATAAACTGTTTAATCCCCGACGCAGAAAGAGGGTTGTTATAAGTTTGACCGCTAAGTGTGTCCGTATGTCTGTCTTTGTACGTGTCACCATAGCTAATCAACGGGTGAACCGATTTGGATGCGTTTTTTTTTTATTTGATAGCAAATTTTTATGAGGTAGATCTTAGGTGGTTCTTATCAAACATATTTGATCAAAATCGGTTCAGCCGTTAAGAAGTTGTAGCGTAATGAATATTGAAAGTCGGGATTTTGTTTAATTGGTCTAACAAATAAACTTGTTAGGAAATTACTTTCATTATCAAAAAGTTTTACTTTAGAATGCATAGGCTTGATAATAGGTACATATTAGATTATAATTTCAACTATAAATATGATATTTTCAACAAAAACAAACAATATGACTCGTAAGAAAAAACTGAGTGTGCCTAAATCTATATTCAATACATGTAAAAACTAAATAGGCCAAAATGATTAATCGATTCATCGCTAATTGAAAATCGAAACGTTTTGATCATTCAGTCCTCGGGCCACAATGGCCGTCTCAATCACCGTGGAGGGTTTCAATCGTCATCAATCATAGACTAGAATGAGTGGATAGAACGACTGTCTATGGCCCCGAGTTTCAAGCTTGGAGCTTAGAACCAAATGGAACACCATGTTACGCGATAAAGCTGGCTCTACACTATCGGACTAATGCTAATAATTTATTTATTTAAATGCACATAAATTGTAGTATAAACAGTACATTTTATAAATTCTATGGTTATGAGCTACATTACAATTAAAAAAACAGGGTACATAGACAGTTCAGACAAAAATGCAAACATATGTATAAATCACATAATTAACAAAGAAGTGAAAAGCAAAATTAAAAGGGAATATTGTACTAGACAAAAGTGTTAACTTAATAAAATGCAGAATAAATTAAATAAATTAAACAATATCACAGAGTCATTTCATGCTTAACGGCTCTGCGAAACTGGAACAAGTTCAAACGCATTTTGCGTCAAACTCAAAATCTCTGCGTCTGGCGAGAACGTCATTTTATTGGCGACACATGTTGACCATTGGGTTGTAATAAGATATGTGTTATATATACATTATAAGGAAAAAATGCAGCATTCGTGTCGAATACTACGCATTGCATTGCGTAGTTTTTATGAGTGATTTTATTTACCACACTGAAAAATCAGCAATGTATAACGAACTGTTCGCGGATAGTGTGGAGCCAACATAACATTTTGATTTGGACTGGTGGTGGTGAGGTTAGCACTAATACTTGCGACAACATATTGCCTCCGTCAAAAGTAAGTTTAATACCTATTACGTAGATACGCTTTATTCAATACAAATTATATATACTTATAGAACAGGGCGATATTTGTATACTCTTCACGCGTTATCAACTCAACCAATCTTCAAATTTAGGACATAGGTTACTTTTCATTTCCCGTGTAAATTTAGCATTCGAATAAACTAGTTCAAGGAAATCTCCACATGAACATATCCATTCTGCGAACAATCTAGTTGCAAACTACGCGAGAGTTGAGCCAACAAAGGTCCAGACCACCCGCTTTTTGTAAAAAAAAAGCGGCGAAAATGTTTCCTGAGCATAGACAAGGAGGTTTTTCTCTTTTGGACGTAAATTACGCTGCTTGTTCGTACATACAGGTCATCATTGTAATCACCATCTCAACCACAAGAAGTCATCCAGTCAGTTCCATTGCATTACATATTATTGTATATGCGGCTTAATTATATTTATAACAACATATTCAGACGTGCCTCGTGAGAGGAGGTAGAATATACCCATTAGAGGTATAATATGATTATTATTATTATATATCCTTTAAAGGTATGTCATGTTTTTTTTTTCCGCTTCTGAATACAAATCTCAAAAAGCGGGACAGTAAATTCTGGAGTAAAAAATTGGGACACCCCGCTAAAATCGGGATGTCTGTTAACGGTATTATCGTGCGCCTGTCTGTCTGTCTTTTCGGCTTTTATAGCTTTATATTTTGCTGCGATGCTACTGAACTGATTAAGATAAAATTGAATATAAATTATGTAAGTCAGTAACCCAAAGGCTTAATTATTATATTTTTTTGGAAGATAACTTTCAGGGGTAAATTAAAAAGATTAAAATATATTTTGTGATATATCAACAGGAAGGGATTTGTTGTGAGGATCATAAATATCGTGATTCTGTATCTATATCAAAAGGTTCATTTCTTAGTTTGACGACCTCGGTGGCGCAGTGGTAAAGTTCTTGCCACTGAACCGAGAGGTCCCGGGTTCGATCCCCGGTCGGGTCATGATGGAAAATAATCTTTTTCTGATTGACCCGGGTCTTGGATGTTTATCTATTTATGTATTTGTTATAAAATATAGTATCGTTGAGTTAGTATCCCATAACCCAAGTCTCAAACTTACTTTGGGGCTAGCTCAATCTGTGTGATTTGTCCTAATATATTTATTTATTTAGTTGGTAAATGTCTAGACCGCGAAATTTTGCTATTAAATACAGTCAACTGCATGTCAAGGCACTCTGCAGCATCTCTAAGCGGCGGTAATAATAACGAATTTGGATACGCCAATGTGCTATTAGTTGTACCTGCGTTAATTAATTACTAATTGCTTTAGTTAATTCGCGGCACATTGATATAATAGTTTTTTTACTAGACGTTACAAAAATGTATGTTCAGATTGAATGTCGGAATTGCTTTGTTAAATTTCTAGCTAATTTGAGCTTCTTTTCAGATGAAAAGATTAAGAAATTCTTATCAGATGAGAAGATTAAGAATGAGAAGATCAAATAAAATTATTTGAACTATGATTTCAGAACAAGTCTAATTACTTCCCGTAAAAACCTAGGGTCATACTTCTTACGAAGTCCACAAAACTCTGCGCAGTAAGTATTTTGATAGGTAAAAAAACAGTGTACCTACAAAACTACCTACCATCTATTCAAATCTGACACCAATGTTAGCAATGACACGTGACACTCGATAAGAACGAAAGACACCACCTACCTATTTCTAATATGAAAACTGGCAAGATTAATAATTGATTTGCGGATTATAATCTACACACGTATGTGACACAATCCAGCAATTTAATTTTAAAGCACATCTAGTAAAATTACATTAATGTGAAAATCCATCGAGGAAATTTCGAGAAGTGCAATTTAGCTGGCAACACTCGTCGGGGCTTTCCGTTCCCGACAGAAATTCGCGCTAAACTTTGCCTGCGAAACTATTCTTTAAATTGTAACTTGAGTGCTCGAAGTGATAAAGTTACTGATGTGTCAATAACTTTTGCAGAGTAATGTATTTTCAAAAAGATAAGATTGTTTTAATTTGTGAAGATTGGTTGAAAATCATTCGCCTATCCTTGTCACACTAGGAGTCTTCTCAAGGATCGATTGATTGAATCTTGCTGTGAAAAACATAACGTTTGTTTACACACACTGTTTATTGCACAGTGGTTGCAAAGTTGACTAACTTTGGCGTTAACTTTAACCAGCACAGAAAACCGCAAAGTCCGCCATTTTGTCTATACGTCGTCGGTGACTCGCAGTCAACGTTAAAGATGCAACTTATCGTTGCTATTTCATTAAAAAGTACACGATCTTGACATGTCTTTTATATAAACTTTATAAATTTAAATAAATTTGTTAGTAGCAATTATATTAGTTTTATAGTTCAAAGGCTAGATTTCCAAAAGGGTCTTGTGCAAAATACAGTTTCAGAACCTCCCGAGCCTCGCTTGTTAAAATATATCATGCAACAAGAATAATAAAAAGCATAGTGTTGCTAATGTTGAAAGAAACCGTAGACCGGAACATACACCTACATACAAATGCTATAAACATGTAATATTGATGAAGATTATAATGACTACGATGCAGAAGACACGACCAATTAAACACGATCAATCAATATTTTGCACGCGCTAGATTCTAAAAATATGGATTGTGCAGAAAATTACATTATTTTAGATAAGTACGTCAATGTCATTGATAGAAAAACCAACTTTTATTTCATGTTCGCCTGACTAGATTTCTTGTCTTTCTAAGTAAATTAAAAGTTATTTAATTTAACTAACATGTCTGTTAGAGATTTCACTCATTTCATCGATAGATTATCACAAAAATATTATGATTTCTTTTCGTTTCATTCCTGGGATCAGATCAACTAAATAATTACATTTTCAATCAACTTTTTGTCAAACTTTTTGACTAAAGCATAATCTATATTCATGTTATTTGTATAAAAAGCCATTCTGCGAAAATAGTAGGTCAATTTAGTTGATCAAAGTTAAATCCTCGAGATACTTCGTCGCTGAACGATCATTGTCATTACAAATAGTCGTACGAGTGAATAGATTAAATAGATAGATTTAAATTGTTAGTTATCATGTTCTTAGAAAAAAGAAGGAACACTTAAACATGATATTTCCATGCAAACTGAAAATTTTTAGCCACCGGTTACTAAATAAATACATTAGGACAAATCCCACAGATTGAGCTAGCCCAAAAGTAAGTTCGAGACTTGTGTTATGGGATACTAACACAACGATACTATATTTTATAACAAATACATAAATAGATAAACATCCAAGACCCGGGTCAATCAGAAAAAGATCATTTTCCATCGAACCCGGGACCTCTCGGTTCAGTGGCAAGAACTTTACCACTGAGCCACCGAGGTCGTCAAACTAAGAAATGAACCTTTTGATATAGATATACATAAACATCCAAGACCCCTGCTATACTACTTATTACACTTCTGTGCATAATACTCGTACTTTCGGTTCCCAGTTGGTTTCATTGCGAATAAGCTGTTGTTTCTAAAGAGCAATTTAATTCCACCGTACAAACTCAAATGTGTGGCCTAAAGGTTGTTACAAAGTTAACAGATGCACCAACTGGCAATCGAAAATAACAAGCTCTGCAAATTTTCGTTGAGACTCGTCAAAACTCGGCGATATGATTTAATTGAGAGTCGCAATTAACACAAACTACTTACGAACAGCTACCGAAACTGAACGCATAAACAGAATCGGAATTTCAGAAGTTATATTCGTTGGATTTACTGAGCTGCGCAGCGACACCACAAAGTATGGAGAATAGAGGAAGTTCCACCTCTTAAATGTTACCTAATTTAAACTAGTGTGAACTGTGTGTGAACTTACACCTCGCGAACACAATAAACCTTTACAAAATTGTGAATATTTTAAAAACGACTTAGCCGATTTTGTTACCCAACGAAATTAAAAACTTTATTGACAGGTCCTACATACCTTTTAAATTTCATCAAAATCAGACCAACAATTCAAAAGTTATAGCGATACGAACATACGTACAAAAATGTATTTTTGCCCCCAAGTTGATTTGTAGAAATTAATCTAAAATAGTGGATTGTTTATGGTATAGATTTATTTATGTAAGTCGAAGTGGCTTGGTTCTGGCAAGAATATATTTAGTATTGTTTAGATTATAACGTTTGTCAAATTCAAATTCAAATCATTTATTCAGAAATTAGACCTTCACAGGCACTTTTTGTCGTCAATCTTTATATTTATAGTTATTTCTCACAAGTTACAAACTACTGGCATTTCGGAACGACCACTGCTGAGAATAAATGCCGAAAGAAACTCATTTGAACAGTGTTGGTCCCTATCATGCCAGTTTGTAGATTTGACAATGAGGATTTATATGAAAATATACTTATGGCATTGTACAGGATGTAATGGATAGGTTACGAAACATTGACTTGTGAAACAATCCGAATGCAGGTTATTAATTAATTTTGTAAAAAAATATTGTGTATTGTGTTCGCGAGGTTTAAGTTCGCGGCGAACAACGAGTTTAAATAGCCTTGCTTAATTGTTATCCTTCTGCATTGTCCATATTTTATGTGAAAAGGAAATTCGTGTTTCATTTTGTCAAGGCTTGCTCGAGCAATTTGCTCGTTTCCTAGATCTTCATCATTTCCAACGGACGTTGGTTAGCCAATGTTACTTCAATTCAATGCTGCGGTCAAATTGATGTATTTAGATAGATCAAAAGGTTTGGATATATATATTTACTATCATGCCTATCAAAGTCAAATCATCCTTATATATACAAAAGTCCTCTGTCGCGACTGTCTGTCTGTTCGCGATAAACTCAATAACGACTGCACGGATTTTCATGCGGCTTTCTCTAATCGATAGTGTGTTTCCTGAGGAAGATTTATGTGTATAATTTATTATGTTTTTATCCGAGCAAAGCCGGGATGGGCCGCCAGTTTATTTATAAATGAGACCATCACTGGTTGTTCTTGTCGTTTTCAAAATTAAACAATATTTACCAAAGCTACAAACTACTAGCATTCCGGAAGCCAATTAACCATAAGGGGTAAATGGAGCCGTCATTTCTTCGGCTACCTTCACTTTTATTTGACAAACTGAATGAATATTATACTCCCTAATAACAAAATAATTCTTGAAATATTCTTAATTTTTTTAATTGAATTTCTTCAAAACACGTAATCTGACAACCTACTTATGAGACCGACAACCAACTTTTAATCACTTTAGGGTACACTGAACGTTCAACTTGCCAAAAATAATTTGCCCATTGCATGAACAATCAATGTAAACGATACTTAACATTTTCAACTTTATAATTCAAGTAGACAGTCCATTTAACATTTCCTTCGGTGAAACTTTTCCAGCTTAAGGAAAAAAGAGACAGACTTAATGTAAATTTCTTGCTGTTAAAGTGAGACAGAGATTAACAGCTATGCAGACGACAAAGACCGCTAAAATGATAGACCAGACAGAGGAAACGAAAAACAAAACTGTTTTTAGTATTTTCAACCAAGTAACCAGAATGCAAATAAATAACACTAAATTATGAAGCAACGTCCACCACGTTGGTTTATCAGTCTGTCTGAATGCAAAATAATCATAATTTTATATCTATCTGTTCATCTGAGCAGTTTTCTGGTTCCTTTCTGAGTCGTTAAGCGTCGCAGCCCCGCAGTCCGCTAAATATCATCAGTCATAATTTTATCTGAAGTCTTTATCTATGCAAGCTGAGGTCGTCGCTGCTGTTGAATAAATTTGACAGCTTTTAATCGACCTTGTAATGTTTCCAATTTTAAATTTTACTCACCAGCTGAAGTCAAGTCTCATTATTTCACAATTTTAGTCTCTGTCAGAAATTATGGAGTCATTTTTAACGTGTGGAAAGGCCATTGTGGCATCTACCCAACCATCCGCAGGAAGACGCTCAGTCTAGTCTAGTGTAACTATTCTTTTTAGAGTCATTGCTGTCTGCATAATTAGGATCCCCATTTGTCTTCCTTACTCTCTTTCAACACTTTAGGGTCTGTACGTCTGTCTGTATAGCTATAGAATTAACTTGGGATTTTACGCCTGCAATATTTCAAAGTAACGTGTACAATATTGTATGTATGGTGGTTAAAAAAATGTTCTTGCTTCCATATTTCCTGTTACACATAACCGTCCTATTTCACGAAATCACCCAATAGTTTGCAGGAATTCTACTTATAGTTCCTGCTCTAGAATAGCGTCACTCCATATCCTATTAATGCCGTACAAGGCGACCAAGGAGTAACAAGCAATAAGAGCGTTCTCAAAGAGCGCTGACGTCAGATGCGGCCACGTAAGGTAAATCAAAATTTTCGAAGTCTTTTGTTACGGGGAATTCTCGGTTTCGGGGCGTCCCAACCGCGAAGGCGACACGATCAGGTAAGAGAGACTGCGGGAAATTGAAAGAAAAATCTTGCAATTATGTCTCACCTTTTATCAACATGTCACATGTCTTACAGTTAGTTAATTTCAGAGTTAACCCGTGGAGTTAACTCATCCCCAGTGACTAATTAATTGAATACGCTTAGTTACCGGCCAATAAAAGGTTAAAACTCGATAATATCGAGGTTACTGGCTTATATCGAGCAATTCCTTGTTTAATTTGTTTTAACATTTTATAGAAGAGTATAAAAAATATACATGTATTAAAACCACGTCCGTGATTAAAATCCTATGAGGTGAGGAATTTTAAGTCAATAGTTCTTATGTTACACACAATTGCTGTTAATTGATGAAAATATTAATAGGACTGTAATTAAATCCGCTCAGATGAGAGAAAGAGAGATGCAATAGTTTGTTAATAAATGGAAACGAAGCTTTTAAATAAAATAAGAAATAAAATTGGAGAAAAGTGTATGAATTTTTGTATTTCTTCAATGTCATTGAAGAAATACAAAAATTCATACAACAAACAAGTGAAAGTATAAAAACCCACAAACAATTAAAAGAAAATATTAAGAAAGAGGCTAAAGGTCTTAACATGCCCCCGGGCGTTGAAAGGCTTCCCTCCTTTCAACCACAATCTGTTGCAATTGGCAATGAACAAATCTTGTTGAACGCCCTCCTTATAACTCCAGTGGACGTTCTAATGTCAGCAACACGGGCAATGCCATCTGCTCCTGGATGTGTGGCTTCAATTCTACCCAATCTCCATTTCAACGGAGGAAGATTGTCTTCTTTGATCACAACAAGAGCGTCTAACTTTACGCAAACTTCAGCGCAGATGGCACCACTGATACAACTAGGGTACACAAATATTGCCAATGAAGGCAAAAAGCGCCAATTTTCAATATTGTTGCAGATTACGACCAAAAATACCTTCTCTACGCAATCGTGGTGCGAGTTTAGCGGTAAAACTAAGAATTTAGTGGGTTATCCTGAAAATAATAATACTATTTTAGGTTATGTTCTGCATTATTTGGTCAACTGTGGTCATAAACTTATATAAGCTTGATTTTTACTGAAGATCTTACCTGTATGAAGTCCATATTTTAATAAGTCTTTACGTGTGAAGTGTTCCGAACTTCTTTTCGACCGTTTACTGGCTCGAAAATTTTACAGCGTGAGGGATATCCCATAATTTTCGAACATTTTTTATCTTATGGAAAACTATTTTTCCCAATATTTCGGCACCCGAATATGCTAGTGTTGTATATTTCTACAAACGAATGCTTACATAATGAAAGGATTATAGTACTCTAAAATAAACGTTTCAATCGACATGGCAAAAGGCGGCAAAGCTTTTGTGTACCTAACAACCAGTGCTGTACTCTGGCGGGATAAATGTGCTTGTGCAGTAATACTATTTAGAGAAAGTTCGATTTTTTTTAAATTTCATAATGTACCTACCATAGATAAAAGAAATATATGTACCTACAAATAAAGCTGAAAGTCTTAGCAAGTCTATTTTATACTACGCAGTATAAACGCAGTTTATGGATAAATACTTATTACAATATGGCTACCGAGTCTCCTAACTTGCATGCTAATTAATGAATCGATCGATTGACTACGTGCACGACGTACAAATGATGCTTTGCCCCGAGGCTTTACTCCCGTGGGAATACTGGGATTAAATACTGTTTTAATACCTTTTAGCGTCCCACTGTTGGGCAAAGGCCTCCTCTCTACGCCGATATTTCTGTTCGGCGCAATTCTTCCAATACTTATTTGTCGTATCCAGAAGGCCTACCACGAAATATACATTTGAGATATCGTGTAAAAAATGAGAGCACGTGTGATCCTATTTATTATTATTATTTATTTATCCCATAAATAATAAAAAATATATATATTAGGACAAATCACACAGATTGAGCTAGCCCCAAAGTAAGTTCGAGAATTGCGTTATGGGATACTAACCCAACTATACTATATTTTATAAAAAATACACATTAGATAAACATCCAAGACCCGGGCCAATCAAAAAAAGATCATTGTCCATCATGACCCGACCCGATCGAACCCGGGACCTTTCGGTTCAGAGGCAAGCACTTTACCACTGCGTCACCGAGGTCGCCCATAAACAAGATATATTGTGTCGGAAACTTAAAAAGCAATTTACAATATTATTATTACTAATATAATTTTAAAAGTAATCAAAATAAAATTAATAACAGACGCAATTTCTAATAATAATGTTCATTCATGAATTGAATTACATTTAAATATATATTATCATCATGTCAAGATTAATTATTTAAGTCATAAATCCAGATCTCCTTTATGTCACCATTTGGAGCCCATTCTGTGGCTCTTTTAAAAAGTAAATTATGTATACAATATTATAATAGTGAACATGTGTTTGTTTGTCCGTCTTTCACGTCAAAATGGAGCAACGGATTGAATTTATAAGTCTGGTAATAAAATTGGAGAGAAATCCTTCTTCTTTCTTTGATAATTTCACATAGCCATTTGTAAATCCCTTCTTATTCGTATATGCATAAATACGATACGATTCAAGCCCCGTCGATTTTATCAAGATATAGGCATAATCATTCAATCTACAGACGTCCCGAGACCGCAATATTCTGCTAGCTCCCGCGGGACACGGGATTCCATCGAGCTCTCAATATCCGAACGTCTGTTGTCTATGGTCTAAAGTGCAAACGGTAATTTTGGCGATAATTTATCGATAAATTGGCCGAATCCGATTAGCGATAACGATAACAATCGGTGTGGATTGGAACCACAGATATAGGTAATCGTGATCGAATTGAATAATTGTTTTTATTACAACTATTTGATTAGCTTATAGAACATATTAATTAAATAATTTATTGTTAATTATTTTCTTATCTGTTAATAATAACTCAATACGCTTTCGATTCGATCACAAAATTATTTATATTTTAGACATGAATATACTTAACTGGTTTTTCACTTACTCTCATCTTTTCTGTTAATGTATAACTTAAATCCATGATAAAACATATAATCTAATTTGACTTTATGTTTTAATGATTTGTGTATCATATAAACCATGATTCATGTTATGGTGGTTATGGATGGTGGTAGCCTTTTATTTAATTAATACTTATTTAATTATTATTTGCACAGCGTTAATTACAAAGCGCTTTTATCAAAAATTAAATTACCCACTTTTACTACCGAATTGTCTAAACTACCAAACTTTCTGATTCTAATTTCATTTTCAGACAAAACAACTTCAAACACCGCAGTTATGAAATGGAATGAAGCAATCTGCAAATTGATGAGACATTTCGAGGCTCCCAATTATAATTAATTAAGGAAATGTCTATCAGTATCACAACGACACTTTAATTTGGTCCAATGCTGCTAACACGACAATAATTCAATTCAACATCCTTACAGTTAAGAACACAAGATAATTAGAATGAAAAATTTAAAAAAGCTATCATAAAAATAAAATACTTTTACCTAGAAGAAACCCGAAACACAATTGTATACTATTATCTACCCTATTTAAGGAAATAAATGATTTGAGTACTTGTATTACCATGACTCTAATGTAAAATAAACTCTAGTGTAAAATAAGTTATCGTAGCGTAAGTTCAAATTTCAATCGTTTATTCAGTAATTAGACTTTCAAAGTCCACTTTTCCACGCCACAATTTTTATAAGGTAATTTCGCAAAAAGCTATAAACTACTGGCATTTCTGACGACTGATGTGAAGAAATTCTGAAAGAAACTCATTTGAACGGTGTTGGTGCCAGGTATCATGCCAAAAAGGCTAACAATTATTATTAGTTCGTTTGTTAAGAAATAAAGAAGGCTAACGTAGTGGCATCATCGAGTTTTTTCGCCCGATAAGAGCACAAGCTCATAATATATTGAAATGAAACAACTAGGCCGGTTTTAGCAAGACTATAACCTACCGCAGTAATCGCATGCAGGTCATCCACCTACCTGTGGTGTGTAATCAAAGCTAAACGGTAGTTAAACGATGTCAACATGTAGTAATGCTATGTCAATTTGTAGGTTATGTGATTTTAGGCAGCCAAAGTGATTGGATATTGATCGATTTATTAACAACTGTACGCTTTAGTAACATTTTAACATATTTTCATTGCATTATGTGTCGGTGAATTGTGCTAAAATACTTAATACGTGCAACAGGAAGCGCGCGCCATTTTGATTTAAACAAAAAACGCGCGCGATTGTCTCTGGTCGATTATGATAGTGTCGAACACACGAAACTCTATACCTAGGTAGGTAGGTACTTTAATAAATAAACAATCCCACTCAAAGGCGTAATGCGAGATTAAAAATAGTCCGTTGAATAAAAATGGCGGGAAAGCGGCATATGGAAATGCCGGAAAGACAATGCAACAGGAATTTTCAATAGAAGCTGGCATAACCAAACCAACCGCGAACTTTTATCAGCCAGTATTTATTCTATTTATTTCTCTAATCTTGGCCGTAACCGTGGGAATTTCGGGATAAAAATATTCTACTTTTCATATTGGACTAAATCACGCACAGACGAAAATTTCACAAAGGTTGAATTTCTGGAGTTTATCCTTAAAATCATATCATGACTAGGGATGACTCTTTATCCTAGTCGTGTCGTAGACCTCATGGCTGAGAAACATAAATAAATAATAAATAAATAAATATATATATTAGGACAAATCACACAGATTGAGCTAGCCCCAAAGTAAGTTCGAGACTTGTGTTATGGGATTCTAACTCAACGATACTATATTTTGTAACAAATACATATATAGATAAACATGATCAGAAACACACAGTATTGATGGAAGAGTTCAGGTTTACGTTACGATGTTTTCCTTCATAGGAAGAAAGGAGTGTTCAATGAAAATTTCTACACATGAATCGGATTAGCATACAAACCCACCTGGCACTGGTAGGATTTGAATCTGGGACGCTTCGATTCACAGGCAGTCGTCTTTACGACTGGACCACAAACTTTAACTGTACCTTTCACGAGTCAAAGATTTACAATAGCATGACAATATAACATCAGTGGTCTTCAATTCAAATATTTGAATGCTGACCTGAATACTAATCATGTTTGATCTGATACCCTTTAAGACAGAGGTTCCCAACTATCGAGGCGCCAATCATCACGGAGCAGTTGCTCAAAACATTGCAAATGCAAGAAGCACCATTACAATACATATGGGTGTACAGTACATACGTTAAATGCTATTTTTTGCAAACAAGGAAAGCTTTTTTTATTGTATAACACTCAATGCTCCATATTAATATTATTGACATTATACCACTGAGTTTATATCGTGGTTCCGATGGTCACAGCGCACCCAGAAACGCACGCAAATGTAAAGATCACATTATAAATTATGACATTATTACGTACGTTTTGTACATTTAGCTTTTTATTTATATATATATTTTGTGACAATTTTCAATAATTTTATTGGTAATACATATTTTATTTTATTTATTTATTCAAATTTTGACATTTTTAATAATGATGTAAATTCGTCCTCCTAATTTTTAATATGTATTGATTTTTTAGTCAATATATAAGAACTATATTTGTTAATTGACGTCCTTGGAGAAAATGCTGCGGTGAAGTTTGTTGCGCCGCTTCTTCTTCACTTGCGCTTTGGAAGCCGGCAGTACACTTAGTTTAAGTAATTTTTTTGACGTCAATAAGTGATGTATATCATCCTAAATTGAATAAAGAATTTTGAATTTGAATTTGAAATAATTGCCCGCGCTGAGAATCGAAACCTAGACCAGCGAAAGGGCGTGGTGACCAGTGACCACTAGGTACGTCTCGGAGGTCGTCAAATATAGAAGAGGTACGGATACAAAGAGGAAGACACAAAACTCACGATGTTTTCCTTCGCCGGATGCAAATAGCGGTCAATGACAACTAGTAACATGCAAAGTCGGTTTGGTATGCAAACTCTTAAGTACGAGTAGAATTTAAACCACCTTTCGATGGTTCACCACCACCGCTTCTGTTATATGTTTATACATAGCAGTTAGTTATTTATGATGAAAGGTTGGAAAACTCTGGCTTAAATTGAAGGATTTGCCTTTGCAAATGAGTATTAAACAAGTTTAATACCAAGAATCACGAATTTCTGGGTATCGAAAGCCAAAGTGGTAGAAAAGATAAGAAAGAAGTACAATTTATTATTGTGATTTTACCTAAAGACATCTGACACGGCTACCGGGACTAGTGGCTCGCTTACACACTAGTGAACACTTTATAAATAATCTGCGAACACTAAATCCTACAAATCAGTCGAGAATCTCTAGAATCGCCATATATGTGTAGATTTTTTTTGTTAATTAATTTCGTAACGCTAAGGTTAACTAGGAAATTGATATTTTCCGAACGTGCCAATGTGGATATCTCTCGCGAACGCCATTAACAAAATAAGACTTTAAGATGTTGTTGCGTAAGATTTTTTTGTCAAATATTAAAAGAGTGCAACGTTAACCAAAATAATATTTTGTTTAGACCCTCCCCACATATGTGTGTCCTTCAAACTAGCAAGTCCACCAATGTCCGTTCACCTACATTACAAGCATTACTCAATCCTTGTTTAGACATCTTAGTTAATAGAAACAACCCGTATAAAACTCTTAACAACACAGTCACACTCAAATTCAAAATCAAAATTCTTTATTCAACTCAGGATGATATACCTGACGACCTCGGTGGCGCAGTGTGCTAAAGGTGCCTCTGAACCGAGAGGTCCCGGGTTCGATCCCCGGTCGGGTCATGATGGAAAATGATCTTTTTCTGATTGGCTCGGGTCTTGGATTTTTATCTATATATGTATTTGTTATAAAATATAGTTAGTATCCCATAACACAAGTCTCGAACTTTGGGGCTAGCTCAATCTATGTGATTTGTCCTAATTATTACCTATTTCACTTATTAACCTCAAAGTTTACTTAAAACTAAGTCTATTGCCGACTTCCAATCCAAAGCGCACGTGGAATAGAAGCGGTACAACAAAATTCATCGCAGCCTTTTCTCCAAAGACGTCATTGACAAATGTAGTGGACGATAGTGGATATACATTATTTATAATGTAAAATATATAAAATGCTAAATGTACGTTTGTACACTAATATATAATAAATAGCCTACCACCTAAGCTAGGTGGTACCTGAAACTGAAAATTATCAGGAGAACTATTCACTCGCAATCGAAGTTTTTTTAAGAAATACCAATCTAATTTGTTCACTTTAATCCAACGCATCAATCGATCAAACTTTTTCGACTGTGATTTTGCTTAAAACATTTGAAAATAAAAGAAAAAATCTGTGATTGATTCGTGAAAATCTGTCCCAAGGTTTGGTTGCAGATTAACAGAAAAACAGACAACGATCTTCGTTGTCTGTATTTCTGTTAAAGCGGAAGAAACTTCTAATGAACATTAGATTGTATCGATTCTGACCGAGTGCCGAATCGATACAATCTAAGCATGAACTGAGCTGAAAAGCCAATAACTAAGAATGAACTAACTAGGTTTATGTACAGCAAAGCTGATTCCGTTGTTCTAAAGCAATTAGCAAAATTACGCCAATGTAAGACAGAGACAACGACGTTACCCTAACGAATTAAGATTATTATTTCGATGGCACAGAATATTGTGTAATGACATATCTTTAAAGTATGTGTTGAGACGACGATTCAGGTTAGATTACATAATTACTAGATATATATAGTATTTGATGACATCAGTACGGAACGAAGTGTGCTCAAAACTCATGCAAAATAATTTCTATGTTCTTCATCGTAGCAATAAGCAATCTTGACTTGATTAAACGTGACTAATGATAGTAGTTCATGCATGACGTCATTAATTTATCCAACGGTGACGTCACAGATTTTGCACACAACAATAAACAGAAAATTTAACATTGTCCAGTCAAAATTTTAATTAAATAAAAATTAAATAAGTATAATTTTATTTTGATTTCTCTCTCTAGTATTGCTTTCATTATTTTTGGTTCAATATATTCTGGTTAATTTTCAGGATATTGTAACTGTCCTTACATTTGAGCTGATGTCTTTAAAAAGTTGAATTAAAAATTTATTTAATTAAACCGTCTGCCGTTGCAGTCATCAATAATCTTTAACTGAGGTTACGTTATTTTTTTTGATGAATTTGCGTACTTCATTACATAATTTATACAGGCAAGGACGGGTAACTATCATAAAACTTACAAATAGCTGCATAGAACGTTGCATTCCTACCCCGAATAAATGAAATTGAATACCCCGAATAATTGAAAATTAAAGAATCTCATTGCATTAAACATGGTAAGTACAACCTTCCGTCACAATATTCCGTAAACGCATCAAAGAGTTTACTTTATTGCGGCAAATTGAGGGCAATACATTGAATTATTTTTAGGTTCATATTTATACTTTATATATATATATATATTTTTTCCATAGCTTCTATGTAATTTATCCTTATTCCTTTTTTTACATTTTTTCCTAAGTCATATGTTTAATCCTATTGTTTGCTGTTGTTTGTTTCTGTTTCCGTACATATTAACTTGTTTATTTTGCCACCATACCTACTTTTGTACTTGGTTCCAGCTGAAAATCAGCGCCTTGGCTTGATACCTTGGCACCATGCTGAGCTGGTCGCCATTTCGGCTTACATATTTTATTCGATATATATTTGTTACTCTTTTGTATGTTTGGATTTTATGTGTTTGCCGAATAAATGATTTCTTTCTTTCTTTCTTTCTAACCTACAAAAGGTAAATTTTTGTGGATGTTTCGACATCACTGACATACAAGCAGTCGTAAGGATTTTCTATTAGATGACGTCTATTCGGAAGTCGAAATCATTTAATTTAAAAAAGCAGCACAGTACGTTTTTTGTTTTATTCTTTTCTTGGCTGCCTACCGCGTAAAACGTGACGATATCGTGCATCTGTCGTCCCGCACACCTGACACGCCACTGGTGGAGGTTATGAAAATAAATTGCGCCTTCCGTGAAAAAGTGGACTATCCTTTGGGTTAACTTTATTCCTGGATGTAGGGTATGATTGAAACATTTGAATTTTGGGCCGCTGTTATCGTGAAGAACCTTTTTTCGAA
The DNA here is from genome assembly GCF_027563975.2 of Plodia interpunctella. Taxonomy (NCBI): domain Eukaryota; kingdom Metazoa; phylum Arthropoda; class Insecta; order Lepidoptera; family Pyralidae; genus Plodia; species Plodia interpunctella. The sequence continues at coordinate 1,128,939 of NC_071301.1, forward strand.
GCATCTACGTGCATATGAAGACTGAATGGGCCGATATTCTTTCCGTGGCGCGTGGGTAAAAAAATAAAGTAAACCTTATATTCTTTACCCAATTGAATTTTATAGGAAATTAGCAGTGCCCCGCGGTTTCCTATCGGTATGGATATTTAAGAGATTTTGCATAGCCAGCCTCTAAACCTATGGTGACTCACACAATAAATTTTCAAATAGAGTATCTATTCATTCCCGAAATCCTCCTCAAACACAATTTTCAGCTTTACATTTCATTATTATAGTAAAAAGATAAAATATTAATTTGGTTTTATTTAACACCTAGCTGTCTGCCGACTTTGTCCTCGGTTAATAAAACGTTCTGATAATCTATATCTGTACCTAGTTTCATCAAAATTGGTCCAGTGGTTCGGACAACATTCGTAACTAAAACAAGTGTTTCAATAGACATTATTATAACATTTGAAAGGTTTATTTTAAAGGGCAAACCCATAAAGTTATGATAAGCAGCTTTATAGTTGTTTTTACGTCCCTTGCGACATAATGTTTGTGCGTTTGATAAAACTATCTTCAAGCTATATTCTAATATTTATAGCTCGTTTTACAACTGTCTGCAAGGGAGGGCATTGACCCGCAGGACAAATATATCTAATGGTTTGCTAAATCACGATAATGTCGATACTAATTGCATAAATATTTCTGCATAGACTTAGGCGATAGGTAGGTATAGCTTATTAACTACCAATAAAGCTGGTGGAACCAACCTAATACAGCGCTGAAAACATTTGGCTGAGACTAAACAAAATGCAAAAGTTAGGTAGGTGAACTTGCTGGTTTATGATCAGTTAGTCGATGTCTCGACTTTAAAATGTCATAACTTAAAATAATGTTGAATTAGAAACTAGATATTGTATTTTACGCGTAAAAAAACTATTCAACTATTTAATAAACCTATCTTCATAAATAATCCTATTTATCTGTTATTTTTAAATTTAAAAATAATCAAAAAGTGTGTTTTGTTTAGTTCACGATCGTTTTTCGTCAGTTTACGTTCACACATTTGCGCCAGTTTGCGATCATTAAAAACCACTGAAAAAGGAACTCTAGGGCAATGAATTGCAAGTCGAAATTGTATTGTATTATTTGTTGAAAAAAAATTTTTTTTCCGTTTGATAATATGAACATTATAGGGCGTTAGTGCTACTTCAGAATAAGATATTTCTGTGCATTTTAAGTGCAACTAGGGAATGCATACATCGCAGGCTATATTTTTTTCCAAATCTTCTTCAAAATCACTAATTAATTATTTAGCACATTCACTGTATAACAAGGTATCTTTTTTATTACTATTCTTTTTTATAAAATCTTTTTCTTTTCCTCTGCTTTCTTGTGTCTCCCTGTGTCAGGTAAAGTTATATTTTCATTAGGAGCAAGCAAATTCGAATGGTCGAGACCAATACTTTTGAAACGTTGTGGAACATATTGCTAGCTTCGTTGGTTTCAGTTTCTTCAAAGCTTAAGTTTTCTGGAGTGACGTCTATTATCATATCAGTTGTAAGTTGATTTGGTGCTGCAGCTTGAAGAACATATTTTACCATTTTTATTTCAGATTCATCAAACATTGAATTTGCTAACATCTCAATAGGCAGAACGGATGAACAGAGATCTGAGGCATGTGCAGCTAGTACTTGCGAGTGGTCCTAAAGTATTCAATAGACGATCACTGAAAATGTTTCTAAACTAATCAAAAATTATTTCAAAACGGTAACTGACCGGTATACGATCATATAAAACTGATATTTTTCTATAGAAAAAATAAATTATCGGTAACAGGCCGTTTCCCGATCACTTGGTTTGTCATTAGTAAAAAGCATTTAATTTTATGATTATTTTTCATTTTAAGCCGATCGCCATCTGATCTATAAAGTAAACATGTTACGATGGAACAAAGTAAATATTAATATTCCCGACAACACCATGCAAGATACTACAAAAGCTTAACGAAGATAAGGCCAAAACCGCCCCCTTACGATCACCTAATCGTAAAATGAAGGAAGCTTAGTTTTTTAACGTCTCATGGCGATCACCTTATTTTATAGTAAATTATTAACTTTTTTTATTAAATTTCCACGTAAGAAGGAAATATAACTCTTTTTCAACACCACACACATTAAAGTAAAGGTTAAACCGTATGAAAAACATGTTTTACTGACGATTCAATGTTCACGTCCCACTATTTTTTTCTTAAGATTTGGCGGTAATATTCATGCAAGCGCATTGGATAGATTTCGTCAGCTCTGATCGAAAAATAACGTATTTGGCTACCGAGACAACTGATACAAATGAAAAGGATAGATGGATCAACCATTTTTATGCAAAATTAACACTTCACGCGCGGTATTACGGCTATTTTAGAGGTTTTTTGTAAAAATGATCGAGAGCGGGTGGTGATCGGTGAACCAGTCGATTCACCCTATTATGACGTCTATACACGATAAGTGTCCAGCAACGAGTTACTGACATACCTAATAAGTACCTACATTAATTTCTGTCACTTTTTCAGGTTATTAAAGTACCTACATATTTACCTTATGGTTAGTTAGCCTGGATTTATTTAGTTCCTACTTAGAACCCTCAAGAGTCAACCCAAAACTAAAAAGTACCTAAGTAGGTACCTACCTACACTGGAATCTACCTCATGTTAATTGCTCAATTAATTCTTCCTAAATAATTTAATGTGCCTGCTTTCCCGTTGGATCTCCGATTAGGAATTTTCCTGAGACCCACAGAACACTAAGATATTTTTTATAGTTTTAGTTTTTCTAAGACAAAAAGAAAAAAATACAATCAAAAGAAAATTGACCTCCGGCCACATTGTCAAGTGGGGTGTCACAAACACTTGGCAAAGAAGAACTTAGATTTCAAAAGATCGGTTAAGGAGTAATTTTAAAGCTCCACTAGGTACCTATATTGACCTAATGGTCACTAGAATCACAAAATACCTAAACGCTCGAGGCTAAATTTTAGAGCTCCAATTTGCGCTAGACCTTTCGAATTAGTCCTCCGTTTATGAATTAGAAATCAGTAAAAATTAAAACATTCTATTTTAAAATCTAATTTCGAATAGGTACCTATTTATTTCCGGAAATTGTCAATTATTTAGAAAACTGCCAAGTTTATACAATCATTTTTACATATCTAGTCTACCAGCAAAATCAGCAAAGCACCATTTTATATTAGTACCTAATTCCCAAGCTAGGTTAAGAATATTGTGTGTGCAATGAGCAGCAATATGATTTTGCGAAGACGTGGACAATGCGTTTCGTCATCAAGGAAACCTCTCCACCTACTCTCTTCACAAAGTGAATTCGTTTGCACAATATACAAATAAATCAGTGATGTGTCAACTTAAATCTAAACAAACACAAATATGTATCCAAACGCATGTCTTCCTCATAGTTTTTATATCCGTGATAACCACCTGCCCATTTAATTTATACCTACCTAGTCCTTTTCTTTATGAAATTCTTATAGGTCGATTAAATCATGTTTATTACGGAAATAATGACGCATTTTGTCTCTGGCCATTTAACATAAATGGCACGTATCTAATTAGGTATACGAATACTTTATTATACCCGCAAAAATACGGTAGGATAAGCACATTACTTTCACTACAAATTAAATGAAACAATCATACGCCAGCTATCTCTCCGCTTTTAAATATTATCGCTGCATAATTAATTCGAAATGAAATCGATACAATAGCCACCTGAATATCACATGAAGAAATTATTTCCGGCCCATATAAGCCGAAAGAGAAATCAAATGTCACTCAATGTGAATGGGACTTGACATTTATAAATTTATAATTTGTTGTGCGATTTATAGGACATATTATTGTCGCCCGTAGTTCTTTCTAAGGCGTTGGATCGTTTCGTTTATGGTATTGGCCCACAGTTATGGACCTACACGCACGGGGAATCGTGATTGCGAAAGTCCTGTTACTGGCGACTTGTAGACGACTCTGTCACCATTCCAAATTCAAAAATGATATTCGAAAAACGCTATATTTGCCTATAAATCTCTTTTCTATACTAACAAAAAAAAAACAAATTTCATAAATAGAACGAATTAAATACAAACCTTTTAATATTCGCTTGTCAGCATAATCGGTATTACAAATCCAATAACAATACACGGAACGAAAACAAAAACCTCACTGGCGCACTTAGCGGACACAAAAATAATAAGAAACAAAACTTGGAACCTTTTACGGCGTAAGGACAAACGGAAAGCGGTGCACACACATCCTTTGCGGTATGTTTTTAGGGAAATAATAAAACTTGCACAATATTTGAACAGATGGTATGTATTTTTGTTCACGCGCGACGTAAAAACGTTATATTATACGGCAACGACGACCGTCCTTGCGGAGGGAATCACGGCACTGAATACGATACGGAACCATTGTTTGGCGTTTGCCTTCCCTTTCACACAAAGCGTCGTTGTTGAGGAAAAGCACCATCTAGCGAAGCCCTACGTCACTACGTAGTAAGAGTAGAATGACTTAAACAAGTGATGCTTGCGTTGGGTCTTGTGGTCCATGCAGTATCACCTTTGCCAGCCACATTGTCGTCGAACAGTTTGCCAAACTTTGGCGGATACAGTATACATTTTGCAAAAATAAATTTATATTTAAAAAATGGTAAGCCCTTCTGGCATAATAGGGACCAACACTGTTTGAATGAGTTTCTTTCGGCATTTCTTCTCAGCAGTGGTCGTTCCGAAATGCTAGTAGTTTGTAACTTTGGTAAACATCATTTAATTTAGAATTTGACGTGAAAAAGTGCCTGTGAAGGCCTAATTTCTGAATAAATGATTTGATTTTGATTTAGCTGATTTATCAAGCACACACACTAAACTACGAAATGTTCACGTATTCGCATCGGCATGTGTCCAACATTTCGGCGACATTGTGAAACAGACATTATAGCTACTAGTGATACGAGGAAAATGGCAAATTTTTAAAATACTACCTACTAAGCAGTCAAACAGGCATACGGCCCGCCTGTGCCCAAATAGCCTAGCGCGTTAACACCATTGAGCGTCAAAGCTCAGGGTTGGCGCGTTCCACTTCGCGCAGTTTTCGACCTCAGCTTCGACAGCAGTTTTTCAAAGCAATAAATTATTTGAATTGAGAAATTCGAAAGCAACGTTTAACTCAGATGTCAAAAGGAAATTTATTAATTTTATAATAATAATAATAATTCTTTATTTGTCAGATCATAAAATCCATAAATTGTTTGTAGAATTCTTAACCTATGTTAGTAAGCAAAAGTGCATGTATTTTAGAACGAATTGAGTTACTGTATCGATTCATGTGGGTGACATATGAATCTTGACCCAGTGTCTCATTATTGGACAGTCAATCCTGTCAGACAACACATTTAGAACGCCATTGGTGATGCTCCGAATACGTTGCCTCAACGAGGCCACTCTTTTCCTGTGATTGCATGAAAGGAATCAGTGCGCCTCTCCGCAAACATACCCGAAGGACTACAATGTTTTGGAAGCCCCAACAGCATTCCAAATATGTTGTTATACTGAATGCGAAGTGCGTTGACTGCCCTCTGAGTATAGCTGACCCATAGATTGCAGGTGTAAAAGGACTGGCAATATGCCTTAAATAGGGATTTTTAAAATTTAATTTCAATAATTCTAATTCTAAAAATCAAAATAAGTACCTACTGCGCGTAGATGTCGGTTTTCGCAAAAATTCAAATTCAAATCATTTATTCAGAAATTAGACCTTCACAGGCACTTTTTCTCGTCAATTTTTATATTTATAGTTATTTCTCACAAGCTACAAACTACTGGCATTTCGGAACGACCACTGCTGAGAAGAAATGCCGAAAGAAACTCATTTGAACAGTGTTGGTCCCTATCATGCCAGATTGGCTTACCGTTATTGTTTCTTACAATGTTTTTTTTTTCTAATAATATATAAAAGTACATAATGTACATAGTCAAAAGGTATATCAAAACAGGTTATGATTGTGATCCGAGTGCTGATTATAATATATATATATCGATGTGAAACACAATTAACTTACATGAAAATATAAGAGAAACGAGATGACCAGTTCCCTCTGGCAGCACCCGTTCACGAGTTGACGCATGGGACAGCCATCGCGTAGCTCAACCATAATAGAGGGAATCTCACGACCCGGTCCACGACGCCACCACCAGATTGACCATTTGAGTGAGCATAACACACTCGATTCCCATGACCTCGCAAGTCATATCAAATGCCTTTAAGCGACTTGAATATCTTCTACACATACATATACCATAACACAATCGATAAAAATAAATTTGTGTGAAATCGCATACACATGTGAAACCAAATAAAACTTCAGGATAAAAAATTAGAGACAATTTATTTAAAACTGTGATATACTTACATGTAATTGTATAACTAACCTATCTTAATTTTGCATGACAATTCACTATCAGTCTGCTCAGCCACTACTTTTATCATGTTGCTATTATTTATTGAAGTCTTCAGTTGATATCCATTCCCGATCCAGGAATCTAACACATCCGTGCTCGGTAGCAATGTCCTTAATGTATTACGACAATAAATATATGCCTGTGGTGAATACTTGTATATACTAAGGGCAAAGTTCTTGAAATCTTCAGTCTGCTTAACGGGCATCGCTAAAACTAAACCATTCGTATCTTCTTCAATCTTATCCTGTAGAGACAGCAATATTCTAGATTTTTTCTTTCGCTTCATCGTCAAAATATTCCGTTTCTTTTCGATTGTCTCCTCGAGCCTTTGCAAAGCTCTTTTCTGCTTATTATATATTCTTACGCTGTTTTTTAACTTGTCCTTCAACCCTACGGCTTGACGTTGCATTCTCTGTACTTCTGTGAATAGTTTCAGTAATTCTATAGTTTTCTCCGGATCCTCTTGAATTTTTAAATTATCTGTGGATGTTTTTGCCGTGTCATTGGTGTGTGCGATCTTTCCATTCTCATTGACAGCTGGTCTTTGTTCGTCTTCTTCTTCATCTGTCTCCATTTCCTCATCTTCATTGTCAAATGTGTCCTCGTCGATGTACTCAACCTGTAGATATGTAAAAATAAAATATTGATAATCATAATGTTTATAAACAAATCTTTTAAAAGAAAATATATTTTTTCGCAATCATTGAATTATCGATTGTTAACTTTTTAAATTTTGCAATAAATTTTGAATAAATAAAACTATAAAAGGACTTCAAACTACTCAAATTCATTCAAGTGACAAAAAAAAAACGAATAAGATGAATGTATTCATCTAAAAACAATTTATAATTAATTTTCAACATAAAGAGCCAGGGGGGCTACCACAAAATATAAAACATGTTACACGTCATTAAGTCCACACATCCTTTAATTTACACACACATACATAATGTGGGAAAACACAGCATGTGTATGTTAATAATATGTTACATATGTTTGTATGTTTCGTGGTTTGTTTGTATTGTTTGGTCATTCAGACCTCTAAGACATGCCGGGGCAGTTTCAATGACGGCACAGCCTTATCGAGCAGCACCATTTGGTTGTCACTGTCGCACACAAAGCAGTCTACAGCGAAATGCTGTATGCAAATGTATGAGTAATCAGTGGGAGTCCAGTTGTTGCGACCCGTCAGGTCCGTCCATATCTGTCTTAGGTTAGAGTCTTCCGGGAACCTGAAAATAATATATTTATAGCATAAAATAGTTTCTCTCATTTAAGCTTTTTCCCAGTTTCTTCCTCAGCCATTGAACATCCCAGCCCAAGTCGACTTTCCTACTTTTTCATGTTCATTTGGCAATCTTCAACTCTGTATCACCCACCATGTTCTAAGGAATAATGGAATCAATCTTGTTGGCATTGTCTTCAGACCATTGGCAGACATATCATCCATGACAACATCAAGCCAGCACTTCTTGGGCAAGAGCAGAGTTAATTATGTTATTTATTATATTAATTCACTTAACAATTCACTGATAACAAGGTTTTTTATTTGTATATGTACTACCACCACTTGAAGATTAAGATAATATCATCAAAAATTTAATTGAAGGGAAAATAGAAGCTATAAGCAGAAGAGGAAAGCCAAAGGTTGACCAATATATCAAATACAGGAAAAAGCAAAAGATTGACTGAGAGAAATATGTAGTAGTCACTCCATCAACCAGAACAATATTTAAAATATCTTTGTAGACTATTATTCTTGAGATAAATCTAATGAGAATACATGAACATGCTTACTGGATTTTGAAAAGATTTAAAATGTTCTTATAAAAAATTAGGAAATAACCAAACACTTTTAAAGAGTTTGTGGAGAAAAATTAATTAATATTGTATTTATTTATATTTCACCTGAAAAAAGACTCATCCTCCATATTTTTAAAGTCCTCACATCCCAACACAGCACATGTTTTTGTTATCTCCATGTCCACTTCCGCTTTGGGTTTCACCTCTGGTGCAACCATTGCTGTGAAACAACAATTGGTAAATTTAATATTTTAAGTAAGGTACTTGTTTTACTAGAGTCAAAGTATTTGTTAAAACATTAGACCTTCATGGGTACTTTTTCATGTTAAATTTATACTCTAGCGGAAGGCTAATGTTGATGATAGTTTAGATACATAATTAGACCTTCATGGGTACTTTTTCATGTTAAATTTATACTCTAGCGGAAGGCTAATGTTGATGATAGTTTAGGTACATAATTTTCTTCAAGTCCTTAGGAATCACACCACAAAAATTTGCATATTATTTTAAATATGAAATATGTGTTTCAGTATTTCAGATTTAATTGAATTTTTCTGCAACCAGTGATATAATGTTCTGTAGTCAATACATTGAGCATGTCCTCCAGTGAAAATCTCTACTCATTATCCCTTCGAGGCAGTAAATAAAAAAAACAATTAAACAACAATAGGATAGCAGTCCAAATTAGATTTCAACATAAGACAAATGCATTTAGCAATTTTGGCGTCATAATATATTCATTTATGAACATAATAAATATAGTAAAGTTAAAATAATCGATCTACTCACCAATAGGCGTTGGTTTTGTTTTATTCTCAGTGTATTCGACATACTCCTTATTTTTGTAGCTTTGGTTAAAACTCATGATTTTTTTTATCTGGAAGAAAGCTGGTATTTACTAACGTGCAACCAATAATAACATACAAACATACAATCGACGTTAGTAGGTACTGTTAATTTGTTATTATTACATTTACTTACATTTTTATAGACTTTATAACGCGAGCTTCAAGGGATAAAACGCCAGCGGTAACCCCTTTATCATAGAAGTCACAATAATAGAGATAATTGAAAAAATAATATATTTACATTGCTGGAATGTCTTTTGATTTAGGAAACTAAACTGTTCAACACGAAAAGATAAAAATGAATCAATGAGATTAGGTAGTTACGAAATTAAAATTACATTTATTTCAATAAGCACCCAGTACATGTTACTGACTGACAGATGGATCAAGTCAAATCAAGAGTCATTCATATTCCGTTCCGTTCCGTCCGACAAACCCATGGATTCAGTAAGTACTTCGTACAACGGAGTACCTAATAATAGGGCATATTACGCAAAGCTCAGCACAGATGGCGCTACTGGTACAACTAAGGTACACAAACATTGCTAATGGAGGCAAAAAGCGCCAATTTTCAATATTGTTGCAGATTTACGACCAAAAATACCTTATTACATTATTTGGTCAACTGTTGTCATAAACTTATATAAACTTGATTTTGACTGAATATCTTACCTGTATGAAGTCCATATTTAAATATGTCTTCACGTGTGAAGTGAACCCGTATATAACAAACGAATACTTACATAATGAAAGGATTAATAAAGTACTCTAAAATATAAACGTTATGTTGAGTATAAGTAAGTTAGTGGACAGCCACCACATTTAAAGGTTATATTCTATTATATTATATTGTTTATGGTTATCTCATAGAGTGACATTGTTGTTGTGAAAAATGGTTTAAATTTGTAAGACGTTAAAATGTAGCTGATAGAAATAAAAGAGAAATAAAATGATTTAATATAAAGGAACTTTAATTAATTGAGGCATTCAGATCTACAAAGCCAATAGCACGCTTCCACTGCGTCAGATGCGTACGGTATAGTATGTAATAAATTTATTTGAATTTTAGAAAAATTACACAAGATGTCGGCAAACAAAGAATGTAATATTTTAAAATATAATGTGGTGCAATTTTCCGGAGAATCTTTTAACACGTGGGCCTTCCGAATCAAAAGTATTTTACGTGAAAATAACTGTATTGAAGCGATAGAAAATGAGGAGTTTTATAAAAAAGAAACAGCTACACAAAAAAATCTAGAGGCACGAGCCCAAGCTCTAATAATAGCAGCTGTAGCGGATAGCCATTTAGAATATGTAAGAAAAGATTCGGCCTACCAAATGTTTAGAAATTTAGAACAAAATTTTAAAGAAAAAAGTACAAGAAGTAAACTATTTTTACGAAGACAATTAAATGAAATTAAATATATAGAAACAGAGCCTTTAAAACATCATTTTACAAAAATACAAGAAATTTGTACTTCATTAAAAGAGGCAGGAGGAGGAATTTCGGAAGAAGAACAGGTAAATTATATATTATTGTCGATGCCAAAATCATATGAGCCAATAGTAACAGCTTTAGAAACGATTGGAGATTTGAAAATAAATATGGTAATGGATAGATTATTAGGAGAAGAAGAGAAGAGAAAGAATTCGTCACAGGAGAATGAGAATAGACAGAGTGCTTTTAATTGCGGAAAAAGAGGAGTAAGAGATAATTTTGCAGGAAGAGGTAATTATAATAATAGAGGAAGTTATGATAATCGAGGATATGTTCGAGGAAATTACAATAGTAGAGGAAATTATAACAGTCAAGGAAGATATGACGGTCAAGGAAATTATAACAGTCAAGGAAGTTTTAATGGTCAAGGAAGATTTAATGGTCGTGGAAGATTCAATTATCGAGGAAGATTTAACGGTCGAGGAAGAGAACAAAGAAATTCATATTATATGTATGGTAATAGTAGTAATCAAGATAATGTTGCATTTTTCGGAAGATCTGAAGATTCTGATGACTGGGTAGAATTTATTGTAGATTCTGGATGCTCAGATCATTTAGTTAATAATAAAATTTACTTTTCTCAGTATATAGATTTAAAACAACCAAAATTGATTTCTGCTGCCAAAAATGGTATCTCTCTCCAAGCGGTAGGTATAGGTAACATAGAAACTCAATGTTATGTTGGAAAAAAGTCAACTACATGTACAATTAAAAATGTTTTTTATGTGCCTGATTTAAGAAAAAATTTATTGTCAGTGTCAAAAATGGAGTCAAGTAATTTGTCTGTCACTTTTGAAAGAGGTAAAGTTCGAGTTTATGATTCTTCTAAGTTTTTAATTATGATTGGGAACTCTGACAATTCTCTATATAAAATTTATATGAAATTCAGTAAGAAAAATTGTAATAACTGTTTTTTATCTAATTCGGATAGTTTGTTATGGCATAGGCGTTTTGGTCATTTAGGTATGAATAATTTAAATGTTTTAACTAAAAATAATATGGTTGACGGATTAAGTGACTTAAAAAATTTAAACCTCGAAAATATGTTATGTGAGACTTGTGTGTTAGGGAAAATGACTAGATTACCCTTTAATAAGATAGGTTACAGAGCTAAAAGACCACTTGAGCTAGTGCACACAGATGTTTGTGGTCCTATTACTCCAATTAGTAGAGAAGGTTATAGATATTTTATCACGTTTATTGACGATTACACTCATTTTGTTATGGTTTACCTTATGAAACAGAAAAGTGAAGCTTTTGAAATATTTAGAGAGTACTATTATTATGCTACGAAACATTTTAACTGTGACTTATTAAAATTGAGATCTGACAATGGTAGAGAATACGTAACTAGAGAATTTTATAATTTTTGTAGAAATAACGGAATTCAAGTTCAGTACACGGTGCCATATAATCCTGAAATGAATGGAGTGGCGGAAAGAATGAATAGAACGTTGGTGGAAAAAACTAGGACACTTTTATTAGATTCACAATTGAATAAAGAATTTTGGGCGGATGCTATTTTGTGTTCTGCATATGTAACTAATAGAAGCCCAACAAAAGGGAAAGATTGTACACCAAGTGAATTATGGGAAGGAAGAAAACCAAACGTGATTAATATGAGAGTTTTCGGGAGTGTTGCTTATAATCATGTGCCATCTCAATTAAGACATAAACTTGATAACTGTGGAAAAAGAATGATAATGATAGGTTATGCTAGAAACGGTTATAGACTTTACGATGAAGATACTAAAAAAGTGGTAATAGGAAGAAATGTAATTTTTGATGAAAAAGAACGAAAAGAAAGACAGAATAATGTAGAACTAGAGTGCGGAGAGGTAAAAGAAGAAGATGTTAACAAAGAAAATAATAATGAAGAAAATGATAATGAAGAATTTTATGAAGCGGAAGATACATTAGAAAAAGATGATAATTCGAAGGAAAATTCTGAAAAAGAACAAATTGTAAGGGAGAAAAGAATAATTAGAAAACCCAAGTGGCAACAAGATTATGTTACTGATTTTGAAGGAAATGAAAATGAAGTAATGTATGCTTTAATGACTGGACAAATAGAAGATACGCCACATACATTTGAGGAAATAGATAAGAGAGAAGATAGTGAGTTATGGAGAAATGCAGTTAAGGAAGAGTTTAATGTTCTTGAAGATAGTGGAACATGGAGGAAAGTAGAAAGAAAGAGAGATATGAAACTTTTAGATACTAAATGGGTATTTACAAAGGAAAAAGTAGGTGATGCAGAGATATGTAAAACGCGACTTGTTGTTTTGGGATATCAACAAACAGGACATATGGATAATTTATATTCACCTGTATTGAAGATGCAAACATTAAGAACATTATTAGCAGTTGCTGCAAAGAAAGATTTTAAGATTAAACAAATGGATGTAAAAGGAGCTTTTCTTTATGGTCGAATTGATGAAGAAGTTTATTTAAAAATACCTAAAGGATATTATATTGGAAAAGAAGACAATTACGTTTTCAAATTAGAAAAATCACTTTATGGTTTAAGAAAATCTCCGAAATATTGGTATGAGAGATTTACTGAAGCAATGTTGGATTATGGCTTTCAACGTTCTGAAAATGATTATTGTTTATACATGAAAGATAATGTTTATGTTTTATTATACGTTGACGATCTTTTAATTTTCGCGAAGCAGGAGACAGAGATAGAAAAAGTGAAGACGTTTTTGACAACACAATTTAGAATGAAAGATCTAGGTAATACTGACATGACATATTTAGGAATTTCTATTAAGAGACTAGATGACTGTATTTTAGTTAATCAGACAAGATACTTAAAAAATATTCTTAAAATACATGGGATGAGTGATTGTAAAGGGATTGATACACCTATGGATGTAAATTTTAAATTTGAAGATGAAACTATTGATATGAATTATGAAGCTAAATGTAGATCTTTAATTGGTTCTTTGTTATATGTAACAGTGAATTCTAGGCCAGATTTAACGTTCTCTGTAAACTATTTAAGCAGATATCAATCTAAACCAAATTTGACTTTGTGGAAAGCTTTGAAAAGAATTTTGAGATATGTTAAACAAACTTTATATTATAATTTATGTTATAAGAATTGTAATAATATTTCATTAGTTGGTTTTGCTGATGCAGATTGGGGTAGAGACGTTGATAGGAAATCAACTACTGGTTATTTGTTTTTAATTTTTGGTAACACTGTTGTATGGAAATCTAAAAAACAATCTGTAGTAGCTTTAAGTACGACGGAAGCAGAATTGGTAGCACTTTGTGAAGCTTGTGTTGAGTCTTGTTTTGTTATTAAGATTTTAAATGATTTAAATATTGAAGTAAAGGATTTTAAAATTTTTGAAGATAATCAAAGCACTATCAAATCTGTTCAAACTTATGATCAAAGAAAACTGAAGCATTTAGAAATTAAATATAATTTTATAAAACAAAAGGTTGAGCAAGGTTTTGTTAAAGTTGAATATATAAGTACTAATAACCAATTAGCTGATATTTTTACTAAGCCTGTTAGTAAGTTTTGTTTAAAAGAATTTGTTGTTAAGTTAGGAATTTTAAATGTGATGTCTGAGGAAGAGTGTTGAGTATAAGTAAGTTAGTGGACAGCCACCACATTTAAAGGTTATATTCTATTATATTATATTGTTTATGGTTATCTCATAGAGTGACATTGTTGTTGTGAAAAATGGTTAAAATTTGTAAGACGTTAAAATGTAGCTGATAGAAATAAAAGAGAAATAAAATGATTTAATATAAAGGAACTTTAATTAATTGAGGCATTCAGATCTACAAAGCCAATACGTTATAATCGAGATAGCAAAAGGCAGCAAAGCTTATGTGTACCTAACATACAGTGCTGTACTCTGGCGGGATAAATGTGTAGTAATACTCCATGGACAGTACAGAATTATTCCGTTCAGATCAGAGAGTATCAAAACGAATGATTTTTTAGTTTATGCAACATAAATAATAGAGTGGTGTGCAACATATATTATATTTTTTTATTCCTAAAGATTTAACGATATATCTTGATTCTCACTGAATAATCTCATCCCTAGATCACGGATAACGGAAGTTCATGTGATTGGCTAAATTGTCTTTGGTTGTCATTCATTTCATTCGAATTATTTGTCAATTGTCATTGTCGTACGTAAATAATACGTAATTTTTGAGCAAACCATTGTTGTGAATAAGAATTTTATGATATTGAAAGTGAAATTAGAAAAATGGTTGATCCAATATTTGATTACCAATTCAGGCTGATCCTAATTGGAGATAGTACTGTAGGCAAAAGTTCATTATTAAAATATTTTACTGATGGGAAATTCGCTGAGGTAACATTTTACCATTGTTTTCGTATGGATAAACAGCGCTTGATAAAATTGGATTTTAAATTGCGTATTATTTTGTAGATGTCCGATCCTACAGTTGGAGTGGACTTCTTTGCGCGGATTATAGAAGTACAGGATGGCACGAGAATCAAATTACAATTGTGGGATACCGCAGGACAAGAGCGTTTCAGATCTATCACAAAGTCTTATTATAGAAATTCTGTTGGCGCTTTGTTAGTGTACGATGTGTGTAATAGATCTAGTTTTGAGCATATACCTCTTTGGATGATGGAGGCGAAGCGACACATAGAGCCACATAGGCCTGTGTTCGCTCTGGTTGGCTGCAAAATAGACTTAGTTGGTGACAACAAGAACAGTGCTAGGAGAGAAGTGACTTGTGAAGAGGCCAGGATGTTCGCTGAAGAAAATGGTAAATATTAAATTTTTTACAGGTCCTTAAAGAGAAATATATTTTTTTATTTGTTTCTTTGATATGTGTTATACTAATATTTTAAATGGAAAGGCTGTCTATTATTTGCACAGTTAAACTGCTAGGCTGATTAAGATGAAATTTATAATAGAAATAAAAATTATCAATGACACAAGGTCTAACATATCCCTATGTCACAACTGTAGCCAAAGTAGTATAAGAAAAAAAATATTATTGATTTATAAAATAGGTACCTTGGCCTGAAAGTAGATCATATTGCAATTTTCTTGCTCCAATGATCTTTGTTAATGCCTCATACTTTACAATAATAGGTAGGTATATGATAATTTATTTAAATATACTTTGAACTAAATGACTCAAGGTGGTCTCAACCAAATGGTGACATTGATTCAAATAATGTTTAAGGATGTATAGTATGTTATCACTACATATGAACTACAAATTATGATTGCTCTCAGATTTTGTTTATGAACAAAATGCCAATGTTTAAATGGTTTTCTTCATTAGACATATCCATGTGTTGCGGTGTTTGCTTGTCATCAGGCCATCTACATGCTTGTTTGCCCACTATGCTATTTAAAAAGATACTTTTTTTTTCTAGAATGTTTTTAAAGTGTAATAGTAACCAAACAGTTTAAAGTATACTTTTTATGAATAACAAAGTAACATAATTAATTCACTACAGGTCTTCATCACATAGAAACATCAGCGAAAAGCGGAAAAAATGTAGAAGAAGCCTTTGTGCTGGTGGCTCAAGAAGTGTACAACCGCATCCAAACAGGGGAATATAAAGTCGAAGATGGTTGGGATGGTATCAAAACGGGCTTCAACAGGCCCAATGGTATGGATTTCAACTTACTCGAGGCAGAAACTGTCCAGTCCACTTGCTGTTAGAGATAATAACTCTAAAAACATGCAAAGAGTAGCAGACGGAATAGAAGTTCTGTTAAATTTTTCATGATGGCATGCAGGTTAAAATCAACGTCAAATTTGATGGCGCAACCTTAAGAGTAGGTACCTTTACTAAGCAATGCTTAAATCATTTTTGTCATTTACAATATGTCCATCAGTGGGATGCCTGATGGCTCTAAATAAGTAAACAATTTGTCCAATCAACACTATTTTCTGTTAAAGTTATATACCTCTTACATATAAAATTGTGGTTGTCCAAATCAAAATGGACCTTATGGCGGCTAGCACTTAGGTCTTTATTGCCGTTGTTTTGTATTGGAACAACGGGAATAAAGACCTAAGTGTTAGCCGCCATAAGGTCCCTTTTGATTTGGTCGACCACAATTAACAACCTTAACACTTATCACAAATGTTAAAATGGTTATTTATGTCTCCTACAAAGTCAATGCAGACCTTCGTATACTTGTTATTCACAACATTTATTTAAACTGAAGTAGTAAACGAAGTAAGAAGTGAAGTATATAACTTTATAATGTCAGATATTAGAAAAATAAATTCTTTATTGAAGATTTAATTGACCCATTCAAAATTGTGTGCGCATTCCCATTTAACTTACTCGTTTTTCGCTCTTACTATAGCGTACATTCACACAACACGAACATGCAATTTTTGTAAGGGAATATACATCTCACTACACGTGAATTCGCGTCAACCGTCATTATTATTAATAGAATATTATCTCTGTTACTTCTTGCATGTTTATAACTTCACTGTATATAATTGACTCCACATCTAGAATAGTTACGATGTGACATTGATTAAGCATAATTTTATAACATATAACATAATAATATAGGTAAGGTGTGAAAACACACATTGAAATAGATTTGTAAACGGTCTCACAAAGGTTTGTTTGTCAGATTTTTTATTTCTTTCTGTTCTTCAGCCATTTTAAACCACATATTCCCTTAACATACCCGTTAGTTTTTTATTTGTTGGTGTTTAAACCTTTAATAATATAAATTAGATGCCAATTATTTTCTACACATATTCTAGACTAGATGTTGCCCGGGACTTCGCTCCCGTGGGAATTTTGAGATAAGATAGCCTATAGCAATCTTGGATAATGTACCCGAATCGATTTCAAAAATTCATCATTATGAAAGAATTTTTGAAATTGATTCGGTTTCTGAGTTTACCTGCCTCAAATATACAAACTCACAAATGCTCTTTATAATAATAAGTACATTGAGAACATTTGGTAGAATATCAACCCATGACTGGCAAATAAATAGGATTGCAAAAATTTATCTATCTATAATGATAGGTATGTGTAATCAGGCCATGCATAAAAAATCTGGGACTTCATTCATTAGTCATATTTATTTATTCTAATTTCAAAGAGGGAATTGTTTTTGGATGGGAAATAGTTTTATTTCTTTTACATAAATATAATGTATATAATACTATTGGAGAATATGTAAATTCTGCCACTATTTTAATTTGAAACTAGGTATTTCTTTTTTGAGAGTAAATTTTGAAAAATAATTTTTTTTTGTGATTATATATTACAATGTACCTAAACTTTAAAAAAACTTTCATAACAGCCAAAGATATGTGAAATCGGTTCACCTTTTTGTTTTTAACCGATTAGAGATGTTAAATTACTAAAAATAGGTACTAAACATATAATTAAGTCAAATTATAGTACCTGGAACGTGCTTAATGCATAGTAAATTAATTTAGATACATATTTTGTTTAAAAATTATTTAATTAAATATCACTATGTATTCCAATTTTCTGCAGAAAAGTGTTTCTAAACACAATCGGCCCCTCATTGCGTTAAGAAATTCAGCTGAATCGCAATTGAACTTCGATCGTTCCTCTATTTTTTACGGTCTTATCGAGAATAGATTCTCGCATAAACATTGAAACGTAAACAAACGCTGCCATTGTCAAAGCAATTTGAAGATAAACTTGTAACCGAATCTGTATGAAATGCCGGAATGACCGCGGTTCGCTTGACATCCAGCTGATGTTAGATTGGAGGGCAGTTCTTTTTGAATCATTATGGAAGAAGTGTGTTCATATTCGTCTACGTTTTATTTATTAACCCTTTATGCAGTGGCTTACTTCACTTCCACCAATAAGTCGTCCATACAGCTAAACGTGGTCTTCGAGTATAACAATTGGCTCTGTCTACCCCGTAAGAGAAAAAAACGTTATACTGTATGTCTAATACAAAAGCAACCCTGTACAGATTATTTATATTTTAGTTTTAAATATTCGAAAAAAAAACATCTATCTTTCATCTGAGCGTTATTCTGGTTTCTCCCGCCACCTTTGGGCTTCGGAGCTCAGTGTCCTCAATGTAAGCCCCTATAATTAAGACACAAATTCTCAGTAAACTTTATATATTGTTCCTACAAAAACGGAAATTTATCGAATACATCACAATACTACTGTTTTTTTTTTGTTGAAATAAATTATCATTTACACTTTGCCCCCGCGGATTTAGCATTGTGTTATCATCACTACCCACGCAATATAGGATTAAAAATGTCCATATTAAAGTAAAGCTAATTGATAATTTGATGTTCAGATATTTTTGCGGATTGGATCGGATGTGCTGCACTAACAAATGTGCACTTTTTGGATACTGGACTGGTCAAGTCATACTATTACAAGGTCAATAGCGTACTATTGATTATTATACAATGTTATCATGTGATTTTGTTTGCCTTCAAGCAGATTCTTCAAATAAATTTAAACTTTGAACAAATTGAAACCGGTTGATCATAATTTAAAAAAGAAAGCCCCTGCTTAGCCAAAATTTACAGTCTTGTCTGAGAACTCGTTACGGAAATACGTAGATAATAATTTTAACAAATGTTTTATTTTATCCACAATAATTTGCATATATAATGTTATATAAATCAGTATATAAATGACACGGGCAGGGGAGACATGTAAGCTTTATCCTACTAATACTGTGTGGACGTGATTGTGTATGTATGTATATACTATTATAGATGCCAATTATTTTTTGTATCCCATTTCAATTGAATTATTGTCTGCGCCCCTCAAATAATAGAATAAGATAATTTCTCAATTTTTAACTCGCATACACAATTTAGAAATTGTATCCACTCTCTTACATCCTTCTTCTTGCTGCATTCGCCGGCGTGGCGCCCCAAAGCCTAATACACATTTTGTGTACTGTCATAGTGTTTGTAATCAAGTGATCACATACAACTTTAAACGTTGTTCTTTATATAAGATACATTATAAATGTTGCAATTTAGAACATTACATAATTACTGTGCGCTCTTTAATACATTACACAAACTGCGTATAAAAACGACTTCCTCAATATGCGGGTGTTTTTTTAGAGCGTGAAGATTCAACTTGTATAATAATTCTGCCATTCTAATGCATGTTTTTCTAAATGGCGTGATGTAATTAATATCGTAAAGATTTTCAATGTCAATTTTTTTTTTTAAACAATAGTAAAAAACTTTCATTATGTCTTGAAACCTTGAAACTTACTACTGCAATACCATTGGGACACGATTGTGGGACAACTTTAAATTTTTCAAATACGCCGCTGTGCGTAAGGTTCTTTGCTCAAATTTGTTTTTGTATTGTAATTGACAATTTAAGGTTCTTGATGCGGTATTAGTCCACACTTTGAACGCCAGAGTCGACTCGCTGAGATAATTTATAGTTCTGAAAAATGCACCTATTATACCAAAACAGGGTGTCGATTTTGAATCATTTCTCAAAGGTTTTCAATAGAATCTATTTTTTTTTGAAATATAAGTACCAGAACAAGAACTGTTTTTCACATTTTATGCAATAAAAAATATTCATTCATTTAAAAAAATAACTATTGAATAACCATTGAAACACGATGTTGACTTACGTTAAATGTAATGGGCGTTAGGGGGTAAGGCCACATTCGGACGAGAGGAATCGTCTCATCGTGCTGGCTCCACATTATCGCGGACAAGTTGGCGCTGAACTTGGCGGATTTGACATACATTGCTGGTTATTCATTACGGTAAATATAAGCACTTACAAACTAGACGCAATGTACATTCATTCGCGTCAACATTATGTCAGAGTTGGGCGATAGTGTGGAGCCGGCATTACAATTCTGCCATGTCTAATTTCAACATGTACTCGTACACATAAAGCCTAAAATCTGGCATTATTCATCAGCTGTACAATTTCGAACTTAACATATAAGGGGGACAAAGTTGAAATTCGACAATGCACACCCGTCGCTCGTCCTAGCAGTAGAGGTGGACAGAAAAATATGTGGTACTTTATGAATGTGTAGTATATATTTTTTTTTATAATTGTAATATCTAACTCAGTATAATTTAACGACGTACCTTATAATTATTACGGCGCTGTTATTATGCTTTATATAAAGTTTTTGTTAATTAGATCTTGTTTTATTTCTAGTAATTACCTACTCACATTTTCATATCCACTCAATCATAGTTTTTGTCTACAATACTTAATACTTTCTACTAAATATGTTATACTAGCTGTTACCCGCGGCTTCGCCCGCGTATTTTACTGTTTTAAGAGGTGACAAACTTTCGCAATCATAATACTAGGCATAAACATGACATTACTTGGGGAGTAAATATATGGATGTTTCTTATTATTCCATGCAAAAACTATTGAATGGATTTCGGTGTACGTTAATAAACTGGTAGAATGGAATCTAGAAAGGTATACCTACAAAAGTACATACAATAGCTTTTTGAGAAACAATAAATATTTTAAAATTTGTCTTTAAAAAGTGATTTTGAAATTCTAATTTCTGAAATTTGAATACATACACGAAGATCCCATGAAAGCTATAGGTATTATATAACATATCGTCCCATGGATGTAGTAGGAGGCGACTAAGGGACACGTAGCTTTTGGAACTGATAAGCAATAGCATTCCCAAAAGAAAAAAAAAAACATTTTCTTTACTGAATGCAATGAATAGGGAACTCACGGGTATAGATAATCATGCGTGCAAGGCAGATTGTATCATTTCGTACAATCTCTTTATGCGTTAGTTTTGGATCAAAGGAACTATAACATGACCTAAACTTGACGACCTAATTTCTACTGCGATAGTATTTGCACAGCATGTCATTAGCGTGATAGATAACACTAATTGCGCCATATTTAAATTTTTGTTCTCAATTTTAAATTCAAGAAGTACCAAACATGGAATTAGTAGGTACCACGGAGTACCTACTAATTCCATGGTACCTAGTGATTATAAATCCTCTATCCTAGTGTGGGATCATTTTTTATTTTATAATGCATGCATGCATTTCGAGAAATACATAATCCTTATTCTTATAATTTCCTTTTTACCCGACTGCAACGAAAGAATTTATGTTACGTTGCGTGCAAAATACGCCTGGTGGTCCGGTCAGAAGAAAGGCAAAAGTAGCACTGGCTTTAAAAGTATATAGGTATATACCTAAGTAATTACGAAAAAAAAAAGAACTTACCTATAAGTATAATAAAAAGACTTCGCTCGAGTAAAACTATAATAAAAAAGTAGCTTATGTTACTCCTGAAGAATTCGTCTGTATGTGCCAAATTTCATCAAAATCGATCCAGTAGTTTTTTTTTTATTTTCCTTTCAAAAATAAATATTTTCTCTTTATAATATATATGAATATTTTATGTAAGTACTTTTTGGATCTCCTATCTCGACATGGCTAACTGCATAGTGCTAGTTTTTACACATACATATTGTAACACGAGTTTCTCTCATTATCATAGTTAATCAATACATGTAACATGCATAATTTACGCGGTGATGATGCGTAATATCATATGCTGCTGTGCTGCATACTTATCTCTGCAAAACTATCCAACCCATGGACTTAGTAGGTGTTGACTGTTACTAATTTCATGATCCAACCAATCCAATAAAAAAAACTTATGACATTGACATGATACATACGTCACTGTCACAAATTTTAACAAATATGCAAAGAGAGAACGGTTTTGATCCTTCCTACCTAGATTTTAATATTTGTTGTAGTATGTTTTATTGTGAAACAATCGGTTTTATTAATTAATAACAGTGATTCAAAATTACACGTTATGTCGTCAAATCGTTCGAAATCTTCGATACTTGACAAACCGCTGAGCAAGGGAAAAGGAGAGATTTCACTTTCCGTTTACGCTTTA
Source organism: Plodia interpunctella (assembly GCF_027563975.2). Taxonomy (NCBI): domain Eukaryota; kingdom Metazoa; phylum Arthropoda; class Insecta; order Lepidoptera; family Pyralidae; genus Plodia; species Plodia interpunctella. The sequence goes on from NC_071301.1 coordinate 1,151,533, forward strand.
TTATTCTCAGAAATTGTCCAATATTGCCAGAATCGATCACATTCTATCCAAGAGCTACAAACTAAGTAAGAAAGCATATATTAACTATATATATAACTTTTAAAACTCCATAATTACCCTGCCTCAGTGGTCCATGCCATGCTTATGTTTTGTGTTGTTAACACATTTTTCAAATTGTGATTTGTGTGTATGTTTTAGGCTGTCCGATATTGGCCAAGATGTGGGAACCAGACTTTTGGACCTCTATTTTGTCAGAGAGCGGAACAGTAAGAGGGAAATCAAACTTCTCAATATGCTGCTTTTTGTTAAGTCTACCCTCTGGAAAGTGAGTCAAATTCCTATGTTATAAATGACGGTCCATAAGAAAATGTATGGAGGGGAATTGCTTGAAATTGAAAAATAAATGTGTAACAATGGTTTTCTAATTCCAGGCATTATTTGGCAAGGAAGCCGACAAGTTGGAACATGCTAATGATGATGAAAGGACATACTACATTATTGAGAAAGATGCCTTGGTAAGCTTGAGACCTATGTCTATTTTAGGATAACAGAAAATTCGTAGTTTCATCAGAATGGATAAAAGTTTTATGTGTTTGGATTTATTCTACCCATGTACATTCTACCTTTTTCTTCTGTAAATTTAAAAAAAATAAGCATGGTATACCATATTGGTGTTATCATCATCATGTCATCAAAAGGTAAAAAAAAAATATATATTGGAAATTCAAGTCTTGTGGAAGTAGAAAGGGCAGGGATTTAACATCTAGTTAAGTCCTATTTGTCCTCATGAACTGGTACAAATGCACCAGTTAAACAATTGTTTGTCTATTATGTCTATTTTAATATTATACACTGATTGATTCCAGGTGAACAAATACATAAGCGTGCCGAAGGACAAAGGCTCCCTGAACTGTGCTATTTTCAATGCTGGCATCATAGAAGCAGTGTTAACTAAGAGCGGATTTGTAAGTGCATATGTTATATTTTGTGAATATTTTACTATTAGTTTTGTGTTTAGTTACCAACTCAGTTTCGTGACGCAGAAAGACTCTCAAAACAAAAAATCGCGTCCTGCTTGACCTTTTTCCCACTCATTTGTGATTTTTTGTTTCAGCCCGCAAAAGTGACTGCACACTGGCACAAGGGAACCACTTACATGGTCAAATTTGAAGATTCCGTCATCTCAAGGGACAAGTCTCTTGATGATCGTTAAATAATTATATGTATGAATATTATATATAGGTTATGTATTTTGGAAATCATAGTGGCTATAATATGAGTGGACTACCTACATTGTTTTGACACTGACAAGGAAGATATGCGGCAATATGTTATGCTATGTTCTTTGTTCTACTACTCGTTCACTTCTCATTGGCCGCTATGGCTTGCCCCCCACCCCCTGCGGCTGTGCTGCGCGAGGGAAGCTACAAGACCATTACAATAAAACTTATTTCCTTCAATAGTATCTAATTTTATTGTTTTCATAAGCTATTTGTCACTCTAATAGTAAATAAAGAAATAACTATAGCAATATTCTACTTTATTGGAATTTAAAAAGCCTGTCGCGGTACTTTATCTGACCACACCGGCACGCCATTTCAAATTTCGTACGCTGATCCCATATTGCATATCCATATATGAAGAATGGCAGGATAAAGGCTATACCCCTAAAGTTAGTCATTTTGTTAGCCGCGAAGTGGTCGTATTGGCATGTTTTCATAGATATGAACCTTTGAAGAGCAGGGTCAAACTGAAATAACGATATTGAATCAGGATAATAAATGCACCTATATATATATACATTTAAGACTGACCGCTTGTCTGGCATGATCATCTGTTTCCCTGGGATCTTCCACAGCTGTTGAGCATCAGAGCCCAAGGTTTGCTTTCCTATTTTTTCGTCCCCACTTCACACAGTCGTCGGTATAGTTATGAGATCATTGGCACGCATGTCATCTTTGACGACATGCACCTATTGATATTAAGTCCCACCAGGCACGCATCATTATGAATATTAAATCAGTGTTTTGCCAATGCCTTCTCCATTTGCAGCCAAGGTGATTGACTAGTGTTTATTTTCTCTGCTTCTTAAACCCCAAGAAGAAACAAAGGAAGACGCCAAAAATAATTTAAAATTTGAGTTTGACCTCAAACTAGATGTAGACTGATGGGAAGCAAAGATGAAGTTATAGTGTGTTGAAGCATGCAAGCTCAAAAATGCAAACTTCACTTGTGCTTTGAAGATCCCTACATTGTACTAATTTTGAAAGCCCTTCTACTATTTATATAATTTCATTACTCACCACATAACCAGATTCTTTTGAATGCAAACATGGATCAGTTCGAAGCTTCAAAAATTCTTTTCTATACTTTGCTCTCCTTTCAATTTGAGCACATATTATTTTGCACTCAAGTTCAGAGAAACAATAATCTGTCATTTCTAGTTTTTATCAAGAACAATAATCAAACTTGTTTTGAGTAAAGTATTTTATATTTTGTGAATGTATGACATTGCATTGTCAGTGTTCACTTTTCAGTTTCAGTTCCAAAGTTTCTAATTACTTAATTTTGAAAAAAAAAAAACGTTTTTTACTTTCTATGCAACCAGTAATATTAGGTACAGTCAATAACAGAAGTAAACAACAATAAATAATGTATGATTTATTTACTAACAATATTAAGGTATCTACAGAGTTGATATATTACAGAATTACTGGAATTTGAATAATCTGTCTCTGTAGCGGAGCTCTCCAGACCTGATCTTCTGTTCGCGGTTATCACGGTCATTCCAAATGAAATAGCCATATACGAACATAGGAATAATAATCGCACCGATGCCAAATAAACTATTCCTGGCGTTCGGTTTAAAATGATCATATTGTGTTACCTTCATTGACATGAACTGTTGAATGGATTTGTCGAACTGGAAACAAAAACATAATCAGTTATCTATTTATTAGAGAATTGAAATAACAAAATTACGTAATAAAATTACGGATACTCACGACATAGCCAGCTTCCGAAGCATGTTTATAGGGATTTGTCTTCTGTTTCAAGAATTCTTTTCTCATAGCAGCACGACGTGCAGCCTGTTGTTTAATAATATTAAACTCTGCATCCGATAGCCCATATTGATTAGCCATTTTTGGGCAATTTCAGATTTATTATCAAAATACCTAATCCTCCTTTCTTTCTATTGCTTTGCAGTATTTTTTTCTTTTTTAGATCTGTCAAAGTCAAAAACTACCTACCTACCTACCTAGGTACTTGCTAGCTCCTTAAAACTTACCATATAACCATGGACAAACAAAATATCGACATTTTACACGGTAGTGCCCCGCAAGTCGAGTAAAAAAAAAAGAAGCGGCACGGCAGTTTGTTTTACAGGATAAAAAAATCACAACTACGATTTATCGGTTTTTTTCTAAAGTACAACACTACAATATTCTAGGAACTACCATTGACAATAGATTACTGAATGAACTGTAATCGCATTCCGGTCCGGCGGCCACCATCTTTTGCTTTCCGTTGTTGTCGTTGTCAGGTCGGCGATTTTTGTAAAAAGCCGCAACCATGGGTCGTATGCACGCACCTGGGTAATTACTTGTGTAATTTGCATCGTTATATCTTACATTTCAGAAAAGTGATAATGTTCTATGAAATAATGTGGTTAATTTACGTGTGACATATACATAACCTAAATACCAAGTCAAAGTTGACCACATGGTTCTGTTCTAAAGTGCTTGTTTTATGTTTTCAGTAAGGGTATTTCCCAATCAGCACTGCCATACCGCCGCAGTGTGCCCACTTGGTTAAAGCTTACTGCTGACGATGTCAAGGAACAAATATTCAAACTTGGAAAGAAGGGTCTCACCCCCTCTCAAATTGGTGCGTATTGTTACCGTAATTTTCAGTTCAGACCAATATTTCATCTGACACTGATCTATTTTCTAATTCTTTTTGATGAAACACAGATTCTTAGTATTTTGGAATTCATCAATACATTGGACTGTCCGTCACGCTTTTATACAGCACTGGCCTGGTTTTGGTGAAATTTTGAATATAAATAGTTAATTACTCTAGGTAATATAGATCCACAACTGTGGAGATGACAACAGATGGAGCTGTGGGCAGACCCCACTAAATTAAAATTAAAATCATTTATTCAGAAATTAGATCTTCACAGGCACTTTTTCTCGTCAATTTTTATATTTATAGTTATTTCTCACAAGCTACAAACTACTGGCATTTCGGAACGACCACTGCTGAGAAGAAATGCCGAAAGAAACTCATTTGAACAGTGGTGGTCCCTATCATGCCAGATCGGCTTACCATTATTGTTTCTTACAATGTTTTTTTCTAATAATATACAAAAGTACATAATGTACATAGTCAAAAGGTATATCAAAACAGGTTATGATTGTGATCCGAGTGCTGATTATAACTATTTGAATATGCAGTTTTTTTTTTAATGGAGCTGTGGTCCACCACTATATTATATCTAGGTGGACTCTTGAAGGTGCAGTGTAGAAGCATGTCCTATCAATGAATAAATTTAGTGGAGTAAAAGAAGTCCCTTTAAATGCCTATCACCAGTCTAAGTAATAATAAAGGGGTCTTCATATATGAAACACTGTAAAAATAAACTTTTTTTTTCAGGTGTCATGCTCAGGGACTCGCACGGAGTTGCCCAAGTCAGATTTGTCACTGGCAAAAAGATCCTCAGAATTATGAAGGCAATGGGCCTGGCTCCTGATCTACCTGAGGACTTATACTACCTGATCAAGAAGGCCGTAGCCATGAGGAAGCATTTGGAACGCAACAGGAAAGACAAGGACAGCAAATTCCGTCTTATCCTTGTTGAGTCCAGAATCCACAGGCTAGCCCGATACTATAAGACCAAGAGTGTGCTTCCTCCCAACTGGAAATATGAGTCAAGCACTGCATCAGCCCTCGTCGCTTAAGTTTAATAAAGCTATATAAAACTAAGAATGTCTATTTATTCCAGATCAGTTTCATTAACTTTCTTAGATTATTCTATTCTTCTCTATGTGTGGTGATCCTATTATGTCTAGATTAAAAAGTTATCTTTAGTGGTCTGGCAGTTTGATTAAGAAAGAAGGATAGCTGGCCAGTGATCAGAATTGAAATCATTTGTGATTTTTTTTTATCTTCCATGAGACAAGAAATATTGGGGGGAGTAATTGGGTATATTTATTTTGTCTATAAAGGGTATCAAACCAGTAACTGACACCCACACAAATTTAAATACAAAATTAAAGTTACCTATATTGTCTTTGCTATTTATATACTTATATGTTAACCTCAATATAATTCAACTAGCATCTTGTGTTGCATCCAGTATAGGTTTTTCATGTTAAGAGTGCAACAAACATCTCACATATGCACATTATATGCAGCACAACTTTGAAATGAATTATTGAATCATAAGCAGTTTATTTAAATTAAATAGAGAAAGTAAACTTAAAAAAATTAATTTATTAGATTACAGTATGTACATTTTCCTTAAATTACAATAAATCTATACATATGGATTCCAGTTACTCCCATCTTCAGGATGTAAACTATTTGTTATCAATAAAACTACATCAACAATCCACCAAATGCCCAGTCCACCCAATGTGAGCAGCTTGCCGACAGCTGTGCCAGTTTGCCCCAGGCAAAAACGGTCCATGCCCAGAAAACCTAATAAAATACTGTAGATCAAAGTCGTGGTGAAATAGTGGCCCGAGTATCGCACACAAGGAAAACCATCCTTCAAAAAAACCCTGTTCCCATGACATTCTATGTTGCTAAGCACTTCACACTGCACTTTTGTTCTTTCCACATCTTCATAACGAACGCCTCCAAATTTAACACAGCCGTGTCCAGCAGCTTCTCGCGCTGAGTGATTGCCTTTATGGTCTAAAGGCTCCTTGCAGTTTAGGAATTCTATCGGTAGAAAGTTGCATTTTACAAGCGGGCCTAGTGGTCGATAAGGCTCGTCAGCGTATGGGTTGCTTTCGGAAAATACTATTGGTACGACGGTGAGGAATATAAAAAAGTATATGATAGACTGTTGTTCGTAAATCATTATTTCAAGTATCAGGACATCACACAGACATTTAATTAATTTATCTACAGGAGATTGAATGAATATCTGTGGAACAGACAAAACAAATACAATAGGTACGTACGTAGGTACATACAAATTATGGAATGGAATTATTATCGTTTACAAAATGTCAATGTCAACTGTCGTTTTTTTTTCCAAGCACTCACAATACTAGCTAGGCGTACATACCTATCAATACATATATTATAACAGTAGAAAAAAAATCTGTCCATTGAATATAATTTCAAGTAATATATTCATGAACCAGATCGCCACTGGCCCATTGTCACTTGATTCAGTGCGTATTGGCTGGATTCATAAAAACATGCGCTCTGTTCATGGCGGATATACTAAATGGTCTGTGCGGATATACCTACATAAGAATTTAGACACATCCCGCTTTATCTTGCCACTCCAACAAATAAAATATTTATTACGGGGTTAACTTTACTGCTAGCTATTTTTATTATATTAATGTCAATCTACTGGGTTCCAGCTACTACTATAAAAATATTACTCATAGCAAATATGAACAGAAATGTTCTTATATCTGTGATATTACTATTGTACTACTAAGAAAGAAAAAAACTACACTAGTACTACTACTAGTAACTAATATTATCTATACTACTATACTATTATATGTGAAAGTTTGTGAGGATGTGTTTACCTATGGATACACATATGTATGTGTGTTTGTTATTCTTTCACGCAAAATGTGCGCAAAATCTACAGGATCGATTGTTATGAAATTTGGTACACGGGTAGAATATAATCGCAATAACACATATGTTTCATACTTTACAAGAGCGAAGCCCCGGGGCGCAGCTAGTCAGCCATAAATACTTAAAAATTGTCAGTGGTGGTAATGTGGTAATTGTGGTATGGATTTAGTAAGTACCTACTTACTTCCATGCTAGTAGCAGTAGCATAGCAGTTAAGACACTGACAGTGACAGTTGTGTTGTCAACTCAACCCACTGCGAGTCTGGGAATTTGTAATGATTTTTAATTTCACAACACAATTACAAAAGTTGCATATATAATTTTAACAATGGAAGTATTTAATAAGTTTTATTCATCAGTTAGTAATACAGTGTCTCAGTTATCGGGTGTTTTACCAGGCAACCCCGTCACAAGAGAGTTCGAGGCAACACAATACATTGCGAGCGCTGGACCAGGTAATATCAACAAATTGGTAGCTCAACAACATATTTTAGGTTCCTATATACAGTCTATACTTGGAATATTTATTTCAGGCTTATTATGGAAGATTTACAAGGGTTACAAGAAGTCAACAAAGCAGGAAGCGTCAATTTTCGTATTCGAAAAGAAACAGCTTGATAGATGGACAAAGGCGGATAGGGATATAATGTTGGACACCCTGAAGCGAGGCATCGTTCAGTTGACTAAGTTAAGACACCCTCAGATCCTCACAGTACAACACAGTCTTGAGGAAAGTCGAGAAAGTTTAGCATTTGCTACAGAACCAGTTTTCGCCAGTCTGGCTAACATTTTAGGCAATACTGAAAACATGCCGCAGCCTGTTCCCAATCACTTGCAGAATTACAAACTGTATGAGCTTGAAATTAAATATGGACTGATGCAAATAGCTGAAGGTTTAGCTTTCCTTCATAATGATGTAAAACTGATGCACCATAATATATGTCCGGAATCAATTATAGTGAATCAGCAGGGTGCCTGGAAGATATTTGGGTTTGATTTCTGCATTGCGAACCAGAATTCAACAGGTGCTGCTCCGTATTGGCCTTTTAATGAGTATTGCCAGGCAATGCATCCATTGACTCAGCCTTTACTGGATTATTTGGCTCCAGAGTACATGTTGTCGGCATCACATTCCCCTGCAAGTGATATTTACTCTCTGGGCATGATGATATATGTACTGCACAGTACGGGGTATCAAACGTTAGGAAACATAGGTAATGATTACATGAAGTTTAAGAGGTTCACAAATGAATTGAGAAACCTCGCCCCGTCGCGGTTGTCCTGTGTGGCAGACGGGCTGCGGGAGTACGTAAAGCTGATGCTGAATGTCACACCGGAACTGAGACCTGATCCACATCAGTTTTTAAAGGTTGGTATGGCTTTTTGTTTCATTTTTAGCCTTTGTATTAAAAAAAAATATTTATTACTTCTACAAAATAATATTGAAATTATTTGTTTTGTTTGTAATTACAATACATTTGTTGTCTTTAACTTTGAAAAAAGTATACTATAAAGAAAACAATGAAAAATTTAAATAACATAATTAAAAACATATTTATTATTTCACAGATTCCATATTTTGAAGATGTGGGCGTAAAAACTCTAAATTACTTAGATTCCTTATTCCAATGGGATAACCTACAAAAGTCCCAATTCTACAAGGGACTCCCGCAGATAATACAGAAGATGCCGCATCGGATATGCATTTATCGGATCTTACCATGTCTCACCAAGGAATTCGTCAATGCTCCAATGGTGCCGTTTGTGTTACCAAATGTTCTGCTTATAGCTGAAAACTCCACTAAAGAAGAATACGTAAAATTCATACTACCCGTATTAAAACCGGTCATGATGATACAAGATCCGATACAAATATTGCTGATCTTTATGCAAAAGATGGAACTGCTTTTAAAGTTAACTCCAGGGGATGAAGTAAAGAGTGATATATTGCCGATGTTGTACAGAGCTTTAGAATCTGACGCACAACAAATACAGGAGTTGTGTCTTTTAGTTTTGCCAACATTTGCTTCTCTGATAGACTATCCGGCTATGAAGAATGCGCTATTGCCACGAATAAAGAAGTTGTGTATGAATACGAATTATATTTCTGTCCGTGTCAATTGTTTGCTGTGTCTGGGGAAGCTGTTGGAGCACCTAGACAAGTGGCTTGTACTGGACGAAATTATTCCGTTTTTGCCCCAGATACCTTCTAGAGAACCTGCTGTGCTGATGGGAATTTTAGGTAACAGTCCATTTATGATCTGAAAACATATACATCTTATAACAGATACAGCAATAATATCCATTTAATACCCATGCTCTAAAACTCCTATGCTTTTTTCCTTCCTATATAATAATAATTAGCCTTCTATTACTGAGCTTAGATCAAGTTTCGACTGAAAAATTTTCCCATAAAATATCTTTGAGCTCAATGTGCCTTTTGGCAAAGGCCTCCTCCAACTGCCTCCACTGGTCTCTATCTAAAGCCACGCTTGTCCAGTTAGACCCCAATGTTAGGCTTAGCTCGTCTATCCACCTTGTTATAAGGCCACCTCGCTTTCTTTGACCATCCCTGGGATAGCAGTGGGTTATCTGTTTACTCCATTTATTTGACTGACATCGCATCATCGTCCTTTCTATAAGATATATATTATCTAAGGTTTTGGTAATAATCTTTGGAAATTTTCTGACTAATATATTTTTTTTATGTATAATTACATTTTTGGAGAACTGCGTGTAATGATCTCAGCATGAGAGGACTGATCACTCTGGAGCTCTCACCTGTATCCCCAAAAGTGAATAATAATTTTCTCTACTAATCGTTCAAATTACAAGCATGGTTTTTTTTTTTCTAAATTTTTGACAAGGCTTGAGTGCACTTTGCGTGACTATGTCAGTCTCATGGGGGATCTCTAATACAAACTTATCTAGCTTTCATAATGGTTGTCCACGAGATATAAACATGGTCTTCACAAGCATGGTTACAACCAAAAAATTGTCACATTGACAGGCATATATAAACTTGCACTTGGCCACAAGAAACTGGGCATTACCAAAGAGGTGATGGCGACCAAGGTCCTCCCGTTCCTGATCCCTCTCTGTGTGGAAAACGGCCTCACTCTGAACCAGTTCAATGCACTCATCAGTCTCGTCAAGCAGATGATATCGAAGGTGGAAACCGAACATAGGGCCAAGTTGGAACAGCTGAATTCTATACAGAATGAGTCTAAGTATGTACTTTTTAATTCAATTATATATACATAAACAGACTAGCTTACACCTAGTTATATAAAGATTCAACTTTACAAAAGCGAAAAAAATATTTTTTTTAAGTTATTAATTGATGCACTTCATTATATTGATTATAGAGTAGAAACTGAAGTGAAGTACTTATTAATAAAAACAATGTTTATTATAAACAATAGTTAATGTTTTTTATAAACTTTCTCGCTTTGAATACTACTCGAGATTTATTATTTAATTTCCACATGAATCTAACTTTCAGAGTAATGGAACAAGCACTATCGACATCCGACACTCTGGTCCCAGCAGCGCCGCCGGCACAGACAGACATAGACAAGATGTTCTCCGGTTTGGGCATAGACACGCTCTCCTTCAGCAAGCCTCAGGAGAAAACAGAGGCCACCATGCCTGCTGTCAGCGACGGCTCGCTCAGCATTGAGGATAAACAGAGGCGAGTATTGTGGTATGTGGCCTCCGCTCTCGTCGTACGAGCCGAGTAAAGGATAAAAGGATAAACTGCTGAGAGGCAAGATTTTTACTTGAATCAGGGGCATCACAACTGTGAATAAAACTAGCATCAGGCGAGAATGGCGAGAGAAGACAGGAAGCCTGTGGATTGGCAAAATTAGACCAAGTTTGTGCTAGTCTTTAAAAAAAATGTTATTTTAAACCTTTTACTAATACAATAGAACATATTCCAAATATGCTAATTTATTTTTCCGTAAACTCAAAATTATTTTCTATCTCCCACAGACTGGCCCAACAACAGGAGACAGTGAGGAAATTCTCGCAACAACCGCCGCCAACAGCGATAGCAGCGCCACCGCGGCCACAACCGAAACCAGTGGACCTAACTAGTTCACTTCTACAGTCCAACCTCACACAACTGAGCAACAAACCCACACAACAAGTCAACAAACCGAATTACAACATTACAATGCAACAAAATTACACTTCACCAATACAAAATTACGCTTCACCAACACAAAGTTACGCGTCACCAACACAAAGTTACGCGTCACCAACACAAAGTTACGCGTCACCAACACAAAGTTACGCGTCACCAACACAAAGTTACGCGTCACCAACACAAAATTACACATACCAACAGAAAATTCCTACGGGCTTCGACACTCAGTTAGCATTACCTTCAAACACTGGTTGGTCGGGTAACAATCCCAATAGTTCAACTAATTTAAATAATAGATGGGCTAATAACCAGGATAATAAGAAGCAAGATTGGTCCGCGTTTGAATCTCTACTGCCGGGTAACCAACCTCAAAATAACAATCAGAATAGTAACAATAATATAAAAAAGCTAAGTAGTAATGAAATGATGGATTTGTTGAGTTAGAGCGACCAACGATGTCCAGCCATGTTCATTTTACGCATAGTCGTATGTAAAATTTGAAATACGACAGACTAAAGTTTAAAAGATTGAAAAAAGAACGAAGACGAGTGAAAAAAGAAAATTGTAGCAGGCCGGTTGGAATTTGTTTTTAATTTAATAAAAAAAAAAATATTTAAAAAATTCTAAGCAACCTAAAACTATAATATAATTTTCTGGTCGTTTATATTAAATAACATTCTCTCATTAGCATTTGCCCAGTTCTTACTTAATAAGTCTTTGGAGCCCAGGGTCCACTTAAATGAATTAACTGTCTACCGTACAGTTTTCATTTAAGGATGCGTAATCAAAATAATATATTATTGGTGGATTCATATAATCATTTTGTCTATTTAAAATGTAGTATAGAATTAAATTAAGGAATGATTATTATAAAATTGTTTTATGCTGTGTATCTAATCTTTTGCTTCTATGAAGTTTTCTATTTTTATTTTACGGACTTTATTGTATTATTGTAACAAGATTTGTTTTGTAAATACTATTGGTAATTTATTTGTGCGCTGGCAACTTAAGATGTTATGCTTAATATTTTGAAATACGTTTTACTGGTAAACTTATGTCATTCCTGAGCTTTTCTCTGACTGTCGTCTATAGTTGCCATATGATTATAATTCAGAACTGTTTTATTTTGAAGGAGTAAAATTACTTTCTATAATTACTAGCCTCTAAATTGATTTAATGTAGTGTATGAAGTTTTAAAATATACTTTCTGATAATTTTATTCGAATAATATATTTATTCGAGTTTCCGAATTATAAATTATTACTTCACAGACATTCCTTTCTTAAGGTGCAATTGATAGAACATTATCATAAAATACAGGTATTGTTAAAAAAGTATTTATTATTATTTATTTATAGAATATATTAATTATATCTAATTTGCTCGACGTAAGTATTTCGAATCTGTTATAGAAGGGATAATGATTTATCTAATGAATATTGTTTATAAAGTCTATTTAAACATTTTATGTAGGTACGTTACATACAACGGGATCGAAATTTCAATCAATTTTATGTACAAATGTTTAATTTATATATTTTTCTTTATTACTTTTAAACTACTGGCGACTATACGTGTCAAGAAATTCTTATGTCCAATTCACATTAATTGATTGGTCAATGTCTTGTGTATTAGATCGCAACGTTTCATGAAAATAAAGTACACTATGAAATTTAATAAAACATCGCTTTCTGTTAATATTAACTCAACGATTACGTAGATATGTTCGACAACTGACTTGTTACTATGTGATAGGAATACAATCCAAACATGAGTGGTTGCATGAGCGTTTATACAGTGGCAACTATAGTCGCCAGTGGTAGTTAAATTGTACTTACAACTTATAGTTTATACACGGTATCTAGAAATTTATAATTATACTTAATTATATTAAACTCGGATTGTACGCAAGTGATCTCTTATAATAAAATGACTTATAAATCTAATACAGTTTTAATACTTTACAAATGCAAAGTAATTAGGTGGACATATAATACTGGGTCCTTTTTTTATCGGCTTTAATATCGTGGCGCTGTCACGAGGACTGAACTGATAAGAGGCTCAAAGACATAATCTTCATTAGGCAATTACAATAACAATATGTAAACACAAATGCAGTGCACATCCTTTTTAATTCCAGTATAAAAAAATAATGCATTGTTCACCACTTTCTGATAAAATTAATTACCACTGTTCACCTGTTTCACCACTTTCTGATAAAATGAATTAGTTAATTGTAATCTGACAAATAAATTTACTACTAGATATATGATATTTTTGGTCGTCTATGCTGAGGTTATATCATTAGCCAGTTAGTCCAATCCTAATTCTTTTGAAACACGATTATTATATCGGCATATGTTCGACAAATTAAGTTTGTATGTAGGTTTGGTTAAATAAATAGAACTTTATCGGTGAAACAAGCCTAAATGGTAATTAAATAACTTACTATTAATGCAAATCGTATGTCATCTACCGTTGCCTCCTAAAAGAGGCTACAAAGAATACCGCGGCAGTAAAAAACTGCAAAATACTGGCAGTGAGGAAGCAAGTATTTAAAAAATAATTCCTCATCAAAGCCCAGGCTATTATGCAGACGGCTGCGATCGTGTTCGCGAAGGTTATGGTCGCCGTGCGCGAGAATTCGTTGAGCGTGCTGTTGTATAGTGGCTGCTGGAGTATGGATGATGCAGTCGTGGATGCAGCCGCTACTATGCACCAGTAGACTAGGAAACTCATGCTGTTTGATAGAGTTATGCCTGTGGAGAAATATTCAAAGTAAGGAGGTGAACAAGAGAACGGAGCTTCTGGAAGTTTCAGAGTATTCTAAACGTGGTTAGTAACCCTAGCGTGTCTATCCAGTGAGGACCCCGCCGCATTGCTCCGTAACTGTCCTCCGTTGTAAAACAACGGAGTGGCAATGGGCACGGGCCCTAAGAATAACGATGTGATTGTTTTTTATGTGGTGTTTATGTAATTAAGTATTCAAAAGCGAAAATGCTCAACTATTCTCACAACATTCATGATTATATTTTTTTAATCAACATTGGGAAATACAGTTACAGCATCAAATCTTTATCCCTTACGGGGTGAACAGAGCCACGAGTTGCGCCACGTTTAGATGCATGGTAGCTTGGTGGAATTGAAATTAACACGCTACTTAGCAAATGGCGGCACGACATCCTTACATATTATAAAACAAAGTCTTCTACCGCAGCTATCTGTCTGTTCGCGTTAAACTACTGCATGGATTTTCATGCGTTTTTCACCAATATATAGTGTGGTTCCTGAGGAAGGTTTAGGTGTATAATTTTTTATGTTTTTACCCGAGCGAAGCCGGACCGGACCGCATCAGTCATTGAATAAAATAGCGACACATGTTGCAGTGAACATTTTATATGATAGTGCTGGTACCCATTTTTTATTGAGTGGGCGTGTATGTATAGTATCAGTTTAATGTATGTCCATAAAAGTAGGTAGGTACCATAAAAAGCGGCGCCGCCGATGACACAGCACGCGCTGCACAGCCGCGCCTTGTGGTTGAAGGTCTGCGGAAGCAGCACGCACAGCAAGATGAAGCAGAGCGCCAGCCCGTGCGCTACGGTCACCATTTGTGTCACCTGGGGGAAAATTTTTTTCATTGAATCCTGATAATTTATACGATAAAGATAAAGTTTATTATTGATAAACATTTTTAGTATGTACCTGTACTATGTGAACATGGACGTAGATATAAAAATATGTATGTAAAATATTATTTACTACTTGAACCGATACGTTTGAAATGAGAGCGACAGAGACAGGTGTATTGTTTTTATACTATTTCGCATCTGTCTTAGGACTCAATTATAATATTTTAAAAAATAACAAAAGATGCGCTTTGATTATATATTCTATCCCAACTAATATTATAATTGCGGAAGTATGTTTGTTACCTCTTCACGCATTATCTACTGGACCGATTGTTATGAAATTTGGTACACGGGTAGAAAATAACCAGGAATAACACACGAGTACTTTTTATCTCGAAATTCCCACGGGAGCGAAGCGCCGGTGCGCTGCTGTTGGCATTGATGGTACGCCTCAAGGATCAATCCTGGGTCCCTTATTTGCAGATGATAATAATAACTTAAACATTGATACAACAATACAACTATTTTACATGTGTCGTGAATTATACTTACCCCCCAAATATTCAGCGAAGGATTCTTCTCCCAAAAGAATATCGGGAAAAATAACAAAAGCACGAGCGTTGAGAATGTCGTGCATAAATGTAGCACAGTGTACAAATAGAAATTAACATCCACCAGCATATTAGCCACAGTGATAAAGTGCTTCTTCAACATGGCCGTCCGCCTCGCAGTACCTACTGTCATATCAGAGGAAAACACCAAGTTTTCATCAGGAGCATTGACCGTAGTCTCCCTATATAAAGGTTGAGGATTTTGCGCATCCCTATCTATATTCTCCAACTCTTGATATGGCCCAATCCTGCTATAACTGGTTATATCTAAGGTTCCAAAATCAGACGAAAACCTATTATTATCATTGTACATTCCACTGAAGTCTGATGAGAATCTTCGCTCGTTGGAAATTGCTCTTTCGCGTTGTTGAACATCTGGGTCTAATATTTCTTTGGCGTTTATTCTGGAGTTGAAAACAACTACATCTGTAGGGTCTTCTTGGGTGCTAGGGCCTTCAGTGACTTGTGTGACAGTTGGGGGTTCGCTCCGACTTTGATTTGAGAATATTATTTCATCATCATCATCACCGGCGTCAATGATTCTTCTGTATGTAGTCCTTATCACTTTTTCTATGTAAACAGGTCTGGTGTAAGCGGCTAGGAAGAAGCAGTTTTGCATTAGTATGGCTCCATATAACATGACTACGACATCGCCTGTGTATTTAGTGAGTGAGTACCCGACTACAATGGGTACGATACAGTTGCCGATAGATGGCGCTATCCTGACCAACCGCTGGGCGATCGTGAGGTTGTCTCTGAAGTAGATCGTTAGGATTACTTCCGTCTGCATGCCTGTGAGTGCGCAACCCATGCCTGAAAAATACATTTATTGATCTGTAAAATACGAACACTAGTTAATTTCGAGATTCACACAATGGAATGCGAAGAATCACAAAAGTAAATATATTAAATGAAGCGTGCCTATATTTACGGTTAGATATATTTCTATAAAACTATGGCATTTACACGAAATTGATAGCAAACAAGAATACCTACGGCCAGTGTGTGCAGTTTTTATATTAATAATATGGCTAGTTAATTTCTGTCATTTTCTTACAACGCTGTGACAAACTAGGTAGGTAGGTAGGTGCCCATATAATTTCATATTCAGGTTAGTCAAATCTATTTTCATTATTATGATTCAGTAATTCTACACCCTGTTCTGTTCTATATATATCGATATCAGAATAAAGTATACTTCTTCCGGCAAACTGGCTATCGTATCGTCATGATGAATAAGTTACGAAAACAAAATATCTAGGTAGGTAGATACATACAGGATATCTAATCTACTAGGTGCTAACTAAGGCAGTTGTATAAAGTTATTTTATTGAGATTCAAACAAATAGGTATGTTTGTGTTATTTAGGTAGGTACTTACCTACATTATGTTCTATCATTTGCAATAAACGCGTAGGTATAGATAAAAACACAACATTTACTACACTGGTATAAGTTTATTAGTGCCTAACAACTCACCTGCCCACTAACACACTGGTGCGTGGACGCTCAACGGGACACAAAATATGTTTTAATTGTTACGATTACGACTGCTATAGCAGTCGTGCGTCCACGAAAGTGCGAAAGCCTGCTATAGCAAGCTGTTGCAGTTTTTGTGTCTCGTCCTACTGTACCAATCCTAAATGTTCCTACGTACCTATCTTGCATTTTGAGTAGGTTGCACGAGTAATTACAACTTTTGAGTAAAGCCCCAACTGTATAGCGAAGCATTGTCGACCTCGGTGGCGTAGTGGTAAAGTTCTTGCCACTGAACCGTGAGGTCCCGGGTTCGATTCCCGGTCGGGTCATGATGGAAAATGATCTTTTTCTGATTGGCCCGGGTCTTGGATGTTTATCTATATAATGCATTTGTTATAAAATATAGTATCGTTGAGTTAGTATCTCATGACACAAGTCTCGAACTTACTTTGGGGCTAGCTGAATCTGTGTGATTCGTCCTAATATATTTATTTATATTGTCTTTAGTTTTATGTTGATTACACAACTACAACGTATTACTATAATAGATAAATCGAACTGTAAGAAATAACATAGTATACACAGCAGAAGTTTTATAAAATCGAGCAGCAAGATGTACCTAGGTGTAAGTACCTAGGCACATCTTGCTGCTTGCATCTTGGTTTCTAACTGTACTTATAGATGATGTAGAAGATGTACGAAAGTAAGTTTGTTTGTTACCTCCTCACGCTCTATCTACTCGACCAATTTTCTTGAATTTTTGCAAACTTACATGTACCTAGTTGGAAGTACGGTATATGGTATTCTTCACATAGGACTTTTCATCCCGGAAAAATAACTGTTCCCATGGGAAATTAACGCGGGCGGAGCCGCGGGTAAATACTAGTTGTATTATAATTGCGAAAGTCTGTCTGTTCCGCTTTTACGGCTAAACCGCTGGACCGATATTGATGAAATTTGGTATGCTGTAATCCAAGATAATTTATGTTTGGTATGCTGTAATCCAAGACCCCATAATTCAAACATAGGAAACTTTTATTTTCAAAATCAACCCGCGAATGACTATGCCTAATGGACATCGGAAAGAAAGTTTGTATAAAAACTCTTCCGCTTTCGCAGAGAAATTTACGCAGGCGAAGCCGCGGGCAAAATCTAGTTAAGTAAACAAAGAAGACAATGGGAGAATCAATTTGTCGTCAGACATTAAATAATTTACTGCGGTGAACGATGTTCAGGCGACCTTGTTTTCTATTGGCGACCCAAAACATGAAAACATAATATTCGTACGTACGTACGTTCATACGATCCATTGTTTACTGAATTTAGTTGCGGTACGGCCATTTAGCACCGATTTGGCGTTAATTATTATTTGTCACACTGATTGTCTTTATCGTAGTAAACGTATCCTTACATATTATAAAACACAGTCCTCTGCCGCGTCTGTCTGTTCGCGATAAACTCAAAAACTACTGCACGGAATTTATACGGTTTTCACTAATAGATAGTTGATGGTTCCTGAGGAAGGTTTAGGTATAATTTATTATGTTTTTTTTCCTAAGCGAAGCCGAGACGGGCCGCTAGTCATAATGTAAACCCACTCAAAATACAGCGCATATTTTGATGTATTTGATTTAAGATTAGGTACCTCGTTCCCGAATAGATTTGGGATCAAATAATCGTTATTAAACCCCAATCATGTTGGATACCTGTGGGATGTCTGTATATGTACTTCGTGGGAATACTTATATTCATTATACATAAAGTCGACTTAAATGACCAAATTCTATATGTTATGGCATTCTAGCGTCATATCATAGGTATTTAGGTAGGTACTTTATGTGCTCATTCAATAAAATTGTCCACTGTTGTCGTATAAAAACAAACAATAATGACTCACCTATGAACAGTCCCGCAAAAATATTCACAATTTTATCGTTGCTGTCAGCATCCGTTGAATAACTTGACAGTAATACCCCTGCCACTGTGAGACACAGCCCTGCCAAAGCCATGAACCTGGGCATGTTGAAGACTTTCACTACTGCCCGGCTCCATGACTCCAAAAGCAGCTTTACCACTAAACATATAACTGGCACTAGGGCTATATCCACATCCCATATTTTTATTTTCTCATCGTCTTCATGGCCGTCCTGACGCACAGCTTTTAGAATGATCAGTCCGTATAATGTCACTAATGCCGGCACAGTGACATGGTAAACCATAGCAGACACCACTATTAACCACCCATAACCGCCATCAGGTGGTGTTGGTCCGATTTCAGGCTGAGATGAGACCACTCGGTCCAAGTGCAAATCTTCAACACGAATGTCACCCCTTTCAGGGCGAGACACCCCTGGATTTCTCCCGTCTGCCATTATTTTTATGGTATACACAATTTTGTCATAACTAAAACGTGCAATGGGCGGTGAGTTATCACTATACAATGGGTGTGTTATCTTATCATTATCATTTTTGTAATCATTTGTTCCACATTTTTGAATTCACCGCCATAATGTACCAAAAATCGGTAGGTAGTGCCAAAAAACATGACAACCCAAGAGTTTTTTTTATTGTGCATCAATATTAATCAATTTGTTTAAAAACAGTTAATTAATAATTAAATATGTAACAAAAATTAAATGAAAATGATTTTGATAAAATTATTATGATTACAACATGACAAATAAAAATCTGTTCCTGAACGAAAGTAATTATGTATAATACGACTAAATCAAAATGTCAATAACAATGTGGTACAAATGAGATGGCAATGTCTGTTCCAATACAAGTAAAAGAGATAAAGAAATAATGATTATTTGATGATAGGTATTTTTTATTCAGTCGTTTAATCTCAATATGAATTCTCTGCACGAGCAATCGTAAACGACGCTCTATTTAGGAAATTCTTGAAATATATCAATAATGCAAAGGTAAATGGAGATGCAGTCATTATATTAGTACAATCGATACCTGTTACACATGCGTATGCATCATAGTTGTGTCATTTTCAAGTGAAAATTATGTGGTGAATGAACTTCCGCGAAGCCCCATTATAATTGCTTTGCGTGTGGTATTCCAGGTTCGTCAAGTGTAGTTCCCATGGCTAAGCCCACAGGTTGGATTGATTCTAGTCGCTATAGCCATGGAGACGGAGTCAGTGAGGTCAGAGTTGAGTAGTCGGTCGCGAAGAAGCTCTAGACATCGTCAACACACTCATCGAAGCACCCGGTATGACACAATAAATTATCAAATTTCTAGTTGTTTTGTCTTTTTACAACTTATGCTGTTGCAATGAAAGGTTAACTTTGATACAAAATCAAAATTAAGTTATAATCATTTCATTATATCATAATCATACATACAAGCCAATTTGCCCTAGATTTAGTGACGAAGTGAGAATAGAATAATTACACCTTAAAATGTAACTGGGCTTCTTAGTTCTTATTTGATTGCTTATATGAAGTCTCTACAAAAGTAAATTACTGTCTAAAGAACTTAGTACCTTTTATTTCTGTGAGGTTCTTCAGTTACCTCAATAAAAGAACTAGGGCAGTGCTTATCAAGTAAAATTATATTTCAAACAATTTGTTTTTACTTTACAGAAGTACAAAATCTCAAAGAAAAGACTGCGGAGACATGGCACCATTTCAAACCAGTGTTAACATAAATCCCGAAATGGGCCGAGATGGACAAGAGGTTATTGAAGTCCAAATATTACCACAAGATGAGAACTGGGGTGAGACCACAACAGCTGTCACGGGAAACACATCAGAAGGCTCACAGTCTATGGAAGACATCAGCAACTGGCCCATTGAATCGGATTCTGGCCTTGGTTTCATGTGCTCTAGATATTTCGGGACCACATTGACTTTAGGACTTTCTTTTGTGTCGTTTGTGAGCCCATTGGCCATGGTTGTGTTGCCAAAAATAGGATTTTTCCCTGGATTATCTGATAACATAGCAATACAACCAAGTCAGAGGATACAACTACTTGCTTGCACTGCTGAATGTAAAGGAATATTACTGTCACTAGCGTTCAAACTAGTTTTACTTGCAATTGGAGTTTGGGCTGTATTCCTGAGGCCTAGGAATGCGATATACCCAAGGATTTTTGTTTTCCGTGCTATGACGTTAGTAATATTAGCTGTCTGTACATTTTCGTACTGGCTATTCTACATTGTACAGATTACTGAGGCCTCGAAAGCTTTAGCTGTGGGTGAAGAAGCTATAGATTATAATTCTTTAGTGTCTTACGTATCAAGCTTTGCAGATACACTTTTGTTTATACATTACATAGCAGTGATACTGATGGAGATTCGGCATCTTGAGCCAGTATACTATATAAAGATAGTTCGGAGTCCAGATGGAGAGAGTAGATCGTATGCTATTGGGCAGCTTAGCATCCAAAGAGCGGCGGTGTGGGCCCTGCAGAAGTATTACACAGAGTTCCCAATTTATAATCCATACTTGGAAAAGATACCAATAGCTAAGTCGCAGAGGAAGGGGACATCAAGTATTAAATTCTATGACGTGGACGGGAATACTAATGCACCTTCAGGACAAGCCAGGTTAGTAAGAATCACTATTTTGAAATGTTTAAATTGTTAATTTACAGCAAATAAGGAAATCCTGTCTTTTTGAAAAAAGTTTATATTGCTAACTTTGCTACAAAACATTTTTAGAAAAGGACATTTTGCGCCAAGACGAATAAAGTAGAATTTTCCAGTCATTTATTAATTGACCGAGCGAGCCAAGCAAGCGAGGTCTATAAATTAACTTGAGGCAAAAACACATTTTTTGTATGTATGTATGTTGGCCTGTTTTGATGAAATTTAAACGGTATGCAGGATCTGTCAATAGAATTTTGTGGGATATTAAATCGAAAACGACTTCGAAATATTCACAATTTTGTAAAATCTCATCAAATTGTATTCGCGAGGTCTACTGTTCGGTGTAACCGAACACCTATGACGTCGGCCGATCGGTCGACGCTCTATTACTCAATTCTACTTACTTTTAGTGCACATTTGCAACTCCACGGAGCGGGTGTATTCTTTAACATAATTATTATAATTAATTGCTTCGTGTAAATAAAGTGAAGTGCTTTACACCCGGCCTTTACTCTCAACATCAACATCCAACAACACCTCACTCCCCGAACATCTACGTTCGCGGTGTTAGTCTACTAGGTAGCGAGTAGCTAGGTTCGTGGCGGTCGACAGGCCCTGCAGATATCCAGGCTGGTGTTTGACAAGGATTCAATTAACTTTAGCAGGTAGAATTGAACCAAGTCTGTATATAGTTACGAATATTTGTGAGGCCGCCGATACGCTTAGCGTCACCACTGCAAGTATCCCTTTGTTCATTATATTATAGCAATGATGCGGGCTGTCTTCCACCACACCAGCACCCTATCCACAATCCTTGGTTACGCCTCGTTTAAAATGCTAGCTTTATTATTGACGACCTCCGTGGCCTAATGGTCGTCATGCCGGAGCGCTCACTGGAGGTCCCGGGTTCGATCCCCGGTCAGGTCAACAAGTGTCGAACGTATCAGATCGACGACGGGGTCGTGGTCGGGCAGCGGAGCGCGCCGCGGGTCTGCGCACAACGAGCGCTACCACGAGGAGGCGGAGCGCGAGCGCCGCGTGCGCAAGCGCCGCGCGCGCCTGCTCTGCGCCGCCGACGACGCCTTCGCGCACGTGCGCCGCGTGCGCGTCTCTACTGCTAACGGTGACTATTCATATCATCTCATCATAGGTACACACATATCATGCCGGATACACACGACCAGATTATACTTTTACTACCGAGGGGGCGTTGCGCGAACGTCGTACTACTTAATAAATCTTTTCACGTCCTTTGTAAAGAAAAACCTCTCTCACTATCTAGGAAATTCCACAACGTCAGAATACGCAAGAGGACTAAACAAAATATTATATGATATAGGTCAAGAGCACTGTCCCGGATAGACAGGGGCGCGGGTTCAATTCTCGCTGGATTCCAGAATTTTTTCATCTCATTATTAATTTCAAAAATAAATTTAAAAGCATTTGTGACATGTATAACAAATCCATTTAAAAATATGATATTTTTTTGTTTTGTTTGTTTCCACTCGCGTCTCCTGTTGGAAAAGGAATTGAATTTACGAGATTATAAAATATTGTTTTAATACATCAAACCTTCTGAACGAATCACAGCTCAAAAATCGACTGGGCTGACTCAAAAATCCCTTTTATTTTTTTTTAATTTCATGGCTCCATTATTCGCCATAACGATGATTTTGCCAACGTCAAGGTTGAGATTGTCACGGAATATAATATGTTATAATGATATATGAAACACGGTTCAGTGTGTAACCTAAAATATATAAATATTGGCTTTGTAGATCTGAATGCCTCAATTAATTAAAGTTCCTTTATATTAAATCATTTTATTTCTCTTTTATTTCTATCAGCTACATTTTAACGTCTTACAAATTTAAACCATTTTTCACAACAACAATGTCACTCTATGAGATAACCATAAACAATATATATAATAGAATATAACCTTTAAATGTGGTGGCTGTCCACTAACTTACTTATACTCAACACTCTTCCTCAGACATCACATTTAAAATTCCTAACTTAACAACAAATTCTTTTAAACATAACTTACTAACAGGCTTAGTAAAAATATCAGCTAATTGGTTATTAGTACTTATATATTCAACTTTAACAAAACCTTGCTCAACCTTTTGTTTTATAAAATTATATTTAATTTCTAAATGCTTCAGTTTTCTTTGATCATAAGTTTGAACAGATTTGATAGTGCTTTGATTATCTTCAAAAATTTTAAAATCCTTTACTTCAATATTTAAATCATTTAAAATCTTAATAACAAAACAAGACTCAACACAAGCTTCACAAAGTGCTACCAATTCTGCTTCCGTCGTACTTAAAGCTACTACAGATTGTTTTTTAGATTTCCATACAACAGTGTTACCAAAAATTAAAAACAAATAACCCGTAGTTGATTTCCTATCAACGTCTCTACCCCAATCTGCATCAGCAAAACCAACTAATGAAATATTATTACAATTCTTATAACATAAATTATAATATAAAGTTTGTTTAACATATCTCAAAATTCTTTTCAAAGCTTTCCACAAAGTCAAATTTGGTTTAGATTGATATCTGCTTAAATAGTTTACAGAGAACGTTAAATCTGGCCTAGAATTCACTGTTACATATAACAAAGAACCAATTAAAGATCTACATTTAGCTTCATAATTCATATCAATAGTTTCATCTTCAAATTTAAAATTTACATCCATAGGTGTATCAATCCCTTTACAATCACTCATCCCATGTATTTTAAGAATATTTTTAAGTATCTTGTCTGATTAACTAAAATACAGTCATCTAGTCTCTTAATAGAAATTCCTAAATATGTCATGTCAGTATTACCTAGATCTTTCATTCTAAATTGTGTTGTCAAAAACGTCTTCACTTTTCCTATCTCTGTCTCCTGCTTCGCGAAAATTAAAAGATCGTCAACGTATAATAAAACATAAACATTATCTTTCATGTATAAACAATAATCATTTTCAGAACGTTGAAAGCCATAATCCAACATTGCTTCAGTAAATCTCTCATACCAATATTTCGGAGATTTTCTTAAACCATAAAGTGATTTTTCTAATTTGAAAACGTAATTGTCTTCTTTTCCAATATAATATCCTTTAGGTATTTTTAAATAAACTTCTTCATCAATTCGACCATAAAGAAAAGCTCCTTTTACATCCATTTGTTTAATCTTAAAATCTTTCTTTGCAGCAACTGCTAATAATGTTCTTAATGTTTGCATCTTTAATACAGGTGAATATAAATTATCCATATGTCCTGTTTGTTGATATCCCAAAACAACAAGTCGCGCTTTACATATCTCTGCATCACCTACTTTTTTCTTTGTAAATACCCATTTAGTATCTAAAAGTTTCATATCTCTCTTTCTTTCTACTTTCCTCCATGTTCCACTATCTTCAAGAACATTAAACTCTTCCTTAACTGCATTTCTCCATAACTCACTATCTTCTCTCTTATCTATTTCCTCAAATGTATGTGGCGTATCTTCTATTTGTCCAGCCATTAAAGCATACATTACCTCATTTTCATTTCCTTCAAAATCAGTAACATAATCTTGTTGCCACTTGGGTTTTCTAATTATTCTTTTCTCCCTTACAATTTGTTCTTTTTCAGAATTTTCCTTCGAATTATCATCTTTTTCTAATGTATCTTCCGCTTCATAAAATTCTTCATTATCATTTTCCTCATTATTATTTTCTTTGTTAACATCTTCTTTTACATCTCGGCACTCTAGTTCTACATTATTCTGTATTTCTTTTCGTTCTTTTTCATCAAAAATTACATTTCTTCCTATCACCACTTTTTTAGTATCTTCATCGTAAAGTCTATAACCGTTTCTAGCATAACCTATCATTATCATTCTTTTTCCACAGTTATCAAGTTTATGTCTTAATTGAGATGGCACATGATTATAAGCAACACTTCCGAAAACTCTCATATTAATCACGTTTGGTTTTCTTCCTTCCCATAATTCACTTGGTGTACAATCTTTCCCTTTTGTTGGGCTTCTATTAGTTACATATGCAGAACACAAAATAGCATCCGCCCAAAATTCTTTATTCAATTGCGAATCTAATAAAAGTGTCCTAGTTTTTTCCACCAACGTTCTATTCATTCTTTCCGCCACTCCATTCATTTCAGGATTATATGGCACCGTGTACTGAACTTGAATTCCGTTATTTCTACAAAAATTATAAAATTCTCTAGTTACGTATTCTCTACCATTGTCAGATCTCAATTTTAATAAGTCACAGTTAAAATGTTTCGTAGCATAATAATAGTACTCTCTAAATATTTCAAAAGCTTCACTTTTCTGTTTCATAAGGTAAACCATAACAAAATGAGTGTAATCGTCAATAAACGTGATAAAATATCTATAACCTTCTCTACTAATTGGAGTAATAGGACCACAAACATCTGTGTGCACTAGCTCAAGTGGTCTTTTAGCTCTGTAACCTATCTTATTAAAGGGTAATCTAGTCATTTTCCCTAACACACAAGTCTCACATACGAGGGCTGCTATTTATGTATCCGGAATAACAAAATTAAACAAACATATATTATTACATATGGTTTTATTGTTTCTCGAAGTATTCTCCGCGATGATCTATGCACTTCTGCATACGATGAAACCAATTTTCAAAGCACTTTTTCCATTCTGATTGAGGTATGTCCAAAACGTGTGTTTTGAACGCGTCAACGGCCTCTTCGCGGCTCGAAAAACGTTGACCACGTAATTTATTTTTAATGTTTGGAAATAAATTAAAATCATTGGGTGCCAGGTCGGGGCTGTACGGCGGATGACCCGTCAATTCAATCTTTTGACCCTCCAAAAAATTATTTGTTTCAGCCGACTTGTGGCAGCTAGCATTGTCGTGATGAAGTATGATTCTGCGTTGTGGGTTGTTCTTTCGTATTTTTTCAAAGACTTCTGGCAAACAAATGGTGGTGTACCATTCAGAATTAACCGTCCTACTATTCTCTAGTGGCACTGTAGCTACATGTCCGTTGATACCAAAAAAACAAGCGACCATTTGCTTTAAAGTGCTTCTCGCACGAACAACTTTTGTTGGATTCGGTTCATCTTGAAAGACCCACACCGTTGACTGCTGTTTAGTTTCAGGGTCATAAGCATAGATCCAGGTTTCGTCACCTGTGTAGATATTATAAACAGCTTTTGACGTGCCACGGTTGTATTTTTTTATCATTTTCTTACACCAGTCGACACGAGCCTGTTTTTGATCTACGCTCAAGTTGTGCGGAATCCAACGCGAACAAATTTTTTTAACAATTAAATGTTCGTGTAATATCGCGTGTATACTCGTCATACTAATGCCCAGAGACGCCTCTATCTCGCGGTATGTAACATGACGATCTTGCATTACTAATTGTCGCACAGCATCAATATTTTGTTGTACCACTACCGATTTAGGACGACCCTCCTTAATTTCATCCGTGAGCATAGACCGTCCACGTTGAAATTCCTTAAACCAATAATACACAGTGGTTTTCGATGGTGCTTCATCTCCAAAAGTTAAAATCAGTTGTTCGATGCACTGTTTTTGAGTTAATCCACGCCGAAAATCATAATAAATCATCGCGCGAAAATGTTCACGAGTTAAATCCATGGCAATGAAGACAAGCTATTTTCAAAATTGGCGCCAATTGAAAAAAACAAATGACAGGGACATGAAAAATATTTATTCTCTAGCAGAAGAGTTCTATTTTCAAATGTTGTAATTACTTTTTAAATATTCTAGAATTATTGGCCAGTTCCGGATACATAAATAGCAGCCCTCGTAACATATTTTCGAGGTTTAAATTTTTTAAGTCACTTAATCCGTTAACCATATTATTTTTAGTTAAAACATTTAAATTATTCATGCCTAAATGACCAAAACGCCTATGCCATAACAAACTATC
This sequence comes from Plodia interpunctella, assembly GCF_027563975.2. Taxonomy (NCBI): domain Eukaryota; kingdom Metazoa; phylum Arthropoda; class Insecta; order Lepidoptera; family Pyralidae; genus Plodia; species Plodia interpunctella. Next base: position 1,178,797 of record NC_071301.1, read on the forward strand.
CGAATTAGATAAAAAACAGTTATTACAATTTTTCTTACTGAATTTCATATCAATTTTATATAGAGAATTATCAGAGTTTCCAATCATAATTAAAAACTTAGAAGAATCGTAAACTCGAACTTTACCTCTTTCAAAAGTGACAGACAAATTACTTGACTCCATTTTTGACACTGACAATAAATTTTTTCTTAAATCAGGCACATAAAAAACATTTTTAATTGTACATGTAGTTGACTTTTTTCCAACATAACATTGAGTTTCTATGTTACCTATACCTACCGCTTGGAGAGAGATACCATTTTTGGCAGCTGAAATCAATTTTGGTTGTTTTAAATCTATATACTGGGAAAAGTAAATTTTATTATTAACTAAATGATCTGAGCATCCAGAATCTACAATAAATTCTACCCAGTCATCAGAATCTTCAGATCTTCCGAAAAATGCAACATTATCTTGATTACTACTATTACCATACATATAATATGAATTTCCTTGTTCTCTTCCTCGACCGTTAAATCTTCCTCGACAATTGAATCTTCCACGACCATTAAATCTTCCTTGACCATTAAATCTTCCTTGACCATTAAATCTTCCTTGACCATTAAAACTTCCTTGACTGTTATAATTTCCTTGACCGTCATATCTTCCTTGACTGTTATAATTTCCTCTACTATTGTAATTTCCTCGAATATATCCTCGATTATCATAACTTCCTCTATTATTATAATTACCTCTTCCTGCAAAATTACCTCTTACTCCTCTTTTTCCGCAATTAAAAGCACTCTGTCTATTCTCATTCTCCTGTGACGAATTCTTTCTCTTCTCTTCTTCTCCTAATAATCTATCCATTACCATATTTATTTTCAAATCTCCAATCGTTTCTAAAGCTGTTACTATTGGCTCATATGATTTTGGCATCGACAATAATATATAATTTACCTGTTCTTCTTCCGAAATTCCTCCTCCTGCCTCTTTTAATGAAGTACAAATTTCTTGTATTTTTGTAAAATGATGTTTTAAAGGCTCTGTTTCTATATATTTAATTTCATTTAATTGTCTTCGTAAAAATAGTTTACTTCTTGTACTTTTTTCTTTAAAATTTTGTTCTAAATTTCTGAACATATGGTAGGCCGAATCTTTTCTTACATATTCTAAATGGCTATCCGCTACAGCTGCTATTATTAGAGCTTGGGCTCGCGCCTCTAGATTTTTTTGTGTAGCTGTTTCTTTTTTATAAAACTCCTCATTTTCTATCGCTTCAATACAATTATTTTCACGTAAAATACTTTTGATTCGGAAGGCCCACGTGTTAAAAGATTCTCCGGAAAATTGCACCACATTATATTTTAAAATATTACATTCTTTGTTTGCCGACATCTTGTGTAATTTTTCTAAAAATCCAAATAAATTTATTACATACTATACCGTACGCATCTGGCGCAGTGGAAGCATGCTATTGGCTTTGTAGATCTGAATGCCTCAATTAATTAAAGTTCCTTTATATTAAATCATTTTATTTCTCTTTTATTTCTATCAGCTACATTTTAACGTCTTACAAATTTAAACCATTTTTCACAACAACAATGTCACTCTATGAGATAACCATAAACAATATATATAATAGAATATAACCTTTAAATGTGGTGGCTGTCCACTAACTTACTTATACTCAACAATAAATATATTATACATACATAGCCGAGTCATCATATTAATTCTGTCATGTCAGATGACAGAACACAGATGTCGATTGACTCATGTCATGTCAGGCCTGAAATGAGTCAATATTAATATATTGCATGGTCATCCAATTGACTCATTACAGGCCTATTTGCAAAGTAGTTATATAAATTTATTCTTATAGCATTTATGTATTTTTTTATTCAACAATTTAATTATTATTTTTTCAAATGAATATATTTTGTATTTTCTGTCGTGGTCGTGGTCCAGTGGTTAAGACCGTCCGCCTATGATCTAAAGGCCCCAGGTTCGAATCCTACTCGTCGTGCCACACGAGTTTGTACACCGACCACCAGTTTCCATAGATCACCACCTGATTCCGGTGTAGGAATACATCGTGAGGAAACCTGCACCTTTATTTGATAATTTATCACTTACTACCACACTATAGATATTGGCAAGTCGTGTTTGTGTTTCATTCCACTTTAATGACCACGACCCTCGGCCATGAGGAATACGTCAGTACGGACATTTTTCGTCATCTCCGCATGTTGTGGATTGCATCTGAAACGATTTTATTGATGTAATTGTAGGCGGAGCCCTAGGTCCGCGCGAGGCGGCCGCGGCGGTGTTCCCGTCGCTGGCGCGCGCGCTGCAGAAGTACCTGCGCGCTACACGACAACAGCCGAGGCACTCTGCTGACTCCGTGAGTTTCCGCCTTGCATTTAGAAGATCTATATGTAAAATATCGAAGAGTTTCTATCTTGCATTTAGAGGCTCTTTATAACAGTAGATGTTGCCCGGGGCTTCGCTCCCGTGGGGATTTTGAGATAAAATGTAGCCTATAGCAATCTTGGATAATGTACCTTTCTAATGGTGAAAGAATTTTTGAAATCGGTTCGGTAGTTTCGGAGATTACCCGCCTCAAACATACAAACTCACAAACGCTTACCTCTTTATAATAATATTATAGATGTGATGATCCATTACAGAAGGTACTTATGGAGGAAAGTCGCCAAGACGTTTCATGTTAATTTTTATACGTCGTAAGCGATGGCCCTGTCCACCTTGTCTTCTGGAAAATCACAAATAATAATTCCCTCCCACCAGGTGCTAGCCCATTTGGCTCGCTGTCTCTCCCAAGACGCATCTCCCCGCGCCTTCCTGGAGCCCTTCCTCGTAGAAGGCCCAGTGTTGGCCAACGACCAGGAAGGAAGGCCCATCCAACGCTGGTCTTTGATATCCGACGAGTTACTAGCGCGCCCCCTTGCGGACAACATCGAGTTTCAACTCCGTCAAGGTGACATCTCTTTAATTTGCTCCATAAAACAGCTCCCCAAGTTCAGTTTGACCGAGGAAGTGGTTGACCCGAAGAGTAATAGGTTTGTGCTAAGGTTGAATTCCGAAACGTCAGTTTGACAGTACGACAGAGACGAGCATAGGCTTGTATGACATTTAGAAGTTTTTTAGGTTAGCTGTCAAAATGTGTATGATCCATGACTTGAATGAAATTAGGAAACTTGTGCTTGAAATTACGCTCACAAATTATATACAAAAGTGAATTTTTAAATATGCGTAAATGCGAATGCCGCCTGTTTGGAAAATCGCTCTTATTCTTATAAAGTTAAAAGGATACTATAAGCGAAAGTATGTTTCGTCTCGTTCTGTCAATGACAAATATTGCGATAGTGACAAAACATATTTTGCTTTAACAACTTATATAAATAAGACGGTAAAATTTTATTTCCTATTTTGGGAGAATATGCTTCAAAGATTAGATACCTACTAGTGCAAACATGACTTAACTACGTAGTTAGAATTTTAAGTTTTGATTGAGTGAATTGACTTTTTTTTACCATGAAGCTTAAGTACTCTGAGTGTGAATCTCATAGGATATTAGATTGTTGTTCGTGACATTATTGTGCAATCAAAATTATTGTTAAAGCAACTAATGATGACAAAATTACATTGATCCAGTGAAAAATCACAGATGAGAAACGATTTTTATTTATTTTTAAATTAGTAAAAATTAGATTATGATTACTAAATATGTAGTATTTTTTACTGGATTTATGTAACTTTTAAAGAATACATACGGTGAATCGGAAGCGTTATTTTAATTCATAGACTTATTCGGCATTTAAAATAGGATACTTATACAATTTAGGAAATAGTTTTTTTTTTTTAATTTTTTAAAATGTACATTGTGTGTCATAAACATTTTTATTATATACTTGTAAGCTAATTATTAAAAGGAATTTATGCACAAATATTTTAGGTAATTATAGTATAGTAATTAGTGTTAAATGCCATTGATGGCAATGAGATTACGAATTGGATACCGTTATTTTTTCCAGTCACAATCAACAAAATAAAAATGCAATAACAATTAATTGAAACTTTCATCACGTCAATTTCATTTGAACTTGTTTACTTCAAATCTCAAAATCAATACATATCTGTAGTACTAAATTTTATGTTTAATTTTTATTTGCAATAAGTATATTTTAATTTTTAAATAACTGTACTAATGAAGGTGACGAATTAACTGTAATAAATTAAAATAAAAAGATCACCAATATGAAATTACGCAATGTAACAACACAGTTACAAAGCAAAAAGTAACAAAAAATATCTTCTTTCTTATGATGGTAAGAGAATTCGTCATTCTTAATTTTATGCCGTTTTATGTATTTAAAACATTGCTATTGTTATTTGCCAGTGAGATAGCAGCATAGATAAAGTAAGAAGTAAAAAACACTCAGTCCAGAAGTGACATTGAATTTTAACGTTATTTTATACAAATGACACGAAATTTTCAGTACAGTATTTCTTAACCCTTTCACCGCGACTCTTTTATTTTACATGGTTTTTGGGAGTTCAATTACGCAGTAGATGTAACGCGCTCGGCTTGTGTTAGTATCGGTTAAGTCACTCTCACAATGGTCTCAAAAATGTATTATCTTAAACTCATCTGTGCTTCGGAAGGCGTGTTGAACCGCTTCGGTCGTTGTATTTGCAGTCGTTAAAACTCGTCGATCCGCAATGGGCCGGGCAGTGGGTCATGGGCCGTACTCCTTATCCATTCATAAGGAAGGCCTGTGTCCCAGCAGTGGGGTAATTAAAATGGCTGCTAATGATGATATAAGACGCTCGCGAAATGAGCGCGAAAATGTTGGATTGGTTGGGTTAATCTGTCATTCGCTATGAAAGGGTTAAGGCGACTTAGCATAATCATATAATAGGTTAGTTATATTTATTGTATAGATTTATAAGATTGTTTCGCTTAATGCCGACTTAAAATGCTCCATACGTATAGTGAAGAATACAGACTGCTTAAAAATCGTTTTACTCAAGTAAATATAAAGGTTGTGCTTAGTAAATTAAAATCACTCAATGTGTATAAATCGCTGGACGACCAAAGTTCGCTGTAATCGTGCTTTTTGTAACATATCAAAATTTAATTATCGCCATAAAATTATAGCATTTGTATTTTAAAGGGAATAAGTCACTTAAGTCGGACTCTCGACAAAATGTATGGAATAAACGCGTTTCTATTGCACACTGAAATTTATTTTAGGCTGGACTGAATGGAGCAATTTTTAGTTGTACACTTAACAGCACTTGAATCTAGCAAAATGGATGGCGATTCTCGCCCCTATTACCTAGTTTCTAGTTAATAATTGTTGTTAAAAACTCTCGATTTCCACGGCGGAAAATGAATCTGCACTTTCACACATCATGTCATATTACAAATCAACTTGGGGCAAAAATACAATTTTGGATGTATGTATGTTTGTAACGCGATAACTAGTTTAATAATATCACTAGTTTGCGTGCGTTTTAAAAGGGAGAACTTGGTACACTTGGTGTTGTCTATATCGAAACCCAGGTTCAACTAATTTTTTATATTTTTGCTAGCTTTTACTGCGGTTTCGTCCGCTGTAGCCTGTATTCGACCTCGGGTCATTAATTTAGCTATATCTATTCGAAATTTCATTAAAATCAGCCCGGTGAAATAGTAATAGGCACACTTTCGCACATAAAGATTAGTCTGGATGAAACCAAGCATTCTCAGAAATCACTCAGCCTTATCGAGCTAGTGAGCTGGGTTATTATTATTATTATTTTGTGATAAATATAAGTCGTGTTCTTAGAATGTTCGAGTTCATTAATCTCAACCACTCCTTTATTACTAATATTCTCCGGACATTTCTATAAATCGAGACTTATCGCGATAAAGACTGAAACTAAATATGTTTTGATAAATTTTATCGAAAGTGGACTTATACTTATCAATAGATATCGATGGTCAAATGCGCCTTTAGTAAATGCTTGTGCCTGATAAATAATTGTTTTAAACTAGGCTAAATTTTATGTTTGTGTGATCAAAGGTACTTTATATAGATAAAGCGATTTTGTACGATATGATTAGAAGTTGTAGTTGTGGAAAATTACTTTTAATATAACGATATCATATATGTAGAGGATGTTAAAAATGTTTATACAGATGCGATTCGAACTTTTGATTCGAATATTTCAATGGTAAATAATGTCATTTTACATGATTACAAGATTTTTTAAAACCGTACGCCACGTGTTAATCTAAATTGCTAACCTTGAAACCTTATGGTCTTTTTTTCCAATAAACCTGAAAACTTAACTTAATTATATAATTTATCATTCAAATACGCAAAGGACATTAATAACTTCCCCAATATACGTACAAAATATTAAGCATAAAATATCGCCTGTTGAATATTGCACAATTGAGGCATTGTAACCTTTGTAAGACTATTTGTACACTTTTGTATTTTCAATAAAATACCAATCGATTATATAAAAAAGTCTTTTATTTGAAATCATATATATAAAATAAAATCAAAATAACCTAAACTAATCAACGTTATATCTTAGATAGAATGTTATCTTATGGAGACTTGGGAGACTGATTTTAACTAATATATTGCTCCTCGAAAAAAAAAAACACATATAGGAATATGTATACTTAAAAATACTTACAGATATGACAGATTTAAACAATGTCATTGGATAAGGTGATTTCAAATTTATTTGATCGAAAACAAAGAGTAGAAAAGAAATATATGCGTTTTAGATTTCTTGATCGAAATCTAAAACATAAATCTAAAACTAACATCTTATTAATAAATGAGAGCGCCACCACTTCTTCGGTATTCATATAATCAATAAATATAGTAATAGTTTCTTCTTTAAATATTTAAATTTCTTTTATTTATTATTATTTACATTTACCTACTCCTATATAAGTATATTTTTGTATACAGATAGAGATCAGAGAGGTTAGTCGTGACATGTACATTGTGACGCAGCGATAACCACACTACATAAAATGTGATTGGTTCGCTGGGTCTTACGAATTTCGAATCGATTCGATGAAGAAGTGAAATGTAAACCCGCAAATCGTCCACAATGATTGATCGATATCACTGGTTAGAAATCAAGATTAAAAACCTTCATTACGTCATTCCCTTATAATTTGAAATAATAAAATTGCAAAGACAAGTGCTGTAGGAAGCACTGTTCAAAAATTTATCACAGTATAAACCTACTTAAACCTAAATTTTAAGGCTGCGACATTGACAACAACGTCACCCTCGTTTAAAATTATAAAGCTGGTTTCACATTTATTTGTCAACAAATAATTCATAAGGTCTGTCCGTATACGAGGGACGTGCGCGGGAAGCGCCCGCAGTGTATACTTATTTTATATAAAAAAAACAAAGCATCGTTGGCCATTAAAATAACGTAGACGTTGTTGTGACAGCCGTTATCACGGCTCAGGCGCAAAACGTCTCTTTCGCAAAACGTCTTCTTGTCGTAAAACGTCTCTTTCGCAAAATGACACGCCAGAGACATAGAATAAAATTTAATTTTCAATGCAAAATCAATTATTAAAATTCTAGAGGAATTATGATATCATAATTTTGGTACTTTCCAAATAAAAACAATATCAATAGGTGTCAAACATATTACACACATTCAAAATGTAAATCAAAACAACATTGTTAGTAACCTATCTACAAATAAGATAATAGTAGCTAGAACTAATAGTAACTAACCATAACTGTCTTCTCATTATGACACAATAATTTGTTAATTAATTAACTATTGCGAATGAAGATATTTTGTTATATAACTTTATTTATAACCTACCTAACCTTATATTATATACCTTAACTTTTTTAAATGTCAAATAAATTCTGCCATCGTAATTTACTTTAGTTATAAAGTAAAAAAAAATAATATTATAAAATATATTCTTCTCATTTTCATAAATTATTAACATATACATATAGATAAAAATAAATTATTTTAAATTTAAGTACCAAAATTATGACATCATAATTACTCTATAATTTTAATAATTAAAATAAATAAATAAAAATAAAAGATAAAACCAGCAATGGAATATTTTGTGCCATGTCAGGCATGCATTCATTTTTTTTTCAGACATTTCCATTCACACAGATCTCAGATCTCTGCGGGCGCTTGCCGTGAAGTCCCGCATGCGGGCGGACCGTACAGGTCTGCAATTTCTGAAACAAGCCTTAAATAAAGACGATAAGTTCCCACTTTTGTGTTTTTCGCTAATATCTTTAAAACGGTGCGTCGTAGAGATAAAAGTATCTTGTAATGAGAAAGTTAATACTCACGCACGCACTCTACTTACTACTAATATTCATTCAAGAGAAAAATCCTAATTATCGTCTTTACTTTCTTTTTTTAATTTCAAACGAGGGCGACATTGTTATCAATGCTCAGTCTTAATAATTATTAGGTAAAGTTAAGGCAGTATACTTATATGGGTTATAGAAGTGTTTTAAATAGTTTTTTCTCGGCAAAAATACGAAAAGCCATAGGACTATGGCTGTTGACGTGATGCAGAATGTTACGATGGCGATCTGAAGGCCCACTAGATGTCTTCGCGCTTCGCATCTGAAGTACTTATTCCGGAGATCGAATATTCTTGCGTTGAACAGTGCACGTGGTTCGGCGCATCTGAAAATGTCTTTTATTGATGACGCTGGATTGTTATTTATTTCTTTTTATTTTATTTTATTTGTTTATTTATTCATTCAACTACCATTACAGGTACCATTACACCTAATGCGATAGCGCAGACTTAATACTATGTCTACGTTGTTTCTGTAGTTTTTTTCATTATTGGTTGTTTATCTAGACAGATAATGGAATAATTTGTTATAAAAGGTTTGACGACCTCCGTGGCTTAATGGTCATCATGCCCGACTGCTACAGTGGAGGTCCCGGGTTCGAATCCCGGTCAGGTCAACATGAAAAATGATCTTTTTCAGATTGACCTGGGTCTTGGATGTTTATCTATATATGTATATGTTATAGAATATAGTATCGTTGAGTTAGTATCCCATAACACAAGTTTCGAACTTACTTTGGGGCTAACTCAATCTGTGTCATTTGTCCCTATTTATTTATTTATTTATTATTTATTTAAAAGGGTAGTATTTTGTAAAATGATGTACCATTATGGTGGTGATTTGCACACTCGTCGAAGTAGAATGAGACGATAAAGTATAAGATAAATCGCTAATCTTGCGTCCTGTATCTATTTCATGAGTTGATAAATAGATATCTCACATGAAGTTACCTCGCGAACGTTTATCTTTGAGGACTTGTGCAATATACTATTCATTAGCTAGTACCTAAGTTCTTTTCTTAATTGCAAAACATTACGTTAATAAAGTAAATGTGTCTTAATCTGCTTTTTGTATTTTAACACGGAAAACTGAAAAAAATATTATGGACAGATTTATATACGAAAGCTTTTTGTTTGCGCCATTTTTAACAATTGTCATTTAAATTGATTTTAGCTATATATAAAATGACCGTCGGACACAATAACAACAAATTGTTTAATATGAGTAAAAGAAAGAAAACAATGTATATACCTTAAATGATCATAATCTTTCTCCGCTATCTGCAGTGACTTCACCCACGTGATATCGCAATCGCACACCCAAGGGTTGCCTTGAAGGTCCAGATGAATCAGCTGGCTGAAGGGCACTATCAGGTCCTCGTCCAATCTCGACAGTCTCGAGCCACTGAACGACAGGCTTTCCAACGTGAAGTCTGCAGCATCCTCCAACGCTTCTAGACCAAATGCCCATTTACTAAATACAGTCAAATTCTTATTTCTCTCAAGCTCCAATGTTACTAAACCCCGCAAAGGAGAAAACGTAAAACCGGGAACTTTACTTATCCACAAGTTGTTTAATCTCAACTCTCTTAGTCCAGGGACGTCGGCGAAGTCCACTTCACTTATCTCTTCAATCGGATTATCCGATAAATCCAAGTACTCCAGGGTAGACGGCAGTTCGGGGATCTCCTTCAAATGATTCCCGGCCACAACCAAGCTTCTCACGTCGTATGTTTCTGCGAAGAAGTTCTCCGGAACGTGATCCAGGTTTATAGATCTGATGCTGATGTTCCTCACTCTAGTTGTCAGGCCCGAACTGCTGCGATCAAATATATTGTGCTCCAACAAACTCCGGCCTAAGTCGTTGTAATCGAGGATAATCTCGTTCAAATTCTTCAAATGATGAAATCCTAAATTACTGAATGACGCGAACCGGTTGTTCGCCAGGTTCAGAGCTTCCAGTTTTATCAAATATGCGAACGCTTCCTTGTCTATCGATTCCAAATTATTATTACTTAAATCTAACAACTTCAGTTCTGGCAATTGCAATGATTTTATTTCGATTATTGATATAACGTTGTTGCTCAAGTATAACTCGATGAGTGTTTCAGATCGGAGTAGTTTTGATTGGTGTACTCTTGTCAAATTGCTGGACGATAGATCTAAAGAGAATACTGTGCTTGGGAGGGTGAGTTCCTTCTCGAGTATGTTTTGTTCTTGATAGGAGCAGTATACTTGGTCTCCGAAGTCTTCATTGTTTTTTGAATAGCGGCACACACAAAGATCACACACTGAGGGGTCGGCCGCGGAGTGCCCCAGTAGAAAGAATACTACCAAAACAGCAAGTATTGGAAGCATTGTTACTACATGGGCGAAACTAGATTGGAAAGTCCCGTAGCCCTTTATAAACGAACTCGACATCATACTAATCTAGCGATAATGTAATCTTATCTTAACAGTTTTCCACGTTTCAGGTATTTGTGATTGATATTTTTTTGTGTGATCTACTTGGAAGATTTAGTTTTGTCAAATATTTCTGATAATAGTGCACTAGGTAAACTTCGCTTAACTCGCCTTCCGTAGGTATCCAGACAATAAACAGAAAATATATTTTTGTTAATCGCCGATATTTCTATAGACGTGAGGTAATGTGTTAATTCCCACGGGAGCGAAGCTCCGGGCAACTATAAAATGATAAAAAGTTATTATTACTTATAATTAAATGTAACGTTTAATCTTTAATATCGATAAGAACTAATGATAACCAGAAATTATAAATGATATTCGTAAATATGTGATTAATCGTGAACAAAGAATTGTGAGTCTTACTGCTTACGTCAACATTACTGCAGCAATGACTCGGGTGTCTTACACCACATTGCAATATCACATACTTGATGTTGCCTGTAGCTTCGCTCCCGTGGGAATTTTGAGATAAAATATAGCCTATAGCAATCTTGGATAATGTACCTTTCTAATGATGAAAGAATTTTTGGAATCTGTTCGGTAGTTTCAGAGATTACCCGCCTCAAACATCACTCACAAACGCTAACCTTTTTATAATAATAGTATAGATAGAAAATTTAAAATATTAATTCATTAATATTTTCACTTTAAATACATAATTCTTATTGAAATTATGAAACATAAAATAACATATAGTGTTTTTTTTAATAATTTTATTTACCTAAATTGGCACGGTGTCGAGCTAAATCAAAATATTACATATAGACATTAGACCTTCACAGACACTTTTTCACTTCAAATTTTATATTACGGCATTTCACTATATGATTCACTATTTGATCTCAATTCCACCAATAAGCCTGCCATACAGCTAAACGTAGCCTTGGCTCTGTCTACCCCGTAAGGGAGGTCTAGACGTGATCTGTATAATCGCAGGTAGGAAGCAAACTTCTTTTTTGAATAGCTAAAATTACCTATAATATTTTTTATATACCGTAAATCTAGACCGAGATTCTAGACATCTAGGCGTCAAACTCCGGCGCCTAAAAGTCTAGGAATTCGGAGAGCGAAATCATTTTAATTATTATTTATGCGTTTGCGCATTATCTACTAGATTATAAAGAGATTAGTGATGATTTATAATAATATTCGACATGTGGCTCCCTTGAGTTGGACTATACGATATGATATCCTCCCGTGGCGTCGTACGAGGCGAATACGGGACAAAAAACCTAAGAAAGCATACGAGCGAGAAGAATCGCTAACTTACTTTTTTACTATACATGAGTGAAAAAATTACATATATTAGGTTTATTACAAATTCGAGTGTATTTGACCTCAATCTAACCCAAAGGGAAGCAAAGGACGATATTTTAGCTGTTATACGCAAGCTCAAAAAATGCGTATTCACTCTAAAAAGGCAAGGGTGAATACGTAATAATTCTTAAGATTCTTAAATTCTAGAATTCGGGAATTATCGACATGGGGAGCGAACCTCAGCAGTTCTCAGCAGGAAAGAGGTACCAAATCGAGAGGTGTGATGAGGTGGAATCGATCACATAAGGGTGAACAAAGTAGACTGCGCCGTATCGTTCGATTAGCGAAACGGTTATTCCTTACATATTATAAGCCGCGTCTGTCTGTCTGTTCGCGATAAACTTAAAAACTACTGCACAGATTTTCACCAATAGATAGTGCGATTCCTGAGGAAGGTTTAGGTGTGTAATTTATTATGTTTTACACGCGCGAAACCGGGACGGGCCGCTAGTTAAAAAGTAACTAAACTTAAACTAGTAAATTTAATCATGAAGGATATAATAAAAATGTACCTAATTGTTTCTCAATTTCATCGGATTATTGATATCATAAAAGTATCATACTGCAATAATTAGACTAATTACGTATTCTAAGAATTATAATAACCAAGGAAATTCTTGTCTTATCAAAATCAATATATTTCAAATAATCACATACATCAAAATCCTTATCCTTACATATTATAAAACAAAATCCTCTGCCGCGTCTGTCTGTCATAGATAATGTGATTCCTGAGGAAGGTTTAGGTGTATAGCTTTCACCCGAGCGAAGCCGGGACGGGCCGCTCGTTACTAATAAATAAATCACCCAACCGTTTTCCAATTAGGTACAATAACAAAATCTTTGATCGATACAAGTATGTTTCAAAATTTACAATTTTGCCTTTAAAGGCAAAATTTAAAATTATCCCAAAGAGTACCAATGTTATATACTAATGGGACCTTGATTGATTTGATTTAAAAATAAAAATGACTTACCGGAACAATAATTTATATTAATTTTGGACTTGGAGTAACATCTAAATACTGAACTAAATTATAAATGTTAGTAGTTGTTCTTTTGTAAATTGTTGGCAAATAAAGATATTTGATTTGAATAAAAAAGTCCACATTAACAAGTGGTGAAAAATCTGCCTGACATTTTATTTTGAACTAGACGTTACGACAGTGAAAATAGGTAAAACAATTTAGGATACTTAAGCATATTTTAATAGTAATATAATACAGCACAGATCCTTATTTTAATATAAAAAAGGATTTGAAAGATTTTATGCATATATTTATGGGAGAACTGACATAATAGAAAATGGTCATCAAAAAACAGTAGATTCGCCCGCATTTAACATTGATTGGAAAATTTACCGCTAAAATCTTCCTCTGGCCGCTTGCACTATCCCTTTCGCGGTCGGGTCCTCGTGAGCCTAAAAAATAAACAGAATTTCCTAAAACTCTTTGAAGAATAGACAGATTTGTTTAAAACTCTTCGACGGAAGGCTGCGGGGAAGTTTGTTGAGCATCTTCTTCACCTGTTCTTTGCAAGTCGGGAATAGACTTAATTTTAAAATAATTCTTTGACGTCAAAGTGAGATGTATATCACAAATACTATAATATTAAACTAGAACGCTTACGAATGCAAAGCAAGCAAAGCAGTTCGTAAATTTGGTTCTGAAATTTGTAAAAAAAAATACGACAGCTAGCATACGACAATAACATTTTTGCCATTAAGGTATGGCCACAAATCTCGTGCCCAATTTCAGGAACTTTAGGTATTGGCACGCGGATATTGTGGAAATGTGATCTTTATAACAAAGCAAATAAGGTCTAGTTTTCAATGTCATTATTTCGACATATTTGGTTATTCGTAATCAATCCAGTTAGCATATACGCTCCTTGGTATAACAAAACCATTTAAATAGATGCTTGAGTATTTTCAAAAAACATAATATCTTGCTTGTAACAGTGGGGTATAGAGTACCCGCTACTCTCTGATGAAAATACTGTACGTCGGCGTGAGACGGAAAGAGGTGAATTAATTCAGCCGAACTGGCATGGGCTCGATAGCTCAGTGGTTAAGAGCACTGTCCCGGATAGACGGGGGCGCGGGTTCAATTCCCGCTCGATTCTAGAATTATTTCATGTCATTATTATTACGAAAAAATAGTTAAAAATCATGTGTCACATGTGACAATGACCTCTATTCCGACCGCTTACAGTCTAAATTAGCTTACCTTGATGACAATAGAAGTCCTAGGCCCAGTATTCCACAGTTCGCCCTTCTCGTCAACGAACGCGGCCTCCACTGCCACCGTGTACAGTCCAGGCGTGTTCACGCTAACAAGTTGTTGGGCTGAGAAGAAATCCCGGACCGGTGTGACGGTCTGTACGGCGGTCAGGACCGGCGGTATATTAGTTAGTTCCACCGTCTGAAAGTAGGTTTTTTTTTTAATATACATAAAAAAGAACCTGTAGCTGCAACGAACAGCAAAAAATATTGAACATGAACATTTAGTACCTACGTTTAGTATTTTTTTTTATATTCTATATTTTCGAGCCGCGCCGCGCCGCGCACACGAGCGTGCACGCCTTGACACTAAACAATTTTAATAAACACTTTCAATACTAATCTTCAACACATTCGTCCTAGTAAAACAACCAAGGCATTTTGCGTAGACCGGCAAATTAGAAATGTCCGACTAATCCGCTCACCACGACGAGCGGCTGATAGGTCACCGTCACAAGTTCCAACAAACATACAAACAGCATCATAATCTACTACACTACGTACACTACTAATTAGTGTCAAAAACCAAACAAAAACAAAACAAAGTCTGATTCGACACGACAACAATTTGAAATAAAATATCACGTAGTAACACGTCGGCGTTTCTCAATCGACTGATGATAGGTAACTACTTCCGGCAGTCCAGGACTCCAAAATGTCTGTCCGCCTAGTACCTATTTAGAGTTCCTCGCGCTAGATGTGGAAGAACCATAGATTGGTGTGTTTCTTCCCCAGCCGCGTCAGAGCCGAGGGTCCACTTGCCTACTTCTACTCTTCGCACTGTATGTTGTTAGACCATCATTGCTAAAACCACTTTTCGAGATTACTTAATAATGCAGCACCGTGTGAACAAGTAATAGTAAAATAAATAAATAAATAAAATACTCATACCATACCATACATCGCGATACTTAAGATTTTCTTTTAAATTATTAACATCAATATTGATTTATTTCATTAATCGAAAAACGTAAACAACAAACTACAAAGATTTCACATCAAACTTTTTTATGAGTAGGTAATAATAAAATAATAAAACCAACAATCGACACTAAAATTAATAGGCAATATTTCATTCCATCCATCTCTTTCTATCCTATTTCTTTCACATTCACACAGGCGGACACGATATTTTAAGATCTGATTCGCAGAAGAGATATTCCCTAAATTGTACCTAATTGTTTACTTTGTAATAATTTTAAAAGTTGAACTGCTTCAATAAGATAAAATTTCTTATTATTGCTTTTACTTACGTTTCCAATAGAGACAGTTCCGTAAAAGCGATCTTGCATGTATTTCATAATTAAAAAGTTAATATTGTCCTCTCAGAGACTCAAAGAGCTTAGGCATAAAAGCCATGTTTTGAATTTTCATCATCATAATTTGCACCAATCCTGGTACTGAGGTCAATGAACAATAACTTGTACAGATGAATGAAATCAGCTGTTCCAGGGTTGGCACTGCACTAATTTTACCGTCATCTAAAATCTTAATTAACTCCCTATTGTGACGTTTTTTCCACATGGAAATATTTTTCTGAGAATGTGGATACGATACCCTATCTACCATTTTCGGCTTTATATACCATTGACCAAACACCTTGTATAAAAAAACAGTGTTTGGTAGCAAATAGTAGCAATTGTTTTGACCAACTTTTTTGTTTGAGACGGTCAAAACAATTGTAATTTTTTTGTTTGAGACAAAGCTATCATAGCTTTTATCAGCAATCAGCATAGTTTGTGTGGACACAAGCTTAACCTAACCGACACAGTTAGGGGTTGTTATTATTATCTCCGGTCTTGTGATCTGATGTCAATCATGGCTCCTTCATGGAAAACATTTATTACCTTTTCGTTGGTCCGCGGGTGAGGCGTGGCGGTCACCGTGATCTGCACTCCTTTCACCTGTCTCTGTTTCTGGCGTTTGCTGTAAACAAACAGATACATATGAAGTATAGAAGCATTGTTCGTTAACTCTATGGCTTAAATATATTGTAACTCTTTGGCGTGATAACGGCGCCCCTATTCAAATCTCGAGTTTCCTACACAAATAGGAAATCAACATATATCTTTTTTATTGCCAGTCCGCCTTTTAAATACTTCTTTTAAAAAAGGAATACTAATCGTCGTCATCAAGTATTGATATTACACGACAGAATTGTATTTAGATTTATCTATTTTTAATTACTTATCTATATTTATGTCCGGGTTATAATTCATATTATCTCCAAAGGAATAATATAATTTCATACAATTTTTTTCGGCTGGACATTTCGACTTTGATTACATACTATCACATATAAGTTCAAACATCGAACGATATTTTTTTCTGTACAGGTAATCGTACAAAACATTTTTAAATTCCCCGAAAAAAAAACAACGTATGTAATAATAAAAACAAAACAAAAACACACGACAGCCTCGACTTAAAAAAAAAACCTCACCTAAGCGGTGTGGCTGGCAGCACGACGCCTTCCAATTTTAAAGCGAGTTTGTGCGACAGCGGCAGCGCGGCCGCGTGGTCGGCGGGGGGCGCGCGGCCCGCGGGCGTCAGCGACACGCGGCACAGTGCGCCCCCCGCGCGCCCCGCAGCCACGCCCCGCGCCCACGACGCGCCCCCGCTGCACGCCTTCACCGCCGCCAGCACGGCCTCCATGTGCTGCGGGGGGAGGAGCTCATATCAAACTTCATTCACGTTCGGTGTGACTTCTTGATTACGATTTCGTTGCGAGGCGAGTTAAGGGACAATTGGACTGCTCAAAAATTGATCCACGGACGAAACGTGTACTTTCAATTTAACCTATCGTAATATTCGTCCGAAAGACAAGATGCGGACCAATTATACCCTTCAAATTTTTTTTCTGGACATCTGTTCTGGCCTGATGAGATGGCAACATGTCCATGTTGAAATAACACTAATTTTGATTAATGTTCGTCCAAAAGTCAAGATAGATTTAAACCTGAAGATTAAAGTGCCGAATGGGTTAAGTTAGTAAGGTTTACATACATAAGTTAGTAGTTTTGCTGTGCCCTTGCAGGGGATCATTTCCCTGCAAGATCCCAACAAGTATTCTTAAAATAGTCAACGTAGAGGTGTTAAAAATTAACGTTTTTTGAGTTTAAAAAAAAATTAAAGAAATTGAAATTGTCTTTTTATTAAAATAACATTTTTGACACGGTTTTATTGTCGTAAAAATTGTGAAAAATCATGTTGGTACAGTAAATTGTACAGTTTCGTTTGTTTGCTACCGATCCATTCCTCCTACCGTCCCATTTTAATTCTTGTTTTCATATATGGTCGTGCTCATCAAAACACATAAATTAAATATTTAAAAAATGGTAAGCCCTTCTGGCATAGTAGGGACCAACATTGTTTGAATGAGTCTCTTTCGGCATTTCTTCTCAGCAGTGGTCGTTCCGAAATGCTAGTAGTTTGTAGCTTTGGTAAATATCATTATAGAATATGACGTGAAAAAGTGTCTGTGAAGGGCCAATTTCTGAATAAATGATTTGATTTGACATCATAATTAAGCATTGTCAATGTAATTATATTATTGTCTTGTTTTTCTTGGTCGTGACTCACCCTATGCGTAATCCCTGGATTAGTCGTCGGATTATCAAACAGGTTGGCGGATATTCTGGTCAACTTGTAGCTGGCGGACATTGCGATCTTCTCCTCCAGGGAGGCGGGTTTGATCTCCTTGAGGAGTTCCGAAGGTCGCTCCTGTTGGTTCGACGTCACTCGTTCGAGGAACTGGGCCAGTTGCGCGTATGTATGCTGAGCACTACGATTTGTAAGGAAATGTTCGATTTGCAATATCTGTATAAGGTAACTAAGCTATGAGCAGGGTTGCCAGTTTATTTTTTTATGCTAAGCGACATTTCGAGACCGATATTTAGTAAATAAGCGGGATTATTTCGACAAACTGCGGGACTTGATATTAAAAAAAGAACAAATTATTAATAAAGGTTTTTTTGTGATAAATATATAGGAGAGTCCCGTCAAAATCGAGACGTCTGGTGACGTCTGGTTATAAGTAACTATGTAATCATTAAGACTATAATTGTACACCACCAGAATATTATAAAAGTATTTATAAATATAGTATAGGTACACGTGTATCATATTATGTTCGGTTCCCTATTGTTTATGGTTTGTCTCGAATCCTCGAAGGATGTCCTTCGAGGATCATCATATAGAGTGCTATCGCTAACACTGGTGACAGATTCTATTTTTGTCGCCTAAAGGCATCTGACAGACTTTACTTACCTCCATCTAGTGGCAGGTGGTCGCATACACACTAGGGAACTAAACTGTCAACCAGTGTGCAGGTTTGCTCACGATGTTTTCCTCCACCGGAAGCAAGTGGTGGTCTATGAAACGGCACGAATAGGATACGAACCTGAGACCTTTCGATAGAGGTTTAACCATTACACCACCACTGCTTCAAAGGACTTAATAACAAAGGATACATGTAGAGGTGCCTGAGCGTAGCATCGTCAGCATGGAATGCGGTGCTGGCGAGGCGACAGTACCGCTGCGCCGTGCTCATGACTGCGCGCGCAGCCTTGCGCAGTGAGGCTGCGCACGCGCCGGACTTGGCGGCCGGGTCGCGCGCCGCCTGCGCATATGGATTGAGAAGACCTTATATATTTTGAAAAGGAAACTTACCTCTTTAATAACCTTTTTTATTTCTATTAGTAGATAATGAAAGTAATTTTTCAGTTCTTACGTTCGCAAAGCTTGTTTGAGTTTGTTTTATAATGTGAAGCCCATGTCGATTTGTATATTTACTTGCAATTTGAAAAACGGTGGCTCCAAACACAGGTACCCTATACTTAAAAGGAGTTTTCTGCCACTTGTTGTGACCAATGTAAATTGTTCAAAAATATTTTCTATTTATTATATATTATATTATACATAAAAGAAAAAGTTCATGTCGTCCGTTCTGTTGGACAGAGAGAGTTTCATGAATCCTGAGGGACATTTTCAGCGTAACAAGAGTGTGCGTACCATTTAACTGCGGAAAACCAGTTAACTCAATATAATTGGTTACTTTGCAACATTTCAAATCAGCTACTTATTTAACGTCAAAAACAAAATTTTATATGGAGCCTGTGTGACAGTTAATTTGTCATTACGAATTTTTTTTGTTAAAAACAATGAGACAGGAAAAATATTGAAAAGCGACATTTAAATTATATTTAATTCATAGAAATACTTATATGCATTATATGTTACCTGAAATACCCATGATATATTACACCCAAGTAGCATATTCTGAAATACCCACGATATATTACACCCAAGTAGCAAGTAGCACATTCTGAAATACCCACGATACGTTACACCCAAGTAGCAAATGAAATACCTGAGCGTGCGAATGCGCGATGGCGGGCGGCGGCTGCGTGCACAGAGCCCGGGCGGCGCGCGCGACCCTGGCGAGCGCGGCGAGCGCGCGGGCGCGCGCGGCGAGCGCGGCGGCGGACAGCGGCGCGCACGTGGCGCAGCCCGCGCACCCGAGCGCGCAGCCCGCGCCTGCGCCCGCGCGTGCGCCCCCCCATCCGCTCGCTATCTCCCATCCGGCGCTGGCTTCTTCCAGCGCTAGGATGCCTATATACAATTTTGTGGGTGGAAAACGATTTTTGTGATTCCGGAGTGCGGGGCGTTCCCCGCGTGCATTTTCACCCCACATTAATGAGCATTTATTTGTATTGCCACAGACATAAATTCGAATATAAACAGTTTCACAAAATTACTTATATTTATTACTAGACAAATTAGTATTATCATTTTGGGGTTGATTATTTAAAATATAAGTAACGCATGTTTGAACGGGATTATTTAACTACGTGCATACCAAATTTCAATAAAATCGGTTCAGCGGTTTAATTTTAAGCGGTGAAAGCGGAACAAACAGAAATAAGTATAAGGCAATGATTTTACGACGTTATCCTCTGTCAATCCTTTAGTAGCTTTATAAATAAATAAATAATAGAATACACAAACCCTTTTCGATCAACAAAGCGTCGTTGGAGGCAGCCCTGTGTAACGCCGAGAGCCACCGCTGCGCAGATTCGCTCGGCGCCTCATCGGCCAATCGCTTCAAGACGTCTGCCGCTAGACTATGGTGGCCGTATCTGTTAACATTTATTGTGTAAAATATTGTATTCTTAAGGGTGTACCGAGCGCACACTAGCGCCACCATCATATATTTATCAATTTCTTTTAAGTAAAAGCAAATTTTAAATATTTAGCGTGGACAAATTATGCTATATTAAGGACTTAATTAAAAAGTAATATAGTTTTCTATCGTACAATATGTAGTCACAATTAACTAAACGGACTTTTGTGGCAACCATTTTCGTTTGTTTAGTAGATTGTTGCAACTGTGTCCAATACAAAGCTACAATACTTTTTAATGCAGTCCATTATATAGGGAAGCATAATTAGCTCGAGACTCAGTTACAAAATTTGCCTCTGTTTAAAGGTTAAAAATATGATGATTGCGTGCGCTCGGCACATTCTTAAGTTTGTAGTTTCTCATGGATGAGGGTCGTGGCCATTATTTATGGGTTTGCATTTCACTCCTCAACATCGAATCGATTCGAAGTGAGACGCAGCGAACGAAACTTATTGTACATTGGCGCAATGTGAAACTCACAAACGCTTACCGCGTTTGTGACTTTGTGAGTTTGTATGTTTGAGGCGGGTAATCTCCGAAACTACCGAACCGATTTCAAAAATTCTTTCACCATTAGAAAGGCACATTATCCAAGATTGCTATAGGCTATATTTTATCACAAAATTCCGACGGGAGCGAAGCCCCGGGCAACATCTAGTTTAATATACATTTATTATTATTTTCTTTTATCATTGGCGTTGAGCCATGGAACTTCATTTCTGTGGGAAATTGTGGCTTTATCATATTCATATGATATGCTATAAAAAAATATATATTTACCTCAAAGCAGCTCTAGCGACCCTGTACCTCGTCCAGCCGTCCACTCCTCTGATAGTGTCCATAATCTTGGTCTCCCAAGACTTACTTATTTTGCATGTCAGGGCTGCGCCCGCTCGCTCTTGGAATAGCACCGTGCACAGCAGAACCAACGCTGTCCCGTCTTCTGATGGGTTGCCGGTGGGGTTACTAAAATGTCATAAAATCATTTCTAAAATGACACCAGCTAGAAATAGGGCGAAAAATTTAATAACTACGTAATCTTCTTCACCTGAGCTTTGGAAGTCAGCGGTAGATTTAGTTTTTTTTTTTACGTCAATAAGTGATGTATATCATCTTAAGTTGAATATAGAATTTTGAATTTGATATAGCTCAGTTTAGCCGTGAGTACGTGCGTGACAGATTTTCGCATTCCCAATGATAATAAATCGTATGACAAGAAAGTACTGATTGTGATAACCCTGTAATATAAGACACATTTTATCTATATCTAGCTTTCATTGAATACCTTTGTAGGCTTAAATGTTTTATCTATATAATGTTATTGAATACTATACTTATTAATCAAATTAAATATATTCCAATTAATTGCATCTTTGCCTAAACCGCGTTCTAACTTAATGCCAGCGCCATCTATTGACATTGTGACTCATCCAGTCATAGCAGTCTGCACCTGTATCTCGATAAACTTGAATTTAAATGAGGCTCTAGTGGCTTGGGTCACTAGAGCCTCATTATACGGGACCTTTTCGTTGACATAATGTATTTGTGGGGACATCTACCACGCCACATGCACAACGCTGCAAACGGAAAAGACGACAAAAATGCCTCTCAGATCTACAACACTACGGATAGATGGCGCCACGGTCGACGCACGATAGAAACGAACAAACCTAGAACGCGCAGTTGAAACATTAAAGATAGTATACATAAATGCTGACCGATATACTCACCCAGACATAGCTGAATTCAGCACCTGTATTAAGGCGGGCATGGCCGGCTGTATGGCGTGGGGGGAGTAGGTGCCCCCCCCCAGCGCCGCCAGCGCCTCGAGCAGAGCGAGGAGCCGCGGCCCGGCCTCGCGCCAGGGGCACTGCTGCAGCTCAGTGCCGAGGACCAGGGCTGTGCGCGGAGCGTACACTGTTGGCTCCGCTGTGCAGAGCTTCACCTGTTGACGTGAGTATTCATTATATTTTATTGAGGTTTGGGCGTTTACAGGTTACGCTGAAATACATAGTGGAAAATGTCTTTTATGCAAAACTGAACCTTACATAAAAGTAATAAAGTACAAACTCACCAAGCATCTTAACGACATTTTCAAAGGTTTCATATTCGCGGGCGAACTTAGCGATCATACTGGTCGCTTAAACCTCTTAACTATGTTGAGCTCTAGCCAAATTGAACTTTAAGTCATCATAATAAACTACAAACTGACCTACACACCATAACACCATACAATGTTTGATATTGGAAGATGTATTTCAAGCGAAACTGAACCTTACTTCGAAGTAATAAAGAACAAACTCACCAAGCATCGTAACGCCATTCTCAAAGGTTTAATATTCGCGGACGAACTATCAGCGGCTGTAGCGATCACTAGTGCTTCTAAAGCGATCATCAGATCACTGCCATCGACTGGCAACGATTCTTCGTAACTGAAACAAAAGTCTATAATCTTACACACACACACACACACACACACACACACACACACACACACACTTTCTCTCATCTCATGAGCCTTTTCATATTCATATAATTTCTTTATACTACCTGGTTTCTTCCGACGCTTAACACCTGAAGCGTCGGAATTCAGACAATCTCGCCATAAGGATGACCTTATTTGAGGTGGTGGTGGTCCAGTGGTTAAGACCATGAAAACGAAAGATCCCTGGTTTGAATATAAGAAATAACAATCTGACTCATGTCATATATGATTCGTGAGCAATGTCAACTTTATTTGCTCAGTAATAAAGTAAAATTTGCAGCTGTTAGAGCTTTGAACCTAGTGATCCAAACAAATGCTAATCAACAAAGAGCCTTATGACTCAACAATAAAGTCCAACTTACCAGTGAACCACAACAGCTGTGAAGACATGTGCGGCTATAGCCGCTTGTCTCAAGTCTGGGCTTAAGGCAGCGGCTGCGCAGTAGGTACGTAGGGCTCCGGACGCGGCGCAAACCGCGGGGCATTCCACTAGTTTCTGTGAGAATAGCGAAGAAAACGTAACTTTTAAAATCAAGTCAAGGTCAAGGGGGAAATGGTATCGGAACGGGAGCACTGACCACACGTGTGCTTTTGCCAGGTTGTCGTGGGCCGGGTCGTGAGGTTCCCTCTATTATGGTTGAGCTACGCGATGGCTGACCCATGCGTCAACTCGTGAACGGGTGCTGCCAGAGGGAACTGGTCGTTTCACATATTTTTGTGTAATTAGTTGTATCAATCATTAATATATATATTATCAGCACTCAGATCACAATCATAACCTGTTTTGATATACTTTTTGACTATGTACATTATGTACTTTGTTATATTATCAGAAAAAATGCAAGAAACAATAATAATGGTAAGCCCTTCTGGCATGATAGGGACCAACACTGTTCAAATGAGTTTCTTTCGGCATTTGTTCTCAGCAGTGGTCGTTCCGAAATGCCAGTAGTTTTTAACTTGTGAGAAGTTGCTATTTAATATAATTGACATGAAAAAGTGCCTGTGAAGGTCTAATTACTGAATAAATGATTTGAATTTTAATGTAGTCACTTCTTACTCTTATCATCACCACCTGCAGCCCCGTTGACTCACTGCTGGATATAGGCCCTCTTCCTTCTTGCTCTCATTTGTTCCACCTGGTTCGTTCCACCTACTTCAGCTTCGGAGCCAAGGGTCTACATTGCTGCTTTTTATCTTCTTGGGCATATTTTGTTGTCACCCATGTCATCTTTACTTCGAGCAGGAAATACTGTTTCCTGGGTTCCCCTTCTTTCAGGGCCACGCGGAAGCATCACAGCCAAACATTGGTTCCGTAGTAGGTAATCCCCAACCAGTAAATAAACAATACCTGCATGACTTCCAAGCACAGCATGGTGTGGTCGCTTTGCTGGCTATCAGCAGCCTGCACCAAGTTCTGTATGCAATGCTGCGGCCACAGCGCCGCGTGCGCCGCCAGCTTGCGGAGCCCTACGAGCGCCGCGCGGCGCACGCTGGAGCGGGCGTCGTTCATGGCTAGGCTCAGGAGAAGTTCCACCTGTACAAAACACAAAATTTTCTGCAAAACCTAAACCGAAAAAGAAAATATGAACGAATTCACAAAGTTTTGTAAAATTGTGTAAATGTTTAAATATTAGTTCCAACTTACACATTCTAAAGTAAATCATTTATTAACCACGAAAGTAATTAATGTTATATAAGATTTGTAACAAAACACGATCTGAAAAAAAAAAGAAAACTAAACCAACCTGATCAGGAACATGGACCACGGTGTCCGCGGCGATGTGCGTGAGCGCTGTGATGGCGGCGCGCACTGAGCTGGAGGACGGGAACCGCTCCAGAAGGGAACGCAGGAGCTTCAGTACTCCTTGGGCTCTTATGGCTGAGGGACGCGATGATGACCAATAAAAAAAATCAAGTATAATACTATTGGCAATAATAGTACAATGTACTATCTACTTGGTTGTAATGTAGGTACGTTTGATCCACATTTGTTATGTCACATCTTTGAAGAAAATGCTGTTGAAGAATGTTACACCACTTCTTTTTGACCTGTGCTATTGAAGTCGGAAGTTTTTTTTTCTGTTGTATTGACAAAATGTATTTTAGCATAAAATTTGCTTTGAAGTGGGTGAAATGGACGTAGATTGGGTGGACTGATCACCTATCTGGTGCTTTTACTGGTGTTCCCCAACCAGGAAATGACACTGCTTTTTAATGAATGAGAAATAAAATACCACTGAATGAGAAATATAAAACAATACAATACGCTTTACCCTCTTTTTTTGTTTTTTTATTTTTATTTATTTATTTTTATTTTATTTTTTTATTTTTTATTATCTATTTTTTGTTTGGCTTCAGTTGCTTGGTGCGACTATGCCAGCCTCATGGGGAAATTCCATTTTATTTGGTATTATGTCTGCCTTTGCGTCATCACCCCTCTCCAGAATGTATAAATACATCTGGCCTCCCGAGACAACGGTTTGTTCAACGTAATGTTGATCTCACTATTGCCCAAACAGAGATCACGCAGGAGTTTATTTAGCTTGAGTACTGATTACATTACAACAAAACATGAAGCAAATCTTCAGTTTTATTGCACACATTACATGCATCCGAATGGGCTTTTTTAATAAGAAAATAAAACTTGTTAACTGGAACATGACCCTTTACCAACATTTACCCTCTTGTAAAGCATATTGCATTGTTCAAATGATATGCTGCGCTATTTACCTCCCCCGTGCACAGTTCTGAGCGCGCGCACCAGCTTGGCGCGGCGCTCCGCCCCCGTGCTCTCGCATTCCACCATGTCAGATAGCTTGTTGCACATGGCCACTGCAAAGGAGCTGCAAAAACAAAACTTATATTTAACTGAAAAAACTTTAAAAAACTTATAAAAAAAAATTAAGAGATATTTTTTTTAAATCTTACAAAATGCAGCATCAGGTGGACAATGTGTCATTCTTGTAGCCTCTAAATTAGTACTTCACAGCTCAGAGCCCTACTCTATGTCTGTGAGAGTATATAATAAGTTTCCCAATAAATAAATATATACAAACAAATCACACAGATTGAGCTAACCCGAAAGTAAGTTCAAGACTTGTATTATGGGATAATAACTCAACAAATACATATATAGATAAACATCCAAGACTCGGGCAATAACAATAATAACATAACATCTGAATAAAATAATAAAACTTTTTATAAATAATAAATAAATAAATATATTAGGACAAATCACACAGATTGAGCTAGCCCCAAAGTAAGTTCGAGACTTGTGTTATGGGATACCAACTCAATGATACTATATTTTATAACAAATACATATATAGATAAACATCCAAGACCCGGGCCAATCAGAAAAAGATTGTTTTCCATCATGACCTGACGGGGGATCGAACCTGGGACCTCTCGGTTCAGTGGCAAGAACTTTACCACTGTGCCACCGAGGTCGTCAAACAGGTTTATAGATTACTAAACGACCTATCACCTAATAAATCATCTGAATACTCTCGTCATAGAATACCGTCCATAAAATGCCATTTTATGGAAGGTATTCTATGAAAATAAAAAATACACATACAAAAGGTGTATGGACCACACTCTGGAGAGTCTACTGCACTATAATCGGAAAAAGTTGTATGTGTCTTCTAGGTCTTACTTCGAATGTGCAGCAAATCTAGTAGTGGCATAGATAGCAGCATCAACTTCCACATTGTCATGACTGTCCAGTCCCCTCCGAATAGCATGGTGCACATTCTGCCTCTCCGGTATTATCCCAGCGACAGCGCCCAGAGTCCGAAGTGCCAAAGCTCTTGCCACGGGATCATTGGAATGAAGCACACTGAACACTCTTCTCAAGAACTCGTCTACGTTCAAAATCTTGTCCAAGTGCTTCTCACTCTGTTGGCAAACTCGTAGTACCCATAAACGTAGAAAATTGTTGCCCATTCGAAATACATCTGCTAGTTTCAAGAATGACGAGTTGATCAATATAGGGAATGGATATTTCTCAAATAGTCGAGGAAAACGAACAATCGCTTCGCACTGTTCACCTACTTTGCCTGATCGCAGACCTAAGACAAAAAGCAAGAAGTGAAATAAAGATAATAATATATCTAATATTTGTATTTGTGTTGTTTTGCAAGGTTATTTTCTGTTACCTTTGTCTAATTCTGTTAGAGCAGAATTTGCATCTTGCTCAGGTTCACCAGAATTATCGTTGAAAGTATTTAATCTAACTCCAATCATTGTGAATTGCTATCTTTTGAGCAAATTCAATATAAAATTAAGTAGCTAGAGAAGTTTGTGATGCCGAGTCGCTCACGGAGGTATCGTATGCGTATCGTATTGTTTGTTGACGTTGTTGTCAAACTGGCTGACACTGACAGAACTTACACGACAGTGACAGTTGCTTGTCATGAACGAGAACAAAAAACGCTTTTTAGTACATTATATTCTTGCTAGATGGCATTACGTTTATCATTGATGATTTTGACGTTATCATTAACTTTTTCTCTCTCAAAAACCATCGGATGGATTTTTTTACGCTTTTCACCAATTCTGAGGAAGGTTAAGGGGTGTAATTTAATTTAAGGAAACAATATTGGAAGCAATGGAATTATTTTTTTATTTACAATCGTTTGCCTGGTATTTTTATTAGTCTCTAAGATTATGCTTTACTGCAATTTAAGTTATACAGCGTGTGTGGCGTCTTGATAAATTAAACACAACCACTTACCACACTAAGCAGTAAGCCTGGTGACGATGGACACATACACAGAAACGGGTAGGAGGAACATCCGTGGTAGGCACAACACCCACCACCGCAGACAAATATGGGTAATCATAAGTGCAGATATACCGCGCTAGGAATCCAACCCAGCTGGACCTCCAGATAGCGGACGAAGATCGTCATAAGCTTGGTAGTTAAATTGCTTAACTAAAAGTTAAATGACGCCTAATTTTACAGTTAAGGTTACCTAGCAATCGTTAATTAATGACTCAGATTGCTATCTGTTCAAATAACTAGCTAATTGAATGGTGTAACGTTATAATTTG
The DNA here is from genome assembly GCF_027563975.2 of Plodia interpunctella. Lineage (NCBI taxonomy): Eukaryota > Metazoa > Arthropoda > Insecta > Lepidoptera > Pyralidae > Plodia > Plodia interpunctella. The sequence continues at coordinate 1,206,989 of NC_071301.1, forward strand.
CTAAAATTACCTCGGCAACACTGTGTTTAGGCAAGGATCACAGGGCGCGTACAGCCAACGCGCGGGTCGTGTCTCAAAGGTGGTAATTACGCCCACCTGTGTCATACTAGACGTGTATGGCGCTATTACGGTAAATACCGTAGTGTAGACATGGCAAATCTGTATTTCTACTTCGATTTAGAATGATAGGTACCTATTAATTAAGCTAAAATGGACTTTAATCCTTTTTACCTACCTATGTTTTTATTTACCGGAACCAAGTGCGGTATTGGTATACATATTATAAACTCATATGGTACGAGTAGTATTATAACCTGGGACCTTTCGATTCACAGGCGGACAGGTGTCTTAATTCTCCTAGGTGTCAATTGTCAATAGTTAGGTAGCTGCTGCATCGTTCTTTTCCTCGAGAAATATTTACCTCTTGTCTATGCCCTTTCTGCGTGCTGTTGCAGTATTATTTTAAGCTATAGTCGTTTGGAGTGTGAAGTTACTTTCCCACAACGACAGCTCTCAAATAAGTGTTCTCCATTTTAGAAATATTTTCAGTAAAAATAATGCAGCTGTATTGGCGAAGTAAACTTTGGTAATTTGAAAAATCTTGATAAGATATCTAATCAATGAATGTTGAATGAATCACGAAACAAAAAAAAACAATAGAAATAATCAATGTCACCAGGATTTTAAACAATGCTAATGTAGACAACAGAGATATTGTGCAAGATAAATTCCCATAGTTTGTGAGGATTGACGAATTTGCATATAGCTATTAAAATGTTATCTGTAATCCATCTAACGACTGTCGTCTTCCGGGATACGACAATGTGAACAATAGTGTGTTTTGACAACTTTTTTAGTTTAGCTAAAAATCTTTTGTCCATGCCAGTAATCGATGCCGGACGTAGATTATTTCTAGTTTTGGCTACCAGTTGTTTGGCCAAAAGATTTTTGAATTTCGAAGAAATGTTTCTGAAACTTCTGTTTTGTCATCTCGTCCCTTTCTTGTTTATATGGTGAAAAGGTTTCAAATCGTGTGGCAATTTTTTTTTAAATATATTAGGTCCCACGTTGCTTCATTCATTACAATACGTATTGTCGAAGGGATTTAGAGTTATTATCCTTCTTACCTTTCTTCATGGCCAGGATTAAGGGCTAATGAAGATAAGATTGTTGAGGGCCAGCGAATCAGTAGTGATTTATCATGACTTTTGCATAGCTAGTTTTTTTTTTGGGGTGCGAAGCTTGTGGTCCGAAATTTATGGTTTCTTTACTTTTAAATAGTCGACATTGTAATAATGTGTGAAATATTACATAAGCAGACCCTGGGCTCCGACGCTTAACAGCTGAGGAAGAAACCGGGAAAATGCACAGAGTATGAAATATTAGTTACGTCCGGCTTGTTATAGACTACGTATTTTACCTACAATGTTTTTTTACCCCATATTTATCTGTGCTTTAATTTTTCTTTGATTTGGTACAAAATAAAAAACTTTTGACCTTTTTTAAAATTCTTCTCATATAGTTCATATCGCATTTGTTAGCTGTTAAATTTCTAATCTGTAAGTATTTCAGATTGAGCTCGCCCAGGGTGTCGCTACTGTTGACTAATTAAATGTCATTGATAAACGACTTTCGGAAAGCTTCCTATATTTTCCCCGAGTCAAATATGACCCGGAAATCGGAATATTTTTGGGTAGAATATTATTTCGAATAGTATATTCCAAAGTTTTCTAGTACTGTAGGAAATAATATTTTACCCATAAATTTTCCGATTTCCGGGCTACGATTTGCTACTGCAAAGCCCAGGGGAGCGGCTATTAATAAATAAATTTAGTCATTTTTCCAACTTACTATTAAGAAAATATAAAAAAATATAATATCTATATCAATACCATATTTGCAGAGTAAGCGATATTCACTATAAAAATGTCTGCAAACACATTCAAATATGGTAAGAGCGGTAGGTATTGACACAGCCCTGATAATGGGCCATCACAATATCACGGTAGCATCACAAATATTTGTCTGCGACGCTCGTTCGCCACTAATCCGAACGCGAGCAGACAGCTCGCCGTATAAAAACATTATCATGATCCTTTCATAATGTTATACGAGTAAATTAAATAGGTTGTAGATATCTCTCAGTCTGGTTAGGCTTGTGGAACAATTAAACGTAGGTGAGTATCTTAGGTAAAATATATATTTTTTAAAATTAATGTATTTATGCCCATTGACAATCCAAAGGTGTTGTATTAAACTAGTTGTTCGCCTCGAACTTAGACCTCGTGGACACTAAATCTTTACAATTTTGTGAATATTTCACAAAACGAAATGTCGCACGATTAACTTTTTATTGACAGACCCTACATACTTTTTAAATTTCATCAAAATCTGACCAACATTTATCGCGTTACAGACACATATAAACATGTATTTTTGCCCCAAGACGATTTGTAGTGCTAATAGTGTAGTGTAAACACCAGTAATTTAATTTGTATGTGAAGAACTGGTGCCAACATTAGACATAGAATATACTATGGGTTACCTTCAAATTGGGTTACCTTCAAATCTATATCTGAATATAAGTACCACGAAAGAAGTCCTGCAAGCGTGGCGCTACTGTCTCTGCATACAACAATCTGTTATTGGTATGGTAGGTCCTAATGTTTCCACGGAGCTACTTGTGTAGTATGGTCTCTATCTGCTGTATAAATGGTCACCACGTGTCCCCCTGCTGTTGTACAAATTGATATTTATTAAAATTATCGTCATCATAGTCGTATTCTCATGACTGAGGATTGTGACCATCAGTAGCTATGGCTATCTTGAGGACACATACATTATATTAAATTAAAAAGATATACATTTCTGCGCCATCAACATTTGCTAACATCGTCATGATCCGTCCACAAAGCCCCAATGACAGCCACAATGCAGCTTGTCCGATCAGCTCCACATAAACCACAGATAATATCGTTTTTTGCAGCCGTTGGTGTCAAAATTAACGCCGTTTAGAAGTGCCCAGATGTGGGGTGGATACGGGATAAAGCATTGAAATCATTTGGTGCGATAACAATATTATGTGTAAAGGTGTTTTGAGATTTCAATACAGTACCAGCAGTCCAGCAGCAAACAGATTTTTTTGGAGACGCACAAATAAAAAAAAAAAAACAATAAACATTTCGTTTTATTTAAAAAAAAAATGTTTCCGTATTTTTCGTGGAAATTAATGATACTATTAATATAAATTTTAGAAGTGTTAAGATTTTTTTTGTTCAAATTATAGCATTATGTGTGTGACTACTAGTAGAAAAATTTAACTTGATTTTCGTGTCCTGATTTTCTCACTAAGTCAGCTAAATTTATTTAGAATTTTCTCACTAAATAAATCAGCGTTTTTGCACTCTCGCTAGTGCAAAAATGTCGCTGAGTTATAACCATTGGTTGCTGCACCACACCAATGTGTTATACTGTGTTCTAATTTTAAGGACCTGCTGTTCTTTTTTTTTTTTGCTTATTAGTGTGTTTGTAATAGTCGAATAAACGATTTATCTAAGTAGGCATAACTTGAAGGTAGTCTTATGAATCGCTTATTTTAAGAGTTAAATAAAAATTATTATACTTATTAAGAGTTACGTCGTAAAATTGTACATCGATAATGAAAATTCACTTTAAATAAGCAGCACTATTATACTTTTCTATTTACGATGTGTTTCTTTCTTGTTTCTCTGTGTATACAAACAGTTAAATAAATAAATAAAAGTCTTAAAATTGGCATACTTTACCAGTGCATTATGTAACTTTCAAGATATTGTTCTCCCAGAAACTCAAATTAGGTAGGTAGGTATAACGCGGTGTGCGCACTGAGACGCATACCTTATTCCGCTTTACATCATCGCGACACAGTTGGTCAAACTTTGACGGATTCGATATAAATTGCTGGATTTTCATTGCGGTAAATAAAAGCACACATAAAAATTACGCAATGTTCATTCAGTCGTGTCGGCGTCTATCCGAGTTCGGCGATAGTGTGTGGCATTACAGCTTTACACGATGTTTTGATTACACCAGTGGCATTTCAGAATACCACAAAAGTGTGATGTTTGACAACAAAATACACCCTTATTTCTGCACACGTGTCCACCTCTAAATCTAAAGTCATAAGGTTTTAAATCTAAATTTTAATAACGTTTTGACACTGGCAGTGTGCATTCACGATTCGAAATACAAAATTGACGGAGCGTAATATTTTAACGACTCAACACTTCTGAGAACGTTTTTGTCATATTGTTTGGGACAATGAGATGCTTTAGTGGGATTTGTGGATTACTTTATGGATTGTTCCTATCGCGTATCGTTTTACGTCTTTAGGTGTCTGCGAATTGGTGACGAATATGATTATTATCCTAGTACCTACTTGTGGTGAGGTAGTGGTAACCTACAAAAATGATTACAGCTTTTTCATAATCAAAGAATTTATTAAGAGCCATTTTTTTGTTTTAGCTTAAAGCTTAGTTTTTATAAACAATTATTGTGCTTAATAATTATCATATCTTTCTTTTTCTATTGATTTTTTTTTGAATGAGGCCATTGTCGATTGATTTCGACACAAATGCAAATGTCAGAACAATGTTGGATTTTAGACTCCAAATACTTAGGTAATTAATTCTTTAGAAATTATACTTTCACATTTAAATAATATTTCTCACAATTACAAACTACTAGCAGCAATACAAACTCTCACTCACAAAATTCATTGAATATGCGTGTCAATAATGTACCAATAAATTACATGTAATTAGGTATTAAAACTTTATTTAGGTACCCAGGTAATATTATAACTCACATAATTAGAGCATATTTTCGAAATAATTTAATTGAAGCGATTAGGATTTTCTGTCAAACTGACAGATATATTAACCGCAACGCCACGGTAGTCGAAACTTGATGGATTTCTACAAGCAATTAAGTTGAAATTAATTTAAAAAGATTCAATCTGTTACACAGAAATCAGTCACATCATCGTTGTTGCCGATTCTGCTAACGTTAAGTCATTATCGTGTCTCAATAGTTTATCAACAGCTCTTGCATGCTTATGAATATTGGAAAGTCATCGAGATACGTTTATGATTTAACGTTAGCAGAATCGACACTGTGCTTTTTAATAACAATGAGTTGTTGTAATAACAGCCGAAAACCATCAACAGCTTGTAACAATAGAATTTGTTTCATGATCCATCGTTGAAGATGGTGTGATATCAAAACACGATATATAAAGTCACTCCGTTTGAACTAGTTGCAAATTGATGTGAAATTGCTGTTGGGATTATCAGCATATTGCGGATCTCTTTCGTAAAGGATATATTAGCACATAACCGGAGAGCGTGCATCAAGAGTGTTTAGTATGGTGGAGACGAGTCTCTGCCTACCCCGTGGGAAAATAGGCGTGATGATATGTATGTACATATTGTGGGGGATAGTCAGATGACGAAACAACAGATCAGTAGAAATATTTATTTTTAACATAATTCACTTTACAAGAATACTATGAATCAAATCACTTCTGTTTTTTTAGTCTCATCCGTCAAATAGTACGGATTCAAATATACTATTTTATTTTTAAAACGAATAACTACTAACTGCTGGAACGTGACCAAAGTGGTAATCACTTTCCATCATCTCCCTCTCATCTGAGCGTTTTTATGTTTCTTCCTCAGGCAGTGGCAGCTTGCTAAATTGCTGCGGGTCTCTAGTTCAAATACCCCACTAACTGCGCCGGTTAATATTTAAGTTTTTGCTATCCCGTAAGGAAGGAAGACGCGATACTGAACTGAGAGGAAGGCTGGAGTTAGACGGGCGATCAGAGGAGCGTGACTCAAGTCGAGGGCCCTGAATATGGACACAATTATATAATACTTCACGGATGAGCTTTATCCCTCATCAGAGATCTACCATCAGAGTGAGCCCTAGGGTTGTACTTACGGCATTGTTTCATGGTTATTGTTTCTACAGCTGTTATTAGTTGGAGCCCAGAGTCCGCTAAACGTATGCCACTGTAAATAAAAACAATATGGGTGCAGTGCAAGCAAATTTGATGTTGATTTTATATAGACTAAATGGCTTACTTTGAGTTTTAAAGTTAACGTCAAAATTGACTGTGCCCACGGAATGTCAAAATCTACAAACAAAATTTTTGAACAGATTTCTTTGAATTTTCAACCAAATAGAATGAAAACTGTATTATACTTGGATTACAATGGCATAATAATTCTCAGAAGAGAGTTTTACTAGTCGATATACAGTGGTGATCTTAAAACGATAGGCGTGGGCTGTATTTGAATGCTGATTGCATGTCTCTGTGAATCTGGGATATATTTACTAAGACTAAGGACTGACGCAGAGTTGCGATTTTCAGTCATTTATTTTCCGAATTGTTTTTAACATGATAATGTTAAATGTTGGTAGGTAAATTCATAAATTAATTAATTTAAAAAATTAATAATTAATTAATTAATTTAATTAATTTTAATTCATAAATTCATAAGTCTTGTCTTTAATATGTTGATGCAGCTATTGTTGTAATGTAATCATTTCTAGCTTTTCACAATGTACCTACATCACTACAAATTTATTTACAATGTGAACCGTGTCGGGCATTGTTATGGTGTTCCCGGTTTCTTCCTCAGCCGTTTAGCGTCGGAGCCCAGGGTCCGCTGTTCTTATATATAATAGATAAAATATAGACATTACAAATGTAAAATAAATAAAGAATCGTATGCGCCGACGCACGTCCAGCCTAAACAAGTATCTACAATCATCGTCACAGGCCGACGACGATTTGTGTAACCGCTTTTGTTTCCTCTCTGTTACATAAACATTAATGTAAATGTGTAACGGGGGTCTAATAGCATTATAATTTGGCTATTGTCGACACTGCCCCGTGAATTCAATGAGAGTTTGAAAGGAAATGCTCTGAAAGTGGTTCTCATTTGATTGCTTCTCGTCGATTCTTTGTTTTATAATTTGGTTTATCGTTTAACTTTGAAATATGGTCGCCTTTCTATTTGTCATGTTGCATCGTTTTTAGCAAACAGGTGTGATATATGACTAAACTGTTATTTTTCACAAAACATTTAAAAATAAATACTTATTGTAACTTTTAATTTCAATCGAGAAATTTCTATTAATTTTTTTAAATAATCTATACATTTATTTTTTTATATTCCTGTCATTTTCAATTCCTTTCGCCTTCAGCTTTGAATAACTCTCGTTCTGTTGTTAAAATCCTTTTTTTGAGATAGCTAAAGTAACAAGAACTACTGAATTAACTTACATAAGTATGTAAGTAAGTATTAACTGATGTCCGCGGAAGCAAATAGCCTATATCACTCTCCACTCTTCCAACTATCTCCACACAAAAATAACATTAATTCATTGCCGCGTTTTAATTTTTAAACAAAAACAAAAAAAACTGTATGTACCTATTTAGTAAAGAAATATGGATTCTATTTATATCAAAAATAAGTATTTATCATACCGACCCAAATTGAAAAACCCAAATTATGAAAAATCACAAGAATTTGCCAACAAAAACATCTACCATAGTCGAATTACGTACTTCTGTCTGTACGTGTGCCTTTGTGGTTAGTCGGTGTCAGGTTGCATGTAAACCGACGCGATATGGGCCCGGGTTCGAGTCCCGACTCGGTAATGGAGGTACAAAGGCCTCAATTATACGTAGACTCAGTTCTCTGGTTTCAAGTTTTTGTAATTGATTGATCTGATACATGCGCCTGACGAAGATCACAAAAGACATGAATGTCGAAGTGAATATGTGGGATTTCTTCTCTGGTTGTCAATTTAAAATCGAATATCTACCTATAAGACACATTTTGTAAATTGACGTCTTTTGAGAAAATGCTGCAGTTGGAGTTTGTTGTGCTGTTTCTTATTCACTTGAGCTTTGGAAGCTGTGGTTAAATAGTCAGCTTTGGTTTAATTAGATTATTAACATTAAATACTTAGTTTGTTAAACATTTTTTTTATATCGCTTATGTTTTTACTGAAACGAGTGTTTCTGGAAAATAATACCTATTCTATTATGTCAATTTGAAAAAAATTCTAGATTAGCATAGGGCAGGTAATAGGTACTTTTTATTCCAAAATTGTTACTAGAGTGTTTCCCTGAAAACTATTTTTATGCATTTACATGTATTTACTAAAAAGGTAAAAGACCATCCGTAATTTCAGTCTAGAATATAATATGATACACAAAATCCTTAATTGTAATGTTTATGCGGTGGTGGTACAGATTGCCTGAGATCGAAACGTCCCAGGTTCAAACCTACTACTACTTTGACGACCTCGGCGGCGCAGTGGTAAAGTGCTTGCCTCTGAACCGAGAGGTCCCGGGTTCGAACCCCGGTCGGGTCATGATGGAAAATGATCTTTTTCTGAATGGCCCGGGTCTTGGATGTTCATCTCGTTGAGTTAGTATCCCATAACACAAGTCCAGAACTTACTTTGGGGCTAGCTCAATTTGTGTGATTTGTCCTAAAATATTTATTTATATTTATTTATTTATTTACTCGTAAGTGCCACCAGAGTTTGCATACCAATCTGACTCATGTAAAGTAGTTTTCATTGGCCACCACTTGCTTTTGGTGAAGGAATGTTTACCTTCGTGAATAAACTTGCACACTAGATGATAGTTTAAGTTCATTACTTGCCATTGTCGGTAAATAGCCGTAAAAGTTATGTCAGATGCCTTTGGGCCATCTGAATAAAAACTGACATAATACTGTCGAAAAGAAAGAAGATCATTTTTATTCTAGACCAAAATGTGTTTATAGCTATTCGGAGCCAAATTCTATAGCTTATAAATTATGTGACTTTAAAAAACTCTTGCTAAAATCAACTCTCACTTTTAATAGTCCCTAACAATAAAACTTCCATCCCTGTTATACGATAACTTACATAACGTATTTCATTCCACCATGGCGTCACCGATTCCTAATAATATTGTGTCGTTATTGTTACAATATATATAGGGGTGGGTCTGTTAGGGGTCGTGTCAAATTGAATTAGGGCCATCGGCCATGTTTTTTGGTCTATTGGCGGTGTCCTGGGACATTCAAATGTGAATTATTTTCGGATATTAATTAGAAAGTAATTTTTGTAAAAACTGGCAAGGACTACAACAGAGTCTATATTTTTTTGTTGCCTCTATTTTTTACATTCAAATTGATGATGATTCAAATTGTTCACAACGATTTCATTTCTATGAAGTTCAAGTTTGATTTTTGGTTACTTTTGTGGACTTTATGGACCTGTGGCCTCGTCTCTGTTTTCATTGATCAGCGATGAATTTATTCCTGTTTCGTGGTGTCCAAATGTAAATCCATCCCAATAGTGGCAGGTAAATATTATCTGCTTTCATGGCTGCGAAATTTCAATGAAAAAGATTACAACTTTACCCAAATCCCTTTCAGAGCAATAAATATTTGCTATAATAAAACATATTTGCTCCTTTAATATCGATACTGTCTGAAAAAAAAAAACTTTATTAGCGAACCATAGTTTGACCACAATTGGAAACGAGAAACTGATCTACTTTACTTAATTTTAAACATTTTATTTAATCCTGATTGTAATTTTTTGACTATACCAGGTGAAAACGACATCAACATACGTACATAACGATGTACGTAAGCACTACTGCTATTCTTAAAGGCAAAATTGGAATACATGCAATATTAATGTAGGACAGAAATAGAAACTTATTCGAGGAACACCTGCGAAGATTATTTTGCAATCAACAGTTCCTTTTTCGAGCTAGCCCTCTAGTTAACGGCGCAATAAATTGAGAACATTTGTATTACATAAATGTCACATTGATTAATTAACTTTAACTGGTTTTTAACTCAAATGTTTTAATTAAGTACGCTTTTTTTTCCTTTTATTTCTTGCTAGTTATGTAACAATGTTAAAATTAACTAGATAGGCGATGTTAAAATTAACTAGATTATGAAAATGTTAAGGCAAATCTTTATTTTTTTTATACATACCTACTTACGCTTAATTCTCGTAAACGCGATTTTACAAATTAATATCAACACGATAGATAATTTTATTATTAGATAATTTTAAAATAGAGAGGAAAAAAAAAAAGATTATTATTAGAAACTTACAAAGAGTAATTTAGTAATTTTTTTTTATCCATTCTGATTTAATCTGTTAATATTTTTATTAAATATTATTTCTTACACAATAATGATTGTATCATATTAAAATAAGCTTCACAAAGAGCTTTACATAAAAATAACAGTTACATTACCGCCATTGTCCGTAGCCCTGCATTCTTCGGGAGCGGCTGAAATATATTCTATTGTATTACACCATTTTGCTTAACCTTATTAGCAAAATCGATCGGTACAGTCAGCAATGTACTAATTTTCGGTAAAATTTAATTAATCGTGATTTATCTAATCTAAAGAAGTACTTTGTCTACGCACCACTGTATTAGTCTCCGCTCAGGTAAAACCATTTTTTAATTAATTTTCCTCTGGAATCACTGTTACACATTAGTGAAAAGCATACAAAAGTCCGTCCGATAGTTTTTGAGTTTATCGCATTCATACAGACAGACGTGACAGGGGGATTAATCTTTTAATATATATAAGGATTGATTACAAACTATATTCAATTTTTCACTGAGTCTTCGCTTTGGGATTTTTAGTTTAAAATCCGGTGGTCATACTCAGAATCGGTACAAACTCCGGAAATAACGATCCGGTGAAATGATAACAAAATTACTTTTAATTTTTCAAATGTCAGTAAGTCAATCAGTAAGTAATTAAATCAAGTAATAGTTTACTTAGTTTAAAAAAATATTCTTTGTCTTTGACGACTAGCAATCTAGGAGTGTATAAGTTCCTTACGGAAATAAATACTTGCACGCCATTAAACTACATCTAGTAACATTTGTATTATATTTCAAAGGATTTGTTATACATGTCACACATGCTTTTCGACTTATTTTTGAAAATAATAATGAGATGAAAAAAATCTGGAATCGAGCTCAAATTGAATCCGCGCCCCTGCCTACGCAGTGTTCTTGACCACTGAGCTATCGAGTCCATGCCAGTTCGGCTGAATTAATTCACCTCTTTCCGTCTCACGCCGACGTACAGTATTTTCATCAGAGAGTAGCAGGTACTCTATACTGTTACAAGCAAGAAATTATGTTTTTTGAAAATACTCAAGCATCTATTTAAATCTAGTATTCAGTAATTTAAAAACAAATATATATTTTTTAAATAAAATAATTATTATTACTTGATTTCATAGAATTCCAATATCTTTGCAGCCAGTACGTGCATTTCAAAAATATCACATTAACTAACAAGTAACTTTCACACCCTGCCCCCCCTGTGGTGTATATAGCTACATAATTACAACTGCACAATAGAAACGGGTGAGCGAACACGGCGACACCCTATGGGAGGAAATATGGCCGAAAAATGTCACACTCGAAATGTCATTTGTCTTTTTTTAGGTTGATGAAAGTTGAAGCGGTGTCTACGAGGCGCTGTGGGTGGAAATGACTGTGAATTAAAATGTAATTTGAAACTCACCGACGTTTTATCTTTAAATGTAATTGAAGTTTTTGGTATAATAATGTACGGTTTAAAGAATGGATGTATGTAACTGAGTAAGTAGATTCTTGAACTGAATATAAGTTTGCAACAATTTGTAGTCAACATAATAACGTATCGTGCTAGTTTTAAAACGCACGGAAATCAAAATTTTAAATACTTAACAAAGCTACAAGTTATATGACTAAAACATAATTTTAACACGAGGTATATTTTAAGCTGTTCCGAGAGAGTCCCGATGCAAAGGAAGTATGCTATAAATTGAAAAAAAAGAAGTATGGTAAGTATGTCGTAATCACGTTTTTGTTTCTATATTACAACATTTGCAACTAACCACTACACTACACAATTAAAGAATGGCAGTAACCCGATCCGCACGGAACCAGTTTCATCCGGAATTATCCGGTGGTGATGGGCGGTAATTGGGCGGAATAACCGCATTAGCGGTAACGTGAGACGCTTGTATAGCTGGCCATCGGGTCTGGATGTTAAATGAATTAAATCATTAGGATAGTTTTAGTTTTCATCAATCTAACGACCTTGAAACAATTTACAAGATTTTTCAAAATTGTATTACAAATTAATGAAGAACATAGTCCACATATAGATATGTTTGTGCAAGGACACTGTTATACAACAACAGTGTTATTTCTAATCATAGATAAAAGAAATATTTTATCTATCTAAATAATTATTATAAATAAGATTGATAATATTTAAAAGATGATTGGAAGTGAATATTTTATTTTTCTTTGTTATCAGTTTTCTTAGTCGTTGCTTATGATGCGGATGATGCACGGCGGCCTCGGCTCGGCCGCTCTCCTCGGAGCGGCCAGCGGGACGGCTCGCCAGCCTTCAGTTCTACCCGCTTGGGTAAAGGCGCGCTTGGCATGGGCGCGCCTTTCTACCCGGGGGCCGTTAAGCCGGGCGACGGGAAATCAAAAAGAGGTCATGTGCTACCTGGATTGGACAAATCGCCGGACAATGTGCCAGAGGCGTTGTTCTGGACAATGCTGGACAGAGGATAAGCAGCTTACAGCGGATAAGAAATTGTCGTGTGGTGTGACTGGTAAGAGGGTTGCAAGTTTATAGTCTAGTAGCTAATGTTACGATTCATATGGGGACGAGTTTGAATCGACGGCCTCGGTGGCGCAGTGGTTAAGTGTTCCTGGTCCCGGGTTCGATCCCCTGTCGGGTCATGATGGATAATGATCTTTTTCTGATTGGCCCGGGTTTTGGATGTTTATCTATAAATGTATTTGTTATAAAATATAGTATCGTTGAGTTTGTATCTCATAACACAAGTCTCGAACTTACTTTGGGGCTAGCTCAATTTTTGTGATTTGTCCTAATATATTTATTTATTTATCATGTCATCGTCATCAAATGCATCATGAACTTTAAAGTTTAATTATGCAGACTTATTCATTCTTTGGAAAAAAAGGCTTTATTTTTTCGTCTTAAAAACGTCGTTACAGAACTGTATCCGAAATCGCATATCCCGTACCTAGTTTTAACATTTTACATATTGCGAGTTTCATCCTAATAACACAATGATTATACATAGGTAAATAAACGATTTTTACCGGTAGTAATATTACCTATAAAAAACAAAAATTTTGAGCGCAAAAATCTGTTACTACAAGTAGTAAAACTGTTCAGTTGCGTGCAAAATTTGATAAAAACATGACAGTTTAAAACACATCTTAATATAGAAAATAAACATTTTGAGTGATACTACTGGTAGATGGACAATTAAACTATTTATTTGTTCTTCTGTAACATACAATTTACATAATAAAAAGGTAGTAGAACTATTATTATTACGTGCAAAGAGCGTGCGAGTGTGAACCCTGTTTACTCTCATTACTTGGACCACAGTACGACCGAGGCTTTTGCTACATTACACCTTAGCACCACAAAGCTTACCTACTCATATTGTTTGACGTTTAAAAGCTTATGTCTTCGGACATGTATTTGGATTGATCTGAAAGCACGTGGCAAAGCTTTTGATATGCTTTTTGTAGTTCTTTTTACGATGATTAGGTATAGCATAAGTCTTATTATTACAATTACCAGCAATTACATCTTATAATAAAATGAGAACAATTAAATAATATAAACTAAATTATCTTATTAAATAACATATAATTAAATGCGAGTATAGTTCAAGACATATGAAAATACCGTGCGGAAATCTGTACTATCGAATTTATAGTTGATTTTCAATCGAGTGTAATGAAGTTAATTCATTAATATTGCCAAGAATTTTACTACTTTGATTTAACTACTTTGTTGTGAGTAGTTAAATATTTACTTTTTAATAATCGTTCCCACGAGAATTATATTGCAACACAGAAACTCCATTTAGTTTCATATATTCATAGAAATCACATAATTTTGTGATTTATACAATAGGTACCTGTATTTGAAAGCCGCTCATATTCAGCATCTTTTCGTGTAGGAGGAGGAAGAGGGAGAATCTATTTTGAAGATCATCTACTTGGTATTAAAATCCAACCCTGATTCCAAACAATGTCCTCAACTCGGTGATGACAGTCACAACTTGATCATCAAGATCTCAAGATCTATAAAATACGGGTGGACGATTACGGTAATATGTTAGTTATATATACGGTTGATGTCAAGAAGGATATTAATTCACCTTGGCATCAACACATCATGTTCACCTTGCCGCAGTGGCGCAGTGGTAAAGTGCTTGCCTCTGAACCGTGAGGTCCCGGGTTCGATCCCCGGTCGGGTCATGATGGAAAATGATCTTTTTCTGATTGGCCCGCGTCTTGGATGTTTATCTATATATGTATATGTTATAAAATATAGTATCGTTGAGTTAGTATCCCATGACACAAGTCTCGAACTTACTTTAAGGCTAGCTAAATCTGTGTGATTTGTCCTAAAATATTTATTTATTTATATTATTTGTTTATTTACCTTCGCATCACACAAAACCCTGTGCCTGCTCTCTTTGTTGAGCAGAATATGCACTGAGATACAGCATATCACTATGGCACATGATTGTATAGTTATGTAGAATGTTTCTTGTGTATTTGTCCTTTTGTCCTTTATTTTAATGGTTTATTTTAATGGTTTACTGTATCATAAATGTTCGCTACAAATAAACAGTTTATCTAAGTTCCAATTTGTCAAGTAGAATGCGTAGAATACAAGTATTAACAGATATACAGGGTAACTGGAATCTAACGCATAACCTTCCAAAGGCGCATAAGGTGTAACATTTAGATTCGCAAATTAGATTGTTTGTATTTTTTTATATGAAAAAAAAAAACTACAAATCACGAAAAGTCGTAGAATAAAAGTTGCCTGTTTTGATGCACCCAAGTAGTCTTTAGGAGGTTTTGCGTTTAACACCTGTAACTCTGTATAAGTAAAGTAATCTACTTACATTTTGTACGGATTTTTGTCCGAAATATATTATGGATTGTAAGTAGTGACGTTCCACAAGTAAAGGATTACCATTATGAAGGGAAATCGCATAAGATGTTTCATTTTCTCATAGATGCGTAAAATAGCAAGCGACTGTCTATATGGCACGTTTTCTCGTGGAACGTCACGTGTTAATATTAATGACTATTTTCGTGCTTCATATTAGGTACATAATCAGAAAGTGATTTTGAATTATTAGAGTAAAATGCGCCCATCTGAAATGGCCAAGTTAAACAGAAAACATCTGTATTCACACAAGATTAAATCCAAAACCAGTTAACTCTGTGTGCAAGTTAAAAGTCTTCCCCTCTTTCATAATTTATACCATGTTTTGTGGTTAGTGAGGGTTGTGAACGAGGTCAGGGGGCGTCGTTACTAAATTTAGGTACGACAATCTCCAGCCCCCACAAGGGGTGTTGTCATTACAGCCATATCTACTAGAAATTTAAAAAAATAACGTCTCAAATTTCAAGTTTCGAAAAAAGAAATTTTGTATGTTGTTTATTATTATGTCAACATTATTTAATTTAAGGTTCAACAAACAAACTCATTAAATTCATGGCTATAACTGTAATCAAAATGTGACGGCATAAAATTGTGTCATGCATTTTGTATTATCACGGCTCTGTATCATAACATGTGATATTGTTCGATATATCTAAACTTTGCAAATAAAGGGTTTCAGTTTTCCAAGATGATGATGAATTTTTGATCAACAACTTTACCGTGAGTATTACATTTATTGCTTAACTAACTGATGCTTGCGACTTCGCGTGGCCGATCAAATTTTGGTAAGGAGTCAAAATTATTAGAGAGATGAAAAAAATTCAATTAATTTAGATTCTCGTAAGCGTTTTGCGATCAACAGTGAACTTCTGTACTGTTACATAATCTATAAAGAGGTTTTAATACCCTCAGTGAAGGCTACACCAAATATAAACATTATTTTAGTAACCCGATGAGCTTAGTGTAGCGATTAGCCCACCCCACTTCGTATTGGTTTGTGAAAAATATTTTTTTTTGTCAGTGAAATTAGCCGCAGATTCGTTGATTCCCACGAAAGGGTGTGGATTACTTTATCACTGTTATTTTTTAATTAGATCGCATAGTTATTGATAGAGTATATTAAATTTGATGTAAGTACTTAAGTGTCAGTGATGATATGCGTTTACACTACTTCTCTTTATCTTTCATCTTCTTGACGACCTCCGTGGCCTAAAGGTCATCATGCCGGACTGCTACGCTGGAGGTTCCGGGTTCGATCCCCGGTCAGGTCAACATGGAAAATTATATTTTTCAGATTGACCTGGGTCTTGAATGTTTATCTATTTATGTATATATTACACAATATATAATATCGTTGAGTTAGTATCCCATAACACATGTTTCGAACTTACTTTGGGGCTAACATAACCGAAAAAAAGGGTGAAACGATGTAACTTCACGCTCTGGAACGAATGTGATGTTGGGAAGCGATGAAAGATATATGCAAAAATATCCGCGTGTTCCAAACAAAATGTAGCGCGTGGTCCAAGTCACACGAGGTAGTCTTTATTTTTAGTCAATGACTATTGAAAGATTCTAAGTTTCAAATTACAACATACAATTTCGTTAAAATATTAAATCCAACTTTCACAATTATTTTGGAATGTTCACTAAATCCTAAGCATAATTTCGTAGAATTTCAAGAAGTGGGCCCTCAGACCACACGCACATAAATAAATAACAATTTATTTCATTCTTAATAAAATACATAATCGGATATATCAGTAGAATTCACTATTAACAATACTTAACTTTAAAACACAGGCCTGAAAATCTGTTTATAAATTAATTTGTACTACCCAATTACAATGAACAATTTTTGTGTAATTTTCTGTCAAAACTTTCTCTTAAATAAATAATAAATAATAATTCACGCTCTTATTCGAATAAACAAATTTCAGAGTATGAAATTCAAGAGTTTAGCAAGCAGCATACATGATACGACAAAAGGAATAATGTTTATATATTGATATAGCTATAATGATATATTGGAATCGATAAAATATAATTTAAATCAAACCAAATAATCGACACACATTTCCCGCTTCCGCTCTACGCTTAGGGCAGTCCCCAGGAGGCGGGTGAAATCCGCTTAAGCTTGTGATTGACAGCTGACAGTTCCTACCAGGGAGCGACTCCCACCCGTCACTCTTTGGTGTTTTGTTTGTTTATTTACTCACTTTTCGCGCTAAATATTTAAAAGGGTATGTGGTTATAGATATTATTACAAGGCTGAGTCAGCTTTTGAGCTATACGGATTATCGGATGCCAGATCTGGCCATGGCGAACCCATAATTTATTTATTAAGATAAAATGTTAATCTGCAATTTAATTCGATGTTACTCTTTCACGCAAAATCTGCTGGACGGATTGTTATGAAATTTTGTACACGGGTAGAATAAAACCTGGAATAACACTTAAGCTACTTTTTATCTCGAAATTCCCACGGGAGCGAAGCCCCGGGGCTCAGCTAGTTTTAGATACAAAACAAAAAAGCCGTCACTCTATCTCTCCAACTCTCAAAAATCATCTCAATCCAATACCCCGTTTTAACGTGAAGGACAAAGAAACCGCTTTCACATTTAAAAAATATTTGCTTGGACATACATTTTGAAACACAGTAAGTTAGCAGAAAAATCAAGATTTTACAGAACACATGTAGGACGGTTTGTGTCGTTTTGTTTTCCCCTCGATGTGGAAGTGCAGATTCTCATGTTTTTGCTCGGCATTACGGCTTATTGAATGCTAATGTCGCCCGGGATGGGGTAGCAAAAGAAATCATTGCGGGGAGCGTTCCCATTGCCACACGGCATTTGGTTGACGAGGTGGCATTCAAAAGGAAATGTTATAATTTTCAAAACCGAAGAAGGAAAATTTGCAGAGAAAAGTTTGAGATGTTTCACAAAGTTTAGCAAGTTATATAAAAAAAAAAATAATATTCATCAGTAAGATGTTGGAAAATTAAAGTCTGATTTTTTTAAATTAAATGTCTTTAAGAGACAATGGAAGTGTTGGGTTTGACGCAAATTGTGCATGTCGCAAAATGAGCACTTGACGCAAAATGAACACTTCGCAAATTTGCCCTTCGCAAACGTTTCTCAAAATGAAAAATTTTCAAAATGTCTAAAGTTAACCATCTTCAAAAACGAGCCTAACTGTTTAATAAGCACATATAAACTTTTTATATCCCTCTTGTAGCACAGTCTAGAGGGAAATGTATGAGTTTTTCATCTCTGCTCACCGTATCGTCTGAATGAACGTGAATGACAATGAAAACAGATGCCAGGATTAATGTTCGCGTCAAACCGTGTGTTTATTTTGCGCTCGTTAATACACTTAGCTAATGCGGTGTGCGATGTGCGCTGTGTTACATTCTGCTAACAGGGTCTTATGTCTCACTTTAGCATAGATTTTTAATAATATTTTCTTAATAATGAATAGGAGGTTAGAGGGGTTAAAATGAACGTGGACTTAAAGAAATAACGTTTCATATTCAGTTACGTCTTCGCCAGTGTCTGATCTCAACTCGTGAAATTGTAAACCAATATGCATCAAGTTTGCATATTGGTTTTTTATCAGCTCCATATCAGTTTTTAAGATTTTCCCCGCCTGCTCAAGGAATGCTGTTGTTGTTGATCAGCTGTGTATAATTTTTTATCCCTTGCACGAAATTCACGGGTGAATATGTAGTAGCTCTAGTCTAGGGCGGGAACCACACGCCACAAAGCAGTAACAAGGTCATTCATCCGAGCACTGACAAAGGGTTCTCCGGCTACCACACCAGCGGTCCATACATCATGTCTGATTAGTTTACGAGATGTGCGGTTGACCGCGTTAGTCGCAGACATACAGAATCGAACATGTCTCGTTATCGTGTGTTGGAAATTTTGTCTCAAGGTGAAGTAAAGTTCGCCTGTGTAACTCTCTCTCTCTCTCTCTCTCTCTCTCTCTCTTTCATCTGAGGATTTCCCGGTTACTTCCTCAGTCGTTGAGCATCGGAGACCAGGAACTCTACTTGTAACTACTCTTCTAGATGAATAATATTAAATAACAATGATTAATATAGATTTAATTGCAACTACAATAAATGTCCAACCAGGTGCCGCGTAAATGACATAAAGTCATTATCTACAGGCAATTCTAGAATTACTAATAGATAATCTAGAATTACACAGTACGTTTTTCTCCAAAATTTACAGTTTGAAAACAAGTATTTATGAGAAAAGGGAATGCTAAAATTACGAGGATCAAAAATGTTTGATCAACATTTTAGACTGTGTTTTATCCATGCAACACCACAAATTAGCCCTATGGATTCATACAATGTAATTAATATTTATATCTTTTTCCATTAGCTAATTGACTATACAAGAGAAATATTAATATACATCTTCTTTTAATGCGTAACTGCAGAGTGTAAGATGTAACAAGTTTACAAAACCAACAATTATTTCAAATGGCCAAAGTGCAAAAAGAAAATATTAGAGCCGAAAAATTACGTCATTACTCGCCAAAAGTACTTTAACAACAATACAAATAGGTATCTCGAAACACAATGACATGTAAAAGAAAATGATCGCGTTGAAACCGTCCAAAACGGAGCATTGTGACGCGGTGGTTAGAATTCCCTGCTCGTTGTGTTCGCGAGTTCGTATCTGTTGCTGGTGCATAAAACACGAAATTGCTTTTGCTCAACTGCCGTTTGAACAAAGGGCCACTGTGTATTGTATAGAGTGAGATTGTGGTCTATGTGAAGAGAGTTTGATTGTTTGAACTGTAACGCTTAAGTATTTCCTTTTTATTATACCCTGGGTCGTAGGGAAATCAGAGGAATAATACAAAAGCATTTTTTTCAGCTAATAACTGTCTGGAGATACATAAGTATACATTTTTTGTGGTGATAATAGTGGCGATAATTTAGGTTTTAACACTTTATTTAGGATTTGTTGTAATATATCTTACATACATATTCAATATCACGTGATGATACGTGATCGACAGAACCAAACATGAAGAAATTGGAAAATGTTTATGATAAAACTTATAAATAGAAATGGAATAGTTTTCTAGCTTAAGAAAAAATCCCCAGCTTATAAATTGCCATTTTCTCCAATTGATTTATAGTGTACTTAGTGATACATTGCATATTTATCTATTGCTCCTAAATTAGCATGGGAACTAGTATCGAGAAGAAGAAATGTTGCTCAATACCGCTATCGCTTCCGCTTCAAGCTTGTCCCTTACTCGGCGATAACAAAACAGCGCGTAACTACGGAAGGCTGGTACCTACTGGATACTGGCGATGTCTCTTTGTGGGTGTTCACTGCAGACTGCACATAACATGATAACTGTGCGTCCATGTGCTCTTTTGATTTCGCCGAAATGAAAGCGAATATAATATCTACGGATGTTATTTTGTGTGTACAGGCAAATTTTTTGAACACTACACTACACAAACTTTAATAATACGCTCAGCATATGAAACTTTTAAAACGAAATTTAAAGAATATATACAATCTCTCTCCATACTCGATACGTATGATCAGATGATCAGCCAAAAAAAAAAACACTTAATTCCAGCAATCAACGACACGCAATGAAACAGAAGATCACAACGTAGATAATTGGTTAGGTAGAATAAATAATTTGTAACTATTTATTGACATAAGACAGTAAAGTAAAGTGGTAAAGTGCATGCCTCTGAACCGAGAGGTCCCGGGTTCGATCCCCGGTCGGGTGATGATGGAAAATGATCTTTTTCTGATGGGCCCGGGTCTTGGATGTTTATCTATATATGTATATGTTATAAAATATAGTATCGTTGAGTTAGTTTCCCACAAGTCTTGAACTTACTTTGGGGCTAGCTCAATCTGTGTGATTTGTCCTAATGTATTTATTTATTTATTTATTTATTTATTTATAAGACCTATAATGTATTTATTTATTTATAAGACGATATATACCTAGTTATAAGGTGTAAATATGCAATATGTTTTACTAAATATAATCATTAGTTGCAAGTACATAATTTTCTCTGCATGACCCAATAAATGCGTACCTACCTGCCTAAGGTATATTATGTAAACCAAGGAATTTCATACTTTTATGTTCATCCAGAATCTTGTTACTTTAATATCTGTAGGCCGTAAAAATACACGTATTGGCCACTATACTATTGCTATTGGTTTGAAGTCTTCCATAACAACTTCTAAATTACTCAAACGAAGCAACAAATAACTTTCCAAATGCCACGACTTAACCCGTCTGATTCGGAATGGCCTATTGAAATGCGTTTAACTGCGTACTTGGTAATTTCATGTCCGATTACACTGAACCATGCGCGGGCGGCCGTTAGTTGCAAAAGGGCAGAAGCGCAGAATGATCGCAAACCACTGAATTAAAAGCGTCGATTATCAATAGAACACAATATTAAAAATATTGCTTCAACTGGATCATCTGTTGTGGTATAGTGACCTAACTTTTGTAGATCAGGGATTTAATTTTCTTTTGAAAATTACAATATTTGTTTGCCTTTTTCGTCCATAAATGGTCAGTTTTAGTTCGCGTTTTAAAGTGTTTTACACACTAGCACCAACACTGACAGTTAATTTTATTCACAGTTTATGTTCCTGTCATTCTGTTTTTTTTAACATGTGCATAAATCTGTCATTTTGCGTCTTCGACCTTACACTGCGAAGCGGGGGCGGCCGGCGGGTTAACTAACCGTCGTTGAAGGGTTACGGTCTCTGTGATCATTTTGCGTTTCATTTTTGCTATTCTTGTTATCTAACCGAGCGATCGGGGTTTGAATACGCGACTTTGATAGAAAATTGGCGGTCGAATGATGATAATTGATAGTATTTTATTTGTTGTGGGTTGAATGTAATGCGGACAGATGAATTACTATCTATCTACCGACTTTATAAGGTTTACTGTAAAGGTTAAGCTATTAACTAAACTATTTTAACAAATTTATTATCTTTTATGTTAATGTTTTCATAGAATATATATTATTTATATATTATATATACATTTTTTTTACTTAATGTAAAAACTTTTTGTGATTTGAATGCAAATTACCAACATCCAAAATATCTCCTACTGAAACTATATGAATACAAACGAATAGCTCAAAATCATACAACCGCAAAACATTGACCAACGGTCTTGACTATCACTTGTATCGATAGTTAAGTTTTTAAACGATCGAGCTTCACCCTGAGGGTCTTAACCCTACACAAATCACGGCCGCTAAGCGATGTGTCAAAACGCAAGCGATACCTTGCGACCATAAAGCCGCTTCTTGACGGATGACGCATTGTCCCACCAGCAACGCTATCTGCGCGGGCGCAAAATAACCCATTCCCCTTCCGACGTGTTAAAGTCAAGTGCTAAGATTTAAATTCCCACGAAAATAGCTTTGAAGACAGTCGAGTTGAGATACTATGTTGCCGCGCGGTAGCGTCGTAGACTTTCAAATTTACAGATGCAAAATATAATAGCATATTGTATTCGATGGTCGCCATTTTAGAATTTTATTATTTCGCTGTATACTTGCTAGAGATTGAACTCTGAAATTCCGATGGAATTGTCCATTGTTATGCGTATATTCGCCGCTACTGTTGACGATGTTTTTGAGAAACGTTCTTTAGTAGACAATAAAAGGTGTGCTGAAGTTCAAATTACGGTATTTTAGCTCTTTTATGAATATGGGCACGGCAGTTTGGCCTGTCGAACATTCTAAACGACAGGTAATATAGGTAATCATTTGGTGAATGATGTCGACGAAGGATTGCACAATTGGAGAAAAGTGACCTACTCTGTATACCTAATATGGTCTCAATATCGTGGTTAAAATTGAAGGCTAGACCATGGAATTAGTAGGTACTTCGTACGAAGTACTTACTAAATCCATGGTTTGTTTATTTACCTACTCACTTTTCGCGCTAAATATTTAAAAGGGTAATTGCGTGGGCTAGACATGATCTTTATTGAATACAATAAGATCTCTTTGATAAGAGTAGAAGCTTGTTTAAAACATTACATTTTTGTAAAAAAAACTTATAGTATTTAGTACTATTTATTAAAACAGAAGCCATCCGTCTTATATTTTAGAAACTTATTTTTGTACTTAGCAATACAATGACAATATTTCGCACTAACATTATTAAACTCCAAAGGAATAGATTTTAATCACAGTAATGGAGGGCCACAATGGACGAGCGTAATCTTCTGATGACAGACCCTATAGGGTATAGTCACGGATAAAACTGGTTCGAAGAAGGAGAAGCTTCGATTTACAGATATCGGCTGTAGGCAAATTTTTTAAAATTAAAAATTGAAAGTAAATTATGGATTTAATTGCATGAGAGTGAGGTTAAACACACTCATCTCTCTCCCATCAAGAGATGGGAAGCAAGGACGAGGTCTACGGTGGGCTGCGGACACGCAAGCTCAAAAAACGCTTATTTGTCTTGAAGTTCACTAAATCGTAAATTCAAGAAATAACGACACGGGGAAAGTCCAACATTGAATCAGGTCTCAAAATGCACGTCCCTATAAAAAAGTGCAAAGAATTTTTATTCATCGATGTATGATTTTGTCCGTTTTTATGTAAACCAGTGTTATTTAAAAATAAAATAACAAGTTTATTTGTTAGACAATTTAAAAAACCCCCAACTTTCAATATTGATTTCACTACAACTTTTGTACGGCTGAACTGAGTTTCATGAAACATGGCTAAGAACACTCGGGATGAAATTATCTATGACACAAAAAAAAACTAAACGAAAATCGGTTCATCCCTTTGGGAGCTACGACGCCACAGACACAGATACACAGAAAGACACGTAAAATTTATAACATCCCTCTATTTGCGTCGGAGGTTGAAAACAAGCCTGTGTTAGGTGTTCCATATTTTAAAAAGATTTTTGCGTATTACTAGCCTTTTTTTTTACCGAAATTTTATTAGGAATCTTTATTTAAATTCATCAAAATTATATTTTTGTACAGCTGGTATTTTACTAATAAACGTAGAATACCTACACGCCCCTATTGAATTAGCAGGCTCAATTCAAACTTGATAAAAAACAGTCTAAATACATACGTCGAGGTGATCCCTTTCAATTTTTAATATTAATTATTTATGTTTAACAAAATCAATCTCAATATAATATTCATATTAACATAAAACGCAGCAGCATTTTAAACATAAATCTGTCATTTTATAAATTTCGTAGAGACGTCGCGACTCTACCGGAGCAACCAGACACTGTTAGCGGGACAGGAAACGCTCTACGTTGTCGGTATAAGTATACTTTCTTTGTATTGCAACTCGCATTACCGAATGAAAGAGACAGACTACGTTTTCCTTCTCAATCACATGCACATTTTTTTTACCATATTTATCTTGCTGAAAACAAATAAAATAGAACGCGTGAAACCAAAAAAATTCGCTGGAAAAATTATCGCAAAAGTTAAATGCATAGATCGATAGAAATTTTACGATTGGGAATTTTCTTAAAACCTTCGGAAACATTTGAGGGAAAGTATGAAATTAACTTCGTTTGTGTGAAAATCGGTTCCATTTGATTCGATTTAGTAATCGTAAAATGTGTCTCAGTCGCAAAATATCACTTCCGCAAAATGTAGAACAAAATTAATTTTTTTAAAGAAAAGGACAAAACGGAAAAAAAAATTACATTGTGAAATTAGACAGAGACTTGTAAACATATTGCTCCAACCATCTGTGGGACCATAGCTAGAAAAAAGAAACATTTTTAAGCAGATACTTCATACCAAAAACAAACGCGCTGAATACGGAAATAGTTGACTAAACCTTATACAATGTTTTCGATGTAAATGATTACCCAGATAAACCTGAAATTTGGCCTAGTTTTTTTTTTGTGGGGGCTAGATATTAAAATATGGGGGCTCAAAGAGTTATCATGTCTTTACATTTTGCCATGTAAGGATCAAGTTTTGGGATTCCCTCTGTTTTCTGCTATTGGATACAGAGAATTTGGCCTAGTTATACACCTTTATGTGTCCGAAATTATGTCAAAATTGCAGTCAGATTGTGACCTTTGGGCGGAAGTGACCATAGAAAGTGGCTTAAACTTAATAAGTGATGTCTTGTGACTGACACACACTTTATCTCGATTTTTTTTTACCATAACACTCCAATCTAAATAAAACGTATTTTTTACATCAATATATTGAGAACATTACCATATAAATACGGAATCCGGGTAAATATGGGTAACGCGACCCTCAGGGTGGTTTTGGGGGGTGCCCCCAGCAGGGGTGGGCGGAGGGGGGGGGGGGGGGGTACCTGTGTAGCGTTACAGCCTGGGTGTGGTTTGCCGTTCAATAACTTAATACTCTGGAAAGGCTTTCATGTTGAAATCTCGCCGGAGTGTAGCGCGACTAATGAGATTTGATTCGTTGCGCATTAAAAAAAAAAATTAAACTGTTCATTTTCACCTTTGAATGATTAGCGGAGATGACAATAAAGACAAAGTCAAAGGTTATTTATTTGCAAAAACATGAGATTACATATTTTTTACAATAGATAGTAAGAGGCTTTGATGGAATAGGCAGCACGTTAAATGAAGGGTGGAGAATAACGCTGTAGAAAGGGTTACGAATTTTAAATTGAATTTGCGATAAGAAGTAGCGAGAGATGAAGAAGAGAAAGAAGAGTGCGTTAGGCAGGATATCGCTGAAAAAGAAGTAACAGATCGGTTAACAAGAGACAGGGAGAAGTGAGGAGACTGACATGCTGTACCGACCCGTGGGACACATAGTGGGACAAGGGTAGACAGGTAATTTTCACCTTTGGATATATTTTATGATACAAGCAGCAAATCAAACGTAACGCAAAACGTTGAAAAAATCACTACTTAGCGCAGTAAAATTTCGAGCACGTGTATGGTAATATTTATTATCTCTTTCACTCATTAGGGTCAATTGGAGGATTAATGAGTATTTTGTTTAGGTATTCAATCCGCCGTTTTACGACAAAAAAAGAAATAATTTAAAAACTCACGGCGATGGACTGTGATCGATTAGGTACCTAATAATTTTATTGTTATCAAAATGTTTTTTACAGTAAATAATCCGAAATGACAGCTTTAATTTTAATACATACATACCTACACTTTTACTTTTTTCAAGAAAGCTGCGTTAATAAGTTTAGGCATAAGTTAGGCACTTTTACTGAATAAAAATATTAGGTAAGTATAAACATAACTGTGAATTGAGAGCCAAGTTCAATATTTACAAATATATGCAACAAAAATAAACCTTGAAAAAATAATGTACCTATTGTGCGATTTAGATTAATCTAGCCATATTTTTTGATTTTGTAAGAACTTACAATAAGTTTATTTCCAAACATAGTTTCGCTGGCAATTCACTACCGAACCTATGCATGCGTATTTAGATTATTCATTTGTCGGTCAGAAACAGTAGTAGGTCGCAATCACGCGCATGTAACCTACCCGGGTGAATATATGGTGGAGGCTATTAATTGCAGGTTTGCAGGTAATCGATCGAGGTGGCTCGAGTCGGGTCGGGCGGCGCGGCTTGCGAGGCAGATCATGGCGGCGCGGGGGGCCTCGCCCCGCCGCCCTCGTTAAACGCGCCCGCCGGATACGAGCCGCGCGCGGTTGAAAGCTATCCGGCCCCCGGCGGGCGGCGCGCTCATTGGCCGAGCCCCGCGCGCGGCGTAACCGATAGCCAATCGCGATCGCAGCGCCTACACGCCCCTGAACGGAGTCGAGCACCGGCTCAAACCGCGCGCGACTCCGCCGCGCACACTCGCACCGATGCGCGGCTCGTGGGACGAGTCAACGACGGCGGCGCTCCACGCGCGCATCCTGGAGGCGCACCGCGGGCCGGCCGCGGCCGACCGCGCCGCCGAGCCCGCGCCCTGCGCCGACCAGCAGCCGCTTGCCCTCAACGCCATCGAGCTAGCCGCGCCGACACCGCTGCTGCCGCTACCCACCTTATCCTTCAGCGCCGCACAAGTCGCTACTGTCTGCGAAACTCTCGAAGAAAGCGGAGACGTCGAACGTCTCGCCAGGTTCCTCTGGTCCTTGCCCGTCGCTCACCCGAACGTAGCTGAACTAGAACGCTGTGAAGCTGTTCTTCGAGCACGAGCAGTCGTCGCCTTCCATGCCGGAAGACACAGAGAATTGTATTCCATTCTGGAGAGGCACCGATTTCAGAGGTCGAGCCATGCAAAGCTACAAGCACTATGGCTGGAAGCACACTATCAGGAAGCTGAGAGGCTCCGGGGACGCCCTCTGGGCCCCGTTGACAAATACCGAGTTCGCAAGAAGTTCCCATTACCGCGAACCATTTGGGATGGCGAACAAAAGACGCACTGCTTTAAGGAACGAACGAGGTCGTTACTAAGAGAATGGTATCTTCAGGATCCTTATCCGAATCCGACGAAAAAGAGGGAATTAGCAGCGGCGACGGGATTAACGCCGACGCAAGTTGGGAACTGGTTCAAGAACCGACGGCAGCGCGATCGTGCGGCTGCCGCCAAGAACCGCTCCGCATTGCTCGGCCGCGGGTTCGCCTCCTCTTCGACATACGATGAAGATTCAGCCGATTCGGAGATTAACGTCGACGAAGAGTAACACAGACTGATAGTGTAAATACGTGATACAAATTTTATACGACGTTGAGTGAACGTACGATGCAATATAGACGAGTTATCCTATTTTAGTTAGATCACTGAGTCCGTGATGTATGTGATGTTAAGGCATTGTAAACCAGTTTATTAGAGCGTAATTCTATTGCTGAAAGTGTAAGAGTGCTTGAAGTAACAGCATTTCTGCGTATCAGGTATGTACACTCTTTTGTAGTGATAAATCAATTAATACTGCCTTTTTGATAGGTAAGCCTTTTCGAAGAAGCAAGTAGGTATGCTGAACTAACTTAAGTTATTTCACGTTGTGAAGATGAAACAGGGTTTTTTTTAATAAATTGTTTTTTTTTCTATGCTTAGGTACTTTATACCTATGCACTGAATAGAATGATAAGCATGGATTGTGACATTGAAATGAGGACTTAGGGAGTTAAAAAAATAGACGCAAAATAAGAAGATTACATTACACACAATATATGGAAAAAGAATTTTAAACATAAAGAATTGGAGTTTTAAACATAAAGAAAAATTAAATAAATAAAATAAATAAATAAATATATTAGGACAAATCACACAGATTGAGCTAGCCCCAAAGTAAGTTCGAGACTTGTGTTATGGGATACTAACTCAACGATACTATATTTTATAAATAGATACATATATAAATAGACATCCAAGACCCGGGCCAATCAGAAAAAGATCATTTTCCATCATGACCCGACCGGGGATCGAACCCGGGACCTCTCGGTTCAGTGGCAAGAACTTTACCGCTGCGCCACCGAGGTCGTCATTACGGGAATTTAGCACAACGACTTTTTAAAATATTTTTAAAATGATAAAAAATCGTAAATACTTAAAGAAAATGGTTAAAAAGTGGTCATATTATCTAACGCATATATATTATAAAACAAGTTAATTATTTATTGTGTTTAGTATGATCTAAACGTAGATATTTTGAAGTTCATTTATTACTTTCCGTATTGGCATTGTCTTGTCGGTACATAATGAATAGAAACATTATCATTACGATGTAGAGTAGAGCCAAGTCAAGAATAATAGTATACTTATGTGGTCAAAATTCCTAATGCAGAATAATTATGTATTGGCATAGAAGTAGACGGCTTTTTCAAGACCTACCCTCATTTCAATTTGACTTTCCGTGTATTTATCATGTGATGTTATTAATTTTGACTATTTTCTATCTATTTTATTTTGGTAAGATCTGAACCGCACGTTTCAAAAAAAAAATGCGTTCTATTTTACCCAAATCGTATTTATTATAATTTATATATTATAATTGTAATATTTTTCCAGTTAAAATAATTTTATTTATCAAATCAACGTTTAGTTTTTATCTACTTGTAGATTTTTATGTAATGTTCTTTGCAAAATATCCATTTTATATCATATAATGCTAAAAGGTCTGTACCTGAGCATACTATCATTCTTCCTCGCGACTTTGAATATTATTGCGTAAAACTGATGTGATTTATGGGCCATTGTTTAGAAATGCTGTAGAAAGAGAATGTTCAACAGACTTTAAAATCACGAGAAAGTTATAGGACAATTATCCTGGCCAGATAAAATAATTGTTTGTTAAAACAGTACAGGTGCTATTGTTTTAACAAATAATTAAATTTAACAGCGAATGAAATATATATACAATTTTAAAATTAATTTTATCCAGGCTGATCTAGATATTTATTTAAAATTTTAATTTTTCTTATATGACTTGTGTAATAAAACAAATTATTGATATTATGATATATTATTATTTGGTTTTAAACACAATAAAATATCTTACTGATCGTTATATTTATATACTACAGCATTTCTAAGTTATACACTTGCCCTCGATTTGGTATGTAATGTTAATACTACTATTTGTTTCCTTGTAGATACCACTCGAACTTGTGCATTATAGATTACGTGAGATAGGTTAATTAGAATTAGGATAGTCCCAGAGAGATTGTAAAAATGTATAATATAAACAAATTGTAAATACAATATCGACTTACATTACAGTCATTAAATTAAAATTGTTAATAAAACTATATTCGTAATCAATCTTTTTGTATTATTTCGATTGGCTTTTGATCCTTGTCACCCTATCACAATTTTCAATATCTAAAATAGGAAATTGTTGTCGTATAATAAAATATAAATCAGGAATAGTACACGAATTTCATATCTCCAAATTACTCTATCTCATATAACAACGTCTACTAGGTATTAGGCCGTTGCAAAACGATTAGGTATATTTAATACTTATCTATATCTAAGCAGTACATAGTACTAATGATTCGAGAAAATAATTCAAGGTCTCTTTAATTTTCAATAATAATTGAGGCTTATCCTGATTTAACGATTAAAGAAAAAATAATCATAGTAATTTTTCACAAAACAAAATGTTAAAACTCTTCTCTAATTAAAACCATACCGTTTCATATTTAAAATTGCCCTAACTCACTTGATAGGTACATTAATTCGACTATGCGATTAAATAGAAGAAAAAATAATTCATAAAAGTATAATTCCCTGATAAACTTAATTAAAGATATTTTTATCAGTTATCTACGGTACATTAATAAGCTTGGACATGAAATTGCTATTTAGCTGCCGGCACATTAATTATAGTTTTTATAAAGCGTGTCAGTGACCTGACTTGGCTCTATTTACTAATTCACTTCTATTTTTAGGCATTATGCAATATGCACATATGGAATACATGCATAATTCTAATTTTTTTTTGTGGGGTATTTTTAATTTCTTTTAATATTCAAAGCAAACATAATAAATAAACAAACAAGAAAATATAAAATTTGAATACATTTTAAGTTTGAACTTTTAACTCTTTACAAGTGTATGTGATTACAAACCTTTAAAAAAGGGTAACATGATAAGCTAATGACCAAAAATTACAGAAGAATATTTATCACACGTAAATGGTAAACAAAAAACTGAACGAATATTTTACACAAGATACCTAAAGGCCTTCTTAAAATTGATAATAAAATAAAATAATTTTATTTAGATGGAATTTTGATGGATAATTGAATAGGTACTTGGTACTTTTTCTTAACGTTTTAAATCGGCGACTAGATAAGACTAATATTATGTTATGAATAATTGTTCTAGGTATATTTATAGGTATTTTAAAGTCTCTAATGATGTGACATTAAAATTGATCTAGGTAGGTGTTATTTAAAAAATATTGAAATATGTTATCATTCGAATAAAGTTCAGTCACCTAGCTTGAATGAATAAATTATCTATACAATTATAATTTACAAATATGCAAATGTTAAAACCACACGAATTAGAAATCTACCTTAATTTGTATATATTGTATATGAATCACTACATAGTATAAAAAAGACGCTTATCGCTGTCTGTCCCTATATAATTATGCTTAGATCTTTACAACTACGCAACGCATTTATGCGAGTTTTTTAAAATAGGTAAAGTAACCCAAGATGAAGTTTTAGGTATATTATTTGGCATTGTTTCACCCGAGCAAAGCCGGGATGGGCCGCTGGTTAAATATATAACAAAATAATAGTGCAATGTATCCTATAAAAATAATATCCAGTTGCAATCCACAAAGTATACTATGTTGTGAATTTATTGTACTTAAAAATGATTTAAAAGAAATAAATCAGTTATCAAAATATATCTGGTCTCATGTATTCGATAGGGACAAAATATACTTGTATACTCGTAATCATAGATTTAAAATTCCGATTGATATAAAATTATAATTTCGAAAAAGTTCAAGTGCAGTTTGCCCAGTCCGTACAGTTGTCATTATAACGGGAATGGAGCTAATTGTGTAGATAAGTGGCTGATCGGCTTCTGAATTACTTAATCGTACTTAATCGGTATGGATTACACAAATTCATTACTTAGATGATAAACTTAATTACTTGATGATTACTTATTTGCACTTGGCCGCACATTTTACACAATTTCTTTTCATTTCGATGGTTTAAAATATTTTATTTAAAGATTATAAATTTTATTTGTCAATAAGTGTTTTAAATTGATGATAATATATTTTATTGCATTACTTATTATTGTTATGAGATCTTAATATTTACACCTAAAACAACTAAATTTAATTCAACAACTGAAATTAAATTATATTGACAAAAAATTGCTTTCTAAAAATTTTTGTAAAAAAGGATGTATGTATGTTTGTCACTTTTCAACGCAAAATATAAACGCAAACTCACGAATAATAAATAAATATATTAAGACAAATCACACAGATTGAGCTGGCCTCAAAGTAAGTTCGAGACTTGTGTTATGGGATACTAACTCAACGATACTATATTTTATAACAAATACATATATAGATAAACATCCAAGACCTATATAGTTATATGAATCTGTGCGCAAACCCAATCTATATAAATTATCTAATAAGATTTTTTATACAGTAATAAAATCGTTCGACTTGGTCTTCTTCTTTTCAAGTGTGTCAATTGCTAACATTTGTGTTTGATTTTATTCACGTCTCCTTAAGACATGACGTAGTTCGGTTATTTGTTATGTACCTAGTCTACTTGCAACAATGAGTAAGAAAAATTATGAAGGGATCGAAAGTCTAAATCAAACATTATTTGATAAAGACGTAAGTTTCTTTTTTTTTTTTACAAATCACAGACAAAAAACATTTCGGGCGTCGAACTCGACATGTTAATTGCAACTCAAACAAATTAACGGACATATCGTTAGCTAATGAGCCTCGGACGGACAGACGTCTGTGCCTGCCTAATGTGGAGGAGGTTCCTCAGCTTGTCAAGTATACGTGGCATTTGAGGAGGGCGCCACCGACCCTTTAAAAATAAATTTCAATACCTAAAAAATTAGTTCACTGTTCGACCACGGTCAGCTTATACTGGCGCGTTGCATGATAATAGTTTTCCATCGTCAACGATATTTACCGATGCAGGTGCAATGTTACCACTATTAAAATTAACTTCGATACTTAGTTAAATGTATGATTATCCTATAAAAATATAATCGACTGAGTTGTGTTAACGGAACCGTTCAGGAATTACCACATTTTCTTGAATGCAGCTTAACTAGCGATTTTTAACAAATAATTTAAAAGCAATATTTTTTATTGACGCGCAGTAAGTAATTGCAATATGCAATAAGTAGCACTTTATGTATTATTTATTGGTTATGACCTTCATTAGACGTGAGATTATCGGGTGCCATAAACTCATTGAGTCTTATTGTAAATTTAATAAAGTAAGTAGGTATGTGCTGTAACATAATAATGTATGACGTTTTTAATTTATTTACTTTTGCAGCGTTGAGTTTGAAAACATTCAGTTATGAATTAATTTGATGAACTTTCTCTTTATTGTTTGTTCCACATTTTTATTGTTACTTGATGTGGTTCTATTATATTCTATTAATTATATCGATATCTGTATTTAATAGATTTGTACAATGTTTTCCTACGTTAGTTCAATACAATTGATCGAACTCAAATTCAAATCATTTATTAGGCACTTTTTCTTGTCAATTTTTATATTTGAAAAAAAAAAGATTGAAATTATAAAAAAATGTATATTTATAACTAACTTACCTTTTAATATGTAAGTTTTTTGCACTTGAAATGTATTTATGTAACTATATATTAGGTACGATACGAGATTCCGGGTAACCTAATTTAGCTGGTAATTTTGTCACAAATGAAAAACTTTCGAAAAAAACTTGTGTAAAGTAAGTCATAATCGATGCATTTATAAGTTACTATTCCACTGACAGACAGACAACATCCTACACGAGGATAGAATTTCAAATTATTTATTTTAGGCCTATATTGACGTCTCCATTCGCGCCGTAGCCCGGCGCCGGCGCTGTCAGATTGACAGCATGTAGCAGCTTAGCTTTTGTTTTTTCTTGTTTTATTTTTAAACAATTCTATTCAGCCAGATTTGTTTTACTTTTATTAGTTGACAAACGGTTCGTTCTTGTTGATGTGGGGTTTATTTTTTTAATATCTGAAGATGTTTAGACTTGTCGGAGATATTTTATACTCTCATAGGTATTGTGATTGTTATGGTTGTTTTATTATTGTTTATAACTATAACAATAAATCAATTTGTATGAAGAGGGAAACATTGCCATACGTACGTAAAGGTGGCGTTGACGGTAAGTTAAAGTCGAAGGAAAACTGATGATAATTAGGAGGAGAGAAAAAAATAATTACGTATTGGGAATCAGCGTACCTGAATACCCCATAATTTAATTAATGAATTTAAAATTTATTTTAATTATGTCATGTTAACCTATTCTCTAGATATTGGACAAAATAGTTTATAAAATATTATGATTTTATATTATACAGCGTGACATTAATGAAACCACGCTCAAAAAATTTAGTCCTCTAATTCTCATTAATGTCCAATAATATCGTAGGTACATATTATCCTGTCCCTTATGGTAAACAAAGAGTAGGATTTCCACTTGTCACACTCTCTTATTTTTGCCTGTTCTCTGATACATTCGGAGCTGTGATGCCCATGGTTCGCGTAAAAGAAAACCTGCCTGACGTCAACCGTTTTTGGGAACGCTATTGTTGACAGCTATTACGGTATGTGTTCCTTAGTCGCTTCGTACGACATCCACGGGATATGGAGTGGTCCTATTCTAGGGCGGGACCACAGAAATATCAGCTTGTAACGATCCAGACAAATCTCGCTCGCTTCCTCTAACTAAACTCATCACTCTTCAGCGTGCTCTATCCAATAACAATAATAATAAATATCTCAAAGTCTTCAAATTAAATTTCAATTATGCCACAAACGAATAGGCCTAAAAAAAACGTCCCCTCAGCAGACGGATGAGGAAACATTAGCGGCCGCAGGCGGGAAATGATTAATTTCTGTCATTGTTCCCATCCATCATGAAACTCCGGTAGCACGCAAATATCATGTAAAAATACGGTATTATGTTATATAAGTTTATGCACGTTCAAAATATGCATTCTTATAAAAAAAAATGGTATAAAATTTGAATAATATACATATAAATATGTATCTACTTACCTACGTATATTCATAAATTAATATCTCTCTATCTCTATCTATTCATAAATTACATCCATTAAATGGTTTCGAAATAAATGAACAAAAAATTATTGCAGCAATATTGTTGATATAAATTCAAGTGCTTATGAGATACTACACTACTTTTTGAGTTTGAAAATAAATATTGGTATTATTAAACAAAAAAATAATTAACTATAAAACGAACTCTATATGTAACAAAAATAGTTTTCTTGAAAAATTGTCATAACAAATATTTAAACCATTATCAAAACAATTCTTAGTGTTGTCTTGTCATTGTTGTACAACAATGCCGCTATTTCCAAAACATGTTTTAATCAATGTAGGTATATTTTATTTATTTTAACTTTATTACAAAAATTTATAAGTTTTTTCAGGGCTTTTTCTACCACTGAACTCACAGAGTAAAACTAATTTTTGATCATAATAAGTATTGTACAGTTAGCTCACAAAGTAGAAGGCAGCTCTGCATTTTAAAAATCCTACATACTTAACAAAACAATGATAGTCATGGTTGCGGTCACCGCTGTCCACCACATCGTAAAGAGACTGTCAATAACTGGTGGTAAATAAAATATGCTTTTTATGGCCATCTTAACTTGCTGTGTCCAATAATTCACCTCGAACTGGATTTATTTATGGCACATAAGGTGCGGGTTGATATATATATGTACTTAGGTTTTAGTAATATTTTTATGGCTTCTTTGAAACAAAATATTCTAAAATATTACAGATCTACTTTTTATTGTCAGAAGTTTGAGTCAATGTACAAAATTAAACAATTTTTAATTAAAAAAATATTTTCTGTCCTGTTGAGTTTTATAATTAGTTTCTTTCTATTTTTTTCTTGTTATACTAGATGTTGCCTGGGGCTTCGCTCCCGTGGGAATTTTGAAATAAAATATAGCCTATAGCAATCTTGGATAATGTACCTTTCTAATGGTCAAAGAATTTTTCAAATCGGTTCGGTAGTTTCGAAGATTACCCACCTCAAACGTACAAAGTCACAAACTCACAAACGCTTACCTTATATAATAATAGTATAGATAAATGAGTATATATTTTAAGTATATTTCATATAGACCGGAAGAGATTCTTTCATGGAGTCTGCCGTTTTCATTAACTGTTCTTTCTATATGTGATGTGGTATATTTTGTGTAAAGTATTTTCCTATAAATAAATAATTATATAATCTACAGTATTCATAATTCACTCTCCTGCTATCCGAACTTATACTATAAAGGCGAAAGTAAGTTTGTTACTTCATTCGCACATATTTAATTAATAGTACTTATGTGCAGAAGGACATAGGCTACATTTCATTCCGGGAAAAAGTACATTTCGAATGGGAATCACGCGGGCGAAGCCGCAGGTAAAAGCTACAGCACATGTAAGTATCTATTACTAAAATCAATCTATTAGGTACTTCGTTTTGACAGTGATAAAGAATCGAACACGGGGCAAGGTTACAAGTATATAAAGTGACTGATACATAATGCTTTAAGTGCCCAGACCTATTATTGTACATTAACAAATATAGTATTTTGTGCAATAAAATTTAAACAACTAAAAAAAAATGGTGTTAATGCAAATCGCTGCTTCTGTGAATTTGCGCCGCGCGCGAAAGTTTTTCAATTAACCGCTATTTGAGGAAGGCGCGACTGGCAACACCTAGACGTTTAGTGTGTGTTCACACGGCTCGAGTGGCTGGCCCCGTGGGACTCTGCCTTCCTTATTGGATTCCTGACTGGCGATTAACGTTTGTCCTATCAAGTGTTTGTTGATCTGTTCGATAGAAAATTGTTTGACAACATTATACTTTTATTAGAGTGTGTATTCATTATGTCGAAGTCAATTTTAAATTCTTGAATTCAGGTTTTTTTCTTTCATTTTATTAACATTTTTTTGGTGGCGGTTTCTTTTATTCAATTTTTTTAAAGTTTATTGCACTCAAAATTTCTTTAGATGATCCAATAGATACAACTTACCTAATGCCAAGCATTGTCTGCCAAGTTATTTGTATAATTTTCCATAGCTGCAGTTTAAATTTTGCGTCTTTGCTTTTGATGCATTTTTCCTATTAATAATTCTATGTTACGTACTCCCGAATATGGTCTATCATAGTTCTATGGTGTGCACTATGTTCATCGAAATCGGTCCCATATTATTGAGATTAATAACAAAAATACCACTAAAATTTGCACGAGGTCGATGTTTACAAAGCTTTTGAAAATCTTATTTGAAATAAGTAGTACTTACTTAGAGTGGGGTGCAACAATAAACTTTGACATTAACATTAACCTGCCCGCAAAAACGTACAAAGTACGCCATTTTGTCCAAACGTCAGCGGCGCAAGTTAAAATCAACATCAAAGTTGACTAGTGCAATAGTTAGAAATTTTAAATGTATTTAGTGAATATTTTTAACAATTTGTGCCTAATACATCATATCATTTATATTTTTGTTGATTTATGCCCCGATTTCTCTGTAGCTATAAGAATAATAAGTTCTCTTTTCAGTCGCTATAAACTGGCTCAAAAGGTTGGGCCGTCTGTCTGTCGGACAATTGCATTGGGAACTGATTTGTCTCGGCTGTCTTTATGCAGACAAACCTAATAACCCCGAGGGAGAGTAAAATAACATTGTTTTTAACCATTCCGTTCGGAGACTGTTTTACTGAATCCAAGGCTTGAAGCTGAGAAAATTTTACTAGCATACAGTTAAGAGACTATATTTAATTCATGGACTCGTATAAACAAAACGTCTAAGCGGAACATGTAAACTTACGAGTAAAAATAAACTCAAATAAAAAAAAAAAAAACTAAAATACTGAAAAGGAAAAAGCATTATAAATTTAATTTTTGTAACACATAACACAGAGACACAGGATATAATCCTCTCAACTTATACTCCAAAAGTCACTTACAAGTGAACTACAAGACTAATTCAATATCGTTTCGATATTGTGGTGCACTCGGACTCACAGCCACCCTCGATGGTGGAGCAATCGTGATTATCGAGTTTGTCGACGGCCGGGGAGGCTGGCCACTCCAACGGATAGATGAAATCACATGTTTAGAGGAATGATAATAAAAAAAAAACATTTTAGACTTTTATTATTGTATGAGCCCAAAAAAACATGCAAGTGTAGTAAACCGTTGAGGTGTACCCTCGTCGGGAGCCGTTTCTGGGTGTATCATCAGGTCAAGCTTCTCATTTTGATGCATTATCGTCCAAACTAATCGTGTGTACAAAATTTCAGCTCAATCGGTGAAGATTTCTGTAACAAAATTGAGTTGCAAGATTCCATCCGAACATATATATATATATATATACGTTGAAAGTTTAAAAATAGCTTGTAAAAATTATAAATGCAGGACAGACATACAGATACACTGACAAGTTAAACTTGTCCTTCTGACGGCGGGGGCTTAAAAAACATATAACTGAATCTAAGAAACTGACTTAACAGAAATATGGACATGAACACGTTTGAAGTGTACCTTTCATCCCGGATAAATAACTGTGGAACCATGGAAAATTTACGCGGGCGAAGCCGCGGGCAACAGCTATTGGTGTATAAATCAGATGGTGGCCCACTGGCACGAAGCCTCCGGCATTAGACAATGAACTGAAGGGTCCGAGAATGAATTTGCGATGGATCCGAACACATTATGAATGTAATAATAAGGGCCCGACTGAGGAGTGTTCCGCACTAAAACACACATATCCTCCTGTGGACGTCGTACGAGGCGATTGAGAGTCTTGGTAACTGATAAGCAACAATTGCATTGCCAAAGAGTTGATGTAAAGGATAGCAGCCGGTTATAAAATTAGTGCCAAAATGTAAAAGTTTTTTTTTACGTGGAACCAGCTTTCGAGCGCCACAGCCGTGCCAGATCGAAGCAGTTGCACGAGGCGAGTGCCTCACCCGAGGTGTCCTAAT
This sequence comes from Plodia interpunctella, assembly GCF_027563975.2. Classification (NCBI taxonomy): domain Eukaryota; kingdom Metazoa; phylum Arthropoda; class Insecta; order Lepidoptera; family Pyralidae; genus Plodia; species Plodia interpunctella. The sequence continues at coordinate 1,245,857 of NC_071301.1, forward strand.
ACGCTGCCTCGCCCAATCGTTCCTCAAATTGTGCCTTGCAAGCCTGTTCAGGGATAGTCAGCAATAGTCGGGAATATTGAGGAAGAATCTCATTGTGACAACGTTAAGGAAATTGTGTAACTATTGATATAACTAACAAATAGACAAGCGGATGGCTCACCTGGTTGCCGCGTCGACTCATGAATCTTTTCACGGCCTTTTTGAAGTACAGCATTTTTTAGTTTCTTAGTCTGTAATTTAAACACACAAAAAGTATTTCCATGCCATAAACCAACCTCGGTGACCTATTGGCATATAACCTCGGGCGGAACTAGGGGCCCGCCAATAATATGAAGTGCAGGATATTACGAACGACCAAATCGAGATTTATTATGAGACGTATTAGACAAATAGTGAGGCTTCATCTGTGTGTAATTAAGTATAGTTATAATGACATTTACATTGCAAACAATATAATATTAACCAAAGTACTTCGTCATTTCATCGTATTATTATACAATTAAACAGGATAAACTAAAAAAATCTGTGTGGAGGAACTTTTTCGCCGTTTTTAATAAGAAAGAGGATTATCCTAATATTTGGTATACGATTTATAAGAATTATAAAATAGAGACTAGGTATTTCCTCCATGACGCGTTTAATGAAATAAACTTTAATTTTCATACAATATTAGTGACATGTTGATTTTAATAAATATATAAATATAAATTAGGGTTAATATAAGGACTATCCCCAAAGTAAGTTCGAGACTTGTGTCATAACTCTATACTAACTCAAAAATATATAGATAAACATCCAAGACCCGGGTCAATCAGAAAAAGATCATTTTCCATCATGATCCCACCGGGAATCGAACCCGGGACCTCACGGTTCAGAGGCAAACACTTTACCACTACGGCACCGAGGTCGACAAATAGCTTTCTTTTGAAACTCTTATGAACTTATTATAGTTATATGTATAAAGTTCATCTTCACAATAAATTAGCTAATAATGCGACGAATATTTACGTAATTACAATGATTAAAATAGTTACAGGTTACTATGTTGTTTATTACTTTCGCTAATGCCACAATATTGACGGCTCGTGCGTCTTGTTAAGTTTTTATTAACCTCATTCAGTTAAACAACTAACGCAGTATTTGAAGTGCAGCTTACCTATTATATCATTAATTCTATCAACATTTTACATGACAGATAAGTAGCTTAACGACACAGTTATATTAGATAACTAGATAATAAATAACTAGGTAATGAGGAATGTGAAAATAAATTAAGAAGATTATAAAAACTAATGGCGCGCATTCCAAATATTCGAATTTGAAAAAGAGAAAAAAACAAACTGTACCAGCCAGGCTTCTCAAATTCAAAGCAAATTTAAAAAAAAAGTTAATGTCAACAAAAAAACACATTCGAACCTGGAATCACCGTCCGGAAATAACACGGCAGCCGTAATATCGCTAACAGCTTCATGGCGCGAACGTCAATTTTTGTCCAATCTACTGGATTTCCGGCTTCAGGCGGCTTCCTGCTGAAAGGAAACGAGGACGAGGCTCGCCAACTTGTTCGATATGCCAAGATTGCTGGCACACATGAGTACCTAATACCGTTTTGAACACATAGTTAATAGATTAACAAATCTTTCGAGTGTGTAATTGCTAATAGTGGAGTCAGATTAGATTCAAGTCATCTAAAGGCAACTGACATGAATTTTTACGATTACCTACCGCGTCTAGTGGCAGGTATTCGCATACATAGTAGCGAACTTAAACTGTCAACCAATGTGCAGGTTTCCTCATGATGTTTTCCTTCACAGGTCTATGAAAAGTACAATACACGAATCGGATTGGTATACAAACTCATTCCAATCGATTCGATCATAACCACCACCAACAAATACATATTCGTAGCCTCCACACGGATATTGCCCATACGATTTCTGTTAATAATGTTATTTTAAACTAATCCACGTCAAATCACCTCAGTTACAGCAATTACGTAGAGAATAACCTAACATTCAATGTCACGATGATAGGGTTGAGTTGGTAAACATCTAACAAATACCTACATATAATAAAACCGTAAGTGGGCTATGTCTGTACGTAGATAGGAGGATATGAAATAGGATATTAAAAAAATATATGGGAATGATAAAAGCCAAAACAGTTTTTCTTTAATTTTTATTTATCTGTCTGTGTGTTTGGTCGCACATCACGCATAAACTACTGGATGAAATTTGATGTGGTTTCCACAGTTATATAGCGGATGGTTTAACTTTAAATCTACGAGTAGTAGTTCATAGCGATATGTCGCTTAGAACCCGCGTTTATAAACACAGGCGAAGCTGCAGGCAAAAGTTATTGCTACATAACATAGTATTCTATTAAATAATGTAATATTCTATAGTAGTAAGTACTTATTTCTCTGATCAAACTCGTACACTCATACCTTACATTCTCAGCTATGACGCCCCTTCGCCCGGAGTAAAATAAAATAAAAAACTAAATATGAATGTATTAGGACAAATCACACAGATTGAGCTAGCCCCAAAGTACGTTCGAAACTTGTGTTATGGGATACTAGCTCAACGATACTATATTTTATAACAAATACATGTATATGTCACTGTAAAAGCAAGAACTACCGTAAATCCTAAGATATTCCAGTAAAACCTAAGATTTACCAGCTCTTAATGGTAAAAGTCCGAAAAATTTTGCGATTCGAACTTTTACCACCATTCACTTGGTAAATCTTAAGATTTACATCGAAGGCACGGTAAATGTTGAGAAGATAATTTTACTTTTGTTATTTTTTACTATTTAAGAAGTATTTTGAAGGTTATACCTTACCTTTAAAGTATATAACATTTATAAATAAAAATACTTACCAAATGAAAATAATTGAAAATAGGTAAGGATTTGGCTAATTACTTAGTTAATTAATTACTCTCATAATTATGATATCTACATAAAAATATGTAAGGTTTTGACTGAAAAAGAAATGATTAATAAGAATGAATCATTGTTTTATTCCCAAAACCAACATTTACCAGCGGTCAGTAGCAAAACCTAGCATATACTAAATTCCAATGGCAAAAGCCCGAAAAAATCGTCAATTATTTAAAAATCCTTATATTTACCAACCCATACCGGTAAATCCTAAGATTTTCTGAAAAAACCTAAGATTTACCTGTATACAGACTTTTACAGAAACATATAAATAAACATCGCCAATCCGGCCAATCACACCGAGAATCCGACCCGGGCCAATCAGAAAAAAGATCATTTTCCATCATGACCCGACCGGGGATCGGACCCGGGACTTTACCATTGAGCCACCGAGGTCGTAAAATAAACTTTTACATTTTTAAAATTTGGCCATGACGTGAACCGTTAATGGGTTGAGATTTTAGGTGTGCAGACAACCCTAGCTAACAGCAACATTAGAGCCGGCCTTGTAACGACCGCAGATCACGTAAGTTAAGCACTGGATTAACGAGCGAGTCGCGGATGGGCAAGGTCACTGACTTTTGTACACTAATGTGCTTTATTGTGTCTTTTCAGATCAATGATTCGATTTGTCATGGTGTCATTAGAAGGGTTGTAGGAGAAAAATATCGTGATGGTAACAATGCTAAGGTTACGAAGCGGTGGTGGTGTAATGGTTAAGACGCCCGCCTGTGGATCGAAAGATCCCAGGTTCGAATCCTACTCGTGCCACATGAGTTTGTTTACCAATATGAGTCATGTATAGTTCACATCGACCACCACTTGCTTCCGGTGAAGGAAAACATCGTGTGGAAACCTGCACACTGGTTGATTATTAACTTGTGTGTGAAATGGAGAAGGCAATGGCAAAGCACTCCATTACTAATGCCAAGAAAGTTGTTGTGTGTGTTACCACGACCCTCAGCCATGAGGAATACGACTATGATGAAGAATGACGCAATATAATTTTGTGGCGACAATAGAAAAAACTAAACGGCCTAAGTAAGCTTATTTTTATACGTGAATATTTAAAAACTGTTATTTTTGGGATCTCATAAGCACACTAGTGGCCCGCCCCTGCTTCGCTCGGGTAAAACCATTATTATAAGTTGCCTATTTAACTTTTAAATGTTAGAGAAAATCTCTCTGTTCCAAATTTCAAAATCCGGTAGATTCTGAGTTTATTCATTACAAACTATTTTCTACTACAACTAATGTGGCATAATCTGTTTTTTTGTTCGCTAAGAAATAAAAGGAAAGGAATGAAAATGTTAGGTGTAAAATGTAAAGTATAATGTATATGACTAGAATTATGTGTCTGGACTAAGCCAGGGTCTAACACTATTTAAGAACATCCATTAATATAAAACAATAGTCAAGCGTTAACTTATTGTTGGTGTTTGCCTATCTATATCTCTATAAGTACAATAATATATTCCGAAAACCTGGTAAAATCCGTAACAATCACCCGCGAAACAGGGAAACTTTCCCAAAATCCTTGTTGGAAACACCACCCACAACTTTTTCAATCCGCCACGAGATTGAAACAATAACAGAGCGAGTCCCGCGGGAGTCCCCTCTCTGTATTGATTCGATTTGTGCCCGTTGGATAAGAATTGACGGTTGCTTGTTTATGAACTTAAGGATTTTCTTTGGTATAGGTACTGTGAGAGAGATATTGAATGTCAATAATCGTTCGAAGTGGAGACGAAAAAGTAGGAAAGCGGACACTGGACTGGAGCGACGCTCAACGGCTGAGAAAGAAATCTGGAAAACGAGATTTCAATTAAAAACATAGAGAGAGAAGAGACTTTGAGAGAGATATTGCTAGTTATGGTTGAGAGTCGTGGTTTTTGTGTGGAACGCATGCAACTTTCATGGTAGTGGTTTCCTTACGATGATTTCGTTAGGTATTCAAATTTATAGTACGATCCGAACCGCAAAAAAGTAAAATCTAAACGAAAATACACAATTATTTTCTTTTATTAATGTAGTGGTTAACTATGGGTAGTTCGACGATATCTACTATCAATGTAGCTCATCAAGCTAACTGCTGCGCTTGACAATATTATTTAAAACTACAATGTTTTTTGAACACCAAACGTGATTACAAGATTACGCGATTACAAATTTAAAGAGAAGTTAACAGCGGAGCCCCGCCAGCTGTCAATTTCACACACTTCTGAAACAAAAAGCCGAGGGTGGCAAAAACGTGGGGGCACATCGCGACTTTATTATGAAATTACCGAATTAATCGAGAGGCCACCTTGCGGCTCTCATTAACACAAATGGATTCACCATTCGGACAATAAAAATCGCATTTATATAAAAAAGAAACTTGATTAATGATACACCGAGTTTGTGACACACGGTATTGAAGTTTGTCACGCCATCCATCAGAGAGACGCACGGCCGCCGTCACCCATGACAAAATTTGCATGAGGCTCGTAAAAAGTTAACACTTGTAGATTGTATCGAGTGAGGTACGATTTGGTATGTATTTATGCGAATTGTGACTAGTTACGATTCTAGCCGGAGTTATAGACTTTCGATCTTATTAAGTCGTTATTTATTGCTGCAGCTTGTTGAGATGGGTAGTACAAGTTTGAAAATTGTTCAAGTTTTAATTAATATTATATTATGCACATACTCGAAACCCTACGTATGTAAAATGGTAAAGTAAAACATGCTGGCATCAGCATGTCTCAGGATGGGGTCAGAAATTAGTCATGGTTATTTAATTCCTTTCTGAAATAAAGAAGGTAAATCTATTAATTTGGTAGATTGCATGAAAATTGCGATACAAATTACATTTTTTTTATGAAATCGAGCACATATAAAGTATATATTATTCCAAAACTTCGATGGTAATGAAAATTCCGAACGCGCCAAGCTTTACAAACGTTCGCCATTTAAATCATCAATGTGTCAGCTTCGAATCAGCCAAGCTGTACTGTACAGTCGACAGCACAAAAATCATTGCGAATTCGTCTCTATTACCACAGCATAGAGCTTCATGCCGGGTAACTTTACGTGCAGTTGACTGTACATTCGATACAAATGCAATAACACATTCGTTAATACCGCATCGTTTTGATCCAAGCCGTGATAAATATGCCGGTTCCTACATTATGAATGGATTATGTCGGTGGTTGGTAATTAACTTAAACTTTATTTAAGTTGCCTCAATGGTAGTTGTAATAATAACTGAAGATACACTAAATAAATGGTCTATCATGCAATTAAATGTATCTTAGTAAAGTTAATATCTTATTTATAGTTTAATTTTTTTATTTGAAACAGTATTTTATAGGACGCAAGGTTTTTTAAAATTTTTATCCTTTTTTCCTCAGTGTCCAATGTCCCATTTTGCACCCATCAAAAACTGCTTTAGTCGGTAATAGTATAGTATGTATGGCACCGAAAATTTACAACAAAATTCCAAATCAATATAAAAGCTTAAATTTAAATCTTAAAAAGCACCTCAAGTCTTTATTACTGTTATTATACTTTAAATGATTTCTTTAATGATAGACTCGGATAGTATTTAGTGCTAGTATACATTATATTTTTTTTTTGTTATTTGTAGTGGATAGCATGCTCCTCTTTATTTATTTATATTTGCATACCTATATTCGGTAAAACATTTAGGTTTAATTCATTTTGACAACAATTTGTATATTTTGTACTCATGTTTTTGGCAAATAATTTTTTCTTTCTTTTCATGGTGAGAATGATAGATATATATTCGTTTTAGTTTCTGAATGATTTCCAGAATTATTTATTAAATAAATACTTAGTCATGTGACTCTGGGCTCCGACGCTTTAGAACCGAGGGAGTAACCAAGAAAACGCTCAAATGAGAGGGGGAGAGAGAGGGAGTGAGATAGAGAATCATATGTGAAATAAATAATAGTGTTACATGGATGGATATCTTACACCCGCACTCGCGGTAAAATATGAAGAATTCCAAATATGATGTGGTAACAACAGGGTGATTAGGCCGAGTGCTCAGAGTGGAATGCAGGTTACCGTGATCACTGGGTTATGTAGCCATCAACACGTGGTTATGTACCATATTAATAGCTCTCATGCACTTTTGTATTGTGATCAAGATTTTATAGTTAGGTACACTGTCTGCTTTCCGCATTCGGTCACGTGGAAATTTCAAGTTTTTTTTTTGCAACTGACAGTCCAGCCCTGTACAGGCACATTTTAATTAGCATGGATCCAGGTTATCGTCTGACCATTAAGGATGATTTATTTGTTAGACAAATTAAAAAAACCCCGACTATCAACATTCATTTCGCTACAACTTTTGAACGGCTGAACCGATTTTCATGATACGTGGTTAAGAATACTCGCGATAAAATTATCTATGACATAAAAAAAAAACTAAACGAATAGCGGTTCATATGTTTGGGATACACAGATAAACAGACAGTCACGTTAAACTTATAAAACCCCCCTTTTTGCGTCGAGGTTTAAAAAATAGGTAGATAGATTAATAGACAAACATACATACTTAAACCGTTAATTCGACTGTTACAAACACACAAATAAGCAACAAAAACAAAACAGATATCCTTCAAATTAAACACAGTTTAATATATTAAATAGGTAAGCGCCGACGCTCAAGAGACGACGGCCCGAGCGCTTGGAGTACGCTGTCGATTTCATTCGCGGCTGTGACGCCACGAAGACCAGAATCCGCTTAAAATGTTGAAGATTCGGCTGTGATTTTACGACCAGCAGCTTTCCTGTATAAGATTAACCATTACAGCGTGTTCCCATTGTTCAATTGCGCTGCGACGACCTCCCGTCACGTCACGTTGGCATCCGTCCAAGGATCAACGCACAAGAACGTAGAATTTGTATGAATGTTTATGTTTCGACGTACATCAACGTATGTCAAAAACAACGGAGCACGACGGAGCAATGGGAACAAACTCTTAGAAGATATAAAGTGATTTAATATCTCGTTACCTCCAGGCAGTATACGTTTTATTCGGCAATCTAATGGTCACTAGGTGGCGTCACAAGTCTCAACGACATAATGACTGGTTGAAGAAGTGCTTCTGTGTAATAGCCTCTTTTTGTTCTACAAACCATCTGCTGTCTTCCTCTAACCATATATCTCGCTCGCTCTAAATATAATGATTGTGAATCTGGGTGTGCATTATTATTGTTGAGTAACTTCTCATGGATCACTTATGTTCAGTTAATTCATATATATTTTTTTTAAATAAAAGCCTTCACAGATTAACAATTTCAATTGTACAGATATTAATGTAAGTGGCTTTGAGATTTTTTTTTGCAATTTAAACATTTTGACGTGAAAAAGTGCCTGTGAGGTTCTAATTCAAGTCGACATTTTATTTCGACTTTCAAAAGTTATAGGGTAGGTACTATAAATAATAATTTCATTTATATATTAGCAAAAACTAAAAAATATTCCTAACAAGTTATGCTACTGATACGGTAAATGATTTTATTAGAAAGCATTATAAGTAGTTTTTTATTGGACAGTCGCGACAATTAAATCGTAATCGTGCCACCAATATCCGTGTGATACACGTATAAACTGGACTACATTAATAAATAAATATATTAGGACAAATCACACAGATTGAGCTAGCCCCAAAGTAAGTTCTATACTTGTGTTATGGGATACTAACTCAACGATACTATATTTTATAGCATATACATATATAGATAAACATCCAAGACCCGAGCCAATCAGAAAAAGATCATTTTCCATCATGACCCGACCGGGGATCGAACCCGGGATCTCTCGGTTCAGAGGCAAGCACTTTACCACTGCGCCACCGAGGTCGTCAAATTAAAAATTACATTGTATGATGGAAAGCTATAATACTATAAAGAATGTCTTTATGAATTTAAACTTTATTATACAAACTTCAAATACGTTTTACTCCTTAAACGAAATTAAATAACGGCACGTCTTAAAAGTATTTAAAGAAGACAATGACTATTCAGGCTTAAAACTGAAATACAAATTAACATTGCACCCAAAATGACTGGCCCAAAACATGTCCACCACACAAATGTCCAATTAGAATCACTGTGAGTAAACACACGAAACATTTTAATCAGGTGGGCCGTCATTAAGTCCCGGGTTCGAATCCCGGCGCGCCGGCGCCCGAGCTGCTGCGTCATTGTCGCCGGCAAAGTGGCCTTTTCCAAATTGACCGAAGACATTGAAGAGATGAAAAAAAAAAAGAGTTAACGTTGAGATGATGGTAAATTCAAAATATTACATTCCTTATAGTATTCATCAAAACAATATAGTTCTTGTCGTCCAAGAGGATACGCGTGCCGATGATCTGACAACTAAGGCTCATGAAGACCGCGCGAGGTGAAGATGATACAAGTAGGAATGGACTTTGGGCTGCGACGCTTATCAGCTAAGGAGGAGTTTTAGAGCTACCTGGAGTATCCTTAGACAGAAGAGAGCATAATAATTCCTGAGGCTGTAGACGACCAATGTTTAATGTAATGTAATTACCTAGTGACAATTTTTGCTTCAAAATATTACAAATATATTTTTTTTATTAATATATTTTTTTTTATTAATAAATTTTAATTTCCAAAATTCTAGCAAATATTGAATTTGAAGTGAATAATAACCACACATTTGTAACTATCATTATAATAACTCCAGAGAGGTTTTAGATTCTATGATAGATTTTCAAAGTTTAAGACAGTCAGTTAAGCTGTAGACGGATTATTGACGGACCAGGCGAAACCACAGGGTTCGACCACGGAGCCCTAATAAAAGCAATATCAAAATAAGACGATTAAACGCTTCAAAGCCGTAACAAGCTGTCAATATCTCAATTCCGCGGGCCCAAGATGGCCGATAGCGTCGTGTCTACAGAGCCCACTCATGACGCGCAGCGTGGGGCTCTGGGAACTGACTCGGGCGATTTTGCGAACAATTTTCAATATACGATATCCGTAAATCCACATATAAATCCAACAAATCATTGTCGGGGTTAACAGGATATTCCTTTATTGGTATTAGTTGTTGATAAATAGGTATTAATATTGTAGAAATGTACCTAATAAGAATCAGGAATCAGAATCGTTTATCCGTTGAATATTATGGTAGAATAGTTCTTATATCTAAGCATAGCAATAAATTGATTTGTTTATCATTATTATATGTAAGCATTCTCTTCTTCTTTACAAGTCGAAATAGCGGAAAATTCATATTATTTTAATTTTAACTAGCAAGTATACAACCGTAAATGCCTTGTCATTGCCCTCATTTAGGTCTGCTATGGTGCAGGAGAAGAGGCAGTTTGGACACGACAAAAGATGAGCCATGTAAGTATTTAGCTCTTGCTATAATCGTGCTATAAGCCAAGGTAAGTTCGCTAATCCTGTCCCAAATTACAATCCTGTGATTATCAATTATGTATTACCATTGTCATGTGTTTCAATTGACCGTCACAATCTTGCAATAAAGGAAAACGTCGTGAGGAAATCTGCCTACGTGATGTAAAGCTTAAAAGCAGACGTAATAGAATTAAACCATAAAAAGACACATGAAAGAAAATTGACCAAAAATGTTTTTAATAACCAGTCGATATTCAACTTTTGAGCTTACTGACTTAAAAAAAAAAGACTATCTAGATTTATAATTGTACCAGCGGACTTTCCCGGTTTTGCCCGGTTAAAAACATAATCAATTATACACCTAAACCTTCCTCGGGAATCACACTATACGTTGGTGAAAACCGCAAGAAAATCCGTGGAGTAGTTTTTGAGTTTGTCGTGAACAAACAGAAAGACACGGCAGCGAACTTTGTTCTATAATATGTAAGGATATTTTACTTTGTACTAATACTAATGGAAGGTAGGGAACAAATGCGGACGATAGATGATTATATAGGTCAACTTGATACACTTCCCACGTAATAAATTGTTCGACTCACGAACAACTTTTCAATTACTAAGTAAGAACAACTTCGCTGATATAGGATCTTGGCCGCATTTACGCAGAGCTGGATTGAGCGTTCATATCCCAATCCCGATTAGAAATGTGAAAATAAGTTTACGGGTTCCCTACACGCTTAATCTACTCAACCAATCTACTTGAAATTTTGCATACATGTAGTTTGAAGTACGGAGAAGGTCATAGGATACTTTTCATGCCAAAGAACTGCTCCCGTGGGAAATACATGTGGGCGGAGTCGCGGGCGAAAGCTAGTTAATAATGAAAACAATCAAGTTTCGTTGAATTAGCCCAGTAAAAGTCAGAATTGTAAGAACGTTTCTGAAATTTTCTTTTTTCTTGTTGTCTTTTCTTTTCCTTTGTCATCTCTCTAAACTAAGTAACTAGTACAGACAGCAGCTTAACTATTCAAAATGTTTTCCGTTTGTTTCTTTCATTTTGTAGGTTTGTTTTATACATTAAGCTTTAAAAGCAGATTTATTTAATAGATTGTGCTGACATCAAGGGTTAAGACAACATTTATATAAATACAATTTGATTGGATTTAGTTCCTTATAAGTTTATATAATTAACTATTTTTTAAATAATACTCATTTTCGCAATTAGCAAAAAAAATTGTAGATAGGAATTTAGTAAATAATATTCGTTTCGGTGTAAGTGTAAGCCTACTCCATAAACTAACGTAGATTTCTAATGCCTCGCTGTGTTTACATTCGATATCGTATCGCCGTGGTATCGACTCCATCACTGACAGCTACAGCTATGATGGCTCTATCGATTGTTTTGTTTTTTAATAGCCGTTTTGTTTGTTTGTTCAACCAGCCAGTATTGCCTTTTAAATGTCCATCTAGAATGTCAGCGTAATAATAATACCAGACTGTTTGATGCTTTTAAATTGACGAGTTTTTGGCGTTCGATATTGTATTTAAAATAAAAAATTCTATGTTTTTATTGGCTTTTATGTTAAAATGTTCTTGCTACGATTTTGGTTTTTGAATAGAGAAAGATAAGGATAGAACGGTTGATTACAATAAGGGATAGGTGAATGATTTAGGTATCTTGAAAAGGAAAATGCCAAAATAGCGTTGAAAATTGTGACACATGATTTCAAGTACAAACATATCAAAAATTATTATGTTATTAAACTCATGTCAGATGCTTTCAGGCAGATTCAACAAACTGATAACGGTGTTAGCAATAACACATTCGATGGGAATAAGAATATTAAAATCATGGTCTTGTCCATGGTTTGCGAGCTTTCCCAATAAAATAACGCCTTCGTTATTGTCAGACAGAGTTAACTTGTGACCTTTCACAAGTTAACTCTGTCTTGGGATAACGTGATAGTGAGATACCGCTATGTCACGTTGGTCGAGCAGGCGTACTAAATCGTGTTGAGAAAATATAAATATAATGATAGGACATCATTTGGCTAGACAAGGAAGACAGACTCCGTCCACCTTTCAGCATTTCTTCTAAGCAGTGGTCGTTCCAAAGTGCAATCGCAGCTTTGTAAATTTTCTCTTAATATAAAAACAAATTGCAAAATTATAAATTAATGTGATGATGCATGTAAACGGCTCGCTTGCTGGTCTTATGATATCGTTCGTTGAATAATGAAGCATTTTTTATTGAGAAGTGTCGCTAACAAGATCATAGATACACTCTTAACAAGCCATAGAAAAACTACAAAATTTGATGGGTGAAATCTAATTCTGAAGTCGTTGGAGAGCGTCAACCACAGTCAACTGACACGTAAAGAAGCGAGGCAAAAGACCATAGATAAAGACACGTCTCTCTGTGTAGACTGACACCTGATTGGATTTTATACTTAGTTTAAGTAAACTACACATGTACAATGTGAAATTTTGGCTCGCTCATAAGTAAGCTTGTCGCCTACGGCGCTGCCTGATTCCATTGATAGCTAAACACTAGAGTTTTTACTGGACATTCAATTAACGTAACGAACTGATCTGTTTATTGTTAGCCATAATAATGGGATTGCAGATTGTGCCCTTTAATGTTCGGCCTAAATTATCTTACATGTACTGAAGTTTTCATTGATAGTATAGATATTTTCGTCTATTTGTTTAGATAGTTTTTAAGGTAAATAACTAAAGAACAAAATTAAATAAATTCAACTCCAAACATTTCCTTCATCCCGGTTTCTGACTGTCAAAAGTCAAGACCCAAGAACAGAGTCATCAAAACAAAAGAATGTTGATCCAAAAAAGTTATTAAGAGCGTATGGAAATCGATATTAGAGTCGAAAAATCCCGAATCATTCTGTGATACGTTTTTTCTCAATAATAAATTTGGACACAAAATAGTTTGAAGGCACAGCGTGGCGTAATTATATAGTTAATAAGTAACAATGGCTGTATCTGAATCAATCGTGGCGATATTTGACGTTTCAATCAACACAGAATTGTTTGTATTGTATGTTTAATATCTGTAGATGGTGTTACCGATATACTGGGGTTTTGTGGCGGCCATTTTTTGTTTCGGCGTCGAGAGATACCATCTATTGAGATGTCCGGTAATTTGTTATGGAGTTAGGATGGATTGTTGCGGACAATGGATGGACAGTAATTATATTGTTAATTGTTAATGAATTAACGGGAGTTCACGAATGAAGCTTTTGTGATATGCAGCATTATATGTTTATTTACGCTATGTATAGACTACTGATGGATCAATTAGTGATAATAATAGTGAAACCTGTGCGATTTTTTATAGTTTTGAAGTTTTTGTTAAGTCTGATTATTTTTATTGCGGATAGCATGAAACTCAGTGTGGTGGTGTCAAACCAAAACAGTTGTATAAATATGCTGAGCTGGATACGCGTGACACGAGTCGAGGAATTCTCGTATCTCCACGGCGGCCTTCGTGTCGACTTTGTAGAAAAATTCCAGGAGTGTCGCTTTTGCTGGTACAGTCAACAGCACATCAAGTTACCCTGCAATGAAATTGGATAGGTTATTGTGCTGTTGACTGTACGGCAGAAAACAAAAGTCTGGCTATGCTCCTTCCATCACCTTTGACGTATTAGACTGGAATTGTCAAGGTTGATATGCGTGCCAATGGCCTCACAACTCAGAATGTTGAAGACCGTGCGTAGTTGAGAAAACATATATTTTTGTATGATGATATCGTGTATCGACTGCCAATCTCCTTTATTATTAGCGCTTAGAGATATATTATCAAAAATTACTTTAAGTTTTTTCGCGTACTAAAACATATTAGACACCTGACTTAACCCCCAATCCAATGTGACAAAAAAATCAACCGTTATGAATTACAATCTAATGACTCCTTCGATTGGTAAAAAATAAAAATGAGAATAAAAAAAAAACACACGCGCCTCGCTAGGTTTCAATTTTGAAGTCGCCACATGTCCGCAGTGACTTGCGGAATAGCCGATATTGTAGTCGACCATCCAGTAAATTGTATTCTGACATAAGTAAAATGAATTCACCTAGTGACCAAAAATTACGAGAAGTTAACTACATACATTGAATTCTCATTTTTAGTTTATATTTTGTTAAATTTATTTGAGATTCTACTAAATGAGTTGCGTTGATAATTGATAATAACTTCGACTCACGATCAGAATGGAGGCTAATTAATTTGGGAGGTTATGAAGCAAGGATGAATTGTATATCGCTGGATGGGGGATTATGTCACTAAGTGCGTCCGTTCGAAGGGAGCGCAGTTAGCGAGCTGTAAAAACAAAACCTCCTGGCCTATAACCTCTCGGATTTGATGTTTATAACATGACGTGACATACAGAAGTTTTAATATTATTTAAACTTTTTTGAATATTTCTTTTAAAATTATATTTGTCGATTCATTTGGTACTAAATTCGAAATATCTTATTTAAACTTTTTTTTTTAAATGTGGTCACATTTGGTACTAAATTAATGCTTAAGGTGATTGGGGCAGAGATTTATATTATTAAGTTATCTTATAAAAAAGGAACATTTGCTAAAGGCTTAATCAAAGTAGGGTTTTGTTTTTCATTGCAGCAATGTTTCTTTATTAATATATTTAAAGTTCTTTTTCATAAACTTTATTTCTGGCCAGTATTTGATGTTTTCAAATAAAAATTTTCCTAACTTAGCTTTTGCAGTTAAGAAAAAGTGAAATACAGATAAGAATGTGGTTTAAACGTAATAAATAACATCATCAAATCATTTTCATACAAACATCGATTGTATTATTTATTTTGTATCCAGAACCCATGTTCAAGTGTCTCAAAAAGAACGCCGCAAAAAGTAAAAAAGTAATTGAATAACATTTTAATAACAAAATATTGTATCAAAACATAAGAAAGAAAATACTTCAATGTCTGCAGTTCTTTGTCAAAATGCTCATTAACCACTCAACCCTTTGAAGAGGCCTCAAGGATGCACGACAAAAGACGGTGGCTTTTCATATAGCATACTTTTTGATCCATTTTTTAAGCAAAATTATGACTCGGTGAGTTGGCTACAAAAGATGAATGCTTCGGTGTGGAAGTCTTATTTTATAAAATACACATGTTATAAAGATGAGGAAAATGCAACAAGAAACTGTGTATCATGTGTCAGTTTGTAAAGGCACAGATGATATAATAATTCCAGTAGTAAACGATATAATAAAAATAATTTTGGTTATATAGGAAAGGCTGAGTACATTCGGAAAAATCTCCTGAAAGCTATTCCAATTCGGGCCATGCTGCAAATGAAATTTATAAAGAAAAAATACGTAATCGAGAGCAAATAATTAAATTTGATTGAATTTTGTTTCCATTGTTCCAATCCTTGATCAAATTTCCTTTTAAATGGTTGTGAATACAAACATTTATCTCGATATTTGAGATTTATTTTTTACTTTTCCAAATAAATTTTACTAAAATATTACGTTAAAATAATCGCAAACGTATTAGAAATCAATAATAGCTGCGCAACTAGAAGAAATTTGATCGTATTGTATTCCAAAATCAAAACCGCGTGAACTGAGGGCTCTCATAGGCTATGTAAACAAAATGGCGCATCTTTTAGCGCAAAAGCCATCGTTGTTGTATGTCGGGATTAATTACTAACGCGGTGGTGATTTGACTTTTGAAATGGGGAGAAGAGTTTTAGTTGGGTAGGTAAACATTGTCGACCGTTTAATTTCAAGTAAGTATTATAATACTAAGATATATTCTGGTATTCATTTCTAACAAAATTGTTCGCATGTTTGTGCGTACGTAGCTTACTGAAAATCGTCATTCATATTTATTTATTTGCCAACTTGATGACTTCATAGTTACCTAAAACTTAGTCACCTGCTTACTTACAGGTTTTGCACATCGAGCAGTGCTTCATACAATAAAATATTTATAATATAACATTTAGTATTTTTATATAATCGTCATATGAATATATCTGTAGTTTTCAGTATGTGTGCATTAATTTTATTTAATAAAAATATTATACAAAACATTATTCTTTATTTTTTGTTTGTATGTTCATCAATAGAATAGTAAGTAAGTAGCTCATTTTAATTAAGTAGTCATTTTTTTTATTGAATGTTGAATATTTTGTTTTATTTTTAAAACCTTTATGTTTGTATTGGTGACGGACGATCTTTATCTTTGTAGTAAAGTCGGGGTTCTTGGACTTAATTCTCAATTTAGATAAAATATATTTTCATAGACAATTTTCTGCGGTAGGTATTCAGTGGGTGATATCATAAACATATATATATACATAGTGCTTATTGTGAGTTCTTCAATATTGTTGATTTTTTATTCTGATAAGTACATCATACTGCCCGCCACTTATAATGTTTAATTGGAGAAATCATACGACGCAATTGAACACAATGCACAATAATATTTTCCTAACCAAATCCGCGTTAATCTCTGAGTTCAATTAAGAGGGAGACATGACAGATGCGTGCCAGGCGACAACGAATTAAAATAAATGACGCGCGCATCTACGCTCGACCAATCACAGTGAACTTTTTGTTGTGTCCCATCATGGCCCGAAAATCGTGTCCTGTTTTTTAATTGGTTTAGACGACAGGTCATTCTGATAAAAAAGATAATGTTCTCATGTGTTTGAGATGGATTCACGCGAATGGAGAATTATTAAAGGGATTTTATTAGTGCCGTCCGAAAAAGTTGGGACAGGGTGAATTGAAATAAATGTGTGTATGAAAGAATTTATATGGTTCGCACGTAAAATGATTGTTTTCTTGTAAACCATTAATGATTTTTTTTTGTTTCATATACAATTTCAAAGTTACGTGTATGATCATATTAAGCGTGATAAATTTCATTATTTTATAATAGATCTGCGGCCCGTCCGGGCTTCGCTCGGGTAAAACCATAGTAAATACACACAAACCGCATTAAAATCCGTTGCGTAGTTTTAAATACTTAAAGCATACATAGGGCCAGACAGACAGCGCGAAGAGACTTTGTTTACTATGTAAATTTTACTAGGTATGGTACATATCGTGGGCCAAATTGTAAATAAATCTCCGAACCTATGTCACCAGTTTAAAAAATTAAATCTCAATTTGTCGGGAGTAGAGGGCGTTTCTATCTGTCAGTGTAAATGTAAACATGAATGTTTGTATTTGGGCTCCGAAGCTTACCGTTTAATTAGTTTGTGCTATGGGACATCGGGTGTCACAGACTAAGTTTTAAAGTGTACCAAACCATGGTTGTTCTAACTATCGATTTATAATAAATAATATTAAAACCGGGTCGAATTGTCTGCAATTTGATAAGCAAAATTTATAACAAGTTGAACCACTAAGAAATCAATTTAATTATGAATATATTTAATACGAATGTGATGTATGAGATTAGCTTAGGGACCTTAGGAAGTGGCGTGAAAAAGTGAGGCCGTCACTGGTTTAAGTATAACAATCTCAAAACAAAATGAGTTTGTAATTAAATTGATCTTTGTGCCATGACTGAAATATTTACATATGACAGAATTACATTTTTCTATACTGTGTCCCACTCTGCATTGGTAAACGCGCTTAAAATCCGTCCAATTTGTATGTAATTGTGAAAGACGTCCACTGATAATTTCGGGCCATATTGACATCAATTCCCAGTCAAGGCTGTCGGTCCTTTTGAGATCTCGTCCTCGTCTTAGCCCAAGGAATGTAAATGGACTACAAACGGGTTTACGACCAGTTTTTTCCAAAATTTCTTTCCAAAAAGTCCAGTACTGAAATCTAACTTATATATAAGTTTGCACTCGTCTTTTCAAACTGCAAAAGTAAAGGACTTTTCTTTTTGATATGAGCTAGCTAACGTCGATAGTATGATAACTAAGGTTAGTGGTACTAACACCAATAAACTCCGTTTACACCAAACCAATTGGTATATATATTATAACTAATCACAAAATTTATGTTGAGCCTGAGTTCGGCCCGAATTTATTAAAGAGCCGAGCCAAAATATCCCAGTTGCAGCCCAGTTTCCGCCGGGCCCATTCCCAGCCCTCAAGTGCCTAATGCTTTTTAAACCGTTTAGCGGCTCTCGAATTGAGTTGTCTGTTTATTTGTTTATTGCTTTCGATGCTCATTTTATTGCGTCGACTGTAAATTAAGTAGTTCTTTAGAGGGTGTTTGCATAAGCCCTTTAAATTTCAATGTTGACTTTGGGTAATTGTTTTGATAAATTTTTAATTTGAATCGTGTTTTGGATAATTCGGGATATTGAAAATAATTGTTTTTCAATCCAGGATTTTTATGTGAGCAACGCAGTTTCCAAATTTTATGTATTAGATACTTATTGGACGGATTCAAAGAACCCGCGTCCGCGTTTTCATTTTTAATACATTTCTTTCCTTTTATTTATTGAATAATTTTTGTACTGTCTTTGAATACGTGTTGGTCTCAAATTCTGGTGTGTTATTTCTATTTAGTTACGTATAAAAATCTTGAAACATAGACGTTATTTATTACCTCAATCAATCCTTCACGATTATTTCTTATTGTATTGAAACTAGAGGCCCGTCCCGGCCTCGCTCGGTTATAAACATAATAAATATACTCTTAAACCTTCCTCGGGAATCACACTATCTATAGGTGAAAAACGCATGAAAATCTGTTATTGAGTTTATTGCGAACAGACAGAGGTAGACGTAAACGCGGCAGATGTCTTCGTTTTATACTATGTAACAAAAAGAAACATTTTACAAAATTTATTATCCATATCGATGTCAAAATGCATTACCTATTCTGGGTTTAAATTTGTAAAGTTATACAAGTCTAGCAGGACGCGCGGTTCGTAGGTTCACTATACACGCTGCATTAGCGAAACTCGATGCCCGCACGCGAATCCGCTGGGAGGTGAAATTTACTTATAGTTTGAAATGTGGAGAAGGACGTAGGACTTAGGTACTATTCATCCCGGAAAAATAACTGTACCCATTGGAAATTAACGCATGCGAAGCCGCGGGCAAAAAGCTAAAAAACAATAAAAATAATTAAGTATTGTTAAATTAAAATCAAAAGACTTCAATTCGCGGAACAAACTAAATTCGTTGAAATCGCGCCGCACTACAACAATCAAGCGCGATCGTTTTTGCCGACATAGCAAATGGCGGCGGGGTGTGATGGCATGTGCGGCAATCGCGAGCAATGTTAACGAGACGCCAGCTGACGGCAAAATGAGAAGGCAAACTGGATTGCAGTACATGATAGTGAGTAAAGGATGCTTAGACATTTTGAATTCTGTATCTGCATATTTTTCGTCTCCCTGGTTACTTCACCGGCCGTTTAACGTTGACCGCAACCCAGAATCCGAATTATTTTCTTCTTCTTCATTTCGCACGGACTTCTGCTTCCTTAGTTGAAAGTAAAAACTGGCAAAGTTAAATGCACTTTTTGTTTAACCATTGTGCAGTACCGTGCACATTCACGTGTCAGCATAAAAACAGACATTACCAGTGAGTACAACAATAATATTGAATATCGTTCAAACTCGATACAATAATTAGTGAAATCGATATTCGGTTCGCTATAATCGTATAATGAATCGCCGAGGCGTCTTTCACGAGACACTGGTTGATGCAAAAAGAACAAGAGAATTAGCAAATGAGACGGAAAATTAGGGATGCAGGGAGACCGGGGCGAGCGGGTAGTATCGCGTTACGGCTGTGCGAGTCACGAGCGGTAGCGGGTCTTTATAAAAAAAAGATGTATGAGTTTACCTACCCAGAGGGCTGGGTTTACGTCAGAATGTAAACAGCGGTAAGATTTTATTAGAAACTAGATGTTGCCCGGGGCTTCGCTCCCTTGGGAATTTTGAGATAAAATATAGCCTATAGCAATCTTCGATAATGTACCTTTCTAATGGTAAAAGAATTTTTGAAGTCGGTTCGGTAGTTTCGGAGATTACCCGCCTTAAACATACAAACTCCCAAATCTTCATAATAATAGTATAAATTATTATAGTTTTGCAACAAATATACTCAGGAGGACCTAATGGCTGCCACCGACAACGCGATTAGGGTGGCTAATTTCTGGGCAGCAACATTTTAGTGTTACCATCGAAACGCTAAGAAGAGGAAGATAGTTTTCCATTATACAACTTGGTCACGGTTCACTATTACGAATTTTGGTGACACCAATAAACTCACTAAATATAGTGAGACTGTAATTGTGTAATGGAAAGCTATAATATTTTCTATTGAATTATTTATTTTGTGTGGCATAATTTGTCAAAATCATTTTTATTATAATTTTCCAAAAAATAAAAGAAATTGTTAAAGATTGTAATGCTAGCGTGTGGCTAACTTAACTTTTTTAACTTAGCTTCAATTGTAAATAGTTTTCTTAGTTCTAATTCTCCCAGTCTCGCTCATAGCTTGCGCCAAACACGCCTCAAAGCACATTATTAACACGTTTCGCAAAACTGCGCGCATTTTGGCCAAAGATTTCGGAAATCCGATATCCATTGTGGTGGTTAGAGTTTTATAGGCAGTGGCTCTCCACAGATAATATAATACTATGCTTACGCTGAATGAACTGCGTGTCTGTTGCTCGGTTAATCGGCTTTGTCATAAATGATTGCTAGATTCTGTTGTTCAGGATATCATATTTACATTGTCGATTGCGCTTGTTCACTGCAGTTGCAACTAGTTACGAGTAGACTTCAATAAAATTGATACTAATGTTATGCCTGTTCCACAATGTTGTCGAAAAGTTTGCCGAACTTTGACGGATTCGGTATAAATTGCTGGTTTTTCATATGAAAGTTACCTGAAAAAAAATCCAAAATAATACATTCCAAAAAGTCATAATGCAAAAAGCAATTGCATCGGGTTTTGTTATATTCTCCAAATAGTTTTTCCCGCGGCTCGCCCG
Source organism: Plodia interpunctella (assembly GCF_027563975.2). NCBI lineage: Eukaryota > Metazoa > Arthropoda > Insecta > Lepidoptera > Pyralidae > Plodia > Plodia interpunctella. The sequence continues at coordinate 1,267,195 of NC_071301.1, forward strand.
CGTGAATTTACCACGGGAACAGTAATTTTTTTCGGGATGAAAGATACCTTGTGTCCTTCTCCATACTTCAAACTACAGGTATGCAAAATTTAAAGAAGATTGGTTGAGTAGAAAGATCAGGAAAATGTAACAAACTTACTTTCGCATTTATAATATTATTTAGGACTAGATGATGCCCGGGGCTTTGCTCCCGTAGGAATTTTGAGATAAAATATAGCCTATAGCAATCTTGGATAATGTACCTTTCAAATGGTGAAAGAATTTTTGAAATCGGTTCGGTAGTTTCGGAGATTACCCACCTCAAACATACAAACTCGCAAAGTCACAAACTCACAAACGCTTACCTCTTTATAATAATAGTATAGATAATACAAGACATATCGAACCTTTCCGTATCGGATGTCGGCCACCCATCCAACACTGGTTACTGTGTCAGTATCACAGTAACGTTACACCGGCCAGTTACCACCTGGTTTGCGAATTAGACGCCTCAGTACTTCCATGTGGCTTGGTCTCTTTTGTATTTTTTATTTTTATTTAGAGTTTATTTTAAAAATAGCTTTTGCAGCAGTAATTTTTCCGGAATGGAAAGTACCCTATGTCCTTCCCTATGATGAGGTAACAATCAAACAAACAAGTTTACTTTGGCATTTATAATATTACTTAGTTATGATTTAGGGATCTTCAAGGCAATAATGAATAGGTATTTTTTGAGCTTCTGCGTAAGATCGTAGACTTCTTCTTTGCTTCCCATCAGGCTAGTTTGAGAACAAACTTACTCAAATCCTAACAATATATATAAATGCGTATGTTTGTTTAATTGGTACCTCTTTACGATTTATCTACTCAACCAATCTTCTTGAAATTTTGCATACATGTAGTTTGAAATATGGAGAAGGATATATTCCTTTCATCCCGGAAAAATATCTGTTTCCTTGGGAAATTTCCGCAAGCGAAGCCGCGTGCAAAAGCTGGTTTAAAAAAACTAAATAAAAAAACCTCATTCATCCTTGCGCCGGTTAGTGTGTCAGTATCACTAAGAGCTCGGTAACATTACACCGAGCCGTTCCCACCGGTTTGCGAATTAGACGCCTCATTGGATCAACTCTATTGCTTTATCCTTGTGGCTTTGTCTGTTTAGTGTTTTTGACTTTTTTGTATTTAAAGAAAGAAGGATCTCTTGCTACGCTTTTCCTGCTTCTTCTTTAATTATTGCAAATTTTAGTAATTTTTTTGTAAACTTTTACATAATTCATTGAGCCGTTTGGGGATGAGATTTTGTGGCCGTGGGGGCCTTGACCCATAAATTATTACGTAGTCGCCATCTCCAAAAAAATATAGAGGTGATGGCTGGTATATATCTCGCCCAGAGAATCAGCATTGTCATATCACGTGACAATGCTGGCAGCCTTTTAGGGACATTACCTCAAGGCAATGAATTGCTGGGATTGCCATTTTAGTAAATATTTAAATTTGTAAATTTTTAGTTGGTTTTGATTTTATTTATTTAGTTTTATTATTATAGATAAAATGAAAATTCAAATAATGTTGTGTATGAAGTGTATGATTGTGTGTATGAAGTGTATGATTGTGTGTATGAAGTGTATGATTTGAATTCTGATAGATTCATGCTTTGAAAGCAAACAAAAAGAAATTGTAACAGTTTCATTAAGAATTTCCGTTGACTTGTTGTGTACACAATACAAACATATAATTTTTTTATGATTGTGAAATTTCTAACTAGCGTGACATGCATTTATTTATAATTAAGCACAAATTGCTATATAATAAGAAAAACGATGTTAAAACAGTTTTTATTGCAGTTAAAAATTCGAACAGTCTACGGTCACGCCACCTTTTTATTTATTGCCTCGTGAATGGTTCAATTGCCGGGGTACAAAATTACTGGACATAAGCAGATAATAAAATTAAATGGTCACATCTACTTTAGTTACTCTAGAATTCGTCTACTGTATTAATTATTCTAAGTCGCCATTTAATTTTTGCACAGAAACGTGTCATTTTGAAGGTTAGGGTGAACTTTTGACATTAAATTAATTTTATGAACGGATTACGATGATGAAAGTGAATTGGTTTGTAAAAAAAAATATTGTTTTTTTATTTCTCCCATACAATTTAGATCGGCTGATCCGATTTAGTTTTGAAAATTTAAATATAAACGTTTTATTTCTGCACGCTGATGGTAAAATATATCAGATAATGTCGTTATATTGCTTTGTGAGCTATTCTTAGACGATTTCTGACCCTGATTTCATAGTTTAATAGTTAAAGAGGTAAGGACAAGAAGGACTTAACCATGCTAATTGCTGACCTTCACTAGTTGGAGAGGCACCCATAGAAGAAGAAGTTTAATAGTTGGTCCATAGACAAGTCTTCATTTCAGTTTTGAAATTTGAAATTCTTTTCAGTGTTTGCGCATTTGCACACCAGTTTGGGTCTGCTCTATACTGATTTTAAATCTTAAAAATAAATATTTTTTTTTTACGATCCACCCATAAACGACGTGGTAAATTTACCAAAAAAAAAAAAAAGATACTTATCGAAAAAAACATGATCCAAGTAACCGATGCGTATGATCGGCGACAACCTGGTGGCCGGGAGTTCTCGGGTTACAGATACACTGACACACATACGGCACACGGTGGCGGAAACTTATATTACCCGCCTTGGTTTTGCTTCTTATTACAACGCAATATATCATAGCAATTTTAATATCCACACTGTTCGTTCGGGCCTTGACTATAGTGATGTCTATCGTGATGTGATTACTGTGATTAGCCACTTATTTTATTAATAAAAAAATATATAAATGGTAGTTCTCCTTGGACGAGACCTTTCCTTCCTTTTGTTGGCTCACTTTATCACTTATCACTACGTACCTAGTTTAAAACAAAGTCGCTTTTCGCTCCATATAGGGACAGACAGCAGAAAGCGACTTTGACGAGCTTGTATCTTTAAAACTACGCAACGGATTTTGATGCGGTTTCTTTTAATAGATGGTGTTATTCCTGAGCAATATTCACTCCAGCTTTACTCCAGCGAAGCAAAGACGGGCCGCTAATTCGCCTATAAAAATGTGTCTTTGTAAATAATAGCCAGCAAAAGCCTGATATAATCATGACTATGTCCTCAAAATTATCGTAATTCGAACCAAGCAAGCTAACAACCTTGTGTCGCCGACTGATGATGTCTGATGACCACAGTTCGTAATTAATGAATGGAGCCGCCCGCCGGCATCCGTTATCCGTATTTAGGGAGCTATCCCGTCATATTTTCTATGTAGAAGAAGCAGTGGTGGTGTAATGGTTAAACCCCCGCATGTGGAGGGAAAGGTCTCAGGTTCGTATCTTATACGTGCCTTATGAGTTTGTATACCAATCTGAATCATTATTTCATCGACTACCACTTGCTTCCGGTGAAGGAAAACATCGTGAGGAAACCTGCACACTGGTGGACAGTTTAGTTAACTAGTGTGTATGCGACTACCTGCCACTAGTTGGCGGTAAGTAGTCGTAAAAATCATGTCTGATGTCTTTAGGCGACTTGAATAATATCTGACACCAGTGTTAGCAATAATATGACGACCTCGGTGGCGCAGTGGTAAGGTTCTAGCCACTGAACCGAGAGGTCCCGGGTTCGATCCCCGGTCGGGTCATGGTGGAAAATGATCTTTTTCTGATTGGCCCGGGTCTTGGATGTTTATCTATATATGTATTTATTATAAAATATAGTATCGTTGAGTTAGTATCCCATAACACAAGTCTCGAACTTACTTTGGGGCTAGCTGTGTGATTTGTCCTAATATATTTATTTATTTATTTATACACTCGATATGATGATGATGCTATGTAGAGGATGTTTCATAGCAATGCAAGACTCAAGTGCTGAAAAGACTTCTTAAAAGTTTAGAAGGATCTTTATCGTATTAATACTAATGCCAGTTGACGGCTTAATTTGATTTTTTTTCTGGACAAAATTTACAGATTACATTTGCCATATATATATATATATATATATATATATATATATATATATATATATATATACCCTTTTAGCATTAAATTGAAGCCGACGTCGCCTCGCCTCCATTTATGATGATATTTAAAATTTTGATAATATAAAACCGCTAGCAGGAGAACGCAAGTTACAAGCACATCACTCACATTGACGGCGACGCGCGGCTACCTACAAAAACTATACTAATTACCCACGGGTTCACACGTTTAGGATATTAATGAGGGCATTAGAAGGGTCAAGCACTTTGTGTCAAACCTTACTGATGATTTAGTGTGCTATGCTTAAAATGGTGCTTAAGGTAATACCAGTATGGTCGTCTCGATACATTATTTTAAGGTATTTTGTTACCTCATAAAAAAGGTTACAATGAATGTACCAGTTGAAAATTAGCGGATACACAGCTCTAACTGAGTAAAATCGAGCTGAGTACAAAATTTCAATAGATTTTGCGTGAAAGAGTAACAAATACACAAACATCCTCACAAACTGTCGTATTGATAATATTAGTAGGATAGGACTTTTACAATCTACTGCGCGGAAAGCGAAGCAGGTGATATATTTATTACTAAATCGTTGTCAAAACTCCAAATACTCATCGTCAAACCACAAATGGTGTGAAACGGCCTCACGAGATGATCTCACTGCAGACATTCAGAACTCATTACGCGCGCCTCGCTCCGAATATCACATTATTCTGAATAATGCTTGGTATGCGTGAACACGAATATTCGAGAGTCCTCGTGAGGTAGTTCGCTGGAATATTCTGTAATTTTTTTTTTCAAATAACTTTTGCTCACGATTTGTCTTCAATATTTTTATGTAATTTTTGAAAGGAACACCAATCGAGCTATATTTATGTTTAGCGATTTTGACGTACTGTAGATGTTTGTGTATGTAGTAAATTAAATTAATTTGTTATAGGTATAGCTTCTACAAATGATGTACATATGTGAAATTTCATTAAATTCAGCTGAACAAGTGTTGATCGGAGATATTTCGAGAATAAAATCGTGAAAATGGTGAACAGAAATAAAAGTATTGTCTGTAACCCTTTCCCTTTATCGGCTTTTAAACATCGGGAGAGCTGGCAAATGTAATGTATTTCGCAGCTATAGCCAGAAACAACTCATAAGCATCACAAGTAGTAATATATTATGTAAAATTGTGTCATTAGAATTTAACTTCCACCTTTCCAAGTGTATCATGGCATCAGTGAACTTTGAATACCATTCGTGACATTACCCAAGTCATTAGGTTGTGGCGAGCGGAGCCACGTGGCGGAACTAATCACACGGCCGCGACCTGAGGATAATCTAAACGTTTTTCCCAAAGTTGTCATTAGTGGCCGCTGAGGGCCAAGTCATGAGAAAGAATCATCAGCCATCCCTCTCTCTTCCCAGCGTATTCCCAGTTTCATTCGCGGCTATAGCATTCGACGCCACGTCCGGGATCCACGAATTTCAAGAAGTGGGCCCTCAGACCACACGCACATATCAATTTAAACCATAATACAATAGTACATATTTTGCCATTCGATTTCAAACGTACCCACCACACCAATGCACCACGGCAACCACACCGCAATGTAATTAGTTCGCTCAGCTCACTTCGAATCGACTCGATAGTGAAAAGTGAAATGCGAACCCGTACTTCACCTGTGTGCGTTGTGCGACGTTGCTAATTTACATCTCACCATAGAATCGATTCTCAGTGAGACGCAGCTAACCAATCACAGTGAGCCATTGTGACGCAACGACAACCACACCGCAATTTGATAGGATCGCTGCGTCGCACTTCGAATCGACTGCATAGTGAGTAGAAATCTAGGGACCTCTCGAGGTCCTGGCTCAACGAATGCACCCACTTAATTACTCTTCAGGTTCTGACTTGAACCACAGAGCAGAAATCCCTCAAATATCGTGTAACGAGCGTCGCAGTATGCATATAATGTATGCTGCATTCCGCGCTCACGGCCCTAAAGCGGGATAATTTCCATAGATTTACGATTTGTGATTGGCGGATCTCCACTTTGACCAAGTATACCTTCCATACCTATTCTGTTTGCTGGTGGTCTCTAAATATACTATGAAACGACTGGTATTTTGAATCTGTATTTAAAAGTATCTCATAGATACTTTTCTTCAATGCTATATAAATATTCATAACAATTGATAAATATCTCTTCTTAGTATCCTGATTTCACCAGATCCTGGGAAACCCAGAGACCATGAGCGAAGAGCGAAGGCTGCCGTACATCATCGTTGGTGGCCCGGTTTCTGAAAGAACTATTCTGCCTCGACTGCGCAGCAGCTCAGTCTCCGCTCGCAGAAAGGGCCCAGACAAGGGGCTTAACCGCAGAAAATAGTCTTTTGGGGGCAGTAAGCAGACCTGATTTCTTATTTTAATTTATATTCAGGGTTACTGGTATCTAACGCATAACCTTCCAAAGGCATAAAGTACATATAGACTAATATTTTTTGTTCTACGACTTTGCCTAAACGCAATAAATAAATAAATACAAAAATTTACCTATTTTTGGTTTTAATGTCGTTTCTACAAAACGTTAACTCTATGTTCGATTCCGCTACTGTACTGTCTCGTGTTGCTTGGCTATTACATAGAGTTAAGATGTACCCAAGTAGTCTTTTGGAGGTTTTGCGTTCGATACCAGTAACCCTACAGGTACTATTGGTATCAAACGCAAAACCTTCTACTGCTACTGCACAGGGCTGTCACTATACATAGTGATAGCCCTGTGCAGCCCGCCTCAACGTCGCTAAGTGTTATTGATGTTTCAAGACGCGGGCAAATTAAAGTAGCTATCGCGCAGGTGTCAAGAGGCCGCCGAAGTGGGGCAAAAAAGGTCATCAGTTGAAAAACGTGGGCAGATTGCGGACAAAGACTGAAAATACAGATGGGCGAATGTTTTTAATGTATCCTTACATATTATTATAAAACAAAGTTCTCTGCCGCATCTGTTTGTTCGCGATGAAGTCGAGAAATACTGCACGGGTTTTCATGCGGTTTTCACCAATTGATTGTGTGGTTCGTGAGGAAGGTTTGTGTGTATAATTTATTATGATTTTAAATAAAATTGACTTAATAAACATAGGACTCGCTTGTCAGAAATATTTGTTAGTACAGTTTGCTCGTGACTTCGTCAGCGTTGTTTAGTTACTTCTGACAGCACAACTATATTCTTTTTGTCCAGTCCAATTTCTAGGTCGTCTTTTCAACATGACTTTTATGCATGTTTGTATGAAGTTTATATAAAAGCGTTACAATATATGTATACAAAAACATAAAATTTAAATGGCGATCAACATATGTAAGGACCAAAGACGCACATAGTTTTTGACTTCTTGGAAAATATCATTGGGCAATTCAATTTCAAAAAGAATCATCAAATTCAAAAAGAAACGAATCAGTAACTTCGAAAATCGAAATAATAAAAAGAAATTATAAAATGTTACTGGCAGAATTTTACAAGTTAATTTTGTGTGTTTTTTGTAATTTTATTTTAAAGCTCTTCCCCTTTCTATTGAACACACACATAATCTTTGACCAGCAAAAGATGGTATAAGTTATCAGTGCGTTAATGCTAACGCGCGTTTTTATTATTATGACAATATTAAATCCCGGGACCGCCTGCGCCCGCGCATGATTTATTGGCATCTCGTTGTCTTCGCCGCCGAAGAAGGTTTACAGTTTTTGTCAACCCTACAAATTGGTGAATGCGTGTCGGCGCTTTTGAAACAAAAAGTCGGATAATTTACGTTTTTGTCGCCTTTGAGTTATATAAATATTTCTTGAATTTTTTAAATTTTCATCATGGTTTGGGACGGCCAAAGACACTAACCTAGGGAAGATAAAAACCTTTGCTCAGATACTTTTTAATATAATATATGAATTACTATTAAACCTAAAATCAAATTTTGAATATCATAAAACTGAAGATTATCAAGGTCATTAGTTAGGCAACACAAACGCAGAGCGGTGTTGTATACCAAAATTACCAAGTTGTATCAAAAAAGCCGAACACGAGGTTACCATGCATTATATCCCAATTGCATGCGACAAGGCCACTGTCATATTACACCACCATAACAACTTTTTGGATAAAATAAAAATATTGAATACTATCAGCGCCCAGAGCTTCGCTGCCACGGGAGCGAAAATTCTTTTATAAAATTTTTAAAATACTTTTTATCCCAAAATTCCCACGGGAGCGAAGCTCTGGGCGCTGCTAGTACTCACTCGTGTAGCAAAATTCATAACAATCGGTCAAGTATATTTTGCGTGAAAGATTAACATACATACACACACACACATACATCCTCACAAACTTTCGCATTTATAATATTAGTAAGTAAGTACTTAGGATGTAAATCAACTGAATTTGTGGCGTGTGTTCCTCCCAAGGGATCCAATGGGATCGCTCCATATCCTCCCGTGGATGTCGTACGAGGCCACTAAGGGACACACAGCCTAGGCAGCTGATAGGCAACAATATCATTCAAAAGGAGGGTCGACGGCGATCACAGCCAAATCTTTAAAATGTTGACACATTTTTTACGCGACTTCACAATCCCGAACGCAACCTACATTCAGTGATAAGAGAGGCTGTAAATCGACTGAAATGAATGAAAAATAAAAACGGATCGGAACATCTGTCTGTAAATCGTACAGAATGAACATGGAGCCGCGTTTCTCGAGCTTTTTTAGAGCTACCTAATATTATTTCTATCAACATAAAGTTATATAACAATGTGAGATACCACCGTATTTCCGATAACTTATACATTATTTTCCTAACAAAAGATAGACGTATTATAGGATTTGTCTTTGACAATCCCTCGCCATGATTTCTCGTTCAATTAGCAAGAAAAACAGCGGGAAATTATTGTCTATGGATTTTGACGCATCTCCTCGATACAGCCAAACAAATGACATTTCATTATCGGTTCTTTAGAGAAAACAATAACATACAATCTTTACACAACTTTCGTTCTTATTACGGTGTAGCAGAACATATTTCGCTAGGCCATTAGCGTGGTGTGTAATGCTAGTTTTGGATTATTGAATAAACAGCAGGAGGCTTATTATTGTCACAGAGCAGATATATCACAGAGACGATCTGAGATAGTCCATAGTTCTTTATTGCTTTCATTTGGTATCATGGTTCATTTGGTAAATACAATGAAGTGCGCAAATGAGCCCTGTAAGGGCGTTGCAATTTTATTGTCATTTGATACTACTATTAATTAATCATACAAATAACTAAACAAAACAAACTGCAAAATATTATTGAGTTAAATGAAGTCAATTAAATTAAATTATTATATAAATTAAATTATCATTTAAATAAAATTATCAATTAAATTAACATCATGTTTAATAAGTCATAAGTATATAATATGTTATATAAGATTTTCACAATGCATGATAGTAATCCAGTATTTCTGTTAAACAAAACACGATTTACTTACCAGATTCAAATTAAAATGTCATTTTTAGAACAAATCTATTAATTCAAATATTCAGTTATTATAACTGCTAATAACTTTATACATAAAATAAATTATAGAAAATATCATAAAAATACCTATTGGAGGGAGATTATCATTCAGTTTTGTATTAAAGGAAAAAATGAATATATATAATATCACACCAACCACCATTTGCATTTCAAGATAGTCTCAAAATTTAAATACAAATTCATAACTTGAGAGGAACGACCATTCGCATTCTGAGTTTTTAAATTAAGCTCAAATAATAAGTATGTGCAAAGTACATAACAACCAAAATGAGTTATCGTATTATATAGTCTCTGTATTAAATCTACTCTATGCTGTGGTCCAGCACAGCGTGGGAATAGAGGTGTGTTTCTGACAAACTCTAGATAGAGCAGCTTTGTTGACCGATGGGGCAGGACAGACATTGTTCGTCTGGTGCGCCGTTTCTCCAGAAATATAGGTAATTTGCCGCATAATGGGGAAAATGACTTAAATTAATGTGGTGTGAATGGATGAATGGAAACGATTCGCTCAATCATTTTCCTCTGAGTTTGATTGAGTGGTTCAGTTTTTTGGTGTTATTTTTAGTTTAGTTTATGAAGGGAAAATATATTGTCTTGATGCTGGGGAAAACTCGAAAAAGAGAAGGCTTAGGTATTGCTGTCGTCATTTGTTTTACTTTCTTTATCATAAAAGTTTGTATTAATCTCACATACAAAAAAAAAAACAATACAAAATTAACTTCATCACCATTTAAGGCCTTCATTTACATCTATCCTCCGTGATTTTATTTTTGATTTTTCCTAACTGGTTCTAGTTAGGAAATATTTTAAAAAAATCTTTATTATAACGGTTATATGGAAATATGGTTAAGAACGTGTCCTACCTAGAGGGATATTCCCTACACTCCTGCCTTCTCGTTCAACTGATCCATGAATGACATTCGGACTTTATATTCCCTCTCTAGACTTTAAACTTTTTCTTCAAGCAACCATGTCATAAAGTCGCTTATTAAGCGGCCAAATATCTTACTAACCTCGTCTAGCCCCCATTACCTTCAGTAACGATCACTTCTCTTTGATCATATCCAGTACTACTTCGTTAGTCTTCTTATCAATCCAGCTGATTCACTCCATGAACTTATTGTAACTAAAATAAAACTTAATTAAATGGTAATTTAATCTTCTCTTCTTTCTCTTAGTTTACTTGTGTCTCTTTCCATCCAAAGGTTGGCTGGAAGAAATTGCATTAGCGATAAGTCCGCCTTTGCACTCATTATGTTTGAATATCTTGTTGTAACTGTACTCCTTTGTAAATGGTGCAATAAAGAGTTTATCTATCTATCTTTATCTATCTAATTTTTCAATTTACCCTTGAGACCACTAAAACATCCATTCAACAATACCATTCGCAATAAAAACAATAAAAGAACATTAAGACCTGCTACTTCCTAATGAAAATACTATACGTCAGCGTAAGACGTAAAGAGACGAATTATTTCAGCCGAACTGGCATGGTCTCGATAGCTCAGTGGTCAAGAACACTGTCCCGGATAGACAGGGACGCGGGTTCGATTCCCGCTCGATTCCAGATTTTTTTCATCTCATTATTATTTTCCAAGTAAGTTAAAAAAGCATGTGTGTGTGTGTGTGACATGTATAACAAATCCATTTAAATAAAAGAACATTACTGAGAGGTCTTCCAAAACCTGCATTTTAAAAAACTAAAATAAAACAAAAACTAAATCAATGGCCGAAACTCAACACCTTGTACGATCCGTGTTAATATTAATATAGATGCTAAGATTTGCAATTACAAAGGATTGTGAGAAATTAAAACAAAAAGCTAATGAAATCTCACTATTGTGGGTACCGAGGGTCGCATTACACGGGCCTCTGTTCTTGCAAAGCTAATGTTAGCCTTTTATGCCAGCATAGGTTACGGAAACAAGGAAATATACCTATCAATCTATCATTTAATTGTTTGTAAAACATAGGCAGTCATTATTTGGTGTTGAGCAGAGTTATAATATCACAATGCAGACCGCAGCTATCAATAAAACGCACACACGAGAGAAAAAGAGAGAGAGAGAGAATCATAAATGTAAATAATCACCAGAAGTTTAAAACTCTAACATGAATTTATAAAGAATTTTGAAGATTAATAGAAAATTACAAAACGTGCAATCTTTCGATTAAAATATAGAAGCAGAAATAGTAAATCTAAAATTGTATATACATACCCGTTTTCATAATTCATCGGTTTATATAAGTTTTTTTTTTAACAACAAATCAACATTTGACATTTTTTTAAAACACGAACCATTTTGAAAACTGCTTTAAATGGTTTGTGATTGTCCGATTACCATACCTGTTTTCACTGGTCCTTATAGTCCTCTTTGAACGACGGTCGAACTGACATCCAGGCTTTAGGGACAAAGGGGGTATATAAATAATTAGTACGAGTGTTGGAGCGTCTAAAGTTACACACAAACCCATAATAATTTATTTTTAACTAAGGTTTTTTTGGTGCATTATTTTAAAAGTTGTGTGCCATGTTGTAGACACTTGAAATGTTGACCGAAGCCAGAAGTATCACGAATTATTAGCTTTGCTCACGTGATTTCCCACGGGAGCAGTTATTTTTCCGGGTTGAAAGGTACCCCATGTCCTTCCCTGTACTTCAAACTATATGTATGCTAAATTTCAATAAGATCGGTTAAGTAGATAAAGCTTGAAGAAATAACAAACAAAATTACTTTTGCATATATAATATTAGTTGGTATTTCAAGTGAGTGTCAGATGCATTTTTGATACAAGCTTTCACTCTTTTTGGTCTCTGGTAGTCATTTGAAAAAGTACCTAATGTTTGAACTCGATTGTTGTATGTATATGTATACCAAACTTCATCAAAATCGAGTCAGCGGTTTAGCTGTGAAAACGTAAGCAGACAGCCTTTCGCATTTATAATAGTCATTAAAATGTGTATATAAAGTAATTTATATTTGAATGGTATTTATCTAACCAGTAGTTATCAAATATCGCTCTAAGATCGGATAAACCGAAATAAAATGATCATGATCTGGTATTAGTTGAATGCGCACGCGCAATTTTAAACAGGTTAGTTAGGATTACGACGACAGTTAGACCGGGATATTTTGGATTTGTAAAAAAAAATAGTTTTTATTTTTACCTAATGACAAATGGTAATCATCGGTGATAGATTATATTTATGACGGACCGTTTTTAGCGGGGGGGTAACGAGTGACAGTGATGGACAACACTCAACGGGCCACACTAAGAACTAATCAGGTTTTGTGGGTCCGATGGACACAAACACAAAAATTGCCAACAACACACCCAGAACCGCAGAGTATTGGTTGTAGTCTTATTTCATAGTACAGTCAACAGCTCATCAAGTTACCCAGCATGAACATCTATGGCGCGCTAATACTGACGAGTTTGCTATGAGTAGATTGATGTGCTGTTGACTTTACAAAAAACACATTAAAAGTAAATACACAACAAGAAGGTCATTAATTAAAATAAAAACTAATTGTGATCACATTTATAAATAATCATTATGGGGTGCCATCTTGATTAATAATATAAATATTGAAGTTTGGAGGTCAGCATACGGAAACCCTCGCGGCTTTGGGCCGCTATTTTCAGTTGGTTTGTATCTAAGTCCGATCCAAACCTTTATGTCATCAAACCACTTTCGTGGGGTCCTCTTTGTATGTGACCAAAGAAACCAGCTTTACTCCTCCGAAAATTTATAAATATCTCTATTAAGCTCCTTATAGTCTTAATCCTCATGGCTGAATGTCCTGGTCATTAAGTGGAATGAAACACACACAACGACCCTCTTAGCAATATTAATGATTTGCCATTGCCTTCTCCATTTCTCACACTAGGTAATGAATTGTCAACTAGTGTGCAGGTTTCCTCACGACGTTTTCTTTCACCGGAAACAAGTGGTGGTCTATGAATACTACTAAATACTAAGCAAGATTCGAACCTGGGACTTTTCGATCACAGGCGACAGCAAGATTTGACGACCTCGGTGGCGAAGTGGTAAAGTGCTTGCCTCTGAACCGAGAGCTCTCGGGTTCGATCCCCGGTCGGGACAAGATGGAAAAAATATTTTTCTGATTGGCCCGGATCTTGGATGTTTATCTATATATGTATTTGTTATAAAATATGGTATCGTTGAGTTAGTATCCCATAACACAAGTCTCGAACTTACTTTGGGCCTAGCTCAATCTGCGTGATTTGTCCTAATATATTTTTAAATATTTAAAACTGATCAAAATACTCAACAACACCACAAACACGTAGTGTTTTATGGATTTATTATATGCTATTGTTAGTTACTTTTATAATAATTCGCGAATGTGCGTCCAATTTAGCTCATTAAGCTTTCAATGCTCTACATACAACTCTTATTAATTACAAGACAACATAATCTCGGGCGGCGAAGCTCAAAAGCTCGCACAAAAAGTTTTAATCAAGCGCAACAATGACCAAGTGTATTGCACCGACAATTAAGGCCAACCGCGAACTTAATAGTGAGGTCTAGAAGGAACACTTTTACAGGAAATACCAAAATCCGAACTGAACGTATCAACGTCCTCTGCCGCGTCTGTCTGTCTGTTCGCGATAACCACAAAAACTACTGCACGGATTTCCATGCGGATTCCATCAATAGATAATGTGATATCTGAGGAAGGTTTACGTGTATACTTTATTGTGTTTTTACCCGAGCGAAGTTAGGACATGTCGCTAGTGAAGTATATAACGAATGGTCAATGGTCTGACAACTTGGAACGCTGATTATTAAGAATAGGAAAGCGAACTCTGGGCTCCGATGTTCAATGGCTGAGGAAGGAACCGGAAAACAGCTCAGAAATAGCATTAATGTATATATTTATTACAACGGAATCTTTACAAAAATAACTACATACTAGGCAAAACTTCTGTTCTGTGGCAGCCAATTTCGATTAAAAATATTAAAAGGTTGGGTTGCGTCAGTCAACTTTGACGTTAACTTTAACCTGTGCAGAACAACGCAAAGTATGCCAATTTGTATAAAATGTCTGCGGTGCGCAGGTTTAAGTTAACGTCAAAGAGTTGACTGGTGAAACCCTGACTGGGATGCAGTCTATCAACTTTGAACAGTTAAATCTTAAATTCTGAACGAATGGAAATTATTGTTTATAGGTTTCAATATCCCAAAATGAAAAAAAATGGGAGCCTTATAGATTACTTCTTTGTCTACGGCTCTGGGTGTGTTATGCCCGTCTGTTTGTGTCCATAGGACCATAATACAAGTTGGTGTGTGAGTGGCTTAGCGTGGGCTGTTGAGTGTTGTCAATTTATGTGTGGTCACCTCTGTGTTAACATCATTCCCTCGCGACTCACCTGTCTCTGCTACTATTAATCACACGTCCGCGCTGGCCAATGACAGTTAATATTAACCGGAGAGTGGCTTCATTCATGAGCGGTAGCGAGTTCATTCGCAGATTTTGTTATTATTTTTATATTAGTTGCATTATCACAGTTGCTGTCAGCAATGAAATCTTGTAAGTTTTCGATCCGATAACTCATCACTTAAGTTCAAATACTCAATCATTTAAGTTCAAATACTAACAAAAATAATCATTGAAGTTTCCAGGACACACATAAATGATGTCAGGGTAATCCTTGAAATCAAATATTAAATAAACAAAAAAAACCCAATAACGATGAAATAATATACTCTTATATAATTCCAGTTATCCGAAGACACTCGTGCGCTGATCAGCTATCAGAGATTCGAGCGGGAGTTGAACCTTCAATTTGAATCTTATATATGCCGCAGTAAGATATATAAAGCTATTATATAGTTATGTCCCCAGGGATATAATTATATACCGTAAAAGTATACGATATTAATCTTTCTCAATAGCAAACTTTTGAATTGCTGTAATGTGGTGAAAGATTTTAAGCTCTTCACCCGCTACTTCCAATTACTTACTCCACACAAATGTGAGCGATATAGGAGACATTCGCTACCTTTGATTCTCATTGAAGTCACATGAATACCTTCAGAAATACACAGCAATCAGTATTATACTTGGCTGGTGGTAGGTATTCACTGGCTATAGCAGGACGCTTGCGAATTATTATGTTGCAATGAGAACATATACTACATGAGCTATTTAGATGCTTATATGAGTGTTTGAATGCGTGTGATGTACTTACAAATGATGGAATATAAGTTATACATAGTTAGCTTTTGTTCGCGGCTGGATTTCCCATGGGAATAGTTATTATACAGAAATACATAGTACTAACTAAATGTATGAAAAAAATCAGGAAGATTGGTCGAGTAGATAAAACGTTAAGACATACAAACTAACTTATACTACACAAGCTGTGCCCCGGGGGACTTCGCTCACGTCCAAATTTCATGTACCTATAATCTAAATTGAGAAAATAATTAATATACATTTGCATGCTACTATTATGAACTTTTATAAATTCGTCCTCCTAATTTTTAATATATGTATAAGACCTATATTTGTTAATTGACGTCCTTGGAGAAAAGGCTGCGGTGAAGTTTGTTGCGCCGCTTCTTCTTCACCTGCGCTTTGGAAGCCGGCAGTAGACTTAGTTTAAGTATTTTTTGACGTCAATAACTGATATATATCATCCTAAATTGAATAAAGAATTTTGAATTTGAATTTGAATTTATTGCTAGATAGGCTTGTTCTTAAATGCCATGTACTAGCTATATATATGAAAATGCGTATTTAAAACAAATAAATAATGTTAAATTTCGATTTTAAATTTAGTCCGCGTGGTAGGCCGTGGTTGATCCCGCTTGTCCATCCTGTAGTCATAAAAACGGCCGATGGTGAGGCTGCCGTTAAATTCATTTATCAAGTGACAGAATACAAACATGTTGAGAGGGTAAACATAATTTTCACCCTATCGATGGTGACTGCTACAACGGAAGAAGCGTGGAAGCCGCAGACACTTCACAAATCGATCAAATCGTAGTTCCGCGTTAATCTCTGCGACCCTTAATATGACCCCTACTACGAAACTGTTAACTGTTACAATATCAGTTGAAATTTGATCGATAGGTTAAGGAATAGTAGTTGCGTGTGGTCCCGCCTTAGAATGGGACCACTCGTCGTACGAGGCGATTAAGGGGGCAGTTGATATAGAATCCCCAAAGACGCTTGAAAAGCATTGCCAAATCTTCAAAATTTGATTTTTTACCTTGGACTTCGGGACGTCTCAGCTCCGAATGTCACCGAGAACGAGAAAGAGAAGAATAGAAAAAAAAAGTAAGAAAACAGACGAGGGCCATTACCCAGCAGTGGGATACCACAGGCTAATCATAAAAAATGAAGACAAGACTAGACTTTGTTTTGTGATCAGATAGAAGAAAGCTAAATTGTAAGACTCTCGTCAATAAACGTTTAGCACATTTATGAATTACTAGCTTTTGCCCGCGGATTCGCCCCGTGATTTCCTTCTCAGTACTTCAAACTACATGTATGCAAAATTTCAAGAAGATTGGTTGAGCAGATAAACTTAGGATTCAAGGGCGATTATTTTGTAAAGATTATCCGAACTGAACACATGGTAGAGGGTAGTTTCCACCCTCTGTTTGCAAGCAAACCCGTCGACTGTCGGCTTACGGATTTGTCCGTGTGCCGGACGCCGGATTCTTATTGCTGGACTCGAGGATTGGGAATCAATTGAGTGTTGTGTGGTTTTTTGGCTTTATTACTTTTTTGTTGAGTAGTGGGGTCAACATCGCATTTATAGACGAGACGCAGATAGATCAACAAAAATGAAGATAATAAACACAAGTTTGTTTACATATATTATTCCGGATTAAACGCGTGTGAGGTACGAGCGAATTATGCGTGAAGTACCTAAATTAAAAGATGTGATATCTTGTAATCATTACATAGCATAAAGTCGCTTCCCTGTCTGTCTGCCTGTCTATGTATGCTTAGATATTTAAAACTACGCAACGGATTTTGATACGGGTTTTTTTAATATATAGAGTAACTCAAGAGGTATAGGTTTATACATATGTGCGTAATATTGCAGCTGTCCGAAGCCGGGCCAGGCGGCCAGTTAAGTATATTATAATCTTTGCTAATTTTAGTAAGGTTCTTTTTGATAATTATTACATACCTAAATACATAAATTTCATGAGACTGGAACGGGACCGAAACAACTGACGTACGTGAAGTGGCTGAAAATTTCATACCTAAATTTCACAACAAGTATTTCATTTATTATTTAATGAAATACTTGTTGTGAAATTTAGGTATTTCATTTATGATTTAATGAAATACTTGTTGTGAAATTTAGGTATTTCATTTATTATTTAATGAAATACTTGTTGTGAAATTTAGGTATGAAATTTTCAGCCACTTCACGTACGTCAGTTTTTTCGGTCCCGTTCCAGTCTCATCCATCATTTGATTCAATAAAATTGTTCAATTTTAATTTAATTCCTTAGCAAATAAAACAATAGTACTCGATACACGCGAGCTACTTACTTGTGCTTACGCTAAAGCCCTCCATTAACGGAAAACAAAACATCCATAATATTATTTTTAATTCGGCGTTACCCCTAATACCTCCAACCCACACGCGAATCCCTGCGGACGGCAAAAGCACAACGATCCTCGAAGCTTGGAAGCTTGCCATTGAGCTTTTAGACCATAGATAAAATTAATAATATTTATTTTATCTATGTGTTAGACAATGAAATAAAGGAACAGTCTTATTATCATTTACTGTTTTTTATTTATATTTTTCTCTTGTGGCAATAGTTAATTTTCGTATTGTATCGTATCATGTGTGTTGCATATGTGGATAACTCTTTTTGTAAGAGAGAATAGAAATAAATTAAAAGAAAAAATAGTATGAATTCAGGTAATACAAACTGTACAAAACGAATACCAATGTGAGTGGCCTAGACTATTAATACTATACAAAATCAAATCATTTAATTCTTCTTTTCTTGTTATTACTTCTTAATTATGATATTTACCAAAGCTAAAAACTAGCTAAAGACTAACATACATACAAAATATTTTAACTAAACAACGAAACCTTCTCACGTGCGGTCTGTATAGATATATTAGTACCCACCTCTATAAGAATATTCGATGAAGCTTTTACGGTTACTTTTTACATCTCTTAACGAAAGATTTTGCTGATAATCGTATGTAAAATTATATCACTCAATAAAGTACCTATATGGAGTGCTAAATAACTAATATAAAATCATTAAAATAAAGACCCGTGCATCTATAGTCACCGGCGCTCAATGTTCCAAACGCTCCATTACGTCAAGCATCCTAAACCCGAGTAAGACAATAGCCCTTGGGACCCTCGTATCGAGCGCACTTTATTTGCACGTACTTTAGGGACAAAACGCCCAGTCCGTAACGACCATCACTGTAAACGCCCAAATTTTGCCATAATATAGATGTATTAGACATTTTGAATCCGTTTTCCGCCAGACCCTTTTTGCGCCCTATACAGCCTAAAATGTTGATTTAATACCTCTAGCCTACTGTACTTTTACAGTAAGTCTGTAAACAACTTTCCTATGGCAAATATTTGGGACGTTTTAAGCCATGATATTGTTTTAGGGTTCGGAATTAAAGAATGCGATTTAAAATTTTTGTTGGTCAATATTTGAGTGTTGGAAGGTTGACACACAATGTATGTTATTGTTAGTTATTTTTAGGTTACGTTAGATAGTTTAAGTAGCTTAACGGCTGAGGAAGCAACCGGGAAAACGCTCAGATGGGAGGTATTTTTTTTTTCTCGTCGCCATGATATTTATTCTCCGGGCGCCATCTGCAAAAGCGTTACCATAACTCAAATTCATGCACTGAATATTTATGTACTTACTTACACAATACAATTCTAAAAAAAGTCTGACAGTGAAATTTATGACGATAATGATAATATAGTCATAATGATTACTTCACAATGGAAAATCAAGGACGTCCCAAAAACAGGCAACTCTGGGAGAATTCTTTTTTAAGTCAAGTCCTGCTAACTTCCTCTCTATTTTAAACCCTATCGGAGTTGAACCTTTAATTCATAAGATCAATATTCAAAACAAAAGTACACAAGCAACGATCAAAGCAACCAAGGAGTTTAACACGATAGCAATTACGCCCATTTCAGCGAACCTTATAAAACATTCACACTTTAAATCTCGTTCTATCTCAGCCAAATAAGATATATTAACTTTTCATATCGCCTGTCCACTCTGGTCTCTTGGGATCAGGACGATTTTCTTTGTACACCCATCTCGTTTACTCCTAAGAATTTCCCGGTAGGAGTAAGAGGGAGGGATATAGTTGGAAATTGAATGTGGAGTTTGTTATCTAGCTCTTTGTAAATAAAATTGAATATGCAGAGAGGTGTTGCCGAAATCACGGTTTTGTAACTGATGGACACCAGGACGCAATGCCAATGCCTTATTACGTGTACGTATAGCGATTGGTGGATATTATAGCAATCGTTTAGCCTTCACGAATGTAATCTGACGCCAGGGTTAGCAATAACGAGAGTTCTATTACGTCTTTGTTCCTCAAGGGGCAGACAGAGTTAGAACCCAAAACAGAAGACCACGTTTAGGGGATAACGTATCAGTGCCTCTCAGTTGGTCTATACAAATCACTCTCACTCTTATGTTCAAGTGATCCTGTTTTCATTGGGGGCTGTGATGCCGCGAAACCTAAAGTTAGCGTAAAACATATACCTAACAATTTTGAAGATCCAGCAATTATTTTCGCCTGTCTGCCTGACGTCAAATCTCTTTGGCAATGCTATTGTTACATCCACCGGAGAATATGGAGTGGTCTTATTCTAGGGCGGGACCACAACCCACGTGGGTCTAAATAATGGTAGAGACTGTATAGTAAACTGTATACGTAATAGGTAAGTAGCTTAAGCCGGCACGTCTCGCTTGTCAGAGGTAGTAAATTAAATTTTTGTTGCGCTCCCGCCCTGACAGCCCATCTCTGAGGTGCGATCCAGCCGCAGAAGCCTGGATTTTGATATATTTATAATGTTGTCACACAACTGTGGGGGTGTCCACAGTTCACAGAATCAATCTTCATCGAAAGCACGTTTCGCTGAAAAAAAATTGTTATATCTCAAGTTACTTAAACTTTATTATCATGTTCTTACCTTAACCCAACCTAATTATTTCAAGCAGAACTGAATTTACCACCGATTATTTTAATACAAGCTTATCTAGATTTTAAGAAAACAAAAAAATATTCCGTCGAAACTTGCTTTCGATGAAGAGTGAGTGATTCTGTGAACTGTAAACACCTCTAACTGTGGAGGCGCTCATTGGCGCGGTGGTTAGCGCGCTCGGCCTGTGATAGTGGCGGTTCAGACACTCTCACAATGGTCGGTCATTGGATGGGTGCTCAGTGCTTCGGAAGGCACGTTAAGACGTTGGTCCCAGTTGTATTTGTGGTCGTTAAAACCCGCCAATCTGTCAATTAGGCCGCGTAGTCATGAGCCATGCTCCTTATCCATCCAGAGATAGACCTGTGCGTTATTTTTTATTACTTTGGAAAGCTTTATTGTAATTTATAAAAACTGTTAGAGTGTCTGATCTGATCTGAGCAGAGATTGGTCTCATCTTAATTAATTGCGCACTTATTATCTGCTGACTCTGTGACACAACAACTGTCATTACATTTTACAGTTAGCTAGATTTCAAATGTGCACTAAAAACAGAACGTGCGTGGGATTCTGTTCTTGTTGTGGATTGTTAACACTCATCTGTCTGTCTATTTTTGCCTGTTGATCTATGAAAGCTGCACGTGTAACTGTTGGAACAATTTGCTCAACTATAACTAGGTTGTTGAAAGAAAATTGTCAATTATACAGGTATTTGCACGATCTTTACTAATAAATCTCCTTTCTTATATTTACGTTTACCGTTACGAGTAATTATTGTACATTACAATTAACTTTATAAATACGAACACATACAAATATTATCATTAAACACTTTTTGTATAGAAAACAATTGAAATAATTAATTCTGTAAAAAACTTATTATTATTGGCTATCATAGGATAATATCAAAAATATTCATAATTATTAGGAATCATATCGACAAGAGCCTCAGATGATGATGGATGAGGAAAAATATATTTTTTTGTAATCATCACTATAGATCTATAGGTATGTACAGTGTAACGGGTAGTGCCATTGAATGACTGACTGATTAGGAGACTGTTGAGCGTAATGTTTTTAATTTTAAATCTTACAGGACATACATTTGCAAAATACCAATAAAAAAACTTTAATATTTGCAAAGTAATCGCCGCACCATTGGCTGGGTGTCGTGAGGGGAGCTGCGTTTGACATATATTTGGTGTCCAGTAAAATAGTTTTTAATAAACGAATTTGCTTTATAGTGGGTGCGAGTGACGTGGGGGAAATCGAATATAACAGGAGATTTCTTTAATAATTCCGTGATGTATGCCAAAAAAATCCAAAGAAAAAATTTGTTATGAGAGACTTGTGATATTCGTTTTCTTATTTCCTGTGGCTCTTTATATTTTTCTTCTCTATTCTTTATCAACACATTAACCTGTCCTAACGTGCGATCTTCAATTTCGTTCCGTCTTCGACCTGCTGACGTCAAGTTGTTTTCTTGCCTAGTTTCTTCAGGTCTTGTTGAAGACATCCATCAGTCAGTTCCATCATTTTCTCAGTCTTCCTCGGGGTCATTTCGATCTCAAAACACACGAAAACATCAGCTGTTAAACCTATCTAAGTTTTATAGCTGGTGTCATGCATCCTTACCAAGTGTTCCGCCCATTGAAGCCTCTTTCTGGATCAGGTGAGATTTGGTTATCAAATCATTACAAAAGGTCGTAACTATATAGAAAAGGTATATTATTAAGTTTTCACAATTTTCTCATCTAAACCTATTACGCATGTAATAAATACGTAAAAAATTATACTTATATCCATCCTGTCAGTCTGTCAATAACCAGTATGAGGAGTTCTTTTAATTCCAGAAGTGGAATAAAATACCTACTTTACCAAAGTACCTTGTACAGGTATCAAAAACGGTAAATAATTATATACTGTTAACATCTCATCAACCCAGGCATATTAAAAACCTGCATCTACTCAAAATCACCGCTATTACCACAGCATTAGGACCCATGCGTGCAGAAGACTCACATGTATAACAGCAGTATATGCTAATACTTATCGATCCGTGAATAGAGTCTAAGACCGATGGGTATGCAGTCTGGTCTAGACCATAATGTATTTTTTTTTATCTTCGTCTATGGTCTAGACCTAATTTGGGTCTAATTAATCATCGCCTTAAGTCTATATAAGATTTATCTGTTTCTTTGAATCCGAGACGGTCTTACCTTCAAAGAAATGTAAATTAATATTTTATTTTTATCAGGAATATCATATGGTACGCATGTAGCTATCGAAGGACTATAGGTACAGTGTAACGGGGCTTTGGGGGCCCCTGCCATTGAATGACTGACACTAGGACACTATTGAGAATAATGTTGTGTTTAGGACTGGGTTTCTCACAAAATTTAGTTCTTCGACTCGGAACATAAGTACAATGACAACAAATAGAAATGAAAATAGTTACGGATCTCCTATTTAAGTTTAAACTGCACGCAACTGACCTTTACACAGTACTTTCCGTTTTTTTTGGGCAGGTTTGACTAGTGCAACACAGGGGTGCAATTCTACTTATCGAGTGCTTGCTAACACTATGGTTTCAAATTTTATTCAAGAGACACGAAGGCATTTGACATGGCTTTTACAAGTACCACGACGTGGCAAGTACTCGCACACATCAGTAAACTAAATAGTCAACCAGTACGTCAGGAGTTCAAACAAAACTATCTACAATTCAGATCTTTCTCCAAAAGGCGTTCGATTTAACTAAATCAAAGATCGCAGTTTCTTAAGGCGCTGTTTGTCGCCGTCGTTTAAGGCGCCGCAGCGTAATTAAGAGCTCGCCATAGCAGTGGCTACATCTTTGCTGATGATCAGGAAATGTTAATTGTTAGCGGTACGTGAGCGCCGATAGCTTGGAGAGTGATACACGGACTCGAAGGATGGGAATATTTGGCTGTGCGTTTTCTACATAACATACATGGACGACATACTCATCACCACAATCCTTTTCTCGAACCTTTCGAATATGGAGAGATTACAAAGGTAACCAGATGTAGTATTCAAAAAATTAAATACTTGTAAAAAACGAAGTTTATTAGTTCCCAAAAAAGGTTTTTTAAAACATATCGTAATTTTTTTTCACCGCTTAATTTTGCATTGCCAAATTAGTATACATTCCATTCATCCTCACTACATTTCTCACACACTTATGAACAGTAAATCGGAGTACCTGAGAAATTAGCATCGAAGTTGTCTGTCCTAGGAAGCAGTGTGTCTCCATAGGTCGCAATCCGCTCATTGCACACACGGAAGATGTGCTATCAGATCAGCATATTCGCGTCGGCATGAACACCTAATCTCAAAGGGAGAGAGTTAGACCTGGCCCAGGTATTTTGCAAAGTTAGTCTGTTTACAAATTACATTATGTGTTCAAAGGTCGTAGTAATGTCCACATCAACCTTTCCAAATTCAATGCAAACTCGCCGCTATTACCGCGCCATAGAGGTTCATGCACGGTAACTTGATGTACCACGGCGACAAGAGGTAAATTATTATTTAGTGCATTCATTAATCTAGAACCGTAGATCATCATTATAAAAAAAACTTTTTTATTTTGATTTATATATGTATTAGGAGAAAAAACTAGAGGGGTAATTTTATTGATGGAAATTGTTATTGTAACGACAGAAACCCATAAACTAAAATGATGCGAAACGGCAATTCTCCATATCAGACGAAACAAGCAGAAAAACACGAAAAAATCACTGAAAGGCGAACGGATATTTCGAATAATCGACTTTTTACCGATGCTTCCATATCGATTCAGCGGGCGTCCATCCGCTTCTACCGCATTTGGTCGATAACCAGGGCAGCATTTATCTTTTTTAGGGTCCCGGAAATTTTATGTTCCTTTGTTACAAGGACAGAAAATGTGAATACTACAAATGTGCTGTTATACATGTTTCTCACTCCATTCTGACAAAATTATTAGCCTCAGTTTTGCATCTCTCTCTCTCTCTCTCTCTCTTCCGCAGCCATTAAATTTTGGAGCCTAGGTTCCGTTCTACACTTCTCATGGTATAGTTTTACATAATTTTATATTATAAAATCAACTAAAAAGGTTATTCATTTCAAAATCACAAATTAGTTTTTACTGTTTTGATTGCAAACGTATATATATACAAGATATTATTTTTAACTATACGATACATAGACCTCGGTTATCTGAGTAAATAAATTGTGAATGAAAAAAATCTCGGACCCTTAGCCGTTGCGGGGCCCTGCCTTACTCACAGTGCGGCCCTGTAGTTGGCAACTTTTTGTCGCTTAATTGTCGAGATCTCAATCGAGCCGAAAGAAATAAAAACGCTGTCAAAACCACCATTGAACGCGTGTTAATTACGTCGCCGATGCAGTATGAATCGCGTCCTTTATTTATGTTTGTGTATGCCATTAATTTATGTGCTTACGGCAGCACAAGCATTTCGTTTTTTACTGTTCGTACAGTCTACTGCTTGTCAAGTTCTGTCTTAATCTCTTTCTGATTTTACAATGAATTACTTAACGTTTAGGTATACTTAGTTATTTATTATTAACTAACCCTTCAGTTTAGCATAGCAGTAATGCTAAACAGAAGGTTAATTTTATGAGTGTGATGTGTCTTATTATATCTGTAGGCCTCTGTGTGGTATCGTATGTTCCAAACGGCTTAACCGACTATAATTTAATTTTTTTAATAGTTACCTAACTTAATCGAACAAGCCATGATTTAATACTTTTTTAAAATTTATTTTCATCCAGAATTCCATATTTGCACAAAGATAAATTGGCCGATATAGCTTAACTAGGGTTATGTTAGCGGTGCTTCCAGTGTTTGCCCGCAAAAACTGAGTATCTTTCGCGGCATCTGTCTGCGATGCGCTTCCCCGAACAAGGTGGGGTCACACTATCAGCGGATTGGCACAAAGACAAAGAAAACTAAAATAAATGGTATTAGCAAAAAAACAATGTAAATCAAATACTTGCCAGCATACAAAAGGCTTTCAACTTCACGGTCCAATTCTGTTCATCAAAACAAGCATACAAAGCGTCAGACTAGGCCTTCCTTGCCGCTTGCCTGTTCTTTTTCCATATGAATTTTAACCTTTAAATCAAAAACGAATTTGAAAAAATAAGATTATTTTCTCGCGAAATTCAGCATTATCTCCAAGTAGTGAGGCGTCATTTAGTCAACTTATTATTACAAACTTTAACGCTGTGATATTAGTAAAATTTAAAAGGTTTCAACAAACTACTCGTATTCAAATAAAATACTAACTATATTCTATCTGAAAATCCTTATTTAAATAGTCTTTCCACGACATTCCATGATTGTCAAACATTTAATTAATTAGTAATTATAATTATTACAATTATAAATCGTTATCCTAAAACATGAATAAATATCTTGTCCTTACATTTTTATTATTTATTTATGTTAAATTACTATATATATGTACTATATTATGTTACTATATATATGTATACACACTTATTATTTCACATACTTTTAAAAATATTATTATTTTGTATATCAACGAAACGTGTTTTTCTCATCATCATCATGGGGTGCCATCTTCGTATTGAAGTTTGGTGGTCAGCATACGGAAACCCTCGCAGCTTTGGGCCGCTAATTTCAGTTGGTTGTATCTAAGTTCGGTCCAATCCTTTTTTCATATATTTATTATAATTTAATTTTTAATAATTATAAATATCTTATAAATCATTAAATATCTTTTAATAATTTTATAAATATCTTTGTATATAACCCAATCCCAATGTACAAATTCTTAATCACCGTTAAGCTTAATAACTTACACCTTGTTACATTCTAGCCCACTTCACGATTCTAAGAAAGATTTAATTAATCCATTATAAGCTATCACAAGCAATTGCTATGTTTCGGAAGCGATCGTAAAAACAATGCGAATCTTGATTTCTTTTCGTGTATCTTTCAATCGTTACGCTTGTGAGTAATAAACTAGGAGTTTCATAGTCTGTGGTGTGTCGAGTCGCACGCGCACGATTACACGCCTCGTATTTTTCTAAGAATTGGGGTGTGGTGCCAGTGTTAGCGGGAATATTTCAGTTACAAAGTCGACAATGTGCTACTGTTGTACACATATAATAATATTTAAGCACAAAAACGGAACATTACAAGGGATGAATTTAAGTTCTTTTTTTTTTTAATTTCACTAGTTCCTATATCCCTTTGTAGACTTACAAAAGCTTGACAGAGGATGAAAACGATGTGAAACGGGAATACGCTTATATAAAAATCGACGACTGTAATATAGTATATACATATGTAGTGTTCATGTACCTATAATATTGGCGATATATCTACCCCCTTTTTTACAAATTATTATTGTGTTTGAAATATGACTAAATAATACATGACTGTAATAAAATCTCAAACAATATACTTGAGCCTTACGTTTTTACTTACATTATTTTTATTGTTTCAGTTGAAAAAAAATAAAGTATCCACTTTTTAGAAATAATTTTCAGTTAGTTTCCTGTTTCTATACATATACAGAAATACGGTACAGCTGGCTTTATTGCCTTGTTCGCGTTGTATCAGGCGGCTTTGCCATTGATTCGCAAAATGAAAAGGCAAGATACATAGCAGCTCAGTTCGGCTCAGATTAAGCCGTACAAGCTATCAAGTTCAGGTACTCAACATAGCTGCTCAAGTTAGAAGATCGAGCGGAATTTTCGTTAATTCTCAAATTGTACTCAGCCAGTGATTATTTATGTAAAGATCCTAAACAACAAAGCGGGCAACGCGCGAGTATGACATCCCTGGTGTTGCAGACGTTGGTAGGCTGTAGTGACCACTTACCATCAGATATTAAATAATGGACGAAATATATTATGGTTAATTGTGTAATGTGTTCAGTGGTTAAGATTCTTATCCAGCCAGTGATGGAAAGATCCTAGATTCGAATCCTACTCCTGATTCAGTTTTGAAACCAATAGTATTTTGCTTATTAATATCACCATTTGCTTTCTTTACCGGCAGTAAAGAAAATCTCAGAAAATCTGCAAACTGATTGAATATTTTATTTTAGTTTACTAGTGGATATGTGAGGTACCTACACTACATCGGTAGGTAGCCGTAGAAACTATGTCAGATGCCTTTAGGCGATTTGGAGAAAATCCGATAGCACATTTGGCAGTAACACAGTACCTAGTTTCTTAATACCACACAAAAACCAAGAAATCTTTTAGCATTAATGAATCCCTGCCAGTGGATGTCTCATAATAGCAAATTAACACAGTAGAATTAACGTATTCCATTGCACTTCGTTGTTTTATTCCCTTATTGAACGCAGATTTGTGTAATTGAGCACCAATTAGCATTCAATGCACTGTAATTGCAATGACGACCTCGGCGGCGCAGTGGTAAAGTCCTTGCCTCTGAACCGAGAGGTCCCGGGTTCAATTCCCGGTCGGGTCATGACGGAAAATGTTCTTTTTCTGATTGGCCCGGGTCTTGGATGTTTATCTATATATGTATTTGTTATAAAATATAGTATCGTTGAGTTAGTATCCCATAACACAAGTCTCGAACTTACTTTGGGGCTAGCTCAATCTGTGTGATTTGTCCTAATATTTATTATTTATTAATTAACGGATCATCTTTATACTTGACTTTTGAAACATTGTGTTAGATTTATAATACTACTAATATTATACACGTACACATGTTTTTACTCTTTCACGCAAAATAATATAACGTGGAATATCACCTAGGTACTTTTTATCCCCAAATTCCCACAATCCCCACGGGAGCGAAGCCACTGGGCGCAGCATAAGTATGTAAGTTTGTTTGTTACTGTCACGCAAAATCTACTGGACGGATTATTAAATTGATCTGTTTTGGTAAACACCTAATAAAAATCCAGTCCGGTAGTTATTGAGATTGTCGCGTTCAGACAGACGCGACAGACAGAGTCTGTTTAAAATATGTAAGTTTATTAACAATATTTGAAATCATCGGCTCGCACCTCTTTTGACATAAACTGCACGCAGATAGATGTGCCGGCGACGCTCTCGCGTAACCGCGGCGCCTGCGCAGCGCCCGCGTCGATTTATCGCCGCCATAACCTTTAATTCCGACATAACTTAATTTGAACACGCATACGGCCTTAATTATGATATCCCGTGCGCGAACACTGTTGGTCTGTTTGTTCATACCGTCGGAATAAAGAAGATATATCTAATAGTGTTTAGAGGTTATTGTGGTATCAAGTGTGTATGCCGAGGTTTAAACTTATTAGTCCATAAATCCGTATCCAGACTAATATTAATATTATAATACCGAAATTCTGTCTGTTAGTTGTGCTTTCACAGCTAACCGATTTTGAAGAAAGGTGTGAATGTATATGATTAAAGACGCTGACGCTGACTGAAGGGCTTTGTGGCATTACAGCCCCAAATGCAACCGAGAACAGGCGAAGTTGAGATAGAATAAGAAAGAGACTTCCCAGATATTTTTTGAACGTCAAAACGTATGGTTGCCGCTTATCTATAATTTTACGAACAATTACATAATTATGACATGGAAACTTAAAAAAAAGCCTTAAACATTACTTAAAATAATACTTACTACCTTATATTAATAAGTACTTACCTACTCAAAAAATTCTCTTATAATGTAAAAATTACACTCGCTATAGTAAAACTGGCTTGTAATAAAAACATGGTTAAATGATACAAATATTCGTAATGAATTTTTTTGTTATTGGCTAATTTCTAGTTCAATTGTTTACTGTGTACTTATTGTTACCTAATTGGGTTAAAATTCTTGTTAGTAAGCTGTAAATAACTGTTGTAATGAAGTCATGATAAATCATAGTTAGACTTAGCATAAGTATCCACAGTTTCCTGGGACTTTATATAGAGCGCGCGTGAACAAACATACGTAACTTCATCATGACTAATGAAAAATGATATGTAACTTAATTCCTCATGACTAATGAAAAATCTAATCTACGTTTATTTTCAGCGTTAGGATAATTAGAAATATTTATTTTATGTTATAATAAATAAATAAATAAATATATTAGGACAAATCACACAGATTGAGCTAGCCCCAAAGTAAGTTCGAGACTTGTGTTATGGGATACTAACTCAACGATACTATATTTTATAACAAATACACATATAGATTAACATCCAAGACACGGGCTAATCAGAAAAAGATCATTTTCCATCATGACCCGACTGGGGATCGAACCCAGTTTAATTTATAAATTTTAATCATAGCAAAACTTAGCGTAGTTTGGATCAGTCAACTTTGACATTAAATTTACCTTGCGCAAAAACACAAAGTACGCAATTTTAGCACGCAAATTAAAGTCAACGTAAAAGTTGACTGATGCAACCTACTATTAGTCGCTAAAACGGTCTCGTAATAGAACGAAATTATCTTTTCACAGCTAGTTTCAAGCATCCGGGGGCCGTTCCGGATGGTTTAAAAGTGTACATTAAAAAGTGCACGGTGTTGAATTGTTTTCCACCTAAATGACCGAAGTTTGGTATATGACCAGTATTAGCAGTTCTACTCTGAGAGTAAACATGAAAATTACCGAAAAATTATCAGTTCTACTCCAAGAGTAAATTAAAATTACCGGAAAATTACCTGCTCGCACTCTACGCGATGGTTATTCTTTGGCTATTATTAATTTATTCCTAATACCGGTGTAACAATCGCAGTAATCAATGATAACTCGTTGTAATGGAAAGGCTCGGTGTCAGTGTTCCGAGAAACGAACAATTGCTCGTTTGTTATGCTTAGTTGTATTTTCTTCAAGTTTAAAATTAATTTTCTTTATTTTTATATGACATACCTACGATAAAAAAAGTTTTGTATTTCATCATGAATTGTGTTTAAACTTACCATTCAAATATGAACTGTTTAGATAGAAAATAATATTTTAATTTATCATAAACGCGACGATATTCAGCGCTCCTTGCTAGAATGGCGGGAAACGGCATTGAATCGAGAGTTATGGAAGTAGAAAGAGGTAGGCCCAGTAGTAGGATATTAAATAGGCTTAAAAAATCATAACAGTTTTTATTAAATTTTAGCGATCATTTATATTTATAGTCTGTAAATATTTAAATTTCTTGAAACACAGTTACTGTACAAACATGATTCCTGTGTTAATAATTTAATTAAACCTTCGTAATGACTAATAGCAAGCCCAACCCAGTCATCAGATAGTGATGCGAAAATCGAACGCAACTGTTCCGTTTCGGTATCGGTATCGAGTGATCGCTGCGGTCCAATTTACCGGTAAATAATTATCGATGTCCAAACGCACGTTTATCGATCCCGCCAAATGGAGTTATTCAACTGTTCGAATCGTTTTTGCCACAGATGAAAGGTTAAATGTAGATACTTTATTGATTATATTACTATATGGACTTTCGCTGTGAAAAAAACAAACGTTTATGTTTATATAAAAAAACAGGCACATTATGTTTAAGATCTGACCTCCTGACCTTCAATCATTTATCAATAGAATCGTTTCAGAAAATATCCACAAATATTTCAATTATCAAATCATTATTTTAAACTGTAGTAGCCACGCAATAAGGACTGAGTTCAGGCAGGCGGCCGATCATAAATCACAGCTGAATCTTTAAAATATTTGTACGCTGACAACCCCGAACTCCGAATGCAACTAGGAACACACAGAGATGAGAGTCTTTTCACACAATTTAAGCATAGCTACGTTAATTTTTTTCAGACTAATCAATCAGTTTCTAATCCAACATATTCTATGTTTAGAATCACGAGGACTTTCGTATATATTTTTTTATATTAACAACGACGATCAATTCAACGCATCTTCCCTCCATTTTTCATCTGCTTTAGTAAGAATACGGTAGGCTTTAATTATAACACATAATTCAGCCGACTGCAGCCGTTTCGTGTTTGTTTATTTCTTGCCGATAATTTGTTTTAATGATATCTGATGGCGGGTATTGAGTTTTGTCTCCCGAGACCAATGTACAGCCAACTTAATTATGAATTTTTCACACGTATACCTACGCCGAATGAAATTCCGTTCTTGCCATCGGTATCAGCGATTGAAAATGACAAATTGCATTTTGGATTTGGCACGCAACAGGACCGTTGCGACGCGGGTTTATTTTTAACAGACTTCATAAAAAAAGGAGGAGGTTCTCAATTCGTCGCGATATTTTTTTTTTATGTTATTCTTAATAGGTATCGTAATTTTCCGCCCGCATTGCGGATTGCTACAATAAGTTATGGCAAAAAAAGTAAAAATATACGTGTATATACAAAATGTAACGGATAAACAAAAGTATACGAAGATCGACGAATTATAAAAAAACTTCAGATTGCAATCTGTAATAACTCTAACAATTTCTTTATTTACAGGTAATTCTTTTAAATATCGAAACCAATGAATAACAAAAATATTCGTATATATGGTTTAAAAAAGTGTTAAATAAATAAATTCGCTTGTACACTTGTCTGGCAACACAGGGTGTCTATTAACCAATCCTGATCATTCGATTTGGTGTTGCAATGGCAAAAAATGATTGTTTTCTACTATTTACTGATAGACATTTCGACCCCGAAGTCTATATTTAGAAGTAGTTGAATTTAAACATACTTAAATGTAAGGTAAGTAGTAGTAATTTAAATATATTAAATCAACCACAACAAAAAGATACAATCGGCTCAAAGTGGTTGGTTCTATGAGAAAGTAGCGGTTTTTAATTCATTTTACTTATTTGCATAATTATTGTGGAACCGAACTGCTAAATGGGCGCTTTCAACCGACATTGTGTAGCATACACAGTTCTGACTTCGCACGGGTTACTTTATGAAAACTCCATGAAAGATAACTTAGCGAAATTGTGTACAGTCAACAGCAAATCTACCTATCCAATTCCATAGCGAATTCGCTGCTATCAACGCGTTTAAAAATCCATAAATCATTAGCACGCGGTTTCATTTATAGCTTTACAGTTTTGAAAGAAGAAATTAAGAAAAATTGTTTATTTGATATCACAAACTGAAATCTAAATTATTATTATACAGGAATTAAAAATCTGGGCATGTTTGTGTATACCAAAAGGCCTCCTCTCAGCATAATGTTCCGGTGAGAGCCGCAATGCTGGTCTTCCGAGGACACAATTACAAAATTAAAATTGTAACACTATCTAACATACAAAAATTAAAATATACAAAAATTTAAATATATAAATAATACTCACTATAAGTGAATATTTGTATTCTTTATGAGTCAATATAGATCTTTTAAACCTAATAATTAAACAAAGTATATAAATAAATATTACATACAATAGTAATAACGTATAATAAGAATATTATATGTGCGCGATATAATACAAGAATATATTGCATAAATTTAATTTAAATTGGGATAAAACATAAAATTAATACATTTGAGCATTCAAAATGTATTCCTTGAATTTGATTTTTTTAACGGTTGCAAGCTGTTTTCGCAAAAAAACAGCTTGCATAAATTATGTAGAAAATATTTACACATGCAAGTCTAAGGAAATAGCTACTATCTAAAGAACTTGAAAATTTTACAATTGTATTAATTCCATGAGTATTTTCTTGTACCAGGACACTCCGCATTTTCTTATCCCTAACGATCTCGGTGGCGCAGTGGTAAAGTGCTTGCCCCTGAATCGAGATGTCCCGGGTTCGATCCCGGTCGGGTCATAATGTCTTGGATGTTTATCTATGTATGTTTGTTATAAAATACAGTATCGTTGAGTTAGTATCTCATAACACAAGTCTTACTTTGGGGCTAGCTCAATCTGTGTGATTTGTCCTAATATATTTATTGATTTATTTATTTATATCTAACTGTATTTAATTCTAGTAAATGAAGTTTATTTTCAAATTTTAATTGAATTTGATTACAAATCGATCATTGTTATATAGTTTTAGATTTTGACATATAGAAAATAGTATCTGATTCGACTTGAAGGCAACTAAGTACCCCATTGTTTATATAAAAACCATTTATGGCAAGTTGGCATTAATGAGAGGTCGATAGATTGGATGTGTTTCGAAGACCAATTAGTTGCTAGTTAGAGCGTTATAGTTTTTTTCCATCAATTAAAACATTTTTAAACACAGTTTATAATAACAAATTAACATTACTTATTAGCTAGACATCTAGAACTGCGTTCTATCACTTGCTTATATAGAAGTAACTTACTTCGTAGTTTTTAATTAAATATTGTCCGTAATTATATTTGAATGGGATTCCTTATTTGGCCACAAATAGTTAATTTACAGTGCGCGCCAGATAAGTCTGCGCGTGACAATATCAGGAACTATCAAGAACACATAGGCCACATGGTTGTCTGCAGCGATAGTAGCGCCACGGCTGTGGGACTACGTTCGTGGCGCGCACTCTACAAAAATTGTCTCTCTTATTTCGCTGTAATCTCTACAAGTTCCTGTTGTATATTGGAATAGAGGACAAGTGAAACGACTCGTGTTTATTCAAATGAAGACATAAGTCAAACATGACATACGCGTGGATATGCTACATTATGTATTCACTGGATGTTGCCCGGGGCTTCGCTCCCGTGGGAATTTTGAGATAAAATAGCCTATAGCAATATTGGATAATGTACCTTTCTAACGGTGAAAGAATTTTTGAAATCGGTTCGGTGGTTTCGGAGATTATCCGCCTCGAACAAACAAACTCTTAACACAAACGCTTATCTTATAGATAGACAAAAAACATATAACAGTTTCTAAAATAACACATTAGACAGCGATTTGCTTGATGGTAAGCAGTAACTCGATAAGTCCAGAGTAGGGAATACAGTGCCGGGAACCCGGCCTTTTTAAAAATCTCGACAATCCCTAGATTACCTTTTGCCTGCCTTACCGGTGTAACTTTAAAGCCTACAGAACTAGACAAGCGAAAAAAAAAACATTTTAAAGATTTTTTAAAGGTATGACTAATTATTTTTTGCAAATATGGTATTCAGTGTTAATACAAATATTCATTTGGTATTTGCTTGCTCGACTTGAATATTCTTGTAACACTCCATGGACATAATTTATGTCATACAAACATACAGACACGCAGACAAACAAAAATAATAAAAAAGCTTTAGCTTCTATTAGTCCCATAAAGACCCCCCCCCCCCCATAATTTACCTCCTATATACAGTACTTACAATTTTATTATATACTTAGTTCAAAACAGTCGTATACCGGTGTCTGTCTGGTTGTTCCTATTTATGCTTAGATCTTGAGCAAGGGATTTTGTTGCGGGCGTTTTAACAGATAATGTGATTCGTGACAAAATTTGAAGTGTATATTTTATTATGACTTTATACGAGCGAAGCCGGGATGGGCCGCGAGTGTACTTGTAAATTAGATAAGTAGGTATATGAGTAGACTAAAGTATTGATTAGATAAGATTGTATGTATGTATTTAGCCCGATTTGGTTAAGTTATTTTGTGATAGGATTAGTAGATACCTTCTCCTTTTAAGAATCTGTAATACGTATCTGTGTAATATTTATAGCAATTACTGATGTTATTCTATAAAGGTGCGTGTTGCGTGTAAACAAAACATATATATAAAAGTTAGGGCTTGTGCACAGTGTAAACTAAGCTAATCGCGTGAACTCTACTATGAAATTCTCTAATTTACCATTTTCCATTCATGTATCTATCTATATATATATATATATATATATATATATATATATATATATATATATATATGTGAGTTCATTTCATTCACACTTTATTTGTTAGACAAATTAAAAAACCCCCGACTTTCAATATTAATTTCGCTACAACTTATGAACGGCGGAACCGATTTTGATCAAACATATCTAAGAACCACCGCATAAAAATTAGCTATCAAATAAAAAAATCGCATTCGAATCTTTTCACCCGTTGATGAGCTACGGTGCCACGAACACACACAGATAGACAGACACGATAATAAAGTAAAAGCTACCTGGTCTTTAATAAATCAATGTACAGTTCCCTCAAACCATAACAAAAATTCAGTTGAAAAAATTGTATCTAATAATACTATAAACGACGACCCATCAGTCATTACAGAGTCTTTAAACAATTATTTCTTAAATAATAACCTTCAGAATAATGTAAGTAATAACTATAAAACGATCTTATCATCACAGCAAAAAAATAGTATATTTCTAAAACCTCTTGATGCTAATGAACTCAAAACTATTGTAATGAATTTCGAAAACAAGAAAAGCTGTGGTTATGATGATAACCCTATGCAAATAATTTTAAAAAAAAGCTTTACCATATATTAGTGAAGTTTTGATTTATTTACTTAATTTAATGCTTGTAAGTGGAACATTTCCCGATGATTTGGAACTGTCCAAGGTGAAGCCACTTTATAAAAATGGATCAAATCATAGACCAATTGCTTTATTGTCGTGTTTTTCAAAAATATTTGAAAAAGTCATTCAGAGTATCCAGTTTCTACTAGTGATCAATTGTTTCAATCAATTCTTATCAACTGAATTAGGAGTATAGACATTTTATATTCAGGATCAAAAAAAAACTGGACAGTCAACTAGTCAACTGAATTCTAGTCATTAATACAATTGATTTGATAAGAATAACACAATTCACAAAAATCAGTTTGGTTTTCAAAAAAAAATAAAAATACAAATAAAGCAATAAGTATTTGAGATTTTAAAAGACATATGGGATACATTAAATACCAAATCAACATGTATAGGATTATTTTTAGATATGTCTGATGCGTTTGACTGCGTGAAACATAATATACTTCCGAGGCAACTGGTAAATGTAGGAGTTCGGGTTATGCCATTAAACCTAATTGAGTCATATTTAAAAAACCGTAAACAATACGTAGCAGTCAATAAGTACCTACAAATAAAACTATTGAAGAGATTAAATCTTCCCAAGAAAACACCATTCTAGGCGTGCCACAAGGCAGCATACTTGGTCCGCTTCTCTTTCTCATTTACATAAATGAACTTCCATCAATTACTAATCACAAATGTATAATGTTTGCAGATGATGCCACAATTTTTATATCTGACAATAGTAAAGATAAAGAAAGCCTTATAAAAGAGATAACTCAGACATTAAAGGTAACTACTGAATGGCTTAGCTCAATAAATCTCTCAGTCAATTTATTAAAAACTAAAATAGTGCAGTTCCAAAACTATAATAAACAGCCTAAATAACAGGAAAAAAATACTAAAATAGAACAAGTAGAAGAGAATAAGTTTTTAGGACTCACAATCGACTGTAATCTAAATTGGAAAGCACACATAGGTAAGGTAAACAAAAAAATATCTAGCTACTGCTATGCGCTCTCCATACTTTCAGAAAATTCATCAACTGAAGTCACTAGTGCTGCTTATTATGATAATGTTTATTCTCATTTGACCTATGGGATTATGTATTGGGGAAATTCGGTAAATAGTGAATCCACTTTTATACTTCAGAAGAGATAAATAAGAATTATTTACAACATGTATTCAGATTAATCATTAAGAAATGTATTTAAAGAGAAGGGATATCTTACCTTAACTAATATATATATATATCCTTGAATTGTGTTCATTTGTAAAGAACAATATGATATATACTATAAGAAGAAAATAGAATTTAGAAGTAATCAAAGAGATTTTTATAAATATGATTTACATTTGCCTAGTGTAAATAATGAAACATACAAAAAAAGTGCATTTATTAATGGAATCAAAGTTTTTAACCATCCACCAATAGATATTAAATCTATTTCTAATTGCCAACAATTTAAACAGAAACTAAAAAAATGGTTTTTACAACAAGTATATATACTATGATATAAATGAGTATTTTAATTATGATACTAAAAACAATAAAAACCTAATGATAATAGATTTCTATGGTTATATGTAAATGTAATTTTATTAAAATTAAGATAATACTTTAATAATATAATAAATTGAAAACTTTGTTATTGAAAAATATATTGCATGCCTGAAAGGGCAATCTGTTGAAACTCTTACTTATATTTACCTTTCTTGTATGTACGTACATGTATACAGATTTTGCAATAAATGTTTTTGACTTTAACTTTGACATCCATTCCATTCCATCCATTCCATCATTGAATACCCTTCTTTTTACGTCGGGCATTAATAAAAATGAGTTCATTTGTGCGGAAATTTCAAATTGTAAATTTTTGTAAGTAGGTACACCTTATCAATAGTACGCGAGTTCCCATCGCACTTGACTGGATTTTCTAATTGGATATTTTTTTTTAATAAAATCTAAATATTGCGATTAGAGCGATTTCCCTGTTGCATCTATCCTTATTTATTTTACACTTCTACCGAAAACATAGAAATATATAGAAAGAAAGAAGGAAAGAAGGAAAGAAAACATTTATTTGCCAAAAACATGAGTACAAATAGACAGGTATGCAAATATAAATAAATAAAGGGGAGCATGCTATCCACTACAAATCCAAAACAAAAAAAAGAATTATAATGTATACTAGCACTAAATTCTATCCGAGTCTATCATTAAAGAAATCATTTAAAGTATAATAACATTTATCAGTTAATAAAGACTTGAGGTGCTTTTTAAATAGATTTAAATTTAAGCTTTTATATTGATTTGGAATTTTGTTGTAAATTTTCGGTGGCATACATACTATGCTATTACCGACTAAAGCAGTTTTTGATGGTATACAAATATAATATAGTAATCGCTATCGTTTTAGTGGAAATCAATCCTTAGGCTTAGTTCAGCCTTAGTTTAGCGTCACCCGGTAGCCAACAACATTTTTTGTGCTATTGCAATAATAATTAAACAACGTACGTAGATAACATAAAAATTATGCCATGTTCAATGAAGTTTAGCCTCTAAACTCATAACAATAAGGTTGTTATTTCGTATGATGAAACTCTGCAGTCGCCAGTACCTACTGTAGATCTACTTAATTTATAAAGAGCGTGAGACAAGTTTATTATAAAAATGCATGGATACTGCACTCATACTATGATTATGTTAACGAAATAATTAGTCGGCCATTTGTGTTAAAAATGCTGCGGCCATTTTTTATATTCTTAGTGTATATCTAGCTGCTGAAGATGCCCTCAGTTTGAAGTTGTGATAAAATTAATTCATTCTGTAAAATTGAACTTCATGAATTGAAAATTATTTATTGTTAAGTAATAATTGTGGCGATAAATTCTATCGCGCACATAAAATATTTTTATCATTTTAAAAATGCCAAGTGAAATATAGAAATGAAACGTTTTTCTAGGACAGGGCAAATTTCAAATTATTTCATAATTTATGTTCTGTTTTCTTATTGGAATAGACAATAACAAACTTTATCAACTATATATACCACGAGGATCACAAAAGAAACGCTATTTCTATTATCTTGAATCATAGACACAGTGTCTTGTTCAAGCAAAACGATAATTAATTAACCCATCATTATCTGTGTTCTTGCTATCTCTGCAGAATTTCACATCCCACTTCTTAGCACCGCTCTTTGTTATCACTGGGCATCGCAAAAAGTCGTATCGCGCCGACAAAAGCCGATACAGTAACATTGCTGCGTCGGAATCCGACGGAACCCGCGCTCATTAACGCTTCACCTTCGCCAACACTTCTCATGGCACTAAAATCTTATATCCCCATGCTCAAAACCATAGAGAAAAACTAAACGCAATCCCCATAAAGTTGAATTTCGAACGACGATTCTCGCAATTTATTTAATTAAGCAACGACGTATCAGCTTCTGAAAGCATTGTTACGGAAAATGAAACCTTATTGACAAAGTGGTAATTATCAATACGTATCGCTTTCGTTTTTCGACTTATATCGTTCCAATTTCAATTTAAATCACGTGCGTTATCTCACAACGTGTTATATGAGGTATTCTTTTTAAACGAAATAGAATTCTAAATTTAAATTAAATAGGACGCTATTCCCGTTCTCGGTGTAAGTTTTTAAATTGTCTTTGGCACGTTAGAGTTGTGGTCGATGCGTGATTAGTGTTTTTGCGTCCGCGCAAGTAATTAGGGTCTATCGGCGCGGCGCGTATGAAGACATAAATAAGACGAGATGGGCAGAATGAGCCGCGCTTTGCCGCTGAATTTCACCCGATCGCCGTTTGTGATCGTGCTACTCTAAATATAATTAACACGTTAAAGCTGCTAATTATAAAGTAATAAGCAATTTCACTTATCTAAAATTACATTGTGCGATGACATTTTGATGCCGTTTATTTACAACGATCTAAGAAATAAACAATAATAATTCAGGTATATTTATAGGTTATTTATGAAACTACGTGCGGAAAAACACATTATAAGCTAACTAATATTTTGATTACGCTCACATTTGTTGATTACATTTTTTACATTACCAAAAAGTCTATTATGTTTACAAAGTTCACGTTTCTTTATTCCACCATTAGAAAGGTACATTATCTCAAAATTCCCAGGAGAGCGAAGCCCCGGGCAACATCTAGTTGTAGATAATCACGTACAATTAATAAGAATATATATATATATTAGTTAAAGGTATGTGTGCTATATTAAGCCTCCCTTCTTGACTGTGTAAGGTAAGTAGGTACAATATTTAATTAGTAGGACTTCTAAGAAATGTGTAATTATCTATCCCAGCAAATTCACACTTCCAGTACAATAAATCAGCTCATGCATGCATGCATAAGTGATGCAATTATGCACAATCGGAAATCAACACGGAGTATAGCGGTGCGACACAACGAGACTGTGGAGCTATAGCTGTGTGTGTTATAGATACCGTCAACAGCATATCAACCTATTCGAATTCATTGCAAAATAGCATGTTGTTGTCTGTACGTCGAGGACATTTGTTTTAATATTTTTATGCTTATATATATATATATATATATATATATATATATATATATATATATATAAATTCATTATAGTTCTGTTCTCTCTTTAAATCAAAATCATTTATTCAGAAATTAGGCCTTCACAGGTACTTTTTCACGTCATATTCTAAATTAAATGATATTTACCAAAGCTACAAACTACTAGCATTTCGGAACGA
Organism: Plodia interpunctella; assembly: GCF_027563975.2. Classification (NCBI taxonomy): domain Eukaryota; kingdom Metazoa; phylum Arthropoda; class Insecta; order Lepidoptera; family Pyralidae; genus Plodia; species Plodia interpunctella. The sequence goes on from NC_071301.1 coordinate 1,308,162, forward strand.
CCACTGCTGAGAAGAAATGCCGAAAGAAACTCATTCAAACATGTGTTGGTCCCTATTATGCCAGAAGGGCTTACCATATTTAAATATAAATTTATGTATAATTTTTTATCAGTAATATAACAATGTAAGTACACAATAAAGTACATGGTCAAAAGGTATACTGAATCATATCATGATTGTGATCAAGTGCCAATGAAAGAAATATATATATATATATATTTATATATATATATATATATATATATATATATATATATATATATATACATAATCTCCGTCTGCTTAGTGAAAAAGCTTAAATATACATTTCGTGGCTTTAGTTTCGCATTGTTAGTGATCTCTGTTCGCGGTCGGCGGTTGCTCCACGAAAAAATGGCGCATAAATAATTTCTTTATAGTTCAGTAAGTAGGTGTATGCAAAACAGCTGGTCTAGTGACTCTCTGTGGCGCAATAGAAATGCAATTCGGTTACTGTTGCGTCTGATCGTATACACTGTGACGAAGTGCTGGTTAGCATTTTATTTATCACCATCGAATCGATTCGAAGTGAGACGCAGCGAACCAATCACATTGCGCCATTGTAACGCAACGACAACCACACTGCAATGTCATTGGTTCGCTGCGTCTCACTTCGAATCGATTCGATGGTGAGAAGTGAAAACGCAAATCCACACTTCGCCCTCTGGTAACTACGTCAAATAAAGGTTATATTATTTAAAATGTTACGTTAAAGAGGTCCTGTAAGTGGCTGAGGCGGTCCGCCTGTAATCGAAAGGTCCCAGGTTCGAATCCTACTCGTGCCACATGAGTTTGAATACCAATCTGACTCCTGTGCTTACAGTAGTTTTCATAGACCAGCATTTGCTTTCTTCTTCATAGTCGTATTCCTCATGGCTGAGGGTGGTGGTCATGACGAGGAATGAAACACACACAACAACTTTCTTGGCATTATTAATGGAGTGGTTTGCCATTGCCTTCTTTCTCCATTTCACACACAAATTAATAAGAATCAACCAGTGTGTAGGTTTCCTCACGATGTTTTCCTTCACCGGAAGCAAGTGGTGGTCGATGAAAACTACTACACATGAGTCAGATTGATACACAAACTCATGAAACTCATGTGGCACGAATAGGATTCGAACCGGAGACCTTTCGATCCACAGGCGGGCGTCTTAACCATTACACCACCACCGCCCCAAAGTGGCAAATTGTACATTTAGGAGAAATTTTTCATTGTGGTCACATTAATAGTAAGAAATATTGGGGCTATGCCCATTCGAATTGCAAATAGTGCGTACGGCATTTACATATACCAGTCACTGTACCAGTGAGTGACGGATTTACGAAACCGCCATTGGGCTATTTAGTTTTCGCCGCCCCTATTACAAGTTTATTTGTTAGACAAATTAAAAAGCACCCAACTTTCAATATTCATTTCGCTACAACTTTTGAACCGCTTAACCGATTTTGATCAAACATATCTAAGAACCACCGCATAAAAATTTGCCATGAAATAAATAAAACAGCATAAAAATCGGTTCACCCGTGTTGAACACATGTTTATAAAATTGCCGCCCCTTAAAATCTGCCGTCGTCGGCTTCGGCCTACTCGGCCTGGTGGATCCACCGCTGTCAATAGCTGATTTCCGAACGGTCCATAACGTGGTCACGCCTTAGCAATCGCGTGTTTAAAGACTTTAATCAAATAAACGTTTATTCAATCGATAAATTAAACCTGATTGACTCCAAGTCAGCTAATTAACTCGTCAATTTTTAACTAAGTAATTAAAACTGTTATTTTTAGCTCAGTTTAGGACTTTTAGAATTACAAAAATGTCGTTTGATTTGTTTCGATTTTTCAATTATTCTAGCTGTTTATCCGCGACTTCGTCAGCGTAGAATTGATAATAAATAGATATATTCCGACAGTTTAATTATATTTTTGTAATTTATGTGTTTAGCACCATTTTTTTAAATTAAAATATTGAGTGCGTTTGAACTCAATTTACAGGTTCACTATGTTAATTGTGTATTCTAGAAGAAAAATTGAACGATCAACTTAAGTACAACCAATTTCCTCAATAAATATTAACAAACATATACTCTTACATTTCAATTCTGGGCTTAATTTGAATAATAAACTATTATCTCCACTACTCATATGTTGTATTAGACATGAATTATATAAAAATTCCAACGTTTCCCACCACATAATTAATTAAGCATATGCAATTGTTAATAAATTAAATATACCTTGTATTTACGAGATAAATACTTGTTTATAATCACACATTAACCTCAATTAGTATAATAGTTGGTACAAGGGCCGCCCCAGGCGACGCAATGTTCCATATAAAACCAGAAGGCCTACCACGAAACAAACTCATAGCGCGTTAGGAACGTCCACATGCTGTCTCTTTTTCTCACTTCGTGTAAAAAAAAGAGGGAAATTGTAAACGCAATGACGTGTCACGTGTTTTCCGTTTTATGATAGGCTTGTTGTGTGTACCAGCTTACTATTTTTCATGCGACTTTTTCCCGGCAAAGAGCATTGACATTCAGTGCGTTGATATTGTTTTTGATATAAAAATATCTTTGCACAGAGTAACAGATATAAATATAATTCACTGTCTCAAATCAAATAAGGTATACGAGTATGTATTTAATGTTAGCGGGTGAATTTCACGAGCGTTTTGAACGCCGCCGCGAGCTCTCATTAGTGTTTATTAAATTGTACCATACACAGTAATCAATTTAATTATCCAATTTAATAAATAAGTAACGTACTGGTACAATGTTAATTTTATAACTTTTTAATTTAAAAAAAATATATATTCTTTATTTAAAAAAAAATGCGACATTAATGAAACGCTAACGCTTTTTTTGTTAGTAATCTACATTTTTGTTTTAATTTTGCATTTCAGCCAACTCTAATTCTGTTTGTAGCCTTAGAAATATCCAAGAAATGACAACACTAGATCTGGCAACACTACGCTAACCGTCAAGATTATGGGTGTGTAATTTCTCCTTACGGCGAGTGGAGAGTATTATCTTGTGTCTTAAGCCTAAGTTGCACCTTTGACGTTAACTTTAACCTGCTCGCCAATTAGATGAAATGGCGTACTTTACAATGTCCTGCGCAGGTTAATGTTAACGTTGACTGGTGCAACTCACCCTTAGCTTATCCGCTACTTGCAATGGACTCATTGTAACCTATAACCAGAAACCGTAATATATTTTCTATCATTACTGACGACGCGCTGTCGGCAATACCTAACCGTCAAATGATGTGTTACAAATCTTGGAGGTTATAACATTTTTAACTGTGACCCTAAGCCCTAAATATAGATACTCATCACGGAAAGTAGTTTGTAGCTTGTGAGAAATAACTATTTAATATGAAAATTGACGTGAAATGGTGGCCTGTGAAGGTCTAATTCCTGAATAAATTATTTGAATTCGAAATTTAAAAACAAAGCCTATCCCTTAATTTTTTTTTGATTGTCGGTAATTTTAAGCCCCATACATAGACATCACCATCAGGAGCAACACTGTTCTCTTTCATTCTGTTCTGTTCTGATAGGTACCAACACTGTTCAAATGAGTTTCTTTCGGCATTTCTTCTCAGCAGTGGTCGTTCCGAAATGCCAGTAGTTTTGTAGCTTGTGAGAAATGACTATAAATATAAAAATTGACGAGAAAAAGTGCCTGTGAAGGTCTAATTTCTGAATAAATGATTTGAATTTGAATTTGAGAGTCTACATGAAGAAGACGCGAAGATTAGAATGAAATATCACGAGAATTGCCCATTATAAATTGGAAACTAATCAATGGGGACATTGCACTGCCGACCGCAGTATCGTACGTGGTATAATTAATGCTGTAACAGATAAATATGAGTGATCGGTCACCGGTGACTGCGCGGAGCTGTGAAATGGAACAGGTATTGCACGTGACCGGCATCGTTCATTTTTGAGCACAAGAAACGAATTGGTATCATGGTCACGATATTTTATAAATACTACTTCTTTACCTACTATGTATTGTGTGGTTCCGCCCTAGGATCCGCACCACTCCATATTCTCTCGTGGATGTAGTACGCATCGACTAAGGTACACAAGCCAAGGCAACGATAGCCTTCCTAAGGAGGATCGACGTCTGGCCGACGACCGGTAGCAAAATCACAGTCGAGTCTTCCTAATTTTTAAGTTTATTTTTTGCGGCTTCATGGTATCACCTCACGGATGAAACCGAGAACATGCGGGGATGATGAGAGAGAGATATATATTTACACTTCACATTCCACATTTCACATGAGAATTATATTATTATTATTACCTACATACATTTTCATACATACATTCTTAATTACTATTATAAGTATTTTTGTTGCCAGCCAAGTTTATGCTCCAAAGAAACTGCCAAAGCCAATATTTCGGGTTCTAAGCAACGTATCGCGATACCATATTTTAAGTTAGACCATCTGCTATACGACTGTGAAAACCGCTTTAAATTTCATGTAGTAGTTCTTGCGTTATGCTCGAAGAAACATACAGACAGAAAGACGGATAAACAAAAATTCAAAAAACAATACTTTTCGCTTCTATTAGTCTCATAAAGATCCCCATATTTATTTTTCTTTAATATCTCCTATATACAGACAAACATAGCCCACTTACAGTTTTAATATATGTATAGATGAAAAAAAATATGTATATTTATTTGATTCAATGCAAAACAGGTATTCGTAAAAAAAATAAAAATCACTTTATTGCCAAAATCAAAATCAAATCATTTATTCAGTAATTGGGCCTTCACAGGCACTTTTTCACGTCATATTCTAAATTAAATTATATTTACCAAAGCTACTGATAAACTATTACATAGTGTAAAATATTTAGTTTGAGTTGAGTTTTTTTTTATAGCCTAGAGTTTTTTAGCACAGCGCCTTGTAATCTCACCTTTCAAACCGGAACACAACACTGCAAGCTGCTGTTTGGCGGCTGAAATAAATGAGAATGTCTGACAACTAGGGATGCCGACGACCGTGCGCAGTGGAGACGAAAAAGTAGCAAAGCGGACCCTGGCTCCGACGCTCAATGGCTGCGGAAGCGACAGAGGTAACGCTCAGAAGAGATATAAATATTGCTACCGTTTCAATACCGTTCAAAATGCTTGGTATTGATATATTTGGGGTCGCGTTGCAACTGCTTTGATTGAAAAATATACATAATAAGCACTTAAACAGAATTATTTACCTAATTATTTACAACTGTTGACTTAAAGTATATATACATTTAGTTTTTTACAGCACACGTTTTTGAAAAGCCATCTAAATTAATTGGATATGCGCAATAAGTGCTATATCTTCAGTATTCACGTACACAACGTACGTTTTGTTGTGTAACATCGTTGAATTATCATGAAAACCTGTTAACATTTACAGACCACACAGAATTTCATAATACAAATGTGCTTAATACTATATTAAGAAGTATTGAAATACACAAACGTTTTAGGGTTCCGTACGCAAAGAGCGTCAGCGAAATCCTATCAATAAACCAACTACTTTGTGTAAATATATTAATTCAGTTCTATTGCAGCAAAAATACTACTTCAGCGTACCTACACTGATGTGCCGCGATCCGCGCGCTTCCATATCTATCGCGACTTTAATAATTTTAAGGGATTTTTCCGAACCCTTCTGTATTTGTAACCTCCTGTGTGTGTGTGACAGACAATACATTTTATATGAGACTACCTCGTTTTCTTACACCCCTGAAACCCTTCTCATAAATATTAATTTAAAAAATTAAGGAAGAATTAACATATTTCACGAAATGTTTTAATTTAGTGGCTAAAATCGCTATTATCGCGTTCCTTAAAAAATCGATTTTACACTAATTACTTTTTCAAAACACGTTATGCGGATTATAATGAAGATTTACGGAAATATTTTACGTTTCTAATATTACTGCGTAGTACAACGGAACCTTTTTGCGTAAATCCAACTCACGCTTGACCCGGTCTTTGCTGGTTTTTATAATTATAATTTTCAATATGATTATTGTGCTGTGTAATATCGGAATAAAAATTGATGTTTTATTCAAATCGGCTAATGGAATTATTACTAAAAGCTTCCCGCAAGGCTAGATCATTTTACTAATATCAGTGGCGTAACAATCAATGACGACAAAATGCCACGGGCCCACAGCCAAAAGGGGCTCCCGGATCAAGAAAGATACATGTAAGGAGCAAAAAATAAAGAGGAGATACTTTATCATAATTTTTCAAATACAACAAGAGCGTTTTTTTAAACTGTTACTCACCGAAAACTCGCGAGTTGGGACGTTTCTTCCTTCGAAATAAATCGTTCTATGTCGAATGATTTTGTAACGACTCATGTCAAAAGCGACCAAAACGGCATAAATATAGGTAGGTACTATTCCTTTTCTTCCGTACGTCACAAAGTCAAAAATCTGTGCACAATTATATCGGGTCCTTCTTTATATTTGGTCCGTAGTCTGGATTTTCAATGCATTCTCTCATTGGCTTGTAGGGCTTAGCGCTTGTGGCTGTTAGAGTGTTTAAACTAAACTAGATTTCATACTCATTGTAAGTATGTTACTGACATTGTCAGTTGTAAAGAAGAAAGAAATAGTTTTTCTCTCTGTCTCTCTCTCAGAAATGGTCGCCAACAATGTATGTAGATTTGCTCTGTGAAAATAAAATAATTTACTGCGTTGTTCTAAACCTCTATTTTATTCCTATTTTGCTCATAACCCATCAGTGGCCTCATTTAAGCCGTATTTTTTGGAAATTTGGAAAAAAATGTTTGAAATACAATAATTCTTTATTACACAAATTAATTACATAGTATACATAAATACATAATTTTTTAATCACACATAGCATGAAATATTTTTTTTCGTCATCAAACAATAGGGGGACCAGATGAGAAGGGAATAGATACGCCACTATCGCCACTATCGCCACCCATATTTTCAAAATTACATATTCATTTAAACTCGATATATAGTATTAGGATAAGTGCCTCGGTAACTGGCCGGTTCAGTGCAACTTACAAAGAAATACCTAAGTAATATTTAAGTAAGTAGACATTAACTCAATTACACCAACTTCACTAACTGCAGGCTTCAACTATCTCGACACTCTAAAGGGTTAATGAAATAGCCGGTCAAACTTTTATAATAGTGTAACGTATCGTACTAAAATTAATATGAGAATGTTTTTATTCAATTAAAAAAAAATCGAATCATATTTCATACACAAACAGCTCAAGTTAACCTGCATAGAACTCTATGTAACGGTAATAGCAGCGAATTTGCAATGATTTTGCATCTCTTAATGTGTGAAAATGATCCAGATATTTCTAGTAGCTGCTACTAGTTGTATACCTACTACAAACATTTTTCATTTTAATGTTGGAATTAAATATTTTTACAAAAGAACATGAGGTACAAACATAACGTGAAATTTCCAAGTCTATTTCTGTTATAATCATTACTAGCGTCCCGTCCCGGCTTCGCTTAGGTAAAAACATAATAAATTATACACCTAACCTTCCTCAAGAATCACAATATCTATTAAACACGCCGCATCAACATATGGACATACTAACATATGGATAGACAGCGGGAAGCGACTTTGTTTCATACTATATAGTGATAAAAATCCCTGTGCGGTGTGACCTCTGCAACCAAAGCGTGTGGATCGATTGACTTACAGGATAAAAATAGGAGAGACCGTGGTGTGTTCCCGTCCCGCCCGGGCCACTCAGGCGCAGCCGTCTCAGCGCGATTACCAATTAGGAATCATAACTCAACAATATAGCAATTAATACGTGGAGTTGCTTATTTAACTAATTGCAACTGATTTTCATAAAAATAGCTACTCTGTAACAGCTCGAGACGTGGATTTATATAGAGCTGTTATTGACACAAAGAAATAGTGTGCGGGCCATTCATATATCATCAACGGATCAACATCTACTATAGTATCGATCGCTTTAGGGAGTCATTCTCAGCCACATTTTAAATTACAAAGTTATTTTTTATCAAATAAACTATAAATATAAACCACAACACAATACATGGCACAGATTTTTTTAAACTAGTGATATTATAAGATTTCTAAACTATTCGACCAATACGTGACCAGACCATATCATTTTAATTTAATTATCTTACACCTTATATGTCCTTCACAGTGCAGGACGTATTGAAATTGAAACATGACAGGAAATAAGTCATTTACTGTAAAGCAGCTCAGTGCCACAAGACACAAATTATGTCTGGAACTATGCTTTTTCATAACTAATCTCCAGACATAATCCACCTGTTTTCACTGAGTTAGGGACGGTTAGGGGTACCGGTGACCTCCTTGAGTTTGTTTAGAGATTGCTCGCAGCTTTTTAAAATAGACTTCCGGTCACTAATCGTGGTTGCATTTTAATGCAAATACATTTTTTTTGTATTGTACATTTTTTATCTGAAGAAATTAAAACTTGTATGATCATCTCTATATAGTTGCATTGCGTCGCGGTCGCGGGGCGATGCGCCGGCGCAGCGCAGGCCGTTACATCTAGTCCGGTTAGTTTTTGTCACGGAATGAAGCGAGCTAGCGGCAAGCGGACAAAAACGCCCAATGCAATGGTTTGGACCAAATGAGTTTTAAAGAATCATTAGAAGCTGGTAAGGAGCCTATATCTTGTCCCTTTATCTCCCGGCGAAAGAAAGTGTGTCTCGCTCTTTTACTCACGTCTACTCTCATGATTTTAGGTAAATAGAAAGTAGCTAGTATAATAATATAATAATAATATAATATATCTTTATTAGACTCTTTTTTACAAGTACAGTAGGTGTAGTATACAAGTACAGTAGGTGTAGTATACAAGTACAGTAGGTGTAGTATACTAGTACAGTAGGTGTAGTATACAAGTACAGTAGGTGTAGTATACTAGTACAGTAGGTGTAGTATACAAGTACAGTAGGTGTAGTATACAAGTACAGTAGGTGTAGTATACAAGTACAGTAGGTGTAGTATACAAGTACAGTAGGTGTAGTATACAAGTACAGTAGGTGTTCAAATGTCGTATCTCTCGTAAAAACATATTCGAAAATCGGTCTTGGTTGACATTACATAGATGTGATTTTAATAAGTCTTTTAAAAATAAACCAAAAAGTCATAAGCAATAAATATATATGTATAATAAATGTGTTTTATAAAATCAAAATCAAATCATTTATTTAGAAATTAGGCCTTCACAGGCATTTTTTCACGTCATATTCTAAATTAAATGATGTTTACCAAAGCTATAAACTACTAGCATTTCGGAATGACCACTGCTGAGAAGAAACGTTGAAAGAAACTCATTCAAACAGTGTTGGTCCCTTGGTTGGTGCCTAAAGCGTTTATTGATGTCGCCAAGGAGGATATTCTGACAACGATCAGACAACTAAAAATGCTGAAGTCCATGTGAAGTTTAGGAGAAAAAATAGAAAAGCTCTGACGCATAAGGGCTGATGAAGCAACCGGTAAAACACTCGGAATGAGAGTTATTTGCAAAACAGAAAAAGCTAGATCACATTTTTGTATACATTGTCGCTTATAACTTGGACCATAGGCGTACCCTAATGGTAAACTTTTTGTTTATTAACATTTAATTAGAAGATAAAGTTGTTGTGTTCCTTAAATACACACTTTCGTAGAAACTAATTAATTATCGTCAATTATGTGTATAAATATTTGACCTATTGCGACAGAACAGGTCGGATATAAAATAGCAACTACAATTGCATAAACATAACTTACATTATTTATGATGTAGGCTAAAAATTAAATAATCGGTTAGGTGTAAATAGGATTTTTACTCAGGGTTCCGTTACACTAGCATTTCATTTATTATTAAGTTTAGTTTTTTTGCACAAAATATAATTATAGTAAAAATGCCAAAGGTATACCAAATAATTATCGATTCATCACCAGTCAGTTCATACCGAGAATACTTCAATTATATGAGTATAGATTATTATTTTTATTTTCAGTATTAGTGTGCTCCTTATCTTTTGTCCCTGTCACACTAGGTATTTCCTATTCTTGTACCGCTGGAAAGATCTCTTTTTTCTTAAATAATGTTATATTTAATTCTGAATTGTCCTAGAATAACTTAGCCAAGATGGCTCTGAATGTAGAAGCCGGGCCTAAAATACTCGATAAGACTCAACAACATCCGTTTCGTATCTACGGTTACGGTACGGAATCCTAAAACAGAAGTTCAAGGACTCACTCGGTATGTACACTCCTATGTGTAATTGAAACAGGCCGCGTGACTGTTCCTTTTTTTGAAATTCGAACTACATTCAATTGATTAAAATTGTAATAACCATAGTTTAAAAACATTGTGTTCGTTTCCAGTTCGATGGCAAATTGTAAAATTATAAAGCGCATTTACAGTCCATTATTTTGGCATTTTAATTAAATGGGGGCGCTACATACGTTATAAATAAGAAATTTCAATAGCTCAAACATTAGTTCTATTTTCTACCACGTAACGAATGATTGTAACAAGACCATCCGTTTCTGGTGTCTAATTTGTGGACTAATGAATTATTGATTGTACAGTTTAATTGATGGGTGGGTGATATCTTCCTCGCGTGATATGATAGCCAATGTTTTGTTAACTTCAATCGGGTTTTTTTGCTGTTTAAAATGTCAATTTCATTAGTTTTGTGGTATTTTATTAAACAAGTGAAAAGCGCAATAGAGTGCAGCATAATGGCAGTCAAAATCTGAGGTCAAAATAGGGCATATTACGCAAAACTCAGCGCAGATGGAGCTACGGGTACAACTAGGGTACACAAACATTGCCAATGGAGACAAAAAGCGCGAATTTTCAATATTGTTGCAAATTTACAACCAGAAATACCTTCTACGCAATCGTGGTGCGAGTTTAAAGGAAAAAGCAAGGATTTAGTGGATTATTCTGAAAATAATAACACTATTTTAGGTTATGTTCTGCATTATTTAGTCAACTGTGGTCATAAACTGATATAAACTTGATTTTCACTGAAGATCTTACCTGTATGAAGTCCATATTTAAATAAGTCTTCACGTTTGAAGTGTTCCGAGCTTCTTTTTGACCGTTTACTGGCTCGAAAATTTTACAGCGTGAGGCGTATCCCATAGTTTTCGAGGTTTTTTTATCTTATGGAAAACGTTTTTTCCCAATATTTCGGCACCCGAATATGTTACATTGTTGTATATGTTCACAAACGAATGCTTACATAATGAAAGGATTAATGAAGTACTCTAAAATAAACGTTTTAATCGACATAACAAAAGGCGGCAAAGCTTTTGTGTACCTAAAACACAAATAAATGTGCAGTAATACTCCCTATTCTCTCTTTATTTTGATTTGTTAAACTGACAGACAGTATTGTAAAAAAAGTCGGTTCAAAAAAAAAAACAAAAAGTCATAATTGTACTTGTATTCTTGCAAACATTTTGACCCGAAAAATAAATAAATAAATAAATAACTAATATAGATAGATAGATATTTCAAGGAACAACATCAGTATCAATATGTTAAATGTAACTCGATACGATGATTACATACAGACCATACAGACATACATTCCAAGGGACAGGTGTGTGTAACTGTATTAAACCTTGTAATAAGAACGCACGAGCCGATACCATAACATTTTATTAACAATAACACCAAATAGGACTAAGATATTTGAATTACAAAATGACTTTAAAAAAAAGCAAAATTATATTGATAAGTGTGAAATATTTTATGTAGTGCTTACTTAAATGTAATAAATTACATTACAAACAGTGTTAAAAAAGTGTATTTGTAATAATAGAAAAGCTATTAATTAGGCAAAATATCTTTAATGTAGTCCATGTAGAAACAGATCCTGCAATATTTTATTAAATTGACACATATTTTATGTTCAATATTAATTTGACACAAATTGTACCTATAGGTGCTAGATTCTATTGTGACTTCATCTAAAAGATCCATCCAGGTATACCTTAGTCATAATTAAAATATAAATAAACAGATCCTGCAATATTTTATTAAATTGACACATATTTTATGTTCAATATTAATTTGACACAAATTGTACGTATAGGTGCTAGATTGTATTGTGACTTCATCTAAAAGATCATGAATCCAGTTATACCTTAGTCATAATTAAAATATAAAATTAATAATTATCAATTGCAAATACTGGAAAAAAATCTGCTATTTGCTACTGTCATTGTTTAAACGTACTAGAAAACTACTAAACGTACTATACGGATAAATAAATAAATAAATATATTAGGACAAATCACACAGATTGAGCTAGCCTAGCTAGTAAGTTCGAGACTTGTGTTATGGGATATTAACTCAACGATACTATATTTTATAACAAATACATATATAGATAAACATCCAAGACCCGGGCCAATCAGAAAAAGATCAATATCCATCATGATCCGGCCGGGTATCGAACCCGGGACCTCTCGGTTCAATGGCAAGAACTTTACCACTGCGCCACCGAGGTCGTCAAATAAATAAATAACAAAATGTCCAAAATATTTTTTCACCCCATCTTTCTCACTATTGATTATCTTCTCATCATGTCCGAAAGTCGAAGTAAGAAATTCTGGTAAGATCTGTTCCTGCAACAACTGTGAAATATATAAACGTGCAAATGAAAATTTATTACCAATATCACATTTTATTCAAAATAAAGTTATCCGCTTTGAATACAGCTAATCTTAATTATCCTTTGTTATCATTTGTTTTATTCAATATTATAATTTATAATAAATTAAACTGTTTATTAAATTGAATATACATGTACTACAATCATCCATAATTATAAGGATATTTGTCTGCGGTTCTATGTTTGTTGTGCCTTTTACTATGTGTGCATCGGACCCACGATACAAGCTTAGCGCTAAGTGTGGGCCGTTGAGTGTTGTCCACTTATTTATTCTATTAAAGTTTGCGTTGTAACCTGTGTAGCCATAGACAAATAGCATAGAAATCCAGCCAGTGAAATTTGGAGACTTAATTAGTAAAAAAAGCGCGATTATTTCACCAAACACGAGATACATCATATAAAAAAAATTATATCTTTTTAATTATTTTTTATTTTGTTTATTTGTTGTTGTTTTTATTAAAAATGTTGAGTAATCTTTTTTGTATTGGTTTAGAATAAAAAAACCTCTTTAAACCTAAACCTAATATACTCACTGAGTTGTGTGACTGCATCCCATTGCAGCGCCTGTCAGGCTCCTTAATTGGTACTATTTATTATAAACAAAGACCTGTATGACATTAAGGAAGCAATAAATTATTTGTTTTGACTTAGATCCTAATTCTAACTCATCGGTAGATCCATCCTAATTGATGATGTAACTGTACTTTATTAACAAGTGTAATACTTGAAACTGTTACAAATTTTATTGCAATTCTACAATAATAAAATACTCATTGATTGACAGATTGACTGGTTGATTGATACATTACATACATAACTCGTGTTATGTATGTAATGTATCAATTGTCGCAATACATCCATGGATAGGAAAACTTGTTGACATTCCATAATTATCAAAGAATGCAGTTTAAATTTAAAATAAAGTTAATCAATTAGAATTTATTAGGCCAAAACAAATCAATAAATAGACTTTAGAAATATAATCTGAAAATAAATTTCTAAATTAAACTATAAAGTTTGGAGAAACTTCAAAAAGTAAAACTTAATTTGTCTTGTAGAGAGTTGTAGACAGTACCAACTAATTATTCTAGTCAAGTTGTATGAAACTTCGAATTTTAAATTTGCACCTATACGTAGATTCAGAAATTCGATTTTTAAAATTCCATCCCAATGAGTTGTAATCACGTGACACGTCGTGGAAAATGGAACGAGACACATTGCGAGAAACGGGACGGGACATTAGAGGAAACACGGAAATTGAGAGACGGACAGGAGACGTAATTTTGTTACGATTATTTTTGGCAGCGACGCCGCAGACAAAATATGTCATTAATTCAGAAGCACTAATCTATCCATCTCCCCCTTGCTTTCCCGGTTTCTTCCTCAGCTTCTATGTACTTAAATCAACATTCTACCAATCCATACTTGGGCTCTTATCGAGCCGCGTGGCGTACTACGCTATGTGTCAACTTCTACAGAACGGGTATACGATATAGACACACAACTGTAGATAGACACATAATTATATTTCAAGTGCGGAATTTTTAATTTTATTAGTTAATAAACTATTTACAAGTAAAGTATGTTCTTAAAGTTTATATTTGTATATATTATCAAAGTGCTTTAGTGTAGCAAAATCTCCTGTGGTATTTTTTAGTTTTCAGTATACATTTTAAGAAATTTATAAAAATGTGATTGTTGCTGCCAGTTTGCGGGTTGATTACCCAATCACTATTGTAGAAGGACATGAAAACTACTGAGTTGCCATTGATTGCCATTGAGTTGTGTCATTTATGTTGTGGGGTCAGAACAAACCCTATGAACACTCAAGAGATATAATGCGAGATCTACTTGAATTGATATCTGCGTCGCAGGCATCTGCCGATGCAGCCAGCTAATAAAAAGAAGTAGGGACTTCCTCGCCGGTCGCGATTATGTCATTACGCGGCCAGTGGCAAAAAATTAAAAGGGCAGTTTAGTATGCGATGATACAGTGCAATTAAAAGGAGAAAGGAAAAAATGGCGGCATTGTCGAAATAACGCCTTTGCCACGCCGAGGCCGCTACGGTATGCGCAAGATTCGGTCGTTAAAAAGCCGATTGTTGCTCTGATTTCGGAGGATAATTTTAAGATATACTTTATATAATTTGAGAAATTCGTGTGTTAAAATAACACACTCAAAATCAACATGCATCTATTCTATAAATGCATGTTGATTCTGAATGAAGTGAAAATACATTTATAGCCGCCGCCGGTATAGAAAGTACTTAATAGCCTAAACTAATGGAAATAATAGAAAATAATAAATAAAATCACACACATATATTTTGTAGTGTCAAATTATTAATCGAATTAAAATATTTTTTAATTTCCTCTTCAACAATTTCAAGTTATTTAGGTAGGTACATGTATCAATCAGGCATCTTATAAATGTATCTTGTAAGTAGTTATATCTTATGTTATGTAAAGGTGAAATATAAAACCCTATGATCCTTCTAAACTTAATACCATGGCTTTCTCTGCATTTTTTCATTTGCTCTCAATAGATTTGTTTAATAATTTTATGTTAGAATAGCAGTTAGAATATATACTAATAGAATAAGTACTTGCTTTTAAGAAAAAGAAGTATGATATTTTAAGGAACATAAAGCTTCGTTTAAACATTCTTTATGAAGTTACCCGGTATATTTAACCCGTTATTTCAAGAACTATATAACAGTTATGATTAACGTAACGCACTAAAGACAAGCGTCACAAAAAACCGTGAATGAAAGCCGCCATTTTGCGTAGCCATCTTGTTGTAATTACAAAATGGCGGTCAGCGGCTGATTGATTCGCGGGTAAAAAGCCAGCAGAGTGTTAATCGCTCCAGATTCGCTGTTAACGAAGTGTGATTGAGATAATTACACAGTGTCTGTAAGTGGTACACCAATTATAAACCGTGGGACACGTAATTGCGGCGAGATCTTTAAATCCGCTTTGCCGCCGGTGCCATATCGGAGCTCAGCCGACATCGGCGAGCCGTAATAACAGCAAAAACACCAGCGTTTGTATAGTAGCTAGCTTCTTGTGATCATTCCAACCCTATTTAGAGCTTGATCTGTGCCTTCGTTACTGGACTATGCCATCAGGTTTATACAGTTTTAGATGCTGCAATCGGTAATAAAGTTTATCTGGCCAGATGTTCCAAAACATGGGCAAAATTTTAAAGCTTAAATCTACTTCATACATTGATGGTATTGCGTTTCTAGTTAAACAAGGCTTTCGTAAATCTAAAATGGAACACTTATTGAAGTAATTCAGATTCTACGAAAGCTACAAAATTCCGATAACAAATAAACAAAATAAAACGGATAACTCCATGTTGGAAGCCGGCTCAATTCTGTATTTTAAGTTAAATACCTGTAATTAGGCGATTTATTCAAATAAACCGCCATTTTGCGGAGCGTGCGACAGTAATTGGGTTACATTTCACGTAAAACGCGTCTCCATTTTGCACCAAATTAGATGATAATCGTCAGCATTCTTTGGTCGGAATTCGCATTGTTTGCGGGCAGAGCCGGGTCGTAATGTCTTTACTTGTCGGGGAGTTAAAGTGTGTCATAAATCGGGACATTCGCCCTGACGGAGTGGCGGCAAAAAGTGACGGTGGCCAGAATTGGCGGGAGGATAACGATGCTGGTTCGATTACAGAGTTCGATTACAGGGCCCTTAAAAGGTTAGGCATGTGGGCTAAGCAGCCTGGAGATGGTGGAAACCAGGCAATTACTTTCGTCAGCCAATTATTTGCTTATTAATCACACCCAATCCAGCGGTGAGAAAGCAACCTTGATCAGACAATAATATCTAAAAAAATCAATGAATATACATGGGATCAGTAACACGTCAAGCAGACAAGTATAAAGGGAAGCTGAGTAAACATAATTGTTTTTTGACTAGAATAAACTAGTTAATTTTTTGCCCTTTGCATCCCTGAGACTGAGTATCAAATAGAAGTGTCAGACATAGATGTGATTGTGACACTGAGCTTTGATGACTTCGTGGTCTTTATAGGTACCTAAGTGGAGTAGACAAATGCATGTGAAGCGGTGGTGTTGCCAGAGCAGACAATACAAAGGTCTTCTACATGGGTGTCATTTATTTCAGCCGCCAAACAGCCTGCAGTGTTTGCATTGTTGTGTTCCAGTTTGGTGGGTGAGAGAGGCAATGTGATTACAGGCTACTGTGGCAAAAGATCCTAGGCCACAAAATAGGCAACGCGCGTGTAGGCAACCCCTGGTATTGCAGACGTTAATAGACTGTGGTGACCAGTTACCATCAGGTGGACCGCATGCCTGTATGGTAGTATAAAAAATACAGAATCTGATTGGTATACTAACTCAAACTATCATTGCATTTAGCTTCCATAGTGCTTGAAACGAACCGATGCAGGCATCAGCTGATCGTGAGCCTTATCTCCAATCTGGGAATGAGGGGTGTTTCATATCGGTTTCGTAAAGGCGTAATAAAGACGAGCGCGGGCGGAAGAGGCCGCGCCCGGGGCGGGGGCGGGGCGGGATATTTATTGACACAGAGATAGTGCCCCAAATATCTTCATTAGCGAATCGGTTGTATGCGTTAGAATGTTATGGATAAGTCTAGTTGTTATTTCGTTCCACTTGATCTAAAAAGAAAACTATATTCAAATTCAAAACTCTTTATCCAATTTAGGATGATAATACATCACTTATTGACGTCAATAAAATACTTATACTAAGTCTACTGCCGACTTCCAAAGCGTAGGTGAAGAAATTTTACCGCAGTCTTTTCTCCAAGGATGTCAATTAACAAATTAATAAATGTATGTCTTATACATATTATATTAAAATATAGACGATGAACGAGCGTAATCGTATGAGATAGATGATAACCATGTGAGATAGAAGATTTCCATAATATATTCCTGTCCCAATCTAGCTAATTTGGTTTTTTCGTGTTTTTTGTTTTTTCGATATTCAATGTAATTATAAACTCATTTAACGCCTGCCCGACGTCAAACATCTTAGGGATTGTTATTATCGCTTTTCAACTGTTATGGCTATGTGTCCTTTAGTCACCTCGTACGAAATCCACGGGAAGATATGGAGTGGTTCCATTCTGTATTCTCCTATTTTCGATCATTTTATATCAACGTTTAATTTTTATGACAATGGCTTATTATGATTTCCATGACCTAGCGCATCCACAATCGGCTCCTGACGAGGGAATTCCTTAATGGTTAAATACACGATCATGAAATTTAACACGTGGCTTTAGTTCCAATGGTAATAAATTATTGTGAAAGCAAGACCTGATGGTACACCAGGATTGGCTTCGAACGAGCTAACCATTTACTGCACGGACATGACATTTGGTCACGCGTTGAATGAAAAATTAATCTCACTTAGGTACGACACTAAAAGCCTGTGTTAAACAATGACATTTTTATATTTAAAGTTTATCTAGAAATATCTTAGAGTTAGGAATGTCCACGTTAGGCCACGCGTGGGCGTCGCAGGGGGTAATTAATGTCCTCTAATTGCGGTCGAGATTGAGCCGTCACGGTGACCAACAGGCAACAATATTTTATTGTGTTCCTTGTGGGGAACATGCGTTAAATACCACTCGTAACCCAGTTTGGGTGGATATTTGGAAAGCGTGTGGTTACCGCCCTGGATTCGGATCACTCGATATTCCCCTGTGTATATCGTCCGAGACTGAGACAACACAATTCCTAAAGAGTGTTGATATCAGGCAAGCGTCGTAAAATTAGAACAGAATCTTTAAAGTTTTAACGTTTTTCTTTCATATCCTAATCCTAAGTTATCCCAATTAATATTATAAATGCGAAAGTAAGTTTGAAATATAGCATACATGTAGTTTGAAGTATGGAGAAGGACATAGGGTATCTTTCATCCCTTAAAAATAACTGGTAAATTTACGCGGGCAACTGATGTGCCGCTGAGAAATAATACAGAATTATGAAATACTAGTTGCGCCCTGGGGCTTCGCTCCCTTCGAAATTCCGAAGAAAAAGTACCCTATGTTTTATTCCAGGTTATATTCTACCCGTGTATCTAATTTCATAATAATCGGGCCAGTAGATTTTGCGTGAATGAGTAACAAACATACATCCACACAAACTTTCGCATTTAAGTTATATTTATAAGATTTTTAAGTTTTTATTAGTAAGATTTTTAATTCTTACTGTGTCTGGTTTTAATAAATTTAGATTTTGATATTTACCCGACGCCATATATCGTCGTAATAGTGAAAACTACACATCTCTCCACACCAGAAGTTAACATTTTGATAATAATTAATGGGCTTTATTTTTTGTTGCAACAGTTGATGATATCATAAACGCATACATTAACTGGAGCAATTACGATATTTCAATGATTTTATTGTTGTGAATAATACAGCTGTATCGTCATGGAAATAAGGTTCAACTTTGCATTAGGTTGTCTAACCGTTCAGTCATTACTTTCCGCTTGATTTCGTTTCGTAGTGTGCGAATCAGACGAGCCATTTTGTACACACGCTAGTTCTTTGCAAATTATTTTGGAACCAAAAAGCAATATTTCGAGTAAAACCATAATAAATGAAACGCCTAAACCTTCCTCATCAATCACTCTTAACTAAAAAAACCGCATCAAAATCTGTTGCGTAGTTTTAAAGATCTGCGAAACAGACCGCGATGATTTTTATTATGTAGAATAATACAATTTATAGAAGTACACCAATAGTCCACCTTTGGGTCATACAAAGAATGCTGTATTAGTGCAATATATACATATATTGAAATACATTTATAATGAAGTAACGAGCTAGCAACCTATTTGGGAATATTTCTGATCAACTTTACAATTATTTATTTATGTAGATTTTCCGAAATACTTATCGATTCAAACGCTGAAAGATTCACAACATCTAGTGTTAACTAAATAGTTTCTTATTATTTTGTGGTAAATTTAAAGTTTAAGTCGTAAAATTTTGTGAAGAAAAAATTTATTACAAATTAAAAAAATATTTATTTGTTCATCTGTACCACACATATTCGTTCAGTGACGTATAGGGTGAATTTCACGAGAGTTTTTAGTGTTTATTAAATTGTACCATAGGTAATCAATTTTGATTATCCTATTTTATAAATAAGTGAAGTAAGAAAGTGGCTCGTGTGCACCCGACGTGACCTGTCTTACCATCGATATTCCGATCGCATATTTTTAGTTTAATGTAAGTTAGTTTAGTTTTTGCCGGCGAATGGGTTGAGTACACTCAGACATAAAATTGTTAAAATTTCCGAGCGTCTTTCAATCGCAAATTGTTTACAAATTTATGAATATTCAAATCTTTTGAAACCCAGATTATGTTGAAAAGTTTGTTTCATTTTTGCGTTTATAACTTTAACGCAATAACTTAATATTCTTATTGCAATAAAAAAAAAAACTTACGTGGTAATTATATTAAGTATGTTTTTGCAAAAAGATTTTATTGGGCACTTTTAAAAACAAAAACATGGAATTGGTAAGTGACATTAAATAAATGTTACGTCGTCGACAAAACAGTTGAGTTTATGAGAACATGTTAAAATGTTTTAATTCGCCGGAAATATCATAAAATAAGAATAAATAAACTAAATAAATTGAATTAAAACTAGTTATATTAAACTTATACTAAAATCTAATTTAAGTACCTATAGTGTTTGATTACTAATACTGTATTATTATTATTACTATAAATACTAATTTTATTTATAGGTTAATGCATTTAATTTTTTATCCGGGCAACAAAACTATTTGTCTGTGTAATTAGGGAAATGTTTTACGTTAGCCTCTGATATAGCAATACTGGTTTATTAACAATATTGTGCGAACACCACTATTTAACACCATATTGGATGATTAGTGTCTACGCGCATGCGCTGTGACGACGAGCTCGCGCCTGCGCGATGTTTCTTTTCTTTAAAAAACAAATGCTGTCATGGACGATTCTTGGCTGTTGGAGTTTGAAATGTATTGCTCGTAATTTACCAGCCCTTAAATAAAATAATCTTTGTCAAAAACCGAGTTATAATTATTTATAAATATATACTCAGACAAGATCCTACAATTAGGTACAACATAGTCAAAGAGCTGACGACGCATTGGCATCCAGTTAATCATTAGTATCCAAACACAACCTGACCGCCCCAATCAAAACCTCTCTTTCACACGTCATAGAAACAGACAGAGATAGAAACACTAATTAATTACAAATGTTATTTTCTAATTGAGACATTGAAATAGAACACGAGTAAATTGATAGAATGAAGCAATTCATGTATTTTGTGGAGTGTGTAACATTTATCTATACTATAGAAGTAAGCGTTTGTGAGTTTGTGTGTTTGAGGCGGGTAATCTCCGAAACTACCGAACCGATTTCAAAAATTCTTTCACCATTGGAAAGGTACATTATTCAAGATTGCTATTAGCAATAGCGCGCGAGGGTCACCTGTTGCTTCCCTCTCGTTTGCTGAGCTCTCTGTACAACCCTTGTGCGCCTCTGTCGCAAAAACCTATAGTCTCGACGCCAAAGCCACAAATTCGTATTGGGCGCCGAAACATTTGTTTATATTTTTATGTACGGTAAAAAATTTTAGGTACAGTCAACAGCACGTCAAGTTACCCACCATGAAACTCAATGACGCGGTAATAGCGACGAGTTTGCAATTAATTTGGGTAGGTTGATGTGCTGTTGACTGTACTGTGCTTAAGATTTTGTGTTGAAATTTATATTAAATTAATTAAACATTATAATATTTTTTCTAAATTGACCTAGTCGAGGATCTAATGATAAAATACTTCCGTTCCCATTGAGACCGATATAAGTTAAAGGTAACATTTTAAACGGACTTTCTTCCCAAGAAACAAAACATCAGTCGATCGAACCGTGGTCGATAATGGGCAGATTAAGACACAACGGCTGTAAGGTAACCTGTAATCTGGATTATAAAAAGCGGTGGTTAACAATGATATACGTGGTGGGGCGTACGCGCAGCGCGAGAGGTGTCGAATAAATCGTTGGCTGATTGAAATCAACTTAGTCGAAGAGCCACCGCGATTCATAAAAAAGTTTAAAACTTACTTTAAACTATATTTGCGTAGTGTGTTTTGTCTCTTTCTGCAGTGCGATAGTAACAAAGCATATTTTAGCTTAAAGTTTATCAAAACTTTTTTTATGGATAACGGGGTTAGTTATTAGTTTTAGTATAGTTTTCTCATTCATTTCGTTATGATTGAAAGTTATATTTTTATAGTTGAATGGGACCCGCAGAGTCAGTCAGACACGAACGTTGCAAATTTCGAAAGCTCATTTAACTCATAATCATATCGAGTGTACATTTGCTAACACTGGTATCAGATTTTATTCAAGTCGCCTAAAGGCATCTGACATGACTTTTACGACTACTCGCCGCCATCTAGTGGCAGGCAGTCGCATTTACCTGTATCGTGGTGGAATTGAGATGCAATAATGATAGGTTGCTGGCATAACTAATATTTGATGAAACTCCATCAAAAACACCATCCTTTTCCCTTGATTGTAAAAGTCAATTGTAAAAGGCTACAATAAAAAGGTACCTTTTCCCTTGATTGACTTTTACAATTTGGCATATGAAAATCTATAAATTCCATGCAAAAAAAATATGTTACAACTTTGGAGCTCTTCGACTACAAGGATTGTTTTTATCTGAGCGAGATTGCGGCGTGTTTGATACTGATACGAGCCGTTGTTTGGGTGCAAAACGAACGGGATGAATGACCCGAGGGTCCCTATTTTATCTGCCTCTAGAAAGTTCTAGATGAACTCGAAGTCATAGGCATTAATTTAAAATACACAAATTCAATTTTAAAAAACACCAAATTTATATAGTAGGTACCGTCATATATTAAAAAACTACAGACTTAAGCAAATAAATTAGTGAAGCAACGCTGCCAGCGTTTTGGGCACATTACTACGGGGCTACGCTTGTGATAGGCTGTATTTTATTTATTGTTAAGTTTCAGTCGAATATATTTTAAATATTAATTGTTGAAATATTCAGTTATTTTTAATTTAATAAATTATTATCATATAATAAATTATTAAACGGGATGAAAAAGTGATACTGTATCAAAAATTATTGTACAAAAAAAATTACATATAATTGTGACTAATTTAAAAATGCGATTAGCAAAGAAACAAACCTATCGAAATACATAATTCATTCCCTTACACATACTTTACTATTACCGCTGCCTTTTTAGTATTTTTTTTTTAGTTTCAATAGGTACAAGTTTGTAGGGCATGCTCATTAGTAATAATTGTTAAGTTCGGTTGCACCGTCAATTTTGACGTTAACTTTAACAGAAAAACGCAAAGTACGCTATTTTATTTAAAGGTTGAAGTTAACGTCAAAGTTGACTGGTGCCACCTACCCTTAGCTTGTTATAAATAATAAATATTATATATTGACAACAAGACAAACTGTAAGTTGTTTCTTTATGTAAATACTAAGCATTTATTGGCCAAAAAGGGACAGACAACAAAAATATTTCTCTGAAATTATAAGTGTTCGTTGTTCATCATTTAACTTGGAGTTAGGAAAAGAATTATATAGAGCAAGGAACGTGAACATTTAATAAGAAAATGAATACAATCTTTTGTATAAGGTTCGTAACAATAGTCTAGGCCAGAGATGGTTTAAACATGGTTTAAGCACAATATATTCCCAATTTCTCCGCAAAAATGTACTTAATTACACATGTAATTACACATGTAATTTACACATGTTAGACTTTTTTTTCTGATTTTTATGTTAATCCTGAAAAGATGTAGTTCCTAACATTTCAAATAAGTTTTAGTCCAATTATTGTCTTATTTTCAGTTATGTTTTGTATCATAAGTGTTAAATTTGTTTGATTTATTAATTACAAGTTTTAATTTTGTAGTTAAAATATTTTGCTTTTATCGCCACTCGTCAGTAATCAATAGCTTTAAATTGCAATTATAAGTTTTATTGATAGCATTTCCTGATGAATAAATAAATTAGTACAATTAAAAAGATGCATTTTTTAACTATAAACGAATTATTACAAAAATGTACATCAATTTTAACGATAATCATACGAATATATTATGTACAAGAAATTTTAAAAACGATTAATTAACGATCTTAAATATATCCATATCATATTCTGTTGAATAATGTCTATCACAATTAATAGAC
The DNA here is from genome assembly GCF_027563975.2 of Plodia interpunctella. Taxonomy (NCBI): domain Eukaryota; kingdom Metazoa; phylum Arthropoda; class Insecta; order Lepidoptera; family Pyralidae; genus Plodia; species Plodia interpunctella. Next base: position 1,332,177 of record NC_071301.1, read on the forward strand.
ATACTGAGAAAAATATATGCTTTCGGATATAATCTTCGGAATATTTCCGGGATTTTTACTGATTTTACGCCACGTCAAATTAGCTTAAGTGTATTTGGGACCACATGTTGCGCTCTATAAATGATACTCACTCTAACATTAGACTATTAGCTCATCATTCATTGGCAACACAATAAACAAGGAACAAAATGTGTCTATAACTGCAAATGTTACGCCATTAAAATAGCACAAGTACATGAAATATCGCTTTGTAATAATTCTGTAATAATCTGTCATCTTTTATTGTTAAGAGAGAGAGAGAGAGAGAGAAAAGAGGTGCCAAGTTTTTTGTTCAAATGTCCTCGTAATTTATAAAGAAATAATAATAAAATTAATCAAGTAGAACGCAATATAGTCGAAAGAAATGGAAGACATTTTTTTTTTATTAAACAGAAACTTTCCACACGTTGTTGAGAGGAATATAAAAATAAAAAAAAAATTTTTATAAAAAAATAATATTTGACACAAGCTATTATTGCTGTCTAGGGAAATTGAATGCGTTACAAAATAAATCATGTCCTTTGAGCAGTTCTCTCGTCGCAGACGTTCGACATCAGGGTCACGTCATCATAATAATAAAAACATACAAACTAAACTTGTGTACAGTTACTTTAAGTTTTAGTTTTTAAAGTTTCAGCTATCCGTCATCCATTCAAACATACCTACATACATTTAAATAAAAACTTGTGATATAGTAACCAAGTGTAATTATATGTGTAAATATAAGATTTATTTATTTTATTTCCGGTTGCCACCTGTCCTAATTTCCATGATATACTTTACATTTACATACTTTACATTTTGGTATATCTTACAACTGGCTTCTGCCCGCGGCTTCGCCCACGTGCATAGCAAATCTATATCCCAGCTAAGTAACCAATATTCGCATTCGTGGCCCGAATAACCTCTTAGATTTTTAAGATTGACTGATTTTATGACCAACTAACGTCAACCATCTTTAAGAATGTGGTTGTTGCCGGTTTTGAATCCCTTAGTGGCCTCATACCACTTCCACAAGATCACGGAGTGGTTCTATTATAGGGCGGAACTACACGCGACAAATTAGTTACCATTCTTAGAACGTTTAATATTGCAATGAGATCAAGTATAACCGGAAATTGTTGATGCAGTCATAAAATATTCTTATAATTGCCGAGGCGCCTGCAGCCTTTTGTTCAATATCCTTGATCATATTAGGAACGCAGATGTCAGCACATAGAGGAACTTACTACAGAGACTAAGCTTTATTTTTTAAGTACTCAAAAGAACTAGACAGAAATGAATATTAAATAGGAAAGTAAGTTTGTAGTTGCCTTCAAGTAGGGAATGAATGAAGCCGCTGATTTTAAATTTCTCCCAGCACATCCATGCAAGGAGTATTGAAAAGAAAGGTGCGAGAAGAAGCGCATCACAGAACATAAATATTTAAAAATAGCTTTGTTCAAATGGACCGTAGGAACCCACAATTCAATTCGTTTACTTTTTTCTCCAGTCTCATTAATTGTTATAAATTGCATTTTTCTAAAAAAGTGGACAATACATATCACTCATAACACAGTCACTCTTACTTATTGGATCCCTAATAGCTGTCAATTTACTGCTTTGCTTACTGATAGCCTTTTTTATTGAAAATTTGAGCACGTTTGATCTCGATCTAACCAGATGGAAAGCAACGATGTTGTCCACGATACGCAAGCTCAAAAAACTCCTATTCACCTTGAAGATCAAACGGGACATGTTTAGCTACTACTCTGAAAATACTTGGACTTCAGTGATACTCTGTGTTGAGCTGCTCATACTATCCTAGGGGATCTTTCACATGCAACGTATACTAACGAAAGATATGTCATTGTTTGTAAATTCATGCTTATTTAAAAAAAAAATACATTTGTTGCCACATTGTGTGATAACTAGATCCTCATTAGGTATATTTACTAAAAAAAAAAACTAAATTATTTTAAACCTTCCACAGAAATATATATTAGGACAAACCACACAGATTGAGCTAGCCCCAAAGTAAGTTCGAGACTTGTGTTATGGGATACTAACTCAACGATACTATATTTTATAACAAATACATATATAGATAAACATCCAAGACCCGGGCCAATCAGAAAAAGATCGTTTTCCATCATGACCCGACCGGGGATCGAACCCGGGAGCTCTCGGTTCAGAGGCAAGCACTTTACCACTGCGCCACCGAGGTCGTCAATTTGGCCAACATAATAAGTTAAAATTACTACAAGTTTTCCAATTTACTGTACAATGCAAGTTACATAGGTATATCGCTTTTCAATTATTATAGTGTATTCTTGATAGCTATAAAACTCTTGCGTTAATGAGTGACTGACTGATTGACTGACAGACAACGCACAGCCGAAACTACTGGGCGTAGAAAGATGAAATCTGGTGTCTAGGTTCCTAGGACAGTGTAGGGGAGCACTAAGATGGAATTTTCTGAAATTCCCAGGGGAAACGGATTTTTACTCACATACGAAGTTGTGGGCAAAAGCTAGTATTGTATAAAATACATCAAAACATTAGACCCTATTATATCCATACTAATATTAGAAAGAGAAAAATTTGTAAACTATTCTAAATACTACTCAAAACTATTCGACCGAAATAAACGAAACGTTCAGGAGAAACATAGGTTTTTTTGCGAGTTGGCTAGTTTTACCCGAGCAAAGGCGGGACGGGTCGCTAGTACCATATATTTTACTGCTATAACAGTAGGAATTAGTAAGTAGTAGTTAAAATGAAGCAATAAACGTTAATTTTAACGAATATGAAATATGACTTAGGTGTGTCGTATTTGTGTCTTACATATACACCACCGACAAGAGCATTGCTCTTACAAAGAAGAAGAAGAATATTTATAGATGACGTAAAAAAAAAGCTGATCCCTACCTTCTTAAAATAAAGAAGCCATGGACACGAACCTTTACATCTAAAGCCATTCATTGCGTCAATTATCTCACTACTATATTGACACATACACTTTTTTCTTTCTTGCACTTTCAATTTGACTTCCAAGAACACTCAATTTATCGACATTAACATCACTACATAGTATAAAACTAGTCGCTTCTCACTGTCTGTCCATATGTGTGCTGGATATTTATAATTACGCAACGGATTTTGATGTAATTATAATTATTAGACTGATTCATTTATTTCACATAAAATTTATAAATGTACATTTGATCTTAAAATTGTTAACAAAACCTATCTAGGCATCGTGATAAATGATTTAGTTTAAAGCAATATAATGCCATAAATAGTTATATAGAATACATGTCAACTTATTAACTAATATAAATTAATAATCGAAATTTGTCATCTCAGTATTCATTTCAATTGGTATTAATATTTATTGCGAGAGGGCTAACAAGCCAGCTATCAAATAGGGCATATTACGCAAAGCTCAGCGCAGATGGCGCCTGGTACAACTAGGGTACACAAACATTGCCAACGGAGGCAAAAAGCGCCAATTTTCAATATTGATCCAGCCTTCTACGCAATCGTGGTGCGAGTTTAAAGAATAAATGCTTACATAATGAAACTATTAATAAAGTACTCTAAACGTTTTAATCGCCATAGCAAAAGGCGGCAAAGCTTTTACGTACCTAACATACAGTGCTGTACTCTGACGGGATAAATACTCCCTATTAAAACAATTTAAAATAACAGCAAATCAGTATCATAGATCAACAAAAAGAAAAAAAAACTATGTATTCGAATTTCAAATAAATTCAGTTCAGCCATCTTGTTTACTATATTAATGCTAGAATGCTGTTTACCTATCTTGTAAGTTGGTGTTAATGCAACACTTTCTCGTTTTATATCAAAATACTATTTACTTTACTATTTACTATTACCTAAATAGTCTATAGTAAATATTTACTTTTACTCATACTACGTAAAATCCCTCATAGCACAATTAATTATACAAAATCTACATTGTAATTCTTATCTTACACGGTAAATAACTAATTTTAATTTTACACAGGCTGAGTTAAGTAAGCTAAAATAATTTTAATAGGGTACTTAATTATAACTTCATAGTACATGGTTCTCGATACGATAATATCTTTAAAACAGGGTAAATCGTCGGGCGGTCCTTTAGAAATTCACTGCTAATATGATTAAAAGTGTCGTGTTATGAAAACAATTACAAAAAAAACTCATTTTGCGCTTTTAATGACAGCAGATGTGCCTACGATGGCATTTAGAGTTCAGGTAAAAATAATCTAAGTGTAAAAGGACAGTAATAAGCTAATTTGTTAAATTATTACGTCACTTAATAAATAAATATATTAGGACAAATCACACAGATTGATATAGCTCCAAAGTAAGTTCGAGACTTGTGTTATGGGATACTAACACAACGATACTATATTTTTATAACAAATACATATATAGATAAACATCCAAGACCCGGGCCAATCAGAAAAAGATTATTTTCCATCATGACCCAAACGGGGATCGAACCCGGGACCTCTCGGTTCAATGCCAAGAACTTTACCACTGCGCCACCGAGGTCGTCAAATTGTATTAAACAAAGGATGTGTTTATGATTCCGTAAACATGAAAACTTTATTTTGCATTGAAAAATATAACTAGAGTCCTTTATTAGATCTCCGTATCGATTCGAATAATACCTATCTACAATTTCAAAAACTATTGGATGGAATTTGATGCGATTTTTACAGCTGTATAGCAGAAGGTCTAACTTAAAATATGGATAATAAGATAATAATAAGAAGAAATACCGAGAAATCGATAATAATAAGTTAAGAGCGGACGCAGGCGAAGCTGTGGACAAAAGCTAGTTCTAAACAAATCTTTTAAAAACATTCTGAAACTGATAACATTCTTAACACAGTCAGAATTGTACAGATATATTTTTTAGTAACTATTGACAGTCAGATTCTATAGACTTTATCATAAAGCGATGATATAAAAAAATATTTTTTTTTATTCAGGAAACAATCCAAATGATATCCAAAATGTTAAATTGAAATCCAAATAGGGAAATGAACCCTCCATCAAGTAGGTATTATGTCCCTTTGCTAAAGGGCGAAGGGTTAATGCACTCGAGAGCCGAACTTGACTCAGAAACAATAAGCTATCATTCAATCAGACATTACGACTCGGCGGAACCAATCAATCAATAAAATCAATCAATGGGTTCTCGAAATTATCGAGAAAACATGTTTTGGAAATTCCTTAGAAAATTGTTAAAAAAATTCCCGGTAAGAATTTCCTACGGTAATATTCAAGTTTTCACTTCTCCGGGAATGCTGGCAGAAGTGAAAACTTGAATATTAATTGACGTCTTACGAATTTTCGATGTCAGGGTCACGTGTCCTGACGCGAGTTAAACATTTTTTACCCATCACAAAAAGTGCACGACGCCGCTACAGAAGTTTTCTTTTCACTTCAAAATTTCCGTGAATTTTCAAGGTAAGAACACAGTAAACTACTTGGGTAGGTCAAGTTGAACAAATGTGTTTGTATTTTGTTACTTTTATTCTGGACCCTTTTAGTGCAAAGGTATATTAAAAGCTGAGGCTTTTAATAACAAAAGGGATATTCCTTTAACTGCTGCTTTTCTAATCGGGTTATCAATTTATCACAAAAAAATGTTTTATTAAATTTTCGCGACTCAAGACGCCGCGACGACTGTATATTTATTTTAGAAATTATATTTTTTACCTTCTCTGTTTATTCATAAATTAAGCACTGATAATTCAGTTTGTTGCTGTTTTGTGATAAGTTTTTTGTCACATTTTATATACCAGTGGTATGTGTCTACTATAAATAATATTTTTACTGTATTTGTTTGCTATAGTCATAATAGTAGTGCATATACAAAGCTGATAATTAAAAAAGTAATTTTTCATATCGATTTTTAGGTACCTACACTACTATCTTTACGAATTTTCAGAAGTGATTTTACATTACATTTTAATTTCACCTCATTAAGTGATGTAACAATATCATCCTATTCCTAAATTGGATAAATAAATTTGAATTTGAAATATCCTTGACTGATTGCAGCGTGTTCTACCGAAATCGCTCTAAAAATAAACTCAAATCAAAAGCAAGACAAATTAGTGATGAACTAAAAGAGTGTTTGAGGATTCGGTATGTACCTAGTATCTAGCTACTTACTTAGGTGCGATTTCACCCGTCAATTTTGACTTTAACTTTCAACTGTGCACAACAAAGCATTTTATCTCGTCGGTCGTAAAGTTAACGTAAAAGTAGAATGGTGCAACTGGGGTTGTATAAATCTGTGATGAATTCCAACAAAATCTTCATACAACAATGGCCCCCGTGCACCGGCGCGACAAACCTAGTTACGGGCGAGTCGTCGACAAAAATATGACTAATTTTAATTGCGCACTCGGCGATACAGTCGGCACACGGATTATCGCGTTATTTCCACATTCTGCACTTTCCCCCTCTTTGTCTGATCCGTAACGCGGAAAATTTGAATGGAATAAAAGAAAATCTTTTCTAGGTCAGTGTATCTTTAAAAAAAAGCAAATCTTCGAAATTTTAAGGTTATTTCCTACGTTGACCACGGTCTTCGCGGCTTCACAACCCCGAACGCAACTGGGAACATGCAGAGTTAAGAGAGACATGTAAATAAGTATAAAATTGTACTATCAACATAGCCCAACAGTTTTTACTTACACTTATACTTTCATGATACTGACTAAAAATCATTAAAACGTCTGCTTTAGCAAATTTCATCGGTTTCATTTTCACTTTAGAAAAAAAAATCATGTAAACATAAATTACATAGACATAGACAAATACTTAAGATAATAGGCTATAATAGTTGACAAATTTTAGTTTTGCTGACTATTCGAAGGCTAGGCATGACTATATATTAATAGAAACACCTGTGAACACATTTTTGGACTCGTCCAAACTCTCCATACTAAATGACACGAAGAAGTTACGTCACATTTAAATGTTCGTAATGAAAGATATGTTTGTTCGACAGCTACATTAGACATTAAGTTTATGGTGATGACTTCTTAATAAAAGTTATTACAAAATTTTGTTTTTTACGATGGTTGAGCTTGTTTTTATAATCACATACTTTTTGAAAATTGACTTTCCAACCAACTTTAAATCTTCCTACAAAGATCCAGCTGCATTATTACAATCCACGAATTATCATAATGATACTAAATATATCTATTTTATCTAGATTATACATATTTTTTACTATTCCTGCTGAAAATCAGCGCCTTGGCTTGATACCTTGGCACCATGCTGAGCTGGTCGCCATTTCGGCTTACATATTTTATTCGATATATATTTGTTACTCTTTTGTATGTTTGGATTTTATGTGTTTGCCGAATAAATGATTTCTTTCAGTGATTTCTTGTCAACCACCCAATTATACTAAGTTACAGTTTTCGTATCAGATTCGTATCACAATACACCAGTCTCCATAGCTCACGATATATTTGTAATATCAATCATGCACCTCAGGCTTAGTTGTCAAATCGAATCAGAGCTAACCCGACCTATTGTCGCAGGTTCAATCCCGCGCCAGACATCGCATCGCCTCGGGACTTCAGTAAGTGGTTTATCTAGATACTCTCATACCCGGTATAATCAAATACGGGTAGTACAAGTACTCCGCGCATGCAATTCTTGGATCTCATCACTACATAGAGGAATTGAGGATTTTACAAAAATATAAACGAAAATAATATTTAGATAACAATCAATCCCCTGTCTTCGGGCACTTCTGAGATACTAAGGGTGATACTTTGACGTTAACTTAAACGTGCAAAATAGATGCAAAGAACGTCATTTTGTCCAAACGTCAGCGGCGGTCGAAATCAACGTTCACGGTGCAACACACCCTTAATATAATTCCGTCATAATGGGTTAAGCAGACACGAAGACTAGATCACGAACATGATTCACTCTCCACCACAAAACACGTAAAAACGCCTTTATAATATTTATCAGAAACTTTGCTACATGGTATATTTTTTCTTATTTACCTATTATGTCCCATTGCTGGGCAAACGCCAACCCCAACACCTTCCAAGCCGTTTTATCCTGTGCTAAATCTAATCAATAAGTATTTAAACGTTTGAGTTATGATCTATGAAAGCTTTAGTTGGACGTCCTGTCCGAAACCGTGCTGGTGTAATAGTTAAGACGCCCGCCTGTGGATCGAAAGGTCCCAGGTTCGAATCCTACTCGTGCCACATGAGTTTGTATACGAATCTGACTCATATATATAATAGATTTCATCGACCACCACTTGCTTCCGGTGAAGGAAAACATCGTGAGGAAACCTTGCACACTGGTTGATTATTATTAACTTGTGTGTGAAATGGAGAGGGCAATGGCCAACGACTCCATTAATAATGCCAAGAAAGTTGTTGCGTGTGTTTCATTCCACGTAACGATCACGACCCTCAGCCATGAGGAATACAATACAACTATGAATAAGGACGTCCTGTATATGAAAACAAAAGTAATTCCTGCAATATTATCATAATAAAAGCAAGACTGGGGTCGCTAACGAGGTCTCGCGCTCGGCCGGAGACAGATATTGCAAGCCCCGGGCTTAGCCAGGCTCTGGGCTCCGGGCTCAAAGCCCGCGGGTTGCGACTCTTGCTGTACTTTCTATACTGTAAATACATTTTTGTTACCATCCATAGAATATTACAACTTAGCGTATTCGAAATTGCGTTCTCGCAAATAAATATTAGGGCCGGTTGCACCGGTCAACTTTAACGTTAACTTGTATCAGTCCTTACCTAGATTCTCTGAAGATATATTTCACCGAGTTTCTTTTTTTACAACTCCAGTTCTGAATTCGATTGAATGCGATTGAATTATTTGTCAATGTGTTATCCAATTTTGGTCGAGCTTTTTTTCATATTTCTTTATAGATTTGTTGCATGACGCAATTTATGTTGTCTGCTGTAATCATTGCTTTTTAATAAAACAATTTTCGATATGATAATTTATTCAAACGTTGTTCCATAATGTTCTCATATTAATCCCTGTACGGAACCCCGCGTAACGCGATACTCCAATCCCTCGCAACACAATCACCACCCTTTACTGGGAAATGAGAAAATAACCCGATGGTTCATGCGTCGCTTACAAGGGAGCGTTTTAGATAATGTTACCCACAGATGGAGCGACTACCATGGAAACTATATCAAACTTCTAAAGACTTGTAAAAATAATATTGATTCAAAAATTTTACTAATAAACTGGCGGCCTGTCCCGGCTTCGCTCGGGTAAAAATATAATAAAAAAGTAGCCAATGTAACTTTTTTAAATTTTCGTCTGTGTCTTTGCCAAATTTCATCAAAATCGGTGCAGTTTTTGAGTTTATTCCTTGCAAACGAAAATAAAAATATTTTCTCTTTTTAACACTAGTATTGGATAGTAATGTATGAGTTATTGTTGTGTAGTACAGTTTAACCAAAGTTTACTCAAAACGACCTAATGTAAGGGTTACCTACGTGTCTGCGAAACTTCATACTGCGATAATGTCTAATATCCGTATTCATGTCGTATAATGTGAAATATAAATGTTTGACTTGAGAATATTATATATTCGCTTTATATTATGTGATATGAGGATGAATCAGTATTATAAATCAATCATTTTTCACATATGAATTCGCAGAACTATAACAGGTATATACCTACTATATGAATAATCCACAGTACTGCTTTATTCACACATGGGATACGCCTTCTGCACTTGTAGTACAAATTAATCTAAAATACGGTTCGATTCTCGGGATAGATCGTAATAATGAATGCATAAGATGAGCTATCCGGCCCACCGCGGGCCTGTGCTGTGATCTCATAGAATATATAATGATTCCTAGCAAAGATGTAATAATTTTCAAGCAAAATGACAAAGCAACTTGCGTTAAAAGTATTAGAGTAATATTAAATGTATTTCATACCATATCATATGCTTATTAACAAATTTTATTTTAAATATTACAAAGTATAATATTACATTAATTATCCCTACAATTGAAATAAAACAAATCGCGTGAAGGCAGTTAATGATATAGAGAAAATTGCGAAAAAAAATTGAAAATGTCGTAACATTTTTTTTCATATATCCATATTAATATTATAAATCTGTCTATTTCGCTTTCACGGCTATATACTATTAAATCGTCAATACATATTGTTATAGTTTCACCTATTAAATATGAATAAATAAATAAATATATTAGGACAAATCACACAGTTTGAGCTAGCCCCAAAGTAAGTTCAAGACTTGTGTTATGGGATACTAACTCGACGATACTATATTTTATAACATATATAGATAAAGATCCAATCAGAAAAATATCATTTTCCATCATGACCCGACCGGGGATCGAACCCGGGACCTCTCGGTTCAGTGGCAAGAACTTTACCACTGCGCCGAGGTCGTCATAAAATGTTATGAGATCATGATATGAGAAAGCGCTATTTATTTTATTTCCCTGATGCACAGAATTCAAGCCTCATGTTAATCAATCTTGGTCTCCACAACCTGATTATTTTATTCTCTTTTTAATGACCTTATGATCTAATTCGAAGACTTCATTTCTCATTCTTATCTTAATTGTAAATTGGTACAAAACCATCGAAGCAACCGCGTTCCATTACGCCCTCATTACCGCAGCATCAAAACAAGCTGAGAATGGATTACGGCCTCATCTCGGTAGCAGGAATCGAATTAGCAACGTGCTGGTTGAGAGTGAGCTTTGTAACATCCACGCCTCAGGCTCTTGAATGCAAAGCTGGCGATACACTGGTTTAAAGAGATTTTTTAAATAATGATTTTATTATATATATATTTATTAATATTTGTTAATTGACGTCCTTGGAGAAAAGGCTGCGGTGAAGTTTTTTTGCGCCGCTTCTTCTTCACCTGCGCTTTGGAAGTCGGCAGTAGACTTGGTTTAAGTATTTTTTTGACGTCAATAAGTGATGTATATCATCATAAATTTAATAAATTATGTTGAATTTTGAAGATAGAATTTGTTTATTGAACTATTTACAAGAGAAACTGTAACGACCACGAACCTAAACCATGAGGAAATACGTCTATGAAGAAAAGATTTCCCGTTTACATTATGCCTCGACGCCCAGGATCCACTTAAGAAAACAAACCATTAAATTTTAAACATTTCCAAATGCTTTAACTATTCCCGGTTCTTTCCGCAGCCATTGAGCGTTGAAGCCCAGGGTCCTCTTTCCTACTCGATCGATATTGTAAGATATAGTCTAGAATCCTATTAGAGGACCCTGGGCTCCGACAGCTCTGAGCAAGGAACCGATAAAAAGCTCAGATGACAGAGAAAGAGTATGGGACCCTTTCTCTCGATTGACTTATATACAAGGTACTCGGAAAAAAAGGTAGCTGACACAAGATTGTTTTCGCTATCAAACAGCGCATGCAATCAGGCAAGTAATCGTTCGTTCTGCGTATACTGAAGTAGTATTTGTTAGACAAATTAAAAAACCCCCGACTTTCTATTTTCTTTCGCTACAACTTCTGAACGGCTGAACCTATTTTGATGAAATATATCTAAGGACCACCGCATAAAAATTTGTTATCAAATAAAAAAAAAACCGCATTAAAATCGGTTCACCCGTTGATGAGCTACGGTGCCACGTACACAGACCGACAGACACACTTAGCGGTCACACTTATAACGGCCCTCTTTTTGGGTCGGGGGTTAAAAAGTACACGAAACTTCAAGTAATATAAAAACAATGAATAATGAAGTAATTTTTGTCTCATGTATACCAAGCTTAATCTAAACGTTTCATAGACTCAGCCAGCTCTCAAAGGCCACATTTACGACGTTACCCCGTAATGGAGTCTTTGAGACGTGGATGTTAAACTGTTCCTGGATTGTTTGGCAATTCTGCCGGGAGGAATTAGGGGTAAAAGGGATGATACGGCGACGAAATTAAAAGATAATTTCCATGAAAATGAAACTAGACTTTCAAGAATTGTTCCACTTAAATCACCTGGCTAATTCACCCAGGTGATTTAAGTCCACTGAGTCGATGTTATTACATCACCTCCGCTCAGGTGATTTAGGTCGAGCAGAAATTTCATAAAAATTTGTCCACCTAAAGCACCCGCAAGGCAACAAGGTGATTTAATTACACAAATTCTTTACGTAATTCTCCTAAGGATAATATATGAGAATCGAATACTTTTTCTATCGAAAAACGCAAAGTATTTTTTTATGATTTATTTGATTTAAAAAAGAAAAAAATGCTATCAGTTTCATTTTTATAAACTTTTCATTTCATCAGATTTCCTGAGGGGAGGTGATTTAAGTACACCGACTGAGTGGACTTAAATCACCTGGGTGAATTAGCCAGGTGATTTAATTGATTAATTTAATAAAAGTTCATTCAACTGACCGGATTATAATAATACTAGCTTTTGCCCGCGGCTTCGCCCGCTTCGTTAATTTTCCAGTTTGAAAGGTACCCTTTGCCTATCCCGTGAGAGATAAAGACGTGGTGATACTCTATGTTTTTTACATCATCCAACTTTATGGATGTTTGTCTCTTTCACGCAAAATCTACTGGAGTGATTGTTATAAAATTTGATACACGGGTAGAATCGAAATCAAAATCAAATCATTTATTCAGAAATTAGGCCTTCACGTCATATTCTAAATTAAATTATAACTACCAATGCTACATACTACTGGCATTTCGGAACGACCACTGCTGAGAAAAAATGCCGAAAGAAACTCATTCAAACAGTGTTCGTCGCTATCATGCCATTTTTACCATTTTTTAAATATTAATTTTATATTATGGAATATTACCTGGAATAACAGATAGGATACTTTTCATCCCGAAATTCCTACGGGAGCGAAGCTCCAGGGCGCAGCTAGTATTAAATAAAGCAGGTTGCCTGATGATAAAAATAAAATTCATACCTTAGTTGCACCGTCGACGTTGACTTTGACCTGCGCGCCACTGACGTTTAGACAAAATGGCGTACTTTGCGTTTTCTGCGCAGATTAAAGTTAACGTCACAATTGATGGTGCAACCCACCCTTAAAATGTTCTATCCCTATGAATAATGAAAGTAGAAATGGTAAAATCGTCGGCACTGACCCGATTTAAGCTCCAAATTGTCGCCGAATTCAGACACGTGCCGACGCGAATGCGTCAACATTGCGTAGTTCGTATGAGTGCTTTTATTTGTCGCAATGAAATACCAGCAATGTATACTGAATCCGCTAAAATTTAACAAACTGTGTGGAGCCGGCATTAAAACTCGACGTCTCACATCGTTAAATGTTGGAGCGCCCTCCAGCCGATCCAACTCATTTTTCAGTTTTTTAATTGCTGCTCACAGTTCCCAGTTGGATTTGGTAAATAATTGGAAAAGTTCTGAGTTTTATAGCAGTTGGCAAAAAGTTAAATACAGATGTTTTCTATATTTTACAAGCCTTTATTTAGTCCATCTCTCCCAATGTTTGTTTATTATCAAATCAATGCAATTTTTAACTTGCATTAATTAAAATACCGACTTTTTTTATTTGACCATGAGCATGACCGGATGATGTACCCAGGATCGGCTCCCGACGTGAGAACTCCTCGATGGTTTACAGTACGGACATGAAAATATTTAGAGTCAAATCGGTAAGAAACTCATGTGGCGCGAGGTGGATTCGAACTTTGGACCACTCGTTCACAGTTTGTATCTTAACCACTAAATAACCATCACTTCAAATGACTTAATGATAATGGCGGTTTCACAAGGTAACACGAATTAGTAATACCGCTTAAGGTAAAGTAAACATGCTATTTAAAAAGCATAAATTCTATTAATTGGCTTATCACAATTATACAATGTAAGTCCTAATTAGTATTTTATCTTGATAAAAGAAAAAAATATTTATTTTATCTACGATTTACGCGGTAAAAATTTAAAATATCCAGTCGTCCTATAAAACCAATAAATAGAATAAAACTGCGACTATATCCTAATAAGCTACAATCCTGTAATTGAAATTTCTCAGAAAACATTAATGAGCAAGAAATTACCCTTATCTTCCAATTACTCTTTGACTGTACCACTGTATACTTATAAGGTGACGGTCAAATTAAAGAAGAATACAAAGTAAAGCAGGTGTAAGGCGAAATTCAATTATATATTCATGTTTAATACACTTAACAATCTACCTATTTACAAAATCGCTAGTTCGATGGGAATTCAATTTTTTTCTCCTGAGAAAATATCCATGAAAATCTCTATGGCTACTCTTTTAAAAGTTAAAAAAAAAATGCCTTTTTTAAATGTAACTGGTGACTTTTCAAGTGCGTAGGTACTTACAGTTCACAAAAGTCAAAAGTGTATAAAAGTTAACTGAAGTATTTCCCACCACAACATTTAAATTTAGAACAAAACGGCTCTCGACTAAATCAAGTGGTTTTCGAACGCCCTCCAGACAAATGGTCCAGGAGCTTGAGCCGCATTTGCAGCTATTTTGCAAACACCCTTGGCTCTTGTACTAGTTAACATTTAATTTCATTTGTTTCGTTTCCTTTTGACTTTCATGGGAAACGTTTTTAATTATTGTATTTTAATTGTTTCCAAACTGCTGAGAATTTTGTTATAAAAAATATTTAGTTATTGTTTAATAAGTACTCTTGTAACTTTCAATTGACGACCTCGGTGGCGCAGTGGTAAGGTTCTTGCCACTGAACCGAGTGGTCCCGGGTTCGATTCCCGTTGGGGTCATGATGGAAAATGATCTTTTTCTGATTGGCCCGGGTCATGGATATTTATTTATATATGTATATTTGTTATAAAATATAGTATCGTTGAGTTAATATCCTATAACACAAGTTTCGAACTTACTTTGGAGCTAGCTCAATCTGTGTGATTTGTCCTAATATATTTATATTTATATTTTAATTTATTGTCGAGTTACATTGGGTAATTGTAATGTTATTATTCAAGTTTTATATACTTACATTCTCGTATACTTCTATTAATGGATTCCGTTAGAAAAATGTAACTAGACTTACAGTTAATCATTCACATACAACAACTTGTTTACGTAAAACTTATTTACCAAAATGGAAATACAGTTCATTGAACGACACTAAAACCAAAACAGTTCAGTCTCAAATGTTATCTTTTTATATTCCATTCAATTGAAATTCTTTTTCATAAAGGTGACTCGTTTAAAAATCAGAGGATAGTATGCCCACACGTTGTTGCAACGGTAACAGGATTTGTCCCGGCTGGGGTGGCCACAGTTTAGCGAGTTCGTTACGAGGGTACCCTCGGAAAGGGCAGGTATATGCAGGAGTGCAGCAAGAATATTTTACCAACGATTTTTGTCCAATAGGATGGGTAACGATTGATAGACAGATAGAAGCGAGTGGGTCATCTTCCTTCTTCTTTCGTATCGTGTGTGTTGTTAGCGACATTAATTTTTTAAGGTTCCAATGCCTCAAAAATCATTCTTCTATACGGTCATAATTTAAACATCGATTTTTACGTGTGCGTTTAAAAAATATAATAACTGCACGTTTAACTCAAATTTTATTTTATACTTGCTTTTGCCCGCGGCTTCGCCCGCGTGAATTTCATAGTAAAATCTCGGTCATTCTTTGAGAAAAATGATGAAGAGTATGTTTCCCATTTTTCAGTTTTTGATCTTAAAATTTGTATTAAGTCCCATACAATCCTTCACCCCCCTTTTAAAAGGGTTGAGGGTTAATTTTTGTATATTAGTAAAAGATACTTGTTATGACGTGAAACCTGAAATTACAAGTAAATAGGCTTACCGTTTTTGAAAAAAAATAATTTAAGCCCCATTCTCCTAAATACGTTATATATACACGTCGTGTCTCACCTCCAAAACTGCCAGATATATTATTTCCTGTGACCATATATAATTTAGTTTAAGTATGGCATATATTCTTTTAAATATTAGATTGGTTAAACTATTTAAATAAAAATGTATAAATAATTTGGTCAATTCAATAATAAGTTATGCGAAGTTAAATATTTGTCTCAACCCACGTACTAATTACCTAGTCTCGCTCATTCATACCTGTACAAGGCAATGGAAGAAAGAGACAGATGTCTCCATCGTCTTTATTGTTAGCCGTCAGTTGTGCCATTGTCACTGAAGGGGGGTGACGTGCCTTGCGTCGTGAGGTTGCTATTTACGAAAGGTAAGTCTGTCTGATATATAAAAAGTAATCGATTAACGAAATCATGTATTTTTATCTAACGACATAAAGTTAAGAAAATGTTATTTGTTTATTTATGGGTTTATTTACATATAAAAATAAAAAAAACAGAAAAAATATACAATAAAACAAATACAAATACAATATTGCTGAATCTAATCTAATATTTATTAATTTGCTACTAATAACTAAGTAAATATAATATTAGTGTCGTATTTGTTGACAAATTTACAATTCAAATTGTGATTTCAAAGTATTACATCACTTTTTGAACTGTCTCATCTCCACATAACACCGACCGATGTTTGACTCTGATATTTTATGCACCATCGGACTCAGCGATCGAGAAGTCACTTCGATATTACGATATTTGCTCAATCGCAGGGGTTCCTGCCACTGCGCCGAGGGGTGACTTCACACCACTCCTCATGACACGAATAAAAGATCAAGTGTCAACAAGCGAATCAAATCGACTGTGAAATACATGAACTACTCTAAAATGGTGTGCATTTTAAAATGTTTTTTTAATGTTCTTTTGATTACGCTAAGATTCCGTTAAATGTTAAAATAGATATTGTTAAATCACTTATTGACTATCTTTAAAATTAATGCACATTCTACAAAAACCTAGTAATAAATTTGAATATCAATACTTAATGGTAAGAAAAACGCAAAAAGCAAAACATAGCAGAAACAAAAATGTCCACGATTTTTTTTTCTATCTAACTTTTCAAACTTTTTTAAAAAATCTCAAAGCAAAGAAACATCATGGAATTAGTTAGGTCTGATAACATTTATTAGATCTGATATATTTATTATTTATTAATCTAACCTGTTTAAACACATTATCTCAGAATTCTGTTTAATTTCTAAACAGGAATGTATCAAAGAAAATCAGTGACGGCGGCCATTACACAAATTGGAAAAAAAGAAAAATATAAATGCATTTCCCGCCAGTTTCAAGTTGCCATTCAAAATAGGAACGTATTACCGCGTCGCCGGTGAAAAGAACTGTCTCAAATTACTTTGTATCTGCGCTCTCTTTTGCCCTCGAGTTTTATTCTATTTGTGTCCCTTTCTTGTGCTATACCAACTCAGATAAACAAATACAAAGGGCCTAATTGAGTAACTAGTAAAACGAGCGACTCCATCCCGTCCCTTCGTACAACTCGACCAATTTGAATAAGCTTTTGTGAAAATTGATAACATCGAAATTTGAACTTTATTTTGAATAGATACGGATGGTGTAAAATTTTTAGGTTATGTTTCTAATTTGGCCAGTATGTTAAATTTTCGGAGAGTCGTCTCTCAAGTGGTAAGGGAGTTCGAGTCCGGGCAGGGAACTTAATTTGTCAACAATTTTCGATATTTGAATACGTTTCTCTGTTCAATGAGCTTCTGTCAGCTTAAATTGTTTTCTTTCTTTTAAATAAAACGACTCGGGTCGCGCTCGTTAGATAAAATGTAGAAGTGTTTGTATATCAAACAATTAGATATATATCTAATATTATAACATGACCGACAGATCTATATATTGATCAGTCATTGTTAAGACAGTCATTGTCAATAATGTTGTGCACATGTGATCATCTTGCTTCTGTTGCTTGTTGAATGATTGTCTATGCCTAAGAACATTTTTTGAATTTAAAATAAGTAATTAGAATAAGTTGATACCTAAGTAAAGTAAGTACTTGTACAGGGGCTCTGTTTATGTTATTTTTTTCTTCATGTCCTCTCACTTGAATACTTAATGTTGTTTTCTGACCTATGAACTTATGATTATTAATGTGTTCAGATTCCTAATATGGTGGAGAACGAATGAAGGAAATGATTTACGGGGAAAGTTTTATTAACACGCGATGCTACAGGCAAACCATATTTATGCAGTCTATAAATAACTAGGAATTGAAAATACATCAAAAAATATCTTTGAATTGAGCACAATATTTTGAATTGTTTCCATATACCTAGCTGATACCTAATCCCATAAATGGTCAATTCCCAAAGTGTCCGTCAGGCAGCCAATGGCAAAACAGAATTGGCTCCATCCTGTGCTGCAATGAGGATGCACCGATCATGTTGATTGGCGGACGTCCCACCTCGCCCGTGTTCTAACTGCCGATCGTTGACGGCCAGTCTAATGATTCCATTTTTGAAAATTGCTGGTTGATTGAAAAAAAAAAGTTGAATACATGCTACACAGGCAGGATACACAGGTATGTCGGTTTTTCGTGTTTTTAGTTATTGCCTGATTGAACACCTAGATTATAAAGAAATTGCTACCAACATGTTAAACGGACCTTTGTTTACTTTTTTCAACGACTTTGCTTAACGTTATTAAATTATTATTTAATTAAGCTCTAAATATCTTGGATTTTATTTATTTAATTCTGTTACAAATAACGTAAATAGCGGATTTAAAGCCTAGCTCTGTTATTCATAAAAAATATGAAACAAGATAAAGCATACGTTAAGCTATAGGTACCTATGTTTTTTTTCGTTTTGTCAATGTATAAAATTTTGTAGATCTATTTTATGAAAGAATTTTCCACCAGTCACCCGAGAGAAATAGTAAGTACCTAGCGGCTACGTGCAAAATTAATTAAAAATAAAGAATAAGATACAAATACAACAATTACCTACAACCATTTTAATAAGATTGTAAATGTTAACAGCTTTTAATCCAACTTTAGTCCCTATACTTACCCCAAAATAATAGAAAATATATATTTACTGAAACATGTGTTACCCTAAAGCCTATTACGACCACAAGTGTTGCCAATGTAAATATTTAAAGCCCTAAGGTTTAGGGCCAATTAATCAGCGGTGACAGAGAATCAATATTTACGTTACAAAGGTGGCCGTGCCCTCAGCACTCGCAATAGAGTTTTACTTGTATATAGCGATTTCGCATTGAAATTATGGAAGCTTTATTTTTTGTTTCATTTCAAGGCTACATAATTGTATTAGCCTTGAAATGAAAAAATAAATGTAATATCATTTACCATAATTTTATAAGAGAAACTTCAACTTCAGTTCTGGCATTGTTAATCCAAACTGAGTGATTCGGATTCTTTTCAAAAATACATTTTCTCTTCATTTTTATATTTAAAACCTTAATATTTGGTAACGCACCAATATAATATATCTACCTAGTTCTAAATATGCCAATATTATAATTAGACGTTCTAAATCCATTTACTTCAATATAAATCCTTTTATTTTAACCATAACAAAACTAATACTCTCAACAAAAACTATAATTTGTCCGTCTAAAACAAAATAGTTTTACGTATCATTATAACCTCAAAACTTGCTACTCATGCCTCCTGTCAGTTCGAAAATTAAAATAAATAAAATTATAACAGGCCAGTAGCCTTTGTTGGGCCATCATGCGTTCCGTTCTAACGACCGAACTGTTTTTAGAAAACAATTTAAGAAGCTTCCGTTTATTTATGCTATTGTGCATAAGCGGATCGCTTCACGCCTAATTGTTAAAGAAAGCGGACAGACAGACGGACAAACAAACTGGTAGCGGTGGGAAGCGTCGCCTGTTTTTTTTCCTTAATCAAATAAACATCAATAATTTTGAATGTCGGAATGTGGGGGAGCAATTACTTTGTTATTGGACGGTGACATGTGAAACGGAACGAAGTTTTGTATTTCGGTAATAAAAGTTCGTTATTGTTCATTTCGTAATCCTATCCTACATTAATGAAAGGTATTTTAAAACTGTAAGTTAAGTCTCTTTCAGGGAACGGTCATGAAATTTAAGAATGAAACATACCTAGATTAGGATAATTACACATGGCAAAGGAGACTCTTTGTACAGAAATTCCCACCGAGTTACAAATTATTATTATACATATTATTTTAACCTTTGTATTTTTTTATTACATTTTAACCGTAAACTTAAAAGCGTCTCCAAATTTAACTGTAACCTTGACCGCAATATTTAAATTACACATTTTTTGATTGAGGCAATAAGCCTTCCTTAATTTCTTCAAATCAACTTTGTCTATGGTCTTTCCTCAACATGACATTTCTAACAATGTAAAATAAAAACAATATGCTATCATTTATGTATTAACAAGGTAGTAGTAGGTCTACTTATTATTTATTATATTTATTTATTAAACTTAAACATTTTACATAACGTAAATTATCATGTCTACGGCACATTGAAAACTCGACAATGTTATCCACACGCAATTCGCCACTTACACGGGTTTCCTTACACCTGGTACAGTTGACTACATATAGAACAAAACATTACATTGTAAAAAGAACCTTATTTCAACGCAGTAAGCATGACTGTCATAGGCTTTTAAGTAGCCCAGTGTGCCATCAGATGATCAGTTGAATTAAATCATTAGTCAGCTTGCCATTAAGTTTAAGCAAACATTTCATTATACAGTGTGACATTTACACTTTGTAAGTAAAATATTTAATTGCTTTATTTGCCTATTTCAGTCTTCACTGTTGATAGAGTCGAGAGATAATATGGTAAACATGGTAGCCAAATTGCAAAACTGTGCAATTGTATATTGTAATTGTAATTGAGTCGAACAAAAAAACTATTTTACTATTTTTACAACCTGACTTTTGAGTTTTCTCCCGAGCGCAAACTGGGCAGTAACATTTTGCCTAGACCCCAATAAGCTATACCAATTTTCTGTCAATAATTATTATCTCACTATCATTTTACAAATGGTCCGTAATCTAGTCATTTAGCGTATCGTCTAAACAATATCCGCTGTGATCCAGTTACTTGCAAATTGGCCTATTTAGAATACGCGCCGCGACACACCCTATGTGGGGGTTGTCATAGCGGCGAGGTGTGGTCGCAGTACTAGCGTGAATAAAGGAGAAAAATATAGAAAAACAGTTGATGAAAAATCTAGAATTAAAGTTGCTTGTTTTGATGTACCCGAGTAGTTTTTAGGAGGTTATGCGTTTGATACCAGTAACCCTGTAAAAATAAGTCATAGTATATTAGTCGGTAATCCATCGGTGATCCGTATCGGGTTGCTGGTGTCCATAGGCTGCGGTGTTTGCTTACCATCGCACCCCGCATGAGTTTTTAACCACTATGCAATAAAAAAAACTTATAAAGTATAAATAGACTTTATATAAATTTGTAAACACAGGCATATTTTGCACAAAACTATATTTCACAACATTTTAAAAACTTCAAGCACAACCATAATATTTTTAATTCTCCATCAACAAAATGGCCGCCTAGCGACGAGCGCAGAGGATATTATTAGTAAGGTTCGTGTTACAAACTGAAATAATTAATAAAATTCATCAATGTAGATCTTTGCGGGGCAAAATTTACTAGTGAAAGAATATCTTAGTTAATCACAAACCGTCATTAAATATTTCCTCCTACCATACAAGTAAAATACCAGGGAGACAATCGTACTATTTTATAAAGGCTCCATACGGAACCCTAGACATCATCTCCCGCTATAAACAGGCCTCGGCCCCACGGTAATCGCGCGCGAAACTTATCGCATTATGAAAAAGCGGCAAATCGCCGAATCCTTTGATCTGCGCGCGCTAATTTGACAATTATAGGAAGGAGCTCCGGGACTATTCAACATCGATGGCGACTATCGATAACTTGATTTTAGGAGGGATTTTAATTTAAATACACGCGGAAGACACAAGAAGCATACCTACCAGATGGAAGTGGTTACCGCAGCTTATACTAGGGGTATTACACGCGTCAAATCACGTTTGCTATATATTGCCATGGATATCGTAAAAAGGTTACGAAGGCTTAAAAAGTATTTACAGCTGAAACGGCCAGACGCAAAAACAGAATTTTCAAAATTTTTAGCACTGGATCCCGGGCTTCAAGATATCACAACGAGATTGTCAGATAACACAATAGTCACTTGTCTGTAATCACAAACGTTGATATGTTTTATAATCAACACCCGCAGGGTGTGCTTTTTACGATAAATGTTACTTAGTTTGTTAACCTGTAGTTTTAATTTCCGTCATTACATTTTTTATAAAACCTACATCATAAAACTTTCAAAATATCGATAGATCAGCGTCCCCTCACTAGGCGTAACTCACAAGAGCGCCTGATGACCGGCCACGTGCCGCCAGTCTGACTCCATCCAGTCACCGTGACCCGCCATGACACTCGGGTGCTGCTCTTATTAGCGAATATTACAAGATAGGAGATGATATCTGCGCCGTGCGTTTCCCGCCCTAGATCAAAACCACTTTATATCTTCTCGTGGATATCTCTCTGACAGCAGTCTGAGTTATGCTGGTGTTACGATACATTCCTTCACCGGAAGCGACATCAAATGATATGAGTACACCTATATTAATACACCAATATTACCAACTCATATGTCACAAATAGTGCCTGAATCTGGATCTTTCGATCACAAGCAGACGTCCTTTGATCCAGGCAGAGAGACAAATCACAGATAGAAGAATTTAATTGTCCCTACATCTAATAGTGTATCAAAGAGGAATAGAATTATCACTCGATCCACTAGTGAATCCCTGATTGTGGAGACTGATCCACCACCTTCCAATATCAATGAGCAACAGATATTAGGTCATCGAGATATAATATAAATATACGACTACTTTAAAAACAATAGGATTTTGACATAGATAAAGATTATTTATTTGCAAGAACATGAGTTTTAATTTTTTTACAATGTGGTATTACTTAAAAGAAAAACTTAATCACTCCACGGGTATGCAAATTTAAATGGAGAGCATGCTATCATCCCACAAAACAAAATCGAATAAATAAAAGTAACTAAATTAACCAAAATTCTATCTGAGTCGAAAAAAATGGTTCAAATTATAATAAAATGTATCAATCAAAATCTTGATCTTCGATACTAGAATTTTCCATTATTTACAATTCTGGGCCACTTCTCGACCCTTTGAAGAGCATCTACATATATCTCTTAAAACCTTAGCACTCCATCGGCAGCCAGTTTCAATGTAATAGGCATATTTATTTACTCCGCCTCCTTTTTCAACTCCGCACTAATTCAATTACCAGCTGCATGGAATGAAATCCGAAACTCGAGGACCAACAAAGGGCTCGCGGGAATCGTTGCCAACATTTCACCTACCAATTTGCAGATCTGTCCGCCAATAGAAATCGGTGCCCTTTGACGCACCACAATGCGTCAGAGCGTGGCTTCCTTGAACCGTTTCCTACACGGACACGTAATGTGCTGGACTGTCCTTGGAAATTACAATTGGTCTAATTATATCTATATTATCATTTAGATAACCTAATCATATTCCCACTAATATTATAAAAGAGAAAGTTTGTGAGTATGTATGTGTACATGTATGTATGTTTGTTTGTTACTCTTCCACGCATAATCTACTGGACCGATTGTTATGAAATTAGATACACGGCTAAAATAATGCCTGGAATAACACATAGGGTACTTTTTATCTCGAAATTCTCACGGGAGCGAAGCCCAGAGGCGCAGCTGGCTGATCATAGATTACGATAGATACGAAAAAAATATCATTAATTACTTTATTTACTCATTGCTTTTACCTTTTCTTTTTAACTTATTTTGTAAAAAGAATGTATTCTTCATATCATTTTTAACTTTGGTAGACTTTCAGGTGATCCTATTGCGATCAGGTATTAATTTATCAAACTTGTCAAAAACATGACTACAATTTAGTGGAGGTTCGAGTGACATATCCAGCATAAATAAGAAACCATTGGCTTCCTCGCTAAAAAGAACCTTTTATTTCATTCACTCTCACCGCTGCTATTATATGCTCATTTAGTGCATTTCATTCAGTATTCGGTGACACTCGGCGTATCCGGAGTTCGTTCAATTAGCTGTTTATATAGAACAATAGTGCCGCTGCGCTTACGCAGTCGTTCACATCTCAGGCGGAAAGTGCCATTTCTAAGTCCCTTTTTATTCTTTCACCTTTCGGAAATCTGTGGATTTTGCGGTATTCAAAGGTGTGTGGAATTCGTCTTTTGGTAGAAAATGTAGAAATGTTAAAACACTGAGAAGAAGAATCAGTTCTATGTAAAAAAGTGATAGGATCTTTCTTTCAAAGGAAAAATAAATTTTTAATCAGATATTTTCCTTTTAGGTACTTGTGTTCGCGCAACCACAAGATTTCCAAAATATACTTAAAATAATTCTAACTTGCGTAAACAGTCTTCTGTCGCGCTTGTCGGCTAAACCACTGAGGTGATATTGATAAAATCACTACATAGTGTAAAACAAAGTCGCTTCCCGCTGTTTGTATATTTGTATGCTTAGATCTTTAAAACTACGCAACGGATTTTGTTGTTATTGAATGATTCCAGAGGAATGTTTATATATATGTAACATGCATAATATCGCACCCGTGCGAAGCCGGGGCGGGTCGCTAGTTAAAATAAGCTTCTGCGGGTGGAGCTGCCGGCAACAGCTACTTAATTCTTAATACCTGCACACCTACTACTATTATAACTCAAGAAAATTTCGACTTATGGAGTTAAGATACCTGAGCATTAGATGGTGCGAGAACATATCCCGTTTGGTTTTATCCCTCGATCAGGTTTGCATCACAGTATCACAAATCTGACCTTCAAAATTCCGGAGTGAGTTTAGTTCAACTCGCCGACGCACCCGCAAGTGTAGCGCTAGTGTTCGAGTGAGTTTTACAGAATGCAAATTAGCCATAAGCGCGTGAGTTTTTTGACGTCTCTTACAGAATCGAAACACATATGTTGTACAGTGCAAGTAATTCATTATCTTCCTAATGCAGCCAATGCCATATATTTCGTAACATTAAATTAACACAACGTTTAGAAACTAGGACTAATCTCAATCTAACTAATATTATACTTAAATGTGAAAGTAAGTTTGTTTGTTACCTCTTCGAGTTCCATCTACTCAACCAATCTTCTTGAAATTTTGTTGTAGTTTGAAGTATGGAGAAGGGCATAGCACATATAGTACACGTACTTTCATCCCGTAAAAATAACTGTTCCTGTGGGATGTTTATGCGGGCGAAGCCGCGGGAAAAAGCTAGTGGTTAATAAGTACAAGTAGATTCCTACATGTTGAAGTATACCTGAACCACCACCTGCTTCCTGGTGAAGGAAAACTTATGATTCTAACTTGCTTCGATTTTCACAAAATGTAAAAATCGAAGCAGTATTGCAATGTTCACTAACACAGTATCAGTATCATAGATTTTCAAGAAGTGGGTCTCTTTCATCGCATTTGTCTGTTCATGTTACTGAAATTCAAAATTATTTAACATATGATTTATACGTACATTAATTATGTCGACATCTATAAAAAAAAATTACACTAATTAAGTCGTGAAATTAATCTCAAATTATTTCATAAAATCTGACACCAGTCGTTACAACTTCGATAAGAAAGCTAAGAAAGCCTTTGATAAATAAATAACAATAAATCTACTTACATCGGCGAAATACAGATTAAAATGCCTATAATAGGAAACTCACGCGGTTATAAATGCAGTCAGAAGCGAAATTAACTCAACAGGAGTTTATTTACGGTGTCACCTCACACCACTTTGATCACTCGCAAGCGCAAGTTCGCTGTTCGCAAAAGGATTTTTCCTTTGTCAACGTTCGCATCGCGAAATGATTGACGGGCGATCCGCGTCGCGAGAATTCCCATACCAAGATTATTTTACACCCATTTCTTGAAATATCCCAGGAATAACAACCCTATTTTGTGAGCAATAGAGAGGGTGATAATAAATGTAGTAGTACAAGGGATTATGTTAAAGTGTAAAGTAACAAAAAGGCTAGTGTTGATACGAAAAAGAACTTCGTTCCATTTTCAAACTTGTGCCCATAGAGTTTAAGATGACGCTATAGCGTTTGAACGGCGAAGACAAAATGGCGGCGGTCTAATAAGAGCACAGGTTCTCGGCGTTGGAAAATGAGTTTCCTCGCGCGCGGGGTGTCGGGGGTGTGCAAGGGGGGGATAATTGTGGACGGATCAAAGCGCGGCGCGTCTGATCTGGCTGCAGCGCGGCGCCTTTGGATTGTTTTTCCCGAGCGATCGGCTGGCGTTTTTGCCAAGCCACCTGTCCGCGTAATAGCGTAATGGTGGATTATTTACGAGGTCGACTGTACGAATGTTACCCGCGGAATGATACTGGTCCGGCGAGGTATCAGCTGGCAACCTTGCCAAGCTTTGCGCCGTTCATGTATCGCTTCGGTGGCTATATTTTATTTTATCAGCTGATTCTAGTTAATTGATTACGTAAACAACTTACACCTAGTAAGTACTGATGGATAAAGCAATTAATACTTGTACTGAACTATTAAAACTCAAATATTATTATCTCGATGTGTTCATAAATTTTTTGTAGCAAGTTCTTTCAAATTTCCGTATTCATTCTGTATTTACCGTAACTTACGTACTTACTCGTTAAATTTTAAAGAGCGCTTAGTTTTATATTGTTTTGATGAGAATATTTTCACACAAGACAAAACTAGGAACATATGAATATGATTTGACATATATATATATGTTTGATTATGTCAACTTCGACGTAACCATATACATATTTTACCATTTTTACCTTTTTTTACTTACTAAATGCCGAGTGAATCGCAACACTGATGATTAAGATAGATCGTTATCAATGCATTCCGTGGTCATCACCACCACTGACAATAATCTCCACTAAGCCGGAAGGGATTTTAGTGTTAACACGCATAACGTTGTGTTTTTTACTTATGCTTGGTTGCAGTGATTCATCTATGATTTTTATATTCTCTGGCGAAATGCGTGTGCATAAAATATTTCGGATTTTTATCAGCGATTGACGTACCTATACCTATATATTTAAAGTATTTTATGGATCTTAAAAACCATCATCATCTTGTAAGTAGCTCACTTTTACAGTAATTACTTATTCGCAGAAGAAACAAGTTTTTTTACAAAAATGACATTTTTACGCTGTAAACCGTTGAGGAGTTCTGACGTTGGGAGCCGATACTGAGTGCACCACTGATCATGCTTATCATAATTACTAACTAACTTTAGCCCGTGGCTTCGCACGCGCGAATTTCATCATAATAATACATTTTCATGTTCAAACTAAAGCGACGTGGGAAATTTGAACTCTGTAGGACAACTGAAAGTAGGAGAAATCTAACTTGCAAGATTTAATTAGACAACGGGACAAATGAAACCTAACAAAAGCTTGTGTAAAATATAAATTTTATTCCCTTTACGTTTATACTCACTTTTAGATTAATTCTTAGTACAATAAAAATATAATTCCCTTATAATAATCCCTCATAATTCCCTATAACTTGATGGGAATTTAATAATATAACTTAAAGGGAAACACTATATTGAGAGTACTACTCTCAATATAGTGTTTCTGAGAATATAAATAATTTTTTGCTGCATTCTCTGTTTGCCGGCAGGCGCCTCCGAATATTGTTTTAAAATCGATCTTGTAACTGGAGATCTTGTATTTATACAGTTTAAAAGACGCGTCGACAGGGATGACGAGTTAGGGCTATCGCATTATACTTGACTAGCGTCTCGTCGCGGCTTCGCTTGGATAAAACTATCTTTATGAATTGTATTGGTTAAAACCGTACTTATATATATAGGTACTATCATCTCTACTGACTATACGAAAATCATTAGAAAATTATATGAAAATCTGTAGTTTGTAAAGTCTATTTTCGGTACCCTAACAGGGCGTCACTTGTTTTTATCTGTTTTTTATGTAATAACTTTAAAATTGTGATTTACAATAAATTTAAATATTTTACTATATGATTTATTCTTTTTATCTAGTGACACCAAACTAAGCTAAAGCCTGTATGTCACCAGGATTTTGGTATTGAATCAAATCAAAATCATGAATTAGACCTTCACAGGCACTTTTTCACGTCATTATGACGTCCTCAGAGGCGCAGTGGTATAGTGCTTGCCTCTGAACCGAGAGGTCCCGGGTTCGAACCCCGGTCGGGTCATGATGGAAAATTATCTTTTTCTCATTGGCCCGGGTCTTGGATGTTTATCTACATATGTATATGTTATAATATACAGTATCGCTGAGTTAGTATCCCATAACACAAGTCTAGAACTTACTTTGGGGCTAGCTCAATCTGTGTGATTTGTCCTAATATATTTATATTTATTTATAATCTAAATTAAATTATATTTACCAAAGCTACAAACTACTAGCATTTCGGAATGATGCGGCATGATTTAGGTATATCCGCCGTGGCAGCCCTGACTCCAGTGATCTTGTCCTGTAGTGCTGCGGCCAGGGTGCTCCGTAACGCGACACGGAGGTTCGTTTGTTTAAAACAACTGACAGACAAACACTACACGCCTTCTCACATCAACGTGTGTAGTTTGGAATAAAAAATCCCAATTCTTATTATACTTCTTATAATTTGACGTCTTTGATTCACTAAATAAAAGTTGACAAATAGAGTTATTACTATATGATGTTTGGTTAATGGTATGTTTGTTATCTTTCTCATTTGAGCGTTTTCCTGGTTGCTTCCTCGGCCTTAGATTCAGAGTAGATGCTGTGAATAAGTAATAAATAGTCATGAACAGCTTCTCGCGGTCTTTGTCTCTACTTTGACGACATCATTATGGTAAGCATACCATTATCAACAAAAATAAAAGATTCAAGAGCGTCGCTGGGGCCTAACGTTAACAAAACAACGTTTTTTTTTCTAATTTGTTATAACCTTACAGAAAAAGTATATTTGTTTTTATAGTATAATAAGGAAATAAATAATAATTTGTAATATTAGACATTGTGCCCGTGGTCAAATGACGATTCAAGAAAAAGTCCCATCAAAATCTTAATTGAAATACTCATGAACATGATTAGCTGGTAGCGATGAATTAAAAAGATAATACCAATCCAAAGCTCCCACTCATAGTCGCTCACAGTTCCTGGGTGTGTGCCCGCCCTAATTTTAGGGTTGGCAATCACCGAATTCGAACAATATAGTGCAAAATAAAAAGTAGCTATTAATTTTTCTTCAATGGTTTTTTTCTTGTTTTCTTTTTATTAGCAAAAATACTCTGCAATACAGAGTGGAATATATTATCCAATTTTGTGAGGATGTTTGCTACTTTTTCATGCGAAAACCAATAATGCAACACAGGTAGTAAAAATATTCAACTCAAATGATAAAATTCTTGATCCAAACTCAGATTTTCTAAGTCGCTGTTCGTAGTTTCATAAAATGACAAGACCAGCTCCTAAACAGATCGAGTCACACAGCGTAGTTAGAAAAGAGGTCTAATCTTATTATTAAAGAGTATGCCATGGATATATATATATTTTTTGTTCTAAACTGCAGCTGTTGTCCTCTGTTTAATTTTTAAATTTACATAGTTTCAATGAATTCAAGTACTTATTACTTTAAATACCACTACTAATTATATTAAATAAGCTTCCAAAAATTCATAATTTTAACATCAAACATTTTTATTTGCGGCCCGCCAAAAAATCTCTCCACCGTCAGCCCTGGCAGCCACGCACCTGTAATTACAAGAGATGACTTAATTCCACAAGCTTCCTGTTAATTAAAAAAAGATTACATTCTTTTTTGCAAGCGTCATTTAGCCAGCGATGACTGACGCTTTCGAAAGTTCAGGGGGAGCGCACCCGTCGCTTTTTGTAAGCTCCAAACAGCTTTTACCTAAATGTGTCAACCCTGATGGATTTTTTGTTATGACAATTAATGTTAAAATAAGTTTATTTTTAATAATCACTTAATATACTTATTGCATTTTTATATAATTTATCTGCATACAAGAAACGCGTACCTGGTTGGCTTGATATGGACTGTAAACGCTAAGTTTGTTGTTCTTGAGGTTTTAATGGTGATTATACAAAAATAAACCTTATATAGATACTGATGTGTTGATATAATAAACCTACAATGAGTTGATAATACAGGTCCTACTACTACTTAATTCTTCTTCTTTTTCCATTGTATTTATTTATTTATTTACTATTTAGGAAGAATTACAGCTAAGTAACAAAAACATAGCAATAAGAGTAGGAAACAGAGAGCCAATTAAAAGTCTCCTACAGGTAACATAAGAATAAGAAATTGTAAAATCTAAGCAAAAGGACAGAGTGTCACAAGAAAATACACTAGCCAGAAGTTATATATACCATATACAAGAAACTGCATAGTAATTTCAAAGAAGGAAAAAAAGAAACAAATTATTAATAATAACAGTGTTATTGCTAACACTGTTGTTAGAAGACATTTGACATAACTTTTACGAGTTATGATTGTGTTTGTGAGACCATTGGCATGCATTAAATATAATATTTCTTACGGTAACGGTACGGTACAGTCAAAAGTGTCCAAGCAAAAAAAACTGGCGCCACTTTTACGTGAGAATGTGACATTTCCGAAATGGATCAACTCAGTAATTTAATATCTCAGTTTTTGCCAGTTTTAATATACCCAGGAAGTATCAGTGTGTTTGTTTAGGGCCCTGTAATGGAGAAAAATATTTGGCAAGACCGCTAACACAACCTTGTACCAATGTTTTTAAAGCAAACAGTGTTGTCATCCACTCGATCTTTTCCTATATTTATCAAAACTACTTAAGACACACGTAGTCCTTTATGAAATAGGGACATGGGGTTTCAAAACAGATAAAAGATAGAATGACGTCACTTTATTATTAAATGCCCTTAAATATTATAAAATGCAGCGTCTGCAGCGTCTATCTGTTCGCGATAAACTCAAAAATTACTGCACGGATTTTCATGCGGTCTTCACGATTTCTAAGTGATTTCTGAGAAAGGTTTGGGTGTGTAATATTATGTTTTTAACCCGAACGAACCCGGAACAGGCAGCTAGTTATTAAAGAAAAGAGATACGCACGTGACCAAAATAAGTAGGAGAGAAATAAGCACATTTCAATGTAATGTTGTGGAACATCTAATCTTCCAAAAATGTGTTCTCTTTAACTATGATTTAGTCAAATGAAATAGAAATACAGAAAAGGTTGAATTTGTTTGCGATGCTTCCATTCGCCTGCACTTTGGAAGCCATAATGGACTACGTTCTTTTTTGGCTCCAATCATATCCACTTTGATTTCGTCTACTGGTGTTGCTCTATACCGAATACCAATACAAGCAAACCCGCCTTGGGCAACTGTTAGTGCAGTGAGTGAATTTATAATAATGAAAGCCGCAGGCAAAAACCTTATAATAATATTTTCGTACACAGTATTGTACATTTGTAATAGACGGGAGTGCAGGATGCGCCGGCGCCTCGGCAGCCGGCTGTGGTGTGTCACTGGTAGTGATGGTCCAAGTGATGAGACGATAGCTCATCTTACAACTTGTACCACAAGGTACTGTGACACTTATGTAGACGTCCTGGATTGACGAAACGGAGGTGGGTTCGAATCGTACAGTGGACAGCACATCAGCCTACTCATAGCCGCTATTTTCTCGGCATAAAAATTCATGCAGGTGCGTGCAATATGCATGCTAGTTTGAGGATTTCAGACTAAATTGTTTCTCGTATAAGTGCTGATAAAGTACCATGAAAATCTTGCAGACTATTCGATTATTATAAGGTAATGTTTGAAATGGAGTAAACTAGTGTGTCATTCAAAAACAAACCTAACATTAAGTTGTAATTATTTCCAAATTTTGGTCACCATCACCGCAATCGAAATTCTCGCCCAGTACCCTGACTGATCCACTTCCTCTACCTCATGTCGTTCGCACCACACAGCCTCTTGTAACCTGATCAGCGCAGGTCGTAAGGTGATCGTATGACTAACATCACAGAGACGTGCTGTAATGAACTGCTAAATATACTGTCAACACGTCGCACGCCTGGCTAAATGCAGACGACAGTAGCGAGACGCTGGGTTTCATGACTTGTTCGAACTAATACAGGAAGACAAGACCACAATTTGGATGAATCAAAACCTAGTAAGTCATTATTTTATGTAGTTTTTATAAAAAAGATAAATATGAAAACAATTTGCAAAAAATAGTAATTTGCTCAACTATGAAGAACTTATTTAAAATGACGGATGACATCTATAGAATATACCTACCTATTGCTTTATATTCTATCATGCTGGCCACGAAAATACAAAAATACAAACCCAAAAATACTTCCAAGACTTGATGAGAAAAAGTTGGGATAAAATTTATCGCTCTTTTTATTTCCCGCCATTGACAGCAACTCGAAAAACTAACAAGAAAAACCACGACCACGACACGTTGTAAAGTACAAGACAAGAAATGATATAGGCTGACAGGGCCAATGGCACGTTTGCATAATGAACGAATGAATTGAACGAGCGAACTGTATAAATTTCATTATTGAATCTGATTAGTTTTTACACGCACACAGAGCCTGCAATTTGGTTAATTCAAATTATACACAACAAGGTAATTCCAGCAAAACAAAACGCAATTAATGATGTTAAAACATTTATTAGGTAACATTCACGGGCTAAATCTAAACGTTGATGAACGCAAATTACTGACCAGTAATTTTAGCAAACATACTGGCATAAACGGTCATCTGACAATCAACCCTTCGATGTTTGCGTCGGTCGTCGGGACCCACCGTTGAATTATTCATACGACGTGACAGCTAATTGTAATGAAATTTACGCCCCCCCTCACCCCTCGTGAAGCAACGGCTCACATGCCGCTTAAAAACATAAGTATCAGAATTTAATCGATTTATGGCTCGATTTTAATCGATGAATTTGTAGCTCATGTAAACTGGTAGTTTTCTTTATAGGCGCATCGCAAGGTGCATCTTGTACTTTGTTTGATTTAGGTGTACTTATCACGAATATGAGTTATGTACCTTCGGTTCTAAGTTCTAGATATTAAGTTACCTAGGTCATAAGTTATTGACACGTCATGATGATGACAAAGTTTATACTGTTTTTTTCTTTCTCTCTTTTATGGTCACATTTTTATTAAACTTTGTATTGTATTGTATTGTTTACGATGAATATTTTCCTACCTGGCTTACATTCAAAACATTAAAGCACAACGAAGCCGCAACGTAGCAATGGTGCCTGGCTCTTATTTTGACTTTTTAATTTATTATCTTTTTGAAATAGTAAGTATTTCAAAAAAGATAAAAATAATAAAAAAATAACACCTAAATTTAATGTCTGTAAAATTAAATCTGAAGTCTAATTACACACAGCATTACCATTTGTCATTCAATCCTACTTCCTACCAATGTTATAAATGCGAAACGCGAACGTTCAACTTGTAATTTAATC
The DNA here is from genome assembly GCF_027563975.2 of Plodia interpunctella. NCBI lineage: Eukaryota > Metazoa > Arthropoda > Insecta > Lepidoptera > Pyralidae > Plodia > Plodia interpunctella. The sequence goes on from NC_071301.1 coordinate 1,365,825, forward strand.
ACGCAAAATCTATTGGGCTGATTTCGATAAATATGACAGGGCACAAGTAATTCTAACCCTGAAATAGCACAAACTGTAAAGAATCAATTTATTCCTATATTCCCACGGGAGCGAAGGCAAAGCAGCTAATAAATAAATAAGTTGAAAAGAAGAAACTCAAGACTTGTATCAAAATCTAATCGCTGTCATGTGAGCCCTCCCTAAACTGAAACGTCAGAAAGCGGAGTCTTATTATTTTATTAGTTCACGCGCGATTTAATCAGGATTGTTGGTTTTGGTAAGTTAATAAGCGGGAACGGGTTGGATTGCCGCGCAGCGCCCTCTAGCGGCGAACGCCGTGATGTGTCGAGAGAAGCAATGGGAGGTTTAACTATTTTTGGAAAATTATGCCCATTTTTTTGTAGTTTATATGAGGTTTCATATTAGAAATTAATTATCAGCTTAAACTTAAGTTCGACTACACTTCAAATCAAGTTACAACCAGACACATTTGATAGGAACTTTAACAGAAATGAATAAAGGGGTAAAGAGACGAAAATAAAGGCACAGATCTCATGGCATCCATGGCAAATGATGGTAAGTACAGTACATTGACATTCTTCTTCTTCTTCTTAGCGTTGCGATGGTAACACTAAATTGTTGCGGCCCAGAAATTAGCCACCCTAATCGCATTGTCGGTGGCAGCCATTAGGTCCTCCTGCGTGCATTTGTTTGGACACACAAGGCATCGACATTGCATTTATCTCAAGAACTACCAGACGGATTTTTGTTCTTTATTCATTCATCTATGTACCTATATACATAAAGATCGGAAATAAATTCTCTAAATAACAGTGAAAACTGCATCTAAATCAATTCATCCATCCTATAAATCCGTATTACAAAATGTGAAAGTGTGTTTGTTTTTTTTTTCCTTCTTTCACACAAACGCAATATGAATTGAAATATGATTTTTGGTGCGGAGAACTGGATACTTTGTGAACGCGGGCAGTGAAACATTAATGAAGAAATTTATTTACTCATCCCTATATGACAGGATTCTTGCGTCTACCTAACGCCATCTAGCGGCAAGAAATCGCATACACACTTGTGAACTAATGTCAACTATTGTGCAGGCTTCCTCACGATGTTCTCCTTCACCGGAAGCATTTGGTGGTCAATGAAAACTATCTACTAAAAAAATATAAGTCAAATTGGTATACGAACTCATGTGGCTCGCAAGATTCGAACCTGGGTCCGTCTATTGCTACGAGTATTTACTCTCAACATAACCAGGATCTTTCCTGGTGACAGAAATAACCACAATAAAATCTTATCTCACAACATTTTAAGTCGAAATTCTCAATAGACGATCGTAACAATAGATACAGACTTTGAACAGTAGGGTGTTGCCTATACAATGTCATTTTTTATCAAAACATGGCAACACCGAACTTTCTGCTGACAAAATTCCACCACTACAATTTCAAACCTTATAACGTAGGAAATTAAGGTTATAATTGATCATAGGATTAATTACACGTGATAAAAGTAAATTTGTTTTCTGTAATTTGGGTAGAGTGGGGCGTTATCAGCTCCGTTGTGTGTCCATCTATTTACTAATGACTTCCGGCGTCAGGTGCACCCCAACCTCCCCTTTCTAATGATTTTTTGCGTTCCAAAGTTAAGTTTTATGAAAAAATAACCTATTGAGGAGCTCCTCAAGTAAATACTGACACGTAGACAAAGTTAATACTTCGTCAAAGTAAATTCATTTTTGTCATACTTATCTATAAGTACTTATACATATTTTAAGTATAGGTAATTAGGTACCTACCTAATTTTAGTTTCAACTTTGAATGTATGTCGAACAGAGAATATTTATTCATTTCGAAAGCGAGGAGGACAATCACTACATTAAAACAAAATCGCTTCTCCCTGTCTGTCCTCATTTAGATTTTTAAATCTGCGCAACAGATTTTGATGCTGGTTTTTTTAATACTTGATTGATTCAAAAGTAAACTTTAAGCTTATAATTTATTATGCCCCAAGCGAAACTGGGACGGACCGCTAGTTAATTAGATATCTAAATAATAATTTGGAATGGAATAAATAAGTTTAAAAGCTTAAATGTAGTAAATTCACTTTGTAATTTTGGACGATATTATTTAGTTCAATTTTTACAGTTATATAATAATACTTCCAAGTACTTATTATACCTAATTTAATTACCTAGAAGATAGATAGGTATGTTATAAAACTTTTTAGTTTTGTATAGCTTTTGACTAATGAAAAAGAATACTAAGACACTTCAAAAATAAACTCTGTCATACAAACATTTTAATTTCTTTTAATATCTTAATAAGGTAAATAGTGTCTAAAGATAACACTAGATAGTGTAACACTAGTGTTTTATGTAAAAGACCGTAAATTAAACAATAGACCTCAGTAATATATAACCTTTCCAAACAAAAGAATAATAACCATAAAATTACTACAATCCATATCAATTTCACTTTCACTGCACAAAAAACTGAACCGTAACCCAATGACCCAGGGGCCACAATCCCTTGAAGTGTCAAAGAAAAACTAGGGTATCGCTTACAGATGCACCAAAAACTCCGCTTCAATTTTCAACCTTGTGACGTTAATGTTATAATTGGAATTCCATTGTGGTTTGTTGAGAAGAAGTAGGGTATCACTTACAGGATTGGCTGTCATCGACCCCGCCCAGTAGGGCAGTATCCATTTCACGCACACCTAAAGTCCACCCACTGTGTATCCGAACACATAACGACTTGAAATCGATACTACTGAGTAGCATAGCCAATGGTAGAATGAGTCTGCTCCCTATGCAATCTGTGACAGGAATATAAATCATAGACAATGCGACAAATTTGAATTTGGAACGAGGACTTCTACGGAATGAAATATCAATTGTTCAGTAAAGAATAGAAAGGATCATTACATAGACTGATTGTCAATAGGTAAGTAATTTGTACTTAATTAAATTCATTTTCAATTAAACGAAAGATCTCGGATTTAGGTGTATTTATTTAGGTATACATTGGCATTTAATATATCGATCAATATATATGCTGCATTCTCTGTTTCGCATAGAATCTGGAAATTTTGTCAAGTGATAAATTTTATTTTTCAGACAATAATAACATCTTTACAGTTCATGAAATCGACGCAATAATCTATAACACATAACTGACAACGAAATCCAACACATGTGAAACACAATTTTAACGCTATCTGTTCGATAAGTTACAAGATAGACTATCAGATACTTTATCAGCGAGCGGTGAAACAGGACTCAATATAGGTAATTAATATTACCAAACCTGCATCATCATAGTATAAAACAAAGTCGCCTCCCGCTCTCTGTCTGTCCCTATATTGTATGCTTAGATCTATAAAACTATGGATTTTGATGCGAGTTTTTTTAATAGATAGAATGATACAAGAGGAACCGTTGCACCCGTGCGAGACAAGTCGTTAATCTCATATTTTATTTCTTTGAGTGCCTCCCTAATAAAACATTAATAATAACATTAAAATAACATAATAATAGTGACCACTGTCCAGCCATAATAACACTTGAAAACGAAATAAATAAAACACGAACAGACGTCCTCAAAGTTTAAATACCCTAATTAAAATTCTAATGGTCACCATCACGCACGGTCCAGTTGTAATAACACAGCAGCCGTGGTCCATACTTCCAATATAAAATAGCTAGTGTACAGATGTTTCCTTAACTAATAAGTAGGTGCCACGCAGACCTCGTGTTAATTTTCTCAATACCAGTTTCATGTTAAAGTAATATACAAAAATATGCATAAAACTATTTTTTTTGTATTGACTTGATCATTGAATGGAGTTAAATAGTTAAACAAAAGTAGGTAATATTTTAATACCATAAATAATAAATATAAATAAATATATTAGGACAAACCACACAGATTGAGCTAGCCCCAAGGTAAGTTCGAGACTTGTGTTATGGGATACTAACTCAACGATACTATATTTTATAACAAATACATATATAGATAAACATCCAAGACCCGGGCCAATCAGAAAAAGATCGTTTTCCATTATGACCCGACCGGGGATCGAACCCGGGACCTCTCGGTTCAGTGGCAAGAACTTTACCACTGCGCCACCGAGGTCGTCACTATAGAAAAACATACTAGTTATTTATTAATAAATAACTATTTTAAGTGGTAAAATTATTTACTAGGTAGAAGGTAATAAAAGACAATATCGCTTGCTGCTGTCTGTCTGTCCATATATATTATAAAACTACGAAACTGATTTTGATGGTTGGTTGAGGATTGTTTTTTTTAATAGATAGTGTTTCAATAGGAAAGTTTATGTTGATATAAATGTATATTGCACCCGGAGCGGGCCGGTAGCCAATCAGAACACAAAAATCCCATCATTATACCTAAACGGTTCTAAAATGAGTTGTATACGAAGCGTCACATCTGTACTATAGTCTATTTAAGCCATACTTACTCCTACTCCCGTCTATTTTGATAATCATCCGGAGACACGGACACAATGGTGGAACGTGACCAGAGATAATTCCCGCCAAAACTGTCCACTCCACTTACCATAGACAAGAATGCGGCGCGTTTTGATATCAATAACTTTTTAGGATATTCTGTGTACACAGCTGCCGTGGTCAAATATAAATATTATTGATACGTGGTTCATTATACGGGATAATTGTTAGTTCTTGAGTGTTTTCAAGGCGGACATGTTTTTAATTGCTTTTTTTTTCTTTTCCATATAAGTAGCAAGAATGTTAAAACCGTTACATTACAACACAGGATTTTTCCTTTGGTATGTGTATGTTAGTACTGCTTGTGCTTGCTTTACAAACATTCTGTTATTACGTCATTACCAGAAGTGAAAATGTAGACAATCACATTATCCTTACAGTCTTCTGCCGCGTCTGTCTGTTCGCAATAAACTCCAAAACTACTGCACGGATTTTCATGCGGTTATGCAGTGATTCTTGAGGATGGTTTAGGTATATTATTTATTAAGTTTTTACCCGAGCGAAGCCGCGGTGGGCCACTATTTTCTATTATTACTAAATCTGCACACTACACAAACATAAAATACCTGTAATTCTCAGCGTAGAGCTATAAATGGGACGCCATAAACACGGCAGGCATAGATAAGCCAGTCTGCACCGGAAATGGCGGTCGCTTCCGCCATCATATTTCTGTTTTATTGCACTCATATTTCTTAACCCCTCTCCCGTGCATTACTTTATTCCAAGATAAAGAAATAAAGTACGTAGGTACCTTTGTCTAAGTTGCATAATCTGTCCGCTATAGTATATGAATAATTTTAGGTTCGATAAATATTTACACACGGTACACACACGGGTAGGTATATAACCTAGAATAACACAGTTTTTATCCCAAAATTCTCACGGGAGTAAAGCCCTGGGGCGCAGCTAGTCCTAGCTAATATAATATTATAAATCCGAAAGTAAGTTTGTTTGTTTGTTACCTTTTCACGCTCTATCTACTCAAACAATCTTCTTAAAATTTTCCATACATGAAGTTTGAAGTGTGGAGAAGGACATAGGGGCCATTATATCTCGGAAAATTAACGCGGGCGAAGCCGCGGATAAAAGTTAGTATTATATAATATAAAATTTGACGTAAAAAGCTTTGACTTTGAGTTCGCACATCAATACGCCCACACTGCACTCGCTGAAGTTATGGTTAAAGAAAAGTGCAAAAATAATCGGAATTAGGTCTTCACTATGGTTTTTAGGGGGCTTTGGAATTAAACGCACATATTTATTCATAATCTACAATAATTCATTCCGCAATTCAGTAATTCGTTCGTTCATTCATTCACATTCAGCAGTTGTTGCAGAAACATATAACAAATCATCCGACAAACTCATCTCGGCCGGGATAATAATTGTCTGAGAGCACAGCGCGCCCTCTCGCGGTAACGAAGCCACTCTGAGACTGGCAGCTGCCTGTCACATCTACTCGTTGATATTTGTTATCTGTGGAAGTAAGAGTACTAGAAAAAAGTTTCTTTTTTTTTTCAATGTGAAGTTCTATCGAAACGTAAAATTATTTATTTATTTTGTACAAAATAAATGAAATACCAAACTTACCCTGTTCCAGCGCTATTTGGTAAAATGTATTTTAATCTGATAGAAAAACTAACAAACAAATTTGCCATGGATTTAGTAAGTACTTGAGTAGGTACTAATTCCATGTAAATATACTGACGACTGACCAGTACCTCCTTGACCTCAAATAACAAAACATTTCGACCATCGACCATAAACTAAGGTTTATGGCAGAAGGTCCTACATACCTAGTGCGAAACTGGTGTATATTTTTTTGTAATTAGTTAAATCCCAGCCGCTTGCAACGTTAATTACATACAGCCGGCCGGCTAAATTGACTTCGTTAGCTCCCGAGTATACAACGGAGAGGCTCATCTCTTAATCCTTGTGTGCACTTGCATAATTTGTGTTTGCCATAAGACATGGAACTAAACTTATCTGATACTTATGTTCTTGGAAATATGCAATACTAATGAAGTTAATATTGTTACTCATTTATTCCTACATGACTTTTACGACTACCTACCGCCATCTAGTGGCAAGTAGTCGCATACACACTAATGAACTGGACTTTTGACCAATGTGCAGATGTAAATATTAGTAGGGTGTATGTGGAAAAAATACAGTATCACGCCTTTATCTCTCACGGGATAGGCAAAGTCAAGAGCTGTGAAGTTCAAAGGCCACTTTTAGTTGTATGGTGGAATTCTTCTTCATAGTCGTATTCCTCATGGCTGTGGGTCGAGGTCATTACATGGAATTAAACACACGTACAAACGTAACAACTTTCTTGGCATTATTAATGGAGTGGTTTGCCATTGCCTTCTCCATTTCACACACAAGTTAATAATCAACCAGTGTGCAGGTTTCCTCACGATGTTTTCTTTCACCGGAAGCAAGTGGTGGTCGATGAAAACTGCTATACCTGAGTCAGATTGGTAGGTATATACACGCTCATGTGGCATGAGGTGGATTCGAACCTGGGTCGTTTTGGTCACAGGCCGACGGTGTTACCCTGGGCCACCACCGCTTCAATATTGATTAAGGTACGCCGCACCAATACGTTACTAAAATCATATACTGACTGAAATGAAATAAATATTTTAAATTGAATTAAAAAATGTTCGTGGTATTCAAATCTCAATCAAAATAAACGACCAATTCGGAAGTGGCGCGGTCATGCATTAGTTTGTGTGTCATGAATTATAGATAGATTTCATCAGTCATGAATACTAGATTTTGCCCGCGGCTTCGCCCGCGCGAATTTCCAACGGGAACATTTACTTTTCCGGGATGAGAGGTACCTACCCTATAAATCCTTCTCCACACTTCAAACTACATGTACCTACCTATGCAATTTTTCATGAAGGTTGGTTGAGTAGATCGAGCATGAGGAGGTAACAAACAAACTTCTTAATAATATTAGTTAGGGTTAGAATTAATCTATCCACAATCATTAATATTGAAACTAATGTTACATGTTGTGCGACCCATTTCCATGTCAACAATTCGTTCAGCGAAATTAGTAGAAGAATGACACGTGTTACAAAAACTAACAGACATATTGGGACCACTCAATCTAACTCAATAACACAAGTCAATATCACCGTTATCGAGTCCACCCCACGATAACAAAATGGCGGCACCATAGAGTTTGTATATCTTTCTTTAATTTTTATAGAGCGCTGTCTAAGATTTTTCTGGAAATTGTAAAAATAGGTAGGTATCGCAAGGAAATAAAAAGGCGCGAAGCATTTGACAAATCAGCATAGTCATTTTCTCACCGCTGAGCTAGTATAGTCGTAACACTCTTGACTAGGATCTTCCAGTAAATTTTATCTTGTCTGCTTTAAAACGATATAAGTATTATAAAACTGAAAATTGTTCTAAAATAGCCGTTTAAAAAATCATATTACAGTTTCTGATGGAATGATGAATGGAAGAAATCTCATGATCAATATAGGAATTTGATAAGTAGGTACGTAATTTATTGAGTGATTGTTTAAATGCCTGTTCATGTCTTCCATTGCTGGGCATAGGTTATATTCTGCCAACCACGCTTAATTTTTTCAATGGCGTCACGCGATATTGTTAGAGACAAGAGTTTACTGCCACTAGATATTTAAGACTTTTATTCTGTTGCGCATTTTTTAGATCAGAAATAATCATTCGTGAATTGTATTCGAAAATTTGGTCTTTATTATTTATGATTTCCATTGGCTTAATTGTTTTAATTAAGTACTTAAAATTGCTACAATAAGAAAAGACCAAGAGATGATATTTAGAACAATCACCCAAAAATATGAGCATGGTCTAAAAAGCTTATGCCCAATTAACACAACCGCCCATCTGCACCGCTGTTCTACAAATAAAATCGTTACTCTAAGGGCGTCATACGGTTGTTACTTTTCATACAGCATAGAAAAGCGTTAAAGTCGAAATTTCAATAAAAAAAATATATAAATTACAATGTCATTGCACATGGAATTGCGTACAATAGAAGTACATGGCCGGGTGTAAAATAACATTTTAAATAAATCTTTGTGCTGGGGCGCCATAATAGCTATTACTGTTCTCGGCTGACGCACCCTCGGTGAAATCAAAATGCTTAGTTGACACGGGAGTTTAGAGGTCATTTAAAAAAAATCGGTAAAGTTATATCTTACAGAGAAAAAACTCCGATTGCCTCTTACTCTTCCTGGATGGTAGAAGACCTAAATACTAGGTCCGCTTTAGCCACTTATAGGGCGAAATTCGTATGATATATGTCTGCAGTTTCGACCCGAAAATGATCTAGGTGAACAAGATAAGTTGGTATAGCTGCCAAGGTGATAAGTATTTTTGTAGTATTTCATTTACTAGATGACAACATGTGCGTACAATCATTTAAAGTAATCGAATGAGATGAATGTGAGAATATGCATGTCAATAGTTAAATGGCAAGGGTGCCGAAGACCGTAAAACTTTTGATTATTTTTTACTGTCCTCCCAACTCCGCAGCACTCTGGGCCACGTTCACAAACGAAGTTACACAGTCAAGTAGGTAACGAGTGGCCCTGAATAGCACCCGTAGCACGTAACGCAGGCGGGACGTAACTCAGTTACCGGCTGCCGCATGCTAATGCCTCGGAAAAAGGCAAAGAAATTAAAAAAGAACAGCCAGCGCTGACTGACCGCCATGAATGGGAACTTTTTCTGAACGTGAGGATTTTTAAATTTGGAAACTCGTATGTGATGGCCAGTTAGGTTTTTACTTGATATTTTTAATGTTACTTATTTTAACATTTGTTACTGGCTTGATGTAATTATTACCTACTTCTGAAAATACGAGGGCTGCTATTTATGTATCCGGAATAACAAAATTAAACAAACATATATTATTACATATGGTTTTATTGTTTCTCGAAGTATTCTCCGCGATGATCTATGCACTTCTGCATACGATGAAACCAATTTTCAAAGCACTTTTTCCATTCTGATTGAGGTATGTCCAAAACGTGTGTTTTGAACGCATCAACGGCCTCTTCGCGGCTCGAAAAACGTTGACCACGTAATTTATTTTTAATGTTTGGAAATAAATAAAAATCATTGGGTGCCAGGTCGGGGCTGTACGGCGGATGACCCGTCAATTCAATCTTTTGACCCTCCAAAAAATTATTTGTTTCAGCCGACTTGTGGCAGCTAGCATTGTCGTGATGAAGTATGATTCTGCGTTGTGGGTTGTTCTTTCGTATTTTTTCAAAGACTTCTGGCAAACAAATGGTGGTGTACCATTCAGAATTAACCGTCCTACTATTCTCTAGTGGCACTGTAGCTACATGTCCGTTGATACCAAAAAAACAAGCGACCATTTGCTTTAAAGTGCTTCTCGCACGAACAACTTTTGTTGGATTCGGTTCATCTTGAAAGACCCACACCGTTGACTGCTGTTTAGTTTCAGGGTCATAAGCATAGATCCAGGTTTCGTCACCTGTGTAGATATTATAAACAGCTTTTGACGTGCCACGGTTGTATTTTTTTATCATTTTCTTACACCAGTCGACACGAGCCTGTTTTTGATCTACGCTCAAGTTGTGCGGAATCCAACGCGAACAAATTTTTTTAACAATTAAATGTTCGTGTAATATCGCGTGTATACTCGTCATACTAATGCCCAGAGACGCCTCTATCTCGCGGTATGTAACATGACGATCTTGCATTACTAATTGTCGCACAGCATCAATATTTTGTTGTACCACTACCGATTTAGGACGACCCTCCTTAATTTCATCCGTGTGCATAGACCGTCCACGTTGAAATTCCTTAAACCAATAATACACAGTGGTTTTCGATGGTGCTTCATCTCCAAAAGTTAAAATCAGTTGTTCGATGCACTGTTTTTGAGTTAATCCACGCCGAAAATCATAATAAATCATCGCGCGAAAATGTTCACGAGTTAAATCCATGGCAATGAAGACAAGCTATTTTCAAAATTGGCGCCAATTGAAAAAAACAAATGACAGGGACATGAAAAATATTTATTCTCTAGCCGAAGAGTTCTATTTTCAAATGTTGTAATTATTTTTTAAATATTCTAGAATTATTGGCCAGTTCCGGATACATAAATAGCAGCCCTCGTAGAATAAAAAACATACTTATTTTAAAAATTATTCATTCTGATTTTTAGAAACACAAAAACAAAGATTATGGAATTGCATAAATTATAGAAGTAGGTATTAAACCTATCATATTAGGTCTCCTAAAGGAGCGAAGCCGGGTGACGAAGCTAGTAAATAACAAATCGCAAAAAAGTAACCCTGCTCGTGCCAAATCTCCAGCCGTCATAGCGTCCCCCGGGCCCGTAATTACTACTCATCTCACGAGCCCGCCCCACTGTGCATTTACATGACAATCTGCTATGTAGTAGATACTGCACAATGTACCATTAGACGTGAGATTTGGGCGGGATTGCAATTTGTTTTAATCATTAGGAAACTACAACGCTAGTGAAAGGATGAAAAACTATACTTGGGTAAAAAAAATCTCTAAATAAACCTAATGCGACGAGCCACAGCGCTGATTTTCAGCCAGGCCTTACATAAGTATAGTCGATAAATAAGTAGGTATGCGGCTAGAGAGGGCATTAACATCAATGCTGACACCATGGTGCAATCGCACCGGGATCCCTTTCATTGGCATAATGTGTTTTGTCCTAAAATGGATTGGCATAATTTATTTAGCATAATATTAATTAGACCGAATTTGGTTTTAGCATATGTGTAGGTTTAGGTGCGGCGGGTAAGCCGCTTTATAATGACCTTACATGAATATGCTTTTTGCATTTATGCTAAAAATTGTATGCTAAAAACTGTTGTGGTTATTAGTATTATGCGAAATTATAATTAGTAGTAATTACAATATGCTAACTTATTTTATGCTTAAATTTTTTATGCTTCTTGACAGTGAACCAATCGCACCGATAAATAAACACAAAATAGTTATACAAATAATACTTAGTAAATATCAATTAATTATATTCTCTTAACCAATTTTATGCGGAAAGATAAGCAGCTGGCATTTTTTTAAATCCCATTACCATAGAAGATTTCGCGGTTATCGATATCAATACACAAATCGTTCTTTATTTAAAAAAGCCTTAAATTTCACACCGAAATTGAGATATATATCAAATAGTAATATTAATCCGGGTAAAAATTTACTTGCAATCCTGTAATACGATGCCTTTGTGTCTGGACAATTTAAATTTTGCGGTTTCGAAAATTTTAGCCATGTCACTTTGGCCCTTAATACATTCAAATTAAATTACTAAGGTTGGAGATTGAATGAAAAAACATTTTTGTATTCTGGAACAACTTTTTAAACAGTCCTGAAGATTTTAACCATCTTATTTTGATTCTTAATACGAATGAATATGGATGTAAATGGTCTGAAAAATATTTTGTGTTTTGAAGTTAAAATCTTTTATGCCAGGATTTGTAGCCAGAAGCGATAGTGTTAGACATTAATATGGAGTTGTATAGAGGCGTCGTTTGCAAACCAAATCTGATTAGAGTTCGATTTCATTCGGTTTTTTTTTAATTTTTAGACTTCTTCCTCTACTAGAATGTAAGTACATAATTGTCTATGTCTTATTAGTTGAAACGTTTCATTTTTGGCGGTAGCAAATACCCGAAGTATTGTACAGAGTCAACAGCACTACAACCTACCCAAATTCATTGCAATCTCGCCGCTATTACCGCGCCATAGAGGTTCATTCTGGGTAATTTGATGTGCTATTGACTGTACCAATGACCGACCATTGTGCGATGTAAGCAGAGTTAATAAGATTTAAGATTAACCAGATAATCACAGTCGATAATAACACGAGTGACACAATAGTGTCTTAATAACGATAAAAGTTAGTTTTGATCAATTAAATAAATGTTATCAAAATCATTAGATCGTATATAGTGCATTCCGATTTGGGAACGTGACGTATCTCATACGAAACACTTCTACCTATATATCTGTCTATGTGTCTGCGAGCTGCGACACAATACCTTTATCGAGCCATCTCGCCCCTCAACGCTTTGTGCCTTCGATTTTAGATGCACAGGCACGTCTACCATCATACAATACAATTTCGGCACCGACTCTGGTGTTTACATTGACATTTCGAAGTTGGTTCTTACGATCTTTGGGTGGACTTTGTTTGTATAGCTACATATATTAAGTAGGAAAGCAGACCCTGGGATCCGACACTCAACAGCTTAGGAAGCAACCGGGAGAACGCTCAGATCAGCCTATCCCCAGAGACAATTGCGGGGTAACAAGGAGTTTTATTTTGTCGTTCTTGGAGAATTTACTGCTTTCGTAGTAAATCGTATTATTGATGTTGCCCGGCGCTTAATTCCTGTGGGAATTATGAGATAATTTTATCTAAGATATTTATTATTATTTATTTATTTATTTTATTTTATATTTAAGATATTTATCTTTCTCAATGGTGAAAGAATTTTTTAAATCGGTTCGGTAGTTTCGGAGATTACCCGCCTCAAACATACAAACTCACAAACGCTCACACGATCTTTTATTACACTATCCTATGTAAGCAATTTAAAATTCGTTTTTTGATTGGTCAAATTTTAATATAGGTAAATTGAGACTACTTGGCGCATTTAGGTACAGTTAATAATAAAATAATGAATATTACGTGCCAAAAGGAACCTATACACACAGACAAAGCACTACAAGATTGTTAGATAATAATTTCACGGAGCTCTAATAGGTACATGGGCGGGTGGCTCAAAGGCCCTCACCCTCTGAATAGGGGAAGTGTGATAAATCACTCTTTTCGCCGTAACACGCATGTTCCGTTTTTCTTACAAATTCCTTTGTGTTATTATAAGAAAAACATTCTGTTTTGTATTTATTGTTATGAAATAATTTAAGGATTCAAATCAGAGATATGTTATGAGACATGGATCTGATAATAAAAATAATTATTTTGTTTATGACCATAGACTCCAAGATTTTGTGAATTTAAATTTTTTAATCCATCAAAGAAATTAAAATATCTAGTTTTTAAAATATTATTATTATTATTATTAGATATATATTTCTTTTTATTAAATATTTTATTTACGATCTACGACAAAGAGCGTAGCGGACTAACAAATTCTCGCACATTCTTTGGTCGCGGCTTGCGTTGTGGGAATGTGGAATGAGAGCCACAGAACTATGTCAATGCTGGACCCATTTAGTATTTTATTTCGATGAAGAAACCCAAGAAATTAGTATAATACTTACATATATAGAAATAGTATTTTTGTCCCACTCGCTATTTGGATGATAGAAATTTAGAAATATTAATAAAGTGTCTATAAGGTAGTGACCTACCTAACCTACCTATATATAGACACTTTCGAGTAACATGAAAAATGAAAAAATATTTCTAAATCTTGACACATAAAACCAAAAAGTTTAGAAGACATTGTCGCTGACACTTTACATCCCGTAGGTATCCCTTGAATACATTAATCTTTCTGTAATCCAAATTAAGTATATAACCTAAGTATTTCCGCTTGTCATACCTACGTAATGGAAAACGATGTTCCTTCAGTTCTCATGACAATTCATTATTACGTTAAGCGTAGCCTGTTGGTGGACCTGTGCACACAAGACCGACTCTCGAAAAAAACTCTGGAAAATCCTCAACAGCGTACTAGGTATACGAACATTTTTTTGTGACGACAATAAAAGCTTGTAACAAAAAATGATATTTTATTTTTTGTAAACAATTCTAAACAATGTCGTTAACAATCCCAGATGTGATCGGAGTATACTAATAATATACCTTGCAAACAAATAATTACATTCAATCAATATATTCAATTTATCACAAACATCAATACCACAGACCAAGTAATATAACAGTCTAAAAATAACGTCTGATGAAGAGCATCGTGGATTTATTTAAAAACAAATTAAGGCGACTCCAGACGGTGGCACTCAGAGTGGAGTGCATAATGATCAGTGATGACAAATGAGAATCGCCAGTCATCACGGATAACGATGATGTGCTGCCGGACCGAGAAGGATGCTCCGGATCTATGGTCGCAGCCCTGGACGCGAACAAAGGGAGCTGCCGTATCTTTAAACAATTTACAGTGTTGCCACAAAATATTCGTGACGTAAACTTAATTCACCTGAGTAAAATATGAATGAAAAGCTACTGAAAACTAAAAAATGTCATTTAAGCACGTGACATCTAAAAATGGAATAGAGGATTAATGAACGAAACGTAACGAAATGTAAATAAATTCATAACCTAACTAAAACTTATTGAACTTACTTATCAGATAAAAAGCAACTCGTACTGATAAGAGCGACCTTAACTTTCAACCTCGGGCAAGAAATGACAGTAGATCCGGAACTCGAATGTCCGTGCTCACATTAACGTTTAAAATATGCTCATGCATTCACCGCTCAAGGACTTTAAATTGATTTTGAATTTGATATTGTTTGTTTGTGCGCTTTATGCGTTGAGAGAGCCTTGGCGAATTGTAAGAGCAAAGCGTCCAAACCTCACTTTGTCGTTTTGTTGCAGGCGAGTGTGAGAATGCGTACGCGATAAGTATTATGTGAGATGAGTTGCAGTTTAATTTCTTGATAATGTTTAATTTCTTGATAAGTCTAAGAATTATGCTTCCATTTTTGTTACTTTAACCGTATTGTAATGATACACACAATAGGGAAAACATATAAACAATACAGGTATATTTCAATAGATATTTAAAATTATATCACTGATTTTTATTAAGAATAAGTTTGTTTAGTATCGCTAAATGCATCGTTAATTTCTTATTGACAGTTAATTGACATTGACAACTAGTTTATTATCATTTCACCCGCGTTTGCTTCAAAAGTTGATAAAATTGATAAGAGTGTGTTCGCCTTGTAATATAGCTATCTCAAATGACGATAGTCATACTGAACAAGACCTTTGAGACAAGCAAACATTGCTTGAAATTGTTCATATTAAATTATTTAAAAGATGTGTTAAAATGGGTGTAAAAACTCCAAAAGTGTTAAAAGTGGTTTCTGGTTGGGAGGCAGTGGAATTGGTGGTCAAATGTATATTTATTGGACTGTGGCAGATTTTACAGATTCTAGTGAAAAGGTTATGGAAAGGACATAGAAGAAAATCTATGAAGAAGTATCCGTCTGTTGAATTGACAGTGGATTCTTCTATAGGAACGCACTGTTATATTAAAGTTATGGTGAGAAATTATTATTTTTACTCTACTGTCAAAATTGGGAGTGTATTTTGAAGTACAACTCCTGCATTCGGTGTAAGTAAGATATCTTAGACACCATTATTATGTGCACATAATTATACCAATAATAGCAGAGACAACTTACTGTTTGATTGACTATAACAATTGAAAATATGACAATCGTGTTTTTTGAATTGAGTATGTATTTCAAATTGCGTTTGACACAGAATACAAATGAAATGAATACTTAAGGGTAAACTAAATGGTCAAAGTAATCTAATATTCAACTTATGATCATTTAAAATGTCAAAAACAAACGTCCAATCGCGGGTGCCTTATCCAAAATGCTTTGTAGGTCAATAATTCTTTTAGTCCTCGTAACATTTGTATTTGCAATTAGTTCTTGCTGAGTAAATAAAAATTGTTCGGTTTTACAATGTAGGTACCTAATTCAGTGCTGAAAAAAAAAAACGAAAAACTCCAAAAAATACGAATACAATAACCGCAGATCATTCGCTTGAAAACATTCTCCGACAAAAATTTTACTCTCATGCAAATTTATTTTTTTAAGCTAACTGCTGCTGCATTAATTTTATCAAGTACATCTTAAGTACAAGTCTCACCTCATAGTCGTTCCCCATGGCTGAGGGTCGTGGTCATTTCGTGGAATGAAACACACACAACGACTTTCACGGCACTATTGATAAAGTGGTTTGCCATTGCCTATTTCCATTTTACACACAAGATGATAAATATCAACTAAAGTACAGGTTTCCTCACCATGTTTGACTCCACCGGACCTGATTACTCACTCTAGCTGTTTATAATATGCCCAATGAAAATCAATTTTTTTTATTCAAATTTTTATTTTTCTCTGAAAGAAAATAAACTAAAGAAAGTCGCAAATCTTTATTTAAATGTATGTACCTCTTTTTTTTCAGGGTGTAAAATATCACTACGTGGAGAGCGGTCCGAAATCCGGCAAGAAATTACTGGTCTTGGGCGATGCTCCAGACAAAGGGAACCTTTGGGGTCCTATATGGTCCCGCGTGGTGCGAAGACTGACCGAAAATGGGTACCACGTGATAACCGTGGACTTGAGGGGGAACGGGGGCAGTGAGGGGGGAAGTCGGAGGGCGTTGGCGCCTCCGAGGGTAGTGGAGGAGCTGGCCACCTTGATGGTGGCTTTGGGAGTCTCAAAGGATCAGCCAGCTGTTGTCATCGGCTTTGGCATTGGAGGAATGCTCACTTGGTAAGAAAATATGTGTGCGGCCGTTACTCATTTTGTAACGCCGTCTCTCTCTCATCAGGCCTTTTCGCCTTTTCCTGGTTCTTTCCTCAGCCGTTGAGCGCCGGAGCCCGGCGTCCGCTCTCCTACACATTCCTCGGCATACCTAGATGTGATCCTGATACGCCCTCGGCCAGGCCAATGTAATAGATATAATTTATTTACTTTTAATCCTTAGACGACGCGAAATATTTAAAACATCCTATTGTTATCTGATACCACAGTGATGATTGTAATTATTTCCAACAATATATCTCATTTCATCATCAGTTATTTGAAACACATCACACTCAATTAGGTAACACACAAAATTGATAAAAAATTTGGTACAAGTGTAGCGTAGTTAGTTAGTTCTTTGCATTTTTTTAAATATTTTAATCAGCCACGTCGTCGTTCACGTTTAAGTAAGTAGGCAGTATCAGTTTTTACCCACTTTCTGGTAGGTTATCAAGTGGTACACCTCGTGTCACAAAAATCACTGAATAAAATAATTGTCAATAATTTTCCAAGTACCTTTGTAAATATTTCTAAGGTAAACAATTTTTTGTTTGTAAGCGTTGAATGCAACAAGTCTGACGTCGTAATAGCTTTTGTCAAAAATGATTGTTTTCTAAAAAAACTTGTTTCCTCAGCAAACGAATGTTTTTAACTTGAATCACCACGTTGATAATGATAAGCCATAGACAAATGGACCTTGCTCGAGTATCCTATTGTTATCGATCACTACGAGACAAAGTACACGTCTGGCGCGTTGACAGCATAATATTTTTTTTATTGCATAATGCGCCAATTAAATAATTAATTATGTAAATTACATGTCAAATAAACCTATTTATTTCCTACAACATTGCACCGGCAGATAAATGATTAAAAATTACTTATTTATCTGCCTAAGTTTTTTCTGTTATTATCATCCAAGTCTGAAAGCTAATGAAAAACATGGAATATGCTAGCTGCTTCTCCAATGCATCGTCAATCAAGGGAAAGTGCTAAAGGGAATACTGGAGATTCTTCTCAAACTGTCACTACTTAATTCTACCCAACAAGCCCCTAGTACAGATAAATAAAGCCTTCAACTCTTCTATCTTTTATCAGATACTAGCGACCGTCCTCGGCTTCGCACGGGTGCAATATTATGCATTTTACATATAAGTATGTAAAACTTCGTCTGGAATCACTCTATCTATTAAAAAACAACAAAATCCGCGTAGTTTTAAAGATCTAAACATACATAGGGACAGAGAGCGGGAAGCGACTTTGTTTTATGTAGTGATTTTTGTAGTCTGAGGGTTCTGTCTACCCCATCTATAGTTTCTGTGTGTACATAATATGTAGGTAGGTACTATATCTTATTTGTCGAAAATGTAGGTCCTCCTATATTCTGAAGCAGTTATCAAAGAACGTGTTTACAAATGAAATTATAGATAATAAATTGAATATGCACCGAGGTTACTTGATTGGTTTGATTGTTTAAAAAATATTCGGAGGTCATCGATATAAGTTAATTGAAAGATATTGCTTTTTTTATATTTTTTTGTTTTGGAATATTTTGTTACCGTTATCTTGCGGTTATTCAATAAGGTCAATTTGAGCGTATTGTAACAGGCTATGTTCGTTCAAACTATTTACTTATTATAAAGCCCAAATAGTGTTATAATATAATATGTATAACCAAATATTTGGGGACAGGTAATAACATCCAGTATTATAAAATTATATAAGTATAAAGTAAATACATATTGTATTAGATAGTTTGTCAGGCCTAATAACATGTGGTCGTCCAAATCAAAAGGGACCTTATGGCAGGAACACTCAGGTCTTTATTGCCGTTGTTCCAATACAAAACAACCAAATATGTCTATGGAAAACACACATATTTGATCGATTGATTATGTGAATTACTAGATGTTGCCCGCGGCTTCACTCCCGTGGGAATTTTGAGATAAAATATAGCCTATAGCAATCTTAGATAATGTACCTTTATAATGGTGAAAGAATTTTTGAAATCGGTTCGGTAGTTTCGGAGATTAAACGCCTCAAACATACAAACTCGCAAATGCACAAACGCTTACCTCTTTATAATTATAGCATAGATATGCTGTTCCAAGTATAGAACCTCCTTGGTGGCACAGTGGTAAAATTCTTGCCACTGAACCGAGAGGTCCCGGATTCGATCCCCGGTCGGGTCATGATGGAAAATGATATTTTTCTGATTGGCCCGGGTCTTGGATGTTTATCTACTCGTATATATGTATTTGTTATAAAATATAGTATCGTTGAGTTAGTATCCCATAACACAAGTCTCGAACTTACTTTGGGGCAAGCTCAATCTGTGTTATTTGTATTTCTTTTATTTATTTATTTTAATATACCGATACTAAAGTTTGTTATACCAAATTATTATTGAAACTGTTTTGTAACTGTACTTTTAGTATTTTTATCTTTGAAACATTATACCTACATACTGGCCGTAATTGTTAAATCATGTTACTAATTATTGAAAAAAAAATTTTTTTTTAATAATATATCTTATACTAGCAGCGCCCAGAGCTTCGCTTCCGTGGGAATTTCGGGATAAAATTTATTGTCCTATGCGTTATTCCAGGTTATATTCTACCCATGTACCAAATTTCATAACAATCGGTCCAGTATGTTTTGCGTGAAAGAATAACAAAAATACGTATACATACATCCTCACAAACCTTTCAACGAAGCTCCGAGACGCAACTAGTAAATAAATACATTTGGCAGGTACCTAGCTCATTGCTACGGTGTCCTGATGAGCAAAATTGTGGTGGTGGGTGCTCCCCATCCCAACCAGTACTGGCAGAATTCACCCGCTTCATTCTGTAAGGGCGCGCTGCATTTCATCCAGGTAAGTATTTTTATTGATTATAATAAGAAATCATTTTATTTCAGGTTATAACTTAAGTTTACAACAAATACAGAAGTCAGGGACCCTTCTTCTTCTTCTGCTTATTTAAGAGGCGTGGCGTATACTAGCCACCAACTCTTGTTGGTGGCGAGTATACGCCACGCCTCTCTAACCTCGGCTTGCAAGTCTCGATACGACACGACGCCTGCCTTCTCTTTCAATTGGCTTCCATATTATAACTCTTCCTCGGTCTCCCTGGACCTCTTCTTCCTTTCACCTTTCCTTCAAAAATAGTTTTAAACAAGGCGTCGTGTCGTATCAAGTGGCCAATCATTCTTCCCCTTCTATTTCTGTCAGCAGTCCCCTTTTATATACAATTTCCAGCATTTCTTCATTGCTTTTTCTCACTGTCCAGCTTTTTTTTTTCATCCTTCTCCAGCACCACATCTCAAAGCGGCTAATCTGTCGGTATCCTTTTTGTATCAGGGACCCATATGATAGATACCTTATATACTAATTTACAGAATAAGTACCTGTATGAAGATCTTAACTACTTCTAAACTTTCGCGTTGCATAGTTATATACTAAAGAACAGGTATTAATACCTGCACGCGCACATACATTTTTATTTCCCAGACGTTTCTTGATTTTCTTTGTTTGTGACGGTACTTGGGGGAGAATTAATATGGCGGTGGAAGAAGATTCTACCGGACAGACGCCGTAGCTTGCTGAGTCAGTCGCCCCACGACCAGTGTCAAGGTCAGTGGTCACTACCACTCACCTTTGTGACAAGGTCCGAAACATTTGTGAAATAAAAAAGGTACCTATGTGCGCGTTTAATACCTATTCTATAGATCTATAATTATATATGATCGTTTGTCAAAGTAAAAGAAACTCTGGATCTCATAATTGTCTAGTATAGTCTTAATCACCATATCTAGATTACATTGCATCTAGTCTTTGTTAATACAGTATTTAGTTTAATTTAATTTATTAAGCATTTAAAAATATTTTTTATTAACCAAATCACGAGTATGTTTAGTATTTTCTCAAATGTTTAATGTATCATTGTATATTTCTTCACTACAACATCATTTTAAAGCAATATTGTAATTAATATTGTATTTAAATATAGCTTTTAGTGCTAAACGCGTCGCTGAGTAATGTATTTCTTCTGTTACTTCAAATTGTGTTTATTTCGATACGATGAACATGTAAAAATCGTAATGTAAATTGTAAAACGTTCTGGACGCTGCGACACAAGCGTCGCTTAGTGCAGAGTCCACAGTCCAACTTATAAATTGTAAATCTAACTACTAAAATGATTCTGTCAATTATTGTACTTTTTTCTTTGGTGAATAAAGTTATTATTATTATTATATAATTATAGATCTTCACGCAAACAATATTTATTTATCACATATTGCTCCACAATACAGGTACATCTACCAAAATTATCTAGGCACAACTAACGAACCAGAACTAGGTACCTACATACAGGTAGATTTGAACTGTATTTACTTAATAAAACAGAGTGAAACAAAACAAAAATACCATTATCTATGGACAGAGCAAAGTTTCCAAGCTCATAAATAACTATCAATTAGCGTTGGTATAATTTCTCCACATTATTTTATTGCATTCATTAATTGGCGTGATCATGTGCCAGACGATATTGCACTCATTACGACCTGCTAATTATGCAGTGATAGGATAATGTACATAGGTACCTACACAATTGCATACCGCGTCACTGTCGCCTTCGACATTCGAAATCCGAAGCTCTGTCGACCCCGTAAAGGATACAAACGTCTTTCAGATTTTGAGAAAAGTCAAAACATTATCTTTATTTTGATATTTCACGATTTTATGTGTCGGAATTGGTAGTCGATAATTTTTTTTAGAAAAACGTTTTTTATTTAATTCATTTTTAGTGTCCCGAGCACGGTAACCGTGTAACTTATTATTAAACTAGTTATTAAGTCTTATTAACGACTAGACGTTGCCCGGGGTTTCGCTCCCGCGGGAATTTTTAGATAAAATATAGCCTATAGCAATCTTGGATAACGTACCTTTACAGTGGTGAAAGAATTTTTGAAATCGGTTCAGTACTTTCGTAGATTACCTCTTTATAATATTAGTATATAGATTGTTTCTGTAATTTACGATTGTTTTTTTCCCAGTGGCCACATTTCCCAGAAAAATGGCTGGCCGAAGACGAACTGCGGGAGAGCGATAATAAGCGTTGGTCAAGCTCCAGGGCTTGTGACTGGGAAGGCGCCCTTAACTACGTGCGAGGTAAAAGATAAATTAGATTCTACTCCTTGGGAAACTCTGGCTTGACGACATCAAATGCCAGCACTTTTTTGCCCCTTTCGCCAGGACTACATGCAGTTGTTTGTTTCTACGTAATTTGTACGAAACGTGGCCGTACCAGAAGCGCAGACGACGGTCGTAGAGTTTATCTGCTAAGAGTGCCTATTTTCACACTCAACATAAAAAAAATAAAAATGTATTTTCTCACCTTAAGACGTTAGTGTGAAAGTGGATGAATAGTTATGTAAGTGTACCTTATAGCTGCCTACCTGTGACTTCCTCCGTGGCGTAGCGGTCTCTACGCCCATCCGCTGTCTGGAGGTCCTGGGTTCGATTCCCAGCGCAGGAAATTATTTGTCCTTATGATATTTCTAGCGGTGGTGGTGTAATGGTTAAGACGCCTGTGGATCGAAAGGTCCCAGGTTCGAATCCTACTCGTGCCACATGAGTTTGTATACCAATCTGACTCATGTATAGTAGTTTTCATCGACCACCACTTGCTTCCGATGAAGGAAAAACATCGTGAGGAAACCTGCACACTTGTTGATTATTAACTTGTGTGTGAAATGGAGAAGGCAATGGCAAACCACCCCATAATAATGCCAAGTTGTTACGTGTGTTTCATTCCATGTAATGACCACGACCCTCAGAGGAATACTACTATGAAGAAATGATGTTTCTCTACGATTCTGGGTGTATTGTGCTTGTTCCTGTGTTTGTGTCCAATGGACCCACTATACAAGCTTAGTGATTAGTGTGTAATGAATTATATCTATTTAAAGCTAACGTCTTTCTTTGTTTCCCAGGCGCAGCGTGGTGGCGCATAGAACCAGGACACCGTATAGTCCCACCAGCTCTGCTCATTGGCTGCCGCGAGAGCGCCACACAGCTGGTATCTAGCGCCCAGTACTGCGTCAACTCAGCATTGAGGCTCATAGCCAAACCTGACCCCACTGACCCGGAGTTACCTGCTATTGTGCTGGAGTTCTTAGTCGGTGAGTTTTCTATCTCGGTCTCAAGAGAGGCACTAGAGAGAGACGGCTGGTGTTCAACGGTCTCCTGAATCATATCGACAAAACATTAGTGTTTGGATATTCTGTGATAATCAATCTGTTCACCCACCAATGTTAATTGATGTCGTAGAAGAACGGCCGCCGTTTCTTCACCTACGCTTTGCAGCAGACAGTTTCAAGTAAATATTTGGTGTTAATAAAGTATAGATGAACGGTCGCAGCGCGCCGCTTTCGTTTGGACAAAATGGCGCACTTTGTTAACGTAAAATTTTACGATGCTACTCACCCTTAGGTGATATATAGGGCACTAGCACCACCATCACATTTTTACCAATTTATTTTATTGGCGTAAACTAAAAAATCAATAAAGGAATTTATTGCAAAGTAGTATATGCTTTTCCATTACACATAATAGTCACAGTCTATTATGCAGATTTTGGTGGCCACCGTTTTCGGTTTAGTAGACTGTGACGGTGGCGCTAGTGTGCAGTTATTTTATCACCTTAATGATGTATATCATACTAGTGAAATAAAGATTATCTTGTACTAATATTTATTCGTTTCAGCTGTAGAAAAATCGCCAGAAACTGAATCTCGTGGTCTCGTGGGCCGTATGCTGGGTGCCGTGGCCGGGAGAGGGAGGGAACTCACAGCCAAACTAGTGCTACCTGCACAGGCGTAGTCTGGGGATTTGTGTTGTTAACTTAGGCAGCTATAAGAAATTCACCTTTCTGCTGCTAAACAATATATCATATTGTGTATAATATAGAAGGATTAGTCGACCACATGTCAAGTTTCCCTGCTTGGAGCATGGAACTTCATGCTTTGGTAATAGAGGCGAATTTGGTATGAATTTGAGTAGCTTGATGTGCTGTTTGCGATACCAGTGTTGGTCGCGAAATTAGACTGTAACTTTTTTTAGTTTTTGGTTTAATTCAGTAAAGCCATAGGTATTTTTAGGGATCCGTATCTCAGAAGGGCACAGGTCTGTATAATAGAATATTATTTTGATGTCAATTTATTTTTAGAATAAAAATCAGCTTTAAATTACAATTTATTTTTAATGTTATTTGGCCAATTTAATTATTTACAAATTTTTATAGTTCCTTCGCGTCAAAATCAATTAATTTGGTTGTCAAATTGAACCAATCAAGTGTGCAAATCAATAATATGATAAGTAATTTAAGAATTTTAAAACATTCAATTCTTAATCTTATGAAGTAATTAGTGTATAGATTTTTTTTTATACTTTTATAGATTTTACATTTGGTTTGTAAATAAAACTGCAATATAAGTGCAAACGCTTTTTAATACGCAATATGCCCACAAAAGCTAACCGTATATAAATTTCGCTATCAATATATTATATTCACAATAGTTCTCGAAACTTCTACACATAGTAAACAGGCGCATGCGCGCGAAGGAAGATATATCATATCACATCTCCAACCAACTCTTATGGTCTGTTTCACCACTTTCTGACACAATATCATATTGTAATCTGACAGATAAACTGACTGCTAGATAAATCTGCCTCAAGTTATTTACCAGTTAGCCCTAACCAACACCTGTGAGACAATTTTTAACGCTGTCCGATTTGTTACATCAAGCTATCAGATACTTTATCAGCAAGGGTTAAACAGACCCTTAGGATATTAACGACTACATGTGCCAAAACCGCATCTTGCAACATGTATTACGCAAAAAAGATAATCAAAATCAGACATTTTAGTATTGGGACATTGACCTTTCGTATGATAAGGAGTTTATGGCCACGACTGACCACGCAGGCGCAATGCGGATTTGTGTATTATAACGACTGCAAATACAGCAACCGATGGCTTCCGAATCGCGAAGAGCTCGAAATAATACATTTTTGGTCACCCATTCCACGCTTTCATATACCATTGCAAAGTAGCTTAATCGCCATTTAAATTTTTTTTAAAAAGGTTAAGAGGCTTTAGGCAAATCTTGTCGTTAACACCCAAGAATCAACGTGAATTAAATACTGTACATTATAATATGTGAACAACGATCGACGGACATGTGTAATTGTGTAACATGCTTTTTTTTTTTTAATTTTTCATCAAGGAAGCATACTTTTATGTCAGTTTTAAGACAAATTTTCATTAAAACACTAGATTTGCTGCGCCATTAGTATTTTAAAGACAATTAGCCTTTGTTTAAAGTTAAACACTAAGTTAAAGTGTGTTTTGTCTCTGTCGCACTGTACAATATCTTACATCGACAGAATGATAAAATATGCTTTAACTTTTTAATTAATAAGAGGGCTAGGCTTTAGGTTGTGGCGGTTTTAACATCGCTCCCACCCGGCAAGATAGCGTTCATTTAAAAGTGAGCTTTAAAGCGTTCACTGTAGTCATAATTTACATTGACAACGCAAATATTTTGCCTTGTCGAAGCGGTGTTATACAAAGCCAGTTTTATATAAACCATAGTGCCACTTTCATGGCTTTTAATGAAATAATGACTGTTATAATTAGTTTTTTTCATACATATTACACATTGGTCCGTCGATAAAACGGCAGAAACAGTTTAGGCCGAAACACGACACTGATAGGCACACATCTTTACCTACAGCACTTTTTACGTAATTAATTTTATCTAAATTTCTATATGCGAGTACAAAAATGAGATGCTGACATGACTATTTATTATATGCGTTATTTTGACTCTAACACTAGATGGCGGTATTAGTAAAAGTCATCTAACATGACTTAAGACTGACGTAGGCGGCTGACATACTAAACACTAACACACTCGATGGTAAAGAAGATTATTACATTAAAATAAAACTAAAAATCGAAAAATGAAAGTCACTTTTCCAAACGAAATTAATTCCTAAGGTTTTTTTTTAGATATTAATTACTGCACGTTTTATGTATAATTTAAATTACATTGCATTGCATACGTCAAGTTTTTTATATATAAAAAACAAAAAGTCCATTGGCTGCGGTGAACCCTTCCCATCTGGTTGTTTTCACATTGATAAATTATTAAATATATCTTATTGCCATTAACATAAGAGCTAAATTACTTCGACAGAATCAAAATAACGCATACAATATGGGCTAGACTTAAGAAAGAGATGACATCAGTCGTTTTCATTAAATACTGAAAAAAATTAAAATACGAATCTTATGGAACTTCTAGAACATTCCATTTGGCACAAAATTACTGACCATAGACACCGAAAGCGCGAATAGAATTTTGTTTATTGGTTTACAAAATTAACAACCGCTTGCTAAACATTATTAAGTTAATATTTGTGTACGCATTTATTAGTAATTTTAATAACCCCAGTATTGTATTAATATACCATAGATTTAAGGATATTTAAAAGAATAGGTATTTTTTGAGCTTGCGTTTACATAGACCTCGTATTTGCTTCCCATCAGGTTAGACTGAGGTCGAACACACAAATGGCTATTTAAAAAAATACCTTATTAAGTAGCACATCTTTGTGTCTCGTTCAACGTCAAATATTGAAAAGAGAGAAAAATACAACATCTGTTCAACTCCCATAATTTGTGATATCAGTCGTGTAATCATAAGATTAGAAAGAGATGGGCCGTAATTTCAGAGAGAGAGAGAGATATTTTATATAACAAAGATGGCGTTTCAAGTTGCTTAATTATTTCAAATTAATTTTTCCTCTTAGGTTTAGCAAACTCGAATTATTAATATGGAGTTAGATACGTGTTTATGCACTTTCGATGTACGGTTAAGGTTAGTATTACACAAATACAAACTTATCAATAAATTATATCAATTTCACATATTACACATATCGCTTACACTTTAACGTGTGAGCGAGACAAAACACGAGTTACGTTTTTTTTATTATTTACTTATAGCTGATGAGACCGTATCAACTTAAAAATAAATAACTTTACAATTAATATAATGTACAACTTATATCTAGAATTATACAAACTTAATGGCACGAAGATATAGTACAGCTATCTGATCTGTTTATTCACTGGAAAGTGTAAAAGAATTATTTATAAAAAATGGTTTTAATAACTATAATACTAAAAAATAAATATATTTTTTAATGATGGAAGACCTCAAATGAGGATTTTAGAATATAAATTGCCAATGCCATTGCCAAGAATTTGTATTTTACAAATTGTAACCATAGCATAAGCTCACAAAAACATTGTGTATCAACATAAAGTTAATACAATTAGGACTCAAAATTTTGTGTAAATAAATATCAAGTTAAGGAATTCTTCCCCTAATCAAATCTTAATGGTCAAATTTATTAGTATTGCCGAAAATATATAGTTTTCAATGTTATATCGATGGAATGATTGATATTCCAATGAACATTCTAGATTATTTTACAAGACTATATCGATGGTAAAACTATAGAATTATCACCAAAACTAATAATTTAGTCAAATACATTTTATTATTGGAATAACATCTTTAAAAAAAAAACTAAATTGTGTTACATACATTTACCGTATGAATTAACTTTAGTTGTAAACAAAATACATAAAAATATCATCTACACAGGCAGGATAGTATATCTCTAGCTTAATTTAAATGCATGATTCGTAGACAACGATCTGTATTTTGTGCAACTACATATTTTTTTTACATCTTTATAAAATCAGTACACACCACAAAACATTTGTTGCGATTTATGCGGCGGCAGAAGCTTTATCTTCTAATCAAGCGTCAAATATTAAATTCGCCACCGAAGCGAATAAAACTTTTTCAACGATTTCAACTCTCGTGGTATTTAGCCACAACCATTTTGAAGAGCTAAATCCTCTCCAAAATAATACTTCTGTTATTCAAACTCTATTGGATCCCTGAACACTTTCATACGGTGGTCTCCCCTTTCACTTCCACATCTGATACTGCCTCGCTCACACAACTATCGCTATCAGTAGGTTTGAGAGTGACGTCACTATTCACAGTCACATCTAACCCGTTATCTCTTCTCTGCGTCCTGTCCTTGTCCCTACTAGTTATTTGTGTGTACAACTCGTCTAAATCACTAGTAAACGACACAGGACTACTATCTCTATTAACTTCAGGACAACTCAACGCTGGTGTCGGGACGTATTTACCCAATTTTGGATTGCCCTTAATAGTTTTACGCCATCCTGGGTCATAATTAACATACTGACTTTCAATGTTCGAGACGTCCTCGTTGCTAAAACTTATCTCGTTCGGACACATCGACGATGGAGACGGCGCGTACAGACCATGACTTCGAATACTAACTTCGGACATTTGATAATTTGGGCAATAGATGTCGCTTTCATTCTCAAAACCTTGCTCGCTAGCGTTTGTACTACAAGTCTCGAAGTCGTATGTGGTTTTCGCGATGAAAAATGGCTCTTTCTCATCATCCATTTTCTCTTTAGTCCCTGCCGATACATCATCGGGGTTCTGAAGCAAGTTGTCCATCTCTCCCAAACCAGTTTCCTCCAGATTTTGCGGAGTACTCGACCGATTGATTTCGTCACTATTCATGGTGCACTCCTCTGATATGTCTTGCAAAGATTTGTCAACGACCTCTTTATTGTCCTGCTTATTCGGCTGGAGATAGTCAATGTACTGGCCGAAACTTTCCGTATCAGTGATCTCATTTGTCGAACATAAGGCACTGTGTGTCTCTTGGAGCGACGTCATTTCCGAATGTGTGTTCAAAGTTTGATCAGAACATGTGTGAGGCATTGCAATCTCTGATGCAGAACTGTACTCTAGACTGCATTGTTGAGATATCGTCCTCATCTCGGGCTGGTCGCTTGCGTGACTTTGCAAACACTCTTCTGAGACACTACTCCTTTGCCCGTTAAAACCCTTTTGCACATTTGCTTTGACAATTTGATGTTGTGGTACTTGTGTCTCTGGTACATTGGTATAAATATTCATTATCTGTGTCCTGCTATTCTTAGCATCGTCCGTATTCCACGCTTTCTTATCTATGGAATAGTTTTTGTAATCTTTCGGTTCCTCCTCTAACAAATTTGGGTTAACAACATTGCGCGTTTCTTTTATACCGTTATTTGACTTTTCGACGTGTAAATTTGTGTTATTAACTTTGGAACCGGAATGTAACATGCTAGCGACGCCATTGTAAGCCTCTTTAGACGGTAAAGGTAGTGAAACATGAGAATCATTGTCACAATCACGTCTCAGGGGCAATTCTAAGCAATTCCTCTTCATATGTTGCCTCTGTTTTTTAAAGAATTTCTTAGCAACGTTCATCTGATTCGGATTGTAAAACACTTCAGGCCCAATGTTTGAAGTATCAGGATATGTCATCATGGAATTGTTAGATCTATACTGTTGTCTGTGTAATACGACTAAATTGATATTAGCCGCTTTTCCATTGGTGTTTTTAACCATATCCCTTTGCAATGTCTGTCCGTTAAGTTCTGCTCCAGCTTTGTAAGTACCACTGTTGTTAGTCTTAGAATTAGTTCTATTAGAACTCCTACTGCCTGATCTAGATCTGTTATCGTTAGGTATCGCGTGAGTTACTGCTGTATTCGTCGGTATGCCCGGCAAGTTTTGTTGGTTAGCGTCAAAAACGCTTCGGTTCCTGCAGCATTGTTTGCTTTTTTGTAAATAGCAATGCATCATGGACCATTGGGCTCTGACGTCACTGCGTGCTATGCCGTAGAAGAACAAAATGAAGGTACCTAAAACCGTGGCGCAGACGGCATAAATAATGCTGCAAATATCTTCTTGGTAAGGGAGGTACGCTGGTAAAGGTCTGTACACAGCGATAGCTCCACAAGACCACACAGACATGTACAAACACAGCACAATAACTTGAGCCCTCAATTGTATTATCGGTGTGTGCTCAACATCTTCTATTTCAGAATCAGCTACAGACTTTACACTGCGTCTATCTGCGTTGTCGGTGTGATTAGGCTCCCACATTTCCAAGTCAACATTTTCAGTCGCTTGCGTCCCTTCCGACAACTGCACGTTCATATTCCTTATAGTGCACCGTATTAGCAAAAATAATACAAAAAGGAACATAAGTAGAATCCCTCCTGGCACAAATAAAGCGCTCAAAGCCGGCGCAGTACTTAGAAAACATTGGGAATAACCCGCATAGTCTTTTAGGTTGACCGCTCCAGAAATGCCACATACAATCAACGCTATACCCCAACCGACTAAATATAATCCCAGAATTGGTTTTTGCACTGGTACATCTGGGGGAATATCGTCTTCCGGCGTCCTAACAGGATTGTGCGTCTTTGTCACCCATTTGTACATATTGCTAGCCGACACACACATCCACAATAAGCAAGAAAGAGACAGATAATGTATCAGCAAACCTAAAATCTGACACAGTTTAACGTCTTCCGTCTGGTATATGCCTAAAGTGTACATAAAACAGAGTAAGCCAATGGCGATCCAAGTATTAATTAAAGCATGTTTAGTTTTTTTCGCCATTTGAATAGCAGGGTAACACATGATGTAGGTTAATGTTGCGCAACTCACGCATCCAATCAGGATGAGGCTTCCGACGTACACTGCTGGATGGGAGACTTTGAATCTTGCGCCGTCTGTGCGCGCGCCGTAGAAGCCCGTTTCGACGTTTTGTAGAAGACCCACGTAGGCCAGACGGGTGCAACTGATTATTATCATTTCGGACACTACATGAGAGATCCGGCAGTCTGGAATTAATAAATTTAAAGTTCAGTATTTTCTATGGTCTGGATCGTTATAAAAAATAATAACTAATTTTAAGTCTATGTGTGTTGTGTGAAACAATGTGAATTTTAATCACTTATTTTAAATTCGCTATTCCATACATAATCTGAAATCGGTAAAACCTTTGGTAATATTTAACGGCCATCGAAATGACTTATAACGATTTCAAAATCCACATGCCAATCATGAGTCATTGAGATCAGAATAAAAAATATATGTATTTGTTTAATGGCCAGTGAATTTAAATAAAGAATCCTGTTTAAAACTGCCAGTACTGGCAGTGCATTTAAAGAAGGAATGCTATTCAAAGAGTGTTGTTGTCAGTCTCTGTATGAATCACTTAATATCTTCATGGCCAGTACTGGCCAGTACTGTAAATAAAGAATCCGGTACAGAAAAAGAAATAAAACGAAGGCTCTTTAGAATGAAGCGTGGTGCTGTCAGTGGGCTAGCTCACCGGTGGTGTTGTCGGTCCAGCGCCGCAGCGCCCGCGCCCACACGGCCACGCGGGCGTCCGCGCCGCCGCGCACTGTCACTATCACTGGCTCCAGCAGATTGCTCACGGTCACGTCGCCGTTTTCTGATATAAAGGCCAAACAGTTTGTAGCTAGCTGGCTAGAGAGTATATGTGCAATACCAAACGGTCATGATTGCTTGACAGTGTTGTTTTCCTATTCTTTATATGAACAAATTATCTCTCTCTTTTATCTGAGCGTTCACCATTCATTCACATACATAAATTTAGAAAAGAACCCATTTTGGGAAAGAAGTATCTTTGAAGCTGTAAGCTGCTTTATTTTGACATAGGAAGAATATGGACCTCAATACCTATTATACAAGTATTTTCGATTCCCGCTCGAATACTGAATTTTTCATATATAACCAATGTAAAAAAGTCTTTAACATTTAAAATGTTAAAGACCTATATTTAATCTATGCTTTAAAGCTGAGGATACAACCGAGACATTGCAAATATGAGAAATACAGCAAAATTACACATCTATACTATTATTATTAAGGTAAGCGATATACTATTATTATTGAGATTATACTATTATTATTGAGGTAAGCGTTTGTGAATTTATATTTGTTTGAGACAAGTAATCACCGAAACTACCGAACCGATTTCAAAAATTCTTTCACCATTGTAAAAGTACACTATCCAAGATCGGTGTAGGCTATATTTTATCACAAAATTCCACAGGGGAGCGAAGCCCCGGCCAACATCTAGTATTTAATATAATTACTCACTCAGTTGAAATCCCACAACGGGCGAAGTGATTTCCATATTCATGTCTTCTCTCTTCGTACTCCTGCCGTAATAATCCTTGGCACGGTGCACTCTATTGGGCCCGTTCTCCTGGTCCGACTCCGGAATTATCGGGAACAAAGTGGCTTTGTCGTACATAGCGACCACCAGGTCGTGCGGCTGGGACTGCACGAGCAAACCCGAGTCCGTTGTGCTGTATAGCAATGATTGAGGGATCTGTAAACATATTTTTTTTTGTTGATTCTTTTCTATACTTCGAAGACAAAGACAAAGATTATTTATTTGCAAAACATGAGTTTACATTTTTTTACAATGTGGTGTAAAAAGAAAAACTTAATCCTACATGTTTCACCGTCCACGGGTATGCAAATTTAAATGGAGAGCATGCTATCATCCCACAAAACAAAATCGAATAAATAAAAGTAACTAAATTGTTATCTGAGTCTATCATTAAAAAAAACGTTCAAATTATAATAACATTTATCAATCAGCAAGGACTGAGGTGCTTTTTAAATAAATTTAAAAAAAATATCGATCGTGAAGATTCGACAAATTGTTGATTCTTAAAGAGATTTCTTAAAGATTTATTTGCTTACTATTAAATATTATAATTGTTCCACTTCCCACTATAAAGGCGAAAGTTTGTATGTTTGTTACTTCATCACACTCAAATGGCCGGGCAAATTTTTATGAAATTTCGTATTGACGAGGTGAAAATATAGGGTATTTTTTATATTATGATAGTCAAAAGCAGATTACGCTACTGTGCTTAAAAACGTAAGTATTTTTCTTTTTTTTTTTTTAATATTAACGCGATTTCTTATTCGGACCGGATATACGGATTATGAGTTACTTTTAAGATAAGTAGAACATAATAATTCTTTTTGTGGAATATTGTTAATGGAATACAAATACCATATCATGTCCCATATGTACAAGACTTACATTTGTTAATTGAGAAAAGGCTGCGATGAAGTTTGTTGCGGCGCTTCTTCTTCACATGTGCTTTGGTAATCAGCAGTATAATTTGAATAAAGAATTTTGAATTTGAATTCAAGAGATCTACAGCTGGGCCGGCACAATACTTATTGTATGTTGTACTCATCACAATTACTATGTTTACCAATGTCATATAAGAAGCGGTGGTGGTGTAATGGTTAAGACGCCCGCCTGTGGATCGAAAGGTCCCAGGTTCGAATCCTACTCGTGTCACATGAGTTTGTATACCAATCTGACTCATGTATAGTAGTTTTCATCGACCACCACTTGCTTCCGGCGAAGGAAAACATCGTGAGGAAACCTGCACACTGGTGTGATTATTATTAACTTGTGTGTGAAATGGAGAAGGCAATGGCAAACCACTCCATTAATAATGCCAAGAAAGTTGTTGTGTGTGTTTCATTCCACGTAATGACCACCACCCTCAGTCATGAGGAATACGACTATGAAGAAGAGACCGTTGTAAAATTAACAAATAAATAAATATGAATGTAGTGAAGTCACCTGCACACTGGCGTGGATGCAGGCGTCGGCGACAGTGAGCAGCGGCGCCACCGTGCGGTTGGTGGTGGTGCAGTGCAGACGCGGCGCCGCGCGGGGCTCCGCGCTGTACCACACGCAGGTCACGCCGCTGAAGCCCTCGCGCACTGGGAACCTCTCTACGGCCAGGTTCCACTGCGGATAACACGTTATCCGTACAACTAGCTGCGCCCCGGGGCTTCGCTCCCGTGGGAATTTCGGGATATATAGCACCCTATGTGTTATTCCAGGTTATGTTCTATCCGTGCACCGTGTTTCATAACAATCGGTCCAGTAGATTTTGCGTGAAAGAGTAACAAACGTTGAAAGGGCGATCTGTTGAAAGTCTCGCTTATATTTACCATCCTTGTATGTATGTACGTACATGTACAAACATAGATTTTTCAATGTTTTTGACTTTGATGTTGACATACACACATAAACACATCCTCACAAAATTTATAATATTACAAGGATTTACTAGTTTTTGACCGCGGCTTCGCCCGCGTGAATTTCCCACGGGAACAGTAATTTTTCCGGGATGAAAGGTACCCATATGTCCTTCTCCATACTTCAAACTACAGGTATGCAAAATTTCAAGAAGACTGGTTGAGTACAGAGAACGTGAAGAGGTAACAAACTTACTTTCGCATTTATAATATTAGCTAGGATTTCAACAACTAAATACTGGGACAGAATGCTTTTAGCATTAAGTGCACTGTGATTTTAGTTGGAATAATAAAGTTATTTAAAGATTAACTTACTATTAATACTAACAGTATTAATAGTACTAACTAATAATAAACACTCTATAAGAAATATTAATACTTCACTCTTAATATTAACACTATTATACAATTTGCAACAAGTATATAAGTTACACGATAGAACCATAAGGTTCTAACGTTGGTTTCGTTAGGTCTTCCATCTTGCTGGAAAATAAATAAGTTAAAATTTAACCGAAACTAACACGGAAAGTTATATAAAAGCTTGTGGATTAAAAGGCGGAATAACATACCTTCTGGCCCTGCACATTGTCAATGTGCGCGGATATGTCCTCCGCTGCTAATACCATCTGCGTGCACGCAGCGTACTGATGTTCCGCCGGTATCGTCGCGTTCGACGTTATATTCATAGCTGAGCTTATCACGTCTAGGAGTTTGCCTCCTGTCAATTAATTATAACATATTATAAAAAGTAGTCGCCATGTCGCGTCTGCTTGTCTAAATAAAACTCAAAAACTACTCAACGAATTTTTGTACGGTTGTCACCAATAAGATAGAGTGATTCGTGAGGAAGTTATAGGTGTATATTGTTCATCGTTTTACCCGAGCGAAGCGTGAACGTGCCGGTAGTAAGTATTAATGTTGAATAAGATCAGTCTAGTAGTTTGTAGCTTTAATAAATATTATTTAATTTATAATACCTTATAAGATGTAAGTCATGTCAGATGCTTTTAGACGACTTGTATAAAGTGTGACACCAGTGTTAGCAATAACATGCTTAGTATAAGAATATATTTAATTAAATACTCATGATTATTTCTTATTGAGATAGGTACATAAAAATGCCGAAAATCTGGGCGGATTTCGATGAACTTCGGAATGATCCGAGGCAGCAACAACTAATATATAATAAATAGAAAATTATCTATACAGTAAATACTCCATGTGCACTGTGATATTTCACAGATTGGATTTATTTCCGCGTGGCGACGTTGCACATCGACTATCGTTCGCAAATCTCGCCCTTGACTGTCCGCATTATGTGCCAAAAACACTATTTCTGAGATATAAATATATTATTTTAGAATATCCATCTATACTATTATCATAAAGAGGTAAGCATTTGTGAGTTTGTATGTTTGAGGCGGGTAATCTCGGAAACTACCAAACCGATTTCAAAAATTCTTTCACCATTAGAAATGTACATTATCCATGATTGCTATAGGCTATATTTTATCTCAAAATTCCCACGGGAGCGAAGCCCCGATGTTGCCCGGGACGAATGTCTGAATGAAGCACTTTCAGATTTAATAAGTATGATTAAATAATACTTGCCTAAATCCTTTTCATCTTTAATGTACTGCATATAGTTCTTAATAGCATCTGCTATAAACATTACATCATCTGCATCACTCAACTCGGCCAATGGATATGTTTTCTCCTGAATCAACATCGCTAATCTTTCCGTAGCATTCAGAGCTGAATACTGTACCAAACTCACGTTTAACAGCGCAAATTGTTGAAGAAGCTTCGTCACATTGCTCATGTAAAAACATTCCGTTGTGTTAGCCGGACCCCAAGTGCCGTTTGCTTGGCAATGCCTATAAGCCATGCCTTCTCCTAAGCTACATGGCACCACAGCGGTATGATTCAGCAGCAATTGTGGCCAAGAATACAATCCTTTATTATTTATAGTATGATTAACCCCACAATACTGAGTGTCATTGGTTAAAACTAGCACTTCTATAGTTTTATTGTGTTCAATATGATTTGTGTCTGTATACGTGCAAGTCCAGTTGCCCATATGGTGACCAGCTATGCTCGGAAAGTACGCTTTTGTCTCTGCAATTCCTTCTTCTAACATGTCCGTAGTTGTGATATTAACATCAGCTGCGTCGCAGACATCGAATGTTGAATGGACCCATTTCAGAGTATATTTAGAGACTGCTGAAGCAAATGGGGCGTTGCAAGACAACATTAATGAATCTCCTTCAAACACCACTTGATCGTAAGAAGGTTTGACCATCAAAGTGGTTGAGGGCAACACACTGCCGCAGACAGAGAGGTCAAGGAAAATCCTTAGTTTTTTCACTGGTTTGGTCGCCATGTTCTCTGGGAACTTGCATTTTGTACTGGGCGCCATTTTGACGCTCGTGTTGAGGAGCCAGTCGCCGATCCATAGGAGGTCGCAGTCACAGATCAAGGGATTTTCAGATATGTCACTGGAAATAAAATGTATAAAATAAATAATCTTACTTCTTACATATGTAGTTAATAAAATATGGCCTTAATATTCATATTGATCACTTATCACAAAACCTCTGGATAAGACTTCACCATGAAGAGACAACCTTGACTTGAAAACCAAATTTTGTGACACTGTGACAAATTGTTTTTAAAGAGAAAAAAATTTTATTTATTTCCCAAAGAATGCATGCATGAGGTCTCAATTTAACTCTAGTATGTTATGTCCCAAAAACTCCCATGAAAGTCTGAAACTATTTTACAGGAAAGAAATTCTTACAGTTGCTTCAGTCCAACAAGATAGTCAAACGTCCCAACAGCAAGAGTTGATATGTGGTTCTGAGTGAGTATGAGCCGCTCCAAGTTCACAAGCCCTTTGAACATCTCTTTGTAAACCTTGCTGATCTGGTTGTATGACAAATCCAGTCGTTGTAGAGCTGTTGTGTTGTAGAAAGCATCCGATTCGATGAGATTTATCTGATTGCGGCTTAGGTCTCTGTTGAAATAAGAATGAATGATTAAGTTTGTAAACAAAAAAAAATTATGAATGGGATAAATCAGTCAATACCTTATTGAGAAAATGCTTGTTTGGAACTTATAATAAAAATTATAATTTTGATAAATATTTTATGTATATTTCAATTTTGTTTCTATGTATATAAGAACTTTGTGAATATCTGGTTTTGAGAATGTAGTATAAGTTTAAAAAGCGTTATTATTATAGTTAACGATGTCAGGAAAAGTCATGGCGAACTTATTGATTCTAGTTTAGATAAAATATAATGACATATACTCACAGTTTTTGCAACTTAGGCAGATGTAGTTCACGGGAAAGTGTTGAGATTGCGTTTCCCGACAGATTCCTAAAAACAATAATTACATTTAAATACTGAAAGTATTACAGATGTTGACTAAACACACTATGATGATTGTGTGATGATGTTCACTTACAAGTTTACAACACTGGTCCATAAT
The DNA here is from genome assembly GCF_027563975.2 of Plodia interpunctella. Taxonomy (NCBI): domain Eukaryota; kingdom Metazoa; phylum Arthropoda; class Insecta; order Lepidoptera; family Pyralidae; genus Plodia; species Plodia interpunctella. The sequence goes on from NC_071301.1 coordinate 1,403,629, forward strand.
TTACTCAGGTCTATCTCCTTTAGTTCTGTGATCTGCGTGGGACTCCCGCCACACTTCAGCCTCAATAGTTCACCTGGTACGGGCTCCGAAGACGTACCATCTCCTGACTTGTTGTTACTCTTACAAGAACACAGTGAAGGACAAAACCCCAGAGTTCTGCACACGCAAAGTAATAACACAAGAACAGTTGACCACTTCATTGTGACTATTTCAGATAAAACTGCAATTAAACCTATGGCACAAAGCCAACTATAAGAAACAATCACATTTTCACAAATTCCTGCACTTCCTCAATGGCATCTTTTAGATTACTTATAAAATAAAAGAATTAAAGGATCCGCTATAAAACTCTATTCAATTGGCACATTTCGCTTAGTATATTGCTTGTAAAGATCAAAGTGTTAAATACGAAAATAAACAACGATCAAACAATATACACAAGCAGATTACAAATCCGACATTTGTAAAATTTTGACATGATTGAATGAAGTATTGAAGAAAGAATGAATTATTAATGTTGCCATTCAAATAAATATAGCAGAATTAATATGTGAACTGAAATCGATATATTTCTGTATATCGAATAATCCCTAATAGCCTTGTACGACTTCTTGAGAGGTTATGAAGTGGTCCTATTCTAGGGCGGAACCACACAGAAGCGACGCGAGACCAAAACATTTTAAATAGTGAATAGCAGTCTTTAAAACCAATACCAACCACACGAAAATATACAAAATATAAACTACCTACCAACTTAATAAAACCAAACGTCAAAAGTTTAAAAGTTGAACCGTCGCTGGACGTTTGTTTTGTTCTCGTATTTTATTTTTTGGTAAATGGTGCTAAATAGTTACGGATAAAATGCTTGAACAGCGTTTTTCAGACAATGATAGGTCGAAGCGAGATATCCCTTCGTTTATAGAGCCTAGACCGCCACTAGTGTCGAATCCATTTATGAGGCCTCGTCCTCAGAAAGGTACGAATTTGTTGGAGCTTTTCGAGGAGGATTCAGAATGTGAGGAGCCAGAATTAGTGCAAGTATATTTGAGACTGAAGCCCTATCATGGACAGAGCAATTTGTATGAAGTACGGTCTGAAAAATGTCTGATAACTTCTGTGGACACAGCTACCGCTGGCCATGGGCGTCGCACACAACACAATGTGTCTAAAGTGTACACTTTCTCTCACATATTTGACTCGGAAACTACTCAAAAGGTGAGTAAACAACATTCTTATTGGAATACATTTATAACTTTGATCATTAGCAGCATAGATCCATCATCAGCCCTCCGTGACCCAGTGCTGGGTACAGACCTTCTTCCATCGCCAGCCTTCCCTGTCTTGGGCCATCCTTTGCCAACAGTTGCCAGTATCCAACAATTTTCTTTATATAAACAAAAGCATCATAGATTATGTTTCTCCAACCTGTAACCTCAACAAGGTATTACATTTATTGAATAATAGACAGACAGCTTCTGCAGCTGATGCATCTGTCAGGTAGTGTTGAAAGTTCTATAGTCAATTCACTTCATAAAGTCAATTATATTAATTGATTGCTTACTCTTATCTATCTACCTCTCTCTGATCTTATTAGTTTCGGCTTTGTGTCTTCTTTTTATTACACCAAATTTATAAGGTTTAATTTCCAGGAAATATTCGAGCATGTAGTCAAAGACAACCTGAAGAAGTTGCCAGAAGGCCACAACTTCACACTGTTAACTTACGGAGCGTCTGGTTCTGGTAAAACATACACACTGATGGGAACGGTAGCATCTCCCGGGCTGGTGCCTAGGTCATTGGAGTATGTGTTCCGTGTGGTAGATGCTGCCCAGATCCCGGTGTACAAGCCATCAGATGGCGGTGCTGACAAGCTTAACTACGCTGAACAGGATTACGAGTTACAGGTTTGTAGCAATGCATAAGTAAAGTGAATTTTAGAACTCTCTATCCAACATGAAGCCAATAAGGGTGGCTGTCGCTGAGTTAGTTTAACATAGTTCTTATATATTTTTTCTATCCGCTGTTCAAATTTTAACTTTATATTTATTTATTTAACTTTATATTTATTTCCTTCCCATTATCATCGTCTTTGTATCTGGCTCTCACATCTAGGTACCTTAAGGTCACAACTGAAAATCGGTATATTGCCCCTCGGTAATAGGGGTAATTGGGTAATAGTAGGCTGAGTTGTGTCCTTTTTATATTGCTACAACACACTCCTATTTGTATTGTGTGTGTTATAACATGAAAAACCTGTATGTGTTGTGTATTTTGTGTTGTGGCTACAAATAAAGATTTTATCTATCTATCTAACTCTCTGAACTATGCTCTTGTCGGTCTACCGACAAGAGCATAGTTCTCTAATCATAATACTCTAGTAGTAATATATCATAATACTCTAGAGCATAATACTCTAGTATTTGCCACCTCTCTTTATTCATACAGTTAATGAATCACTTTGTATTAGCTATAAATTTGCCTGGCGTGACCAATGGTGCAAGGCAGTGGTCTGATCCAAAACGATATTAAACCACATATAAAAAGTGTTTCACAAGTGTTGAATAACACTAACTGACCAAATATATCAGCAGATTTATCCATGATTTAGTCACCTCTCACAATATAATATTTTATCAGCAAGTGACCCTTAAACTTCTAATTTTAGTGGGTGAAAAGGCTGCGTCAGATATCAGCGCCCCTACGCGACAAGTACCGCCGCATGAGCGCAGGGCTCTGCAGCGACTTCGCAGTCAGCACCTTGGACCTCACCAACAGGATACAATACTATGTCTGGGTATGTTTCATCACCACAAGATAGGATAAGGCGACTGCTGGACATAGGTCTTTCGCAATGACTTCCACAAAGACCTCAACATATCGAAAACCAGTGTTTAGAACAACATAAAATTATTCATTTACCAAGACGCACAATAAATTAAGACTTTTCTGTGCTAAATAAAGTTGCCACGTCAGCCCTCTCTTCTCTCTTTTGAAGACCTCGGTGACGCAATGGTAAAGTGCTCGCCTCTGAACCGAGAGGTCCCGGATTCGATACCCGGTCGGGTCATGATGAAAAATGATCTTTTTCTGATTGACCCGGGACTTGGATGTTTATCTATATATGTATTTGTTATAAAATATAGTTTCGTTGAGTTAGTATCCCATAACACAAGTCTCGAACTTACTTTGGGGCTAGCTCAATCTGTGTGATTTGTCCTAATATATTTATTTATTATTTACTTCTCCGCCAACCTCTGTCGGGAGTGCATGTTGTGAATGTTAATATTCTATATTGTGAGTGTTACAATACAAATATACTAAGTAGATTCAAGTCGAATCACTGCTTTATTTACTTCACTTTAGCAGCCTACCAGCCTCCAAATCTACATTCCGCGGGAATTAATAATAAAACTAGACCCACAAGCATTCTTTGATATGATTATTTGTAATAACTAAAGTTTAAACAAGAGACATACATGTATAACAGTGGACTTATCCTATGTAGGAATCTCTTACAGTCAACCGGCGATAGGTTGAGAGGATTAATCGCTGGTAGACTTTTAGTATGCTAGTAAGAAGTGAAAAAGGGAGTAATGGGAGAAAACTATATACATGGCAATATAAACAAATACATGTATTTTATAAGTATAATAGTTTTATACATATCCTTACATATTACAGACAGACAGACGCGGCAAAGAACTTTGTTTTAACAGTTTAAAGTTTTTACCAATAGATAGTGTGGTTCTTGAGGAAGGTGTAGTAGGTGTATAATTTATTATTATTTTACTCGAGCGAAGCCGGGGCGGGACGCTAGTAGAATATAGTTTTTGTCATCATTACAGGTGTCTTTTGTGGAAATCTACAATGAGGGTATATACGACTTGCTGGCAAGTTCGGATCGAAGGATATCATCGAAACTCAAAATCAGAGAAGACACAAATGGCAATGTCTATGTTAAAGTAAGTTAAGAAAATATTTTTTAAAATTTTTTTAGTGTTCATAAAAAATATGTGTCTAAAACAAAAGGATTCAATTTTTGTCTTAAATCTTCTTCATATAAAACATCAGAAAAAAATATCAAATCAAATCATTTATTCAGAAATTAGGCTTCCACAGGCACTTTCACGTCGTATTATAAATTAAATAATATTTATCAAAGCTACAAACTACGATCACAGCTGAGAAGAAAGAATAAAGAAACTCATTTATACAGTAGAAACCTATCATACTAGAAGGGCTTACCGGGCCTATATGATTTGACTAGCTGGAGGGAAGCCAATTAGTGTGTATTGTCCAGGGTGCGACGCAAGCCTTCGTGCGCACGGGCGAGGAAGCATACGACGTGCTGGTGGCGGGCAAACACAACCTGCAGGTGGCCGCCACCGGCGTGCACGCGCACTCATCACGATCGCACTGCATATTCACCATCACCATGCTCACTGAGACTGGTGCGTAAGCGACTGCCCTACCCACATTGGGTTACTTTTTCTCGTGGAACGTCCTATATTAAGGAATTTCGATGCAAGAGTATGCTGTTCGCATCTCGTCGAGATTAGTTGAAGTTTAAAGCAGTGGTGGCGCTCGCATGTGGATCGAAAGGTCTCTCGGTCTCAGGTTCGTATTCCACTAGTGCCATATGAGTTTGTATATCAATCTGACTCATATAGATATACATAGTTGTTTTCATAGACCACCACTCGCTTCCGGTGGAGGAAACATCGTGAGGAAACCTGCACACTAGTGGACAGGTTAGTTCACTAGTGTGTATGCGACTACCTGCCACTAGATGGCGGTAGATGTAAAAGTCATGTCAGATGCTTTTAGGCGACTTGAATAAAATCTGACACCAGTGTTAGCAATAACACACTTGATATGATGATGATGCTGAGATTGGTACAGTTTGATTATACCCTGATTTGCCCAGTAGTGGGGTACAAAATTTAGGCTATAAAAAAAATACGTTATAGCTGCTATTAACTTTTGTGTTTTATATTTTGGTGTTGGAGTACCTTTTATCCACTTTGATCCTGGGGTCTACCATTAAACATAACACACGTACCACGTCATTGCGTCCACACGTTCTCTCCTTTTCTTACACGACGCGTACACGATATGGGAAAAGGAGACAGCATGTGGAAGTCGGTAACGTGCTACGCGTTTTTATGTTTTAACATTATTCAGAACTAAGCATTCGAGCAGTGTGGACGCGCGCACTTTTGTCATAGAACATTATCAATAAAATTAAATTACTATCGCAAATCAAAGTGAACTTAAAACAATCCAGAAAGAATCTGTTATTGCACTTTTCGACGCCTTTACTTATTACGCTACGCAACTAAGACTTGAGCGGAATCCATCTCTTCGGGCAACATCGGGTGACTTCGCGTTCACGGGTGAGCAAGACAGCTATATATTTGTTTACCCAGCGCGCATGCGCAGCTCTCGCAAACAATCACACGCCGGCTGACTGATACCTGTTTACAATAAACTTTCAACGTTCGCCGCCGGGCCTAGGCATAAGCGGAAGCGGAGGAGGCTCGCAACCAAATTTATCTTCACTCGCACAAAGTGATGGACCTTCACGCGAAGACACTTTTATAACTCAACGGAAAAGAAAACAGTCCCATATGGATTCAGAATATAAAGAAGAATTAAATTCGTTTAGGATAGAAATTATGTCATTTTTTAAGGAATTTGCTCAATCACAAAAAGAAAATAATATACAAATAATACAGGACTTAAATGAAATTAAAGAAGAAATTAAGAGTCTCAAAACAACTACTAACACTTTGTCGCAAAACTACCATAGTTTAAGCAAAGAAGTAGCCACACTTAAAAATGAAAGTTTGTGATGGGTTGAAACCCATCACAAAATCGAAAACATTGAAAGAGAAATAATACAGTTAAAGAATAATGATTCTTCCAAAGGCCAAAACAACGCCAATAAGCATGATCAATCTCAATTACAGTCCCAAAAATCGCCTGTCGCTTGTAACCAAGATCTCATTCACGAATTCCAAGTCAGAATCGAACGATTAAAAAATATAATATTAGAGGGTATTCCGGAAATAAATGACACCGATCGTGCTACTAGACATCAACACGATTTAGAAATGACAATGGATAAATTAAAATCAATATATAAAGACTGCCCGACGCCGATAAAAGTTATACGTTTAGGAAAATATAAACCAGAGATGCAGACGAAAGGGCGACTCATTAAAGCATGTTTTAGCACTCCGGACCCTGTTCGCACACTCCTACGAAACAGATCAAAGCTGTCTGATAACGTTCGACTGTACTTCGACCAAACCCCCAGCCAAAAAACGTATATTAAACAGCTCAAAACCGAATTGGTCAATCGTGAACAGGCTGGCGAATGCGACTTAGCCATTAAATATGTGAAGGGTGTCCCAAAAATTGTTAAATCAAAAAACTGAATAGAACAAATTTTAATCTAGTATCAAATGCCACTTCCCCTAATATAACTCACTATGTTACGTGTACTTACGACAATTTATTTATAAGTGAAACATCCTTCAAGTTCTTTTATGCAAATCTTAAAAGTATTAGGAAATCTGGCCGATTTGAAGAGCTACAAGCTATATTGAAATCAATTAATAAAACAGTACACATTGTAGTACTTACAGAAACACGGATTAAGACCGAAACAGAGGCCCAATCTTTCTACCTACATAACTACAAGCATATTTACAATATAAGAACAGGAAAAGACGGAGGGGGAGTGTCGATATATATATACATAATAGCCTAAAACATGAGGTAACTACAGAATCATATGAACATGGGATAAATTACTAATGGGTGTATATTAAAAAGTTTGCTCTGAACATTGGTGCCATCTACAAACCAAATAAAAGAAAAACGAATGAATTTTTGGATACCTTTTCGACCCAACTAGAAAGTAGAAAAAGAGGGATTGTCATCGGTGATTTTAATATTGATCTTCTTGCCAACAAAAAGGATGCTATCGATTATAAAAGAGTGTTAAAAGAAGCTGATTACGAGATACTTAATCGCATAGATGCCTACCACTGTACAAGAGAAGCAGATAACAAAATATCCATAATTGATCACGTCTGCTCGAGTCTAGATGAAAATCCCTACAGATTTACGATTGTTGATGCACCGTTATCTGATCATAAACAAATAGTACTAGAAGTTTTTAAGAAAAATCACACTGTCAAGGAAAGGGTTAGCTATTGCGCAGTCGATTATGTAGGCCTACAGGAAGCAGTTCGAAATACAGACTACTGTAATGAAAATCACTCATACGGTCATTTGGAAAACCACATCAAAAGTATCATTATAAAAAATAAAATACCTAAAGTTAAGATACTCAATGCACCTAGAGAAGATTGGATCACTAAAAATGTCATCGAAGGAATAAAAGAAAGGAACTTACTATGGGAACAACAAAACATTGACAAAAAAAAGAAAGAAGAATATCTTACAATGAGGAATAATGTGGCTACCTTAATTAAGAAAACGAAAGAAGAATATTACTCTAAGAAAATTTCCGATAGTTTAAGTGATTCAAAAAAGACCTGGGATTTGCTAAATTCTCTTGCTGTAAACAAAGTCAAAGACACCGGTATCCCACCAACACTTGTTATAAACTCCGATACCATACGAGATGGCAATCAAATCTGTGAAATCTTTAATAATTATTTCTCATCTGTTGGTACTCAGCTTGCGAACGACATTCCTGTTAGGTTTCATAACAAAAATGTTAATACACTAACATATATAAATACAAAACCTAATGTTGAAGTTTTATTTGAGCCATGTACTGCTGATGAAATCATTGATATAATAAATGACCTAAGGGATTGCAGTAGTGCAGCACTAGTGCAGGTATTGATGAAATTTGTCTTAAATATATCAAATGCATCTCAAACCTTATCGCGCAGGATCTTGCAAACTGTATCAATAAATGTTTGGCAACTGGCACTTTTCCTGACTCTCTAAAAATAGCACGTGTTACACCGATATTTAAATCTGGCAAAAGAACTGACCCGAGTAATTACAGGCCAATTTCAATACTACCTATCATATCAAAAATCTTTGAAAAAGTCATGTATCGCAGGCTCAACAATCATCTTACTCAATTAAACTTTCTTACTGACAAGCAATATGGTTTTAGGAATCAATCGTCAACACTTACGGCTGCAATAGACCTGATTTCCCAAATTAAAACAAACATTGATCAAAAAAAGTTCTGTTTAGGTATCTTTATCGATTTTAAAAAAGCCTTTGATACCGTAAGCCATTCGTTACTGTTAGATAAATTAGAAAACCTTGGTGTCAAAGGCACAGCTCTAGAAATGTTTCGATCATATCTCTCAAACAGGCAGCAAATAGTAAAGATAGGAGACTATCGTTCCGGACCAAAAAATATCACATGTGGGATTCCTCAGGGATCTATATTAGAGCCTCTTTTGTTCCTTATATATATCAACAATGTCACAACAATAGGTCTTACGGGCCATATCACGTTATATGCTGACGATACTTGTTTATTCTATTTTGGAAGTAACTTTTTGGAGCTAGTTGATAGAGCACAAACAGACCTAGATGCATTTAACTATTGGTGTCAATGTAATCTACTCACAATCAACATTAAAAAAACTAGTTACATGATTTTCTCAGCTAAAAATAAAAAGATACCACACTATCCTGCCCTTAGCATAAATAATATCGAACTACATCGCTCCAACCAAGAACAATATCTAGGGCTACACCTAGATGATAAACTGACTTGGAAATCTCATATTGAACACCTTAGAAATAAACTTAGCTCAATTTGTGGTATACTGCGAAAAATCAGAACTTGTATTCCATCCAAAGTCAAACGTATGTTATATAATTCTTTGGCGAAATCACATCTGGAATACCTTATTGAAATCTGGGGAAGTGCTAATAAAACCAATATGAATGAATTTAATACAAAGGACACAAAATAAAATAATAAAAACCCTCTTTAATTTTCATTATTTGACTAGAACCGAATATATATATATATATATATAAAATAACTAATCTGTTTAACCTTAAACAACTTTATAAATACAGAATGTGTATTCTCGTTGAAAAAATTCTTACCAAAAAAATCCACTCACAAATAAGTTTCAGCAAAAGAAATTTTAAGCATAATTTAAGAAATACTAATAAGATAAAAACTACTACACCTAGAACCAATTATGGCAAGAGAGACATACTGTATGAAGCGGTGCAAATGTACAACAAACTACCAAACGAACTAAAAGAGTGTAAATCTCTGACTTTGTTTACAGAAAGATTGAAGAAACATATTTACGACCAAGTTTAAAATTATTAAAGTGACAACTGTGCCTGATTTGAACACTGTTTTAAAGCTAATTATTTAATATGATTTGTATTAGTTTATAAGACTCATTGTAAGTGAATTTATTCTTTATGAGTCAATAAAGATATTTAAACCTAACATTAGGGTTCACCGGCAGTTTTACATGTTGTATATGATATTAGACAATGGAGTGCGCACCTCGTGCGTGCGCCTGTGCGACCTCGCGGGCTGCGAGCGCGCGCGGCGCACGCGCAACGCGGGCGCGCGGCTGCAGGAGTCGCGGCACATCAACTCCTCGCTGCATGTGCTGGAGCGCTGTCTGCACGCGCTGCGCAGGAAGCAGAAGCACAGGGGAGACGCCGTGGTGCCCTATAGGTGAGCCGATTGCTATTGCATATGTTTGTCATGTTGTGTGTACACGTCACAGTCACAGTCTGGCTCATAACTTTTGTTATATACGTGTTTAAATTGATTGTAACCTTAATAAATAAAATACAAAAGATTGAACAAGCCCCAAAGTGAGTTCGAGACTTGTGTTATGGGATACTAACTCAACGATACTATATTTTATAACAAATACATATATAGATAAAAATCCAAGACACGGGCCAATCGAAAAATGATAATTTTCCACAATTACCCAACCGGGGATCGAATCCGGGACCTCTTTTGGGAAATTTGATATTATTCTGACACTCTCATCTCCGCATGTTACCAATTGCATTCGGAGCTGTGACGCAGCATAGCCCGAGGTCAGCGTATGGTATGGTACCTGTGATTTTACAAACGGCCGCTTGCCTGACGTCAACACTTTTTATTTAGGAATACTATTGTTACCTATCAGCTGCCTACACTGACATAACCATTTGAGAATATGGAGTGGTTCTATTTTAACCTATCTGTAACACTGGGTATAGCGTATACACTGGTAGAAGACAACACGCGCGTTGTCTACTATTGCTAATAATACTATTTTGCCACAGTAACAGTTCCTTTGGAAATTTCCTTCCTTAAGAATATTGACGGATCGTAATGACAGCGCGGCCGCGGCGGCCGAAACGCTCTGAGAACCACCCACCCGCACGCTCGAGATCCAAGATTGCTTTCAAATTGAGTTTTGAAATAAGTAAAATGAATGTTATTTCCTCAGAGAATCCAAGCTGACCCGTTTATTAGGCGCCGGTCTGTCGGGCGCGCGCGCGGAGGCCGTGGGTATGGTGGTGACGCTGAACCCCGCGCCCGAGTACCAGCACGAGACCCGCCACGTGCTGCAGCTGGCGGCCGTGGCCCGCGACATCCGTCAGTATTGCTCATACGGCCGTCCCCAAAAAACTTGGGACAAAAATACATTTTTTTATATGTTTGTTTGTTTGTTTGTGTGTAACGCGATAACTTTGGAACCGTTGGTCTGATTTGATGAAATCTAAAAGGTATGAAGGATCATTCAATAGAATTTTAAAAGTCGTTGGGCATCGAAATCGGTTGTCTTTTTTGAAATATTCACAATTTTGTTAAATCTCATGAAAAATTTATTGTGTTCGCGAGGTCTAATTTCGCGACGAACAACTAGTAATAACAAAAATAATTTTCATAGTCTAGCCTACTCTAGGAGTGCTGCCTGGGCTGGTACGGCCACGTTTTCCGGGAATTGATGAATGCTATTTGGCTGGCCAAAACAGAAGAACCAACCCAACCCACCTTCTATTTAATCTCAATTCCACCAATAAACCCATAGCTAAAAGTTGATTAGCTACAGTAAACTGTACATTTTTATCTCTTTATTGCGATAACCAAATAAACTCTGAAGCCGTACTGGTGTAATGGTTAAGACGCCCGCCTGTGGATCGAAAGGTCCCAGGTTCGAATCCTACTCGTGCCACATGAGTTTGTCTACCAATCTGACTCATTTATAGTAGTTTTCATCGACCACCACTTGCTTCCGGTGAAGGAAAACATCGTGAGGAAACCTGCACACTGGTTGATTATTATTAACTTGTGTGTGAAATGGAGAAGGCAAACCACTCCATAATAATGCCAAGAAAGTTGTTGTGTGTGTTTCATTCCACATAATGACCACGACCCTCAGCCATGAGGAATACGACTATGAAGAAGAAGTAATAAACTCTATACCTATATCTAAATAATGTATCTATACCTAATTACCTTACAGAGGTTAACAACACGATCGCAGAGTCGATTCTGGAGAGCGCAGAAACCACTCAAGACACGACATACGCCAGCAGCGCTGAGGTCATGAAACTCAGGGCTGATAATGAAAGGTTACACTTCGAGTTGATACAGTAAGTTAACTATTCTCTATTCACAATTAAATTTATATTTATCTGAAAAAAAGTTGTTAATTTTTATTCATAATCATATTTATTGGAAAAAAAAGTTTACACGTCATTCAACGTTGGAGACTGTAATTTTCGTTTTTGTAAAATTGATTTTTTGTTTAATACCAAGTGTTAAATGGTTCTATGTCATATTAACGATAACCACTATAAAACCACTGCGTACAGGGTGATTTCTTATACATTGGCATTATTTTTATCTACATGCTCAGTCGATGGTACTGAACAACAAAAAAATCAGCCGATCCATACATTTTCCACAACTTAGGTATTTAAAGTATTTCGAAGTTACTCCCATACTAAAATTAATAAATTGTTCAGAATCGTGGACTGAGCATGTAGGCAAAATTTTGCTAATTTATGAAAAGTCACCCTGTATACATATTGGCTTTATTATTGCTCAACATGACTGAATCTACCAACGGATCGGAATGTAGATTTATTTATAAAATATTATGTATGGTACAATTTAATAAACATTAATGAGAACCCGCGGCGGAGATCAGAACGCTCGTGAATTTCACCCTTGTAATGGTCGAATTTCTGTATAACTCTAACAATATCCCAGAGCCCAGTCCCGCAACAAAGAGCTGCTGGCTGCGATGGAGGAGCGGCAGCAAGCGGCCGCCGACACCATGCGGGAGCTCGTGGAAGAAGCCAAGGACATCACGAGACAGTATTACGAGGCTCAGATACAAGCGCTCAAGTCCGAGGTGAGTTTGCTCGTAATATCTTTATTGTACAAAGAACACATGTTAAAAGTAAACATAAGAAGATAAATGTACAATGACGGACTTATCCCATGAAGGGATCTCTTCCATTCAACCAGCGATAGTTTAAGTTACTCAGTATAAGATAAGTTTTCCATACTTATAAAGAGAAAACATTTGTATTTTTGTTTGTAATGGATAACCTTAAAAACTACTCAAGTCGAATACTTATACGATTACTATACGACTTATTGACGACTACGATTAATTATACGATTATTGATACTCGAAACTACAAGGTCGATTTCGATGAAATTTGGCACAGAGATAGGCGAAACCTTCAGGAGCAAGCCGGGGCGAGCCGCTAGTGCTGTATAAATGGAAGGAACATTAAAATATATATAACACTATAGTATATAGTTACAAAAATATAAGTATACAAAGATGTAATATAGCTTTATGTATATAACTTTAGTTTTCAGAAAAAAAATAAACATTCTGAACATTGGTTTTAAAACAATTTCACATAACGCGTTACAAATTGGTGTTAATTGGGGTCAGAACTTAGCCCCATATGTCCTTTTGATGTCACTTTACGTGTTTTTAAACAGTTAGTGCAAATTCAAGTTTATTTCAAAGAGCGAAGATTCAGTTTCCAATGACCTTTGTGAAGGTTTGATACGCCTATTTTTGCGCTTTTAATTTAAACACATTGAGATTTAAATGTCAGTCAATGTAAATTGTTGAAAAAGTCCTTCACTGCAATGACGCTCGATGATAACTACTATATAATCAGATTGGTATACAAACTCACGTGGCACGAGTAGGATTCCAACTCGTGACCTTTTCGTATGTACAAAATGGTGAATAATCATTTATCTTTATATTTGAATATGATTTGTAATATATTTGTTTAGATGGATGACATGGTAGAGGAATATGAATGTAGACTGAAGAAAGACGCCGCGCCGCCTGCCAATACAGGGACACCGTCTCGTGCTCTTCAAAATAAGGTATATTTTAGGACATACTTTCGTATTAACATTTTGTATCCATACTTCCATTTTAACACTTTCTATACTAACATTATAAAGGCCAAAGTCTGCTTGTCTGTCGGTCTGTCTGTGACGCTTTTACTGCTAACACCGATTTGCTGATTTTGATGAATTTGCAATAATAATTTGTGACCCGAGGTCAAACATAGAATAACCTCGAATGGAGCTGCGAGCAACAGTCTGTGATACAAGTCTTATCATTTCTTTAATTTGCATTTCAGGTGGCACAACTGATGACCGAGATAGCTATTCTTGAGGTATATATGCAAACGTTTATATAAATTTATTTCCTCATTATAATGTTCTTATACAACTTTTATTTTATGCCCGCCCTATTGCGACTTGCTAAAACCACGCTTTTATTTAACTTGCCCTGTTAGTTTATTGAAAGTTATAGAGCTGAGGCGTGGAAAAACGTTTGGCCATCTTGTGCGACATGATAATCTGATTAAAACACTAATAGAATGCAAAATAGAAGTGAAAAGGAAAGCCAAGGAAGGCTTAAATGGACCAAATAAAGGGACCGAGATTGATGTCGTACAGGGAGGAAAAAAAATTGACGGCAAAAAGTACCTGTGAAGGTCTAATTTCTGAATGATTTGAATTTGAGGTCAAAATAATGGCTGAGGATAGAGAGAGATGGAATGAACACCAACGACAAGACAGATGTTCTTGAACGATGAATGAATGAATGAAATGTTGTACGTTCTTCATAGTCGTATTCCTCATGACTAAGGGTCGTGGTCATTACATGGACGGAAACACACGTAACAACTTTCTTGGCATTATTAATGGAGTGGTTTGCCATTGCCTTCTCCACACACAAGTTAATAATCAAGTGTGCAGGTTTCCTCACGATGTTTTCCTTCACCGTAAGCAAGTGGTGGTCGATGAAAACTACTATACATGAGTCAGATTGTTATACAAACTCACATGGCACGAGTAGAATTCGAACCTGGGACCTTTCGATCCACAGGCGAGGGTCTTAACCATTACACCACCACTGCTGTTGTACGTTAGTGCGGGTCAAATCTAGCAAGTTTATGACCCACATCCCAGCGTCCCATTGAGCTGAAATTTACAATACATTTTATGCTAACAGGAACAACTAATCGCTGAGAAATTAGCGCGCGCGCGGGCTGAAGAAGAGGTGCAACACCTCAGGGCCTGCATCGACGAGAGAGACGGTAATCTAGCTCCAATGGAATTAGACCTTTATGTACCAAATGTTTAACGTTCATATTGTTGTTTACATGTCGTTGTAATAAAAAAATATTATAAGAAAATGAATCATTCTTGCCAGACATCGTATTTATAATTTCGACCTTATAATTGTTGTACATTATAAATGAAATTATATTATTAGACAATTATATGATTTGAGCGTTATTCCAAGAGTAATTAGATCATATCATGTTATGTTACATAGTATAAAACAAAGTCGATTCACGTTGTCTGTCTGTCCCTATGTATGCTTAGATCTTTAAAAACTACTATGTATTACAGAAAAAGAAGACGAAACTTTAGAAAAGCAAGAAGATGCCATGAATGTGTCCGACAGTGAACAGGATGGCGATGAGGAGATCAATGACCCCTGCAACGAAAGTCTCGAACCGACTTTTAAAAAAGACGATATTAATCGATCTAAACTTATCTTACAAAGTATAAATTCTAATAACACTTCACATAACACTACAATTAATAGTGAAAAAGTAGACAATGATGACGATGATGATGATGATATTCAAGACAAATCTAATAACACCATCAGAAACGATAGTTCAGATGATACTGAACTGTCTATCAATGGAGAATCTATTAAAATTGGCAACGAAACACTCGGTAACGATTCACACATTGGCAAGAATGTATCATGTGAATCAAATGATATCTTAAATAAATCTAATAATAATGAAGTTAGGGGAACTTATTTTGTACGCAAAAGTGAAGATAATAGCATGGATATAAGTACGAAAGATTTGAATACAATAGACAATGTCAGGGGTACTTATTTTATAAGTAATACAACTCCACAAGATGATTCATTGAAATCTAATGAAATAGAACTAACTAATGAGAATACAACAAGTGAAGTACATAAACACGATAGAAGTATTACAAAAGATGCACATATTAAAAGTAATGTCGTTGATTCAACAAAAGATGGAATCGATATAAATGGCAAAGATAGTGCCCTGACTACGAGTGCAAAGAAAGTTCATAAAGATTCTGTTGTGACTAAAATAATGCGGTCTGTGAAGTCTACTCATAGTGGAGATAGTTCTCTAACACAGTTTGAAAATCTAGAAATGGCTGCTAACTATTGTGAAGAAACTAGGTGTGAAGAAAATACATCATTTGCAAACATTAAAATGTTGGCACAAAAGAAAACTTATTTTAGTGACAGTCCAATTACAAATAATGATCCTGTCTTAGAAGATCAGCAAATAATGAAGACGGTTGTTGATAAAAATATTAAAGATAATAAAAAAACGGATATAGAAAAGAATGTTAATAATATAGCTCATGGATTTAAAAAGAAAGTTAGTCTTGTCGATACGCCAGCAGTAAGTTTAGGAGACAACTCTTTTATTGGCGAAGATTTAATAAAAACAAACATTATCAAAGAGAAACGTACATATTTTGACAATATTGATGTCAATATCAACACTAATAAACATTTGGAAGCTGTTAAAGATGTGAAATTGGAACAAGACGATATTAGATCCCCGTCTATAGTCAAAGATGATATTGAAGAAACAGAAGGTTTTGAACCTAATACAATAAAGAAACTGCTAGGCGAAAGTTTAACTAGGCAACCAGATGTAATATCTTCTGTCCACAAAAATAAAATTCTTACAAAGAAACATGATTCTGTTGACATATTTGATGGGTATGATTCTCCTCACGTCGTAAAAACAAAAGAACTTAGTGTTATTGATAAGGCACGTAAATCTATTGAAAGAATGGTAACCGAGCAGAAATCAGCTTCCAAACATCAAGATTGCATTAAGAAAGAAATATTTGAAAGAAAATCAATCCCTGAAGAACCAATAAATTATGATAAAATCGTTGCATCAAGTGTTAAAGTGGAAAATTTAAATGACGTAACTGCTCTACAATATGTTACATTCGGAAACAACACAACAGAGGATTTCGAAAATCTCTGCAAAGATATAACTGCACCTAGAGAGACTGAATTCGAAATCATTGCTAAAGAGATAGACGATAGAAATACTGAAAACGAGAAGATTACAGAAAAATCTGTTAGTTTCAAAAGGGAACTGAAAGATGCAAAAGAACACAAAAAAGTATTGGACACATCGGATAACTCTAATTCCAGATCGGAATTCGAGGAAGTAAAGTACAATTTGCGCAAGAAATCCTCGTTTAAAATCGATAAAAAGCTAAAAGACGAAACGGAAGAAGTAGTTAATGAAGGCGAAGCGAAATGCGAAAATAAAATTAAGTCTAAGAGGAGTTTAAGATTGCGGAAACGTAGGAATCAAGACGAGGATATGGATGGAGATAAGTTGAAGGATATTGTGAATTTGCAAAAGGAGTTTAGTGACGTCACGCTAGACGTACCGGCTGCAAGTAAGGTGGTGAAGGATATACCGTCCCCTGAGAAAGTTGCTGGAGAAGAAAATGAACCGCCTCTAGGCATACAAAGCTGTCCTTCTAAAAGGTAATATAGTAATAATAAGGTAATCTATAATATTATTATGAAAAGGTAAGCATTTGTGGGTTTGTATGTTTAAGACGGGAAATCTTCAAAACTAGCGAACCGATTTTAAAAACTCCTCCATTAGAAAGGTACATTATCCAAGATTGCTATAGGCTGTATTTTATCTCGAAATTCCCACGGGAGCGAAGCCCCGGGCAACATCTACTGTAGTATATACTAATAATTACTGCTCATATAAATTACTATTCTTAATTTTAGTTCTTTGTTATTGACTGTGTCATTTAACACGTATTAGATTTTATTCAAGTCGCCTAAAGTCTTTAATATTTATCTCAAATATTTGAGTGTGCGTTTGTGTAGACATTTTCAATCTCATTTAGTTATACTCGCCCGTCGTTTCTCGTCTTGGTGTTTCAGATTGAGATTTTATTGCAAGTCACAAGTAATTTTTTTTTCAACTTAAATTCATTTATTAACATAAATAATTGCAAAGTCAATCAAAAATGCCACCCCGAATTGTAACCGGTTCAAAAGTACCCATAACGCTAGCTGCGTTTCCTCGTTGGATAGCAATTGATAGCCTTTGAACCAAGTACAAGTTAATAGGTGTGAGGTTTACATACATTTGTTGAGAGTACAAATGACGCCCTGCAAGGCCACAGCAAACATGGTGGGCAACTATATTTGCCTATTTTACTTATAAATAATCGTAGAGAAATAAATAAATATATTAGGACATCACATAGATTGAGCAAGCCCCAAAGTAAGTTCGAGACTTGTGTTATGGGATACTAACTCAACGATACTATATTTCATAACAAATACATATATAGATAAACATCCAAGACCCGAGTCAATCTGAAAAAGATCATTTTCCATCATGACCCGACCGGGGATCGAACCCGGGAACTCTCCAGTCCAATAACATACTTGTTCCAGCGCGGCCCGCAGCCGCCGCAAGCTGTTCACGCCGCGCGCGGAGCCGCTGGACGAGAGCGCTGGCGCCGCCGACAGCTGCGAGCGGCTGTGTGTCCCCCGCCCCTCCTACCACCGCGCGCGCGCACGACGCAAGCTGTAAACTATAGCTGAACTCTGGATTTTTTTCTTATGCCGGCTCCATAATATCCGCGAACGGTTAAAGCTTTGGCCGATTCGGCATTCATTGCTGATTTTTAATTGCGGTAAATAAAAACACTGTATGAGTGTTTGGCGGTATTGTGGAGCCTACATTACACTGTACGTCCTATAAATTTAAAATTCGCGTACTTATATCAATAAAATGTATGTTGACAGCACATCAACATATCCAAAATCATTGCAGTCGCCTCTATCACCACTGCAGTCGTGCAAGGTAGCTTGACGTGCGGTCGACTACGTGTTTGACAAAATTGAGATAATTACAGTGGTCTATTTATATTATTATGTAGTGTAGTGTTATGACGTGGTTATAATGCAACCCTGTGCAAATACAGAAAGAAATTATATATTAATTATGATGATGATTTTATTTGATTATTGTCAATAAAATATTAATTTTGCAAATGTATTTTATTTCCTGACGTGCTTGCTAGCTTTGACCAATAGCCGGCCGCTACTTTATCCACAATAATTTAAAATTTATAGTTTATAGTCTATGTTACTCCTACAGTTAATTTATTTATTTAGTTCATAAGGTGTGCAAAACAGTTCTTATCAGATATTCTATTAATTCTTTTTTGTTTACCCAAAGATTGATGTTTGTAAAATATAAGCGAAGGCAAAAGTAAGTACCACTTCATGAATGTATGCCCAAATTTCTTTATGAATGTATTCGGTCGCATAGGTTTCGTTTTCATAGCAATATCAATTTATTAGAGAGACTATAGTTGGCCTTCCCTACCTAGCACACAAAACACTTGACAACTTCACGATACGCGCCTACATTATTGTCAAAATCAGAGTTACATCGCGAAATGTTCACGCCACAGTGTTCCTCGTGGATTTAGTAAGTACTACGGAGTACCTAATAATTCCATGGTGTTCCTATACAATTTATTCCATACAACTTGATGTGAGCGAGCGTCAATATAAATTCTTTGGTGAGCAGTCTTTTGACTGATTTATCCCTTAAAGTTTACATTACATCAATAGCTAAGATACCTGGCAATACATTCTACGTTTATCAAAATTCGTGCACCAACGTGGCACGCTTTTTCAGTAATATCCGCCGTCTAGTAGTAAGTACTTCTTCGATTATCTCAAACACAAAATTAATGAATCAAGAATCGCGATTGTCACTGTCAAAATCAATACGTCAGCGTCAATACATACTGTTCTGTGGGTGGCGTGTATTTGCAAGCAAATGGCGTTTTACACTATTTACTATTTATTTATCGTAAAAATTCTAAAATAAGTTTTGCGTGTATTTGTAATATATTAACAAATTAATAATATAGTAAGTATTCTAAAATGACAACTAATGTAAGAGCGTCGGTTTCCCAAATATTGCGCAATAAAGATGATGTTGGTGACGATGAAGATGAACCAAAGAAGAAGTCCAGAGAAGACTGGAGGAAGGCTAAAGAGCTTGAAGAAGCAAGAAAGGCTGGTACTGCACCGGCTGCAGTTGATGAAACGGGTACTTAATTTATAACTAAGCATACTATATCTAACTATATAAAAACAACTGACTAGTGTAACACTTTGTTTTTGTTTGTTGAGCTCCGTGTTTGTTTGTAATATCTATAGATACACATAAAAAAGTTAAATATCAAGGCATCTCTTCCAATCAACCAGCGATACTTTGAGAAAAAGTATATTTAGTAAAGTATGTTTCTCCTTTGATCCCATCAAAAATAATTGTGTAAACTTACAATTAGTGATAAATATAATATTTTTATAAAGTGGCTTGACGTCTACACCACATCACATCCAGAAACTCTATCTAACAAACATATAAAAAAAATTACAGGCAAGGATATAAACCCACACATCCCGCAATACATATCATCGGCACCATGGTATTACGGCACAAGTGGGCCCACGTTGAAGCATCAACGGCCACAAGAAGATCGGGAAGCGAAATTCACCAAACTTGACACATATTACCATAAAGGAGTTGATGGTGTAAGTTCATGTTTATGTATTCTTGTTCTCATCCTCATCATGCTTTACCTCATCAGCTCCTCAAAAACTTTGCCTCGGGGAAGTGGGTGAAATGGTCCCAGTTTGGGTGAACATTATTTACCTGTTTGGTGCTTGTACTGGTGTCCCCAACCAGGTAAGGCTGATATTACCGCAGTACGATATTATAGCAGTCCCTTTGCTTGCGGTTCTTCTCTAAAATGAATGTTGGAGCCCAGGATCCACTTTTCTACTTTTTCGTCTCCACTTGTTATGGTCATTGGCAGCCAAAGTCTTCAGACCATAGGCATGCATATCATCCTTGACGACATAGCCAAACATTTGTTCCATAAGTCTTCAAGTCTTTTTTTAACAATTTTCACATAATTTAATAAAAACAAATTAAATTTAATAAATTTTATTTTCAGACTAAAGTTGCTACAAAGTTTCGCAAAGGTGCATGTGAGAACTGCGGCGCAATGACACATAAAAAGAAAGACTGCTTAGAGAGACCTAGAAAGGTAAATAATCAAATTAGCTTAACCATACACATTGGGCGCCCCCACTGTTGGACAGTATACTGCACAAATGAAACTTGAACTGTAGTAGAAAATCAGACTATATTTTGACAGATTAACACGGCTTTTTATTACCAAAATTAACAACATTTTCATCGTATAAGAGATGATGATAACCAATCACAAATTGCTATTTATTTTATACGCCGATTGCCGCCAGGGGTCCACTGCATAAATATGTTCGATCTGTCTCAACGCTCGTACAAATGCAGTGACGGCCGTGTGGCGCAGGCGTGAAAATCTTGTTCATAGCGCCGTGCAGTCGTCATCTCATGCTTGTAGAAGTTGCTACATCATTGAGGAATGCTACTTTGCCTCCTCTTTATAATTTGCCAACTTTACACATTTTTTTTATTAAGCAAACAATTGACCGATATTCGGCAGATACATTGCTGGTTTTTCATACCAGTAAACAAATAGCTCATACTAACTATATAGTTTGGCTTTAGTGTGTGTATCACATTTTACCAAGACATTTTTTTTTTTATTGATTAATATTTTTATTACTCTCTTTATGGGGACTGGGGTGCGGGTAATAAATACAAATATAAGATCTCCTGATAGTCCCCTACCATATCCTGAAGAAATTAAGACGCTTTTGCCTTTAATACATATAAAAATAAAAGTATGTAAAAATTCAATATATTATTTATAGATAGGTGCAAAATTCACAAACGCTGGCATAGCAGCAGACGAGTTCCAACAGCCGAACTTGAATCTGAGTTATGATGGCAAGCGGGACAGGTGGAACGGGTACGACCCTGCGGAACATAAGGCCATCATTGAGGAGTATCAGAAGGTGGAAGATGCCAAGAGGGAGTTGAGAGCACAGAAACTGGAACAAGGTTAGTGTGAATAATATTCTCCATTTTACTACAAAAATATTTTAAACATGTTTGTTTAACATACTGCTGTACATATACAGAATGAAAAGATAATTAATTGAATTTATAACTTTTATTCAATCTATACTATTATTATAAAGAGATAAGCGTTTGTTTGTTTGTATGTTTGAGGCGCGTAATCTCCGAAAGTACCGAACCGATTTCAAAAATTATTTCACCATTAGAAAGGTACATTATCCAAGATTGCTATAGGCCATGTTTTATCTAAAAATTCCCATGGGAAATAAGTCTCGGGCAACATCTAGTAAATAAGATGACAACGGGAATATATAATTTACCCACCTAATTTCAGGATAATGTATTTAAGCATTTAACTTAAGACATTATTTAAGATCTTTTTTTGTAGTAAGACTGTCTGTTTGCTCGAAAAAGGAGTGTGAACTAACATTCATTTCATAACACTTGTTTCACGACACTATAACGTACCTTACCAAACATTTGCGCCTCAGATATTCTATTGTCAGATACATCAAAACTTTTGCATACTTTTTTTATTTTTCCTACCCACTTCCTACCTTTTCTATATCTGTAATTACATAAGTATATGTGAAATTTGAAAACGATTGGATGAGTAGATTAAGCATGAAGATGTAACAAATAAACTTACATATTTTCGATGTTTGTAATATTAGATGTTTTTATTGTTTAAGGATGATATTTGTTAGTATCTCCATATTTACTGAGCATATACAACATATGTATGTCCTATGTTATAAATTCGAAAGCAACTTTGTTACCTCTTAATGGTCTATCTACTCAACCAATATTCTTGAAATTTTGCATACAATATGTAGTTGGAAAGGACATGGGAACCTTTCGTGGAAAATTTACGCGGGCGAAGCCGCGGCCAACAGTTTCCAACTAAATTACTACCACTTGATTTGAGATTTATTGAATCATATCCATACTCCACAGACCCATCAGCCATGGAAGAAGGGGATATAGCCGAAGAAGACGAAGACAAGTATGTGGATGAAGTTGACATGCCGGGGACAAAGGTATTTTTATGTATATTCATTTAATTCCTGACCTATCAGGTCACATGTAACTGGTATAGATTACCCGATGAAGTAGTTTCTGTGATTTGACAAGTGGATAAAAGTGAACCTTGGACACAATGTTCATTCAGTGTTCACAATATTCATTGTTATCAAATTATAGAGTGTAAAATATAGCTCGATCCCTGTAACGGCAGGATGAACCGATACATTCGATGTGGGAGCGAACAGAAATATATATATTATTGTGGTACTGTCATCTGTCGCAGTGAAGTGACTGTATTAAGGAGAATGACTATAGAACTTTCGCTGCTCTGATATTGTCGCATCGGTTGCAAAAGATGCCTGTTTCATAATCAATAAATAAATAAATAAATAATTAAAACTAAACGTTTTTTTTTTACAAGGTGGACTCTAAGCAAAGAATCACAGTGCGTAACCTGCGTATACGCGAAGACACGGCCAAGTACCTCAGGAACTTGGATCCCAACTCCGCGTACTACGACCCCAAGACCAGGTCCATGAGGGACAACCCTAATCCCGAGGCACAGGAGTGAGTTAACAAGATTTAATTGTCTTTTTGTGTTTGTGCCAAAGTGTGACCTGTTACCGTATTAGATTCTGTTGTCCGAAGATTTCATCAACTGGAACTGTATGATCCGCAGTCCCAGTCACCAGATAGATTTATTTAAATACTAGCTTTTGCGCGCGTCTCCGCCCACCTTAATTTCTCTGCCAAAGCGGAACAGACGTTGTAGAGGGAAAGTATCGTCATTGGGCGGTTAACCTCCATTTGGTATATATAGGTCCTTACATATGAAATTGGCGTTTTGTTGTACTGGCCACACTGTAATCACAAATTTCTCGCCTTTGGTTACGAATTCCGAATTTAAATTTATACAGCTATTTACACATGTATTTGTGTTTCGTTAACCGTCATTAATATGTTTTTTTTCTTTTGATTTTTCTGTTTGCGTCATTCAGTTTTCAAAATGGAAAACTTGAAATATCACGCTATTTACGTAGATAGTTACAGCCTCGTTAAAACATAGGCTACTTTTATTTTTTCAAAAATTTATTTTTCGTATTTATGATATCGGTATGGATTTTTGTTCTTTAAAATTGAAATGTTGTAACAGAAGTAATATAGTAATAATGTATACACATTATATAACAAAAACAATATAATTTTAAATATAATTTTATTGTAATAGGTCCTGAAGCCGGTAACAAACAAAACTATTCGATTTTAATGTTTCCTGCTCTCAACCCAAAAAACTACCAAATTTCTCTTTTTTTACAAATTTTTTACAAATCTTTGCAAGGAATAAAAAATATTTGCCCTTTTTTTTTAAATCCTAGCAAAGATATCAATCAGCATGTTTATTTGCATAAAATGTAGGTACATTATAAGGAGGTGTTACATTTATGCAAAATTAAAAAAAAGTTTCGTTGAATAAATATATGACAGGACTTTTTTCCATATTTTTTAAAATTCCAAAGCAAAGATAACAAACAGCACGTCCAATAACAACCAGATCGGAGTACCTGGGCGAGAACTTCGTGCGGTTCACGGGCGACACGCGGTCGCACGCAGCGGCGCAGCTGTTCGCGTGGGACGCGCGCGCGCGCGGGCTGGACGTGCACCTGCTGGCCGAGCCCACCAAGCTGCAGCTGCTGCAGAAGCAGTATCAGGACAAGAAGCAGCATTTCAAGACGCAGGTGACATTTATTTTTACGAATTTCACCATATACTGTCCGCAGTTTTCTATGAAATATTTTACTCTATATCCTTCTCCGTATTTCTAACTAAAATTTGAAAAAAAAATTGATCGAGCAGATGACGCCAAAAGAGAAAACGTTCATACTTTTGTAAATTCATAAATTAACTGACTGAAAGAGATATCTCATGAGATAAATTCCGGTGATAGTGTTTCTTTTTCTGTTCTTGTGTTTATTACACAATAAAGATATTTCAAACAAACTCAATGTGTGAAACTGAAGTAAATTTTCCTTCCAAAATTAATGATAATATTAAATTATTGATACTATTATCAAAATAATTTAAAATTATTTTTAATAACAATAACAATCATTTAATTAGTTTTGTCAATCGTCTCTCGCGTACGCATTCAGTCCCAATTCCTTGCTTCGCGTCCCTACCCTTTTCTCGCTAAGTTCCCGTTTCGATTCCCACGATGTGTCCCGTTCTATTTTCCATGACGTGTCACATACTACATTGTTAACCGCAAATGTAAATTAAAAATTTGTATATGTCTCACTTCAAATTTAAAATAAAAACGTAAACCCTATTTTACCTTTATATGATAATTTGAGTAGATTGATGTGCTATCGTCGGTACATAACAGATTAATATTGTTTTTGTTTTAACAGGTGAAACAATCAGTGCTAGAGAAATACGGTGGCGAGGAACATCTAAAAGCGCCACCAAAGGAATTGCTGCTGGCTCAAAGTGAAGTATTTGTGAGGTACAACAGGGATGGCACCAGGGTTGAAGGTGGAGAGAAACAACTTGCCAAGTAAGTAAAAACAAATTGTTTATTTATCTTTGAAGCCTTGAACATTTACAACATTAACCGTGAACTTTATTGTTTCCAAAACATTATTTTTTTAAATAGCGAAACTATATGTTTTGTCTCGTTCTTTCAATACAGATGCGGACTATGAAAATGATATTGAGTTAGTACTTAATCTAAAAAACAATACCCTTCCTTTGCAGGCGATTCGAGAATGTTAATAAAATTTAAATTGTTGCATAATAAAAGACAATATAACATAATAAAGTACCTACAATGCTTTATATTTATATTTTAATATACATGACTCTTTGAAGTCAAAAAATTACTTGAAACTATGTTTTGTTTCAGGAGTAAATACGAAGAGGACGTGCTCATAAACAATCACACTAGTGTGTGGGGCTCGTATTGGCGCGACGGGCAGTGGGGCTTTAAATGCTGCCATTCATTTATAAAGGTAAACTATTTTGTAACTTATATTAAATAGAATTAAGGCGCAAGACTTATATAGATCGCGATAATAAAGCTTAATGTAGTTTTTTTCCTGTTATAACGAAACAGCATTACAACAATATGTTAAGTTCACTAGGTTATGTGTATAATATACAGCGGTGTTCATAAAAGTCATGTCAAATGGCGATGACTTGAATAAAATCTGACACCAGAGTCAAACACCACTCATAACACACTCGATAAAAAGAGCGGGCCATTAATGAGTGTTAAAATATATATATATATATATATATATATATATATTTGACAACCTCGGTGGCCCAGTGGTAAGGTTCTTGCCACTGAACCGAGAGGTCCCGGGTTCGATCCCCGGTCGGGTCATGATGGAAAATGATCTTTTTCTGATTGGCCCGGGTCTTGGATGTTTATTTATATATGTATTTATTATAAAATATAGTATCGTTGAGTTAGTATCCCATAACACAAGTCTCGAACTTACTTTGGGACTAGCTCAATCTGTGTGATTTGTCCCAATATATTTATTTATTTATTTATTTATTTATTTGTTTTCAGTTGTCATATTGCGTCGGAGAAGCAGGCAAATCTATAGTGCTCGAAGTAACAGAAGAAGATAAAGCATCTTCTTCAAAAGCCACGATCAGCAAAGGAAAGGAATCGTCCGATAAGATCGAGAAATCGAAAGGTATGTTAGTTTGTAATAACTTGGTTAAACCTTAAGCTGAGTATGAAAGGTCGATATCAATCGCAAGTGAGTATTCCCGTATTAATAGTAATTTGTTTGTAAGAACTCTATTGCACGAAAAAGAAATACATAATATACTTTACACTTTAAAATTTAAAGTTTTACGTGGATCCTGGACTTCGAAGCGTCACAGCCAATAAACAAAAACGTACAGAAATACGATAGAGTATAATTCTTATTTAATATTTTTTCCAGAAAAATCAGATGAATCTTCATCTTCGTCCGAGTCCAGTTCAAGCAGTTCGTCGGATTCTGAACCGGAAATCCGGTCTAAGACAGAGAAGACCAGTAAAAAAAAGAAGAATAAGAAGAAAACAAAGAAAAAGAAGAAGAAGGAACTTAGGAAGGAGAAAAAGGAAGAAGATAAATTGAAGAAGGTATGCTATTTACAAGTTTATTACTTAGAAAGGTGAATATAAAATTTGCCAAAACTATATAACATATAATGGGTACGATTCAACTTTTTTGATCCTATTATACTAATGAAGGAAATGGCTATCGATTGAATCTAGAATTTTCTGGTTGGCATTTTTTTATCAAGCCATCGCAGAAAAGATACTAAAAGTTAATTCATGTCACTTTGTTCGCGTGTGACATTCCACAATTCCACATATGACACACCAAGAGAAGAGTACCTATAAAGAAAATATTTTTATGGCAACTAACCAAGTGTTTGTCCACAATAAATATTACTAAAAACTATGTTAGTTCGTGATAACGAAATTAGACTGTCCTTTTGTGTTAGTGCTCAACAGGAATTATAGTAAATATAATATACTATTAGAAAATCTTAAATAGAAGAATAACCCTTAGGCAATAGTTAACTTTATGTGTATTATCTCCCATAGGCTCTAGAAATGGAAGAACGCAGCCAGAAGCGCGCGGAGCACTTACTTTCAATCGACGAGCGCAAGAGACCTTACAACAGCATGATCGAGGTCAAAGCCCCCACTGACCAGGAAATGGAGGCTTACATGATGAAGCGGCGAAGGGAAGAGGACCCCATGAGTCAGTTCCTCTAGATAATATGTATAGTGTAATTAGCGTATGTCATAATTTAAAATAAAATGTAATGATATTTTGAGTGTTTTATTTCCCTGCTGGTTTATTGAAATGGCAACACTGCTGCTATATCATAAAAGTGTTGGGTAAGTTGGGTTTGTTGAGTAGACCTAAACCTTAACCCCAAAATCTTTGCCTTAATTAACCCAACCCAACTCGATAAAATGTGCACGTGCAAAAGGTGTTTTACTGTTGCCAGGTAACTTTAAGGAAATAACGTCGAAGTATGAATTTAGCGTTTCTGCGGAAAGAAGTATATTACAGTCTAATAGACAAGTGCTACAATCACTGACAAAAACAACGAGGTTGTCTCTTTATACCTATAATTCAACAGCGGGCGTAGAAAAAACGGCTGCGCGACTTCTTTCTTGGCTGACTCGAGAGTTAACTAGAGAAGGTAATAGTGAATATTTATATGGGAAACAATGTTTTTTTTTCTACCGTATTTTTAAGGTACAGGAGTTAACTTTTCCAATATTTTTTCTCAGCTAAAATAAAAATAGTAGAAAATCTTGGTAGATTTTAGAAAAATGATGCAGAAACATCTTTGACACATCGCCATATTTTTTAAATGTCAGTCAAATCATGTTTTGTTCCTGTCATTTTTCATTTCCTTTTTGATTAGTGGGCCGTCCTCCTATTATTTCTGATTCTAATTAAATATTAAAGTGTTATGATGGCTGAGGACACGACAGCCGATGCAACCAAAAGATTAAATGTTAAAAAACAGACATTGGACGACGCTTACGCGGCGCCGGCAAACTTCTTGGAGATTGATGTAGTGAACCCAGTTACCACTATGGGAGTCGGTAAAAAACGCTATACAGATTACGAGGTCCGCATGAGGGTGAGTGCCTTTATTTCGAGCGATATTTGAGGTGTATAATTGAATTAACATTGCGCTATCAGCGCATCACAAGGGTAGCTTTGTGGGCGTATCATTATCATGACGCGTCGTGAACTTCTAGCAAAATCTTGGTTTCAGACGAACCTACCAGTGTTCAAAGTAAAGGAATCCAGTGTGAGGCGGCGGTATAGTGACTTCGAATGGCTTCGGAACGAGCTAGAGAGAGACAGCAAGGTATGGACAATATGCATGCATCTATGATGCGTGAATTTCACTCATTATCACAATTACCCCGCTTTGATTAACGCTTATTCATTGAATTATTGTCATTTATTATGCCCATGACCTTATAGGATTCATGAAATACTGTTTGGTCATTACTTTTTAAATGATTCATAAATGGCTACTTTACAATACAAAGTGTGTATAATTCAAATAAGTATTGTGTGCCTTTGTCTGTGTTCTTTTGTTAAGCTATTTCAAAACATGTTTATTAAGGAATATATCTTTTGAATGTTCTAATTGGAAATATGGTGCAAACCTTTTGGACTGATACCTATTAAACATAAACATAAAATTGGAATCAACATGTACAACATTTTTTTATATGTAAATATGGTGGTGGTAGGTACTTAATTTATAATCAAGAAATGAATGACCCTACATTTTTATCTGTCTATCCATATTTAATTTATTATATTGGTATTTATAATATTCATACTAGTATTATAAATACCAAGGATTAATGTTAGAATGTTTGTTCCTAAATTACACAAAAACTACTGGACTGAATTACTATACTACTGAATTTAGAATTTTATATAGCATTGAATATTCCAATTGTTAAACTACCATTTTTCTTTTTATGACTCACTTCAGGGATTTTCACTATTACTTTTCCTTTATTTGGTTCAGAATGTTTGACCCCTTACTACATGCAGTACCAACCCAGGTACACTTATTCATTCATTCATTAAACAATATTTATTGTAGGCATTTAAGGGCTACCTATCAGCTTTGCCCAGGGCTTCACACTCATGAGAATTTTGGGATTAATAGTGTCCTATATGTAATTCCGGGTTATATTCTACCCATGTATCAAATATCATAACAATTTGTAGTAGATTTCAAGTGAAAGAGTAACAAACATCGATAGATACATCCTCACAAACTTCCACATTTATAATATTAGTAGAAAACCGTTCCCGTCATTTCTCAAACTTTTATTCCATTCACTTGTTTTGTTGTGTGTCTGTAATAAAGCCTACAATCATCTTTTGACCTACTTTCCTGTTTCTGATTGAGCTGATTTGATATTGCATGCACATGTAAATTTGATTACAATTCTTTATAATCACTTCAATTTAGACTTACTTGATTTGTAATCATATAACGTAAACTGATAGATGGACAAAAAATATTGATCATATATGTATGGTTACAATTGGTTGGCGAATGAATGAATGAGGTATTAATTATAAATGCAAAAGTTTGTGTGGGTGTATGTATGTTTGTTATTCTTTCACGCAAAATCTACTGGACCGATTGATATGAAATTAGCTACATGGGTAGTATATAACCTGGTATAACACATAGGGTACTTTTTATCCCGAAATTCATATGGTAGCGAAGCCCCGGGGCGCAGCTAGTACTTTTATAAAATTTTTATTTTTCTTATTACAGATAGTAGTCCCACCCTTGCCTGGCAAAGCATTAAAAAGACAACTGCCGTTCCGTGGAGATGATGGTATATTTGAAGACGAATTCATAGAAGACCGTAGAAAAGGTATATATTTCACATCTTTTTATACATGTATAAAATATTAATATAATTCCATTATCCTGAATCTGGTTTTCCCCTTTGAAGCTGACTCATCCAATAAATTGATACGATCTGATTCATTTTAATACTTAGGTACTAGAAATTTTAAATTCGCGATATGTTAAATAATCGAGCATTTTAACCGTCGTCATTACCGTCCTTCAAAATAAAGAACCATTCTAAAAGTGTACGAACGTTTTACGTCTCTCTCTCTCTCTCTCTCTCTCTCTCCTCTCTCCCCCCCCCTCTCTCTCTCTCTCTCCCTCTCTCTCTATCTCTCTCTCTCCCTCCCTCTCTCTCACTCTTCTGAACATTATTCCGATTTCTCCACAGCCATTGAGTGTCGGAGCCCGGAGTCCGCTATTCTAATATTTCGTCATTTTACGACTATCATAACATAAACAGTTGATATTTATGTCCAACATTTAAATCTATAAATAAATGTAATAAAATTATAAGATCAGATCGCTGAACCACAATAACAACAGATTGTTTTTTCTTGTTTCGCCACTATTATTTATTTACGACGCTGACATTATCCGAATTCTTGGCAAACGAACATTGAACATCGAATGTCATTGATAAGGCTGTTTGTTCACGTTTAATCTAGATACTAGCTGCCGCTAACCGATTTTGTTGTCCCACAAACATAAAATTCCTTTTAATAATATAAATTCCCCACATACCTTTTAAATGTATTTTTAGTGAGATAAAAAATCAATGTGAACCTTTTAAAGAGTTTGTTGATCATCCATTGTTTATTTTTATCAGTGCTAATCAACATTTCGGCTTTGTCTTTTTATATGATAACTTGTATACCAAGATAAATAACAAATAATGTTAATATTGATGTTATTTTACAATGGCTGGGGATATGTAATTGTTTACACATCGTTTCCAGGACTAGAAGTGTTTATCAACAAGATAGCAGGTCACCCACTGGCTCAGAACGAACGGTGCCTTCACATGTTCCTGCAGGACCAGACCATCGACAAGAACTACGTGCCCGGCAAGATACGGAACACATAATAGACAGAGACAAGCGCTCAGGGTTTTAAAACAGTTCTCTTCAGGGTCCGGTAGATGTATGTGATTGGTTCAGGTAATTATACAGTGTTATTTTTTTTTCTGTAACAGCACCGTTTAACGAAATATAGACAGTTATTGTTGAATTAAATATTTATTATTATCATGTAAAGAAAAATGTGACGTTCCACTAGAAAAGGTGTCTTATAAAGGGCAGTTGCCTTACACGTCATAAGCGATTATGCGCTTCCCCTCTTAGTATTAAACAAAGTCATTTTCCGCGTCTTACTGTTTCTAAGCATTCTTCAAAGATTTTTGATGCAGTTTTTCACTATTATTTAGACGATTTATTCCCGAAGGTTAACAGACCTCGTGCGAAGCTGGGCCGGATTTGGTAGTCATACTTTTATGATAAAGAGATAAGCGTTTGTGAGTTTGTATGTTTGAGGCGAGTAGTCTCCGAAACCGACCCGATTTCAGCATTAGTAAGGTACATTATCCAAGATTGCTATTTTATCTCGAAATTCCTACGGGAGAGAAGCCCCAGGCAACATCTAGTATAGCATGAAAATGAAAAGGTGAAACGTCTTAAGTGAATACTACCCTATAAAATACCTTTTCTTGTGGAACCTAACGAATGGTTGGCTTTTAATCAAAATTTAGTAAAATTTGCATTATATTGATATTTTTTATTAGTGTGTGCTGTGAGTCGTGAATTGAAAAGTACCACAGTTCAAATATAATTGTAATCAAGCAGACAAATAATGTGTATAGTTTAAATAGAAATAACATGTATATTTCCCTACAGTTAGCTACACAAATTGATCTATTTGATCTATATATAAAAGTGTCCATCACAAGGTAAAATAAGAAAAGAGAACTGTTTTAAAAACCCCTAACAATATAACAATTGTGATTTGATTGCAGATTTTCACTGTAATTATCATTTCACATTACGGTAGTTAGCAGTTTCATTACATTAAATAAAATTATAATATTTAATACAATCCTGGCCCTACTCCGAAATGCGACGAAGCAATGTTCAAGCTAAAGAAAATAATACCGTGCGGGATTATTACATACAGTTTATACGTTCGGAGTGGGGACATAAACAAACATATTAAAAACATATTAATACAGATTATACTCGCGGCACAGCATTCCACAGATAAAAAACAAATATTTTTTAATAACTTTTAACACTATTTCATTAAAAAAATATAAACTTGATATAATCTGAAGCGTATTGAAATCTGTTTTATTCATAAATTAGAACAATATTCATAAAATTAAGATATGTGAATGTTATTGTTTAAAATTAAGCAATATTATGTACCTATTATTGGAATTGTTAAAATTGTTTGTATGTATTGGCTTCACAACGGATGTCATGATTATCAACCGACGACAAATTGTGGTATTTGAGTGTATGTTCATATTTTAATTAATATCAAACAAAGTTATCTGAATTTACTCTTATATATTGGTAAAGAACCTTATCCTAGGTCGTCGGCTGGTCATGATCAGAATAAAGATTTACTTTATTAGTGTTTGATTACATTTGTTTTAATCGTATACATTTACGTAATATATTAAGCCACGTATACACGGGCGAGCATTAAAATCTCATTATTTTATATGTGATTCATTTATAATTTCACTAATGAAATTTAATGTTTGTATTTATTGTGTATTGGAGATCTAGAATGTTCTAGATGTGTCGGTGCGAAGGATTTTGTATTATTCGAGTCCTTTGAAGAAGAGATGGGAAATGTCACAGAAATCTGAATTATATAATAAAATAGAAATGGCATCTGCTATATTTTATATGAAAATGAATGTGATTCTCACGCGCAATATTAAAAACCATATATTGTTATTGGTATATATACCCTTGATTATATTATTGCTTCATACTAAATCTATTGTAAAAAATTTATCGGTGGAAATCGAAATTCAAGTTCATTGATTTGAATAAGCGGAGGAACTTCGTTGTCAATGTGGCGGCAAAATATGCCCCTTATATATTTTTCAGATCTCTGTGGTAAAATATATTAGTTTTAACTAGTTCTAGCTAAGAGATTCCTTCATGTTAAACCGGAGAGTAACGAAAATGTACATAAAATGACCTGGCAAAATTGGTTAAGGCGGGAACTTCAACTTCTGATGTCATATCGTTCATTCGCGTTGATTGCAAGTCGCAGGTATGTTGACAATTTTTATTTCAATACACACAAAACTTGACAAAATAAAAAAAGAAAACTTTTGTCGTTGCCATTATGTGGAATTAAATTCCCGACGAGGTAGCAATGTTAGTGAAGTCGTTTGTCTTTCTTGATGTCGTTCTCTGATGTTTTGTTTATGGTTCATTCATATTCCACGTACAGTCAACAGCACATTAAGCTACCCTGCACGAACCTCTATGGCGCGGTAATAGCGGCGAGATTGCAATGAATTTGGGTAGGTTGTTGAGCTGTTGACTGTACACTCGCCTATGAAAATGTTGTCAATATTCGATGTGAGAATTCATAAAACGTGTTTTAACCCCTGAGAACTACATAACATGATTGTGTATAAGGTAAAAATGAATTGCGGTCTCGCCAAGATAAATATCTGTTGTCTGTGATTTACTAATATCGGCTAAACATTAAATTGAACTAAGACGTTCTATGTGTTTTCACCAGTCATAGCCCCGTCCAAATTCTGTTGGCACTAGAATTTAACTGGTGCTTTACGTGTTAACTATACTATGTACAGTACATGCGTCAGTCGAAATGAAAAGTTGTACTGAAAAATATTCACCGACAATTTTGAATTAATCTTATTTCTGTAATGAGCACCCCGTACACAACTGAAAAAAAAGATAAGCTTTCGCTTTTGTTTGGATGCATTCTGATTGGTCGATTTTTGATTGAGCAATACTTTACGGGATGTTTTTTAAGTCATTCAGCACTTGATTAGTTTTGTAAACAGTGCCGTTCTCAACGTTCGCTAGAAAGAGTGGGCGATAAAATAATTTTAAAATGATTGAGAACTATAAAATGCACTGAACTATGAAATGCAATGAAAGTAGCGTGTCAAGTAGCACGGTGAGACAATGTGGACATTCGTTATACACCACTAAATTAATTGTATTATGTCGGTCATAATAGGGTAAACAATAAATAAATTTGCTATCATGTGATTTAATGTTGTTTTATTTATTTACGTCAAATATTTAAATACATGTAAGTATGATGTTTTGGAACAATTTGATTAAATGACCACAGATTATATAATACTTCGTATTTATTCTCAGATGAATATAGACTAGTATTCTAAATTCTGTGAATTTATTCTTATTTCCAATGCTTGATATTTATTATAAACAATTACGAATTTATGTAATAAATAAACGAAAACAAAGCTAATCTATTGGTTCTTCAGAAACACGCTACGCATCCTCGCACATCTCTGGCGGAAACGCAGCCAAGCAGATGAGCAAGCAAGGCGTTGAGTAGTGACAGAAAATATAGGTAGATACTAATTGCTATTTCGACTCGGAAGCAACGTATTGACTGGGCGAAGTGTGGATTGGCATTTCACTTCTCAACATCGAATCGGTTCGAAGTGAGACGCAGCGAACCAATCACATTGTGACAACCACACTGCAATATGATTGGTTCGCTGCGTCTCACCTCGAACGATTCGATGGTGAGAAGTGAAATGGAAACCCACACAACCCTTACCTAAATGTGTATATATAAATAAATATATATAAATATATTAAGACAAATCACACAGATTTAGTGGTATATTTAGATATAGTGATTTAGATATCAGTGGTTCTTGGTTTTTTTTATTTTTATTGAAAGTTGTCTGTCTGTATGAGTCTTTGGGGGACTTTATTAGTGGGCCCACGAGTCAAAAATCATAAAAAAATATAGAAATAAGTACCAACCTTTGTACTTAGTTTCCTACTTGTAAGTTTTATTTACACTGCTTATCATGTGTACATAAATAAAACAATGTTTGAATGAGTAATGTATATTGCACAATCAGACCATGTTAGTCCGGGAGTCAGTGTTGCTGGCGATGACGCGGGACTGCGCGGCGGCCGGCAGCGACTCCTCCTGCCGCCACAGCTTCTGGCCGCGGATCTCGATCTCCGTGTGCCACGACTCTTGCGTTTTTCTGATACATTTCAAAGATTAGCTAGATCACTATTATATAATTAGAGTATATAATGTAGGAGGAAAGGTGGGAATAGCCACAGAATTCCTGCTGACTGGCGATTAAAATGAGGCCGCCCCAAAACAAGATGGTCGGACGATTCAGATGCGACGGATAAAAACTGGAAGAGTTACGCGACGGACAGGGACAGAAGTAGCGGGGAGGCCTTTGTCCAGCAGTTGGACACCACAGGCTTTTAAAATCATTATCATATCGAAGGGGATGGTTAAGCCCACATTGGACCACCAAGATGAAACAGATTATTTCTGATGAATTGGTTTGTTTGGTTGTTTGTTCCTGTGACATTTTCTTTGTCGTCTGTGATGAAAAATTAGGGCGGAGGGTGTAGAAATGTGATCAGATAAATATGATGTAATGACAGTTCAATCAAATATTTGAAAATATTGTCACTTTCCATCAACGCAACGTTGTACATAAAACTACAATTTAGCGCACCACAATGATTTTACTACTGGTGTCAGTTCGTAGTCAAGTCGCCTAAAGGCAGCTGACGTCACAACGCGGTAAAAATTGTACAATACCTGCAATTATCTATAAGTGCCCCGGTATTAGGAAAGATGCTGTGCAGCAACAGTAGACATGGCAACACTACGACGGAGAGGAACTGTAAGTAAACATATTTCATGTTTTGTTATATTTTAAGTGAGAGAAAGGGAAAACAATATTTACAAATAGCTTCAGTACTTACCACAGACCATTTAGTCTGTGGAATTATGAGTTTTTAAAATTAGAGGGCAGCACTTAAATAGGATACATTTAAGTGCTTCACTTAAATAGGATACATTTAAGTGCTTCAATTTTGGAGCCAAATTATATAATCTGTGTTTGAGTATTTTTTGGAATGCCACAAGCGTTTGTGTCTTCTACACCTGCGTTTTGGAAGTCGGCGGTAGACTTAGTTTAAGTATTTTTTTTGACGACAAGTAACACGTGATGTAGGTTGTAGGTATTATCGTCTTAAAATGCATAAATAATTTTGAATGTGTGTGTATTTTACCTACTATAATTTATTTTTCCAATGTAAAAATAAATTATGTAATAAATTTTACCTACTATAATTTATTTTTACATTGGAAAAATAAATTATAGTAGGTAAGTACTAATAAAAGTTATTAAGTACATTGTCAATATCCACGAGTCAAAATTTGTCCTGTCCTTACGACGTCTGTACTCGAGCTACAAATCGATTGGCGCATGATCATTTCCGTAGTGCGTCTGATAATAACGTCCGTGTGTTCAGATATACCTGTATTTGTTCAGCGGGCTGGTTGATGCTGCGGCGGCGGTCCATCATGCTGAGAGGAGTGTAGCCCATCTCCCGTTCGCGGTCACCCTAAAGCACAAACAGTCACATATAGGTACAGGTAGCGACAAAATAAACAGTCAGACACCAAAATTCACGTCTCCAGCTCCATTCATCTCTAGCCCTCTAGTCATGTCTATAAAACTTTACAACAAACTCCCAAACGCCGTTAAGGATATAGGAGACACTAAATTGTTCCTGCAACATCTTAAAGAAATATTGACTAATCAATGCTACTACACAATCAATGAGTATTTAGAAGACAAATTTACACCGTAAAGGCAAAAAAAAATTTTATACTTACAAAATTTGACATTTATTAACTTATTATTAATTAACTAACTTATTATGACACATATATCGAAATAAATATAATAATATACCTAAACATAAACACACATAAAATATAATAAACACGCGACAACATCTAAAATAAATAATAAATAACATAAACTTGACGAAAATATATAGCCCTTCTTCCATTGCAGCGCCCGCCAGGGTCCTTCATTGTTATTATTTATTGTAAACAAAGACCTGTATGACATTAAGGAAGAAATAAATTATTTCATTTGATTTAGGTACTCCTTATTCACAATTGTTCCAATGCTAATCTAATATTGCGAAAGTAAGTTTGTTTGCTTGTTACCTACCTCTTGACGCTCTTGCGGGTAATCTCCGAAACTACCGAACCGATTTCAAATATTCCTTCACCATTAGAAAGGTACATTGTCCAAGATTGATATAGGCTATTCATTTTATCTCAAAATTCCCACGCGAGCGAAGCCCCGTGCAACATCTAGTATACGAATAAAATAAATATGCTAACTAAGTAATATTATAATTACGAAAGTAATTTTGATTGTTACCTCTTCATGCTCTATCTACTTAACCAATCTTCTTGAAATTTTGCGCGGTTGTATTTGTATCGCGGGCAAAATAAATACTTTATAGATATATGACCTGATTATAGAATTCTTCGTAAACAGACTCTGCTATCTTTTTCGAAATGCCGAATGGTTTGCAGCACCCGGAGAGATCACTGGTCGTCATTAATAAACCCTGAAAATATACATGATCATACAATTATTATCATACCTATAGATAAAATCTTAAAATTGTATGTATCTCTTCCTAAATTCGGCTAAAAAGAAACTTTTGTTGCTGTACGAGCGACGTGTGGTGCTGGACAATAATGAATGAATGAATTTATTTATTTTCAAGTAACAAAGACTCATAATTTGTTAGTAAAACTTATAAAAACTAGGTTAGTAAAATTCGAATTTAACAATATTGAGATATAAATAAAATAATTGAAATATAAATAAAATAATAAATAATTAATTAATAATAAAATTTACATTAAATAATTGAATAAAAAATTAGAAATTACAATGGCCATTCCTGCACCATTCCCCCCGAGATGGCACAAGCATGTTGAACATATACGCAGTCCAGTAATATATAATAGGCTCCATTATTTGACCAAACCCTGTCCAAGGCGACAAGCTGTGTCCTCCATATTTCATCGAATATTCATACAGCCCCATTTTTAAATTATATCAAGTTTCCCGACACCCAGTAAGAGACATACCTTGAGCATCCTCCGATGAGCGTTGTCGGTCCACTCGAAGCAGCGGTCGGCGACGAGCGGCGCGACCTGCGCGCGCACCTGGAAGTACATCGCCAGGTCCGTGCTGAGGATGTCGTACTTGATCTCCTCCATGATGCGCTCGCGGTCCAGCAGCGACAGCTTGCCCAAGATGTTCTTGTCCTGGACGACCAGTTCGAGAACAAGTGACACGAGAATAACGGTTGAAATGTAGAAATACCGGCACGATCCAGTTCAGAGTCCGTATCTATAGGAGGTTATAATTACTCAATAATTAAATGTAAAATGTATGTGCATCGTAAGATTACTGTGTTGTAACTCAAGAAAACTGACGTGAAGTGACTTCATGTGATTTTTTATATATAAAAGATCTGAACCTTGTATTGTTTCTATAACGAATGTATTTGCAGAGATATCGACAGCAGAACAAACACATGAAAGTAATTATGTTTCTACATCATATATAAATCTTACCATTCATCATTTATCGACCTCGGTGGCGCAGTGGTAAAGTGCTTGCCTCTGAACCGAGAGGTCCCGGGTTCGATCACCGGTCGGGTCATGATGGAAAATGATCTTTTTCTGATTGGCCCGGGTCTTCGATGTTTATCTATATATGTATTTGTTATAAAATATAGTATCGTTGAGTTGGTATCCCATAACACAAGTCTCGAACTTACTTTGGAGCTAGCTCAATCTGTGTGATTTGTCCTGATATATTTATTTATTTATTTATCTTGTTTGCAGATGCAGAGCGTCAGAAAATTACCTTATACTAAGCAAGCAAACAAGCATGTGGCCCACCTGATGGAAAGGGGTCACCGCAGCTTACGAGTATACTGTGTTAGAGCGCGTTGAGGGGAAACTTCAGAACATCGCTTTACCTCAATAATCTTCTTCGCGAGGAAGTAATGATGGTGCTCCAGCATGGAAGACTTGTACATCTTGGCGAGCGGGTGATTGCAGAGCGTCAGGAAGTTGTTGTTGAACCCTGGGTGGTCCAGGTCGTGGCATAGACCCGCCAGCATCAGCGCTACCGTCTGTAAGATGAGTCCCTCATGAGTTTCGGTATTTTTTTTCAGCAATGGTCGTTCGGAAATGCCAGTAGTTTGTAGGTTTTTGAGGAATTACTACTTATATAACATAAAATTTAACGTGACAAAGTACCGGTGAAGGTCTAATCTATATATATATGTTTTGCACATTTAGTTGAAAACTGGTGGTTTAGTCGAAAACGTGTTTACGTTTAGTTGAAAAGTGTGTCTCTTTAGAGAACAGAGATGGAATACAGTGTTCAAAATACATATTCGAATCGAAGAAATTAGCATTCTTACAAGCAAAACGAATACCTCAACGAAATCGAAGTAGCCAACATTGTTGACCAGGATGAGGTACATCGTGTGAGTGAAGCAGAAAGCATGCTCAGCGTTGTGGTAGGGGTTCGGGCGGTAACACCTCAGTATGGTGAGGGCGAACTCGGCCAGCTGTCGCCTCTCGAAGTTCCTGTCGGCGAAGGTCTCCATGTACATGTAACAGATGAGCCCTGGCATCTCCTCGGGGTTGCCTTCGCTGATGTGGTAGTCGTAACTGGAATAAAAGGAAATCAAATCAGTTGATATAATCTGACGATATTTTAACATTTTATTTTTATGATTTTATTTGAGTATGTAGTTAGGTGTCTTGAAAAATAAATTGGAAGTTGTAAAAAAAATTTACCTGACAATGTTAAAAAAAAAACGGCGCTCTTGACCGTTTTTTTCGACAGTCGGAATTGCATAAAGTACCTATCTACCGAAAAATTAGCTTTCTTTTTGTTGCTTACTTACATAATTACATTGATTTTAGGATATTTTTTTTGCCAAATTTCAGCATTATAGGTCAACGAGAAGTGAAATCTCCCAACAAGCGAAAAATTTCATACTTACCGCGACGAATTTAAAGTTTAATTGAAAAACACTATATTACCCGAGACATTTCAACTTGATACCTCTAAAGAGTTCTAGGGAAAAAGGTCTTGACAAGTGGGAGAAACAGACAGACGGACCACAACAAACTATACCGAAGTAAGCTTGGCTGGCTTCAACATCTGATGAGTCTCACCTGCCGAAGTTAGCTGGCGGTAGCACAATACCGTTGGTCTCCATAAGCTCTTCGATGTCGTGACGACACGGCTTCAGGTGGAGGCTGACCAGCTCAGAGTAAGTCTTATTCTGGTTCTCCTACACGGATAGAATTAGATAGATGGATAAATAATTTATTCGTACTAATGTTTCACATCAACATACAATAACAATCTTAAGAAAATTTTAAAGATTACAAATGTAACATGCAGTAAGTGTGCAGTACAGGCGCACGAACAGGCTACAGCTCAGCTCAATGTTGCCCGGGGAGAGCAACCGCTGATTTTCAGCTGTCACCTCAGCGAGGACGCAAGCAAACATAATTCAATGATCAAATAGTGTAAATAGAAATTAATAATTAAAATTTAAAGGTGCTAATATTTGTAAATAATACAAATGCAACAATTTAAATGATATAAAATATAAATCATGAATAACATACAAAATTATATAATTCAAATGCAATAATATTTAATGGAAATATAAATTAGTAGGTTACTTAACTAGGTGTTAAATTCTATCATATGCTTAATTCATAAGTTTTATTAAAAACGCGATTTATTATTTTTTTATTCTGTTCTGTTCTGATTAAAATGTATTGGGAATGCGTTTTGACGCCGCAGGACATCACGCACAAACGGAGCTTGCCTATCAATTGACTGGTCGGAAAATTGCCAATTCTTGATAGGTAACATATCTGTCTCGAAGGACCATAGCGAAAACAAACTTCTCTATTTAGTTGGTGTCTATGAAATCAGCCTGCGCCTGAGTGATACCTTTTCATAGTATGATTGTTAACAAATTATGTGTAAGTATAACATTTTTGATTAGGTGAAGGTAGTTTAATTTTTTTAGCAAGACGCAGTACATCACGGTTTCGTTGCTGCATATATTATATATACTTCCAGTTTTGACACTACGTGCGTCGAAATTTCAATTTCTGCGCTGTTTTGCATTGTCTGACGATGGACGTCAAAATGACGGCGCACGACTCAGCATTGGGGCATAGGCTCTAAACCGGGACCACGCAGAGATGATAGAGAAGGATAGAAATAATGCTAACATGGAATATCTTATTCTGCTGCATATTGTGGAAGTGTACGATCAGAGAGCAGTAGTTGATG
Source organism: Plodia interpunctella (assembly GCF_027563975.2). NCBI lineage: Eukaryota > Metazoa > Arthropoda > Insecta > Lepidoptera > Pyralidae > Plodia > Plodia interpunctella. The sequence continues at coordinate 1,445,270 of NC_071301.1, forward strand.
AAGACCTTGAAGATCTCCTCATCCTCCGCATTGAACGGGACCGCGTCTGTCTTGTTGGTTATCTGCACGACACCTGGCCAAACAAGATTTATGAAATTTACTAGCTGCACCCCTGGGGTTCGTTCCCGTAGGAATTTCGGGATTAAAAGTACCCTATGTGTTATTCCAAGTTATTTTCTACCCGTATACCAAATTTCATAACAAACGGTCCAATAGATAATGCGTGAAGAGGTAACAAACAAACATACTTTCGAATTTATAATATTCGTTGGGATAATCAAATCATTTATTCAGAAATGAGGCCTTCACAGGCACTTCACATCATATTCCAAAGTTAAATGATATTTACCAAAGCTACAAACTACTAGCATTTCGAATCACTGCATATAGTATAACACAATCGCATATGTTATGAGACTGGTCAAGAGCTAGCCAGATTGTCTTTGCACCGGCCCACTTGAGTGAGTGCGCAGTTACTAACCAATAACACCGTTTTTGTCGACGATGGGCGCAGCAAGGCAGGCGCGCACCACGGTGCCGGACGCCGGGTCGATCTCCTTCGAGAACCGCGGGTCCTTGTACGCGTCGCGCACGTTGAGGAAGTCGCCGCTGCGGGCCGCCAGCCCGGCTGGGGTCTGCTCCAGGGTTAGGCTAGAAGATTGGGAGTACTTACTGTCTATTGAGTAGATAAATGAGGATGCTGTGTCATCTTGGCTGGCAACATATTGGTCTACTTTCAACTGTAGACTGAGCATCTTTTCTCCATTAAGTTTTGCTGGAATGGAGGGGCTATAGCTAGCCTTACGCCTCGATCAAAACCAAAGTAAAATGCATTTTCAAGTGAGAACGGGTAATAAAACTAGATCTGCTGGGTAGTGAAGATTACTAGCTAGAACGAGTCGACCAAGCGAGTGAATGGGTAGCAATTGTCAGGCCGCGTTGTTCAGTTTTCTGCTGCAAAAAGGTATCATAACATCAAACTTACAAAAAGATAGTGTGATATTTCACATTTGAGTGAATTTGCATCATATTATTTATACTTTACAACATTTAAACACACATTTCACATATTTTTGACGATACGATTACGTTCTCAAAACTTTTACTAACCCCAATGTGGAAATATACATACTTGACTTTGATCTTCTTCTTCGGCATGGAAGACTTCTCCGAAGCCCAACCGTCGTCCCACATGTCTGCTATCATGCAATCACCCAGTTGTTCCTTATCGATGATGAAGAAGCTACTCCTCATGGCGCTCATGAAGGATTTGACTACGGCCTGTTGTGTTTCGCTGTCGTTAGTTTTTAGTGTGTCCAAAAGCCATCTTTATCTCTAAGTAAGATAAAGTCATCTTACCGACATGAAATCGTCATTTCAATTATTTAAAATTATTTTTCAAAAGTGTCATTAACCAGTTACATCTTCCCGGTTAATTAGTTAGCCGTTAAGCATCGGAGCCTAGAGTCTGATTTCTTACTTTTTCTTGTCCACTTCTTCTTTATACTTGCAAGGAAGCAAACAAACAGGCATGCAGCCTATACGGTAAGGGGTCACCGCAGCGATTTTGACGTCAATAAGTGATGTATATCATCCTAAATTGAATAAAGAATTATGAATTTGAATTTGATGTACGGCTGCAACACCAGGGGCGTCGAACCCACCTTTCCTTCTTCTTTTGCTTCAGTAGGTACCCTATATACACTGCTTTCAAACCGGATCACGACAATGCACTGTTTTTAACGTTTCATCCATTGCAATACTAACCAGCATATCCGTGAGCATGGTGTCAATAGACGCCTTGTCGCAGAAGTAGTTCTGCAGCAGCGTCCTGAGCTCGGAGTTGAGATGGGAGGTCTTCTGCAGCGTAACCCTGGCCTGCGCCTGATGCACCGCCGCCCCCGCCCAGCACGCCACGCTCATCACCGTGTACAACACTTCCTTGGAACGGAGATTCTTATCAGTTTTTGTATCTAATATTATTTCCAACGTTTTAGGCATACTTACCTACGCTAGTTTTACATATTATTTCGATGCATTCGTTTTCAAACTGTGCTAAATGTCCGGAAAAATGCGCGTTTTAGACGATTCTAGAAGATTTAGACTCGATTATCACTACTGGACAGCACACAGACGTCCACTAAATGCAAACGCATAGCACGTACATATAGGATACGCGCAGCGCAGCAGTCAAACTTGTAAGTAAATACATCTTCTCAAAACGCAACTACTACCGTAAAGCTACAATCACATTTCTTGCTGAAGGGCGTGTTTCACCAACGGCGCGTGAGAAGTATAGTGATTCCTAGTCTACTCTACACTGACAACCGTATAGGGCACGTGGACAAGAAGACAAACTATTGTTTTGAAGAAGACTACTTTGTTAGTTTATGATGTGCGATACCTCATTATAAGGCTCAGCATACGTCCTATACAGTTCGAGAACAGCGTAGCACTCCCCATCAGGTTTGACCACGGGCAGGCACAGGGCGGTCTTGGCGTCGATCCAGCGGAGGCCCTCGGCGAAGCGTCGGTCACGCTGCACGTCCTCTATGAGCAAGTTCTCTTTGGTGGCAGCCGCGTGAGCCGCCGCCACTTTACCTTCCCCTGGAGGTTGCCAATTCAAAGATTTATTCAGAAATCAGACCTTCCCTAAAGAATAGGTTTTATAGCATATATTTAAATGTGCCCACAATATACATTTTACTAACACAAAAACTATTACTCTCTTGTAGTTTGCTTGCATAATAATAGTTGAAGGCTCAGTGTTACGCTAATGAAACGCACTTTTGCACAGGCACTTTTTCACGTAGTATATTCTGAATAAAAATAATCATACCAGAAGGGCTTACGAGTACCTTTATTGTTTTTATGAATGAATCGCTGGCAACAGGTCTGGAGGAGTCGAAAATGTATACAAACTCAGATGTCAGAAGTGGGATCCAAACTTGGGATCTCTCAGTTCACAGACCGGCGTTTAAACCTCTCGACCGTAGCCGCTTCTGAGAAAACTAACCTATTGGTATATTAACTTCATGCCGGCCTGGCGTCTTCGTGTTATGCGGCATCATAACTATCTCGTTTTTTACCAGGTCCACAGTATACACGAATACACCTGAAATAACATATCTTCGCCACGATTCAACGGTACGGATGTCAATTGAAGTCAATGGACGCGGCGCAACAACGTGGCCGATGTTATTGATAGTTCAAATTTGCCGGGTGACTATCGCAGGATTCTACCATAGACTCATGTATTTTCAATGAAAAGTTACTTTTTTCTTTGTATTTAAAAACTGAACCTCTACTGATTTTACAACCTTTCTGCAACTAGTATCAGGACCTTGTAGCCATACTCATATCCATAACACTAAAGAACAAAATGTCATAAGCTGCTTTTATTTAAAGCATATTTTGTATCCCACTGCTGGGCAAGAACTGCTTTCAATAACAAAAAAAAATTGATTGAATGTGTATGAGTGAGCTTCAAAGTCCGATTTGGCTTCGACGGCGATAAACGAATTCATACAGTGATTTTACCTGAACTATTAGTAACAGTCTTGAGAACCATAGCAGTTTCATAGAACAACGAATTCAAATCAACAGTGTCTTCCAGAAAAACATTAAACCTATTTATATCCAGGTACCTTCCTTCTTTATCCTCAGAAGGTCGGAGACCTTTCCTTTCAATTTGGGCATAAGGGGCTATCACTCGTCTAGTAACTCTGTCTAACTTCTCTGACGGTACCAGAAAGTGAGACTGGACTTTGGATATCCCCTGGGAGTACCTCTGATCGAGACCAGTCTGGTTTATTGTGTCCTGTCTACTCTTAACAGACCTCACATTCTTTGGCTCCAGCATTTTTATTTATTTACAAATTGTACACACAAATGACACATTAAATGTAAACAAAAATGACAACTGGCAATTCTTTATTCAAATTTTTTTTTTTAATTTGATTGTGTATTCAGCCTTGTCGTACAAAAAGGTCTATCCATGCATTAAAAATCATAAAATCGACAATTGCATAATAAAAATTCAGTTTGCTTTTGTATATTCACAGCACTTATAGAAAGTAACTTAAGTTGTGATTGTAAGTAACCTACGCAATAACGTTATATACTTATTTGAAAAATAAATGAATATTTATCACTATATTATTTGCTTGTGAAAATATGTGCTTATCAATACTTGACGTCAATAACTTTATACGTAGTAAAAACACCATCTTTAAAACATTTTTTTAAAGATTGAATGCATGTAATACTTTACTAAATAGTATTGAGTGTGGTGGCATAAAATTTCGTTCATTTTGATTTGTAAGCATATTTTGAAGACCACACAATAAGCGTAATTCATTATTATTACCAATACACAACATATTCACAATACACTTAATCCACCTATCAAAAAAATACTATGTAATCATGAAACAATTAAGATAATTACTATACAATATCATACACCATATTACTGTTAAAAATCATTTTTACTTGTATCTAAAATTGTGACAAATTTGTAATTTGGCAGAAAACTCACAAAAAAATTATAAACTTCAAGCCATGATGACAAATATAATAATAAATAAAACTGTACGTGGGCTATGTCTGTCTGTACATAGGAGATATTAAAGAGAAATAATTATGTGAGTCTCCATGGGAGTAATAGAAGTCAAAACTATTTTTTCTGGAATTTTTGTCTGTCTGTAAGTTTGTTCACATATATTACACAAAAACTACTGGATGGAATTTGATGTAGTTTTCACAGTTGTATAGGGGATAGTCTAACTTAAAATCTGGTATGGGTTTCATCACGATACATTACTTAGAACCCGAGATATTTACAATAATAAATTATTAGCAGATGCACGAAAAATGCAGGGTGAAGACAACAAATTCTTTTCTTTTCAATTTTGGTGATTTTGTAAAAACATATCATGGTTTGATATTTTTTTATCAATCACTATATCATCACTTATATTAACCATACCATAGCACCCAAAGTTAAATCTATAAAAGTTGCTGCCAAAGTTATAAAAATTATGGCCATGTAATGGGTTTTCTTGATTTCTTGATTGGTGGAGTGCCAGTTTCATGACATGCCTAGAATTAAAATCACACAATAAACTTTATGATTCTGAGGCATATAATAGGTTTTCTTGAGATTTTTTGTGATAGAACAATTAAAAAATTCAGCATCTAAATGATGATGGATAGAATGATTTTTTGAATGTACCTTATTTTATTTTTGTAAATGCATTTTTGAGATTTGTCAGGATTTGAAACGAATGTGATTATGTGAAATCATTAGTCTCTATCTGGGGGTCCATGGGAAACGGACGTGATATATATTCCCGTACAACACTGATCTCAGAAAAACATAAATACATATTTACACACATGTGTACATTATTTGGTAAAAAACTAGTTTTGTAAGCTTATCAAAATGGTTAATAAAAACTCACCAATTCAGTTGGTAATTTCCTTTTATTAATGTCTTCGCTTATTGTTGCTGAACTAAACTTGGCCTCCAATTTTAACATTTTTGATTTCCCAGACATGGTCCCTGGAGGCGGCTTTAACCTTTCACAAGGCCAAGGATGCGATAATTTCCTTTGATTATTGTATTTAAAGGTACAATTCTGTTTAGGTTCAGGGCTAGTTTGTCGATTTTTGTTCAATAATTTGCCTCTACCAGAATCACGATATTTTCTTTGACCATAAGGTACACAGTAATTATGAAATATTTCTAATAATTCGTCTCTCGGCAGTCTCTCGATGCCAGCCATTCGTAAATGTCGCTGGAATATAAGATATCAGTTAGATATTGATCATAATCATGTCGCAGATTTATTGAAAAAAGAAAGACAAATAACCTCTTGAATTATGTGTATTAATTGTTCGTTACTTAAGAGTTCAGGATGTAATAACATTTCGCAAGGTATAGCCATTACAGCCAATGTTATTAAAACATCACAAACGTAAGATATATAGATACTCTAAGAATTATGCACATAAATAAAAATAATATAAACTGCCATTTCTTTCAATTCCATCACCAGTTTTTGTCACAGGTTGTTGTTTGTTGTCAAATAAAATGTCAGTGAGCGCTGAGCATGTGTCAATGCCAAACTGACATTAGAAAAGTGTTTATGAATTCATGTAGAGCTACGTATCATGTAGATATACGTATATATTCATGTACTTCTACGAATATCTGAATAGAAAAGATAAAATGCATAAATTATAAATATATAAAAATTAATACATTTATGATTAAAATATTAATAGCACGTATAATTTTATGTGATTTGAACATCTACATAATTAAGTAATGTTTATTTTTTACTTGAGGGTTTTATTTTATTTAAAGCTATCTGTCATCGTTTTAAGTTACAAAATATCGATAGTCAAATGTAAAAATCAACTAATCAATCAATAGTAATATCGATAATTTCGATATACGTTTGATAGTCTTTTATCCTCTCGTATTTCCCGGTTGCATTGGGGTCTGTCACTCCACGCGCGAAGTCAGGATCAGTTGGTAAAATGAACCATCAACCACCTGGCTAACTAACAGTGCTGTTGGATCAGCCTATCAGCTGCCAATTCCATGTCCCTTAATCGCTTCGTACCACATCGACCAGGATGATTATGTTCTGTTACTATTCTAGGACCGTTCTAAAAAAATAGCACATGGTACATATATTTTATAAAAAATGATTTGTATTTGATACTATTGATATTCCACTATTTTTAAACAATCGATAGTCACTTGATTGTGGTGTTTCAATCGGCATGGTATAACGATGACGACACAGCATAACAACACTAGTGCAGTAGGTAGTGTGTTGCCGTGCCTGCTGTCGGTTGCTGTCATTTGTGTGCTTCGTTCGATTGTTTGCTTTACGTGCTTCCTCTTTCCTAACGTTTTATTTTGGACTGTAAACGATTTCAATTAAATATACGTTCCTTTTAAATTAAATTTACCACATTTACTCGTCATCTACTGGTGCTTTCGCGTTAGTTAGCAATTTTTTAGTGGTTCATCAATTATTTTCAAATCAATTTTCGTGAATACCTTCGTGTTTTTGAATAATACATGCAGAATAGTAGTGATCTAGTGTTTTGTAATAATACACAAATGCTTATAGACGTTAAAGTTTCGATGACAAATATCGGGTTGAGTTTCGGTGGTCGGCCGGACTATGTTGTTTCTTGGCGCCTTAGCCATCGGTGTGTTAACTGGGCTGCAGAACTTGACTACGGAGTTGCCGACGAGCGTCAGTGACGTGACTGAAGCGTCTTCGACGACTGAGATGCTTCTCCAGGAGACGACGAAGATGTCGAGTGAATACAACTATGACATAATTAATATTACAATAGAGGAGCGATACGTGCTTTTTGGCTTTCATATAAATATATGTACGAAGTGGCGGCCCACGCACCATGTATTATATCAAGTGGCAAATGTCATATTTCTTTTGTCATTCCTAGCACCGCACACGTCCAACGGTCTGGTAGGGCTGCGACTGGGGTTGATCACGGGATGTGTTGTTATGGGACTTTGGGCGTGGAGCTTTGAGTGCCACCTGGATGCTCTGTTGTGGAATGGTGCGTTTATTGTGGTGAACTTAGTGTACTTTGCTGTGCAATTGTATTTGATACGACCAATCACATTCCACCAGGAAATTGAGGAGGTAAGTTTAAACATGAATTAATTGATTACATAAATACAAATTTTAATATACTATACATATTTTGAATTTGAAGGGATTGGTATGGGGTATATGTAACATTATAAAAACTTATTATTTATCATCAGCATATTGAGTGTGTTATTGTTAACACCAAGTCAGATTTTATTTAAGTCGCCCAAAGGCATCTGACATGACTTTAAGACCCTCCGGAACTTATTGTTCATTAGTTGATATAGTTAAAAGATATGAAATTTAAAACATTATCTTTTTTCTATCTGATGTTAGTAAATTTTTGACATTGTTGACTATAAAAAATTTCATTTCTCTGTGTTTCTTGTTTAAAATGTGTATTCACTCCTATCAGTTGAAGCAATCAACTAATCAGGACAGATAATCTTTTTTTCATTCTCAACTGTAAAAAAAAGGTAATAACATTAAATAAGGAAAATCAATAGTGGCATTAGATTCCACCCTGTAATAGGACCAATACATATCACAGGTATTATATTAAGTGACAATGGCCCACATAGCCTTGCCCTTAGATAAGCAACAAAAGCATTTCTAAGGAAAAATGATTAGGCAGTTGCCTTTTGTTAAATCACAACCAAATCAAACCAAAACCAAAATAAATTTTAAAGTCTCTTTTTTAGTTGACCCCACGTTTCCCTTCCCTAGAGTAATGTACAAGTTATTGATGAATTTTAAAATATTTATGTATTTAGAACAAGTAGATGCTGGGCCACTGCAGGGCAAAGACATACAATTTTAAAAATATACTGTTTATTTCAATTTTTACCAAATTAGGCATGCAATTAATTCAATAAGCAAAGCCCAGGGTAGGTAGCATAAAAAATAATAATAAAATTTTAAAGAATCGGCTGGGGAACCCCTCCTTGGGAATACTATTGACGCCCATCAGCTGTCTAGGCTATCTGCCGCCTAGTCGCCTCGTACGACACCCACAGGAGGATATGGTCATATTCTAGGGCGGTAACCACACGCTAAACATAAGTAAACTCAATGGTTGTTAGCTATTTTGTCAATTGTCTCTGTGTTTAAATTACTTGTTATCCACTAGAGATGTGAGATGTCATTAAGTAGCTCATAACTTATCTTTGAGATAACAACACCTAGTTTAAAAACAAACTCTAGTAATGTTGAGAGCCCTCGGAATTTTTAAAGCCCTTCACAACAATTTTTGAACTGTTGCCCATTGAGATGTAGTGGGCGAAGGTCGCAAAAGGTCCTGCTCGATTTGCGATATTCTACCGCGCGTTTAATTTCGTGGTCTCCGCCCATTGCCAACCAAAAACCGTACTCCGAAAGATACAATAGAGACCAAGTATCCTCATAATTATTGGTAATAATAAAATTAATTACGCGCCCCCCTGAAGAACTTACGTAAGTCCCTCTAAATGTTACATTTTATATGGGGGATTTTTCATATCTTACCCTGTCATGGAGACGTGTTTAATGAAGGTAATAAACTTGAGCAGTTACCAGGCGAAGTCTTAAAGAGCCTCGTAATTGCTGACGCGTCCTCTGACCTTTGACCCTAGTCTCCCTTGCTCTTTACCTTAATTCGGCGAACTTTTGACATTATTGTATGTGTGCAAAATATCGTGCTAAATATAGATTCAAATTATTAACTCCGTCGAGGATGTATGTCATTTCAATATTATTTGGCCGCATTTTCCATTATCAACGGCATAATTTTACCGAAATTTGAAAGCTTAAATCTAAAAGTTAATAATATTATTTGTCGGCAGATAAAATTAATTAACTACTCAGTGACAAATAGTGTACTACTTTTAAATTTTGGCATAAGTTAAGCAATGATATGAATCTCCATCAAAGTTTTCAGAGAGAGTATGAAATAAATCACAATTTATATTATTTTCTAAGGAAAATACTACGAAAAATGCTATATAAAAACCTAGTGATTATCAAATTCGTGACATTTTAATTGTGTCATTAATTTATTTCACCAAACGGTTCGCCAAATTTATGTACAAAGCTGGTTTTTCCTTGCGGTAAATAAAACCTCTCATACAAACTATGTAATGTTCGTGCATTCGCATCGGCACCTGTCGGAGTTAGACGATAGTATGGGTGGAGCCGGTATAAAAGTATGTTTTATGACAACACTAAATCAGAGTAATCCTGTGAGATCCTCGCGCCACAAGCTTCAAGGTTACAGATTAACTCTAGTCCTCAAATTATAATTACGTAATGGCGTTATCTTCAAGATATTTTAGCAGCTGAAAGTTAGTCAAAGATAAACATAAAAACTAAAAAATATATATTAAATTAGATAGCACTAGCGTTCTGTCCTGGCTTCGCTCGGGCAAAAAGATAATGAATTATACACCTAAACCTTCCTTAGGAATCACACTATATATTGGTGAAACCAACATGAAAATCCGTGCAGTAGTTTTTTGAGTTTATCGCGAACAGACAGACAGACACGGCAGCGGACTTTCGTTTCCATAATAGGTATGTAACTATGGATAAGGAATCCTTATCCATATTAGTTAAGGATAAATTGGCATAGGATTTAATATTGCGCAAGAGGTACATTCAATGTTCGCAAATCTTTCGCTGGCCAGATTTTATTGCGCGATAACTCCGTTGTGTCGCAAAAAGTATAGTGAAGAAATTCAAAACTTTCTCTCGACTTTGCGTTGCCTCTCAGAAAGAAAATTGCCCAACTTCCTCCTGGAGATCAAGGGACTATGTCCACTGATTCGTCGCGTCATCCGAGAAAAAAGCGAACTGAAAAAGCGGGATTTATTTACTACAATACAAATGCATGACGTATCTACATGGTAAAAGTCTTAAATTAGACCTTCGCAGATCACGTCACATCACGATCATATTCTAAATTAATAATTGATATTTACCAACGCTACAAACTTTTCGCATCGCATTTCGGAACGACCACTGCCTCTCGGCAGCGGTCGAAATGCGTGAATGAATTTCTTCTCAGAAATCCCGAAAGAAACTCATTTAAACACTGTTCCTTATCATTATCATGCCAGAAGGGCTTACCATGTTTTTTTTGCATTGTGGCAATTCGGCAAGTTTCCTGCCTGCTTCGTCCAGTACAGCCAACGCAATCTGATTTATTTCAGCTTAAAATACACCAAAATCTTGTGTCGATAGTCATTTGTCTCTGGTTCTGTTTAGTGTCAAACGACACAGATGTTTGTTGAGGATGCATCGCCTTTATCCATGCCACTGCCAGCATAATGCCGGGTACACAATATAGCCAAACTAAGACAGATGCCCACGCGAATGCATGAAAATTGAATAGTTCGTATGAGAACTTTTATTTGCCGCAATGAAAAACCTTCAATGTATACAGAATCCGCGTAGTTCGGCAAACTGCATCGCGATTACGTACATTATGCTCTTCATTATACTGTAATAATACCTAGTTAGAATAATGACTGGCTTAAACGCGGTATTAGTTGGTTCCACACGGTGATCACTTTCCACTTTCTCTAGATGTCCAATATTGTTACGTATGAGTATCATCTAATTGGAAAGAAGCAGTTAACATTTACCGAGGATTCCAATGTAAGATTAATAATAAACTCTTTATTGCACCATATAGAGGAGTATATAAAAAAAAAAAACTTGAAGTACAAAGGCAGCCTTATCGCTAAAGCAATTTCTTACAGGCAACCGACAGGTAGGACTTAACAGATAGAAAGACAATATCTAAATGAGTGAAATTGAAGAAAATACGACAGAATAATTGAACAATTCATAAAGGCCAAAGGCAATATCTAAAATACGATAGTCGCTCTTTAATTAATTAACGGGCAGCGATTGAAATTGACGACGTGCCAGCTCCTCATTCATAGACAGAGATTTTCTTCTTACATTATATTGTGTTGATGCTAACAACACAATGTTGATTTTATTGAAGCCGCCTTAAAAGCATCTGACATGCTTCCGCCATTTAGTGGCTTTAGTCACATACACACAGACACAGAGAGAGATTTAAGGAAAAGATAATAGAAAAATAGAGAGGTTTTAGCAAGCATTTTAGTTTCACATTAATATTTCCTTCGATAAATTAATAAATTACATTGAAATAATTACCAATTTCATATTAAAAATATTTGTTAATATAATAATATTACGGAGAAACCAACGTTTATTAAATGTAGTTTCTACACATTAGGATGTCTATTAATTTAATAAAACAAAGTCATCGTTGCCCGCAGCTCAACGGTAACCATTAAATATATATATTCCAAAATTTATCATAATAGCCCAGCAGTGAAGCCGTGAAAGCGCACAGATGGAAAGACAGACAGGCTTTTGCATTTATAATGTTCTTCTGCAACTCATTGATAGGACAGACAACACAAATACTAAACTGTGCGTAAAAAAATGAGATATAGAATCCTTAGGAGCATAATAGAGGCTTTTAAGCCCCATGGAGGAAATACAGTATTTTTACTCATGAAAGCTAGTAGATACAACCATTACCTACAACTCTTTTTGAAGTCATTGCAATGTAGAAAACAATATAGTTAACGCATATAATACTGGTTATCTGCGATGTAAATATCAGTAGACAGACAAGGCTAGGTAATTCAAACTCAAAGCGCAGTGAGGTGAATGCAAATATATGAGGATAGAATTGTTTGTACAGCCTACTCGCGACTTCGAACGTGCATAAATGTTATGTTTTTTTCCGTTCCTGTGCTAATTTCGAATAATACTCTGTTATTTATTTATGTACACAACATAATTTACAGTGTAAATATAAAATTTACAAATAGGAAACTGTAGTACAAAAAAGATTCTTATATATTTCTATATAAATTTCTTCCAGTGGACCCACGAAAGTTCCCTTTGCAATCTCAAAGCAACCTAGATACGAAATTTCAAATTTCTTCTTCTCAAATCTTTTTTTGGACCCGTAGTTTCGGTTGTGCCTTGTTTGTCTTTCAGCTACGGATGTTTTGTATATTTTATTTGTGATTGATAATGATAATTCATGTGGCGAATTTGCAATGATTTTGTTAGTTCGGAGCGCGATTGAGCAATGGGTACACTCTCTAATGTTCACTAATTATAAAAGTCTGAACATTAGGAACTTTTTTGCTTAAAGCATTTGTATACTTACCAATCTATTGATTTGTAAAGAAAATTATTGCGTACAGTGTATATCTAATGCATTGTTTTCCGCATTGTTTCCTATTGTGTGAATTGTCCTAGCAATATTTAGTTTTAGACAATTCACACAATTGTTACTAATTCATAATGAAATTTTAAAGAAGCAAGTGCTACTGCAGTTATAATAATCGAGTAAATACTTTTTTTAGATCACAGAGAAATGGTATTTAAGTGCACTCGTGTTATTTGTAACCCTAGCAAAGGTCTGGCACTAATAGTAACTTTATTCCCGGCCTTAATTTAGCTGTAGGCGCCACAGCATAGCATAATGCATCTGGGTTGCATAATAAATGGCTCTCTGGAGAGAATTCATTGTGTCGTTGCGGCTAATTGCTTTCTGATCTTAATCCTATCAACCTCGGCGAGAGCAGCAATTATAACAGGTCCTGTGATTGTAACACCTATAAAAGAAGTGTTAATTTTTATCTACATTTGTTTTTAACTAATAAGTGTACATAGGCTGCGTTTGCCCACTATGTAGTACAAAAATACATAATTATTATCACGTTGGAAACATTAGGAATCGGTCTTGAACTTGATTATAAAGTTTGCTTAAGAAAGTGCTACTTTCGTATCTTAATGATTTCGTAAAGCCTCGCCTTTTCGAATTTTTTATGAGTTCATTGTATAAAACGTCAAACAACCATCTAAGTGAGCATAAACAACCAAATCTCGAGTTAAGAAGAAGTAGTTAGAACGCGAATGCAATGCCCCCGCAAAAGTCATCGCTAAATTTACTGCCTTGCACCATCCAACCACAGTGGTACGAACTGGGTTACATGAATCAAGTCGTCGAGTTAGTTAATGTTGTTACTTAAGTGCTCTTTAGTCCCAGTTTGTTTAGATGCTCATTTTTACTCATAAACAACAAACTATTATCTTCTCCCTAAAAGCTTTTGTTACATCCATCTTACACAAAGTTAAATTTATAATTGCTTCCATCAGTCAGTACCCACATCTTCAATATTGCTACTGACAAATCCTAAATCTTATCAAATGCCATCATTCGTTAATGTGTTCGCTATCGTCATTCCCTTGTGCCAGCTAACCTCAGGCGCCGCATTCGAGCTAGGTTGCATAATAAATAAGTTTTCTGAAGGAAATTCATTGTCCGCATCCACGCTGGTCTCATTTGGCCTAATGGCTGCGGAGGTTGATACTATCGGTCATTCTCTAATTGACGACTGTTTGTTCAGACTGATTTCACAAATAATATTTGTATCAAGTGTCCACTTGAAAATATTGTTTGAAGTCTTACTACATCAACCAACATATTCTCCTTTTATACTAAAACGATACGATATGCACGCCTTCGCTTCTCCTCTGTTTCCTATGCGCGGCAACTATTTTATAGCTAGCACATTATATCGAAATAAATGGAGAGCTATAATGAAACGCCTCTCCAAATAACATGACTATTCAGAAATATATCCGCTACGCTCAGCTTCGATGAAGAAACATTCGCTTCAGTTCTCCTCTCTTCGTGGAGACCAACCTTTATTGCTTGATAGCGAAGCCAGATAAATACATAACAGATTGACACTTAATTTGACTTCATAGCCGACGGTAATTGGTGGAACAATCAATGGCCTTTGTTTAAGTAATCATTGAGACATTGTTTGTTTGTCGATGTTTTTATTGACTTTGTCTATTTCAGCCATTGGCACTTGCAGACAATTAACAATTACAGACAGCCGCGTACCATACATTTATCACTGTCTTTACAATTTACTCCTTTGTCTTCAACAAATTCGTCTGCTTCTACAGGACCTCACTTTGATTGGTCGATGTCTATCGCAATTATGTTCCATAAATTATTGAATCGCATTGCAATTAATTCTGCAGTCTCTTATTGGCATTATTTTTATGTTTCATTTGCATGTAAACAAAACTCCAATTTTCAAATCATCGCATGTAATAACTAAAAAAATATCTTTCTATTATTAATTTGTAAGGTCCTGAGCTTTGTGGCTTTTTTTATTATATATCCATATTGTAAATTTTTAAATTTGCTTTTAATGTTTATTAATAAGTTTACTTATAAGAGAAGATTCAATGTGATCGATAACAGCTGAGCAGAAATAGACTCGTTGAATATTCATCAGTCACGCGAAAACCAGGCGTGAAGGACGCCAGATTCTTCTCGCTTTCACCTGCTTGTCGAATGTTTATTAATATTATTTTACTAGTGAGACATCCCGGCTTTGCATGAGTGTGTAATAAATAATCCCGAAGAAATTGTCTTAAAAGTTAATACCACGAATCAAAAACGGAGAGGTATTAAATTCCTATTCTACCTTTCGAATCACGGGTGCGCTGAACGAAATCATGTCTCAGTCACGTGTTACTGCGCGAAAACAGTTTAGGCGGGAATATTTCCACCATTTTATATATTTCCTATTATGTAGAAACCATTGAAAATTAAATGAACGTGAATGATTCTCGTTGGACATTCCCGATTTGATACTCTCAGAATACTGGCCGTTGATAGGGTACTGCATAATGTGAAGATAACGTTCCGATTTGTGATTATGATCATGCGCATAAATGTTTTATGACCTTACGCTGTTTATGGCTTGATGGCTAAATATTTGTAATTTTATTTCCGTTTGAATGGAATAATTTTATAACTTTAAATTGTTAAAATCTCTAAACAATAATAAAAATGTTTGCCTATATAATAAGTGATCAAAAGAGTTTACCTCTCAAATTTTTGCTGCATGTAAATCTCTCAAATAATACTAATAAAATCCACGACTAATAAAAAAGGTATGATACCTAACGTGTAAAATATTTTATAGAAAATACTTTATCTACATATACTAATAACCAACCAGTAGAAAGTGGATTCTAGATAGATTTTTCAAGTGCATTGAAAATAACACCAAATCAAAAAGTATGAGATATTAACAAAATCGTACAACGATTTTTACGTATTAGTCTCGTTTTTCATCTCGTATTCCCGTACGAGTTATAAAGGCGAGTGCATTATAGCTTCTCGCGTGGATTTCGTTGGCAAGGCCTGTACTGTAAACGACTAGATATGGAATTATGCGGCAAACCTGCCCACTGGAGTACTATTATTACCTATTCTGTGGCATCGGAACACTGCACAAGCCGTAGTGCGAGATTTTGTAAGTTTTAACGTCAACTTTCGCAGATTTCTGTGTGATCAAAGTAACGTTCAGCCTCAGCGTTCAACCCCATAGAAATTTACGTTAATGTTTACAAAAAAAAAACTGCTACTTTATACATGTCCTCTCAACCTATCGCCGGTTGACTGTAAGAGATCCCTTATATAAAATGTAAACAAGAAAGAAACATGTTTCATTTTAATCGATGTAGGTACTTATTTTCGTGCAATAAAGTTATAACAAACAAAACTCGAAGGCTGTAGTGTAAGTTTGTAATTCACTTTAAGATCTTATTACTGTGAGACGCAATCAATCAATCACAATGTTGTCACGACAACCATATCGTGATTGGTTGGCAGCGTCTCACTGCGAAAAGATTCGACAGTGAAAAGTGAATTGCAAACCCGCATTGTGGCCCCAGATTTGTTTAGCAAACCGATCTTATTTGAAACATGTATTTAGTAGGTCGAGAATAGGTGTTTCCGGTTGTTTCGTTATCTATCTATAATTATACAGCATTTGCACAATACAGACAACTCAGCACAATTTACAGCTTACTTTGTTTTCGAAGTCAATACATTGTAAATTTTGATTTGATGCATCTTTGATGCACCTCACAAATATATAATTATCAGTGAAAAAAACACTCCAAAGTATTTCCTAAGATGTAACAAAAAACAATTCATATGGTTTGGCGGCTTTTGGCCTTACCTAAACGCCCCATACTAGTAAGTATCTCAGTATGACGTCATCGCCAATAAAATTGTATCTCGCATAAAGTTTGATCGCTTAAATTAATTGGAGGAGGTGGAGTAGGTGAAAAGTAGCAAATTGTTTTCAATGATACATATTCTACCATTGTGTATTTTTGTATTCATGTACTGTACTTGTCTTATCCCCTATTAAGTAGCACCGTTTGCTGCAATCAGCGCGTAGGCGCGCTACACAGGGCATGGAGAAATTGGCACCGTGGTGTGTGGGGTGCAGCACCTTGGCATAAATCGATAGTTTGGGCAAACGGGGGCCGTGGTTTTGCTCGTAAATCGTAAAGTGCAATGAACCTTGCTGTTGATGCAGTCTGGTTTTTTAATAGGTCATCTTTCTCTAGTGTGTTTACTACGATTAAAACTTTTGAAAAAGTTGTTGTTGTGATGATAATGTCTGATGACGTTCAACTGAACTAGTGGGGACGAGGGAAAACATTCAACACTGATTTTCACAGACTGACAGTTATTCGATTGTTAGTTAATGAAAGATTTAAATTATTTTATTAAATACTAATTAACCTAAACGAGCTAACTCCCACTGGCACGAACATAAAAAGTTTTCCAATGAAGGAATGTATCGGTAACCTGCTCTTTTATTGGCTGTATTAAAGAAAAGAAATATAAAATGCAACTAATGAGAGAAACTTGTGCGATCGCTTCAATGATATTTTTTTAAATTCTCATTGGGAAAAACTACAACATTTTATTCCAAGGAAAGCGAGTAATTTATGAAGATATTCATCCAGTATACGGAATATGAAGCATGCAGAAATTTAGCAACTATTACGGTGACATAAAGGTCCAAATGGCGTGAATTTATATTTCGCCTGTTTCGAATAAGTAGATTCGTTCCACACGACTGGCGAACATCAAAGGGTTGTAAATTTCAATACAACCCTTGATCAAATCGTATTAAAATTTAACAGGTTTGTGGTCATGGAAATAGCATTGTGTACCAAAATCCAAGGCGAAAGTGTAAAAACTTAACAAAAGAAGTTCCTATTGTCGCTGGTCCTTGAAAGCTTAGCAAAAATGACGCCCTATCAACATATTTTTAGTATAATCCGCCTTTTTACATTCATTGGTAAGAAATTTCTAAAGGACTATATGTGTATACTACAAGTTCTGTAAATAGTTAATCTCTTTCCACTTAACCCACTGTCTTGGTCCACATATTGATCCGAAAACCTTTTTTTATCAGAGCCACAGGCGAACGCTATTAAACAAATAAACCGCGAAGTAAGTGAGTTAAGATTATTACATCTAGACCGTAAATGTAAACCTAGTTATAAATCTACACTGCTATTCATGTGAATTTGCGTGTGCTGTGACGTCACGCGGGCGTTCACACCGCCTTGCCCGCCCCAGTGACCCGAAGGACCAAGAGCCATTAATCCAGGTTAGCCTCGGTTGCATTGAATTTCAAAGGGTACCAGTAATAATACTGGTTTGTGACTACGACAAAGTGTGGCTGCCGCAGAATTAGTTTTTTTTTTGAAGTTTTGGATTTGTTGTGTAGACTTTGCAGTTTTGAAGATTCGGTAGTGATTTTACCAGCTGCCTAGGCTATGTGGCCTTTAGTCGCCTCGTTCGACATCTGCGGTTAGACGACGACGGTGGTGGTCCAGTGGGTAAGACGACCTTGTAATCGAAAGGTCACAAGTCATATTCACATACTTCCTAGTGTCGTGATTTCTTATTTTTGTTAGTATTTTTAATAATTATACTGGGAACTCCAATAAAATGAAGTAGTAATTACATTTAAAATATTGGCAATACAAACTATCACAATGACATGACAGATGTACGGAAATCTACCAATCACAGATTGACGTGTTCTCTAAAACAACCAATCAAAAAGAATTAGATTTTTGGAGGGAAGGTTGTTGTCGAAAGATTAGGGATGGTGCGAGATGAAAAAAGTTATCTAGCCCTTTTTACCTCGATTATTGGAGTCATTAGAAATTGTGTACAGTTATTCTAGAGTTATAAATCGAATGTTTCGCTTTTGTATCTAAGGCGTCGTAAATATTGTGCAATTGTAGAAAATGTATTGACATTAAATGTATTTAGTACATCTCTTGCATATCTTTGATAATCTTCGTAATTGGATCATTTCATATGGTATATCCGTAGTAAAACCCACCTACGTTTGAGTAAGTATATGTTACACAGTTCATAGATCCATAGCTTTGGAATTAGCAAAACTAGTAAATGAAAATATCCTAATGAAACTTGCTCACTAATAGACTGTTAACTTGCGTCTAATCAACAACTCAATTATACTCTACGACTAGATGATGGTATGCGTAAACGTCATATCAGATGCTTAAAAGTCAGGCGAATTGAATTAAATCTTACACCAATTAGCAATAGAACACTTTCGATAGGATAGGATAGATAAGTGAGAACCATACTTTAAAAATGTCTGTATCTCCAATTACATTCAATCCAGTCAGTCTAGTGCCTCGAGCTCAGTCAGTCGAATGTGGAAGCAAAACAATCTAAATGCTAAAATCATGCAACGTTTCTCTCAAGAGCAACTATCTAATTTGAATATTTAAGCCGTTTTCTGGTATCTATTTCGTGCCAACTTGTGAATCTGATTCCTTTTAAATTATTTTAAAATCTCTTTACTTAATTTTTTATTCATTCGCTTATATTTTTTGTACATATAGTGAGTCATCACACACATCGAATATATGTAAGCTTAAAAGCTCCTACATTGGTTAAATTATCCCAGCACAAGGGTTTCTTAATGGCAAAGTTACACGTTTTAGTGTTAATGATCGTCGTAAGCTAATAGTTTAACTCTGATACCATTAACTTCGAAACAGACAAAAATAAATTTACAAAAATCTCGAAGAGGAAAAGTTACATTATAAGATTTACCTGCTGCCAAAAGATTAGCAAAAAAATCAGACAGTTGCTTTGTGCAGGTGAATTTTTCTACCTGCGGTCGGGCCAAGCAGAGGAGATCAAAAGATTATATCTTACGTGCAAAATGATTGAAATATACAGTTCTTGTATAGTCTGCACTTGATCCATCTGCCCAAATTAATTGCAAATTCGCCGCTATTATCTCAGCATTAAGGACCATTCTTCAATTCATTCTGGTCAACTTGACAAGCAGTCGACTGTACTCACATTTATGGGAAATAAATGATTCCATTGAATTGATCTATCACGCGGTTCGCTTTCTCATAGGCTTGTGGCTTTTTGCCATACAATACAGTAACAATAGTTTTATGGTTATTAACTAACGGTTTGACATAATGTGCAGTCATTGTGGTTGCTTTAGCACTTCAGTTTTCAATGAAGTCTATTTTAATAGCTCTTTGAATTCGCTTAATGGCTGGAGTATGGACATTTATACAGTGTGTTCAATTGCAGACAATACAAAACAGACAAAATACCTTTAAAATGCCGTGGATAATCCTAGATGACGAAACCTTGACTAGACTAAGAATGACGCTCTTGCTGTCAATTGGGGTCGGGTCTCCTCTTACACGAGCTTCATGGAACAAATTTCAGCCTATAAGTGACCTAAGTCCAGTTTTTTGGTGTCTCCCTCCATAGCCACTCATATTTCAAATTAGTGAATTCACAATCTTATGCAGAACTTTTGAAATTACTCGTATAGTTTTGTGTTGTATGTACACAAACAAAAACAAAAATTAATGTGGCAGAAGTGGCTTCAAAATATAGTTCGCGTATATGGCTTTCTTCCAGCTTTTACTATCAAACCTGCAATAATCTAACCAAGCGTTAACATCCACCTACATTTTACGTCAATATCATCTATTTTCTATCTGTATCGCTAAATATAGGCGTTGTTTGATCTGCGCTTAATGGGTCTGAAAGCTGATAGATTATAGACTCTGAAGCGGCCTTGGGGTGATAGCGATCGGTGTCATTATTAGTGTAGCGATGTCCCGAATAATACTGTATGGCTAGTCCCGTATTTTTTGCGTATAAATTGTAACTTCATATGATTTTTATAATACACCACCACCAATATTGTTTACTTGATAGATACATTGTCAGTTACATCAATCTAAATCTTCTACGAGGGCTGCTATTTATGTATCCGGAATAACAAAATTAAACAAACATATATTATTACATATGGTTTTATTGTTTCTCGAAGTATTCTCCGCGATGATCTATGCACTTCTGCATACGATGAAACCAATTTTCAAAGCACTTTTTCCATTCTGATTGAGGTATGTCCAAAACATGTGTTTTGAACGCATCAACGGCCTCTTCGCGGCTCGAAAAACGTTGACCACGTAATTTATTTTTAATGTTTGGAAATAAATAAAAATCATTGGGTGCCAGGTCGGGGCTGTACGGCGGATGACCCGTCAATTCAATCTTTTGACCCTCCAAAAAATTATTTGTTTCAGCCGACATGTGGCAGCTAGCATTGTCGTGATGAAGTATGATTCTGCGTTGTGGGTTGTTCTTTCGTATTTTTTCAAAGACTTCTGGCAAACAAATGGTGGTGTACCATTCAGAATTAACCGTCCTACTATTCTCTAGTGGCACTGTAGCTACATGTCCGTTGATACCAAAAAAACAAGCGACCATTTGCTTTAAAGTGCTTCTCGCACGAACAACTTTTGTTGGATTCGGTTCATCTTGAAAGACCCACACCGTTGACTGCTGTTTAGTTTCAGGGTCATAAGCATAGATCCAGGTTTCGTCACCTGTGTAGATATTATAAACAGCTTTTGACGTGCCACGGTTGTATTTTTTTATCATTTTCTTACACCAGTCGACACGAGCCTGTTTTTGATCTACGCTCAAGTTGTGCGGAATCTAACGCGAACAAATTTTTTTAACAATTAAATGTTCGTGTAATATCGCGTGTATACTCGTCATACTAATGCCCAGAGACGCCTCTATCTCGCGGTATGTAACATGACGATCTTGCATTACTAATTGTCGCACAGCATCAATATTTTGTTGTACCACTACCGATTTAGGACGACCCTCCTTAATTTCATCCGTGAGCATAGACCGTCCACGTTGAAATTCCTTAAACCAATAATACACAGTGGTTTTCGATGGTGCTTCATCTCCAAAAGTTAAAATCAGTTGTTCGATGCACTGTTTTTGAGTTAATCCACGCCGAAAATCATAATAAATCATCGCGCGAAAATGTTCACGAGTTAAATCCATGGCAATGAAGACAAGCTATAAAATTGGCGCCAATTGAAAAAACAAATGACAGGGACATGAAAAATATTTATTCTCTAGCCGAAGAGTTCTATTTTCAAATGTTGTAATTACTTTTTAAATATTCTAGAATTATTGGCCAGTTCCGGATACATAAATAGCAGCCTATCGTATTTTTGAAACACCCACTAGGGAAGTTTACATTTATAGTTAAGCACCACAAATAAACAATTTCCTTCCGAATATTTGCCTGCGAACGTGCACGGCGCCAATGTTTGCCTTTAATTTGTATTACAACGAACACACGTCCTCAATTTCCTAGATCGTGCTATAGTACATGTCACATGTGCGTTTGTATATCAAACCATACATTTGTTTGTTCCGTAGTGTAATGTGTGACATTTAGCTTGTTTAGTGGCTTCATCGCGACCATGTGTCGTTTCAAACTGTTTAAACTATGTTTAAGATTGTTTAACACAAATAAATTGTGGGTGGCTTGTCTTTTATGTTTAGAATGATGATTTAGAATATGACGTGAAAAAGTGCCTGTGAGGGCCTAATTTCTGAATAAATAATTTGATTTTGATTTTATGCTTCAGAATTTGCTTAATGGCTTCAGAAATAACCGGGAAAACGCTCATATGAGAGAGAGAGAGAGTTAATAATGTGCGCGTTTATCAATAACTCATAATTGTTTAGCATTTCTGACGTAGATATTATCCGTATAAAATACGAAGTATGCATACGACAGTCTTGTTAATTGAACTCTTAAATTAATTATTTCTTTTGTTTTGCGAAAAGTTATCTGCGAATTCATTTTCTTCGCTAAATAATGCCAGAAATCTTAACGAACGCGTGTGTTTGTGTGAGTCATAGAAAACGTTTATTCGTATTGCCACGGTATTGTTATTACATTTTATAACAACGCTTCTCATCTCCTAACGCTTCTGTGAGTAATGAATCATTATTCATTACTCACAGAAGCGTTAGGAGATGCTTCAAGCTTAGTGGGATCATTAGGTATTTACCAAATTCTATTAACCAGATGTTACAGTGATAGTTGACCTGTCGATGACCTGTCGTTTTGTTTGTCAAACTCAAACAAATCGTGGGTGTAATAACCCCGATCTGGTTAAAGAGTGACATTTACTTTATCTATTTTTAATCTAAGATTGTTAATTTTATTAACTAGTAGTTTTCCAATTTCCCGCAGAACATCAATCACATCTTTCTTGGTCTGAATACATAATTCATTATCCCAATCCACTAAATTAATAATTTCGTTCCTCGCTGTTTCTACTTTAAAATAACATGAATGACTATTGCCTTAAAGAGAAGCAAACAAAACCATCAAATAAGACAAAAGCAATTTTAGAGTAACGACATTGGTCCGGAGAGTCTGTTTTTCTCTCGAAATGTTCATAAGTCCAATATTTCTAAGCCAAGTAAACATGGCTCAGTATTTCAATAGTCGCTCCGAATATTTTCCTACGCTCACTTGAATCTTCAGGGTTTGAGGCGGGGTAAAAAGTAAAACCACAGAAAAACCTATATTACGTTAGCCCCCCAATCGCATTCGATGGATCGTGAATGGTCTGTGGCTGAATCTCAATTGGACTGCGATCGTTTGATTATTACAGTTACAAGTTCATCTTACAAACTTATTGTTTTGATAAAGGCAACGTTGGTTTACGGTTCAGTTTTGATACAAGAATCTGTTAATCTATTTTCATGTTACCGAAGCGGTAAATAGCAGGACGATCGAGGTTCAATTGTGGACCGACTGAAATTATTATTTGATTTGTGAATCAGATCAAATTAAGCTACAGAACTATGCTTATAAATGCGAAAGTTTGTTTGTTACCATTTCACGCTCTATGTAGTCAACCAATCTTCCTGGAAATTTTGCATACATGTAGTTTTTACATACCTTTCATCCCGGAAAATTAACGCGGGCGAAGCCGCAAGCAAAAGATAGTATTTTCTACTACATGTATTATTAAAACCTTCAGCTCTATTACGTGTGCTTTGACATTAATATTTTATGCTTTACTGCGCTATTATCTATTTATATCTTACGTGGGTAATACTTTGTATAGATGAATGATCTTTACTCCCTTTTCGCGATGTGGTTTAATTGGGAAATAAAGTCGTTGTCTGTTTACTGGTTTCTGGCTAATTCTGAGTTAATTATCTTTTTAAAGTTTTTATATGAGTAGTACTTAGTTTAAGTTGTTCATGAATCTATATATTATGGTTGGTTCGCAGAGCGTTTCGACCGCTGCGGCTGCGCGGTCATTACAGTCCGTCAATTTTCTTGAGGAAGGAATCATTTCCATAATCGATCATTCTTAAAATTGACATTACTACAGTACAGAGTAATTAATGTATGTTATTATGAATATCATATAGTAAAATTATATTAATGAATGTCATATAGTAAAACTCATTCTTGTCTTTGTTAAAATTTGAAAAATTGTAATGACAGCGCGGCCGCACCGGTCGAAACGCTCTGCGAACCACCCATTAATATGTCTCACGTGTGTTTTAAAAAATGAGATGAAGATGATGTAGATTTAACAGATGAAAAAAAAAATACAGCGTCAAATTAATTTGGTTGATGTGCTGTTGAAGTATTGACTGTAGAACCTGGAAACTGGATGGTTTCATTTGGCTTCGCATGAATAAATATCCCTCTCTGCCTGTACTTTTTGCTTGAGCGCGCATTGTGATACAATAGCGAGCATTTTCGCTGCTCTAAAATTTACAGCTCACTGAAAAGCGGCCGTTCTTTTCATTTAATACGAGATATACAGTTGCATTGTTGAAGGATCGGATTGTAGAGTGTTTGTGGACAGCTGAACTACATAAAAGTTGGTTCTCCAGCTCGCTAGCCTTGTTCTGCAGAAGTTTGAACTTGTTAGAAAACTATTTGCTGTAGTTAGTTATTGTATCACCCAGTTCAGTCATTTATCAACCACCATTGCATCAAATAGAATTTTCAAATTTGAAATTATTATTACTTGTAGGTTTTAGAAGATACGTTAGATTTAGAATTTTTAATCCAAACCTTTTACAAAGTCCAGCAAAGCATCCTATTTCTGCTCGGCGTCAAATAAAAGTGATTACTTGTCCTTCGGCCATAATATCATAGCGTTACTTCTGTGTTTTGCATTATATATAGGAAACACACAACCACTTTATCTTGATGTGAATAATATATTATTCATCACAACGATCGTCACTCTTCGCTACAATAACTTGTCCGGTCAGCGGTTCACGAATGGGTCAAATCTTTAGCCATCTTTGGAAAATATTTGCGAAATTAGTCCCAGGGTCTTGAAATGTTTGCCTACTACTTATTATTTAATAAGTCAACATAACTACAGTCGTCATGAGGTAGTTATAGTCACAGCATTTCAAAACCGCCACTTCATTATAACCCCGCTGCTCATTAACGCTACATCCTGGAAGGAAGTCGGGAAGGCTTAGGGAGGGTTTAGTTCAGACAGAGCTCTTCCAAGTACGTCACTTTAGTTTATGGTGTTTGTTTTTTCTTAAGAATGGTGGATCATTTCACCGGTAATTAAATTAAATAAGATTCAACTGCTGTACTGTTTCCGTCTCATCTGAGCAATTTCCCGATTTCTTCCTCAGCCACAGAGGCTGACTGTGCCTATATGTAAGTACTATATGCTTGACAATATTATTTTCATTCTCATTTATTCGCCTATTCTTTACTGGGTTCAGGAAAAATAAAACAAAATTGTTTTGAGAAGCAAATAATTCACCATGACGTGTTGTTTTCCGCATTTAATGAAAGGTTACGACATGATCAAGTTAATGATTTCCTTTGAAAGTGACAAGTACTATAATGGCAGAATTTTCGAGTGAGCGAGAGCGACGTTAAGGAATTACCTCACTCACACACACACACACACACACACACACACACAATGCCATTGTTAGATTTTTGGGTCAACATAATAATCGTCATCGAAATATGATAATAGAATTTTTGTTTTGTAAGTAATTTGCGACTAGCTTTCATTTGGATTATCAAGTTAATTAAATATAACAATTAAATCATTTATTCAGAAATTAGACCTTCACAGGCACTTTTTCTCGTCAATTTTTATATTTATAGTTATTTCTCACAAGCTACAAACTACTGGCTACTACAAAGTTTCATTCCAAATTTTCGGAATTGGTTCTGAAATTCTCAAAGTGTTGATCTAAATTGCTGACACGTGTCAGGACAGAGCTAAAGTCCCTTGTAAGGAATGATGCGAAGGCTTAGAGAAATATAGCTACATTATTAATTTATGTCGTCACCATTCCCTCCTAATCTACAATGATAAATGATAATAGGAAAGCTGTCTATACAAATATAAATGTCTGTCTCACAGTATTGTGAAATTTTGGCCTAATTACGTTGGGGCCACGTAATTTTGCCGTGAATCAGCCTGATTGTGAATTTGTGACTGTATCTGGGAGCTATTATTATCATTACTGCAGACCGTGCTATAATAAACTTACTTCAATATTATGCTATAATTTAGAGCGTAGCAATAGCAGCAGTCATTAATTATAGTAACAAGAGCGTGTTTATCATAATTTCCTTTGGGAATTAATTTTGTAACAAATAACGTAATCGTGATTCAGTCCACAATGAATTAGCAGAAAAAGTTCCTTGATAAAGTTATAATAAAGATTTCTCAGAATGGAAGTAAAAAGAAATAGCCGAAGTATTATTGGAAGATTTGGAAGTATCGTTATGATATGATAAACCATAAAAGCTACCGAAATACTTATTGGTATTGCCTGCCTTGCAAAATGTTGTTTCCTTCTGATTGCTTGTTTATTTGGACCCATTTTTGTGCTTACCTTCTTGAGTAGATTATTTAAAAATGTCATAAAATATTAGCTTTTGTGTACAAATTAAGCACCGTATTTAATTTACGCGTTATTCATGAATAACTCTTTGTTTCGGAGGCATATACAGGACTGTTTTCTCGTGGGTTTGCTTCGATTATTACAAATTATTATTATTCGATTATTACACTCATTACTCTTTCACGCTCGCCGGTTAATATCTCCCTTTTATATAGTCTCCTGTTTGGTCGCTTTGGTTCTTCATCATCTTCATAAACCTTTACCCTTTGTCCCCAGGTGTACACGGCGTTGTTCAAACCTTTGAGGGTCTCGAGGCGGCAGTTCCAACGAGTGCTGATGTGCATGAAGACCGTGCGCCATCTGAAGTGCCAAGAATTGTACGCGCACGAGAAGATAACAAAGGTCGAAAGCCTCTCGTTGGTGCTGTCTGGCAAGTAAGTAGTTTTTCTTTATTCTACCAATCAAGACATAGGCCTTTCCTAAAGAATTCCACAAAGACAGAAGACAGAAAGCAACTTGTAACTGGGCTCTCCCAATTTCGGAAGATCAGCTGAGGCCAAATATTGATAATGTTGTTTAGTGTGTAGTTGGTAATTTTATTTAGATAGTAATTCTTAAATCTGACTTCCATGTTTTGCTATGAATGTTGCAATTACATCGAAATGTCAGCAAACATAATTTACGACCGGAGAGACGCCTCTATCTATACAGAGATAAATGAAGATGCAAATATGTATAATGTTCTATGAAATGACAAGAAATTATTCAAATTATAACAAATTTTGCGAATTCCAAAGTTAGGGATCTTTAAACTGTGTAATACATACTTACTCAAACGTAGGTGGGTTTTACTATGGATATACCATATGAAATAATACAATTACGAAGATTATCAACGATATGCAAGAGATGCACTCAATACATTTAATGTCAATACATTTTCTACAATTGCACAATATTTACGACGCCTTATATACAAAAGCAAAACATTCGATTTATAACACTAGAATAACTATACACAATTTCTAATGACTCCAATAATCGAGGTAAACAAGGGCTAGATAACTTTTTCATCTCGCCCCATCTCTAATCTTTTGACAACAACCTTCCCTCCAAAAGTCAGAATCTAATTCTTTTCGATTGGTTGTTTCAGAGAACACGTCAGTCTGTGATTGGTAGATTTCCTTACATCTGTCATGTCAATGTCATTGTGATAGTTTGTATTGCCATTATTTTAAATGTAATTACTACTTAATGTTATTGGAGTTGCCAGTATAATTATTAAAAATACTAACAAAAATAAGAAATCACGACACAAACATTAAGACCTTATAAATTAGGTCAACTAAAAAATTATAAAAAAGGTCAACCTTATAAATATTTAGGAAAGAAAAAATCTAGATAGGCGGCAACACGTTATGAAAAATATACCTGATTAAAATACTATATGCAAAATATATCAAAATGATCTACGTACTTAATTCAAACTGGAAGCTCTATGTCTCGTTCGCACACAACTTTTAGTAAGTTAGAATTTTTATTTTTTTAAATAAAGTTTGTGTAATTATAATATGGTAGAAGTCTTTGATAACTAGGACATAATTCCAATCCAAAGTATACGATTAGAATAAGGGGTTTACATCTCACGCCCAACATGTTCCTAGTTTATTCCGTAAAAGTCCGACCGCGGCGCACCGACTAACTAACTTTCCCATAAAAATTGAACGTAAATTCATCTATGTGTCAAGATCTTTAAGTAAAATCTTGTGGCAAACAAGTCCAGAAATACGAGTACCATAACCTTAAAATGTTGTCGCCCTTGATTCCATTCGATTATGGAATCGGCAAATTTTAATAAGAGAGATACTTTTATTAATTTGTGGCCTTGGTATTCTGGAGGTATGAAACCACCTATCTACGAGTATAATTCTGTATAGACATATGGTGTCTTACATCTAGTCAGCCAGCCAGCGGGCCAGTGACACAGCATTGGGATGAATAAATTGGCTGATGATGACTAAAGACTAATAGAGCGAGAGGCACGAATGCCTTTAATGTTTTTTTTCATATTTCTCCCTATTGGCTTTTATATTATCTTACTCAGTCTTAAACATGGGATATATGTTTTGTACATTGTTAAAGATTTCTGTAGAGTTTGGGATTACCTGGAGCTATTCTATTAAAATGATACCACTTGATATTCAATTTGAGCGTTGGTTTACGAAGGCAATATGCAGTAAATCCGCCTAAAACGTGCGTATGATACTCTTTAATACATTTCACGCCAAATTTGAGTAATATCAGTGAAACCAAAAGGATTTGATGCATAGCTTATGTCAAGGAGTTTAATCACGTAAGTGCTAAGCTTTTACCTGTGAGTTATTATAGAAATTCCGTATATAATACACAGCGTTTTAGGTTATTACAATTTATTTTTACCGGAGTTTAAAAGAGTATTAAAATCTTCTGTATAAAAAAGTTATATACTCCCATAATTAATGGAAAAGGCTAGCAAAATGCCTTTTTGTAATAAACATTACATATAAAGACAATAGTAACACTAATGATTTACTTTCCGCTTTTATACATCAAGGTCCGCAAACAATCATATGGCTTGATATACCCAATCAATCAGATCGCGACCCTCATCAACTAAGGGAAGTGGTAGTCTAATATCTTAGATACTCATGTTAATTTATCTTCAGAATAGAACTTATCAAGTAACTTGTTTCATTATCCTTTGTAACTCTCGAGTTCTCCACTTCTATCTTTTATAATATCGTTCAAGTTGCAAGTATAACTTCGCCAGTTTCAAGTAACTTGCAATCACGTTTCTACCGGCTACATTATAATAATTCTAAGAAACACATCTGGTTTATGAATAATTCGTTGAATTTGTATGAACTGAATTCACTCTCTTTTGTGTGTTATCTGATTAAGTCTTTGCTTATTTGTGTAGACGTTTATTATAGTTATTTGTATATATGTGATAATGATTTGCTCTAGTACTTGATCATTTACTTCCTGCCATGGATCTGAAATTGTATGAATCTAACAAAACTAGACCCTACCGTTTCTAGGATTTCGCAGCCAAATATAGTTTACAACGTGTTGTGTATGAATATCCATAATTCATAATTCATTTATTTACAAACATGTATAACATAAGGATTACAAACTATTGTGCAGTTAAACGTACGGTGTAGCAATTTAAAATTAAAATTTTACAAAATTGTTTATTTATTTAAACTTTATTTACCAAAATTGCTACAATGGGCGGACTTAACGCTAAAAGCATTCTCCACCAGTCAACCTTCGCTATTCAATTATTGCGCTATAACTGTCAGATTACGTATTACAAATAATGTTAGAAATAATATATTTACATGCGGTGCATAGAATACATATATATCAACATTTTACTTCGTTCATCTGTTTTGGCGTGAAAACTTCACAGACGGTTATATTTGGATGTAAGAAGCGGAAACACGGATCAATATTAGTGTAAATAGCTTCCACCCATTCATTGTGGTATAAATTACCTTAGATTCAAGGTAAAATGTTGCAAAGCTATATATAATTTATTAATTCCATAAAGAGGCGCTAGGATAGGGTTAAAAGTAACATGTGATGATATCAGCTCGATTTCAACGCAAAGCTAAAGTTTAATTGCCATTGGATCCAATTCCAGATTGCAACTGATATTTTCTGCAATATTGTTTACCGCATCACTGACGATATGGGAGATTTTTGATGTTTTTAAATCATCAAAAATTACGTTAGAAAAGTCAACACTTTTTGATTAAAGTGGTTTAAGAACAAAACGTACAATTACCACTATCGTACTTTCTACAGTTGTATAATTGTCGTTAAATTGATAATGACAGCTGTGATCGAGGTCAGTGTGTTCAAGGATATCGGAGTTTATTTAGTTTAACCTGTTTAATTCTCCTTCTTTCTAGTCTATAAAATCAATGAAATCCTTTGTTTTTGATCTGTGTTATCCTATTTCCGATTCGGCTCAAATTTTCCATGCATGTACTGCTAAATATTTTACATTTGTTATTTACAAGTTTGAAGTCAAATCTTCTTTATATGAAACTCGGTAAGTTTCTACAATGTTTACCACTAAAAATTAAAGAAACTTACGATGAAACTCGTAGGTGGCTCTTCAACTGCTTCATAGTACAACTTATCTTTAGTGAGCTCTTATAGTTGTAAAAATAAATCTCCAAGAGATAAATAAATATGATATCGCCAGCGACCGTTAACCGGGTCAAGTGCGCCCGATCCAGGTTTTAATTTTCGGCGAGATTTTCAGAATAGAGAAACGTGTAAATTCGTTTTATGGATCTGACGGCAGGACCATTTAAAATATTCGAAACCTACACCTATGTTACTATAAAGTGCCAATCAAAACCTAGGTACACTGTAAAAACTTTCAGTCGTATTTCTCAACGCTGAGGATCGTGGTCTAATAATACAACGTCTTTTTTGGCAATATTCATGGAGTAGTTTGTCGATGTCTTCTCCGTTTCACCCAGTAATTGATAAATTTTATCGAGTAGAGTGCAGGTTTCCTCACGATGTGATTTATCAATGTGTTCCATATGCCTGGTTTGTTTAAATATTTTTGAGACCAATTTTAGTAGTAACATATTTGTATTTTTGTAGCGTCTTCTCGCGAAGGTAGCAGTTGAGAATCAGTGGTTGTTCTCCGGAGCAACTTGAAGCTGAGCTGCTAGCTTTTGTGCTACTGTGGGCACACATCATGCATGTTTAGTTTTAAGTTTATTTTAGGTCAAGTGTTTAGGGGTATTTTTGTATAGTGTGTGTTACAGGAGAGCAATACTTTTTTATCTATCTTATGTTTTCCTTCGCCGGAAGCAAGTGTTGGTCTATCAAATTATTACCATGAGTAAGATTAGTCTATATGTGATTTGAGTTGGATTTGAACCTTTTGGTTTACAGTCTTATTCATTCGGTCACCAGCACTTAAAATACAATCATAAAGAATGTGTTTAAAAAAAATCATCTTTATGATATCGTTGTGTAAATCCCATGACACAAGTCTCAAATTTGCTTTGGGGCTACTCAATCTGTCTATACGTTTAATTGCGAATATTGCTTTAATATGTTATTTGTACCCAGTTACAGTCAAAAACTGAAATGCAAAAATATGCATATTCTGGAAATATTGTAAATAAAAGCAAAGTGCTTAAACTTGACAATTGAAGTAAGGGGATTGCGTAAACTCAAGAATCACTGATTCTGCACCTTACTTGCACAAACTCATTGCGGCCTACTTGTTTTGCTTCGTATTCGTGTCCTTTTCTTTCATTCATTTCATCAATCTTTCTCTTGGTGGCTTTGTCAGCGTTGTCTGTACAATCTTATTGTGCTTTATTCTTATAACGATCATCTGAAAAAAATGTTGTTCTTGAATAGAAATATCATACAGATGTGGGCACAATAGATTTTAAGAAGAAATACAGCTAGGAAAAATTCTAATGTAAACACGACATTGACTACAAATATCAAACGTAGACGAACAATGTAATCGAGATTTAATAGCCTATTTGTACATCATCAAGTTAATTAACCTTTTGCAAGGCAGACAGAGCATTACACGTACCTCATATGGCTGTACCTTTATTAGGTTAAATGCCTCATTGCCCTTATATAAGGATTATAACCGAATATACCTGCCCAAAAAAGCAGGCTGCTTTTTGTGTATGTATTTACCTACATGAACCCTGAAAACTGATATCTCACATAAATGTGATAGTTTGTTTATAGCATCATAATTTCTAGAAGCCTTCACAGATATATAATTGTGTGAGATCAAATTCTTAGATTTCTCACAATGTCATCATACACAACGTAATGTCTTTTTTACGACAGCAAACGTATTTTCAATTTGAGTAAAATTGGTTATTCATACCTTTAGATTTATTGATGAGAACAAGCAAGAAATTGACAATAGAAATTAATTCTCCTGTAAAGTTATCAGACCTGTCTCAATAGATGAAGGAGAAGTTATAAATGAGGTTCTGGATTCAGGACGAGACCGGACGAGTGTCTAGACGTACCTCATCAATCTTGCTTATTACGTCCGATTTCCTTGGAATACCATTCTGGAAACTATATGCAGAGTTTTTATGGCGTCACATTATGTAATTAGGCGGACCTTCCTGGAAACATTAGGGTTTTGTCTAGGGACGGAGTACGTGGTCAATTGTAGCGACAGAACCTAGGGTTGCTACTGCTAATATTTTGCAATAAAAATGTAGTGTTTTGTGACAGCGCGCGTCGATAATAAAAGTTACGCGTACAGGCATTTGTATTAGGTTTTTATACGGTTCCTACACATGTTATAATTTGAAATAAAATTATTTAATTATTGTTATTTATTTAAAGTTTTTGTCGCCACCGATACGTGCTGAGATGAGGCAGTTGGTAAAGTTTTATAGTATTACCAAACAATTGAATGTATGACAATAAATGTATTTACTCGAGACAAACTAATGTGGCCTTCTTTATGGACATGATTGTGGGAATGTATTTTTTTTTTTATAGTTTGCATGTTTCATGAATCTGATTTTAACGCTAATGTCCACATTGTTTAGTACAGCCCTATAATAATATGAACCCAATTATGGTTGGGCGGTAATTATGTGATGTCATAATACGTGTGTATTACTCTCCTAATAAGAGCTATAAATCGTCCTATTTTTTGGAAACATACATAAATGTAATACAAAAATGTTTTCGTCAATTGAATCATATTGAAAAAATCTGTTGGATCCTTATGCGTGTAATAAAGCAATATTGTTATTTTATTCCTCTTTTATTATCCTGATATGGCATTTGCAATTCCTAAACATCTTTTCCTAATAAATTAGATAAACAATAGTTTTTTGTGTTGAACAATCAGCTGGTCAACTGGTTAGTTTACCATGTCAGATATACAACTTAATACATATGGAAGTATCTCTTTCTAATCTGAGCGCTTTTCCGATTTCTATCTCAGCCAAAGAACGTTGGAGTTCAGGGTCCTGTTTTCAAACTTAAACGCTTCTAAACTTTAGAACAGATTCGTGAATCTAGTTCGAAAAAACTTATTTCTGTTACCAGTTCACGTCTATCTTTATACCTAACTTAAAAACCTGCAGTCATATCACTACATATCCAATTGTAACTTGTTGATTTACGACCGCAGACTACGAGGACGTAAAGTTTTAACTGTTCGTCACTTAAGGCCGAACCTTGAGCCAGTCACGTATTTCACTTTTGCGATTCCTTGATCGAGAACAGACAAACATTGTGATTTTGCTCCAGGGCATATTTAGATATGTTTATAAGGATTTTTTTACTACATTGGATATTTTATCCGTTTCATCATCATCTCAGCCATTGTCTGCTCAATGCTCAATTCTTTTACGCCATTCTTCCTTGTCCCTTCAAATTATGCGTATTCTATAAACTGGAACAGTTAGAAGAGTTGTTTTATGTGAAATAATTAATTTGAATTGAGCAAGTAGTTTCAGTTCCCTATTCGCTACAAGAGTCGCTGCAGCCCCTTAAGAACGGGCCGTAAAAATCCTTGTACAGAGAGTAATTACAGCTAAAGCCATATTTACGACGACGGCACAGTCAACACAGCTGGCTGATCCACCCTTGTGGGTCGTTTACACTCGCGGATGTCAACGGAACTTTCACCCGAATGTAATCTGAATTCTGGATTAACTACTTATAACTTGTTTGAAGTTAATACTAGACTATAGTGTTCTCAGGTTGAAATCCTACTTGACTCGTGAGTATGAATCGACTTGTACATGGAATTATTACAAGTGGAGCTACCACTTACTTGCTTCCGATGAAAAAACAAATCCTTGTCAGAGAAAAGAGCAAAAGTCACTTATATTTTGGACTTTATATTCTCAGGAATAACAAATTTATGTAGCCTATGTTTGACCTCAGGTCATAAACTAATAATATCTACAATAAATTTGATCAAAATCGGTCTAGCGGTTTAGGTGTGAAAACATTGCAAATAGACAGGCGATCGCGTTTATATATCGAAGTATGGTTAAATTTTTAGTCTGCTGGTGTAAACCGCATTTGCTGCCCCAAGCGAGTTTTAACTCTGCACTTTTGCAGGCACTCGGCCAGAACCGCTTAGTGTAGGTACTTAGTCGCAGGGAGCTATTGACGGCAGCCTAGTCTGATATCGATGCTTGAAAGTACTGGCCACTTGATTTTTCTTTTTTATTTCGTGTAATTTAAAAAAATATTTAGGATGGTCGTTGATTACATGGGGATAGAAAGGCCTAAAAAGTGATGCATATATAGTTTCAGGGAAGATATGAGATGTAATGTAGACGATGACCATTTCGTGCGAGTTTAAAACGGACTTTTAAATACTTTTGATTCTATTTCTTCTTTGTTTGTTGATTCGGATTCTGGAAATAATGACTGTAGGAATGGACTGAGGGCTGAAGGAAATAAAAGGAGTTATAGAAAATTTTGTTTTGTTTTTATATTTTCCTTTCATCAGCACTTGATCACAATCATAATATGTGTCAGTATACCTTTTGACCATGTACTTTATTGTGCACTTACATTGTTATATTACTGATAAAAATTATACATAAATTTATATTTAAAAAATGATAAGCCCTTCTGGCATAATAGGGACCAACACTGTTTGAATGAGTTTCTTTCGGCATTTCTTCTCAGCAGTGGTCGTTCCGAAATGCTAGTAGTTTGTAGCTTTGGTAAACATAATTTAATTTAGAATATGACGTGAAAAAGTGCCTGTGAAGGCCTAATTTCTGAATAAATGATTTGATTTAATTTGCAATTCAAGGTTAAAACTCCACAGTCAAGAACAATATTCATTTTCGAAATGAACAAGTGTGGTGTCGCAACCATTCCATATATATAGGATAAAATCCTGCCATACAATAAATTCCGCAGAATTCGTTGTGGTTCTATTGCAGAAACCAACCGTGTAAGTATTTTTAGTTCTATGTGACGGAAACACATTGTCGATTACAATAAAACGAGCGTCATAAATGACGGTAATGACCCGTGGAGACGAACCCGTGCTCAACTTTAAACTGCGATTAATAAACAACAAAATGTCCGGAATATCCACTGCTTCTCAATTTCTAAGAAAAACTTTCCGCCCATTGAAGCCGTAACAAAATGACGGCGGTATTTGATATTGCAGAGTTCATTATTGTTCTCGACTGTTGTTTTATTTTAAAAGTTTTCGATAGCCTCATATTCGAAAAAAGTCGTACGTTATATAATTGCTTATTTGCATTGTAATCAAGAGATTTTAATGGTCAAATAAAAACGGATGTATTATTCTATAAAGTTGATTAACATTTTTATTATAATCTTATCAAATATTAAATTCCTACCGCATAGCAAATTGACGATGCGAGATTTTGCCAACCCTGTCATCGATTTCACTTGAGCACATTTTATAAGTGTAAATTTCGTCATCGCTAGCAAGTCTTCGGTAGTATAGTGGTCAGTATCCCCGCCTGTCACGCGGGAGACCGGGGTTCGATTCCCCGCCGGAGAGATAACTTTTTTTTTTATTTTTTCACATTTTTTAGTTTGTTTTATTTTAGTGATTATTCTAATTTTATTTTATTTTTTCAAACCTAAACATATTGAAGTATTGAAAACAATAATCCGTTCAGGTCTGATTCCCAGTAAAAAGCTCACCACAGCTTTTACCGGCGAACTTTATTACCAACGACCTTTCGCGTCATAGCAAGGGGTTGATCAGGAATTATATTTAGCCCAATTTAGCCATACAAAGCGGTTTAATGTCATGGACCGATATTTCATACACCATTTACAGCAGAAAATGGATTGTTTTTTTTTTTCTATTTTTGCGTGGAAGTAACACCCACGAAATGTTAAACCGGTTTACATTTATAAAGGTAGGTTAGTGCGATTAAAAATAGAGATAAAAATAGGCTTTGCATTTGAATATTTAATTTAATATTCCACTGTAATTGTATTTTATTTTTTGTTGTTCTATATTATTAATTCCACAGAATTCTGACAAGTGTAGTCAAAACACTACAATATTGTTCTTATTTTCGTAAATATTTTTTTGTACAAGCTCTGACTATAGGATAATATGTGTGAATGAATATCCGCCGGGAGACTAGTGCTCAAGGAAATCGTGTCGTCAGGAAAACGGCGACTGAAAGGCATTTGAATCTAAATTGCTTTTAAATCTGGTGACAATCGCAGTTCGGTGAATCTTGACAAGTTCTTACTAAAGGTTCGATTAGAGAATTCCATGAGAGAACCGAATCTATTCTAAAATAGGTTTTGAGTCTAATTTCAAATCGATTTTTTTGTGCTTGCTTATCTCCCTGTACTATTACGAGTACATACTGTCTCTGAGGCAGTCTCATGAATTTTTTGGTTTTCATATTTCTTGAGACTCGTTCACTTTCATTTGAAGACCCTTTTTGCAATGTGGTTTTCTTCCTTGAATAAGTTTTTAATATATGCTTCACTATGTGCGCCCCGGGGCTTCAGTAGCTGTTAGGGTAACATCCGTAACAAACATACGTAAGACCTTCACAAACTTTCGCATTTATTAAATTAATATGAAGTGATATTTGAGTAATTTTGCACAGTGGCGTGATGACGACAGTACAACCACTGTCGTCATGACTCAGTTTTGATTTTAATTTTAACCTTCCAACTAACCGGTCCGTCACGCTGCGTGGACAGGTTTTGAACCCGCGACCCTGGCCGGACCTGACTCATCCATACACAGCCCTCCACATTTTAATTATCGCCTGTACGAGGTTTATTAAACTTATGCTGTTCATTTATTTATGAACCCCCGTCTTTTAGCCTCTGCAAATATTGTTAATGAAGTAAGTTAATGCATCTGTGTTTGCTTTTTAATCAACGGACGTTAGTATCGGGTTACATGATGACTATGCTTTTTACAAGGTTTTTTTCAACAGCGATGTGCGTAAGAATGTATATGTACTTGACATATCTGATGATTTGCGCATTTTTACTTTTACATTAGTGAATAAACTGCGATCGAAGTTTCCAGTAGACTCACTCTGTAAATGTCCGGAAACACTTCCTGTAGCTAAGAGTTCCTTTTCATCGATTGACAAAGTACGAGACGAGTTTTGACAAGAACTGACTGTGTGGTTTTCATCATCGATGTGTTTAGTACAGTATAGTAAGAAATACAGTTAAGGCTTTGTTAATGAAAAGCCGAGAATCAGAAATAGTCCCGCGTGGAGTTTAAAATTCAATTTTTTTTTTCAAGTTCTATAAACGACTGCGTGGACTTATGTAGACTGTGTATCTAATCTAGTAGTATTGAATGACATTGTACCGCATTTATTCCAGACTGGTGGTGTCGCAGAACCAGCGGGCACTTCACATAGTTTTCCGCCATCACTTCCTCGACTCGCCCGAGTGGTTCGGCGTCTCCACAGACGAGCACTTCCAGGTATACAAATTGTATCTTGCTAATAAATCCTAACTAATATTATAAATGCGAAAATAAGTTTGTTAGCTCTTCACGTTCTATTTATTCAACCAAACTTCTTGAAATTTTGCATACCTATATTATGTAGTTTAAGGAACCTACGGAGAAAGACAAAGGGTACTTCTCATCCCGGAAAAATAATTGTTCCCGTGGAAAATTTACACGGGCGAAACCGCTCGCAAAATCTAGTAAAAAAATTAAATAACATTTCCATATTCAGAATAAAAGTCTTATTTTAAATTAATAATTATATTTAAATGGATTTATTATACATGTCTCAGATGATAATTAACTTTTATTAATAATGAGATGAAAATCTGGAATCCCGCTCGATTCCAGAATATTTTCAACTCATTATTATTTTCAACAATTATGTTTATTTGGAGGTCAGTGTGTCTCCTGTACACGTTTGCATACATCCTCTGACTTACACAGCTCTGGGCGCCTTCCATCAACTATTACACAATGATTCAAATGCAGGGCAAGTACAGTTTAGGAACCTAAAATGAATCGCGTTATTTGGTACCACCGACTTATCTTAACAAAGTCTCATTTGAATCGTAAGGAGTGAATGAAATTCATAAAAAAAGTAAAAATTGTCTCTGAATCGTAAACCCCAATGACAGCAGCCAAATGTAAGAAAGAGATAAGGCTATACGATCTCTATATTTTTTATCTCGTTTCAAGAGTTGCGTTCCGATATTAAATTCTTACCATTTTGAACAAACAATATGTATTTTTTTATTACTTAAAATTAAAATGTATATTATTATCTTTGTGTTAGTTACATGACTAAAGTTAATACAAAACACAATAAAATGAAATATTTCAATTACAATAAATGCAATATAATCTAGACTAACAATTTTTTCGATCATAATCATAACACTAAACACAAACTTCGGAACATAAAAACCGTACCACGATGGAGTTTCGGTGGCAAAACTAGGAACTATCAATAACAGATAGACCACGTCATTGTTTTCAGCGACAGTAGCGCCACGTCTGTGGGACTACTTTCGTGGTAAACAATCAGAAATAGTAAATTTTTTGAAACGCGAATTTTGACAGATACGCAATCCAGTGTTAGCCTACCGCCTACAATGTAATTTATTTGCAATACACACAAATTTATGTTATAAATGCGCAAGTTTGTGAGGATGTATGTATATTGTATGTATGTGTGTTTGTTATTATTTCACGCAAAATCTATTAGACGGATTGTTATGAAATTCACACACAGGTAGAATATAACCTGGAATAACACATGGGGTACTTTTTATCCCGAAATTTCCACGGGAGCGAAGCCCCGGGGCGCAGCTAGTGTTATAATAAGACCGCTTTATTTGCTGATACTTTCACCACTACAGCCTATTAGTCACATGCGTGATCTCAAGGTGAACGATTCAAATATGGCCATCTGGGACCCATATAAGGTTGTCAATCTCTTTTCAACGACAGTTGTTCTGATCAAATTTAATTTATAGATCGTAATAGTTATATTTAAAATATTATACGATAAGCTCAACGCAGATGGCAGCCAAACACAAACAATCTGTTGTCATGGTGCACAATTCAAATTCATCTGTCATACATTAGAAAACTGTCTTTGTCAATGTCAAAATACAGTACTTACCACAGATTTGCATTTTAAATGCCGCATTCGGGGCTGTTAATTGCAGTAATAGTCGCTATTGCATACTGCATGGCCAGCGGTGATAACTTACCATCAGGTGACTCACTTGGTCGACAACCGTTCTATTCCATAAACAAAGTAATCCTTTAAGGATTCCATTTTTACCTTTACGAAGTACGGAACTCTAAAAATATATTTGGGAAAATTCTTACAAGGCTAGCATAATTATTGATGAACATGGCTAGTTTTGGCGGCCTCCAGTCCACGCTTCCTTATCATAATGGTTAATGGACAGCGATGTGAACATGTAATTTTTTATATTTTCATTTAAGCAACGAGGAAGGGGCCACTTATTGTTCAACAACTATGTAATTGTGATTGCCATTTGACTCGCAAAAAGAAGTTTTCTTGAATTAAGCCGTAATACAATTCCAAGATTTTTTTTTACACTCTCGCAATTTGGAAACAAAACAAAGAAACAAGCGGAGCAGAGCGCGATATATTTTATGTAATCGCTGTTACCATCTTTTCCTCGTCCATTCTCAGAATTTTATTTCGAACATGTCTAACTTCGTTGAGAGTAATGATCGTAAACATATCGAACTTACAAGGATTAGGGCGGAAATACACATGCCTATAGCGCGGCAAAGGTATGTAGCTTGTTCACTTGCATGCAAGTTACCGGCACGATTCTCTGTATACGTGGCTGTCATGACAAAGTCGTAACACGTTGCACATGACAGCTACGGACATGCCAGCTCATGAATCTGATCTTTACACACATTAAGTGTGGAAATTGTAAGTACAGTAAAACTATTTGTGTTTAATTGCTCTTATTGTTCAAGTTTTCCTATTGTGTTTACGTTTGATTATAAATGCGATATGAGCCTAATACTTTCATGTTTTCATTACGATCGATAACGATCGGTTACATATTCTTCGATTAATCGATTTTACTTCCACGCCGATACTTGTAAACGAACAATAACAAATGATACATACAAATGTGAAGCAGGTCAACAGCCCTACAACCGTTATGGTAGTTTTATATTCTCTTTCTTCAATTCCAGGTGTCAATAATGGCGATGGAAGAGTCGCGCGTTCTGGTCTGGCACAGGGACAAGCTGAAACTGTCCATCATGTCGGACGCCTTCCTGCAGACTGCATTCGACCACATTCTGGGCAGGGACGTCGTCCACAAACTGTTGCAGGTCTGTCCAACAGTGAACAATTTCACTCTCTCATCTCTGCATGTTCACGGTTTCGTTCCGGGTTGTGAAACTGCGAAGCCCGGTGTCAGCGTAAAAGTAACCTTAAAATTTGGTAGATTCGCCTGTTTGACGTCAACAATAATTCTTTTTTTTTTTATTTCAACTCAGATAAAGCGGTCAGAAATTTCATCATAATATGCAAGCTTAGAATTTCCACAAATTAACGAGAAGAAAACAAAAATAGTCCCGTAATCAGTAATTAAGAAGTGTATTAAAACTAAACAATAAATCGTTGCAGGTTAGCGAAACGATGGGCGTCAGCAACGGTCACCTGCCCAACAGCTTCGAAGAGGGCGAGGACAAGCCCATGCTGGTGGTGAAGAAGGCGGGCGATGGACCCGGCATCACAGCGCTGCTCAACCGACAGCTGCAGGGTGAGTTGGGGAACAAGTGGGGGGGGGGGTAGGTATACAGTTTTAAGAAAGTGAAAAAAGCGGATTTTAAAGGATTTTTATGCCATTGCAATACCAAGTAGAATGGTTAAGATTGGTTGATAAACACCAAGTGTGGCCAGTCGACAGGAGACAGTGCCTTCATTTATTTTCATCACTTTCTTGACAGATTGTAAATGGACTGTGTAAAGCAGGAAATACTGAAGAAACATAAGTTTTAACTAGGTATTCAAACGAGCGTGATGACTAAATTGTAATGGGTTCCGTTTTTACGCTCACACGCGTTTAGTTGGCGCCACTGGACTAAGGTAATTTTGCGGGTATTTGTTTAAACTTTGTTGCATGAAATACAATACGTAAAGTACAAGATTATCTAACACAACCTTTGGGCATAACGGATGTAATGAGTCTCCGCTCACTAATGATGCCGTTAGAGTTTGGTCCTTTTGCTTTGGCAATTATTCAAAATAAAGCCTGCGCATGACTTAAAGGCCTTGGAAATTTCTCTACACCAGCAAACAGAAATCAACAGTTTAGGGGATAATGGGCAGATTAACAGTGGACGGTCAGTGATGAGTACTTTTACTTCAGTTTGTGAAAAACTCTAAAATTTGAGGGGTGATGACTCTTACCGCTTAAATAGTAGTGATAAATCTTTGTCAGACGATAAAATCCATAAAATTGTTAGTAGAAATTTTGACATATAAAAAAATTATTTAATACTTCAGTCGCCGTGTCGATATTCACCTGCGAATTAGGACTTAAACACGAGGGATTAGAAATTAAAGTATTTAATAATTAATGAAATTACAATTTTTAAATGATATTAAAGAAATTTTTGCATGCAAATATAATTAAATACGTGCCAGGGTTTCGCAGATGATTTCATTCAAATCAGGGTTTCGCAGATGATGTCCTACAAAGCTAACATTTCAATTAGTTTGAAATGGATATCCTGAATGATCAAACTGATTTTCTCTAAATAAAACCATTTATGTATTCATAATATTATGTTCACCATTAATATTTCTGTTGTAAAACTGTCTGTGCATGTAAACGTTACTAATACTAAATTGTACTGAGCTTTAATATTATTTCATCTTTCCATTGTAAAAACCGAGTGCCCTACTAATTTTTATGTACAGTTTATAGGTTCCTACAAAATTATTATCGTGACACATACGATTTTATTCAACTTAGGATGATATATCACAAATTGACATCAAAAAAATTGTGTGTGTGTCTTTCGCTCTTTGAACACATATACATAATTTTACTTTAATTTAAATTTAAAAAATTTTATTACCCTATTTATCCAAAATTTGCTTAAAAACGAAGTTTGAGGCCCTACAAACTTTTTACCGCAACCTTTTCTGCAAAGATGTCAATTAACACTATACAAATTCATTTTCTTGTTCAAAATTTTACTATTTGTCTTAATTCACTACAAGAGAGCATTTCTTTTTAAGTGTCATGGGTCCATCGTTCGCCAAAACGATGATTTTGCCAACGTCAATCAGAGAATTAATACATGTCATATGTCATTGTTATACTGCAATTTTATTTTATCTGTCAAACTGTTATACCTTTTTTTTAACAAAAATTAGTTCAGTCCATTAGAAAAATTAGAAGTACCTTGTGACGAGAAACATTTTAACAGATAAAAGTTTGTGTCGTCTTACCGCTAACAATATTATTATAGAATCTTTTTTACATAATTTCAACTCATCTCATCCCAAATCCTACGTGCGAAAAGTATTATGTTATATACCGTTTCTCGTTACTACATAGGCTGCTATTTATGTATCCGGAATAACAAAATTAAACAAACATATATTATTACATATGGTTTTATTGTTTCTCGAAGTATTCTCCGCGATGATCTATGCACTTCTGCATACGATGAAACCAATTTTCAAAGCACTTTTTCCATTCTGATTGAGGTATGTCCAAAACGTGTGTTTTGAACGCATCAACGGCCTCTTCGCGGCTCGAAAAACGTTGACCACGTAATTTATTTTTAATGTTTGGAAATAAATAAAAATCATTGGGTGCCAGGTCGGGGCTGTACGGCGGATGACCCGTCAATTCAATCTTTTGACCCTCCAAAAAATTATTTGTTTCAGCCGACTTGTGGCAGCTAGCATTGTCGTGATGAAGTATGATTCTGCGTTGTGGGTTGTTCTTTCGTATTTTTTCAAAGACTTCTGGCAAACAAATGGTGGTGTACCATTCAGAATTAACCGTCCTACTATTCTCTAGTGGCACTGTAGCTACATGTCCGTTGATACCAAAAAAACAAGCGACCATTTGCTTTAAAGTGCTTCTCGCACGAACAACTTTTGTTGGATTCGGTTCATCTTGAAAGACCCACACCGTTGACTGCTGTTTAGTTTCAGGGTCATAAGCATAGATCCAGGTTTCGTCACCTGTGTAGATATTATAAACAGCTTTTGACGTGCCACGGTTGTATTTTTTTATCATTTTCTTACACCAGTCCACACGAGCCTGTTTTTGATCTACGCTCAAGTTGTGCGGAATCCAACGCGAACAAATTTTTTTAACAATTAAATATTCGTGTAATATCGCGTGTATACTCGTCATACTAATGCCCAGAGACGCCTCTATCTCGCGGTATGTAACATGACGATTTTGCATTACTAATTGTCGCACAGCATCAATATTTTGTTGTACCACTACCGATTTAGGACGACCCTCCTTAATTTCATCCGTGAGCATAGACCGTCCACGTTGAAATTCCTTAAACCAATAATACACAGTGGTTTTCGATGGTGCTTCATCTCCAAAAGTTAAAATCAGTTGTTCGATGCACTGTTTTTGAGTTAATCCACGCCGAAAATCATAATAAATCATCGCGCGAAAATGTTCACGAGTTAAATCCATGGCAATGAAGACAAGCTATTTTCAAAATTGGCGCCAATTGAAAAAAACAAATGACAGGGACATGAAAAATATTTATTCTCTAGCCGAAGAGTTCTATTTTCAAATGTTGTAATTACTTTTTAAATATTC
This sequence comes from Plodia interpunctella, assembly GCF_027563975.2. NCBI lineage: Eukaryota > Metazoa > Arthropoda > Insecta > Lepidoptera > Pyralidae > Plodia > Plodia interpunctella. The sequence continues at coordinate 1,490,048 of NC_071301.1, forward strand.
TAGAATTATTGGCCAGTTCCGGATACATAAATAGCAGCCCTCGTATTGTTTTTGCACAATAGTTGGCGCCACTGGCCCCATAAGATCTTGTTACTATAGTTTCTTTTATTAATTCTGGTCCTGGTCCTAATGTCATCTCGATCGCACGTATGGCTTTGAATGCGATAAGGTGAAAAATTCAGTTTAAAAAAAGCCATTTGAATATTGATACATTCATCAATGAAGTTTTTTAGAAACCGAATATGAATACTAGGTTATAAAATTCTTCAAATTGATACTATGTAGTGTGTGTGAATATTCAAAATTAATTATAGGTATTCAGGAATTCTCTAGCTTGTTTCTATCCCGTAAATAGCATGTTTCATTTTATTACCTGGCTGATCAAGGTGTGGACTGCGTTAAGCGCAGGCGACAGTCACAAATTTTATGTGCGAAAGAGATGGGGCGAATCTATAATCTTTTCTAATAATTTTAATAATTTGTACAGCTTTTAAATATAATTGAAATGAAAAATGTTATCAGTTGGCAATGTTTACGTTGGATTTACTAAAATCATTGTTTAAAAGATAACTTATTTTCACGGTATCACATTTATATCAACATTTTATATAAAGAAAACGTACAATTGAAAGTACTAAGAAATTTGGTGATTGGATAATATAAAAACAGTTTGGAAATGTGATTTGGTTTTAAGGTACTAATCGAAACTCGGCTGCCAACCGCTGCGGCCGGCCGCAAGCGCCGCTGCAGCGCGCGTGCACTTGCTATTACTGACAAATGTTATGCCTTGTTGTTACCGTTCAGGTCTTGTGAACGAACAGCTGTTCGGAAATTGTAGTCTAGTTATCGCTTACGGGATAGACAGAGCCGAGAGTCGCGAGACTATTTTATATAAGGCGGAATCGCCTTAGATAATATGAAGCGATGAAGATCCAGTGGTTAAAAAGGCCGGTTTGTGAACCGATAGTTCCCAAGCTCGAATCCTATGTGAGTTTGTATTCCAATCTGAGTCATGTAAGGAGTGAAGGAAAACATCGGGAGGAAAAGTTGACAATTTATTTTATATTGTGAGAAATGAAGAGGGCAATGGCAAACCACTTCATTAATATTGCCAAAAACTAATAAAGTCGTTGTGTGTTTCATTCCAGTTAATGACCACGACCCTCAGCCATGAGAAATACGACTGAAAGAAAGGAAGCAATGACATTTTTTATTTCAAACTCGGATATGGGATTCGAGTCTCGCGACCCTGGCTTTTATTTTTACCGTAAGCCATAAATTAACCACCCAACCAAACAACTGCCTAGTGATGGTTGAGGAGTGGCGGTTTGTGCAGCTGTTATCGGAATTATCTGAATTCCAGCTGTACACAGCAACTGCATGTGTTGTATGCGGCCGCTGCACGTGGCGTCGGCATTTGCAGTCGGCAGCTGGGTTCAGAATCGTACCTTTAAACACCATTTATTTTCGACTGGGTTTTTTTTTTCAGTTTTAACTGTTTCTCACTCTAAATTCTAGCACATTTCCGCAATTCAAAATACGCTATTTCGTTTTAATTGGCTATTAATTATCATTTATTACTTTAGTTTGATCGGTGAAACGAAAAGAAATCGAGTTTCTCAAACGATCGAAAGCGAGAAACTAACCTATATGCGTGATTATGAGTTATCTTATAATCAGTGAGCAATCGATTTTGCGCCTCTGGTCTTGGCCACTTGCCATAATTTGGGCCGTACGCCTGTTTGCTAAGTCAGTAGTATGAAAAAGATGAAAGGTGTGTGTGATGTGGTGTGTGTGCAGGGGAGCACGCGCCGCTGCTGTCCGCCGCCGCTGCGCCGCGCTGCGTCCGCGACTGACGTCGCTGATCCCGACCTCTTCCCCTCTCATGCTAACCTGCTACTTTCGTTTGGGGCTACGCGATTTATTTTGTCTTCTGTTACTATTAACTTTGAGTTTAAAATTTGTTTGGTTGTGACGTACCAATGAACAGCACATAAACCTCAAAATCGTTGCTAATTCGCCGCTGTTACCATCGCGTGTTGCATGCATGGTGACTTGACGTGCGGTCGACTGTACAGTACATGTTGAAATAAAAATATGGTGCGAACCAGTTACAAAAAGTTTAATAATGCTTGTCGCAATTTGTTTAAAAGAAAAACACCTTGTAATTGAATTTGCTCTTCTATTTTTATTTTTTATTTTCCCGTAATTGACACTATGCTCGCATGCAAATACTCCAATATATAAATATGCAAATACTCCAAACGAAAGTAAGATTCCTATGATAACTAATACCATATCATACTACTCATAAAATGTTAATATCCATTTATCATATATGTACATGGGGTGTAAGGTAAAGCAAAAATACATATCATAAAATTGTGTATAATACATATATGACATTTAATATTTTTGTGTAATGACACATTTTTTAAAAGCAACTAATATGTAGTAAATATATTTTATTTTTAGCTATATATCTCTAACGCTTTAACCATGACAATCGTAATCTCTTTGTAATCTAATATTATATGTAATATTCAAGGTATATTGTATACTTTTGTCGCATGTGTGGTCTTATAATAGGGTCGCTAGATTTTAAAAAATCTGGTAGCCCTTTTTGTGTTAGATTTGCTTTTAAAATACTATTTGTTGTGCTTATATAATATTATTTGCAAGTGTAATTGTAACAATAAAAATAATGTGAATATATGCTATTCATTCATTCATATCGAGTGTGTTATTGCTAACACTGACATTCAAGTCGCCTGAATGCGTCTTCCTATGCTATTGTTTATTTATGTTATAGTATATAATGATATATTGTACCCAGCATTTAAAGAAAATTGAAAGAGAACACTCTTTAGAACATTTGACACATTTATTTAGATAGACGTATAATTTATTATGGTTTTACCCTGCTTCGCTCGGGTAGAACCATAATAAATTATATGTACGCCTAGACTTTCCTCGGGAATTACACTATCTATTACTGAAAACCTTATAAACATCTGTCCGCTAACTTTTTAGTTTATCGTGTTCATACGGACAGGATATTTGTAAGGATATTTTAAAGCATATAAATAGCATATATTCACTGATTCCGTAGAACTATGCTTTAGTCGATATTCTAGTTACCTTAATATAACCTTAGTTTTATATATATTACATTAGGTACTATTAAGAAATAAGGAATATTATACTAACCTCCTTATCGTCCTGTCCTTAAATTCCAAATTCCCAATGCTTGTTTGGAAGACCAACGTTAAAAGGTAATATTTCCAATAATTTAATTTCCACCCAAAATTGCACCGAAATTAAATCAAATTCACTTTTTCTTGTGTGAAAATTTGCAAAGTTAAGGAAGGGACGATGAGATGTTTATATAAAGCAATTTTGACCACATTATTACCTATATTGTACCACTGTTCACTCAATTTTAATTCGCTTTAATATAATCAAGTTGCCACTCTGCACAGAAAGAGTCTTCAGCCAATGTAAACTCAAAATTTAAGTTTTAATTTAAATGTTTGCTTACACAATGCAAGCAGGCAACACTGACACGGAGCAGCTGAGCAAAATTTTCTAAGACATAACTGATAATTTCAGTAATATGCCCATTTAAATTAACCATGTCAATGTTTTCAATGTCGCTTGTTATTCAAATAACATTACATTTGAGTGTCCATCAATTTTCTTATCTGCACTCTGTGCTTTGTACGGCTTTTCCAAAATGTGGAAATAAACTTACCTGTATTTATATATATTCAACTGGAAAATGTGTGTAAACATCAATTGGAATGATTTAAAAACTGCTGACACGATTTTTACAAAACTATCTAAGTTAAAGCCTTATCTCTGCCTATCGCCATGGGAAATATGCGTGATAATATGTATGTATGAGTTTAAGCTGTTACTATTTTCAGAAACCCTGACTAGTGTCAGTCAGATTTGTCTATTAAGTAAGTTCGGCCGAACTGGGCTCAGTTGACAAGAACACTGTCCCGGATAGACAGGGGTGTGTGTGGGTTCAATTCCCGCTCGATTTCTGAATTTTTTCATGTCGTTATCATTTTCAACAAAATAGTTAAAATGCACGCGTGACATGTATAACAAAACCGTTTCGATGTAGATTGTAAAATGAATAAAAATTTTCCAGCGACAGATCCCAACGCGTGGCGCCTCGGCCGCATCGAGGAGGCCGACCACGAGACGCCTGTGTGAGGCCGCGCTCTGCATCTGGCCGTGTCCGCCAGGCAGACCTAGTGCACCTTATTACAACACATTAAGGGACAAAATACTGTGGCACTGACACAGCGGCGGTGGATCGAACGTTGACTTTTTAATTGTGTAAAAAGTTAGTGCTGTCGTAGTGTTGGTGTTCGAAGACCGCGTGAACGTCGCTAGTACTAGTACATCTTATTACGACGACATACGGATTATAATGCTGTGATGATGAGACATCTAAACATTAATGCCATGCGATAGATATTTTTATAAAGGCGTTCGAATTTTAAAATTTCTACGCTACGCGTTTCTAGTGCACTTTATTGCGGCGCAATACGGTTCAATATACGGTGACGGCGAACGAGGATTTGCAGCTTACGGGCGTACCTTATTGCAACGTCATAAAGGTGTTTTCTGAGCTATGACAGTTGAGCGAACGAACATGAAATTTCGATTTCGACTGTAATTTAGTGTTCGAAAATATTTATTTAGATTTGAAATGAATATTTAGAATTGTGGCACTGACCACAATTTCTTTGCTTCATGTCGTTTGAGCTGCTTATTGGTTTAAGTAATATAGCATGGATGTACCTAATTGCAAAAGCGTCACAACCATAAAATGAGAGTAACATATAATTGTAAGGACTTATATGTACAGAGTCTGTATGCATTAGCCTTAAGCCGTAAGGTGGCCACAAGATGGCCATCGGCCATGGTGGCCTGTGGCCATCTTGTGCTGGATAGCTAAAGTCGATAGCATGAGCATTGGCTAGTTTGGTATAACTTCCCCTTTTTTATATAAATTATTGCTAGACTCGAGACCTTATATACTAATACTTTGCCAACATTTGAAAAGTAGTTACTCGCCCCAGTCCAACTCAGCTATATAAAATATTTAGTCACAAACTGACAATACATTTGTGTCTAGCCATAGCTTGCAATATATCCACGATCAATTTATTAAAATAATTGGGACACAAAAGTTCGATCAATAATAATTATAGAAAATAGATATATTATAATCTTGAGCTCGTAAATAGCTGAGGTTTATTGACTGAGAATTATTGAAAAATAGAAATAGCGTATACAAAATACAGTAATGTAAATTACCGTTAACTAGTATTTACATTTTAAAAATACTTATAAATGCACACTAAATATATCAAATATTCAGATAAATATATCGATTCAGTGACATAGATATTTATTTTCTCATACAGAAACAATTGTAAATTGATAATAATAGATTTATATAAATACAATACTCTTGGGCACTCTTGGAATTAATGAAAACTGTTTATCGAATATGAAATAGAAAGTAATAATATGGATTTAATTATTTTAAGACTCGTACAAAAACATTATTATAGCAACATAATCTAGACTATATAGTTTCATGGTATGTTAAATACGTATTAATGTATAAGTTCAAACATATAGGTGCAGGATGTTTGTTTAAACATCGTTATCCTTGAAATCAGAGGTTCAGTATCATGATTAGAATCCATAAATCTATTAAAAAATGGATCTATTTTCATTAAATGTCCTAATCACTTTACATTCGCCGTGGGTAAATCAGCTGGAGGTTATGGCCCCGCCATTTTGAGGCGTGCAAGGAACGCAAGGATAAACGAATTACTTATACAGGATGTATCATCAAAACTAATTGAATATTATTATTATTATTTGTATCATCATAATTTCGGGTTCTAAGTTCGTGGATTATTTAACAACGATATTCATCCTGCCTGTTATAACATACTAAAAAACTATATATTTTAGAAAAATAACATCTCGATGGTTAAGTCTTTTGTGTAAATATTCATCTGTTGGATGTCCCAATTAATGTAGATGAGAGTGTACAAAAAATGTCTAAATACGAATAAGAGATACAAATAACATACAGAAACTCGTACGAAATATAAATTTTGTTCATTGACTATGAATACATCTTTGGTGCGACTAAATTAAAAGTGCCATTTTTAAGCACAGATAATAATGATTACTAAGACAGTGCCTAGGGTTAATACATACTTTTAAGTAAAAGATAAGCATTTGCTAGTAGTAAATATAATAATAAATACGATTCGGAAACTGGACACGTAACCTAATAGGTAAATGAAGCACATCGGTTCTCCATCGCACGTTTACTTTTAGCACATATCAAATATATTTTAATAGACGTATGTTTATATGTGTATGTGTATTATAGATAGCAGCACAAGTTTATATTTTGATATTAACAACAAAAAAGAAAAGCGAAATCGTGTTCAATAAATAAATAAAACTATATAATAAAAGATGTGTTCATAGCCATATTATTTTGTAAAGTCATTTAATGATATGATCCGTGAGCCAGAGTTGGTTACTGGGTAACAAAAGATTAATAGTGTGGAATAGACATGTAGATGATGAAATGACAAGTATTTTATAGTGGATACAATGAAAGAGAATATGATGCAGTTAATTAATTTTTCACCAAATCAAAATAAAATAGTTTTTAATGCTGCGCCATGACAACATTGCCAGAATAATACATACCGTGGATTTATAAAAAAATTACTAATCGGAAATGACGTTTATCAAGAGAATAAACTTTTTTCAGGTTAATTAATTAACCTGAAAAAAGATTGTTACAATTAACGATTTGACTCATCAAATTGATGAGTTAAATCGTTAATTAACATTATTACAATTAACATTCGAATTATTAAACACAAGTTACATGTGTACTACATTTTTGTTTGAATTAATAAGTAATTGTATTATTATGTAAGTATATTCCAGGTCTAAAAATAAAATATGATGTTATTATGCAAACAGGATAATCTAAAAAACATATAGTATTTATATATTCTTATAAGTAATGTTTATATTGGGAAAAAAATGAAGCTGAAAATTATAAAGTTAAACGAATTGAATATAACATTCCTTATATATTTTTTATTATTGTTGACTTTAAAATGACAAAATACAAGTCTCAAAGCTAGATATCAGAAAATGCACTGCCAATGCAAAGTAGCTATAATAATCTTGTATTGATTAAAGCTTTAGTATTGTGACTATTTCGTGAATAGGTGTCGCAAGTGTTGTAATAAGGATCTCAATTTTGATTTTCATTTTAAGATGTGTTCACATGGCATTAGGTCCCTTTGTTTTCGTTAATTACATGAAATTACTTATTAAAACATTGTTTGATTTGTCCTAATATATATTTATAAATTTAAATAAAAACTTTCGCCCATTTTTGCAAATATATATGCATCTCATTATAAGCAATATCATTGATAAACGTCTTGTATAACTTGTTTTATAAAATATTACTAACTGGGCTCTTTATATAACTTTGTGTCATGTGAACATCTAATTATACTTTAACAAGAAGAAAGCACTTCTATGTTTTTTTAAAAAGAAATTTGATATTTTTTTTATTGATGACTGTGATTTTGTTTTGTTAAGGATTGTTAAAGGACAAAATGTGATTGCTAATGTGAATCTATGTATTACTTGCCTTGGTGTGTGTTGTTTGGCGCACCTGGGGTGTTTAGAATGCCTTAACTAATTGCCATTTGTGATGAATGTAAATTATGATTGTATGAATAAATATTATTGATCACTGTAGTACTACATGTTGATACAGATAGACTAAAATAAATGTAAAAACTTGTGTAAAACTTTATTTTATTTTCTTTAAACTTAAGATTACAACACCCCTTGCCTAGTTGGCATGGACTCAGCATGGAAAATAAAGGAATTACTTACTGAGAAAACAGTAAAGAACAGTAATATTATGTAAGATGACAATATGTGATGTTTTACAAACACGAATATGACTTGTAAGTCAGCCAGACTTGCGAATCACATTCTATACCACTAGCAGTGAGCTGAAAATTTTAAAAATTTACATAAAATAGAATGAGAGTCCTAAACTAGTAGCCACATGGAATTTGAAGATTATATTTTTGGTCACAACAATTATAAATATGTACACAATTTTGTTGAGTAAAAACTAGATTCCCATTTCATTAAGTATAACAAGAAATAAATTAGGAAATGCCAATAACTATCATGAGTCGTCAAAAGTCATCCTTCCAATACCATGTTGCTTGATGTACCTCCTGTATTGTTTGTATTTGTTATTTTCCGCTAGAGCTTTTTTAGCTTCTTCATCCTTCACTTCTTTCCAAGCTACAAAGTTCTCTTTTATCCACAACTCCTCTTGAAGATACTCTTGTTTCTCCCCATCCTCCAAAGCATCAAACTGATGCTTTCCTAACTTCATATATTTTCTTATGAGATAAAGTTTTTCTTCTTCTCCATATGGCTGTTTCAACACAATAAACTTCCAGAACCATCGCAAATACCAATAAATATAAACTACAATAGTATAAGGTAGTATGATCAACTGAATCCACAAGATGTCTATGATCTCAGGTTTAGCATATGCTCCTTTAATATCCATGTTTTCTTCAATAACTCTTCGGATTATTCTGTCCTGTTCTTCCTTCTGTTCTGACTTGGTTTTCTTGTTCTTCCTTCCTTGTTGCTCTTTGATCTCTGCTTTAGCTATTTCTAGAGCTTTATTTCGATACTTTGGCACAGTCATGAAGTATTTTATAGCCGTGTCATATTTTGACCATGCACTATAATATTGTATTACAGATATAACAGTTATTGTCACAGCAATGACTATACGAACATCCACTTTCGGCGCCATGCGGCGTCTGTAGTATCTGTAGTAGTGGGCATAGTACTCCTGAGGGTTGTCCAACATGTAATCATAGTCAGCTCTCTCTTCATCATCTCGCAAAATCTCGTACGCTGTCGCGATCTCTTTAAATTTTTCCTCCGCTTCCTTCTTCGCGTCCGGCGATCTATGCATGTCTGGATGGTGCTTTTTAGCAAGCTGCCGGTAGCTCTTGGCAATCTCATTTTTAGTAGCGTCTCTAGTGACTCCCAGCACCTCATAACAGTTAGTTTTTCCACAATAAATGCCTTCTAAAAGGTGATCATGAGACGAGACGACTACCACCTGCCATGTCACCGTTATTAATAAGATATATCTCATGTATATTGCCATTTTTATATTATATCATAATTAATCCAGTAATTGCACAGTTTCTGTCTGACTAGCGTTGGAATTACAACCTAATAAATAGTAATAAAAAAATAATTTGAACGTGTCGCCTTCCCAAATCGACACGAATTGAAACTTGACATGACAACTAAAGTATCAACATGTCAACGTCATATCGACGTCAGCTAATTTTCGTTCGGAAACTTTGGAGAATTTGGAGCAGGTACGCTTGAAATTTTTTAGAACGCATGGAAACGGTGAAGAAACACTCACGGTAATGTTCTCCGAAACGGAAATTATCAATAAATTCCTTTAAATGTTTATATATAATTTCTTAATATTCTTTTTACATTTTGTAACATATAAATTAGAAAAATTAATGAATTTTTCAAATTTCCACAGATATTAGAAATTAAATTGAAACAAATTTCCAAGAAATTTTTGAAAATCTTTTCGGGCGTTGGCCGAGAACACAGAATTTGCCGGCGGTATTCCGCATCTGTTGCTTAAAAAGTTTAGTTGTCTTGTCATTGTCAATGTATGTATGACAGATGACAGGTTATCAAAATCAGCTGTTGTTGTTTTTGCTAGAGTGTGGTGAGAGTAGAATTCGAAAAAACCCGATGATATTTAATTAAATTGCGATAATTTAATAATGGAACAATACACAATACAGTCTTTTTCTGAAAATATATTTAATTACGTGACGGGAAGTGTTAACATTGGCCGAGGACTTTTGATTAAAAAACATATGGAAAATCTACAAACGCACGGGGATTTTAGTTTTCCAAATACTTTAAAATCTTGGCATAAATATGTAAAATTGGGCACTAATACCGAAAAAAACATTTCATTAATGACTTACATTGGTAAGGATGTGCAAGACTTGATTAATGAATCAAGAAATTGGGTGTTAGAAGTGAAAAGTGCTAAGGAAGTAAAAGAGCGCATTTTCTTGTTTCTTGAAAGATCTAAGGCAATCCGCGTTGGTTTAACGGAAGGATTGAAAATTAATGAAATTATTGCAAAAAGAATAACTGAAAAATCGTCAGGGATATGTTGCGATCCAGAATGTGATAGTTTGAATTGTCTAACCTCACTCCGGTTGAAGTATTTGTGTAGTGTTGTGCAGAATCTTTGTTCAATACATACGAAGTGCAGGAAAGAGACATCCAACATCATTATGACTTCAAAGTCTTCAAGTAAAAGTGAAAAGAGTAGAGTGATATTGTGTGGTGCAGTGTTGAATGCCAAAACTGGGTCAAAGGAAACTGCAGTAACAGCAGAAAATTTTATTAGGTGATTATTTTAACTCAGTAGTTTGTAGCTCGTGAGAAATTACTATTTAATATAAAAATTGATGTGAAAAAATGGCTGTGTAGGTCTAGTTTATGAATAAATGATTTCATTTGATCAGTTTCTTTGCAATAAATGTTCTCGCCTCAAAACACGTATTTACATAACAATTATATATTAAGAATTTAATCAATATTACATTTTTAAGCTTTAACAGCCTTAGCCCTCGTATCCACCTGTGTATTATCTGTTATAATTTACTGCAAAAAATATTTCAATCTGTTTTAGGTTAAGACAAGAAGAAATGACATTAATAGCACAACATAAGTATGGTGTAAGAGCAGCCACAGATGCAAAATGGAAAGAATTTATAAATCACCTTGGTGAATCAGCTGTAGCATTTGAATTGCTACAAATACGGCCAAACAGTGCTGTCAAAATCAATTTTGATTGCTCCTCCGCTGGATCTAGTAAAGGTAAATTAATAATATAAACGTTTGAACTTTCATAAAATACCGGCCGATTTGAAAAATAAAATATTTTAAAATTTTTCTTCTATTAGATTTTTTTTAGTTTGTGTTGCCTTTATATCTTAGTAATTTATGCTTTATGTACAATTTCAGGAGCAGCATTTGTGTTGTACAACTGTGCCAGATTGGAGACTATCATCAGAACATTCAACAGCAGAGTCAGCGAGGGTTCCTATCCAGCTCTGCCTAGTTCTGACGATGTCGATTTTAGTCTACTTACACAGGAGGTGATTTTAATTATTTATTAAAGTTTACTTTCAAACTGTTACAAAATATTTTTGTTATAGATGTATAACCAAAATATTTATTGAATTTTGGAGTATTTGTTACAAATTTTTATTATCTAAATGTACATGATGGTTGATTCAATTTGTATTCTGTAATTATAGTATAATTGCAATTAGTCTCTGTCTGAGGCAAATTCTAACCAATAATTTAAAGAATCTTATAAGAAAACTTAAAATATAAAGATAACATTTTTATGCTAAGCTTGTTAGGAAAAGATTGAAATTTGCATTGTTTGGATAGAACTGCTATTGGGAGATGGCAGTTAAACGATACATGTTAATAGAAAATATTTTTTTCTAAATATTTGCTAAGTTACACAAGGGGGTTGGATAAGGGTTCCATTATTTAGTCTCTGTAATTTCCAACATAATAGTAATGGTACTGTTTCAGGATGAATGGTGCCTTATATTCAACTTCATCTTGGGCTTCCCTCCGATGCTCGCCAACTGTGTGGAGTTGACAGAGAAGACGTGTGAATTCAGGCCACACCAGATCTGTTCATTTCTTTGCTCTATGGTCAGGGTGTTCAGCCAGTACTACAGAAGAGTTAGGATACTTATAGTGAGTGTCCCATTCAACTTTTCAATTAAAGAGAATAATAACATGAAGTTAGATTTTTAAAATTTATCTAAAAAATTAATCGTTTTTTAAAAGATACATATCATCTATAATTATTAAATAAATCTGTGTTTTTTTATAAGGTTAATATAAGAAATTATTATTAATGCCATGCTAATAATTCATATATATCAATACATAAACAATAAAAAATGATAGTTATTAAAAGTATATACTTACATACTTCCAATTTTTTTTTATCGTTGTACAACAATAAAAAACCGTTATGTACGAATCCAATTGGGAATATTGTTGAATCAAAGAAAAACTTATTAGAATATTTGTCTTTTGTCCCCCAGGAGCCAAGAAAGCACCTGCTACCAGTCATGTTCGCTCGGATCCACATGCTGCAAGTCCTCAATGATACCCTTAAGACTTGTCTGAAGATATTAAACATTAAAAGTGTTTCGCAAATGTATTTTGTACTTTTTTCTACTATTGTTGTTACCCTACATTTATATTAATTTAGTTTATTTTATAAGCAAGTAATGTTGCCGGTATGCATGGCATTTAATTACAATCTGCTTTGAATAAAAATATGTTGACATTGTGATCTGAACCTTGGTGCACTGTGGTATTATACAAATTATTCCAACAAAATAATAAAACTTGATCCAATATCCCACGTAGAGTGCATAGAAAAAAAATGTTTTGTTTGGAAACACAAAGTTCACGTGATTGACCCAGGTATTTTATTGTGGGCACTGGCGCGCCGCGATTGGTCCGCCGAGCCGGGCCCGAGCGCTGCCGACAAATCGCGAAGCGCGCTGCACGGTCGCGCGTCCCGAGTCGCCTAGTGTGTTTTTGACATCGGTAAACGCAGTCGTGAACTTCGGAGCGGATAAATACTTTTATTTATAGTTTTAATCGAATAAAGTCGTGTGACGTTCGTGAATACCTGTGTTAACTCGGGATACATTAAATATGAGTATTGCTGCCCTGATCCAAGCTGCTGAATACATCGAAAGGCGCGAGAGAGGTGAATTGGATTTTCTTTGTTTGAATTGTCAATTGAGTGCACTCCACGCACACGTCAACATGGCTCCCGTCTATTTTTGCCGTGCCATAATCAGCTGATTTTGACGGAAAGGCAGTTTCTTTTGTTGCAGAAGCGGAACACGGATACGCGTCGAGTTTACCGGCGTACGACGAATCTCGAGGAGGGAAACGGCCCAAGACGAAGAAATCGCAGGGGAGCAGGTGAGAACAGAAATCAGTGTCAGTGCAGTGAAGTGTAGTGAATTCAGAAGTGCAGAGCCTACAATGTATGTTTTTTGTTCCAGGACGACTCATAACGAGTTGGAAAAGAACAGGTTAGTGTCATGTTTATTTGCGATTTGTTATGTTGCCGGCGAGGTGTGGGATGCGCGTGGCGCAGTGACCTTGTCTAGGAAAGAATGCACGGGTAGGGGCGATTGAGGATGACGCTCGTAACCCATTTGGCAGCTCGACCGCTGGGCGCGCCTTGTTATGTCACGTGTGAGCTGGTCTTCCTTCCTAATCGTCACCACAACCCGCGCTATCATCAACCTGCGTTCGGATAGGTCATAAGACGCTCATACACTTTAAAACTGGCAATTTAACCACAACATACAATCTAGTAATTTGCTTTGAATAGATAGAACCAGCGACCGTGTGGTTATTCTTGTTTTCGCAGCAATTTGTGTACGTTTCGCCATTTATGTACAGTTAGCGTCAATAAAGTTTAATTAGCGGCTCTTGTTGCTGACTAGTATTATCTCAATGCCACTTAGCGTGAATCAGATACTATCTTTCTATGTCAATAGGGTCTGATTGTTTTATCGTGTTTTATGCAATTTTCTTTGGAAAGTGTTGGCGGTATAGGAAAATAACTAGGTAGTCTTCATTTCACAATTAGCAGCTACGTAATAATAACATTACTATGATAACAAGTAATCTTACTACACGCAATACCAATTACCAAATATGTATTTACTTAGTTGGTAGATACCTACCTAAAATATCTACCTACCTCTACATAGACAGGGCTCTACAACTCTAAATATCTACGCATTTTAATTAAAAAATAGTAGATACCTAGGTGCCCACTTTTTTTGATAAGTTAGCAGGTATCTATCTAACTAGGTACCTACGTAAGATACGTCTACCTACTTAGGTATAATTTTCAGATGAAATGTCGCTAAATAGTTGATGTTTTACAATTTGTCGAATGTTTATTTATGTTTTTAAAGAAACCGGCACAGAATATGCATGCACGTGATGATTATAGGTATCACGAAGTTACAATCGGTCATTGCTAAAGTTATAATGACACGATACACGACACGCAAAATGTTATCAAAAATCGAAAACAGCTACGTAATTGTTATGTAAAACCAAAACAAGCGACAGTATATACATGTTTTGTGTGTGTTTAGTCAGTCAGCACTGTTTATTCTTAACTAGCGGCCTGTCCCGGCTTCGCTCGAGTAAATACACATCTAACCCTTTCAGGAATCACACTATCTATTAAAAAACCGCAATAAAATCGTCTAAGCATTAGGGACAGACAGCGGGAAGCGACTTTGTTTTACTAAAGACATATTTATTACACTTAGGACAATATGAATGAATAAAAGATTGCTTTTGCTCTTTATTGTACAGTACATCGTAATCATTAAGAAACAGACAGAACAGGTCTCTTTCTATAAGCATAAAAATGTAAGCCCTAATGTAATACCTATTAACATACTGTATTAAGTTATAATATTTTTTATATATAACGTTCTTACGGTTTACGCTTAACTATTAGAAGCATAACTAACGTAACCTAAAAGTTAATTATGCCACAATTAACCGTATGCCAAAGAACTACCTATCCATAGGACAAAACAAATTATGCGAAAAAAAACGATCCCAATCAGAAAATGTTTATCGAAGTCCATTGGCGGTCATATCGCTAAAAGCGACTTCCAGACAACCTAATACAGATACAGTATCAGATCTTCATTCCTTACGGGGTAGACAGAGCCAAGAGTTGCGAAACTCTTAGGCCACGTGTAGTTGTATAGTGGAATTTCGATTAAATGTAACGAAATTATATTACCTACCTCATGCGTTTTGGTAAAAGGTTT
Organism: Plodia interpunctella; assembly: GCF_027563975.2. Lineage (NCBI taxonomy): Eukaryota > Metazoa > Arthropoda > Insecta > Lepidoptera > Pyralidae > Plodia > Plodia interpunctella. The sequence continues at coordinate 1,505,182 of NC_071301.1, forward strand.
ACAAGCTTAGAAAACTCATCGGCACAATCGGTTTAAAATTTAAAATTAGACTGAGCGCGTATTATTTGCTGTGCATTGGGTCGTAAAAGCGAAGTGCTTGCTACACGTGAAACGCGTAAAATCTCTTCTATTTAAAGTGGTTATTTGTTACCTAATCGTTTAAACATATACCTTAGTCGTACACTGACTGACAAACCCATTCAATTAGATAATTTTCTTAGTAATTAAAATATCTAATTGCATCGCGACACGAAGTTAAATGAGACATATTAACTGATGTTTGCCGCTAATGTTTTCGTATCTTGAACTTCACTTCTCATACCGTCAATTTATTACTTTACCATTATCTTCCTTACAATTTCCCATCATATGGGGTCGACACAATATGTGTTGTCTGTCAATAATTCTATACTCGCGTCAACGCCCTTCATAACCTCCTTCACTTTTAATTTAATAAGTTCCATTTAAATATTTCTGTAGGCAAACAATATTTACCTAACAACCCATATAATACAACAAAGATTGAGGCCTAATATTGGCTTCCTCGGGTACGAGATATGGCGAAACGCATCATACCCTGGAGCTTACAGAGGTTCCGAAGCTCATCCGGGAGCGATGTAGCATCCATATAGACGTGCGTGATTGATGGACAGTACCATAAACGCGATAAAACGTTTTCTCAGCCGTTTTATCTATAAACGCGTGAAAATATTCCTTTTAAGTTTCACCCCCATGAGGAAATTGTATGTCAAAATGATGAACTTGTGGTTTTCGTGCCTTTGTACCGCGGGTGCTTGCAGAATTTCAATTTTAGTGAGCCGTCTGTAATGCCAAGCCAAGGTGCTCACACATTGGTAACGTAAATTTTACGCGTAGAAAGCGGTAGTAAACTTCAAATTATACGTTGCGTCGATGTCTGCTTTATGCTAGTGATATCTGCACATTGAACAATTTATACGATTGGTATCTGCAAACAAGAAGATAGAGATTGTAGAAATAAAAACAGCTTCAGGGAGATTTTGATACAGTTGGTTTTTAGGACCATTATTAGACAGGTAGTTTTCACAAGGATAAGCGGAACACACGTAGGTACTTATGTTTGATTAAGTAATATTTAAGTAACCATTTATTAATACATCCGGGAATCAATCAATAACGATTGCGTTTATTGACAAAAAATTAATCACTGTGCTAAAAAGCATGTTCTTTACTAATGAATATAAATTTCTAATAATAATTCGGATTTAAAAAATCACGTCTTAAAAATAATTGGATATCTAATCTAGGTTTAGTTTTACTTTTTTATTTTCTGTATATGTGTAAAAATATAAACATTTTTGTCTTTAAGTACTATCAAAATAAATACTGTGGAATTATGAATGCACCATCGATCATCTATCTCAACGCAGAATAGGTAAGTGCTTCAACTGAGACCCCAATTTTATACCAACCTTGTTAAAATGTTTATGTAATGGCGGCAGTATACCATTCCACGTCGCGGTTGACTCGCTGCACAAAAAGTGGCGGCAAAACGCGTGATGCGTTCGCGTCTTCTTCATTTTCCACCGAGGCGCATGTGCAGTTACTTCGTAATAAATCAAACTTATCTCAGTCACATTCAATAAAACAACACATAGATTTTCTGCCCACATAATGTGTCTGTATGTATTATTTGCAAAACGCGCCATAAATCATAATTTATTTTCACTGGAAAAAATGTTGCAAAGAAATCGTAGCGCATAATGCCACGTTCCGTGCCTACGAATTTGTGACAGCCAGTAATTTTTATTGGCTGTTCTCGCGGATACAGCACTGGAAGAAAATACTACTAATTTTAGATGGTAATTTAAAGGACATTTAAAATTTAATGTTTACCTCTCATAATTTGAATAACCTAATAGATTCATTGCTAGTGTTTTGAAACGGTGTACACAATCAAGTCTTGAGGTTTCTGTAGGGAAGCATGGGCATGACATCATCAGCACACAGCACGTGTTCGGCCATTACCGACTAACGACTAGAATTATAATAGAACGCATTTATCAATAACAACAGACGTTCTGTATTGATTTCATTCTTTTCCTTACGGTACAAACTGTTCCTTGTCTAGTTTTTGCTTGTTATAAATAAATTATTGGTTATTATTGGCCGCCTGCAAGTTTCTACTACTACTAGGTATAAGTTCATAAATGATAGACTGTTGTATTATGTGGGTTAGATATGTCCATTTTTGTTATATTTTCTGTAAAATAAAAATTACTTTTCGCTAACCATGTAGACGTTCATTCGAAAACATGTTTGCCCAGTTAAATGTTATGTTTAAAAATGAAATTTTAATGCAACCTTTATATTTTATTACCAGCTTTATGCACAGTAAACCAAATGCATGTAAAGGTGTTATGAAAGTCACGTTATCTCATGTTATACGGTTATATACATACACACGCGCATGTCGCGCAAACTTAAAGAAAATCATTTTCCGCAGTGATGAGCTCAGCCGAATTACGTAAGGTAACTACATAAAATTCCACCTGACTTGGAGGTGATAGAAGGCACGTATGTTAGATTGTTTTCACTTCTTTACCCCTAACGGATTGACAGAGTATCGCCATGTTTCAATGCAAAGATAATTTGAAAAAATAGCGGAGGTCTTTTGATATGTTTGTTCACGGCAAATAGCAACATTTTTCTCTAATCGGGAACTATTTTTGGATTAATCTGGTAAAAACCCTCTTCATTTAAGCTATTTTTGGCCCAGGAGTTTGGACTCTAAAAGGGGTAAAAAAAAACCTACATTTTGGACAGTCCTGCGTGCTAACGTTCGTTCTAACTGACTAAAATTTTCGCTCCTGTTCTCATTGACAAAGAATCTGTATTTGTTTTTAGTACCTAACTATATTCGTTAAAAACAAAATTGAAAACTTTCCTCTTTATAAATTGTTGTATACTTTATAATATACTCTAAATACCAAAAAACATAGTTACCAAGCGTTATAAATGGCCTGGTTTGATCCTACAGTTGCTATGAACTCATTATTATTATTACCAATTACGAATTTACTTTGTCTTCAGCTATATTTTATTAATCTTATACTCTGTTAGTTAAGAAATACTGAGATTGATTATACTTTAATGATAATTTTGCTGTTTCAACATCATATTAATTAACTTTAACACGACAGATGATGTGTTTTATGGTTCAATGACCACTAATAGCAAAACTATTAATAATAATAAATATTAATTAATAGATGATTAGAACATCGTTTCCTACCAAGCCAAGCTTTGTTGCCAAGTAGGGATCTGATAAAGGAACAAATGAATAAATTCCGATAGGTCCTGAAGTGGGAAGTGCTGGCTTGTGGTCTCCAAAGAAATATATCCGTTTTACGGTACGTGTGCCAATCTAATGTCGGTCACTATCGTGGACCAGTTTGCCGAACTTGACGGATTCGGCATACATAGCTGGATTTTTAAATAAAAACTCTCGTGCAAACTACGCAATGATCATTCGCGTCGGCATCTTAATAGAAGAAAACCGTAGAAAGGCGAACTCTGTTGTCTCTAAGAATGTAACCGTCAGCTCAACTCAGATGAGAAACAGTTATTTTGTATGTCTAAAGAAGTATTTTTCATAACAAGTCATATTAGCCGAACTGACGCCGCCTTCTCCGTACCACGATGCATGCAACCACTCACGTTGTATCGTAGACTGTGTCACTACACTAAACGTCGAGCGATAAGTTCATTAGCCCGTTGTTTTTCGAGATAGAAGCCCCCGAGATTGACTAAATGTTGTATGACATGGTATTTTCCACGTTTTTATGAGGTAATCATTGTCTTCGCGTACTAGTATTGTCGTGTGGAAGCCATTACTGGAGTATTAGACGTGTAGAAACTGTTGTTGATAGATGGTGCCAGTCATTATTAAAGATGAAAACTGTATTTATATACCATATTTTTTTGTTACAATTGTATATATTTCGGCAAAAACGTTAAGCCAGAAATTTACTTCCATGCTGATCTGAGCACTAGATTAAATAAATAAATATGGACAAATCACGCGGATTCGTTCGAGACTTGTATTACGGTATCCCATACTAACTCAACGTTACTATATTTTGTGGCATACAGATATAACATCCAAGATCCAGGTCAATCTGACGCGCAGATTGTAAAAATCTATCAAGGGCAAAGCTATAAACTAGAGATTCTTTATATTAATTACGTACTGATTTCAAATCAAGAAGGATAATTGTCTGACGTTGTTGAAAAAAAAAGTATTGTATTAAAATATAAATTAGAGTGAATCGGACAGGAAGCGTGCGTAACGCATTACTGCCTATAGTTTTACTGAGAAATGGTCGATTATAAGCACAATACACAATCAGTCATGCTACCTAGTCTGTGATTATAGAAAATCGTATGGAATTGTCAACAGAAAATTGTATAATAAAATGTGTACTTTTTAAGTTTAGCTTGCGTAAAATGAAAACACCGGGACTTTTCAAGACCTTGTTATTCTTTAAAAAGATAAAGCGTAATATATTTATGCGAATTTTGCTAGATGGCGGTATTCGTATTGTCACATGCCTTTAGGCGATCGACTTGAATAAAATCTGTCACCTGTGTTAACAAACATTATAATAACTTCTTGATAAAAGTAGGTATCCGGTAGAAATTAATTTTCGGGTTACCGTAAAACTACACTAGTCGCTACTCCCTCCTATTGATATAACAATGGTATATCATTTACCTTAACGAAACAAGCGAGTTGTAACAAGCCCCTTATCAACTTACAAGCATTCCGCACTATCTACTCAATAGACATCACTATCGTACACATAGACATACATTCTTACTAGACAAAACATCTTTCTATTCATAATTTTTGCACCTGTCGCAATTACTTTGCATTTCTCGAAGGTTGACTGATAGAAAATCGTGCGCGTTAAATTTGATACTGTTTTTTCTATTCAATTGTGATTGTGATGTCAATTATAAATAATTATATTTGGTTAAACACACAACATTATTATTATATTATTATATGTAGATGATCTATCATTTTATCAGAAATAGAGCCAAAATGTGAATGAAACGTGAACCAAAATGAATTTATAAGATTTCATGTAAACTACGCAGTCTTTGCTTCAAGTCAAGATGAGTAGAACGTTCTTATATATTACTTTTTTAGTATCTTGACAAGAACTCAAACCAATATTGACATTTAAGAATAAGTTGAAAACTTTCTACCTGCCTAAATATAATAACAGCGACTCGCCGATGCCCAGATAAACCCTGCGAGGTTTTTGTGGTGCGGTTTTGTACTGTTGTTGGATATTGTAGATTGGACTGAATAAATAATTTTAAAAAATATATATAAACATTTTTGTCAATAACATTTTCCCATTCAATTCCATGACCTCTGACTTAAATATTGTCGCACAGATAGACACATGAATACCCTATCTAGTCTAGTTAGATGGTTAGATGTCTGTGATCGTAACTAATGTCTCCTTCTGTTAGTCAACTGATAGCAATGCAGAAGGGCCTCGTTTTAAATGATATACTCGAATGCTAAATGCATTACGATAAGTTGTAGTCTCCTAAAAGGCCTACAGGAGTTACTTTCGCTGTTTGTAAATTAACTTGGATTCTTTACTCTATCTTTGTCATAGCATCTCTTTCTTTACTTTCCTTCCATCCCTTGCCTTAAAATTATAGCCATTTCGTTCTTGGTCTTCCTTTTCTCCGGTCCGCTTTTCCATTTCACACACTACACAAGTGTCAACTAGATAGAAATCAGGTTTCCTCATGATGTTTTTCATCGTAAGCAAGATAAGGCTTATCATGCATGACAACAATGCAAGCTATCCCATAACCCGAAACGGATACTCTCTGCTCTGTATCGTTTCTTCTTTTTCTGCGATGCCTTTTCCTATTTCCTACTGTTTTTTTTTTCAAATTTAAGTCTTTCTGCATCTGTACAAATTTTTAATTTTATCAAAGACTAGCCGTCCCGCCGTCCAAAGAAGACACATATAGACATATATAATAAATTATACACCTAAACCTTCCTCAGGAATCACACTATCTATAGGTGGAAACCCCATGAAAATCCGTTGTGCAGAAATTTTTGTATTTATTGCGAACAGACAGACAGCGGCTGCGGTCTTTGTTTCATAATAAGCATGGAAGATATCGTTTGCCCTCTATAATTTTTGTTCTTATGTCCTGATCCTCTTTAGACTCTAATCGCATGAAAGCACCCGACAATTATCGCTTGCATAATATGAAGAAACTTGTTCCATGTTTGCGGTAACATCTCATCTCATGCAAATGGGCCATGCAAAGAGATGCAGCCGTGTTGCGTGGACTGTATGCTCGGACTGAAATGATTCATGGGAACTGTCCGAGGCGTCCGCGGCGAAAAGGACAGATAAACCATATAAACTGTGACATGTACGGTACAGTCACGTGCGTTGATATGTGTATATGTTATGTTTGGCCTGTCTAAGATAAGTTATACTTAGGTGTAGTTTGAGATTAGGTGTAACTGCCTCTGCGAGGCAACAACAGCATTCTCAAAGAGGATTGGCAGGCAGGCCGTAAAAACGCAGCAACGACACAATTTTAATTTTTCAAATGGACCCTGGGCTTTCAGGCGTCATATCCGTGAATGAACAAGGCCGTGAATGTCTAAAGGAACTGTTTTATATATTATATTATTTATCCGTGATGGTTCACGGATAAATAATATAATATATAAAACTGATTTGGTAATCAGTGGCGTAAATTCTAAATCTATACTATTATTATAAAGAGGTAAGCGTTTCTGAGTTTGTATGTTTGAGGCGGATAATCTCCGAAACTACTGAACCGATTTCAAAAATTCTTTCACCATTAGAAAGGTAAATTATGCAATTTTGCTATAGGCTATATTTTATTTCAAAATTCCCACGGGAGCAAAGCCCCGGTCAACATCTAGTATCCTATAAAGAGATTCTATTAGGATTAGGAAATACGTATCAGCATTTTTTCTCTCACTCAACTGAGCGTTTTCTCTGTTTCTTCCTCAGTCGTCGAGCGCCTGAGTCCTGGGTCCGCTTTCCCACTTTTTCGTTTCCACTTCGCTCGGTCGTCATGTCTAGTTGTCATACCATTGGCATTTGAAGAGATATATTATGTAAAAAATAACCGCCTGTTTTCTTTTAGAAATAATACATAACGAATACAATAAATACTAACAAGAATTTACGATCAATTATTAGTTCTTAAAATCTTAGATAATAAACCTGAATGTATAACGTGATGTTTCTGTCTCAATTAAAAAAATAAAATTCATTCTATGATGAAAATAAACTGAATTATATATTTTAACTTAAGAAGAGTGGATTCGATTTTATATAAACATAGCGAGTAATTTAAGACTACATTAGGACTACCACATTTTTGATAATATGTATTAACAAAAAATCTCAAATCACATATTGTCGACCTCGGTGGCGCAGTGTTAAAGTTCTTGCCACTGAACCGAGAGGTCGTGGGTTCGATCCCCGGTCGGGTCATGATGAAAAATGATCTTTTTCTGATTGGCCCGGGTTTTGGATGTTTATCCATATATGTATTTGTTATAAAATATAGTATCGTTGTGTTAGTATCCCATAACACAAGTCTCAAACTTACTTTGGGGCTAGCTCAATTTGTGTAAGCTGAGCATAGGTCATCCAAAAGCAAGATAGTCGACGTCATAAGAAAAGTTGGGGTTGAAAATGGTTTCGTTATGCACAAGACCGAGTAGGATGGCGTCCATTAATTAAGGGAGACCTATTCCCAGCAGTGGGAATAGAAGCAGCCTTCTTTGATGAAGTTTTTTTGTTCCCTCTTCAAGCTTTATATAGTCAATTTTCTTTAAATTTCGCAGAAGGACATAAGGGACTTTTCATCCCGGAAAACGTTGCTGTTATCTTGGAAAATTCACGTGGGTGAAGCTGCGGGCAATTTGATGTGATTTTGACTTTGTTCGTACGAGTGTTAAAAACGCACGTAACGTTGGCGCTTTTAAAACGCTTTCGGCTCGACACGACATTTAACTTATCGGGGCTCGTCGCTTTAATAAACGTCTCGTCTTTATAAAAACGCACTGTAACATGAGTATCAACTCGTTGTACATTGCGTTGTTATGCGTGTTGAAAAAACGCGTGTGCGAACGAGGCCACAGCAAAAAAAAAAAAAGAATTGTCTGAAATACAAAACGCACGGTCAATTATAATAAATCTCATTACTTTCTAACTAAATGTGATCATTTTTGAGTTTTATCGCGATCTCGTCAAGAAATAACGATGTACTTATTCACGAAAGTAGAATATATAAAACAAATTTATCATTCGAAAACGTCGGGGCGCGTCTCATTACGTTTAAAAATATTATAAATACTTGTGCGGCTTAACTTTCACAAAAACAGAAGAAAATACGTTTGATGTTATCGTAAATACTTACAATATAAAGACTGCCAGAGATTGGTGTCTGAACAAAGCAGAGCCTGAGAAGTAGTACAACTACAGATAAAATATTGTATGTCATAATTTATCGACACTGAAAAAACATACGTTAAAATATATCTTTACATATTATAAAAACCAGTCGCGGACCGCAACGGACGTATTTTTGATTTTAGGAAGAGGGACCCGTATGCGCGCTGGTAAGGCCACGTTATGAGACGTATAGACAGAAGATCACATGACGGGTTATTTCTATAAAGGCTGGAAAGCTAGCTGACCCGTAATAAAAGCTAGGACCAAGAAGTAGAAGGAAGGTTTCGGTATATAAAATGTATTATGGTTTTACCCGAGCGAAGCCGGGACGAAATCTCGAAATCATTCCCGAAATTCCTAAGCTGCAGTGCGAAAAACTGTGCCATACACCGCTTCACTTATTAGATAACATCTTCGTGTAAAAAACTCTGTATAGTCCTATAAAACAAATGCGTGCTAAACTAACAATACATTTTATGTTTCGAGAAAGGTTTTACAAGAAATCGCAAAATTGTCGTAAATAAGACCTTTTTATGACGCAGGATCATCAGGACGAAACTCTTGTACCTACTCGTATATACTGAATAGAGACATTTCTGCCTAGCTGGCTTTTTCTCAGAAATAGTACTGTTAAATATATTGTCTAAGATAAAGTTGATCTACGACTAAGTGTTCCGTATAAGTTTTACTTATTTATATAAAAAAATACTAAAATACTATATTGATTGTCTATTGCTCAGTCGTATTATAAATTTTTTTGTCGTATAATTTAATGGCTTGATATCGATAAGATTTTTTGTCATTAAGTATTGTCAACAGAACGTAAAGGAACCCAAATCAAACTTGCTATTACCGTGGCACTAAGGTCGAGGTAACCCATTATATATTCGGTCAACTATACTTTAAAAACGCAACTCAACATAAAAACATAAGCGGAGAAAATGTGCTCAATATTTTTTTATAACATATTTCGATCTCAGTATTTTTCCTTTTAACTTCGAATTTCGGGATTTGGTTGTCTCCTCACGGTCACGGAACCCTAATAAGGAAGTTTTGCTGCTTTTGAACAGAAATACCGTATGTTACTGATCCGGCTTTATTGTTATGTATTTTGGGGATAAATTTGCATGGGAAACTTGCCACCATTTTTGTTTGTAGTGTTATCCAATACTACATGTTATTTTGTTCTCAATTATGAAACTTTGACACCTACAAAGATTTATTTATTTTCTAAAACATGAGTTTACAGTTTTATACAATGTGGTGTTAAAAGAAAAACTTAATCCTACATGTTTCACCGTCCACGGGTATGCAAATTTAAACGGAGAGCATGCTATCATCCCACAAAACAAAATCGAATAAATAAAAGTCGAAAATTGTTGCAAAGAATAAAGTGTCGCATATATCAATACCACATTTTTGCGTTTTGCTGTTTTTAAATGGTGTAAATCTAGTACATTATCGCATTTAAGTCATGATTTATTCAATAACAAACAAAACCGTTTTGATGAATAAAAAATATCACACCTTATTACCCACCCATTGACCTATCCTTCACAACGCTTATTAACTATGCCTGAAGTTCCTAACAAAGGGACAGAAATGGATTGATCAATTATTCTCTATTAGTTTTTTTATTAATCGTGTCTAGTCTATGTACAGTCTACTGCATGCCAGGTTAACCTCAATGCGGCATCAGAACAGGCGAAATTCCAATGAATTGGGGTTAAAAAAAAATACGTTGTTTTATTGACTGTACGAGTATTCCGTCCACTAAATCTCGCTAAATCTGATCCTACGTGACCAGTTGATACATTTCTATACATATTATTATAAAAAGGTAAGCGTTTGATAGTTTGTATGTTTGAGGCGGGTAATCTCGGAAACTACCGAACTATTTCAAATAATATTTCTCCATTCGGAAGGTACATTATCCAAGATTGCTATAGGCTTCATTTTATCTCAAAATTCCCACGGGAGCGAAGCCTCGGGCAAAATCTAGTATAAAATAAAATTCTTCCGTTGTCTTATTCCACTGTCAGAAAAAAATACACACCAAAATAGTTTTGACATGAACAATATAATTAAGGATATTTTTTTTTCACCGGCGACTGTCGAAGTCAGAGCGTCTATATTAAACATTTTGGCCCGAACAATACATTTTTGAAAGCGGGGCCAGGCGACTCATTGTGGCCACTTAACCGATCTAAATTAGTATAATTTGTGTGCTATGTCGACTCTAAAAGAAAATTTAAAAATGTTGTAACACGTTAACTGGTCCCACGGGATCAGTCGACAGATACGAGATACGCGCCTTTCTATATATGCAATTCGTTATTAACCCATTTGTCGCCGACTGGTTTGCTATGCGCAACTTTCGAGATGGTACTTAACCTGGAAAAGTACTTCTCGCTATGGGCTAGTGAGCCGAGGCCTTAGTGCCACTGTTTACATGAGCTAAGTAAGCTGTCTGCTTAGTATTTTAGCTAACATTTTGCAGTGGCAACCAAATATTTCAACTCCGTAATGATGCAGTCATTTTTTTAACTTAAGCTTTTATTTAATTTCACATGTCCCATCTGTCCGTTTGTAATCAGGTCTTACAAACTAACACCTACTTAATTTTTACCGCTGTTACTACAGAGTTGAAATTTCCCACGTCGCTTCAGTAAGACTCAATAGCGATGTAAATGTGGATTCAATCGCAATCCTAACTAATGCTAATCCTAAGTAATATTATAAACGCGAAAGTTTGTTTGTTACCTCTTCACGCTCTATCTACTCAATCAATCTTCTTGAAATTTTGCATACATGTAGTTTGAAATACAGAGAAGGACATAGGGTACCTAGCGCGGGATAAAGAAGGTTGGCGTAGAGAGACCTATGCTCAGTAGTGCGTAGAAAAAATGGCTGAGATGATGATGATAAAGTTTAGTTGCTAAGTTCATGTAAACTCCAAAATGGCGGGCATAGAAGCAGCAAGGCATCATGTCTATTCGGCGCAAGAGTTCCGAACGTGTGGTTTACCACACCGCCGCGATGATTGCTTGCCGGAGTAGCGTTCAGGGTTGCCACATGACAAAATTGGTAAATGGCATCACGATGAGCGAAGGCAAGGAAAACTTATTCTTGTTCTATAAATTATTTATGTGTCATCTAAAAATAAATACAACATAATGTTTTTCGGCCAGTATGTCAAAATTTTGTCACAACTTTTTTAAACTAATTTTATTTGTTTTATAATCGTGATTATATACTTCAAATTCTTCTGAAACTTATGGTAAACCTAATCACTTAATGACGCATTGTGGAAATTTTGCAAAATAACTATATTTACAGAAGTTTTACTTTGAAGTTAGAGTACTGCTCGGCAAAATATAGTAACAGCTAGAGAAGTGAAAACAAAAGCTATTTATTTTAACCTCAACCCAAGTCTCTACTTCGTTTGCACCCATTTCAAATGCAACATAGGCACACACCTCGTCGCTATCGAATAACACATAGTAAGCAATAGTTTCTACATTAGTAAGCAGCAATGAAGTTTGTTGCGCCGCTTCTTCTTCACCTGCGCTTTGGAATTCGTCGATAGACTTTGTTTCAAGTAAACTTATGGCGTAATAAGTGATATATATATAGTATATATATATATATATATATATATATATATATATCATCCTAAGTTAACTGGAGGATTTTGAATTTGAGCATTCGCGCATATTATCTGCTAGCAACTATGATTTGCAAAGAAAATCAGTAGGTTTTGCCGACCTCGTTTAAGTGCAAGCCGATCGAATTGTCAAGCGATTATTTCGCTGAGAATCGACACGTGTCTATGACTAATTGACGTATCGATCGACTGCAGTTCCCATCTATACAGTGTACAGCACGTGAACATACACAAATTAATTGCAATTTCGCCTTTACAGCCACGCTAAACTCTCCATACTGAAAACTTTCAGCGATCGCTGAGTTCTCTCTCACATACTCGACAGCAAATTAACTTATCTATTATGTCGTTATCGACCTTGTATAGAGTTATTGAATTATCGTTGTCCTGTGCCACGACACGGTGACTGTACTGTGCCACGATAATTGTGCGTCCACCTCATAGGTCATTTTTATTCAAAACATTTCATAAACGTATGGAAGCATCATTAAGAATTTACAAGGTAATTTAAGTTACTAAGTGTTGTCTGTATTATAGAGCAGTTAAATTAAAAAGTACGTATTTTAAACAACTTGTAAGTTCGTAAATTACTTGTAAGTTGAAAATTTTCATTTACACAAACATAAGGTAACGTCTTGTGTGAAATATGACCAATAAAATGACGATGGAGCTACACATTTACGTCAAGTATGAATCAGCTTAAGAACATTAATCAATATATGCATTTTTGAATAAGGTACTTATTAGAGATTCAATTCACTGTAAGACTGCAACCAATTTTTTGTGTCGCGAATCGCGACACAAAATAAGCATTTGTGTAGCGATTAATTTGCGAAGTAATTGTAGAGATACAGTGGATCACCTTGAGTTTTAGGCCAGTCGACTCAAGGTGCACTTGTACTGCACGGCATTCATGAGCTCCGACATTATACACGCTGCAAAATACTCAAAATTAAGGCGGAAAAATACTTGCAAGCTACTTACTTACATCTCAGCTACAGACAGCGCCGATAAACATTTGCAAGCCTTCTCCGTTCTTATGGGCTGTTCTGCTCCCGTATACCTCTAGGTTTTGCACCCCAGCAGACATGCAAGTGTACAAGATACTTGCGTAATGTACTTCAGCCATAAAATACAATGTTCCTCCGCTCCAACGTGATTTTCAGCGGATTTATCATCAGCCTTTCTTTCTTTAGTGTTCAGAGTTGCGTTCTTATTTGTGTTATTCAGGGAGTCAGCCATAATATATGATATTCTTCTGTACATCACCCGCTCTCGTCTGAGCCTTTTGCGTTATGATTTTACTTGCGTTATTCAGGTAGAATATCCATTACGCTCCTTCTTTTTTTACGCCTCTCGAAATCGCAAGTGAGCGGATTGCTCGATGCAATGACCTTGAATTTTTTTTCTCGTTACGATATTCGACAGCCGGGTGACGTAATCTCGATTGTGCAAATTGATTCTATCTGCGCCGTCGGGAAGATTCGAAAATTGAATTTGCTTTGCTCGTAGCTGCTGGGTTTACTGAAGTCCTAGTACTGTCAACAGCACATAAACGCATTCAAATTCATTGCAAATTCGCTGCTATTGCTGCTGCACAAGAGTCCTTAGGGTTTTGATTTGTTTTTAGCGTTGTTACTGTACGTACTTATTTTTCTTTCTTCATTCTGACTCTGTGACTATTTGCCAGATGGCCATATACCCACGACCTTTAGTGTATTGTTTTTTTTTTTTATTATAAGTATCACGCCTTTATTCCTTACTAGGTAGTCAGAGCCAAGATAGATTTTCGTATAGTGGTTAACTAATGCTATACGGCATTAAGTCTACTAATTATTTATACATCATTCATTTACTTTTGTGCAATGTTTTAAATAAATAATAAGGTAACCATCCATAAGCTGAAAGCGAATAATTACAAAACACATTTTTCATAAATCAAAATGTCGAAAGCGATAACAATGCACCAATTTCGGAATCTGCTCTATCGCCCGTGCGAACGAGATGTAACGTGTATTTTTAATATATGTATAATTGTAGGTTACATTTGTTAATTGACATCTTTGGAGAAAAGGCTGCCGTGGAGCCGCTTTTCACCTGTTTTTTGGAAGTCGGGAGTAGACTTAGTTTAAGTAATGTTTTTGACGTCAATAAGCGACGTATATCATCCTAAAATGAATAAAGAATTTTGAATTCGAAAACGGTATACTTTTTTTAAATATGTAAAACAGGTTATTACTTCAAACAAACTTGTCCGTAACTAATGGCCTCATATCATTTGTAAACATCTCTTACAATAAGAGTTCTCAAAGCTACAAACTACCCACGCAGTTCACACACACGAGAAATAATGGACAGAAACAAAAGTACAAAACGGTCTTCAACGTTAACTAATTGCATTCAACTTCTTATGCTAAAGGCATGTTTAAATTAATACGGATTAGACGCGACGGGGTATAAAGGACGGTACGGACCGATTGCTTACGCTGGCTGTACTACATATTATATTTGTATAGCATACCAGTGGTTTTGTATTCAACGGAACTGTATGAGAAGGGAGGTTAACAATATGTTGATCTGCGAAGGAAAATTTTATATTTATATAGTTCCTTCCCTTCCCGCATTAGAGCTATAATTTAGAGATTTCTTTTAGTCCTTTCATAACTGTTTAATAAAAAACGAAATTTCCCTCCCTGTTTCAAAACTAGTTAAAAAAAGCGGCCAAGTGCGAATCGGACTCGGCCATGAAGGGTTTCGTAGCAACAATTAACATAACATAAAAGTTTTTGTTGATCGATTTTTGTACATTTCTATATTTTTATCTATAAGGGTTCCGTTTTTGCCATTTGACTACGGAACTCTAAAAACGGACTATTTTGTCCTTGTTCGTAGTTCGTAACTTTTTTAAATTCGCCTGTTGTGTCCCACTGCTGGGCAAAGTTCTCCCTTGCTGGCAACAGCTCAGTAAATCATCAAAGTCAACCCGCCAACTCTTTCGCGGTCTTCCTCTACCCTTATGCCCATCTGGTGCCCATAGGGTATCCAGTCGGGCCCATCTCTGCGGCATACAGCATACAAGTTCGTAACTTAAAGTAACGATAATGGATGTCTTCTCATAGGCAATAATAGGCTAGCATCCTATAACTAGTGAATCTCAATTCCACACAAAATGTGGCCTTCAAATTTTTGCAACTCCTGTCTCTGTCTTCCCTTATCAACCTTATATATCGCATGTGTTGTAGCGAATAATGCAATCAAGTCGAGTAGACTCTGCAAAGTCGGCAGCTAGAATACTGACATACTCGACTCAGTGGTTAAAAACAGGGCCCGATTCACATCACTAGAACAATATAACGCCTGTGTTGAAGTAAAGGGCTGGATTCAGGCTTTCAGTGGGATTAAAAGGCTTACGTTTCGGTTCAGTAAATTCCGTTCAATGAACGCAGCTACAATGGATTCGGGTCCTAGCCGTCTAAATCCAGTTTTGGCCGGTTTTGGCATAATAGAATTTCTGATTTGGTGTTTTTATATGTCTTGCAATACGGCACTGACAGTGAATGTAATTTAAGGTTTTATCAATATATTCATTTGCTGTGTTTAGCTTTTGGCGATTGATATTCGCTTGATATTATATATATGTGGTAATTTTAGAGACATGATTTACTAGAGCCATATTATTCAAATTTCAAAACACGTATTGTATATTATTGCTTGACTACGAAGGTAAAACAGTAAAACCAAGCATTTTTATCGATACTAATATTATGGATGTGAAAGTCTGTATGTCACGCTTTCCGCTAGACTGATTTTGATGAAATTTGGAATATAGATGACCCGGTACCGCGGTTAGAGCAACGGGTTAGTCAAAATTTTTTTTTTAATTACGGGGCGTCTAATTTGGTTCACCACGGGTATATACCACGGGCACTATTTCTTGTCGTGTGATTAATGTATGCCAATTACAAATTTTAGCAGACACTAAAAAATCGAACGAATTCGTTTCCCTTTATCTGCATGTTATTTAGTTAGTACCGGTGCGGTGAGGCGGGGGGGCTACATGTATTGATTGATGAGCCAACACGTGGCCAGGGCTGCCGCGTCCAATTTGCATATCAGCCGCATAGGGCTACCAGCAAGATCTTCGTAAAGAAATCATATCAAAAATTAGTCTTCCTGACAAAATGCCATCTTATTTACTAATTGACTTGACGTATTGACTGGCCATTCCTGCCTTAACATGAGAAAAAACATGTCTTCGTTTAATTCTTGACATTCTAGTATTTTATAATCTTTCGCAATTTGTATACATAACTACAGAATATAGTATATAATGGGACTTAGCACACTAGTTACTTAAAATAAAAAAGGTTCGTGCTAAGACCCGTTAATCCTAATCCTAATATCATAAATGCGAAAGTAAGTTTGTTACAGTTTCACGCTCAACAAAATTCCCATACGTGTAGTTTTGAGTACAGAGATGAACATAGGGTACTTTTCATCGCGGAAGAACAAAGTATGTTATGATATGTTATGAATTTCATATTCTCCCTGTAATAATGATAACGAAAAAAGTAGATTATGTCAAATGTTAACTAAACGATTCCTTACACGTCGCGTGAATTCCTCACGTTTGGTAACCCTAACCGTATACGAGCTAAAAGAGCGGTGGCCAAGCCCAATGCCCAGTGAGCCGGTCATAATCAGCTGCACATCCCTACCCAATTAACGTCCTCTCCCGCCCGGAGATTGTACCGGTCCTATCAGGAGTAACCTTCGCGCTAACTACGCAATCCCAAATTAAAAGGGTCACATCGCTATTCAATCACAAAATCCGATGCACGGCTCTGAAATTTTCAGGGCTGTCTGTGACGGAAATAACCAAAAGTCTTTTTAACACCGGCAAAACAATACTGAGGCCATGTTTCATCACTTTCTTATAAAATATCATATTGTACTCTGACAGATGAACTAACTGCTAGATATCTACCTAATATGATTGGCCAGTTAGCCCTAACACTTGTGTAATACAATTTTGATAATATATGTTACATTACACACTATTAAGATACTTTATCAGCAAGGGAAATAGACCCTTAATGATTTTAAGGAAATTTAAATAAAGATATTTTAGGTTATTAGGTCTTCTCATATATTTTCATGTAAGTTAATTGTGTTTCACATCGATATATATATATTATAATCAGCACTCGGATCACAATCATTCAATCAACCTGTTTTGATATACCATTTGACTATGTACATTATGTACTTTTTTATATTATTAGAAAGAAAAAAAAACATTGTAAGAAACAATAATGGTAAGCCGATCTGGCATGATAGGGACCAACACTGTTCAAATGAGTTTCTTTCGGCATTTCTTCTCATCAGTGGTCGTTGCCAGTAGTTTGTAGCTTGTGAGAAATAACTATAAATATTGACGAGAAAAAGTGCCTGTGAAGGTCTAATTTCTGAATAAATGATTTAAATTTGAATTTGTAGAGAATCGCCAAGTCAATGTTTGTAAAATAAGGAAATTTTATGTTGTCTCTCTTGGGCGATGACTTTCTTTACTTCGGATGGCAATGGGAGCATAAACGATTGGACACGTCTCGCGTTTTCTTTACACACCTTTATTTAGAGTATTGTTGGTCACAGATCAAACGTTTTGTTCCACAGTCCGGTTTTTTTCGGATTCCTTCAATTAATCGGGAGAGGACAAGACAAAGGCGGTGGTAAGGAGCGAGGATTTCCTGAAGACAATGGCAGTAATCACGGTGCGGCGTGATTACCGAACCCCCCTTCTCGCCTCACTCTTCCGACCCCCGCCAACCATGCCCCGCAATTCATAACGATAAACAACCAAACAGATGACAATGTTGGTGGAAAATTTAATTTCAAAATTGACACTAAATAAATACTGCCCGCGTTTTTTACATATCTTGTACTAATATTGGTATGTCTCGCTTTGCTTATGACCTCTGCTCTATGAAGTCTTATTTTGTTTTATCAATATTAATGCGTTTAAGAAGTTTGGCTTTGCGTCGTGAAAATATGCGAAATAGGTACTTTGAATTGTCATTTAGGGTTTTATTTCTCTCGGAATTCTCACAATATTGATAATCAATGAGTAGGAAATATCGAAAACTGATTTGTTTGTTGAATCTGTTATTGTTGAACGTTCGATAATGTTGTCGAGAAGGGCTTGCTCGTTGTTTACGTTTCAATGGAAAGTTTTTGATCTATTTTCGCCTTTAAACAGTATCTAGTGTACTTCAGACTACTCACACAAATATAGCTACCGTACGTTTCCATTGATCTTTTGTTTGAATTTTGAAATTGAATTCTTTGCCTTGGCGATTCCCATTTCTATCATAAACATTTCGTATTAATAAAAGATTCGAGAAATACGTGCGAATAACGTTTTTGAATTTGGAAAGTCGCCCGCGCCGGTGTACAAGCAAAGGGAAATAGGATTCAAATACGATATTATAGCAATAAAATATAAAAATTGCGTTCTTAACTTTGAATTTCGAAAATAGAATTCGCCAAAGCAAGCAAAGGAAACAAATAGGATACAGCCCAGGAAACTTTGGCAAAGGCCGCGTCAGACATACAGCCAAGTCGAACGCGGATGTCAAGTGCGTTCGGGCCATAAGGAGACTAATTACGACAACTCGACAAGAGGCTAAGATCGCAACGTCGCCGACGGCAATACGGCAACAATTATAAATTCAACAAAGTTAGTCGGCACGACGTTGGCTTGGATGTGAGGTAAAATATCTATAGCGACGGAAATTTACTCTTTTTTCACCACTACACTGACGACCGCCTGTGAGCGAATGATCTCCTACTCTTGCCGCATGATATCGTTTGCTAATCAGACACACCTGATTGACTCGCTTACAGATTTTCCATCGACACGCTATCTCACGATAGAGTGAGAGAATGACTCGCGCATGTTTAGTAGTTTTAATAGACCACCACTTTCTTCCTTTGTATGAAAATACAGCGAGGAATCCTGAAGGCGTACCACAATACAAACTCATTGCACATTACTAATAAGCTGTTTCCTATCGTGTACGCATCGTATAAAAAATTAAAGGAACTTGTGGACACAATTATGAGTTACGTATTATTCCTTAGCTTTCTTAATGATGTTTTATCAGCTAATATGTGAAACGATGTTGGAAATGACAAACCACTATGCTATTGGCTACCATCATGTGCTCGCAAAATGTCATGCTAACTGTATATCTGTTAACACGATAATTTTTAACTGCATGGATAGAACTTGCTATACAAGAGTCGCTATGAGCAGACTCAAGGGCGTCTGGGTTTCAGCGAGTCCTTTATTTGCTGCCTGCATTTAGGGAGTTGCATTTACACGTGATGACGTCACTCAGTCTGTTGAAAATTCGTCCCTATCACCACACGCATAGATTTGTGCAGGTTGTTATGGTTGTTATTAGACGTCTCGCTCAATTTGGTCTCGCGTGCCGACTCCTAAATTTTTGGTGATTATTTACTGGTAGTCTGGGCTTCCATGCTGGTCTGGGACACCAAGGTCTAGCCGAAGATAAGCAGGCTAAACCAAGGTGGAACCATCTGCAACCGGTTGTACTTAGTCTAGCCCAATTATAACATATATTATTATTAGGTCAGAGGTTATAATATTATTAGGTCTATCCTAACATATGTAGTCGCACGTCAGGGTTTAGCCCTAACATTTGACGACCTCCGTGGCCTAATGGTCATCACGCCGGACTGCTACACTGGAGGTCCCGGGTTCGATCCCCGGTCAGGTCAACATGGAAAATGATATTTTTCAGATTGACCTGGGTCTTGGATGTTTATATATATATGTGTATGTTATAGAATATAATAGAGATAGTATCCCATAACACAAGTTTCAAACTTACATTGGGGCTAACTCAATCTGTGTGATTTGTTCCTATGTGTATATTCAATTTATATTTTATATTTAACATACATGAACATTAAACGTAAAAACATTCCTCAAATAGATAATTTAGTTGTGATTTCATTGAATGCAACGCCGCCGACGGCACGCTATTAGTGAATGCGCTGCATTTGGGAAAGGTACGACACACGTCGGCTTAAATGCATTTGTGTATTGCAATCAAAGCAGCTTTGTCGAAATTATTACATTGCAATATACTCGTCGACATACTAAATAGCCTCGTGCATCTATTTAAACTGAATATTTTTGAATGAAGCTTTTTGAAAGTGCAATAGTAATTACTGTTTTAATGAAATTCTCTATATTATGTGTTTTAGCCCGTGGTTCTGCCCGCGGATAAAGTAGTTTCCCAAACTTTTCTGTCCATTCCCCGTCAATTACGCTGCTATAAACTAGGACCGCGGTCCCAGTCGCGAGGTCCATTCATTTAAATATATATATTCTTCCGGCTACTGGGACTACTCATAAATTAATCTGTACGCGGAAGAAGTCTATAATCTATCCAAATTAATTGTAATACAGTCACATATTTAACCAATCAAAAACACAAATAATAGTATGGTATACTAGCTGCGCCCCGGGGCTTAGCACCCGTGGGAATTTCGACATAAAAAGTACCCTATACGTTATTTCCGGTTATATCTACCCGTGTACCAAATTTCATAGCAATCGGTCCACTAGATTTTGCATGAAAGAGTAACAAACATACATATACACATATTAACATACATACTCACAAACTATCGTGTTTATAATATTAGTAGAACTTATTAAACGATGAATTGACATTTCAACACTTGTTAATTTCGAAATAAATTGTCGATCTGATATAATCTTTGCTTTCATTACGCATGCTTTGTACAAGATAATAATACAATTTAATGGCCGCTCAGCAACTTTACAATGTAACCAGGAATATGCTGACTGATGTGTGACGACCACGGGCATGACTAATGAAACAAAGATGGCCGCCGTTACTTTAGAATAACTAAATCAAACATCCGCCAATTAATTGTTATCACTATAGCACTACATAGTATAAAACATCACGAGGATACCCTACGCACTGGTTCACAGTTTTGTTTACTGTTTGGGAGTAAAAAACACCTCAGACGTGCCTTTAGGCGACTTGATTAAAATCTAAAACCAGTGTTAGCAATAAAGAAAGAACAACTAAGGTAGATAGATAGATAATAAACTTTATTCACCACCAATTTATACATGTAAGAAAACAATTGTGTTTTCTTACATGTATTGACATGGTATGGTTTACAAAAAATTGCAAGACGATGCGCTGTAGTGATAACGTAAATTATTCAACAAAAACAAAAGTGCAAGTACAAAACAGAAATCACAGACGTGCTGGTCGTTCTGTGACGCTGATGATTCTGCCAGAACCTAGTTGAGTTAACCAGAACTTGGCGCAACTATGCGTAAGACAACAAAAGAACGAATTGAAACTTTAACCAAAGACGTGTATAGATCAAATATGTGGTATATGTGGTACAGTTTGTAACATTAAGATAGGTACGTTGGGTAACAATATTTCAATCTATCTTTTAGTAAGGTAGGACATGGTCCTTGAAGCTTGTGAGTAGATGAGTCATCGCCTACTATAATATGAGATTTGAAGTGTTGAGCACATAACGCATCACCCTTTATTGTTTTTAAAAGACAAGAGTGCATGAAAGAGGTACGGCTAAAATATATATTTTTAACTACAACAAAACCACAGTTTATACATTTATATTGTGACAAAACATAATTTGCTTATTTCTATGGTGTGGTGAAACACACTTTTCAACTGCGATGTAAATGTGCCAGATGCCTTTAGGCGACTTTAATTTAATCACCAATAACGCACTCTATAATAACATCTGATTGTCATCATCAATGATGACAATCGCATTCTTATATCTAGCTGCGTCCCGTGGCTTGCTCCCGTAGAACGAGATAATACTACTCTATGTGGTGTTCCATGTTTTATTCTACTCGTTGACCAAATTTCATCATAATCTGTTAAGTAATATTTGCGTGAAAGAGCAACAAAAATTAATTCTCACAGATAAATCCTACAAATATTATAAATGCACGTTTGTGTGGATGCGTGTGTGTATGTATAATGTTTGTTACTCTTTCACGCGAAATCTACTAGACCGATTATTATGAAATTTGGTACACGGGTGGAATCTAACCTGGAATAACACTTGAGTACTTTTTGTCCGGAAATTCTCACGGGAGCGCATCCCCGGAGCGCAGCTAGTAAGTTTATAAATTAGTATGATGTAATCAAGTATGGATTTCTGTTCTATACAAAGTTTTAGAACCACAAACTCGTACCCAAATAGCCACAGGTGCTTTCGGTATTTTATCGGGCAATAAATAATACCGCTTTAGCCCGCGGCTTCGCCTAAAAACTGCCGTATACAGTGCCCTCGACTTATTACGGTTAGATAAACGACATTATCAGGTATTTTGGGTTAGGATATATTAGATCCTATTATGTTACGAGAATGTTTAAGTTATCGATAGCTTAACATAACTTTGTTTTGTCATGTGTCTATATCTTATGGGATTCTTCATGCGCTTTGGAAGTTGGCAGTTCGGTTTAGTATATTTTTGACGTCAATTATTGATGGATGTTAGGTTAAAAGTGTTAAGTTAAAATAAATTTTTGATTTTATGTAGAACTAGCGGCCCGTCTCGGCTTCGCTCAGGTATTACCATTATAAATTATACACCTAAATCTTCCTCAGTAATCACACTATCTATTTAAAAAAAACCGCATCAAAATGCGTTGCGTAGTTTTAAAAATCTAACCATACATATGGACAGACAGCGGGAAGCGATGTTAAATACTCTATATAGTGAAGCTTCACTTGTAACCTTATTGGGACTCTATAGTATGAAGCTCTGTTAATCAAGTATTTTATAGGTGAGTTGCACCAGTCAACTTTAACGTTGACCAGCGCGCAGCGGAGGTTTGGACGAAATGGCGCACTTTGCGTTTTTCTGCGCAGGTTAAAGATGACGTCAGAATTGTCTGGTGCAACCCAGATTTACAATGTATTTATGAGTTGCTATGAATTCATGTTTTTGAGCCAAATCACGAGCTGTCAAAAAGTACATGGTATTTAGGCGTTTTACATTGGTTGTGGCACTACGTCACATGGTATGTGCGGAATCTAAAGATATGACGTCATTATAGTGCATTTTGGTACTGAAAACTTTTATTACAATGTCTATGGTTTCTCTAAAACTTAAGAGAGCATACATGTTTCCTGCTCTTTTGTTACGTAATGATCAATACTGAAGAGCCCTTATGAGGGCTGCGGTTAGGAGAAAAAAAAAACAATGAACCCAAACTTTTTTCAAGTTCATACAGCTCAAGTTTCTCATTCTCAAAACTAAATAATTAAAAATCATATTAGCTGCTCCCCACTGCTCCTGTACTGTGAGAATATTTTTTTTAGGTATATACAGATTTAGTAACACGTCTTTGTCCCTTACGAGGTAGACAGAAGCTAAGAGTTGCGATACTCGAGGACTAAGTTTATATAGCGGATTTATTGGTGAAATTTTAATGAAATAGTTATAAGTAGATAGCCTGTGATGTGAATCTCCAGTTTATAGCCCTTTCCCTTGATTGAACTTACAACTAAGTGATAGGTGAGGCAGCTGGCACATTCTGTTTTTCTTTCGCTCCCGGCAAGAAAGATCGTTTGATTTTGATTTTGTTTTCAGGTAACAAAATACTTATTTAATTTGTAATTTTATTAACATTAGCACACGTGAAAAGTTTCAAGGACAAACATACAGATAGGAAACTAAGTACAAAGGTACTACTGATTTCTTTGTATGTGTGTATGAAGCGATGGTGGTGTAATGTTTAAGACGCCCGCCTGTGGATCGATAGGTCCCAGGTTCGAATCCTACTCGTGCCACATGAGTTTGTATACCAATCTGACTCATGTATAGTTAGTTTTCGTCAACCACCAATTGCTTTCGGTGAAGGTAAACTCTTGAGGAAACCTGCCCTGCACACTGGTTGATTATTAACTTGTGTGTGAAATGGAGAAGGCAATGGCAAACCAATCCATTAATAATGCCAAGAAAGCCGTTGTGTGTGTTTAATTCCACGTAATGACCACAACCCTCAGCCATGAGGAATACGACTATGAAGAAGAGTGTATGTATACCCACATAGATCCTCGGAAACTCTCGGATTTTTAATATTAGTAGGAAGTAGGATAACCGAAGAATACCTTTCTTCCGTCGGTAATAGCGTAAAAAAAGTTACTTCACGTGTCCATGCGCCAAACACTCATAAACTGTTAGATTAGCCAAGTTCACTCACTGGATAGTAACGCTCGCGTAATGGACAAATAATACGTACGTACGGACAGACCGCCATTATAATGTTATTTGAAGTAATTGAGACTGTTGCCGCCCGGTGCCATGTTCAATACGTCGATATTATTTTGTTGTAAACATACTTATAATATCCTTGTGTAATTAAAGACTCATTTACTTACTGACTAGATTAGATTGTTCCCGATGCTTCGATCGCGTGAATGTTTTACATCATGTTGACGACCTCCGTTGTCTAATGGTCAACAATTAAAAAAAAAAAAATTTTAGATTTCTTCATATTAATATTTATTTTCAAGTGGATGCCTTGGGATTAGCCTAGCCACGAGAGCCGTGTGGGCGAGAACAAACAGAACAGTAGTGTTACACAAATCCACTCAACTCACTCAGTGTAAACAAATGGAAAACTATTAGAATGATGTCGAACTTATAATGTCGTAGACATGGAATTATAAACAAGTTTAATAAACTACAACTTTAGGTCGATGGTATACTCTCCTGCCCCCGCTTCCCCCTAAGCCCTTACCGCTATCGACT
Source organism: Plodia interpunctella (assembly GCF_027563975.2). Lineage (NCBI taxonomy): Eukaryota > Metazoa > Arthropoda > Insecta > Lepidoptera > Pyralidae > Plodia > Plodia interpunctella. The sequence goes on from NC_071301.1 coordinate 1,530,275, forward strand.
CTGTGTCACATCATTGTGTCCTCCTAGTGTGACACGGAAGATTTTTTTCTTCATAATCACACAATAGGGACGATTTAATAAGGCCTTGTCTGGAAAACTCCGGACTTATATTTATAACTAGCTTTTGTCCGCATCTTCGTATGTGAATAAAAATCCGTTTCCTGTGGGAATTTCAGGAAGTTCCTTCTTAGTGCTCCCCTACACTGTCCTAGGAACCTACACACCAAATATCAGCTTTCTACGCCCAATAGTTTCGGCTGTCCGTTGTCTGTCAGTCAGTCACTCAGTAACGCAAGAGTTTTATATATGTATTGATTGTGAAATGTTTATTTATCCTTTTTGCACGCCAAAACAGGCAATGGATTGAGTACTCTTTAGCATTCTTTCTCTTCTATTGGTCTTAATCTTTCGCACAAGAACAAATGTAGTGAGTAAAACAGCAAGAATCGAAATAGCCGTGTAAACTGGCCTCAGTCTAAAATATGGGACATGCGCATTATTCACTCGTAGTAAACTTCAAACCGTTTTACGTTCTAGTGGTCTCGTATGAATGTAACAACAAAATGGCATTCGTTTTTTCGACACCGTTTGCCAACATGTCTTGGCGCCCGTTTCCTCCTTATCTTGGGCCAAGAACCGCCTACTGCATGTCTTCATATTTCTATACGGTCTCTAACGTGAACAGGCTCATAATGTTCAATTATCAAAATATCCAATTTTCATAATTTAAGTTAAATAAGTAGTTCAGTTTTGAAAAGGAATGAAATGTTTAATGCTCAAAACGACTAAATCTAGTCTTGAAAGTTGAATACACATTGTAGTAACAGTAGTAATTTCATATAAAGATGGTTTAGGCTTAAAATTGGGAAATTATTTGGTTTACAAAAATATTTGGTTTGGAAATATTTGAAAATACTTTCATATCTACATTCCGAAACTTTTGTACTATTAGACATTTCGACGATTGTGCATTATGACCCTCAGCGCTTTAACGTACTCGATATTTCATGTACGTTAAGGTACCACGAATGGGCGTGGCCGAATCAATCGTATTTCTTGCGGCAAATGATCACCGTCACTGGGAGACAGTAAATAGATGACGTGAAGGCTCGATATGTTTTTCCGATATCGCCACGATCGATATTGCCAATTAAGTGAACAATGCGATGTCTTTTTGAGGACGAGTTTAGTCCTCGCACGAAGAGAAAACAAATCATAAATTTTGGCTGCAAAAGTTTCGTGAACAAATTAAAAATCAAGTATTTATAAAAGGTATTGCCGGTATTTGGAATTTTGGGTGAGGGATAGAAATGTCAAAAGCGTAGCTTTAAATATATGTTTAATACATACGAGTACCTACATATATTCATAGAATACGTTTCACAATATAACGATAATAAATTAGAAACGCAACCTCAAAACTGTCGTATATATTATTATATATTCGCACATACCTCTTTTATAACTATATATTTACTTACGCACGCACTTTACAGAATTGCCCACATAGTTTCCCAAATCGTCGTTATAATATGTTTTCTTCGTTGTCACGCTTAGTGACCCAATCTGGGGCCCAAGACTCTTATATTATTGCCGAAAATTTTGAACAATCTTTAAGATAATTGATGTTCTAAGTTATCTTCCATAGGTATTACAAATCATAGGGTTGTGTAAATTGCAATAACATTAATGTACCTAATTAAAATATATATTATTTATTTATTATCAGATTAAAGGTTATATTTTTTGTATAAACTACAAACAAATTTTGTGATATTTTATTTATTACATTTCATTTACCTTGCAAATTGTTTGCTAGACTTAGAGCGAGTACAAGTGACAGAAGAAATTTGTGTTAGCAGTAATGTTCTTACAATCACGCGATAGTAGAATATAAGGCGCTAAATGCGAGTCCTCACGACACCACGAAACTACTGTGTGTGGTTAGGGTTACCAGATTTTAAACAGACTGACGACATACGAGTTATTTACTAAGTATCACGATTTTGTTGGGGATAACAACGATTAAATAAACATTTATACAATGATAAAAGTCCTACTGAATCTCTCATGTGTTAAACAATAAAACAGTTATTTTTTGGTGTTTGGACCTGTAGCAATTAGAATGTTTAAATCCAATTCTTCTATTATAATCTTATATTTTTATCAGTTCATAATTTAAAACTCATGGTAACCCTAGTGGAATTTTGGTTAAACTGTTATAGTTGGATTACAGTAATTATCTGTTTTTGTCTGACTATTTTTAGCTTGTTCAAACCTTGCCTTTCATTTACCTAATAACTTCGCGGACGAACTCTGAATTGTAAGATTTTGTAAGTGATTTGATAAAACTGGCTAACTGTACGTATGCTAATGTAAATTATATAGAATAATGAATAGTATTTTATTTATTATTCCATAAACTACGCTAAGATTTATATCTTTAAATCTTATTGCAATAGCATATTTAATTATAATTTAATCTGTAGCGAAATGCTCAATAGATCCTGCATAAAGTAGTACTTAGGTAGTGCATAATAGTTATTAAAGATATAAAGTTGGAGTCACTTGAACACTAATTACTGTATTTCAATACAAGTACATGTTTATCAGAATCCGATTAATTTCCCGATGATTAGTTTCGATTTATTAAAAAATGTGTGTGTTTTTTCCTAATGAAAACAGCGGAACGGATTCATAAATACTGACGAAACCACGAGCTAGTGGTAGTTGTATACAAAGTGAAACTCTTTAGTTTGTAATTTAATCCTAAATATGAATAAATTTCCCTAAAGGACCAACTGTAAACTTTGACGAAAATTTAATTACAGCGAAGTTAAATAAATAAAGCCTCTGTATAAGCTACCCTTTATTTTGATTTCTTCCATGTAAATGAATTCTGTTCCTATTCAAGTCTAAATGAATTTCGTGTCCAACGGCTTCCGACCGCAACGACCCGCCATCGGATACTTTATGAATCTGCACGCACGGTGGTGCCGCTGCCAAGATCTAAAGGAATCACTCTTACCTTTTTGGCCGAAAATATCTGGTCAAAAACACAAAATATTATCAGTATCCATGTTTTATAAATTGTTAAAGTTTGTCAAAACTTGACTTGGAAGTGATGGTATAGCTACAGTTATATTTAGACTTTCCCAAAAGAAAAAACGCATTATAACAGAAAAAAGATGAACCAAATATCAGCATAGGAGTAGAAGATATCAGTACATGTAAAGTTATATCACATAACACAAATTTATTTATGAATGTATGTTCACAAGAAATTTATAATATAGATTAATGTTGTCTAGTCTTTGCAGTTATTTTACATGAAACGTCTCGGTAAACTTGATATTACAGCGAGCAAAAACAATTTACAAATTAGAACTACTGTGAAAATTGAATTGTAAAAGTTTAGTGGACAAAACCTTAAATTTACAACAGTATGGTCGCAAACAAGAATCTCTATTTATCTGTTAGTTAATTGCTCATAAATCAGAACTATTCTCTTCAACACTTCTTTTTTTGGTGGTGTGACCGTGTGATGTATTCTTTAAAATTTTACCATTTATATTATTGGCAAGATATAAATATATATATAATATTGTACAATAGTGAGAATTCGATATGACTTCGGTGCAATTAACTAGCATCCCTCATGTCATAATATTTTCATAACTGGCGCGGAGTGCGCTAGTTCAAAAGGATCGGATGTCATCGCGTGTAGGGGACACGCGACCTTTGTCTGTTGCCACAAGTTAACTAGAATGTAGAGGGATATCAGAATACGTATTTATTTTTTTGTAAATGCCGCAATATGTACTTGTATTGTCGAAATACAATGAAAAACTGGTATCAAAATTCATTTATATTTTTTATACTTTGTTGATTCATTGATTTTTTTCCAAGTTCAAGTCGAAAATTCTTCGACATGCCACGACTTTGATCCCAATAATGTGTACTTTAGCCATAGTTTAAATTCGTTTTCGACAGCGTAAAATGCTAATCTGCCATATCTGTCAATTCTTTTTCTTTATTAAATGTCACCCTTACCAAAGCCAAGGAAACTGTAATACTGTAGCGTGTAACACAAGACTCACAAGTAATTAAGAAACGAGTCGCGCTTTGTCCCAGCTTCCCCTGGGACGACTTGGGGTCTTCTCCCCACTTACATAATTCCTCTTAACTGCATAATCGATATCAATGTGTCGAGCGAGCGCTCAGCTGATCGCGTCGAATGTTACTCACGAGTGAGGAGCGAATACTGTTTTAGTCTGGCGATAGAGATGGTTTCATTATATTACGTTGTACATGTAGGTATATATAACCTAAGTAACATTATAAATGCGAAAATTTGGAAGTTGTAACGTTTATGTTTCAATGTCATTGATAAGATTTTAATGAATTTTCTGCCGTTCCTAATCAACTTTATACAAGTTGAGACTGAATATGTTCACATTGTCTATCTTTACTTTTACACAGTTATTTTTGTCGCAAGAACATCTGATCATATTTATTTCATGTTATGTCTCCTTAATAAATTACCCAAGTCGTATCAAACGAAATTGGTCGGCACGAAACTTCATACTCATCGCCGGAACTTCCGAAAGTATTTAATTGACTATGAGTGTGACAGTACACGCGAGAGGGTTAGAAGCCAAGAACGAGCGTCTTTTATTTACATTCAGATTCATAGGTTGGAGTGTCAAACGGTTTCAAAGTACACAAAATACCGTTAACATTTTTAAATGATAACTTGACAATTGGACATTTTGCAACCGTTTTTGACATTTTGATGATTGAACATTCTGAACCTTATGTCTTTTATGGATCAGCAAATGACAAAAGTGATTGGATATGTGGTCGTAGAGTTAAATAAGTTACTACAATAAAACAACAATGGTTTATGTTGAACTTGCTTCAAATATTAAAATAAATATCTGAATGAGTATCTGGTTGCGCATTGTTGCCTTGATTTTATTAAATTTCCACAAAGGACTATCTTTTGGGAAATTGTTGTCACTACATAATATGTATACTTCAGTATAAAACAAGTGTCCCTATATACTTTACGTCTTTAAAATTACGCAACAGATTTTGGTGCAGATTTTTTTATAGATCAGTCAGAGTGTCAGTTTGATCAGTTGATTTTCTTTTTTTTTAATTAAATGAACACACCCAAACTCAGCACTAAGGGGTCCAGTCGCTAAATATTTTCCACGCTGGGAATCGAACCTAGGTCTTTCAGATAGCGGACGAGCGTGGCGACTACTAAGCCACAGACGTCGTCGATATTGGAAATTGCGATGATAAAAATTATTATTGATTGTAAATACGTGTACAATAAATTGTCTTCTTGTCTTCATAAATTACAAACGACGAGTTACTTAACCAGGTTGATGGCCTGGCTGGATGTTTGTTTTATTGTCAACTAGCGTTTGCCCGCGATTTCGCCCTCGTGAATTTTCCTACGGGAACATTTATTTTTCCGGCATTATATGTACGTACCTTCTCCGTACTTCAACCTACTTGTGTGCAAAATTTCCAGAAGATTGGTTGATGATAGAGCGTGAGAAGATAACAAACAAACAAACTTACTTTCGCATTTATAATATCAGTTAGTACAATAGTATACTAACTAATATTATAAATACCTCTTGTCGTCGTTGGGAATTAATAAGGAAATTTGTTAAGACTGTGCGTGATAGCCCCTGTAGGGCTGCCCCTTCAAGGGAAAGTCCTTCGACGGAACCAAACTCAAGCCGACAGAATACATCGTGTACACGTCTTTTATAAGAACTATAAATAATTAATTAGCCATCCCTAGAGGCTTTCCATTCAGTTTACCCACATCAAGCCCTGTGACATTTTAATGGCCTTTTGAACGCGCATCCACGTGTCTCCGCTTTTGTATGGGATGAGTCAATAGCTTTGTTTGAAGCAATGTCGTATTCTACTCGTGTGGACGTTATTTTTAATCTGTAATTACATCCAGGTCGGTTTAGATTGTAGAATCATACTCGAATACTATGTTGACATTCACAATCTCTCGGGAATAACTGTTTGTAGCGATCATTAGCTGTTGTGACAGGGGCCCGTATACTGTAGGTAGATACAGAGGAATCCCTAACGCGATGATATAAAGGAAACTTCGGTAATGGACTGTAAATGGTAATTATTAATGATAAATACAAGGGTTCTTATTCGGACGGTTAAATCGAACGCGGTACGTCTCGCTAGGAGCGTGATCGGACGAGTAGTGTGTCACTTGAATGTGACGGTCTGCGCCCGCGGCCTGTAGTCGATGGTCCGTCGTGTTGCCATCAACACTAGCCCGTCCCGGCTTCGCTCGGGTACAAACATAATAAAATGTACAACTAAATCTAAACCTCAGGAACCACACGGTTCCTGAGGAGTGAAAATCCGTGTAGTCGTTTTTGAGTAGTTTACAGAAAGACGCGGCACAGGACTCCGTTTTATAGATAGATAGATAGATAAAACATTTATTTGTAAAACAACAACACAATACACAACCAGACTAAAAACACAAAATAAAACGCAGTATTCACATAGCACAATTGAAAAGCAAGTGTACTGTGTACACAATTGAAAAGCAATACAAAAAGGCCCATCTCAGTACACATATCACCCAGAGGGGCGATACACAGATTTTCAGATGAGACCTGAATCAGTGTGCGAACGGTGTGTGTGTATATTAACAGTGAGGAAGGAGCTATATAACTAAGACTGATATATTACTTATACAATAAACATTGACTGTAGCTACATACACGTACCCAACATAATAAATAAAGAAAAATAAAATAAATAACATGTAAAGGATATGAATGTAAATTCATAGAAATCACGAAATGTGATTTCTCTGCCCATATTGGATACGAATCGCGGGAAATACAATATCGCTTTTAACAACCTCTGAAACTCTGACGCTTTTATACAACTCAATGGTTTAGTGGTTTTCATTCGCGGAACTCTATACAAATCTGTTCTGGATTCAAACGAGAACGTCGCATGAATTACTCTCATACGTCCATGCCCCAGCAACAGCGGGTCAGTTACATCGCTCCAGTGTACGTTGTGCGCAAATCGCTGCATCCAATCACGATCCAGCTCTGGATGGGGACTTGGAAATCAGTTTGCCACTATTGAATTATACGAGGGCTGCAGTCAGAACGTCATACGCCGAAGTTTAATCTCCCTGAGCGACGGAGGGGCTTATTATGCAAATGCTCGGGACTCCTCGGTCATCCTCGAGGCACGTACGACGTGGCACGTCTCAGAGACGTCGAGACGCGACACGCCGCGCGACTGTTGTATTACAAACTCGGGGCGCTGAATAGATTTTAAGTGCCTGAATTCTATCTTGGGTATGTGTTGAGGTTGTAAAGGCACATCACTAGTTGATTTTGTCCATTACATATAACATTGTGTATTTTTAATAGTTTTTTCGATAAGTACTTGTATAAATATATATAATATAATATATATATATATATATATATTAGGACAAATTAGGACAAATCACACAGATTGAGCTAGCCCCAAAGTAAGTTCGAGACTTGTGTTATGGGATACTAACTCAACGATACTATATTTTATAACAAATACATATATAGATAAACATCCAAGACCCGGATCAATCAGGAAAAGATCATTTTCCATCACGACCCGACCGGGGATCGAACCCAGGACCTCTCGGTTCAGCGGCAAGAACTTTACCACTGCGCCACCGAGGTCGTCGAATAAAAGAGACATACACACATGTTACAATATTTAAAATATCATAGTCGTTAATAAAATAAGTCAGTCAAAAACCTAAATACACAGTGACCAAATTTTCGTATTTTTAACAATTTCCAAATATAATCTAGTTTTAATTTGGGCAAGCGGAATAGAAGCGCGAAATAATCATCATATTACATAGTATAAAACAAAACTGCTTCGCGTTGTCTGTCCGTATATATTCTTAGATGTTTAAAACTACCCAACTGATTTTGATGCGGGTTTTTTTTATAGATGGAATAATTCAAGAACAACGTTTAGGGTATCGTTTATTAACGATTTTATCCGACAGAATTCGGGACGGACCGCTAGTAATTGTAAACAGCATTTGGCATTGTTGTCTGTCTTGCACGTAACAAGGCGAGTAAAACATGATTAATCGAAATAAATAAATTAATTAATTAATCGCCCGCGAATTGCGCAGCAAAGAGAAACGCACTAATCACTACACGACAAAATTGACGCTAACGAAGATGAAATTATTTTATTTCATTATTTGACTATCAAAAGGCGGGAACTACGACGTCCTCGACGTCAAATTATTGCCCCCAAGTAGAGTCTGCAGGGCTGTCGGTTATGTAATTTTATACGGATTTGCACTTACAAGCTAATTTTGAAGGTATTACATCGACAAAATGTTTACGTTGTTGTTCATAACTTTAAAACTAACGAATTAAAATGGAACAGAGATATATTCCAAATTAATCGTTTAGATCTTTGGTGAGGATTCGAGTTACGTACCTCTTGCAAAAGAGTATCTGTATCAGAAATGTATTCGCCGAGTACTTAATGCATTTTATCAAATCAGCTGTGAAAAATGAGTTTCGAATGGATTAGTTAGATAGACACAAAGAAATCGCGGGCAACCCTAGCGAGACCGGACCTAAAATTGGAAATGAAGCTGCGGAAACGAACGGCAGTGGAAAATCCAACTCTTTCTCCGACCCGGGTTAATTAAGCGAAAATCGAAACGTCAAAGAACCCGGGTTTTATGCAAATTCGCCGGGAATTGACTTCGGCGTCTACAACGTTAGAATTTTTACCGCATCCAGAAAGATTCCCTTTGTAGCTCATAGTTTGCCCCAATTGGGATACGTCGCTCGTCAGCAATACTTTCCTGAAGTGAATTAGTTAGTTAATTAGTGAGTACTAATGGGAAAATCCAATCGTTGCACAGGTAATGCCGATTAGTAGAGGCGAACGGTTGAAAAACAATTTCAGTGTCGACCCGTGGAATTCGCTTCGTCGATACTAGATTTTTATATTATATTTATTTATTTTATATTTGTCATTTTGTCCATTATTTTTGATAACCTAAAAGTATAACCTAAAAGTCAATAAGTGTTTATTTATTTTTATTTATATATTAAAAATACTATCATTAGACACCGCGAAAATTGTAGATTGTTCAATATTGTTATTTATTTTCCCGGTATAAATTATGCCCTTAGGCGCCGCTGTCATGGGATATTCGGGATCCAGTGTAACATTTCAGGTCTTCCTAAGGTACATGGATACATTAAATTTTTTTTCACCGGTAGCTCCAAAAAACCGTCTCCAACAAACACTTCAGCTTCATTATAATCAAATCATATTTATTCAAAAATTAAATCTACAGGCACTATTTCACGTAAAATTTTATGTTATATAGTAATTTCTCAAAAAGCAACAACTAGTATATTTTTCCCGATGTCTCCCAGTGGGGACAAAACATGGGAGACAACGGGAACGTACGGCCCAGACACGAATGTTCGAACAGAGTAATTAGGAAACGATAAAGAAGCGACTGTCTGTCTAGTCCAGATTGGATAACGATTTAGCAATTTTATGGGTTTAACGACACATTCATGTCGATGTTTCTAATGAAATATGCAGCTTTTATAACTTTTGAGATGGTTGAACTTCATAAATGAATGACCTCTATGTGGAGGCAACAGGATGGAATTTGCCATGTATTTCAATGATGTTGTAGACGTACTTACTGCGCGAAATGTTATATTTCTTGCTGAACAGAATCTTGGTTTATGTAAGTATATAAAACCCTCCCACCCTCAAACCTCCTACAAACAAAATACTAACAAACATGTGTATTCTTGTTGCAGGTAACCATTTTAATTTTGTTAAAGGTAATTTAAACTTTTTAGGAGCGAAAAAAAATCACGTTACTTTATCACTTAATGCTTACTTGCTTAGTATACGTATCCTATGTTAGTAGAAAGTAATTATTAATTATACAGCTTCGCTCGGGTAGAAACATAATATATCGATAAAGAGCACATGAAAATCCGTGAGTTAAGCGACTGAAATGTAAAAAGAAATTATGACAAATACAACACGACGCCTACCTACTTTTAATTTTATTTGCTGGTGTTTAACTATCTCTTGGTCTTCCTATCTTTTTCCGTCTGTATATCTAAACAAAACATCGACTACTATTGTCGGGGTTTTATCGTGGGTTGGACAGTAAATAGGCAGTGGGTAGTAAAGTAAGTTTATTATAAAACTTAAAGTAAGACCTAGAACAATTAAATAAAAATTAAAAATCTAAAATTGAGATGAGGTGATACGTTATATATATATTCACAATAAATGGAGCACTTACCCTTATTGGGTCTGTTCTTATTATTTTATTTAATGTTTATAAATTTATCACGGCCACCCTCTTGCCTCGCTAGCTTGATCGTAATGTTTACGCGTCAAAGTGTTCGAGCGGATTTAGAATTTTAAAATTTATGACAGTAGATCCAAATGTGCCAGCGCAGGCGAAATACATCGAAACAGATTCCAAACAAAGCGTAGCTGCGTTACACTATCAAGTATCTTAACAAAGGTGCAAAGACAATCTGGCTAGGTCGGGTATGCTTGATTCTTGACCAGTCTCAAAACATGTGCGATTGTGGCTTCTCCCCACAATCGATGGCTCACCTTCTCACCTGTCCCGAGTGTCCAAACACGTGTACTCGGGCTGACTTGATGGCAGCTTCCGATGAAGCCATCGAAGTAGCTCGGTTCTGGCAAGAATATATTTAGGTAGCACCCAATAGAGCGTTGATTTGCTATTGATACGCAAAGAAGAAGAAGAAGTATCGGTAAGTTATCCCTCTTCGATTTTTAATAATGTTTAAGAATATTTATTTTTTCTTCTCTTCCCTGATCCATATTCCCATTTAGATTCGCCGGTGAGCACCAGGGAATCTAAATTATAATCTGCTTTATTCGCACAAATAGCAACGAAACACCATTTACTAGCCGCAGTAGCAATGTAAGAAGGGCAGTGGTGCCTCGTACCGTTAGCGTGAACTCGACCCACTCCTGCCCTGGCGGCAGGGCTGCCACACAACAAAAAGAATATAAAATTTGAAAAAAAAAAAACGCCACTGTTGAACAGTTGGTTGAAAAGGTTGAAAATATTGGACAGCTAGGCTATAGTCTACCTTCTGGTATACAGGTATAGGTTTAACTATTATAGTACATATTTATAAAATTACTAGCCGCGTCCCGCGGCTTCGTTCTCTTGGGAATTTCGGGATAATAAGTACCCTATGTGTTATTCTAGTTTATATTCTACCCGTGTACCAAATTTCATAACAATCCGTCCAGTAGATTTTGCGTGAAAGAATAACAAACATACTCACACATACACCCTCACAAACTTTCGCATTTATAATAGTAGGATATCATTGCAACGAAGATTTAGCAATATTTAGATTTGGAAGATTTTAGAGTTACTTACAGATTCGAACATTTTATACAAATTGTGCGAAAGAACATTTTGCGCCAACCCTAAGAGTTCACAAACTATATTCAAACTAACAACCATGATATCTACTTCGATCGTGTTTATCCCTTACAAGTTGTCTGGCAAGGGCTTCAGAAGGCGTACCGATGCACAGCACGTTACTAACGTCCACATCTGTCTCTTTTTCATATATCGTGTAAAAAAGAGAGAACGAGCGTGTTTTATGTTTCGTGGTAGCCCCTCAGGTCTATAAGGTAATTTTTAGTATATTTAAGGGCAATTTATTGACAACTTGCATATAACAAATTGTATTTCAAACAATATTCTTACACAATCACAACTCGTGGAATTTGCTACAGCTATCATCTTCTGCATCTTCTATAAATATATTAATGTTCTATAAATATATTTTTTTTACACGATTATAACAAGTTTGTAAAAAGGTTAGCTCATCAATCATATTTTTCTTAAATATTTGGTCCTATAAAGTCGATTATATAGAAAACAATAATTGTTTTGTACCAAAAACAAATTTTAATTTCCTTTTTTATTCGCCTATAGATGTCCACCGCTGGTCAAACATGTTCTCAATTGTTGTTCGCCATTGATATAAATATATTAGGACAATATTAGGACAAATCACACAGATTGAGCTAGCCCCAAAGTAAGTTCGAGACTTGTGTTATGGGATACTAACTCAACGATACTATATTTTATAACAAATACATATATAGATAAACATCCAAGACCCGGGCCAATCAGAAAAAGATCATTTTCCATCATGACCCGACCGGGGATCGAACCCGGGACCTCTCGGTTCAGTGGCAAGAATCTTACCACTGCGCCACCGAGGTCGTCATAAATTGATCTCAGTTCCGCGCGTACGATCACCTTCTCGCAATTCTTATTTGTCGCATCCACATTGTGCTTGAACCGAGAGGTCCCGGGTTCGATCCCCGGTCGGGTCATGATGGAAAATTATCTTTTTCTGATTGGTCCGGGTCTTGGATGTTTACAAATACATATATGTAATTGTGATAACATATAGCTCACTAAATCTGTGTGATTTGTCCCTATATATATATTATTATCTAGTCCTGGTGCGGCCTCCTTTCCAGTCAGGTTCCCTTCTGTGGCTATTTTAGCCCACCTTGCTTGCATCCTACAAACGTAGCCTGTCTAGTACCATTTAAACTATCTGACAATTCATAAGTTACAAAAACATCGCGACGAATTGAGAACCTCCTCTTCTTTTTGAAGTCGGTTAAAAATATATTTAAAAAAAATATTATGTTACTTTGCTTGATATAGAAACACCAAATCGGTTTCAAACTTCACTATTGTCGTCGTAAAATTTAATATATAAATAAAGTTAAGGCGTATCTATTAAGCGAAACGACCCCAATTTAAAGTAAAGTTGAGTTAGCCGCGCTAACCCTTCAATTATAACAATTAATTAATGTTTTGATTCCAAACTCGTCGTGAAAGGTAACTTTGATTCAATATTCATCAATTTATTTGCTTTTACTTCTATGTACCTGTTAATTCCAACCTATTATTGGAAACGTGAAAGTGGATAATGTTGGGATTGATGCTTGTTCCCTGGACGGATTTCGATGTAATTTGGTACACGTATAATGTAACACACGAATAAAATGTAGGTTACTTCGTATCCAGAAATTTCCACGAAGTCGGGAGACTACAAAGTTCTTAAAAACCCTTCTTCCTTCATTGCAAAATGAGATTTGAATCCGTTGTTTTGGGAATTAGGAAAATAACACGTAAATACGGGTAATCTTTCGCTTTTAAATGGTATTAGGAGGATATTTTTATTTCTTAGATTTGGAAAGTCGAATTGCACAAGTATTATTTTAGATGTAAGAAAGATACACAATAATTTTAATATATATTTTTCAAATATTGTAGGTTTATTTAATTAAATTGTGTTGTAGTCTGCATCTTAGATTTCCATTAAAATTGTATATGTTATGGCTATTGCTAAATCCCTAGCCTAGGTTTAGCCGTTATAATTCCGGCTAGTAATTAAACGGGTTTTGTCAATCATAGTTACTATAAGTCACTTTTTCATAAAAACGCATGTTTAAACTTCCGCTTTAACCTCACAGGGTAGGGGAGAAGGGAGGGGGGGGGGGCGAGGGGTTCAAAAATAAATAGGCTTAATCGCGATGATCATGCGCCGGTCACGTGGTGTCCCATCTCAACCATACATCTGTTATATTTCGGGCTGCCTATAAAAACGTGACTGAAGCTATCATTATTGTTTATCTAACAACCAACAGTGCGATCTGAGTATGCGTATAAGAGAAAAGCTAAGACGGAGCGCAGAGAGCGTAGAGCCTACAGAAGCCGAAAAAATATTCCTCTCGTAATCTCGTTATAGATATAGTAAACTTATGCAATAGTATTTATAGATAAACGAGCGTGCGGGTTGCCACATGGTAAGCAACATAATAGACTATGCCAATCCCAACCAGCATGAATCCCAACCCGATATGGATCCGTGGATCCGTGGATTTCTTCTTAGCAGTGGTCGTTCCGAAATGCCAGTATTTTGTAGTTTGTGAGAAATTGCTATTTAATATATAAATTGACGTGAGAATCGAATGTGAAGAAGAAGAATCTGATGTGAAGGTCTCATTTCTGAATAAATTATTTAAATTTGGATATCGAGGACATCCAATTGTGTCAGCATTATACATTCAGCCAATTATTAATTAATTGTATTAGCATAGATTTGGACTTCTACGCATGAGTTATGTTTTTGTAAATGGTACAATACCTACAGTTAATCTGTCTATGTATCTGTGCTGTAGTGACAGCGTCAATACAAACCAAAAAAAGCCAGTCATATTTTATCCGCTAATGAATGTACACACAAATGAATGAAATGAATGAATGTAGATGATTTTTTACAATTGCCCTCTGATCGCAGCGATGCGTCTTTGTTTTCTATTAGCTGAGACTGTGTGGTTTCTTTTAGATCCTATCTCAGTATAAATAAGGTTTAAAATTTAACAATAATTTTATCCGTTACACTTTCTCACGCATGGAGTTGTTTATATTTTAGACCGCCCGATGGTAAATAGTTATTGTTTATGTCTATTGGGAATTAAGGTCTGTAAATGCTTAGTAATGATAATTTTAAAAAAGATCACGACTTCCTTCATTACATTTATATACCGCTGCTAACGAAACTATTGAAATAGAAAATTATTGAAATAGATACATATACACGGAAAAGTTGACTATAGTTTCGATCTCATAGAAGATAATATTAAAGACGAGTAAAAATTATTATATCTGTTTTTCACATTAGTTTTAATGAAATTGCATGACACATTGTATAAATTAGTTGCCTTCATCATGATTTATACTCTATGGTCAGGTTTATGTATTTTATTGATGTGCCGGCGTGGAATTTATCTGTTCTCAGTTTGAAAATTTCCGGAAACGTAAAATTTCTCATCACATATATTTAGTCATGACAATTTTCGGGAATTTTAGAGAAGTGGCCGTGGATACTCGAAAGTTTAGAGAGCACCGCATTGTTATAAGAATGAAGTGCGCCCGCTGTTTAAATTAGTAGCTCATTCATTTCTTCATCGGTCTCATAGTTAGACAACTGTTTGACACGATTTTATTTGTAACAGACAACTTATTTGAATCTTGATATTTAATTTATCACTTGTACTGTATAAATGCACTAATTTACTCCAACTAATGTCGTGCAGACACACTTTGTCTTGATCATCGATAAATTCAATGTCCCTTTTTATTCCACCTACGTATAAACCAGATTATTTAACAGAACATTAATAATCTAAAATTGTTTCGTCCTAATCTAATAGGGAATGTGAAACACCGCGCTAATGTCTAAAGGACGCATCCTTTCAACCCTTACCTGACGTCACCTGGCTGTTGGCAAAACTTTGTGTAATCACTTTAAGGGAATTACACTTAAGGGACGGCGTGTGGGCTCATGTCGAATTTTGATTTTTAGCTATTTGATGTGTATGAAATTTGTTATAGGGATTCTGTATGTAACCAGTCCGTTTATTTTGTATGATACTAGCGACCCGGCACGGCTTCGCACGTCTATAAACCTTCGGGAATAAATCAAGACAACAGTGAAACTTAGTTTTAATAATAATAATATTTATTTATTTCAGGTTTCTATAGACCCATAAATATAAATACGTTTAGAATTATTAAATTAAAGATTTTTATTTAATTATCATTTTAAAGCACTAAGCCTATATAGGGGCAGACAGCGGGAAGGGACTTTGTTTATACGATGTAGTGACGTTCCACACTTATTCTGTACAGTTTTCGAGTGGAACTAATTAAACTAATTCTATGGCCGCTGCTAGATCGCCATCGCACACTTTATTGTTAACGATTTCTATTCATGTAACGCGCGCTCTTACCACTTTCTAAATAACATTAACGTGTGCGTACGGTATGCCAACTGCGAATGGTTAGACTGTGGCAAAATTACAGATTTTGCGCTCTAGACTTTATATTTCGATATTTTGTAGCGCGATTGGCCCCTTTTTTTTCTCCCATAGATTTCTGTCTTGAGCCGTTTATTGGCTTTTAAAAAAAAGACTTTGTCTATGTATGTCTATGTATGTGACTATTTAAATCATATTTTGACTATGTAAAAAGCAGCTTTGGAAGAAGATTTAGTTTAAGTAAAGTTTTGACGTCAGCTAGTCAATCCTAACATTTTAATATGTTTTTCTTCGCCTGCGCATTGGAAGTCGGCGGTAGACATAATTTTAAGTCAATTTTTGACTCTTACTATATCTACTTTTAAAATTCTTTAGGTTATAGTATAAAGAATTTTGAATTTGATGTGAAAAAAATCCCTGCTATTATCAATTCTTTCTGTAACAATGCTGTATTGATCAATATAGCACTTTATTTAAATTCTGTTTTGAAATAGATCCACATGCTACTAGAGATAACTCGACGGAAGAATCATTATGTCTGAATTTCAATGTTTGAAAGTTGATTGCCAAATGAATAATATTCCCCACCCAACCAAGGGGAACCATTTATCACTTTACAAGAATAGCAAAGAATCCAAGGATACCCAACTTTATGGGTAATTAATTTTAAAACAAGAAATACTGGGTTATTAATTACTCGTCTACGATTGAACTTTAAGAATAGTCAAATCATTTGTCATACTAACTTTCTTAAAGATAATTTACTATTTATTAAAATCCCTTTTCTTCATAGTCGTATTCTTCATGGCTGAGGGTCGTGATCGTTACGTGGAATTTAACACACGCAACAACTTTCTTGGCACTATTAATGGAGTGGTTTGCCATTGACTTCTCCATAAGCGAAACTAAGTCATTTTTAGAAAATACAACTCTTTCTTACTGAAGATAAAATGTTCATACTACACCCCAAATTACCACGTTAAGCTAAATTGAGCTTTACTACTCATGATTGAGAGATCAATATTGATCGTCGTTGGTGAGCTGTCACGTGGCTACGTATGTTAGCGTCTAAAACTTAAGCGTATATAACTTCTGTTCTTTCTATTTTTCATCCAATAAAATCTCTTTTTTAGACAACACTCAACGGTCCACACTAAGCATTAAGCCTGTATCGCGGGTCCGATGGACTCAACACAGAAACGGGCACAACACACCCAGAACCGCAGACAAATATTAATATTTGTGATCACAGGTACAAATATTAAACTAATTAAACGCTGGGAATCGAACCCAGGATAGCGAGCGGTTATTCCATATCATGCGGTCACATTTTGGTGGAAATTGGGAACCAATATTGTCAATATTTAAATATACACTTTCACTATGTCCTTGGACGAAATCATTCATTATCTAAATTTTAGGTGATAAATAAACGTAAATGCGTATTTTTATATCATCGTCACATAATCGCGACACATGAGCACGGATGATTCACGCATTAATATGTAAATTGAGTGTTCGGACCGCGCGGCCGATCCGCGTTCAAATTAACTATGTGACAGATGAGTAGCCTATTTTGAGTTAGGTCTTTTAATTTAATGCCGGCTACACACTAACGCCGAATTCGGACAGTTGCCGATGCGAATGCATGAGCATTGCATAATTTGTTTGAGTGCTTTTATTTACCGCAATGAAAAACCATTAATGCCGTATCTGCCGTTCGGCGAACTGGCCCGCTATAGTGTGTGATAGATAAGAGCTATGCACTTGTCAGTGCCACAACTCATTATACTAAGGTCTTGATACGACACGACGTCTGTCTTCTCTTTCAGTTGGAGTCCAGAATAGACGTCAAACACAGCGAGTATTTGACGTCTTTTCTGGAATCCAATTATTAGAGAGTATTTAGTAGAGAGAAATTGTTTAACCCGTCGATCGGGCAGAATCGAGACACAATAGATAAACTATTACTAAACTATTGTTTGATCGGCGCATTTGCACCGGTTCGTAAGGTAGACGAGAACACTTGAATATTTAAACCATAACACCTAGGTTGGATTGACTTTCTTCGATTGGGCAAATAGTTTAATGTTGACTTTACTTTTTTTATCAATACAAAAAACTTGAATCTTGAATTATAAAAAGAAGAAGTGGACGAGCGTTTGAACGTTTACCCAAAATCTTTATCTGAATGAGAGAAAAACTTATATCACATTTGCAACAATTTTCCTTATGATGTTCACATTTTATAATGGAGTTCTTCTGTGCCTTAGATATAAGGAGCCGTGGGTCATCGCCCCTACTATCGTAATTGTTTGCGCCCCGGCTGACCCGTTACTCGTAGTCTCACTTCGATAACGTACGCATCGGATGCACGTTTGCGCAAATCGCCGCAACCTAAATACGCAAAAAACGGTACATTGAACTTTGTAACGAACAAATCCAATTCACTTAACTAATCCTTTAAAACTAATCTTTCTCCGTCTTTCATCTCCGCGTGTTGCGTTCGGGGCTGCGACGCCACGATGTCTGGAGTTAATAATCAGTCCCGTTAAAAAGTAACCTCAAAAAGCCTCCTGCCCGAATTCTTCTTAGGGATATTGCCTATCAACTGCCTAGGCTGTATCTCTTAGTAGCCTTGTACGAAGATCCACCAGAAGACATGGAGTGGTCCTATTCTTGGCGGAATCACACGCCACAACTAATGTTTCTCAACTGTGCTACTTCCCGGCGTTTCCTCAGCCGTATTAACTGATTGGACTGTGGGCAAGAATAACACATAGTCCTATGTTTCGTGGTCTCGGCACAACTTTTATTGTGCATAAACTCGGCATTTTAAAAATATGCTCTTTTCTTGTACCCAGCTACAAGCTATGAAATATTTTACCTATATACCTTTCCCGTAGGTGGAGAGATAAGAAGAGTGATAGAGAAGAGAATCTTACTTCTCCACTTTGCACGGTCTTCAGCATCCTTAATAAGTAGTCAGATATTTGACAGTTTTCTCGGTTCCTCCTACACTGTACAAAGCTCTTGTATCTACTCTATAAACTGTCTAGGGAAAATCAACACCTGATGAGAGCTTTTTTGCTTTTGAAGATTTTATATCAATGAGCTAATAATACCATCAACTTTTACAGACCGATATAAATGTTGCGCAGTTCAATTTAGAAACCTGAAATGAATCGCATTAGTATTAAAACTTTACTCGATGGTACGAATTTGCGATGCAGTCAGTTTAGGTCGCAAAGTGGATCGCGTTCAGGTCATCTTTGTCTGGTTAATTCGGGTACTTAGCTTTTCCTAAGCCCAGAATGTTTTCTGCTGGTGGTTCTCTCTCATAGTTATATACCAGTTCTAATTTGTAATACGAGTATCAGCAATGTCGCTTTCAAGTTTCTCAGCAAAACTTGTCCATAATCATCTCAGCACGTAGCCACGTACATCCAGAGAGAGACTCGTTTCTTCCAACAAATTACACTATCGCCGCACGAGCCGGGTCACCGCTTCTAAACATGGCACGGTTGTAGAACACGACAGTCTAGAGATAAGATTTTTTTTTCTAATTTCGAAGTTATATCCCGGTTTCGATTGAGATTTTCGGTGCCGATCATTAGATGAGTTAGTATCCCATAACCCAAGTCTCGAATTTGGTTTGGGATAAATCAATCACAATTTGTTTATTTACCTAGTAAATAAAATTCAGGAATGAACATGTTAATAGATCAATGAATGGGCTGGGGTTAGTCAATGAACTGACAACATGCTCATTTGATGAGGTCTTGGTGCTTGGTGGTCATAAATGTTTCCTTACTTGTTTTAAAACAAACGAATTATAAATTTATTCTTAATTGGTTAATTTTTGTTGTGTTTTCTTTTCATTATAGTCCTTTTTTTCGAATGCTTTTGACAGAGCTGTGAGCATAGCAAACATGTTGTTTCAAGACGCAAGCCGAAGTGAAACTGTGGTTCTCCATTTCTCTCAGATGTTTAGCGGCCGTTTTAATTAGGTAATACAATGAGAGCTTGTAACTGGTGCTTCTTCTATTAATCTTGACTTAGTTCTGTACACTCGGCGTTCTATGAACGTAGCAAGATAACAAAATTGCGGTTTCCAACTTTGTTTTATCGCTAGGCCTTTGGGAGTCAATGAACTTGATGCATTGGTAGTTTGGAATGGACGGCCTCTCGAGACACGGTGGAAAATGGCTGATAATTTAAAATTCCTTTAGGTTTTCTAACCTTTTTTCTGGAACAAGTAGGTCGGTAATACATGATAGTAAAACCTTTCGCGGGCAAGCGGTGGTGGTGTAATGGTTAAGACTCTGCCTGTGGATCGAAAGGTCCCAGGTTGAATCCTACTCGTGCCACATGAGTTTGTATACAAATCTGACTCATATATAGTAGTTTTCATCGACCACCACATGCTTCCGGTGAAAGAAAACATCGTGAGGAAACCTGCACACTGGTTTATTATTATTAACTTGTGTGTGAAATGAAGAAGGCAAACCACTCCATTAATAATGGCAAGAAAGTTGTTGTGTGTGTTTCATTCCACGCAATGGCCACGACCCTGAGCCATGTGGAATACGACTATGAAGAAGAGAACACCTTTCAGGTGTGTAATTCAAAATGGTAACACGTTTTGGAGGAATTTTAGAATATATTTCACGACTGGATACACACGTTACATGAAAGTAACTTTCAGTAAACACAGTTTTGGTATGCGTGCCAATGGTCTGACAACTGGGCATGCCTACGACCGTGTGAAGTGGAGAAAGTATAGGAAAGCCCTGGGCTGGGACCCCTGAAAACCCTGGAAACCCTGGGAAAGAGAGAGAATTACCAGCATGTCACGTCACGATACTCTGCAACTGCATAAATCTCTATGGGCGGTAATAATGACCAATATGTTTGGTTGATGCCAAGCTCTCAAAATAAATAATCTCTGTGTGTATATTTATCTAATCAAACAATAATTTTAGTATTTGCTTAATTAATCATTTTCGCATTAACTTATACGCTTTCTAATTATAAACCGACTTAAAGAAACGAACGCTCTAAATTGGTCGCGATATTTCAGTAAAACTACGTATTTTTGCATAAAATTATATCAACCCATAAAAATAACTATATGTAGTGAGGCAATTATATAAATTGTTACAGCACTGAGTGGCGCAACAAATAAAAGTGATATATAGGCAATAATGTCGTTTATTTCCATACTGTGTACGCGATTTATCGTGACCGTTTAGGCGCGATTGGTCCAATGACGTATCGGTCGGTATATTGAAAGGGGGTGGGCTGCGGTGATCATTTTATTAATCTTCTTAGTGGTCATAAATTATGTACATAATAATGATAATAATATGTATGTAATGAACAATAGTCGAATTTTCGATTGGAGACAAGGCTGCGGTGTTTTTTTTGCGCCGTTGTTAGTCCACTTACGCTTTGGGAGTCTTTCTTATTATACCGTGCTAAATAAAATTATGACACCAATGTTACATATAATTTGGAATATAGAGAATATCGATTAGTTGTCTATTAGCTTAAATTGAACAGATGAGATCGTACAAAAACGCATAGTTCGCAATGTTAACTAATCGGCGGCAGCGTGCAGTTTAAGTTAACGTCAAAATTTACTGGTGCAACTGACCCTCAGTATATGTATTTGAAAATATTGTAAATTGGAGGTCCTGGAGGTCTATTTCGAAATAGTAAAGGAATATAAAATTGTTTTGCAAATTTTTAACAATGCCGTTTAGAAGTTGTGCTGTGCATAAAGAGCAACAGAAAACAAACGATTTTATTTAAATTCAAAACACATGTAAACAAACCAATAAAAACATCACACACATGACATATGTGCCATTACGATTGCAATTGCGTAAATAATCAAATATCATGCGGTCTAATTTACCGTTACACAAAATTGTTTGTTACGTTTATGCCCCACTCAGACCAAACACATCGACATACATATACACAGCACACCCGATATCTGTTTGCAGACTGGATGGCGCGGACGCGTTTCAAATCCATCACAGACATACATACAAATAGACACGCGATATCGAAAAAAATGTATGAGTCGCAATCTTCGTGAATATAATCAAAACAGGACTTCGACTTAATCACTTAATTCGACTAATTTAGTTTAAAAGAACTAGATTCCCAGACTGACTAGTGGAACACTAAAGTGGTTCACCGAGGTGTTCCATGGGTAACTTTTTGTACCCCTGGTTCACCTAGGTGTTACCTATGATTAAGCCACATGCCTCCAAATCTCACAGATCTCCGAGATTCTTTCGAGAGAAAACATTGGTACCTACTTGTTATTCTATTGTTTTTCCAATTAAACTTCAAAGACATACAAGAAATTTATTTTTGCTCAAATTTAATCAATTAAAGATTCGTTATGTGAATGCATTTATAATACCTCTACATTTTATTTTATACACAGGCAACTATTGTACAATCGACCGCAAGTCAAGTTACACTGACTGGATCTTTATGCCTCAGTAATAGGGGTGAGTTTGCAATGAATTTTGATAGCTTCATAAGCTGTTGACTGTACATCTGTACTAGCTTTATTTTGCAACCCGTATGGTTAGGTTAAGTTGGTTAAAAGTTAGCTATTGAGTGAGCTACAAAATCAAAGATACGTGTTGTCACTTATGGGTATATTTTCGTCACTAAGTATTAAGTGCAGCAGCGGCGGCCGAAAGTAGCTTGTACACGTTGCATTTAAAATATGTACGGTTTTGACGCCTACAACATCTACAGACATTGGTCGTCAATGGTCGTACGTGGGCCGCATACGGTGCTAAACGGTTCGTCGTGTTATTTATAAACTTTTAATGATATTTGCATGGCGATGCATTATGGATGCAACGCGACGCCTCGTACCCTTAAAACACATTTAAAAACATTTAGGTCTGAGCCGTTCTACGTGTGGGTTTTATTGTGCCGTTAGCGGGAATCCGAAGCGCTTTTTATTCATCCATACTTCCATACTTAAGGCCTCCTTTACAACTTTCTCGTAAAATTTCGTACTGTATTCTGACAGATAATTTACTGCCAGATAAATCTGCTTGATGTGATTGGCCAGATATCCCTAGACGACATTTGTAATACTCAATTTTAACGCTTGTGAAATATGCTAACAACTAATAAGTCCTGGGGGAAATCCCACTAATATTGTAAATAAAAAAGTTTGTGATGATGTATGTAGGTATGTTTGTTACTCTTTCACGCAAAATCTACAGGGCTGATTGTTATGAAATTTGGTCCGCGTGAGCGAAGCTCCGGGGCGCAGCTACTCTTTGATAATTATTGGGAAAATTTATATAAAAGAAAAATAATCATAGTAATAGCCGTGATAGAGACCAATACTGTTTTAAATTCCGTTGTTTCGGCATAACTCAGGCGTAGTCGTTCCAAAATGCTTGTATCTTGTAACTTTGATAAATACTATTTAATATGACCTGGAAAAATACCTGAGCCTTCAGCTCAATAAGATCAGTTAACCTCTAATACCGCTTTTCAGTCTGGTTGGACAAAACTACTTCATTGCCTTCAATCCTCATCATTATCAATACAAACATCATTTTGTTTCACAGTATACTTTTTCCTAGAAGTCGAAAATTTGTTATGTTCGTTACTCAATAATGACTTGTAATGCATTCATTATAAAGTCGAGAATTCGACAACCCGGTACCAAATTAACCTAACTAATCCTGGAATAAAAATTGATGAAATAAAGGCAAGTCAATTAAAGGTATAGACCGAGTCGAGATTCGAACCCGGATATGGGGTTGTCGACTAACGAAGCTGACTTTTCGATACGTCATTAGATTGAAGAAAAAAGGAGATGTGGACGTTGATTTATGGCTTATTCAGAAAAGGTCCGCTTCACAAAATGTGCCCTGTTCTTAAGTTATAATGAACGCCACTTCCATGTAGTTACAATTAAATACAAGAAATTATCATTTCATTGTAAAATATACTTCTTTTTCTCATCTACTCCATCTAGTTGCATTAATGTAACTAATTGGACATTTTTATTCCAAGTAGTTATTTAGAAATTAATTATAACTGATGATGTTTTAATGCTTAAATCCATCTAGTAAAATATTTCCAAAAGATCGCTTTCTAAAAATTTTGCATGAGTTACTAACGCCCATTTGACAATATTACTGGCAAAATTATAACTCTCGATTGTAATTAAAATTCAAATCTCCTTTTTCCCTTGCTCTGCGTCTAAATCTGTCGGGGGGAATACGGTTCGAATAAAACTCGTGTGCCTTTGTATCGGTAACGAACGGATGATCCGACCTGGGACGATTCGTTACGTCCACAGTTTAGGTTATAAGAAAGTTGTTAGGTGAATTAGGAACTATTGTCATAATGCTGGTGTACAGTTTTGAATACTAACTAGTCATATTTACTTTTGCCAGTAAGACTACAGACAATCTCACACGCCATTTTTGAAGCAATTTTGTATGAACGTCAGCAGCGCGCAGGTTAAAGTCATCGTTAAATTTGACGGTGCATCTCGCCCTGAGAATAAACATAATTTGAATTGTTAATTTCCATTGACAGTTTTGCTTGTGTTGTGCTCTGTGTTGTCCATCGGACCCGCGATAAAAGCTTGGTGTGCACCGTTGAGCGTTACCCGCGACTGAGCTACAGGTTTTTCGGGAAATCCCACGGGAACAATAAGTTTTTCCGGGATGAAAGGTACCCTATGTTTTTCTCCACACTCATAATTATATATATACGAAAATTCAAGAAGATTGGTTGAGTAGAGGTAACAAACTTCCTTTGGTATTTGGAGAAATTCCGGTTACTCATCATAGTACCCAGTAGAAATAATCAGACCCCTTTGACAAAGTCTAGTAAAATATAAAGTCGACAAAATACCCAAACTCTGCAACACTAGCAGATTAAAAAGTAAGAAGTTCGCAACTTAAATTCGAGCCAGTGAAGTTAAGTTACTTCCGCGAGCAGTTCCGGCCCCGGGCGGCTGACGAGGGCCCGGGAAACTCTTTTGTTATGTACTTACTTTGTAAGAGGCTGATATTATATTTGTTACTAGCTGTGGAGCGGGTGCTACCGATTTTTTTTATTAAGTGTTATTTTTTAAATTTACATGGTAAAGTAGATACGAATTTATAGCTAGAGGCCTGTCCCGGCTTCGATCGGAAAAACCGTAATAATTGAACGCGGTAAACTCCTAAAACTACCGGACGGATTTTTGTTCGATATTCACCAATAGATAGTGTGATTCCATATGTTTTGGTGTGTAAGTTATTGTGGTTTTGTACAAACGAAGCTGGGATGGGCTGCTTGTAAATGATATAATAGTTCCTACCCGTACTTGCTCGTGGTAGGCTTACACTCATATCATCAAATCCCCAATTTATACGACTATTTAGCGTTCGCGTGCAAGAGGACGATAACATTACGCGTTTATTACGAGACCCATCATTATACGTCATAATGATTACAGTAATGTACGCTAAAAATTATGTTCCCTCGGCGCTGCGTGGGGAATGTCCAATCTATTACTATCTTGCTACTAATAACTATAAAGTCGTTTGGTTCATGGCACCGTGATATAGGAAGATTGTTTTTTAGGGTTTCGATAAGTAAAATGGAATGTTTTTAGTCTGTAAGATAATATAATTACATTACTATACATAGAATCCTAAAATCTGTCATGTAGTAAAGCGCAGCGTAGAACACCCACCGACCAGGTGGTCGAATGGCCTGACCAAAGTTGCAGGGAAATGCTCGTATATGATGAAGACTGCTTCCAGCCGGCCATTTTGGAAACACTTGCGTGCTAAATCCCGCAGATTCTCTGCGGCTGAAATAGTGATAATAATCAATTAATCTACATAATAAGCGAGGCTTTTGTTGGTGCATTTTCTTCCACTATTCTTTCCATATGTAAATTCTTCACTTCTTGATACGACACGACGCCGACTTTTTCAATTATTTTTGTGTTTCACAACTGTTGGATAGAGCTGACTGGCATATCACATCAGGCAGATTTATCTAGCGGTTATTTATCTGTAATATTGCAATATGAAATTGGTGTAACAGTAACAGGCCCTTAGATGAATAAATTACACGATGAAATACGAAACACTCTTGACATATATAATCAAATCACACAGTTCATCCGCCGCCGCCGCGACAGATGTTTTGACGTCGAGCTCACCAGCGCCAGTGAAAGTTATTATACAACTGGTGGCGCCACCTATACGGAAACTAATAGCGAGTATGCAAACATTGCTTTGTTCTAAGATGTTTGTGTGAAGTCATTGCTATACGAAATAGTGGCGATATATGTTGATGACTTAATTTCGATGACTTTGGTAATAAATAGGTAGTGTTCAAAAGTTGGATATTAGGCGAAAATTTGTGCTAGCCACGAGGTTGGCTAGCCAGGGGCATATCTACCACCGCATCAGCTGTATCAATGATACAGGGTTTCCTGGATACAGAGCTCTCAACGTGTTTAAAAAAAATTGGAGAATATCAACGTCAATGCATCCATAATGTCACCTAATCTCGTGCTTCCTGGGAAAAAAACATTTAAAAAAACTGTCATATATTACATACAATGCCTCGAGACAATGCCCTTTGATTTATCAACATCACTATTTCAAGCGCTGATTATCTGTAGGAATATACTTTTATATGTAGACTCCAAACGCAATACAACACCACAGCCTTGCAAAACTAAATCATGCTTTAAGAAATCCATTTCGGATAATATTTTTCCATAACCACTACATTACGCCAAGAATAGCCGTTTTTAAATTGCATTAACTCAGCGAAAAAGCTCGCTGACTTAAAAATAAGAGCAAAGGGCGGTAATAAGTGCCCTTAATAATTACTAATTAGCATGGAACGTTCTTGATCTACTCGCGGTAGACATAAATAGGGAGTTACGGGGGAATAAAGTAAGAGTTAGCTTGCGCGGTGTTTTTGTATCGTGAGTTCTGAGGTTTGTGTAAAAAACGCAAGTTATACGGTCTTTTAATTGTAGGTTTTTAATGCAATTTTTTTCAGATGAAAACGATGAAAAATTTAATAAAGAATCTGCTCCCATAAGCATAAGCAAAAAGGAATCACATGGCTAGTTTGTTTCTCTATATATTTTGATTGTGTTGTAGATAGATAAGGCTTTTATTGATATCAAAACACGCACAAAATATACAATGGTGGTAGTATCATTTAGATACTGAAGTTTTATAATTTTGTCTCTTAGACTGGCTGACCTGACACCGGTGCATTCCTTGCGATATTGTCACCAAAGGATCACTCTTGGCCATTTTCATTTACTCCGTTACTGCCTCCGAGCGTTCGCTAGCTTATTTGAGAGCATTTCAGAATGGGTTTTTATAGGCTTCCTTCCTTATTCCCTACATCCGGACCCGCACTATTATATCTGTAACTCTAGTGTATGTAAGGAAACCGCCTCGCGTATATGTAAAATGAAGCTGTCCTTTTGAAGTGACTATATTATTATGTACAGATCCTGTTGTATTGTTAATAGTAGCATGAAATTGTTTTGTAGACTGTTTGGGTTTTGGAATGAATTTTACAATTGTTTATTTTCTGTTACAGGTAAATTCAAAGCACTTTTCCAGTACACAGTAAGTAACATAATAATAATAATAATGATGATCAATCATTTTAACCACGTTGAGCAATTGACAATGACCAGCGTTTCTTTCTGGTTGACTGGCAAAGTTATTGTCTAAGTTTTTATATGTAACGCTGCGTAATCCATACTGGAATTACA
Organism: Plodia interpunctella; assembly: GCF_027563975.2. NCBI lineage: Eukaryota > Metazoa > Arthropoda > Insecta > Lepidoptera > Pyralidae > Plodia > Plodia interpunctella. The sequence goes on from NC_071301.1 coordinate 1,558,119, forward strand.
ACCAAACGAACAAATCTTTATCAACTGAAATCTTCAAGCCCAGTTAACAGTGAATTAAAAATAAATTAATACGAAATTTCCGAAATTCTCAAACTGGAGTCTATCCGCCCTATCGCCCTAAAATCTCCAGTCCACAAAAAGCAATGTTTCGGTCAATCAATCTAGCAGCCGGAAGCGTCAACCCTTCAAGGACTGCCTTCGAGCGAAGATATACAAACATCAATCAAGGCTACCTCTTGTCAGCTGTTGGGGTCACTGACCGCAGCCCGTGACGTCAGGAGCCCTGCCGCGCCCATCGCGCACGTTTCACGCCCCCGCCTCCTCCTCACCCTTGTCATACCCTCAGTTACCAATTTGGAAGCCTGATTCCAAAATTTTTGAATAATTGACTTACGGTTTTGGTGAAGGAATTCGTAATCAGCTTCTTCGGTACTTGGGAGTTAGTAAGGAAATTAAAATTTGTTGTCTTGACGCAGAATAACTAGAGGTATGTCAGATTGTATTGTATTCATTATTTGTTGGCAATATTCCGCTTTATGCTTACACTGGCTAAATCTGGTATTCTTTGAAATTTGAAGGATATCTTACTTTCAACTTTAACTTTCAACGGTTGTGTTTTTATAAGTTGTAGAATTTACTGTCGCCCGTGGCTAAAACAGGTGTGACTATGACATGCATTATGTGAATGTTGTTTTATTAGTTCGATCACATACTTATCAGTAGTTGTTAATTATTCAGCCTTTATTTTTTCACTTTCATTTCCCAATGCGTGTCGAAATGTAAAACTTCATTCTTCTAAATTCTTACAAATTACAGCAAGAATATCAGCCTACTCGACCCAGTTGCGTAACGTTTGTTTTAGGGCTAATATTTCTCCAGTAAGGGCAACCCTCGGACAATTATTTGCAGGACACCATTCATCAGAGCCGAATACGTGTCTCCCCGAACCGCTTTTTGTAGCAACATTGTGTAAGAAACCGGTCTCAGGCCTTCTTTTTTTTAAATGCTTTACTTTCTTTCGGTTTACTTTCATTTGTTTACGGTTTGCACGTTGCATGAAAGCTTATTTCTTTGGAATTATGCTAATTGGCTGTTCGACGCTACATGACGTCGTTGTATTTGAGTATCTATATTATTATTTTTTGTTATAATTCACTGGACCTGTTCTATTTTGTTGATATGGCTGTTTCATGCTATTCAGTGAAGTATAAAGTTATTTATTTATTTATTTATTTAGCTAAGTACAACGGTACACAATATGTTATGCTTTGTATTATTAATATTATCATCTTGGTGTTATCACAATGTAAGGTCGTTTCTATTTTGTTTCTTCCCATTGAGGCCGTGAGCTTAGCAACCAAAAGTAACTTCCATATTATTACGATGTATCCTTACGGACATTTTATGTTATCAATTTTAACATAATATTATAAATGCGAAAGTATTTTTTTTTGTTTGTTAGCTCTTCACGTCTGCATCTGCTCATACAATCGTCTTAACATTTTGCATACATGTAATTTGAATTACGGAGAAGGTACATAATGTACTTCATCGCTGAAAAATAAATGTTTCTGTGGGAAACTCACACAACCGAAGCCAGGGCAAAAGCTAATAATCATATACATTCATTGTTAGTTTCAAATTAGGCATTTACGAGTAGGTTAGAGTTTTTTGTTATTCCAAATGTTTTGTCATTCTTCGACCCTCCAATCACTGTTCTGTTCCTAGAAGCTCAAACTCAACATAGAACTCTATGAAACGAATTTGCAATGATTTTGGATAGCTTAATGCGCTGCTGACTATACTTTAGGTACCACAAGCAACCCATCAGAGCGTAATATTACAACAACATTAGCATCACTATAATTGTCTCGATTTCACATAGCACAAACAAACTCACACGCAATCGGGGATGATTACCATACCGATTTAAATTTTATCGATGCTATTTCGATAACTCGATATCCCGTCACGATTGTTTTAACGATTTAATGATACGATGGTAAAAAATACAAACATATCGCTTTTTGGTATTGATATCAATACAACATGTACATACTAAATTGATTTTTTACTGGCTTTCTTTGTATGTGTTTTCGTTGTGCAATAAAGAGTTTACAAATTAAAATGTATTCAAATCACGACATCAAAGAAGTCATTAATCTTGACTAATACAATAAATACGAAAATTTTTCCAGTTCTCTTCATACTTTATCTACTCGAACCTGAAAATTTTTCATGTCAAAAAATAACTTCCCGCGGGAAATTCGCGCGGTTGGAGTCGCGAGCAAACGCTGTTTAATTATATATTTATTATTGCACAAACGAACCGCTTCGTGGCAAAATGCCCTTTTAGTGGTTCTCAGAGCGTTTCGAATGATGCGGACGCGCTGTCATTACAATTTTTCAAATTGTAACAAAGACAAGAAGTTTTAATAACAATAATAATAATTTTATTTCAGGTAATAACATAAGTACGGTATAAAAAACCTAATACAAATGCCAGTGATCCATATTATAAATACCTTACAGATTAACATACAAATAAATAAAATATTCTTAAAACTAGGCTGACTGACTTTAAAATAATTAATCTGTACTGTGCTAATGGCAATTTTATGAACAAGAAAATGGACGGATCATTACACAATCCGTCAATTTTCTTGAGAACGCGCGAGAAACGCTCTGAGAACCACCCTTTGTTAAAATGTCCCTTGGTCGCATATTGCCCTATACTTTAAACTCCCTGACTCCATGTATTACGATAGCCATACGATGGTGGTAATCTTGGGATCAATGGGTCAATTAATATTTCATTGACAGACTACACTCGAATGTTAAATCGATCTAATTCCACGATAATAAAATCGCTGGACAATCTCCTTCTATTGGTAACAAAAAAAAAAAAAAAACAAAGATTTATGTTAGCTAATTAAATATAATGCAAATTGCTTAGTTCCTCAAACCCTAATAAACAAATACACGGCTTAGTAGATAAGATGACATCTGAAGTTTCCGAGTAGCTGGCACCAGGCGGCGCCTGAGTGTAGTGATAAATATTAGGAGGCTAGAGCAAGTCTAGTTGGGGATAAGATTTTTTTTAAAGATTTTTTTTTCGATCTGGTCACGTGTCCTGAGTCTGAGATCTGACACGAGTTTAACATTTTTTACCCATCACAAAAAATGCAGAACCCCGGTAAATAAATGTTCACTACAAAAATTACTTTTTACACGACCGATCAAAAAAGGCGTGTTATGTTTACCACATGGAGTTTATTGAAAAGGGCGTGAAAATATTTATTCAGGTGTGGCAACGCGTGTGTTACACCCCTGGTGTTGCAGCGTCCATAGGCTGCGGTGACCACTTCCCATCAGGTGGGCCGCATGCCTGTTTGCTTGTTCAGTAGTATAAAATAAGTGTTCATTTTTGTATGTATGTATGTGAGCTTTTTCATTCTATTGTAATTCTTAAAAGCCATTGAACTTGGAATAAACATATATCTATCATTCATTGAACTCCTGCGGCCGAGTTCTACTATTGAACTAGTGGAAACAAGGTAGGTACATATATGTATAGGTAGGTACATATGTATGTATAGGATATAGATATATATGTACCTACCTTGTTTACCACCGTGCTAGTTCAATGGTTGAACTTGTGTAGTTACGCGCCAATTTGTCACCGTCATTAAAAAATAGAGGTTAGTTTTAGAAAATATCCTATTCATTATTCATACCTAATTTATCATAATATTTGGAAATCTCACACGAAAAGCGTACGTACATACATTCAACACATCTATCCAAATTCATGGCAAATTCAACTTCGGTGAAAGGTAACTCTTGTAAAGCTGACTGTACACGAAGCCCAAATACCCCATTGTGCCGTGTCACACCGCGTGTACCATTAATCTCGCAGTGTGTACGCAGCTTTACGTTGGAAACCGCAACGGAACGCAAACCGCGATAAATGTACACACAAAGACGGGTGCGTGCAGTGTATGTTATATACTACATATGGAACTCCATATAATTGCCATTTGGGATTATGTGATAAAGCAAAAACTGTGGTTATTTGATTATTTATATATACAGGTAGTATACTAACTTTTGCCAGCGGCTTCACCCGTGTAAATTTCCCACGAGAACGGTTATTTTTCCGGGATCAAAGGTACCCTACGTCTTTCTCCACACTTCAAACTACATGTATGCAAATTTTCAAGAAGATTGGTTGAGTAGATAAAGGGAGAAGAGGAAACAAATAAAAAACTTACTTTCGCATTTATAATATTAGTTAGGATGTTACAAAATATAGTATCGTTGAGTTAGTATCCTATAACTTAAGTCTCGAACTTTATGGCTAACTCAATCTGTGTGATTTGTCTGCATATATTTATTTATATTTATAGCTTTATGTACAGTCAACAGCACATCAAGCGGCACAAGTTGCAGGGTAACCTGCATGAACATCTATTGTGCGGTAATAGCGGCGAGTTGGCAATTAATTACGGTAGGTTGTTGTGCTCTTGACTGTCCCGCGTCTATTATTTCATATACTTGACAATCAAAGAAATAATATTTCACGCCCTTTATGTTTCACGCCTATTATAACCAAACTAAATCACATAGACGCCTTAACAACTGTTTTATTTATGACTATGTATGCATTTCATTGTGTGTACCATTATCCATTGTGCCTACCTCGCTTTATAAGTCAGGCGCAGACAACATCGGAATGATTTCATAGCCTTGACAGTTCATGACCTCTTCGCCATAAGCGTTGGAATATTATAACGTCGGCTACCTATACACTATCGGCAATCTTTGGCAGATTCGACACAAATTGCTGGTTTTTCTTTGCGATAAAGCTCTTAGATAGGTACTACGCAATTTTCGTTCGTATGCGGCGACATGTCTGAGTTTTAGCCAGCATAAGGTACAATCAACAGAGCATATCAAGCCATCCACTGTCAATGTAAATTCACGACTATTGCCGCAGTAGTTTGCTGGTGTAGTGCTTAAGACGCTCGCCTGTCATCGAATGGTTCTAATCCTACTTGTGCCGCATGAAAATATTTACCAAATCATGTATCTACTATACATGATTATAGATCGTCCAGCTTTGATTATTAAGTATTCTAAATTCTGTGATCGCTAAATTCGCCATTTGCTTTCAGTGAAGGAAAACATCTTGAGGAAAATGTAACTTTCCATTAATACTATAAATAATAATAGAATTTCTTTAATCAGACCTAAAATCCATATAAATCTGTATAAATGAAAAAGTTTGGATGTGATTGTGTAAGGACATTTGTTACTTAGTCACGCAAATTCTACTGGACAGATTTCGATGAAATTTAATACATAGGTTGAATGTAAGCTGGAATAACATATACTTTTTAATCCTACATTTTCTACTGGAACGAAGCATCGAGGCATAGCTAGTATCTTATATAACGATCGTTTTCTGTCAATCCACCCACACGACATTTATTACTATCCATCTCATAATTCCGCAATTCTCCTGATAATTTATCACGGCTTATTGTTCCGATGTAAACTAGGTTTAAGTTATTATTAATGGTGGCTGTCGAAACGGTTCCTAATGGTGCCGAGAATAAGGACGGTCGTTAATAAATTGCCGGCACAATATTGTTACCGCTGACTGTATTATATCATATAGAAAAAAAAAAAAAAACACATTGTGTGAAAATTTCACAGAAAACGGAACGTAATGGGCGAGCAAGATTTCCCCTTCTTCTTAGAGTGTCGACTCGGCTAAAATCGTGTGGACCAATACGACGACTGATACAGCATTATCTGTGACGTCATACAGGCCTTCAGTGTGCAGGTGGTAGGGCACGCAGGGCATGATAGTAAGTAACCATGATTTTTCCACTGATGGTTGCATAGATGGAGTGTTCTGCGGCAGTCAATGGGTTCCTTTTTACCTTACTGGCATGGAATCCTAATATAATATAATCCAACTAAAACCCAGCTAGACTAACTAACTAATGTGGTGCCTCTCCCCAAACCGGAGCAATTAATATGTATATAGCCAAATGTTTATTCAATATATACTCGTATCTTTGAATATACGGTTTCAATCATTGATTACGCATAGCGCAGTGCCCATTATAAATTATATAAACAATTAATTTTAACGAGCATTATATGTGTTCGATCGCTCACATTTCACAAACAAGACCTGTCTATTACAATGCCGGCGACACACTATCGCCGAACAAATGTCGACGCGAACGAATATTCAGACAACACAATGTTCCGTCTGAATGGGGAGCTTTTATTTACCGCCACGAAAAACAAGCAATGCATGCCGAATCAGCCATATTTGGACGAACTGTTTCACGATAATGTATAGTCAGCATAATGAGGAATCGCGCACACGTGAACGTGAGTTAATTTGGTGAATTTTGTAAGTGTATTATCGTGTACCTATTTCCTGCTAGACAGCAATTAATTGTAAAATGCGACTTACACGAGCGGTATACCCGACCGTCAATGGTCTGCTCGATGTCCCACCATCTTATATGATTTGCAATAATTTTACGTAATGTATCCAAGAATCTGCTTGCAATTTATAATGTAATCTTAAATCAACTCATTCTTGCCGTGATACTAAAAGTAAATATATATATAAAAAATATGTTACTTTAAACACAAAGTTTCAAAAGGAAATTAAAGTCTTTCATATACTTACATTGAATAAAGTTCCTAGTTAATAATAAGTAGATTCTAAGCACTCGACCCAGCCTTAAAAAGTTTCCAAGTCGTGTCGCCAGTTGAGAAGTTGTATATAAAAAACATTTTCATTTCAGTCTGAAGACGAAATTATATTTTAGATTACTTTCGAAATTGTCGCGAGGGTCGGTCCATAATGGCGCTAGGTCATGGCCTAAAACTTTATTGAATACGTTTTTCTCCAAGCTGATTTCAAGATAAATATGTTTAATGTTATTCTAGTATTCATCAAAAACAAAGTTTTTATGTGACTGCGTTTCGCATTTTAATAATTTTCATCTTCTTGTATTATGACATCGTTTAGGGACGTAGTTATATGCCTTTTAACAGCTTATATTCCAGTCACCACAAATACTCCAACTTTAACTTAAATATCGATCCTTATGTAGCCATTTCGTATCTGGCCCCTTCCTTCTTCTAGTAACTTCTATATTCAGTGCTGTTTGCCTGGAGGCACGGCAGTGCCCCCGAAAGTCGAGCAAAAAAAGCGTCACGGCCGTACTATCCTTTTCTCGATCTGTTTTAGTTTTAGCATGTTATTGTTTATGCCCAATACCTGCCTATTACGCTGATCTTTGTTCTTTTTCCATTTTGCCTCAATCTTTGATGTGATCATGCGATGTTCAAGTTATATTCATATCTTATATTTTCAAGGGCTTATCTTCATGAATCAACGAAACAGTCCCACATCCTTGAAGCAACGCATCTATTGCAATTGTCATTAGTTCAGAACCATTACTTAAAATAAACTGGCGTACCATAACACTGGGTCAACAAGTAATTCACCAGCGTCCATGACTCTCTGCTGGGCATAGGCCTCCTTCCGTCTCCGCCAACCATCTCTGTCCTGGGCCATCCCCATCCAGTTGTTGCCAGCAGTTTCCTTTACATCATCGACCAATCTAGCTGCCGGATTCACCAGCGTACCATTAATTTATTGATAATTCTATTTTGTGCTACATCATGTAATATTTCTATGTATATAAATTGTTTGTGCTCCATTTCTATTTGCCTCAAGAGTGGAATTACTTCGCTTTGCAAGATTCATTTTGTGTCATTAAATTGTGCTATATTAATGTCATACAATTCAGAAATTACCCAAAAAAAAACAATCTAATTTGTTATCATTGGATAGAGTTTATATAACGTAATTTCGCTATCTCAAGGATTATATAAATGTGTATATTGTAAAAGCACTTAGATATTATATCAGTTTCTGTATGAAACACAATCAAGAACAACTCAACACAATTTACTCTGGTTATTTATAAATCTGTTTACTTCACATACATAAGGAGTGCAACGTACGATGTTAAGTGATATAATTATACGGCAAGCTTGGTGCCCAGTTGACTGCCATATTTAGCTACTGATAAAATCCGATAAAACCTCCTCTACCGCGTCTGTCTGTTCGCGACAAACTCAAAAACGATTGCACGGATATTCATGCGGCTTTAACCAATAGAATAGTCATTCCTGAAAAAGTGTAAGTAGTATAATTTATTGTGTGCTAATGTTAATCCGAGCGAAGCTGAGAAGGGCCGCTAGTTTTACTGTGAAATACTTTAGTTTGTTTTGGAGTAAGAATCGCATTTATTTAATGTCATTCTTTAAAATCAAAATCAAATAATTTATTCAGAAATTAGGCCTTCACAGGCACTTTTTCACGTCATATTCTAAATTAAATGATGTTTACCAAAGCTACAAATTACTAGCATTTCGGAACGACCACTGCTGAGAAGAAATGCCGAAAGAAACTCATTCAAACAGTGTTGGTCCCTATTATGCCAGAAGGGCTTACCATTCTTTAAATATAAATTTATGTATAATTTTTTATCAGTAATATAACATGTAAGTACACAATAAAGTACATGGTCAAAAGGTATACTGAAACATATTATGATTGTGATCAAGTGCTGCAAGGAAAATATATATACTTATATATATATAATTAACCAAACAAAAAAAAAACTTTTAATAAAAGATCGAGCTGACCAGTTCCCCCGGCAGCACCCGTTCACGAGTTGTCGCGTGAGTCAGCCATTGCGAAGCTCAACCGCAATAGAGGGAACCTCCCGACCCGATCCACGAATTTAAATTCTTTATGGTGGTGCTGGTGTTTTAAATAAGACATATTTGTGTTTTAATAAGAGTGGAAAGGAAATTAGGAAATTATGGAATTAAAAAAAAAGAAAATGAATAAACACAAATATAAACTCGCGACCTTGTGATTCTATCGGATTTAATCTTGAATTCGTAAGTATGGACGACACATAAAAAGTATAGTGGAGATAACATACAGAAATAGGCATACACGAGACGGTCTTTAAAATGCAAATGGTCTTGCAACACTCATATTTCAGCCCTGGCCTGCTTGGAACACGCTAAACAGACTGCACACTCGTGTCATATGAGTTTGTATACCAATCTGAGTCACATATATTGGATTTTTAAAGACCACCACATGCTTCCGATTAAGGAAAACATCGTGGGGAAACCTGCACACTGGTTGACAGTTTAGTTCCCTAGTGTGTATGCGACTACCTGCCGCTAGATGGCGGTAAGTAGTCGTAAAAGTCATGTCAGATGCTTTTACGCGACTTGAATAAAATCTGACACCAGTGTTAGCAATAACACACTCGATATGATGTTGTCAACATCAACAAATCTAGTGGGCCGGTGCGAAGATTCTCTAGGTCAGAGTATGCTCGATGATTCCCACAATACCTATGTAAGACAGTGGTTTCTACAATCAATGGTTCATCTCCTCGCCTGCCCCGAGTACCCAAACACCTGTACTCGGGCTGACTTAGTGGCAGGTTCTGACAAGAAAATATTTTATATCCAAAGATGTAGCGTCCATAGATTTGCCATAGAATGATGCCTCATTATGTAATGACTCTGCGTTTTCAGTGATTGTGCGTGCGGTACGCTACGCGCAGCGGCGTGCTCCGCGCGTGGCGTGCGTTCGTAACCTTGCGCTATAAACAGATGACGTCACGCGCTATTTTTACCCATGTTTGTGTCGGGTTGTGCGAACGTGCGCGCGCGCCGGTCATTCACCCCGCGCCTATCTGAGCCGATCTGAAAGCCGGACGATACGCCTGGCCTTTTACCGATTTCTACATTTCGCGCTGCAATGGCCAAAGACCTTCGTGAAGGGATATCGACCGCTGTATACGGGTTTTCTGTGGGATAAAGAACATTCAGAGTGTATTTACATAATAGCGAACTCATCTCTATTTTGGAGACACGCACTGTCAGGTCAGTTTATTTGAAACTAGTTTTCTTCTTATTGTACTATTTTAAGCTTTATGGTAAGATATAAAATACATTTGACATTTGGACTTTTATGAGTGTATCCTATGAACCTTAATTTACGTAAGTGGGCTATGTCTGTCTGTACATAGAGATATTAAAGAAAAATAATTGTGGAAGGTCTTTGTGGGACTAATAGAAGCCAAAACTTTTTTCTTTTTTTTTTTATTGTTTTCTGTCTGTCTGTAAGTATTTGTTTTCGCATTACGAAAAAATTACTGGATGAAATTTGATGCGGTTATCACAGTCATATTAGCAGTTGGTCTAACTTAAAATCTGATTTTTATCGCGTTACGACGCGTAGAACCCGATATATTAACAATAATAAGTTATAAGCGGACGCACAAATGATAGTGTGATAATAAATGTTAATAATTTAAATTGTTCACTGTCTGTAAGGTCGTTCGCTCCCATGGCTCGCCGTATTCCGACGATTGACGATACAATGTAACACATTTTGCTCAAGTAGTACCTATTTGTATTTAACAAAAATAGAGTTAAGGTCATAGCTCATTAGAGCCACCCGGCACCCACTCCGCACCGCCTCGTCGCACGGCGTCAACTCGTTGTCGACAGGTGGTCCACGGGTGGACACCGTGTTATCACCAATAAACGTCGCGCGGTCAACCAGTGGACCTCGCATCGTCACCCAGTGGACCCCGCGCTGGCCGCTGGTGGACGCCGCGTGGTCTACCACTGGAGACCGGTTAGTCCAGGAATTTTCGTGTAGTCTGTTAACAATTGGCACTACGTCTACACGTGCGCTTCATAATGTTAAATTTTACAAACCGTGAATTGGCACTCATAGCTGTAGCGCTTGATGCAGAAGAAAATGAAAGACCCAAGAGAAAAAGGAAAGCTTATTGGGTGCACGAAATGTTTAAACAAAGAAAAAAAGAGGGCGAATATTGGACAGCTCGTAGGCATTTGCTAGCCGACGAGAAAAAATTTTTTTCCTACTATCATATGCCGCAAAGTGTGTTTTATAACATACTGTCTCATATTGAAGACTCCATATCTAAGCAAAACACAAGATTCAGAGAAGCGATCACACCCGAAGAGAAATTGGCTGTGACTTTAAAGTAAGTAAATAAAGTTATTACTTTAGTTTTTTTTACCTCTTGGTATGATCCATGTGTCATTTTAATAACAATTTAGTTTTTGACCGGTATATATGTAAGTATGTATGTGTGTATAAGTAAAACAATGTAAGAGTATCTTAAATCAACCTTTATTTTCATAATATTGACATAATTTTGTCACTAATTAAGTACTTACTAATCACATTTTTAAAAATCAGGTAAATCTTTTTCAGTATTTAAAAAACAGGTAAATTTTTTTCATAATTGCTTTGTTGTATTCATTAAATTTCTTCACCGTTGCAGCTATACCATAAAAAAATTTGTCAATATCATCTTCATTTTTTTCATCTTTTTCTTTTAATATATATTTCATTAACAATGACGATGCAGAAGATCTGTCTTCGTCAAGTACTCTGGGCTTTTTTATATTTGAAAACTTGGATTTCTTTGTAGAGGACTCAGATAATGTTGGACGATCTTCTATTATTGAAATATCCGATTGGCAATCGGGAGCAGACAACTGCGAATCTTCATTGACGGTACTTTCTGTATCATCACTATCTCTGAGTAGTGAAGATACAGTTGCTCTTTCTTTATAAAAGGGTGTCAAAAAATTCATTTCATCCTCGAATTGCCATTTTTTAACTGAGACTGCTGCTTGACCGCTTTTGGTATTTTTTTTCTTAATAGCCCTACGATGAGCTTCCCTTAAATTGGACCACGTTTTCTTGCACATTGGTACTGAAAAAAATAAATAGTCAATTAAATACAATTCACTTTTTTACAGCCTATTTTGTGTAATACAAAATTAAAAACTTCTTTGTTTCAGATATTTGACGAGTGGCACTTCAGTCAGAAATTTATCTACAAGCTTTAGATTAGGCGAAACAACTATTAGGTCAATAATTAAGGAAGTGTGCAAAGCTGTTATTGACAAAATGATGAGTGTTTATATGCCAACGCCTACAGCTGAAGATTGGGAAAAAATTACGGAAGGGTTTAGTGACAGGTGGAATTTCCCAAACTGCATTGGTGCCATAGATGGCAAGCATATAAATATAATAGCTCCACCCAACAGCGGATCGCTCTACTACAACTATAAAAAACATTTTTCGATAGTTCTCTTGGCCATAGTCGATGATAAATACAGATTTACAGTTGTTGACATCGGTGCTTATGGCAAAAACAGCGACGGTGGTATTTTTGCATCTTCAAAAATTGGAAAACGAATTCAAAATAATAGGTTCAATATTCCAAGTGACAAAGCATTGCCCGGGACAAACGTAGCACTTCCACATGTTTTCGTGGGCGATGAGGCATTTCCGTTACAAAAGAACATAATGAGGCCATATTCTCGTTCTCAACAACTATCTCAGGACCAAAAAGAATTTAACAATCGCCTGTCACGCGCACGCAAAGTAGTCGAAGATGCATTCGGAATATTATACCAAAAGTTTGAAATATACAATAAAAATATTCGTTTAAATCCAGACATGGTTGATAATGTTGTTTTGACAACATGTATATTGCATAATGTAATGCGAACTTATAATATCGAAAGTAACGAAGAGTACTGTTCCAGACCCAGGCCAGCGCATCATAACCTGCATCAGGAGGCGTTCAATGATCTACGTCACATTGGTGGAATCACTACTGCTTTTAACATACGTGATTCGTTTGCTGCTTATTTCAAATCATCGGTTGGACAGCTTCCATGGAATACTTAATTTGCTTACTCGTATTATCAATTTTTTTATGAATCACTAATCATCAAATGTCATATATGTGGATCTCTAGTTAATAACGAATTATGTGGTAGTACCTTGTTTCACATAACAACGTTTGAAACAATATGGTCTCTTGTTTGATTTACATTGTAGGTTACATATCATTTTTGTCCATTACTAGCTTGCAATGTTACCAAATTAAAATTAGACTAAATGAACATTATGCAAAACAAGGGACAACCGAATTAAGCACCAATCTGTTGTACTATCTTTTATTTAATATTTTTAATACATAAATAATACCCGTTACCTGTTACCGCTAAGGTGTTGCTTATTTCTGTCCATGCTTCTTCCTTTTTTACATTGTCACTGTACTTCGAGTCACTTAGATCATATAATAAAGTATATTTACGAACTTCTTCGATAAGTTTTTCTTTATTCATTTTAAAAGTAAAAACGATACGTCCGCTTCGTTCGAAAGAAAGGCTGGGAATGAAGGGAGGGTGGGGAGCGGCGCATCGCCAACGCATCGCCCTCAAGTGAATCACTGGCAGGCAGCGCGCGGTCCACTCGTCGGCAACGCGCGATCAACGTGCGGCAAGCATGCGAGTTGCGAGTTGTCACCAAGTGGTCCACTCGCCGCCCGCGCGTGGGCAACTTGCGAGCGAGGCGATCCGGAGTTGATGTAATGAGCGTACATCCATAGAAATCCATACAAACAATATCAACCGCACTAGTTGAGGCGGTGAGGGTCGGGTGCCGGGTGGCTCTAATGAGCTATGACCTTTAATGATATTTTATGTAATGGTCCATTGAACTTGCGCAACGTAGGTACGGCTTCACTGACACACCAAGTATATACCACCCACTCATTGTTACCTGACAATATAAGTACATAAAATATTAAGGAATTGAACAAAATCATTTTCACTTATAGTTATATACCTACTTATAGAAAAAATAAGTAAATATTTTTTTAAAAGTCGTGTTTGAAACATATTCTAACCCAATGATGAAAATGCTTATTAAATCAGTGTACAGTCGATCGCTTAATTATGAAATTACAGTGCATCTCTATGCCACGGTAATAAGGGTCAATTGTCAATGAACTTGGATATCGTGTTTTTTATAATTCGCGCTTTGACTACACATATATATAGGTTAATACCTACGAGACTTAGGTGTCCTTGTTCCTGATTTTTAAGAAGAAACTTCCATTATAACGAACCAGTACCATAAATATATAGGAGCGTTTGTTTTAACGATACCCGGACCAACGAGCAGTGGAATGGAAGCAAAAAAACAGATAATACATTATATGTATTCGGTAAGAGCTCGTTACCTAACCAGTCGAGCGTAATGTCCTCGTGAATACTAGGGGATCGCTTTGACAAACACAAGACCGTCAAGTTTATATGTCGCTTGTGCTATATCCTTATTCTTATTATATATAACAAACTCCTCTGCCGCGTCAGTCTGTCTGTCTGTTCGCGATAAACTGAAAAACTACTGCAGCAGAATTTCATGCGTTTTTCACAAAGAAAATTTTTGATTCCTGAGAATGGTTGAGGTGTAGAAAATAAAATTTGTTGTTTTTACATGAGCGAAATCGGGACGGGCCGCTAGTTCATCAGTAAATTAAGAGCATCATACATAATTATAATGTTTTTTCAGTATAAGCTGGATGTGGTGGTGGATCGCATTGAATAATCCAAGACTGAATTAGTTTGTGTCGCGTAAGGGACTTTTAAACTTTCACGTTGCATAATTATATACTAAAGAATAGGTATTAAACGGTACTGTATTGTGACGGTACTGTATTGTGACGGTACTGTATTGTGACGGTACTGTATTGTGACGGTACTGTATTGTGACGGTACTTGGCGGAGAAATAATATGGCGGTAGAAGAAGATTCTACCGGACAGACGTCGTCGCCGTAGCTTGCTGAGTCAGTCGCCCCACGATCAGTGTCAAGGTCAGTGGTCACTACCACTCACCTTTGTGACAAGGTCCGAAACATCTGTGAAATAAAATAGGTCATTTCCACAGCTATTAATCTGTATGTATTACCTCTGAGATTACGCAGAAAACACAGACTGATTGGATTGGATGGAGCGGTGTGTGATAGTCCCGTCGTTTGGGATAGGAAAGCTTAAAGGAATCTTACGCTAAGTTTACCTCTTATATGGTAAGTGACGAAAAGAAAAAATCTTAGATGAACAAAAAGATTATCGAGGCCCTAATCTTGGTCCGTTATAACTAATATTTATTCTTACATAGCTAAACCAGTTAGTCGTGACTGGACGTGCGCCTTAATCGTATACGCATCTTTATATGGCGCCAGTAGGTATGGCCAGCGGTCAACGACCTCAGACCAGTTGTAGCGAATTAACGTGACCATTGCTATTAGACGTACGCAATTTTACGCAGCAGGTAGTCTTCTGTATATCAAGTCAGCATGGACTTTCATGCAGCGGCAATAACGGCGAATTTTGAATGATTTGGGTCGGCTGACGTGCATTCAGCTGTGTACCACTTGGAGTATTTCATGCGTGGCATGTGAAAGTGAAGACTAAATATTGGTGGCATTTGCATCAGCGAAGATAGAAATAGATTGTGCAATCACTTACGTGAATAAGTTTAGTAACCCCGTGGTGTGTATTGATCAATTATTACCAAATACATCCGACATATTTAGGTCCTGAGTTTGATTTCCAATGCAGGCTTATGTTAACACAATCTGGAGTACTAGGTATGTTGTTTTGCGGGCACAATGGTCTTTTGAACTACCTTTACCTGGTCTAGAGTTACAAAAGTAGGTATATCGCTCGTTTTCAGATGTTAAGTTTCACGCACTCCGCTTGGCATATTTATGAAATGTCGCATTGGATCGTATCTGCTTTCAAATGGCTGATTTCGGTGATACCGCTGTAAATGTAGCCGGGGGGATGCTCGAATTAATTCCACCAGCGTTTGTAGAGTTATTCCACTTAATTAGACTGGTTTCGTTGAAGCTTACCTAGTTGGATTAACAATGCTATTAAATAGGCTTGTAATTAAAATATGAGCTTTGCAATTAGTGGTGTTTTTATTTAGAAATACACTAAACCTATAAAGAGAATTAAGTCCACTGAAACTGTGCACTTCTAGTTGTTCGTTTTGCGCTATATTGGTGCGCCTTACACATAATCACATCAGTCTATATCGCGAGTTGATACGCGTCGACCTCTGCATTAGCCATTTACAATGGATCGTGGATTACTCCGGGCCAGTGTTGTGGAATAGACTCCTTTGTGCGCGCGGACCTTGAGCGAAATGAGAATTCGCTAAGTCCCGGCAAATTGAAAGCGTTCCGCGCGAGCGAGCGGTGCGAGCGTGAAACGGGATGCTGCTCTCGGATCGTATTAACTGCGCCCTTTGTCAGCCGCGCCGCGTATCGCCCTTCGTACTCGTTTACAGACATTTCTGTGCGCTCAGATAACAAGGAACAATGCCGACCCGCTGCCGAATCCGAAATGCTCAGTCATCCTTACGAGCTACTATCGACATTCTCATTGAGTTCCAAACTTTCAATTGGCGTGGGTTAGGCACAGAATTAATCAGGAGCGAAGACCCGATTCCGCGTCAGATAATCTAAGAATCTCGTGATAGGATTTGATCTTGTGTTGCGGTAACTTCATGAAGATTTGAACTGTGCTTGAACTTGGCGCCTTTGGAATTTTTGGTAAATTCTTACCGGATTGTATACCGGATATACAACTTTAACACTAATATAATAGAAAATTGGAGTTCATAAAGCCTTGACACATTTTCCTGATATACCTAGCACAAATCTGCTTTATATGTGATGCTTTATTTAAGACGAATTTCTGAAACCTCAAGATACCCTCAATTTCGTTTTAACGAGGACAATTCCGTGGACTTGTTACTCTCCCCCTACGTGTTTACGTAGACTCGTCTATTTTCCTCTTTATTTGTAACTTCTCGACGGGGCCTCGTTATATGCCACTATAAATTTATTTGAAGGCCTCGTTATTGGTTCATTCGTAATGTTACATTATATAGGATTATAGCGCGGCTAAATTATGTCACCAAATCGTATCGTGGTAGTATTTCCTGGCTTATTAAATAAAATTAGGTAGCTTAGTAAAAGCGTTTTTAGTTTTCAGGGCTCGTCAGTTTTCGTTGTGGTTGTTCTATCTAGCGTTTGTATTTTTAAACTTGTTTTTATCTGAGGAATTAATCGCAAGAGTTTACCCGTCCTATTTTCGCGTTCGCGTTTGACTTTCACCTATGTCGCAGAGGTGAAGCAAATAACATTCTAATTTTAAACGGGTAAAGGAGCATCCAGCCAGATACGAGATACAACGCGGTTAGTTCAGGTTGCGACCTGTGCTTTCACTGAAATAACTGGCGATCTGTCTTTTAATTAAAAAAATATATTGGATTTTAAATTTGGAATATACTTTTGCTGTTTATTAATTAAACATTATGGAAAAGATTGCTCTTTCATGCCATGCGTATGGTTGCAATCGCACTGTACTACAACTAAATGTCGATGTCCCGCCGCTCGGACTCTGGTCGTTATAAACCAGGATTTGATAATGCATTATCGAGATTACTGTTTATTGCGGTTAAGTTTTTTGTCCTCAGCATCATTATCATCGGCCATTTAAATGTCCCTAATACTGGGGGATTAGCCTTGCATATGGATGGGAAGGAATACAGGCCATAACTGAAGGCAAGATTCATTTGTACTCGTCATGCGAAGCTCAGCAGAGCTTCGTTTAAAATTATTTTTATTAGTCAATAATTTGAATACTTTCATTAGATGTCAGCTTCTGTTCAGCATCTATTGAATATTTCCACTTTAAGCTCATCTCATGGGCTTGGTCGATTTTATGTCGCTCAACCGTTGTGTTGCCTTTTTGTTGCTTTCACGAAAATAACGCGACCTTCGCGCAGTTAATTTATTTGGCGAGAGAACTGTCACTCGCACGTCGTGCTCTGATTAGGGATGCCACTTCGCGAATAATAAATATTTTGTTTGTTACAGAATATCAAATAAGCTTACATTTTATTCAGCACTTCTGTTACTGATTCTAAGTATTCTGTTTCTGAAAGGCAAAGTTTCACAAGGCACTTTTGTTTATTGATCGATGGAAGATCTAAATTGAGAACGATATTTTTTTCTCAGTGTAGAATAAAAATATTGGGATATATTTTTTTTATTGACAGAATAAATCAAAAGCTCAAATGCTTAATTTCATTTGCACTATTTAAATGATATTTGATATTAAATGTATCAGCGAGTGCGTTATGAAGTTCCCAATAGACACCACCACCCAGTTTTAGTTTTTTGTTGAAACATTGGTATCCTAGCACGGAGACCTCATGAAGTACCGGGAAAAATGATAATAAGCACCAATCTACATATACATTATAGATAACTAGCTTTTGCCCACGGCTTCGCATGCGTGAATTTCGGTTCCTAAAAGGTCCCATGTCGATTCTCGCAACGTGCCCCAACCCATTTCCCGCTACATGTCCCACTCCCGCTTCCCACTACCACTCTTGTAACTCTATACCTATAAGGATGTCATTTTCAAAATAGAATTAATGCATTATTTTTTTTACCAACTAAAAAATTAAATTAATAATGTCATGTGTCTCACTTCAAAAATGACGAAGTTTCATACAAACTGGCAACCCCTATTTCACCCCCTTAAGGATGGAATTTCGAAATATCCTTTCTTAGCGGAGGTCTCCTAGTCACAATCTACCTTCCTGCCTGCTTCATCTTCATGGGTTTAGTAGTTTCCGAGATTTCGTGATGAGTGAGTGAGTGTTTTTCACTTTTATACTTTCGGTTGATGAAAGATGAAAGATGCTATGTTTCAAAATGAATTATCAATAAATTATGAAAGAGCGCTTTCCATAGTACCTACACTACACTTCCGACGCTAGCACTTTTTTTTTTGACAATAAAAAAAAATCTGTTATACAATTTGACTTGTGGCAGCCCTAGATGTGTCGGGTGATACGTCCGTTTATCACACGCACTCAGAATAACTATAATTAGAACGCTCCAGTGTATCTGCCAGGTGGCGCGCGTTGCATAACTGATTTTTTTTTTTACATTCACGAAATGTATTAACCTATTTAATTAATTAATTTATTTATTTCAACAACAACAGCCATTCATAACAATATATTACATTCTAAGTATCACTATGTACTTATTTAATTTAGATAATATATAATCGGCCAAAATGTTATTAACTAAAGTGCTAAATTTATAACGCCGTTGACAAAAAAAAATACCATACTAACTTCTTACTATACAATAGTGCTAATTTGTAACAATTACTTTACTATGGATTCACGTCGGTTTTACTCACATTTGATCGATCATAGTAACAATATTATGATTAGTAGTTTTAAGTGAAGATGTCTTTTAGTATTTTGGTATGAATGCTTATTAACTAATGCTCAATTTGATCTTAATTTTATATTGAACTAGATGTTGCCCGGGGCTTCACTCCCGTGGGAATTTTGAGATAAAATATAGCCTATAGCAATCTTGGATAATGTACCTTTCTAATTTTAAAAATCGGAGATTACTCTAATATACAAACTCACACGCTTGCCTCTTTATAATAATAGTATATAGATTATAAAACAATGTCCTCTGCCGCCTCTGTCTGTTCGCGACAAACTCAAAAACTTAATGCGATTTTCACCAATAAATAGTCTGATTCCCTAGAAGGTTTAGGAGTATAATTTACTATATTTTTACCCGAGCGAAGCCGGAACGGGCCGCTAGTATATCTAAATGAGTGTCTTAGGACTTTATTGAATGTTCTTACGTTCTTAATAAATTTCTTTCGACTAGCGTTCCCACGTTAATGTTGCTCAACCAGGATGCTGCCGCATTATGCATCCAATTTGCACTCGTTGCTTTTCTCGAGACTTGCCGTAATGTCTTTAACAGACTTGTGTGTACATAGGAGATTATTAATGAAAAATAATTATGAGGGATCTTTACGGGACTTATAGAAGCCAAAACAATTATTTTTAGCATTTTTGTCTGTCTTTTTGTCTGTACGTTTGTTCGCTCACCACGCAAAATCTACTGGATGGAATTAGATGTGGGATTCACAGTTGTATAGCTAATGGTCTAACTTAAAATCTGGTGTAGGTTACATCGCGATACGTTACTTGGAAGCCGAGATATTTAGTTTTGTAATAAATATTGTTTGAATTAATTTTCAAACATTTCAACAAAAAACATTTCAAAAAAGTTTTTTTTTTTATTTCCCCGCTCGCTGCTCATCCACTTCTCTGACGCGCAAGTTGCTTTGGATGACACTGGCAACAAATAAAAACGAAAAGCACGCACGAAATTTTGAAATGAGAACGCTGGGAACACGCTACCTACCTTTATTTGCGAAAATTACTTTTTAATATCTAGGGTCCCCTCGATGCCGTAAGATTCAGGGTTCCCACGATAATTCTAGTTATATTAACCAGGACGCTGCAGCTTCATAATGTGGCTAATTTGCACTCATTTGGAGTTACGACAATCGCTGTGTTGCATCTTTGTTACGATTGTTTTTCCTTACCCCATTGGACTTGGATCTTCCATTTGCCATTCCATCTACATTTGCAACGATAAAAAAGGAGTCTTGACATAATTATAAAAAAAGTAAAAAATTATACATAAATTTGTATTTTAAAAATTATAAGCCCTTCTGGTATAATATGGACCAACACTGTTTGAATGAGTTTCTTAGAATATGACGTAAAAAAGTGCCGGTGAAGGCCTAATTTCTGAATAAATGATTTGATTTTGTATGAACAACTAGCTTCTGCCCGCGGCTCCGCCTTCGTTTATTTCGTCCATTCGCTCATAACTTATTATCCTTACATATTATAAAACAAACAAAGTCTTCTGCCGCGTCTGTCTGTTCGCGATAAACTCAAAAACTACTGCACGGATTTTCATGCAGTTTTCACCAATAAATAGTGTGATTCCCGAGGATGGTTTAGGGTTATGTTTTTACCCGAGCGAGAGTAATAAAGCGTTAAGAGTAATGAAAATACTGTACGTCGGCGTAAGACGTAAAGAGACGAATTATTTCTGCCGAACTGGCATGGTTTCGATAGCTCAGTGGTCAAGAACACTGTCCCGGATAGACAGGGGCGCGGGTTCAATTCCCGCTCGATTCCGAAGAAAGAATTTTTTCATCTCATTATTATTTTCAAAATTATTCACATTCTAAGCAACTTATTGCTATAAAATCAATACCAGATTTTAAGTTAGACCATTCGCTATACAAAATTGTAAAAACCCACTTACCGTTTTATTATGTACTAGCTGCGCCCCAGGACTTCGCTCCCTTCGGAATTTCGGGATTAAAAGTACCCTATGTGTTATTCCAGATTATTTTCTACTCGTGTACCGAATTTCATAACAATCGGTCCAGTAGATAATGAGTGAAGAGGTAACAAACGAACAAACTTACTTTCGCATTCATAATATTAGTTGGGATAATTATGAATTTAAATTTAACATAAATTTAGTATAAGGAGGTTATTTGTCAGATTGCTATAGCACCTTCATTCTAAATTTAGTAGCGTTAGTCGCGACCCATCCGAGCCTTGCCACGCCTGTCATTGCTTAACACGCTAGCCACAAACCCTACCGAGCATGGTGACTGTTGTAATCACACATTTTAATCACGCTCCACCATCGTGTTTCAATTCGTCAGGTGTTTGTTGCATAATGAATTCATATGCACCAAATGCACGTGATATATGGCATATTACTGCAGCCATAGAGGTGGTGTGGTTGTGTGTTGTAGCGCGCGCGCGTTCTGTAAACTATTTTGAAGTAAAGGTTTGTCGCGTTATTCGTATGGTTTCTTGTTGAGTCAGAATGGGTATTCTAAGTTTGAATATCCACGGCGTGCCATCAGCGTGGCCACGTGAATTTCCAACGTTCGATCATGTGGCCAAGCTGATCGCTGATTGGCTTTGCGGCCTTGTACAAATTCTCTTGATGAAAAATGATCTTGGGGTAGTTGAGACAGCACATCACGTGGGATCAATTTCGCAAATCTAGCTCATTTTACATGGTTAGCTATGAAATAATAGCTTCGTTTAAGATATAGTTGTTTCTTGTATGTGAAAATTGATTTATTACTCACTAGCTCTTGCCCGCGACTTCGCCCGCCTGAATTTCTCAGCGAAAGCGGTGCTGACATTATTTTCTTACAAACTTTCACCCCCCATTATAAATTTTTCATGGGGTTCATTTAAATTTAAATTTATTTATTTTAAAAAACTAAAAATAGCCTATGTTTGAACGGGATTCTTTAACTATATGCATACCAAATTTCATTAAAATCGGTTCAGTGGTTGAGCCGTGAAAGCGGAACAGGTAAACAGACTTTTGCATTCATAATTATAACATAACATTAGTATAGATTGTCACAGTAACCACCTTCTGTTCGGTTGCACTCGATTCCGTGTGTGCCCTGGACGTCATGATCTATTTCGTAATGTGCGACAACCATACGCGCGCTCTATAGGCATTGTAGTTGTTCTAAGACTTGAGTTAGATTTATGTTTGCCACTTGATAATTATGATAATGCGCGCGCAGCATTTGTGAGGGTAAACGTCACAGGTAGATATACAACTTTGTTTCACATGTCACGTTAACCTGAAATAAATTATGTGTCTCTTACACCAAATTACACCTTAATCTGTCTAGTAATATTTGGAGCCATTCAGCTGTGACATATGGACGGATAAACATACAAGGGACGGTAACCTAAATCCCAACTAATATTATAAATGCGAAAGTAAGTTTGTTTGTTACCTTTTCACGCATTATCTATTGGAACGATTGTTATGAACTTTAGTACATGGGTAGAAAATAATCTGGAGTAACACGTAGGGTTTTTATCCCGAAATTACCACGAGAGCGATTCCCCGGGGCGCAGCTTGTATATTTATGTTTGAAACATTTTGGTATTGAATATAGTGTACAAAATTGTTTTTATTCGAACTTTCACAGAAGCGATTTGATTTTAAGTAGTCTGACGTTTGACCTCGAGTGTTTGACTATATCCATACCAAATTTCATCGAAAACGGTCTCGTACCAGACAGACTTTCGTAATGAATAATATTATCAAGTACCAGCGGCTTGTCCCGGTTTCGCTCCGGTAAAACCATAATAATCTATAACCATAGCCTATAGCCTATGTTACTCCTGTAGGATTCGTCTAACTCTGTGTCAAATTTTATAAAAATCGGCACAGTAGTTTTTGAGTTTATTCATTAGAAACAAAAGAAATATCTTTCGATCTTTTCTCTTTATAATATTAGTACAGATATAGATGGAAGTATAAGAGTAGATATAGTAAATATTAGCAAAATGAAACTTGACTACAAACAGCTTTTTCAAAAATCACTAATTTGTGTTAACCATTTGTAACAACACCATAGATCAAACGAATTATGACGTCGCACCTTTCCATAAACAACCTTCGTGTTCAGGCGTTATCATGGTAACGAAACTACAAAAAATTGCTTTTAATATTGTGTCGGTTTAATTAATGCCCTCCATAATTTGTATTCGGCCCGTTACGAGTCTGTATCGTGTGAATTTACATCAAAACGGGCAACGTTAGGGCTGTCACCTACTTATATCTGACACACAATATCTTTAGATCAATAAATTCAATGAGGAAAAATTGAAAATACACCATTGTCCTAAACTTTGTTCTTCATCTTCTTGACCTTGTCCCACTCATGTGGGGTCGGCACAGTACTCGTATGTAAGTCCCTTTCATTTCGTTCTGTCTTTTTCTATATCCATTGATAACATACTGTAATAAGTTTCGGCTCCTTGGGAATGATATTCTTTGTTTTGCGTCTTTTATGACCGGTCGCCACCTGACGTCAACCCTCCAATTACATCTAATATAATCTGTAATAATATTCTAAACTCCAGATTTAATTTTTTTTATACTACTGAACAAGCAAATAAGTATATGACCCACCTGATGGGAAGTGGTCACTACAGCCTTATACTTAATCGCCTGCAACACTAGAAATGTCACACGTACATTGCCACCCTGAATAAATATTTTAAAGTCATTTAAGAAGATTATTAATTGTTCCTTACTTATTTCTTTCTAGCATTGGTTATTGTTAATCGACATCGACAATATTTTATTATCAGCTTTATTGTTACTAAGATCTGCTTCTTCAATTGTCGGGATTTAAAGTGGATACTTTCGACAATATTTTATTATCAGCTTTATTGTTACTAAGATCTGCTTCTTCAATTGTCGGGATTTAAAGTGGATACTTTCGGAGTTGTCCAGTTATTATATGGTATATTCCATCTCATCATCGTAAGGTATTTATTAGTAAAATATATTAATGTAAGTGACCACGGTACTGTATTAATTTGGGTTTGTTGTTTTTATATTTACTATTTACTTCAATTAATTTGAGATAAGCGAGAGTTTCAGATGAACTTTATCCCTTCACGTACAATTCAGATAATGTGAATGGTCAATGGATTTAATTTTCGAGCTATGAGAATTTTATTTAAGTATTATTATTATAATAAATTAAAATAGATAAAACGAATAAATATAGGAAATTAAATTGTGACAACCCTAGCTCCTATGTAAGCGCTGTATTTAACGCACACCGAATTAGATTTGTATGTAAATCATTTTTGGGGTATTGTTGCTTACTAGATGTCGGGTGTCTCTTTATAAATCAACTTATCTCCCTAAAGTCCACCACATCACCATGCTGATAAAATCAAATACATTGCTTCCTATTTTGGTTTATGTTTATCTAAAATTAAAGCTACTGTGCTCATTTCAACTAGAATCTATCGTAAATTGTTTTTTTTTCCTTGCGCCAATTCCAGAAAATAGATAGAGCTGTGAGATAATCTTTTCAACCCCCGACGCAAAACGAGGGGTGTTATAAGTTTGACCGCTAGGTGTGTCTGTCTGTCTGTTGAATTGAAATGAATATTGAAAGTCGGGGTTTTATTTTGTTTTGTTTGTCTAACAAATAAACTTGTTCGACGTTTGCTTATAATTATGTTATTACTAGTACCGATTACAAGACCCAGAGATTGTAGAGCCGATCGTTAAAGAAGTGTCGCCTCTAAATAATGAAGCCTCAAGAATCTCGGCTCAATTTGCAGAAGGAGTGAGATATCGCGCGGCATCTTTTGAGCTGTCAGAGCACCTTCTCCCTGGATCAAATATTTTCCCTGATGCAGTACACACGGAATGCGTAGGTCGTGGCCAAAACTACTACCTCTTCACGCGATACCTGCTGATAGTTTGAAGTACGGAGAAGGACATAGGGTACATTTTGTCCTGAAATTCCCACGGGAGTGAAGCCGGGGCGCATCGAAAATAGCTACATATGAATTAAGTTTTATGTATAAATTTCATGTAATAATTTACCAGTTGGATCCACACTAGGCTGCATTTTATTGATTTTAATAAGCCAGGTTTAATACACATTATCATATTATACTATACATATACCAACTGATAATACCCGTATAACCGGTATAGAATCTCATCAGATAGGATTTAGCGGTCATTAGTTGGAATTATCGCGTTTATCGTCGGATGTTCGTAGGAAAGGTCTTATATCTTGGAACAATGAGTTTGTTTCTTTATTCAGTGACGGAAAAACAATAGATTTTTCTTCAAGTTTATGTGGCACAGCTCGTGTGGGAATTTTGATTATAAAAAGTAACGTAATATTCTCAACTATAAGCGAAATACATTAAATTGGTTCTATCTCTTTCTGTCATCTTCTATCTTTCATCCTCGCTGTTGTATTCGGAGTTGTGACGAACCGAACCCGATGTTAGGTTCACGTAAAAAGTCAACCATTAAATTTTGAACATTTAGTTATCACCAGCCCTCTTCGTGGATGTTGTTGTTGCCTATCAGCTGTTAAGGCATGTGTCCCTTAGTCGCCTCGTACGATATGCACGAGAGGATATGGAGTGGTCCTATTCTAGAGCGGGACCACAAGCCACACCGTGTCTCTTTCTCCCATCGTTGTCATTCTAACCTATTATGAAATAAACCCGCCCTGTTTTATTAGTGTAGTAGTAATTTTAACACTGGTTGACAGTTTAAGTTCACTAATGATGCGATTACTTGCCACTAGACGGGATAAATCGTCGTTAAAGCCATGTCACATGCCTTTAGGCGACTTGAAAAAAATCTGACAAATGCGAAATGGAAGAAAGAAGTCGTTATAACATTAGACAAAAATATCAATACTCCAACAGTAAAATTATCGATTAACCATTTCAGCTCAACAATGCAAATGTAACTGAATAAACATTTTTAATTACCATAAATAATTTATATCAATTTGGGGCGCTACGAAACCTAGGGGATCATCATAAAGAGTTGTGGTGGATTATTAAACGGGGATGACGTAAAAATCCATATTTCAATGGTGTCGGTAAAGCTGAATGCTTGCCATTGATAGGAAATCATCTAATTTAATGACATTTAGGCTTATTGTTAACAAGCTTGTGCCCGCGGCTTCGCTTGTGTTAATTTTCCGAGCTGAAAGGTAAGTCCTTCTCTAAGGTAGGTTAGGTGTCGTCGCGTCGTCGCGCCGCCTCGTTCTCGTCTGCCGCTCGCGAAACATCATTGCCACTGTTTTATTTTCACTTATTTCAAAGTATTTCTAATGAATGTTATTAAAAAAAAACTTTACATCGTCCTAAAAGGACAGGAAAAAAACTTTAAGGAACAGCGACGATTTGAACAAAATGGAAAGTGAGCCACAGATTTTAACAGTATTTATGTATTTCTTAGGGTACGTTGCACCAATCAACTTTGACGTTAACTTGAAACCTGTGCAGAAAAATGCAATATATGCCATTTCATTGAAACGTCGGCGGCGCGCAGGTTAAAGTTACACACTGTTAGTTTACCCTGTAGTATGTATATAGCTTTTCAGATACATAAGCTGTTACAACATCCACCTAATGTGCCTTTCTTGGCAGATAGAAAAAAATACAGCATACTATAATAACTATAATATACAGTTGAGTAGCACAAGACTAGGTAACTACTAGGTACAGGGTACTAGAGTGTTCTAGTTACGTGACGCGATCATGTGACGTTACGCAATCGATTATGGAATCGATACGCATCCGAGATGGTAATCGATACGCTGACAGCCCAGCCACCGACTGCTGACTTGAATATTCTTGATATACAATCGATCTGTATTTATACATATATAGATCTTATTATAACAGTCCTCGATCCAGTATTTTTGTGAGGAATAGTTACATTTTTTTAATATTAAACTGTGGTGGTTGAAGCGGTGGTGGTGGGCGTCTAAACCATTAGGTTAAGACGCCCACCTGTGGATCGAAATATCTCAGTTTCGTATCCTACTCGTGTGCCATATGAGTTTGTATACCAATCTAACTCATATATAGTAGTTTTCATAGAGACCAGCACTTGCTTCCGGTGAAGGAAAACATTGTGAGGAAACCTAGTGTTTATGCGACTACCTGCCACTAGATGACGGTAAGTAGTCGTTAATGTCATGTCAGATGCCTTTTGGCGACTTGAATAAAATTTGACACCAGTGTTAGCAAGAACACACTCGATATGATAATGATATATTAAACTAAGAAATTTGTATCTCACATCGTGCGTGAGGAAACCTACTCTCTTGTAGATGATGTATCAGCTTGTATGAAGTCGGCAAATTTAGGCGTGGACTCTGGACTCTACAGCGCAGGAAGCAGCCTAGTAATATGGTAAATCCCTTTATTTTCAGTAAACCATTGTAACCATTTTGTTACTTCTTTTTTGTTCCTTGAGACTTTATATTCGGTGGTCAGATTAAGAAGCATATAGTATATACATATATATTTTTAAAAATTTTCTTAGTTATTTCCACGTTATAATATAAGCATGCTGTGTAGCTGCAACGCAGCGTCATATTTCCAAGGACTGTGATTCACAGTCATGGTCAACTTATCAGAGCCATCGGACAAAGGACTCGCTAGTGGACAATCACCATGACAAGCCTAATCTGGCCAACAGACGGTACTTGTTGCGTTTGATTTGTTATAATTATCTATATTGGGCGAGTAGAAGTGGGCTTAACGGCTTAAAAAAAGAAATTTTATAATAAATAATAATTAAATATATTAGGACAAATCACACAGATTGAGCTAGCCCCAAAGTAAGTTCGAGACTTGTATTATGGGATACTAACTCAACGATACTATATTTTATAACAAATACATATATATCCAAGATCCGGGCCAATCAGAAAAAGATATTTTCCATTATGAACCGACCGGGGATCAAACCCGGGACCTCTCGGTTCAGAGGCGAGCACTTTACCCCTACGTCACCGAGGTCATCATAACTTAATAGTTTAATCATATTAAAAAAAATAGCTTTCCTTAACTGTTTATCTGCTCAATACTTATTATTTGTTTCATTGAAAAAAGTTGTTAAATTAAAAATCTTATGTGTTAATAATAGTTTTAAAATACAATTATCGTTGAAAAATAGTTGCTAACATATTTTGTATCAGAATTTAATTTACTGATATATTTTACTTGTTATTAGTAGGATATTTTGTATTTTTTAACGATTTCAATGAACTGAACATTCTAATCGAATTAAAATTGTCCAAGTGTTTTTAAGCAATTAACGATGGTTGCTTAAATTAATTAACCTATTTTTGTGCTTAATAATAGTATTATGTTATATGCTTATCGTTTAAACGCCTATCTCTATGAATCTTCTAAGCGTTTTCACGGTTGCATCTCGAGCGTTGGAGCCGGACTCTGGGCCTCTACGTTTTTCCATTTTGCATCGTTTTCGGCATATCTGTTAGGATGTGTGTAACTATTGATACTATTGAACTATTATGGAGATCGAGTATGTCATGCACATTCAAATGGTCAAACCGGTAGCGGCATCGTGGATCGGGTCGGGAGGTTCCCTCTATTGTGGTTGAGCTTCGCGATGGCTGACTCACGCGTCAACTCGTGAACGGGTGCTGCCGGGGGAACTGGTCAGCTCGATCTTTTATTAAAAGTTTTTTTTTTTTGTTTGGTTAATTATACATATATATATAAGTATATATATATATTTTCCTTTCATCAGCACTTGATCACAATCATAATATGTTTCAGTATACCTTTTGACCATGTACTTTATTATGTACTTAATGTTATATTACTGATAAAAAATTATACATAAATTTATATATAAAAAATGGTAAGCCCTTCTGGCATAATAGGGACCAACACTGTTTGAATGAGTTTCTTTCGGCATTTCTTCTCAGCAGTGGTCGTTCCGAAATGCTAGTATTTTGTAGCTTTGGTAAACATCATTTAATTTAGATTATGACGTGAAAAAGTGCCTGTGAAGGCCTAATTTCTGAATAAATGATTTGATTTTGATTTTGATAATTTATAATACTACTTTTACCCACTAAAATGTTGACAAGGGATTATATTCGATCAAGGTGCGTTGACCTAGAACTACGAATAAAGAAACACGAACATATCAACGTATCGTATCGTATCATATCAGCATCCTTTTTATTTGTTAAGCCAGCTGCCAACTAATCGTACAATAAATTAGTAAAATTTTACAGTTATTGCAAATAAGCAGCATATATATGAGGATATATCAATACTAGAGGTCCGTCCCGACTTCGCACGGGTACAATATACATGTTATATTACATATAAAACTTCATCTTGAATCACTCCGTCTGTTAAACAATTCCGCATCAAAATCCGTAGTTCAAAAGAACTAAGCATACATAGGGACAGACAGAGTGGAGCGACTTTGTTTTATAATACGTAATGATATTAATTACGTTCAGTTATGTTTATAAGTATTTAAATACATAGCATAGTGATATCTATCCAAGGGCATATCATTACCAATTTCACAAAACAAGAAAATTACCAAGATACAGAATGGAGTCTACAGCCTCAGATAAGGAGCCCTAGTTCCCTACATCGGATAGTCAAAGGGCTCCCAACAAAGAAGGATCGCGGCATGGCTCGCACGTGGCAGTATCGATCGCAGCGGCCGGCCCTGCGCCCTGCGCCCTGCGAACTGACAGCGCGTCGAGCTTTGCAACTGTTTACGACGCGCGTCGTTTGCATTCGCGCCTGCCTTTACTATAGTCACGCCCGAATATGCCGGCGTTTTTAGGGCGTTTCCCAAAAATTTAAACGGCTCGTCGAGCCCTGCAACTATTTAGGTGATTTTGCCCACTAGTTACTCTTTAATATTATATCTAGATCTAGTGGACCCTGGGCTCCAATCTGTGGAAGAAACCAGGAAAACGCTCAGATGAGAGAGAGACAATGCAATTTGCTAGTGTAACATTAAACTGTTTTGGGTTATTTTTTTGTGTATTAATGAACAAGTTTCATCGAGTAAAGATTTAGATAAACTATTTTGTAATGATATAAATTAATGATTATTTGCATAGGCTGTAATTCCGTTGGGGGCTCGTGAAATGTAAGTCCATTGTTTCAGGTAAGTGGGCCGTCATCGGGTACCCTTTATTGGCTCAGGTAAATGTACGAGTGGCTCTGTAAATATTGTAAGAATGAAACGCAGACGCGGCACTGGGATGCGGAACTCCCGCGCGAAATAGCGTCGGTACAGATGGGTGCCGAACCTTGAGCTAGATTTGTGGTGAATATGCGAGATTGTTAACTGCGAATTTATAGGTTTTCTATTCTATAAACTTCTTGAGAATAAAGAAAAAACTTGGAAATCATTATAAAATCCCGCTTCTGATTTTGGGCACCTGGAACACGAGAAAGTCTGGACTCGTTTATTTATTTAGGCACATCAACATCATAAACAAAAAACAATCATATTTTACATATTAAAAACTTAACCTAGTTTTTACATTTATGACAGACACGCACAACATTCTATATCAATTTGCTATGGATTAGTTAGACTTAGTATTTACTCGTTGGCATGGCACAAAAAGAGTATTAAAAACGTTGATAATAAAAATATTTTTTGTGGAATCATGACATGTCGCCATAAAGAAACATTTATGTTCGACCGATGCATGATTAAGGTATTAGTGTAGGTATTTCTGACTGATGCTCATTATGCTATTAAGATACATATTTATTGTTATCGAATTGTCATTACATTCAACTGTAAATATAGAAAATACATGTTCATTTTTAGATTATATTTGTAGGGACAACAAAACCATTTTTTAATCGCATCGCCCTTTAGTATTATTAATTCTCTTAAGTGACCTTTCCGTGCCCACTTTATTTTGCAACTCGGACGTTGATATTTTATTTAGAGGTACATCTCGTAGTGAGTGGATTTCGCCGGGGGCTGAGCTTCCGCCATTTTTAAAGAAACACACGGGATATTTTAATAATTGTACGGTCTGTAACAAGACGGTGGGAACTGAAAAGGAGGCGCCCCCGGGGCACGGATCCGTGTCTCTTTGTTTGTTTTAATTTAAATCCGTGTTGAATTATCACTTTGCAGCGACAAAATGTTAAAAGATGCTTTTATTTCGCTAACGACATTTTAATGGTCCTAATGAGAAGTGCAGTTATTTTTTTGGATGTTCAATGAGGTCTATACTAAGATGGTTGAGGAAGGCTATAGAAGAAGATTGAGTGACGGCTTATTTTCGGATATAAAAAAACTGGGAAAAATTATAATTTAACTGGGAAGGAGAAGAATAAAGCGTAGACGAAAACACGGGAACGCCCGCTACAGTGGGACAAGAACAGCTAGGGAAAAATAAAGTTAATACGTATAGCTTGCTTTTTCATCAAAGATTTCGCGATTTAGACCGATAGGAAACAGATAATTATGGACATAACGCCAAATATGATCCACAAAATGTTGCGTAGAACTTTTTACCTCATACATTGCTAATATTAACACTATAAAGGCAAGAATAAGTTCATATTCATTTCACAGAAATTTCGCATGCATATAGATATGACTACGGAGAAGCACATAGGACAGGTGGTATAGGTGTACTTATTTACCTATAATATGTACATAGCTCACGCTGCAAATCCATAATGGGATACGCACGCGGACAAAATCATGAGACAGTGAATAAACGAATATTCTTTCGTCGCGTCCAAGTCCAACCCTCCATATTTCTCTCAAATGGCCGCTGTAACACGAGACCTGGCGTCTGCCGCTGAAGCGCCCTCGTTTCCAAGAATTCCGCCAAAGAGATTGGAAAATTTCGACGCTGTCACAACGGATCCCGTTTCTGAGTAGTGCTTTGTGCTGTATATTCTGTCACCATTGTTTGGCTCTATATTACAACGTTGAATTACGTCAAGTGCAAAAATTCCGAAGGTTTTGAAATTAATAATGCTGCGTTGGAGAATTTATTTTTAGCAGAATCTCATCAGACTTTCGCTTTGTCGCAAAATGCACCTTTCGCAAAATATCTATGGTTGAATAGTGTCCCTTTCGTAAATTTCCCCTATCGCTAAATATACCTTTTCCCAAAATTAAATTATGTTATTATTATGCTACGACTGTAATGACTGTGCCTCTCCGCTGAGACTGTAAGGCTCAACCAAATGCTACTGGATTTCCACCGCGCGTCACTCCTTCCTCCTACATACAATCACATTATATATATGATAGTAATCAAGCTCAAACAACGCATATTTTTGACTCAACGTCCAGATTGTCAAAAAATAAAGGGTTAATGTGCCTACACAGTAAACAGTTACGTGGCTCTCACGCGAACACTGTAACACGACACTTGGAACGGAGTGATGGATGATAATAGACAACATGCCGTTAATGGGGTAATTTGTGATTGGTCGACACCACCAGTTATAGTAAGTATCGACCGTGTTGAAATTGTAGCGTGGGGTATATCGGTCGCCTGTGTCCAGTTTAATAAAATATTACTATCTTATTCGAAGGATATGTAACTTGATCAAAGTCTATTACATAAGCAGGATCTGCCCCTCATCAGAGCGCTTTCCCGATTGATTTCTCCTTGTCGTTAGGACTCGGAGCCTTAGGTCCGCTTTTCTACTTCGCACGATCTTCTAGCACTGATATACTCCTTGATGACGTCAAGTCAGCACTTTTTGGGTTTGCCCCTTGTGCCAGGACCTGGCGGATGATTCATTGTCCATGAATCCAGAGATTTGTTCAATACTAGAAGAATAATATGATCCAGATTAAACTTATATGTATAGTTTTTCTCAGAGATTCTCACAGGAGCGAAACCTTAACGCGCAGCTTACAGTAAGATTAATTTTATAGTGGCCAAATTCCATTATCAATCATTACAACCCTTAGTAAATATAAAATTTAACCTCATTTTCCCAGCAGAGTTAGAATAATATTGAAAACCAATTCCGATTACGCAACTCAATAGAGGATTTAATGAAATTGGTTGCACACCATATTTGTTTGTACACTTTCTTCCAAAATTAACCCCTTTTATGACAAAGTACCTTCAGGTCAATGACACGGATTTCCATTGTTCCTTTGTCAATGAAATCTTTACATTTACACCTTGGAATATCAATTTTCATGCTTTCACACAACACCGAAAAACTTTCAAGTCTCACTTGACGTACGATGATCGAGCGAACTTATCCTGAAAATTGATAACATTTTCCATCTCACTCTTGACTTGCATATTTTTGGGAGCGTGACGAAGATGACAATAGCTTACAAAAACACAAAAAACATTATAAATGACATGCCATTAGAGTTGCATTGTAGAATAAGATGGGAACAGAAGTATAACCTAGGCCACGTGCCAGTGCCGCTTTGCGTGCAGCCCAGCTTTTCAACGGATTGGATCACACACAAGGACTGATATTTAACAAGATCGAAAAGGAAATATAAATATAAATCTGTGAGTGGAATTCACATAATTCATAATATATGTATATTTGACATAGCTATAATAAGTAATTAGCCAATAATTTGTTTTATGACTGTAAAAATTGAAAGTGTCAGCGTCAATGTTCCTCTAAATGAATTACTAAGGGCAGTATTGTTGATCTTACTAAGTCTGTATTGTGCATATGGAATAATTTAGAACATTGAGAATAATTTGTTTCGTAAATCGTAACGCAGTCACAACCCTGTACTGTTTTTATATTTGTTGCATCTAGTTCTTATAAGTGATTACAGTTGGGACGTAACAAAATTCTCTATATAATATGATTTAAGTTTGGAAACGACGGTTGAGTATGACAAAGTATGTTCTCATTTCGCATTTAATATAAATAAGAACGCCTTCTTATTATTCGCCAGTAATATTTTGTTTTGAGTCGTAAAGCGTCTGCAAGAGATACATGTTGCTACTATACAAAAATACAAAACTATACAAAAATTCAATTTATAATCTTGCAACAAATATAAATTTGTTTATATTTTAACTTAAATATTTGAACTTCTTTAATATAATTAGGACTAAACACTAGCTTAGAATTTAAAATGAGTACGACTTGATTAAAATCCAAATCTTTAACGCTGAGAAATTCTCAAGTCGTTTTCATTTCAGAAGCAATAAAAACTAACTATAACTAACAGCACATTAACAACTATGTACAAGTTCATAGTTTTCTCGGGACTTCAGTTCGACAGCTCCTGGACTAAGAAGTTGTTTTAACTTTTAATAACTCCGACTGTTATTGCACTTAAACTAAGTATATAGATGATTCACTTACTTAACTACGGGAAAAGATGTGTAAAAATAAGGTTTATACCGTCTGTATTAATTAAAATCAATGAACTTTTTGACAATTTTCAATAATATTTATTGAATAAGCAAATTTGTTTTGACATTTCAATTGTGATATTATGAAATGTAAACAGACAAGACTGACAGACAGGGAATGAGATGAAACTAAATAAAAGCTGGTAAAATAGATACCAAAGCGAAAACCAACACAGAATAAAGTACTTATTGGAAAAAATACTGTTTTGATCGAACTATCCGTCCTGTGATGAATTTTGACTGATCCAATCTAGTCGTGGTGTCGCGTCGAGGCGCCGCGCAATCACTCAACACCTGGCTAGGGTTGCCAACAAGGTAAATTAAAGTGATGACCGATGCAACAAAGTTTGCTTTATAATTTAAAATTTAAAAAAAAATGTCTTGTATCACCGATTTTTACTTAGAAGATCATAAAATGATCATAAATTACCTCTTTCTTATCCTTCTTTCTTTATATTTATATTTATTATATTTAATGGCTTCATTCTTTAAAACTATACTATATATTTACTGTGATACAATTGGCTATGCCAATTAGATATGGATTTTTGGCTATGTATCCCGTAGTCACCTCGTAAACCATCAACGGGAGGTTATAGAGTGGTCCTATTTTAGGGTGGGAACCTCAAGCCTCTATAGTTGTTGGTAAATATGTCGTAAAATGATGTCGGTGCAAATCCGCAGCAAAAAACGAAGTCGGGTCACGCTCGTACACAATCACTCGACACCTGTCGTGTCCCTACTCCTTGATGATCCCTTAACGTGTCATAATGTTATCACCATCGAATTATTACCACAATGAATTTTGGTTTTGACCATCAAACGGAATATTTGAAAATTTAGTAGGAATATACTGGATGAACTGGAAATTTATCAAAATATTATATTTTTTTCTTATAATAACATGTCTATATAATATTATTTACCAGATATCTTATTTAATATCAAATTTGACCTTTAATAACACGTATGGCTTATATAATAAATGCTTTAAAGTAAAATAATTGAAAAGTTTTATATTCGACAAAAGTTAAAAGTATCAGCCCTGACTCGTTTTCAATGTAATACTTTTTGACAGTTTAATCTCTGAAACTTATTTGCAATGCAGCTAGCGGTGAGCTACCGATCTTAAATAAACCCAAACCGTCTTTAAAATCGTCACAATGTCGATAAAGTGTAATTGAATTTTAATTGGGCAACAAGTACCAAAACGGTCGACTAAAATGAAAATTTAATATCCGAGCATTAAGTTTACCGTGAAGAGATTTTTTTTCAAAAACTGTCACTGAATCGATAACTAATAGTTTTCTTTAATAGTTTTCCTGAAGAGAACCCGAAGTTGAATTGAGTAATTGCAAAGCGCTAGAGTTTGACAGGGGCACAAAATTGGATCCGAACACACGCGAAAAGAAATAACGTTATCAGTTATTTAACGTTTAACGTTAAATAGTTCCGATGACAGGCTCCGGTGCAGGTAGATATTGAGTAATTGCTTCGCGCCAGGGTTTGACAGGGGCACTAAATTGGATCCGTCTAGTCCGGGAGCTAACGGCCAGAGCACAATTTAATCACTATCTGAGAATGCATCTCACCGTTTGTAATAAAATGGTGATAATTTAATTTGTGATTTTTGTTTTGATGTAAAATATTAAATTGGATCTGACTAGTCCGGGAGCTAACGACCAAAGCACAATGTGATCACTGCGTCTGAGAGTGCATGTGCTAGTACGCAGTTGGTTTATAAAAAAACGATGTTGGTTTTGATTGTGTATAAATTATGAAGATTGATATGCGTGCCAATGGTCTGACAACTAGAAATACCGACAACTGGGCGAAGTGGAGACGAAACAGTAGGAAAGCGAACCCTGGGCTGGAGCGAACCTCAATGGCTGAGGAAGTAACCGAAAAAACACTCAGTAGAGATTCTAAATTGGATCCGCCTCTCGTCCGAGATTTTACAGCCTTGATCACTGCATCTCATTACTCATTACACATCCAGTCGCGTAATTTAACATTGTGCGACAAAAATTAAAAGCGTATTGTGCCTTTGCGGAAAATAACTAACTCCACTCATACCCCTCATATCTTTACGATGAATAACTTTACGAAAACAGGGCTGAACTTCCGCCGTCGGCTCCCTATCTCTCAGATATGATAATGTTTCTGCTAAATAGTTTCCACAGCCATAACTAGGAGGAAACCGAATACGGAACGTCGATGTTATCAGACATATGTGATGCATAATTATCTGGTACAAGGGAGCTGTGAGCAGCCTGATATACTTTATCAAGATGAAACTGTACTGTTTTATGTAAGGAACTGTGGTTTTATTATGGTTTGATAGAAATAATGACTTGAACGCATTTGCAATCTCGTGATTATCTATCTCTCTACTGCAGTGTACACTTGCAAAGTCCAAGCTTAAAAATTCATACACACTTCACGTCAAATTTTAATACTATGCACGTCTATGTCAGTCCACTATTCTATCCTCGTCACACATAAAATTACCACAATCCAATGTCGTGAAAGAAGGACAAACAAACGAAACAATATTTCCTCTAATATTGTAACTTCAGTGCTCAACTCTAGCCGTTTATTTTGCTTCTATTTTTGAGTATATTATATAGTATAGTATATTTTAAAATCTCCTTGCCTACTATGTTTTTAAAGTAGCTGGTGTTCGTTCATAAAAATCATACACAATTTTTGTTTTCACAACTATTCGAAGGCTCTTATATATTAATAGAAACACCAGTGAAAAAAATACTGTGATAATGACAATGCTTTCAAAGATATGTCAAAAATAAAATCACAATCTGTCTTATCTCGATTGATTATATACATATATTTTTTCAATTCTTGTCAACTAACCTATTTCACATTTGTTTAGTACTAGGATATTTCAATTCTACATGTTTATAACTTTTCAGGACGATCGCATTTAATTCACTTCCATATTCAAATCCATGTGATAGTACATAGATTGAAAATCCGTAGAAAGCAGAATCAGTTTCAGTCAACACTCGAGCAACCCTCCAGTAGGATGTAGGACGTGTAATGTTTGCAATGGTATACCGTTTAGGCGCGATTGGTCCAATTCGCGATTGGTCCAAAGATGCAAAAAATGTCCAATTCGCGGTTGGTCCAATTCGCGGTTAGTCCAATTCTCGGTTGGTCCAATTCGCGTTTGGTCCAATTCGCAGTTG
The DNA here is from genome assembly GCF_027563975.2 of Plodia interpunctella. NCBI lineage: Eukaryota > Metazoa > Arthropoda > Insecta > Lepidoptera > Pyralidae > Plodia > Plodia interpunctella. Next base: position 1,596,096 of record NC_071301.1, read on the forward strand.
GTCCAATTCGCGATAGGTCCAATTCGCGATTGGTCCAAAATCTTATTTTTTAAATACATAAATGGGAAATCACACAGGATTGAACTAGCCCCAAAGTAAGAGAGACTTGTGTTATGGGATACTAACTCAACGATACTATATTTTATAACAAATACATTTATAGATAAACATCCAAGAACCAGGCCAATCTGGAAAAGATCATTTTCCATCTTGACCCGACCGGGGATCGAACCCGGGACCCCGTGGTTCAGAGGCAAGGTCTTTCCCACTGCGCCACGGCGGTCGTCAAAAAATATTTTTATAAACAATATTAAAATAAATTTACGTTAGAACAAAACATAAATATTATAAAAATAAATGTATATTTTAATGTAATATAATTTAAAAAAATATTTAATGAAATGGTTATTAAATTATTATATCGGTTGCTCGATTGTTAAAACAAAACGCATAGGAATATAATCGTCATTGAGGGTAGGTAGTAAAAAAAATCGTATTTGTCATAACAAATCTGTCATGTTACGTGCGGTTTTGCAATGGGGTATTAGTCGTTGCATTTGAGCTCCATACTTGAAAATTTGCAAATTCAGTATAAAATGGACGGAACAAAGAATGAACAGTTTGAATTTATTCAAAACAAACGTGGTAATGACACACTGCTTTATAAGAGACACCGGTATAATCTAAATATAATTAATACAAACGGCAGTTCGTTGTGGAGGTGTAACAAAAGAAAAATATGTAGTGCTACTGTAACCATAGATTCAACAAGGAAAACTATTTTAAGGAAATCTAAAACAGGACATACATGTGGTGAGTCTGATTGCACTAATAAATTAGCAAAGTTAATTTCATCATTAAAGAAAGCGGTATGCAATGATTTAGGCCCAGTGCAAAATATATTTGAAGAAAAGACTCAAAATTTAAATCCCAGGTTTATTCCCAAATTTAGAACGATAAAGGATTCATTATACAGAGCTCGAAAGAAATATTTGAAAACCAATTTATTGAATTGTAACAACACAAAACAATTGAAATTACCAGAAGCATTTACAAATATTTTTTTGTTGATTGAAGATAGATGTGAAGACGAAGAAAAAATTTTTATATTTGGGACAAGGTTAGGTAGAAAAATTGCTAAGAACCATGAAAGTTATTTTGCAGATGGTACTTTTAAAACAGTTCCAAAGCCGTTTTACCAGCTTTACGTGCTACATTTAGATTTAAATTCTACGAAAACGAAGACAAATATTATACCTGTTTTTTATACGCTGTTACCCAATAAAAAAGAAAAAACTTACCTACGTGTTTTCGCATTATTAAAGGAAAAATTGGGTATCAACGTCAAATCTTTTAAATGCGATTATGAGAAGGCGCAAATGAACGCCGTTTCAGCTGTCTTCCCTCAGGCAAAAATAAGTGGATGCTACCATCACTTTAATGACGCCATATGGAGATACTCCAAAAAGATTAAATTAAATAGAAATAGAGAGGGTCGAAATATTACTAGAAAGGCATCGGTGATTCCTCTTTTTCCAGCTAGTCGCATTCCGGAAGCTTGGAGATATATATTAGAATCTTCTTCAGACAACGAAAAATTTATCAAATTTCGCAAGTATTTTGAGATGGAGTGGTACCCAAGACTCACCAAACATATTAAGCTGCGCTCATCAGCGCCATAGAACAACCAATGCTTTAGAGGGCTGGCATTCTCGGCTGAATCGACGCATTTCTAAAAAACCCAATTTGTTTTGGTTTCTTTACAAACTGCGAAAAGAAAGTCAATATTATGATAAAAAAATAACACAAAGTTTATTCAAAAACGTAAATAACAAAAGGAGAAGTTGTGACATTCTATTTGATAAAAAATATGAAAAATTACTCAAAAGCCTAGAAAATGGAACAATAACAGTTGATGTTTTTTTTCAAAAAGTTATCTATTTACGATTGTCATTATATAAAAATTGATAAAAAGTTATGTTAAAGCATGTTCTTTTTATTTTTGTTTGAATGTATTTTCTAGTGCCATAAATAAGTCTGTCTTATTTTTTTCTTCCTTTTTTTAGTAATAAGTAAGAAAAAAATTTTGTTATATTATCTTTAAGGTTAATTTTCTTAACATACTTTTGATTTGATATGTATAATGTATACATAAATATGGTAATCTTTTTTTCTCCCTTATCTTGTGATGAGTAAGAGAAAAAAAAACATATTTTTATCATATTTATGTATATCTTTGAAGATTATTGTAATATCATACGTTTGACTAAAAATACGTATGAATATATAAATATATGGCCATAGTTTTTTCCCTTATCTTGTGATAAGTAAGAGAAAAAACGTATTTTTGTCACATTTATTTATATCTTTGAACATTATTATAATTTTGACTAAAAATACGTATGTATATATTTATATAAAGCCATAGTTTTTTTCTACCTTATCTTGAGATAAGTAAGAGTATAAACATTTTTTTCTCTTATATATTTGATGAAAGATGTGATGAATGTGTTAAGTTTACGATCATAGTATATTTTTGATTTTTATTGAACTTGGTTCATTTTTTACGAAGTACACAATTATAATTTATAAGAAGCTTGTAACACATATGTGATTGGTAATATGATTATGATAAATAAACAATACATGTACATAAAAATGTGTAATTGTATAATTATTAATCTATACATCTATACCTACTAATATTACAAAGAGGAAAAAATTATATTTTTGTATGTATGTATGTATGTTTGATATGAATAAACTCATAAACTACTGTCCTCATATTAAAAAAGTCTTTAATCGTTGGAAAGATGTTTCACAGGCGACGCTGGGGCGGACAGCTTGTTCATTGTTATGATTGGACCAATCGCGAATTGGACTAACCGCGAATTGGACCAACCGAGAATTGGACCAACTGCGAATTGGACCAGTCGCGAATTGGACCAACCGCGAATTGGACCAATCGCGAATTGGACAATTGGACCAATCGCGAATTGGACCAATCGCGCCTAAACGTGGTATACGACTTATACATGCGCGCGCAGTACAAACACTTCAAATGTAAGCGGGATCTGTACATGGGGATTACTCTACGTTTTTATCTAGGGTTGGCATTTTAGGAATTGCTATCCGGTGACCGAATGACATGATTCAAACCTAGGACTTATATCGCATAACTATCCGTTTTAATTCTTCAACAATGGACTGTAGCATAGTTGATTGAAGAGTTAACGGATAGTTAAATTCAAGGTTTCTTCAACCGCTGACAATATTTATAAAAGGCCTGAATTTGATATATCCATAATGAAAATGAGATTTATTGTGTTTACATCATGCAATGTGTGCCAGAATAACAAATTCGTTACAAACTCAGGTCGATGTTGGTCAGAGAAAGCTGTGTTATTGCTGGTTTTCAGCTGCCACTAGAAGTCCTATTACTAAACAAATACTTACTAATGTCCACATGCTATCTCTTTTTACCATATCGTGTACGCTTCGTGTAAAAAAAGAGAGAACGTGTGGACAATGTCGTGTCATGTTTTGTGTTCCGTAGCCCCTCATGTTTATGATGACGCAATCTAGACTCACGTACAAAGAAAACCTTTTATATACATATCGATATTTATACATAATTTAATGTAAATAAAAAAATCTATTACGGATTCACTTAAATTCAAGTCTCATGTTCCAATATTATACTTTATGCATTTTTTGCTCATAAAGTTGATCTATTGATGGCCGGAAATTGAAACCTTTCAACAAGTTCAGATTGAGTGCACTTTTCTAGGAAATATTTTTCTTTGAATCTAGACGAGATATTTATATGACAGTATCTTTTTATAATTCGGGGAAAATTGTGGTAACAGTGTTGATATTATCTGAGAATTGGTATAGAGCAGCAATCAATATACAAATGCTTTAATTTTAACTTCTTTGGGTTTTTCGTTGCGATCTTTCAGCCCAGATATAACACGTTTTTCACTTATGTCATTCAGAGTTGGATCTAGAAATCCGCAGTATTATTTATACTTATTTCATTTCACTCTCAGTAATTTCTAGACAAAATAACATTTTTATTTTAACGTTCAGATCAACATTCGCTTAGGACAGAACATCCAAAGTTTATGAGATATTAGTATTGTGTTAATATTTAACACTTTCACATTCGAGTGAAGGAAAATACTCATCCACTCAACCTTCCCCACTAAAGTTGAGTGGAGAGTGCAAATACCAGTAAATACCGACAATTTTAGGTAGTTTTAACACATCTCTCCTCTCGACCTTCCCATTGCCGAAGTATTTGCGGACGGCTTAATAAGGACCTCGTAATTATCCAAAAATCCAGCGTCATGCCCGCAGGGTTGCTAAAATATAAATAAAAAAAGCGTTGATTTAAAGAACAGATATTTAATTTTGTTTTTAGTTTTGTTACTCTTTTGTTTGCTTTTTTAATATTTGTGTAATTTAAATGTATATATTTGTATATAATATTTGGATATTGTGGAGGAGCTTCTAATTTTAGATTAATTGATTACTTACTCTATTCCTACGTCAGTGTTTCCGCCCGTAGTTGTTTTTTTTTCAAGTTATCTTAATTCGTAGCTAGAACACGTGTTATAAACTGTAAATATTGTGCATTGGGCCTTTTAGGCCTGGGCCTACAAGGATATAAATGGAAAACAACTTATAATTACAATTCTTCTGGAGGGATGATAAATAATAGAGTCCGGATATTTTAGTGACAGCCCTACGGCTGAACCCATATCTGCTAAGGAGTTGTGCAAACTCACTTTGGGTCGACCGTACCTAATAACTTTTTGCCAAGTTTTGTAACCTAAGGACGTAAGCGGCGATGTCAGGAGCAGATATTCAGAAATGTACATATTTCATGATGATGATTTATGTTACACTAACCTATTTCACGCTATGTTTGAGAGAATGGTTTGAATGAAAGTGATGGGAGTAGAATTCGAGATTTGAGAGTTGTTGAAAATAATATCTTAAACTAGCTATTGATATCTGCTTCTCTTGTCTGAGCGTTCTCCTGTTGTCGTATTGAATATGGGGTGGTTCGCGTTTCGACCGCTGCGGCCGCGCTGTCATTACGATCCGTCAAATTTCCTGTGGAAGGAATCATTTCCAAAATCAATCGTTCATAAAATTGACATTATTACCACAATACTGATCCATTATTTTAAAGTCAAATAGTAAAACTAATCCTTGTCTTTGTTAAAATTTGAAAAATAGTAATGACAGCGCGGTCGGTTTTCACCTATAATTTCCTTAGGTTTCGATTTTAATTCAAGAAAAATACAGGACATAATATAGGTTTATTTGTAAATCTAAAACTCCTTTTTTTCGGACACGGCCTAATTGAAATCTCAAAATAGCCAAGAATATTCCACCGTTGTCTTAAAGAAATAAAACATTGAAACAATTTTATTATTCATGTAACAATTTTAGAAGAACTCGCGAGAATTTCCAAACACACTTCCCTTCTGAGTCGGATAGCGCAATTCGTCAGGAATCCTGAAAATCTACCTAACTTCGGCCTGGAAATATGGGCTCTTATTTCATCTGGAAATTCCACGATACTGCCACGGTATACTTTAACAGGTGAAAAATGTGTTAATTTTAAATAATACAGTTATGTCTGCAATATTTTCTGCTGGATTCTTCGTGGTTTGGATGAATTTCGGGCGTTTCGTTTTGTATGTCGTCCGCGTAATATACATATATCGAAATAGCGGAAAAAATATATTCATAGCACATCACCAAGTCGAAGTTTGTTCAGGTTCAGATCTCTTCAAAGTGGCGAGGAGAATTCACTACTTGGTATTGGGAGCGTCTAAAATTGGCTATTTTTGGAGGGAAACTACATTTTCAGTAGTTGAAACTGACTTTGGAGGCTTCTTTGGGCAATATAGATTAGAGTCTAGGTTATGTTCTTAAATTAGCAAAGTTACAATATTTTGTTACGTAAGACAAATAAATTTAACATTTCATTTGCCGTTTCGGTCTAAAACTTATCACTGTCTAGCATTTTCCTCCTGTCCCGGATTCTTCTTCGGCTCCTTATTTTTTTATAATTTATGTGTTTCATACGTAAATATAGGAAACTCCTCGCTATGGAATAGCATAACTCATCTTATTACTATGGACAAATCACACAGATTGAGCTAGCCTCAAAGTAAGTTCGAGACTTGTGTTATGGGATACTAACTCAACGATACTATATTTTATAACAAATATAGATAAACATCCAACACCCGGGCCAATCAGAAAAAGATCATTTTCCATCATGACCCGACCGGGGGTCGAACCCGGGATCTCTCGGTTCAGAGGCAAGCACTTTACCACTGCGCCACCGAGGTCGTCAAACCATTGTTTGATAAAAAACTGTGAACAAAATATATCGAGTGCGGAATTCCAAAATGAAGCACATATTTTAGCCAGAATGAAAAATGCCAGGGCCCAAGCGAGACAGCAGCCGAATCAACGCGTCGACTCCGAAATTGCCTGCAGATAGACTATTTGGCAGTGACCTAGAATCTAGAATTTAGTAGCTGTCAACTTTGACACGCCGGATATCGCTCGAGATTCTACTTTGTTTGGAATTGGCTGTTTGGTAGTGTTACCTATTTTAGAGCTATGCTCGTGTTGAAAACGGTTGCCCACGACTTTTGCTACACAACTGTTGTTTTTTTGGTCGACTTGTAAAGTAAAATTTCAGTTAATATGCCAAAAAGACTTAGTTTCACAGTTTTTACAAATAAAGATGTTATTTGTAATTATTTATTACATATACAATTTCAAAACATTTTAGAGGGAAACAGCTGTCATATAATTTAAAAATATGTTAAAATATGTATTTTTAAATTGTACAATGACAAACACACAATATCATTTTACAAATTAAACATTGTCCAACAAAAATATCTGAAATATATCTCGCATGAATGATGACAGAAATAAATTACACGGTTATTGGAAAAGAAAAATTGGAAATGCGGTCACAGTCCAGATATATCTTTTGATATCGCAATAATATTAATATCTTGTTTTGATAAATTTGACGCGTTGCTCGAGTTCCAAGGATTATTTGACCATAGAAACATTTGATTTGATCACATACAAATTTATCGAATCGGTACAAGGATAAATGAATTTCGGATGTACAAAGAAGAATATAAATAAGTACGTCTTAAAATTATATTATCTATAATCTTAATGTGAGGGTTTGAATTTCAAATGATCAGGTGTCACTTTTTATTTATGAATTTCAGCATATATGTAGTTGCTCCACTATTGTAGCAAATTGGATCAAAACGCTACTAGATTTTTAACATTTAATGTCACGAATCCAGTAGTTTTTATCAAATAACTATATCTCTCTCTCCGTTCGGGTCGTTATTAATATTAAACGCTGACTTTGACCTTGATTTTAAAGATTCGGCTGTGATTATATAGCCGACCGCCTGTCTGACGTCAACCATCCTAGGCAAGTGATGTGCAAACCATCCGGTTGTTGCACATCACTTGCCTAGACTACGAGTCGCGTCGTACGACATCCACACTAAAATAATTTGGATTGGTCCGATTTTGACCTCTGTCAAATAACACGCAGAAATCTGTATAGATACGCAAATTGCGTGTTCAGCCTCGCCCCAACATGTAACAAGCTGTGTCTTAGCCGCGAGGCAATGATAATTAAATGAGGGTATGTGGACAAATGAGTTGCAACCTATGGGGTTGCGCGACGCATCTTCATAATTAATATCAATGATAATTACTGAAAGCTGTTTTGTTTAAGTTTCATGAGTAACAGTGAATATGTAATTTTTTATTTATCTAACGGTTTAGGTACACAGAGAAACAAAAAAAAAATTAATTATTTATTTCATCATCTTACTACAAACTATTGCGATAGTGCAGCTCAAATATTACATCCTGTAACATATTATATACAAACTTACTCGTGTGAAGTCACTCAGTGTGCAAGAAAATACATCTATCTCATATAGCTATGAGATAAAAGAAATTATATGTATTTAACCTTCTTGTATATAACCTATGACTGACAGTGCCACCAAGTAGTGGAACCACGAACCCTACTTTATACCTATGACTGGTAGTCCCACTGAGTAGTGGGACCACGAAACTTATTTTATACCTATGACTGGTAGGCCCACTAGGCAGTGGGACCACGAACCCTAGTGTTTAAGATTCGTGGGACCATGAGTAACAGTGGGACAAAATGGGTGGGACCACAAGTCAAAAATCTAAAGACTATAGTGGGACCACGAGTCAAAAATAATTTTGTCTATGGTCTTGTTACCAGAAGTAAATACAAAGTGATGCTTAAGTTTAATTTTAAATTCTTCCCACAAGACACTTGAGACGCGAGTTTAAAAAAAAAGGTATTCGTAAGTTGTTTAAATTTTTTATGGATATTTATGAATACGTTGATTTCCAAATAGGGTTTTCAATATATGTTGACGATAAAAGGCTAAAACGATACTCGTATAACCAATTCTTAATTATGCTACTTGAGAACAAAAAGGCAGGATCTAAATCGTATCGACCACTGCGACCGCGATGTCATTACAATTTCAAATATCAACAAAGACAAGAATAAGTTGACTTTAAAATAAATCTGCACTGTGATAATGTCAATTTATGAATTGATTGATTTTGGAAATGATTCCTTCCTCGAGAAAATTTACGAATCGTAATGCTGCGGCCGCAGCGGTCGAAACGCTCTGAGTTCCGACATCGACTTGAAATTTGTTGACATGTAAAGTCCCACCCTTGTTATAAAAAGGAGCTTATCATGAATCCCGGCCATAGTTACTGAACAAAATTGGATCCGATAAAGAGATTCTTACTTTTTTTTCTGACTCGTAAAAAGATATCGTGAGCCCCACGGCGAATGTCATTGAATTTTCAACGATTTGAGAAGATTGTTGTGCTCTCAGCAAATTATGGTATGGACAGATAGATAGCTTATTACTAGTAGCTCTGTGAGCTGTAGACCTCGCGAGTTTTGTTGATCGAAGAAACTTTTTACACCGTATTTTTTAAAAATTGAACTCTAATAAAACCACGCAAGTAGTTTATTTTGTCTTGAACTTTGGTCTCACGATAAAAGATTGTCAAAAAGTAGTTTTTTTTTTTGGTTAAGTGGTAATTTTGGTAAAGTAGGCTTTAAGCACCTAAACGAAAGTTTCCTGTAGTTACAAAATTACAAAAACAAACAAATATAAGTGTATATTTTTTTTATTAAAAACAAATGAGTAAAATATTTGTAAAATAAACTTCGAAATGGCGGTCGTAAAAATAAAAGTAAATACGACCTCTTTTTAGTGAACTAAAAAGAGGTCGCCTTCCAGCGGGATTCGAACCCTAGACGCTCGAGTCAATCAGTCATTATCTCTTTGTAAACGAACTGGACTATTCGTCTTTTGACAACGCTGGTGAAAATATCCGTCTATTATGTCTATGTGTATGTCATAATAGAAAATGAAATTCCTTTGTTATTTCGTTTTCACTACAAACACAAAATAGTGGTAAGAGCCATCAATTCCAAAGGCGCTTAGGCAATTTGTACCAACTGCGCCATTTTCAAAAATTTCCAAAAAATGGCTCGACAATGGATTTTGATATGTTTTTCGAACCTGCTCCCAAAATTTCACGGAAATCGGTTGAGAAATGCGAATGCAATTAGCTTATAGGTTACTGGTGACCTAAACATAATTATATATTAATGCGCCCCGGGGCTTCGCTCCCTTGGGAAATTCTGGACAAAAAGGACCCTATGTCCTTCTCCGTATTTCAAACTATATGTATGCAAAATTTCAAGAAGATTGGTTGAGCAGGTAAAGCGTGAAGAGGTAACAAACAAACAAAATTACTTTCGCATTTATAATATTAGTTAGGATGTATGTCTTAAACATACATATGAAAAAATTTTGCGATAATATTTCATCACTGTAAATGTTTCAGTGAAAAATCACCTTATTAGCAGAGGAGACGCTACATCCGACAGACAGCGCTTTCCTCTTGACGTATATTCTAATTTTCCCTGAAAAGTGTTCTGAAAATTCCACGCAACGCATTAAAAATGATTTGACATGATTTTTGGTCTGGAAGGTCTGAAAAACAAATTCAGAGTTATGTCTATAAAGAATATAATCCACTTGGATGAAAACGATATTCCTTTGTAGCGCCCTATTTTTGTCTTCAAGGGTGCCTCACAATCTATTTACCTCGAGGATTGGCCCTCGAAAATAACTAATTTTTACGGATATTACCCGGGCACCGATGTCAGAATGTTCGACATTGTATAACGCAATTAAATTGTTACAATGTTTTTTCAGTTTCGTATTTATAATCTTACTAGCTGCGCCCCGGGCTTCGCTCCCATGGGAATTACGGGATAAAAGTTCCCTATGTGTTAGTCCAAGTTATATTCGTGTACTAATTTCATAGCAGTAGATTTTGCGTGAATGAATAACAAACTTACACACATACATTCCCGCAAACTTTCGTATTTATAATATTGGTAGGATTCTTTGTTTTTATTGTATAAAACTTAAAATTACCTAATAAATAATAAAAACGAGCACATAAAAAAAATACTAAATTTCTTCGTAATTGCAGCATCGATATTACAGCAATTTTATTAGCAGAATTTAACCTAATATGAATTAATAAAAAAATATTTATCACTCACTATATATCAATCCACACAAATAATGAAATATTTGAAAATTCTAAAAAGGAATACATACTTCAAATAAATATCTGGCAAAAAATAAAAATATAAGAATGCTTATGTAGAATAAACAAAGAAAAAACTTGAAAATATATTTGAAAATTCTAAAAAGGAATACATACTTCAAATAACTGGCATAAAATAAAAATATAAGAATGCTTACGTGGAATAAACAAAGAAAAAACGATATAAGAGGTAGGTATTACGTGAAAATCCGAGTGGCGTCCTCCGACGGCTGGTCCCGGGATAATTTTATCAGCGAGGTGAACGACTCTTTACGCAACTACGATTGTTTTATTGCCGAATATTTAGATAGCGACTGTAATTGAATTACATAAAGTTTTATCAGTTTCATTGAATATCTCGCAGAGTCCGGGAAATGGAGATAAATGGACCTTCTAATAATTGTTTTTTTCACTTCAAATGCAGTTGGACTATTTGCTGAACTATGATATACCTACCTACATATTCGCAATATCATATAATGTATCGCCAGAGGGGAAATACATACTCGATCGTTTAAAAATAGAAATGAAAAGGCCGAAACACATTACAAAAATAAATTGAAAAAGTGATCTCTAAAAAGTGCCGCGAATCTTTCTCATCCTACAAATCGACAAAGACCTACTAAATTATTAAGACATTAGATGTTGCCCGGGGCTTCGCTCCTTTGGGAATTTTGAAATAAAATATAGCCTATAGCAATCCTGCATAATGTAAGTACCTTTCTAATGTGAAAGAATTTTTGAAATCGGTTTGGCAGTGTCGGAGATTGCCCGCCTCAAACATACAAACTCCAAACGTTCTCTCTTTATAATAATAATAATATAGATATAGTATACCTATAACAGTGTAAATTACAATAAATAGTAAAATCATCCTAGAAAAGAAAACCAGACACATTTTCATCCCGCCCCTAATCGACACAAAAAGTGCCCAGAACACTATCATCATTTCCGCGCTGAATAGCAATGCGCATCTTATGCACCAGAGTCTCGCGGAAAAGTCGAATCCAAGACCTTATGAAAATAAAAAGTATTAACGATAAGCTAAGTCGGAAACCACCCGTCTACATAGGGTTACCAGGGGTTTAAATAGAAAAGCCGGTTGCACGTATTAAAAAATCCTAATTTCCGTAAAAATAAATACCGACCGGTATTTACCCGAAAATAAAACTTAGTTTTATTATTATTTCTTGATTTTAATATTATTTGCATTGGTTTATTTTAATATTATTGGCATTATTTGGTTGGATATTTTAATTTTATTTGGTTATATTTCTGTCCCTGTTGTTGTAATTTGGCGTGCGCTGCTCGTCGCGTGTACTTCGCGCGTATCGCCTATGTTGCGTCTATGCTATATATTGGCATGATAAAAAATCCTATTTCGAATGAAATCCAAGCGGAATCCGATCTATACTTTTAAAATATGATAAAGGTTGAGCATGGGACTCGCCTAACTGACTGCATCATATTGTAATTATTTATATACTGTTAAGAAAGTTTCTATTTCATCATCAACTATCAACAGCCTTTTAAATATCCCCAATGTTGGGACACAGGCCTTCCTAATCCATCCATAAGGAAAGCTTGTTTCTTTTTATTAAATCCGGTCTAAATTTGTCGGAATTAATCCGGTCAGATGGTAACCCTAAGTCTACAGCAATAGCGCAGAACACGGTATCTGCGAATTTACATAACTTACGCGTCTCGATTCTCCATTAGCAAATGACTGCTCCCGGTCCTATTTTACATAATGCCACTTACAATATGTCTAGAATGAGCCCGGATATTTCGAAATCACTTGACAACTCCTTTTGCAGAGACGTTTTGTGATTTATTATTCAATATTGACTTGGCCAGTGAATATTAAATGGTTTCTCGACTCCCGAGTTCCTTAGTTTTGTATTTTAGTTTATCTTGCATGTGGCGTAGTAAATGCATTTGGAAATTTAATTCATTTATGCAAGCTGAGGTAGTGCAATGTATCTTGCTCAAGCATGGCTTTATCTTTACATATATTGTAAACACATATTGGTTTAATAGTTGGGAAACTGAACTATGAAAGTCACAGGAAGTGGCCAAAGTTTTGGTAAATTCATGATTTGATAATTTTGTCACTTACGAGATTATACTTAGGAGCATCGGCAATTATTAAAGTCCTTACTGTGTAATGTTCTTGCAACTCATTTAAATACGTTTTTCTTGAATCTGAAGTCGTCTCTTCTTTCTGTTACAGGTAAATGATCTGCACAGTCCATGATGCGCATTCACAGCAATTGTAAGTGTAAAAAAAATGGCGGCTTACACACTGGTTTTATTGGAAAATGAATTTACAAATTTTAAGGTCCCTTGCGCTACTTTGGAGCTGCGCCTTTTTATCAACACGTACATTATATGGCGTGTGGTTCCACCCTAGAATAGGACCACTCCATCTTTCCGTTAAACGAAGTGACTAAGGAACACACAGCCTAGGCAGTTGATAGGCAACAATAGAATTTCCAAGAAGGGTTACGTCAGGCAGGCGGCCGATTGTAAAATCACAGCCGAATCTTCAAAGTTTTGCAGTCAAACTCTAATTGCCCGAGCTAAACGTGTCCTAAAAATTATCCTGTATATCCTGTAAGGGATATAGAATTCAAATTCAAATCATTTATTCAGAAATTAGACCTTCACAGGCAATTTTTATTTTTATAGTTATTTCTCACAAGCTATAAACTACTGGCATTTCGGAACGACCACTACTGAGAATAAATGCCGAAAGAAACTCATTTTAACGGTGTTGGTCCCTATCATGCCAGACGTGACTGACGTGTACCATTCGATTGCAAGGCTTCATCTTGCAAGTTGCATGATCTGATGATGAAGGTGCAAACCCACATTACATTCACTATGATCTATGATCGTGGTTAATCGAGTCGCTTAGTAAAGTTTTATCCCCTACGGGGTAGACAGCCAAAGGCTGAATAACGGACTTTGTGGATGAAATTATAAGAGCTTTTTATAAACCACAAGGACAATAAACAATGTACTTCGATTTGTCATACTTTGAAAGTCTATACTGTTTTGAAAGTAGATTACGAGCTACATTGGTGATTGTTCTACTTGTCTTTGGACTAAATTGGTGTTATTTTATGACAATCATAATTTTGTTGTATGTCTTGTTAGTTGACATGGCAACACTGGCGTAATCACTTTTACGGTTGCAAAATAAGGACAACGGCCTTTAGATTCTAATATTGTAAAGGGAAGTTTGCCAATTTGTTGGGAGAAAATTGATTTTGTGGGAATTGAAATCAGCCTTCCGGGCTACAGTATTGAATTTGCGAAAATAATGTATTACCAACGATGTTGAATACCAAAACAGAAGTGCTCAAATAGCTCTTTATTATGTTATCAATATCAAAATTAATTTTAGATAAGTACCCAATAATTATTGATTGAAATCCGAAAATTAAATTATCATATTACATCTATCTACAGCTTAATCTCATTTCAGTAATTATGTATATTCCAATTTTATTTTAACTTATTTTAGGGTAAGAACATTACGAGTTCCTCAAATAAATTTATACAAATAAAGTCTCAGGAGCCTCTGCGGTTTTCAACTTAGAAATGAACAGATAAAAAACGTCCAAAAGGTAAAATCATAAAGCGTGAAGGCTGTCCGTGAGGTCAAATACACCAAAAAACAAGAAAAGAACCACAGTTTAGTTCGTCACAAGATTAATGGGTATTTAGCAGATGTTAAGAATTTGACATCGTCTTTAAAAATCCGGTTCGTAAAATTAAGATGAAGCGCTTTTAGAAATGAAACATACTTTTGCTCAACTTTAGTGTGGCGATAAAAGGCAAAGCATGTCGTTGTGATACTGATATCCATTAAATGAAAATAAAAAACACAAATTGCTCGAAGCATCATTAATATTTTTACATAGTTCTTGCTTAGTCCTAGTTTCGTCTTCCCTATTGCTGTTTTTTTTTATTCCATCGTATTAGTAATTCAAGTCATATGACATCACTTTTTTTTTTTGATAAAATGCTATTATTGGTGATTGTGGCGCCACTTCTCATACAATTCCGCTTTCGGCTATGCTTCTTTTAACTAAAAGGTCGATGATGTGTCCTATATTTATATTGAGATCGCTATGAATGTCTCACACATAATAAATTTGTAACGCGTATTTTTTGTGCTCCGGCGCCGGGTGGGCACATTCGATATCTAAATAAATAGCAGTGATTGGCGTACGCGTGTAACCACGTGGTTTACGCGTGTACCACGGTAGCGGGGTGACTGCCCTGATGACTGCTTCTCACCGTTAGTTTAGCAAATTAAGGCATAAGCGATCGGCGGGTTTGATATTTAGCCGGTATCTTGTCAATCTCCTTTATTATTGAAGTTTCTTCTTTAACCGGACCTAAATATTTGTATATTTAGATCATAAGTCGCTGTTCGGTCCACTACTAGATATAACCTTTCACCTAGATATAACACCACAGATTTAAAAACATTGTGCACAACACACTGAAATACAGGTCAAATAGTTTTAGACGACTTGAATAAAATCTGACACCGGTGATAGCAATGACGCAGTCGACAAGATGAGAAGAAGGACATCCAAGTTTTAAGAGAACACACAACTTTCTCCCAAAAGCCTGTGGATTGTTCCTGTGAACGCTTACTCGACACTTGTAACTTACACTGTCGGATAAGCGCTGGATAACAGCGGGATTATTCGCGAGTATTGCGCACACCGAAGTAATTACTATGGGTTTACTGGGACACACCACCTTCCTTGTTTCAGGTTTTAGGGAATCTACTCGCGAAATTGTCAAATTTTTATTGTCCCTACTTTCTTTGCTGCACGAACATCCTAACTGTCGCAACAAAATATTCGCACACTCGTTTTGTTTAATTAGTATGTAGTTTTTCACCACAGTGGTAGACAGCATATGTACCTAGGTAGACTTTGGTACAAAGTGGGAAAATAAGTAGAAGAAGACTGAGAAGAGATGGATGGAGTGCGTTCGGCAGAATATGGTAAAAAGAAAAATGGAACAGATCGGTTAACATCAGACAGGGAGAAGTGGCTGTTACACTGTACCAACCGCACATAAAGCGGAATAATGGTAGGCAGATGAGGATGTAAATCTAGATGTTAAGGTCGTCTGCATGGGTCTCACTCTCATTAATTTCAGCCGCCAAACAGCAAAGCTTGCATTGTTGTTGTGAAGGTTGAGACGGGCAGTATAAGTACAGCGTATTGTGGCAAAATACTTAAGGCCACAAACTGGGTAACAACATCATGATTCGAGTGACTGATGTCCATGGACTGCGGTGTTTGCTTACCTTCAGGCACGCCTTCCTTGTTTGTCTTGCTATAACAAAAAATATGATGATGGTCTAGACTTACGGAGAATGGACTAAGTATAACGTACGGAAAAGGATACGAAGAACAGAGTACAAGGGAGATATAACAAGATCACCAAGAATTCAATATCAAGTTGTTATTTACTGCTCGAAATAATGACGATTTCATTGGGTCGTAACCGGTTTATACTGGTTTATATCGCTGGGATCGGCATAAGAACTTGATTTGTCATTTCGGCAGGCCCACGAACAGTAGCAGTAAAAACGTTATAACGTGTTAATCAATAACGTTATGAAACCGTTTATGGTACGTGAGTTCATGATTAAATATTTTGGCTATTTGCTTAATGCTTGAAGTAGAGATAGGTCGTTTCGTAGGTCACATGTTTAAATTTGCGTTATATTTATTACTAGATGTTGCCCGGGAATTTTGAAATAAAATATAGCTTTTTCTGAGATCACCCGCCTCAAACATACAAACTCATAAACGCTTTAGAATAAAAGTATAGATGGGTCTTAACATAAACTTTTATAATTACCTCAAACTTTCGCAAAATGTTTTAACAAACAAAAGTAACAAAGCTTAATACTAGCAGAATTGTTTAATAACCTTTAATTGAGGTTATTTATTTGAACATGACGTTGTTCTATTCGTTTTTCGAAATACGAAATTTGAATAATTTTTCTGTAGCGTTCGTGACATGGCGGCGAACAGAATATTTACGCCATAAAAAGCAACGCAGCAAATATTGCATATTTCCATCGGGGTATTGGACACGCACGTCGCGATGTCGTGTTAAAAATGCTTTTGATGCTATACGTTTTTATAACGAACAAACGTTATTGTTTTGGAGTAATTCTATCACTAGCTCAGAGTTTGCAATTAACTTTTCACTATCGAATCTTTTCACAGTGAGACGTAATCAACTAATCACAGTGTGGCATTAAATCAAACTTTATCACTGAAAAAATCCAGATTATCTTCAAAGGTTACCCTATATTCACACAGTCGGACACGTGGACAGAGACTCACTGTACTAATATTATAAATGTGAGTCTGTCACGCTTTCACGGCTAAACCGATTTTGATAAAATTTGGAGTATATATAGTTAAATAATCCGGGTCAAACATCGGTTACCGCGGGCACAGCTGCGGGTAACAACTAGTTTTTCACACTAGTTCAAGTTCAAGTTCAACAACTAGTTCAAGTTTTTTACAAGCTTTTATTTAAGTTTCGTTGTATGTACGAGTATGTTTCTTTAGGCGGAATATTGCAACTCTATTTTAAAGCAGACGTCTTTAATCGATTGATCATTCCAATAGAGAGACAATTTTAAGATGTGCATGTTTCATTTGATTCTTTGAGCGCTTATTCAAAATAATAATTGGGACTTGGAAATACTAAATAAACGACAAAGTTCAAATGTATTTCAAAGAATAATGTAAGACTCACAGTAGTTAGTTAAGCACCTAAAGAAAGATTTCTAATATCATTTCTATTAAAACAACACACAATACCACTTCAAACGACAGAGTAAATAATGTACGAGTAGAAACTCGATTTCCACAGGAAATTAGTTTGACTCCTCTGATCATAGGATCGTTTATTTTGAATAGTTTTTCCCATGATAAATTCTTTGATGACTGAATAGGCCGACCAAGATATTCAGTGAATCTGCTATCACAACCTGACGTATTTTACACTCCGCTGTGCACAAACATAAACTTAGTTCTCTTGTGAACTCGAAATAACATGTATAGATTACTATACAATTTTGAATTTCGAATTTGTAAGTAGCTATGCTTTGAAATTTCGAATCAAGATAAAATAACTGCTGCAAACTGAAATCTGCTTGATGAACTTACACGAACAGAACTGGCATTGAAGATGATCTCACGTCTATTGCTGCAAAAGATAAATACTTCTTAACTCAATTGGACGCTAATTTTTACTCTGTCAGTTTTTCGAATTTGCTCATGAAGTTATCATAGAAACTAATAAAGTTAAAATGTCAAATAAAGTATGTGCAGGTTCAAACCTCGAAGAAGCGGAAGCGACACTTATACTAATTGAAATTTTGAATTTCAAGATTATATCAAATCAAGAAGTATGTAAAATAAATAACATAACGTTGGTTATTATTATGGAGTTTGGTTAGCATGCGGCGAAACGAATTCCGTATAATATTGCTAGATCCATTACGTCCCATGTTTACATAACACGACAGATCAAAACAGCGAAATTACTATGCAGAATACGCCGCGTTTCCCATTATGTTTTCCTTATGGCCACGAAAATCTTATTTGATATCTTAAAGCTTTCCGTAATCATCGGATTACGGAATAAAACATTAAGGGATTCATTATTGTGAAGTTTCTATGGTAAGGAAAACATGCCGAGGTCTTCCTGTTCACGAATCCACTTCAAGATAACGGAGGGGCCATTATGATACTTCCTAATTTACTTTTCAACAAGTCGATTATATTTCCGAGGAAGTTTTCTTTGATACCTTTATTTATTTCTCAGACGACAACATTGCGAAGTGTTCTTTTATTTTTCAACCTTTATTTCCTTTCCACAAGGTAGGTACTATAAATAAATCCGTTTAGAGTGCTCCATCGGTTTTTTCGAGATATTTCTTTTTTTTTTTGTTCAACATTTACGTAAACAAAAGTATATTATCTTAAAACAATGTTTCTCGGAAGTCGTCCTGGATCTCTCGAATGTTTATTGGGCTCAGAATTCCCGTTTCTCTCGGAAATATTATAATTTATAGAGCACTCGTCAATTTTCTCCTTCATTTGATTGCCGAACGGTTTCCTAAGTTTTATGATAGCGTTAGGAGAGGCGATTTTACGACTAGTCCACGTGTTGTGCGAACTTGGAATTTTTCCGTCCCGTTCCTTTGATTGATGTTAGAGGTTGACGGGTATAGGATATAGGCTGGGGCTTATTGTTGATCGTGTAGGAGTCTTTACGATGTGTCGGGCGTAGACCCCGGCCTTCTATGGGAGAGTCAATATGCTTGCTCAGTCCGGATATCGAGCTCGGTTCACACGGCCGGTTGGCAACTGCCGCATTAATAGCGTTAGCTCTTCTTTTTCAAATATCGTAATGACTCATGAGATCACCATTTGTTGGAGTTTAATTGCTTCTGTAGCCTTTAACTGAGAATGTTTTTTAAATCGGAATTTTTAGTTCACACGATAGCGTAAAATGTATTATATCTTACATCTACCGTGATCCCAGTCAATGTATCAATACTTATTATTTTAGCAGTACTAACAATATTATTAAATCTATACTATTATTTTAAAGAGGTAAGCTTTTGTGAATTTATATGTTTGAGGCGAGTAATTTCCGAAACTACCGAAGTTATTTCAAAAATCTTTCACCGTTAGAAAGATTACTATAAGCTATATTTTATCTCAAAATGTTCACGGGAGCAAAGTCCCCTGAATCCCCAATAGTTCACAGAGTTTAATCAACCGGTGCATCAAACCAACAAGCTGTTAATGAAGTCTATTATTATTTTCTCTATTCCCTTCTATTTCAACCGATGCATACCATTTTGTATTTAAACTCTTATTTATAACCACAAAACAATAGTGTCAACTTGCACAATGCTGCGAGAATTTGAATATTATATCAAAAAAGGTAATCCGTGCTTTGTCATTGTCGAATGGTTACCGATACGAATAAATTACATGAGATTCTATGTTCGAGCTCATAACGTCTACAAGATTAAACCCATTGTCAACCGAATCCATATTTGGCGACGCGCGGACAGAGATCAAATTAAAGGGACTAACAGATGGGGGAACAGTGTAAAATGGCTGCCATGAAGTCTACATTTATGCCCTCTCGAAATTATGAGAAATATTGGTAAAATACGGAGCATTTCGAAGTAAAATTGCTTTGAGATATATCTCTGACGGGATAGATAAAGCAAAGATAAAAGCCAAAATACAATGTGTAGGATGAAGTCCTTAAAATGTCAAGCGTAAGAATTTCTAATGATTAGTATATAATGAGGTAAAACTATTTTAATATGAATTGAATATAGAGTGCATGTCTTTTTCCTTCATAAAACATTGGATATCACCTGGACTGATTTTTTCTAAACTCTCGACTCTCATTTAGACCTCTGGGTCTGTACAATGGTGAATACAATATGCATCTCTCTGTGTTTTAGATATTTTGTGACTGCTGCAACTCTTGTTCCCATACAATAGTTGAATAGATCCTAATAAAAATATTCACGCTCGATAAAGCATCCACTATTGTGACATAACGTTATAGATATAAAGACCGAAATTGAATGGCTGTTCTGTCTAGCCCGATCACACAAATAGTGGTTATCGTTTAGATCTACGGCTTGTGTAAGTTAGAAGGCGAAACTTGTTTCGGTAGGGTTGCCGGAATTGACCACAATGTTAAATTGTATTTTTAAGACTTTTTTAAAATCTATACTAATAATATGGAGAGAAAATATTTGTATTTCTGTGTATTTGTTTTATGTTTTGATCGATTTTGATCAAATTCAGGAGTAACTCGAAAGAAAAATTCACACGAAGACACGGGCTCCGAATACAGTATAAAATAACGTATTACGTTATATCGTGCATAAAACATTTTTTATACACCGAAGATTTTGATGCGTTCAAACCCACATAATTTGATCGTATTCGGTGTTTAAGCCAACAAGCGCCATCTGTTGTCAAAATTGTTGTACATCGTCAACCCTAGTTTCTGATGCAAGTTTTTGTTACCATTTTATATGAGGCGGCATTCTAAATTTGATAGTAGATTCTTCTATTTTTAGCTCAACTGTTGAGTAATTATCGTTGGTGCCTCATTATCTGATGGATTGTGTGTGACATATGATTTCGTGGACCGGTTTCGAAGTCTCTGATTCATTCACTATCTATATTAATTTCACTTTTTTGTGCTACATTAGTTTTTATTGGATGTCGATCAATTTCAAGTTCAACTTTACCAACTGTAATTTGTGCATTGTGCTTATATGTATGTAGTCTTATTCTGACGTAACCATTACATTTTTAATGGTATATAGGTTTTATTACATGCACTTTTATTGAATTCTGCATTCATCGTGTATTATGTAATACATTAACTGACTTGAATAACCTTTACGCTCTAATCTAGTTGTGGTATCCAGGGCAAGCAAATAACTATATTCTTCGTTGCGCGTCGCGATGGTATAACGAAGCGAAGTTGTGCATTTTCAGCACATAGATTACAAAATATTTTATTTGCGCTATGCAGGCACATTTAAATTTTCGTAGGTTCTAAGCCGCGTGGATCCATACCAAATGATCTGTTATGTAGACATCATTTTGCGATGTTTTGACATTTGTCTTGAGTTTGACAGTGTCGTCTTTAACTATATGTAGTATTCTTTGCTAATAGGATAATATTCTCAAAGTGCATGTTCTGTAAAGCTTATAAGCGCTTATACGAGCTCAAGTATCGTGTTAAAAACTGCATGTTACGCAGCACTTGTAGGGAGCAACTACTGTTTCAACCTAATCTGCTAATCAATAACTGTTGACTTTCCGTGTCTCGTGTTACACTGACCGCTTCGGTTTGCATTAACGTGGTATTGGGTTCTTGTTGGTCATAATTTATTACCGAGTTACGACTTATTTTATATTTGGCATAATTATAAAATAAAAATAAATTTTCTAACTTGTTTCTTACAAATCGGTAAGTACCTAAAACTTTATAGTCTTACCCCACCATCGAACTAGGAATAGACCTGTATCTCGATTGGCAGAATGAGCTTATGGCTCATTCTGCCAATCGAGTAATGTCTGTGCATCTATAATAATTGGTAGAAACAAATAATTATATGTTTTGGTTACAGTAATTCCCAAACTAGGTCAATTGTGGTCTGAACGTTATAATTTCGTATTCGTATTGCGTTTTTGATATGATACCAAATGAAAAGAGAAGTTGGTTAAAAAATGCGGCGTGTATTTCCGTGTGGTTACAAAACTCGAAGTGAGATATTGAAAAACCTTTGGCAGGAAACCTAATAATTTACATTTGTGTTCTTTGATTTACCTTGATGATTTGAAATTAGTAAACGGTCCTTACAAAGTATAAGTAGCAACGTAAACTACACTAAACAAATTGTTTGTTCTACAAACTTTGATATTTAGAGTTAGTTTCTGACATAGTTATAAAATAAACAAGTGTGCTCGCTATATGTATCAACAAAACTTGTCTCAAAAATCAACAAACAACAGGCTAGTGTTGGGAGACTCCAGCATACAGTATTCCGTTTGGAGATTCCTATAAATTTTATTCATTATACGATGTAATGTAATTAGTGGAATTTTTAAGTTTAAAAACTAGTTGTTTAGAAACAGCCTACTGAAAACGATTACTGGTTAAATACAAGATAGCCACATAGGTACGATAAAACACCTCATACAGAATCTTACCTCATAAAGATATTCCTCTCATAGCACCAATCGCTTCGATTTCAATAGCACCCTTTCTCTATTCTCCACAAGGAATTGATTTATCTAAACGGCACATAGCATTCAGTGTATATTGATCCCATAAACTCAGAACCGCCATTGTTATGGTGTATGATTCCGCCCTAAAATCGTAATAGGACCACTTCATATCAAAACAAATGCCGCCCTGTCAGCTGATGGCAACAACAGCATTACCAAAGAGGGTTAAAGTCAGGCGGCTGATCGTAAAACCATAGTCAAAATAAAAGTCAAAGGAAAAAAATACAGATGAGAGAGAGAACACGTTAGACATAGTACAAAAATATAATTCAAATCTTCTATCCAAGAATGTTGTAAGAGAAACGTTTCGTCAAATCATTTAATTCCTACACGTGGCCTCCGTTCAGGATTATCGCGCACGTATTCCTTGGATGAAACAGTATTGAACCACCGGTCAGACTGTAAGAATTCGTACAAATAACCGAACGGCGATGTGTCAACAAATTGTGTACCCATGGGCGTATGCTATCTGGTTATAGTCGTGTTCATCTTGCTGCAATGAAGTCGGAACAGGAGCCCGCTCCTGTAACGCTCCTGTTGGGTCTCTAATAAGATTAGTATACAGCCTAATTATCAGGTTGAGTTTGCGTTGTTATATTTTAACTGTTTGTTTATGATTGGAAAAATGTTCTAGGTTTTTTTAAAATTGTTTTATTACGATAATGAGATGAATGTCATCGGTTTCGTGAATTTCGTGAATGGATCTAGTAGTAATACGTGCGATTGCTGAAGATATTTCCTTGTGAGCTGTGTATTCTATAGTACAGTCAACAGTAAATCCTGCATGAATCTCTATGGCGCAGTAATAGCGACGAGTTTGCAATGAATTTGGGTAGGTTGATGTGATGTTGACTGTACCTTTAAGTGCTCTAATTCGCTTTTACACTTTTGTTACTTCCCTTTCGAAAAAGCCAACTCCATGACTCCAAACTCCTTGTTTTCGTACTATGTAATCAGTGGAGCTATTTCTGCGTGGCCTTGACATTGCGCGCATGCGCTGTCACGTCACGCATCACGGCGCGCACTGCTCCCGCGCACCTCGACACCCCCATTGCCCCTGCGCCGATTCCGGATTTTAGGTGTTTGGTCAACAGTTTACACGTGTAACAATTTTTTTACTTGTTGGTCAACAAGTAAAAAGCTCGGTTGAGGTAGTTTTTTGTATGTATATTAATTTTGAAATAGCGATCACCGTGTGACAGAAGTCTACATGTTTTTGTGCGCCAGAAAAACATGTTCTTCTGATTATTCATTAGTTATATCATTCTTTGTGCAGGTTATGCTATTGCTTTCTTTTTTTTACCACATTCCTTATATGTTAAAATAACAAACTTTGTGACGAAATTTGATACTCAACACTTAAAATTCAATCTTAAATATAATTTTTATGAAGATTTTAACGCCTCCGCGATACTAAGGGAACACTTGGAATTTGTTTTCAAACTAAACTTACACATTACCATCGAAAATCGGTTTTTATGTGTTTTTGGTTGTGATATTAAATTTTATTTTTATTTAATTGTGATTTTTAAAACATTAATGTTATCAATAACACATAAAATTAAGTACGTATTGAGTTTAATGGCTTGAATTTTTTTATTACAAAGTGAGAGTATAGTGAAATTAGGTAAATTTGATGAGAGCAGTATTGCACAATAAAATGCACAATATTTCGGCATATTGTTTTCGTAAATTTATCGGTTTTTAACATAAATCTTTGGGAATTCTCGTATGCTTGATAACATGATATTTCGCAAAACAAACATAAAAGTATATTAATGTTTTAATTTGTTTGTTTGAGTATACGTATATTATTAGTATCAAATATCATTTAAGAAGTTAATTTTGGGAACGTAGGTAGTATTACATGTGTGTGCATCAATTTTCTATGATTTCATGCAATTTTTATTTGTTTGTAAACTCTTTATTGTACAATGAACACATGTAAAATTTTATTTATTATTTACTTCGATTTTGAGATCTTTATTTCTCCCTCAGACCAGCATGACAGAAAACGTGGCTAAACATAAACACATTCATTCATACGTTGTTCGTTTCTGTGTCCTCCTAATCACTTTTCTACCAAAGGAAATTACCAAACACACATAAATTTTGGAGCATAATAATCGGTTGTGATAAAAATAAAGCGAGGACAGCTATAATTATCACAAAACGTTACTTTCATCGCACCTCGACTGATGTACGATTCGAGAGATAAGGCCGGGAATCAAACCCGTCACGCCACCGAGGTCAGAAGGGTGTTATTTCGGCCCACTCGACCCACTGGGCCCTTATCTCGATCTATAAATTACTTCACAGTTCTCTACGCGTTTTTATTCAACGTTCGAGTCCCTTTTGTGTTCTCGGCGATAAAATGTGTTTGGATTGTTCACGCCCTGTCCCTAATATTGAGAAACCGGAGAGCCAGTAGTTTGTAGCTTGTGAGAAACAACTATTTAATATAAAAATGTACGTGAAAAAGTGCCTGTGAAGGTAAAATTTCTGAATAAATGATTTTAATTTTAAAATGATTTACACAGTCTAAAAAATGAGTTCGTAATTTGTAACATTACAATATGGTTCTATGATACATATGGTCACATTGTTGCCTATGTAAAAGTTAATTTTCTTCACTTATAAATAACTTAGCAGTCTTACAAACTATATTGCTATTAAAGTTACAAATTATATTAAGACACATGTACTTTTATTATAAACTCATTTTCTGCGCTTGGAAGTAAGCCATAATGTGCTCTAAAATGGCTTTATCTACAAATAAGCCTAATATTAATTGGATTATTACGCTTAAACAGTATTTTTAAACGCACTTACGTTTGTTATTAAGCCGTGTATAACTTAGTTAAAATGTAGATAATTCATCGTCAGCATTCGGGCCACGATATAAATAAGCAATATTTTAGGGGTTGAATAGATCCCGTAGTACGGATTAAATAATATAATTACGCGCAGGGTCGTAATGACCTACCCTCATATAACATGTCCCTTAGAATAGAGCCAAGAATCATAAACATGACAAACAAACTATGCAAAATAGAAATATGTACGGCACCACATTTCATTTATAAATAAGATTTTAAATGGAAATTTTTACCGAAAAAAGCAGAAACTTCAACTATGAAAGTGTATGTTTATATGGGAAGAGGAAGGTATAAGAAGAGATGGATGGACTATGTTAGGGAAGATATGAGGATGTTGGGGGTAGATTTAAGTGCAACAGGCACTAGAAATAGGGAATTTTGCGCCGATCTTAGACAATGGGGTAAAGCAATGAAGGTTATCCTAGTAATATTATAAATACGAAAGTTTGTGAGGATGTGTGGTGTATGTATGTCAACTGAACCGATTGTTAAATTTCGTACACGGGTAGAATATAACCTGGAATAACACATAGGGTACTTTTTATGCCGAAATTCCCACGGTAGCGAAGCCCCGGGTCACAGCTAGTGATCTATAAATTCAATTTAATACTAGCTATTGCAATAGTATTGTCATATACCATGAACTTGTTTTTTTAAAGCGCACAGCATGTCAGAGCTCTCATATCTTTTGTATGGGTGAAATAGAAGATATGACAGAGTCTATAGCTTTCTCTGTCTACGTATGGAGTGAATAAGGTGTAATGAAACTAACACGTCATTGTCAAAAGTTTGTAATTAAAATACAGTTACCAATTTACTATTCGTCAAGGGGTGGCCGCCATCCTGTTGAAATGACGGCAACGTTGACAGAAACGACGTAATCTAACCGACCATGTACTTGTAACGTTATAATTATATAGCTGCTACAGGACACGGACAGCAAAATTATAACGTTAACTTGACATTTAAGTCAAAAATCTCGACGAAAAGTTGTAACAACTTTATTTAATTTGCTTTCATTAAAAACCTTCATACCTAACATAGGGTCCTGGACAAAATTTTTTTTAGAACAAGCAGCACCTGACCTAAACTGTCCTCAGAAATCACACTCTGTTGGTGATATATCTATATGTATTGGTGAAAACCGTATGGAAATCCGTGTAGCAGTTTTTGAGTTGATCGCGCAGACACAAACAGACGGGACAGATGACTTTGTTTTATATTATGTAAGTATAAATAGGGAAATCGCATCGGAATTACTAGAATTCTTAGACACAGGAAATGACAGAGACAGAGAGTGACTTCCTTTTTCTAATTAAATCAAAGTCCTCTCTAGTAAAACGTTATCGACATTATTTATGAGCTAGTCAAGCTTATTATTACCCGCAAAATTTTACGCAGTCTAAAATAACAAGAGTGGAAAATATTCCGTTTAGCGTTCACCATTTTTAATAGCACCAATTCCAATCGCAATTTAACGTTTCTGCTTAGCGCACCAGTTCATAGTTTTCTGATGGGGTTCGAGGAATAAAAAAGTATTGCCCTAACATCACCTCGAAGCAATAACACACTCGATGAATAAAGAATTCAATCTGACACCAGTGTTAGGAATGAATGACTCACTAGTGGTCAATCATATTTGATTGAGATTGTTTAATGAGAAACTGATGTGCTATTCCAAATGGTGCGCTAAACTGAATACTTGAAAAATACAACAAAAATTAACTCTAATTTAAAAGGAAAAAAGAAGTACCAACCAACAATCGACTCTAGTATTTTCCTTTATTAATAAGTATTTGATAACTGAAAGCCGATACGGACACAATAGGTCCTCGTAGCTACAGAAAAGATATATAAATATATCTTTTACGTAGCTTTATGCTATTGTTGCATTGCCCGGTCAATAATCAATATAAAGCTGAGGTCTCACTGACCGCGAAGTTGAGTTAAACTGCACACATAAAATATATCTTTACAGACGCGGCAGATAACATTGTTTTATTATAATACAACAAAGTTCTCCGGCTGCGTCCGTCTATCTGTTCGCGATATACTCTGTTTTCACGAATATATAGTTTCTGAGGAAGATTCAGGTGTATAATTTATTACGTTTTTAACCGAGCGAAGCGAATACATACAATAAATCAACAATACTCATCGTGGGTCCCTTGGGCATTAGGAGCTCATTAATCTCCGAACAGCATACATAAGTCTGTAAAAACAGGTCTAAATATTTGCTGAGAATCGGATTCAAGTCCCATCTGGACTTGAATCCGATTCTCAGCAAGCAAGTGTGGAACTACGACGTTAGTGCATTCTGTAATCACCGCACAGCGCGGTAACAGCGGTCGATTCGCTCTTAGAACCACCTAGTACGGATAGAATTTCCATTCAAACGCTCAGTGTAAGGCGTCATCTCGTCTCAACAAACGAAGCATTATTATTCAGTCGATATTACATGGGATGGTCCGCTACGCCCAGCTCGCCCACTAACGGCTTATTAATATTACAAGTGCCCCGGAAAATTACCGGTCCACTTGTATTCCTTCGGATGCTTACGAAATGTAAATAAAATCTTCGATGTTGTTGTTTTTGTAGTCAGCTGTTTTCTTCCTGTATTGAAGAATCTGTAAAGATTTAATCACATTCCGGACCGTGTCAGGGACGTTGGTGCACAGAATATTTTTTTAAGAGTCCCAAATTTGTTATTTATTAAAATTCTTATTAATGTAAAAAATGTTACGATGTCTCCATGATTTTACAGCGAAAAATAAATTAAAATGTGAGTTTTAGGAGTTTAATTTCGTGGTTAATAAGTGGTTTGAAATCATATTTGATTTATTTTCAAAATTAAGTTCCGTGAAGATTACCTAGTAGATAATGAGCGAAAATTAATAAATTACATTATTATCACTGTTGCATTTGTTAGTTAGCCCCTGCTGAGTAGATTTTCTGGACCTTTAAAATCCATATCAAAACTGGTCCAGTGGTTTTGCCGCGTTAGCGTGATAGATTTTTGCGTTATAACCTTGTGTCATTCCGACGATTTTCCGCTCGCTTTTAAATCTTCACCAATGCAAAGTTCACTTGAAAATGGCGCTATAATCATTTTAAGTTTGATTCCAGTGTAACAATAGTAAAATACTAATTGTTTCACCGGTTCAACTTGTGCAGTAAGCAGGCGTCAGCTGTTGGAACGATTAGCGAGTTTAACTCGAGTTTTGACGGTGGTACCGTTAAGGGTAAATACATTTAGGAAACAAATGATTCGGTAGTTAGGTTTAACTAGCTTTTGAACTGGGTTCTGTTGTGGCAAAGTCTCGAAATTTGTTCTCAACTGATGAGGCATATATCCAACCACATAGTTACATGTTATATTACTGATAAAAAATATACATAAATTTATATTTAAAAAATGGTAAGCCCTTCTGGCATAATAGGGACCAACACTGAATGAGTTTCTTTCGGCATTTCTTCTCAGCAGTGGTCATTCCGAAATGCTAGTAGTTTGTAGCTTTGGTAAACATAATTTAATTTAGAATATGACGTGAAAAAGTGCCTGTGAAGGCCTAATTTCTGAATAAATGATTTGATTTTGATTTTGACATATGATGGTAAGGTAGGTGGTTAGTTTTAGCGAAATGATAAAAATATTCGTTCACTTAATCAAATATTATATTGTTTATTTATTGTGTAAAAATTCCCTAGTTTTACTTGTAGGCTTATAGATGGCTTTTACTTGTAGGCTTATAGCTCCTGTTTGGGAAGAAACTGGCCAAATACTGGTCGTAAACCCATCTCTGGTTGTTGGTAATGTACGTATATTTGTTACCTTTGATATCAATACTTGACCATTGAATCGAGCGCAAATCGTAGCGTAGTAAAAGGTGGAGCATGAAGTTGTGAGTCTTTATTTTATCGAAATTATTTTTTAAATTGTGAAGATTCGGCTCTGATTATACAACCGGCCGCCGCCTGCCAGATTTCAGCCCTCCTTGGGTATTGTTACCTATCAGTTGCATAGGCTGTGCCTTAGTCGCCTCGTACGACATACACGAAAAGATATGGGCTAGGGGGAACCACACGCCACAAATGAAATTAAAATACCATCAGCTACGACTATCCAATATTTCCTTAATGTTGACATTTCAACATGTTTTTCACTAAGGCAAAGAAATTCAATTCACACAGCCTTGGAATTAATCTAAGTTACTCAAAGCCCGTCTACCGGGTATTTACTGAAGGTGCTCACAGTAACGAACGCCGACCAAAGTGCAAAGCAAACAATCCATCGCTCCTCCGCTTCGCGCGCCTGCGGGGTGATGCGAACAAACAGCGGAATGCAAGTCATTTAGCTGTAATCAACCTTTGCATACATAATGGTACGGCTGAGTCGACTGTGTAAATTTGGGATATATGTTTGTTCGCTATGATGTGCCGCGACAAGATATATGACCCTTAGCTGTGTCCTTTCGTTTGGTGTTAATTTTGGAATTTTTTTTTTTTTGGGTAATCGAGTGGGAAATTAAACAGAGGAAGACCAAAGAAGTTGAATGCGTTTTGCAGAATATGGTAAAGAGAAATATAACGGATCTGTTAATATTAGGCGGGGAGAAGTGGCGGAGGCATGAGACCACGTAAAACGAGATAAGAGTGGGCGTATGATGAGTACAGTCAACAGCACATCAAGTTACCCTGATTGACGCTATATGGCGCGGTAATAGCGGCGAGTTTGCAATGAATATGGATAGGTTTATGAGAACATAAACCCGCAAAATCAACAGCAGTTGATTGTACATATTCCTCCCGCGAAGAATCAAATATATCCCTATTCCATAAAAAATAGCATTCCCGAATCAAAATAATATGACAGGTAAAAAAAGACAGATAAACATTTCACGTGCCAATTTTAGTTAATCCCCGTTTAATACCAGCACGAGAACGTGAAGCTGCAACAAAACAACCAGATAAAACTCATTTGATGAACTGTATGTATACGGAAAACAAAGGAATAAGCTGATAAATCCAGCAAACCTCGTTAATGCCCACCGGGGCTCGCTGCATGCCGCGCGCTCGTTTATCAAAAATACCTAACACATTGTTTTGCGCGACGGATTCAATAGACTGCGCATGCGACATGCACTCTTCTATGGTGAATAGAGTTATTATTATATAATTATTATTATTACTCTTTGAAATGAACCTTGAAGAAACGATACTACCATCTTGTGTGCTTCCGGGATGTAAGGTACCCTATGTCCTGTATTTGAAACTGGTAAGGAAAATTTCAAGAAGATCGGTGAAGCAGAAAAAGCTTGAAGAAAATAACAAATAAAATAAATTTTGCATTTATAATATTACCTATACTTGGAAGTTAGGATAGGATAGGAATTACTTTTATTTGCTTCTCTGATTCAGTATCTTAACACGAGAGAAGCGGTAGTGGTGTAATGGTTAAGAAAGGTCTCAGGTTCGTATCGTGCCATATGAGTTTGTATACTAATCTGACTCATATATAGTAGTTTTCATAGATCACCACTTGTTTCCGGTGAAGGAAATCATCATGAGGAAACCTGCACACTGGTTGGCAGTTTAGTTCCCTAGTGTGTATGCGACTGCCTGCCGCTAGATGGCGGTAAGTAGTCGTAAAAGTCATGTCAGACAATAACACACTCGATATGATGATGATGATGACGAAAGAGCACCAGACCACCACAGTCTTCTGTATATCATAACGACAGCGAGAATTTTCGTTCTTGTACTGCACAAGAATTCTATTTTTTTCATATTCGCTCAG
Source organism: Plodia interpunctella (assembly GCF_027563975.2). NCBI lineage: Eukaryota > Metazoa > Arthropoda > Insecta > Lepidoptera > Pyralidae > Plodia > Plodia interpunctella. The sequence goes on from NC_071301.1 coordinate 1,627,475, forward strand.
GTTCTACTAAGTAAACAATCTTCACGGAATTTATAGTTGAAAATAAATGGAACATTATTTCAAACCTATCCGTCATAAAATGAAACACTTATTAAGCACGAAAATGACGTCCTAAAACGCACATTTTAATTTTATTTTTCGCTGTAAAATCATGGAAGCCACCGTAAAATTTTTTACATTAATAAGAATTTTAATAACAAATTTGGGACTATTAAATTTTCGTCATTGTCCTGCGCGAAAATTCTCGTTGTCGTTATGGCTAAAAGTGGTTTTTGAGTCTCGCGACTATTGGCTCTGTAAGTTTTATATACGTGATGCCTATCCCGTATCCCGTTATCCCACTTACTTTTCGATGTTATCGAAATTGTTATTTTGGTACTTTGCCGCGTGTGCAACGGCGTGTTTATCTCAACATAATTTTTGCCCTTGTACCTGCTTATTGTTTATTCAAATGGCTCGATTGTGCCGTCCAACAGTAATTGCTCTGTAATGGTTTCGTGCATACATTAATTCAGCTAGTTTTGCTGATATGCATTGTTTTTGACGCACAGCGCTTTGCTGCGCACGAGAATTTCATTTTATGTTTAAATGTTGACAGCGCACAGAGTTGTTTTGATACTGACTGGTATTATATAAATATGTACGCTATGATGCATTTACTCTTATAAAATAGTAGCTATGTCCTGGAGTTATGACCGCGGTAATATGTGTCAATATGAGTTTGCCTAACTTTCATCAAAACAATTAACTTTATTGGAAAAAAAATGTCAAAGTTCACACTTGCAAAAATCAAATTGTTGAGAAACAGACATTTGAAATGTAATAGCCGAGTTTTGTTACTAAACATGCAATTTTCTCACTTTGTATAAATGATTTTGAGACATTTTGTATGAAAACGTAGCCCATTGCATGTTGCATTAAAAACAATCAAAATCGCAAAATGCCATTTTTCTACCTTTTTTCACAAAATCTCAGATAAACTAGAATCTGCCCAGTGGTGCCCTTTTGCTTGGAACGTCACATACGTTTTGTTATATTATACGTTTTGTTTCTATTTGGGTTCCTCTGTCCTCGTCCATTTTGTTCTCGAGTGTGTTATCGCACTGGTGTTAGACTTAGACTAGAGGCGTCTAGAATAATCTAGACGCTTCATGTGACATGACTTCGACTATCAACATCTAGTGACAAGTAGAAATACACAAGTGAACTACTAGTGAGCAGGGTGTCTATTCTACTAATTTTAAGCTAAAATTGCTTTCTATTGGAAAACAATTTTGCTAATATATATAATAGCTCTATATCGATACGCAATAAGAACTAATGACACACGGTAATTAGAATCGACACCCAGGTTTATAATCCCGATGTTTTCTTTCACCGGAAACGAGTAATATTTAAACTGCAATGGTTGGGTCAGATTGGTATACAAACAAAATCGGATGGTGCACCCAGGATCAGCTCCCAACGAGGGAACTTCTCAACGGTCAATGCACGGACATGAGATACTTCGCATATAATTTAAGATATCAGATCTCTTTGACGACAATAAAAGTATGTGGCAAAAATGATATTTTAAAGTAGTTTTATATATGGTTTATAAATGCGTGTATAAATTTAATTGTCGTTGAATTTGTAGTCGTACGTATGTCTGTCTGTAGGTACTTCTGGCTCATTGCACGTGCGTGTTACTATTAATGGAGTGAATAACTTTAAGGACACCTATGATTAACCCACTTGATATACGGGTGATAGTCGAAGGAAAAGCTTATAAAAAACTGCGTGGGGTCTCATGCAAGTGAAAGATAACAGTTTTACGACACGTGTCGTAACGGGCAGGATGCCCGGTCCGGTTTTATCGCCGTACATTGTTCTAACTCTTTGAAATATTGTCCGCTACATTATAGATTTATGTTGTTGACCATTCATACTTACATTTGTTATGTGTGTAATTTTATCATGTCTCGTGATGTTGGTGATAGGTGTTAGAATATATATCTATCCACTTGATACGAACCTTGGATACTATATGAATCATTGTATGTAAGTATAGTGTCTAGGAATTTTGTTTTTTTTCACTAGCAAAGTTGGACTTAAACGTGCACGTTTTTTGAAGACTCAGTGTGCTGTGATTTTATAACCGGTCGCCTGCTTGATGTCAATTCCTTGGGAATGCATTTGTATATGCCTCACAGTCGCTTCGTATGTCATCCACGGGAGGATATGGAGTGGTTTTCGTCTAGAGCGGCAGCGCATACCACGACAGACTTGATGTATATATTTTGCTATGTCCAATATAATTTAATAGTTTACGAAAGCAAAAAAATTCATTGTCTTCTGAAAATAAATATCATGTGCTTTTGGAGATATGTTACTCCCGCAGCAATAATATTTATTTGTATGTATATCACCTATCAAACTTATATATCTGACGACCTCGGTGGTGCAGTGGTAAAGTTCTTGGCACTGAACCGAGAGGTCCCGGGTTCGATCCCGGTCGGGTCATGATGGAAAATTATCTTTTTCTGATTGATCCGGATCTTGGATGTTTATCTATATATGTATTTGTTATAAAATATAGTATCGTTGAGTTAGTATCCCATAACACAAGTATAGAACTTACTTTGGGGCTTGCTCAGTCTGTGTGATTTGTCCTAATATATTTGTTTATTTATATTTACAGGATAATTTTAGTACGACAAAAGAAACTATACATTTATATACATTTTTCTAGTTATTTTGTTCCAAATTGTATATTCTTTTGGTGCAATCATATACTCGCCATCTTCCTAAATCACATCGGACTGAGCTATACTATAAATATATGATATTAATCAATAGCTAATTGGTTACTATGCGTAACAAATAATTAGTTCCACACCATACTGTGTCTAACTGTAACAAATGTTACATAATGTTATATATGTGTAATTTAGCATCGTTTTATTATTCATGGTAGCTCGCACGCCAACTGTCAAACTGTCAGCGTACAGTCGACGTGGTGTGCGTGGTACAGTCACCCGCATTATCGCAAGGTCGACGTGTTTGACACGCGTCGGGTAGTGTGCAAAAATGATGATGGTTATATCAGATTTTCACTGGGATAATGTACAATTGAGAGAGGTTATAACCAGTTGTTGCCAACGTCTCTGCCTAGAACATAAAGTAGCCTATGTCACTCTCCAGATCTTCATCTATCTTCATACCAAAAGTCACGTTTTCACATGAAGGCAGGACAAACGAATACATTTTTACATTTATATTATAAGTTCGGAGTAAAAAATAATAGATACATTTAAAATTAACACTTTTATTTTACAATGTTGTAATGTCTGTCTTATGAGATACAAATTGGGATTGTCAATGTCAACTGTCAAATAAGAACAAATAAATTTTCCACCTTGACGTTGGCAAAATCATCGTTTTGGCGAACGATGGAGCCATGAAACTTAATAAAAAAGCAAATGTCTAGTGCTACGGTTTATTGATGGTATGTCAATACTATAATTTGGGGCCAGAAATTAAAACATTGTTTTTTTTTTTTAATTTCAAATATTTCAATATTGTATGTATACTCAAATGTTTTTTTCTTGTTACAGGTATTTGATATTAGCTTAGGGTTAATCCTGTAGTGAGAGATACAGAATGTATACAGATACAATGTCACGTCTTTATCTTGATGTTTGTGTTTAGCATGATGATTCATTGCAAGGATTACAAAATTCTCGTTACGAATTGTCATCATACTAGACAAAAACATTTTTCACAAAAACGTTTGTTTTCTTTGTGCTATGATCTGGTTACAGAAATCAAAACATACAATCAAGTGTTATTTGGTAAAGCGACAAAAAAATAAATGCCGCGAGAGTTAATCTCATAAAAACAGCATTTTTCCCGCGTTATTTTTATTATTTTTTATTTTTATTTTAATCTCTGCGCTGCTGACATTTAGGGATACAATCACAAGATGTTCAAGATTCAATTTTAAAAAGCTTACAAATTTGCTGATCAAAACAAATCGTTACGGAATGTTTTATTTTAAATATTTATATTTTTTAAATTTTGTTATTAAGTAGTTTTCATTTATGAGTATAATTTGAGCGACAGTCTGGTGCCAGTTTAATGTACAATTTGTTGATTCCTCTGTCATTGGCGAGTATATGTTGGTATTATAAATATGATTTTTTGGCACTAAATCTCATGTTATCTTTGCGCTATGATTTTTGCAAAATAGTTTTGAGGTCAGTTATTTATAAATTCACTAGGTTGAATACCAGATTGATGTTTGGTTTTTTGATGAGAATATTTAAATTTAGAATATTTTTTTTAACAGAAGTGGTAAAGGTACGGAATTCCTGGTACACGTATTTGTTATGCTTAAAAGGACTAGGAGATTTTTGTTAACAATGATTTATACCTACCTAGGTTCTTATAACAAAATCCCATAATAACAACAAGATAAGTACACAAAAATCATATTTAAAACCTGTTTATTTAAATAGTTGTGCAAAATAAATTGCTGTGATAAACAAAATTGTATTGCACTAGGAAACCAGAAATGCAACAAAGATATTTTGACGTAAAAATACCAACCCGCGTGATCTCAACCTTTAACATGCAAACTGGTTGACATTTCGCAAATAAAAGTGTAAATTTTACATTTTATTGTAATGGCGTCTAGTTGTTTGGGAATGCAAAAATGTAGGCAGAATTCAAAATATCTTTTAATAAATATGTGTAATACAGAAATATATATACAGGAAAAGTCAGTTTGCACTTTTACTTATATGAATTTTTGTAACGCTTGTCAATCCTGTACATTTACTTCAATGTTATATATATATATATATATATATATATATATATATATATTTATTTTAACTCAACGATACTATATTCTATAACATATACATATATAGATAAACATCCAAGACCCAGGTCAATCTGAAAAAGATCATTTTTCATGTTGACCTGACCGGGATTCGAACCCGGGACCTCCACTGTAGCAGTCCGGCATGATGACCATTAGGCCACGGAGGTCGTCTTATCATCTTTCTATATGTATTATCATTATCTTTCTATAATATAAATACAGTTCATAGCAGTCCAAATACAGCAGACATCTTAGAAAGATGTCAAAAGCCTAATATACATATATTATTTGTGAATTTGTAAATTAAAGTGCAGTATCTGATTTACAATCTCAACGAATGGCCTGCAAATCGAACGTCCTTGCCAATACAGTGACATATAAAAAAAAAAACATTAAACATATGACGAATGTCTTCTAGGTCCGATAACAACCTTATCACGCCAACGCGGTAAATATTTTTTATTTAATTCTGTATAATCATCTGTGCACACACAGCTGTTCGTGCGGTCTTGACATTGACATTGAAAAAAAGGCGTGATAAAAATAACTGTACGCGTATAACTAGAACGAATCTCGTATGATTCTCGTAGGATTTTACGATGTTGTAAAATTTATTTCTTTTCTTTGATAATACCTGTAGATTATACGATCGATGAACAGAAGGCCTCCCTTCAACTTTTACAGAACGATTCCAATGCAACTCAGTTCAAATTTAGGCACCTAAAATGAATCGCATTCATAGAAAAAAATAAGTCGATGGTACGAATTTGCGATGCAGTTCAGTTTAGGTCGTAAAGTGGTCTTTGTCTTCACCTTGGTCTTGCTTGATTTATCTTTACGAATAGTTTTGTCATATAAGTAGTACATGCTATTTAACTAATTTTTGAAAATATTTTTATATAAAAAAATTCAGGACTCGAGCCTATCCACGATGTTGTCCTTGGCCATCAATTGTTTTGTAAAAAATGTGACTTGTGACATGTCGTGTCTTTCTAATAAAGTAGAATTTTATAATCTATTATACCCAATATTAAATTATTCGTTATTTAAAATTCTTTTTTTTTATTTTCGTTATTAGAAAGAAAGAGTAGTATGTTCTGGTCAATCGACCCAAGCACACTTGTAACAAAGTTCTCCTCACATAGTGTCATTATGTTGTATATACTGGGTGGGCCCATTACCTCCTAAGTTAATAAAAGGGGTTTTGTTTTTTTTTCTTCAAGTGGATTATGGCAACAGCGTACAATATAAATGTACTAAATTTGACACATCCATATCTATGAAGGTTATCTTTCGATACCACAGTTCGATGGCCGATAAATTCCGATAATGCAATATTGCAGAGTAGGTACGGGTGTTTTTGATAAGTTGCAAAAATATCGCTTCGTTTTAGTTTCGGTCATAACTAGTTTTTGCAGGCTTAGCTACTTAATAAAAAATCAACTAGTGACAGAAATCTTATTTTTCAAATTTTTTTTCGAAATTGAACGGAAAATAAAAATGGAATTTAATTTGCTACCGGCATGACGTAATTTAACAACCCTAGGTATTACAACAGTGTCACCCCTACACGAGGGGCCGTGAGTGGCTCTCAACAGCAATCTACACCTAACGCCATCTGTCGACAGCGATGGGAATTACTGTGACGTCATCGACTGCACGAGTGCGCGGTGATTGAATCAGTTTTCAATTTCACATGCTAAATATGCGCACTGACTCCCGTATTTAAACTAAACGAAAAAAGTGGTCATTTACAATTTACCGTTGCATCCTACCATTGGAGCCCAAGGTCCATTTTATTACCTTTTTTTAAGTCTTACGGCCTTTTAGTCACATTCCTTTTGGTGATGATTGAATTGTGATTCCGCTCTCGAATAGGTTCTTTCCATATCCTAAACTTCGTACGAGGCGACTAAGGGACATATAGCCTAGACTGCTGATAGGCAACAATGGCATTCCCAAGGGGGGTTGACGTCAAGTAGGCGGCCGGTTGTAGAATCACAGCCGAATATTCCGTCGCCCCCGAATACTCCATACTCGGATGGGAATACTCCAGCCTATGAACGCCTGGAACATTTGGGGACACCAGCATACGCTTTCAAAGTTCGTAAGGACGCGCCCTGCCGTCTGTGAAAGAGTATTTTCACGCCCTTTTCGAAGAAATCCTTGTCAAAATGGAGAATTATGCCAGGGAGCTCATTCCACAACCTCAGAATATATTTATTCTATTCTAAATGTTTCTCCACGATAATTTCCGCGGTGGTTACAACACGCCGTTAATAGCTAACAGCCAACGCTTGGCACTGGACTAGAATAAAGTTCAGGAGATACGCTAATTGTCCGACTGTTAAACAGACATGCATTGACTGCCGTGTAACCGGGATGCTTTGTTTAATAAATCCTCACTTCACTTCACATATTCCCACAAATTATACACACTTATTACGTGTGGAGATCCGCTGAGACGATGCCAATTGGGAGACCAAATAATGTGCTGAATTCACTTTATATTGCAACTAGCTGCCCGTCCCGGCTTCGCTCGGGTAACAACATTTATACACCTAAACTTTCCTCAAGAATCACGGTGAAAATCTATGCAGTTGTTTTTGAGTTCAGCGCGAACAGACAGACACAGACAATTTGTTTTATCTATACTATTATTATAAAGAGTTAAGCGTTTGTGAGTTTGTATGTTTGAGGCGGGTAATCTCCGAAACTACCGAACCGATTTCAAAAATTCTTTCACCATTAGAAAGGTACAAGATTTTATATCTCAAAATTGCTACGGGAGCGAAGCCCCGGGCAACATGTAATATGTAAGGAGGATGCCAAGTTCGGGCGTGAGGACAAACAAAATAAATTAGTACGTTTTGAGTGTTTGACCTAGATCGCTTGTAATAATCAAATGTCTAGACCGTTGGGTAATATAGTGCCTAAGCATTATTGTTTTAACAAATTATATAGAATGACGTCACTTGCTGGTACTTAGCATTGTATTTCTAGGCGTAGTACAGTCAACAGCACATCAAGTTACCCTGCATGAGCCTCTATGACGCGGTAATAGCGGCGAGTTTGCAATGTATTTGGGTAGGTTGATGTATGTGCTGTGTGACTATACCTATAACCCGACCAGACAAACGCGGCAGACCGCGTTTGTTTGTTCGCGATAAATTCACACACTGCTGCACGGATTTCCATGCGGTTTTCACCAATGTGATGACTGAGGAAAGTATACATAATATATAACACTTCTTCATGTTTTATCTGCTCGACCAATCTTAATTTTTTTCTCATTTATAAAAGTTAGGATTAAGATTATAATTGCCTATTAGATATATTTACTTCGTTTTGTTCATGTGTGACGACTAAACTAAGCCCTCGAGTTTCGCAACTCTGGGCTCTGTCCACCCCGTAAGTGATGAAGACGTGATACTGTCCTACTAATATTATAAATGCGAAAGTTTGTGAGGAAAATCTACTGGACCGATTGATATGAAATTTGGTACCCGTGTGGTAGAATATAACCTGGAAGGACACATAGGGTCCTGAAATTTCCACGGGAGCGAAGCCCCGGGACGCAGCTAGTATATTATAAAGCAAGCTATTAGAAATTCTCGTCTCGCTTATCAAAGGCACGAGGATAAATGCCGAAATCGGTGCATTGACTGCGACGAGGTCAGCGCAGACGCCGTGCAGTAATCAAGGTCGGCGCGCGCACGAGATTTAACATACTCGCTGCGCCCCGGGGCTTCGCTTCCGTTGGAATTTGGGGATAAAAAGTACCCTATGTCTTATTCCAGGTTATTTTCTACTCGTGTTACTTGTGTAATTTCATAACAATTGGTCCAGTAGATAATGCGTGAAGAGGTAACAAACAAACTTTTTTAGCATTTATAATATTAGTTTTAATTGGTACTTTGCAAGCAAAAACAGTCCCTCTCATCTCTCCATGTTCCCGGTTTTGGGGCTGTGACGCTGCGAAACCCGGGATAAAAGTAACCATGAAGCATTGAACATTCGATTGTGATCCAATTCTAGGGCGGAACCACACGCCACAGAAACATGTGTATTGATTGACGTGTATTGCGGTGCAATGTATCAAGGTCATAGTATAAAGTACACGAGTCGCTCGTTATCGTGGTGTTGGGGAATTTATAACTAAATCTCTAACATAAATTTTCGATAAAGTATATTTTGTAATCGGTTACAAATGAAGAAAATTATGTCTTACTAGATGTTGCCCGGGACTTCGCTCCCGTGGGAATTTTGAAATAAATTATAGCCTATAGCAATCTTGGATAATGCACCTTTCTAATGGTGAAAGAATTTTTGAAATCGTTTCGATAGTTTCGGAGATTACTGTGTGTGTATGCTCGGGCACCACAGAAAAACTACTAGAGAAAATTTTATGTGCGAAACGTATTTAAAAACATTTGTGCGACGACCTCGGTGGCGCAGTGGTAAGGTTCTTGCCACTGAGCCGAGAGATACCGGGTTCGATCCCCGGTCGGGTCATGATGGAAAATGATCTTTTTCTGATTGGCCCGGGTCTTGGATGTTTTTTATCTATATATGTATTTGTTAAAAAATATAGTATCGTTGAGTTAGTATCCCAAACACAAGTCTCGAACTTACTTTGGGGCTAGCTCTCAATCTGTGTGAATTGTCCTAATATATTTATTATATTTATTTATTATTATTTAAAAAAAACGCCTTAAAATCATACGTATCTAGTTCATGTCCATTCCTGTCTACCTTTGTTGTTATCATTCGTGACTCGCGCACAGCGTCACATGAGTGAGTACAGTCAACAGCACATCAAGTTACCCTGCATGAACCTCTATTGCGCGGTAATAGCGACGAGTTTGCAATGAATATGTTTTGGTTGATTTGCTGTCGACTTTACGGACTACGTGAGTGTCTACATGCAGACTTATATTGCAGCCAGATTGACCTTGCCCACTGAGATAATAAATATTCATACAGAATATATTTATGGCGATTTGTAGGATACGCTTCGAAATTCTAACACAAACACTGGTTACATATGGCGAGATTAATTTCAACAGAATTGTTATTTAAATCAAATTTCTAATTAAACCAATATCAGGAAAAATTGAAGAAAATTTGAATATCAAACACAATTGTTTTATATGAAATTTGTATGACAGTGATATATTACGACGTCACGCGTTTTGGAGTTCAAAATAATTACTAATATAATATAATGAGACCGAAAAAAATGTAAATCTCGTAATTAATAAATCTAATTAATTAAAATTATATTTAATTGATGTATTTGGTTTATCTATATGTATTTTATTTTATACCCACTCAAGTAGTATATAATCATTTTCTGTACACTATAGGTATGTTTAGTTTATCGTTTATTTTCCCACGTCATCAAGTAGACTGCGCGTCTATCGATGCAGACATTGCAGAGAACACTAGATTGACCTTGTGAGACCTGTGATAACAATACTGTTGGATGTTAATTGCTATACAAGCAAACGAATAAAATTTAATTATTGTGTCCACCGGAATGGCCAGTCCGATGTCGTGCAGTGTGTACAGTCGGCAGCACATCGAGCTGTTCAAATTCATTGTAAATTCGTCACTCTCGCATCTGAACGTTTTCCCGGTTCTTTCCTCAGTCATTGATCGTTGTAGCCCAGGGTACATTCTCCTACTTTTTCGTCTCCACTTCGCACGGTCGTTTGCACCCCTGGTTGTCAGACCATTGTCACGTATATCATCCTTCACGATATTGTAAATGCGTCGATGTTATCGTAGAGAGAGAGAGGGGTGGGTCCATGCAGGGAAGTTGGACGTCCATGCAGGGTCTTCATTCTGATTCGCTAATGATATGCCACTGACGTCATACCCAGCAATGGTCACCTCCTTTTGTCTACCTTCACCAAACTTATCTGTCGTAGGTAAAGATGGTTTTACACCCAATATTTTCCCAATTTATTCCCAAAATATCAGATGCCTTTAGACGTCTTGGATAAATTCTAACACCAGCGTTAGTGACACATTCGATAAAAAGATACAATTTAAAATCTCTTCACGAATAAGTTTAAACCGTCGATACGAGAAAAAACTTGATAACCAATAAAAAAAGCGAGTTCTAGTGGCGTTGCACCTACGCTTCGTATACAGACGTCAATTACTGGGAGAAAAATGGAGATGGCAATTCAATGGAGAGACTGCAGTGCATTTTAGACTTTAGCATCTTTGAAATTAAATAGAATTTTGTTCGCGTTCACTCTAATATTGCTTAGCCTCATACATGCTATGAAACAGGGCATGTTTGGGAATAGTTTTTAAAATGCACGTTAAATGTTTTTCGAAATAGGATTATTGTTGTATCCAGATTTTAAAGACTTAGAAATATCGTGGTTAAAAACTATCAAAGTGCGCAAAGCTATAACTTTATTTTAATTTGCAACTTAAAAAAAATCATTACATTTTTTGTCGATTTAGATCGATACTGATTTATAAATTTTAATGTTTATAATTCTATAGAAATATAAAAAAAGATATTTTTTTCTGATCGAGCAAAACCACTGATTTAGGCAACGTATTCTGTATGGAGTGATACAAGTTGTAGGGATTTTTATGTGCTTTTTATGCGAACAAGTCCTGGCAGGAGTCAGCTGGATCTCAATAACAGTATATTGTCGCTGAAAACTTTCAATAATGTTTGTACAGAAGAATATTGCCGGAAATACGCTACACTCGGGTTAGATCCCCGGTCAGGTCGAGATGGAAAATGATCTTTTTTATATTGATCTGGGTTTTGAATGTTTATATATGTATATGTTATAAATATTGTATGATTGTGTTAGTATTCCATAACATAAGTCTCGAACTTTGGAGCTAACTCAGTCTGTGTGATTTATTTTGTTATAAATAAAATAAAACAATATATAGTCGGCGGAGAAGACAACTTTTCAGCCTACCTAAAATAGCAATATCCATATGCTTCTTATTTTGTGGCTTAGGTACTCCAGGAAAATGTGAATATTATGTGAGCACGTTACATATTTATGAGGTGCTACCTCTTAAACGCGACTCCGCACCTCAATAGTTTGCACACAATATTTTGCATTTTTCGTGAGTTGTAAATTTCATCGGTTTTTCGTTTGAACAACAAGCAGTCAAGCAGGTAAGAATTACACCTGACGCTAAGTGTTCACCACAGCCCATCAACACAGGGGTGTCAATCGCGCGTTGCCTACTTTGTAGTCAATTTTTTGCCATAGTGCCCTGTAATCACACCGCCTCTCTCACCCTGCAAACCGGAACTTAACAATGCCAACACTGCTGTTTGACAGCAGAAATAGTTGATTGTTACGTTAATCTTGAACTTGCATTTAAAATTATAACAAATTATAGATTCTTTATTTTTAGTATTAAGTACTAAACTTTTATCTGTTTCTCTAGCTGACTATTAATAAAATGACATACCTATTTGGCACAAATAAAACCTTTTTTAATACATATTCATTTATGACAATTTTTTGATTCGCTGGCGAAAGTCATTTCAAATACACGGCTATCTATAAATATGTAGCGGTCTAAGTATCAGCGTATGAATATTATAATATGAGAATTTATCTGTCTGTCTTTCCATACATAGTCACGCCCCGCGGCGCCTGTCGTTTCCCCATTTCAACTGCAAATATAATTGAATTCAGTGGCTTATTTTCTCCATTTTTAGAATAGAAATGGTTGTGCATTTCAATTCTATAGGTTATAAACATCGATGTCCACTTTTGGACGTGTCTCGCAGGCTTTATAAGCATACAAATGGCCGTTATGTCACTGCATTTTGTTTCAAACGGCACGTATGGCTTACCTCGGAATGACTTTGATATTCAAATTTAGGTTGTGTTTGTTTTTCGATAGCAAAGTCGGGTTTTACTTATATGCATTTTTTTAAAAATTTATTATTTAATCCAATTGCATGTTAAGTTTTATGATATTTTATAATTAATTTACTATTTTATCCAATAGCATCTTTTATCGCGCGTGTGCGAGGATACTTGTCACTTAGTGATTTTAGTCAACACTTTATGACCATATTTAATAAATTATTTCATAATATAATAAGAATAACACGCTTCAGTTGTGTTTAACAACACATCAAATTGCATAAAATCATTGCAAATTCGCCCCTATTACCGTTGCACATAGTTCCATGCAGGGTAACATGACATAAGGTCGACTACTACCATATAGTGCAATATAGATGATTGATTGGGTAGATACGGTGTGCATATTTCAATTAGAGATAGAATTTTTAATCACATTTGCTTTCAACTCTCTCTCTCTCTCTCTCTCTCTCTCTCTCTCTCATCTGAATGTTTCCGATTAGTTTTTGAGCGTCAGAGATCAGGGTCCACTATTCTACTTCTTCTTTTCCCCTTCACACGCTCTTGGGCAACTTCAAGTCAGATCGTTGGCTTGGTATGTTAGCCACCAATCGCCGAGGCGGCATCTGTCTGGAAAAATTATAAACACCCCTTTTACCCGGCTTCGCTCGGATAAAATCATAATAGAAAGTAGCGTATGAAAGTGTAGCCTATCTCTGTGCCAAATTTCATCTAAATCGGCCCAGTAGTTTTTGAGTTTATTCGTTACAAACAAAAATGGAAATCTTTTCTCTTTGTAATATTATTATGGATGGATAATTATTGTAGAGCTTCGACACGCAAAGCCATTGGCACGCACGCACTTAATATACGGTTCTTTTTGGATTTGCCCCTTGTACGCACATGATATACTACTTCTGTCTACAGTTTTCTTCCTTAACCATGTTGGTTGCTAAATTTAGGTCTATCAACCCGTCGGTCGTAGAATCAAGACTTCAAGAGTGTTGCCATATATATAAAAAAAAAAAAAAAACTTTAAACTACCGTGCAAGGCTGACAGTAGGTGGCGCTACTAATTGTAGTAGATCTAAGAATAGAGAATATGTAAATCGCTTCGAATGAAGCTGTTCACATAATTATGATCGAACTTCACTTAGAAGTTCGTTTGATCTTCAAGTAATATCAAAACAAGTGCATTATATCTCGATGGAAATTAATATTTAAATCTGATTATCTATTTAGGATGAGGAAGTTTTATTATGGTGTTACCCGTAGTTTTACCTGAGCGAAGCCGGGACGGGCTGCTTGTATCAAAATAAGTTACGTATTCATGCGAGCGTATTCGTATGTCACGTATCTAATTTAAAACATTTCTATAGCTACGTCCGCTTCTATCTGGAGGTAATCTTATCCAGGAGTCAGGAGTTATCATGATCACACCCTCGTCAGTATGACGCGGTACATTATTAAGAGGGTTGACCTAACAACTTCCATACAAAGTCCTGGATCATCAATTGTACACAGACGTCTTTCGTCGAACATTGCTTATTTTATTAAAATTTGAGTGATGGAACGAAATGTCCCAGGTTCGAATCCTACCCCTTCCATATGAGTTTGTTTTCTTCATAAACTACGCATGCAAGAAGGGCATGCAGCCCACCTAATGGGAAGTGATCTTTGCATGCCTGCAACCGAGGGTGTCACACACGCGCTACCGAATCTGAATATTTTAAGACTACTTCTCAATAAGACAGGTAGATAAATAGACTAATTTGCATTGGACTAGATCCCTGTTAGACTATATCTCAATTTAACTATAATCGCGAATTGACTAAATCGAAATTGAACGAGGTTTCATACGGTCTACTTTACTCCCTTATATAATCCATTGTTTGCCTGGAAACATGTGTCGATTGTCGAAACTTGGCATTTGTAGTGGAGGCTTATCACTTGCTAGCCCCACGCCTGGGCTAGTGGGAATTTTGGGAGAAAATTACCGTCTTTATACGAGTATTTATTAATACAAAAGTACAAGGTATTTCACTAAATCATAGATTGATGTGGCAAAAATTCTGTGTCTAGGTTTTAAGATGTTTCCTGAGGCGATACAGTCAAAAAAAACAGCCAGGACCACGCTCAGATGAGAGACACTGTGTGTCTGTTTATTTTATTTTTATCGGTGTACACCGAATGCATTAAAATTGCATGCAGTTTGACCTTGGAAAGTGACCCAACGATCTATGATAACGGAATATTAATTTAATAAATTAGTCTTTACATAATGGGATTATGTTTTTTTCATTTAATTGTTGATAAGTATGTTTTTTACACCATTACCTATTTTGATGGAAAAATTAAAATTTATGATATTTTTAATATTAATGATTGATTTATTTGTTTCAGGTAAAATTAAATTCATAGCATGAAACATTATTCATTGAAGGTAAAACATCAACACGATTTTCCAAAAAAAAAAATTGGCTAACTCCTAAAAGTTTTTCTTTTGTTTTTGGAGTGGAGGCGCACGCAAATATATTTTTATTTATCACATTTTTTCCCCAATTTTATCTTCTTTTCCATGTTCAAATATATTTTGAATTACTTCGCTACATATAAAACATGTTGCCACCCACGTCTGTCTGTTTCTAAACTATCTTCCTTTAAACCTCGCAATGGATTTTGATAAACTTGATAATAAAAAAATTTATTCCCAAAGTTTTATAGACATCGTGCTAGGCCGGGCCGGGTCGTTAGAATGTTGGGTTGTCATTTCAACTATGGGATACACAAATAACAAAATAGAACGTACCCGGGTGATTTTTTTAGCATTTTGATCACCAACATTACCTTCCATTAAATTTTAACAAAGACAAGAATCTTATTATTATTCTAACTAGATGTTGCCTGGGGCTTCGCTCCCGTGGGAATTTTTGGGATAAAATATAGCCTATAACAATCTTGAATAATGTACCTTTCTAAAGTTGAAAGAATTTTTGAAATCGGTACGGTAGTTTCGGAGATTACCGGCCTCAAACATATAAACCCACAAACTCACAAACGCTTACCTCATTATAATAATAGTATAGATTTAAGAATAATAATCTGTGTTGGAGGTAGTGTAGATTTTTTTCAATATTTGATTTTTAAGATTTTAAAAAGGTTCTTTATTTTGAAGAACGGTGATGACGACGGTAGAAATTGTCGAAAATTTACCAACCCCTAGATACCGAAATGACAAGGATCGAATAACTGCTGATCAAAATATGGGTTTTATTACGCAACGGTACCCAAAAAATTGTTTCCGTGTCTGCAGTCCATGCATCGCGTGAGGTCTCAATGGCACCCATTTAGTATTTATACGAAGCGCTAAACACTATATTTACCTGATTGTAAGCTGCTTTTCTAGGAATAATGCCCATCCTGCCTGGCAAACAAACGTATAGTCTACCAGGAATCGAACCTGGGTCTGTGTGCACGACACGGCAAAATAATTACTAAGCTGTCGAATATTCGTAGAATATTTTGGATTGCGACTCACTTTTCATTAAAAAATAGTTATTGGAGATATAAGGCTTCATTTGCTGAACATATTATAAGTAGTTTTATAAAATGAATAATTATAATTTAGTCAAACATACCTGCGTGGATAAGTAACCTGGTGGTAATTAACCTGGTTCGATTGTTCCCGTCACACAATTCCTCTTTCAATAGCTTTTAATATAGTTACTCTAATATAGCTTTTGGGGCTAGCGTACCCAATAATATTAAGTGCGTATTTACAAAAAACAGGTTTTGAACATACATGGAATATTCATGGAATATTCTTTCCATCTCGGATACAAAGCGCATCATATTTTGGTTTTTGTCTTCGCAGTAAATGATTTATGCTATGTCATCTTTCATGCTTTTCAATTCCAAACAGTAAAATAAATTATTATCTGGTGCAATCTATTAAATAAGAACAAACATTTTATTCTATTGATCTTTATTTACGCAATAAACGGAGATTTACGTGCAATAATTGACGCTATATGTGAGTACAATTTACAAATCCGTGCCAAAACATCACTAGAGAACGGAATCACAAACATACATGTTATCGTAATGTTTTCCCTAGACCTAGGAATTTAATTAAGACAGACGTTGAAGGAAAGGCAACAGAATGAATAATATTTAGATGCGGCACCGCCAGCGGACTTGGACAAATTGATTTTTTTACGAGTCCAAGTAATCGCACAATAAAACTTGTTTATTTATAGCCACTTCTAGTTATAGTTATAGTCGACTGTCGTTTTTACAGCTTATAGCTAGTATTAATTAGAGATATTGCATAAGTTTTTTTTAGGAAACGTCTTTTTGCTTTTAGCTTTTGCTTAAGTGTGTTAATAAAGTTTGCGTCATAGTTTTTATGTTCTTTATTAGTGGTTACATACAGAGAAATATTCAATTACATAAGTATAGTCGTATTTTATTACATTAACTTTATTGACGGAAGGAATTCGTATGATGGAATGTAAAGTGGACATCGTAACTACGCAATTTAAGCTCACATCGGCAATTAGGTTAAAAAGTCTTGATCTTTAAAATCTCACAAGTACTTCGCAAATACAACACTGCAAAATTGGCAATGCAAGTAGCATATATCAAATTAATGGAAACAAACATGTACTTCCAAAATTGCGTTCCAAATTCAAATGGCCGTACAAAACATACACCAGCCCAGCCCGTTTTTAATATCGATAGAGTAATTCAGGTGCGCAGATGCCGAGGATTATTGGGCGTAAATTAATTTGCTACAATAAATTTCGCTGTGTAGGAATTATGAACGCGATATAAATTACGCCGTCGTTATTGTGGCTCCAGATTTATATTTTCTGAGGCATACCGGGATAGGGGTGAATGGTTTTCTTGTTAAGTGTTACTTGTTTTTATTCGACGTTTTAAATACACCCTGTCAATTTTTTTTTCGCATTGAAAATATAGACAAAGGCAAAACCGTACACGAGAGAAAGCTATAGACCCCGCTCATACAAGACGTACAAAAAAGTTAGCTTTCAAAATTTTTGATACGTCATTAAATAAAACGTTTCTTTCGTTTTGCTTTCCATTTTGTATTTCGTTTAGTTTGCACATGCAATACATTTTAAACGTAAAATAAAACGTAAATGTCATCTATATAATAAATTTATTACACGCTGCAATTCTCGGAACGTTCGTTTGTACGACTGACATCAAAGGGCTGCATATGGCATTAAGTTAATATTAAACTGGAAATGAAAGCTCGCCCAGAGCTTTACTAGGTCTAGGCCAATGTAAAATACCCTTTGACGACTTTGTGAACCTACCTAGTACTATATTAGCCTATTATAGGTTACACATATATTGACGATCTTATCACAAAACCTTGTTTATTTAACGTATATATGAGATGTTTCAACGATCTTACAGTCGCCAAAGTTTAAAAACCACTTTAATCCCATAATGTTTTAAACATTTAAAAGCATATGACTTTTTATTAATTATGATGACATTCAGTCTACTGATACATTTTCTCAAATTATAAAAATATATCTTTATTTGTTTGGCTTTATAATTATATACCTATGTTGAATTGAAGTATACATTAAACCTTGTTAGTCTTTGTGAACGTTTATGGGTAAAATACCTAAAATATATTAGAATAAGTAATAAATATATAAGATATTACGTGACTGCAGCAATTATACTTTGTTAATTTACAGTAACAGATAATCTAAAATGTAAAATGCCACAAGAGTACAAAATGTAGTAATTTTTTTTCACTCAATTATTCATATTCATTTATTTCAAAAACAATATACATTGTTTTTGAAATAAATGAATATGAATTAATAGACATATATAAGGTATCTTTTGCATATTGCTAGAATATTACGTACCGGGAAAAATATACGGTTTCGAAACAAATACTGCTTAATGTGTAACGTGTTTTATCAGAAAATGTTTTCAACAAATACCCATTTCCATCATAAACGCTACTACCAGTATAACGTTGAAACAGCTCCTACACGTCCCTCAAATTGATTTCTTGTGAACGGCAGAGCTGAGGTCATAGATATAGAAAGTATAGATATGACCTTATAAGAGTTTTAGTAAAATTAGAACAAAAAAGTGAATAACCAACAGGAGTAGGTACTTCAACGACATAGTTTGGTGCAAGCGAATAATTACTTACTTACTCCTCTGGCTCCAGTGACCCCGAAGTGGGTCTTGGCTTCTCAAACGAAAGAGCGTAGCATATTCTTCTGTTCTGCGCTATGGTTCGCAAGTTGACAGCTCCCAAATTACGTAACCTTCGCAGCGTCAAAATGATAGCTAATGATTCAGTATCATTAATGTTAGTCAATACATTCACTCTGTTTTAAATTAATTAAACAATGAACTATTACCGGTCGAGACTACAATTCAAAAATTCAAAATTTAAAAATATTTATTGGGTAAACATAATTTTACATCAAAATACAAGTTGTCTGAACCTCCTTTTAAGCAATAATTTGCTTGTAGCCACAATAAAGTGTACATTTCATGTTAGTTACACATACAACACTATTAGAAATGTGTTTTATCCCTACAGAAACATTTTTAATGCAAAATATTTAAACGTTTCGATTTTCCCACCACGAATCCACGACACAATTATAATTTGGACTAAAAAGTTTTTTTCTCGAAACGCCATCTATCATCTGAACATCTGTGGCGAGACAAGACAAATGATAGCTTTGGTAAAAACAATCAGCTATGAGAAAAACAACGTCTATAAAATTTGACTTGTCGATTTGTTTTAGTCTTTGTTAATACGCAGTCGCGCGTAAGTATATTATCATTTTGAACATTAACGCTATACGTTTTCGTTGCAAATGGGTGGTTCTCAGCTCAGAGCGTTTCGAGCGCTGCGGACGCGCTGTCATTACAGTTTTTCAAATTTTAACAAAGACAAGAATTAGTTTTGCTATCTGACTATGTGAAGATATATGGAGTGGTCTTACTCATATTCTAGGAGCCACACGCCACAGTCACAGTGCACTATTCGACAGAAATTTCCATCAGTTTTTTTTTATCAAAAAGCTAATATTCACATTTCAAAGTTCGGACTAGTTTTAACGTACAGTTTCTGTTAATTTTTTGTCTCTTTTTACATAACATGTGAACTCGTCAGTCGCAGGATGGCTTAACCGGGTCAGATGTTGAAAAAAGTTATACTAGAATTGGAATTGTGTATTGGACAGTACATAGAAGTTGCTGATATTTTCCAGAACTATTTATTTGGCAGATAAACGTGTTTTTTTCTGACTGGAACTGGTTACATTTGGATTGGTTGTCTTGATTGTTATCTATACATTTTATTATGAAAATAATGGTTTGTCAAAGAGAGCTTCAAACAGAATTATTTTTAAAGCATTTGTGGAAAAAGTATTTTTTATCTCCTATCTTTTTGGGTCGTTTTTATCTTTATTACTTGATTTTGACAAAAAGTATCTACATTTTCTTTCATTAAAAAGAAAAAATAATAATTTGAAACATTGAAGGGAAAATAGAGCGTATATAGATCAAATAAAGCAAGATTAATGTCATGCAAGGGCGTTAAAATAATATCTGTACACTATACATAGACGTAGAAGTCACTCCATCGCTCCAATGTTAGAACATTGTTCTAAATTAAAATAAATTAAAATGAATTACTGGAGGAGCCTTACCTAATTTGTAATTATAATTAAAATTTGATTATCCAATGTATGTATAATTATGTTCAATAGGCGTCGATATAATTTCAATTAATTACGTGATATGGTTTCACCCGATATCGCCGCTTTTATATTCGGAAAGCTGAATGATAGGGCGAATTTCAATACGGCTGGAATGGAATATTGTTTAATTTAACTCGGCTTTATGTTAAAGTATTTTAATGAAAATATTAATTATACGCATGCCACGCTTCGGCGGATAAATGAAGTGAATTGTGGTGATGTTGTAAAGCCAATGGATATGAATCTGCAGAGTGATATTGTCAATAATGTTCCACGTTCAAATCCTTCTCGTGCTACATGAGTTGACTCAGTTGACATGAGTAAACTCATGTTGTAAAGTTATTTTCATATATCACCATTTGCTTCCGGTGAAGGGGAACATCGTGAGGAAACCTGCACGCTGGTAAAGTTATCACTAAAAAGACAAGTCAGAAGCCTTTAGGCGATTTAAATATAAAAAAAGGGCCGCACTCCGGGAGTGCAAGCAGAAGTAAAAACTTGAATAATAACGTTGTGCATTTTCGACGTATTACGAATTTTCGATCTGGGTCACGTGTCCTAACGCGAGTGTAACATTTTTTACCCATCGCAAAAAGTGCACAACACCGCTAAAGAAGTTTTCACTTCAAAAATTGAACTGCACATCTTTCTAATTGTCCTATTGTTTAAATTTTGTTTTGTACATTATTTCAGGTGACATTAAATGTAAAATCAAAAATAAGTTTCTCTTCTAGTATATGCTACATATTACATGACAAAATTGAGTTCGTTCCCCGAGAAATAACGTTATTTAGGTTTAAAATGAGCTGGCGGCCGAAGAAAGTTACGATCACCAATATCAGTGATAAGGCCGAGTGTGTTATGGTAATAATTTGGCAGCCGGAGGCCGAGGTTCTGCCAACCCCGCGATACAATCTAAATACGGCGCTCTAATAAATATAAAGAGATAACACTGGTTGGTTCATTCATAATCAGGATGGTGTAATCGGTAAACTAATTTGTTGAATGCATATAATCTGGCCAGTTATAAATTTAAATTAAATATGGAATCGTTAAAACAGTCATCATTTTGCCCGGCATGTGTTTATTTATGTGACTATATGATTATTTAGCTTATTTTCCAAGATGATAACTGGAGTAGCCCTTATGCCACTTTTTATCCCGAAATTAGTAAATCTAGTTAACAATACATTTTAGTATGTTGATGTGTTTCTCAACTACATTTACTTTATTTTTCTTACCTTTCTTTCTACACATTTTTTCCATAAACATGATAATTTAATATTAGTCACGTAAAATGTGACAATCGAATGGGCCCCTCCCCAGCAATTTGCATCAAAAATTCACTCCTCTCCATTTTACTGGTGCGCTGTTGGGTTGTAATTTAGATTTTGGTGAACTATGCTTTATTTTTACATGTTTTCTGGTTTCTTTTCACAGACTTGACGTAAATATGGAACACATTCTAATGTTATCGGTGCCTATATATTGTTCTCTAATCCAAATTGAAAGATCCAAACCCAATAATGTTATAAATACGATCAAATCGCATCTTAAAACGAATACTGTGATATAAATAAAATAAAACATTGTCTAATCGAAACGCGTTTCGTTGACAGCTTCTCTCAACAGATTCGATCGCGCGGTGCGCATGCGTTGATTGAAGACTTCACCGCGGCTTGTGTGCTGTACACTCTAGACACACTATGCTGTGGCCGTAGCCGTGATTTGCTTGCTTGCCACTGATACTGCATTATCTGTGGCGTCATACAGATCCTTCAGTGTGCGGGTGGTAACATGCAGGGCGTGACAGTGAGTGAGCCATGGGCTGTAACCGGTGGACAATGCCAACATGGCTACTTCTGTCTCCAACAAAAAGACTTATATCCTGTTATTTTCATTGCCCGCATGAGCTGGTAATCTAGATTGAAAATATCCTACCTCGACACGACTGGTAAATCGATAAAATCGCACGTGTAAGACTGGAGCAGGGCTGTACGTTCAGAGATGATAATTGATGCTCAGAACCATGCGCGTCGATGAGTTTTTCGGATGACCTTTTCGGCACAAAGCCCTACCCCCCTTTAAGGTCATTCGAAAAACTCCGGCCTCAGGCCCCTGGAAAATATCTCTAGATATGCTCAGAACTGTAATAATATGATACCATGGTAAGATTAGTTACATTACCGCGCCATTTGCTGGTCGATGTCAAAATCTGCGGACAACGGGATCTTTATTTTAAGCAATTTTACTGCAAATATCCTCCTTGACCCTTTTCACAATCATGTGGGGTCGGCACAGAATGTTAACTCCTTCCATTTAACTCTGTCCCTTGTCATTTCAATCAAAACTCTCTTCATATTTATACTTTCTTTGTTGCAGTCCGTCCATCTCTTCTTGGATTACCCTGATACCTTCAACTTCCATTTTTAGCGACATTTTAGTAATATGGGTCTCTTCCCGTCACATACTGTTTTATGTAAATCTTTTATGACAATGTCATACAAACTATTTGGGTGAAACACTCAAATTTCTAAGTTTCCGTTTATCTTAAAAAAATATATTTTTAGTTATGTTTCATTTAATACATTTTCTTTAACTTTCATTATAAATTATGTGATAGCCCTGCCAATACGTTTTAGCCGAACACAACACATGCTAAGAGGTGCCTTTGATTGACAGATGTTTATTCCTGTACCTTTTATTGTTTCCAAAGAGGTATTGGGTTCGTTTGAACTCACGCGGCCCTTACTTTCTATTATTTTGAATATTTGCCGACTTTTTCCTTGTGCCTCGTATCTCCGACAATTCAGCTTTACAATAATGCTGTAAAAGGTGAAAGCTTTAGCTTTTATGGGGAAAACGTTTTGTTCGTATAAAAGATCTGAAAAAAGTAAAACATTTTGCTACACACATTTCGCTCAGAATTAAAACGTACAAGTAGATTTAACTTCATTTAGCCCGCATCTTCAATGTGACAGAGCGGCGCGATGCGAAGCGAAAATGTCAAATATATGGATTTGTATGACATGACATGTATAATCTATATCCTTATATAAAAATGTCCCCCTGTGGCATCTGTCTGTATGGGCGAGATAAACTCAAAAACTACCGGACGGATTTTTGTACGCTATTCACTAATATATAATGCGATTCCTGAGGAAGGTTTAGCTCAAGCAAAGCCGGGACGAGCCGCTGTTAGATATATAAATCATCACTATTTGTGCATAACTTAACATACTGCTGACTGTACCTACATGGAACCCTATGCTATATTTTGTTGTTAACTGTACTTTTATTCATTACATTTTATTCGGACGCAATGAAGCTTAACCTGAAATGTGAAATATATTTTCATCTACCAATCAAATTACAATACTTGAATGGAAATGTGTTATTTAGGGAGCAACATTATCTATCAAAGAATATCCGAACTATTTTCCTGTCTCATAAAGACGAGAATCGCATGAAACGCCCACCCTCGACGACAACAATGCTTTTTATTGAAAACTGCTCATTACTACACGCTTTATAGAAATCATTGCTTTTATGACAGCTTTGTGTGTAGCCCTATACAGAATAAACCCCCCAGTTTCGGAGAAGCCATTTTTTGTGATTAATTTACTTTTGGATTATTGGAGTGTCTTTTATCGAACGCTTTTGACGTTGGCCGTACGTGACTGTAGTGGTGTGAAGCGATCACATGTGAAGAATAAAAAGTTTGTCATGACCTGTTTGTTCTCAAGAATAATAAAGCGATTTTGAAATTGAGAAAACTAAATATCGTGGGTTTAATTTTCAGACCATACGATAAACAGAAAATATATGTAATTTTAATTCTGTAATAAGCGACATAATACCCGCTTATACATCTAACTAAGAAAATAATTAAGCAAGTTATCAAGGGTTATCGCTAACGTTAAGACGGTGTTAACAGCTTATCATGTGATTGCAGCACTCGATATGCCCAGTGGCCCGGTGCCCTAATCCTCTGGATCAGGAGGTCTCAGATACGTCTCCTGTGCGAGGCTCAAGCCGTCAGATAACGGACTATAACACGGATAAGTGATAACATTAATCTATCGCTGTTCGTGTAGGTAATATTGTTTTTTGGACGTAATCTTAGGTTAATATGTAGCTTAATTGTTTTTTGCGGATAGGTACTGAATGACGTTGTATTGTATGACTATGCCCTGACAGAAAGGGCAAACCCAAGATGTTTGAACTAGGGACGCCGACGATCGTGCGAAGTTGAGGCGAGAAAGTAGGAAAGCCTTCGACGCTCAACGGCTGAGGAAGAAACCGGGGAATCGCTCAAATGTAGAATCCTCGATAACGCACAGATGAAGGAATAACACGTATCTTCTTAAATGGATTTGTTATACATGTATACATGCTTTTTAACTTATTTTTGAAAATAATAATGAGATGAAAAGAATTTGGGAATCGAGCGGGAATTGAACCCGCGCTTCTGTCTATCCGGGACAGTGATCTTGACCACTGAGCTATCGAGACCATGCCAGTTCGGCTGAATTAATTAATCTCTTTCGTCTTACGCCGACGTACAATATTTTCATTAGAGAGTAGCGGGTACACTTAACTCATCTACATACTCCACTACGACAAGAAATTGTGTTTTTTGAAAATACTTAAGCAGCTATTTAAATGGTTTTGTTATACGTGTCACGCTTTTTAATATATCTTCTTCATCCCTTATACAATTTCACTTGGGTCGAGTCTTCTTGTACACCTGTGCCAGATAACTTTGCTCCTTGTTGTCATGACGTTTACATTTTGCCTCTGGATAACCATCAGGAATGACAAATATATTTTTTATCTGTTTCAGCATAGATACTAATGGCGGCTAACTTAAACATATGTTTAATACATTTTTGCGACGATTTCTTCCGACCGATTCGATCTTGGCGACAACTTCGATAATTTTATACACGCTCGGGTGCACATGTGGCTTGTGTGGCCAATCTTATGGTACAGTAAAGCTAATAACCTCAAAACATTTGCTCAAACCTCTCCACACATGGGCCAACCTTGGCGAATATCTAAAATGTATCCCGTCCGCACCATTTGTCGATTCCGTTTCTACTTCTTTTTGTAATTTATGCGAGTTTGCCGCCTCCATTTATGTAGTCTTAAGTTAAAAATATATATATATTGTAATAAACCTTGGCACATTTACTGTACATATACTTGTATACATATAAATATAAATTGTGTTGTTAATGAAAGAGCGATGTCTCCTGGCACAGGCGTAATGCTTAAAAGAAGGCATCAATCTAGAACAGAGTTATCACTGTAAACCAGTTTTTGAATTTGATGCACGCGCGGAAATAAATGAATTTGATTTATTTATTTCCGCGCGTGCCTCATTTTACGGCTAACGTTTTAATATTTTCGCACGCCCTGAGTGACACGTTTTGTGAAATTATTTATTACTTTTTTGGTACTTACAATATAACTTCTTTCGACGTTCTCGTTGGCGCAGTGGTAAAGTGCTTGCCTCTGAGCCGTGGGGTCCCGGGTCCGATCCTCGATCGGGTCATGATGGGGGTCTTTGATTTTTATCTATATGTGTATTTGTTATAAATTTAGTATCCCATAACGCAAGTCTCGAACTTACTTTGGGGCTAACTCAATCTGTGTGATTTGTCTTTATAATATAACTCTGGCCAACGCCAGACAAGTACATGTGGCTTTTTTGTCTCTTTCAGTTAATATTTCACAGAATGCTAAACCTGTACAGAGCGTTACAAAATACCTTTATACATAGGAAATGGTAGGATTCCTTACCTTGGTACTGTGGGCACATCCTTTATGCGAAGTTTCAAGTCAATATTAACTTATAAAAAGGGTTGTAAGGGGCCGTCCTTTAATCACGTGATGTTTAAGATTAACCCCTCCACCAAAAGTCACGTGTATTTTTAGTACTTACCTACAAATAATCTTAATTTTTAAAAAATATTATCTCAATACAGATAAATAATGTAAATTATACATATAATATTACACTCTACGTTTTAGAAACCGCGTGTTTGATGAAAAAATAAATACACGTGACATCTTACTACACCCCCTTCCCTGGTCATCATCATATCGAGTGTGTTATTGCTAACACTGGTGTCAGATTTTATTCAAGTCGCCTAAAGGCATCTGACATGACTTTTACGACTACCTACCGCCATCTAGTGGCAAATATCTAATAATCAAAAAATTATGAAACTGGTCAAGTTCGAATTTGACCAGCGTACAGAGGGTTAAGTTAGCATTTTTTCTTAAGTACAGTCAACCGCATGTCAAGCTGTGTGGATGAGTTGAATCCTTTATCGTATATTGTAAGTTTTTTTATTCATTTAAACACTTTATTGCACAAAAAATATGTACTTACCTCTATCTAGTGGCAGGTAGTCGCATACACACTAGGGAACTAAACTGTCAACCAGTGTGCAGGTTTCCTCACGATGTTTTCCTTCACCGGAAGCAAGTGGCGGTCTATGAAATCTACTATATATGAATCAGATTGGTATACAAACTCATATGGCACGAATAGGATACGAACCTGAGACCTTTCGATCCACAGGCGTCTTAACCACTACACCACCACCGCTTCAACCACCCCTGGTGATATGTCGTGATTTTTAATGATCAACATCTGAAAGTAAATGTACGTCTTGTTATTGTATGCATACATCTATACTATATAAATTATAAAGAGGTAAGCGTTTGTGAGTTAATAACTTTGTGAGTTTGTATATTTTAGGCGGGTAATCTCCGGAACTACCAAACCGATTTCAAAAATTCTTTCACCATTAGTAAGGTCCCTTATCCGAGATTACTATAGGCTATATTTTATCTCAAAATTCTCACGGAAGCGAAGTCCCGGGCAACATCTAGTGTGTTACATAAGAGTACCATCAGAGCCCAAATTTAGCGCATCGCCTACCTGAATTTGGGCAGTTATTTAAAAATATTTTATCTTCGACGTGCGTCGTTATCATCTCTTCTAAAAGGTTATCCTTCCGCTCGTAGTACTTTGACAAATAGCTGTAGGCGTTTCATCAGGGAAAAGGCTAACATCCTAATGGGGGTACCCACAAAGTATTTCGGTAACGCGAACTATTCCTGACTACCAATAAAAACAAAGTGCAGAGTTCAAATAAATTGTTGGAGGTCATCTACGGGCGTTAAGAGGCGTTTAGCTGAAAGGCATATAGACTTAGTGATCGAGTATATAGGATATTTAGCCGACTGCTCATAAAAATCGAGTAATGTGTTCGTGGTACGTGAGCTAGGTGTTAATTCCACCTGAATTTTAACGTGACTCTAGGAATATTTCGATTTTATTTGGCTTTCAGTAATAAACTGTGTATTTTTCAAAGGTTTTGGTTAACAAAGACACGTGAACGAGGGCGTGGTTAAAGTAACGTATAAAAGAAAAAACCTGAGTCTTAAGCTGGAAATTCAGACGACGCGCTAAGAAGAAGAAGAAATAATAATGATCATGTAGATTAAGTCCCGCGTTACACGACATGGCTAAAATGGCTTTTTAAATTATTTAAACGTTAGAAAAGTGTATAAAAATGATATCACATTTATCAACGCTTTAGTACAGGCACTTGCAAGTATTGCGGCGGCAAGCTATGGCAGTTATGAGTAGCTTCATGTGCTGCCTACCGTACCCGTTGACGAAAACGTAATCGAGTCCAATAAATCACCCAACTCGACGGAACATCGGCAATCCGTCTCCATACTTGGCTTAACTCACACATTTTAAACACACATAACTTTTCTTCGGAAACGGCATCTCGGAAAATGCCAATCTACTCGAGTAACGAACTCTATAAATATCCCCAATTTTCTTCGGAAACTAGAATCTTGGCTTGAACGTATTCTCATATTTAACGACTCGCATTAAGTTTCGAGTGCATAAATTGCTGTCTCGTTGCACAGACTTAATAAATAATAGATTGGGCACCTAGAACAACTGTAACTTTATTATTTTTGACCAAATAATGTATATTGATAAAAAATTAAGTGATAGTAACTGTTTTGGCCAATTGATTTGTATTTGAAACGTTCGCAGGTTCTAATGCCTTTTTCCGGTCATTATTGGTAAAAAGTTATTTAAATACATTTTTATTATTCTGCTTTCATCTTATTTATCCAACTTTATGAGTCATTAGTGGTTAGATATATTTTTTTAGAGTAAGTCCGGCTTTACACATTCGTGGTATGTTTCAATTCCGTACGCAACACTTGTAATAGGCTAGTTGACAAATTTTTGTTTTGATGACTATTCTGCACCTCTGAAAAAACACCTGTGAAAAAGATTACTGTGATAATGACAATACTTTCAAAGATATGTAGGACGTGACGTCGCAACTTGTTAAAATCTTCGCTAGGAAATCTGTGTTTGTTCGACAGCTACATTAAATATTACGTTTATGGTGATGGCTTCTTAATAAAAGTTGTTACAATTTTTTTCTTTTTTATGATGGTTAAATTTATTTTTATAATTTCGTACTTTTTGAAAATGGACTTTCCAACCAACTTTAAATCTGCATATATAGATCCAACTGTATTGTTACAGTCTATGAATTATCATAATAAATGATCCTAAATATATCTATTTTATCAAGATTATACATATTTTTTACAATTCTCTGACCTTGACAACTACTCTACTGTAATTTCACTCTTTATAACCTGCCGTAATTTCTTGACACGAAGTTTGACAACCTGTAATTTTCTAAAACACAACAACTTACGCAATAACTTACTAGTGTAAACTCCGCCTTACGTAAGCATAATATTTTCTGTTCTTGTTTAAAATTTCCGCACTGACTGGTCTATTTCTTTTAACGTCTATATCTTGCACCTACTGAGTTATGCAGATTCTTTACTTTGTGAAGTCTTTGCCAAATTTCTTAGCGCTAAGTCGGAGATTGTCGATCTTGGCACATACCTAAGGCTGAGTTGAGTAGGACTTGACTAAATTGTTACATTACTGATACAGGACAGACGCGGGACTCGAAATAGTGAAAATGTTGAAGGGATATTTAAACTTTTAAAAGTCAATTTTTAAAAGTCAGATTGGTATAGGTATAATGCTCATGTGGCACAACTAGCATTCGAACCTGTGACCTTTCGATTACAGGATTAAAGTGCAACGCTTCAATCTAATGTTAATTTTGGTACAAGACGGATTTGGTGGGGAGAAAGGAATATTTAGACTTTTATAAAAACAGTTATCTTTTATCGAGTGTGTTATTGCTAACACTGGTGTCAGATTTTATTCGAGTCGCCTAATGGCATCTGATATGACTTTTACGACTACCTACCGCCATCTAGTGGCAAATATCTAATAATAAAAAAATTATGAAACTGGTCAAGTTCGAATTTGACCAGCGTACAGAGGGTTAAGTTAGCATTTTTTCTTAAGTACAGTCAACCGCATGTCAAGCTAACTTGCAGGGAACTCTTGCAAAACGTAATTGGGACGTATTTGCAATGATTTTGAGTATGTGGATGAGTTGAATCCTTTATCGTATATTGGAAGATTTTTTATTCATTTAAACACTTTATTGCACAAAAATTATGTACAAATGAATGATGAAATTTGAAATTTATACCTTTTCTACAAATATATTTCTTCCTGAATGGGAAACCTTTACGTCTTCAATAACATCTCAGGGCATGCTTAACATAGAGAATTCTTAATTTATAAATGTACAATCATTGCCGCCATCTATATTTTTGATGTTGGTTACATCAGGTTCTACTGCTATGCAAAAGCCTTTCCTTTCTGTTTCCAATCACTTTAATCCCCTGCCAGGTGTTCTCATCACTTATCGAAGGCCGATAGTTCGTTGGACCGTCCACGTCATGTAATCTTACCATACCATCTCATCTATACGATCTTCCACATTCATCAAAACATTGTCAACTTCTAGACCTACCGCCCCAGTTAGCCCAAACCTTTTGCATACGATAGGCCAATTACTAGTTAGCCTGTCCTTTAAACGCTACAGGATAAGCCTGTGTGTCTATAACTATCCCGTTTCCCACGGGAGCGAAACGGTTACAAGTTAAACAAACCAACCATTACAATCGTCACTCATAAATATTAACAGAACAGCGCTAGGAAATGTGTCAATTTGATCGCGACAGGCAAGAGATATTGCCTTTCATGAGCGGATAGTGCTGCGCTGTCGGCGATGTCGATATCGATAACGGTATCGCCGATTGTTGACTGTCGATGGAAAATAGTTCTGGTTGCACAAATATTTTATCTGATTATAAAAATATACTTGGATAGATTTGGTTTAAGTCGCGATTGCATTTTCGATTTGCCATAACATAGAAAAAAAAATTGTTATGGTGTAGTCAATTAATTTTCCATGTATTTAACTATTAATAGTAATTGTATGTGTTTTAAAATTGACTTTCAAAAACCGAAATACACCCCTTTTTTTCAAACTAACTTAATTTTATTTACTCTAAATACAATTATGTAAAGTTCCATCCAAACATTTGGAAAAAAATAAATTAAAAAAAAACGCAAAACGTCTGTTTCTTTTTCTATTTAGGTGTTTTTAGATATCTTTTTCTTATTGTCTCACTTTTTACTTCACTCTCATCTAAGTATTTCTCGGTTTCTTTAGCCATTAAGTGTCGGAGCCCAGCTCGGATTTCCTATTCTTAATCTCCACTTCGCATGGTCTTCGGCTAATCTTTATTAGTAAGACCATTACAACGCCTATCCTCCTTGACAACGTCTAGAGCTTTTTTAGATATGTATTCATTTATTAAAAATACAAATAATAAAACAAAATAAAACATAAATAATTGCAAAGTCAATCAAAAATGCCACCCCGAATTGTACCCGGTTCAAAAGTACCCATAACGCTAGCTGCGTTTCCTCGTTGGATAGCAATTGATAGCCTTTGAACCAAGTACCATCCGGAGCGGTAGTCATATCCACGACACCTTAAACGCCGTCCTATCTCACCAACAAAGCGCTTCGCCTCCGAACACCATGGGCCAGCCGTTTCCACGGCAACTGGAACAAGTGTTTTACAGAGAGATGTATGATAAATTATGACACATATATCTAAAGCAAGGCCGCTACCCCCCATGTCCCTGTATATTAGCGATAAAATATGTACGAACTACGCACATCACTACTGTTATGTCGTCTGTTACAGCCACTATGAATAAATCCGTAGTGATAGGAAATACGTTGCATAATAAGATATGTTATTTACGATCCGGTCTTTTCGTCATACCGGCGCCTGTGTCATCCTGATTCCAGATTTGTTCTCATTTGTACACGCGTCGGATGGCTTGTGAAAGTCTAGTCGGACAAGATATCGGTCATATTTATCTTGTTTGAAATATTGAATATACAATACATGAAACTGCTATCCTAAGTATTTTTAAGAATATATAAATATATTAGGATAGGACGACTTCGGTAGCGTAGTGGTAAAGTTCTTGCCACTGAACCGAAAGGTCCCAAGTTCGATCTCCGGTCAGGTCATGATGGAAAATGATCTTTTCCATCATGACCTGACCCCGGAATCCCGGGCCAATCGGAGGCCCGGGTCTTGGTCATGTTTATCTGTGTATGTTTGGATGTTTATGTATGTATTTGTTATAAAATATAGTATCGTGGAGTTAGTATTCCATAACACAAGTCTCGAACTTACTTTGGGGCTAGCTCAATCTATGTGATTTGTAGTAATATATTTATTATTTTTTATTTATTTATTATTATGAAGAATTAAACAAGATACGTGCAAAAAACAATACACTTTTCATAGGTAAAAACAATTTAATGTGTAACCGAATCAAATATTGTAATAGTAAAAAACAATAATGCTAAGCCCTTCTGGCATGATAGGGACCAACACTGTTCAAATGAGTTTCTTTCGGCATTTCTTCTCAGCAGTGGTCGTTCCGAAATGCTAGTAGTTTGTAGCTTGTGATAAATAACTATTTAATATAAAAATTGACGTGAAAAGTGGCTGTGAAAGTCTTATTTCTGAATAAATGATTTGAATTTGAATTTTGAATTTGAATCTGAAAAAATATCCAGAGGAATCTAACGCGCAAATAACACTTCGCAAATGTGTAATGCAAATTTAAAAAAAAAAAATCATTATTAAAAATGTCCAACTTGTAAAATGAACAATTCTCAAAATCTATTTCAAAATGGAGTTTTTCCAACCACTTTTTTACATTTTAGAAGTTTATTCCCAAAACATTGAGACGTTGCTTTATAGTTTTTTAAAATTTCTACCTCATACGCGTTTATGCGTGTGGATCTCCTAGGAATATAGCTGAAATTGTAATACTTGTAAACTTGAGATTAACTAACAGTTTTATCTTAGATCGAAGGCTAAATTTGCCTCCGGGCCTCTCGGATATCGCTAATAACGAACACAATAAAGCGAAGAGTTTACGATACACGTGTACCAGGTACAGTCGGAGACATTAGTGTTGCAAGAATATTGTCTTAATTATTTAAATACTACTTGAACATCGGTACTCCGTCCCATCCTGGCTAAAACTAACTTATGTTCTTATGTTATAAGTTCAATTTTAGATACTAATAATAAAGGGAATGTTTGTAAAAAAATATATTTGATTATTTCACTACGTTTGGATAACTTAGGTGAAAGCTAGACACGGCAGAATAAAGTATCCGTGCATGGATATTACCCGTGTACAATTAAAAAAAATAAGCACGAGTAGTAAATTGGGTAAAACCAACGAAATTTTATCATAACTATCTTTTATCTGATTTACCTTTACATCAATATTTACATGAATATCTAAATTGGATATCAATGCCATTATATTTTGACATTAGATTGACCACTCAGTTCTCGCGCGGCCCGATCGGACTGTGAACCTATTGTTGTTTAATTTTTATTTGCGCGCTCGAAGGTTTTCACAAAAATGTCACTTTTAATGTAATCATCCGCGTAAAATGTAAAATAAATTTGTCGGCGACTGTACGAGCGATATCGGCCACGGCACGTGAGTCGTAACAGCGATACGTGATACCTGTAATTATAAAGGTCAATGGATTCTAATTGCGGCCCTGTGCCGAGCCGAATTACACAGAACTGGCACTAGTTCCGCACAAAAATTCTGAGAAACGTTGACGAAGGCGCCCTTAGTAAATAGTAACCAGCAATTTTATTTATACCATTCGTATACTGCCGTCATAAAAGACATAAAGACGAAAATTTGTATTTCGAATGTCCTCGTCCAGATATCACTCAGGTATGTTCTCACTCAGGAATAGATATTTTCTAGTCTCCTTCGAACGAAGGAGACCTTGGAATCGATTCGCCCAGGTGAAAATCTGAAAATTTTTAAATAATTCCAGGATACTTTTCATCACTTACATGCATGGGCAAAACTCTTAATTGCTATCACCTGGGTGGGATATGAGACCGAGGTGAAATCAGTACACCCCAAGTTCCACATTATTCACCCAGGTGCACAAAGTAGAATAAACCGTAACGCTATTAGCGTTTAAATTTACACATTTAGGCAGAAATTTCAAAAATAAAGTCGTCATAATACAATTGCGTCGTAAAATTTCATATATATATATATATATATAAGTGTGTTGAAAAATTAATTCTAAGCCTACTCTTGCAGGAATAAAAGCTTGAAACATTAGTTTAACAAGTCGTGGTCACAATATTAGCACATAAATGAGATTCACAGTATAATTACACGGTTTCACTCGTAATAATCTCATATTAATTCTCTTTATGAATAGTCAGTCCTTCAAGCAGGGGCTAAGGTTAATTTGGTCTGCTGGTCATTCTGCTATATCAGAACACCGCCATTATTTTTCGACCAATCGACTTTTCCACTATTGTAGACGTACGTCCCTACTAGATGCAGCTTTTCGATCATTACTTTCTGTGATATTTGTGTATTTTATGTTGATATGTCCCTTCTATATTTCTTAAGATTATTGTGTGGAAATAAATATAGATGATTTTAAATAAATACATTAGGACAAATCACACAGATTGAGCTAGCCCCAAAGTAAGTTCGAGACTTGTGTTATGGGATACTAACTCAACGATACTATATTTTATAACAAATACATATATAGATAAACATCCAAGACCCGGGCCAATCAGAAAAAGATCATTTTTCATCATGACCCGATCGGGGATCGAACCCGGGACCTCTCGGTTCAGTGGCAAGAACCTTAGCACTGCGCCACCGCGGTCGTCAATTTTGTTTTGATTGTTTTATTTATGTTGAAATTATCGGCAATTCGTGAGCCATCTGATATGCGTGTGTTTTTTTTCTCATTAATTTTGAAGCAAGATAAAGTTAATTTTTAGCACTTTCCAAATTCCACAAACTGTAGAACAGATAAATACAGTAAAAATTCTGTATAGATTCCTTCATTATATATATTGTAAAAATACTAAACCCATATGGTTAAGATTGTCAACTGGTAATTTATTAGCTGCATTACTATTGCTATCTCTGTCTGTGCCTTTGGGGTCACTTTGGTCATCGGAGTCAATCCACTAACTCACATCACCTTTAACTTCCTGACCTTTGTCTCTTGTGCCATCATCCATGGTGATTTCTAAATAACAGCTTCTAAAATGCCTGTTTGCGTATTTACAGGATTAAAAAAATATTTTATTGTCGTCATAGAGATCTGTCATGAGATGCAAGATATGATTACAGACAAACAAACATGACAGGTGAAACTAAATATTGACGTATTTACTTATTGTTTTTTTTTTGTTTCAGGTAAATAATATCCAACACGACATGGTAAACGCACAAATTGATTTGAAAACACATGTCTCTTTATCACAGTCAATTTCCCCTGACCCACATTTACGATCTATGGAAAAGAAAAGCTATATTAATTATTCTTCATTTTGCTCTTTTACCAGTACCATAGAAAACTTAATAAAGGTTTTTAATAGGCACAAAATGAGCCCTTGTTTATTAAGGATCTCTCGAAGTTGGTATTCCATTTTACTTTTAAACAAATGGCCAGTATTTGCAAGTCATTTATGAAAAATTACCGCCTTGGACGCAGGGCTGGCAAAAATAGTCGTTATCAATATTCTATAAACACAAAAAAAGTTATTTTGAAAATAGATTTATATTTCAAAAATAGGTATAGCATAGTTTTCGGATATTTACAAGTAAATTGGCTTGTTTTGCTGTTCTTATAAAGTTATGTTAGTTAAGCTACTTGCATATATGAGTATTTTATATTTGTGCTTATTGTTTATTATTATTGAAGTTCTATTAAGTAATGTTAAGGACGCCCCGTTTGTTATAGAAATACAAAACCAAAGTTTATTTTTCATTATTTCATAATTGAAGCATTCGTTTTAAAAGATATATGCTCTTGTAAAGAATGTGATATAAAATCACTTATTTTAAAAAAAAAGTTACTCTAAACTAATCACTTATTTTAAAGTCTTGCATATCGCCAACCCTACGCATTCTCTTAATCATGTTGGCACAGAAATAATCATTGATAATACACCCTTTCTTCCGGGGTGTCTAAAAACCCTTTGAAGTGTCTATAATAAACGATTAAATGTCTCATTGGGCCTATCCCCCCCCCTCCCTATCCCCCTATTTGTACTAGTACACGCCTGGAGGGTGATTCTTAAGGAAAAAAAAACTCCTTTGATCTCAGTCTTGAAAGTAAACGAAATAAACGCTTGCATTAAATTTTATTGTCTGAAAGGTTAATGCAATTTATTTTCGACGAAGTTTGAAAATGTGTGTAATTATTATTTGATTTAAATATAAAATTGACAACTAGTGCGTTATTCAAAAACAAAGTAAATAAATTTACTTTTTGTAGTTTTTGAATTTATAAACTTATTATGCTACTAGCGGACCGACCCGGCTTCGCTCGGGTAAAAACATAATATGTAATAAATAAAATATACACCAAAATCTTCCTCACGGATCACACTATCTAATGATGAAAACCGCATGAAAATTCGTCCAATAGCTTTTGAGTTTATTGCGAAGAGACAGACAGACGCGGCAGATAATTTTGTTTTGTGTATATGCTATGTGCGATGAATACATAGATATACATAGAAATATGTACATAATACATAAATCTTATATAGATTTATGTCGTTTTTATCACAATAAACAGTTTTATTATCTACGACTAGATATTACCCGGGGCTTCGCTCCCGTGGGAATTTTGAGATAAAATATAGCCTATAGCAATCTTGGCTAATGTACTTTTCTAATGGTGAAATAATATTTGAAATAGTTTCGGAGATCACCCGCCTCAAACATACAAACAAACATTTACCTCTATAGAATAATAGAACTGATTGATGTCAAAAACTTACTTCAAACTAAGTCTACTGCCGACTTCCAAAGCGTAAAATGATAATAGTATACATTACTCACTGTGTGGCTTGTTTTCCTATAATATGTAATAGATTGATGATTTGCCAGTTACTATTTGATACTAAGAAGGAATTGGCAAATCACTTCCGTAATATTGCCAAGTCGTTGCGTGTCGCCTCGGTCGTGAGGAATACGACTGTATGAATTGTATACCTACTAATATTATAAATGCGAAAGTTTGTGAGAATAGTACAGATAAAAACAAATTCACTTCGGTAGCAATAGCAAACGGTGTGTATATTCCGGTCATTGAATGCAGCGCAGCCGATCTGCGGCAGACAGAAACAATTACACTAATCGGTACTAGATGGCAGCACATAGGAGCTAGACTATTTTATAAATACCTACGTTAATTTTATTTACGAAGGTTTGAACTTATTCTTGATTACTAAAGAGCTTGATTCTCACCACTATCTGTGATCGAATGTCTAACAGATATCTAACAGATAGCGTTAAAAAATGTGTTTCACAACATTGTGTTATCTAGCTTCACTGACAGACAAAACTATAGTTTCGTCTATCAGATTACAATTTAAATACTACTTTTAACCCTCGACGTAAAAAGAGGGGTGTTATAAGTTTGACCGCTAGGGGTGTTAGAGTTTGACCGCTAAGTGTGTCTGTCTATGTACGTGGTACCTTATCAACGGATGAACCGATTTGCATGCTTTATTTTTATTTGATAACTAATTTTTATGTGGTGGTTCTTAGATTGGAACAAAATCAGTTCAGACGTTCATAAGTTGTATCGAAATGAATATTGAAAGTCGGGAGTTTTTTAATTTGTCTCAAAAATAAACTTGTATTACAAACACCTGTATCTTTGGAGAATTCAAATGAGATGTTGATAAAGCTATTTATTGTAGATTATTTACAGACTAGCTGCGCCCCGGGGGTTCGCTCTCGTGGGAATTTCGAGATATAAATTACCCTGTGTTATTTCAGGTTATATTCTACCCGTGTACCAATTTCATGACGATCTGTCCACTAGATTTTACGTGGAAGATAACAAACATTACACACATACATTCTCACAAACTTTCGCATATAATAAAATATTACTAATATTATAAAATATTAGTAGTATACAGTCCATACAGTCGTATTCCTTTATCTGAACATTTAATACATTTAAAAAAATAATTTAGCCTTAGCAAGAGTGGTTCAGACTGATAAGCATTTTCTATTGAGGTATAAAAATTGAAGATCTGGAACATCTATCTAATGTGGAACACAGAGAGACCAGCTACACAACAAGCTATTTATATGCTGAGGTAAAAAAAAATCGAAAATCTTATATTTTTTATTCTTTGTACATTCAACAGCACATCAATTTACCCCGCATGAACCTCTATGGCGCGGTAATAGAGGCAAGTTTGCGATTAATTTGGGTAGGTCGATGTGCTGTTGACTGTATGTGTATATAAAGTGTATCGAAGCGAATAATACCTCAATATTTCAATACCAATTCCGGGACAAAAGCGTACACCCAGGTCCCATACATCCGTAGGCATTTACTTCCAGTCGTCGGACAGCCTTAATTTCCGCCGAGCAGTTATTGATATTTCAGAAATAGACTGGACAACCAATTATTTTTGATTGGACCTCTATCCATTTGAAGACTTCCACAGATATTTTCTCGTTTATGTGGCGACTTTAGTTTTCTCTTCGAAGTTGGAAAGGTTGATTGTTATGAACTAATAAAAAGTACCCTAAGTGTTATTCCAGGTTATTTTCTACCCGTGTACCAAATTTCATAACAATTGGTCCAGTAGATAATGCGTGAAGAGATAACAAACTTTCGCATTTATAATATTAGTTGGGATTTGTTGTGACGGAAGAAGGGTCATCATTAGGTAATTTAAGAGCGAGGCTCTTGTTGGTGGATTTCCTTCCACTGTTCTCTCTCCAAAGCCAACTCCTTAACATCTTGATACGACACGACACCCACTTCTTCTTTTATTTGTTTGGTGTAATGTCTCTTGGTCTTCTTGGACCACTTCTGCGTTCCACTTTTCCTTCTAAAGAAGGCATCGTGTCGTGAATAATTCTGAAGAAGGCATCGTGTAGTGTGAAGTGTCCTTACATTTTCCCTCTTATATTTTCGTTGTGTTTCAGAAGAAGAGTGTCAGGTAGGAAATACAATTATGGAAGGAAAAGATCTCAAGCCACATTTAAAGTGAGATAAGAAGATGACGACCTCGGTGGCGCAGTGGTAAGGTTCTAGCCACTGAACCGAGAGGTCCCGGGTTCGATCCCCGGTCGGGTCATGATGGAAAATGATCTTTTTCTGATTGGCCCGGGTCTTGGATGTTTATCTATATATGTATTTGTTATAAAATATAGTATCGTTGAGTTAGTATCCCATAACACAAGTCTCGAACTTACTTTGGGGCTAGCTCAATCTGTGTGATTTGTCCTAATATATTTATTTATTATTATTTATTTATTAAGTCCATTCTAATGTTATTATAATATTACGAGTATACTTGTATAAAAAGTAAATGGAAGTAACACGTCCAGTTTTACATGTATTTCATAGCTGGAAAATATTTTATCGGGATTTGGACTCGATCCCAAGATCTTTACAGGCTCAAATGCCTAAAGCGCGAATGTTGTTGGCAAAACACAACAATGGTTATCTTCATACTTATTTACACAAAATAGAGGTACAGTCACCAGCACGCCAGCCTTCCTAAAT
Organism: Plodia interpunctella; assembly: GCF_027563975.2. Taxonomy (NCBI): domain Eukaryota; kingdom Metazoa; phylum Arthropoda; class Insecta; order Lepidoptera; family Pyralidae; genus Plodia; species Plodia interpunctella. The sequence continues at coordinate 1,667,192 of NC_071301.1, forward strand.
TCAGATTCATGCAGGGTAACTTGATGTGCTGTTGACTGTACGTACAATACAAAACCCTTTATAAACATACAATAACAAACTTGAAAATTAAATTATATGGGCAAAATATTTTCTTATTTGGTATTCCAAAGATGCTATACGAATAGAAACCCTAGCGAGTAACCGCATGTGCCAAAATCTTAATCGGTGCAACTGACCGCTATGAGTGCCGCGGGGCCAGATAAGGGACAGGGGATAAGGGCAGGGGACCGGACGGGGCAGGGGACGGATGGGCGTAAATTTAATGCGCCATAAACGTCAAACGGTTACAATCGACGGGTTTCGGGCCTAGCTGGTTTTGACCGTGCGATATTTTGTTTTTTATCAAATCTGCGGTGGAAAAGTAAGTTTATAAAACCGGTCGCAAACAAATCTTCAGTATTGTTTACGCCATATTACGGGTATTGACGGCGTGTGGTCCCGCCCTATTATAGGACCAATCCATTTCTTATTGTGGATGTTGTATGAGGCGACTAAGAGATTTGACAGCTGATGGGCGACAATAGACATTCTCAAGGGGGGTTTACGTTAGGTACAACAACAGCCGAATTTTTAACGATTTAAAGTTAATTTTCACCAGGGATTCACGGTGTTACGGCCCGAAATGCAACCAAGAACACAATTACAGATGGATTAATTTTATTTCGAACAAAATTTTAATTCACAGGATTAAAATGTCAATGGCGTGAGATTACGTGTTTAAATCAAACATCAACCCCCAGGTAAAATTTCACACAATCAACCATTACGGGGTTATTATGTCGCACGAATGTATGTGACAATCGTCCGAATTTACGAGTGACGTCGAAATAGCACCCGCATGCCTGGGGCTGTTAGTGATGTCACTCGGTAGTCTGTCGATAAACTGCTGTACAGGTTTTCCTTAGAGGAGTACTGCGAAGAAGACATTAAAACTAGTGTCGGCAATTTTAAACAGGTATATTGCCTAACTTTTACAATTTAAGTGTCAGGAGTGAGTTCATATCGCACCGCAACGGTACCGATAGTCAATATAATTCGAATCACACTGTCCTTGGAGCGACGATCCTCAGTGGAATGGCTCGGCGTACAAGTTGACCGCAGGGTTTTGTTATCCAGTCAGCCGATAAAAGAAGTTCTTGGTAATAGAACGTCTTGCCCAGCAGAAGAAATCCTAGAATCCACCAAATAACGGAACGTTCAAAACAAGTCTATCGTCGTAGTTTCTGTGACATCGCCCACCAAGAAAGCAGATGATCCGATAAAAGGATATTGAATGGTGATGAATGATGTGGCAGTGAAATATTTAGTTAGGAATATATAGAATTAATAAGACCAACCTTCAATTACGCACAATATTAATATTTTTATTTCTAAGGTAGGAAAACCAATAATAAATTTGGCTTGACAATCCAATATCACTTATGACTAATATAAATTGCAACACTCACCCTGTACACGGGGTAACACATAACATAATACAATTCCTCTAAATAGGTAATAGAATCAGTAATTAGTTATTTTTTACAAGAAAGAAAGCAATTCGAAATGGAGTCCGAACTGAAAATCCTAGGAATGTAATGCCATGAAGTTTAGCCACCTTCCGTCAAGTTCCGTCATTCATTCAAAAGCTTCATTCTCCGCCGGTCGCTGTGAGAGCATTAGCAGAATGTAGCAACTAACATTTCCCAAGAAACTGAATAAAGGATAATAAAATCATTATTAATTTTAGGTTAGTATTGGTAACGAACCGTTACACTGTCAATAGTCTATCTTTCTCTATATATATATCTACCAATACTTCGTTGGCTCAGAGACCAAAAGAGGACCTTGGCCGATAAAATCAATAATTATTGATTATTGATTTTATAAAAAAGTGAGAAAAGTTTCAAAAAGTTAGAACAAACAATATCATCGTTTCAGTTTGTCGGTGAAAAAGAAATATGAATGGAATAAGAACAATGAGAATGGAAAACTCTAGTAACGTAGGCAAAGTAGGATTTTATCGAGAAAATAATTAATAATAATATATTTAGTCTTAATCGAAGACTTACGTTACAGCAGCTATGAGAACAATGAGTGCTATATTCTCATTATCGATTTTCAAATTCAAAATTCAAATTCAAATCATTTATTCAGAAATTAGACCTTCACAGGCACTTTTTCTCGTCAATTTTTATATTTATAGTTATTTCTCACAAGCTACAAACTACTATATATATGTGATAACTAATATGCTCTCCGCTGCCGACAAACTGTTTTACAGTTTGACAGGATTATGCAAATCTTTAATGTACTATTTTGTTGGATAAATAAATATTATTACGTGTATATTGTACATAATTTTAATCGATTCTATCGACATATCGATAGTCCACCATCTCTAGGACCCATGCGTACCGTCGCCGTCAGGATTATTGTCGTAATTTATCATGTGAACGCAGCTATATTTGTTCGAGAGACGTGTGACTGCGCGTTTAACCATCTTTGTTTACGCACTACAACACAACTAGTTAAATATAACTAAAACAGCTGTATCAGTTAAATCTCACTAATATTATAAACGCAAAAGTTAGTAAGTGCGTTTGTTATTTCTTCACGCTCAAACGGCTGGACCAGTTTTTAAGCAATTTGGTAGCTAAATATCTTGGATCGGGAAATGTGGAGGCAGAAAGTGGAGGCCTTTGCCCGTGGAGGACACAATAGGCTAATAAAAAAAAACATAACAGATTAGGTAACATTTTATACCGGAAATACGCGATTCCCGTAGGATTTTGGTCAAAAAGCCTGATAGTCAATGGCGCTTTATGAAGTAGATGACGCTACTGTACATAAAATTAAAAACTTAAGTAAAAAAAAAAACTAAAAAAATAATAATTAAAATCATAGATATTAAAAAAAAATTCAACGAATGACGAACCGTGAGTAACACATCACATTTTCCGATTCAGTTTCAAAATTGGTGCCTTTATTTACCTGCACACGGCGAAATAAATAAACAAATAAGAACCAACCGGACAAATGACCAATGCTCTAAAATGTCCAATTACAAAAACGTTAACTATAATGCCCTATTACAAAACATACAATTGTCTGTACGATATATAAATAAAGAAAATCGATCAAAGACAAACACGGCATTGATAAGAAAGAGATATTAACAGTGCGCGGTCGTCAGAGAAAAATATCCACGGCGGCGTGTGGGTTAACGTTAACGTCAAAGTTGACTGGTGCAACTCTAAGTGTTGAGTTGTGGACAGCTAAACTTGTAAATCAGTTCCATGCATTATTCTCTAAACCAAGTGACACGTGTCAATTCACACTCGCCAATTCTTCCACCCCCTGGGACCAGCGACATTTTTCGCCGCATTAGACCGTCCGCCATAAAACTTTATTTACGAGCGGCGTATGAATGACCTTTTATTATGCTAATTTGCCGGCCTAATTTACGATTCTACGCGATTCTGGCATAGAGGAGATATGTTACAGAGCAAAAAAAAAAAATCTTCCTTTGTATGTGTTGTCTTATAATCAGGGACACGAAAAAAGTATCGATTCTTAGTGGTATCGAGTACTTTTCCATTCGATACCGATACTTTTGACTCGATGCTTTTACTTAACGAACTAGTTTCACATTGAAGAAATAAACGAGCAGACGTCGAAATCTGAGTCGTTATATTATTTATTTATTAATTATAGATCTCTTGGAGTTTTATTAAAGAGAATTCTTCTTCTCAAACCGAATAACTTAATCGAATGGCTGAGTCATATCCTCCTCATTGACTTATTTATACTATATATACAACTTATGGAAAAATTAGCGAAGTAATTAACGAAGTTATTTGTAAACTTTTACTTCAAATAAAGAGTAAGCGTGTGCTTACTCATACTTACAATAGATTTGTTTTTATATTAAGAGTTTTGTACTTTTATTAATTAAAAAATATTAACATATTGAGATTTGCGTTATGCGTAAGATTTCTAATTTCTCACACATGAATAGGGTGAATTTCACGAGCGTTTTGAACGACGCCGTGGGCTATCATTAGTATTTATTAAATTGTACCATACACGTAAAGTACTGGTACAATGTTAATATTGTTTAATAATAAAAAAAATATTCTTTATTCAAAAAAATATGCGACACTAATGAAACTCTACATGCCGCGTTCAAACAGTCGTGTAGTTCACCCAATAGCGGTTGTATACAGCTTGGTCTTCGTGTTCGTCTGCTCTGTGTCTGCTACCAGACACTGTACCAGGGTTTCCTGTTTTGTGGACACAGATAATTCAGATGGGGTAACGCGTACGCACTATAGCAAAGGATTTATAGTCATTTTAAATTGGTGCCCTTTTTGTTTAGTTGAAATTATATGTGACTAGCTCTTGCCCGCAGCTTCGCCCGCGTTAATTTTCCAGGAGATGGATGATACCCTATGCCCTACTCCATACTTCAAATTAATGTAACAAACTTTACCAACGGCAGAATTTTGCTCATGAATTAATTTGTAAATGTTAAATGAACTCAATGTTCTTTTTTACAATTCCGTAAAAATAATAATCGATTTTAATATTTCCAACATTTAGAATAGTGGGAGTCACTGGCAGAATGTGCTTAATTTAAATTTAGAGACTTTTAAGCGGTTGGGAAACTCAATTGCCAGATTTTCTGTCATCGTAACCAATCGTAAAAAAAAAAAAACAAAAAAAAAATCATAACTCACTACACCGAAGAATTGAAACGGCTGACACGACAACAGATAAGGGCACAGCGATCGTAAATATGTGCTTGCGCCATAAATGTCAAACTGACACAATAACGGCCACGTTTCGAATTTCGAACGTTGATCCGAGCGATTTGAATAGAGAATGTCGAACGATTTCAATAATAGGATGATAAGTTGCATTAAATGGAAAAAATCAATAAAACACAGTTGCACAGCTGTATAATTGTTCACTTGTATGGTTTGTCTGTATGTATGAATATCTGTAACAAAAGTCTATCGGCACATGTGTTTACTGCGAATTCCCGCGTTGTATGGAAACTTAATATTCATAATATCTATTTGGACAGACTAAAGTTATTATAAAAAAAAAACTTGATATAAACTAATTAACTACTTGATATAAACTATATTATAACTATCTATGGATATATGATAAAATGTACTAAATATTATCCTATTTAATCAGGATATTCCAACAACAATATTTTTTGATGATTAAAATTAATATTAATTTTTTACACAAGGTTTTTGTAATATATTTGTCAGTGATTTTAAATCTGATACCCTTAAAACCTACATTGTTACACCAGTTAATATTTCGTCATAGTGGTAGACGGCGAGCAAGGGATTAAATAAGCCTCTTAGGTCCTCGGATTTGGACGTGACATGAGCTTACATGAACGCTTTGCCGTGTTCCCCCTGGGCCTTGCGGAAGCTCCCTCTTGGGCTTTCAAAGCTTAGTCTCCTTTGTCTTGATCCTCTATCCTGGGCCATGGCAAGTTGGATGAAATTAATTTTGAACTGAATTGGCGAAAACTGATTCTCAATTTGTAGTAGGTTATGCAGGTTCTTGAATCATTGTAATTTTTTCTATGAATTAACAATGTAAATGCTTTTAAGTGTTGCAAAATTTAAATTACATTTTCGCGCGTACATGTCATGTGAGCATTTCACTGGTTTCTTCCTCAGCCGCAGAGTCGTTGGAGTCGTTAGAGCCCGCGATTGTGCGCAAATGTGTCAAGTTTTGTAGCAGAAGAAGAAGAAGTACGAGTAGCAGTTTGTTTTAAGATTTCAAATGTTCGCTTACGTATTTCTGGCGCAAAATCAAATCCAGACATTACCATGTCGATCACCCTATATCTCGACATCGAATCGGCATCACAAATCGATATCCAATTCGTCCGATTTCCTGCACTAATTACCATCAGCAACATATCTAAACTTAAACGGTATCGATTCCTCAAAGTTTGGATTTGTAACTTCGCTAATTAGCCGCTCTCGCTCTCGCATTACGCTGTGCGAAAGAGATGGCACGATTAAAATTGAGCTGGTATCAGCTTTCCACGCCATTACCCTGCGACCCGGGTTGCATCAACATTATGTGCCTTCATTATTACTCACATGTGGGCCCTTGGCTTTATCTCGCGGTTGGACATGTTTCTGGAGATATTTGTCTCTAGAGGCGATATTAACCATTACACATCCTTACATATTATAAAAAGAAGCCGCCTTGTTGCGCGTTTGTCTGTCTGTCTGTCACGATAAACTCAAAAACTAACTTTCAGATTTTGGTATGGTTTTCACAAAATGGATAGTGTGATTCCTGAGGAAGGTTATTATATACTAGCGGCCGGCCCCGGCTTCGCTCGGGTAAAAACATAATATACTATAATCCTAAAGCTTCCTCAGGAATCATACTATCTATTGGTGAAAACAGCATGAAAATCCGCGCAGTAGTTTTTAAGTAATCGCGAACAGACAAACAGACGCAGTAAGGGGACTTTGTTTTATAATGTGTATGGATAATTTATTATGGTTTTAGACGAGCGAAGCGAAGACGGGCCACTGTTATTAAATAAGATTAATTTCTGGCATAAGCATTTTCTTGCTTCCGTTGATAGAAGAAAATAGAATGTACCAGCTGATTTTATTTCCGCGCAGTTAGTTAAAGTCAGTCAAGGGAAAAGGTAACTGGAGAATCTTCTCGTATGCTTTGAGCTAGCATCCTGTCTTTTCAAAAATCTCAGTTCTATCAATAAGCCCGGTTATCTAACTAACCAAGGCGTTCGACTTTAAGCTATGTCTACCCCGGAAGGGATATGACGTGATTGTAATGAGCCACGACCCGTCCACCCACCAGTTTCACCCACTAGTGGGTCCATGGGGAATTTCTGTTTACCCATGCACCCACTGCAACGGTCTGAACAAGTTCTTTGATGCATTGAATTTTCGAAAAATAACGGTTCATACTGTTGTAGTTAACAGTTTGGAGTATTTCCTCCTTTGTGAATTTTCGCTTCACAATGCTGTTCCCATTAAGAATAGATTAGAGAATGTTATGAAAAAATTCATAAATGCATCCAACTCTAAATTTATACTCATACGCGATAAATCAATTAGGAACACACGACACGCGATGCCCCGAGCTTATGAAAAATGAAAAGCCTTGTTCATTTCGGCACATAGATTTTATACATGGCACTAAAACTAGCCTCAAATCTTGGAGTTGCATCCATAAATATTCATATGCTACTTAATACTACTTCATCACTTAGCCACAATGTAGTGAGTAGTGCTTAGGAAACGTGGTGGCATAAAGTTTAGCTCTTATTGCGAATTTAATGGTCGCACTTTTTAATGTACCTTTAAATTGTATAGAATTTACGACGCTCAGCGCTATTTCCGCTGAGTTTTTAACGGGAACTTAAAAATTGTAGCTGGAAACACAATTTTTTATGCAAAATAAGTTGGTTTCAAAATACTGGCGAAATTTCCGCTCGCCACTTTGAAATAATAATAAAATAACCTATACATGTCGGAAGTATAAAACAGAAGTATAAAAGAGGTAAACGTACAGTCAGAGCACATCAACCTACCCAAATTCACTGCAAACTCGTCGCTATTACCGCGCCATAGGGGTTCATAGAGTGTAACTTGATGTGCTGTTGACTGTACGTATATGTTTGGAAATTTTCTTTGTTTATTTCATATCACATTTTCCTTTGAATATATTGTACCTAAAGCTGAATAAAATGGTCAATACATCAAAAAAATGCAGCGTTTGTGCACCTGTCTGTTGGAAAATACAAAGGGATCACGAACACGCACACGCACCTTTGTGTTTCCAACAGCGGTGACATGCGCTAAAAGAGACAAAATTTACGTAACATCCCAAACCATTTCCATTCAAAAATACACACCACTAATCCATTTGCTTGCTCATTTCGTGTTCAATGCACACGAGTTTCACCTCAGTACGGTAAGTGTTTCATAACATCGAAACTCGCTAATCCATCGGCGCGTGTTTGCCGCGCCGAGTGTCGAGGGTGCTGTCGAGAGCCGCTAGACCAGACATTCGCAACACAAACACTCGAATGTACTGCGTCCCGAACACCCAGGGGAGATGTGTTTGCAAGAGCAACGTCGGACGAAATTACTCTGGCGTAAAAGCTTCCCCTGGACAAATTATATCCACGATATGTTTGCACAATTCTACGTCTAAAGATACCGGGTGTCTTCTGAACAATGAATTTCGGGATATGACCTTGCGTGTGTCGCTTTTATAAGTATCAGAAATAATCATTCATGAAATAAGACTTTATGGCATAAGTCCGCCATTGTATATACAACTTTCTGTTACGTATGTACTTTTAACATGTATTCTTTGTAAAGACATTACAAATAAACAATAGTCTATCTGATTCTGCATGCACAAATTCACAGGTTGAATTGTATGCCTATTTTTGCATTACGTATAATCAAGCAAAATATATAAATGGATGGCTTATTTTAAAATTTTCTTTCTAAATAAAATGACATCTGGTCGAAACTATCCATAGTAATGTGGTTACAGAAAATCAGACTTCAACCGACTATATCTATATATATATAGATAGTTGATATCGTCAGAAAAATAAAATGCTATTATCGTCGAGCACTCGACATAAAATCGCTGGCGTCGTAAAATAAAAATCGGTTGTAGGGAAGCTCTGGAAAGTCGGGTAGTTAAACAAGTGTGTGTATGTATGGTTGTGTAGTGGTCGTTGTGCACAGAACTCGCTCGATATCGGGGTTGTAAGTGGTTGCGATCTCGAGCGAACATTCCCGGCGGGAAAAAAATAAAAAAAAAAATGTAAAGGGCCTTAGATTTTGCACTGTGAGAAATATTTTGTATCCTCCATGATCGCTGATTGAACTAGGTGTCAAAATAGACTAGATTTGAAACATTCATACTACGTCACTAATTAGACACAATATAATATCGTTAATGTCGTCGCCTGAAAGAACATTCAAATTATGAATAGAATCCTAACCAAATTGGAAATAACAATTAGGTTTTAAGTCATGGCATCGCTTGGTTCATTCCAGCAGCACTCGTTATAATGTTTCATTCAACAAACCGACTACCATTCAGATCTCAATTAATTAATCTTGCGGCTGACTCGGCGACTGCTGGGTTCAACTTTACGTGCCTTCCTCACGGAGGTTAATGATACGGTATCATGTTTATTCAGCATCTAAAACTTATCTTTTCTACATCGTTAACGCTGCCGACGAATGAACCAGTAAACGATCCCCTAAAAGCTGTTTAAGGTCCATTATGAACGAAAATACCAAGGCACTTAAGTTCCCAGGATTTTCGGAGGCGCAGAAATTTTGGGTGTACTTTTTCAGATTAAAATTTTGGCATCGCGGAAAGCGGTAGGTAATGAAACCGGTACGGGCCATTAAGTTGTGAGTCTGCCGGCCATTAGTTGTCCACGGTCGCAATTACAACAGTTTGTGAGTTACGATGGTTGGGCCCACTTGGCCCGGTCGATAGCCCAACGGGCGAAAGTCTTGTATCAATAGGACGTAATATCCATTTGTGACGCGAGGACGTTACTTAAATGAAAACTATATATATTTATCCCATGGCGTATTTATTTATCCCATGTAGGGATAAATAAATACGCCGTTTTACTCTGGAGGGTATCTCTCCATGTACAGTCAACCGGCGATAGATTGAAAAGACATGTAGAAGGAATCAGCGGTTTAAACCGTAGTCGTTTATGAGTTTATCGCAGACAGACGCGTATGTGATTTTCGTAAAAAAACACTATATCTATGACAACCTGTTATTCTAGCTGGACAGCATCGGAATAAATTTATAGATCATTGCCCTGTGTCTTACTTAAGTATTCGCGTGTAAACAGGTCCACGATATATGGGACGTGTTGACATATGGGCATATGTTACGGAATCGGGACGGCCAGTCTACCTCCGTGGGTCGATGACACTACAGGTCAAGTACTGTCTGCAGATGGTAAAAGCTGATCGAAACTGTACTTTATTTAATCGATATTTATGTTACACGTACGTTGAAGTTCTACGAGATAAAAAATAAGATTAAGATTGGGTTGCACCAGTCAACTTTTGACGTCCTCCGTGGCCTAATGGTCATCCTGCCGAACCGCTACACTGGAGGTCCCGGGTTCGATCCCCATCAGGTCAACATAAAAAATGATCTTTTTCAGATTGACCTGGGTCTTGGATGGTTATCTATAAGTATGTATATGTTATAGAATATAGTATCGTTGAGTTATCCCATAACACAAGTCTCGAACTTACCTTGGGGCTAAGTCAATCTGTGTCATTTGTCCCTATATATTTATTTATTTAATTTTGTTGTTAACATCTGCGCAGAAAAATACAGAATACGCCATTTTGTCTAAATGTCTACGGCGCGTAGGCTTGTGTCAACAGTCTTCCTTCTGTCTGCCTCGTACGATATCCACGGGAGAATACGGAGCGGTTCTAGGACACACCGCCAGGTCATAATTAAGGCAAATCTCCAAGTTATCCTATCCTAGTCTTCAATCTTTCCACAGCCTAAACACAAAATCATTTGCATACTATTGGCCACTTGGATCTTAAGCAATCGCTTCTATAAGTTTGATGGCTCGTTAAACCGAGAATGAAGCCGTTGTTCAAAAATGTTTTACGACTTTTTAATCCCTGGTCCATAGGGGCTGGACGTGTTTTTTATGTCGATCTAATTCGGATTGATTGACGTTTCCGATATAATGGTGGGGGAAGTGCTATTGAAACTAAATGGGCTATGTTTATTTTATTGTGTGGTAAAGTTCGTAATTTTTTTTAAATTGATATTCAGGGCTTTCCATTAAGATTTTCCGTCACAATCTCTTGTAAGGACAGGGTTTTCGGTTTCATAAATATATCATGAATATATTTCTAATAAACGTGTTTTTTTTATATTCGTTACTTACAGTTACAGATACTCTTTCACGTTTTTACCCATTACGGGGTGCACAGAGCCAATAATTGCGAAGTTTTTGATTGTGAAGACGACGTCTAGCTGTATCATGGACTTAATTGTGGCAGCTTTATTTTCGTATCCACGGAATATATGGAGTGGACCTATTCTAGGGCGGTGACCACACGCCCCAGTATTCTACTAATTCTATTCGAATAATAAAATCCAATCCATTATAAATGTGTAAAAAGTTTGACAATATTTGGATAGATTTCTGCTACACCCAATCTACAGGACAACGCGGTTATTTAGTCATAAAATTTGTGTCAGATGCCTTTAGGCGACTTGAATAATATCTGACCATTTATAGCAAGGCAGGCGTTGATAGGCTCTGGTGACCACTTACCATCAGGTGGGGCGCATGCCTGTTTGCTGATAGATAGTAGAAAAAAACTTTGTACATACCAAATCATTTACTATAGACATAAGTGTATAGAGACAAGTGTCCAGTAAAGGAAGCATTAAGCCGATATTACGAGATTAGTGCTATAACAGAACACCCATTGAATGATATTAACAATCCATTTAGATTATGTGTGAATGGCAGATCATGATTGACCTTTATTACCAAGCTATAAAGCCTATTATGGTGATAGGTCATCGGCTTTGAAATCGAATCGTGACTGTGTAAATAGGACCAGCGGAAATGTCCTATGTCTATCAAATTGTGTAAGGTACATTCTTTTAAAATGTTATTGCACGATTAACATAAAGAGCCTTTACACCGCTTACTGATAAAGTATCTGATAGCTCACATGTAACATATCGAACAGATAGCGTTAAGATTGTTTCACAAGAACGCTAATAAGACATGTTATCAAAAAGTGATAATACTCTGACAGTAAAATCTTTGGACAGAAAATAATATGGCAAAATGAAAGGAAAAAATTACATCAATTATAGATAAGTCTATGTATTTCATGGTGGATCCGATTTTCAAATTTACAATTAAACTTTTATATCGTTGGGATTTGATATCTAAACTTAACTGCGCCCGTGGCTACGCTCCCGTGGGAATTACGGGATAAAAAGTACCCTGTGTTTATTCCAGGTCATATTCTACCCGTGTACAAAATATCATAACAATCTATTCAGTAGATTTTGCGTAAGAATAACAAACACACACATATATCCTCTCAAACTTTCTCATTTATAGTATTAGTAGGATTGAGCACAGAGTAAATATAAGTACAGTCGCCCGCAACGCACCCTGCATGGCGAAGAGATTGAATTGGAATATGCGTAACTTAATATGTTATCGACAGTACGTAACTTACTATAACTTTCTGTACCAGTCACTAACAAGGCAAGTTAAATAAAAGCCGTTGAAATAACCAAAGTCAAAGCACACTTTTACGGACGTCAAAGTTCGCTGACTCAGCAGAGACTAACTATAACTGGTGTAGTTAACGTTCGAATAACACAACCCCAGTGTGCAGTCCTTCAAGTTGCAAAGCAAATTCCATGCAAGGGACCACAGATGTAATTTACGATAGACACCGCATCGTCACAGGGTACTAGATAATCTGTTAGCTTGTTTTTTTTATTTGATGTGTGTGACTAGATGACAATATTTTTTATTTTATTTTTTTAATTTTTTCGGAAAAACAAACAATTACATAATAGAGATTAAGTATAATATACATTGTTGTAATAATAATAATTATTATGCAACCCACAGCGTTTTTCTCAGCTTAACAAGTTCCATTTAGCAGTGATGTTGCCACTAGAGGTGAAGTAATTAAAATATATTTGTGATTATTAATTCACAAAGTGTCCAGATCTTATTTGCGTAAAATTGAGTTGAGCATATCTTTATAGATCTTCAATTTGCACGCGAGTATATCTATTTTAGTATCAAAGAGTTCAGTGTATTATTTCCATAAACTGAGACAAAGTCACATCAATAATTTGGGTTTGCGCCGATCTTTATGAAAGAATTTGCGTAAATACTAGTACCAATATCATAAACTAATTTTAGAAGCCGCGTCTTTGCTGTAATTTGTCGATGCCATTCAAGTATCGATAGACTTTCTCAATAATCCTACTAATATTATAATTGCGAAAGTTTGTGAGGATGTATGTATGTATGTAATTATGTTTGTTTTTTTGTTATTCTTTCACGCAATATCTACTGGACGGATTGTTATGAAATTTGGTACACGGGTAGAATATAACCGCTGGAACCGCCGAACCATCCCAGGGAACCTATCCCGAAATTCCCACGGGAGCGAAGCCTGGTTGTGCAGAGCAAGATAGTGTCATATATTTAGTGATACACTAAATATTGATATGCAAAACTGAATATGTTTACAAATTCGCAAAATTTGCGCTTTGAAACAATTTTTTTTTCACATTTTCATTATGTTATTTAAAAAAAATAGTAGTAGTACTAATTTTTCAGTCGCATGGCATTTGGTATCTAGCCAAATTTTAACTCAGTGTAAGGAACATTCCAAGTTTCCATCGCGGCACTCTGGAATCACGCTAACTTTTCACCTTCGTAATAAGCAGCGAGTGAGTCGCCAATGAAAGAAAATTGTGAGTTTGGACGCGGACCGACGATTATACGGCCAAGTGTGAGTGGGGAAATGGAACGGTTCCGTATTACTAATTTTCTAGTAACATATTTTTTTTTTCTTTCGCGTTTCATTATTTAAATAGGTTACTAATTTATAACGCGCACGTATTTTTTATACGTGACTCTGACTTTTAGGGTCGTGTTACAACGACCCGTAGTCATCGAGCGACTGACTTCTTTCTATATGTTTTTTCGGAATATTTAGTTAAAATAGTCTGAGTCAACGGGAAATACCCTTCTCTTGTAAAATGGCAAAATGTGTAACATAATTATCATTGCTTTTGATAACGTTAAATTGCATGCAGCTATTTAGCTGTGCGCAAAATAAACTTGAGCCTTCGTTAAACGTATTCGATATAAATTTCAACTCAATACCTGTATGCGTTATTGAGCGAAAGGGTCTTCACAGTCGCACTCACTCCGTGTCAAGGGTTCCCTTCTTCCCTTTGATATACGAAACCTTAAAAACCAATAATATGGATGTTATTTATTACTATTTAAATATTGCAATACGATTCCATTATTTTTTCATTCACTTACAAAGAACTCAACAATATTTTAGTGCAAAAACAAATAACATGTGCAAAAACCCTGACGAGGTTTGAGCGCACATTCAGATTATACACACACATATAAATAGATTAGAATATTTTATTTAGTTGAACCCCAAAATCTTACAATCATAATCATACTCACATGCGATCTTTCCGTGCTTGTCGGAGTCAAACTACATTTTACTGTTTAATGACACTAATCCCGGGAACAAAGCTAACAATTTTATAACCTGTCATGTAATGGATATCAGCTCCAACGATTTTTATTATGTAATCTTGGAAAAAATTATTTTAGAAATCTCCCAATCGGTTTTTTTTTTGACGAATTAAATCATTATTATAATTAGTATATATTTTCTACTGAAATGTATTTTGTTCGTCAACTATACGTTTCTACTCAACTTAGTAGTAACTTTGTTCTTAGTTTCCTATTTATAAGTTTAAATACAAAACTGACAATTACGAAACTACCAAACTATACTGTTATGTTGTGTACATAAATTAACAAATCAACAGAAAACTCTTATTGCGTTTATACAGACAGACACACGGACGAAAAAATAGGGCGAGACGCGGCAGTCTTTCAATGGTTCCCTTGACAGTATTTTCCTGAAAAAAAAAGACATCTCCAGGTCAATGAAAAACGAGTTTCCCGATCTTACAATACACGTTCTAATGAGGTCGGAATAGGGGTGTCGCCTTTTATTACATTAATTAAAACAGCAGTAGGGAAAAAGATTCACTTCACACCACGCGCCAGTGAAATGCGTTTTTTATTACTTTAAAATAAGACACATATTTCTGTGAAACGTTTTCATACAAATTTAATTATGTCTTTATAAATTGTTATGTAATTAGTTTATGAGTATATGGCAACATCAATTTTTTGTAAACCAGTATAATGACTAGCCCATTTAGACTAATAGTAATGAACTAATGACACAAGAGAGTAGAACCATGGCTTAGTGGGGCGTGGCCTTTGGGATCGTATATAAAAAACATGTACAGTCATTCAACAGCCATTCAAGTTACCCTGAATTAAACTCTATGGCGCGGTGTCGAGTTTACAAGGAATATGGTGTATGTACAGTCAACCACATGTCAAATTTACCAAGATGATAACACAGACAACAAGCTAACATAGCTAAATGAGATAGAACATTCAAAACAGCCTACCAGCCGATCTCATATAAAGCGGCAAGATAGGCGTTGTAAAATCGGGTATACGGTGAGAGACAAAAGATATTAGCGCTCTGTCCCTTTTCCTCACGTGTATTTTTAATACGCGTTTCTCTTGTATGAGCGAAACGAAAGACGATTATAATTATTTATACAAATTTTGCAAACCCGAAACCGACCCATAATCACAACCAATCTGTCATGTCAAGAGTGAATGACTAGGGTGGGTCGCACCAGCCAACATTGACGTTAACCTTAACCTCGCAAAGGGTTTCGGCCGCTGCGGCCGTGCTGTCATTACGAACCGTCAATTTTCTTGAAGAAGGAATCAATTTCAAAATCAGTCATTCATAAATTTGACATTATTAAAGTACAGATTAATTATTTTAAAGTCAGTAAAAGGAATTCTTGTCTTTGTTAAGATTTGAAGAATTGTAACGACAACGTGACCATAGCTGCCGAAACGCTCTGAGAAACACCCTAACCTGCGTGGTGCTGTCGTTTAGATAAAATTGCGTGCTCTTCGTTTTTCTGCGCAGGTTAAAGTTAACATGTAATTTGACTGGTGCAACCCACTAAAAAGTAGAACTCTAATTAACCTGCACGGAACTCTTACCGTGATATGCTAACTGAGTCTATAGATCGGCACCATTAATAGAAACACAACAGAAAAATTACAAAGACTTATTATAAGAAATATTACTGGAAAAACCTTTTCCTGATAACGGAGGGGAAAATTATAACTTCCCTTTCAACTTTTAGTTTACCCTCGCTATTATCTGTGTGATAACTTAAGTTATTTACTTACCTTTTTCGGCTACAGTTGTGCTAATACTGCTATCAATCAATTTGCTGAGTCGAACGCTAAAGGCACTCGTCTACTAGTCGATGGGAGCCTTGGAAAATTCGTCCGATATTTTCTGCGCTGACACTACATAGCATACTCGTAAAACAAAGTCGCTTCCCGCTAAATGTTTAAAACTACGCAACGGATTTTGATACGGTTCTTTTTTATAGGCAGTATGATTCTTGAGGTTCGACTGGTGGTTTGACTCGGACGAAGCCGGGCCGAGTCGCTATTTATAACTTTTTACTTTGGGATTTTGGCTTGATTCCAAGTTAAGTTAGAAATAGAACATGTCTTTTTTTTTGATCCTACATAATACCAGTATGAGTATAGTAGCCATTTGTTTATGTTACTTAATTCATGATTACGTGATTAAGAGTGTACCGAGCGCAGTCAAATTCAAATTCAAATCATTTATTCAGAAATTAGACCTTCACAGGCACTTTTTCTCGTCAATATTTATAGTTATTTCTCACAAACTACAAACTACTGGCATTTCGGAACGACCACTGCTGAGAAGAAATGCCGAAAGAAACTCATTTGAACAGTGTTGGTCCCTATCATGCCAGTCTTAGTCTTCGGTTCACGCTTGTGCCAGTTTCTGTGAATGCTGTGATTATTGTGGGCCAAGTGTGTATTTAATGCGGAATGATGACGAGATTAATGTGCGCGCATCTTTATAGACTGAAATAAAATACATCATTGGCGCAGTGATTGATTGAAAATATCGGCCGTTTGCTAAAACGAAGTGGAAGCTAAGTTGTAGTCAGTCAAGAAGCCTACATTTTATGTCATGGCTGTTTATGACAAATTACCCTTTGATTTGAATCAATAACGTTTGGTAATTTCTTTAGTGCTCGAATCTAAAATTATGGGAATTTCTAGAGGACACGTCTTCTTACACTCTTTCATCCTTGCGTTTTGCGGGTTTCTTCCTCAGCCGTTGGGTGTCGGAGTTTGCAACTTCAGTCCGTGCAAAGTTGCAAGCCAGCATCTTGTGGAAAAAAATAATAAGACGCATCTTGTTGCTAATTAGCTTAATTATTTTTGTGCACTTTACGATGTATGTACAACTGCTCGTCAAGATACAAAGATATCTGTTTGGTGGTAATAAGGATTAAGTTGTAATAAATTTGGGTAGCTTGATGTGCAGTTGACGGTACGTCTTTCCCTTTCATTTACGTTTTCTTTAATAAATATTTGTGATTATATAGTACCTATTCTTCAGTTTATATCTAAACTTGTAAACTAAGATTATAGTGTAAAAGCTCTTTGTTTCGCTTCAACGGCTAAGCCGATTTTGGTAAAATTTGGAATAAACTATCATTGATCCGAAGTCAAACATACGCGGCAGGCGGAGCTGTGTAAAACAGCTAATACAAAATGAGACTCAGCAGTTATTTACCAGCGAACACAGCTAAAACCGGAAAGATAACATTTAGCAATTTCAGCAAACCGAATTCCTATACATTAGCAGAACATTCGACCGGGTTACAAATATAGTGAGTGTAGAATTGTCACTTGAGATCGTGTGATTACGGCCATTTGGGCCCAAACCTAAACTAGTAGATGAGTTTGCGCCAAACTATTCGGGAATAAATTGGGAAAATACTGGCTTGAATATCTATGACACGTGTGCACTGTCTTCGGGCATCGTATTTTTCAAATATATGAACCGATTTAGATCTCATATCCATAATTGTTGGTTTATGATTTTATGTAGGCTTTGCTTTTGAAGTTTATGATATATTTCCAAGGAATCAAAAGATCCATCGTGGACATGAACTGTGGCATTAGTTTTATATATGCCATTTTAATTCTGTTTACGTAATCTTGTTTCAAATATGCAATAAATTAGAACAATCCTAGCTTTGCTTGGATATGCAGCAAGCCAAGCGCCAGTGTGGCTTGTAGCTACATATCTTTGTATTTATAAATTGACTGTTTTTTTTTTGTTCTCGACGTTAGTTTTCATAGAGTGGAATCTTGGTATGAAGAAATCGCGAAGTGCGTCTGGATCGTTGTCTAACATTTATCTTAACAAGTTGTCCTTCTGTCCTGTATTTATTTTGTAAATTTTGACCTTACAGTCATTCGTGTCGTGAAATATAGCCCGAAACGTCCGACTTGAATTATCTATAAAGGTAAATGGCGTTAAAATGTTCGAATTCCATTGAATTATGGCTTTTTATGCGTACCTTAATCTACCGTGACATCCATTTTTAATTTATCGGAGTCCCATTGTTTGAACCTATATAGCTTTTAAACAAAGACTGTGATTAATATCGTGCATTCGACACATCGATTTATTTTTACACATTTCGTGTTTTCTGTATGAATTTATTGGACTTCATGTTGTGTTGGCGATCCATTGATATTCTTATTTATTTCTTAACATTAAGTTATAACGATTTCGAGCAAACATTTGATTTTTTGGAGATTATTTTCGAATATAATTGAATTTCTTCGGAAAACTCTAAGTTCATATCTTTACATAATGAAAAAAGTTCTCTACTGCACGGATTTTCATCAGGTTTTCACCAATTGATAGTATGATTCCCGAGGAAGGTTTAGGTGTATAATTAATTATATTTTTACCTGAGAAAATCCGGGACGGTCCGCTAGTTTGGAATAAAAAGAGATAGACTGTGGAGAAGAAATGGACAAACTTATATTGCTCAGTGTGTTCGTCAGTGTTTTTAACAAAAAAAAATCCATATTGCTCCAATTTTACTCATAGGGTCATCATCTAACGATTCTATCAGGGATTTCTAAGAAATAGAAAGTTGTAAAGCCAATTTCAGGCCCTTAACAAGTTTAAATAAGGGTTCAATTTGCAAAAATCTATTTATTTTAAGCCTGGAATTTATTTATTTCAACCAACCAAGTTCTATTCCTAACAACAGTAGCACGAAAAGCATTAAGTTTTCAAAACCAATCAGTGAGTAAACATACGTCCTAGGTGATCGACGCGATCGCGTCGTTAAACACCAGTTTCTGCAAATGTTGGTTTCTGTAAAGAACATAATTTTTTTATGAATTAATGAATTTTAAAACCTAATTGCAATTTTTCTGTCAATATTGTAGATTTTGCATATGTTACGGTTAAACCCCGAACTGGGGCTACAACTAGGCTTAGCCGGCTAACCGTAACATATACAATACATATATCCTCACAAATTTTTGTTATAGTATTCAGTAGACTTGCAGTGCAATTATACCTGTTAATCTGGTGTCCAGAACACCAGATTAACAGGTATAATTGCACTCGGAGTACAACGTATTCAACACAGGCCATAAGAAACATACATGTTTGATGTTGACACATCGCGCCGCGTCGCGCTGCCTTGCCGCGTTTGTCGCTCAACTAAGACCCAAGTAATTGTGTAATTGATGAATGTTTGTTTAATTTTAAATCGACCAATCAGCTCCCAAAGGTTACATTTGCCTGCCTCGATTTATCTGTATTTACACAAGTTCGTTTGTTGTTAGTATTTAGCTATGTATTTTTAGTTTTAAATGCCATAGGTATAGTGTAATGTAGACGTAGAGTATGTATTTTTTAATGCGAGTGAATTTGTTCTTTCGCAGTGTTTGTATTTTATTATGATATACGTATGTTATTATTATAATTTTTGAATTTAATCGAAAAATATGTAGGTGAAGGCTGAAGAAGGGATGAATGGAGTGCGTTAGGCAGGATATAAGCTAAAAAGGGAGTAACAGATCGGACAAGGAGAAGTGGAGACTGACATGATGTGCCGATCACACATAAAGTGGGATAAGTGTAGGCGGATTATGAATTATTATATTTATGACTTGATGTTGCCCGGGGCTTCGCTCCCGTGGGAATTTTGAGATAAAACATAGCCTATAGCAATCTTGGATAATGTACCTTTGTAATGGTGAAAGAATTTTTGAAATCGGTTCGGTAATTTCGGAGTTTACCCGCCTCAAACATACAAACTCACAAATGCTTACCTCTTTATAATATTAGTATGGACTAGATGTTGCCCGCGGCTTCACTCCCGTGGGAATTTTGAGATAAAATATAGCCTATAGCATTCTTAGATAATGTATCTTTCTAATGGTGAAAGAATTTTTGAAATCGGTTCAGTAGTTTCGAAGATTACCTGCCTGAAACATACAAACTCACAAACGCTTACCTCTTTATAATAATGTATAGAATATAATATAGATGATAGCGATGCATTGCAATGCATTTTTGTTGACAGAAAACGACTTCTTCTTAATTCGATGATTGATATGTATAATGTTTTTGACGCTTTACTTAGTGTTAATGAAATAAAGTGACTTAATTCCTAATTTCTATAAAACGGATAAAGATTTTTAACGCGTTTGGGAACACCAAACCACAACCCACCGTCGTCGCCCTTTGCGAATAACTGAAAAAGAAAAAAGAAAAATTTAAAAACGGAAGTCGTGGTGCTAACCGCAGCGTTTCGCGAATTCGACAGACCACATACATCCTCGGGAACCCGTTGCGTATTACTTACGATTTGAGCGCCCCCTTTCGGTGTAATTCGTGACCGAAGCCGCACGAACGTTCGCCCAGCCTTGCGGTACGGTGTAAGTGACAGCTGTTTCGTGTAACTTCGAATTGGTGATGATTCAAAAGTTTCTTTATCTATGTTTCAAAGTCATGTTTTTAAACTGTCAAGTTCACGATTGTAAGCCAACTTGGTCTGTCAAGCACATCAATACAATTTCACCGTTATTACATACGCTATTTATCGCTATAAGCATCATACTATTTGCGGCCTAAAATAAATTAACATTCGTAATCTTAACTAATATAACGAAAGTAAGTTTGTTTGTTCCCTCTTCACGCTCTATCTATTCGACCAATCTTCATAAAATTTTACATACACGCCCGCCAGTGAATCGAAACGTCCCAGGTTTGAATCCTACGAGTTGTATACCAATCTCAGACTCATATAAAGTAGTTTTCATCGACCACCACTTGCTTCCGATGAAGGAAAACATCGTGAGGAAACCTGTACACTGGTTGATTATTATTAACTTGGACATGTACTTGTGATAATTTGGTATGCACGTAGTTAAAGAGTTCAAACATAGGCTAGTTTTGTTTTTAAATCCTCAAACGACTTTAACAGGGGGGCGAGAGTTTGTATGAAAAATCGTGACTGTTCCGCTTTCGCAAATAAATTCACGCGGGCGACGCCGCGTGCAATAGCTAGTAGGTACTTCAATTAATTGAAATAGCTACGCACTATAGCACCGGTTGAGTTTGTAGTGGCATTCCTTACAAGTTCTCCATTGTGCCAATTCTGAGTCCGATTTGATTACGGGGCCCGCTAAATAACCCTTTGTTAGGGGAACAAATACAAGTTTATGGTAGTTGAAGTCATTGTCTTTGGTTCATATATTTTAATCGAGTTGAGATTCAATTATAACATTACGTTTAAATCGAGACATGGATATAGTTCTATATCTCTTTTTGTCGCGAAGGTCAGGTTGACCGGGGTATATGAGAGAAAGAGAGAGATTATTCTCTCCCTCTCTCTCGTTTCTGCTGGTTTTCTTTTCATCTTGAAGACATTAAAGAAAGTTAACGGAAAGTAGTACTTATATTCTTAAAACCAAGGCGGACCGTCACTCAACGAAGTAATTAATCCTAACAAATGTTTAATTCATATCGCGACTATAATTGCCGACGTTTACGTCTTAAGCCTCAATTATGTAATTTTCACTTTGTACTTGTGTCTTGCTGTCTGTATGTCATTATACGCTAGTGAGTAATTAGTTCTAATACTATGCTAGGTTCGATGTGAATTTAATATTATTATTTCTTGTCGTGTGTGCTATATTGTTACCACTTTACCGTGTTCTTTTTGGCGTGTGTTTCCGCCCTAAAACAAGACCACTCCATATTCTACTGGTGGATGTAGTACGACGCGACTAAGGGTAATAGTATTCAGGAATTGACGTCAGACTAGCTGCCGGTTGTAAAACCAGAGCGGAATCTTCAAAACTTTATAGTTTACCCTTTACGCTGAACCTGGGCTTCACGGCATCACAGCTCCGAAAGTAACATGAAACTCGCAAATATAAGAGAGTTCACTGTGCCAGATTTAATTCAAGTCGCCTAAGGCTTCGTCATAATAATAAATAAATAAATATATTATGACAAATCACACAGATTGAGCTAGACCCAAAGCAAGTTCGAGACTTGTGTTATGGGATACCTAACTACGATTAATAACTCAACGATACTATATTTTATAACAAATACATATATAAATAAACATCCAAGACCCGGGCCAATCAGAAAAAGATCATTTTCCATCATGACCCGACCGGGGATCGAACCCGGGACCTCTCGGTTCAGGGGCGAGCACTTTACCACTGCGCCACCGAGGTCGTCGTGACTTTTACGATCACAAGGAGAAAAATATAGTTTTGAAATTAAAAACATCATGATTGGCATGTTTGATTTTAAGTTAATTGGTCTACCACGCTTCCTTAGCCGATGTCAAATTAATTGATGAAATTTCACCGATGTACAAAATGAATGAATAATTAATAAATAAATTACTCATTCATTTTGTTTACAGCGACTAATTAATTAATTAATCGCTGTAAACATGGTACAGAGATGTCACAATGGAGAAATGATTTTAACACATGTTCATTCAATCCATTGATAGACAACAGACAACATTTGGTTACACTAAATTGGTGTAATATAGTACTACTTTCCGTTAACTTGATTGTCTGCTGGTGTCGGAAGATGAAAGAAAACTGGAAGAATTGAGAGTAAGGGAGAGAATAGTCTCTCCCTCTCTCTCTCTCTCTCTCTCTCATTTTACCTGCTCATTTCAATTGAGGCTTAGGACGCGAATACCGGTAATTACAGTCGCGATACGTATAAAAATGTTGTTAGGATTAATTACTTTGCTGTTAGCGTATTATTGTCCGTCTTAGTTTCAGCTTCATGAGAATTTCAGGATAAATGATACCCTTTTCGCTCGTACAGTTCATTTTCTCCCTTCGCACCGAATTTTATCGAAATCCGTCGGGAAAATTTTGCGTTATTTAACAATAAACATCCTAATACTTTCAAAAGGACAATTTCAAAAAGATTGCTTAAGTAGAAAACGCGTGAAGAGGTAATAAATAAATTAACGGTCTTACTTTCGCATTTATAATATGGCTGGTGGGTTTGAGATTAAATAGCCCTCTAAATCTAAAAATAATGATTGCTAAATTTGATTGTTTCTGTTGATTAGAAAGAGAACACATGAAATCCCCTAAAGTTTTGCCATAAAATAAAATCTTTCGGCTCTTTAATATTTCACAATACTTGATCGCCAAATAATACTGCAAATGGCTGTATGTAATGTAATGTAATGCTTGTGATGTAACTGAAATGATATTATAACCAGTTATTATCCTTGTTACAGGTATGGTATCATTACACGGCGATCTGCACACATTATATTCGGTAACATAACAATAGGCCAATTACCAGACAGACATTAATTTGACACATGATCAGGGAAAGAAGTAGATGCGGTCTCTTACATCAGTCGACCTCGGTGGCGCAGTGGTAAAGTGATTGCATCTGAACCGAGAAGTCTCGGGTTCGATCCCCGGTCGGGTCATGATGGAAAATGATATTTTTCTGATTGGCCCCGGTGTTGGATGTTTATATATACATGTATTTGTTATAAAATATAGTATCGTTGAGTTAGTATCCCATAACACAAGTTTCGAACTTACTTTGGGGCTAGCTCAATCTGTGTGATTTGTCCTAACATATTTATTTATTTATTTAGATGCTTTGAGATTTCGATCAAAACTCATAATTGCTGTATTAGACAAAACAACTAGAAATGTTTTGTCGTCTTGCTGGTGAAATGTCTACAATGTGTGGAAAATCAACGTAATATGATATTTAGATTTTTTATTGAATTATAATGTAACACATCTTTGTCCAACATGATGACCATTAGCAATATGAATCGTTAATTAACACACAGAGGTAATCCTTCTTATATGATCGTTATTCATACCAGAAACAATTTAAACTTATTATTTCAGGACAACTACTGTAGGCCAATCACGAAAATTCAGTTATCATTATGACCGTTCGTTTTTCCTACATCTCCTTCCAACTGTGATCGGGGGGACTAGACAGACATCGACTAGTCAGCTGTTATTCAATAGCATTCAAATGGGCGCAGCTATGACACGTGACATCTTTGGACGGATTAATGGATTTTAGACGGATTTAATATCGTGTAGACTTGCTGTCAATGCTGCTATTTGTCAGTGCAGACAATTTGATAGATACAAATAGAGTGAGACGTGTAGTGTCGTGTTCACGTACAAAAATGGGTTTGCGATTGGGCACAATCTTTTTTGCCCGGTCATAAACCATCTCTGGTGGTGTAAAATTAAGTAAGAATAGTATAGAATGTGTCGAGATTTCGGCGAACTGAGACATTGTAGCTCTGGTCTGGACATTTTTAATTCCAACTTGTCCCAATTCAAACGTTTTTATCCATACTTGATGGACTTAATATGTAAATATAAAATGTTGTAATATTAGTATATATATCTCACTTAATATTTAAATATATATCTTATTTTTATATAGCTATGTATGTATACTTTCTAGATTAATAAAATTTTGATGGAGCACTTCATACTCTGTACAACTGTTCATGCTCTAGTGGATTATACATTCGTTCTTACATTTAGAATTTTAATTGTTCTTTTTTTGTCTGTATTCTGTTTGTGTGCCTTATGAATAAAATAAAATAAAAAAATTTACTTACTGATTGTCGTAATATGGGGAAGACGATGGTTTGGGATGTACTGGGACTTGGCAATGATTACAGTGCGTAAGAAATAGACGTAGTGAAAAATACGGGTCACTCGCCCGCGACTTCGTCAGCGTAGAATATAGTTATTTCCGACAGCGTAAAAATATTTTTTTGTTATTATTGTGTTTGTGGTCTTTACGCATGCCAGATACTAATTTCTAGGAATATTTTTGATAAATATTTTTGTATGATGGCCAATTGAGTCTGTTTTTTCAACATGATTTTTATACAAACTTTCATCCCACATTAAACTATTTTGGGGGTTGATTTTTGAAAAAAAGTAGACTATGTTTGAACGGAGTTTTTAGAAGCGGCTTTGCGGAATAGACTTTCGAGTTTACAATATTAGTATAATCTCAAAATTTATTTTATTTATTATTATGGTTTATTCCCAAAAAATCCAAAGTAAATCCTTGTCGCGTTTTTGCCGGACCATTTGAGAAAATACCTAAACCTATCGCTATCTATAGGTCTATCCAATTCCAAAATGACTAACAGTCTTCAGTATACACAGACAGACGGACAGCGCAATCCTGTATTCTTGCCACACGGCATCGGAGAGGCACGTTCGCAAATACTATCGCTCTGTTTGCGAGATACAGACAAACAGACGCACAGACCGGGCTTTGAAATCACGAAATATTTGTAGACAACGCAACGACAGGATAGTAGAAGTAACACACACACATACACACACAAATATAGAATAAATAAATATATGTGAACCAATGGGGAATTAGATACAGATTTTATGGACATCGATTTCATCTCGCAGAAAACTATTCAACGATATTCAATATATATTTTTCTTAATAAATCGAATATTTAATCATTACATTTTCCTATTATCGAATGACATTTCATAAAAATAATATTTTAAATATATTTCAGTTACTATAAAAACGTAGTAATTAAATTATTAATAACATTGTTTATAAAAACGCGCTTCAGTATGTTACAAAAATCATATGGTATCCACGGTAGGCAAAAAGCCACCAAACGCAGCGGTATCCACGGTAGGCTATTGGGTGGTCTGTCACAAAAAGCCACCAAACGCACCACCGAGCCACTTAACACAAGTAATTCCAGTCATATTCTCAGTCCAGGCATCAAATCTAGAACGTCAGTTTTTACGGCCAATAACGCAGCAATCATATTTTACCTATATCATGTACTGTGGCTCCCGAACTGTCATTGTCATTTATTTATTTATTATTTACTAGCTTTTGCCCGCGGCTTCGCCCGCGTGAATTTAATAGCAAAATCTCAGTAATTTTTTATCGCGTATTTACCTGGATGAAATGTATCTAAGATGTTAACCCGGTATATAAGGTATATACATACCAAATTTCAAGCAAATAGGTCCAGTAGATTTCGAGTGATGCGCGTTCAGACAGACGGACAGGCAGACAGACAAAAATTTCCAAAACTATATTTTCGTCATTTATATCAGTAACTAAGTATATTCCATGCAGAATTTTAAAAAAAATGAAAAAGTACAAATTTGGCCTTTCTTCAATTTTATTATATGTATTGCTGATTACTTACATATACGATTACAGCAATCAGTAGGGACGTTGTACGAAGTACTTACTAAATCCATGTAGTTCACATATAAATCAATAGTGCAGACTTATGACATAAATAAACTATACATAACAAAGTACTATTTAAATTCATTTTGCTTCAAAAATCGTCCTCATGCTTATCAAGTAAAGGCATAGCTTCTACAACCTTGTAAAGTAGTAACATGTTAGGTTTATTTTTTAATCCAGTGTAAATTTTATTAATTGAGATAAAAATGTACAATTACATATTTTTATAATATTTCTTTTAAGTATATAACAT
Organism: Plodia interpunctella; assembly: GCF_027563975.2. NCBI lineage: Eukaryota > Metazoa > Arthropoda > Insecta > Lepidoptera > Pyralidae > Plodia > Plodia interpunctella. Next base: position 1,694,138 of record NC_071301.1, read on the forward strand.
TTTCCCGATGAATTAAGTAAATTTCTGACGTCAATATCATTCTAAGTTGAATAAATAATTTTGAATTTGGAATTTGAATGACATAACAGCTAGACTTTTGTACTTTATTTATTAAGATACACATACTGACAAATTACAATTTTTATACTTTTGTAGTAAGTATTTTACTTTCGTGCCCCTATAACTATTTGGAACCACAGTTTGTGAAGCTCTGTGTTCAAACATTTCATTAGTGGTGTGTTTGGTGGCACTGCAATTTACAGATATTCGGCTTTTACGACCAGCTTTACGTCCGTCGTTTACTTGTAATTTACAATACATTGCGCCAAATATTTATAATATAATAGTTTTGGCATTTCAATTTTGTCACGACCAAAGTTATTGAAACGATTATTTTTGACTTTTGATGCTCGGAAAGCAATAGTTTTACGGCTCAACGATATAATATGTGGGTGGTATTCGTGTCGGCAAAAGTCCACTGTCCACAGGCCACAGTTCATCGTAAACTTGTCAAATGGATTCGGACTAAAGTAGATTCAAACTGCATTTTTATATAATTATTGATTTAGTCTGCAGTAAATGTTTTAAGTACAATTTTATAACATATATAAAACTTAGGGTTTGTTCTTATGTTATAATGAGAACATAAGTACAAACCCTAAGTTTTATATATGTTATAAAATTGTACTTAAAACGCGATCTGCCATAATCCATTTGCCAGGCCATAATTTCCATTATCTTATTTATTTATTTCTTTAACGTCACCCCTATTTGGCTTATTTGCAACATGTTTTCTTCCCAAAATTCTTATAATGCCTCTTTTTCTAAACGCCGCGTTTAATATAAAACCATATTTCATGCCATAATTTTAACATAATACTCGTATTTCCCGAGTACTCCTACAATTTCCCAGTTCTCCAGTTGTCAACCTATGAAGTTTCTCTAAATAAAATCTAATTTCAACTCGCTGCATCAAATTTGAAATCATCTCGGCCCTTCGTGACGTCACTGCCCCCTAATTACAACAGCTGTTGCCTGACTGTTAGCGTTTCTAAAAAAGACTAGCGCGAACGAAATAAGCCAAAATTTACCAGATATGTATACCGTGGCGCACTATGCTGATACGCGTGCCATTGGTTTAAATGTTAATTACGATTGTGGCTTCTCCCCACAATCGATGGCTCATCTCCTCGCCTGTCCCGAGTGTCCAAATCCCAGTACTCAGGCTGTCTTGATGGTAGTTTCCGATGAAGCCATCGAAGTGGCTCGATTCTGGCAAGAATATATTTAGATAGCACCCAATAGAGCGTTGATTTGCCATCGACACGTAAAGAAGAAGAAGGAGATTCAAGGTTCCGATGTTCTATGACTGAAGAATAAACCGGAAATATGCCCTGATAAGGGAAGAGAGTGCGATCAGAAAGTGGCCAGTATTTGCCGTCTTACGCAAAAGTTTCTAAATAGCCATATAATGGACTAGATACAGTCATAGCCCGATGTTACTCTGAGAAGTTTCTATCGGTCGGCAAAACTCTCCTGGGCAATATGGAAGTCTTTAAACAAACTCCTGACCTTTTTCCTTCCTTTTAAAGACAGGCTCCTAGCGAGACTGTTGGATAATTTCGTCAATAAGCCGGTTGTTCAGCTAAACGTTTTGCGCCTTTTGTTTCTGTCTGCTTCTGAATGATAACTATATTTTGACATGCGTAAAAGATAAACTTCAGAGACGCACATTTTTGCAAGTCATTTTTCACGTCAAGTTTGCAGGTTATCAACAATATTTTTTCCATCTAGATTCAACGTCGCCGGCAGTGGAACCTAACCCTAATGTCGTCCGACCACCGCCATGAATTAATTATGAGGCCATTTTCCACCGCGCACTGCAGTCACGAACTTGCACTGATAACAATCTTTTTGTTGAAAAAATTACACGGGTTTTAATTTATCTGGCCGTATTTTAGGGTTATCTGCAATCATATTCCTGCTTCCATGCTTGGTAACTACGTGAAATGCCAGCTGTATTTCCGCACGCGTGTATTGTAAAAACTTCAGTGTTCAGTTCAAACAATAACTTGTTGTAATGAAGGGCAGGTTAGATCAACACTCACTGTATTCAGATTGTACGATTGGGTTTATGGAGAAGTTAGTTGTAGGTTTTAGTAATGGTTAACCAAGCCCCGCGGTTCGAAATGCACAGATATTATTACGTCTTCATTCTGTATCGGGTAAACAGATCTGTGAGTTGCGAAACTCGAACACTACAAATTACTAGGGCTGTAGCTCGTCGTCATCCCACCAGGGGGTAAGTAACAGTCACCACATCTGATCTATATCATCATCTCAGCCCTTGTCTATCCACTGCTGGCTATCTCTTCTTTTACGTCAACCTCTCTCTCTCTCTCTATCCTTTGCAAATTCACGTACGACCTGCGACTTTGATAATGCTATCAGCCCATGTCTCGCTGATCTTCCAACGATTATTTTCCTCTATGCCACCTACCATCATTCCAATTTGCCAGGAATCCTACAGTTGATATAAAAGTACAGTTAGGTATAAAATTACATTAATGTTGAATTCTTTTGCACACGATATTATTTCGTCTTTGCAACAACAAACAAGTCTTAAAAGTCATCTTTATTAATAGCCAATCCGGAACTCAATAACGGAAAAAAATGGCGCCACTAGGAAAAAATCACGATAATAAATGCATTGTAACGTCGTCCGCTAATTGGCTGTCTGCTGTCGCCTCTCGACGCAGGCTTTATTGTCTATGATCCCCTTATTGTCTATGATGCTTTACATTTTTATTTTTCGAGTTTACTTAGTGCTTCGACGAATATTTTCAACAATTTGGATGTGCTTATCACAACCCGTCGATAGGAAACCATGTCTAGAGTAGGTTGATCTTCTTCATACTATCTATTCCAAAAGTTACTCAAAAGATCTACTTCAAAAGTTTTGAGTTCAAACTACGTCGCGTGCTTGCACTTAATAAATACGTTAATACGAATATTATTACATGCATTCTCTGCATTTGGTAATCGGAGCCGACCAAACGCGATCCCCCCATCAATCAATGTTGCATCGCATCCTGTGGATTTTATTTTTGTACTTTTTATGAGAAATACTGTGACTTTCCTGTTGAGATTAAGTGTAGATTGTAGGAGATGCGTTGAGAAATATTTAATTACTCATGTTTACAACGGATTTATTAATAATAAGTATATTAGTAAGGACTACTTCGTCTTCCCGTGGTTGTCGTACGTGGCAACTTATGGATATAAAGTTCCAACGCTTTCTTTTATCAGACTTAGGGTAACTTTTAACAGAGGTATTTTCGATGCAACTACATGAAATAAAATTTCAATTCCTTTATTTTGTTAACCAACTAAATGTATTTAATGGCTTGCTTTATTTAATGCCTTTGGAAGACTGCAAACGTGACGAGGAAAAGTATCTTGTCGCACAATGAATAATCCTATAAAGTATCTTTCCTTTCGAGAAACAAAACATTAAAAATGAACACGGAAATTCTAAAAAAAGCAACAATAAATTGTAACCCGGCCTTGTGGAACACTTAAATGCGCTAACAAAATGGACGATAAAACTTAGTCTATTTTATCTTTATTTTCCAACCAAACGACTCCAAATGTCCCTCAAATCGCCCAACAATTTACATCACTAATTGGTCAGACAAGAGTCCACAATCAGACATAATTCTAGACTCGAGTAATGAGGCATTGGATTCCATAAAAGCTGGTTTTATTGCAAGTTTTACGAGTTTATTCGAAGTGGTGGGGCGCGTCGCTCTTAAGTGATTAAAATCGGAGTCTGCGCCGGCACAAAGAGGAAACGTTCAGATGAATTTAAATGGGGGACGAAACAAAAGAGCGGGGCGGAATGCTCGTCATCTTGTAGCGGGCGCCTGTCCCCGGCTCCTCGCTACCTCGCCTCTGACTAAGGCTCATCCCGCACATTAGTCAAAAAGAAAAAGTCCCTTTTACCCGACTGCAAAGTCTGACAATATTTCTGACGATTGTTTTCACGAAACGAAATTTTATTTAAAATCAATATTTTACGCATGTACGCCATGAGAAGAAAAAGTAGGACTCTGGGCTCCTATGCTTAATGGCTGAGGATGTTGATATTTTCAGCACTAGACTTAGAAATTCACATGCGTCTCATGTGAATTTCTATGTCAAGTTTATTAAATGGAGATTTATTAAATGGAGTTGTGGACGACCACAACTCCATTTAATAAATCTTCAAAACCTTGTAAAGAAAAACATATTTTTTTAAATTATTTTCTAATGATTATGTAATTTTAAGTAGCATCGTGGGAGATATGCCCAATATTTAAATGCAGACCTTTTAGCTCGCTTGAAAATGCCACCGTGCAACTTCTGATATTTCGACTGTGTCATTACTTATTCTATGACTTCGATTTGAAGGCACTATGACAGCTTTTCGACGCTTGCAAGTCTTCAATTCCCATTAAAGCCGAAATTATTACCGCCGACAGGATAATTGGCCAAATAAAAGAACAGTTTTGACTGGTGCATGCATTGGTGAATTGGAAGCTATACGAAAATTTAAGGAAATATCTTGTTGTGGGAAATGTCTGGTTTGGCGTTAATGGTTTGTGAAACCCTAAGGTTGAGTTGCACTAGTCAACTTTGACGTTGATTTTATTTTGCCATAACTAGGTTAAAGATAACGTCAAATATGACTGGCGCAACTCATCCTAAATGTAAATAGGTAAGGTCCACAATCAGACATAATTCTAGACTCGAGTAATGAGGCATTGGATTCCATAAAAGCTGGTTTTATTGCAAGTTTTACGAGTTTATTCGAAGTGGTGGGGCGCGTCGCTCTTAAGTGATTAAAATCGGAGTCTGCGCCGGCACAAAGCGGAAACGTTCAGATGAATTTAAATGGGGGACGAAACAAAAGAGCGGGGCGGAATGCTCGTCATCTTGTAGCGGGCGCCTGTCCCCGGCTCCTCGCAACCTCGCCTCTGACTAAGGCTCATCCCGCACATTAGTCAAAAAGAAAAAGTCCCTTTTACCCGACTGCAAAGTCTGACAATATTTCTGACGATTGTTTTCACGAAACGAAATTTTATTTAAAATCAATATTTTACGCATGTACGCCATGAGAAGAAAAAGTAGGACTCTGGGCTTCTATGCTTAATGGCTGAGGATGTTGATATTTTCAGCACTAGACTTAGAAATTCACATGAGACTGGCGAAATGCCATTTCGTCTCATGTGAATTTCTATGTCAAGTTTATTAAATGGAGTTGTGGACAACCACACATTTAATAAATCTTCAAAACCTTGTAAAGAAAAACATATTTTTTTTAATTATTTTCTAATGATTATGTAATTTTAAATAGCATCATGGGAGATACGCCCAATATTTAAATGCAGACCTTTTAGCTCGCTTGAAAATGCCACCGTGCAACTTCTGATATTTCGACTGTGTCATTACTTATTCTATGACTTCGATTTGAAGGCACTATGACAGCTTTTCGACGCTTGCAAGTCTTCAATTCCCATTAAAGCCGAAATTATTACCGCCGACAGGATAATTGGCCAAATAAAAGAACAGTTTTGACTGGTGCATGCATTGGTGAATTGGAAGCTATACGAAAATTTAAGGAAATATCTTGTTGTGGGAAATGTCTGGTTTGGCGTTAATGGTTTGTGAAACCCTAAGGTTGAGTTGCACTAGTCAACTTTGACGTTGATTTTATTTTGCCATAACTAGGTTAAAGATAACGTCAAATATGACTGGCGCAACTCATCCTAAATGTAAATAGGTAACCGCGTAGCAATTTGTACGGCAGAGGTGGGTTAATGTTGTCTAACACCCTTTTGTAGCTTAACCCATTAGTCAAATAAGACAAAACAGAATTTTAGATATTTATTAGTTTATAGGTAAGATCATAAGATAGATGAGGCATTATGTGAATACATTATTTGTCATCTAACTTAGCGTAAATTTCCCACGGGAACAATTATTCTTGTTGAGATGAAAGGTAGCCTGTCCACACTTCAAACCACATGTATGCAAAGATTCAAGAAGATTGGTTGTGTAGATAAAGCGTGAAGAGGTAACAAACAAACTTACTTTCGCATTTACAATATTATTATTATTATATATTATTTTATTATCTTTTGTATTAGATACGGAAGGTAGTCTTAAAAGTATATCAGATGCTTTAAGCGATTCATCAGTGTTAGCAATGGCACCAACAATTAGAAATAAAGATTTATTGATTTATATTTTACTTAATTTTAATTTGACACTTTGTTGTACACGTGCTTACTTAAATGTCAAAACAACGACGAACAAAACAGAAAGGCGCGAGAAATGATCGTCCCTTTTCCGAATCAATGGTAAGAGAACTGATGGAGGAAACAAATGAAAGTTTACGCCGATTGTTTTTACTGGTGCTAATTGCTTTATTTCCTCAGTCGGGTCGTTAATTACGTAAAAAGTTGGGCATCGCCGCTGATATCCGTTCACGAAAACAGAAGGAAGTAAAACAGAACATTTAATGTGCAGAAATATAACTTTTCAATTTTATCATGCGATATGAGTACAGTAAATGCTTTGCCTTTTTCAAGAATAATAAAGGCGTAGAACAACAGCAATGAATTCGAGTAGCTTTGATAAAAATATTAAATTGGGATTCAGAAGTGGAATCCAACGATAATTATCATTAGAAATAGATCCAGTTTCATATACATAATAATATAATAAGTAAATTAGCACAAAAATTCAATAAATACTAATGTATATTTTGTTTTCAAATCCTGACTTGCTTATATTGCATAACTTAATGTTTTGATATAAAATATTCAGGTACGCCCTTTCCAATTACATTCTTTACAAAGTTATTTGAAACTTTAAAGCATCTATTCTCCTTCTTAACTGTTGTACTCTCTTGTCATATGTCTCATCTGAATGTTTTCCCGCTTGATTCCACAACTTCAGGTTGCTTAGTTGCACACTACGGCCCACAGGCGGTTGAAAGTGTCCATTCTCTGCCGGTCAAATTTTGCACTGAAAAAGGCAAAAAGGCTGAAATGACTTAAAAAATAAATAGATAATTATAAACACAAGTAAAGTGTTTGTAATTATAGTAATTTAACTCATGTTCAAATAAATTATCTTTATCAAAACAAAATGTTCCGAAATGCCAGTAGTTTGTAGCTTGTGAGAATTAATGAAGGTCTAATTTCTAAATAAATGATTTGAATTTGAATACAAAACACTTTTCTTTTCTACCTTCTGTATTTTATGCAGCAGGCTTAACGGAGAAAAACTATGTTTCCATGTCTCGTAATCAATTCATTAGTAGCGGATTAAGTTGTATCCGACGCTTGTTCTAATCGTGGTTTAGTGCGGAATAATACTAATACTTACTTGGCTGCACCGTCTTGCAATTTTGATTTGAGACTTGCAATCTAGATGTGTTATATTTCCTTTGAAATCTGATCATCATCATCATCATTTCAGCTTCTTTGTGCCCACAGCTGAGCATAGGTCTCTCTTCGCGTACGCCAACCTCCTCTGTCCTGTGTCCTCTCTCATCCATGTACAACCTGCGACTTTCATTATACGTCCGCCCATCTCATCGCAGGTCGTCGGACACCTCTCTCGCCGGCCTATATTTGCCGGAAATATTTTATCTCAAAATTCCCACGGGAGCGAAGCCCCGGGCCCCAGCTGGTAGTTAAATAAAGCTAGGCCACAAAACATAATTTGCAAGAATAGTAAGTCCTTGACAAACAGACAGCCATAGCTGAATAGTAATGAACTGGGAAATTGTGCCATAATTGAGAGTTATGAATAATTTATCTTCATTAAGCCGTTCGTTGAAACATAGTTTTATTTATAACAAACTTGAATGTGGGAGTTATCTTTTGCTTTTGAAGTAATCTGCAGTCTTCTCCCGTCGTTTTAATATTAGTTTTACCCGTAGCTTTGTCCATAGGACAAAGGAAAAGCCACAAATTTATTGATGCAGTAACGCCATCTTTTGGCTAGTGGTCTACGGCAGTAGCACTAATATGGTATGCAAATAGTACATGCTTACGTGGTCCGCTTTGCTACTTGTTTGTCATCACTTCGCACGGTCGTCGGCATCCCTAGATTTCGGACCATTGTTTGCTCCTCATTATACAGTACTTTCTCGATGCTGCCGTGTTTACCTCGCCTTCACGGAGAACCATTCGCAAAGTTCAATTCAATAGTTTACTATTAATTCAGGGATGCAAATATCTGGACGGTACACCTGTCACGAGTAACGAGGGTCTTCCCGGAAAGTTTTTGTGTTTGCTCGCGATGCATCGTGACAAAGCCGTCACGATGTACAATCCCCTCTGGAATACTATATTAAATATATATGTAGCTAGTACATAGATCGTCTGCATGTTTATCTCACTCTTATTCCAGCTGCCATACAACAGTGCTGACCTTTGTTTTCCGTTTTGAAGGGTGAGAATGGCAAAATACTAAAGGTATATGTGTTGTATCCTATCAAACTGTCGCTGGTTGACTGGAAGTGATCCCTTCTTGAGGAAGTTCGCCTTTGTGTATTTAGCTGCTTTTTATGTAAGAAAGAAAAAAAAAACTATTTATTTGGTGCCACACTTATATATGAAAAGTGGAATATGTACCAAATTGGTTTCCGCTCAGCATATGTCACAGTGTTAACCACGACGCTGGTCTTCCGCGAACACCATTTAAAAAAATCATTAAAATTAAAACATAAATTGAAATTACGACACAAAATGGCCAACACACTTTTGCGGCGCAACATTAATTGTGAATCAAACGAAAAAAACGAATTTTACATTAAAAATAAATAAATTGATAAAATTATACATTAAAAGTAGGCAAATTAAAAAAAATAGTATATTCTGACTGCTGCGACTTCACGACTTTTGAACACTGAAAAGGTATCTTTTTAATTTTATTCTAAAGGTTTTAACAGTCAAGGAATTCTTTATGTACTATTGAGATGTGAATAAAGATATTACAAACTTCTGGTGTTCGACACACTTGCGCTTGCGTCACACATATCACACGCTGATATTATTTTCCATATTCCAGTATTTGTTTGAAGGGTTTAAAACTATTATATATATATACGGGACTTAGCACTTTTTATTTCATGTATCTGACGTTTCAACGATCTTGCAGTCACCGTGGTCGCAACCAGGTTGGTGTATACGCGGTGTGAAGTTGCGGTAGACGCAATTACACTGCATCCACCACAACAACACGCTGATGATCAAAGCGCGAAAGTTTAAAAAACATTTATCTTAGAGAAAAATCCTTGTGAATTTTTGTGCTAAGATAATGTTTTCGTTCAGATCCCTTTGTCTGCATGCCCTGTGGAATGCAATATCGCATAAAGCATCGTAACACTTCATTTTAATATGCTACACGCCGTATATTCCAATATGGGAATATTGTAAATATTGATATTATAAATACAATGAAAAATAATCGCCTCTTTGATGCAACGTATCCGATGTAGCACCAACAGTGTTCCAAATGTACTATCGGACAGATTAGACTGTCCAATAATCAGACACTAGGTTGAAATTAATGTGACTTGCAGGTGAATTTGGACACAGTGTCTCATGATGTCATAATGCCTTGTTAAATATTACTATTAGTTTCCTAACATCGGTTAAGATTTCTACTAACGTTAGAATGGATTTTAACATCTGACAAATAGAGATTTAATATTATTAAATTAATTAAATACGAAACTCTGTTACGCTTTCACGGCAGTACCACTGGGCCGATTTTGATGAGATTTGGAATAGATATAGTTAATGACCCGACGTGAAACATAGACTATTTTGTGAGCAAAGCTGCGGGCTACAGCTACTTTCTAAAAATAACTGAATATTGCTTGTTCACTATTGCTTTTATCTTATACTACATTTGACAGCGGCTTCGCCTGCGTAAATTTCTCTCATAACCCTTCTCATATAATGTCATAATTAGATTTGCTAATCTATATTATATTTATTTATACGAATAGAACTATAAATAAAACCAATTTTTATTTCGGTACATCCTACCGTGACCTTTCTGTGCCCAGCAACCCAGAATATGAACCTGTCGTCCTTCGACGGAGTTCATAATTAAACTCGGGATTATCTGAAATGTCAAGCCTCTGATGAAAGTACAGCCGGTCTATTAAGGCGCTATTATGTTAATCTACGAAGGGATATTAATATTTCCCTCTTAACGTAAAGATGCTTTCGGATTTAAAGCAACAATTTGTATACTGCAGGCATTTATTTTAAACATCTGTATATTTATTACTCGTAAATCACACCAATAAATGAAATTAAAAAACAAATATTCAATAGTACAAGACAGAAAAGATAGACAAAAAAGTTTCGTGTACGTTTTACAAAATTCTAGAATATTCGCGTACATTCCCAATGATCTTTACAAAAGGTAAACAAAAATAATCTTGAAATTCAATATTTGCGCGGAGAACCGCTTCAATTTTTGAAAAAGTGTCACCCCGTAACCACTGTATGGTCTCATAGAATTTGCATACATATCTGCTAGATAAACATTGGATATAACTGCTGTTCACATAAACTGCCAGTTCCGCAGTGCAAATCCGTAAAGCTGTTGTTCCAGGGAAGAGTCTTCGATATTTTATCCCATATTTTGTGTTCGCTTCGCGTTGATCCTTTACATCGAGCCGATCCTATAAAATTTGAACTCAACGCGAGTTCAAATTTTGTTCAATGAATTTGTATTCAAACTTATTTCACAATTTTTTGTATAATAATTTCGCGACATTACGAAATCACAAAGAAAAATTCTGTTACTTTCTGTAATTCTCTGTACAATGAAATTATTTGCCAAATATTTTCGCAAATTTTGCAAATATTTAATTTTCCCGCGAGCCTAACTCAATGCATATAGTAAAACAGACCGCTTGTGAAAGTTGATCGACCAGGATAGTAGACCGATTGTACCGGAATGTCTGAAACTCCATCTCGCTTCCTATAAATATGTGATCAAATCGATGTTGCATAGTATAGTATAACATATCTTCCGTAGCATTGTAAGACCGCCTTTATAACCGTGATATATGTTATTGACACGGGTTATTTTTGTTTGTCTGTGGCGATCCAATCGTAAAAGTGTTCCGTAATAGATTTATTTTAAGTATTAATATAAATTTTTTGTTATAAATTATAATGTTTTGTTTATGTCAAATTATTTGGATTTGGTTACGCCGTGCTAATGATTGTTTTTTTAAAATTTCCAAATTTTTCCCTTTTTTTAACCATTTGTTTGGAGTTCTGAGTGACCGATCAATTTTTAATATCTTTTCAAATATGTATATAAAAGACCTTTCGTAGTTTCCGATTGATCACAAACAATAACTCAGCTAGAAAAGTAAATTGTAACCTATAAGTTAAGTACATTCCGATGCACGGTAAATCTCGGAAGAGATAGATTACGCTTGCGTTGTTATGATGCAGTTATAAGGATATCTATACTTTTATAAAGAGGTAAGCGTTTTTGACTTTGTGAGTTTGTATGTTTGAGACCGGTAATCTCCGAAACTACCGAACCGATTTCAAAAATTCTTTCATCATTGGAAAGGTACATTATTCAAAATTGCTATAGGCTATATTTAATATCAAAATTCCCACGGGAGTGAAGCCCCGGGCAACATCTAGTTATACATATAATTAATATCAAATTTAATGACAAAACCCAACCCCAGGGTTTGAAGGGAAGAAGGTTTGAATTTATAATATTGTTTTATTTCTTTCTAATTTTTTCTCGTAAATAATGAAAAAAAAAGTTTACTTACTATGTGGTTTTATATTGTATTGCAAAAAATATATTTAAATGTGGACTGTGTAAAAAGTATTAGGATCCACTTTAAAATTATTACCTTTTTTGCAAAACTAAACCATACAGGCGATCAGTTTACATCTATTATTTCCGATATATGGCTACACTTATGAAAATTGCACCAAATACCATTTGAAGCTAATCAAATTAACTCAGGTATTCCAATATCTTTACATTGAACCGTGATTAAATTTATAAATACTAATTTTGTTGATTGGATTGCTTTTGAAATAGATTAAGTTTAAGATTACCTACGTATCACAAGATTTTTTTTACTAGATTTTTGACCGCGCCTTCGCCCGCGTTAATATTTCCGTGATTAAAGGTACCCCATGTCTTTTTCCATACTTAAAACATGTATGCACAACTTCAAGAAGATCGGTTGAGTAGATTAAGCGTGAAGGTAACATACAAACAAACTTACTTTCGCATTTATAATACTGATTAGGATAATAAAATTCGCGACCAATATACAAACATATTTCTTCTTAAAAGTATTTCTCTCTCATATCTGAGTGTTTTCTGGCTTCCTCAGCCATTGAGCGTCGGAGCCCAGATTCCGCTTTTCTACTTTTTCGTGTCCACTTCGCACAGTCGTCGGCATCCCTTGTTGTCAGACCATTGTCACGCATATAATTTTTGACGACATCAAGCCAGCATATCTTTCAACAAACATAGAACACTTTTTGTTGCCGCGCGTTTTGTCCGCCATTTTAGCTTTTGTACCGAAATTGGAAACTAAAAACAGCATTGCTCAGGTACGCTCAGAAGTGGCCGTTAGTTTAGTCGTCCGTACGTGCTCCGGCGGGTGCCTGCTTCGATTCCCGCCACTTGTTACGTGGAGGGCGCTCCGCTGAGCGTAAACACCTTGTTATTTGTTTAGCTTGTTAGAAAATTTATTTTGACTTCCAAATTCCACTCGGTTTCCACGTAAAAATTGAGATTTTGTATTCTTTGAGTAGTTTTAATTTTATAGCTTCACAAAATCATTACATAATTGTACTGAAAAATGTAGAACCGAGTGTGCTATATTGCACGCTTATTCATTGCCTTGTCGAAAATTCTAAAAAAATCTTGTCTTGTCAAAAATGTTTTCCTTTTAAACTTAATTTCTAATTTGAGGTCAAGGTTAAAGTTACTGTCATCACGAAAGCAGTGGATGTCTTTCCGTCCCAATATTTTCTAATAGTGTGTCAATTTATACAAAACACGAGGTAATCCCTTGTTCTGTGTCAACAGTTTATTCCTTGATATAGTAAACGTAACATCGCCTTTGCCACACCTAACAGATATCGTGCTCGTTCCAGTCGGAATATATAAAATGTTGTTATTGGTGCCGTGACGTCACACACCTAATTTTTCCGAGCGGTGTCGTAAGACGTACTGTAAATGACATTGCAAGTCGGCGATATGCAACTATCTGCAGAAATCCCTCTTAAAATGTTATCTGAATCTGCAATGAGGTATATTAAACTGGATAGCCGTTTTAAATAATATGTTTTCTTTTTATCTTAGCTTATAATTAGTATTTTGCTTTTACTCCACATGTTAGGTCAGTACATAGAATACCACAAACTCCTAAAGAAATTTCCACATTGAAAGAAAACTGTGTTTCGACTTCGTTCTAAGGTTAAATAAATAAACAGATATATGAGCAAATCACACAAACAATGAACAAAATAATTGTCAATTTTTGACATTGATTTCTTTGGAAATAATTTTTATCATCCAAATCTGCTCGTAAAATTTGTTCAGTGAAAACACAATTATCCCTGTTTGTTTGGCACACTAACAGGTAAAGGGTTCCCGCCCTTTTCATTCCACTCTCTCTTTTTTTTATTATGTCAAAATTCGATACAATTCATAATATGATTTGACAAAATGACAGTCGCTAAGAATAACCATTATTTTTATACTCATTCAAAATCAAAACAAATTGTTTTTCTTTAACACCAAAATTGGTATTTTCCTCAGAGACTTTCCAACTATTCTTCTTTACTTTGCAAGGTCTTTCATGAGCGGCGTCTTCAATTCCCACAATAAATAAACACGATAACGTTAAGTCGTATCGCGTATATCCGTATTTATTAAACCTTTAGCTTAACATCTGCTATCACAATAAAAAGAACATCAAACCGCAACGCAAACGCTACCGTAAACGCGCGCGTTAACGTAAATGGTTACGCGAACGTAAATTTACGTTGTCGTGTTGAGTGTAGCTTCCAATAATTTAGACAATTTACTTAATTTAGTATTAGCTGCGCCCTGCGCTTTCCTTTCGTGGGAATCTCAGGATAAAAAGTACCCATTTGTATTATATATATATATATATATATATATATACATATATACATATATATATATATATATATATATATATATAACTTTACGAACTAATGTTAAAAATTTCATACTCAAAACAGGAGTCGAGCAAGCCATCAGAAAAATATGCTCCAATAAAATTGCCTCTAAAGTGTTCAGCATAAAGACAAAAATAACGCTGCGTCGCATAACGCCAGCCGTATCTTTATGCGCCACTTTGGGGAGGCGTAAAAGGTAATGTGCAATTGCACTATCTGCGCTTGGCTTTCTGGTGCATTTTTAACTGGTTCTTTGTATGTAGATTGCAATACCTACAGAAAATTAATGTATTTTTTAGGATATTATTGAGTTGAAATTCGAATAATATCATGTGTAAGACTATAAAAGCTTGATTGCGCAAATTGTATGAAGATAATCCACTACATATTAAAATACAAACGTCCTCTGCCACGTCTATCTGTCTTTGCGATAAACTCAAAAACTACTTGCATGGATTTTCATGCGGTTTTCACCAATAGATAGTGTGATTCCTGAGGAAGGTTTAAATGTATGATTTATTATAATTTTCACTCAAAGGAAGATAGGACTAGCCGATAGTTTAACTAAATTAAAAATTCAGCACAACCCCGACACGAACTTGCTGGCATCATCTCATCTGCTAGACAAAAAGCCTCCTTAAACATCGATAGTCAACTTTGACGTTAAATTTAACGTGCATAGAATAAAGTACGCCATTTTGCCTAAACGTACGCGGCGCGCCGGTATAAAATCAACGTCAAATTTGACGGTGTAACTCACCCTTTTCTGTTGTTTTTTTTTTTATATTTCGTTTCAATCGAAATCGAGACAATATCCTAATTTTCATTACTTTAATATGATTTATTATAATTTAATAATGCACGCGTTGTAAACCTTGAGGTTTACTCGTGTAATCGTTGACTAACTAAACCATTTTTATGTCGCTAGTGTCGTAATGAAATGGCTTAAAACTTTCGATCGAGAGCAGTTACACTAAACTGTAACACTAGAACGGCCGTAAACTATCAAACTGCAGATAAAAGTGCAATGTGCAAGAGACACGACTTAGTGTCGCTTAGAACATTGTGTTACAATGAGATCGCTGAACACGTTGGCTGTTGAAATAAACTTATGTTGAGGTAATTAAAATAATATTTTAGTCTGTATTCTATCTTATTTAAAAAGTTACTTTTTAATATTACTTGTATAACTAAACTATTGATGATATATTCAGTTCTATGAACAGCATATTAATCCTAATTTCCTTATTAAATTAACACTGTGATAGTTGATGGCACGACCGTGATATCCTGTAAAAATTTTGGTACATATTGATGAAAATGTACTTATGAAAAACAAAATTGTACTCTTTTAGTTTCGACGTTCCGCAATAACAACTGCGGTCGTGCCCGAGAAAATTTTTGGATAATTGGTGTAAATTTTAAATGAATATGAGGTGAAAAAAAATATAAACTTTACAAGCCAAATTGCACATCAATAATATAGTTTTTGCAGGTATCATCCAGTATCAGTATGACCTCATTTCTTAACTTCGGATCACACAACGCTGTAACACTTATTTGTTCCAAGCCGGAGCTTGTCAAGAAAAGTCTTGGAAACAATTAAAAAACAATCCATTTGCCCCTTAAAAGAGTCGCGAAGTTACTACCAAATTAATCTCGTCTTTGTTTACACAAACTTTTAACTAAACGCGATAAAGTAGGAGGAGAATTAAACATTTAACGTAACTGGATTGTGTTCCGCGGCCTTTTGTACCGTTCTAATGAAATATAGGTTTCTGCGCTTGGAATGGGAGTAAAATAGAATGCACAGAACAGAATATTCCTCTAGTACAGAAGGTTATCTTTAAAGAGTTATGTACTGCTCCACCGACAAGAGCTTGTTGAGGTTGCTTGTCGAGTAATTATTTGCAGTTTTATGATTGACGAATTTTTAAAACGAAGCTTGAACATTTTGGTTGCCATTTGGAGTTGTGACTGAAATGAAAATAATTTAATGAAAAAGTTTTTGTGTTTGTTTAAACCCTTTTGGCTAACTTGTATGAATACCGGGTTAACTAGATATCTGAAGCTCCGTCCGCCCATCACATTGTGGGTCTTCCGACACTTTTTTCACCCGTCCTGTGTTTCACCACCACTCAGTGAAAGAGATAGCTGTACTGGGTTCAGTCGTAATTATAGCTCCATGGTAAGGTTTGTTGTTTGCTCTTTGTTCGCTTCTGCTGTGTTCACTGCACAGACACATTTGATCCCGTCGCTCCCAAGCAAGGTGACGTCAAGAAGACGTCCAAATGAAACTAAACATTGAAACTGAACTTATTGTGAAACAGCTGTGTTCACAACGCTAGCAGGTCCCGCGAGTTATGTTCACGCCACGGATTGCCCTGGGAGTGTCTGTCATCCTGTTCGTTACCGACGATTTATTGAAACTAAACCTCATGGAGATTTTATGCGAGTAAGTCGTGAAGAAGAGCCGCGAGAAGCCGTGGATGGGTTTAATAAGAACTCCACTTCTTTATCGCCGTGATTAAAAACTCGCCGAGCCGTGACCTTTTTTACTTGCTGCAGCGCACGCGTTTTTGTGTATGTTTGTTACTCTTTCACGCAAAATCTACTGGACGATATGTTATGAAATTTGGCACACGGGTGAAATATATCCTGGAATACACTAAGCACATAGGGTACTTTTATCCCGAAATTACCACGGGAGCGATGCCCCGGGGCGCAGCTAGTATGATATATTTTGAAAGAAAGAAAATTCTAAAATATTTTAAAAACGAAATAGGTATTTTAAAATGTTATCTTCTATGCTATCTATCTATAGAAATATATGAATATGTATGTGTCCTGTCTAAAATAAAATATGTCTTAATTCTACTGTGCAATATAGGCCGGTGATGAGCAAATTTCTCAAAACGCTTTAATCATAATGACAGAATGAAAAGTATACTTTGTTTTCACTTTTGTTATTTTTAACATTTCGATTGTAAAATTTTTTAGACATAATAATACTTGTGTTTCTCGCAACACTTTTTTCAAAATGTTTATCTGTGGTTAACGAGGTTGGCACATAGTGATTTACGAAGAATACGAAGTTTTTCATTTAGCGAAAGTTAAACCGTTTACACGCAAAAAAGGGGAAAAAAAAAGACAAGGAAGTACTTCCTTGCCTCAATGAAAGTAAAAGCCTTTGTTAAAGATTTCACTGTTAAATATAACACAAATATTTCTTGGAACAATTTCTAGTAAAGATCGTATTCCGTTATCCAATACGCCTTTGAAATAATCGTATCTAGTTCAACTCAAAACCTCTCAATATCGAACAATTAATTTGGCCTTCAAGTTTCAGGATCGACTATGCATTTTAATTTTGAGTCTGTCACTTTTAGCCGCATCTTGTTCTGAAAAGGAAATTAATAGAAATTACAGAGGTGTCAGGAAAATATCAAAAGTAATCGTAGACTTGAGTTGGTTGGGCTTGAAATAAGCATAAATAAACTCGGTCGGTTAACGTTATTTTGCTATAAATAACGTTAAGTTTTACTCAATAAAATCATCGTAACAAAATGTTCTCTCAAGCTAATCAGCGGAGTAAAAGTTTATAGCTTACTAGCTGTTGCCCGGGGCTTCGCTCCCGTGGGAATTTTGAGATAAAATAGTCTATAGCAATCTTGGATAATGTACCTTTCTAATGGTGAAAGAATTTTTGAAATCGGTTCGGTAGTTTCGGAGATTATTCGCATCAAACATACAAACTCGCAATCGCCCACCTCTTTATAATAATAGTATAGATTATCTCTGAAGTCGCTTGGGCAGCGACAATCTGTGTGTTCAACAAATGTAATATTAATGTTACGGCTAAAGCCCGTCATGCGGCTTCAATTCCAATTCGCTTCACCTAGGTATAATCGTCTGGGACCGTAGCCTGCTTATGTCCGGCAAAACCTGGTCAATCCTGTATCATTTCGCCTAGCCAAATTCAAATTCAAAATTCAAAATCAAAATTCTTTTATTCAATTTAGGATGATATACATCACTTATTGACGTAAAAAAAAATTACTTAAACTAAGTCTACTGCCGGCTCCAAAGCGCAAGTGAAGAAGAAGCGGCGCAACAAACTTCACCGCAGCCTTTTCTCCAAGGACGTCAATTAACAAATATAGGTCTTATACATATATTAAAAATTAGGAGGACGAATTTACATCATTAAATAAATAAAATAAAAGTTGAATTTCCAATAAAATTATTGAAAATTGTCACACAAAATATATATATAAATAAAAAGCTAACTGGATGCGGTTTTTTTTTTTATTTTATAGCTAATTTTTATGCAGTAGTTCTTAGATATGTTTGATCAAAATAGATTCAGCCGTTCAAAAGTTGTAGCGAAATGAATATTGAAAGTCGGGGTTTTTTTTTAATTTGCGTATCGAATAAACTTGTTGGTGTGAATGTCTAATTTTAAATCTAATATATTTTTTATTTTATTGTTACAGGTAATGAGAAAAAGCTGCTTGAAATATCCCTGTGGTTAGTCGAACTAACACTATATGCATTAAACATCGGCCTAATACTTATAAAGCGGTGGTGGTGTAATGTTTGGTATAATGGTGAAATGTGGTCGAAAGGTCCCAGGTTCGAATCCTACTCGTGCCACATGAGTTTGTATACAAATCTGACTCATATATAGTAGTTTTCATCGACTACCACATGCTTCCGATTAAGGAAAACATCGTGAGGAAACCTGCACACTGGTTGATTATTATTAACTTGTGTGTGAAATGAAGAAGGCAATGGCAAACCAACTCCATTAATAATGCCAAAAAAGTTGTTGTGTGTGTTGTTATGATCACGACCCTCAGCCATGAGGAATACGACTATGAAGAGAATATTTATAAAAGAATGATCCATTTTCTAAAATTTATTTCCAAAACACGATAATACAATAAACAGAATAACTATCATATTTTTCGTATTATATGTTAACATTAGTTTCACTAGGAACTCTGAAGACTAAACTGTTTACCAAACTACATGTTAATATCCAGCGATTTATCCATAAATACTTCAACAAATAACGCAAAGTCTGAACTACTGCATAAGGAACGTGCTGATATAGAATTCAGCGTATACTGAACCCTGTGTCATGTGAGAAACGAGCGTCATTATATTCCAATCAAAAACAGATTTAAATCCTTAACACGAGTAGTGAAAAATATATGTTGTTCAACTTTCACATGTGTAGGGTTGTCGAACACGGAATTTAAATACGGACCATTTCAATAAGTAGAATCAATAAATCATGCCTTGCTTTAGTAGTTTAAAAAATTAAAATAAATCATGGTTTTGCAGCGAATAAGAACTAACTGCGTGTCAGGTCACCCAGCATGGTATTTTCGCGTCGGTAATAGTAGCGAATTTGCAAAGAATTTCGGATAGGTTGATCTTTTGCTGATCGCACTTTCCTAGTATACATTACATGCGTGTATATATATACACTTACATCTTATTACGTTACCGTATTAAACATAGTTACTCTCATACCTACATAAAAAAGCATGTAAAAATATGTTTTTATCTCATCATATCGCTCGAGAAACATAAATTATATTTTACCAAATATATAATAATATTTTTGCAACCCTAAATAAACACGTATGCCAAACGACGAACGGATCACCAGACCTCTTGTAAATGGCCGGTTAATCTATGTTTAAAGCCGAGACAAGTGCATATAAGTGCGGCCAAAGTATGTCCGAATGCGACCGAGTGTAGGCCAAGTCGTGCGGCCGCGAACTAAAAGTCAAACGACAAAAAGGAACGGAAAAGTTAAGACTGAGTGGTTTCTTAGCTAGTAATTTGTAGCGTTGAGAATTATTATTGTGGGCAATTAAGTGTGCTTCACAGACGAATTTTCTTGTCAATGTATTTGTGAAGGTCTAATTTTTGAAGGTCTAATTAATAAATGTTGTGATTTTAATCAGTGAATTTATAAGCTATTTCGTTTTTGAATTACTGTTTCTATTCTCCATCTTTTGACACCTGGAAATTTGTGGATAATCTGGAAGCTAACCGAAACCGAACCTGCACATAAATATGCATTTAAAGATATGTTATTTCGGTAAGATATTTTCATTAAATCAACTTTTTGGGATAATAGGTTAAAACTACAATATCTTAAATTATGTGACAAAAACTTTTATCTAATTTTTTCTCAATCATCTAATTGGGCATCATGTCCTCATAGATTGTGTCAAATATGCGCTTTAATGAGGGAGCTTAAAGTGAAACTGAATGGTATGGCATAAAACAAGTAATATTTTTTTCAAATTTTCTAATCCCAAGTAAATTGGAGCAAAACTCATATGATTTTTTTATTATGATCACAGTAATGACTTGCTTTTAGAGAGCACGATGGTACTGGCATACCTGTACAGATAAAAGACATAAAAAATTAAATTTTAAAAATCTTTATTTCTATATTAAATTTTAAACACGCGTCTTAACTTTTTCATTATCAGAGTCTGATGGTAAGTGCTACCCAACTCGGTGTACGGAACCTTCTTTTTACCGGCACCAACTTTAAATTCAATCTAGTCAGTTAGGGAAACGCAAACAAACATGTTCCTACACTTTTTCAGTTTTCTGACTTTGCACACAGATATTGGACAAGTTTGTCCTAATGAGTAAGTGTAATTCAACATCTGTCCAGGATTTATGTTAGACTGCCCGTGGCTTCGCCCGCGTAATTTCCCACGGGAGCACTTAATTTTCCGGGATGAAAGGTACCCTATGTCCTTCTCCGTACTTCAAACTACATGTATGCAAAATTTCAAGAAGATAGAGCATGAAGAGGTAACAAACAAACTTACTCTCGCATTTATAATATCGTATTTTTTTTCTTTTTTAATTTGTGATCTGAGTCGGTCAGGCTGTATACACGTCTATATAATCTATATAATATCCGATTTGAATTCAGAATTCAGAATATCGATGCGTTTCACCGATGCTCGCATCTTGTCGTAACATATTTTATGACAAAAACGATTTATTTATTCCATCATCGGACGAGCTCCGTAATGAGAATTTCTGAAGGGTCGTGATTGATAGATAGATAAACATTTTATTGGCGAGATACGAGCGAGGCTCTCCTATCGTCAATAGAGATCGTCGCAGCCTAGAAGCTTCCGAAACATAATAAAAAGTGAGACATGTTTCACCGAGATGACATATCGCGCGTCCATCTTGAAAGATATAAAGGCGATATTTATGATAGGCTATAGAATCTTTTGGAAAGAATGTTAAAATAAGCCATTTGTTCGTATTTAAGCTAGGGTTTTTGGCTATTTGCTCGCATCTTGAACGTTTTCCCGGTTTGGCCTAAAACTGTTAAACATCATCTTCAAAAACGATTCATAATTTCTGTGAGATCATCTAAATTTTTCATCCTCAATTCATTATTCCCTGCACGGACAGCACTTTGTGCATAGAAAAACAGAACACAATACATCTAGAATTCCTTATGGCCGCGTGCCGTGACCACGTGTTGTCTATGCCAGTTTGGTAGAAGCCTGTGAGGTTCCAGCCCGAAGCACGCATGCGTCACACGGGCTGAGCCGAGCGTAAAACTAATATGGAAGTAGATGGCTTTGTCTATGGTTTTAATATTTTTTTTCAATGCATTTATCGGAGTTCCTTTTGAGTTTTCCCTTTATCTTTCTATCGACCATACACATGCCTTGTTCTGTTCTCTCTCCCTGTTATTATCTGTGGCTGTGACGCCCTGAATTTGTTCTTTTCACTCTCCCTGTTATTATCTGTGGCTGTGACGCCCTGAATTCGCGGAAAAGACAAATTTTCTAATTAAAAAATTTTCGACGGGCCTATTTATTGACTTTAATTTTATTCGGAACCGCTGTCAAGGTTTCTTATCCCGACAACATTCACGGATAGAGCGGCCTTATTCTAGGCAGGAACCACACTCATAGTCATTCTTTTCATGGTCATTATTCTATTTACAATCAGCATACAAACAGCTACTTTTTATAAACTTTATAATGAGATGAAAAATGTTTGAAACTTACACCCCTAAGTTTCAGAAGACAATTATTTGGAGATATTATTTGGAACTCTGTTGCACATAATTATGTTTACTCTTGCGAATACATGTACCATTTTGTATGTACTACTTTCCAAGACCAGTTTGGAATTTGTATCTCGTAGCTCCAACATCTCAATAGAAACTTTGCTTACGGTTGCTAAATTATAACTACGCTGCGTTTCTTGTTTACATTAGATTTTATTTTACATTTAACTACAAAAGTAAGATGTTTACAAATTTACAACATTTTTTTTTTTCATTTATTTTGGAACAAACAATCATAACATTATTCTTTGTAGGAGACCAAACACTGCCGCCTATTATTATTATAGTTTAAAACTATGCGTGTCAACAAACTAATCTCTATCTAAATGAGGATTTATTGGAATTTAGGTTAGTACATTGTATACAACATTTGGTAAAAACTAGAAACATACGATGATTTCAAAAATTCAAAACTCGATCGTGTAACGACCCCATGTTGCTATTAACCCCGTTAAAGATGTCTATTTTTCACGTTAGTTTTTATAAAGCTATTTAAATATTTCTACGTTTCGTTTCGGCTACCCTTCAGGACCGGAAATGAGGGTAGGCCGGGACGTTTAGCATACAGATTGGTCCGGGGCGGCCGCACGCGGACATGTGCTGTGCTCGGTGCCAAGTTTCGGCTCATATGGGAACTTGTGCTGAGTGTCATGCGACTTATTTTTTTTTTCTAGTTCCTTTTCACTTTTTAACCCCCGAAACAAAAAGAGGGGTGTTACAAGATTAACGTGTCTGTCTGTGGCACCGTAGCTTTCAAACGGTATTATCATAGATAATTTTATGCCGAGTGTTCTTAGCCATTCATGTTTCATGAAAATCTGTTCAGCCGTTCCAAAGTTGTAGCGAAATGAATATTGAAACTATGAGTTTTTTTTAATTTGTCTAACAAATAAACTCGTTTCATTGTAATTATGTTTTTAGAGAAGTAATAATCATCTTTTTGTAATCAATACACTCCCTCCAGTCTGACACTAGTTTAAGAGAAAATGTAAGTTTTGGCTGAAAAAAAAATGCATTTTATTTTCATCGATGTTACATGTTATTTCACTTCTATTATACAACATATACTCGTATTTATTTAATAATTTATGTACATAACATAACTGTGTAAATATTAAACTTACAAATAGGAATTTGAGGAACAGTAGCTCTGTAGCTACTGCTAATTCTTCTTCTTTGTTTATGTCCACTGCATGATATAAGCCTATAGTCCAGCAATTTCAGTCTTGCAATTGTCTTCTCCGAACATCGAACGAAGCTACTATTTTGTTCCAACCAATGCGTGTTCGTTTTTCATTTCCTTTAGAGAAACATAGACACGTCCCAACGCGATTTATCCAATCCCACACCCGGACATGTAAACCGTGTGTGTGTCTGTCCATTCCGACGACTACGTGTCATTTCATATGCATGCGGGATTCGTGGGAATTAATTGTGGACGCGTCGTGACGGCCACGAGACGGGCGCAGAGGAGACCACTGCGGAGAATAAGTTTTATAAAGTTGCGTGAATTGGCCTTTTTATACGACTTGATGACAAAAATTATATGTAGTCTGAGGAAGACTTTTTTAGCCAATGGATGCTGTATTCCACTGAGCAAGAGTCGAAAAGGAGATTGCGGACAATATCGATTAATTCGTACCAAAATGGCCAGAGTTCGCAATAGAAAGAAACGAGTGGAAAAGAGGGGGAAAAATGAAGACTTACGTCAGTTTATTTAAATAAGGCAAGGGTAGTGTCAGTATCAAGATTGAAATGTAATGACAGTGACAAAGAAACTTGTGTAATATGTGTAAAATTTTGTTCGTCTATTATACGATACATTTTCTGTCTTTTTTATCACATAGGCGAATGTCAAAATTATTCCATTAGGAGACTAGTTCATAAATTGACTTAGTTTCAAAATGTTATAAAAAGGGAGGCAGGAATGATCTTTTAAAATAGTAGGTAGTTTTTTTTTTTGTTTTAGTTCACAAGGTTTGAAAATACTCGTGTTCGTACTATACCTCAATAAGGTTTCGCGGATATAAGAGGGTGTACTCTTTGTTAACCTCCTCCGTGTGGGGCGACACGGCATGCCCGGGTATTTACGTTTTAATGGGCCGGACTTGGAATTGATGGGGTTTAATTAACAATTTGTACGGATCCTTTGTCTGCCCCTGAAAAGATGCAGCGATATTCAAATAGTAGGTGCTAGAGAATGGTAATGTAATATGCAAAAACAGGCTTCGAATATTACGTTATTAGATTAAGTAAAAGTTTGGGGACAAACAATCTATCTCAGCGATCAAATTAATAAAATATTGTTTTATTAATTTGATCGCTGTAATATTTAATGAAATGGGAATAGTACTTTTTTAAGCTAAATACATATCAATTTATTACATCGATACCGAGGTTATGTTCCCCGAACTCGAATAAATAAAAGAATTGTGGGTGATAAATAATAATAAAAAATTGTTATTTAAAATAAATTATTCTAAATAAATAAGTAAATGCAAGTTACCTCTTCACGCTCTATCTACTCGAACCAATCTTCTTGAAATTTTTCATACATATAGTTTGGAGTATGGAGAAGGACATATTTTATTATTAATTTATTTTCTGGGAGAAAATAAACGCGGGCGGTGCCGCAAACAAAAGCTAGTTATTTATATAACCAAAAATAAATCAATGCAAAAACTAAATTCAGTATCAACAATAGTTAGAAAATACACAATTATTTAAGCTTTTAAGTCTAGCACAGAACTCGTAATATGCAAAGTGTGTGATAGTTTTTTAGGTTGGCAACTAAATTGGTAAAGCGAGGCGCGAGTCGGCGGGTGTTTGCATACAAATTGCAGTCAGTCTTCACTGCACATGCATTGCGATGCATACGCTTGCATTTCCAAAGTGCTGCGGCCTGCGGCTAATTTCCTGAACCGAATTGAAAGAAAGAGGTATTTTCTACACTGTGGAGTCGGCACAGTGTGTAATATTAGTATGTATATGTTATATTGGGGCCGTAGTGAAAACAGATGCCTTACCGACGTCTAATCTAACAACACGATAAGAAAGTATCATATTTAGATTGCTTGCTCATATCAAATTCTTAATTTTCTTTTTGAATCGAAATAGTGGACAAATTAGATAAATTTAGGCCAGTATCCTTACATCCTTACAAATTATGAAACAATCTGTTCGCGATAAACCCAAAAACTACAATTAAGGATTTTCATACGGTTTTCACCAATAGATTGTGTGGTTCCGAAGGAAGGTTTACGTGTATAGTTTATTATGCTTTTACACGAGCGAAGCCAAAGCAGACCGCTAATAAACTATATTTCTAATGCAATTCCTTCACAATACTGTTGCACAGAATTTTATTTTATTTTCGATTTTGCTGTCATTTAAATAACAAATTGTGAAATTTTTTTGAAAACTGTTTTTTTTTTTTTTAATTTAACTGCTATACTCAGCGGGTTCACATTTCATTTAACATTTAAAAATAGAATAGCAAATAGGTTTTTCGCTACTAAATAAAAAAAAAAGTAATGTTTTCCTTTTTCCTAATAATATCAACATTGTCAAAAATATCACCAGCCAGTATTTCTCCAATAGTATTTTGTTGCTCTCCCGGGGCGACAGCCGTAATCCGGCATCGTCATTTGACGGCGCAGATAGCGGCGCATGCGGGCGCATTCAGAGTTCGCGTACTGAGATAATGCATCGGATGTACTTGCATATTAACTGATATAATCACTGCTATTATTTCCCTGATGCAGATAATGACACATTCCTAAAACTTCCTAAATCATCTGTTGCAAATTATATGATTTCTCTTCAAATTACATTGGGAATTAAAATGTGTTTCGCGTCTATTTTGTCTTACACAAAGTGTAAGAGGAACCTTATCAATATACCTCTGGTATATATCTGTCAGAGGACTCTAGATCTAACCTTGGAATATTCACAAAATATGTTTTTTTTTTACTAGATTTTCACCTGCGCGTCCCTTTTCAATTAGTACAATTGCCGACTGTGGATAAAGATTTATTAATTTCCAAAACTTCAACTTTACCCCAGATGTGAATCTAGAATATGTGAGTATTTATACACTAAACGAATTTATGTATGTCGTTTTGCTACGCTTGCCTTGTCTTGCTACGAATCTGTAGCTCCGTAGCTACTGCTACGAAGTTTAGTAAAGCTAATAACATAATCTGACCTTTGTGCACGTTTTACATAATTTTCTTTTTATTTTATGAATGCATTATTATTTTTTTAAATTGTACTCGTTTTGAATTTAATTATTTTGTAAATATTAATAGATTTTGATTATAAAATTCACACTCTAAATCAAGGCAGAATGTAGACTATTGTGCAAATTAATATGAAACTTATAATGGGGTATCATTTATTCTTGTGAATGCTTCACAAATTTTCAAGAAACTTTTTTGCATTTTATATATACTACTAATCAGACAAACATGTTGTCCACTTCATGGAAAGTGGTCACCGCAGCCTATGGATGCCCGCAACACCACGGGTGTGTTATATCTAATAAATATCCTAAGAATATCTAAAACTTGTTGGCAATTACCGAACAAAACAACATTGGCTTATTCAAAAACAGAACCCCCTTTTTTGTATTCGGTTCATGAGGCTTTCTATAATATATTCCCCTCACGCAACAAGTGCCAAAATGTTTTGTACAAAATTCAACCCTTAGAAGTCTATTTTATCTGTATCTGCATTCGCATCCAGAATATATAGGTTAAGTTGAAAACAGAAGCCTTAAAACTCCTTTCGCATTCATGTTGGGTTATTCCACACCGGCTCTGCACTTGCGGAGCTTTTCTTATGCAAATGAGGCGCCGAGCTTGACAGCTTTCAAAAATATGACACCTGTATGTTCCAGGGAGCTTTGTGAGGTACTATTGTGTAATACAAATAAGGTAGTTTATACTGAATCGTACATTTCGACGCTTTACGAAACTGTCGCGTATATGTTATTGTAAATCTTGTATATCTGGTGTCTATATTTTTTTGTTTGAATGCAGAACAGAACAAAACAGACTAATTAAAACACAGAGCTTTAATTCGTCTGTTTTTAAAAAATGATGTATATGAATAACCACAGTAACTACTCAGTTTACGCACGGCCCGATCTCGGACTGTGATTCTAATGTTGTGCAATTGTCTTTATTAATTACTGGCTTTGTTAATATATAGGCTTTGTGGGTTGTCCAAAAGCGCGAATGCACATCAGCTGTTCTTTGCCTGCGGCTTCACTCGTATAAATTAGGATTTTAAGAACAGTATTTTGTCCCGAAATAATAATCACCCTGTATTTGTCTGTTTTGACGACCTCGGTGGTGCAGTGGCCCGGGTTCGATCCCCGATCGGGTCATGATGGAAAATGATCTTTTTCTGATTGGCCCGGGTCTTGGATGTTTCTCTATATATGTATTGTTATATGTTATAAAATATATAGTATCCCATAACACAAGTATAGAACTTACTTTGGGGCTAGCTCAATCTGTGTGATTTGTCCTAATATATTTATTTATTTGTTCATAAGATTTTCACTATAATGATTCAAATAGACTATAGCACGATCATTTTGATGTTACGACTTTCAGTCGTCGTGGTCACAGCCACATGTGCGGTTTGAAGTTGTGTTTATGATAATGTTTCATCAGCAGGCCTACCATCAACTTTTACAGAACGATTCCAATGCAACTCAGTTCAATTTAAGAACCCAAAATGAATCGCATTCATACAAAAAATTAAGTCGATGGTACGAATTTGCGATGCAGTTTAGTTTAGGTTGTAAAGTGGATCGCGTTAAGAGATGATAAGCCCCACACATTTCGTACACATGTCGAAAATTTCATGCCAGTATTGAACAAAAACATAGAATTTGTTTAGTTATTTTTTTTTGTTTGATACTGGCATGAAAATAAACAAACGAAAAAGAAATAAACTAAAAAAAAAAAAACAATATCTTCCGCCGCCATTTCAAATTGAATAATTCCAAGCCCAGTTGCGAATTGATAAAACCCGAGTAGATAAAATAACCAGTGCCCAAAGCCGGATAAGCCTCGTGCGCTAACAAACGTCGGATTTTTAAATCAGCCGGCTTTTTGTCTCGCGAATAAAATTACATATTATCGTGCCGACGATTAAAATGCAACTCTAGTGAGCAATTCTTGAATGTGCATTTTTAATTTAAGCGTCATGTAAAATTCGATCCGTAGAATATAATATTATTAATGTCAATTTGTCCTTCTTCATTTCATATTAAAACTGTGTAATTTGATGTGTATAGTTTGAACATTGGAGAGTGACATAGGTTAATTTTTGCCAAGGGGTTTTTGAATTTATATATTACTATAAATATTTTCACAATAGGTTGGGATGATAATATGAAACTGATTGCCTAATTAACCGTTTCATCGTACATGATTTATGGAAAACAAAAATATAATTAAATTCTTTATTTTCAAAATAATTTTATCGGGTAGTAGGTCCATCATTTATTGAGCGTATATTGGCTGCACGGGTGTTTAAAAAGCTTTTTTTATTATACCATATACAGATAAGCGTTCGCGTTAAGCATAATCGCTGGGGAATGGGAAAAAAATCAAATAAACCCCAAACTATAGGATAGCGGGCGGATTCAATCTCACCCTAATTCAATGGCGCGAAAATAAAGGCATTTGCCTAAACGCGCGCCAAAACTTAGTTATCGGGGAGGAGGGGGGCAAGAAAGATTGCTAGACAGCGAGGAGGGGGAGGGAAAAGGAAAAGAGAATCAATTGTGCCTCACCTACTTATTATTTAATTTGTTTATTATGGTTTTTTGGTGTCCTTATAATATGATAGAATTAATTCTCCGTACAGTAGAAGAGAGGGGATTCAAATTCGACGCGGTGTTAATTGACGTTTTTGGAAATTGTGGCCAAATTGAAATTGTAGAGACATGCTTAGTGAAGCAGATTAAATTTTAAGCACCCAATTTCGCAAATACCTGAAATTTCCGCAAGGCTGGATATGATTTCTTTCGAAATATTTGATGTTGTATTGTATCACACACCGTGCCAGTGCTACATGCACTTATGCTGAAGAGACTAAAAATCTATCGTAAATAGTCGAATGTTATAATGTAAAAAAGCAAGCTGGTTAAGTGGTTTTGAATCTCTAATACCAATATCTAACTGCGTGTTAACACTATGTGTTAGTATGTTAACATATTACTATAATATATACTGCCAATTGGCAGTTAGGTTAGTATGTTGATTATCACACATAGTATTCTATTATTACCAATTACCAAATTGTTGGTAATAAAATTGTTTTTTTTTTAAATACTGGCAACTATGTCACAGGATGTAATTGTCAATAAAAAATAAATGGCAGTCTGTTTCGAAAACATCACGTGTTTTACTACATATCCTTGCATCATAAACGTTAAAAAAAACAAAATACATTACAAAAATGCATAGAAAAGTTTGTAATTAAAATGTACAAATATTTGCCATGCATTTTTCAGCTTGTAAAGCAAAATTGATTCGGACAAAGTGGGCTTGGGCGGAGCGGATATCGAAAGCTCATTTCCGGCGCGCGGGGCGCTTCCGGCCGCGTCCCCCGCGCGCGTCGCCCCGCCCCGCAACCGCCATAGACATATGAATAAATTAGAGTGGACACAGAGTAGTAGAATAAATATATTTTTGCTTTACAAAAATAACATTTTTGACACAAGCTTTTATTCTTATCATAGAGATATTATTATATTCAATACGGGACAAAAAAACATGTTCGTTTAGTAAACACATGAGGAAGTTCCTCTTCGGGATCTGTTTCCTGGATGTACCATCGGGTCATGCTTATCAAATCGCATTGTCATCCAGACTAAACGTGTGTACAAAATTTCAGCTCAATTAGTTGAAGATATCTGCTTCAAAATAAACTTACAAGATGCCACTTAAACATACGAGTACAAACTTACACACAAGTTAAATACAAGCTTGTAATATGGGCTACACCCAAGAATCGACCATGAATTGTACCACTAATAACTGTGAAAGGGTGGTTCGTAGAGCGTTTCGACCGCTGCGTCTGCGCGGTCATTACAATCCGTCAATTTTTTTTAGGAAGGAATCATTTCCAAAAATCAATCATTCATAAAATTAACATTACTACTATTATTATTATCTCCTTTTGGGATTCACGGCACATAGTCCGGTCCTTTGAGAGGCTTGCGTGGGGATATGGATCCAACACGTAGAGGCCCTTTGGAGAATTTTGATGTTGTGTAGGTCTCCCGCCAAGACCCACTCCCGGATATACCAATGAAATGATATGCCCATGAGCAGGTCTCGGCGGGAGTGTGAACTATTGCAGAATAATGGATAGAAGTACTGGTCTATAGAATGAAATTTGGATGGACTGAGAATGGGCTATTGCAAAGAGTGCGGTCACCTGCCATAATCATGATAACTGACTATTCAGTGGCAGGTGGTGACTCGCCGCTCACTAGATGGGCCCCTCAAATCAGTCGCCGTGATTGGCGACAAAGGGGCAACATTGACGTGGGCGGCTAAGGGTGTAGAGAGGTGAGTCTGCGGGGCGCGAAATCGTGGTGATCCAGTCAGACACCCCCGGCGTTATGACATTTTACACTTCCACCCTTCGAGCATATAGCTCTCGCGACTCCACTCTGGCCGGCCGATGAAGGCAAGCCACAGGTAGGGGTCCTGTTACCTCTCGGTTTCCACTCCGACCATGGGGAAGGAAGGCGGAGGTGAGGAACAGGGGCCTCCCCTGGGAGCACTCAGGTCCGTGGGGTCGCTACTCCCCAACAGCTCGCCACAAGCTGCCCTGCGGGCCTATTATTATTATTATTATTATTTGAATAATAGTAATGACAGCGCGGCCGCAGCGGTCGAAACGCTCTGCGAACCACCCGAAAGCATGTTCAATTAGTTGCAGAGCAGAAAATTGACTCGTACACAAAAATATAGCAAAAAAAAAAACGGATTTTGTTCGGGTTTTTTTAATGGATAGACAGATTCAAGGGCATAGTTTAGATGTATAATTTATAATGGTAAAATCATTTAATGGTTTAATGGTTTAATGATTTTACCTGAGCGAAATCAAGACGGGCCCCGTTAGTTTTTTATTCATTTCTATGCTTTTCTAAGTCTGTGCCCTGGTCCCGTCCACCAGTCTAGAAAATACAGTTGATTTACAGAGTAGATAGTTTGACTCGTTAATAACGGTTATAAAGATATGCAATTAACCGGAAAATGTTCTTTGTTTCTTTTCTTACCGCTTTATTAATAAAAATTTAGTCCTACGATGAGATTTGGACTAGTTTTTCTTTGTGTTGTCCCTCTCTCTCTTGACATTGAAAGAACGAGACAATACAAAGAATATTTCCGAGGCTAATCAGATGATAACGTATTTGAGTATTTCCAAAAAAAGATAGCTTCAGCTGGCTATTCTCCAAATAGTCAAATCTGAAACTTTTTTATAATGTCAAAAACAAAATTTTATATGAAGCTTGTATTATAGTAATGTATTGTGACGTCACTGATTTCGGAAATAATAATTAAACAAAATAGGTATGCATAAATAGGGTTTTGTAGGTTATACGACTAATATATACATGCATACACACAAATACATAATTAATATGAAAATTATTGATAGTATGATTAAAATTATTGATATTAATATTTCTTTTATCTATAGATTTATGATTGATTGAATCGCGTAGACCGTAGTCGTATGTTAAGCTCTACGAAAAAGTGTAGCACCGTAGCGTCTGCTTGGTCTAGTAAGCGCGTGTAATTTTGTCGTAAAATATTGTTCTTTTGTTAGTTATTTTTTAAAAATGAATTGCGGCGCGATGCCGAAATATTCACTAAAAAAGTGGGCGCAATATGTACAAAATATACAAAAAAAAAACAACATTTATTACAATTTATGTTAATTTTCACTTATGTTATAGATTCATAAGAATTTTATCACATTACAAACATTTGTGTTTTGAAGCATACAATAATTATATTCCGTCAAATAGAGTCATAATTTAAACAATTCCTATATTTCAAAATGTAGTATTGTACGGTCGACTGTTGATGCAATAAATAGCATGTTCCATACAATTTACGAGTTTTATCGCCGGCTCCTGATACATCCGCGGCTTTCGACAAACATTCGTCACTATTGTTTAAATGCCACCGTATCCGTTTTGGCCCATTAATATGTTAACCAGTTTGTATTAACGGGTTTTCAGTTTTTTGTCTCCTTTATATTTAATGTTAAATGTTTATTTTTGTCGTCCAATAGTTTTTTGTCTACCCTCTAATCATAATTAACGCGCGTTTTAATAATCGCTACGTTGCGTCTTGTAGCAGTGCTACGAGAATGTGTGGTGTGGTGATGTCTTGTATTGTTTGAAACTCTTTGATGGTACAAGATTCTGTATACTAAAATCATAATGAAGAATTGAAAGAAGATAATAAATTTTACAATAGCTTATTTATATTCAAAATCAATAATCAATATACGTTATGTCTTGTTTTTTTCTTGTATCCATGATTAATGCATGGGATAATAACGAAACAATATAAAGTTTTGTTGCTGTTCAATAATGTATGTAGTTTGTAACATGCGAGCAGTCAGGTTCCCAAATTGTCACGTAATAATTAATGAACAAAAATTGAAAAGTTTCCATTTACATTCGTTACCTCGTGTAGGTATCAGTTGTTGTTGTCAGTTATTTTTAACGGACTTCAAAGAAAGGAGCTTCACAATCATTATTCTCAAACTTTTGTTGTTTTTATGTTGTATGTTCCTATTTTATGAAGTAGGCTATTTTTTCTCTACTACATTAACCAACATACGACCTACACGATTTCGTGATAAGACGTATGTCACACTAGCTTTTGCACACGGCTTCGCGCGCGTTCCGTTCCGTTCACACAATCTTTCACCTCTCTCATCAAAATTCAATCCTCAAGTTACTATATAATTTGAGGTTTGATTTTTTAAGTAGCCTATATTTGAATGGGGTTCTTACCTACATGCATTCCAAATTTCATCAAAATCGGTCCAGCGGATTAGCCGTTAAAGTGGAATAGACAGACAGACTTTCGAATTTATAATATTAATATGGATTTTGAACAGATATTTATTATATAATAATTTCATAAAGCTACAAACTACTGTGGGCCACTTAACTATAAAAAATGTTATAAAAAAATATTAAAATTACAGATTTAAGTTTTTGCAGTTTAGAATGTTACTAATCGCGAATATTATCGTTATAATCTTAACAGACACGAACAAAATTGAAATACATTTCTTTCCATTTGAAGTCAAAAAATAAACAGCTAATGGGTGAATTTCACGAGCGTTTGAACGCGGCGTGTAGCGTTTCATTAGTGTCGCACATTTTTTTTTAATAAAGATTTTTTTTTAATCAAACATTTATAAAATTAACATTGTACTTACTGGTACTTTACTTATTTATAAAATAGGATAATTAAATTGATTGCTGTGTATGGCACAATTTAATAAACACTAATGACAGCCCGCGGCGGAGTTAAAAACGCTCGTGAAATTCACCCTTAAAATTCTCGCAACACTACAAAAATATATATATTAACTTTTGGGTTAATAAAGTACAAATAAAACAATATCTAACAAGTTGATGCCAAGTCAATCTGCGTCCGTACGTCCTCGAAGTTTGTCTGTTTTTGTTTTATTATCTCCAAAAGTCGAGGCAGGCGACGACGTATGTATTATTTTATTTGTTTTGACGGTAACATACGTCAGTGTATTTTGGATATAAACGCTTTGGTTATGTAACCAGTATTTTATTGTTGTTACAAGTAAAAAATATATTTATATTAAAATGATAAATTCAATATTTGTGCGCTTTGTTCAGTTTTCTACTGCTAAAAGGAATCAGGTCAACTTACGAAAAGATTGTGTTACATTTCACATTTTAGTGAATTCGAATTATATTCTTTACTAGTTGATACCCGCGACTTCGTTCGCATGGTCGAACAGTTTTTGGTAAGGAGTCAAAATTATTAAAGAAAATACAGACATACTTTTTCAAAATTCTTATTCTACTGCTGTTTCTACATCGCCCTAAATTATTTTTTTTGGAATTACATTTAATGATATTTTAACTTTTAATCACATGTATTTTATTAAAAATCCATTGTTAACAAACGTCTCCGAGACGTCGCCGAGTTGCCCTAGAAACCAGGATATGTTGGATGACAATTGGACACCAGTCAAACAGGGATCTGTCGTGGTCGAATATAAAAGAGCTACGAGCTCGTTATGACCAAGTGCACCAGGTTCGTCAATGAATCGTTCTTTTGTACATGCTTGGTGTTGTAGTAAAATTTTAGATTTTTATGTGTGGTCGCCATATCGCGCGTAAACCTCCCGAGAATGATTCGAATAGAAAAAATGTCAGTGCTATCAATCCCCAAGGTACTTTTTTTTTCTTTTTGTTCATCTATGCTGAAAGCATTCTCTCACAATCATTATATATATATATATATATATATATATATATATATATATATATATATATATATATATATATATATATACATGAAATAATATTGTATACTATAGGTAATTATAAAACATGTTCATAAGTTACCAGCGCGTTTATCTTCAGAAGAATAGCGTCCCGTGTGTTTCCATCCGATCACTCAATCACAGACACGGGTGGATAACCACGATAAACACATACGCTTATTACGTATATCTTTGATTTGTGACGTATTTTTCACGTTATTCCTATTACCGCGATCAATCCCGTGTAGACAATTGGCGTCTTACATCTTTGTTTGCAATAACTAATGTTATAATGATTATGTGTCAGATACCTTTCGGCGACTTAAATGTGAGGCCATTTTCCATATTGTCATGTCTAAATAAGAATATAAATGGACTATATTTGCTAAATTTACATTTGTCTACCTCCATGGCGTAATTGTCCCCGCGCCCGCCCGCTATCTCGCGGTCCTGGGTTCGATTCCCAGCGCGGACAAATATTTGTAGCTGAGATCACAAATATTTGTCTACAGTTCTGGGTGTGTTAAATTCTACAGTTCTGGATCTACAGTTCTGGGTGTGTTGTGACCGTCTCTGTGTTTGTGTCCCACGGACCCGCGATACAATCTTAGTGCTTAGTGTTGTCCATTTATTTTTTATTTTTTTACTATGTATTCTAAATTATTAATATTATTATTAATACTCATTCCAATTAGAAATATTTTGGACATTGATCTTCTCAGTCAGTTTAGGTGTTGTTAATATTTCACCGGTTTTCAGCCGGGTCAGTGCGGGTTTGCATTTCACTTCACACCATCGAATCGATTCGAAGTGTGACGCAGCGAACCAATCACATTGCAGTGTGGTTGTCGATGCGTCACGATGGCGCAATAAATTAATTTATTCAATGTGACGGTTCATTAATACTCATGTCGGTAGTTGATAACGCCCCGGTAGTAATAATGAGATGGCCCTATTTCAGAGCGGGCCCAATTCCGGTCAGATGACCTTTTTACGAGTATTCTAGACCTACTTAATTTACGAGGTCGTAAACTGAATTGCGATAACAAAGGTTTGTAGTGAGGGCTAGCCGATTCTGAATCGTTAAGCTAACTTTTAATCAATTCAATGACAATCCTTATCCTTTCATATTATTAAAAGACGTGCCCCTGTCGTGTCTGTCTGTATGCGATATACTCAAAAACGACTGCACGGATTTTCAAGCAGTTTTCATCAATAGATAGTATGATTTCAAAGGAACGTTTAGGTGATTAATTTGTTTTGGTTTTACCCGAGCGAAGCCGGGACGGGCCGCTAATAAGAAATAAAGTGAATAAAAGCTTAAATTGACTAAAAACGTTAACGCTGAATTGACTAAAGTGTTACTATTACACGATAAAAATTTCTGGATTCCTATTGTAACTTTTCTATGTCCCCATTCTTTATTTACACAAAGGAATCCAATCAACTAATGAAACTAAACTTTGTTTTATATTTTCATATTACAAAAACATGTTTTTTGGTTTTAACTTCATGGCTATCTAATAGTTCCGGAGGGCTATGGACTAGAAGAGAAGAATTATAGAAAAAGAAGTTATAAAATAAATAAATATATTAGGACAAATCACACAGATTGAGCTAGCCCCAAAGTAAGTTCTACACTTGTGTTATGGGATACTAACTCAACGATACTATATTTTATAACAAATACATATATAGATAAACATCCAAGACCCGGGCCAATCAGAAAAAGATCATTTTCCATCATGACCCGACCGGGGATCGAACCCGGGACCTCTCGGTTCAGGGGCGAGCACTTTACCACTGCGCCACCGAGGTCGTCGATTATGAAGTTGCATAGCTCGATAATGTATTAATAATCTATCTATGAATGGCCCAGACAGAAATCATATATTGGACTAGCTTTTGCCCACAACTTCGTATGTGAAAAATAATCCGTTTCGCGTGGGAATTTTAGGAAATCCCTTCTTAGTGTCCTAGAAACCTATACACCAAATTTCAGCTTTCTATGCCCAGTAGTTTCGGCTGTGCGTTGTCCGTCTGTCAGTCAGTCGCTCATTCACTCAGTAACGCAAGTGTTTTATATATATAAGATAAACCTGATAGAGATTAACCTGATAGAGGTTTCAGATTATCTTGCAGACTGAAATCTTCTGACATATCTAGTTTCCGGAGTCTGGATAATATCCGGTATCTTCTTTTTCTAAACAATAATAAGATAAAATAAGTATACCATTTTTCTATCTCAGAAACTTTGTCTCAAATAGTGAGGGAAAGTGAAAACAATGAGATAGGATTTCATATCATAATTAATTAAGATATTCATTAGTAAGACTATATAGTCTCATGAGTCGAAACATGGGATGAGGGAATCGAAATAGATTAGGCTACTTACTAAGGTACGTCAGAAATTGTTACCTATTTTAATAGGGTTGGCATAGAAGATTTAAATAAAATAAATGAAACATTTATTCGATATAACATAGAATCTCTTTACATTTTTTTTGACTTTAATCCACTGAAAACAAATTAAAGTTAGTAAATTTTTACTGAGCAGGAGTGTAAAGATTCATTATGCAAATGATTTCGTCCTCAAGAAAATTGACATATCGTAATGACAGCGCGGCCGCAGCAGTCGAAACGCCCGGAGAACCACCAAGTTACCTCTGTTCCTATTCTCCACTCCTGTGATATGGCAATCCTGAGCACAATGGCCGCCAACCACTTCTCTGCTTTATGAGCCGTGGGCTCCGTTCTATCCTGTATGTATTGCCGTCACAAAAACTTTAAGAGTTGGTAGATTAATTTGTTTTACGTCAGTTTCTAAAAGAAGTTGCGTAACTGGGTTTGCGATTAAATATAGTAATTAAATATATTATCGGATACTTTTTTCTAATGTCAAAAACAATAACATTAGACTTGTGTCTAGCTACAAGTTCTTTTGTAAATTTTTTATCAATTCTAATCTAACTTCTTATCGAAACATGAAAAATGATATTGACAACTTATGCCACCGTGCTACCGTGCAGTAAACCGTTTAGGAGTTCCCTCGTTGGAAGCTGTTCCTGGGTGCGCCGTCAGGTCATTATCACAACTATACTTATGCATTAACTATACTTTGTGAAATATAACTTGATTGTGATGACAGATGTCGAATGCATCGGTTCATCCTACTGTCATATGACTCGAAGTTATATATTATAAAGTCGCACGTTTTAAATAATGTGAGATAATAAAATCGATAAAAAATACAGTTTTTACGTGCAGTAGCTTACCGACTCGTTAAAAACGTAAACAACAAAGTAATATCAATAACTATTCCAATACGAAACTACGGTAATTAGTTTTCACGATAGAAAAACTAATTTGTATGCAAAACTAATGTTTACTGCACGAACAATGACTTATTTTGTGTGAGTTTATATGTTTTGTTATTGTGGTACTAATAGTTTATACATTAATACCTAAAATACAATTGATACTAAATTATTAAAAAATAAGAGACCTTGTGTCGTCCTAATATCACCAACTATATGTTGCCAGGGGTTTCGCTCGTGGGAATTTTGAGATAAAATATACAATTTTGGATAATGTACCTTTCTAATGGTGAAAGAATTTTTGAAATCAGTTCGGCAGTTTCGGAGATTACCCGCCTCGAACATAGAAACTCACAAACTCACTTAAAAGCTTACCTTTTTATAATAATAGATGTCAAACGAGTGTGAAGGTGAGTTTATACACACTGCTGGACATAACCTCACCTTTTTCGCGCCACTTTTTTCGATATTGTACCAATTTAACCATAGCTTTATTAACTTTCATCGAAAACTTACATACTACTCTTCGATCGTCGCCAACTTACATATGTCCGTCCCTCTTGTAGCAAAATAAAATTCCTCTTTTTGGGTAGTCGCGCAAAGAGTGCACTTGAACGAACCCTTTTAGAAGCAGACCAAGGCAGCCATATTGAAACACGTGTAAGACCATTCATACTAGTATTTCGGAGACGCGACGTGTCAGACAAGTCGGCGGGACTTTAATAATTGTGAGCAGACGCATTGTCCGCAAGCGTTTAGGCGATTTTCGTCAACACGCGTACAGGATTTTAAACTTTGGAATGCAACACATAAAGTTTAATTTAAAAGGGACACGTTTTCAGAGAATGTATTTTGGTTGGCGTCACGTAATTGGACGGTGTTGCGAGTAGCGTCGAAAAATCTCATTTCGTTTAATGGTTATAAAACATCAGTCCTTATTTCGTGAAGGGTGAACTTTTTGGTAATATGTGTTTGTTTACTGCAGCGTTTCGTGAGGAAACCTTTACGTAAATGTAATTGGGGAAATTCACTCTAGAAGTGAATAAAGGACTCTACAAATTAATTATATTGTGTCTAGAAGAAATACTCGAAACGAACAAAAGTTATGTGTACCTAATACTTACTGAATTTTCGGTTTCGTAATGTTGGTTTGATTCTACATTTCGGTAATAGAAATTACTTTTATTTCTCAAGCATTGTTACTTTTGAAACTAATGTGATCTTAATCCATCTGGTATTTATGGGTTCAAATGAATATATTATATAAATTATGTAATAATTAATATGGACAATGCACAAATATTGAGTTATTTCGACACATGTGTTTAGGCATACTTAACTATATTTTATACTACGAATATTATAAATGTGAAAGTTGTGAGGATGTACATATGTTTGTTATTCTTTCACGCAAAATCTACTGGACTGATTGTTATGAAAATTAGTACACGGATAGAATATAACCAGGAATAACACATAGGGTACTTTTTATCCCAAAATTCCCACGAAGCCCCGGGGCGCAACTAATAAATAACATATATAGATTAAACGTCCAATCAACCACAAACAGCCACAAGAAGATGCAAATCAGTCTACAATTAGAAACTTCAAACTCTCAACGTGGATACAGTGGAAGCTATATTCCAGAAGTTTGCGCGACTAATATCCAGAAAATGCAATCCAGCGCAGACCGGTGTCACCTGGCCAATATCGGAGCAGCAATTTGCATGCCCGTGTGCGCGAAACTTTATTTTACTTATGTTTAGTATAGTTATTTGTGGCGTGTGTCCCAAGTCCTAATTAGAATACGACCACTCCATATCCTCTCATGGTCTTGTCAACTAACAGGCAAGCATTCCATTGGCATTCCCAAGGAGGGTGTTAAGGGAGGGTGAGGATGTCAAGCAGATAGGCAGATCACACCCAAATCTTCAAAATGTTAAGCATGACCTGATGGTGCACTCAAAAACGGCTCCGGTCGTGGGACGTCCTCAACTACCACTGTCTACTGCATGGGCATGATTTATTTTTCACACATTGAACGCAATAACATCTCTCTGACAACATTAAAAACTCTTGTCAAAAATTACATTCATCTAAAAAACTTAATATTTAACTTTGCTTCATAAATAAATAATCTTGGCTTCTTGTAGCAACTATGTTGATTAATGAAGAAAAGGTATCATGATAACTTTATTTAATTAATTAAAGACACAATAATCCATAATTTTTCCATTAATATTATGTCCTAATTAATTAATCCGGACACAAGATGGGTCGATGGCTAGCGAATGTTCGGGGTTCTAAAATGGTTTCGAACCGCACGGAAAAGAGGTGAATGACATAAATTGAGAGTATCCTATACCCAGCAATGGGTTATAGAGGGCTGGCGATGATGATGAGGATGGTGTCCTAATCGTGTTTCAATATATTTCTAATTGTACTTCTTATTTACACTCAAAGGCAGTTTTTAAGGGAGCGTTCGTTACTGAATATTGAGGAGAATATGAGTATATTGGAAAATATCCGGATAGGTGAGGATGTATATGTGTATGTTTGTTACTCTTTCACGTAAAATTTACTGGACGGATTTCTACTGTATGTATAGAATAACAGAGTACTTTTTCTCCCGTAATTCCCCACCAGAGCGAAGACCCGGGGCGCAGCTAGTATGAGAATATAACAATCGGCCTTGCACATAGCTGGCCCATAATTTAACCACTAAACCATATTACATTAGATTGTAACGTTCCACCGTTTCAGCACAAACGAAATGGTGTCGCAAATTGCGGCCGGTCCCTACCATGGGTGCTATCGAGTTTTAATGTATTTAGCAGTACGGGAATTCAGAGGGCATGCAGATATTAGCTCTCTGCCAATACAAAACTGAAATACAAGCCTCATCTGGCCTCTTTCTTTCTTATTACGTGTGTTATTGCCAACACTGACTGTCAGATTTTATTCCGTATGGTCGTTATAATTTAAAGTTTAATCTGTGAAGGCCTATTTATTGACATTGTACATTTAAATTTAGAGCAAAACATTAACTCTTATTGGATGTTATTGTGTATGATAGGTACCTAGTAAAAAATATGTTAATCCTTGATGTAACCAAAATTTATTTACATTCTAATTTTTGGCTAACATGTGGAACTGTATATTTTATAAGACTAACTGTACATACCATGTTAAAGCAAACGAATGTTTTCTATTATCTGTACAAATACCTTCATTTTGACAGCGGAATATGAAAGGACTTGAGCAGGCCAAGTTTAGTTGAACCAAATGACATGAGAATGAGGAAGGCCAACCCGAAAAAATGGTAAGCGGCAAGGGAAGAAATTTTTTGACAGTAGCCCTGTAACTTGGCAGAATCACAGCCTAGAATGCAACGGAGCTCGGGAAGATGAGAGATTTTTGAATCGAGTATTGTTCGAGTGCCAATAGTACTAACCCAAATAAGCTTTGTTAGTCCGGCATAACGACAAACGTCCAGTCTCGTGTGAAACCGCCTTAGTTGGCTCTCGTTGGACTTCTCCTTTACATTATACGCAGTTTCATGTACTTAAATGATGCTGTATATATTTCACGTCACGCTCCTGGGTGCTGGGAATGTAAGATTAATTAATTTAATTCATTGTAATAATAGTATGACGAATATTATATGATCCATTAATAGTATAAAATAAAATCGCTTACCGCTGTCTGTCTGTCCCTATATATGCTTAGATTTTTTAAACTACGGAACGGATTTTGATGTAGATATTTTAATAGATGGTGTGATTTCTGAGGAAATTTTAGGTGTATAATTTATTGTGGTTTTATCTGAGCGAAGCCAGGCCGTGCTGCTAGTAAGTAATAAACCTTGCGATTTATTTTCTTATGAAAACACATTTTTATTAATATATTATATTTCTTTCTATTTGGAAATCTAAAAGCTATATGGTTTCAAAGGAATACATTATTTTGCATTGAGGATTTCAATTAAGTAATAGTATAATTTAAATTCGTTACACAAAATCTCTCAAAATCGCAAATAAGAAAGTGTTAAAAATTATCTCGGGAATATGTAATTTAACTACATACTCTAGCTGAAAACAAACTCACTGCTCACACTTGACGCGACGAAAAAAAAATCATCATGTTTTGTCGCAAAAAAAAAAATAACAAAGCATTTTGTCAGTAGGAACATTTTCCTTGGCACATTTCTTCTATTTTCATACAACACAAGAGTTTCTACTTCCAACACAATATTCGAAATTTAAAATAACACCAACAAAAATACACTCCAAGTTAACGAGTGTAGTAATTGTCAGAACTGTCTTTTAAAAAGAACGCCTGAATCGGTGCCTGTTAAAAGGAAAACGCCTGAGTTCGTGCCTGTGCCAGCCACAAAGGAAACCGTACAATGAAGGTAATGGCTCGAGAATTGATATCGTCACCTTAGATATTTTTATATATATATTTGTACGTTTCGTTTTACGCTATTCTTTCTCATTTCTTTTTTTAAGTGAAGGCGGGGAATAGGCTATTTGTGAATTATGCTATTTATTGTTTCGTTGTCATAATATTCAAGTTCAGTGGTGTCACAAAAAATATTACGATAATAAAGTTTTTTTTAATCGTAATATTTCATTAGCTGTATGGTGAACACCAACATTTTCTGATAGTTCTATAGGTGTATTAAATAATACATAAAATTTATACACATATAATAATTTATATGTAAATTTTGTTGGATTTGTGTCATCTGTACACTTTTCACGAAGCGTGTTGCCTATGCTTCTACAAAATATCCATATGACTATGGATATTTTGTAGAAGCATGCTGCATACATTTTTAAACCATAAAAAAATTACATCTTCGCAAAATTTAATCTAACACCTGCTTTAAAAACCATACTGTGTCGTTTCTCAACGCCTTAGATATTTTAGAGCACGTATAAATTTTATTTAATTGATGCACTGGCTCACTGCACGTCTTGGGCGACAGTTAGTGCAGTGAGTGACTTTATAATCACTACATAATCACTATCACAATATATAGTATATGACAAAGTCGCTCCCGCTGTCTGTCTGTCCGTATGTATGCTTAGATCTTTAAAACTACTCAACGGATTTTGATGCGGATTTTTTTAATTGATAGTGTGATTCTTGAGAAAGGTTTACGTGTATAATTTATCATGGTTTTACCCGAGCGAAGCCGGAACGAGCCGCTAGTAAAGAAATAAAATAAATCTCATACATGCTCGTCATAAAATCTCTGAGTGATATTATACATTATATTATATACTAGGTTTTGCCCGCGGCTTCGCCCGCGTGAATTTCATAGCAAAATCTCAGTATTTTTTTTTTATTAGGACAAATCACACAGACGGAGCTAGCCCCAAAGTAAGTTCGAGACTTGTGTTATGGGATACTAACTCAACGATATTATATTTTATAACAAATACATATATAGATAAACATCCAAGACCCGAGCCAATCAGAAAAAGATCATTTTCCATCATGACACGACCGGGGATCGAACCCGGGACCTCTCGGTTCAGAGGCAAGCACTTTACCACTGCGCCACCGAGGTCACCATTGAGGTATTAGAGTTAAAAAAATTAGTTCCGATTTTTTACTCGAAAGATGGAAGACTGATTCTACGCAATTGTCCAGAAGGCTGTGCCTTATCAAAATATTGATAATTACCCCCTAAAAGCACTATGACGCCCTAATATAACATTACATTGTCCGCACGGCCGACCATAACTCCAAACGTTATTAGGTAACGAGGGGACAGACAGACATACAACCAGCTAATTGTGTTTGCTACCACTAAATGGAATTACTGCCCTTAGTTTTTCTACCCTTCTTACTTTTTGGTGTTTCGGGCGCTGTCAAATGTGGTGGACGTTGAATGTGCTTCGTCCAATTTTCCTAGTCTTCAGTATTTTTTGGAAGTTCTCTAACTAAACGAAAATACTAATATTTTCTCTAAGAATATGATATTTTATGATATTAATATCTTACTAATGCGTGAGTGTATTTTCTTCTTGTCTGCTTATATATTGTTGAATGATATAGGTAGGCAAAAACATACATACAGACTGACATTGAATTCTAAAATATTGTTTTTGCTTGATTAGTCACATAGTCCTTATTTATTTTTCTATAATATATCCTATGTATTGATTATATTGATATTGTTGAATCTGGATATAGGTCATTAGACTTATTAGAAAGATTGATCGAGTGTTGCTCCGAACAAG
Organism: Plodia interpunctella; assembly: GCF_027563975.2. Taxonomy (NCBI): domain Eukaryota; kingdom Metazoa; phylum Arthropoda; class Insecta; order Lepidoptera; family Pyralidae; genus Plodia; species Plodia interpunctella. Next base: position 1,738,749 of record NC_071301.1, read on the forward strand.
GGAGACCGAAGTGGGATAGAATGGCGAAGACATTTCTGTGCTGTGCGACAACATAAATTATTATTGAGAAATGAAAAATTCCCCGGATTTATTCTAGCTCAGAAATTAAAGATTCGGCTGGTTTATTCCAAAACAGAAACAAAAATTTCGGCCGATTTATTCTAGATTAGAAGTCAAAAATTCGGCTGGTTTATTCTAGTGTAGAAATTAAAAATTCGACAAGTTTTTTTTTAGGTCACAAATCAAAAATTCGACTGGCGGCTGGTTTATTCTAGTTCAGAAATAAAAAATTAGGCTGTTTTATTCTAGCTCATGTAAAACGATACAATTCGCCCTACTTTCATCCGTGGATATAATTCACAAATGTATATAACTATATATTGTAACTAGTCCACCCTTTCATAACGTAAATACAAACATATTAATTAAAGTTTATGTCTGTTTGTTTCAGGCGAGCACACCTCAGAAGTTGCTTGGAGAAACTCAAGGACATGGTTCCCCTCGGCCCCGAAGCCTCAAGACACACCACACTAGGACTATTAACAAAAGCAAAAAGATTTATAAAGGTAATGTCCGTAGACTGCTTACTTGTTGTAGTACACTGGGTTTGGTCCGCGGTTCCAACCGCCTTTATTTTAGTAAGTAGCTTTTACGTGATGCGCGAACAATCATACATACAGACAGACATAAAATTCTAAAAAAATACTGCCTTTATAAATAAATAAATAAAATAAATATTAGGACAAATCACACAGATTGAGTTAGCCCCAAAGTAAGTTCGAGACTTGTGTTATGGAATTAGTATCCCATAACACAAGTCTCCCATAATACATATATACTCGTAGATAATCCAAGACCCGGGCCAATCAGAAAAAGATCATTTTCCATTGTGACCCAACCGGGGGTCGAACCCGGGGTCGAACCCGGGACCCCCTGAACCGAGAGGTTCAGGGGGTTCCAAGCAAGCAAGCACTTTACCACTGCGCCACCGAGGTCGTCTTCATTTGTATATCACAGTGATCCGTCTAACATACCAAAGCAAAATCGAAAAAGTGGGTGTTCTTTTTTTAAATTATGATTTTACTTGAGCGAAGCCGGGACGGGCCGCTAGTACTAATATAAAAGATACAAATACATTTGATCCCTATAAATGTGATATAGGTCACCTTATTTACAACAGTGTGAACAAACCGCACTGCATGTTAATCTAAGGGTGAGTTGCTCCATCAACTTTGACTGTAACTTTAACACCGCACCGCCGACGTTTAGACAATATGGTGTACTTTGCGTTTTTCAGCATAGGTTAAGTTAACATTGGCTGGTGCAACACACTCTAAGGAACCATACCGCTGACAGAGCATCCATTCTTTCCATCACGTGGCTTGGTTTTGTCACGCGACACTAGCGTGAAAATACTCGCAATGATTTATGGTTTACAAGTCGATTTGTCATAGAGAATTCTATTTTTTTTTTCAATGTTTGGTTTAAATTAAAAGTAATGTTCCGATAAAAATATTACTATGTTGATTAAATTATAATTGAACACATTGATTACGAGATGCGTTCGAGCGACAAGATTGTTTTTAGCTTAAGTGACAGGGAGTTGTTAATAAAATATGTCTATGCTTTCATCACTAGGTGTCTATTGTTAGACGAAGACCATTTGATTTTCATTAAATTCATAAATTTAAACTTCAGTGTCAAATTGTGTTTGTATCATTCACTAGCGTGTGCAAATGTAATTTACCTTCTATGAATCAAAGCAAAATCTCAATCATTTTATTGTAAATACCTCGGGTTCTGAGCAACGTATCGCGATGAAACCTATACCAGATTATAAGTTAAACCATCCACCACCACCACATCGATCCACTAATTATAGCGTGATTCGTGAAGAAACATACATACAGACAGATGAAAATTTAAAAAAATTGCTTGGTTTCTTTTAGTCACATAATAACACAACGTAATATTTTTCTTATACTAATAGTTTTATTATATTAAGTTTTATTATACTGCTCTAACTGACAATAAGTGAGATCGGTAAATAATGTCACGAATGAAATCTAGAAAAACACATCTCTCATTTTACTTTGTTTCGCATTCGGGAGAAAACATGTTTTCACTTTCCTTCGAGTCCAATCGATTTTCAAAGTTAGCTGACATATTGAAGAGATAAAAGAAAATGTGTATCCGTTATTTGTGAGACCCAGAACAAGTCAAGAACCGAACAGATACCGGACACTTTATATGATGTTGGAACGCCATCTTGGACATTTTATTTTATTTAAACTTTGTTCCACAAAATATAACTAGTAAAAATGTACAACAGGAAAAAACCATTATATATATATAAGTCAAGAGACTGTTTTACAGATAATGATATGTGGGTTCAGAAATAATGAAAGTATAGGAATATACTTAATTTATACTTATTTTTAGCATTATACCCTCTATTTTCATTATTCTCCGCACTACCTCGTTTTGATAGAATAAGGCTACAATAAGATGGCGCTCAGAACGCTTCGACCGCTGCAGTCGCGCTTACATTACGATCCGTCAATTTTCTTGACGAAGGAATCATTTCCAAAATCAATCATTCACAAAATTTACATTACGACAGTACAGATTCTAAAGTCTGATAGTAAAACTAATTCTTGTTTTTGTTAACGTTTGAAAAATTCTAATGACAGCGCGGCCGCAGCGGCCCGAACGCGCTGCGAACCACGCGGTTCAAGAAGTACCTATATTGACTAACTTTTCTAATGACATTTGCTCCCATTAAATAATAACTAATATACAATTTGATGTGGCAAAATATAAGTAAATTTCATATGCTATACATTTGCACGTTCTGTTTTTTGTTCGCCCCCGAGCAAAAGAAGTAATGAGTGAAGATATATTGTACACGTTACGTCAACATGAACATAAAACCTTCCAAGATAAAACACACATAAAATATATCAGAGACATATTTGAGACATAAACATTGTTTTGACTCGTCTAGGCAATACTACATATAATACGCGAATGTAAGTCAGTATTGTAATTCAAGATGGCGGGTGTGCCCCGACGGAATACGACATAATTTAATCAGGATTATTTTTCGTTGCGAATGTGGCATTTTGCATTCTTGTCGTGGGCTTTTTAAAAATGATTTTTTTTTTTTGAGAAATCTGTCTCGGATTTCGCACACGTATGTTTTATAAAGGTATTTTATGGAAACGTGCTATATATAATGAATTGGTATCATTGATCTTTAACTAATCTGATTCGCGGAGCCGACATGCTAGAAGAAGAACAGCCATAATTGTTTATTTTTGATATACTAAGTGTGATTGTTTCGAAATACTAGTAATATTTAAGTAGAATTCGCTGATACAATTAATGAAAGTATTTTTCAATCTCAATTCATAATATCCTTTTTTTTTAAATGTAGTAAATTTCTGTTATAAACGATTTAACAAACTTGTAACGACTCTCTTTTTGAACAGACTTCCTTTTGAAGAGACTAATTTAAAATTTCGTCGGTGTCGAAATTTTTTAAAGACTGGTAATTTACATGAACTAAACTTTTTTAATTTGGCGCGAAGACGGTGGCATCTTCAAACGGTGTCATCCAGCCTATAAACAAAAGAGCACAGGGTTTGCGCTTCCGCCCGGCGCCATTTCCGGCCCGCCACTTCCGGTTGCCGTCCGCCCCTCCCTTTAGGACCTGCGGGGTAAAATACTAAGAGAACAGAAGTAAAGTTCAAATATGACGATTTCAATTCGTCGCATCACCACGCCCGTCCGCTGTCTGGAGTCATCATCATCACATCGAGTGTGTTTTTGCTAACACTGGTGTCAGATTTTATTCAAGACGCCTAAAGACAATTTACCGCCATCTAGTGGCAGGTAGTCGCATACACACTAGTGAACTAAACTGTCCACCAGTGTGCAGGTTTCCTCACGATGTTTTCCTTCACCGGAAGCAAGTGGTGGTCTATGAAAACTTATTATACATGAGTCAGATTGGTATACAAACTCATATGGCACGAGTAGGATATGAACCTGAGACCTTTTGATCTACAGGCGAGCGTTTTAACCATTACACCACCACCGCTCCAGCGCGGGCGAATATTTGTACATATATATGATCACGGTTATGTTTAGTCTGCAGTTCACCTTGAACTGGTTTTTGTTTCTGTCCATAGGAGCCGTTGAATTAAAAAATATTCTCTAGTAAGTCTAAAGATTTATGTGTGCATGACTCCCCTAAATGTATGTGTCATGTACATTGTTGTAGTGCTATATATCTGTATGTATTCTGTTTTGTGTCTCGAAGCCGACCTCCTTAGGCACTTTTTTTAAGTTGCGTATGCTTTCACTGGTAATGGAAGTGCTCAGTCACTGGAAGCCTCGCTCTGCCATATTTTGTGAATGCGATGAGGCTTTTTTCTAGTCTCCTATCTGTTATATCTGGATGAACACCATTATTTTGCATGTATATGTGTAAATAGTGACAAAACCGCTTTCTTAATCCATACTAAAATTACAAATGCGAAAGTTTGTAAGGGCGTATGTTTGTTAATTTTTCATGCAAAAACTACTGGACGGATTTTTTTATGAAATTTGTTACACGGGTAGAATATAACCACGGGTAGAATATAACAAGTAGGGTTGCACAGGTCTGAGAAGCAAAATGAACAATGTTTTAGAAAAAATGTCAGTATTTTATTTCAATGTATTTAACGAACGCGTAATTTTACGGCTTCGCTGCACTGAGACTGAGCGCCTCAAACAAAATTTTTAAACAATATTTGTGATCCTCTGACAACAGTATTGCGTACTTATACTTTTTTTATTGTTCAACATGTGCTATTGTGGCTTCTCCCCACAATCCATGTGTCATCTCCTCGCCTTTCCCGAGTGTCCATAACTGTACTCGGGCTGACTTAATGGCAGCTTCCGATGAAGCCGTCGAAGTGGCTCGTTTCTGGCAAGAATATATTTAGGTAGCACCCGATAGAGCGTTAATTTGCCATCGACACGCAAAGTAGAAGAACAGTAAAAAGTATAATTTAGTGAAAAACGGTTTGCTTAATACTGTTTTTAGCGGTATAGTTGTGAACCCTAATCTCGAGTCTGTACCGGATCGCCGGTCACAACGCGCGGCCGGTGACGAATGCGCGCCGTATCCGGCCATCGCTCATGCCGCTCGGCTGCATACTATAACCGTGAATACAGTCATTCGGCTATAGTAAAGTCAACAGCAAACCAAGTTACCCCGCATGAACCTCTATGGCGCGGTAATAGCGGCGAGTATGCAATGGTTTGCAAAGGTTGATGTGCTGTTGACTGTATAGTCAAAGGCAAGATCAAACAATTCATTGCGCTGCCACGCTTTTGTTTTTTTTTGTAAAAGTAATTAGATAAGTTAGCAATTTTTTTAATTGGTCCTCTTGAGAATGAGTCATTTCGCGAATCAGTTCTTTTGAGAATTAGCCATTTCGTGATTCAGTTCATATAAAACTAAGGTTCCATTTTGCGAATTAGATATAAAGCGACTAAACGGTCTTGATATATCGACTGCATGTAACGTGTCTTAAGATTTGTTTATTATAGGACACTTAGTGATAAATGGAACGATTTTTCTCCTCTAATTTCAAGGATAACAATCAAATTTTAACCTAACACCCTATATTAGTGCAGACAAACTGCCAAGTCAAAAATATTACGTGTTTCACGATAAAATCGACGCTGCATTACAGTTGTAAAGTTGTTATTTCTCAAACTTCACTCATGTTTGTCCAGCCAAATTAAGGAGTTACCGAGGAACGATATAATCCGACTAAAGTAAAAGTAATTTACGCGCGCCGTCGCGTCCAATCAGACTGCTCGTTTGCTATCGTGCATACTGTTCATAACGTTAATTTGTAACGTTGCAATTTTCTTTAACGTCGTTGCTAGTTTTGAATAGAGTTTTACTGTAATTACATTAATACTAAAACCGTGCTCACTTTGTGCAATATTAAAAACATGTCATGCTCTGGTATAATTTAATACTTAAATATAAATTAGTAAAAGAGTGCGGGTCGAAGTATAGCATATAGCAGAGTTTATATAGCATAATTTACCTGTATACCCAGCACTACGCGATGTTACAACATTATTTAAAATTATTTAAAAGTACTTATTTAAACATTATTTAAAAGTAATTATTTAAAAACAATACTTTTATTATTTTTAAATAATTACGTTTTTATGCACAGTCATCTGCTTTATAAAGCGATATTGACTAATATTATACTTTTGACCAAATCCTCCGGAAATCGAAAATATTTCGGGATATACGAGTAGATTTCATAAAAATTGGCCCAGTCATTTAAGAGTTCACGCTTAAATGACTGGGCCAATTTTAACAAACATACTCACAAACTTTGGTATTTATAATATTAGTAGAGTTTCGAATCATCTTTCGCCAGTAAAGATATATTGTTTTTCATAGTAAATGATAAAAAATTCAATGTTCAAATTGATCTACAACTAAAATTAGTTTGAACGTGATAAACAGGTATTGGGATAAGTATACATTTAAAAAATATACAGGGTTACTGGTATTAAACGCAAAACCTCCTAACGGATACTTGGGTACATCACAACAAGTTTTATTCTACGATTTTTCGTGATTCGTAGGTTTTTTTTTCATATAAAAAATAGTACAATCTAATTTGCGATTAACATATATTAACTCTATGTAATAGCCAAGCAACAAGTTTTATTTTTATAAATGTCTCGATTAATCTAGGTTATGACTACCGCTCTGGGCAGTACCTGGTTCAAAAGTTGTCCATAGCGGAATCTGGGCAGTACCTGGTTCAAAAGTTGTCCATAGCTGAATCTGGGCAGTACCTGGTTCAAAAGTTGTCCATAGCGGAATCTGGGCAGTACCTGGTTCAAAAGTTGTCCATAGCGGAATCTGGGCAGTACCTGGTTCAAAAGTTGTCCTTAGCGGAATCTGGGTAGTACCTGGTTCAAAAGTTGTCCATAGCGGAATCTGGGCAGTACCTGGTTCAAAATTTGTCCATGTCAGAGAGGGAATGCTGCAAGCATAATGGGCACTTTTGATCCGGGTACTATTGGGGGTGGCATTTTTTATTAAATTTAAGTTTTCATTTTTTTATTTATTAAATTAAAAAAATCTAGGCTATCTTAGTGTATGTCTCCGTCACGTATATTCTACGTCACCAAGGGTACTGGTGATATCCTATCTCAGAAGCTTCAAACTTTAAGTTGATGGTTTAAAGTTGAGCAGCTTTTACTGGCGTTGAATCTCGCAAATACAACGTGTCTCCGCTGACTTTCCACATAATTATTACACGTCATAAACATGTTCCGTATCGACGCAAAATATTTAAAGTACAGAGGGCGAAGTGCGGATTTGCATTTCACTTCTCACCATCGAATCGACTCCAAGTGAGACGCAGCGAACCAATCACATTAAGTGTGGTTGTCGTTGCGTCACAATGGCGCACTGTGATTGGTTAGCTGCGTCTCACTTTGAATCGACTCAATGTTGAGATGTAAAGTCGCTCTACGCACATAGATCATGTTTCTAAATTTTCATACTTTGACGGTTGACTGTAAGAGATCCCTGCATGGGATAAGTCCGCCGTTGTACAATGTATCTTTCTTGTATTAATTTTGATTAATGTACTTATTTTCGTGCAATAAAGTTATTACAAACAAACCTTAAATACTTTTGTTGAAAATAATAATGAGCGAGCGGGATTTGAACCCACGCCCCTGTCTATCCCGGTCCAGGTCGACGTTGTTTTATCATTTTTAGGAGCTCGATCTATTTAATTTATACTTACAGAACATTATTTCTTCAAAAAACGGTGACATGAGACAAATTCTTCTTGATTTATTTTAATATCACTTCACTATTAATGAAGGACACTTCCGCGACCTTATCAATTTGCGCAAGCGCGCCCCAAACTTTATTCATATCCTTGGAAATGAAATATGTAGTGGGCGAAGTTTCATCATAAATAAAATTTTTCAGGCTCGCTATCATGACACCGCAACACACATTTGTCAACTCGTGCGCTTTTCATTTCCGTCGTGTACATTGCGTGTTTTGGGATGGCGGGCGGCTATACGTATGTAAATCACACGTAGTGTATGTGGTTATAGCGATCTATTATATATATATATACAACATTCTCTGTTAGGCTTGAAGTTCGTCACTACGTATTATAGGACACAGTCGTTATCCGCGTCTGTCCGTTTTTAAGCTCGTATATTGATGCAGTTTTCGCTGTTATTTAGACACAAAGCCTTCTATTATCAAAAGGATACTACTCAGTAAAAGAACATCTGAGTGACAAACTGTAGATGATGGTAGATATTTAATCTAACGTTTACAAAAAGATTTTTCATGGTATGCATTTGGGAATTAGGTTAAATGTTTTGACTAAATTGTTGTTATATTCTTGACATTATATTAAAACAACATTTAACATTTATTATTGATTTACATCCTGAATTTTGATTGACTCTACTAACATTAACTAATCCGCTGTTTTGATAAACTTGCAACACGCAATCCTGGTCCAGGTACACACCTACTAACAAACGTTATTGTGACAACCAATGTGAATCTGTACATGAAAGCAATGAATAAATAAATAAATAAATAAAAAAACCCGGGCCAGGTCACTAGTTCAATCTATTTTAATAACTTATTGTCAATTAGTTTTTAAATACTAAAAGTGTAATTTAAATAAGTGACACGCCAATTTTTTTTAATTGGCCAAAAAGAATAATTACAATTATTAAAACATTTTTTTATTAGCCTGTAGTGTCCCACTGCTGGGCAAAGCCTTCCCCTCTAATTCGCCATTTATTCCTATTTATCACATTCTCCAATTATTATCTGTCGCGTCCAGTTCGATCGTACTGGGGCGGCCTCATTCGTCCATTTTACTACTTTACTTTTGTTTTTTTTTTGTTACTTTTGATAAGGTACAGAAAACCCAATGTAAGGTTTTTCTGTACCTTATCAAAAGTAATTCGTATCAATCCATTATTAAAGTATTTTGACTCGACATTAGCAGAAGGCCACAGGACGTGTAGAGTCAACAGCGCATCAACCTACCCAAATTCATTGCAAGCTCGCATAGAGTTTCATGCAGGGTAACTTGTGCTGTTGACTGTACGATAAAAATTCTGAACTTAAATATTAAACACCCTAAACTTTAAGAGACATAAACTCAGTGAATTTATTTCACTTGGAAGCTTGACGTTGACGTATAGAGGTCACCGACGCAGTTCCGGCTGACGGACGGCCCGTGTCCGACACTGATCACGATATCTACGACCGTAGTGGTTTTGTATCGACTGTAACTTGACATTTATATGCAGCACAGAACGGAGTTTAGCCGGAAAATAATAAAAGTCGATTTTTGTTTTGTAAATGTATTTGTTTAATAATGTATATAACCCAAAGACTGAGTTTAGAAAAACGACAACAACATCTGAAACGAAGTCACTGCTGTCAAATTTTGATGTTCATCATTGTCATCACTATCACTTCACTATATAGTATAAAATAAAGTCGCTTCTTGCTGACTGTATGCCCCTATGTCAGCTTAGATCTTTAACACTACGCAATGAATTTTGAAGCAGATTTTTTAATACATGTGTAATTTATTATAGTAATACCCGAACGAAGCCGGGACGGGCCGCTAGTTCTATTTATTTGTCCATTGATTTAGCATCCATTTAATGACGTTATGACCATGTTTGAATTCGTCTAATGTTTAATTTGAAACACATTCCAAATTCAAACCTAGGTACTTAGTATTCGTCTGAGAAAAACCACAATAGGCCAGTCCAGTCGCAATATTTTAAAACATTTAAATAAAGAACACATCAAGCCAGTCCATTAACGATATCTTCAGCAGAGAGTTCACACATGTTCCTAATTTGAATTCAAGTAATTTGCCCGCGGCCATCGCGTGTCAGTAATGGCGGAATATGCCGCTTTTCAAGTAATTTTCATTTGTAAGTTATTTATACCGGTTATCATGATTAGTTGTCGTTTCTTTTTTTATTTATTGTAAAAATAGCAAGTTTCACATCAATCTAAATTGGTTTCACGCATCTCTACTATCTATTAAAATGCACGTACAAACAGAGTTATATTCAGAATAGAATCTGATAATAGGGTACTACGAGCCGAAACGCTAAAGAAAATGTCATTTTTTGGCGAATAAGGGATACCTTTATTTAAAGTTAACGGCCAACTATCAAAACTAGTAATAAAGTCAGCTACTTATATCCGCAATCCAAAGTTGCGAACATTTACAAACATGGTGCGTGCTGACGCGCGCCAGAAAACTTATTTCCCGAATCAGGGCTGCCATCACCAACTATAATGTGTTACGGATGGATACAGACGTATAAATGTACAGACAGGGCAGCGTTGTATACTATATCATATAGTAAATAAACTCCTGGAGTGCTATTTATGATTTTGTGACATACCGAAGAAATCATCTCACGAATTTCGATTCGACATAGAACAATTCAAAAATTAATATGTAAAAAACAATAATGGTAAGCCCTTCTGGCATGATAGGGACGAACACTGTTCAAATTAATTCCTTTCGGCATTTCTTCTCAGCAATGGTCGTATCGAAATGCCAGTAGTTTGTATGTTGTGAGAAATTTCTTTATAATATAAAATTTGACATGAAAAAGTGTGTCTAATTTCAGAATAAATTATTTGATTTGATTTGATTTGAAAGAGGATTAAAAGTCAAGTCTACATACGTTTATGTCTGTGGGAACAACGTTGTAATCAGTAAGTTTTCCGATTAGCACTCGCCGCACCCCGCACTCCTCACCCCGCACCCTCGCTGCCCCAAATCATAGGACATTTGCCAAAATATAATAATTATTCATCAAGTGTCAACTAATAATGTTTGTATTAGACATTTGTTGGTTTACTTTAACTCATACGTAGTTGATGTAACTGTAATATTAAATAATAATAACAAAATGTATATACATTATACATACAAGACATATACATAGAAGATACATCAGATTTACAAAAAAATAAAAATCTACGTTATGGCATTTTAAAGGAATACTTAACTAAATAATTAAATTAAAAGTACAAACAATATCTATTATATTGAATATATATTATATATAATATTGAATGATTTGATCAAAATTTCCACAGTGTAATCGCGAGACTGATCCTCAGTCAGCAGGCGTTAGCTTCGCCAATTAACCCGGCGAATTTATCATTACTCGTGAGGAAATTTATAATGCCGTATTTTGTTTCTAATGGGGGGTCTAATTTTGTGCTCTTAATGGAATTAGTAGGTACTTTGTACGGAGTACCCACTACTTCCATGGCGCTCTTTGTTCTCATTCAAATTCAAAATTCGGTATGCTTTTTTAACTTAACATGATAAACAATAATAAAATTTCTTTATTCAATTCTTACAGGATAATAATTAACAGAAATAAGCATATAAATAAAAGGATCACAAATTAATAAGGTGCCTAAACTGGGATGTAAATAAATCACTCTGTGTTTCAGGCGTTAAAAGCTACAATAATCACAAATTAACAATCAATTACATAATGATATACGCACTTTGACGACCTCGGTGGCGCAATGGTAAAGTTCTTGCCACTGAACCGAGAGGTCCCGGGTTCGATCCCCGGTCGGGTCATGATGGAAAATTATCTTTTTCTGATCGGCCCTGGTCTTGGATGTTTATGTATATGTTATAAAATATAGTATCGTTGAGTTAGTATCCCATAACACAAGTCTAGAACTTACTTTGGGGCTAGCTCAATCTGTGTGATTTGTCCTAATATATTTATATTTATTTATTTTATTTACTTATTGACGTCAAAATCGGTTTTTCTCAAAAATGACAAGAGTTGTTATTTCATTCAATGTGTGACAAAAAATCATGTCCCGTTGCGTTGAGGAGTTCCCAGAGTCTAGAGCTGTTCCTGGGTGTACCAACAAGTTATACGTTTATAATAAATTGTCGTCCAAACTAAATTTGTGTACAAAATTTCAGCTCGATCGATTGAAGATATCCGCTTCAAAATTGAGTTGCAAGATTCCAACCCGAGACATGTTACATGTTAAAATTACTTAAAATGAACTGAAAGTTACACGATTATTAATCAAAATTTTGGCGCACAAATACCTTTATACAAGCGATAATATAATCTTTTAAGTCTAGTACAAAGGAAATAACATATCTAAAGCTTCCTAGAGTGTTCACTTCATCAATCTTGGCAGAAAGCTCTCATCCCGCATAAAACAAAGCTTTTACAGCGGAGCCAATTAAACAGAGTAAGTTCGTTTCATAATGTATTAAGCTTCCCGGTCTATTAATATATTATCTGGATGTTGCTCCACTCGTTGCTTGGGTACGGTCGAACTTACATACGTACAGTACATATAATAGTTACTGCGTTCCTCTCATTTCTGCATGTCCCTGGTTGCATTCAGGGCTATGACGCCGCGAATCCTTAGATCAGTGTAAAAATATACCTTAAAAGATTCGGTTGTGATTTTACAACCGGCTGCCTGACATCAGCCCTCCTTGGCCATGCTATTGTTGCCTAGTCTATGTGTCCCTTTGTCGCCTCGTACGACATCCAAAGGAAGATATGGAGTGGTCCTATTTTAAAGCACAACCACTAACTACCATGCAATAGTTACTAATTCGAACTCGATCACATTTACATAGCCGTCCAATAAATACCTGTATTTTAAAAAAAGCGATGACTGTGCTCACACGCTAGTTTCATCTAGTATAGACAGTCATACAGATTCCTGAAGAAGAAGTATATATCTTCTTTGCTCTTCACGGAACTGAGTCACTTTCAGATGTCGGATTTCAGATGTCAAAGATCCATATAACTAGTTATTATAAATTAATTTAGATTGAATTAACAAACATTTAGTATCTTCTCTCCGGCAGAGGTACTGTGGGATGTCTATCACAGCTGTGCCGGAGGTAAGGACAGTCAAGAACAGACTCGCTATTAGAAATGATTTTTAGAACGATGTTGGGGTTAACCCGCACCCTGCGCACGAGGAACACACTCGGCTTCCGCATAGTCGCGTAGAAACAGTCGTTGCGCGTCCTCGAACATGTCCGACGCGCTACAGAATCGGGGTTAATTAATGTCTTCCTCAGAAGCAGCGATCTTGACGTGCTGTATATGCAAAGCGTCATTACGTCACACGCATCCGTTACGTGGAAGCAGGAATCAGGGAAAACGCTCAGGGAGCTTTGAGAATTGAGACATCATCTCGACAACAGTTGAATCAGAATGTGCTGTTGGCCATATGCATTGTTAACGTACCTTATCATTGAAAACCGTCAGAGCACATCCGAATCTCTGAAGTGCATTGACGTGTGAAGACTGGAATTCGAAGGACGAGAGATGTGACAGTGATTGGGCTAGCCGGGCCCATATCGGACCTATACCTGTTTCAGTCCAATAAATTTAAGAGGGCGGAAAGTAGACTATTTGATAAGTCCGGAGGGCGAATCGATTCGAAGTGAGACGCTGCGAACCAATCACATTGCAGTGTTGGTTATCCTTGCGTCACAATGGCGCAACGTGATTGGTTCGCTTTCGTCGCGCGTCTCTCTTCGAATCGACTCGATGGCGTGATGTAAATAGAAAACCCTCAGATTGGACTTGTAACTCTCCGATGTATCAGTATGGATGTTGTACCCATTGGGAGACAAAGATAATATGGCAGTTCAGGGTCATTTTATTTGTTTTATATTCGTTTGATAACTTAGACTGGGGTGCACAAGTCATCTTTGACGTGAATTTTAACCTGTACAGAAAAACGAAAAGTACGCCATTTTGTCTACACGTCGGTGGTTCAAGTCAACGTCAAAGTGACTGTTGGAACTTCTAAATGACGATTTTTGAATGCACAAAATATGTATTTGACCGGCCGCTGAGTATTATTTGAGTAAAAAATAAAATACACAAAAACGCCCTTATTTTGGCATGATATAGGGATCAATTCTGTTAAATTAGTTTCTATAGTCGTTCTATAATGCTAGTATTTTGTAGATGTGAGTGATGTGATCTGAGAATCACAAAATTTGACGTGGAAATTGCCCTATGAGACTGTTACTCAATAGAATTTTATTACTGAAATTATTTACAGTATTCGGCTACGGTACGTGTTGTGTGCGACAAAGGCATTCCATCGATACAAATCGATATAAACTGCCATTCTCGATGAAAACAATGATATCGATGCTATCTCTTTGATGTTCAATGTTGAAATGCGAATATATTTTGTAAGTCTTCTCAAGCTCTGCGAACTTCAAGGGTATCTATTTGTCAATTTATTCTATCAATATTGCTACGACATACTATGTATTTCGAATTTTCCATTTAAGTATGAAATAGAGTGTGTTGCACCGTTATTTTGACGTTAACTTAACCATGCTCAGAAAAACGCAAAGGACGCCATTAGAATAGAATAGAAATCATTTATTCCTTCATTGTGTCTAAACGTTAATCCGATTAAAGTCAACGTCAAAGTTGGCTGATGCAACTCGCCCTATCGTGTAAATTACACATATCTAAGATGTAACTTCTCGAATTTTTGAAGACAACGTTGCATTGAAATTTGTGATACCGCTTCTTCTCCACTGAATCTTTATCGTAAATAAAAATTATATTGAAGGACATTAAATGAATAGTTATTTACTAAAACATAATCCAAGGAGGTGTGCCAAGTTGATTTTTGCCTGTGTCCATTCAAGTTTCACAGTCGAGTGGATGCGAGCCCCGAGATCGGACCCCAGGGGTCCACCCGAGCCGAAGGTTAATTGCAGGTCTGATTAATACCACCCCATAATGCCCTGGATTATATGGAATCGACTTGCGTTTTTATTAATTGCACCAATTTGCTGTAACGCTCGAATTAGTATCGTAGATGTATGAAAATACACAGCGTAGGCCACTTTGTATGTCACAAGTATAGTTGGTATATGGATGGTTCTCAGAGCGTTTCGACCGCTGCGCCCGCGCTGTCATTACGATCGGTCAATTTTCTTGAGAAAGGAATCATTTCCGAAATCAATAATTCATAAAATTAACATTACCACTGTAAAGATTAATTGTTTTAAAGTCAGATAGTAAAACTTGTTCTTGTCTTGCTTGTGCCTAATCCACTTCACATGCCGACCTAGGCCTGAATGTCAATGGACAATGAATGTCAATAGTTTAGCACCGGATTTCTATGAATTAATAATAATATATACTATTATCACGAAAATATTAACTATTGTGGACAGTTGTTTGTACTGTAATAATGAAATATTAACTTATATTAATTATGAAATAATCTTGATATTTTATATTAATTATGAAATAATCTTGTTTCAGGTAAAGACGCATCCACAACTTCAAAACTAAGGTAATATAAAACCTCGGATTAAGTAAGGATTTTTATATTTGTTGCATTGGCTGTTCCCTTCTCTCGAGAAGATTGTAAAAGCCAATCAAGGGAACACACAGAAATACAAAAGCATTTTGGGCCAAGCTGAAACTGAGACCTTACCTCGCTTCACTCGCTCGGTCAAAAAAGTTTCCTATGTTACTGCTGAAGGTTTCGTCTGTCTCTTAGCCAAATTTCATCAAAATCGGTCCAATAATTTTTGAGTATATTCATTACAAACAGAAAACCTTTTCTCTTTATAATATTAGTATGAATTCTCTACATAATATTAGTAATTCATATAAAGTAAAGTGTGTAGTGAACTTACCAAATTAGGCTTGCATTATAAAGATGGCCGATATCGAGGCAGGCACAAGGCAATATTAAAGCTTTAAAAAAATCGTTTCAAGTCCTAAAAAGGTTTCGCTCGGGGCGTACGGCGATACAGTTTCTCTCGCGATGGGAACGTAAATTGGGATGGTAAACAAAATATGCAATTTTCCCAACGTGCCCAGACCATTACTGCGAAGCCTCTTTGGCTACTATATTCTAGAATCACGTAGTTGTCTAGGTGTATTGAATGATGAGAAGCTAGTTTATTTGAAGCTTTTCTTTTTAGTTGAAAAACAATATGAAAACAAAAATGTTGTTTTGTTGTCTTTACAGTAGGCTTCTACACATATATTTTGGGCGTACTGTTACATGAATAGTTCTTACGGTAGAATTATTCCCAAAGAGATTTGACGTCCGGCGGGCGGTTGTTAAAATCATAGCCGAATCATCCAAATTAAAGTTTATTTGCAACATGTAAACTCAAAAACTGGATGAGTTTTGATGCGCAGATATAGGCTAGACCTACACGAGTTACGTGAAAGAAAATGTGGGCGAAGTCTGGGGCGGCCGCTAGTATTATATAAGTAGTAAAAATTAGGTATACAATTTTAAAAGTAGCTTTCAGTTAATAATTGAACCATTTCAAAAGGAAAAGCAGGTCAGTATATCCATTACGTAATATGTATTCAGGCGAGGCGCGAAAATGTATATTTTTGGAGGTTCGCCTCGGTGATAGCACGGGCGACTCGGGAAGGCTCGCAGTGTTGCCTGCCAGCCGAAGTTATTTAAAATGTGGCCCGGAATAGAGTTTTTCCCAGTGGTTGCCTTATTCAAAAACAAAAACGTATTTATGCTCAATTTTTTTTTTGTAAAATATAATTACAATTGCAACAATGTCGTAGATTACTTTTGGCTTTTTACACAAAGACATTTTGGGAAAGGACATTTTAGGGAAAGGGACATTTTGAGAAAGGGATATTTTAGGGAAGGGACATTTTGAGGAAGGGACATATTGGGAAAGAGATGTTTTGGAAATAAGGCAAAAGAATTATGGGAAAATTCTCCTTCTTCTTATTTAAGAGCTATGGTCTTGTCGGTGGAGTATACGCCACGCCTCTCTGTCCTCGGCTTTGACACGACGCCTGCCTTCTCTTTCAGTTGCTCGCATAGCTCTTCCTCGGTCTCCCTGGACCAAGAGGTCCAGGGAGACCAAGGTCAAGGAAGAAGACTTCCTTTCACCTTTCCTTCAAAAATAGTTTTAAACAAGGCGTCGTGTCGTATCAAGTGGCCAATTATTCTTCCCCTTCTATTTTCTATTTCTGTCAGCAGTCTTCCCTTTTCGTTTACCATTTCCAGCACTTCCTCATTGCTTTTTCTCACTGTTCAGCTTATTTTTTCCATTTTATGGTAAAATAATTGTAATTATTTGTGTTTTTTAAATATAACAGCTACCGGGCAAAGACTTCATTATTCGATTCAGAGCCACAGTTATTTCTTTAAGACAGGCAGATCTTGTTGATCTCTGCTTAATGCGCGTTTATTGTATAGAATTTTGGCCGGTTACGTTGCGTACGCGTTACCGGTTATCGTGTATTATTATGGCATTGTGAACACGATAAACAAAAAATTGTGAGACGACATTTTCAAGAAAAATTTTATGTTTAATAATTATTACTACATTAATTTTTGCCCGTTTCGACCGCGTGAATTTCCCACGGGAACATTAGCTATTTTCCGGAATAAAAGGTATCATATGTCCTTCTTCTTACTTCAAACTACATATATCCAAAATTCCATGAAGATTGGTTGAGTAGATAAATCGTGAAGAGATAACAAACAAACTTAGTTTCGAATTTATAATATCACTATTCAACTTAATTAGGACTTGTGACCTTTCAGAAAATAAATAATGAGGTCGACGACAACCTGACATGATTGGGTATTACTTCTACTTCGGTAATCAAACACGATTATCGTCGAAATCAAATTAAGTACCATCGTCTGATATGAATCCAATCACGCATATGACAGCGTGATAGACTGCCTGTGACATAGATCTACAACTGCATAGATGTAACACAGGCTTTTAGCGCGCGCTATTCATAACAAATTTCAAAAATAAGACAGTAGTAATCATGCGAACTGTTTATTTTTTTTGGTACATTATTTTATGTCACATAAAACGTAACATTTGTTGTCTCTTTAAGAAACTAAACAATTTGGGATTTAACAGTTGGAGCACCGTGGTGAAAAATTAGCAAACATGTTTGTGTGTGTTTAACATGTGTGTGTTTAACTGTGCATCAGCCGTGAAAAAAAAGGTAAAAAGTGTCACGCGAGTGAGCCGCAGCAGTCACTGTCGTCATGACGTCCGAATAGCACCAAATGACAGGGGTGGCAATGATGGATGGATTTTTTGGCGCCTTTTTTTTGTAACCTTAATATACTAAATGCGGTGCGATACAAATTTGGTATTTTTCTCATAATCTTTGCATATATCATCTTTTTATTTATAAAAACGATGTACGGTCAATAGCAAACGTTCAGTAATACTTTTGAATTTTATTTCCTAGGAATAAGGTTTAAAGTATGACTGGGCTTTGCACGCGGCCGTACTTCTTGATGGCTACTCGTAATTAAAAAACTTTCAAATTACAAAACTCCATCAATAAACTCTATCATATTTCTCTTTAATGTTTGAAGTTATTACGTTACGTGAA
Organism: Plodia interpunctella; assembly: GCF_027563975.2. Lineage (NCBI taxonomy): Eukaryota > Metazoa > Arthropoda > Insecta > Lepidoptera > Pyralidae > Plodia > Plodia interpunctella. The sequence continues at coordinate 1,757,322 of NC_071301.1, forward strand.
ACGAAATAAACAGAGAATCACTTGGACCTTACGGCCGTTAACTTGCAAGAAAGCCGGTTTTTTTTTACAAACAAAGCTTTTGTTTAACGATTTTCTAGCAAAAATAAAGAGCACGAATTAAAAAAAAAACATTTTGAATATATTAAATAGTGAAACGATTTGTGAAGACAACGCGGCAAAAGAAATCAACTTGTAAATTAATTAAGATTTTCTCGTTTAGTTGGGGATTTATTTCTTATTGCCCGTAACTTTGTTCGCGTTATCCTGATTTTCGAGGTCGATCAATGGTTCGTCATCACTACTCATTTATTATTACTCCGGCTTCCCGTTTCTAAGTGGCATATGTTTGTGTTTGATTAATTTCATTAGTTAAATAAACCGCTGGCGAAATTTGATCAAAGGCGACAACACCTATCGAATGGAGGGTGGCGTCAAGGCACGCCGACATAACAATACTGAAGCTTAGAGCCAGAACGACGTAACTGACATTTTTAAAAATTAAGTTACTAGAAAAGATTCGTAATTTAATTAAGACGATTTAATAAAAATGTGATGTATTATCACATTTTTTATACTACAAAATTGAATGTCTCAAACACCGAAAATCCTTGCCCATCCCAGAATATTCCGATGAGAAGAAATTAAGCGTGGACAAAAGGCATTCGAAAACTTTCAGAGACATTGGCAAACTCCAGCCCTTGGTTCCAAATAACAAGGTTCACCCACCTTTCTGTTAGTCATCTTGTATTTTTACTAGTCCAGTCTAGTACCAGAGTCTCAAAACTGGACTTTCTTCCCGTTTAAACAAATCTCTATCGATTGCAGTATACAGCCTGCAGGAATGATGTGAAACTATCGCATTTTCCGTTATCATAGATTAATACATCAAGGGGTTGTGAACACCAGATGCACAACACCAAATGCATCAGATGCAGCCTTGATCTGGTGCGTCATTGTGACGCGACGACAACCACACCGCAATGTGATTGGTTAGCTGCAAGCAACTCTGATCTCTCTCAATTTTGAAGATTTGCCAGTTGCGCCTTTCCGTCTTATGGCGACGGAATAGCAAAGAGCGAGTTTAATAACCGCTCCGTTCCACGACAGTGGTTTATTTTACACTCAATTAGTGAAGCCTCACACGTGACGCGTCCTCCGCCCCCTCCTTCCCCTTTCACACCCTCTCTCACCCTCAATACGGAGTTTAGAAAACTTGAGGTGAAAATCTTTACAATAAAACCGAGTGTTTTGTTTTGTATTTTTAGTTATTGAAGAATGGATAGGTCTACATATCCTAAAATTATGTTGTCCACCAGGGTTTCCTTATCCAATTTACAGTGGAACTTAAGTATAATAGGATGCCACAAGAATAGGTAAGTCCTATTTGGAAATTTGTAGTTTTCATTGCAGTACATATAATAATCTATCGATAAAACAGTTTAAGACTTTTCTAATCACCACTGTTATATAGTTGACTTCTTAACTAGACGTATCAATGTGCCTTCCCTCACTAGTTTCTATTTTGGGGTTTTTTTATATAGACACAGAAAAAAGTTTATTTATTTGTTAAGTTTACTGATTTACTATAATAAACGTTAATAATATGTAACAAGTTATTATAAAAAATATACATGGTTACTGGTTAGATATGGTCGAATTAAACAATTTAAACACGCTAATACCTTGTCCAAAAGTTGACCGTTTTCAAAATTTGTATAATTTTGGATTTTAATTTTTAGTATTATTTATTTATTTGTATCACGGGCGTTTTGAACGCCGCCGTGGGCTGTCATTAGTATTCATGAAATTGTACCATACACAGTAATCAATTTAATTATCCTATTTTATAAAAAAGTAAAATACTGGTTCAATGATAATTTTATAAATGTTAAATTTTAAAAAAAGATTCTTTGTGCAAAAAAAAAGTGCGACACTAATGAAACGCTACACGCCGTATATATGAGTCAGATTTGAATACAAACTCATATGGCACGTATCTACATAGAACACGGGAGCGGTGATGGTGTACCGCCTGTGGATCAAAAGGTCCCAGGTTCGAATGGTAGATGCCATTTAAGTGCCGCCTCCGCATGTTTCGCAGCTCGACAATCCAGTTGTCGCCAACTTGGAGTTTGTTTGGAAATTAATGCCTGTGGGAACAACAAGCCATGAGTGGCGTAGCTTTTACGATACCCTCCAATTGTCAACGGGGCTGCGTTGTTTTTGTGCAGCCGTGAGGATGTGCTGTAGAGTAAAACGTGTCGGTATTTTCATGGAAGTTAGATTATTTTAGTCTGCAAGAAAAATGCTTAGTTTTTTTCTCCCTTTTACATTACTAAAATATATACTTTGGTTCTGTGTTTTTGTCATTGTAGTGAATATGTTATGACTATGCCTTATATATATTTTGCTGGCTCCCTTCCCTTACGTAAGACGTAATTTGTGGTCTCATCCAAATTACTATTCTTTGAGATTCTTGAACATTTATTTCAAGATTTTCCAGGAAAAGATTTAGGCGAGACATTGAAAAATCAGGGAAATCACAATTTTTTTTAAAAACACGCTTAATTAATTCGTGTTATCTAAAAATTCAACCAGTCCGCGGAAGACCAGCGATGTCGCTCGCACCAGGATCCATACATGCCGATGCTGACCGAAGGCCATTTTAGTTGCGTGGTTAGCGTGTAATTGTAATTTTAAAAAAAGTAATTTGAATAGTGACCATTAAAATACTTTTCTTTCTTTCAGTCTGTCTTTAAAATATTAGTTTGAAACTTACGACGTCAAAGATGCATGGCTCTCGCCAATTTCTATTCCTTGAGGTCACGTCGAACATTCTAGATCTATACAAAGGTCACAGACACAATGAGGATACGATATCACCATTTGGCATTCCATGACAGAGTAACAACTCCGTTAAGTTTCTGAGGAAACGTATTTAAAACTATTTTCTTGCTTATTAAAAAAAATATTCCTCTTGACTGAATCTCAAAAAGTCAGTCTACAGAGTCATGTTCTCCGAATGGACCATATATGTATTCTTCTTCTTCCTTCACCTTCCTTGACCTTCACAATCATGCGGGGTCGTCACAGTATGTTAACTTCTTCCATTTCATTCTGTCACTTGCCATTTTACTCAACATTTCCTTCTTATTCACCTCTTCTCGGGATTTCCCTCTATTCTTTATAACTTTAATTTGTTTAACATTTTAACATAATGAAGGCACCTTTTAACTAAACGTTGCCTTCATAATGGCAAAAAATTGCAATTAATTTCTGTTATCGGTGCAATAAAAATATCATCTATAAAAATTATTTTATCTAGTTTATTATTTCTCTTTCTTATCTGAGCTTATTATGATATTCACCTGTTTAACAAAATAAAGATAAGTCACTCTCGAAAATTGGTGCAAATCATAAAACATCTCCTACATTCCGTGACCTGCAACATTCTTACTGTGTCTCTCGATAGCAATAGGCACTCGGAAGGTCCCCGCGGACTCGCTAACTGGCAGATAGCCGGCAGTTCTGCGCAGACGTGATCAAGTGTCAGATACGGTATTCGGGGGCCGAATCTCTCCAATTACCGGGTTTTTTTTGCGAAGATTTTATTTATGTTTTTGTCGATAATCAATTTTGTTATTTTATTTTTATTTTAGCGAATGGTTTAAAAAATTAAATTAGACCTTCACAGGCCCATTTTTCACGTCAATATACCCGTTGGAATATTTAAGCCAAAATTGATTGCGAATTATAATTTATCTGCAGTACGAACGTTGCGCTTTTGTTTATACTATCCTGTCAGAAGGAACAGGGGGCTTACCATCATCTCTTAACGCGATCCACTTTACGACCTAAACTGAACTGCATCTGATCTGCATGATGATCTGATCTGCACTGATCGCAAATTCGTACCATCGACTTAATTTTTAGTATTAATGCGATTCATTTTAGGTGCCTAAATTGAACTGAGTTGCTTTGGAATCGTTCTGTAAAAGTTGATGGTAGGCCTGCTAATCCAAGAAGTGCTGTCTTGATGTCGTCGGGTAAGATAAGCGTTCCAATAGTCTGACAACTAGAGATATCGAAGACAGTGGACCCTGGGCTCCGACGCCCTACGGATAAGGAAAAAACCGGATATGACTTTGTTTTATACTATGTAGTGATACTGATTGCCATTGGCATTGCCTTGCGTGTGTGTCTGTCACTCAATACTGCTTCATACAATTAACTTCTACGCGTGCGCGTACAAATCCTATTAATACTATTCCAATACACGACATCAATTTAAGTCGATTGGAATATTTTTCTGAATTATTTATTTATAACATACAGCCGATTTTATCGAATATTTTTCTGAATTATTTATTTGAAACATACAGCCGATTTTATGTATCTAAAGACTTATAAATCCGGCTTTACTCGTACCAATCTTAATATAATAATTTCTTTACGTTAAACCACCATTACATGTAATTTTCTAACACCCCTCATTATTTCTTGAGGTTCAAAGGAAACGAGAATGACAAAGAAATATCAAGGCAAGAACGCAGAGTTTAACAAACTTTGGAAAAATGAAAATGTGACTGAACCATTCTAAGATAAAATTATCGGTAATGAAAGGAATATAATTAGTAGTATCGGTCGGGAACCAAACGCCTCATTTTTCTACATCATTAATCGATTTTTTAACCTGAACCAAACGACTCCAATATGTTAATAAACCGCTTTATATTGGTATTATTTTATCTACGTGCTCAGTCGATGGTACTGAACAACTTTTCTTATGGAAGCAACATTGAAATCGCGAAAAAAAAAATTTTGCTGATACATACATTTTCCGATAGGTATTTAATTTTGTATAGAACTGAATTTTTTTCCCGATTTACGAGTCACTCCCATACTATAAGTTGTTTAGAATCATGGACTGAGAATGTAGACAAAATATTGCCAGTGTATAAAAAGTCACCCCTGTATAGTTTGTTCCATTTACTCTTAACCCGGTAGGCTGATTAGCATGCGGCCTAAGTGAAAGGCATCGCAGCGCATCTCACGCTGGTGTTGCCAGTTTCGGGGTGGCTTTTTAGTTAAATTAAATTAATTTGTAACTTACAAAAATATTTTTCAGTTACAAAAAAAACTATAACAGTTTGGAAACCTGGTTCTGGCCTGTGTGTATGTGGTATATATTTAGTAATAAAAATTTTTTTTTGTAACGTTAAATGATCTAAACACGAAAATTTATCTTTTTTTGTTTGTATTAATATTAGCTGCACACTGGGGCTTCGCTTTCGTGGATATATCAAATTCAAATTAAAATTTCTTTATTCAATTTAATATATATATATATATATATATATATATATATATATAAAATAAATATCGTGATAAATAGTGGCCTATGTGCTACTCTAGTTCAAAATATATACGTCAAAATCTAGTTTCTGGATTTCGGGTGAAAGAATAACAAACAATATAAATAGTATTCATAATATTCAAACTGCCAATATATAATATAAATAAACTCGCCCTGCGCCTTTGTCTATTACAATTTATTCCCGAAGGTTTATAGACTTCGTACGAAACCGGGCTGAGTCGCATATCATAAATTATTATAAACTAAATCGTAGCGCAGTTTTTTATTATGTTTTATTGCTTTTTTTTTATTAAGCTTTTTTATATTTATTGAGATTCTCTATTGAGCAAGTTTGACTTTATTTTTTTCTCGGGAAATATCTAGATTTAATTCTGAAGCTGTCGCGATGGCAACACTGCGCCAGGTACTTTTCATTTGCGTAAACCGAGCACTTGGTAACTTGGGAAATGCAGTAAAAAGGCCCTCGCGCAAATTACGAGCTTACGACAAAACGACGAGGAAACAGAACTGACACATTATCAAGTGATAAATTTTTATTTTGTTGTCTCAAGGAATTCCTTTACCGGTCGTAGTCCGGTCTTTTGAGGCTTGCGTGAGGTTACGGTTCCAAGTGTTTTTTCTTTTTCTTTACTTAAGTATGTATAGCAGCGACTATATTGTCACGCCATTCTGTGGTGAGACATGTTGAGTGTTTTAAGATTTTAAGTACCAATTTACACGTGCTTTTACAAATGAAATATCTTAAAAACCAAAGATGTTAGGGCGGAACCACACACCACAACACGTATGAATGAATGAACGAATGATTGAATGAATGTCTTGATTGCTTTAAATGTAGTACAATAGTTGGATTATATAAAATTTAGGTATCACACATTAGTCATACTGTATCTGTATAGAAACATACATTTCACGAGTTGTTCTTCTATAACCTGGATAAAACTATCCAGGCAAAGCCTGATAAATGCTCGCTCGAATAGCGATGCTAGTAAATTATTCGAAACGGTGGGCTTATATTAAGAGTATTATGCACCTGGAGGCAGTTTTACGCTTTATTTGCTCGTGTATTTTGCGCTAGTAAAACGTTTTTTCAAAGGAAAACTATATCAAAGGATAATTAATATAAATAGCTGTGAAAGGGTGCAATAAAAACTTTATTTCTATATAATAGATATTAATTTTGTTTTATAACATTACAAAACCTGCCCTCTCGTTGACAGTATTCGCTTTAATGGATTCGATTAATGAACCGTGCTCGTTGGTTAAGACCTGGGGCCCGATCCTCACGCAATCGAAGTTCACTTCATCACACTTTCCCCAATTTTTTTCGAACGTTTCATGCAAATTTACAAACGAAAAACGATTCCCTCGATCTTTTTAACGTTGTTTTTTTGTAAATGCAGAAACACTAGCAGAACCTTCAGAAAAATATGAAGAAAACTGATGAAGTGAATTTCGATCGCTTGAGGTCTGGAGAATTGTGATCGAAAGGTCTCAGATTCTTGTTCTATTTTACTTGTGCCATATGAATTTGTATATCAATCCGGTTAAGGAAAATGTCGTAAGGGAAACATCTGCACGCATAATAGCTAACTAATTAGCTCTATTTCTCATCGGTGGCATTCAGGACTGTGACGCCGTGAAGCTCCAGCGTTCGGCGTTAAAAAGCTTGCCTGTCGTCAACCCTCCTTGAGAATGCTATTGCTACCTATGATAGTAGCTTCGTGCGACGGCCACGAGAGGAATGGCGTGTGGCCTTTTGATAAGTCCAATAATCCCGTATGAATATTAAGTCCACGATAAGGTTTCGAGTGTCGGCCACGTGAAATACGCTGATCCTAATATTAATTAAATTTCTATAGAAGGCGGGCACGATCCTCACATATTAAACGTGTTCCTGAAAGCCTTAGGGACACAAACATGGATCATTCAAATTAATTTCTATATCAGCCATCAATGCCGATTGCCGTCAGTTACATAGCCTCAATTATAAAACAACCAGAAGATAAGGTTGATTCTTCAATATCACCGTCACTGGTCCAGTCACCTCTTAAGTATGTATGTATATTACGTATGTAAATTACGTGGGATATGTCTGGCTATGCCGTTTCTGTCCGCTGTAAACTAATTAAAAATGACGAAGGCAGTACTATGTATGTGGAGGGAAAACTCTGGTTGTAAAAGAAGTCGAGAAAACGCTTAGATATGAGAAACAAAAGATTGAAGGTTAAAAAAGATTATATTTTCCGTTCAACAATAGAAGGTCGAATATGTCTAAGGTTTTTAATATCAACACAAGGAATGACACACGTCAACGTCAACTGACACTTTGTAAATGTCATCATTAAAGAGTAAGATTAGATCTTTAAGATATTACAAGCATTAATGAGCCGTACCATTTTGCTATGGCGATGTGTGTACAAATACAATTCCAACAAAGATAACCATGATTCTGTAAGATATAACGTAATATCGGACAATATAATTTAAGTGACAGGTCTTACAGAGTAAATATTCAGGACTAGGGGAATATTTACTCTGTAAGACTTTTTCCCACGGGAAATATGTCCTTCTGCGTACTTCAAATTATATGTATGAAAAAATTCAGAAGAAGATTGTTTGAGTAGATAGAGCGTGAAGAGGTAACAAACTTACTTTCACATACTGTCCACTTGCAATGTAGGCGATAATAATTCCACATGGGAGATGAAATTAATTTTATTCTTTATAATATTAGAAATTGAGATAATTCCGCATTTTCAATATTCTGTGGTTGATTGGGCGTATGAACTTAGCTATACATGTCGAAAGCTGTTCGGTGTTCATGTCTCTCAAGTAGCGAGCAATTCAGTCGGCTTATCGACTCACATGGGACGCGGGACGAGAAAGGCGGGGGGGAGGCAGGGGGTAGGGGGAGGTTCAACCGCGTGCGCTCATTAAAACCTTCGTAGGGAGTAATCGCGGATTTACGGGTTGACGAGAGCATATATTATACAGAGCCCAAGCTTCGTATATTTCATTTATTTATGTACACAACAGCGTGAATGGAAAACTTTCAATAAAGAACCTTAGAACCTTTTACTTTACTTATTTGTTATAGGAAACTAAGTACAATGGTATTATTTATTTCGATGTAAATATCTTCCAGTTCACCCGCGAGATAAAAATTGGCATGACGTGTACTAAAAATGACGTGATATGATATCGAACCGATAAACTTCGCTGACTAAAGTTTTTTTTTATGTAAATTTAATTGATTTTATTTTTTCTGACGATAGCGAACATGAATGAATATAAAATATAACTACAGCATAAGAACTTAGTTACAATTTTACTCCCCCGCATTAGTAATTGTAAATTCAACGGCGCGTACTTATCTTTAAAATCTTTATCTAGCTTTGAAATCTTATTCATCACGATTTATCATAACGTTCAATGATTGGCATAAGTTGCTTAACTGGGATATATTTCACGATAGTCCAAAAATATTTAAGGATAAAATTTTGAAAAACTAGTTTGTTTTTAATAATTATTAAGCAAATTTTTAAGGTTACTAAATTAATCAGTAAGCAAAAAAATGGAATGTTGTGCACATCTATAAATGATGTAAACATCAGAAATTAGTTGATATCATGTTTTCTATTAATGTTATATGTTTATGTTGTTGATGTGCCTTGTAAATAAATAAAAAATTAAATAAATATTATAATGTTTATACTACCAGAACAATCAGTCTACTTTCGGGCAATTTTGAATCTTTGATCTGTTTTCCCAAACTGTATTTTTTTCCCAACCCGCATACTTCTTACAGAACGATCGTTTGATCGATCGAACTAGTTGTGAACTCAAATACTCACAAATCACATACAAACATTGCAATAGTTGGAAATACGATTTGTCGACTGTGATTTGTTTACTTTTTTCTTTAGTCACTTTACATTTGCCACTTGACAGAACAGTTAAGACTTTGACTCCGCACTTAATCTACTCCCGGACTCCGCAAGTCCGCTTCCACAGACTACTATCATCTTCATCTTAATTATTGGGCGGCTGTAAAGTGCGGGCTTGAAAATTTAGCACCGAAATATACCCTAAAGATAAAGATACATGCGGAAATATAGGTTAAGCAAAAAGTTCATTGCCCTCTGAAGGTGTTTACTGGATTAATTAGAGTAGCTACATTAACGTAGTCCCTTAATCGTGTTCATTAATGTCTTAAATGGTGGAAATTTGCATTTAACCAGTTCATTTCACGTTAGCTTAATATATTCTATAGGGTGGGTACTTATTTTTCAATGTTCAAAACAATTACTGATATGGCACTTGTAGGAAGTTGCGGGTTGTCTTTGTTTAGAAGAGACCATTTTTTACACGGACCCTAGGCGTCACAGTCGGGAATGCAACCAGGAAGACAGAAAAGTGAAATAGCATGTATACCGAAAATTCTCACCTAGCCCAGTATTGAATTATAATTTTACTAGCGACCCGGCCCGACTTCGCACGATCTAATAAGCTTTTTTGTATGTATTTTCGTTATTAAATTGTCTAAATAACAGTGAAAACTGCATCAAATCCGTTCCGTGCATTTAAAAGAAGAAAGCTTAGTTAGAAACAGACCGCTGCGGACGAGGATAAATATGTTTTATAAGCATAAAGGCCAAGATCGAAAATCCTCATGAATCCAAGTAAGGTTAGCCCTTGGGCCCCTTCAAAAGACCCGTTTGTTCTGCAAACACCGGTCTATCTGGCAACCCTAACGTCAGCAAGATTGATCACTAATTAAAAGCAAACGTTAAATATATTCAAAGTAATTGTTTAATATAAATAAAGTTAAGTATTTCTTTTCTTTAATTTGCGTACATTTTTGTAATTCATTATCTATACTTCTATACTATTATTGTAAAGGGATTTTTTGTTGATTTTGTATTGTATGTATTATATTGTATGAGGCGGGTAATCTCCGAAACTACCGAACCGATTTCAAAAATTATTTCACCATTAGCAAAGTACCTACAACATCTAGTGCGCAATAAAGTTATTACCATAAGTTCTAAAATGCAATTCGGTTTTGAATAATAAGTTCCAACCAAAACTGTTTTTTAACGCTTTTTGACACCAAGACTTCTCGTTGTCATAATGCTCCATATATCTATACAAGGTTACGAGTATCATACCCAAAACCACAAATACAACTTTTATTCTACGACTTTTAGTGATACGTAGTTTTTTTTTTTCATATAAAAAAATACCGACTTATTTGCGACATGATAACTCTATGTAATAGCCAAGCAATACGAGACAGTACAGTAGCGTTATGTAGCGAAATCAAACATAGAGTTAACGTTTTATAGAAACGACATTAAAACTAAAAAAAGTAATTTTTTGTATTTATTACGTTTAGACAAAAGTCGTAGAACTTAGTTGTTAGTCTCTATGTACCTTATGCGCCTTTGGAAGGTTACGCGTTAGATACCAGTAACCCTGTATATTTGCGTTCGACATTTCGTTAACCTTGGTGGCACAGTGGTAAAGTTCTTACCACTGAACCACCGATCCCCGGTCGGGTCATGATAGAAAATGAACTTTTTCCGATGATTGGCCCGTGTTTTGTATGTTTATCTATATATGTATTTGTTATAAAATATAGTATCGTTGAGTTAGTATCCCATAAGTCTCGAACTTACTTTGGGGCTAGCTCAATCTGTGTGATTTGTCCTAATATATTTATTTTTTGGAAAGAATATTTGATTACAATCAACAAAAGGAAAAACAGTACTACCACCCTATGCCATCTACCCATGGAATTATTAGGTACTCCATAGTATCTACTAATTCCATACATCTACCCTATTCGTAAATGTATACTTACAAGTAACAACGAAGTTTTTGAAACAATCTCGGAAGTATATCGCCGGTTAACAGAAATATAAGAAATAAATATGTAGATGAGGGTCTGATGAATTTTAAACATTGTATCTGCGCGGGCCCAGTGTCTGTTATGATTTAATTGGTTATTTGAAAACTTTTCCAATTTGCATGAGAGATGGGGTGCCCGGTACTTATTGCCTTTGCTAAATATGAACTGAACCTTTTTGTATTCGTCTGGTACTCTGTTGAGATGTCCTCTACCCTTGCGTTTTGATCACAAAGTCAAAAAAAAACATTGATTAAGAGTTAAATGAAATATGATTCCAGCTATTGGTGTCGTCATCGTGTCATTTGGTTGCAAGTGACGTTGCAACACACGGATTGGGATCAAAACGCGTTTGAATTATGTACTTTGATGAGAACAAAAAAATCAACATGTCACTTGTAAATAAAATTGATCAATAGGGCATATTACGCAAAGCTCAGCGCAGATGGCGCTACGGGTACAACTAAGGTACACAAAACAATGGAGGCAAAAAGCGCCCATTTTCAATATTGTTGCAGATTTACGACCAAAAATACTTTCTACGTAATCGTGGTGCGAGTTTAAAGGAAAAAGGAAGGATTTAGTGGATTATCCTGAAAATAATAACACTATTTTAGGTTATGTTCTGCATTATTTGGTCAACTGTGGTCATAAACTGATATAAACTTGTATGAAGTATCCATATTTTAATAAGTATTCACGTGTGAAGTGTTCCGAGCTTCTTTTCGACCGTTTACAGGCTAGAAAATTGTACAGCGTGAGGCGTATCTTATGGTTTTCGAAGTGTTTTTATTTTATGGAAAACGATTTTTCCCAATATTTCGGCATCCGAATATGCTACATTGCTGTACATGTTCACAAACGAATGCTTACACAATGAAAGGATTAATGAAGTACTCTAAAATAAAAGTTTTAATCGACATAGCAAAAGGCGGCAAAGCTTTTATGTACCTAACATACAGTACTTTACTCTGGCGGGATAAATGTGCAGTAATGCTCTCTATTAAGTGACGATTATTGTGTTTCATTATGTGATTGCATTTATACATTTTATTTTATACACACCTGTGTATTGTTAGACGCGAAAATCGCAAGAAATACAATACATTAGATGTCCCATCTCTACGGGGTGGTGACAGCACTAATGCCGTGCTGTGATTGGCCTACGGCACGCGCCATTCCGTGGAATTGTGATTGACCGGACATGTTTTTTCTATTGCTCTTGTTAATTAGATTTATTATTTTGATTCTTTATATATCAAAGTTTATATGTAGATATATATTGTAATTGAGATAAAGTCCCAACTTCATTTAAAGCTCCCTAATAGTATAAAATAAACTACTCTATTCAGTTCACTATGGAAGTTGTTTGAAGTCCTTTTAATAAATCATTCTGCCCGCAATGTTTCATCGACTCTGCGTTTTAATATATGAAGACGAAAAATGTTAAAAGCATTGCCCTTTGGTTAGTTTGCCAAATTTAAAGCGTAAAAACCACATTTTTATGAAATAATGTTTAAACGGAGTATAGAGACAGTAGATACAAAATAGTGAGCGTATAGATAACAAACGTTGATGCGTGTGAGTTATCCATATTAATATTTTATTTAATTCAGCAATAAATGGTTTTATACTTATTAAGAAGTCCGTTATAATCTCATTATTGTAATTAGAAAAATCGGACCATTTTAAAGCGACTCAAGATAGGATGGGTGGGTTTTGACGACTGCAAATATATTGGAAGATACGATTATGACTATAGAACTTGGAACTTTTTAAAACACACCTTAATCTGTGACATATTTTATCTCGTAAAACGGAAATAAACATGCCTGTAGCTGACACACTTACATGCCAGCGAATGACAGGTGTCCCGGTCGACTGTCATTCGATGTGTAAATCTGGCATGTCAATGTCAAAATCATAGCACATTGCACTGCATACTGTGTGTCTCCGCCTTAAGCACTTTCGTAAGTGACTTTATCTCCGTACGAACATTGTTTTGAGCAATGGGCAACGGGCGGCGAGAGTGGGCAGATTTATGGCGGTATATTTCATCAGCGGTCGGGAGCGATAGCGAGGGGGGAGGGGGGAGGAACCACTGGTCACCTCACCCCCTCCCCACCAGGTCTCTGCGTGTGGTGTAATGTAACGTTACCAGTCCAGGGATTTTTAGATTTGTAAGGATTCTTTTTTCTTGTAACTCGACTTATCACTTCGCCTTTAATTTTAGTCGGACGCAGACAACCAATCACATTGCGACGTTGTCATAACATCACAAACAAAATTACACTGTGATTGGTTGGTTCACACAAATACGAGTATGGCACAACTTGTAAAACCAGACATCTGTCTTGCGAAAAAGTAATTTGTATGGATTAAACGACGTATTTTTTGCATCGAATTAGCCTCGAAAGTAAATTTAGAGATTTCTGTTTTATGTGTGGGATACTAACGCAACTATACTATATTTTATAACATATACATAAATAGATAAATCTTACACCCTGTAAACACGTTCAAGTACTAAAATTGTCACTATGGTCAGAAAAATTTAATTTAGAAACTAAAATCATTTTAAATCATCTCATTCTGTCCATTGACTCGCTTAATCAAGTTTATTGTCCATCACGGGTCGCGCACGCTACACGTCCTCGCCGCATTTCCAGCAAGAAATGTACTTTAATTCAGAAAATGCAAGAGGAATATTGCATTTTTGATGACGCCATGTTTGTTCCCAGCAAGGGACGTTCATAATTCTACAAGTTCTGTAACTATCGCAGATTGGGGCCAGAAGTTTGTGCCGTTGACTGTTTAAATTGAAGCTATGTTAAAAGCCATTTTGTTATCAGAATACGGGATGGAATGAAACTTTGCCATAGTTGAAATTTAATTTATTACATTGTGATGTTTGGTGTGATAGCCGGCGGTGTTCTGCAGGCCCAACTTCGCTGTTTGAGTGCTAGACTACGGTTGTTATTTAATTACAATGCACAAATCAAATGTGCCTTTTAGAACTGTTTTATTATTTATTATTGGAATGTAGATACAAATATTTAAACTTTAAAGTGGAGACTGTACTTCAATAACTAGATTGAAACGAAATATAAAAAAAAACAACAGAAAAGGGTGAGTTACACCGTCAAATTTGACGTTGATTTTATACCGGCGCGCCGCGTACGTTCAGGCAAAATGGCGTACTTTATTCTGTGCACGTTAAATTTAACGTCAAAGTTGACTATGCGATCCACCAAAAAAGTAACGATAATGTTAGTATTTATTTTCTGTCGTAACTACAAGTTGATCCTGGGTTCCGAAGCTAATAGCTGAGAAAGAGTATTTATCAAGTGATTCCATAAGAATATTTAAAATATTTAGAGAGTACATTTTTAGGGGAATCGTAACTGCTGTCTTCTTCTTCATCTGTGTTTTGTAAGTCTGCTATACACTACTAGAAGTATTTTTTATTGGCGTCAATACGAAGTTTCATTTCAAGCAAAACCTTTAAAGTTGGATCAACGTTAAATTTCAATCCCTACAAAGTGGAACTCATCCGTGCTCGGAGTAACAGTAATTTTTACAGCATCTCGAGTGGTAAATAATTGCACACAGTCAGTTTACTTATTGCACCTATTTACAAGTTTCTCGCGACCTCCGAAGAAAAATTATGGCGATTACAGAATTGTCACCCAACTTACAACCATTTCTTATAATATAATATGATTTGATTAAACGTAGATTTTTGTACTATCTATTTTACCGTTGAAACCATTTTTTGTCGACGCCAGGCCGATACGAATGGTATTGACGTAAATAAGTGATATACATCATCCCAAGTTGAATAAATAATTTTAAATTGACTCTTTTGAAGTTATGTTTATATGTAAATATTGTGGTTCAACTTATTCTTCTGCTCTATCGTTACTTTATGACATCGTCCTGAGGGATGAAGCGAAACAAAAGTAATTTTTGAGTTTACCACTGCAATTTATGGTGGCAAGCGGTTACTATCTTGTGTAAATCATAAAACTCTTTAGTAAGAAGTGCTCACAATGGATAGCACAGTTTAATAAACCTTACAATTGCCCGACGAATTTGATATTACAGATCATTATTGTTACAGAGTTTGGAAGAAAGAGAAAAAAGACATACTAGCCACAAAGAGCAGTTAGCTCGAGAACAGCGATACCTCAGGCGGAGGCTAGAACAACTGCGCGCGTCGCCGTGCGGCGTGACAACGCGCAGCATTTCCGAGAGCTCGACGACGCACGATCATGCGCACGCGACGCGAGCGGATTCGCTCTCGTCGCTCGAGTCGTCGTCGGGTGTGTCCACGGCTGAACGGTCGCCGTCATCCGTCTCTGAAAGTGGTAAGTTATTAGTATATAGTATTGCAAATATCATTTTTCAATCAATTGATTGAATAAATTCTGACACCTGTGTAAGTAATTGACACACTCGAAAATAAAGAATTCAGTAATTAGACCTTCACAGGTTTTTCACGTTATATTCTATTTAGCTGCAAACTACTAGATTCAGATTCTTTATTGCAAATCACAGGTTTAGAAGATGTCACATAAATATAAAGTACAAGTGACGCCCTGCAAGGGCATAGCAAATAAGGGCTACTAAATGTGATTTACTAAGTAAGGGAATCGAAGGTTTTACTGATCAACAATAACATTTGTCTAAAAGGAAAGCTTTAAGATAGATTGCTTATTAAATAAATTAGATTTTTTAATATTATTTGGTGTGACTATATATTTTCATAGCCATATGGTGAGGACTAGACGCGATTAATACCATATTGGTTAATGGGATTTTTAATTTATTTAAATAGCGATTGTTTCTTCTATAAGGACCTCGGTGGCGCAGTGGTAAAGTCCTTGCCTCTGAACCGAGAGGTCCCGGGTTCGATCCCCGGTCGGGTCATGATGGAAAATGATCTTTTTCTGATTGGCCCGGGTCTTTGATGTTTATCTATATATGTATTTGTTATAAAATATAGTAGCATTGAGTTAGTATCCCATAATACAAGTCTCGAACATACTTTGGGGCTAGCTCAATCTGTGTGATTTGTCATAATATATTTATTATTTATTCTATTGCAATTGTCCCTTAAAGAATATAATTCTTCGTGATTCCGTATAATTTTCCTAGCAGTTTGGAACGACCACATGACTTGGATGCAGTACAGAGCTAATAAAGCAACTCAATTCACTGCCACATATTTCTTATCGAGATTCAACACTAGTGTCAGATTTCAAGTCAAGGCATCTGACATGATTTTTACGACTGCCCACCGCAATCTAGTGGCAAAGTATCGCATACACGTGTGCAGGGTGTGTTACATCCACATGATGGCCACGACCCTCAGCCATGAGGAATACGACTATGAGAAGAACGTAACTTAGCGGTTTGGTTCTTCACATCTTTTATAAAGTTGAAAACAATTTATTCTTGCCGATTAAAGTATGTTATTCGTTCTTAAATCTATAAATGTTATCATTAATAAACTCGGCCATGTTTAATTATAATTACAAATATGACCGAATCAACTACCATAATTTGATATAATCAGTTTCGATTAAAGATTGGATCATTTTTTTAAGCATTTGAATAATTTGCAGTATTTTATTTACGGTGAATTAATATTTGTTACTATTTTCTTATTTTAATTATTTACGGTAAATAGTTAACCGCCTAACGTCAATCCTCTTAGGGAATGCTGTTGTCGTCTATCAGCTATCAAGGCTTGATATCGTTAATCGCCTCGTACGACATCCACGGGAGTCGGGAGGATATGGATTGATCCTATTCGAAGGCGGGAAGCTAAGCCACACAATTCATATAGTACTTTATATATCACAATGTTTTTAAATGTGTAGTTTGTGTTAATTAAGTATATAGTTTTATGATCATATGTTCCGAATCTCTCGCTCTCTCTCTCTTCTCTTCATAGTCGTGTTCTTCATGGCTGAGGGACGTGGTCATTGTATGTTACATACCAAAAAAGCCGTTGTGTTTCAACCCACACAACGGCTTTTTTTGGTAATATTAATAGAGTTTCACACACAAGTTGATAATCAACACTAGTGCAGGTTTCCAAATCTTCTTCATAGTCGTATTCCTCATGGCTGAGGGTCGTGGTCATTACATGGAATGAAATACACACAACAACTTTCTTGCCTCCACACGCAAGTTAATAATAATCAACCTCACGATGTTTTCCTTCACCGGAAGCAAGTGGTGGTCTATGAAAACTACATGAGTCAGATTGTATACAAACTCATGTGACACTAGTAGGATTCGAACCTGGGACCTTTCGATCTACAGGCGGGCGTCTTAATCATTAAACCACCACCGCTTCCAAGGTTCCAAATATGTAATGGTAAATCCTGCTTTGTATAAATAATGGTAAAAATGCTTATAAATAATGGTAAAAATGCTTATAAATAATGGTAAAAATGCTTATATATTTTTTGTGTGTTATATATATATAACACACAAAAAATTACATAATCAGTTTTATTGATTTGACATTAATGAAGACGCGCCGACGCAATTGGACGCCGCATAATTGGCGGCAAATTGAAAATTATAATCTACCGTGCGAATTGAAATGTCAATCAATACGTTAAATTAACTTTGGGACATTTTAATACGATTGGGGCTCGCCTTGATGTCCAAACAATTAATAAATTACTCTCTTAGAAACGTGTAATTGTAGAATTTTAACATATATTTTAATTTTGTATTGTTTGAAGCAAATTTCTTTGCTCATTTTCTATCAACTTAAGAACTAGGATGGAAGTGTTTTTCATTCCTTTCTGACGACCTCGGTGGCGCAGTGGTAAAGTGCTTGCCACTGAACCGAGAGTTCCCGGGTTCGATCCCTGGTCGGGTCATGATGGAAAATGATCTTTTTCTGATTGGCCCGGGTGGCCTTGGATGTTTATCTATATGTGTATTTGCTATAAAATATAGTATCGTTGAGTTAGTATCCCATAACACAAGTCTCGAACTTACTTTGGGGCTAGCTCAATCTGTGTGATTTGTCCTTATATATTTATATTTATTTATATTTCTGTGCCCTGCCATAGATTTTACCTCTCAGCAAGACACGAGGTTCGCCTTGTTCTTTTATTTCATCTATGAATGCCCTTGCTGACTTTATTTTATCTAAATGTATTCATTATAAAATAATACATTAATTATGTAAATAATACATTTCAGTTTCTAAATTTAACGATCAATCCCAAAACAAATGGCTGGTCAGGGAGCAATAGAAAAATATACAACGTACCAGCTGCTTCTCCTGCCGCGCAAATTGTAAAAGGCAATCAAGGAAAGGGGCTATTAACTGGACCCTTTTATACGCTAGCAATGTGTCACTATTAAAGAATCTCGATTCCATCAAGAAGCGTTCGAGTTTGGTGACTCAAGAATCGCTACAGAGCCAAAGCTCTGTCCACCCCGTATGGGATAACGACGTGATATTGTATAATATATCCAAAACTAAAAGACAATAACGTTTTTCGCCTTCATAATCAAATTTAACCATCATGTCGGCGTGTCATTTCCGCGGCCGCACGGGGCGTGTCCACAGAAAGTCCCTGTTTTGTTACCTTATATTTATGCATGAACTTTCTCAATTTGACTGTCACTGGCACACTTATACAGAACGGAGGCCGAAATAACATAAATCGCTGATCCATTGTCGGTTCCCGTCCTAACTTTCCTCTTTTTATTATACCATTTATTCCTATAGGATTGATATGTAAACGACTTTTTTTATAGGCCTTATAAATAGTGTAAGGGCTATTAGACGTCTCATTAAGTTTGTTTATTTCTCGTTACTCTTAATTTTGTGATGGTATTTTATTCGTCCGGATCTGTTTCGGTGCCGCCCCTAGAATTTGTAATAATAAACTGTCAGTACAGACCTGGGGGGCTTACTATAATTTCTTATTTGCAGTGGTAAAGTGCTTGCCTCTGAACCAAGAGGTCCCGGGTTCGGTCCCCGGTCGGGTCATGATGGAAAATTATCTTTTTCTGATTGGCCCGGGTCTTGGCTGTTTGTCTATATATGTATTTGTTATAAAATATAGTATCGTTGAGTTAGTATCCCATAACACAAGTCTCGAACTTACTTTGGGGCTTGATTTGTGCTAATATCTTCAAGTTAGGCTTACGTTATTGCTCAGTCGTGCTGCGTTGCGTCGACGCAGGCGATGCAGGACGCAGGCGCTACGTTGTGCTTTATTGTTTTCTATAGGTTTGAGTCTTCACACAAGTCCACTGCCGCGTCTATCTGTCTTTTCGCGATAAACTCTACTCGAAACGACTGCACGGATTTTCATGCCATTTTCACCAACAGATTATGTGATTCTTGAGGAAGGTTTAGTATATAATATAAAATTTCACCTAAAAATATGCCGATTTTATTGGCCACTTCTATTTGTTTGATATTAATCTTAATTCCGGACCGACCTAGTGCGTTGGGACGTAAAATCGCTATTTACATACCCATTGAATGTTTGGAGCAAACAGCTAGGTTTGCAAGCGGGTGTTTATTTCAGTGTATACGATACAACTTTTTTATATCCCATTTTTTATTTTCGGCCAGCGCTATATTGAAATTTGTATTGATGTGATATTTTAATCTGTGTGTTGAAGTATGTTTTTGATGTAACAAAAAAGTATTTGATTTGAATTATATAAGTAATGGCTGTTTTTGTTTTCTAAGTATACATATAAATTGTACACATAATATGTACAAAAATTCTAAAATGTTTTCGGCGAAAATAAAGCATTATATAAAGGCTAAACTCAAATATGAGTTTACAATACAATATATTGTGTGTCTGTGTCGGTCCCGCTCTTCACCGAAAAGTCGCCCACGATAGATAAATACGATTTGTGAGTCACAACAATACTACTGTCATCAAAAAGAATCGCGTTGAAATTTTTAACGATCCGACTGTAATTTTACGACCGACCGCCTACCTGATGTCAACCCTCTTTGGGAATGCTTTCCTTCAGCTGTCAAGGCTTGTTACACTTTAGTCGTCTTGTATGCCTATTTAGGGCGGGAGCCACACCTCAAACAATCCTCTATACACTCGTAAATCTAATTAAATTCCTGCTCTTAATTAAATTAAGACTAATTAATATTAAAATGCGCAGCTATTCCGTTACACGGAGTAGAAATACTACAATATAGTCGACAGCACACAAACCTACATAAAGTCATTGAATCTCGCCTCTATTACCATCGCATAAAGATCAATGCGGGATAATTTGACATGCAGTAGAGAGTACAGTCGGCAACAAAAACAAAAGTTATTTTATTGGGCACTGCGCGTCGGAAGCCGGGAAGTAAAGTTAATAAAGAATTAGAATTAGACCAATTGTGCTGTTATTTAGTTTTAACTTTTACCGTTTCCAATTTATATTCGAATGTACTATTGTCTACGTATATAATTTACTTTGATCCAAAATATTTAATACATTGTTCGCTTTATTTTCTAATAGGGAAGTTAATACACATCATTAGGTCACAAATCACAACCAAAAATGATGTTAAATCGAACTTAAAACAAAACTTATATCAAACTTTTAAAAAAATTATTAAAGGTCATTTTTTAAAATCAAACTTTTAAAAAAATGATTGAAGGATATTTTTTAAAATCAAATTTTAAAAAAATAATGATTTATAGACATTTATTAATACAACAAAATGAAAGAAACACCGTATACAATACGCGCCACGAAAGCCGATATGTAAAATCTGTAGGTAACTAGCGACCCTTACCAGCTTCGCTTGTTACATAACGTTAACGTTATTAAAAAAAAGCTCACCGTAACATATTGGGGAAATCGGAATAAAAATTCGTCTGGTAATTTTCGAGTTTATCGCGTTCATACAAACGCGACTTTTTATTGTGTGTAAGGATTTTGTCAGGTATCGATATTTTGTGGCGCGTATTGTAGTCAATCTACGGATTGCTACGCGTAGCAGGTCTACGAAGTGCTACGGCGTAGCTGGTCTACGAAATGTTTTCTACACCGTAGCCGCTACGATTCGTACTATCGTATAGTGAGTAAGCTTGCAAAGTTTTTAAATCTCTCAATTCTGTCTCTCTTAATGAATTGTAGACCAAGGTCAACCGACCGCACACCCTGGTTTCAGAATTTTATTTATTCAAGGTGATATTAAATTGCGTTGTTTATGTTGGAAAATGTATTTTTTTCTGCATTGTATTTGGATTTTGAAAAATCTAAAAGTAGCCAATTATTTTATGAGAACAGTAAGAGTGCCGGTTCAAGCCTTTGTCTTCATTAAAGTAGCGGTGGTATCGTCTCCCGTATTTCTCACTGCAAGCACTTGCAACAAATAATGGTTTGGTCTTTACTGAGAGTAATGTTTCGAATGCACTTCCCGAGCAACTCCGCTTCCACCTCCGCAGACGGAAATGTACAATTTTTTAAACTATATTTTTCGATTTTGAAACAACTGGCTGGTAATTTATGCAGTTTGAAATTTAAAAAAAAAAGATTCCATTGTTCCAAAAATTCTTTTTTAAACATTTATAAATAAATTCAAATTATTCTTCAATAGGGCATTCTTCAATAGGTATTACGCAAAGCTCAGCGCAGATGAGGCTACTGGTATAAATAAGGTACACAAATATTGCCAATGCAGGCAAAAAGCACCAATTTTCAATATTGTTGCAGATTTACGACCAAAAATACCTTCTACGCAATCGTGGTGCGAGTTTAAAGGAAAAAGGAAGGATTTAGTGGATTATCCTGAAAATAATAACACTATTTTAGGTTATGTTCTGCATTATTTGGTCAACTGTGGTCATAAACTGATATAAATAGTTTTCGAAGTTTTTTATCTTAAATGAAAAGGATTTTTCCCAATATTTCGGCACCCGAATATGTTACATTGCTGTACATGTTTACAAACGAATGCTTACACAATGAAAGGATTAATAAAGGACTCTAAAATAAACGTTTTATTCGACATAGCAAAAGGCGGCAAAGCTTTTGTGTACCTAACATACAGTGCTGTACTCTGGCGGGATAAATGTGCAGTAATACTCCCTATTCAAATCGCATGGAATGAGATTGGTCTACGTAGATGTACATTTTTTTCTTTGTTTTGATACGTCAAAATAGCTATCTATTACATAAGGTTATAAAATTGTAATTTTCTCACCTATCCATATAGATGGTGATAAAATTTCTCACAGTATCTGTTTGAAACTTTTTGAATCAAATTTCAATTCAATACAAAGCAATGAATAATTTGAATTAAATTGAAACGCAATCAATGACCCTTAAATTTAACACCAAAACAGATCAGTGCAAATTCAAATCAACCACCCTTAAATTCCGGACTCGTTTTTAAAATGACTCCAATATTGCCCAATATGACGTTATAATAATAGCATTACTGTCAAATGAAGTTAGCGCACCCGCATGGCAGCTTTGGCCGCGGGTGGGGAAGAGGGGAGCGGGGGGGAGTCAGGGCTGTCAATATCACATTTAAAAGAAGTTTTGTACAAAACATTCGTTTTTGATACGAGATTTTATTGTCGTAAAAGACATCATGTTGTAACGTAGGAATTTATATGGTGCAGTTAACCGTTCAGGAATTCGCTTGTTGGGAGCCAACACTGGCCAATCATATTAAGGAATTGTTGAAAATCCGTTTAATAGTTTTTTAGTTTATCGCGAAGAAACAGACGCACGCGGCTTTCTTGTATAATATATAAACATAAGAAAGTCGAAGTTGGCAACCCTGTGCGGTGCGGAAAGCGGGAGAATCGCGTTACCGTAATCGCATGTGTGAAGTGATGCACGGTGACACGCGGAGGACGCCATTCCGACTACACGTCTACCACCAATATGTCATTAAACCGACTGTCAGATGTCTGCAAATACGCACGCGGCAACCTATATATATTTCACGTATATCTGTTCCAAATTTAGTTCAAATCGGTTTAGCTGTGCAACGTGTGAACGCATTTATTATTGCTAGTAACCCGGTCCGGCTTCGCTCGAGTAAAACCATTTTACACTTAAACCTTCCACCCTATAACTTCAGGAGTCGAATCTATTAAGACCCGCATCAAAGTCCGTTGCGAAGTTTTAAAGATCTAAGCCTACAGGGACAGACAGACAGCGACAAAGACAACTTCTTCCTTAAACCACGCATCGGATTCGGATGCAGTTTTGGTTGTTATTTAGTCAATTTCCGAAGTTCTATACATAAATGAACCAGCGCGAGCCGGGTCAAATCGCTAGTTATCAATAAACGCTTAAATTGAATATTAATAATGACCTCAACCCCTATTTGAATAACCCTCGATCATTACCAACCCCGGCCTACTGCATACAATATTAGTTTGTTCGTGTGAGAGGCTGAGGTGTGTCACTGACCTTTTGGTGACTGGAAGTGACGTTTTTCGCAATGAGAATTAGACCAATCGGCTGGAACAATTTTCTTATGTGAATGCGCGTCTCTTTTTTATTATACTGCTTTCTCTGTATCTGTTTTCTTCTTGCAATAAAGAGTTTACAAACAAACAACCGGAAAAATAATATGTCTCTTAACAATCTCACAAATAGTGTAACTGACGGCCTGGCTTAAATACAGGAATACAGGAATCGCACTATCTATTTGTGAAATACGTACAAAAAATTTTAATAATGAACCATTCTAAAATCTCAAAAATCAAATGTTATTTAAATTTCACACTAGGTACACAGAATATTATTTATAAATTAGGGTAGTACAAGTTTCTTGTCTTTGTTGAAATTTTAAGAAGGGTAATGACGGCGGTCAAGACACTCAAAAATTCACCCGTAAACTTGATTTTATTTGTTTATTTTTAAAAAATTCCTCCGCAAGTTTGTGTTATCACGCTCGTGCAGGCAGACGCGTAATTTGGATTAGTGATATAATAAATTCCCAACATATAACAATTTTAGTATGGCCATGCGATTTTTTTTAATAGCCTGATTTTTTTGAATAAAAATATTAATGCATTGTTTCATTTGTTATTGCAACCAATCCATCGCACCGCTGCACAGAGGCAATGTGGATTGTGGACAATTCGTTTACGCATTCCAGTGGAGTTAGATTCGTGTGGTATCGTCATTAGCGTTGTGATTTACGAGTGTGAGGCCGGCTTATCGTTCCCCGCCGCTTATTAATTACATCTAGCTCCGACACCAAATGTATTGATATCAAATATAGAGGGGACAAATACTTGATGCTTCACATAGGCTGGCACGGAAGTTGTCAATATGTCCTTGTCAATAATAAACAATCAACAATACAGCGGTGGTCGTGTAATTCAAATTCAAAATCCTTTATTCAATATAGGATGATATACATCACTTATTGACGTCAAAAAATTACTTAAACTAAAGACTTAGTTTAAGTAATTTACTACGTAACTGCCGACTTCCAAAGCGCAGGTGAAGAAGAAGCGGCGCAACAAACTTCGCCGCAGCCTTTTCTCCAAGGACGTCAATTAACAAATATAGGTCTTATACATATATTAAAAAATAGGAGGACGAATTTACATCATTATTAAAAATTACAAAATTTGAATGAATAAATAAAAATAAAAAAAGTTTTATTTCCAATAAAATTATTGAAAATTGTCACACAAAAAATATATATATAAATAAAAAGTATATAATGGTTAAGACGCCCGCCTGTGGATCGAAAGGTCCCAGGTTCGAATCCTACTCGTGCCTCATGAGTTTGTTTACCAATCTAACTCATGTATAGTAGTTTTCATCGACCACCACTTGCTTCCGGTGAAGGAAAACATCGTGAGGAAACCTGCACACTGGTTGATTATTAACTTGTGTGTGAAATGAAGAAGGCAATGGCAAACCACTCCATTAATAATGCCAAGAAAGTTGTTGTGTGTGTTTCATTCCACGTAATGACCACGACCCTCAGCCATTAGGAATACGACTATGAAGATACAGGTGTATCATGAACCCCGTGCACAACGAAACCCCTGTTCGTTAGGTACTCTATATACCCATATAGGGTACCTTGCGAAGTTTCAAGTAAATATTAAGAGTTGCAAATTTTTTATTATTATTAAATCGGCTGTGAATTGTATATACTAGGCGTCCATAGGAGCATCGAGACGGTGGAATAATATCAGTTTTGTCTGTATGTGTGTAGTGCAAGAAGAATATTGCCCTCTAATAGTTGTTTACATGTCAAGATTACATTTTCATAGTTCATTCTTTTTATCCCCATTTTTGAAAGTGTCGCATAAGGGTGAATATCACGAGAGTTTTGAGCTCCGCCGCGGGCTGTCATTAGTGTTTTATAAATTGTACCATACACAGTAATCAATTTAATTATCCAATTTTATAAATAAGTAAAGTACCGGTACAATGTTAATTTTATAGAGGTACCCTATCACCGCGTTTCGTATGTGTACGGGGTTTATGATACACCCTGTATATAAAATTCTGCAGGATTTTCAGAAATTCCCACTGGGATGTGGAACATTTTAATTTTTTAGCGCAAAATATGCGAAAGAAAGAAAACCTTCTTCAAATTTCAACAAAGACAAGAAACTGTTTACTACCCCTATTTATAAATAATTCACTATTGAACTTCAATTCTATGTACTCTTTATACGCGACCAACTGCCGACACCAACTGTATTGTGCTCATATAGGGGGATCGGGGGTGGTGGGGGGGGGGGGGGGGTGTGCCAAGAAAAACACCGGGTCCGTGTGATTGAATAAATACTCGATTTTGCTGTTAATGAGAACCGGGATGGCGACCTCTCGCCATTTAAGGCAGGAAGGTGTCATTAGTTGGGAAGCCAATCTTGGTACATAATGAATTTACCTTTCTGATTTATGATGCCTTTCGCTAATCACAATCCTAACCATTTTGAAGCTGAAGAACCACTCGAAAACTTTCATACGAAATATAATAGTAACTGGTATACAAGTACTTCCTTAAGATACTACATAATTACTAAATGTTTAGTTTTCATTCCGATTTCTCTCCGTCGAGTCTAGATTAAACAGCCAACTTGCGTTTAGTTTCTATCCAAGACGCAACACAATTTTAAACCCAAATATGCCTTATAATTTATAGCCGCAGCGCGCAGCCACACGGAACGTTCTAGAGACTGGTTTAGAAGTCTTATTCCTGTAAAGCGGCAAATAAACCAAAATGAGAGACGGCAAGGCGAGGAGCGGAGTTTCCGCAAAACGATATACGAGAGCCACGAATTATTTCGAGTCGAGACCCGCGGGTGGCCTGCGTCCGGTTTCGACCTCAAAAAATTACACCCATATATCCCGGTGCCAAAGCCACCTAAATAATACCGAAAGCGACGACGCTAATGCCACAAGATAAAAAGAAAAAAAAAACTTTCCGCGCACAGAATATTTCATATTTCGAATAGTTTGAATAAACAATATTGTTGTTTTATGGCCTGGAGAGGAATAAATCAACGGATTCTATTTTCAAAGTCTGTATATAAATTTCTCTTATAATATTTTTCACTTTGATGTTGATTTAAAATGAGAATCCTTTTTTCGTTTGTGTGCCAGTATATTCGATTTCGAAAATGGAACACGGTGAATTCGATTTGTAACGTTATTAGAAAAATGTTTAGGTAAACGGAGGTGTTTATATGGCGAGTATTTTTCGGTATCATGATTGAAAGGGAAGCGGCATACGTATCGACAAACCAATCTATACATTCGTTCAGACGATGTCGTCTCGAGAAATCGACGAGACGTGAGTGGAAGACGAAGTGAACTCAAAGTGAATTTGTAGATATGAGGCTCGATGATATGGAAGTGTCTATCAATATGGTTGATTGAAAATATACAATGATGACTTAGAAAAAAAATATTTGATTAAAAATATAGAAAACGTAGGAACGCGGACCCTGGGCTCCTGAAATCTCTGATGTCTGAGCAAGAAACCAAAAAAAAAAGGAGATATATTAATATAACATATATCTTATAATAAACATAAGAAATTTCGGTAAACAAACATTGTTATTATTGTTATTATTAGTTCGTTAGTTGCTAAGTAGTTTGGTTAAGTTTGGGTAATCAAGGCGTTATCTTGATTTGCTAAACGCAATATTCGCTACCAACTTTAATTAGACCGGTGCAGATGTACAGTCAACAGCGCATAAACCTACCCAAACACATTGCAAACTCGCCGCTATTACCAGCGTCATAGAGGTTCATGCAGGGTAACTTGATGTGCTGTTGTAAGTGTAATCTGAGTACAGATGTACTGAATGAATATCAGTTAATCGGTGTTACAATACTGTACGAATTAAAATGCAATTGAAATATATCTAGAAGTTTGATAAGAAACGTTTTTTGATGTTACTTGTATGATGTATTAAAGCGTCCTATTTATCGCGAGTGCACATATCAAATTTTAACTATATCTTTTATTTTGACGAGCTCGGTGACGCAGTGGTAAAGTGAACCGAGAGGTCCCGGGTTCGATCCCCGGTCGGGTCATGATGGAAAATGATCTTTTTCTGATTGGCACGGGTCTTGGATGTTTATCTATATATGTATTTGTTATAAAATATAGTGTCGTTGAGTTAGTATCCCATAACACAAGTCTCGAAATTACTTTAGGGCTAGCTCAATCTGTGTGACTTGTCCTGATATATTTATTTATTTATTTAAATTCAAATAGCCTAAAGGTTTCTGAGAAACGCCTTCGCAATCGTCGCATACATACTTAGTGAATTTCCATACAATGTTTTCCTTCAATAAAGTGGTGATCAATGTAAACTGATTACATAGTCGAATTCGTTTATTATACAAACACATGTGGTGTTGAATGAATGATTCGAATGTAAACGCAGCGACAACGCAAAAGTTAGAAAAAAATATTATATAATTTTATGTAGCACTAGCTTTTGCCCACAACTTCGTATGTGAGTAAAAATCCGTTTCCCGTAAGAATTCTTGGAAATCCATTCTTAGTGCACCCCTACACTGTCATAGGATCCTACCCACAAAAGTTCAATTTTCTACGCCCAGTAGTTTCGGTTGTGCGTTGTCTGTCAGTCAGTCACTCAGTAACCTAAGAGTTTTATATATATATTGATAAATGACAACTATTAAATTTGTATAAAAAAACCATTTAAAAATTTAAAGGACTTGAAAATTCCACTCCTAACAGCGCAAAATCAGTTCAAAACGAAACAAATTTTTGCAGTAGAGTTTAAAACATCTAAAAGTTAGATTAGAATAATTTTGAGTCTTAATTGCGATTTTAGCATTGAGCAAAATAGACATCGACCAGTAGATTCAGTCTACTACGATAATCTGGCCTCAACCGGAATTCGTCTTTGCCGTTTCAAAACTTAAAGTCAGCTATAACTTCGGTCTTGCTATTAATTTCCCATCTTTCCGAGGCATCCGTTCGGAACCGGCTCAAACCAGTTTAAACTAGTCGAGTAAAGCACAATTATGCCTTTGCAGACCTTGCAGTCAGAGAATCGCTAGGGGTGGGCGAGACGGGGCAACCGTCTAGGGCGATGGTTACAAAAACAACCCTAATTTGGTGAAAAGCGCAAGCGTGAACCGCGCACCTGTTTATTCGGATAATATATTTTTGAAGAGCTTTTAGTGAAGAGATAGTGGACCTGAGGTTAAGACTGATAGAAATAACCCAAGTTCAAATCCTACTCACACGTGAGTTTGTATTCCAATCTGATTCATGTCTGGTCAGGTGAAGGAAAGTCATAAAGTATACTGGTTAATAAAACTCCTGTCAGATGGTATTAGGCGACTTGGAAAAAATCTGACACCAGTGCTATAATAAAATAACACAATCGATACTTTTTAAGAAAAAAAGAAAGTATTTATTTGCATTGAATTGATACTTTGTTGTGTGTGTTTAAAAAGTTCCATACATTCAAGATATTTGGCATACAAATATATAAATATGTATCTTATATAATCTTAATAAGTAATGTAATATTGAAAAAGAAACATTTCATTCCATTTTCAATTCAAAATTCATTTTATAAAAGAAAATATTTAGGGCGTGCCGTAGAAATTTCGCCCAAGGCGCTTGCAGCTCTACAGTCGGCACTGGAGGAAATTCCTAGAAATTCCTAGATTTTGCTCCGACAAAGCTGCGCGTACAGACATCAATGCATACGAATAACAGGCGTTATACGAGTATATGGGAAAGGGAAAGAATTCGATACATCAAAGTGATCGCACATTGTTGCATGTATGGATTACATATTGTGAATTTTCGAGAGCTACGAGAATACCGAGTTCGTTGTGCTTTGGCTTTCAGTCTGATCAGTTTTCGTAATTTCAAGATCTGGGAAGTATTTTCTCGAAACTAAAAATCTATGAATGAAACTTATTGAATGAATGTTTGAAACTTTTTGAACGAATGAACTATCTATAAATGAATGTTTATAGTTTATTCAGGTTTGTTAATTATGAAAATGACTACCTGAAATAATGGTAATGATTGTTTCTATTCATTTCACCAAAAAAAAACAAAATACTGAGCTTTATGGTTTCACCTTGTTTATTTTTTACTTTTATGAAAAACTTTTATGAAAACCGTTAAATGAAATCATTGAATATCAAACAAAAAATACAAAACATACACGTCTTATGTTTTAATATGACATATCTATATTAGTAGAAACGTATCTATATTAGTAGAAACAGACTTTATCAACTTTATGGCCAAAAACAGTACAATTTTAATGCGGAATTCATAACATATGTTAAACGCTATTCTAAAACTTTTAAAAAGTATGTTCTGTCGCGAAATCTTTGTATTTAACTAATAAAATAAAAAATTCGAGTGATAAGATAAAGACGGCCTGGTCTATCATAAATAAAGAGACTGGTAAAATTAACACGCGCGACGTAAATTTTGTATTAAAACTTGACGGTAAAACCATAAGTGCAGATGACGAAGTTTCCAACGAATTTAATAATTTCTTTTCCAACATTTCTAAGAATATCACAGGATCCCTTTTCTCTTGCTCCTATGCGGCAGATGATCTATTAAAAAGAAATGCTCCGGACCCTAAGTCCACTTTTACATTCAGACATATTACACCAGATGAAATTATATGTGCTTTTAAAGCCCTAAATGTTAAAAACACTGAGGACCTGTGGGGGATTTCCGTCTCAGTATTGAGCAGCATTATTGACCTGATTGCTCCTCACCTAACCATAATATTCAATAAATGTATATCTGAAGGCGTGTTCCCAGACTTAATGAAAATAAGTAAAGTAATTCCTCTATTTAAACAAGGCGTTAAACATGATCCCACAAACTATAGACCTATTTCTATTTTACCCACTCTAAGTAAAATATTTGAAAAAATTATTTTCAGTCAACTTGTGTCGTATTTTAATATAAATAAAATTTTACATAATCGTCAATACGGTTTCACCAAAGGTCGTTCAACTACTGATGCAGCAGCCACTTTAGTCGAAATAATTAATGAAGCTTGGGAATCCAAGCAAGATGTCGTAGGTATTTTCTGTGACTTATCGAAAGCTTTTGACTGTGTAGATCATAATATACTCAAAAATAAACTTCATCATTATGGTGTCACTGGCGCGGCTCTTAGTGTTCTTTCGTCTTACCTAGATAATAGAACACAGAGAGTAGAAATTAACAAAACAATTTCCGATAGTGCACCTGTTCACATAGGCGTACCTCAAGGCTCCATTATCGGTCCCTTTTTGTTTTTGATTTATATTAACGACCTCCCATGCCTTGCCCAACATTTATGCGAAGTAGTTCTATTTGCAGACGATACATCCTTATTATTTAAAGTCAATAGAAAAAGTGAAAACTATAACTTTATAAGTAATAGCATGTCGGTAGTGCTTAACTGGTTTACAACCAACAACTTAGCTCTAAATACAGAAAAGACAAAATGTATTAAATTTTCTCTCTTAAATAACTCGCACAATGTTATACCTTTAACAGTAAATGGTAAAGCTCTAGAATGGGTACATAGTACTAAATTCCTGGGCATTACTGTGGACGACAAATTAAAGTGGGATAAACATATTGAAATCACGGCCAAAAAACTTAGTACGGCAGCTTTTGCAGTGAGAAGGATCAGACAGTGTACGAACATAGATACAGCTAGACTTGTGTATTTCAGCTACTTTCATAGCATTATGTCCTACGGACTATTAGTTTGGGGTAATGCAGCTGACATAGGAAAAATTTTTGTATTACAGAAAAGAGCTATCCGTTTTATTTATGGGTTAAAACCTCGAGATTCTCTTCAAGAACTCTTCAAAACAATTAACATCCTCACTGTTGTATGTCAGTATATCTTTGATGTGCTTATTTTTGTCAAATCAAATTTACATTTATATAAAAAATTAAACGAAGTAAATAGTGTAAACACTAGAAATAAGCACAAACTTTGTATGAATAGATTCAGGCTTAAAAAGGTTCGGCGGTCTTTCGTGGGTCAAAGTGTAAAATTATTCAATAAACTCCCTGCAGAGGCTATTAATCTGCCAATGAAAAATTTTAAAATTTATGTTAAGAAAAATTTAATGGATAAAGCGTATTACACAATTAACGCCTATTTGACTGATAAAAACGCTTGGATCCTCCCGACAACTTTGCCACTCCACACATGATCTCCTAATTTTTATTTTACTGTTTTTTATTATTTTATTCACAATTTTGAATTTTGTTATAATAATTCGTATGGCATTTAAATTTTATTTGTAAAACATGTACGTGATTTGTGATCTTCAAGTGTCTGAATTATACTTCTATTTCGACGAATAAGAATTGTAATTATGAAGTCATGGGAATCGAGTGTGTCATGCTCACTCAAATGGTCAATCTGGTGGTGGCGTCGTGGGCCGGGTCGTGAGGTTCCCTCTATTATGGTTGAGCTACGCGATGGCTGTCCCATGCGTCAACTCGTGAACGGGTGCTGCCAGAGGGAACTGGTCATCTCGTTTCTCATATATTTTCATGTAAGTTAATTGTTTCACATCGATATATATATATATATATATATATATATATATATATATATATATATATATATATATATATATATATATATATATATATATTATAATCAGCACTCGGATCACGATCATAACCTGTTTTGATATACCTTTTGACTATGTACATTATGTACTTTTATATATTATTAGAAAGAAAAGAAAAAAAAATTTTTTTGTAAGAAACAATAATGGTAAGCCGATCTGGCATGATAGGGACCAACACTGTTCAAATGAGTTTCTTTCGGCATTTCTTCTCAGCAGTGGTCGTTCCGAAATGCCAGTAGTTTCTAGCTTGTGAGAAATAACTATAAATTTAAAGATTGACGAGAAAAAGTGCCTGTGAAGGTCTAATTTCTGAATAAATGATTTGAATTTGAATTTTGACATAAGAAGTGGAAGTATTTCAATATAACAATCTCGCTAAATATCCGCCTGGCAACTACTGAATGTAGCAAAAACGCCTGTTATCATAATTTCCGGAAACTGTCATGTTGTTTTCCACCTCCTGTTTCCTTCCACCGACGGGCCATAGATCTAATTTCCTCCAATTTGCACGGAATTGAATTTCTTTACGCGTCAAATGTCTTACGAGATCCTAATTCCACGCAAGTAGATTGGATTTTAGCATTTCCCACCGATACGTGTACGAGTGATTGAATGAATGAAGCCATTATTCATTCAATTTGAGAAATATTTCGCATGAAAGCTTAATACATTTAAGGTCGATGTTCGTCTGACTATCTAATATATTTTTAAATTTTAAATTGTTGCATTCCATCGTAGGTAAATTTGAAAATACTGGCGTTTAAAAAATATTTAGTAATAAGTAATTTTATATGTTTTATTACGAATACCTATTGAAAACAGCGCATGTGTTTTCCCGCCAACCGCACTATAAAATTGTCGTTTTATAATGTCAAACGCTAATACCACTATTATTCGGTTGTTTACGACACCGATGGGAGTGACTGTACTAATTTATTTTACGACCGCTGTACAGCAATAAAAACGCTAACATTAACACTCCTATATAACCTTTGCATTTTGAAGTGTGTAATAATTGTTATGATGAACTAACTTTTGCCAAATTTTGTTCTGCTCACCCGTTGACGGTGAAATTTTACGAAATAACTCTTTCATATCTGAGCGTTTTCCGTGTTCCTACCGTTGTTGTGGTGTGTTGTGGTGTACCGTTGTCCAGCAGTTGAGTGTCGGAGCCCAGGGTCCGTTTTCTTGTCAGACCATTGTGATTATCAAATTGTACGAAATAACATTTGGTATAATAAATATCAACAATTCTCGTTGCAAGTCAATTCGCGTATTGACTTTCAAGTTATATTTCAAATGAAATAATAATTTTAGTTTCCATACAATCTATAGTTAGATTTCCAAACCATTTAACCAAAAACTGTGTTAGGTTTTATGGTTATTAAAGCCAATATATCTGTAATGTGTGATTTTCTTTTTAGTTTTTTGAGTAATTATAATCAATTCAAACAATAGATTACTACTACTGCCATCTGAGACCGCCTAATACTGAAAAAATTACACGAAACTGTAATAATAGCAGTTAATATTGATTGGCACATTAACCTATCTACTTTCGGCATAATGACCATAAAAACTATCACAGAGAATCGGCCCCCAGCTAATAATTTGGAGCAAAACATATAAATAACGAAGTTTCCCGTTAAGACGCATTACCGGCCTGTGTGTATGTGTGTGTGTCCCGTCACCGCCAGAACCCGGGGATTTATTACCCGGAGAGACAAACACTGTGAATTATCGAGTGGAGATTTATCGGGTGAAGGCAGGTGTTTCTACTGAATAAGAGTATATTCCGAATCGGGATTTCACGCAGACATATTGGATATATGTCCCCTTTGCGGCGTAATTTAACTTTCAGGTTACCAAGGTCTCGCTTTAGATTCTGAGTCAAGAACGTCCACGTTTTTAAACAATTCATGAAGTAAACTCGTTAATTTCGATAATAGGAATTTGTTTAGGTCATAATGTACCAAAATTTATCAGCTGTCTAGACTAATCGCCTCGTACAACATGCACAGGAGAACATAGAAGCGTCCTATTCTCTATATAACTACACGTAGCATCATATTCCCTTTATTCAACCTATACATTCTATAATTTTATGTACCTTCTTTCACTAAAGTCTAATTTTCACAACAAAACTGTCCGTCAAACAAAATTTCACGTGTAAACATCAAGTTTTACATGTATTAACTTTAGGACGAATTTTGACATTAACGCTTGAAAGCTAATCGATGACACGAACGAATCTATTACCGCGTACCGCGCCACTATTATACTAGTATCGTAATGAAAATTATGCCTAATAAAATGTATGAATTGTGCCTTTCCGTGCGGCCTTGTGTAGTGATTTTGCACATTACAATCGTATTTTATTTGAATCTCGCAACAAAAGGTCACGGACAAAGGAAACCTTTGGTATATTAGTTTATTGTAGTACACTATTCTTGCTTACTTTTACCCTTTGATTTATTTCTTTTGAATTATTTCGTCGCTTGCTACTATAAATCTTTTGCCGTGGTGAGCACGAAACGAACTATCCGATTTTTGTAAGTGCTATTTGAAATCAAAATCTTTTTCTAAAGAATCCAGAAATATTTATGCCATAAACGTAAGTACAATGCAAATTGAAAAAATATGTAGTTTATGGTGTACCTATTATTGGCACTAATCACCCTTAATGTCATTAATGTAGAACTTATTTTATCTTAGTTCCTTCAAAATATGTCCTCTTTTTTTCCCAACCAGCAGACTCGGAAATGTCGAATATTTTTTTTCCAAATTAAAGAATTTAACGCGTTAAACCGTCGACGTTTTTCAATGACGCGAATAAATTCCGCGCGATATATGGTGGCGTTGCGAGCGACCGTATTTTGAATGTGCAATTTGATTATTTATCTGTGGGTGGATGGTCAAAGATAGTGGATTTATTTTTGAATGTTTTTAATCTGTGGATTCTATAAATATGACTCGCTTGCGCACCAATTAATAATTATTGTATTATTCTTGTAACATCTGTTTTTTAATGTCTGATTAGCATAAATTTGCTTTTTACAAAGATTACCATAGATTGTATACTTTAATACGTAAGGACGTTGTCCATGCAATTTTGGATGTAACACGTTGGGCGCCAGATTGTATGTAGCTAATTATATTTTGGTATCTGACTGGGATTATATTGGATACATACTTCTTGTGGCTCTACAGCGGTTTATGGGTCTTGGCTAACCCACTACGTTGCATAAAACATTTAATTTAGGCACACAAAATATCACGCGAAAACAGTTAGCACGAAAATCAGTATCTATCGACGCGAAATCAGTATCTAGCTAGTGATGACAAATCCATAAGAAGATTACGTGCAATCAATCCTGTAGTGAATCTGTGGTTCAACAGAAGAGGAATATGAAATCGGCATCAGACACGCTCACGTTTGCTGACGTAATCCCCGGATGTGGGATTTGCAGACGATGACGGGATTCGAAAAAAGAATGTCGTTCGGGTTCCGTCTAGTTTCCATTTCAGTTTACACTGTGTATTAAATTACTATTGACAATATTGACACATTACAGCGACGTCTGAAATGTGTCTGAAATTGGAACAAAGTTTCAGCTTGCTTTTCTCCTTTTCTTGTTTTTGTACTTATCTGTCAGTCATCGATAAATCTACGACAGAGTGCTGGCCACTAACGAGCGTAAACGCAAAAGCAAAACGAAACATATTCCATTTTCTCTCTGGATCTTTTCTGCGTAAAAGCTAACTATTCCTTTTATAAAACCCGGCGTTCAATTGCTCGCCATTTAACATGTATCGCAGTAAATTGGCGCCAACATACCGCCGCCATGTTGCCTGTCTGTGAGCAATAATTAGTCTATACATCCGAGTCGACGGCTAACTAGTGTAAGCCGAGCTTTGAGCAATGTTTTCATTAATAAAACCCGGATGTTATCGGTTAGTCAATATACCTATTTAATAAAGTACTGTTTTTCTATAAAGCAACTGATATAGGTGTTTTTTGATAAATATTTTAATCCAATCAAGAGTGATAGTCTATGTTTCTCTCACTATTAATTCTCGAAGAGTGCTGGATTAAAAAAATCTTTTTTTTAAGTAAATTCATAAGGTACTATTTTAATTAATTAAGAATTTTAACGTATTTGACTTTTTTCTTAACCGTCCAAGAACTGTTTACCTGCTTCTTCTTTGCGTTCTATATTATGCTGTCTTGACACGAGTTTAGTAACTATTCAGTTTATTGATTTGACGCTTTAAATTACATACACAAGTTTTTGGGATATGTTACTCTTTATTCTGTCATCCACAAAATTAAATTCTTTTTAAAAAATGTAATATTCCCTTTTTCCAGATGAAGTGGACGTGATTGGCTACACGTCCAACCAGAGCGACAGCGAGTCTCTAGTGTCCGGTCACAGCGGGGACAGCGGGGTGGGGTACGCGCGCGCGCGACGCGGACGTGCGCGCGCGCGGTCGCCGCGCGACTGCACGCGCGTGCGCCGCTCCGCGCGCACTAGGGTTTAGGTCAGTTAAGCTTCTTCCAAGTGTTAACATTTTTATACTACTGCCTATGGACGCTCCGAACCAAGGGCGTTTCCGGCCTTGAATTAATCTTTTCATGCCCTTTTTGAAGAAGTCCATATTGTAAACATTATCCTATTTTGAAAACTAGGCTACTATTATTTCATTCAACCTAAAGTATGAAATAGGACTGATATTAACTATTATTTAGATCGTATGTTTGATTTTATTATAATATTCCGGCATAAATAAAATCGTTGTACACAAGTGGACCGTGGACACAAGCAATCTTCATCCAGCATCTTCCCGCGACTTTAAACAATGGAGATGTTGCATGACGAGCTTGTCGTTCGAACGTTCGTGAAGAAAGGTTCTCGTGTAGCAACATGAGAACCTTTCTTCACCAACGACCATTTACTCTGCACACCATTGCGTTATAATTGAATTTTCTACTTCATATTAGATTAACTAAATGTGGTATTTGTGTATTCCAGGTGACGGGGACGCGGCGCGGGGCTCGCGGCGGCGACGCTCACGTAACTTCGTAACATAAAACAGTAGAACATTTTGTTGATACATGTATTAAGGCGAATGTTGTTTCTGTGACTGAAACGGAACGTGCCACAGTCTGCGACAGAGTGACGGAACCGCGCCCGCGCCGCACACACCCACACACACACACATACATAAACACACAAAACACGACACACACACACTACATCACTGAGTACAAAATTGCCAAAAATTCCTTTCGACGTTCTGTTCTCTCCCGCGTTTTTCGTGTGACGTGTTCATTTTGTCCGCATCAATGTCACTATTCCATTTTTGTGTTAAACACTTGAGATATTTGCGGATATATGTATATTCAATAATATATTCTTTTAATATTTTAACTTTATTAATATATGGAAATGGCCGTAAAAGATTCAAATGGCCCGATGTGATCAGATAACAGTTGATTATTATTTTTGTATTTATTATTGAATTTTCTATTGGACTTATTCGAATGCAAATCTTTGAGAGAACGACTTCTAAAACTCTGTACTTACTGTTATTGATTTTCACAAAAAGAGAATTTGCTTATATAGCGAATGTTGTATAGAAATATCTATTTTATATTTTGTATATAATTATTTTTTCTGTATAAATTAATCATTAATCAGTAAGCGTAAGTCTGTATGATGGGCTGCGCCGCCGGATATAATTTAGCACTGCGGTTAACTTGTCCGTCGATTCTTTACTAACACATAGTTTACATGAGTTTAGTAGCTATACACTTTGCATGCCTCCTTTACAGCTTAATAAAATAATAATTTAATTTTTGGATGTTTACTAAGCGTATAGTTACTAAGCTCGTGTGAAGTGAGCATAACAAACAGTACAGTACGGCTATGAATCCTAGGTGATAGTCAACTTGCTTGGTTTATTCATAAACTGAATTACATTTAATTACTGAAAACTAAGCGGTAGTGGACACTGTCGTAACGATTTATTATTTTGCGTTAATTTAATTAACATAATCAAATGAAAATGTATGTAATGAAAATTTATATATTAGGATAAATATATCCTTAAAATTTTCGTTACATACATTTCCGATTTGCGATTAAACTACCAGTATGATTATATATGAATTGAATGATGAATTGTAAAAAAAATATTTGTTTTTTTTTTCTGACATTAGATTACGACAGTATCTCCTATACACATAGTACATACATCACTTACTAACCGTCGTATTGTAAGTATTAATATTGAATATTAATGATCTCACTCCATTGTCACACGTCCATTTTAGTAATATTGTCATACAAACTCTTACCAAAGAGGAAATCTGGAATATCTAGAAAAATATATACTTACTGTAAACGATTTGATCGGTCCAAAGGAAGCTACTCTTTGAATGTGAAAAGAAAACATACGACATCTGCTCAATTCGACCTTATCGCTTTGATTTTAAAGTTCATTCTTCAGGCAATCTCCTTGTCGCTTCCCTTGAACGGATCTGACATTATGCGAGCAAAATTTTCAAAATTACGGTCGCAAAAGGGTCATTAATCAATTTTCAGTCTTAGATATTTAAATGATATATGAAATATTAATATATTTATCCAATTTTAGACCGTATTCATTTTGGTCGCATTATATTTAGAATTTATTTAAGTAAGCACTTTAAAAAAATGAATTAAAAAATTTTTAGGTTATATTTTAATGA
Source organism: Plodia interpunctella (assembly GCF_027563975.2). Taxonomy (NCBI): domain Eukaryota; kingdom Metazoa; phylum Arthropoda; class Insecta; order Lepidoptera; family Pyralidae; genus Plodia; species Plodia interpunctella. The sequence continues at coordinate 1,796,520 of NC_071301.1, forward strand.
CATAATTACTTCAATGGATTATATTTTATGTGGACATTCATGTACCAAAAATAATAATAAAAAAGGAGCGACTTGAGAACGTGCTCGACGCACAGCGGGACAGCAGAGAGATATATTTTGTTAGATTGTATCTTGTAAATTGTTAATTTGTTGAAATCTGACTGAATTTCGTTGTATTATAATGTATTCTTTTCGATGGAGCATTCGGTAGGATATTCGAGTCCATTCTCACGCCTTCCCTTCGGTATAAAATAATGAGAGTAATGTGAAATCACTTCATGTACGTCCGTACATCTTACCACCATCGAGGATCATAGAAAGTTAAAAAAATATGTGCACACGGCCGGACTTCATACATGAAAATATAAATAAAAGCAATATTTGATCATCAAAATCGTTATAAGCACTTAGTCGACATGATTTTATTCTATAAACTCATTATTTTTTACCACTAACCTCCGGATGTGGGTTTTTTTTTTCTCTAATTCTAACTAATATTATAATAAATTGTAAATTGTTTTAGGTATGGATGTTATAATAAGTATAGCTGTAACGTATCATTTTGTAAGTAATGAATTTGTTTTAGAAATGACAGCATGATCTCTTAAGGTTAAATGCGTAAGCGCTTGATTCCGTCGGGCTATACTCTACACCCGATACTAATGCTTGGTTTACATGAACTTAGTAACTATACATTGTGCCAGCGATAACAACCACCTATTTGCCACATATTTCCCCTAGAGTTTCAGTAATCAGTTGCTGAATTATAATAAATTATATTAATGAATTTGGGATCGATAACACAATATTTTTCATTATAGAACTGAGTGATATCAACAAATTGTGGTAATGGTATACAATTTAACAATGCCATTCGCAGTTCTATTACCTCAAATTATTTTATCTTGTTTCTTAAAAAAATTAATTGATATGAGAATATTTTAAAAAATATATATAGGTAGTTCGTATTGTACGAAATCATTCATAATACAGCACAAAGTGAATATTCATACAACTGCTGTTTATTTTTACCAAAATAAATATGCCTGTGGATATGGAGTTTTACTATTACCTTGTAAAATGGCACTTAGTATATCTACTTGGTTGGCATATTGGCGCCCAGTGGCTGCGTGCGTGAAGCATATGTGCGCAGTTCGCCGCGCGCTTCGCGATCCGTGTAAACTTGGCTTAATCTGTCCCCGCCGTGGGCTCGCAAGCAATATCTTTAACAGGAATTAAATTGGTTGTTAAATAATGAGTACGTGTTTTTAGACGTCCCGCTGCAAATTTTGGTTTCTGTCTGGAATTACGCGAAGTAAACGTACAAATTAAATTATTAAATCATCACATTGATACAGATTTACTAATTTTAACTAGATCAGTTATTAAAATTTTCGTATTGCATCGCGAAATTGATGGACAGACTTTAGGTATGCGTGTAATAATGATTTTTCAGGGCAATGACTAAATTGTCATGTTGTTATCTAAATTCTAATTTATTTAAAAGAAACTTTAGTAAGTACACTAGAAAATCGCTTGATATAAATTTAGTACGGATAGTTTTAAATTGTGTAACCAGAGCGAATGTTGGTTTGAATTGCGAATCTGTCGGCAACATTTCTATGAAATGCTGTTGAAAGTTCAATGTTAATTAATTTTAAGAACAACATTGCGAGCTGCGGTGGGACTGACTGCCCGACGGCTACACCTCTGTCGACCTTCCTCATCGTCAACAAAATTATTTATATTAAAAAAAAACTATTTATCTATCGCAATATTTTATTTATTTTATTTTAGGGACGTGTTTTCGAATGTTTTGCTTCCACTCAGCGTGTCACATGCCTGCCGATACTGTAGTTACGTAGCTAATTCAAATGCAGCTCCCATTCAGCAAACATGACATACATTCAACTATGAGTCTTAAGGCTTACGCTCTAAATCCGTATTAGAGTGGCGTTTATCTTGAAAAATGTCAGTAATGCTGATAATAATTACGCTAAATGGAAGTTATATTTTGAATGAGATTACTTGCGTACGTGGCGTTAAGTTGAGCCCTTTACTTTTTGGTTCACAAATCTTAAGTGCGACAGAGATAGTCGGTCTTTTGCCGTTTCGCGCTATTCTTTCGAACTTAAGGGGTAAAATTAAATCAAGCTCGAGTGTTTCTTAACGCCACGTATGGCAACTTTTTAACCTTAGCCCTACCTCGCTTCCGTGAGAGAATGTGGGTGTAGAAGCGGCGACGGACGCTCATAGAGTACAAATTCTGTATAAGCCCCTACTTGAGTGTTAATTCTAAATGTATAATTTTAAAACACGACACAGGGAGAAGTATATTCAGAGTACGTTAGTATAATGTAGCGCGGGCGAAAATGGCCAACTGATCCAGTCATCTCTGCCTTTGGTGTTGTCTCTTCCTTAACTAAATTGTCTATGGTCTGTTCCCACAGTGCACAGACTGTTTAGACTGCACTGTTGGAACAGAACGTAGGAAACGTGCGACGCACTGTACGCGCGCACATCTTATTAGATAAGAAATGTGTTATTAGAAATGAAATGCAATAAAAATGTGGCCTTGCTTCCCCTGCGATACGGTTTTGATTCTATACGCAATTGAAAAGGTGTTGTATTAAAAATTTGGCAATAGCTATTTTTCTAAGAACTGTTTCAGGTTAAAGCATTGGTTTGCTATTGTCTCAGCTGGTAACGTATGGTGAAATAACAAAAAGTGCTGGCTTTTATTATATACCTTTTCTGAGGAAAAAGGGTGGTGAATCGAATCTTTTAATAATCTATTCAAGATACTACCTATGCTATTAACAAAATTCCAATTGTATTTACGACATAGTCAATCAAAACCGTAGTGAATCGGAACCAAGTCCAATATTGTCCTTTGGCACAGCAGCGCCGCGCCGCGTTATTTTACGCAAACTTAGTCGCTGTAAAATAATAATCCGGCGTTGTAAAAAAATTATCAGTGCACTTGTAAATATTGGAGCCAAAATTTTTATACAAATTATTTCATAAAATATATTCTTGGACCAAGTTGCGCGACGCGGCGCTCGCTGTGGTTGCTGCAGCCCTCGCCACGTACCGATTTTAAACGGTACGAATCGATACAACCGATTTATAAACGGCAATCGATACGGCGTCTGGGCTCGCACTGTGAAAGCGGTGTTTAGCAGTCATTCGTTGTCTGAACGTAGAGGCAAATATTAGGTACTTTTGTGACTATGCTGATGTGACTTGGCAGCATTACTCATTGCAATTGACGAAGAAAGGCACATACTTTACTATATGTAAAAAAAGTTATAGAATTAATTTAATAAAATTATAAAATAAATTTCCTTTGTGTTATTTGGATGCCTTCAATCCCTCCCCTCCCCGTTGGTAAAGGACTTTATAGATAGTGCCATAAATTATTTTGTGGCGTGTGGTCTCACTCTAGGATAGGACTACTATATATCTCTGCCTCTGGACCACGAGGGCCCAGGTTCGAAAATGTGGGGAAATGTATAATGGATGGAAATGAAAAAGTTATACGTGATCCAAACATTTTATTTACTAAATCGACAAATCTGGAAATTCGACCAGCGAGTAGACCAGATAAATTTTACTAATTTAATGCAATGAGGGTCAGCTACGTTAAGGCTTCGCTCGTACGGGCGTTTTCTCATACGCCGAGCGTCACTTAAAATGGGATTTGGTTTCAAATTGAAAGTTTACTGTTTAATTGTTTTTTAGAAATCGATCTGCAAAATTCTCTCCGATTTGAAAAAGATCCTAGCTTTATTTATATCGATAATATTATTATATCGTCACGACTTAGAGTTTAAACATAATAATTATCAACGTCATTGTCAATATCCGAGCCATAACAGAAGCTCCTAAGCACCTATGACTAAACAAAATTATTATATATTATGGTAACATTACATAAACACCTCACTTATTAAAAAAAAATACAATGCAAAGAGAGACACAGAGAAAGCAAAGAACTTAACAGTTCGGAATAAATTGAATTTAAAAAAAAAAAAAGATAGTCATGGCTACAAGTTTTTAAATATTTCACATTTACCACAAAATAAAAAAACAATATTATAATATAAATTGATCTTTAATGTATTTATTGATTTGATGTTCACGTGTTCTAAGTTATTGTTAACAACATTTTAAAGCTAATGAAGTTAAATACACGAAAAATTATTATAAGTACAAATAACTATAATATTATTCGAAGACGCCAAAAGCTAACACTAAAACGGATGTCTGATAGAATCTGAGGGGCTACCATGAAACATAAAACGTAGTACCTACGTCATTGCGTCAAAATCTCTCTTTTTTATGTCAAAAAGAGATAAGAGTAACGTGCTAAGTGTTGTATGTTTCGTGGTAGGCCTTCTGTATAGACTAGTTAAAAAACACAACGGCAGACTTTTTGCGGAATGAAACACATTGTACAAATACACGTAAACTAATGCGCATTATCCGAACCCGAACATTATTTATTTTTTATTATAACTAGGTTTAAATTTTTCGTTATTTCTTTATATATGATAGTATTAAAACATAACCTATTGATAGATTCCCATAAATTTTATCGGTTACAATATTCGCGTACAAAAATCATTTGCCGATAACTTTAAGCTACAACTAATTAACAAAGAAAAAAAACATTGGCTAAGTAAAAAGGTAATATAATAATAATTCCTATAAGAAGGACCAACACGTTACCATAAAATAAATTTCATTATAGCATCTAAGTAAATACCTGCATTTTCTTAAGCACATTTTGAATACAAATATATCATTGCACTGGTATTTGGAATACATAAGTGCATTTTGAGTAATTCATTCATAAATTCGAAATAACACTCAATAATAGAAGCTATTTCTAGTGAAATATCTAAAGAAAATCTAACAAAATCTATGAATGAGCCTAACAATTTGCCTTAGATACTTGCATGGAGACCATCTGATACATATTTTGTAATGGTGGACACTATACATTTGTGTAAGAATATTACCCAAATAATATCATACTATTATTTTGTAAAAACAGTTGCATTATTACTATTTGTCTCAACTTTAAGTACATTAGTTTTGATCGCGTTACATTTTCAATATTTTAATGGGGTTTCAATTCTTGTCATTTAAACTGTGGCGTGGTAGAGCCACAAAACTATTTCGGCAAACATTTAACATCAAAATTAAACATTCACTACACTTATTTGGATAAATATTTTCTACTATAATAAATAAACATCCTGCTTCATGCTAATATTATCTATTTTATATTGAATATTTTTTTCGACACAGAATATTTTGACACAAAACGTAACGTAAATTTTCCACACTCCATGTTCAAATTTATTTAATCGAGTAACAAATTTAGTCTATATATTTTTATTTGAGTGTACATATTTGAGTACAAGTTAATATTAATTATCATTCCAAGCAGTCAGACTTTACTATAATAATACTGTACAGTGCAAACACTTAGTATATTTTACTTGCATCAGCATTACATGCGCCGCGGCGAAATCTAGTTAGTACACAAATATCATTCATCGAATGCACTCATATCAATTATCAATCTTATCAATAAACATCGTAAAATCATTCAGTTGGTATCAATCACATCAACTTATCATTCAAGATCGTATGGTTTAGAAAGAGACCGTACAAATACATTCGTGTAATGTTAAGTTTTAAGTAAAAATCATAGTGGGATCCTCAGCGGCATCTAAATATTTCTCACTCGATTAAATAACTGTTTCAAAGCAATAAGAATTTATGACTTAATAACTAAATTTGCAGAATATACCAACTGTTATTTTCTAGCAAAATATATTTTCTTACTTCACAGTAATTCAGCAATTTACATTAAATCCTACGAGCCTAATAAAGCCTATTTGGTAACAAACATCTTAAATTTATAACCTATTTCAGTAAACGTTTTTAAGAACTATGCCTATAATTTTTCGCACAAGTCAAAAAATTGGACAAAATAAATTTATGTACCTTTGGTATAATTTTACTACTATATTCGGTAATTGTGATAATACTAAAGTGAGCATTTTAGGAATTCGTAATATTATTCATAAACAAGGTAACCTCCACATTACACATACATAAATGATGATTTTTGGAGTATCTATGACGATTTTGATTTTGAAGTGAGTTCAAATTAATTATTTAAAAAAGCAATTTAAATAATATACAAATCGTACTGTATATCGTCTCTAATAATTTTCTATTTTTTATATAAAAATATTTTTTATAGACGAACATCACAAGACAAATAGAAAAAATGATACTGAACTAATTGAAAAATTACTAACTCGGGGTAAACTCACAACAAAATTTATCCTAATGGAATGTACAATTTCAAATACCGATATAAATACATTGATACAATTATAATCAAAATATAATCATCATTTAACCATGAAAACATGACTTAAATCTTTGGAATGGATTTTATATAGCGATAGATATTTATATATATTTGATCAATCGGTTCCATTTCATAATTGCATACCACCTACCTAAACCTTTTAATAACCGCCCTTACTATCCCAAAACCCCTTTTTACGACCCCTATATATTGAACACACCAATTTTCATATTAAATGCGAACCGCATTTTAAACATATGCACAATAATTTCGTAATTCCAGCTAATAATTAAGTGCACATAATTCTGAGCACAGAATTTGTGCACGTCCGAATAAATTCAATTTTTAATTCCATAATTCGACAACTTACGATTTACAAAATGTGCACAGCACAAAACCACCTTCAAATCTATCAATAACTGGCACATAATAATTCAGCGCGAAAGGCCATGTCATAAATTCAACGCGCATAATTTGCATACGCTAACGCACAGAACCCTGTGCACAGAAACATATCACCACCGTCTACACAAATGGCCGTTATAAATCACGCACATATTGCACAGAATGCACAGAACATTAATTCTTTCTTTACATAATAGACGTTTAATCGCACCCGCAAATGCACAGAACCCGATGCACAGCACAGGATTCAGTGCACAGCGCAGGATTACTTGTCGCAATCCTGCACAAGCTGGACGCTGTCGTCGTCGCGGCGGTTGGAGTGTGGCCGCCTCAAAGGACGCGGGTGTTGCAGAAGGGAGAATCTTTCAGTTTGCATGCTCTGTTTTTTGTTACTTAAGGCGTTTCGGAGGTGGGTCTCGCCTGAAATGTAGACATTGATGGAATAATTGATTGTAGTCGCTGTCTACGCGCATGCGCTGTGACGACGAGCTCGCGCCTGCGCGATGCATCTTTTCTACAATACAAAAGCTGTCATCCACCATTTTTGCTGTTGTTACCTTTAAATATATTTGCTCGTAATTTACCAGCCCTAAATAAACAATCTTTGTCGAATACCTAGTATAATTATTTATAATATATACTTAGACAAGATCTTACAGTTTGGTCCTTCGAGCCGGATTAACCAGTTGGTTTCCTCACAACGGTAAGAGGTCTTTGGCCAACACTGGTACAAGGGCTATTTACAATTTATTTTAAAATTAATTAATATAATCAAGAAAAATATGTCACCTGTAGAAATCTGAAGTGTTCAACATTCAATTTTTTTGTCGTCATTTTTTGAGAGATCTTTTAGCTTTTAGCGCCCGACAAAAAACACATATCCATGCTGTAAACCGTCGAGGAGTTCCCTCGTCGGGAGCCGATCTTTGATGTACCATTAGGTTGTGCTTATAATAATAATGCATTGTCATCGAAACTGAAGCGAAGTGGGAAATTTCAAATGTGTAGGACAACTGGAAGTAGGTGAAATCTAACCTGCTTATATTTTATTAAGAGACACACGAACAAACATCGGGACGGGTGAAACTTAAACAAATAAAAGCATGTAAAATGCGGACTCCGTGTTCGAACGCATGAGAAAGAGAGAAAGAGAGAGAGAGAGAGAGAGAGAGATGTGATGTCAGATGACAGAGAGACAAAATAATGATAACTTGTGTCAAGAAACTCACCGGGCAGAGACAAGGGTCGAGCAGAGAGCGACAGATCGTGTGAGCGCGGCGACACCGAGCGGGACGAGCGCGGCCGCGTGCTGCGCTCCGGCCGCTCCGGCCGCGGGGATTTACTTCCGAGGAGCTCCTGTTCAGGGGAACCTTTCGTCATCTGTTTCACTCGATTCAGTCGCCATTGAAATATTTGATTAATTTTATTTCAGAAAGAAACAAATACCATCCTACTAATATATAAGAAATGCGAAGTTTGTGAAGATGTATGTGTATAAGTATGTTACTCTTTCACGCAAAACCTACTGGACGGATTGTCATGAAATTTGGCACACGTATCTATTAATATAACCTGTATATAACACGTAGGTTTGTTTCTCGAAATTCTCACGGGAGCGAAGCCCCGGATCGCAGCTAGTAAGGTATATTTTTTGTCTGTAACCCAGGTGATCGCGTCTGACAAGTGCAACAGATGATAGTTGCTGATACTAAATGTAGAAAAAACCATATCAGGGATATTAATGCGTCAATGATTGAATACCACAGATACTCAATTTATTAAAATAACGCCTGGATTCCATGTACATTGAATAAAATGATTATTATGATTAGCCAGTAGGTATTTACTGGCCCTAAGGTAACTTAAATATCCAACGATGACTCGTTACCACAGATAATTAATACAAAGTTGTCCAGCGGCCTTGAATGTCTGCGAACCAACCTCAAGGGTGGTTCGCAGAGCGTTACGACCGCTGCGGCTGCGCGGTCATTACAATCCGTCAATTTTCTTGAGGAAGGAATCATTTCATTCATAAAATTGACATTACTACAATACAGAGTAATTGATGTAAAGTCATACAGTAAAACTCATTCGGGTCTTTGTTAAAATTTGAAAAATTGACGCGGTCGAAACCCTCACGCGTTAGACACTACAAGTCAAGGTTGTCACAAAATATTATTGTTTATAAAAAAGTGTAGGGGTGTGAATTTGAAAGAAACTATACAATTTGTATAATTTTAGTAACTATTTAGTAAAAAATTCCGTAGTTTTTTTATTTATTTAAGGATATCAAATAACCTTTACTTAACTTTTCACAATATAAAGAGTAAAACGCGACAAAACTGCACATAAAGCTTTATCTACGAATTAGAAGTAACAAACGTCCGAGACCTTTATTAAATTTATAACATATTGGTTAAATATTTAATAAAAATATAGGTGCAAAAAAACTACAAATATTGTGTCTTATTTGTAGACTAAGCGTGTTAGCCTACAAATAAGACACAATATAAAGGAAAGATTTTATGATAAGATTTAGAAAAGACCACCATATAAATAAAAAATAATAATAAATGACAAATGTGACAAAAAGGACATAATTTTACTTTAAGCCCTCAAAAAAAAAAGCCTACAAAATATGCTTTAATTATAAAATAATATAGTACTTTTTACACATTACCAAAAACTAAGAAACATTAAATACATATTTTAAAAAAAATAAACAAATAAACCATGCTTTCAAGCGTCAATTTATTGATTCCAACAACCGTGCGACCAAAAAGTGCAATTAAAACAAATAAAGTGCATTATAAATGGCAACACACAAGGACAGCACAAAGGACATCACATAAATACAGGAGTTAGTGACCTGGTCGTCAGTAGAGTACGCGCTGTACATCGAACTGTCAAAGTCGAAGGCGCTCGCCGCGCGGTACGACAGCGAGTCTTGAAAATTAGTAAAGCGTTTGTTAGTTATATTAGTTATTGTGGGGGGAAATGTGGCTTAGTGTTGCCAGTCGAATAGTTGACGGAATTGGGCTCGCTCGGTGAGGACACAGCGAGGAAACGCTCAGACAAGAGAGTCCACTTCGCTAGATTTATACATAGTTGAAGCCAAACAAATATTTATACTAATTTTATTTAATTGCCTCATTCTCAGCTATCGACAGAATCGATACCACACTATCGATTGCTCTAGAATCTCGACAGTTGTATAGCTATAGTTTAAAATAATCAATGGTAACGATATAGCCCTTTCGATGTTGTAAATGATTTTCACGGTCAACTACCGATAGCTGAACTATCGACTTTTTAGCAACACTAATGTGGCTAGATAAGATACATTCAAATATCATTCATTTTTTTTCAAATATCATTTCTATTAATTTTTCAAAAATACATATTTTGTTACATAAAATTCTGCGTAGATAATTTATAATTCATTTCAATAATATAATAAAAACTGAATGTGAATCTATGTACCTATTAATCATAAAATTGCATTGAATTGATCATACAATATAACAGTCCGATACAATGACAGGGTGTCATGTTTTCCTCGTCAGAACACAGCACAAGAAATTGTGTAGAATCTTAATGAATCGGGAAAAAACATGATAGGTACCTAGTAAATATATAAAAAAAACCAATTACTTAAATATTATGTATTACAAATACGTCTATCTAGACGTATTTGTAATACATAAATTGTTATTTTTTTTCCAAGTTGTAATATGTCGAAATAGATTTTTAAAATGTTACATCAGTTTAAATATTTTTATGATGTAGGAAGTTTATAAAAATATCTATATTAGTATTAACTTCCGTTGTTACGATGAGTTATCACAGTTTTGGTGCGCTAATCGTTCATTCACCCCAGGTAGTATACCCATCATTTTAGTGATATCTAATAAAAATGTGCTTATTCTTAGTGAGACATAATTTGAAGAAATACCTACAGTAATGATACACAGTAAATACCTACACACTTTAATATATCGCTGGTGGGATTTTGATGAAATATGGTATGCGCAAGTATTAAAGACAACCGTTCAAACATAGGCAACTTTTTCAGAAATATGTACCCCTAAATGACTGTAATGAGGGGTGAAAGTTTGTATGAAAATCGTGTGTGTCCCGCTTTCGCAGATAAACACATGCGGGCGAAGCCACGGGCAAAAGCTAGTTTACTATAAAGTCAGTCTGTATATATGGCAAAATTAATATTTAGTCACGATGACTTTGATTTGTCTTTGACTTTCCTTATTTTTTGTTCGATTTGTCACTTGTTGTAAATAAAAAAAAAAATGTTATTAAGACATGGCCATTTTAGAAATGGAAAAATATTATAAGAGTATATAAGTATAAGCTTATTTAGCCACATTGTTTCAATACTTTTAATTCAATACAATATTTTTTTATGCTTACCATGAGGCCAGCTAGTGATGGGCGGTGGAGACCGGATCATGTGCTCGTGGACTTCCTTCAGGGTCAGTGGGTCATCTTCCACGAAATCTAGTGCCGTACTGCCGAATTCCTGTAACAGCAAAAAAAAAAAAACATTAAGAAAAAGCGAAAAAAAAAATGAATTGACCAAATATATTACAGGCAGGTCACACAATTTTAACTAAATTAGTAATTTGTTATAACAATAACATAAATAATGAGAATTGGCGCAAATTCGCTTCCCTCTCGTTTTCAGAATTTCTTGTAGGTTTCTTTTTCTGTCCCTCCCATTTTCACGTGTTCTCCGGACCTAAAAATAAACCATTATTTGATCTTTTTGTAGATTCTGCTGTGATTTCACATCCGGACTTGGGAGTGCTGTTTCCTATCAGCTGCCAAAGCTATATGTCCCTTAGTCGTGTTGTACGACACCCACGGGAGGGTATGTGAGTGGTCCTAATGTAAGGCCACACGCCACATAATTTTAATAATCTCTATATTATTAGTAACAGAGGCAAAATTAAATGTTTGTTTCTTTGGTGTGCTGCAGAGCACCTCTTGCACGATTGTAAAATTTTTGCGAAGGCACGCTGCGACTATGTCGTGGCGTGTCAACGAAATAAAACGGAAGAATTTAATCTTCTACAGACTATACAATACGAAGAAACAACAAAAACGTTCCTGAAATTTATACACCACATGGTATTTAGTCTGAAGAAGATAAACGGAAGTTTATTAACTTCAATTTTAATGAAAAATGAAGTGGGCACATGCTGCTACTGTATAAAGTAGCAGAAGAGCAGCGTGCGTCTACAAAATTCTATAATATTACATTGTTATCCAAATATGAGACAATTTTGTGCCAATATAGAAAATAAAAAAAAAATACTTAATTATATTTTAAGTAGTACTTTTGATAAACCCAAAATTCAATAAAATGAGTATTGGGATTGGGACCTTGTAGAAGCAGTAAACTGGCGCGTTATTTTGCGATACCTACTTTAGTAATTACCATCCTAATCTAACCACAGCCTTGAATCGGAAGGCCCAAATAAATTGGATTGTACAATTTGAAAGTACTCGGCCAGTTAATTTGTATGTAAATATAATTTATTTTTATTCATTTTACAAATGAATACAATGACTTTATCGTCAACTCTTTTGAGAATATTTTTTTTATACAATATCTACATGGGGGCGTGGTTCCGCCCTAGAATATGACCTTCCCACATCCTCCCGTGGATGGCGAACGAGGCGACTAAAGAACACAGCAGGCAGCTGATAGGTAAAAATAGCATTCCCAAGAAGGGATTGACGTCAGGCAGAATGCGAGATGTAAAACTCACAGCAGAATCTTCTAAATAATAAATTTATTTTTTATGCTGACTCCGGGCCTTGTAGAGTCTCCGATCCAAACAGAACATGTGAAGATGAGAGAGAGAACGTTAGCTATCCTAGTCCTAGTATTGCCCGTGTTATTAAAAGCAAAAATATTTGAGACAACAGTTTATTTATTTACCTGTGACATGAGTATGGTGTCATCTGACTCGCACTCATCGTGGTGACTTTCAATCAGACTTTCTCTACTCGCCATCACTTGCTGAAATTTAAGATAAAATAAATGAATTAATGAACTGTTGAACATCACAATATCACCATATAAATTGAGATAGCATAAAACATGTTTTATCACTAATCAAGCAATTTCTTCCAGACAACTATTGTTTTTTTATTATATAAATTAATTAACTCACAAATTTTACTTAATTATAGATATTTTATATTCGGATTAATTCAAGATAAAGAGAAAACGAAACCACTTGAATGTATTTATAAATAAAAGTAAATAACCATAGCCAGTCTTTTTATAATCACTACACTTGATTTTATGGTGAAACCGATAAACGTTGAAGAATCCATTTTATATTAATTATGATTACAGTATATCGGAAATGTTGTAAGACTAGTAAATCAAAAAGACTTTTGCAATGAATCCTACAGAAATGAATTATTAACTGCCTTGCTCAATGCCAGTGTGACCTGCAAGCTTTGAATTGGCAACTATCTATTCATTCATTTCAACTGGCATAGAGCCAAAGAAATAAATTGGAATCAATAGTAGACTAAAAATTGGTGCAAAGCGGAAAACACTTATTTGGCATCTATAAAGACCATTGTTTTGTAATGACACCGTCACATTTACTGTTGAGGAATATGAAAATTACACCACTTTCCAATTCGCCTATTTGCATGTCTGTCATTTGGTACTGTTAAGAGTTTTGTTATCTATATGTTGATAATATTTTCCCTGCTTGTTTTACAGACCAGAGCTAACAGAGACTTCATCTATCCCAAACTAAATGTAGCCAAGTAGTGTTTATGACAGTTATGTGGTATAGTATTATATTTCAGCATTAAGACACAGGATCAAAGTATGGGATGACTAATCATAGCCTAGAATGTCCTGGAAGGAAGGATCTTTATCCTACACTAGGACAATGTTATTACTGTTACTATATTCTGTTTATTCAAACCACACATATTTTATAAAAATGAGATGATGATATACTTGTTGTAATCTCATGATGGGACCTGAATGTAGTATTTTAAACTTATAAAAAATGTATTTTCCTATTAAAAAAAATAAAATATATATATAACAATTTCTACATTATGCACATGCATTTTGACTTCAAAACAAGCATAGTGCTATTTTCTTTTAAAAAGTAATCCTCTATCAGATCATGGAAAACTATTAAATTTTAAAGTTTTCCCAAAATTTATTTTATTTATATATCTGTTCTAATGGAAACAAATTTAAAAGTTGTAATGAAAATAAATTTAAAAGTTGCAGTGAAAATAAATTTAAAAGGAAACTGTGTGCCGTAAGAAAATTTATTGAAGTAGTATAACAGAAACTATACGAGCATAATTATAAAACAAATGAGTTTAACAAGTTAAATAATGACTACAATCATGCTGTAATACAGACTTATGTAATTTCAGTTAAATACATAATGTACTCACCTGAAGGTAGGGATTGTCTTGCCTGGACAGTCTCAAGGCTTCCATATCCTGGGCTATGTTTCTAGTTCGCCCTGGGGTCAGTAGAACCGCGGGAGAACCACCAATTGTCGGTGGTAGTACTAGAAAACAAATATCTTAGTAATGAAAATGACAAAACAAAAAATATTCCAAAGCAAATAAAAACAATTACAAAACACCTACCGGATAAGGAATCGGTGCTTCCTTCCATTTTCACGTTCATTTTTGCATAAAATTAATCAATTCTATTGGAAAATAATGGTTATTTGAACAATTCGTCCCCGTTATAATGTTCAAATTGTGTAGGAATCATTCAACCAACAATGATTTCACCAATATTGTATAGCAACTGTTTGTTTAGTTCATGTAACATTATGAAAATTGCGTATATTCTCTCTACATTTTTCGCGTTTTCATGAAAATTGGAAAACTGATAACGATTGACAAGTTGACAGCTATCACGTTCCGTAGCACAGGAACATTCCAATCGAATTGTCAAGATTAAAGAACGTTCCGTTTTTTTATCTTTTATAGTAGAATCCATGGCAGAAATAGTAGAAAATAAAAAATATCAGAGACTTCCTTCTAGTTAATGTTCTGAGCTTCTTTCCCTTTATTGTGGGGATAGCCCGCGCGCGGCCCTTTCTCGCGATCCATGGCGGCCAGTGTTTGTAGTTTTTTTTAGGGATAGAAGTTATCAACCCCACCCACAGAGAAGAACAATCAATGTAATGTTCTCATATCTCTGTGACCCCATCACAACAATTTTTTTTGGTATATGTGGAGAAATCTTTTCTTCTTCTAAATAGGGGAGTCCCATTAGGGGTATAGGGGTGAAAATGTACAAACACAAAGATATAAATAGATCGAGGAAAAAGTACGGCCATAATCGTCGTTGTAAATATTTTTCTTTTTCTACTACGCTCTAATTTATTTTGAGCCAACGTTTTCAGGCGCGTAGTGTGCCCCCCTACTTTTGTGACATTTTGATGATCAATGATTTCTTTAATGATAAGACTCGGATAGAATTTAGGGCTAGTATACATTATAATTCTT
Source organism: Plodia interpunctella (assembly GCF_027563975.2). Classification (NCBI taxonomy): domain Eukaryota; kingdom Metazoa; phylum Arthropoda; class Insecta; order Lepidoptera; family Pyralidae; genus Plodia; species Plodia interpunctella. Next base: position 1,811,872 of record NC_071301.1, read on the forward strand.
TTTTGTTTTGGATTTGTAGTGGATAGCATGCTCCTCTTTATTTATTTATATTTGCATACCTATACTCGGTAAAATGTGTAGGTCTAATTCATTTTGACATCAATTTGCCTATTTGTACTCATGTTTTTGGCAAATAAATGTTTTCTTTCTTTCTTTCATAAAACTGCATGGAATTCGTAGGTACCCGTGTACGAAGTACTTATTAAATCCATGTGTGCTGCCAGCTGTACATCAGACTAAATTACATGGAGTTAGTAAGTTCGGAGTACCTACTAATTCCATGCTAAATTAATATATACGGCTTATCCACAGACATTTGTTTTAACAACATATTGTTAGTTATATAAGATAACAAGCGTTACCTTAATTTGTAACATGATGATGTGAACCATCTTTAGGGAAAAAGTTAAAACAACAAGGTTGAACTTGATATATGACTTTATTTGTAATGTGAACAAAGGCACTACCTTAGCTAAGAAGGCACCCTTTTGCGGTTTCAATGCGACAACACTGCAGTATATCCTTTTAGCGTCTATAAATTCAACAAATTTACCAAAGCGAACACTATCTACATAATAATTTATGCAATCTATGTCAGAATTTTTATAACAACAGCAAACAGCGCTAATATCCATTTTGAAAAATATTTACTAGTGAAAAAATATTGTAATTTAAATATGATAATGTTAATTTTTATGTCTTATATCATCGTTTATATTTCGTTGTCAGTAAGCACGAACTGGACCGCACTGCCGTAGTCCAGGATTCGATTCTTGATACCCTTCAGCTTTGCAATATAGTGTTTGTGAATCTTTGTATTGGTCCGTTTGTAGCGGAGGGCCGTTATCATTTTATCAACAGTGTAATGTAGCCAAAGTATGTTTGTGTACGGCTCAAAATTCTTCCAATCATTTCTGTAACAAAAAATATATAATTTAGTATATAGAGTTTTCTAGAGATTAATTAGAGTGATAAAAGGTTTGAAGTTTCTAGAAATGTGCTTAGACTATTGGCTGTATATCATTCTAGACAACAATCAATGTCAATTGTCACTCTGATATATCCCAATTATGATGATCGGAGGGCTGCGAAGCGGCAAAGCTCGAGATCAGGTTAAAAATTAACTTAAAATTGTAAATATTCGGCTGCAATTTTTCCTTCCGGCTGGCTGCCTTCCTGATTTCAACCTTCCCTGGGACTGCTTTTATTACCTATTACCTGCCAAGGCTTAGGGTTACCTTAAACCTTAGTCACCTTGTATGACCTCCACGGGATTAATGGGGTGGTCCTATTATAGCCAGTTTATATGTATTTATACGTACTACATATTCATTTTATATATTGCGCCAACGCCTCTCGCCACTTATGTTTCATCCTAAGACTTAAGCGGTGACAAAAGCTGCCTTAAATCTTTGTGGTGGTCGATACGCCTGCAGATCACATGACGACACAAGACTCACCCCAACTTGTCCCTCATGCGGCGGTAGACCTCGAACTGGTAGTCGCCCCTGGCGTCGAAGAGCCCGTCGTCGGCGGCCAGGTCGTTGTAGAGCGCCGCCAGCGCCAGCGACAGCCGCGACAGCGAGTAGTCGATGATGGTGGCCGCCACGCCGCAGCGCGGGACCCGGTGCGCCCGTCCGCGGAGGACGAATGTCGCGAACTGTCATCGGGAATATTATTAACCAGCTGTGGCCGAAGTGCGGGTTAACGAACCAATCACATTACGCCATTGTGACGCAACGACAACCACACGCCAATGTCATTGGTTTGCTGTGTCTCACTTTGAATCGATTCGATGGTGAGAAGTGAAATGAACCGCACTAACCCTCTGTTGGCCGGCGGCTTCGCCCGCGTATATTTTGAAGGGGATTTCTCCGGAATGAAAGGTATCCTCCTATGTCCTTCTTCATACTTCAAACTATATGTATGCAAAATTTTGAGAAGATTGTTTGAATATATAGAACGTGAAGAGGTAGTGATTACTTGGGATGAAATATCATTTTTTTAACAAATTTGGCGCCAGGAAATCGCTTAGGAAAATTTTGAGAAGATTGTTTGAATATATAGAGCATGAAGAGGTAGTGATTACTTGGGATGAAATATCATTTTTTTAACAAATTTGGTGCCAGGAAATCGCTTAGGATGTGTTTATGCGCGCACATAAATAAATATGGACATTTCTCGTAGCAGGTCACATTTGAAATATGAAAATCCTGTTTCACCACCTTCTATCATTCTAACATCATACATAAAAATCTTGACATATAAGTTTAAATCTGCTATATCCAGTTATCCATGTCCAACTTGTAAAACATACTTTTTAACAGTATCATTCATTATGTTACTTATAATCCATAGTAGACTTAAAAAATATAATAAAATATATATAATTACACCCGGCTAATTAAAGTAGTTGAAACAACAAACCAAACCATTCTCACCTTGCAGAGTATAAAACAATGATTACAACAAAGATAGTATCAAGGACCTCATTCTCATATATTTACTACCTATCATAAAGTTATTACCTTTTGATCTGTAGGTGCAATCAACACGTTGCCCCAATGCAAGTCACGGTGCTCAAACTGGAAACTCTCCTCTCCAACTGCGAGCGCGAAAGCAACCTGTAACATAACAATACATAATATATAAATGTACATAGTATCAACACAATAAAAATATCTTTATTCAACTCCACAAGTGTCTTCTTTTCAATTTATGTTACGGCTAAACTCGCGAGTGTGGTTACGCGTAGATTTAACCGGCAAAAACTTAGACGCAGCATGTATGTCGTCAATGTCAGCGCACCTCGGAATAACAAATTTAGGCCGGTTGCACCTAATGTCTAGCCAGTTAAACCTGGGCGTAACCGCGATTCAGGATTTTAGTACATAAATAGTGTTTAAAATGGTTAAATTTAATACCTGAAATAGTATATTTATACATATATCGACATCCGAAATACGAAACATTCTGTGCGAGACAAAATCAATATCAAGTCTTGATTAAATAATAAAATGTAGAAAATACTCCATACTCAAAAACCAAACTGCATGTGTATATAGTGTGTGTTTTCAATGAAATTAAAAGTAATATTGAAGTTTTTATAAATTGCAAAAACATTTTTACTGATCGTCATATAAATTGCATTATAGAAAACAATAAATCATGCGCAGTAGGTAATCTGGCAGTCGTTCGGGGAAAAGATAACAATAATTTTAGTTTAGATGTAGAAATAATATTGTCATAAAATGGAGCATTACAACAAGCGTTGTTAAACATTTCCCAAAAATAAACATAACAAACATATGGTTATCTGGTGTGTACTAACACTGGACTTTGTTCAAGTCACCTAAAGGCATAGTAAATACCGCCATCTAGTGACACATACACACCAGTAACTTGTCTAACAGTTTGCAGGTTTCCTCACGTTTTCCTTCACCACTTGTTGGTCTATGGAAACTTTTATACAAGCGTCAGACTGGTATAGAGAATGCAAGCTCATATACATAGGTCAAACTGGTATAGAGAATACAAACTCATGCGGCACAAGTAGGATCCGAACCTGGCACCTTTCGATCACCGGCAACTTAACCACTAGACCACCACCGCTTTGTATTGCATGATTCTTGAAGCTATCCAAAATTTAGAAATTGCCATAGAAGCAAAACTACAGGTCACAATTATTAAATTGCGTTTGTACAGTGTCCAAAGTCGACATTAGTGGACACACTTGCGCCACTCAATAAAATAAACATATGACAATGACCTAGGTAAAAAAACCAATAATTTGACGAGGCGTTAATTATTCAGATAACAGACATTATCGATCAGAGTAGAAAAAGGCGCCTAGAAATATAAAGGTCGTTGACACCACGCGTCAATGTTATAGCAAAATTGTCAACTGCGCATGTTTTGCGTGTCTGGAGGTTTAGTATACATTATCTCAACTGATTAACACGCTGTTCAAAGGTCTTGACGCAATATGTCAGTCCGGGGTAGTGGTCCAACTGCTCCGTCCAACTAGTTGGACCGAGGGCATTTATTAGGGGCCGTCCAACTTTTAAAATAGTTGGACCACAGCACCTATTGAGAGTTCCGTGATATCGTTACCCTTAAAAAATTATACCCTTAAAAAAATTCACTTTCTATAATACTATCCATGCTATAATCAAGATCAATGTTGTGTTTGATGTGGAGCTGGATGGATGGAGATTTGAAGAGAGAGAAAGAGTGACACAGGCTATGTTGCTGTTATTATACATTGCCCCAGGTGAAGCCGCTGGCAACAACAGCTAGCAATATTATAAATGTGATAGTGTATTTATCCTTCTTTCACGTCAAAACTGAGAATTGTGGAGATAGTGGGAACGGTGATGGTACTTTTTGCCGCGTGCGGAGCCACCGATACAGGACAGCTGATTATTATTATAACACACAGACCCATTAATTTGTAATGCGTAATTACTTCCCGAATCTGTGATGTTAGTTCTATTGAGAAAAACATTTTGCGTCAAGACAGACTAGTTTTACATCATTGAATAGACGTCAGCCTTCGAATATATTGTTTATTAAGTGATGATATGACGTCATCATGATTCATACTAGATAGATGACATATAAACTAAGCTAAAACCAATCCATGTCCCTTTCAAGTCTTTTATTTGTCAAGTAATAAAATAAAAAAAGTATAGTGTCACTGTCACCGTAATTAGTAAATGGTTTCTGAAGATACTCGTACAAGTTCGCAATATACCATTGTAAAATTCTTTCAAATTCATATAGGTAAATATCTACTTTCATTTGGACGACGACATTGCTGTCGACCGCCTAACACAAATCTACACAAATATACAAAATCTACGCCAATTGTGTTTGACATTAAAAACAATGTGAGTGAACTCCTTTGGCTTTAAAAAAAACACGTCATGCTCACAAAAATAGAAAAAAAAAACAATAACAATAAGGTCGGTAACATCGAAAGCGGGCGTAGTTTCCGCGAAGGATAAGTGAAAATCTAGTCAAGATGTATGGGACTTGTACTAGAGATTCGCTTACCGTCCGAAGAAACTGTTCATGCTGTGCCACTGAAAAATAAAAAAAGTTATGGTCACATTCAGATTAATCTTTTTTTAAAATTCCAAGTTTTTGAATGATCTTCTGAAAATTATCTGCATTATTATCTTTAGTACTGGTCATAAAATTTCATTTTAAGATAAAAACTGTCAATGACGTGTACATCTGAATTAGACCAAAGATTTCGCACTTATATGAACATACGTTTGTTTTTTGTTTGATTAGTGCGTATCCTTCAAAACAAAGCCAGTGTTAAAAAAACCCACAAAACAATATTAAAACGTAAAAAATAAAATTATAATGTGGACTGACCAGAGGAATTATTTACTAGTTTTCCATGTATAGCAACTAAAACGCGTATTAGATTAAACATTTACATGTAAAGCATCAGAATTTAATTTCTCTGGTCAACAAGGGTTGCATAACTTTCACGTAATAATAAAAACTTTGTATTATCTTTACATACATTGCTTTATCCATTGCATTGACATTCCTCTTAAAACACTTGAGTTTAAAATGGTAACTATTTTTTACATTTTTATCTCAGTCTTGTAAATGTCAAAATTTTATTTGGTATAACCGCATAGTACCTATTCGATATAACTTATAAATCAAATTATACATTTCGCTTAATATTTAAGCAGCGATATTGTATCATTTCTTAATTTTATAAACAATCCACCGAATCGAGAATCAGGCCACTTGCGAATAACGATCAATGGCCATCGTAAACATAACATGAGCACGTAACGCGCTTTAAGTCAGGCAACTCGACAATAAGCCAACGTCATTCAGCGAACGCCACTCGATTCACTTGATAATCAGTTATCGTAAATTACAAATCGATTTCGCAACATTCGTCGTGTCGTGGTATTCGGAACCTGTTAATTTCATCAAACATTGCCAGAATATATCAGATTTACACGGCGTTTTTCAACATGGAAACAACGTCGCGGTATGCAGTCAACCAGTATGCGTTTATGCCAGCGTACATTGATCAAATTATCTTCGTCACATGATTGACGACCTCCGTGGCCTAATGGTGTCACCACCATGCCGGACTGCTACACTGGAGGTCCCGGGTTCGATCCCCGGTCAGGTCAACGTGGAAAATGATCTTTTTCAGATTGACCTGGGTCATGGATGTTCATCTATATACGTATATGGTATCGTTGAGTTAGTATCCCATAACACAAGTCTCGAACTTACTTTGGGGCTAGCTCAATCTGTGTGATTTGTGCCTATATATTATTAATATCATTATTATATTACAATTGATATAATCAAATTCCTTCTATGTGCTTCTTAATATTCCCTTAATATTTCAATACTGGATCTCTAAAAGCAGAAATCCTCTACAGAAACAGGCGTGACAATATGTATATCTTACCTGAACTCGCAAAAAAATCCACGCCACGAAGGAAATCCACAAGAACTGACAACAACAACGTGGTCGGTCTAAAAACTGATTGACTTCATTCGTTCAAGACTTCATGATTTAATTTGCATATCTTCACAAAAAATCCATCTTACACCCAATTTCGTTCCATCTTAAATTGGCTTATATAATGACTAGTTTTAATTGTTCGTCAAAGTCAAAGCATTTACACAGATACTTTCCACAAGCATTTTTCACGACAAATGATCTAATAAAATTTCTCAAAGCTACAAACTACTAGCATGTATATCAAGTAACAAACCTGCAAGAACAGCTGGTGCGCCTGCTCGGCACTGTTGAACTGGTAGCTCTCGAGGTCCTGGCCGGCGTTGGCGAGTTCCAGCACAATGTACTGCTGCTCCAGCGGCAAGATGGCTGGGTTGTCGTTCTCTGAGCCTTTACACTCGTCATACAACTCCCACAGGTCGAGCAAGCGAGACGGGTAGCTGCCGTATACGCACTTCACTGCGAGTACCTGGGTACAAATGGGGTACAAATGTTTAGACATATGAACAAAAGTTTTATAACTTATAATGTTTGACTACGTTTACACCCTTCTACAACGGCATTACTCAGTAAAGATATTGTATGTATGGCACCTAAAATTTATAACAAAATTCCACAACAAGTTAAAGAACAGAATTTAAATTTATTTAAAAAGCACCTCAGGTCCTTGCTGATTGATATTATTATAATTTGAATGATTTTTTAATGATAAATTTAGATAAAAAAAAAAGTTAATTTAGTTACATTTATTTATTCGATTTTGTTTTGTGGGATGATAGCATGCTCTCCATTTAAATTTGCATACCCGTGGACGGTGAAACATGTAGGATTAAGTTTTTCTTTTAACACCACATTGTATAAAACTGTAAACTCATGTTTTTGCAACTAAATAATCTTTGTCTTTGTCTATAAATATAAGTTTTATAGCGTTACTAGCGGCCCGTCCCTGCTTCGCTCAGGTAAAACCTTAATAAATTATACACCTAAACCTTCCTCAGGAATCAAACTAAATATAAATAAAACCCGCATCAAAATTCGTTGCGTAGTTTTAAAGATTTAAGCATACATAGGAATATAGGGACAGAGAAAGCGACTGTTTGTATACTATGTAGTGATACTTAGTTACAATCGCATATTCTATGCTTATTTAGCTAATATTTTACATGTAGTGCAATGCAAGTGATGTTTGTCTGTAAGAGATTGTGCAATTAGCTTTAGATTAGTGAATGTAGAAATGTATAAAGGTATTGTTGTAACAATTGTTGACAAACTTAACAAATAAAATAAAAAATAAATTATATTGGTAATTTCTTAAAAAATCAAATGGTGATAACATGTTTTGCGGAAAATTTATCTCCTTGTAATAAAACAGACACTGCATTTATATCCAAATGTTCGATAAAACATTTGTCTGATTGTGGACACTACATGCGTCATTTTTTACACAGTTGTGTAACGAAATTCACTAAAATTTATTTAGCATTTTTAAAAATTGAGTGAAACCCTTTAGACGTCGTCCTTACTTTCAACCAGGCTAGATTGAGATCAAACCAGGGCTTGTTAACGTTACCAAATTCACACTAAAAGTATCGTTAACCAACGTTATTTCCCTAAAGTTAAAACTGGTAACGGTAAGACGGGTATCGATACTACAATTCAAAACGTTACAATACCATTACCAATTAACGTTAAAAGTAGCGTTATTTATTGCGATTTACTTTTATTCAGTTGCAAGATTCTACCCAAACAAACATACACAAGTACATTGGAATTTATATACCAACTACACATATTTGGCAGGCAAATTGCATGGCTAGTTTACACACCATGTGAACGAAGAAGTGAACGATAGAAGTGACGCGAACTGTGCAATTTCAAAGTGTTCACAAAGTGAAAGTGTGCGGTGATTGTTACGCTTTCGGCCCATGACTATCACTAACTCCATACTTTGCATATTGCAGAACTAACTACTTTTAAATTAATAGCATTAAGATGTTTTCTTTTCGACGCTTTTATATTTACGGCTCAACGAATATTTAGATCCATTCAGAACATTTTCAAATATAAAAATATGTTTTGTTTTAATAATATCATACATTAAATGTTGATGTGAATATCTTACATGTAACATTTTTCTAATTAATCCAAGTTTAATTGATGTATCTGGTCGTCATTCAACGTGAGTACGTAATCAGGTTTTCGTTCAATAAAAAACCAGAGAAAAAACAGTTTTCTCAGCTTTGCCTGACCTCTGTCAACAATAATATTTCTTTCCGCGTACATTTAAGGTAAATCACAACCTGTTACTGGATTCTTAGAAAGGTACCTGGGGCTCCACGCTTAAAGGGTGAGAAAGAAACCGGGAAAACGATTACATGGGAAAAATAACGCATTTTGACAGATTCTTCCAAAGCAAATGATATCTACCATGCAACACCAAAATGATATGCACCATGGCATCGGGTGATTGTGTTGGTGCTGCCATCTGCTGAACTTTGCGTAACATCCCCCCTTAAAAAACGTTGGCCAATAAACTACTTGTCGTAAAATGTGACTAGGTACATTTTGTATAATGGAGGATTATAACACTGTAGCATAATATGTACAATTTTTTCCGTTATTAATTAAAAGAAATTGATAAAAACGAGACTGTGGCGCTAGTGAGTCGGGAACGCCCTTTTAAGATGTGGCATTGCGCAAGTCTCACACAAGAGACCTTCCATACTTCCTACTTACAATCTTATCGATACTGCGATTGGCACGTGTGGGACTGTGGGCACGTTCGTTATTATGATAATTGTTTTATGATGACTTGATGAGAATCAAATATTATAATTATTAATTATATTTTTATAAAAACACTTAATGTTGTAAACAAATAACTGAATATATGAAAACAAAATTACATTTCAAAACAAGATGTGTACAGAATTTCAACTTCTACTTAAATGCGAAATTTGGATATGTATTTGGTTGCTTTCATATTTATTCAAACTAGACCCGCAACGCCGACCTCTTTTTATAATATTAACGACTATCGACCCGGCACGGCTTCGCATGGGATATTTTGAGCAACTGTTCGGAAAGTGCGTTTAGTTGGATTTTTTGGTTGCTTGTAATTTAAAATCAGTGATAACTTCACAAGTTCAACATTTAGATGAAACGAGCTAATATTTACATTAAATGACCAAGTAACTAATACACTTTTTTGAGTGAGGATTAATAATGATGAGACATATACGATCCACGAGAAAAGGTACCTTATAGAAGGAACTCATTTATGAATATGTTAGTCCTCAGGTCAAGTCATATCATAGAAATAAGCCGCTAACAATTAAAAAAGGTACCACAAGAAAAAAACCAGTGTAGCTTTCAGACTCGAGTCTTATTCAAACATTACTTTCACCGCTTTGATAATATCTTGGTGGATTTACATTGCAATAAAACTGCAAACGTGAATTGATTGTCTATACCTACATCACCGCCATTTTGTATATTGCATGACGATATTATAAACTTTTAATTTTTATTATCACAGTAACTAGGTTAATAGTTATCATATGATACAGTTTTATATGACAATTGCAAATAAAGACTATTTCAATATTTTTTTTAAATAAAGTTATTAATATAGTTGAAAAAAGGACGCGGGCTGAAAAGAGAGTGGGAAGGAGAGTGGGACATATAAATATATAGGTATTTATCGATAAATTCTTAAAGTAGGAAGCTGAATTTAAACTGACGCCAGGGGGCACTGTATAAGGTCGATTGACCTTGTTACCCACTCGATAAGCAACCATGGTTGATGCAAATGACGCAGATTTGAGACTAATTTAACCGATTGCATAATAAATGTTGTGAAAACAAAAACAATTCAGCGAGATGGTACAGTCAACAGCACATTCACCTACCCAAATTCATTGCAATCTCGCCGCTATTACCTTACCGCGCCATAGATGTTCATGCAGGGTAACTTGATGTGCTGTTGACTGTACAACATTTTGTTTTTATTTTAAATATTTACAAGCAATGTGAATTACGTCAGCATCAAATTTTATTCATTCTGGCTGGGGTTTTTCGTTTATAAACAAATGGACATGAAATCAAAAGTTTATATATCTATTTGCGATCTATCATAATCATCTACCATTCAGAAATATCAGCCTATATCATCAAACATATAGACCATAAAACTTACAAAGTCAACTTTTTGCTAATAATAAAGCCAGTACAAAGGTCAACCTTATGCTTGATCAGGCGATGACGAGGTGCAGATTCTGCTAACATTAAGCCGAAATCGTCACAATGGTTTTTCAATACTAATATTGAATATTGAACATTTCAATATTTATATATTTTTTTAATTGTATTTCTTATAGCTATAAGAAATACTATTTAAAAAACGATGAGACACGATTATGCGGTATGTGATTTCACGTTACGAAAATCTACAACCAGTGGCTATGCAGCAAATTCTAGGACCCAACCTTAATTGAACGAGCGAGCCAGGTCTTGATGTTAGTTGATCGATATTGTGCTTTAAATGCTTGTCAGCTTGTAAGACGATATCTTTCTTTTTTAATTAAAACGATTCGTGTTCTTATTGGCCAATATTATTCTTTTGTTTTCAGCTAGTTTTATTGTGCTATGCTTGCTAGTTTTTAAGCTCTCTATTTTCTTTTTAATCAATTCAAACTATTGTTCACCGATAATTTTTTTAGGCCAGTTGTATTTTTATCATTCATCTGTTTAGAGGTTATCTTATGTTATTAGTTATAATATGTATTTAGTATGTTGTTAGTTATAACAACATACTAAATAAGTATTCAATATTATACACATATAAGGCACCCTTATCATTACTGTATTCAATTAAATTGAAAACTGTCAATTTGTACAATTGGCAACTGTTCAGACGCAGCAGCTGTGTCAAGATAACGTCCGATAGGCGCCCCAGTTAGCTTATCAATCATGTGTTAGGTACAAAGGCGACCTATCTTAATGAATACAATGATTCATAATAAAAACTCGTTACGATATCTCGAATGCTGTTTGGGAGTTCGAAGGACGATGGGAAAATGATAAACAGACAACGGAGCATAAACCTTCACGAATTCATTGAAAACTACACCCTATTACTGCGGTATAAAGATCGCGTACGCACATATCATGACTCGGAGGAAAATCCGTCTCTGATCCTAGTAGGATCAGAGACGGATTTTCCTCCGAGTTTGAACTAATACAAAATTGTACAAACTAGAAAAGTAAATAACAATAAAGCCCATATATATATAGACGAATTTGTGACACACCTTAGCGTTACGTAAAATCAATTATGCACAAAGCACAGTTTTTGCCTTTTTTTGTAAAAAACAAAAAGAACGCATGGTTGAAATAGCAATGTCTATTGAATATTTCTAAGGCCAGATGCAAAGCCCAAGCATTGCAAAAGGAGCAGGTAGGAAACCCTATTCAAAATTCCTTGGGGCAGGTACCTATATATTTTTTGTATTTATAAAATATTACTTTTAAAAGGGGACTTTTTATTTAAGATATAAGGCTTACTTTTAATTGTAGACGTTTCAATATGTCTGATTTTTTTGTTTTCAGCTCAGAACAGTACGCACACATGACTTATACGTAAGTTTACGAGAACAAGTACCGTTGATTGTTCATATAAGTGCATACATATGCAACGTCACACGCCTCAATATTAATCCATACAATACGATAAAAGCACATGGACGCATTTGTTTTGTACCGACCTTGATAGTACAACATATTCAAGTAATTCCTAAAAGGTAGGGCAATTTTAAATAGCTAGGGAATAGATAGAATACTGAGAACAAAGGAAAAATTATAAATCAAACACTTCGGCTAATTTATCCGTAAGAAAACACGATCTGTTGAACTATCAAGTTATAGTCAAACTGACACCAAAAGGAAGTGATATGTTTAGCAGTATTTGTATGTTTGTTTATATAGTTTGGCATAGCTTCTAGCAGGATGTATATGTTACGGCTAAGCCCCGGCGTGCGGCTAGATGCAGAAGTCTGTACGTTACACCTAGGTGTGGCTTGCTTATGGTCACCTAGACTTAAGTTTTGCCTTTAACATTTCGTGATATAGTATATATTAGTTTACTAACCTCGTTAAAAACATCAGTAGCATTCTCCACAGAATGCAAGTCCAGTGCATCTATTTCCTTCCCCTCATCAAAATGGCGTTCTATTTCTGCTATGGGAGCGCGTAGGGCGCTCAGTTCCCTGTAGGAAAAACGAATTATTTAAGTGTGTTATCTTATTTAAGTACTAGCATCACGTCTCGGCTTCGCTTGGGTATTATACACCTAAATCTTCCACAGGAAACACACTAACTAATGGCGACAACAGCACATAAATCCGTCCGGATCCGACATGGAGACTTTTTTTATGAGGTCTAAATACCATAGAAACCTTAACAGTAGCGAATGTTGGTTTTAGTTTACTGTACAAAATACATATAATACTAGCTGCGCCCCGGGGCTTCGCTCCCGTGGGAATTTCGAGATAAAAAGTACCCTATGTGTTATTCCATATTATATACTACGCGTGTACCAAATTTCATAACAATCAGTCCAGTGAAAGAGTAACAAACAAACAAACAAACATACATACATACATACATACATACATACATACATACATACATAGATACACACATCCTCACAAAACTTTCGCATTTATAATTTTTTAATTCAATAGACAGGTATAAAACTACAGACAGACACGAAACTTCTTCATATATCCTCAATGAATAAATAACATGATTTGGAAATGTTATAATATAAAACTTATATCGAGCATTTTAGACCATTGTTGTTATATTTTGTTAAACAGTGCCACGTTTCCTGTTACGATTATTACAGTTGCCAGGAGAACTAAACATTATTGATTTTTATTTATCGTTGTTATTATTAGCGGCAATACTTGCCCTATATAGATAAGGGGATTCTTCAAAAATGTTTGAGATTAAAATATGTAATGCTTAAGGGAAAAGTATACAATTTACTTATATGTCTATATGTGGATAAAATATAACTACAGAGCTGTATTCCATCGACATTCTCTGTGGTGTCTGTCTGTTCGCGAACGGATTTTCGATTTTCACCAATAGACAGTGTGATTCTTGAGGAAGGGTTAGGTAATTTAATATGTTTTTATACGAGCGAAGCCGGGACGAGCCGTTAGTATAAATATATCAAATTTGCATCTATCTTTACAGGATAATCCTACGGTTACTCAATCCGCTACCATTATTATCATAATAATTGGACAATGAAAAGCCGGATTTTCGCGCATATTTTATTGTGTTTTCATATTAAGCATTTGCAAACAATATTATCGGACGCAGACGTTCGTGATAACACTCATATCCTTTAGATATGACTCAAAAAGTTTTACTATTGCCTCAGATGTCTTCAGTTGTTTACTCATGAGATACATGCAAAGTCATTATAAATTCGCACTTATTACTATTTAATGACAGTTAACTGGCATTGACACGTATTATTTTTCTTAAATTCACGCTAAATGACGAATGCGAAAGTATGTCTGTCCGTCAGTTTCGCTGTGAAAGCTATTTCACAGCAAAACCGCTGGGCAGGATATTGATGAATCTTGGATAGATGTATAGTTAACTAGCTGCTAACTAGCCGGGGCTTCGCTCCCGTGGGAATTTCGTGATAAAAATAACCCGATGTGTTATTCCAGGCTATATACTACCCGTGTACCAAATTCCATAACAATCCGTCCAGTAGATATTGCGTGAAAGAGTAACAAACATACACAGGTCCTTACAAACTTTCGCATTTGTAATATTAGTAAGATTAAGTTAAAATATTAAGATAAAAATATAAAATATAAGTTTGCAAATAATTTATCGAAATTATTATCTTCCCAGAGATATATGACCGAGACTGGCAATAGTCCAACTCGTACCATACACACGTGATAACTTCAATTTAAACTAGTAAGATTAAAAGCCAGGAAGGAAATTCAATGCCAACTAATTTTTGATATCTAAAATGGTTCCTGTCGTTTCCGTATTCGTGAAATGGGACTTAACTAACAGAATAATAGCACACAATACGGCCACTCCCTCTCCAACGTTTACATTTCACCGACAGTTGCCGTCAGCCTAGGGTTGAGAATGCGTAGTGAATCTGCACAAGCAGAAAGTCCAGTGGGTGGACGAATCAGGAGGGAACATTACTCATGACAGACAGATAAAAAGATAGCTTTTTTATACAAAAGCATGTGTGAAATTCTACCAACAATGCAGAGAGATCGAATAGTTCAAATAAACAATCATCATTAATGATGTAATGCACAACGCAGATGTCTGGAGGTCTTTATCTAAATTGCATATCTAACGGAATATCCCGACTTATGTATTATCAAACAAATGAAACGTATCATGTAATTCGAAATAAATAATGCTAGACTTAATTAGAAAAGCAGTGATGAGAGTGCAAAATATAGTTGCCAAAAACTCGTGCAGTAGTTTTACGCGTCAAAGTAGGTAGGTACTTTGTTTTATAATAATAATGTAAGGAAAAGGATACAATAAATAAATCTAAAAAAAAAAACATTTTCCATTTTCATTACAGAGGTCGTCGAACCCGGGACCTCCAGTGTAACATTGCGACATGATGACTAGGCTACCGATTACGCTGCAGAGGTAGGTAGTCAAAAATAAATAGATCTACTTACATAGCAATCACAATCTCAGAGATAATCTCGTGGAAGTCCTTCTGGCTCTCCCCATTGACCTTGGTGGCGCCGGCGATGGGCACAATCTTCATAACACGAGCTCGGCCATCCCTCGCGCGCCAGAGGAACACCTCCCCGTACACGCCCTCGCCGATCTTGTGGCAGTTCTTTAGCACCCTGCCAGAAGACAATTTGTTACAAAATAGTAAATTATAAATGGATTTGTTATACATGTCACACACGCTTTTCAACTTATTTTTGAAAATAATAATGAGATGAAAAAATTCTGGAATCGAGCGGGAATTGGTAGATTATAGTAAATCGAAGCATTTTAAAATAGATAATTAAAATACGTAACTATCCGAGCTTAAGAAACTTTGTGAGCATTAGAAGTGACAATGTAATTTTACTCACTTTTCATGCTTGGTAAAATTTAAAAGCTAAAAAATTTTAAATTAATAAAAGCCATCAAAAAATTAGGTTTTATGCTCTAGAATATAAAGTAACAGTCTACAACATAATACACATACAAAATATTAGTAAAATTTAGACGATTGTATGTATTCATACTTTCTACACATTGTACACGAACTTAAGTATATTGCACTCAATGTCATTGCACCTATTCACTTACACTTTGCTTCGCATGTCGCAAGAAAGAGTTTAAACTAAAATCTCAAACATCTGGGCAAATATTTGGCCATTAAATTATTAGTCACACAGCCAATTGCATGGCTTTGTGGTTCACAAATCCAATCACATGATGACTCACGCTTCACGCTAACAGCTGATATGAATGAAATAGTGCACGATATCATTGGAATTTTGAACATTTTATGTTGGTAATGTTTACGGCGTGTGGTTCCCGCCTAGAGTAGATACTCCATATCCTCCCATGGATGTGGTATACAGTACAATCCACAACACATAATGTCAACTACGTACGTAACGTTGAAATCAGACAGGTCCGACGCGATTATATTAACATTGCATAGTTTGTATGAGAGCTTTCATTTACCGCAATGAAAAACCAGCAATGTATGTCGAATAAGCCAATATCCCCGTAATCATCAGTTAGACAGTAGTAAAAAATAGCCAAATTTCCAAAGTTTATTTCTTAACCCAGGCTTCATAGCATCACAGCCGAGACTAAGGTCGTGAGCGCACTCAGATGAAACGCGAGATGTCGCATTGCAACTAGTAGGTATGTATTGATATGATATACTATCTAATCAAGTGGCCGTGAAGGTCAACACTGGCAACTTGTTTGTTTCTGGAATGCCGCACTGCATTTGACGACCGCCAAATAGCGTCCCCAAGGTACGTATGAGCTGAGCCCTCCTTATCTATACTATTATTATAAAGAGGTAAGCGTTTGTGAGTTTGTATGTTTGAGGCGTGTAATCACCGAAACTACTGAACCGATTTCAAAAATTATTTCACCATTAGAAAGGAACATTATCCAAGATTGCTATAGGCTATATTTTATCTCAAAATTCCCACGGGAGCGAAGCCCCCAGGCAACAGTTGTATAATAAGTAATTCACACAATCTACACATGCATAACAGTGGGATGTGTAAGGTAAATTAATTGATTTAAAAACATCAGAATAATATTTTGGTCTTAAATTCCATTGTCAATTAAATTGTTATAAAAGCACCTGCATGTTTTAAAATTATACAAAACATTATAGAGTATGCCTTTAAAGTTGGAATCAGATGTCAAGATTCAGGAAAAATATTGCCAAAACCGATGGTTTTGTCTAGAAAGCTCAAATGAGCTTTCTAGACAAATATTTCACATTTCTTTTGGATTTGTTTCAAAATCTTATATAGATTTAGTTATGCCCAGTTTAAATTCTAGAAAAAAATCAGAAATATCGTAAGGGGAGATCCCTTACGATACCAGTAAAAGGCATAAACTAAAATTGGCAAGCCAGAGATATGGACTTTGTATTGATGACTCGTTGCGCCTATGGGCTTCATGTCCGTAGGGATTTAAGGATTAAAGTAATCTATAATATCATATTGCAATTTACTCCTTTTTCATTAAGGTAAATAAAAGTTCTCATACCAACTACACATGCAATGTTTGTGCATCTGTGTTGTAGGAGTTCAGTAATAGTGTGTAGTCTGCATCGGATATTAGTATTGGCATAGCAACAAGTTGCTTATAGGCTTTTTTGCAAGTAGTATTTAAATGTCAGTGACATACATAAAATTAGTATGTCGCAAAAACAAGGTGACAAAAAATATTGTTTTAGAATTACTTTGCATTTAAAATAAATGACTAATGTTTTTTCTTTTTTGCAATTTAGTCAGATGAGGTGCATGACTCATAAAATGTATGATATTGTTCTTTGAAATAACTTTAGCTGCAATATTTAGCTATTTTATATCAAAAACTGGTTAATTTAACAAAACAATTACATAATAATTTTGGTAGCTATGTATTTTATTTGCACAAAAATAAGGATTGGTCTTCATATACCTACCCACATTACACATTTTCCACAACATGAGACAAAATACTTTGTATTTTAGAAAAAAAAATATTTCAAAGTTTATAGGTACATATGTACTCATAAAAACATTTTTTTGTAATTTTGTGGAAAATGTTACATTGGTATATGCTTAGTACAGATCTTCCTGCTGGAAGATCTACCTACTTTGATCAGAAAAAACCAAACTACCTTCAATTAATACATAAAATAACCATGAGGCAGTTGTATTAAAAATTCTAAGCCGCAGACATATTCACTGTCACACCAAGATGTTTAATAACAACGCCACCATTTGCATGACCCACATCATGTACTTGCTGCCATATTATTCACAAGGTCAAAGTACCACAGCATAGTTACTTCATTTATCATAACTGAAATAGCTACTTACGTATCTGGATAGCATTCATCAAACAGTAGGACCTCTGTTTGATTACAGCGTCGCAAGACGTAATCTCTTGCTGTGGCGACTCGACCCGCACTGTCATGAAAATTCTCTAATAGTGTGACCTCGTGTTCCGAGTCGGCGATTGATAATTTGGATAATTCGACAATCGTATCATCACAATCTTCGTTCAGAAATCCTGGAAACAATACTCCGTTTAGCTCCCAAATTGTATAATGACACACAACACACAAGGAAGTAATGAGTTGTCGACTTTCGCTATGCGTAACTATGTTACGTAGACGCCACTTAAAAATCACACGAGACGCAAACTGTTTCTTTGCAATTACCGTGAGACTAACCTGTGTATTGCAGGGAAAGATGCATGCACTTGGCTTTGGACACTTTTTAACGAACAAAGGCGCAGAACCAAGCTATTATCCCGTTAGGAATAACAAATGGCAGTCTAATAAACGTAAAAAACACTAAGTTTTACTCAAATGTAAAGTTCTCACTACTATTATTATAAAATAATAATAGTTATTTAACACTACAAATAGTATTTTTACACGTGATTGTTAAATAAAAATAAAATAAAAATTATGGACAAGACCAAACAGTAGCGTCTTCTTCCGTGAAATCCACGAAATGCGCAGAACGACACAGATAAAAAATCTTAGAAGATACATATCGAGTGTTGCCATTATTGGAAGTACTATTTCTACTAAAATTATTACAATCTAATAGTAAGCTCACACAACTTTTTTAACATGCATGTTTTTCGAGCTAATAGTAAATAACTAATAATAATAAATAAGAACCGTTATAAGTGTATACCTTTAAAATCATCGAATACAGCCGTGGCACATGAGCTTATTCTGGAATTATTGGGTTCCTGTAAAAACAATATATTTTTGTATAATACTTAAAACTTATATTCATAAAACTACAATAAAAGTAAAGAAATATATTTGACTCACTTTCACAATCTTAATCGTAGACCTGCAAGGCTTGGACACAAAGGTGCTCCTTCGACTATTAAGTGATTCATTGTGTAGTATACCTGTGATGGAAAAAACAATAAATAACAGCTTTTATATGTAATTTAAATATTTTATCACAAAATACATACCTGACATTACACTGAAACTTTGGATGGATGTGACAGGTGTTAGGTCACAATGAAAAAATGTATCAACATAACAGTAAAGAGGTTAAATGTAAATAAAAATAATAAGAAATTAAAACTCAAGAAATTTGAGAAGATTTTTTCAATACACCAAAAATAGACAATTTGCTTTATGTACCTAAATAGGTACACAGAAAACCATAAATATAATTACTTACTTTTGTCTTGCATTTCCATTGTATTAATGACACTCTGTCTATACTTTCTTCCTTTGCGCTCCATCGGCTCATCTTCCAACACAGAATGATCAAAATGATCATTCATCATAGTTATCCTTCTATAGATACTCAAAGATCTCTCCCATTTTTTGCCTGGTTGCAAAATTATTGATGGTTTAGAATCTACATATTCATCCTTAGCTTCATCTTTTAATAATGACTCCTTTCTTCTTGCACTTTTCCTTGTAACAACATTTGATAATCTAGCTGTATTAGGTTTTGCTACATCAACTGAAATGTTTCCAATCTTCGGACTATCTGCTTTATGAACTAAGGTAGTCTCAATGTCATTAATATCAGACTTCCCATGACTATTTCTATTAATGCTAAGTACAGTCTTATCACATTCTACACTACTAACACTTCCATAAGAATCATTAAAAGCTAGTATCATCGAATTATTTGTCACTTCATTCCTTCTCCTAGTTGTAACAAAGCTTATGCATCTATCTTCATCTGTGTTACTATTAGAATCAGTGTCATCAGATAGTTCTTTAGAAACATCTGAAGTGCTATTTTGTTTCCCGATTTCAGAACTATAACTTTCATTTGAGTTATCTGAGACACCAGAAATATTACCAATACTCTCATAATTCTCGCTGTCTTGACTACTTTGACTATTTTCGTCACACTCTGACACATTTTTGTAATATTTCTGAAATACAGAATCATTAAGTCTCTCTAATTCAACTATAGGCAATTTACTACAATGGGTTTCATAATCATCTTCAGATTTGTCTCCATTATCTTGAGATGTGTCTCCACTATCACAAGTATCATATAAGGATTGATTATCAGAATCTTCAACTATTGATTGATCTTCATCTAAACATGTATCATTTGCCACAATAATATCTTTTGAAATATGTTGATCTACAGTATTATTTTGTGATTGTGATGTTTCGGATTCAACATAACTATCTGACGACTTATTAGTAGAACTTTGACTAATATTAAATTGATCATTAGGTCTATTTATTTCTAGATTAGTTTCTTCCAATGGTTTAGGCAACATCACACTATTATCAAAGTTGTCTTCTTCATGTGAATTACCAGAACCATTTTCTTCTTTAATATCTATTGCTAAGGGATTATCATTAGAAAACAACATTACACTGTTCTCTACTGAATAATTGGTGTGATGAGATAAATCTGTTTTATCTTTGTCCAATATTTCTACAAAACTTCTGGAAACATAAACTATATCTTTATCTTTTATTGTCATAGGTTCTTCATTTAAAACTCTGTGAAGTATTACACTATCACTACAATTATTTCCTGAAGTTGAGTGTAATTTAATATCACACTTAAAAACAGATTCATTATTAGTAAATCCTATGAATGGTTCAAGCTCAGTAGTTTGTAAACTAATTTCAACACTTGATAAGACTTTGTCATCAGATTCCTCTTGTGTTGTTTTGTTATTATGTTCCTGAAGTGTTGGTACTTTATCATCAGTAACTGTTGTTCCACTCTTAGATTTCAAAGACATTTCAGATACTTCACATAATGAATTACCTTTAACAGTCAAATCTTCTTTGAAATTTTCATTGGTGGAAGTAGTATGTGCTTTATAATTGTCTGGTGTTTTAAATACAGGTGATTTATAAATTTCTGATGAAATAGCCATTTCTTTTTTATTTGATACATTAAGTTTTTTCTTTGAAACCAATATAATACTATCATTGCTATTTTGAGAGGTATTCATATCTAGACTCTCACTTAGAACCTTACTGATTGGTGAAAAATTATAAATTGATTTTCCTCTATATTTTTCTTTAAAAGGTGTACTGCACAATGGGGAGTTTTTTAATATTGGCGACTGAATATTAGTAGTTAATCTGTTCTTGACAAGTTTGAAGGATCTAGATAATTTCCCTGGCGTTTTTGGACTGGCCTTTTTTAACGTAGAAAAATTTTGTACCAAATCTTTGATGGATTTATCTAAAATTGCATGAGATTTTTTAGTATGCCTCTCTATTAATAATTCATGTTTCTTTATGTTAGATGTGTCCGGTGTTCCCGTGTTATCAGAATTTTCTTTGTCAGAATCTGTAATAAAATGTTATGCTATGAATGCTTTTGTCTTAATTTTTGTCAACATTTTTATGCTTACTGAACCCTATATTCATCATAAGGGTCATTGGTCATTATAACATAAAAAATATATTTCTGGAATTTTCATAATGTTCAAAAATTAATGCAGCGAAAAAAAGCAAAGACTGATATTTTTTAATATAAAATAGAAATATATAAATAAAATAATTTTAAACATACCTGTAGTATCACTGCTGGAATAGTTATACTTCTTACATTTGGTGACCTTATTTTTACGGTATGTCTTTGCTGTACTGTAAATTGTATAAAATTGTTTAAAAGCAACCAAAAATGTTTTCTTCCAACATAAACAGACTGCAATGTGGATGAAAGATGCTATAAAATAAAATTTTGGATTCCAGACAATTTATTTTTAATTTAAAAGGAAGTAGGTAGCATCTTCGCATACATAATATACATACATTTATTTCTTTTTTCATAATTTATAGGTATGATAACAGAATCTAAAAATAAATTTGTTTTCATAGAAGTGACTTTATACATACTTCTGATATCCAAATAAGCCGCCTTTATTGACTTTCAGCGAATCATTCTGATGAGTCGAAGGAGAATTCAATAGCTGGTCAAAAGGATCCAAAGGTTTGTTGACACGTAGAGATTTGTTTGGCGTGAGATATACCGAATCTAACAAAGACTCTCTCTGTGGCTCTGGATCTTTCATTATACGTTTAACATATTTTCTTTTACGCACTTTACTTGGAGGGGCAGCTAAAAAGTTCACCGAAGACATTTCTCTTTTAGTTTGCTTTATATTTTGAATGTAAAAAGCATCAAAAGCCGAACTTTTCTCATCCATGGTAAGTAATACATCTTTGTGATCTAGAGCGCCGCTGGCGTCTTTTTTTGATCTGTATGTCCTTCGCATATTATTCACGTTGTAAATAAATAAGATAGATTGCTGCTTTATTTCATTAAATAATTTGATCTTCAATTCAAATCAAATTCAAATAAACAAACAACAGCAAGCAAAGTAACAGACGTCAATGTCTATTTTGAAATCCATAAAAATTACCAAGTATGCTCTATGTCTGACACAGACAATTCATATTTTATTTATCATGGAATTAGTAGGTAAGTAAGTACTTACTAAATGCATGTTATTTATATATTGAAATTCAAAGGACCATGGACATTTTTATATGAGGACAGGGCTAGATGTAAAACCAACATAAAACTTGTTGTTTGAGTAATTTGCCGCTTTCATATTAAATACATATATTTCAATAATGTTGGTTTTATGCCCATTTTGACCGCGAATCGTGTTTTTTTTACAAAATCCCACATTACAGCCCCATTCAAAAGTAACCTCTATCTTAAACTTGTGGTCTTTGGTACATATACATCGAATAAGAGATTTTTCACATATTAGAACATTACATTGATGTAATATCCTAATATCCGATTTCCTGATTAACTTTCCGATCCAATCCGGTTAATCACAAAGTGGTAGATTGGACCGGGTACACGGTGAAGCACAAAATTATTAGCATTCTATCCCGTTTTTCTTGTTATTTTTAATAATAATTTATTTCTTGTATTAGCGAAACGAACGTTACTCTGACTACAGAATAAAAAGCTAAAGTATGTTTTGTCTATTTCTGTCTATGCCAGTTTGTAAAGCGCGAAAATTTAAAAAACGTATCGATAGTTTCACAAAGTATCGTCGTAAACATGACACTACTTGTTTGCTTTGCGAGCGAACGAGTAATAGTTAATAACTTGTGATACGCACTAGTATTTAGTGTTGTGTCACGGGTTGTGTATAGGTTCATTGAGAAAAAAATAAAAATACAAAATAGTTTTCAACTTATTTCTATTTAAAAATATACATAGTTCCTGTAACTTTATATCGATACATCGCAAACTACGTTATAAGGTACATACCACATATGCAATGAACATTTATAACAATCTAAAATTTAAGTCAAAGATTTATCAAGTCTTTGGCAAAATTTGTTGTAGCTAATTTACACGAACCTATGTACTGGTGTCGTGATATTTTTGAGAACGCGTATTGTTACGTTAAGTGGACCAATGCATAGCCACTAAGATCGTGCAAACTATATAGATTTTATATCATATTGAACAAAGCTGTGTCAATGTGTAAAATCTAAGAATACAATTACCTAACCCAATTATACATTATCTGAACATAATCTTTTATTTATTACACTACCAATTTACATTCTGTTTTGCGATTTTCACCCTTCATGTTATTCATAAAAAAGATATAGCAAAAGCTAAAATATGTTTAGTCACTATTGCACTTTACAATATTTGACATTGACAGAACGAGACAAAATATACTTTAGCTTAAAGTATGCATGTTTTATGAATAATGTATGACACTAAAATAAACACACAGGTGATGTGTGGTGCGGTTCACATCACTTTTTACAAAATCTATCAACATTTTAAGGCAATAATAAAAGGAGTAGAAAGTAAAGAATTACATTTTTCATTTCAGATAAAACAGCCTTCAGTTTAATTTCCATTCAAAAGAGATGAGGAACAAGACGTAAAATTAATTACAAAAAATAACGCATATAATACATGTCTATGACACAAAATATAATGATCAACTAACAAAAAAATACATATTTTAAAAATATGATACATAATTGCATAGTAGGTAATCATAGGATACAAAAATAGAAATATGTAGTTCTTAAAAATAAATAACAATAAAAACTAATGATTTATACGTCAATAGGTTTCGAATTTATTCATGGATATTATTTATTATTCAGATATTTGAATTGGACGACTTTACAAGTATCGCATTTTATTACTATTATAATAATTTGTTATCCGTGCAAACCAAACTGCCAAGTATTTTCGGAATAAATTTAAGTTGTATGGCTTTAGTATTTGTGGCATACACACTGGCGTTCACACTAATTGTGTTATAAAATAATATTAATAATATAATATTCCTACTAATATTGTAAATGCGAAAGTTTGTGTGGATGTATGTATGTTTGTTTGTTGTTTTTACACCCAAATACACCGGACGGATTGTTATGAATTTTGGTACACGGATATAACCTGGATAACACATAGAGTACCTACTGTTTATCCCTAAATACCAACGGGAGCGTAGCCCCGGGACGCAGCTGGTACAGCGGCCGGATATAAATATTGTACAGCTTGACCACAAAGAGTAGAATTTAATTGTCTCTTTATGGCCAAGCTGTAACTATTCTTTCTGAAGCTATCAAGATGCGAGATTCAAAACCAGGTCGTAATAAAATAATAGAACGTTAATTCTCAACGTATTAACTCAGAAAAAAATATTAGGTACATATTACTTCAAATTAAAGCCTGTTTGAATGTATTTAATACTCGAGAAAAAAGATATTACATACTACTGGAAATTTTTTGGGTTCCCAAGTGAATAAGGAACCCTTAAACCCTTTGTTACGCCTGTGTACGTCCTTCCGCCTTTCCTAGTATTAGCTCGGAGACTATTAGTACTATATAACTGTAATTTGGTATAAATGAGCCAATTATAATGTCTATTAATCACACTGACATAAATGTTAAATAAAATGTCGGAAAACTGATTTTTTATAAGTAGTCTTTAAATGTACTGAAACGCACATAACTCTCTTGGCAATATGGAGTGGTTTGCCATTGCCTACTCCATTTCATGCACTAGGTGATTAATTATAGAGTGGAGGAAGTGGTGGTCTATGAAAACTACTAAACATGAGTCAGCATGGTATACACATATGTGGCACGAATAGGATTCAAACCTGGTGCCTTTCAATCACAGGCGGATTGTCATAACGACTAGACCACCACCGCTTCAGTTTGATTATATATGGCTACAAAGAAGAATTTGATAAAACTTACTTATCAAAGTTTTTATTGCACATTCACAACAATTGTAACGTCAAAGAACACCCAGCCAATAATATCAAATCCTTATTACAAATATAGAATTATTTAAATGTATACCAAAATCGCAATTTGATATAGTAAGTACATGAGATAAAAACACGAATTTATTTTAAATGACTATTGAAAATATATTGATAAATCAACATGTTTTGGTATTACGTCAACTGTTGTTTAGCATTAAAATACGTACTTTTACATGAATAAAGTCAAGTTATTTTTTAAAATCTCAAGTCACAAAATAAGCCATCAGACAATCATGTCAATCCTACACAAATAAATCCACTCAATTATATGTTAAGTGATAATAAAAGCAACTTGATTGTCTGCCTAATGGTCTTATCTAAACTATTTTTTTCACAATATTACAATACCAGGGTTACATCAAAGAGTATTGCTAAATATATACCCAAAATATATAAGTAAACTGTTAAATAAGAACAGAAATGTCAGAACGGTCAGAACACAGTTGCAATCTATATAATAAACAATGTGCATGCACAATGAACTTTTTGAACATATGCAATTAGTCTTTCCTGACTATAAGCAAATGGGTTCTGAGCATCTAGGAATAATGAACTAATGCACTATTCATCACACAACAAAACATTATTCTGTATATCCATCCCTCGTGTTGCCACAGCCGCCATGGCGGCGCTAGTCTCGCAACATTGCGAGAGCGTAATTACATAAAGTACATAAATATAATCCTTGTCAAAACCCCAATAAATAAATAAAATTAAATAATAATAGAGATATTGTTGAAATTCCAGTGCAACCCCAGTGAGTAATTCTTATAATATCACATGAATTCGAAATTCGGCTTGTAAACCTACCTAATCACAAGATTATGAGAACACATCAATAGGCCTAGGAGACATTGTAGACAAGTTCTGGTGAGTGGGACTAGCTAGCGGGTCACCTGTGTGAGATTCAATTCTCTTTGCCTCAATTGTAGCCTGCTTTACTGCCTCTTTGTATGGACCCCTCTTTTTCTTGTTAAAGCGTATCTGAAAGTAATTTATTCAGAGATTTTAATGCCACTGTAGTTAAATTATTAATCTAATAAAAAAATTCAACTTATTATTTTATGTATGTTAGTCTATAAGGTATTAAATGGGCCTATGTTGTTATATATTTCTATATATAAAAATTACAATTGAATAAATACAATAATACATAAGCAACTACTGAAAAAAGACAGCATGCAAACCTTTTAAATACATAAACATTTACCTTGTAATCTTCTAAGAATGGGCTCAAGCTATCACATGGCATCAAGGACGAAGTTGTCGAAGCATACCACGCCACATGTGCTTTACAATCAGAAGTTACACTCAGAATTCTGCCCGGCCACCATGGGAACCCAACAACTTTGCCCCAAACAATGTCCCCAGGAGCAACACGAATCACTTTCCCTCCGCTGCTCTCTGTAGCAGTCTCAGGAAAGTCTGGCACAACCTCTTCTTCCCAGTCTTCAGAACCGCTCTCAACATTATCCTCCTCTGGTCGCTCATATGAGTTACCACTCAATCTCCTCAAACTAATAGATAACTTTTGATCAAAGTTGTCAACTTTAATATCGCTAAAATAGTCCATTGATTCTTCATTACTCTTACTCATATTCTCATCTCGTTTCTTTTGTTTCTTTTTATGCTTCACTTTGTGCTTGTGTTTTTTTTCTAAAGGATCTAAAATAGGTTGATTGATTGACATATTGTTCCTTGGCGATAATGCCCCTATATGTTTTGGTGATTGCTGCCAACTTTCAGTATTAATTTTATCAGCATTATTTTTCTTTGCCTGTTTTTTTGCTCTCTTCATTGCCTTTTTAGCTGCTTTTAAGTCTGGCTTTGGTGGTTTGTTCATATCACATGAAACACCGGAGTCTTCATTGAAATCCCCACTAAGAGGAGGTATTTTTACCACAGTGCCTTCTCCTTCTCCAAAACAAATTTTTAATGTGCGAGCACTAGAGAACATAGAGCTAAAAGACGCATCAGTGCCATTCTCATTCTCATCTTTCATATGTTTATCAGACAAGTCACTCTCTGAGACACTAACAAATGCAACTTCTGGGGTTTGTTCATCATTACTGGATCTTTCCCCTTTACCTTTGCTTATTGATTTTTCACTAGCCTTATTGATTTTAGAGCCTTTTATGGCAGTTGTTATTTCATGGGGGTGAAGCCTAGATAATTTGGGTATGAGCATACCACCCATTAAGTATTTCTTCTTGACATTAGATGAGTCAGTGCTACCACGCACGGTGTCGTCATCAGAATCGAATTTGCGTTTTTTAGACACGTCCACATTTTCGCTGTTATCATTACATATACCTTGGCAATTGGAACACAAAACCTTTCGAGGCCTTAGTCTCACTGTCATCTTTTGTCGCTGTGGTTTGGCCTTGGGACCAGGTTTTTTCGACTTCTGTATGTTCTCACTAGAATATCCAGGTTCTTGGTATATGAACCTTTGACTAATGGAATGTAGTTTATCATTCTCACTATTGACAGTTTCTGGTTTCTTAGTAAATGCTGGATGTAGGCCGTATACTCCGAACGGTAAATTACTGGAAATTTCAAGCAATTACGAATTAAAGTAGTAAAGTTCTAAGCAATAATCGATACTATTCTCGAACTACAAACATGTATGATACCAACCCTTTATTGGAATCCAAGAGCACACCCTGGAAATTTTTGTCTTCACTACAATATGAAACAACTATTAGATCTGCTAACGCTTCTTCCACATTTACTAAAATTTTGGAATTCTTCTGAATCGTCATATTATCGGCTGTTGAAGCGACAGCCGCCATATTTTTATGAATTTCATAGCAATAGCATAGACAAATTAAATTACCTACATTTTTCTCTCTCCCTTGTGTAGGGTTGGTTTACATTGATTCAGTAATTGGATCCAGTGGCACTGGATCAGTTACTATTGCTATAGAAACAAGGATCTATTGGATGCATGGAATTAGTAGGTACTCCTACTAAATCCATGATTGGATGATAAGTCTAACATTCGTCAAACAGGCATGTTTTTTACGTAGACTATCAAAGTTGTAATTTAAAACGACCATGTCTATGACAAGTAGTGCAAATAATACAAGATTTGTCAATGAATTGTTCTTGGATACAGCACGTTCCTATTTTTCGATTCAGTAAACTCGCCCGCGCTCTCCCCTGCACGCCCACCTGTACCTCGTGCCTGAGATTCTGGAACCACTTAAACAAATGCGACAATTAACCGCTGTCTTGTTGTTGCTGGCAGTACCTCTTGGCGCGAGTTTCGATCAAGAGGCATATAGTAGTTTTCATAGATAGATTGATTGAGGAAATCTGCACATTTGTGGACAGTTTATTTCGATAATGTGTATGCGACTTCATGCTGCTAGCTGGCGGTGGGTTGTCATGTCAGATGCCATGCAACTTGAATAAAATCTGACACCAGTGTTAGGAATAACGAATAAAACACTCGATATTATGATGATGATGATGACCATCATAATGTCATGGATCCAGCCACTGGATCAATGTAAATCACTATTATATATATATATATACATTGATTTACATCACATGGATCCAGCCACTGGATCAATGTAAATCACTATTATATATATATATATATATATAATAGTGATTTACATCACTATTATATATATATATATATATATATATATATATAATAGTGATTTACATTGATCCAGTGGCTGGATCCATGACATTATGATGGATCAATGTAAATCACTATTATATATATATATATATACTAAACGTCAACTGTCAGCGTTAGACGCAGTCGCAGCCAACTGAACTGAATTGACCCAACCAGCTGCTGTTTCGTGAAGTTAAGTTGTGTGGTGGTGAAGTTTAATAATAATAATAATCAAACATTTATAAATAAACGTAATTTTTTGGATACACACATATCAGTAAGTGAGTTAATAAGTTATATTGACGGAATTTCACAGCAGAAATATATCAAGTGTTTATTACTTACATAATCTTCCGCGATCGCAATGCAAAATAATTAATAAATTTTACTATTTAGCAGCATTGAAATAATTAAGTGCTGTAGGAATAAGAAAGTATTCTAAAAGTACCATAATTTATTTTTAAAACGTGAAAAGTTTACAATACAACACTTATTTTATAAGTCGCTATTTGTTTATTCTTGTACTTGCCTATTTTTATTTCTACGGACATTTATTACTATTTAATTTGTTTAAATATTTTAAATAAAATCTCAACTTAATACATATGCAACTACTTTTTATTAGGTCTTATTATGTTGTACAAAAAATTTCGTACAACGCACCGTTTTCGAGAAATAAGCAAAAAACCTTTTTGTGCCTTCCCCTCTCGGGCTCACCTCGGAGGGGTGGGGACTTTTAGTATGTTTATCTCCTGCGTACTCTCCCTCTCGTTTTGGAGGCCAAGATCCACTTTGGGGTCACTGAGCCAGCATAGTAGTAGTAGAATCTCCTTACTAGTCCAAACAAAGTTCCTAAGTCTAATTTTCTGCTTTTGTCTTTTCCAATCATAATAATTCATTGCCCAAGCTACTAGTGCTACTAAATGTTATTTTTAATAATTGTATTTTTTAGTCATGTCTAGAATAGACATCACTGAACCTCTGTGGGACCAGAGCACCTTCTATGGCAGGTTCAGACATTTTGCCTTCATCTCCAATCCACTGTTGTCTTTGGCCAATGAGAAGGAACTGTTGGAAGCCAAGGAGCTTTATAATCAGTATAAGTGAGTCGTAATTTCTGGTTTAACAATTATCCTATCTACTAATATTATAAATGTGAAAGTTTGGGAGGATGTATGTGCAGGTGCAGAAGTGGTAGTGGTGTAATGGTTAAGACCTCCGCCTGTGGATTGAAAGGTCCAAGGTTCGAATCCTACTCGTGCCACATCGAGTTTGTATATCAATCTGACTCATGTATAGTAGTTTTCATCAACCACCACTTCCTTCTGGTGAAGGAAAAACATCATGAGGAAACCTGCACACTTGTTGATTATATTTACTTGTGTGTGAAATGGAGAAGGCAATGCCAAACCACTCCATTAATAATGCAGATAAAGTTGTTACGTGTGTTTCATTCCATGTAATGACCACGACCCTCAGTCATGAGGAATACGAAGAGAAGTATATAAAGAAAGAATATGCAGGTGTTTGTTACTCTTTCACATAAATCTACTGGACAGATTGTTATGAAATTTGCTATAAAAGTAGAATGAAAATGTGCTTTGGAACTCGCCAGTAGACTTAGTTTAATTAATTTTTTGATGTCAATAAGTGATGTATATCATCCGAGGCCCCAGGGCGCAGCTAGTAGATCATAAATTTGAGGTATTCCTCAAAACACATATATTTTGAGGCATACCTACTGAAGCACAT
The DNA here is from genome assembly GCF_027563975.2 of Plodia interpunctella. Taxonomy (NCBI): domain Eukaryota; kingdom Metazoa; phylum Arthropoda; class Insecta; order Lepidoptera; family Pyralidae; genus Plodia; species Plodia interpunctella. Next base: position 1,842,880 of record NC_071301.1, read on the forward strand.
TCAAACTATTCCTCGAAGTGCACCTTTTAGTTGCTATTAGTTCATAAGGTGCACTTTAAAATAGGTGCTCTTTAAAGAATAGCTCAAAAACTTAACCACGATGCAAAAAAAAATTATATAGTTTAAAAGGGCAGTCACAATTTTGTGAAAGTTTATTTAAATAATGATTTATGTAAATTATTTCTATAGTATTCTTTCTCAGATAAAAACTTAAATTGTGCTACTACTTTGGCTGTACAGCTATACACTAGCTATACTATAGCGTTGATAATTTCAGAGCTGGAAAGGAGCCGAGTGGCACTCCTATAGAGAAGGTGATCCGAGCTAAGCAGCTATACGAGTCAGCGTTCCACCCGGACAGTGGAGAGTTGCAGAATGTGTTTGGTCGGATGTCCTTCCAAATGCCGGGAGGGTGCCTCGTCACGGGTGCCATGCTGCAGTGGTATAGGTAAGCTGTATTATTTTTTACCTTACCCTTTATATATACCCTTAGGTGTCCATTTAAATTCCTATTTCTAGTATATGATATGGATAACTTTTATTTGTTATGCAGATTTTAACTGTAATCATGTTCAAGCACTGCATTATCATTTAGATTCATTCAATTTTGGTCTTTATGTGTAGCATGAATCATTTGTTTTCGATCACGTTTTGCATGTATTTACTGAGTGAGCGACCTTGTCTGTCTGTTTTACTATTGCTACCTGTTATGAGCAACAGCTCATAACGACAGATATTCAAGGCCAACAGGCCTTGAATCTACAATCGAAAATATTCGTAAACATCTCACCATAAAAAACGTACTTACAATTTTGGACGTATCTAGAGATATTTTCTAGGATGGGCTAAGGCCGGAGTTTGCTGTTCTCCTGTAATAAGCTTGTCATAGGTGTTTTTTTGTAATAATTTTTTTGTAATAATTCTGAAGTGGGCTCGTAATATTCCGGGGTGGCACGTATACAATATTGGCACGTATCCCCTATTACAATATTGGTATGTAATGGAAACACAAAGACCAAGAAAACTACGACGAGTGAAACCAAATGAGATAGAATATTTCCATACAACTTCCCGGCCTAATCCGAATGATCTCATACAAAGTGGCAGTGATGAGGGACAAAAGGCCAGCGCTCTGTCTCGTTTCTTCTCATCATGTGTGAGCGAAATCGAACATAATGGTGGCGTTTGTTCTAGTGAACCGTTTTTTTTTTAAAGACTGCGGCCACTTTAGTTACAGACAGTTAAAAAGAAATTAAATAAACACTTGTACCTATTAAAATTGCACTTGGAAATGATGCATGAGACATATTTGCATAAGTTCATAATTTTATTATGCAGTCACCGCACTGCGCTTACGATTTACCATAGAATGGAATGTCACGAGGTGATTTTTAAATTAAATGTGATAATTGTTTTAACATAAACTGAAAATTTTCGCATATATAAATCTTGCGTTACTGAGCGACTTACTGACAGACAACTCACCGGCGAAACTGCCGAAAGCAAATTTGGGGAAGAAGGGATTTCCTGAAATTCCCACGGGAAACGGATTTTACTCACTTACGAAGTTGTGGTCAAAAACTAGTATATTGTTCACTCAGCCTATCTGAGCGTTTTCCCCTTTTCGATCATCAGCCTTGAAGCGTCGGAGCCCAAGGTGCGCTTTCCTACTTTTTCCTCATCTCCTTGCATCATGAAAAAATAGGAACGCGAACAACTATGGATGCTGAAGACTAAGCTCTCTTGTCCTCTTTCAGATGTCAGACCATTAGCACGAATATCATCCTTAACGACTTCTTTGGAAATGTGTTTAAAGATCGAACAGTTTTTTTAATAATACAAGTACAATATTGCTTGTTGTAATAAAACCAAGTTATAGCTATACGATGTACTAAAATACACTTACGTTTAAATAGAAATTAGTCACTGTCGTTGCCAGGTGCTATGACGCCGAGCAGTCGAGCCCCTTTTACATAATGCCGGCTATACTATTGCCGAAGTCAGTCAAATGTCGACGCGAAGCAACATTGCGTAGTTTGATTGCGAGCTTTTCTTAACCGCAAGATGAAAACCAGCGATGTATGTCGAAACAGCCGAAGTTCGGCGAACTGTCTGCCGGTTGTGTTTAGCCGGCATAACAAATAAACTATATTGTCAATGCGTTTGCCAAATTTTGAGGTGGCCGCCAAAATGTATAATTTCGTCTGTGGGTGTTTATGTGTTTAGCGGTTCAGTGAGAGATTCAGACAGCGTTTTTTGGCTCCCGACCGAGGGGTTAGTTCGGGTTAGCATTTCACTTCTCACCATCGAATCGACTCCAAGTGAGACACAGCGAACCAATCACATTGTCGTTACGTCACAATAGCGCAATGTGATTGGAGAGAAGTGAAATACTGACCCGCACTTCGCCCACTGGTATAGGATCAGTCCATATCCTCCTGTGATTGTCGTACGTAACCGGGGGTCGAAAAACAAAGTTTTAAGGTTTATGTTTTAAGCTAATCGTTCCAAGCGTCATGGGTTAGAATGAAAAACGCTTCAGATAAGAGAGTATTTCTCAAGGTAACGATTATACTCTGTATCTAAGTACTCGTATAGCTGGTTATAAACTGTACAAAGTCGAATCTACGCGATTATCTCTATACAAATATCTATACTTAGATCTTTGTGAGTGAATAATATATCAAGCTTTAAAATTGCGATTAACTGAATGTATTCCTCAAGAAATAAAATCAATCTATACTTTATTATAAAGCGATAAGCGTTTGTGAGTTTGTATGTTTGAGGCGGGTAATCGCCGTAACTACCTAACCGATTTAAAAAATGTTTTCACCATTAGAAAGGTACGTTATCCAAGATTGCTATAGGCTATACTTTATCTCAAAATTTCCACGGGAGCGAAGCCGACATTCATTTGAAGTGGGGACGAGAAAGTAGGTCCTGGGCTCCGATACCTAACGGCTGGGAAGAAACCGCGAAAACGCACAGATGAGAGAGAGATATTTCAATGAAAAGACATGCCATGTATGGGTACATGTTTTTCCTCATATACGGGGTAACATATAGACATACATAAACTATTATATTACTTACTAGATGATGCCCGGGTCTTCGCTCCCGTGGGAATTTCGAAATATAGCCTATAGCAATCTTAGATAATGTAAGGTACATTATACAAGATTGCTATAGGCTATATTTTAACTGTAATGGTGAAAGAATTTTTGAAATCGGTTCGGTAGTTTCGGAATTTACCCGCCTCAAACATACAAACTCACAAACGCTTACCTCTTTATGATAATAGTATAGAAGTATAGATTTGGGATATATTCACTTTATGATCTTCGTAGAAATAATCTGATAACGCAACAATGCATAACAAATATTGATTCGCCATTGTTGTCGTTATTATGAACGATATATTAACATTTTTTCATTATAAACATGAATCGATATAAAGTGTATTAGTTCATAGAAGTAGCATTGGATAGAGATAGCAAGAGATTATGATATAAGTTCAAAACTTCATAAATAGCTTATTTCAGCGTGCAAACGTTTTTATTATATTGTGTATGTGTATTATAGTATGTAGTTAGCATAGGGCCACTCTATTAACCGTCGTATAAGGCGACTAAGGGCTTAGGGACTCGTAGCTTTAGGCGATAATAGCATTCTAGCTAGTTGATTGTAGCTTTGGTACTTAGATATTATTTAATTTGGAATATGACGTGAAAAAGTGCCTGTGAAGGTCTAGTTTCTGAATAAATTTGATTTTTTTGATTTTGTTTCGCACCTGGTTTGCTTGTTTGCAGTTTGCTTGTTGTTTGCACAAGCTTTTATTGTTGTCAGAAAGATCTTATGTTTACGCCTGACAAGTAAACCCATGTCCGTGCTGTAAACGGTTGAGTTCTCTCGTTTGGAGCCGATCCGGTCTGCACTATCAGGTCATGCTTATCATAATAACGGATTGTCATGGAAACTGAAGCGACGTGGGTAATTTCAACACTGTAGGTCAACTGGAAGTAGGAGAAATTTAACTTGCAAGATTTGTTTACACACAATGGGACAGGTGTAACTACCTAAATAAAAGCTTGTAAAAAGTAAGAAAGAAAGAAATCATTTATTCGGCAAACACATAAAATCCAAACATACAAAAGAGTAACGAATATAGATCGAATACAATATGTAAGCCGAAATGGCGACCAGCTCAGCATGGTGCCGTGGTATCGAGCCAAGGCGCTGATTTTCAGCTGGAACCAAGTACAAAAGTAGGTAAGGTGGCGAAATAAACAAGTTAATATGTACGGAAACAGAAACAAACAACAGCAAACATTAGGATTAAACATATACTGACTTAGGAAAAAATTTTAAAAAAGGAATAAAGATAAATTACATGGAAGCTATGGAAAATATATACATATATATATATATAAAGTATAAATATGAAACTAGAAATAATTCAATGTATTGCCCTCAATTTGCCGCAATAAAGTAAACTCTTTGATGCGTTTACGGAATATTAAGTTTGTCTACATTATGACCAATCTTTTGCAGAACAGCAACGGCTGTGGTATTCTGGCAGTGGGTGAACCAGTCGTTCAACGCGCTCGTCAACTACACGAATAGAAATGCGAACAGTCCTCTAACCACGACCCAGATGGGAGTGGCGTACGTGTCTGCCACATCGGCGGCTATGGCCACCGCGTTGACCTTCAAATTTGTGGTGCAAAAGCGCGCGAAAAATCCCATTTTCGCTGTAAGTGTCACTTACAGTTTTTTTGCCGGTTTTAACGTAGAACGCAAAATATCATCAATCAATACATATAATAATACAATAAAAAAAATCCTGTACATTGAATAAATTTACATAAAAATAAAATTAGGCGATCGAGTCAAAGCAACAGAGTAAAAAAAAATCTGTCTGTTTGTCTGTATGTCTGTCTGTTTGTACAGTAGTTCCGAATATTAGGGATATTCGGAACTACTGGACGGATTTGAATGAAACTCTTTTGTTGTATAGCTATTAAGCCTGGGCAACATATAGGGTATAATATTTTGAAAACTGGAACACCTGATGGAAAACAATGATGCTACAGCTAAACTATAGGAAATATTGAAATGACGCCTTAACAAAAGTTATTCAGCCTGATTTTCTGTTGAGATATAAAAATCGAAGATCTGGAACACCTGATGTAGACCCATGATGGTGAAACTATAGGAAACATAGAAATTACGCTATAATAAAAGTTGTTCAGTCTGATGAGCATTTTCTGTATGTATAGGTATCATTACATTTGTCTGTACAATTAAATTTCTCTAATAATTATGACTTCTTACCAAAAATTGTTCGACCACGCGAACGAAGTCGCAGGCATCAGCTATTCTCAAAATTTACTTTATTCAGAATTTACTTTCTGCGAAAGTGACCATTTGGTCAAAAGGGCAAAAGTTCATTTTCTCAGAAAGTCATTTTAGCAAAAAGTCAATTTCGCATAATGTCATTCACAAAATTTATGTTATATTACGTACCTAGTAATAAGTAGACTTAAATGACTTTCTGCTAAAATGACTTAGTTTTTTTTGGGTCATAGATAATTTTAACCCGAGTGTTCTTAGCAATGTTTCATGAAAATCTGTTCAGCCGTTCAAAAGTTGTAGCGAAATGAATATTGAAAGTCGGGGTTTTTTTTTAATTTGTCTAACAAATAAACTTGTTTGCCTAAATCTCAATGTATTTCATGTTGGATGTATTCAAGGTTGTATGTTGTTTTTCGTCGCTTGACTGTGTAATGTTAATTTTCAGAGGTTTGTCCCGTTCGTAGCCGTGGCCGCCGCCAACTGGGTAAACATTCCACTTATGAGGCAGAACGAAATTTTGTTAGGTGAGTGTGTCTGTGTATGGTGAAGCGGTTTTGGTGTAATGTTCAAGACGCCCGCCTGTGAACCGATAGGTTCCAGGTTCAAATCCTTCTCGTGCCACACGAGTTTGTATACCAGTCTGACTCATGTATAGTAGTTTTCATCGACCATCATTTGCTTCGGTGTAATAAAACATCCGAAACCTGGACTCTGGTTGATTATCAACTTGTGTGTGACATGGAGAAGCCGACGGCACCAGTCCATTAATATTAATAATAATAATAACTTTATTCACAAAAGTAAAAAGTACAATAGTTACCAAAAGTACCAGTTAGATTTACAATTTATAAGTTGGACTGTGGACTCTGCACTAAGCGATGCTTGTGTCGCAGCGTCCAGAACATTTTCAATTTACATTACGATTTTTACATGTTCATCATATCATACATAATAATAAACACAATATATAACACATACATATTATAGTTACGTTTAGCACTAAAAGCTATACTTAAATACAATATTAATTACAATATTGCTTTAAAAATTATGTTGTAGTGAAGAAATATACAATGATACATTTTAACGGAAGACACAACCAGATATACGTTTGAGCAAACACTAAACATATTATCAAGAAAAAAAAAATATTGCCAAGAAAGTTTGTGTAATGACCGCGACCCACAGTCATAAGGAATACGATTATGACGAAGCGTACCTCGTTGCCCAGTGATCATGGGTTCATATACTTTATCTGAGAATCATCTCAAAAACATATCTCTAGGACAGTTACTTAGGTTTTGCAAAGGTAGATTTAAATGGGTCGCCTACGACGTACCAGACCAGAATGGGAGGACCGGTCTATTGGTGCCTGTGCTGGCCTTACCTTACACCTTTACACCTGTCTTACCCTCTTTGGAAATGCTGTTGATGCTTATGAAATCTCTGGTGTTGTGACGCCGCTAAGCCCGAGGTCAGCTTAAAAAAAACCATTATTTAAAAATCTGGAGTTGTTTTTGCCTGTGATTTTACAACCGGCTGCCTGCCTGACGTCGACCCTCTTTGAGAATGGAAGGGAAGGCTGTGGAGGTTAGGATATGGAGTGGTCCTATTCTAGGGCGGAACCACACGCCACAATGTTGATGCCTCTCAAATATTAAGTAATGAAACAGTGGCAGTTTAGTAAAACAGAAACAAAATGTGTTTTTGCAGGTTTGGACGTAACAGACGAGAACGGGAAAATAATAGGAAAATCACAAATAGCGCCAGTCAAAGGGATATCACAAGTCGTCACGTCTAGGTAAAAAAGAATCGAATATATATATATATATATAAAACGCACACACCAAACCTCTCTCCTCACAAAACAAAGTTTGTATGGGGAAACCAGTAAGGGATGAAAAGAACCCTATGTGTTATTCTATGTACCAAATTTCTATGTACCAAATATTCTATGTACCAAATTTCATAACAATCGGTCCAGTAGATTTTGCGTAACAAACATACATACATCCTTACAAACTTTTGCATTTATAATATTATATAGTATAGATTTTAATCTACTGGACCGATTGTTATGAAATTTGGTACACGGGTAGAATATAACCTGGAATAACACATTTTTATCCCGAAATTCTCACGGGAACGGGAAGCACCAGGGCGCAGCTAGTTTATTCATAAATAAGTGTAGTGAAAACATTCTTGTCTTTGTTTGATATTTGATAGCGGGTAATGACGGTGATCGGAAATGCTTAAAAATGCACCCAACTGTAGGATAGCGATGTGTTCGCCCGGCATGGTGCTGCTGCCGGTGCTGATGCAGCGCCTCGAGCCGCGGCGCTGGATGCGGCGGCTGCGGCCCGCCCACGCCGGTCTGCAGACTGCGGTCGTCGGCCTCTTGTGAGTTTGATTCCTAAAATTGATTTATTATAGGTTAGGATGATATACATCACTTGTTGACGTCAAAAAAATTACTTTAACTAAGCCTTTCATCGTTTAGAAGTTTAATTATTTCCAACTAGCTTTGCTTTTTCCAGGGATGAAAGGTGAGGGGTGAATTTCACGTGTTTTGTGTTGAAAGTTTTGAACGCCGCCGCGGGCTCTCATTAGTGTTTATTAAATTGTACTATAAATACACAGTAATCAATTGAATTATCCTATTTTATAAATTAAAGTAAAGTACTGGCACAATGTTAATCTTATAAATGTTTAATTCAAAAATATGATTCTTTATTTAAAAAAAAAATGTGCGACACTAATGAAACGCTACACGCCGCGTTCAAACGGTCGTGAAATTCACCCTGAGATCTTTCTCCATACTTCGATTCATTTAATTACATGTATGTAAAATTTCACGAAGATAGGTTGAGTAGATATATTAAATATAAATAAATATATTAGGACAAACCACACAGATTGAGCTAGCCCCAAGGTAAGTTCGAGACTTGTGTTATGGGATACTAACTCAACGATACTATATTTTATAACAAATACATATATAGATAAACATCCAAGACCCGGGCCAATCAGAAAAAGATCGTTTTCCATTATGACCCGACCGGGGATCGAACCCGGGACCTCTCGGTTCAGTGGCAAGAACTTTACCACTGCGCCACCGAGGTCGTCAGATTGAGCATGAAGAGGTAACAAACACACTTATTTTCGACGACTGAAATGACGACGGGAAATTCTAATAGATTGTAATTTTGATAGTAGAATTAATATATCATCGTCGGGTAAAATTAATTAGTGGACCAGAAAAAAATCATTCTTTTGTAAGTGTGTAATGACAAAATAAGATTTTAAGACTTAATGTAACGGTCCGTGTTTAATTTTACTTGTTTAACTTTCCAGTTTAACATTCATGGTGCCAGTGGGCTGCGCTTTGTTCCCACAGAAATGGTGAGTAATTTTTACACTATTTTTCATTTACATTTTTTTTACCCGACTGCAAAGGTATTGGGTATTGTATATCATATTATTACCTCATATCTTCAAAACCGAATTATCGTTACATTCGTCTTAACTGCATGAGTGTTTTTAGATGGTGACGTTAAAAAAATATGGCAACATAAACTGACTATCATGTTTTCCAGCAACATAGTTACATAATCTATACTATTATTATACAGAGGTAAGCGTTTCTGAGTTTGTGACTTTGTGAGTTTGTATGTTTGAGGCGGGTAATCTCCGAAACTACCGAACCGATTTCAAAAATTCTTTCACCATTATCCGTGATTGCTATATGCTATATTTTACCTCAAAATTCGTACGGTAGCGAAGCCCCGGGCAATATTTAGTATGCATATAATATACTTACACATACAATTCTGAAACTAAATTCGAGTTTCTTTTTTCCAGCAAATTATCAATAGACACGATCAAGCGTTTCGAAAAAGATAATTATGAAGAAATATTGAAAAACACAGGCGGTAACCCACCGCAATATGTTTACTTCAACAAGGGATTGTAAATATCTAGACATTTAAATTATACAACTGGTCTTAGGCTACCCTAGGTATTTTGTTTCTTTCATGTCGGTACAAACTGTCGAAAGAATGAAAGAGATATATTTAATAAAGTAACTGTTATCCCGAGATGTATTAAACGCTGCTTAAGAGAAGGCTTAGAAACTCAACGGCAATAAGTCCTATAGAGAGAAATTGAATCGATAACTATTTGTATGATTTATTATACATAAATTAATTACAACTTTAAATAAAGGTTGATTAGGCAAATTGCCTAATAGCAGTAGTATAGTATCAAGAAATAATTAAAAACCACCCATTGCATTTTTTATTATGATTTTTTGATTGATTGATTTTTTATTTTTGACAATTGTATCAGCATATATATTATATGCTGATATAATTGTCACTGAGTATTTTTTAACTTTTCTATTTTATTTTCATAAATCATAGTTAATATAGGTGTTCGTTTCTCAATAAGTATATTTTTTATGATTGATTTTATTAAATAAGAAATACTAATTATTTTATATTTTGTTTTACATTTTTTTATGTGTGTTTCTGTTATTATATGAATAACATTAATTTACACTTTGGGTAGCGTATTTATAATTAAAATTTAAGGAATATTGCAACTAAACATGTTTGACTAATCTATGATACGGTGTATTTGTATATTACAATCCTGGAATTTATTTTTTTATTAATATTTTTTAGTTAGTAAGTACATATTGTTAAATGTGAATTTTTCGATTTGTTATTTTTTCATAATTTGATGGTCATATGATAAGTTATAGTAAATTGCACAATTGTTTTGCAAGGTACACTTAAATAATTTTTCAAAATAAAATATGTAGGTGCCATATTAATTTGTCAAAGATATAAAATAGTTTTTTTTTTTTAATCAACTGGTGTCTTTGGTCAACTCAAGTAATTTACATTTAACATTCCAAATGAAATATGCGCTTCTTCAGATCGATTCCATGTGAAATTAAGTTCATATATAATAACAAAATATTTTAATTCTAGTCTGTAATTAGCTGCTCAATATGCTTTTTAAAATTTACTTGTAAAGTATTATCCAAACGAATGTCGTTGTCGAATATCTACTTAATTTGTTTAACAAATAAATTTTATCTATACTATTATTATAAAGAGGTAAGCGTTTTTGAGTTTCTATGTTTGAGGCGGGTAATCTCCGATCCGATTTCAAAAATTCTTTCACCATTAGAAAGGTACATTATCCAAGATTGCTATAGGCTATATTTTATCTCAAAATTCTCACGTGAGCGAAGCCCCGGGCAACATCTAGTTGTTAAATAAATTATTAATATTATATTTTCTTTATGTTTATGTTCAAATGTACACGCTTCAGTGTCGGTATTTTTAAGAATGGAAAAAATATACCATAGCCATTTGTTTTTGTTGAGTTTTAAATCAAAGTATTATATTATAGGAGTGTTGGAATATCATTTTAACATTTTTATGTGATGTCTTGTGTCCAAATCCTATTTGCCTATCTATAAAAATTAAAGTATAAATTAATGGACAACTAGTCAACTTTTTATTTTTTTACGTTTGCATCTTGTGTTTTTTTTTTTTCGAAAATTGTATTTTGTCAACGTCATTTATTATTTTGCGTTTTTACTTTATTCGCTTTTTACATAGCTGAAGTATTCTATAAATAAATTATAGTTTTTACTACATACCTTTAAAATTATTAAAGGCTAAGAAAAACTGTGAAACTTTATTATAAACATTTTTATTGTTTCGAGTTTTTAATATTTATTAGAAAACTGAATTAAGTATAGTTTAGGCGTGGACTGGTTCTGTAAAATTATATTGTTTGTTGCATTCTAAAGCTGTGACAATAAAAACTAGAATGATTTTATCGTATTTTTATTTTTGGGTGAAATAAAACATTAAAAAAATAGAAAATCTGTATATTTATTTATATTCGATGAATACTTAATATTAACAATAGATAAGAGGCTCATAATATAAATTACATGATTTACATTTACAGTATTGTACGTATTTTACAAGTTATAAGGCACCGGAAATGAGTATATGACTTCAGTTTTATTTCTTGGCACCAAAATAAATTTTGTTAAATTTTAATACAAGCTTTTAAATAGTTCTAACGTCGCCAATCCACATATCATAAATTATCATTATTATGTTAGGTTACATAATAAATACATTTTGTGGACTCCAATTAATAATTTCTATAAATAAAATATTGATAATTAAAAATTCGATAATAGTTGTTGAATTAAAATTAAATATTTTTACACAAATTTAGGTAGGTATAACCTTTAAGTTTTAGACAATGAAAAATTACGAATTCCAATTTTGGAACCGATTTACAACTGAAAGAGATTCTGTAAATTGTCTAATAATTCCTATATGAATTTTATTCTCTCGACCTATAGAGGTAAATTTGTATATTGTCAACCATCGTCAACTCATTTCAAAGTCCAAAATTCTTACATTTGAATAATGAATAGTTAGTGTTACAAATGCCTAATATTACAGTTAACATAAATTGTCTTTTAAATATTGGGAAGTTATATAAATGCAGTCAGGACAAATTCGAGAGATAATTTTCAGGTGCCCAACTAAACTAGACTAAGATCTTAAAACTAGGGGGTTCCCTAAGTTCTGTATACGGGTTTTTAAGTTCTGTTTTCAATCTAAATATATTTGCTCGTTGTGTCTGTTGATTCCCGACGCGATGCCTGCGATGCATGAATTTAAAATATTCATTTTTTTCTTTATATTCTAAATAATAACAAAAAATATGAAAAAGGGAATAAGTTAAATGTTAAATTTTTATTAACAATAATGTTGAAATATTGAATATATATTTTTAATTCGTACAAAGTCTTCTATAAAGTCAAATATTTATACAGCGTTTCCTCACGTTAGCAAAAACTATTATTTTTATCAAACAACCCAAATTCCATGATACATCTGTGCAAACAAAACAAAACCCTTATACAGACAAAGTAATCCGAATAAAGCTTATTGAACATTTACAAATCAATACACATTCGCCTTCTCGAGAAGGACAGAGGCGTCGCACATTACTTTAGCTGTAGACCTCACTAAGAACAAGAGATGCAGTTGTTCAAACACATTCAGTTGGACCCTCGTTCTAACCAGCCCATGGAGAACCGTCGCCCGTTCGAGGTCTAACCACCTTTGTAAAGACAATTCTCTCTCGACAACCGGGACTCCTTGGACAACATCCAAAGGTCCCCACAGCATAAACTCAAGGACAGACTTAGCTTGGTTCAGGGATACTGCGCGTTCGTCTTGAAGGACCTCTGTAAGGAGAGGCGTGAGTTTCTCACCCGGTAGCAGAATTTCCAGCGCCTTCATGGCACATTTGCATAGAGAATTGAGGTCCTCATCTGCTGATTTGTTGCAGTTGATCTCTTCACTCAATCTGGAATGAGAAATTTCATTTTTTTTTATTTTCACAACTTGAACGTTGTTGCGGAAACATGTCTTCCGAAAGAGGAAGAAGGTATGCACCAAAATTCTACTTTACATACTAACTGCTAACTTATTGGGGACCCGGGGCGACGACGCTTAACGGCTGGAAGGAACTGGATAATAGCTCAGGTGAGAAGATAGATTCTATCGTAAACTATCAAAATTTTATTTGCTATCGTCAGATTATAGAAGCTGTTCTTTTATTGTAAGACTAGAAACCACAGAATGTATTTGTATACCTACTACTACTAAAATTGCTGCCCGTTTCGGCTAAGAAAACTGAAGAAGAGCATAAAGACCTGCATGGACTTGCAATTTGGGAAATTTCTATTTTGGGATTATAGAAGAAGGATCAACTTACCCCTGCAATATGCACAATCTTCCATAAGAATTAGTCTTCGGCGCCCACAGGGAGTTCAGTCTATCATCAGGCGAAGGCAGATTCATGGTGCTTCCATGTGACACCAGTGGTTGAACCTCTTTCAGGGCTATAAACGAGGATAAGCTCTCTGGGATTTCCTCCAATCCCCGCGCTTGGAGGCATTTCAACCCATTGATAAGTTGTAACATCATGAATATGGCTTCGTGGGTTTGTTCTGTATGGACCAGTTGATGGTCTTTCGTGCTGAGACCTTCAGCGGCGTGGAGACTTTCTCCGTAAGACTGAATCGTGTCCACGTGGGCTTGGGCAAGGACTACTATGGTGGCTGGAAGGAGAAGATGAGATCATTAACATTACAATCACTTATATAACTTCAATGTATGTTTTGGTCAAATCCTGCAAGCAACTTTACACGTTCTGTTTCTATAGAATACATTTTACATGTGGTTTCAAGGTGATAATGCATATATTATTGTGCAGCATATGATGAGGGCACACATTGCATCGCATTTTGTTCAAGATCTTTCTGACTAAATTATTAACTAAATTATTTTGTTGTATCTAATTTAGTTTATGTTATATCGTTGGTCGTGCGTACTTATCACGTATACTACCGAGGCCAGATTGGAAAGCGTTCGCTGTTTCGGATTTCAGGTCATTAATATTTTTCTCGGCTACTAAATTAGCCGGCGAAGGAATACAAGCCTGTGTACAGTAGAGGTCTTCTGGATGAGAAATTAATATATTATTTATTAAATAATTTTGTTTACTGTAGTATAAATTTAGAAAATATGAAGTCCTTACCTTGAACCAAATCATCACTCTCTTCCCCAAACTGTTGCAATGGCACCAAGTCACAAAACTCCGTGATGGCGTTCAGACTCAACGACTGTGGCTGCACCGATTGTTGGCAGATCATCTGAGAGGCCATATGCTCTTTATACAGCATCAGTGTGACGTTCACAGGGCCCTGGGAAGATGACCATACAGCTGGGTGGAAGATCCGTTTGCCAGCTCTTACGAATTTGCCAGAGGATTGTATGGAGAAGTCGCTCCAGCGAAGGTTGGTGCACGCCTTCAGGCCGCGGAGCGAGGGCTGCATGCTGGCGCTTTGCTGGACCTAGAAGGGGCGAAGGATTAATTCCACTATCATCATTATTAGGGTAGCAATAAATTTGTTCAATTTTTGATTAATAGATATTTATTAGCAAATTGCGTCCAATGTCTCGTTTTAAATTTATTGATTTAATTCGACCGCGTTTTCAAGCTTCTGCTCTGTATCCCGAACTAAATTAATGGATGGAAAAAACAGACACATTAAATGTATACATATGTTCTGCTTGATTTGTTTTTGTAACATATTTATTTATTCATATTATAATTTTATTCATGTAAATATTATCTCATTAGTAATTACCTGTTCTAGAACTTGCGCGAGCGCCTCGTGATTGGCAATGACAACAGCTCCGTAGTTGTCTTCCAAGTTTTTGTGCACAACACTCCGTCCCTTCCTCACTCGTAGTTTATTCGTCGTGTTTTTCGGCGTCATATCGCCCGGATAGTCCTCATTGCTAGGGCTATCCATGGCATCGGTTGAGCTGTAAAAGCTATAAGGAGAATATATCTCCGACTCTGTCTCACTTCCGCAGTACGGAAGAGATGATCTGTTAAATCCAGTGCTGTATTTAGGATATTCAGATGTCTCCGCTTCTTCTTTCCTTGGCTCAACACGGCTGTCGGTACTGGGTTCCCTAGTTTTGATAGATGCGTCACATTCAGGTGAACTTGATCGAGCATGATTAACGTATTCATAATCACTGTCACTATTTTTAGCTGAATCACTATTTTCTTCTTCGTATTTCGCAGAGTTATAAACATCATCATAGTTATGTATGACAGCTTCATTCGTAGCTTGTACGATCTCATGTGGCCCGTCGTCGACTTCGTCTTTGTCGTCGTCGATAGGAGTTCTGCGTTTAGGTAGCTCTAAATGTGCTTCACGTTCTCGCATGCTCGCAGTTCGCTCAGGCTTCCTAGGAGCAAGTGCCGATCGGATTTCTCCTGAAAGCAAAAAATTCACTTGATTGGCTAATTTTTTCGATGAATTTATTATTCATTAAAATAATTTTAAGTGCATATTTTTACTACCACAGTAAATTAAGTCTTTCGTGGTTATTTTGGATATTTTAGTGCCAATTTTTTTTATCATTAAACAACGCATATGTAAAAATATTTATAACGTTGTGATTTAATTTTTCAAGACAACTTAGGGAAAGTTGAATTCAGTATTTGCTCTAATTCGTACATTCGCTGAATGTATACTTTGAATAATTAATTATGCACTATCTCTCATTTTAATAAAATACTACTTTATAGTAAAAGTGCTCACCTAAATTCGCATAAATGCTGTCTCCCTTATTAGGTGTGGTTGCCCAAGCTTGTTGTTTCTGTTTCTTTTGCAGAGCGATGGATTTCGGCGGAGGTGGTCTGGCGGGTTTTGGCACGATCGCAGCAGTCTTGTAATCGTCGCTAGATTGTCTAGGAGGGGGAGGGGGTTTGTTCGTAACTTTTGGAATATCTATATCCATTGTAGAACTAGTGACACTGTATATTGATGACACATCATCATGACTAACTCTTCGCGTGTCCGAATTTTCACTCGTTTTGACAACCTCTACATTAGATCCGTTTATGTCTAAAGGATGTATGATGACGAGACGTGGTTTTGGTTTTGGCGTCAAATCGTAGATAGATTCCTCAATTTTAGAAGACACTTTGGCTACCGTAGCGATACTAAGTTCTTTCTTGTCTAAATCTTTAGACGAACCTATGCGCAGTAGCTTTTTTATTGAAAATTTATATTTGCCTTTACGTTTTTCATCGAGAAGTAAGTTATCATGGGACAAAGAAATATTTCTTCGCGGCGCAGGTTCTGGTATTGTGTCTGTCTTTTTGATTTCTGGAGTTTCCTCGACTGGTTTGGATTTAGGAAAAGATGACAGCGTAGCTCTTTCTCTCTTTTCCATTTCTCTTACAACTGGCGAATCCGACTTCGTAAATCCACTAGGATTTCTTTGGTACAAGTTATTAGCATATTCTTCTACGGATGGGGATAATGGTGGCGTAGGCGCTTTCCGTTTGCTTAAACTATGCAAGGATGTGTCACTATCTTGTTTTGTTAGCACTGGTTTAGCATAATAGACCGGATCTGGCTTCTCTTCATGAACTTCAGTTATCTCGTTATTCTTTTCATCAGTCATCCTAATGACCTTATCTTCGTCTTTTTTAAGTGTGTGTTGTAAATGCATAATTATTGGTTGTTGATGAGACACGATTGAAGTTTTCTTTGTTGTTTGTTTTATCACTGGTTTTACTGGTAGTTTTGGTTTTTCCGGGACGGCTGGTTTAGGCACTGGCATTATGTCCGTAATCATTCCGTGAAGGAATGAAGGGCGTGGATCCATAATAGGAATGGGGCTTTTAGGCAAGGCTGGTGCTTCATTCACTTCATCTGGATCAGCTCTTCCATCCGGTTCACCAGCCGATTCTCGACTAGCTTCAGCTGAGAAAACACTTTCAGGTTGTTTGGGTAATATCGGTGGCATATCAAGTATTGGACCTTGGAATGTTGAGTAACCAGTACTGGCCTGTCCATCTACCTTTCTAAGTTGTCCGATCGGTGACATTTTGATATTTTTATCGGCTTCATTAAACACCTTTATCTTGACTGTTTCTTCATTCTTATGTGGTTCCGAGAAATGTCCGCTATCGTCGTTATCTGAGTCTGTCCGTCCACTAAAGCTTTCATCGTCCGATGCTAACGAGTTGTTTGTAGTAGAATTCAAAGTGCTTACCGCTGAGTCAACACTGCTATTTTCAATGTTTATCTTGCAAAACTTGAATTCTGATCGACTGAGATTTACTTTGGGCCTTTCTTGAGTCTTCAATAAAGGTGACTTTCTAACAATAGTATTTTTCTTAGTTTCACACATCTCTTTCTTATCATTATCATCTTGCATGCTTTCTTTCATTTTTTCATCGATCACGGTTGGTTTTGTAGAATTATTTTGCAAACCAGGACTGCTGCTGTTAGTTATATATTTCGGCCCCAGGGTTTCAGATATTTCTTCTAAAAGAGACTTTTCCGTGCAAATTGTACTCATGGCACTATCTGCCCCGATTATTGTTTCTGTTTCCTTGACATATGACGCTAAGACAATGTTAGTTTTGTAACTTGACGAGTCATCAGAATTTTCTTGCTCATTAGATTTGCGAATGTGTGATTTAACACACGGGCCTTTATTTTCTTGACCAAAAGGAGTCACAGACACTAATAAAGTTTTCTTTTTACCATCAGAGTCCGTTTGCATCTTACCTAATAATAATGATGAATACGACTTGCTTACGGAATCGCCTAACAAATTGGCTTTAACGGTGTTGAAATCTGTGTTAGTTTTAGTTATTTTATGAAGTTCTCTTTCTTCTTCTGTATCGGGGAAAGTGTCATCGTCATCATTATCTTCAGATACTTCGAATTCCTCACCATCTGACCAGTCGTCACCTCCAAACCCTATAACGCTGCATACTTCCTCGGGAAATCGAACGTTTCTTTTGTTTTTCTTCTTTGGATGAGTCTTAAGTATACTCGGTGGTGTCTTTTTGAAGAATGTGGTTTTGTTTTGGAATGTCGTCGCTAAGTATTTGCTGTTTTCCGTGACTTTGTCGTTCTTGACATGTTCCTCTCTAGATTTGAAGCAGTTTGAGCATAAATCCTTTTTCCACGCATTCTGAACGAAGTTGTGGCATACGGGTGACATCTTGCCCTTTGAGTACCGCCTGTTGATCACATAACTGGCATTCTGCAAAGAAAGAAAATTGACTGTTAATTATGATTAACATTTTGCTTAACATGGAAATTAAAGAATTGGAAGTATCGCTGGCAATGGAAATAAAAGGATTTCTGACGTCGTCTTGACCATATGCGTTGAGTTGATCAATTATCAATAATTAATGAAAGTGTATGCTTAATCTTGCGTCACTTGCAAAAAGGTGGAATCGTAGAGACATGGTAATCGACTGATTTGCGATGCTAATTGTGATTTGCATCGAATCGAATCTCTTTTACTAATATAGCACCGCCGTCTAGAGTTACGTGGTTTGTAGAATAAGTAACAAATCGTCGGTCCGAATAGATTTTTTTTAGATTATGTAGTCTTTTCTTCGATTAGGTTAAATTATTATGGTTAGCAGACGCGAAATTATATGATGTGCACAAAATCCCATATTCAATGAATAATTCGGCAGGTCATTTAAGTCTGCTAGGTGCTCACAATTAACAGTTATTAAAATCACATATTGTTATACAAGCAATTATTTATTCGACCGTTTTATAATTTTAAGTTTTATGTTTCTACTTGAAGAATTTGTGAATTAAACCAATTATTTACTTCTAAAAATTAGAAAGGTATACTAATAGGTACAATACCACACGTTGTTTACGCTGTGCCGAGTGTGCCGACCCCGTTAAAATAAAGACTACTAAATTGTAGACCAGCGTTTGTCACCAAGTGACCCAGTCTAGTCTCATTGTTCTTTCGTTCAGCTTCAAGGTCGTTAGAGACGCTTCCGCCTGCCACATAATTATCATCAGAATGTGATACTTTCTCCAGAATTCTAAAGATGCCGCCGACTTACAAGCTAATTTGATATTGAAGGAATGAGACATAGGAAACCATTTATCAGGGTGACTTTTGTAAGAAAACCATGCATTCGCCGCCTATTTTAAAATGCTTCTTAAATATCGAGACAATGACAAAATAAGAATAGCCAATCAGCAGATGAATGACACATATAAAATGTGTCATTCATCTGCTCATCAACACATATAAAAATAAAATTAATAATATAATTAATTCCATGTAAATAATTTATTATTTATAAATTACTAGCCTTTACCCGCGGCATCGACCGCGCAAATTTCCCACGGGAACAGCAATTTTTCCGGGATGAAAGGCAACCTATGTCTCAAACTACATGTATGCAAAAATTTAAGAAGATTGGTTGAGTAGATAGAGCGTGAAGAGGTAACAAACAAACTTACTTTCGCATTTATAATATTTGTTTGGATAGTTAGAATTACAAAGTTTATCTTCTTCTACCGCTGTAAAAACTTCAGTTAGCAGAGCACTAGTCGACTTCGGGCCTTAGTCGTAAAGTTCTTTTTTTAAATTTGTAAGTGGTTTCCTAGATTACATTTGACAATCACATTTTGACGGTCACAGCGCGGCGTCGTGTTTTTGGTATTTTGAACAGTTTATTTTAGATATATACTACTGTTTGTTCAATTGTATATAAAGACAATTATTTTTTTTTTTACTAAAAAAATATTTTAAATTCTATTATATGTAGTTAGGTACTTACTTTACCTCACGAGGGCGGGAAATGAATTTCATAAATAGAATTGACATTGGCCTTCAATAATTTGACATAATAGATAAACAATAAAACAATTTTTCAAATGAATTTATGAATAAAAAAAAGAAAAAATATAACTAAATAACATAGGTAATTTAAAAAAAGAAAATGTTTACCAACTCCGATATAATATAACATCTGTATTCCGTGGATATAGGTAGCTTGGTTACCTAATTACCTCGTGTTGTTGAAATCCTTTGGTACCTTGTCTATCAACCTATATTGAGTCTGAAACGCTTCTCCGACAATTGCTTCGTCTACGAACGATTCGCCGACATAATGTCTCCTCTATTCTGTCGATGTCGAAACATTCTGTCGACGAAACGTTTGTAGACGAAGCAATTGTCGGAGAACCGTTTCAGACTCACCTATATTGCTATGTTTGGGCCACAGCTTCGCCCTCCTAGATTTTCTCACGGAAAGGGTGCAATTTATTTTCTTCTATTAGAAAACGATTTAAATGAATCAATCAGCCAAGTTGGTTGTAAAAAACAAATATAAAATCTCATTTTGGCATTTATAATATTACTTAGTTGAGATTTCTTCTTAAATACAAACGGCGTCGTAATAAATCATGACGCGCGCAGATCTACGTTAAAATTCATAGATATTCAAACAGCATGTATTACGCAAAAGCCTTCAACGTTTGCTAGCGTTATTTTTTTCATTGTTCAGTTTTTTAATACAAAATATTTTAAACTATGCATGATTGTTTTACTACTTCCAACCTATGAATAGTCTCAATCAAACCTTTGTACTGTCTATGAATTTCACCATTTTTTCACATGTCACTAGTATTGGGGCTAAGACGATTGTAATTTTCAAAAAATTAAATCTTTTACTAATTGACTAATTTTATTATTCCTTGGACGAGTTTTTAAACGTTAAAGAATTATAATTACACTTAATATATAAATGTAAATTTGATATTTATTATTTTATTATAATACTAGCTGCGCCTCGGGGCTTAGCTCCCGTGGGAATTTCTGAATAAAAAGTATCCTAAGTATTATTCCAGGTTATATTCTTCCCGTGTACCAAATTTCATAACAATTCGTCCAGTAGATTTTGCGTGAAAGAGTATAACAAACATACATCCTCCACAAACTTTCGCATTTATTTAGTATAATATTTTTTATTCTTAACTTTGTTCACATTTTTTATGCATTTATAATGCAATATTATGACATGGGCACATACGTGACTATTAAATCGCTAATGATAAAATTCAAATCAAATCGGTGGCGCAGTGGTAGGATTCTTGCCACTGAACCGAGAGGTCCCGGGTTCGATCCCCGGTCGGGTCATGATGGAAAATGATCTTTTTCTGATTGGCCCGGGTCTTGGATGTTTATTTATATATGTATTTATTATATAAAATATAATATCGTTGAGTTAGTATCCCATAACACAAGTCTCGAACTTACTTTGGGGCTAGCTCAATTTGTGTGATTTGTCCTAATATATTTATTTATTTATTTTTTTATAATTATGTAACTTTTATAATTTATCCGCCTGATGTACAATATGAATGGAAATAAACAACTTGAATTTGATGATAAAAATACATAAAATATGTCTAATATAAATATTTAATGGTACAGTCGACCGCATGTCAAGTTAATCTGTATGGCCCTCTATGCGGTGGTAATAAAGGTGAGTTTGCAATGAATTCGGGTAGCTTGACATGTGGTCGACTGTACATAGTGATGATAGTCACTAAGACTTGAATGCACATAACGTTAGTTACAAGCAACTCTTTATACAAACACGCACTTTATATAATACAATACAACAATGCAGCGTAAAAACAAAGTGATTCAACAAAGAAGTAATATATACAGCTAGATCTATACATGATTATAGAAACTAGGGCAAGACGAACGTTTGGATTGCAAGGATGCACAGATGAGGAGCAATGGCCTCCCTGTGTGCGAATACTGTTGCAAAAACTAAGTTAACATAACTACTTACAAATTGTTTGTCATGTTTTGATCTATAGATATCCTAGGTAAATGTATATCAATTAATTCAATTAATTTAGCGGCGTGCTTAATTTTGTGGCCGATAAAATTGATATTTTCTCCTATTCTCTGAATGAATTCACAATAACGTCTTTGAATATCATGTTTTATACATAAATAATATAAAAGGTTACCTGTCCTATTAGAATATGTTTTCTGTAATGGTTAAGCTTGGTGAAATAAATAAATAAATATATTATATGGAACTGGATAGGTCCTATCTTACGTGATTTAGGCATTTGTCTTTGTAATATAAAATATCTTGAAATAATAATCTATAATCTAAATCCCCAATAATAATTATTAAGGTAGCCGAAATCTTGACAAGGGCTATACAGAGTCGTATTCCACAGGGGCGAATTCGCAGTGCAACTCACAACAGCAAGATGGAAAACTGTTACTGTTACAAAAACATTCAATTTGACGAACGATTGACATGATTATTATCGAAAATACCTGTAAATCAATGAGCGTGACGGTTGTAAAAAGTAAAAGTTTTTCGATCACCCAATATTTTCTTACATAATAACGGAAAACTGCTCCATTTATCAAAAACAAATCTCTATAGGGTGTCGTCTTTTGTGTTGAGTCGCTTGGGCTTCGACGCTTACCGGCCGGCTGAGAGAGAGACAATACTATCTATCAACAGCCATTTGAACGTCACAGTTGGCCCTGTGTCCTTGGCCCACTGTTGGGGCACAGGATTCTTGTGAATGGATAAGGAGAGACAACACTTTAAAGAGGGAAGATTTGGTTTTTTAATGGATATAAGTATTTTTGTAACGAATAAACTCAAATAGGTTCTACTGGACCGAAGTTGAAATTTTTCACAGGAATAGAAAAACTTAAAAAAAAACAGGAGTATCGCAGGCATTTTATGGCGAAAAACGTGGATGAAGTCGCGGACGGCTGATGGTTTATAAAATAGATACACTTTTTCCACGTGTCGGTTAAAAATTATACAAATGTACGTAATATCGATTCTGTTATGAAGTTAGCTGATGAGATGTTGTATCGAATGATTCATGCGGCTTATGTCATTCTTTTGTATATATGTAAGTACATATATACGTTCATACTATTTATACAAATACACTAAGAGTAAATAATAATAAAAGACATATAACGATTTGTTTAATTTATTTAATTTGTTTACTATATTTTAATAAATTATTAAATTACGTAGTTTCCTTCTTATTTTTGAATCTTGTATAAATTAATCTGGCATTCTGAACGATCTTATTACGATCATACAGAATGCCCTATATTTACTAATTGGTATGGGAATACATACATATATTCATTCGGTTTATTAGCCAATCATTATACAGTCCCATTTCTATTACAAATTTACATGCGTTACATGATCAATACATTTAATCAAATATAATTTTATTCTATTGTAAAAATACTAAATTCAAAACACGGTAACTGCATTTAGTCTGTTCCAGGACACTTCCTGACACGCAGCGCCACTGCGCTGCTAGCGCCAAACTGACAGAATGATTGCGAGTCAGCTTTCCCTGCCAGATAATTCACGATAGCAGTGATATCTGTTAATTTCAATCTCAGCCAGTAATTATTGGCACCAACTGTCCAGCGAAGGGAGGGAAAAATTATAGCTTATTTGAAATAAGGAAGTAAATCTTTATGGGTAAGTTGGTTGTAAAAACAAACGCGAATTAAACATTAATAAGTATTCTCTGAAAGCTAAATTTCTCAAGATTAACGAATACAAATTTATTTACACACACAGGCAGTTATCATCTTAATTTTTCATTTCCGATTAGTGTCCCACTACTGGGCAAATGCCTCCTTCTATTTTGCTTTATTTGACTCGATCCATCAACAATATAATATTCATACTAAAAATAATACTTAGTAGATATAGTACCTAATTTACTACTGACCAGTGCTGAGAAAACGCTGAAAATGTTAATCAATTAGATTCAGCTCGTTTTTTTTCTCTTACTATTACCATTAGATACCCAAATATAATTTTGTTTTACATTGCTTTTTTAAATGAATGAAAAATCAAAACTATACAATTAATCACAACGAAGTACATTTCTGATAGTGTTAATAATATTTTCAAATTAAAATATTTTCATGAAACTTCGAAGCAAATTACGGGGATCCAGTGCTTGTTTATTTAATAACATACTATAATGCAGTTAACAACACGTTAACAAAATTAAAATAATGTTACTTCTAACCCTACTTTTTCTCACGGCTATGAATTAGAGTAATTACTTTAATTTGGCTCTTCATTTTAAAGTAATTTTGAAGGAATTTCCGGACGAATTGTTTTCTTTTCATTCTTGTTTTGTTTCGGAGATGAACCATTACATTGGATAAATAGATCTCTCTCTCTCTCTAAAGATTGAAAATAAAGTCAGTTGTTATTAAAACCAGTATCATGTGTTTTTTATATAAACACTAGAGGCCCGTCCTGGCTACGCTCGGGTAAAACCATAATAAGTTATACACATAAGTTTAAAAAATTCGCATCATAATCTGTTGCGTAGTTTCAAAGATCTAAGCATACATAGGGACAGAGAAACGTGGAGCGACTTTCTTTCTAGTATGAAATGTTATGATAACACTGTCGACATACGTGTAAGTCAGGTGATACAAAAACATGTTTTCTTTATATATTTACTTTCCAGAAGCCGTTGTCAACTAGAAATTCAACTAGCTATATTTATTACACTGTAATGTTGCCATACATGTTTATAAAATGCTTCCATATACGGCTAGAAAAGTATATCTACTGTAGGAAAAGCGGTGTAACATTTTAAGGCCCATTCCACGTACTGTCTGTATAAAGAAAAACGAAACACGTTTTAAATCGCGTAGAAACTAATGTAGAATGACTAGAAAACTTACATTTCACTAGCTTTCGCTTTAGCTGTAAGATATACCCTATCTTATACTAACAAAAAAATCTTTTTTCGCATTCTTTTTTAAATACTTACTCCTATTTCTGTAATGTACCTTATTTGATTGATGGGTGGCCTTTGCCAATAACTTGCTTAACCGTTAATAATTACTAATTGATTTCTATCGGTCGTGCAAATAATGTTGCGAAACGGCATGTGTTTTTTAAATTTAACTAACCTAATTAATTTTATTAGAATACTAGCGGCCATACCGGACGGCAATACAAGCCAATATAAATCATACATTTAAATCTTCCTCAGGAATCACACTATCTATTTAAAAAAATCTCATCAATATCCGTTGCGTAGTTTTAAAGATCTATGGATACATATAGGAACAGACATCGGGAAGCGACTTTGTTTTTCTACTATGTAGTTATTCAAGTTTTCAGTCACGAGAAAAGCATTTTTTTGCGATTTCTTGTGCGACTTAATTTACTACTAACTTAATTTAGTACTGTTCTGACATATTATGAAAGAAGTCCCTCTTCTGTCGCGTCTGTGTCTCTATAAACCCAAAACTACCGGACGGATTTCTTGTCCGGTTTTCACCAATAAATATTGTGATTCTTGAGGAATGTACAATTTATCATGGCTTTATCGAGCGAAGCCGGGACGGCGGCTAGTTAAATATATTTCTTATGAAATGGAAAGTTCGTGGGTTTATGCAACTTTTGCTGGAATTCCCCTCCGTATAAATACTGAAAAAAAATATTTCTAAAAATAGTTTCCGTATGTCAATAACCGCCATTAAATTTATTTTTCCACAACAATTAATTTTAATTGCAAAGTTTTTTGTATTTGTATGGAACAGGTTGTTACTAATAGACTAGTAATATGTATTTTTTTAGTAAATGTAAATTTAAGTATTTAAAGTGAATAATGGATACCTCCATTGCAGTTATTTCCAAGAAGTTTCGAATAGACCTTGGATACCAGAGCTGACATTGGTTTAGGAATGCGGAAAGTAATATGTCACTTACTTATTTAATCCATCACACTAATTTTATCTTTGTTTAAACGTATACAGGGACAATTAGATGTACGTATTATTATATCGACGATGTTGTATACGAACTTTTTGATGTTGAATCAATAAATACATTAAAAATAAAATTTTCCTGATACTAATCGCCGCTGTACTAATTTGGCACTATGTATGGCGTCAACTCCACAAATTGGCATGGTAATAAACGCTTAACTATGAATCAGAAAATGACTAATACCACGTTATGCAACTATACAGCAGGTTACCAATTCACCTGTTGTTTCTGATTATTTTATAATGCATTACGCCTTTATTTGTATAGTAATAAGGTGGATATTCGAGTAAATTGTCTAAAGTTTAACTGTTTTCTTAGAAGTAGGTGCGGAGAATTGTTCTTTGCTAAGAGCCTTGGGTGGATTTTCATTATTTATATTGTAATGTAAATATTGTACGTTAGTTTATGTTTTTTATTTAGGTATATACGTTTTAGCGTCTTTCAAACATACTTTTGCATAAACACTTTAGAGGTTATAAAATACATATAAATTATCTTTGAAGTATTTTATATTGTACAATTTATTGCTTATTTCGGTAAGGTGATAAATGCTAACTGTAAAAAAAATAACAAAATTATTTTAATATATACCGTAATTTAAATCTAGACACGAAATGATATAATTTCCATCTAAATAGTTTTTATGAGAGCGATTCTCATTGGTTCAACCATAAAAAAATAAAAAACTTAAAATTAAAATCAAATAACGATTGATTTGAAACTTTATTTCGTATGTGATAAAATTTAAATTCGGTAGTTTTGTAATTTTCTATACACTAACCTGTATCTCAGCAGACAAATGCTAAATCTATATAATGCCGGCCACACATTATCGCCGAACTCAGACAGACGCCGACGCGGATGAATGAACATTGTGTAGTTTGTATGAAAGCTTTTATTTACCGCAATGAAACAGCAGCGATGTATGCCGTATCCGTCAAAGTTTGGTGAACTGTTCAGCACTGTATAGCATAATCCAGCATAATGGCATTCAGATCTAAACCAGTCACGGAGTATTTGGGAATGTGTTTAGCCATTTAGGGTCAATAACTGAGATCTGGTTATCTGGTTATACAAAATGTTAAATTTATGGCCAGCGAGACGAGAATATTCAATTTATGTTGTAGGTTATATTTTTGAAAGATATACATTTTCGATTTTGATTTATTTAAAAAATATATATATATAAATTGCCAGATACTTCGTTATATTTTACGCCATTTCCGTATTTAGGCACAATAATGTAATCCTAATTAAATTAGTATTGATACTTTTTTGTTTAATACATTAGACTTCAGTACATTTGTAGAAAGTTTTAATGTCACTCCGTTTTTCATATGTTTAATAACTTGCTGGATTTCCCGAAATTCCCATAGCGAAAGTTGTCATAACAAAAAGATCACCGGTTTTTGTGTTTGTAGTCAATGTGTGTACATGTGCACTTCCTCCCCACCATCTTGATATAAGTCGTAGCCCTGATGCGTACGAAAGTTCAGGACAAACAAAGCACAACGGTCACATTCCTCGAACATTAATTATCACATTCAACGTACGGTCGCAGTGAGAACTGCCGCCTGTCTTGAACTTTTGAGGTTGTGTAATGGGTCATTGTTCGTACACTCGACTTTTTTATTTTGGTGCTGGAAAGCGTCGCGGGATAAAAGCTGGCGGTTTTCAGATCTCTGTCCAAAAAATAGGATACAATAAAATGTATAGTTTAAGACTTTTCAAGTTGTTAAGTAGTGGAGTCCACGCCTCGAATGTCCGGTTGCTTCAAAAGTCCTTTCGGTTTTATTCCCTAGGTATAAGGCTCTTAGGGAATAAACTTCAAAGTATGTATGGAATTTTGCAGCCGACTGTACCTACCTTATAGTAGTATAGTCTGCGCACGAATGATGTCCCATAGTCGTGGCTCTACGGTCGCTGACTACAACAACGCGGTCAAACTGTTATTGATAGATATCACCGCGGAATATATGTGGCGTGGCATCTTTTTTAAGTACATTGCAAAGTAAAAGTAAAATAAATATATTTATTTCTTGATAAAATACTCTCTAATAAAATGTTCTAGAAACCGACAAGAAAAAAAGGACAATGATCACTTCATTTGTTTTCTTGCGCTACAGTTTAGCCATACAGGTGCTGCTAAAATACCAGATTCCGGAATGACATCACGGCGAGTAACAAGGTCAAATGCAGTTTTTTAGCTGAGAATGGTTGGTGGAGCGTGGTTGGAGGTCGCGGCGACATTTGACGCCTGACGACTTTCAGGGCTGGCCACTGGCCATTGAGAGAAATAAATAAATAAAAAACAAACGACGACAAAAATTAACGTCAATATTATTCCTCTTGAATACTTGGTTTTTATGACAAATCCTTTTCAGTCTTCTTTTTTTGTGATTACTTTCTTTAGATTTTGTTTTATTGCTTTATCTGTGAATTTTCAATGCAAACATAAAATGTTTTCCATGTATGAGCATGAGCATAAAGATATTCCAAACAAACAGTTACTATACTGATCAATTGAATCGTCATTCAATGCTTGTAGTTAGCATGTAATGTTTTAGATCACGGAAGTAAAATATGAAATAATCATTTTATTTCAGGTAACTAAGTAAGACCCATAAGTTGGTAAAGTCCATAAGTTTGGCCATATAGGCGGCCAGGCGTGCCCACAGCTAAAAGTATTTGTAAGTGAATGCGATACTTGTATTGAGTTAATATACACTAATCTACATTATCTACAATAATATATATATTTCTACATTCACAATGTAAAGAGAAATAGTTTGTGATTGTTTAGGCGTGGTAATCTTCGGAACTACCATTTCCAAAATTTTTTTTGCCACTAGCCCGATCTTTGACATTATTGTGACAACCCAGGTGTTTTGAGTGGGATGAGCGAAACCAAGTCAACACACCAATTTGATGATCAGACTTGCTTTACCATTTTAAGTGACTTTCACTGCCTCTAGAGTGATTTTAAATTAGAAGTAGACAATTTATTGTACTCGTAAGTGTCGTCTTCTTCGGAGTGACATTTTTTGTTGTATTACACGGCGAAAGTTTTGTGATCCACGGTGAAATTTTGTGATCCACGGCGCGATTGCAAGAAACTCACTGAAAATGGTTAAATCATCTAATAAGTGTCCACTAAGGGCCACTCCATGACCTTTCATGGATGTTGTACGAGGCGACTTTGGGATAAAAAACCTTCACAGCTGATAGGCAACAATAACATTCCCAAAGAGACGTCAGCCAGGCCATGAAATTAGAGCCAAAATGTAATTGGTCGTTTTCTCGGACGGGCGACACAGCCGCGAAAGGACCCGTGGACGCGCGGGATTGAGAGAAAGAGATAGAGAGACACAGTGGCTATATTATATCACCAAATTTCCTAGACCTACAGCTACGGTAGACAGTGCCCTGGACGTTAACGGCACAGAAACTGGTTGCGGCGAGGTGGCGACCTGTTTCTCATTCAACGGTCATGAACTCGGCTCCGTGTAGATTACCGTCGCGGAATCGTACATCCATGTTGAGCAGAAATATAAATAAATACTTACATATAAGAAAAAGTCTGTCGCCTCTGTCTGTTTGAACGCGATAAACGTAAAAACTACCTGACTTCTGTACGGATTTCACCAATAGATAGTGCGATTCCTGAGGAAGGTTAAGGTGTATCATTTGTTACGGTTTTATCCGAGCGAAGCCGGGTCGAGCCGCTAGTAAATGAATAAAATACTTATTGTAAAGACAAATTATACTAATAAGTTTGCTAAGCAGCGCCAAATTAAGTTCGAAACTTGTGCTCATAGTAATTTAATGACACTATTTTGAAACAAATACAAAATATATCCTAGATTTGGGTCAATCTGAACGATAGACTATCTTGGGACTGTGCGATCGTTGATTACTAGGCCACATATGTCAATAAATGAATATTCAATGTAATAAATTCCAATTAAATAAACAAGTAGGCTGTATTATTGAGACAGCAAGAGCTCTCATAAAATGTGGCCCAGTGAAAGTTGATGTAAAAAGTATTACATCACTCCGAATTGACGATTGATCGTTGTGTGAACCATTTTATGTCGTTCTATATGTCCATCAATGTGTCATAAACACGCGACGTTTACATTATTAGGTTACTTACATACATTAGAACGAAAAACGTGTGCTATTGAGTTTGTTTTCAGATCAAAAAATAATAGCTTGATTTAGATGTTCGCGTTCGTTTACATTAATTTAAATATCATGATTTATATCCTCACCATTATCGTCCACCATATTTATGGTCTAATTAAGACCATGAATGATCTAATCCATTGTGGTATCGTATGTAGGTACATATGTTTTAAGATGCCATGTTTGACAATTAATGATACCAGAGACAGTTCGAAGTGGAAAAGTAAAAGTAGGAAGGCTGATCCTGTGTTTTGACGGCTCATGGCTGAAGTAGAAACAGGAAATACAAGATAGAGTTTATGGAATCAAAGCGATGACTCTGACCATAAATTGAAATTAAAAATTCTTTATTCAATATAGGATGATATACATCACTTAATGACGTCAAAAAATTACTTAAACAAAGTCTAATGCCGACTTCCAAAGCGCAGGTGAAGAAGAAACGGCACAACAAACTTCACCGCAGCCTTTTCTTCAAAGACGACAATTATCAAAATAAGGTCTTATACATAGGTTAATACGAGTTAGTATTTTTTCAGATTATGTCTACCAATCTGACTCATGTACTTTTTACTAACAACTCATTAACGCATTACCTTTTTTTATTTATTTATCCAGAGAAACAGTTACAGGTTATCACTTAGACAGTAAATCGCCATACTTTACTGACGTAAAACAAATACATTCACTTTTGACATAGGTAACCTTTTTTTTTAGTAGCTCTCAGGTCCCACTGCTGGGCAAAAGCCTCCCCTCTTTGTTTCCAACCACTTCTATGCCTCGCCAGTTGTTGCCAATCCTTATCGAAGGCCGACAGTTCGTCAGACCATCGCACCTTCGGCTTGCCTTGCGATCGGTAGGTATCCTTATAAAGAATTTTTTATAAATATACTTATTACAATATTTAGTTTTTTCTTCGTAAAAATTATTAAGACTAGGTTCAACATACATTTTCATACTTGACGCTCTTAAATTCACATTATACTTTCTTGGGATTACATATTTTGACAATGATAAAAATTGACGATACAATTAAATAACTCGTTTCATCATGCACCGGTAAAATACCACACTTTATACCTTATTGAGACACAGAAATACATAAAGAGAATGCCTTACTTTTTTGCGAAAACGAAATCTATGCCACTTGCAATCAAACATTGAAAACATTTCGAACGTCACCTCACAAATGCACTAAATTAACGACTGATCGATAAGTCACATCAGATAATTTTGCATGTTGATTGCTAATGACTCATTTTAAATTACGGCTGTATACGATAATGATTTTATGAGGATTGCACGTTTATACTCATGCGTTGGGTTTGTTGTGTTTTTTAAGTGTTGAGTTGTTGTGTCCGACTACTTGTATAGCATCTTTAGGTATATGGTTATTATACAGAGCGACCGAAAAATACTAGAGTTTTATTAAGAAATCTATCACCACATCAAATCTTTTTTTTTCAACGAGTATTCTCAGGTCTGACAAAGTAAGAAATGCTTAAATTAACGATTGCTTCTTCGATTGGTCTACTCAATTCAGTCCTAAATCCTAAATTTCTAACCGTCGGCAACTGACAATGGTTCTTGACAAACTTCATTTAGGGAACTATATTTTTCGGTAACTGCCGTGTGGCTCAGAAGACAGAGTAAGTCACTAAGTGGAGTGGAGATCGTGGGGCGAAACACGCCCACAGGAGAGATCAGCAATGAGCTGGTCTGATGATGTTAAGATGTTAGAGAAAAGCAGGTGTGAAGTGTATGGAGATTGCACAAGATCGTCAAAGATGGCATAAACTGATAGAGGTTTACTTTTATGTGCTAGAATAAGACATAAGGTTAGGTTAAACCACAAACTAGAATTTTTAATTCGAGGAAAATATTCTCAGTGCACATACAACGGCATTGGACAAGGAATTGTAAAGTAATATGACTAATCTTATGACATGTGCAGAATTAGCAAGAATAGATATAGTAAACCAAGAGCGATAATGACAATTTGTAATTTTCAGTTTCAAGCCATCACTCAAATTATACGTGTAATTATTTATCCACTAAATATTTTATCAGACTTTTCATTACTGACAAAGTTATTAGTTTTAATTAGTATTAATAGTAATTTGTATTAATTAGTTTTTATTATTTATAAAAGCGTGCTCATTTAAGTATTCAATATTGTGAATTCCCAGTGAGTGAATTATTTTATATAATTTTTATGAGAAATTAAGTTAATTCCACGACCAATTAATTTACAAAACTTACTTTTTCATTTTCGTTTCAAGTACTTTATCTTACCTACTTACTATTTGACAATAAACGTGTTAGGAAAATAGACAAATGAGTCAGAAATAGTTGGCCCTAATGAATCTACTTCGGTTTCAAAGCTGCGGAAACTAAATAGCTGCAATATTTAGTTCGTTCCTGCTTACTATTTTTAGACCGAGTTAATTGACCCTTTGTTGTATTATGGAAGGCGACGGAAGAAGTAGACGGTTTGTATTAGAAGGTTTTCCAAAAACTTTGATATGTGGTGAGTGTCAAAACCACAATAAAAAGAAGTTATAGATACTGTACTATTGATAAAAAAATTGATTTTGGTTCAGACGATTATCCTCACACGGGAATGCAGCCAGCGTTCTCGGCACGAAGCTTTACGGACATTTTTAGATTTTCTATTTAAGTTTTACTTTTGTTTCGGTTTAGGTAGTAATAATTATCTTGTTTTTCTTTTTTGTTAATAAACATTGACTTGTAATTTAAAAAAAACCACGGAAGGAAAGGTATTTAATTAAACTACCAAAACCAAGCGTGTAACCGGTATGAATATGTTTTTAAACAAACAGAATGAATAATGCTTGTGTGAATATTATTACCGTTTAATTTATATAATACAATTCAACTTCCCGTGAGAACCGTCCGAAATGGTAGAATTTCTATTGCGGCAACACTGAAACCTTTTTGTGTGGACACAAAGCGTCTAACGACCGCATCGAACGCAGTGGTTTTGACTTGACGGACTTGAACTTTGGACAATGTGCACAGTGCAGCAAATCAAGAATTCATTCGCCTGGGCACGTAGAGACAATATGCGGGTGTTTTAAATGGAAAAGTAATGGACCCTGCCAGGCTTCTCATGGATCTAAATTACCTATTAATTTATTGTCGAACTCGAGAAAGATCAACGTAACAATTAATGTGGAAATTTGTGTGATTTTCGAAAATAAGTGTATTTTAACTACTGAAATTATGAAGTATTTAACATAAAACATAATGTCTTATTTTATCTCATTAAAATATTTTTAACTGCTATTTAGCCAGTTTAGATTTCTTGCTGTTTGGTTTAATTTGGGCTACTATTAGTAATTATTGATAACGAGCAAGTATTTTATCATAGAATATCTGATTCATCTGAGCGTTTTCCCGGTTACTTCCGCAGTTTCCCTTTTGTTTGTTTCCTACTTTTTCGTCTTCATTTCGTACGGTCGCCGGTAGTTGTTGAACCACTGGCGTAAATCATCCTTGACGACATCAAGCCAACACTTCTCACTCATCATAGTACTTAGAATAGAATATTAAAGTGTCTATACAATTTTATTTAAATTTTGCTTCCGCAAAAGATATTCTTCATTCTGATTCAAACAAAAACATTACAGACCGAAGTCTGTAATGTTTTCGTTTGTTACAGTTCCTCAATCGTAGGCAGGCTGTAAAATATGGCCAGTGTAAAAGGTTCCGAGAACAACAAATGCATGCAAATTGTAAAGAGTTCACAGAAATAACTTTTGTTCCGACAATATGGTAACATTAGGGAGTTCAACAGATGTTGGCGAGTGACTTCAAAACGGGACACTATTGCTAAGACATCGCTGTCCGTTCATCTGTCTGTGTCCAGGCTGTATCTTAAATACCGTGACAGTTAGTTGATATTTTCACTGATTATGTGTTTCTCTCGCTGCAAAATATTTAAAGGGGCTCTCATAATTATCACTCAGGGACGATTAGTCCACTTTCCTGTTACCTCTATTTTGAATGTTTGATCTTAGTAGATCTCAAACTGTGAATTTTGGGATAGTTCGCAAACTGTAAATATTTTTACAAGCCTGATTTCTTGCTGTTTTTAATGTGTTTCTATAGATTGGTACGGAACCCTTGGTGGGCGAGTTCGACTCGCACTTGGCCGGTTTTTTATGTCCCAGATGTTAGTGGCCATTCCGTCGGATGTAACGGGTTGGCAGTACTTTCTTAAACCTGTTTTTTTTTTTTTGGTATTTTTATTTCAGTTCGCAATTTACGAATGATTGATCACTTTAGGATGTGGTAATTATCAAGTACTTGTCTATTTTTTGTTTTAGGTTCTTATCTCTTGTACCTATCAATTTTCTGACTTTTATTTAAATACTTTAAAAAATACTTGGGTACTTGATAAACCAGTATCAGTGGAGCTCCCATAAAAATAATGATGTTTGATCAAGGATTTAAAAAATCCCCCGAGTTTAATTATTGTCTAATTAAAGGTAGGGTATAATCATCAAGTTTATTAAATACATATATTACTCGGTTTCCTCGTTTCTTTATTCAAACTAAATATTTTTCAACTTTTATACAAAACTTTATCTATTTAGGTTATACCTTCTCGCGACTATTTAATATAGAATATTCAAATTAGGTAATCGATAGCTGTTTTCTGATCACTCATTGCCGTTTTAATGATGTTTCAACATGTGGTGCGCGTACGCATGTGTTATCCGGCGTCCTGGGTTAAACACACAAATGGGACAAGGCAGCGCGACCACTGCACAATGCTTTAATATCAAATATGAGCAATTTGTCGTCGGATCTCGAGCACACACAGTCGCATCGCGTTGAGTAGCGTTTCGTTGCTCAGCTACGACACTGAGTTATAGTGGGAATATCGACACTTCAAACGACTGACAGATTGGTTGAGTATTGTAGATGACTGATGTTGGTAAGAGCTTCCTGCATTCAGTTCCATTGGTATTTTAACCCGATTCGACCAAGAAAGATTGTATTGTACTTCGACCGTAATTTTGGGATGTAAATGAGGGATGTGTTTTGAGTTGAGTTGAAATTGAGAAGTTTAAACTATTGATGCATTACTTCACGTCACTTTCACTCCATATCCTCCCGTGGATGTCATAGGAGTCCACTAATGGATAAAAAGGCTTATCAGCTGAGAGACAACAACATTCCCAAGGTGGGTTGACGTCAGGTAGGCACGTAAAATTATAGGCAAATCTTAAAAATGTTATATATTTTATTATTGAGGTGTCACAGCCGAAAATGTAACCGCAAACACGCTATGATGGGAAAGAGAGATAGATTGAAATTAAAAATTATTTATTTTATTAAAATTAAAAGACGAATGGCATACAAGACGCCATTTATGATAGCATCTGACCGCATTGCACCCATTTCCGGCATTGCAGTAATCTATGGAGGCACCGATATATTGCCACCAATCTATATTCAACTTTAACCGTAAGCTATATAGTTCAACATTGCGTAACCACTTGATTCTATTTCTGTTTAAGTTTACATTGTCGCGTAGATGAAATATTTCGAATGTTTACAGTGGTGAGAAAGTGCACAAAAATCTCACTCTCATGTCATATTCTCGATTGCCTTCGGGGCTGTGACGTCTGAAACCCGGACTCAGCGTAAAAAAATTACCTTAAGAGTGGGTTGCACCGTCAACTTTAACTTGCACAGAAAGACGCAAAGTACGCCATTTTTTTAAACGTCAAAGTTGACGAGTGCTATGAAGATTCGCCTGCCAGACGTGACCCTCCTTGAGAAATCTATTGTTGTCTATAATCTGTTGTGTAGCCCACACATTCACTGGATGGATATGGATATAACAACGTTAAATTTTAATTTCTTGATTGTGGCTGATTTTATTTAAGTAAGCATATAACAATATTTTTAATTTAACGCTTGTCTGGTTAACTACTCGTAAAATACTTTATAAAACTAATGCAAAGCTTTTATAGTACTTACTTACGCGAAATGTACGTGTCAAAATGCAGTTAACTCACAACAGTTCTGGGGATTTCGAGTAATGAATAGAATCACAGATTTCTAAAAGCAAAGAAAATAACTTAAACTAACCTATAATCTTATTGCTATTCAGTGAATAGACCAATTTTTTACTGTATATAAGTGTATTATTTACTAAAATTTCTTAGATAATGATACAATTAAGTACTTATATGAAAATAATAACAGTTGTAGTCAATTTGTATAGAAATCTAAGTAGATAGACATCTCTCATTCATATTGAAGATTTGAAGATGGTGTTACGACCATACAATTTTGGTTAAAATTGTTTTAAATGTTGAAATAGTAATAAAAAATAAACAGAAAAAAAAAAACGTTTAAAAAACATTTTTGGAAACAATTATTATTATTTTTTAAATTGGATTCTAATCCATATTTTGATCGAGCGAGTAAATGAGACAACACACACAAATGAAAATACTTAGTAAGTTAAAGAAATGCCATTAAGAACCCTTAATGCTAATTAAAGTATATGTGTGGCCTTTGTAACCAATCGTGTAGAATATCAAACACGTTTAAATTGACCATCAGTTAAGATTACCGGCTTTCCAAAAGCTTATTCTCTTATGTAGGTACAGTCTATAAAATGTGTCATGTAACTGTGGCGCAGTGGACCGAGGACTTTTGCCACTGAACCGAGAGGTCCCGGGTTCGATCCCCGGTCGGGTCATAATG
Source organism: Plodia interpunctella (assembly GCF_027563975.2). Taxonomy (NCBI): domain Eukaryota; kingdom Metazoa; phylum Arthropoda; class Insecta; order Lepidoptera; family Pyralidae; genus Plodia; species Plodia interpunctella. The sequence continues at coordinate 1,879,513 of NC_071301.1, forward strand.
GAAAATGATCTTTTTCTGATTGTCTTGGATGTTTATCTATATATGTATTGGTTATAAAATATAGTATCGTTGAGTTAGTATCCCATAACACAAGTCTCGAACTTACTTTGGGTCTAGCTCAATCTGTGTGATTTGTCCTAATATATTTATTATTTATTTATTTATTTTTGTCTACAACATTATTACTTCTTTTAACCATCAGTTAGTTATACAATTTGCACTTAGGTTTTTGTAGCAATGCTATTCGTTCCTAGTTAAACATAACATGTAATTGATAGGTGACTACAATAACAAGTTCCGTTCAGGAAAGTGTTATATTATAGTCCAGTAGAGCATTGAACGATCATTAATAGTTGCATTTTATTTATTACGTACGAAAAGAGTTATGTAACAAGTTGTTTAATGAAAATAAAATATAAAAGCATTGATTTCATAATTACATTTTTATTAGGTACTAAACTGTCGAAAATAAATCGAAAAGTTATTTTTTAGAGCAGTTGCGTATGCAGGTAACGCACCTAATTGTTTCTTTAACTATGTTTGCAATAAATTAGTTTATATACCGTTGAAGGTGATGAAAAACTTAATTATGGTGTCGTGTGTTGATTGTTTATTTTATATCAAACAATAATATTAAATATTTGTAAAGATGATAAATTCTTTAGTTTATTTAATGTTGAGTGATAAATGGAGAGTGATATCTGATAATCTGTTGGATCTTTGTCAATCTTTTCGTATCGTTCCCGTGGGAATTTCGGGATAAAAAGTATTATATTCTTATGTGTTACTCCAGGTTATGTTCTACTGTGTACCAAATTTTATAACAATCCGCCCAATAGATTTTGCATGAAAGAACTAAACATACATACATACAAACTTTCGCATTTATAATAGTTTGAAGAACACAACACCTGTCAGAATAGTAGCAAAATTGTATTTTATTACGTATTATTTAATTTAAATCATTTTGAGCAATAGGGATAACTATCCTTATCCTTAAATATTATAAAACAAAATCCTCTACCACCTCTGTCTCTCTGTCTTTCTGTTCGCGATAAACTCTAAAACTACTGCACAGATTTTCATGCGGTTTTCTCCAATATATATAGAGTGATTCCTGAGGAAGGTTTAGGAATATAATTTATTATGTTTTACCTGAGCAAAGCCGGGACGGGCTGCTAGTTATTTATAAAAATATATTAAAGTATGAAAATTGCCCATCTGAAACATATTGATCAAAAATCGAAAGATTTAACGTCATTGTAACTTACATATTCGTACTAACCGATTATAAAGAAGCTAAATTATGCTTTTACCGACTCCAATCTTATTTGTAACAAGAAACAAGACAGCTTACTTACAATCCGGTCCATAATTATAATCTTCTACTACTCGTATAAAGTTTGTTGATATTATCAACTACTTTATGATCATTTCCATTTACTTTATGGATACAAATTTAGTAGACAGTTTATACAGTAAACAATAATCATCCATTCATTAAAGGATTACTTAACTGAAATCTATGAGATTCTTATAACTAAGTATAATACTTATACAATAACAGGAAGTAAAATGGAGTTTATAGTTCGTAGAACCTAATATTTTTTTTTATGTAACATTTTATTAAACAGATTAATCACAATGATTGATTCCTATCCTAACTTCCTAAATATGTATATATATTTCTTATATTTATTATTCTCGAATCAATCGAAGTTTTCTTTTGTGTGATTCTTTGTGTGTTGAGAATGAGAAACTTGAGACATCCAGTTGTGGATTGAAGTAAAAAAAATATTACCTGGTCGCCGTTATCTCAGGTTGTTCAAGAAGCGATCCGAAAGAACCAACTTTCAATCCAGTGAAAGTATCCTCGGTCCTTCTCACTGCACTACACCACACACAGGACACTGTCACCTCACCACACTTGTCGAATCGATTCCAAAATATCGGTAATCGGTAATCGCGGCTGAACGTGCGCGTGCGTCGCGGTTCGAGTCAGCCGTTTGAGTCGGAGAGCGGTGTGGACGGGTGCTTCGCCCCGTTTTGCCGCTGAACTAGTACTGGCAGGCGGAGGTAACTTGACGCATCGCAACGCCATTCGCAGCTAATTGTTTTGGTGGGTGGGTTTTGTAATGTCTATGGACATAACAAAGAAAAGTAGTTATTCCACATCATTTTTTTGCAGTCCGAGAATCCTGGATTTTTTCAAAAGTGTAATATTTATTGATCTTTCTCTGATCTTAGTACTTACTTGTTTTATGAGATTAACAATGACGGTTTGATATATCTATTGAGTTGATTTTCGTAAAATTGGTGGAATTTCCGATTCTACAAATTTTAATTTTAAAAAAATTAAATTCTTTATTAATCTATTTTCGTAAAACATAAGTATACGCGTATTATATTATTTCTGTAAGCAAGTAAGTTTTTGAAGCTCTAAAAACATTTTCTATGTACCTATGTTATGATGAACTGACTGTGCGGCATTCCCAAAATGAATAACCCTAGAGTACATCTTCAAACTCAAGTCCTCACTCATGTGCCGCCAGTGCGAGCTCCTCGGAATGCAATCTCCCTCACTCTCTCATGCACGCACACGGTTTCTCCTATCCGCCACATCTTGTTTCCTCGCCTGACAGCCGCATTACAATTGCATTGGCCCAATATTGCGTCTCAACGATATACATTGCCTTCTTTCCCTCTGTTCAACGCTTAGCTCGCAATAGAACTACGCAATGTATTTCAATTGCGTGCAACGTTGTCACGATGTCTAGAGCGGGCTTAGTCGTCTCCATTTTTGCTGTTATAAATCCCTTGTGCCTAAAATGTTTCGTTTATCCTTTTAAAAAATGTTGACGTCATAATCGCATTGAAAATGTTTTGGCGATTATGCAAGTTCGATGTGCGTTTGAATGGCCATTATGCTCGGCTCTACTCTTTAAAATACAACAATGAACACGTAATAGCTACTACCTATTTGGGAACTTTGATCACCGACAATGAATGATATAATATTTTGGTAGATAAGATCGTCTTGTCTTCATCATAACGTTTTTTTTTTAACGCAAATTTTAATTATTACCGATAATATCGTGTCGCTGCTTCTGATTTTTTTTTGTAAGTATTTACAATCAGTTTTGCCTTCCATTCCTTCCTACTCAATATGCACATCTTTTATTTGTTTCTACTTCATAATCTCAAGAATTACAGCTAATGTTAATTCCAATTCATCTAGTACAATTTAATTACGATCATGAACAGCTAAAGCAAATTAGCAAAAATATCCATATAGTTCTCACAAATTTCTATTGCTGCAAAGAAATAATTTCACATAACTGCATTCTAATCTGTTGATCATGTGTGTTGATACCCCATTAGTTAGTGTTTCGATATCGAATGCTTGCAATGAGTAACGGCTTCTCGTACTATTGCTAATTTGTATTGACCTTGTTACTTTTCGGAAGATTCTAAATGTTTCCTAATCACTGCCGTAATATTGTGTTAATTTCATGCATTTCTCACCTAGGTACCGTAGCGGTATTAGCATATAGCATAGATAGTTTGATCTTGAAATATTGAAAGGATTGGAAAGGATCGGATGTTAAAATTTATTTGTTTTAACTTATAGTATTGTATCAGATATAAGTATTATGAATCTTAACTTTGGATTAATTTTAATTCCTTTCCTGATCCGTATTTTCTATATTATATTGTTTATATGATTATGCTCACAGAATTGCTCACAGAATTTGTAATACTTTGTTATTTCCGTAATCGATTGTTTTTGCTATGTTATTAGTGCTTGCTTTGTCAATAAAGAACAGTTTATTAAAATCATCTCAAGCAGAAATCTTAGCATCAAAAATAGTTCTTACTTCATCTATTACATCAACATCTGACAATATCTAGCTGTCTTATTCAGCTACCGAAAGTACTTTCCTATCGCCTCGATTTTGCGTCCTCTTTCTTGCAGTCTTTACTTAACGGTATTTATCTAAAACGTGACTAGATAGTAGATAAAGATCTTATCTTCTCATTTGACAGTTCAAGCTACAACTGTTACAAGTACTGCTATTGTGTTCTAGAAATAAATCGGCGACTGACGCTGAAATTATCTAAAAGTTTTAAAACCTGTGTTTGTCTAAATGTGATGTTTCAACACATTCATAGTTTGCTAGTACACTAATGTAACAATAATAATACAATGAAATACAATTGCTTATTTATAGGACAAAGTATCCTATATTGCATGTATTCGCGTATTGACGTCAAACAGAAAAATATTTATGAAGACCATGAAGATTAATGAAGTGCACAATGCAACAAAGCAACAGAAATGAGTTTTATAAAGTGCAAGATTTAAATTAACACATGCCGAGCGGAATAAAAGCGTGTTCCCATTGCTCCGTCGTGCTCCGTTGTTTTCTATAGGGTTTGACACTGACATGCGTTGACGTACGTCGAAACTTCATAAAATTTCTACGTTGTTCTGCGTTGATCCGTCGACGAATGATGCAAACAATTTTATCATGAATTATTGTTGTGTACATTTTTTGTATTTGTGTGTTGAGTTAGTATCCCATGACACAAGTCTCGAACTTACTTCGGCGCTCAATCTGTGTGATTTGTCCATTTAAATTTATTGTTTCTATTCCTACTTCTTGTTGAGTTAGCTCGATCTTTATGATTTTAATATGTGTGATACACCATACGTCATCTGGCTTATCAATGTTGACTGCATCAACGTCAGCCACATTAAGGACGCAAAACAATGATATGAAAGTCGTCGAGTAAGGCCATTGTGTCAGTGAACGAACTGAGCCAGTGGCTGAGAAAAATCTGAGCTGAGAAAGGGTCTGTATAAGATTTATTATAGCATAAATTAAGTTTCAATGGATCGACATAATGCGAGTGAAAAGAAATGGAGCTTCAGAAACTAGATTGGCCGTAATTAATTATTATATATGTAGTTATTATTGTATTTTAGTATGTGGTAGTACTTATTTGTGTTTAAGATATTTTTGCGCCGCACAACTTTTCTCTGTTTCTCCTAATGGTTAGCTGGGAGAGAATGCTTAAAGCATTAAGTTCGCCATTTGTGTATAAGTATGTTTTTACTTGGAACAAAGTTTTATAAATAAATAAATAAATAAAATTAATAAATTTAACTGTTTCATCATTATCAGCCATTTTAGTATTCTCAATGGTGGAGCACTACCTTAGGCACAGACCATTTAATGGTCTGTGACCTTAGGATATATAGATACGGAGTATGGGCCATCCACTACGCAGGGCCAACGCGTATTGGTAGGTTTTAACGAAGGTGCGTCGACGCCGAAAATCTCTAGCACTTCCGAAGCATGGAGGCTACATTTTCGGTCACCCATAATGACCGAAAGTGGTTTAACTAAGTAGTTTGGTAAGTACCAAATCTTGAGCGCACCATCGAGCTCCTTTTAATTAGTTGTATATTTTGTTTATTTATTATCATCATATCGAGTGTGTTATTGCTAACACTAGTGTCAGATTCTATTCAAGTCGCCTATAGGCATCTGACATGACTTTTACGACTACTTACCTCCATCTAGAGGCAGGTAGTCACATACACACTAGTGAACTAAACTATCAACCAGTGTGCAGGTGTCTTCACGATGTTTTCCTTAATCGGAAAAGCAAGTGGTGGTCTATGAAAACTACTATATATGAGTCGGATTGGTATACAAACTCATATGGCACGAGATACGATACGAACCTGAGACCTGAGACCTTTCAATCCACAGGCGTCTTAACCATTACACCACCACCGCTTCATTATTAATTATACTTCTAGTTCGCCTTCAGATTTAACACTAACATAGAATTATATATGTTTTTACACTGCATGTTTATCGTTTTAATCGGCTTCATATTTATTTTCAAGATCCATCCCATAAATTGATTCATTGACCTCACATGTCAACTTTCATTCATAGTTATCAGCGTCCGATCGTCTGCCTTGATCTAGGTACGTGCCTTTGCGCACATTGTCTGTGGTCTGACGAGCAAAAAGTATTGCCAACGTCCGCTATGAATACTATTGTGTACTAGAAGAGATTAATGATACTAGTTGCTTCATCAAATATGTTACGTCAAGACGCAGTACCCCATGCAAAAATGCATTGCATTCTTTTAATTTTTGTTTTCGAATTGCACTGATAAATATTTGAGAAACATCTTCTTTTTTGTATAAAGTGAGTCACGTATATTAAATTTTGTAGACAGCATTGTGATTTTAGCCAATACTTATTATTTTTGAGTTAGGTTATTATTGTAATTTCTATGTTACACAATTTTTAATATATCTTTGAAATACTTAGCTATTAATCGAAATGAATTAAGATAATCAAGTTTAGTATGTTGATTTAATGATAACGAAAATGTATCCAAGATTTTCATACATCACTTTGTAGTCTAACTTAATATTGCAACATAGCTAGGTTTATTAGTCTAAAAACATTTTTTAACTCGCGTGCAGCTGATACATTGTAGTATATCGAATTTCGTGATATTTACTCAGCTTTCGTCCATTAGTTTATTGATATTGGACAGTTATTCGATATCGCTGAGTAAGATACGAGAATATACTTGCATATACACAAATTTATTTACTGTTTAGAGTAGAAGGTTACAGCTAAATAATTTTGTGTTTTTATTAAATATCGAGTAACGATATCAAGTGATATCGCTAAGATATAAGATTAAATAAAACAATTGGAAATTTACGCTCCGGCCACATGGTTGGACTTCCTTTTTTGTTCCTTTTTGTTTGCGGTAAAATTTACCAGATTAGGTATTTTTAGGTACATCGTCGACGAAGCACGGGTATGATACCTGGAAAAGTACTTGTTATCCAGAAATTCCCACGGGAGCGAAGCCCTGGCGCGCAGCTAGTGTATGTAAAGGCACAGAGAAGTAAATTAAAAAGTATAAACATAATTTGACTGTAGTTAAATTAAAGTTTAAAATGTATTTTGTGGTGTGTGCTCTAAAATAGGTGCACTCCATGGATGTCGTAAAAGGCGACTAAGGGACACACGACCTATTCTCAATGTAATGTTACGAAAGGGACACTTTTGTAGGGACGCGGCCTGACTGTGGAGGAATTTATCTCCTATATATCAATTAAAGGGTCACGAGTTAACTGCAATTCGTCTTGGTGCGGGCTCTTAACTCTGACAACAAATTATTCAATTGATGCGATCGCCCTTAACTGTTACAGTTCCGAGAAGTAATGTCGGCTCCACACTATCGCGGAAAATTTGATATTTTGACGGATCGACATACCTACATTTCAGGTTTTTATTGTGGTAAATAAATGCAGTACTAACAACGCAATGTTCATGCATTCGCGTCGGTGTTGGATCATAGCGTGTAGCCGGCTTTACAATTCATATTGCGGAAATGCGTTTCATTTACTTTATAGTTTATAGAAACAGATACAGATACTAGATAGATAGAAACAATGACTATTACTATCCCGTCCTAGAACAGGACAACTTTTTAACTTTCCGTGGATGTCGTACGAAAGAGACTTTTCCGCTTATAGGCACCAACAGCATTTTCCATAGACGGATGACATCAGACAGGGGTTCGTAAAATCACCAAATTTTCTAAATTGTTCTGCTTTTTAATGGACATCGGGCTTCGGGGCGTTACAGCCGAAAAAGGACATTAGATGAGTGTGAGAGATTGATGAGTAATCAGGTCCGGCGCCGTGCTTTATCTGTCAGATATCTCAAAACAAGCTGTTATGGGAACACAGACACGTTTTGTGCTCGTCCATTTATACAGATGCACAGTGAGAATATAAGTTTCCAAGTAATTACAGTCAACATTTAACCATGTTAAATTTTTTTGCTATTACTACCGTATAGAGGTCATAGTAATTTGTCAAGCTGATTGTACAAAAGACGAGAAAAGTGACACCAAGAAAAATAATAATTTAACAGACGAACTACATTTATTATAGGTACGTAAGGAACGATGTTTTAAAATTAAAAAGAAAAAATTTCTGGCCATGAACAAAAAAAAAAACAAAAATCTGTATTACTGTCTGATTCAAAAGCATACACTTTACAAAAACCATGTTCTAAAATTAAAATAAAAAGTAAAATTTATTTGGAACTGGCCGAACAGAAGCCTATTAAACCAAAAAGTATAGTTACAATTACTCATAGCAATCAATCTAAAATAGAAAAATAGAAAAGTTATTTTTTTTGTGATTTGCCAGACAATTTGAGATTCACTGCGGAACCTCGACGCTCCGGTTCGTGTAGTCATCATTACCACTGTTTTGACATGGTTTTGACATTTGACTGGGACGCGACAATTTTATGAACAAACTTCAATGTAGGTCGTGCCAACGCGGATCTCCGGCTTACGAGTATGAAAACGATTTTACTGTTGTTAAGTAAGTATTGATATTATAGTATATAGATATTGTTGTTATTATAGTATATAGATATTGTTGAATTGTTGGGTGAATAGTGGTAGTATTAGGTTAGATCGTAAAATTAGTGTGATAGGATAGTAGGATAGTAAAGTACAGATTTGTGGCGTGTGTTTCCCCCCTAGAATACGTCTACTCCATTTCTTCCCACGGATGGTTAATATGGTCATACGAGGGGACTAAGTGACACATGGGACAGGGATCTTAACAGCTGGCAACAACGGCATTCCCAAAGAGGGTTGACGTTAGGCAGTTGGCCGGTTGTAAAATCATTGCAAAATATTCAAAATTATGGTATTTTTTTTACGAGATCCTTGGTCTTGGGGCGTCACAGCTCCGAACGTAACCGGAATTACGCGTACATGAGAGAAGTAATAAAGTACAGACAGATGAAAGAAATGGCCTCTGATTACTAAAACATTAGTAAGTACCTAAACTCCTTCATTTCATTTTAGACATTTGATTTTCCTGTACAATTTTAAGCCACTGATTTTTAAATTAATAATTAGTATAAATTATGGCAAGCATTCGTAAACCCCCTTTTGGTTGCATGTCACAACGTTCAATTAGTTATTTTAAAAAATCATAATGAAATGCAGTTGATTAGACATTACGAAAACCATTAATTACATCTTTTATCACGTGATAAGAAGTATCATTAAAAAAATGCCGCAGGCGCCATTTTTATATCGGTCATGACGCATAACAATAGGTTCAATAAAAAAACAAATTCAATATTTATTTTGAATGTTAATATAATAATAGCCTTGAAAGCAAGGTTATAGTGACAATTATTACCTATGAGTATACAAGGATTTCAGCCAACAAATTGATGTTATGTTTTTACTTAGTATAGTGGTATCCTGAGCTCCTACGGTGAAGGAAGAGACGGAAAAAATGCTCAGATGCGCCCGTTTTTCTAATCCGCTCGTGCTAGGGGTGGTTCTCAAAGCTTTTCGACCTTAAATATCCGCACTGTCATTACGATTTGTCAATTTTCTTGAGGAATCAATCAATTCCAAAAGAGTACAGTGTCTTTGTAAAAATTTGAAAAGTTGTAATGACAGCGCGGGCGCTGCGGTGTACCGTTCGAAGGTCGCAACGTCGCGACGTCAAAAAATCTTTCATCCTTTCCACATAACGATACCAATGAAGGTGCGTCATCAAACATCTTGTAGTCTAATTTATCTACATACATAAAAGAACAAACTGAATGACTGACTGACTGACATATAAACGTACAGCCTAAACCGCTGGGTCTAGGAACTTCAAATTTGGCACGTAGGTTCCTTATGTGGTCTAGGGGTGCACTAAGAAAGGATTTTTCAAAATTCACCCTCTAAGGGGGTGAAAGGGGGTTTCAAAGTTCGTATGGGGAAACCAGATTAGTTAATTTGTTTTGTTTGAAACTTTACAGGATTACTTCTATCAATAAATGACTAAATACGGGTCTCCGGATTTTTCAAAAACTTACCCCTAAATGGGGGAAAAGGGGCTAATAAAGTCAAATATCAACATGGGTATTGTTTGTACGGTTTTTCGGGTCGCTGATTACGAATAACAACGTATTTGAAATCTAACGTGGTGGAAGTGAAATACCATCATCCCTATTAGGGTGGAATGGGGTTGTTATGATTATATCAAAGCCTGGGTGTTCGTCAGTGCAAACGTCGCGCGCATTACGTCGTACACAGCAGACGAGGTGGCCCTTCGAGGTCAATTCTCCAAGGCCAATACGATCGTGTAATTTGATCCTGCTAGACTTTTTCTATATAGAAACCTATACAATTCTACATTACATAACAGGAAGCGGACAAGTTGGACAAGTTTGCGGGACGAGACACACAGCGGGAAACGGGAAATTGAACTAAAGATGAGAAAAAATGCGAATTTGAATCATTCTTACAGAGTACGCGATAAAATTACTGAGATTTTGCTATGAAACACACGCGGGCGAAGCCGCGGGCAAAAGCTAATATATAATAAATAATAAACAATAAAACTGCCAATCCGCAATTTGGTGGGTCATTGCCCATCCCACAAGGAAAACCTGTGCCCCAGCAGTGAGAACGTTAATGGCTGTTTGTGATGACGATGATGATAAAACAATAAAATAGTCTAATATGTATGTCTGTGGTTCGAACGTTTAAGAATGAATGAGTAACGTGCGTGATACAACTTGGCATGATTTCAAAACACCGTGATTCAATGATGACGGTTGTAGCCGGCGCCGGCGCAGCTAAAATACGCATCACGTTGTTACGCATCACGGGTTATTGAACTGGAAAAGTGGGTAATTTCATTTTCTTTTCCGTGTTAGTGGCCAGTAATGGTGTCAGATGTTTCTGTTTGAAAAAAGAATTTTAGCTCAACGACTTCCATCAAATAAAATACCTATGACACCTAATTTAAATCAAAAATTACTTTTTCTCATTGTCTTGTTGCTTTTCCCGAGTTTGTTTCCTGTGCTGCTAAATGTATATGTTTGGTTGATGCAAATAAACTTTTTACCTTTTCCCGTTTGAAATGAAATAAATGCATTTAAAATTACTTATAATTTTAAATTTACTCCTCAGCAGAATCAGGAATAAAGACTCTACTTAGTAAATTATTATAAAAATATTAATAGATATCTTTGTAAAATACACGTTCACTATAATTACTAAGGATACCTATGCTTTGTGATCAATAAAAGATGGTAATAAAATTTATATTCTAATGGATCGGTCAAAGTCGTATAAGGGAAAGTGCAATAGTACTACGAATACTCGTAACCTTTCAAACAGCCATTGAAATGGGACTTTCACCAAGTACAATAGAGAATAATAACACTGGCCACAATTAAATATTCACATCATAATGTCTCCTTCATTCGAATTTCGAATTTTAAATTATTCCGTTTGCATTACGCAATCGAATGAATCCGTGGAAGTGTCTTTGTATATTTGGGACTTATTCTACTCATTACTTTTGACGTAACTTTATATAATGCCGGCTATGCATTATCGCGGAACAGTTGGCCGAATTTGGATTCGATATACATTGCTCGTTTTTATTGCGATGAATAAAAGCGTCTATTCGCGTCGTAATCTGTCTGAATTCGGCAATAGTGTGTAGTAGGCATAAGTGTGTTAAAATTATATATTGTAATAAAGTTTTAAAAGGAATAAATCACAGTTTCTCGTATAATAAATCTTATAATCTAGGTTTGTAAAATGAAAACGTCTTAATGAATCGGTCAGTTGGATTTCACCATCGATCACCTAAAAGCCGATTAGAAAGTAAAACAATCGATATGAAACGCGATATTATTAATTTCCGTTGCGATGCGACTGCTCACTGAATCGATTAAGAAATAATTGATTGACCAAATAAATTTTATCAGAGGAAGTCTTTTTCAATTAAGAATGTACTCCTACCTACTTTTTTCGATTATAAATGGAAAAAAAAATTTATTACATGTGTAAGAATTTATTAATTATGTTTTCTAATTTAAGCAAGTAAGGTTTTTCTTACAAATATCTTGATTGACGCGAAAACGAACTCAGCAACTTACCTGAAACAGAGAAAAGAAATATTAGAATTTATAACAAATCATATTCACACTTACATAAGATTACACGATTCGATTCGAATCGATTCGTAAAACGAATGGATCGTGAGACTAACTGTGCTGTCAGATGTAAAGCACGTCGGAAGTGTGTAACTGTCTTTAATTACGAGACAGTTACTGTGTGAACGCCGCCTTATAATAGATTGCGGATATAAAAGCACTTTACGGCCTAGACTTGTAGGTCAGGGGATTTTGATTCCAACACAACAACTCTGACGGGAAAGATGTTCTAAAATCAAAATAGAAAATTAAAAAATATATATTAATTGACTTATTTTCTTCTTTCGGCAGTAGCACGTTACGTATATTGTGCGATGATATACTCTGATATGATATACTCTATGTGTAGTAGATATATGATCGCGTGAGTTTAATACAGTGTAAAACAAAGTTGCGTTCTGTCTCGGATTGGACATAATGTCCACGACGTACCTAGTTTTGAATTTGATACTATTATTTAAAATGAGTTAGTAAAATCACCAAATAATTCTATTATTCAAATTAAGTTAGTAAGATCACCAAAAAATAATTAAACAAGTCATGTAGGTATACCTACGAAGAAAAACTTGTTTTATATTTTTAAGTTCCCATCTCGAACGTTTGTTTACACAAATTAAAATCCGGTGCAAGAGACAATACTTTATAATTAACTTATTGTTTTATACAATACGCTCACATGTAGGCTTGTTTATATTTCAAAAGATAATAAACTCTGTGATGACTTTTCCCACAGGAAGTTCGCGGTAAATAATGTGGTTATATTTTGTCTTATTTACTTTCTTTTAACTTTTAAATACTTTTCAACTTAAGCTACTGTGGGTTTACTGTAAGAGATCCCTACGTGGGATAAGAACGCAGTTGTTCTGTTTTCAATTCCATTCTTATAGAACAACCTTGAATCATATTCTATACAACGGCGGATTAAGGATAGTACCAGCGCCAGGGGTTGCATAAATCAACTTTGACGTTAATTTTAAACGTAAACTACGCTATGTTGTCTAAACGTCGGCGGCGCGCAACTTAACGTCAACGTCAATCGTATGTACCATTAATATAAACAAAAAAGAAATACAATATTTTCTATACATAACAATATTTGTGTTTCAATGTTTTCTTTATAATCTTGTATAAAGTATTATTTTTGTATTAATTTTAATGTATGCAATTATTTTTCTTACATTAAATTTATTGCAAACAAACAAATAACTATAGGCGAGAATTAAATCTGAGGAATTGAATAAATTGTGATTTTCTCGCTAGCGCGAAGTCAATGGCGGGTTAGCTGTGATACCGTTCCCCTTCCGAACCTGTTTGCTAACTGTATTACAAGATAGAAGACTTTTGATGAGTCTATTACACTATGTTTACTGTTAATTTGACACAAACTTAACCTGGAAGGAGATATTCTTACTAGGAACTTGGTCATAGGGGTTTTCTGACTCATAATGCGCACTTTTAAACAGACTTTAAGAAGAAGCTTATTTCTCCTGAGTACGTAATTAATTACTCATATACTAATATTTGTTTGTTTGTCCTTAATTTACATCAAAAAGGAGGATTAGATTGAGGTGGTTTTTCAGGAATTATAGACAAGTTTGTGCCGCTTTTTTCTGCGAAACCGCAGATAAAATCTAATATAGTCAATACAATTTTATCTAAATGTTAATATAGTCATTTCTGGCGTGTTTAAAATGTTACTATTGTTGTCGCAATAATGAGAATTATATCTATCTAAACAATTTCCACATGTTTTTGAGACTTTGTTTTTTAACAAAAATATATCGAAACTAGCTATAAATTAAAACAGTAGTAACTTTGTCTGAACGGTCGACTACCAATGTAAATCCAGTCCCACGGTCCCACGGCCAGCGCTGGGCGGATGTTTGTGTGGGAGCGGCCGCCTGGAAGACGACACGCTCCGCCGGTCACCCATCTTGTAGGAATTTGTGTGGTGCGGTAGAAAATATGGCTGGCTACCTGTTTTTTGAGGCTCAAAAACTTGAACGTTATATTTTTTTACATTTTATATTCGTGATTAGGTACAAATTTACATTAACGATTTAATATATTAATTAGTTTTTAGTTCAGTGAACGACGAATTTTTTGAAATTTTAGTGATCGTGATAATAAGGTTTCATTTATCCGCAGTTTTCATAATTTTCCGGTTTTAATTTTTTTTACTATACTATAGGAATGCATACTTTTGCTTATGTAATTAACTGAGCACTTAATTAAAATGATACGAGCAACTAAAATACAAATACACAAAAATGTTGATTTTATCTAAACAACAACCAAAAGCTACAACATGTAATCGATCCCATTGATCCAATTTTCATTGATTGATGAATCTACATCCCATCTGGTGTCTATAATGCTAACTTTGACAACACTGCTTTACAATTGTAGCCCTTATTGACACGGAATAAGGACGCAATAAGAAAGACTTAACGTTATTAGAATCGACACCCCCGGTTCACGGTCGTGTTATCGCTTTTAAAGCCCAATTTGAGCTATTTCGAAGCTCAAATTTAATTTTCGGTATTTTGGCTTTATAGTGTTGTGTGTATTTTTGGTGGTTTTATTAGTTGATTTTAATGGTTACTTCCTCTTACACCCTACATATAGTAGCTATATTCAATTTTGATACTACCATTTTGTTTTCTTTAATTACCTAATTTTTAATGGAAAAGAATATACCTAAGTGAATGTGAACAAGTAAATAAAGTACCTAGTAATATTCAGTTGCCTCTTGACTTGACCGATTATAATTATAGGACTAACATCTTTATTCCAGATTAGTTTTAGCCCGCAGCGTCTTCCGCGGCAATATGGCGGCCTATGTCACTCTTCAGCTCCTCAACTAATTCCACATCAAAATTGCCACAATCGAATACCAGTTTGGATGTAAAAAAAAAGCATTCTTTTTTTCAAAACCCAGTAAAACTGTATAAACAGACAGACACGCCGGTCGACTTTGTTCTATACTATGTAATGTAAGATATGAGGTTAGTACAGATTTAGTTATTTATATGACCAAAAGTAATTAAAATGAATTAAGTCACGCTTGGCTGCGTTTATCTTTTATCTGTTTCTGATGTACAAAAACTAGTATCAACCCCGGCTTTATACTTTATCATGAACAGTTAAAAATGCACAGTCATTTGTTTTTGTCCAACACCAAAGCTCAACTAATTTAGACGCACGTTGCTTGTATACATGGTGTTTTAATTAAGTTAAATAAAGCAATTAAATTATGTCGAGAAGGAGTAAGAAGAAGCTGAAGAACAAATGTTATCGTTATTAACGACAGACAATTTTAGACTGCAGTGAATTTACTACTTGTTAATATTCATATATACTTGGTAATGTCACATTATTACGGAGAATTAAAATATGATATAATATAATGAAAATGTAACAATTTATTGTACGCATGCCTGTATGCGCACGCGACACAGTCAGCGACATTTCCGTGCTGCATACGCATTAGGTACACCAGTCTTTAGAGACAAATTCTCTGCATCGTAAATGCGTTGTAAATGGTCAATGGTCATCTTGTCAATTCCCCCATAATATTATTGTTTTATTTATGGAACATCCTGTATGATGTGCCATGCGCTCACGCATTTGTAGAGGGATGCCTAATGGAGAGTCTGTCCGTCACACTTATCTATACATAAGAGGGGAAGCTATTTTTAATTAGCTATAAATATTTTACTTGATAAATAGTGCATTTCGAATAGGAAGGAAGTGTTCCAATATTCTAATAACGATTTGTGTTTTTAAAAATGGATTTATAAATGTCAAGCGTTAAATTTCATCAAGTACAATAATTAACTTGCGAAAAAAGTCTTGATGATAGTAAAAGAAAATACAAGCGTTTATATGTCCCGTTTCTCGTTCTGTCTGTAATCACATTTTGCAACTTCAGAGCGCTTGTCCCACCATTGCTTTAGTTCCTATTACAATGGATTAGGTAAATATTATAAGCATAACTGATGATGCTCTCTAAGACTCCTGTTTATGCTTCGATAGCTTGTCTAGATTGAGATAAATAATAAACAATACTGGTGTTATCTTGCATATATTGCGAAAAGAAAATTTTACAATATGAAAAAAATACGAATTGACGTTAGCGTAGTCGCGTCGGCCAGCGAAGTGAGAGAGTTGCGCGCGCAGCCGGCGGGCGGCGTCCCCCCGCGGCCCGCGCCTCTCGCCGAGGATTGCGGTGTGGCCGCAACAACTCAAAGGTTTAAAAAAAAATATGTCATAAAAGAAAGAAAGAAATTATACTAAGAATTAAGTTTACGTCAATCAATAAACAAATTTGTAAGTAGGTACACAAATAAACAAATAATATAAGGGATGAAAAAATAATAAAAAGAATTGGACAAATACATAAAGGCTCGGTAATTAGTTATTGTTAAGTATAACTAAACACATTTTGTAGGGAACTAAGTAAGGATATACTCTTTAAGTTTATGTTTTATATATTATATTATTATTATACGGTCTCGATATTTTATTGTCACACGTTGAATGCTACTAGATCTCCCCGATCCACGACAGCAAAATCTGTGTATTTGTGTCAAAACCATCTAATTATACGAGTACTACATATATTTACAGATCCAATAATTTATTGCTTCCTTAATGTCATACAGGTCTTTGTCTACAATAAATAGTAACAATGAAGGACCCTGGCGGGCGCTGCAATGGAAGAAGGGCTATATATTTTCGTCAAGTTTATGTTATTATTTATTTTAGATGTTGTCGCGTGTTTATTATATTTTATGTGTGTTTATGTTTAGGTATATTATTATATTTATTTCGATATATGTGTCATAATAAGTTAGTTAATTAATAATAAGTTAATAAGTGTCAAATTTTGTAAGTATAATTTTTTTTTGCCTTTACGGTGTAAATTTGTCTTCTAAATATTCATTGATTGTGTAGTAGCATTGATTAGTCAATATTTCTTTAAGATGTTGCAGGAACAATTTAGTGTCTCCTATATCCTTAACGGCGTTTGGGAGTTTGTTGTAAAGTTTTATAGACATGACTAGAGACTATATGTCTCATAGTCTCTAGTCATGTCTATAAACTTTTACTTTTACTTAATAAGTTACAGTTAAGTTATAGTTTATTAACAGAATTAATAAGTTTTGACTGATCGTCAGTCTGTAATATTATCATCATCATGGTCAATTTTAAAAATAGAAACGAATATTATATCTTAAACCATCGTCTGACCATTTTCTTTCAATTCAGATTCTTCTCATCTCAGAGACATTTAGATTTTCAATATATTTTTCACACGTTTCGCTATCTCATGATAAGACATCTCTGTCTTGATGATAATGATAAACTATCATATCTTGTGATACAATAATCTTTAGATTACGTGCATGTTACGTTAGCTTTTATGTTCTCTGCATTAGCAGAGAACATAAACCTACCTACATTAGTAGGTCTTATTTAATTCTAGGATTTCACAAAATACGTCTTAAAAATACTTTATCAGCTGATTGGAGTTACACAATAAAAATCGACAAGTTTATTTGTTAGACAAATACTTTCAATATATATTTCGCTACAACTTTTCAACGGCTGAACCGATTTTCATGAAACATGGCTGAGATAACTCGGGATAAAATTATCTGTGACATAAAAAAAATTAAACGAAAATCGGTTTATCCGTTTAGGAGCTACGATGACACAGACAGATACACAGACAGACACGTTAAACTTATAACACCGGGGGTTAAAATAGATATAATCATGTAATTAAATTGTATATACAAATTAAAAATATATTTTGACGTTAAACAATCAAAGAATTATAACACCATTAATGTACAACTTAAATTAATTAAATTAATTAAATTCTTGATCTCGAGAATTATAGTTACAATTTTGAAGATTATAGATATATTATAAGATTTGCAGAGAGGAAAAAATCCCGACACTACATTTTAATATATGTATAAAGACTTCATTTATTATCTGTATTTATTTTGATCGTAGCAACACTGAGTTTATAAAAAAATATCTTCTGCTTTATAGCCATGGTGGCCAATAAATGTGCTCCTGTGAAGACTTCGGATTTTATTTGACCAGCTTCATAAAACAGCATCCAAACACAAACACAGCCTTCAGGTGCAAATCAAAAAAATATACAAAAAGCGGTCAAGTGAGAGTCGGACTCACCCATGAAGGGTTCCGTAGCAGCAATTAACATAACATAAACAATCTTGTTGATCGCGTATATTCGCGATATATTTGCGTTGACTGAATGAAAGGTAAATTGCGGTTTAAGATTTATGACGTATAAGAAAAAACTACTTACTAGATTTCGTTCAAACCAATTTTCAGTGGAAGTTTACATAAATGTACATCATATATATTTTTTTGTGTTTTATCATTTTCCTATTTTACCACTTTGGAAGTGTCTCTCGCGCAAACTATTCAGTTTAGAAAAAAAATATATTAGTAACCACAATATCATTTTTGAAGACCTATCCATAGATATCCCACACGTATGGGTTTGATAAAAAATGAGATTGCTTAATGCGGTTCAAAGAATACATCTACTTACTAAGTTACAACTGCATAAGTAGTTCTTAAAGTTTCGGAAAAATGGCTATGACGGTCGGACGGACGGACAGGCAGACAAACATGACGAATCTATAAGGGTTCCGTTTTTGCTATTTGGCCACGGAACCCTAAAAATGATTTTTTTTTAAAATACTAATCATTACGTATTGTCGTGCCTCATACAGATACATCAGCGGTATCCCACGCAACAGGGATATCTCAGTAAATCGCCTGACCGTTTGTCTGCAACAATACAGGACGAACAGATGCCGTTTCCCACACTAGCGATTAGGTATTAACTGTGCAGTCAACGACAGATAAATCTTGATAAATTTATTGCAAATTAGTCGCTATTACTATAGCATAGAGCTTGGTACCTTGAATAATATGTGTTGTCATGTTGTGTATGTTCTTGATGAGTTTTTGAAGATATATTATGACTGTTACTTTATTGGTTTACATTACGAGTACATGTGACGTAATGTGAGTTAAGGGTATATATAATAAAACTGTAAATGTGCTATGTCTGTACATAAGGGATATTAAAGAAATATAAATTATATAAAAATATGTTTCTGTATGTTTGTTCACGCATCACGACTAAACTACTGGATGATTTTAGATGCGGTTTTTACAGTTGTATAGCGGAAGGTCTAACTTAAAATCTGGTATAGGCTTCATTGCGATACGTTGTTTACAACCCGAGATATCAATAATAACAATTTATGAGCGGGCACACAAGCGAAGTTGCGGGCGTAAACTTTATCATTGAATGAAAGTATAAATTTGTTACCAGTTTAATTTAAGTATATATATTTATCTTGAAACTTTTGGATAAATTGTAAATTTTATCTCGTTTCGCACGAAAAACTTGACAAATCGCGCAAGTTGATTGATATCGATAAAAAATTGAGACTGTAAGATATAGAAAGAGATAAAAAAAGATAATGATAACTGGTACTTTTAATACTCTAGTCTGTTTAAATAAATAAATAAATGAGGACAAAGCATACATATTGAGCTAGTCCCAAAGTAAGTTCGAGACTTGTGTTATGGGATACTAACTCAACGATACTATATTTTATAACAAATACATATATAGATAAACATCCAAGACCTGGGCCAATCAGAAAAAGATCGTTTTCTATCATGACCCGACCGGGATCGAACCCGGGATCTCTCGGTTCAGTGGTAAGAACTTTACCACTGCGCCATCGAGGTCGTCATAAATGAATATAACTACCTATCTAAATATTGCTATTGAGTTTTTCTTTCATTCATCGGGGTCTATTCCCGGTTGCTCTCTATAAGGCAACTAAAGGTTTTGAAGCCGGATATATTTGCTTCTTACGATCTTCAGATTCCTTATTCTTTAGACCATTAGCAGACATATTCTTGACGACAACGAGCCAGCCTCAAAAGGTAAAAATGGAACCCCATAGGTTGTCTGTCTGTCCGTCAATCAAGACTCTTTTTTTTTCATGTAGATGACAAATCTACAAACGTTCTATTGTAAACTAAATATTTTAGCCCCTAAGGTTGAGTTGCACCAGTTTTTGACGTTGACTATAACCTGCGCGGAAAAAAGCAAAGTACCTACGCCATTTTGTTTAAACGTCAGCGGCGCGCAACCGAGCCTAGTAATTTAGAAGTACGCATTCATATCTAACTTGTTAAAACAAGATAATAATATTAAACAGAGAATTCTAATATCTAAGGTCTAAAGTACGAACGATGGATATTACAATAGATCAAGTGTAAGGCCACACCTGCTGCATCCTGCGACCTCGCCCACGTGAACATCAGCGTTATTACGATCGTGAGTCAGTTTCCGTTAGTCTGTGCATCTACCGAGATTATACTTTTATAGGTACTGCCATCATAATATAATAGTAAATCGTGCTATTTTTATCAGCAGTGGTGCTTTATTTCAAGATGGCAAAAATTAGAACGCAAGTTTTGAAATTCCCTTTCCAAATGCATAGACAAATTGTTTTAAGAAAAATTATTATGGCCATTTTTATTAATAGGGCATATTACGCAAAGCTCAGCGCAGATGGCGCTACTGGTACAACTAAGGTACACAAACATTGCCAATGGATTGTATGTATTTCGGCACCCGAATATGTTACATTGTTGTATATGTTCACAAACGAATGCTTACATAATGAAAGGATTAATAAAGTACTCTAAAATAAACGTTTTATTCGACATAGCAAAAGGCGGCAAAGCTTTTGTGTACCTAACATACAGTGCTGTACTCTGGCGGGATAAATGTGCAGTAATACTCCCTATTTAAAAAGTACCTGGGTATGCAAAATGTATTTAAAAATTACCTAGTATTCAGTGCAAATCGAATCTCGGCAAGATCAAAAATCAAAATTATTTTTACCATTATAATTTGGATCGCATCACAGATATTGGAAATAAAGTTCATAACTTTTTAATTTTCCGTATTTTGAAGTTAGAATCATTTTAAATTTTAAATTACGTATTTGTTTATGTACATGATTATCCTCTCATAAAATTGTAAAGCAATCAATATTTTCTGCGCTGATGCGTTACGCTGCAGTCTACAGTCTTAGTATATCACATGATGCGAAAAGAGGCTAGTGTGCCATGTTTACTTTCTAGATTATCTGTGCTGAGTGATGCGATTTGTCTAATGACATTTATAGATTAATAGATGCACTAACATAGAGAAAGTCGGTCATTAAATATTTTTGTGGGTTGCATTCGGACATTGGGGCCCTTTCTAGATCTATGGTTGCACCCGTGTTGCACCCATGGAACTAGGTAGGTACTCCGTACAAGGTTGCACCTTTGAATTTAGAATCTTTGAGTCAACTTTGACATTAATTGAAACCAGCGCAGAAAAACGCAAATTTTGTGTATGCGACGACGCGCGGCGGTGCGAATTGATGCAAAGAAGAATAGTCAATTAGATCAGAGTTCACCAAAGCATACTCGATGTTTTAATTTTTATCCTACTAATTCTACTAATATTATAAATGCGAAGGTTTGTAAGGATGTGTGTATGTTTGTTACTGTTTCACGAAAAATCTTCATGTGTTTATTCTTAAGTTTCAAGCCATCCACTTTGATGTTAAGTCTTGCAGTAGTTAGCTTAATATTGTCTTGTCTGCCTAATAAGATTACTTCAAAGAGGTCACACACTCTTGTAATAAGTAGCGTAAATGCTTCGACACTGGATTACATGTCGTATGTATTTAAGTATGTATATGTAGTACAGTCAACAGCACATCAAGTTATCCTGCATGAACCTAGAGGTTTCATGCCATTCATGTTCATGTTCACGCCCCGTAGACGGGGCGTGGTAATAATTGCGAGTTTGCAATGTATTTGGGTAGGTTGATGTGCTGTTGACTGTACATGGTTACGTCTTCCGTTTCGCTTCGTTGCGGAGTGTAATGATTACATACAGTAAAGATTAGCGATTTCAATTAATTAAATCCATGCGCTCACAATTTTTTTGCTTTTCTTTGTTATCGAGTGTGTTGTGAGTGGCTGACATTAAAAAAAATTAAAGAAATGATTTATACAATTCTTAGGATGATATTTATTCTGATATAATGTCTGAAAATAAAATAAATTCATTAAAAAATCTATACAAAGGGATCTATATCTATAAAACTAAGTGGGTTATGTCTGTACATATTAAATAACAAATAATTATGGGGGGTCTTTATTGGACTAATAGTGGCCAAAGCATTATTTTTCTACATATTTTGTCCGATGTTTGTTCGCGCATCACGCGAAAACTACTAAATGGAATTGGATGTGGTTTTCACAGTTGTATAGCGGATGGTCTAACTTAAAATCTGGTATAGGTTTCATTTATATATTGACAATAATATGAACGGACGCATGAAAACTGGGAAAAAACTGAACATACTAGGCGTAAACCGATGTCTGATCTCAAATTTATTTAAACGAACGAGTTGATTTTAGCGTACATCCAAAACTGACCAGAAATAAATGTAAGCTGCTTCTACCCAACATACGTACAAAATATTTTCACATAAACTGCTACTGGAACTGCATACAGTTATACAACAAACTACCCCATACAATGAAGGAGCTAAATCTTGGGCCATTTAAAAATAAACTGTTTGATTTGCTTGTAGACAAATGTTTCTATTATATTCAGGAATTTTTAAACAGTAAATTTTAAATATGACAACTAATGTTTTAAATGTGCTACTTATACTTGACTAACTAATGACTAAATTAAATTGTGTTTATTTGAAATTAAATTGTAAAATGAATTATTGTTGACATAATGTAAATCTTGGAAATTAACAATTTTAGAGTTTAATTGATATTTATGTACCTACTATTTGCATGCCATTGTTTGGCAAAATATGTGATACTATTTAATTTTAACATCTTTCTGTGCCATATTTTGTGCGAATAAATGATTCTTGATTCTTTCTTGATTCTGGTCTAGTATAGTATATCTTTGACGCCCACTTTTCACACAATTAAGCTTTATAATAGCTTTTTTATTGCAGCTTTTTATAGCGGGGAAATGTAGTAATGAGTTCTTGTGAACTGGTTTAGGAGAAATTTACTGTCAGCTGCGTCGGTAAGTGTGACGATCACGGTATATGTATCTTCTCTTTCTCTCATGCCCGTTGTTTCCTAATGTGTTCGGGACTGTGACGCCGCGACGCCCGACCTCACATCACACAGTATCACATGTTTAACTTAACCGGAAAGATATTTGAAAAAATGTGATGACGGCGCTAGTGTGCGCGATATAGCGTCTTAACTGGCCGTCTGTCTGATGTGAACCCTCCCTTGGAAATGCTTAGTCGCCTCTCACGCCATCCACGTGGTGTGTCTGGTTACACTATAAAACCACTTTATAATGTGAAACAAAGTTGCTTCCGGCTGCTTGGATAGAAACTTGAAATAATAGAAACATGGATAGCGGTAACCGCTTTCCATCAGGTGGTCACCAGCATGCCTGTTTACTAACTAAAAACAGTTTAAACATTTTTCGCATCTTACATAACATAACATCTTAATTAATGCATGAATACACCAGCAGTTTAGGCGTCACGCACGCACATACAGCCAAACATTCCGCTCTGAATGACGGGTCGTTATAACTGCAATTAGCAGAATCACAAAAATATTTCGGTCTATTTAACTGATTGGGTAACGCTATCTGAACTCAATTGTTGTGTAACAGACGTACTTACATACGAATTCTATCGATGCATTGATGCGATTCATTGGAGTGCTGTGCGTCAACTCGTGAGCGGACATTGTCACAATACACCAGCAGCCCGTCCCGGCTTCGCTCGGGTAAAACCACATTAAATTATAATTACAACAAAACCTTCCAAAAGGATCACAAAATCTCTTGGTGAAAACCGTACAAAAATCCGTCCGGTTGTTTTTGAGTTTGTAGCGTTCATCATACAGACAGACGCTACCATCGGGTGTCTTCTTTTTAATCTATTGCGAACTTCTGTTATGTTTATGTATTTATCTTATGTCATTCCGTATTTAAAAAAAACGTATATTCGCTATTTTATTTGTGTCTTACCTTAGGAATTCTGCTCGATTCTTCCTATTCTCGACCTCTATGGCATAGTGGGCACCACGTCCGTTCACTATCTGATGGTCCTGGGTTCGATTCCCAGCGCTTGGGACTTGTAATTGAGATATTTGTCTGTGGCACTGGGTGTATTGTGTTGTGTTTGTGGTCCATCCATCCACGATATAAGTACTTGGTGTGAGCCGTTGAGTTTAGGCGTTTTGTTTGTTATCTAAGATATATTTTCGCACTTATAACAGTATAAAATTTCACTAGTTTTTAATATTTTCATCGAGTTAACCGAAAAGTAATGAATTTATTACTATGTTTCATTTGCATAATAATTTCTTCATCAAATATAATTTGCGGTCACCTAACCTATATATTGTCTATTGCTTTACTTTCCGCCATTTTGTATGAGGTCGTGTAAAATTATAAACTGAACATAATGACGTTGCAAAATGCGCGGTATATAAAATAATGAAGATGACCTATAGGAGATACTATACTGATATTTAAGACGCCTGCTGTGTGGAATTGAGGGTTACAAGATTGTGGTTGTAATTTACATATAGACAAACAATATGTTACGGTTTAGTATTTTCACAACATTTCTTAACATTTTTCTTATCTAGCACATTTGTATATAACCGAATAACATACACAATAAGTTTTTTTACTGTCACAAAGAGAAGAGAAAATTTTTTTTGCAAAGATGTAATTTTTGGCACAAGATTTTTTTATTGTTGTCTGAGAGATCTTATTGCATTGATTGCGTGACAAGAAAATAAATAATGTCCGCCAGGAAAATAAACCGTTGAGAAGTACTCTCGTCGGAAGCCGATACTGGGTGCACCATCAGGTCATGCTTCTCATAATAACGCATAATCATCCAAACTAAACGTGTCTACAAAATGTCAGCACGATCAGAAGATGTCTACTTTAAAAATGAATTACAAGATTCCACCCGAACATACTTTGCGTACGTTGCAAGTTAAATAAAGGCTTGTAAAAATGATAAACCTTCAACCTTCTAGTTGAAGATGGTTAAAACTAAAGTTTTGAGGCAAAGTTATCGTCTGCTTGTTCCAAATAAACTTAAGAACTACTAACACGACGCAAGTTTTCATCAATTGATCGATTTCTTTGATCCATGAGATTGATTCATGTCCAGTCAACAGCAGATCAAGTTACCCTCTATGAACCTCTATGACGCGGTAATAGCGGCGATGAATTTGGGTAGGTTGATGTGCTGTTGACTGTACAACAGACAACAGCTATTTATGAGACTATACTTCAACATTAACACATTCTCGTTAAATAAATCACAATTAAGATAAGTAATTATAAAATAAATTATGTACAGAACACACTATTTATGTAGAGTGGTATGTATTCTCCGTTAGTAAGTCTGATTGGACGAATGAATAAACAGTTATATTTACTAAATACATGTAAGCATACTTAACTGTCCGTTTGTTTAAGTATTTAACAACACGGACCTTGGATTCTAATGGCAAAATATTAGGGTTCCTCAATTTATGAGACTATCCTTAGATATTATAAAACATAGTCCTCTGCCACGTTTGTCTGTCTGTTCGCGATAAACTCAAAAACTACTGCACGGATTTTCACCAATAGATAGTGTGGTTCCTGAGGAAGGTATAGGTGTATAATTTATTGCATTTTCAACTGAGCGAAGCCGGGTCGGGCTAGTCCATATTAAAAGAGGTTAGCTCTCTGATTGATGCGTGTTGATGACTATGTGACCATAAAAGACCATATATTTCATCGAAAAATGAGTCGGTTGACTTATTTTCTTGATAAATTCACAATAACACATTATACACATCGAATATAAAGATCCGCCCAATGAGTGAGGTTATGTCAAACTCAAGTCGAGTAAAGATTCAAGAATACGGGTGTAAATGTTTGTAGGACGTTAATTGTGTGTCATATGTGTAATTGTTTTATACGTACATTAGTATTCACTAGTATTCAAACGATACCAATATATAAATATTCACCTTGTATTTGGTAATTAGATTCCTACGGAACCTTATAATCGAATGAGCCAATACGCACTTAGCCAGTTTTATTTTCTTTATTTAGACAAAAATGAAGCTTGAAATATGCATGTGTCGCAATGGTTGCCAATGTGAGTGTTACAAAACAGTATTTTACTCGTTCTACTGTGTGTCTGTAACTGAATAGAATACTCGTATTGTATCGGCCCAGTGGTTCTCAAAGGGAGTCTGCATATACTATTTGTTTTGTTTGTAAAGAGGAAACGGTGAAAAATTAAAATATTTTATTTTACCCTATGGTGAATATTTTTTATTTCCCGCTTATTTTCAGAATGTGTAATGTGTAATTTAAGTTTTTTATTGTCTTTCAGTATGTTTATTCAACATTAGTTCGGACCTCTAAAATTACATGCTAAGGTTTCGGTTATCTTAAGCAATTTTACATGCCAAAATTGCTCATTAAACTCGCAGTTGTACAAAAAAAAATGGCGTCAAAAGTGGCCAAAACAATAATTCATGTAAAGAATTGTCTTTGACATATAATTTTTACTCCATCGGCATCAAGCGATGCCGTGAAATTGGCTTTTATGAAATTTTATATTTTCTATCGCGCTTGTTTACAATAATTTCAAGCAGTGGTCTTATAGTGTGATAACCACTGTCCTATTGTGCTGCATGGAAGGCCGGAACTCCTATTGACTAACCCTGGCCCTCAACAAAAGAAACGTGTAGACGTATGTCATTGTATTTCTATTAAACTACAATACACGTGGGTTTGGTTACAAACAACTATCTGAAAACAGCTTTAATGGGTTTGACATTGAATGGAGAAGAAGAGGAATATATGACTATGGCTAAGAGGAATGTAACAGATCGGTTAACATCAGTTAAGGAGAAGTGATAGCGACGTGTATCGACATCACATAAAATGGGTTAATGATCGTTTGATATACCCGAAGGCATACGATTTTCTATATATGTTCTGAGCACTTATAAGAACGTCGAAATTTCAATCGCATTAAAGAAAATAATGGT
Source organism: Plodia interpunctella (assembly GCF_027563975.2). NCBI lineage: Eukaryota > Metazoa > Arthropoda > Insecta > Lepidoptera > Pyralidae > Plodia > Plodia interpunctella. The sequence goes on from NC_071301.1 coordinate 1,906,851, forward strand.
TTATACTTTTATTGAGAAATGGTTAACAAAAAAAGTAATTCATATTATATATCCGTAGGTATGTATACCTGTCTGTCACTTGGCAATTGATGGTGTAATCTAGACTATTATTAAAAGGCGGGTAATCTCCGAAACTACCGAATTACATTATCCAAGATTGCTATAGGCTATATTTTATAAAATTCCCACAGGAGCGAAGCCCCGGGCAACATCTAGTTTATTAAATATATATTATAAAATGTGATTTCAAAATATCAAGTGGAACAATGATTTAAAATTTTGAATTTAGACTGAAAGAAATAAAAATCATGCCAGCGCGCACGCGACGTGACTAAAGAGGTCATAATGTTACATACTTAGGTACACCTTCTCCAATATTTACAACACATTTTAATAAATTTAGATCATGGCCAGAAGAAATTTCCTTTACAATGACATAGAATTGGAAACAGTTTCATTGTCTTGGAAATACCGATGTATTTTTGTATGTTACGCAAACATTATGTTTGTTTTATATAAATGTGTGAGTTGACCCCGAACTGAATCTAAAAATGTTTACAATGCATTTCTCGTGGCATCCTATTAATATTATAAATGCGAAAGTTTGTGATTGTTATGAAATTTGGTACACGGGTAGAATATAACCAGGAATAATATATAAGCTACTTATCTCGAAATTCCCAAGGGAGCGAAGCCCCGGGGCGCAGCTAGTAAAACTATAAACAAATTAGCACACATAGAAGAATTATAATTATGTTTAGCAATCATATTTAACAACATAAGTATACGTAGTTTATGTATAAACGATGTGGAAATATTTATATGCACATCAATAACAAAATAAGTTTATGCCTGATATAGTTGATCAGTTTTGATGCGAACTAAATTGTGTTAAATTTTTATTGAACCGCTATGATTTTTCGTAGCAACGATTTGTATTAATTATGACAACGGTTACTATATTTTATAAATCAACTGACCAATATAAATACTTAATATCACAATTTCTCATAGCTTTGCCGATCGATAAACTACTAGCGATGGAATAAAGAATGAAGAATCGATAGTATCGATACGTACTATCGATTGTTCGAAGACTTACCTGTCGATGCAATTGATTGTTTATTTTTCGATACTATCGACAGACAGTACCCGAAACTATCGATAGCTTAAGTGATTTTGAGGTCAACTACCTTTGTATATTCATAATATTTTTCCTCTATCGATAGTGAAACATACGATTTCTTAATCTAAGTCCCCGGGTTATATTTTTGATTGTAATAATCATGTTAAAAACTATGTTACAGAGTAGCGCGCGCAGTTAATCTTGTCGGTTGATGGAGTTTTAATATGTACAGGATGCCAAACACGCACGCATCTCGGATGGAAGTGTACACCCATAGATAAAATTAATAAATATTTCTTTTATCTATAAGTCTTTGTCTAGTGGTCTAGACAAACATTTAGGCTGTCTGTCTAAATGTTAAAATAGAAGTCTTTAAAATGGGATTATTACGAAACAATCTGAAAACGATGGTGATTTTATCGCTAGCTGAAATGCTATTCCCGTGGGAATTCCAAGTTGCTTTATACCTAGTGTCCGCATATTAATTGAATAAAAATATACTAAGTGCTATTCCAGGTTATTTTCTATCCATGTACTAAATTTCATCGTAATTCGTAAAGTGTCCGACAGATATATCCTACTAATATTGTAAAGGCGAAAGTTTGTGAAGATGTATGTAGGAGGACCGATTGTTGTGAAATTAGGTACACGGGTAGAATATAACCTGGAAAACATAGGGTACTTTAAATCCCGAAATTCACACAAAATCATAGCCCCGGAGCGCAGCTAGTCTTTTATAACAATTATTTAGTAGGATAGGCAGACATATTCCCCGTTATTCATAAATAGGATAAAGCAAACTTTAATTAAGCTAAAGTGTGTTTTGTCACTGTCTAACTTTACAAAATTTGGAAGCTATATTTGTTTTAAACATTGGTCAAAACCAACCATTTAGTCACGGTAAGTAAGAAAAAACAAATGAAATATTATTTGTGATCGATCTTACAATAGGTAAGTACTTAGGGCTATTGATAAATAACCATTGTCCACGTTATTTTTTTTTAATTTGTTGAAAAATATTCTTGCTACGGCCCCACTTTACCCTTTTCCTTATTTTAATCAATTTTGATAACATGCCTTTGTATGTAACCTAGTTCAACTATTTTCTTTCCTAGAACTTTGTAAAACACTTCGCTTCAATTGTTTCGTATATGCATTGTTAGCAGTGTTGATATTTGCAAGAGGTTACTGGTACTACGCCTTTCCTTACATAACTTGCACTTATTTACAATATTCAGCCAATCGAAATTCATGTAGATTGTAAATAGTCTCAAAGATTTAAACCTGTTTTTAGAAAGTCCATGCTTAAGCATAACCGCAGCTGATTTGTGGAGAATTTCAATATTTACTCAACTAATAAAAGATAATTTACCTTTTCAATGTTAATCCTATGTTGGAAGATCAAAAATATCCGAACACAACACTATCACTGAACAGTTTTCAATCACTAAAGTAAGTTTGTGTATCCGAACGAATGTTTACGTTTTAATTTTTAAAATTGTACGTGCAAAGGACGTCGCGCGCCAACGGAGCGCGGATGAGAACTGGCTGGCTAGATTGCAGTATGTAGACAGGAAATGCAAGCATTATGAAGATATGTCATGTTAATTGGACATTAATAACCGATTCTTAGCTGAGTTAGCTAGTGTTTGTATAATGGTGATACAACATTACAAGTCAAAGACCTTAACAGTATGCCAATAATGAGGACAGGTAATGAGAGTATGGTTCCACCCTAAAATAGGTGGTCCTATATCCCTCCGTATCCTCCCGTGTATGTTGTACGAGGCGACTAAGGGACACACAGCCTAGGCAACAATAGCATTCCCAAGGAGGATTGACGTCAGGCAGGCACCCTATTGTAAAAACGCAGCCGAATTCTCCAGATTTTAGTTTTTTTTTACGCTGACCCCGGGCTTCGCGGCTTCACAACCCCGTATGTAACCAGGAACATGCAGAGATCAGCAACAATGCATTGTTATCTGTCAGAAATGATGAAGTATTTACTGAATTAAAAACAATAATTAGAATCAAATGCCGCACAATACACAATAACAGTATAAACTTGTGAAAAACAACAATTAGGTTATACATACAATACATTAGGTTTTTGTCGGTCTGTAATGATGATTTATATAACTTCTTATGTGGATGTAACACTATATAAGCCTCGGGTTTCGCTTCAGTTGGAATTTCGGGATAAAAAGTACCCTATCTGTTGTTCCAATCTACTCGTGTAGCAAATTTCATAACAATCCATGCAGAATTTTGCGTGAATGAGTAACTAACATACCTACACACATACATCCTCACAAACTTTCGTATTTATATTCAAATTCAAATCATTTACTCAGAAATTAGACCTTCACAGGCACTTTTTCTCGTTAATTTTTATATTTATAGTTATTTCTCACAAGCTACAAACTACTGGCATTTCGGAACTACCACTGCTGAGAAGAAATGCCGAAAGAAACTAATTTTAATAGTGTTGGTCCCTATCATGCCAGAAGGACTTACCATTATTGTTTCTTGTTTTTTTTTTTAATAATGTATAAAAGTACATAATGTACATAGTCAAAATGGTATATCAAAACAGGTTATGATTGTGATCCGAGTGCTGATTATAATATATATATATATATATCGATGTGAAACACAATTAACTTACATAAAAATATATGAGAAACGAGATGACCAGTTCCCTCTGGTAGCACCCGTTCACGAGTTGACGCATGGGTCAGCCATCGCGTAGCTCAACCATAATAGAGGGAACTTCACGAACCGGCCCACGACGCCACTACCAGATTGACTATTTGAGTGACACACTCGATTCCCATTGACTACATAATTACAAATCTTATTCGGCGAAATAGAATTATATTTCAGACACTTGAAGATCACAAATCACGTACATGTTTTAGAAATAAAATTTAAATGTCACAATATATGAATTATTATAAAAAAAGTAAAAATTATAAATGAAAAATAAAATAAAAAACAGTAAAATAAATATTAGGAGATTATGTGTGGAGTGGCAAAGTTGTCGGGAGGATCCATGCGTTTTTATCAGTCAAATAGGCGTTAATTGTGCGCTTTATCCATTTTTTCTTAACATAAGTTTAAATTTTTTTCATTGGCAGATTAATATAATATTAGTAGGATTTGATTTATCTTGTTTTTTGTCGGTCTGTAATGATGAATTATATAACTTCTCCTAGGATGTGGATCTTTAATATTATATGTAACGTGTAAATATATAAAACAAACTTGTTCTAGTGAAAGGAGGTCTGAGAAATCCCCACGCGGACAATGTTTACAATTAACTAAGTAAGTAGTTTTACTGTCATATGATTAATATAATGGTTTCAAAAAAGCTAGTTAAATACAAAATATCAGGTTACATATATTTTATGAATAATAACAGATAAAAAAGGTAATAAAATGTTAAGTAATATAAGGCTCAATGCAAATATAAAGTCAGCCATCACTGTTTAATTGAGTTTATTTCGACATTTCTTAATAGCAATGGTCGTTGCGAAATGCCAGTAGTTTGTAGCTTTTTCAGAAATTACTATAAGACCTGAAAATGTGCCTGTGAAGGTCTAATTTCTGAATAAATTCTCTGTTTTGATTGTCATTGCTGCCAGCCTTTTAAGCACTTTGCCGCAGGAGAACGCGCTTGATGGGCATAATTTGCAATGAATATATGCGTATAAGATTTTATTTAATAATTACATTATTTATATTATTAATTAATATTTACAGAACTTTCAAATAATTTAAAATTACAATTTACTTGACAAGGTCACCAAATCCGGTTGAAATCGACCGGTCTCGGTCGGAATCGGTCGAATGTACAGTCGACCGCATGTCACGCTACCCGAATTAATTGCAAACTCGCCTTTATTACCGCCGCATACAGGGCAAATCAGGGTACCTAACTTGACATGCGGTCGACTGTACGACATAGTAAGGGGCATACAATGTACAGTACACTGATTTAGTTCCCAATGAAGAAACCTTACTGACCCCCTTAAACTTTTTTTCAAGAATCTTCAATTTTTTGTGCAAAGTGCTTCATGTGGGATATGAGTCACCTGCATGGAAATATTTTTTAATGGGTTAATATGGCTTCCGTGTATATTAATTTTGATACCTTTTATCTTTTCTTAGGTTTAATGTACCCAATACCAACGCCCAGGTAGGAATTTTGTAACAAAAAAATGCCTTATACCTATGCTAATTCAGGATATTATACCTGCGTATGTAGGTACCAGTAATAAAAAAATGCGTGATTGAGCGATAACTAACTATACGTTGAAATTTTCGAATTTGTAAAATTATAATTGGATTAGGATTCAAATTTGTAAAATATTTGTTTCTAGGATTGTTATAATTGTTTAAAGAGGAATCTTCGGAACTAAACCGTCATATATAGACAGAAAAAAGATACATGTGATTTTTTTAGAAAATAATATTTATTCCTTTCCTACACACATACATCCTCACAAACTTTCGTATTTATATTCAAATTCAAATCATTTATTCAGAAATTAGACCTTCACAGGCACTTTTCTCGTCAATTTTTTATATTTATAGTTATCTCTCACAAGCTACAAACTACTGGCATTTCGGAACGACCACTGCTGAGAAGAAATGCCGAAAGAAACTCATTTGAATAGTGTTGGTCCCTATCATGCCAGAAGGGCTTATTTTTATATCAATGTTTTAATCATACTTGGAATCAGCAAAGAAAGAATGTAACAAATTCGAAAAGAAAAGTCTGATGCGTCTTCAACGGCGGTACATTTTTCCTGTCTGAGTAATATACAGTACTTTTTGTCCCAATATTCCCAAGAGAACGAAACCCCGGGACGCAGTTAATCATGTATAGTGTAGACATACTTTGCTGTCACAAGTTCCGTTACCACTAGAAGTTGTCAGTCGTAACTAAGAAACTGGGTCGAATAAATTGTTGATCGAACAACTTGAACTGACGCAGGGCTATTCAATTACGAGTGTAAATTAATATGTAACGTAGACTGTGGTCAACATTATGTAAATGCTGATGGTATTTATCTGTTTAAAACCATGTTGAAGATTTTTATATAGTAAAAAATATTAGATTTTTATATAATTGACTTATATAACCATTCCAATCCATGACACAGACTTATCATGTTACATTATGTGTGATAAATTATATACGACATGTGATTAATTCTAGTAAATTCTATTGATTAACCGGTCAAGCCAGACATAAGTTTTAAATTTGAATACATCTACCTATATAAGTTGTTTTGTAAAAACTTTATTTAATTTCTTATGAATACAATAAATAAGTATGATTTATCGTGTAATAATTAATTTCATCAAACTGGAGTAATTACGATACTTAAAATTTATTCCTATATCGCATGTAAAGAACACGCTTATTGTGCAATTATGTGCATTTAGCGTACAGTTGTTAATTTTATGAATTATATTTGCAACCAGTTTGTGTTAACCTTTACAAATATATGAAAGAACATTATGTAGCTGGCCGTTTGAAAATTACAGTCTATAAAACACGACACTGGCTGAATAAGCACATTGCGGTATTGCCATTAAAAGTAAAATAATTCTATATTCAAATAAATTGACCACAGAACCGCTAAAGTTGTTAGTATGAATGAGTTGAATAGAGCGATTACAATCAATATTACTGTAATTTTGCAAGATGTAACTCTATGTGTAATCAAAACGGTATTTGGTCTATGAGACGTCTGATTTTATTGATGGAAGGAAACAGGTTTACTTTCTGATTAGCAAACTTGTAATTAAAACTGTGATAAGTGTCTACTTATGTAAGTACTACATTAATATTTATATTAGTATTTTGTTTTTAAAAACATAATTAAATATAGACTTTTGATTAACAATTTCAGTTAGAATTTAGTGTTCAGATAAAACAAATTTGGACGGAGATTTTAATATACAATTTAATGATTATTAAATCTAAGGCATACGTGCAACATTTTTTCTATATTTTTTTTTTATTTCCTTACTTTTATTTTTCTTGTGTTCTTACAGAATTGCTAGTAGTTTGCACCTTCCAAGTCTTCCGACATTGGGTTGCCCAAACATTGAATCGTAAATGATGTAACAGTGTTACGCAAAGTCATTGGAGGCTTTCTTTTTGCGGATATCCATAAATATTCAAACGGTCGGGGGACGTGTCACTTCCATGTCACGTAACTTGCAAAATATATACATACCTACCTGGGTCCATGTTGTTTTTGCGTTTTTAGAAACTTAACGTCAACATTAACTTGCACGCCGCCGCTGATTATATAAAACTAGCTGCGCTCCGGGGCTTCGCTCCCGTGGGAATTTCGGGATAAAAGTACCCAATGTGTTAATATAACCTAGAATTAGGTTATATTCTAACCGTGTACCATGTTTCATATCAATCGGACCAGTAGATTTTGCGTAAAAGAGTAACAAACATACATCCTCATAAACTTTCGCATTTATGATATTAGTAAGAAGTACGAAGTTAAAGTTAACGTCAAAGACTAATGCAACTCAACCTTATAGTGACAACTATTGGCACTGAGTTATAATTATAACCCTTTACAAGTTAATTAACTTTTACAACTAAGGGCAAGCAACGAAGCTGCATCCCTATGCAATATCGATGCAAGCTGTAAGCACGCCACTTGTGTTACTATTGCTAACTAATAACTTTGTACGGTCGGCTGCAATAGTCCATACATACTTACATAGCAATAAGGTTCAAAGTATGTATGGAATCATTAATACATATGTTTAGTACTATATGTTGCCCGGGGCTTCGCTCCCGTGGGAATTTTGAGATAAAATATAGCCTGTAGCAATCGTGGATAATATACTTTTCTAATGGTGAAATAATTTTTTAAATCGATTCGGTAGTTTCGGAATTTACCCGCCTCAAACATACACACTCAAAAACGCTTAACTTATATAGCTTTATATAGATAAAACAAAGTCTCTTCTTATCGAAAATATGTTTAAATTTGTTTCCCCTATAAATAGGAAATGCAAGCTAAATAAACGCGACGCATCGACGCTTTTTTAAAACAATGACAGTGAAAGTGGATTTCACTAAAACAGTTTAATTATAATGAAGTTATCGCGGAGCAGAGCCGCGGGGATTTAGACTGGAAACAAAATGGACAAGGCGACTTTGCCTTCGAAGACAAGTTCAAAGTTCTTTACAACTTTATCTTTCTCAACAAGCGGCCCGGCCCGGCTTCGCTCGTGTATATCCATAATAAATTGTACATTGAACCACTCTATTAAAAACCCGCATCAAAATCTGTTGCATAGTTTTAAAGATCTAAGCATACATAGGGACAGACAGCGGGAAGCTACTTTTTTTTTTATACTATGTATGTATGTACTGATTTTTGATATTTCTCGCGTCATTTTAATCAAATTGTAGGGAGAAATAATTTTAAGTAATTCTATACCAGTCATAGTTAACATGAGTACAAACATTTTTCAATAAATCTGTATCTACCTAATATAATGCAATAAAATCGGAGACAATTCGTCTAGCGGTTGATCCTCTCTATGCACATCCAAAAAGAGAAATCTGATGTTATCACTTGACATTAGTAGTACGCGATAATATGCGACTCCTGTCGCGTGGGACATGCCACGAGAGACTAGCTATACTTGAATATTTTATTTAACTATATTTATTTTAGTTCAAGTAAGTATGTATGTTACTATACCTAGGTCATTTAGGTTAACCGTGGCCTTCTAGTTTCGCATCTCTTGACTCTGTCTACCCCGTAAGCATAATCCTACTAATATTATTAATGTGAAAGTTTGTGAGGATGTGTGTGTTTATGTATGTCAGTTACTCTTTCACGCACAATCTATTGGACAGATTGGTATGAAATTTGGTAGGTATACAAGGAGAATGTAACCTGGAATAACACATAGGGTACTTTTATCCTGAAATTCCTAATCCGCAACTAATACTGTATAAATTTGATTTTTTATTCAGAGAAAATTTTTCGTCGAATCACAAAAGTTTGTAATTTGTACCAAACGGAAGAGGATTGCGCAAGCGCACCTTTCTCACAACCTCTCAACTCTGTACCTGTCGCGCACTGAACATTTGCATACAATACAGAATAACCATAAGTCATACTAATAGTGTTGCTTTTCCCATATCTCCTTGTATAACTAACCTTTGTTAATTAGGCAGGTAGAATAAACGACAGGGTGAAAGTTTTAATAAGACTAGTTTGAGGCAAAGATTAATTCTGAAAATGTCAATAATTTTCAGTGTTTTCTGTATGTGTGTGTTCCGTTGTGTCCCGAGAAGACTCCTAACGTCAAATTTGTTCTTTCAAACGCCAACTTCGTTTATCTTTTTTTAAACGCCCAAAAATTAAATATCCAACACATCGCCAATAAGGGTGGCTGTTGCTGAGTTAGTTTCAAGTTAGTTCTTACATATTTTATCTATCCGTTGTTCAAATTTTAACACTTTATATATTAATTTATTTATATAACTACAATTGTAATCTGTGTGGTCAATTAATGAATGGCAACCACTTCCCATTATCATCGTCTTTGTATCTCGCTCTCGCATCTAGGTACCTTAAGGTCACAACTGAAAATCAGTGTATTGCCCCTCTGGTATTAGTATCGCTGAGTTGTGTCCTTTTTGTATTGCTGCAACACACTCTTATTTGTATTGTGTGTCTTATTAATATGAATAACCTGTATGTGTTGTGTATTTTGTTTTGTGGCTACAAAAAAAGATGTTATCTATCTATCTAACGTATACAAGCCTATGTACGGTGGAATTTTGCCTATACGGTGATTTTTATCACGACTTTTGACTCATAACTATTTACGTGTGTAGTCACCGCGTATATATTAATTAAAGTCAGTAAACATTAATTATAAACAAAAAAATTTAATTCAGCCCGCTTGCAAAACCATATAATTACACTTTGGCGAAAATATGCAAAGTTAATTACATGGCCTTGAAATTTAGTTCAAAATGTGTTAACATTAAACTGTTATTAATTATAATACAAGCGTATGTTTAGAGAAAGTGTTAGTAACTGTTGGCTGTTGTTGTTGTTACTATTTGTTTATATTTCACTTGTTTTTACGATGTACGCACAGTCAGACAGAACATTATGTTACCCTGTATGAATCTCTATGGCGGCGCGGCAATAGCGGTGAGTTTGCAATTAATTTGGGTAGATTGATGTGCTGTTGACTGTACATACATGTATGTACAAGATGACTATGCTTTTAAGATACTAATTCTTACACAAAGCTACACACAAACGTAAAATAAAGTCCTATAAATAGTTTATCATAATTTGTATAGATTCTTTAGTTTCCGATAGCGTTGCCAAACTATCGATAGTTTCAATCAAAAAAGGCCTAATTAATTACATTTTATCCATATAAGCTATATAACCGATGAAATTTACTATATTATGATTACTATATTGGAATGGATTTGGATTTAGAGGATAATTCAATATGCGATAGATATAAAAGATAATTATATTAAAAAAACACTTTGACACTTCTATTTATTTGTAACTCTCTGTTTCGAACTAAAGAAGCTGCCGTCGATGGTAGATATGAGAAGTCTGTTGCAGAAATCTGATGGTATCGGAAATGACGAAATTGGATCCCGTTACTACGTTTCGAACGTGTATATCTATACTAAAATCTAGCAATAGTACCCTGTTTATTTCTACATACACAAATGTCCGAAGAATTACATATTTAAGATTATATTGCGAATTCGTTTCGGGTGATTTCGGTGGAAATATAAGTACCTATACATGTAAGTAGCCTGTGCTAAATTTGAAGGATATTCAGGCAATTTGTAACAACTCCTATGCAAGTTGTGTGCATGTAGGAAGCGCTCAAGAGTTTTAAGTTTATATCTTAACAATCGACCATTAATTCCCGTCCACCTACTTCAAAAGCTTCCTGTACCTACACAAATACAGCTTAACTGGATGCATCTTTGAATTTAATGACTGAATTAAACAGAAAAAGGTCAAAACAGAAACCATTGATCACAGCATGACGCATACTAGTGCCATCTGTTGGCGCCACATGACATCACTTACTAACGGATTGATAGCTTCGCTTTTACCGCCAATTTTGAATTCAGAAACCGTATTGCGCGGCAATAGAGTTTATAACTGCATATTTAAATAACATCTAATTATGCAGCTTGTTAATGAAGATGTATTTATTTTAAGCTGACAATAGACTATTGGAAAATAGTTGGCCGGACTTAGCGATTTCGGTTACATTGCTGGGTTTTCCTTGAGGTAATAAAAAGCTCACATAAAAACTACGTAATGTACGTTCATAGCATTGCCATTTCAGTTTGGTGTAGGAGTCATTACTCACAGGACGCAAATCGAACTTGTTTTATACAACCATACTAATAGATGTTAAAATAGATCTATCTTTTCCTTGTTTTATTTCCTTTCGAATCAATGCCTAGACATTGTTTGATTTCATTAGAGATTCGTGCTATGCGCGTTGATTTTTGTATAATATATTGTTGATATAAGTATTTATGATTGGTTGACAATGTTTTTTAAACGAAAATTTTCTTCAAACCATAATTGTACGACGACAGAAAAAACACTTGAATTGAAACAATTTCAATTAATAGAAATTACTTAATAGAAAATCAAAACAACTTCATTTAAAGTATTTTTAACTAATTGTTTCTTTGTATCGAGAGGAGATAAAAAATTTTGAGCACTTCAAATGGCATTAAAGTAAGAGCATTACTTATCTCCAATGCACTGTCGGTGGTCTATCCGCCTGTTTTGTATATTTATGGTAATTTAAATGAGTTATTGCTTTGTGAAGCGCGTGCACTATTGAATCATGCTAATGCTGTTACATGATGTTAAGGAATGAAAAGAAAAAATACAAAATTTACGCAACACATGCATACCTTTAACTTTTTATTAAGTTGTCGAGAAAATTACGCAATATTCGTTCTAATATATTAATAGGAAAGTTGTTTTACGTATTAATCTAATATTTGAAGAGTACATACATAAACTTGAGTTTCCACAGATAAGATGGGTAATTCAGTACTATCCGTTTCACGTCTTTAAATCTCGTTGGCTACTTGTACGTTTTTTATGCAATTTTCGAACTTACGTCTACCTACTAGATACTACTAGATGTAATGTATGTATGTTTATTTCGCTTTCACGCGAAATCGACTGGACTGAATGTTATGAAATTTGGTACACGGCTAGTATATAACTTGGACTAACACATAGAGTACTTTTTATCCCGAAATTCCAACGGGAGCGAAATCCCGGGGCGCAGCTAGTTATCTATACAAAACAAATTACAAAGATCTGACAATGTACAGATATTTACAGAAAATCGTATAGTCGTTAACCTTCTTATACAATACATTTTACTACTTAAAAATATGTACTTATAAATAGGTTAAGAGATAAATTAAACAAAATGCACGATGCAAACGCGACCAGAACAGAGTAGATTGACTTGTCAATTTGCATCTATTGATTATGCAACCAGCACTGCTCTATAAGGTATGGGACCTCCACTTAAGTGGTCTATACAATCTGACCATTAAGGAGACATGACCTGGGTCTATAACTCTATATGTAGTATTTTATATCTAATTGAAATGAATAAATTGGCTTGAGTTTGAGGCTAGCGGCAATGGAGTTGAGTTGAAGTCGACATAATAGGTACAATGTCAACCCTAGGTATATAAATATTTTCTATATTTATAATAATTTATATACCCGAAACCGTCAACAGGAATCACACTTTCTATTGGAGAAAACCGCACGAAAATCCGTGCAGTGGTTTTAGTTTATCGCGAACAGGCAGACAGACAGACGCGGCAGTGGACTATGTTTATAATATGTAAGGATAATCCGCTATAGCCGGCATAAGAGCCATGTCAAAAGGTACAATCAAGGCGTCACATTGAGTCCAAGGCTCTTACAAAACAGGCGCGTCACGGTCTGTATCCCGGAGTGTCTTGAGGCGTGACGTGACGAGTGGCTCGCGCTTCTTCAGGTACCAATATGTCATTGGGAAAGTTACTACTTGCCACTAGAGTCCGATAGGTAGTCATGTAAGATGCCTTTAGGCGATTGGAGTAAAAACTGACATCAGTGCTAGTAATTAACACATTCGAAAGAAAGAATAAATATCAAAATAAAATACATAGTTGATTGGTGGCGAATCGATCGTGAAAAATCGATAAACGCTGCGACACTAATGCCGGCTGCACACTATCCCAAACATGGGTGGATTCTGTATACATCGTGGTACATACATAAGAACGTTTTTAGAAACGTATAAAAACGTTTATATAATACGTTTATAACTTATATACGTTCATCAAGTGTGTGCATAATTTTTTTTATCGAAAAGGCATCAACGCTCAATTTTTTTTACAAGCAAAATATTTTTTACCTATAATATGTTTATTGTACTGCACAATTACCTACTGAATTAACATTCAGTTTAAGGCCGGTCAAGCGTAAATATAGCTAATACCAATCCTAGTCATACAAATACGACAATCCAATAATGAGAGAACGAAGGTCGACCGCGTGGTGCAACTATCGCATGTCGGTTTGTATAGTAAAATTTTATCTTAACATTCTCAGCTTATATTTTAAATGCATTAATGGCATTAAAACATATCTATATCATATGTAAAGGACTTCCTTTATATATGATATGTTTTTAAATATATACGGCTTTACACCAAAATTAAAATTTCAAATTTATATTAATTTTATTTAATAAAGTACTTACTTTATTTCAGGGCGAAAAGTAAACATATCTATGTGTAACTATTTATATACATAGATATGTTACTTCATTAATTAAAATGAATATACTTTTGAAATTTTAATTTTGGTGTAAAGTCTTTTATACGATTAGTGGAAAATGGAGTGAACTTAGGTTATATAACTTTTACTCAATTTATTGGTTTGAAATAACTTTCTTGCACAAAACGAAAAATATAGAAAAGTAAAGGAAAAAAACTTAAAGGTGGCAGAGAACTTGTTCCTATGAAGGAATCTCTTCTAGTCATCCGGTTAGCATGATTAAGTAAAAGATAAGTAATTTTAATGACAGAATTTGGATGTTTTAACAAAAATAAGTGCAAAATTTATATAAGTGCTATGTGTATATACCTACCTAAACGTTTATAAAAATACAAGCGGCCCGTACCGGCTTCGCTCGGGTAAAAACATAATAAGTTATACCCCTATCACCTTCCTCAGGAATCAAAGGAATCACTCTATGTATTGGTAAAAACCCCATGAAAATCCGTGCAGTAGTTTTTGAGTTTACAGGCGAACAGACAGACAGACAGACGCGGAAAGGACTTTATTTTATAATGTGGAGATGTTTAAGATGGTCATTTTATTAAACTGCCTAGACATGACTTCTCCTTCTCTTCAAATTTGACCATGACATTTTGCGTTGAATCTATTCTCATGCTATTTAAAACTACCTACCTACTTATGAATTTTATGTGACTAAGTTATTCCAAACTTTTTCAAGCGCTTTTCTAGTAAAATCTTGTAATAAATAGAAATTTAAATAATCAAGACAAATTTAAGTCTAAACATAGTTAAATCGTATATCAATTTTGAACTGTTAAACTAAGTATGACGTAGATCACCGATCAATTTGTGCTTATTTATTAAATTGACGGCGCTAGGCCGGCCGGGAACGGAAAGTGAAAGTTGCCTACCTCAAAATCGCCGCGTTCCCGCACCACCATCACTTTTTTGAAGAAAATCTGCGGCATATTGTCACATTCGACCTCACTCCACTAAAAAAAAAACAATCCACTATTTGCAATTCCAAATTCAAACTCCGTAAAATATTGTTTTGGTTCACTTCTTACAATGCCACTGGCCGGTAATCAATGCACATTGAGAAAAACACAGGTTCATTTTGGCGCGAATTCAGTATTCAAATGACAACTTTTTTATTCATAAGGCACAGGCACAATCGATTGTCATTGATGAACAATGATTAGGATTACGTTTATTGGTAGTCACGTTTTCGTGCGCAGAATCAGCAAGCAGGTTCATAGATCACAATGTCCGACAGTCATCAGAAGTGGGATACGAACACAGACCTTTCCCTTCTAACACTTTGTACACAACTAAGCTACACTACAAGTATAATGTTTATAAGTACGACTCTGTGTAGGACTGACTGTTGCAATACTCGATTATTTTCGCATCGCAAAACCGTATGCTAGAACAAATAAAGTTGAAATTCATGTGACTGTTATTTCTGAGTTCGTGCAAAATACAAGTTTGTTTTAGATGCAATATCCTAGGCTCTAGTTGATGAAAATGCACTTGTAACAAGTTTAAAAAACTTGAGAAACAAGTCGTAGGAAGTCATAGACATTCTGGCTGCCATTTTATTTTCTGTACCATAGGGGTTATAAATAAACTTTTTATGTGACTGTTGTCAATATCCCAACTAATATTATAATTATTGTTATGATATTGTTTATTTGTTACCTCTTCACGCATTATCTACTGGACCGATTATTATGAAATTTAGTACACGGGTAGAAAATAACCTGGAATAACATATAGGGTACTTTTTATCCCGAAATTCCCACGGGAGCGAAGCCCCGGGGCGCAGCTAGTATTGCATAATCGTGGAATAACATAGACTTATCATTTGACAACCATTTCCTTTTTACAGCTCGTATAGTAAAAAAAAAAAGTAGTTGTATGTATTTAACCATTTTAGTTGGACCTATGGTTTGATGGTTGGATCCAACTAAAATGGAATTTATATGGGTTAAGTTTCTCCACACACCATTCATACATGCCAAACTGAATTCAATCGCCTTTCTACACCGGAATATTATGTTAGCTATTAGGTAACGTAACTAGTAAAACTACTAAAACAATATTTTAACTGCGTTCCGACATGCAAATTAACTTGTTCGACTGTTGAACTAGGAAATTACGTTGTAAATGGACAATACTCGAGTACTAAAATTACCTATACTTTCATGAAGATTTCTTGTATTCAATATTTGTATAGTTTTATTTAACTAACGCGAGAAATAGACATTAATTTTAGAAACAAACAAATTATAAATGGAAAAGCTAAGAAACCCATACTAATTTATAAATGGAAAAGTCTCTCTATCTGCCTACCTATCTGTCTGTTCGCTTTCACGACTAAACCAATGTACCGAATTTTATGAAATTTGGTATGCATATAGATAAACGCCCGTCAAAACATAGGTTCCCTTTTTTCAAAAATCTACCCCCAAATGACTGTAATAGGGGGTGAAAATTTGTATGAAAATCATGTCTATTCCGCTTCAGCAGAGAAATTCACGCGGACTAAGCCAAAAAAGCCTAAGGGTAAAAGCTAGTTCTCAATAAATGCAAAATATATTATTTTTTCCATCTTATTGTAGAGGATTTTGTTAACACAAATTAAGTACAGTCAACAGCACATCAAGTTACCTTGCATAAACCTCTATGGCGCGGTAATAGCGGCGAGTTTGCAATGAATGAGTGGGTAGGTTGATGTGCTGTAGACTGTACATGAATCAGCAATCAAACATTCTACCCACTTAATAGCAGATGGTAACCGACATCATTTCAATGATTGTTGATTATTTTCGTAATTATCTGTCAAATTCAATTGTAGGAATTATAATTTGGTCGTTGGAGACCGCAAGACACTGCGACCGTGGGACCAGTCGCCCTACCACTGTAACTGAATGAGTTTACGAAGGACTTTATACCTACCTAATGAATCAACATTGTAAAAATGAAAAAACATTTTTTTTTTGCTTCTACCCCTTCCATAAAAACCCGCCTTAATTATTTTTCTTTTATATCTCCTATGTATTATATTATGTAATAAAACTGTTTGTAAACATAGCCCACTAACAGTTTTATTATATGTATAGATATAGTTATAGACCATATTTAAGTTCGATATCGACGGGTGATCTCTCATTGAAAAATTGGCTAAACTGGCTCTCTTTTATGTATAGGTTATACGTAAATGGAAATCGGGCTTGAGTCTGAAACGGATCTCCGACAATTGCTTCGTCTACGAACGTTTCGTCGACAGAATGTCTCCTCTATTCTGTCGGCGAATCGTTCGTAGATGAAGGGTTCTGTCGTTCAAACGCCCGATGTCGAAACATTCCGTCGACGAAACGTTCGTAGACGAAGCAATTGTCGGAGAACCGTTTCAGACTCATCGGGCTTATGTTATTTTCTCTCTAATCATTTTGACTCCTTACCAAAAATTGTAGGCCACGCGAACGAAGTCGCGGACATCGGTTAGTGTATAGATATAGATGATATTTCGGTAGATGTAAACCACAAGTAGGCAGTGCCAATAAAGGCGAATGCATTACCGTATTCCATGCAGACCACAACTTAACATACAAACCCAGCTCCATAATATGTTACTTACATTATAATACTATACTAGCACGCCGCTCCAGCTACAGTCGGAAAAAACATAATTTAAAAAACCGGTTAAGTGCGAGTTAAACTCGCGCGAAGAGGTTTATGTACAATTTATAGAATTCTTATAGGAAGCCTTTCTTCGATCTCTGTGCCAACTGCTGCCAAGTTTCATCAATATAGGCCCAGTACTTTTTGAGTTTATACATTACAAATATATAGAAAAAAACCAACAAAAATCTTTTTTCTTTATCACTATGGAAGTATGGATATTTGGTATACATACGAGATACCTACGATAATAATACAGATTTTTCCCGTTCTTGAAGACATTGTTTGTGTTGACATGACATGAACACAAGTTTGTGTGCTCATCTTGTTTTTGTAGCATTGTATCTAAAAACAAAATAAGCAGTTACTTGAAAACCCCAATTAAAATTAACTAAGCCATAATTACATATTATACCTACTTACATCTAATTCTGGACCTTTCCCCATTCAGTCGTGGGCCAGGTCGTGAGGTTCCCTCTATTATGGTTGAGCTACGCGATGGCTGACCCATGCGTCAACTCGTGCTGCCAGAGGGAACTGGTCATCTCGTTTCTCATAAATTTTTATGTAAGTTAATAATCAGCACTCGGATCACAATTATAACCTGTTTTGATATACCTTTTGACTATGTATATTATGTACTTTTATATATTATTAGAAAAAACATTGTAAGAAACAATAATGGTAAGCCGATCTGGCATGATAGGGACCAACACTGTTCAAATGAGTTTCTTTCGGCATTTCTTCTCAGCAGTGGTCGTTCCGAAATGCCAGTAATTTGTAGCTTGTGCGAAATAACTAAAAATATAAAAATTGATGAGAAAAATTGCCTGTGAATATCTAATTTCTGAATGATTTGAATTTAAACTCATGTGCCATTTCATCATAAAAGACATTCTTATTCATACTTTGTTTTAGACAATCCGTCTATATTATTTATTATACTTTATCTTTCAATTATTTTGCATACTATATATACATTCGTAATGCACCATTGCAACGCAACTAAGTGTCATACATGGTCAGCCAAATGCAGTAAGTAGGTACGTGCAAATAGTACTAACATTATTATAAGTACGGTGAAAGTGGCGACTGGATCTGAATATTTATAATTAAACAAGTATAAAGTGTGTGTGATAATAACACTAAAATTAATCTGTTTGGAGATAAAGACAATTAATGATTTATTTATGTTGCTTGAAGATTACCTAACTCAACAACAGACTCATCAAAATATGCTCAGTGGTTGACAGTGCGTGATTTAACTATTCAGCCTTTAATCCATATTAATATTATGGAATGAAATGCGAAAGTCTTTCTGTCCGTTCGCGTTCACGGCTAAACTGCTGGACCGATTTTGACGAAAATTGGTATGCATCGTTCTAACATAGGTTAATTTTTTTTTTCAAAAACAACCCCCAATTCCCTATAATGGGGGGTGAAAGTTTATACGAAATCGTGTCTGTTCCGCTTTCGCAGAGAAATACACGCTGGCGAAGTCGCGGGCAAAAGCTAGTTTTTAAATCATTTGCAATTTAATTTTGCATTAATAACCTAGATTGCAAAATGTTGCAGACTATTTATTATAAGTAGGTGGGTACATATACTACGTCTTTGCCAAGTTGCATAAAAACATTTGTAGGTACTTATTCGAATAACACGCTTCGTAAAAATGCGAATGCAAAATTGATTGATTTCTGCTGATATGAATTTTCTTGATATTCAATAACTAATTGCATAACACTAATTTTAGGATTTATGAACAGCTTTAAATTCTTAAGAGATATATCTCTTTCCATCTGCTGAGCTTTTTCTCGGGTTCTTCCTCAGCCGTTGAGCGTCGGAGCTCAGTTTGTATAACAATGCATTATTATGTGCAAGACGATACGATTTATGCACACAGGTTCGGTCCTCGACGTAGGAACACAAAGCTAACAACAATTCACCCTTATTATCACCGCAAATAGGTGCACGCATGGAAACTTGTTGAAAATGTTGTTGTGTATTGTTTGCATATGTGGTTATAGTGACGTAAAATGGAGTGCAATACAGGAAACCGTTGTACCATTTGCTCCTCACGATGTGCCAACTACAAATGGCAACATTATGAACTACTTGTGACATTAAATATGAGGTGTTGTATTACGTAGGCGCACATTAGTTTTCCTTCATACTTCATCAACTCAATTGTTTATCTGACCGTATTAAAATAAAGATAATTACCAAACCAATTTTCATTTGGTTTTCGTGTTGATGAAGAAGTCAGGAAGTGGCTTACACTTATTCTTAATATATCCTAGAAAAGACTCAGCCTTGGGCCCACATTAGAGAATTGGAAGATTTTTAAGTAAATTTTTAATTTTTTACCACCGTATCTGGTTTTTCCTCTAAAAGTATTCTTTCGAAAAGCATTTCAAATAATACTTACTCTCTCTTTCATCTGAGCGTGTTCCCGGTTCCTACCTCAGCCGTTGTACGTCGGAGCCCAGGGTCCGCTTTTATATATTTCAATTAATACTTACATGCAAGTCATATCCATTCGAGATCCACGATCGCTTATTCAGGATACCTGTCACATATTTCCTTCTCCAACGAGTTAACAATCCATCATTTTTCTTCCGAGATGATCTCCGTGTCACTGTGTATCGTTCCATTTTGTATCACTTCACATACGTCAATGTAAACCAAAAGCATCCAAATTTCACAAAAACACGATAGCCACAGTCCACAGGCGTTATAAAACTAAATACATTTAAAAACAAATCTTGATCACCGACCATATAGTGTTATATAAAATGTAACGAAGCGCCGCGAATTAAATGAGTCTTTCTGCATAGATTAATCTAAGCCGTAAGGCCGTAACTAGTGCGTCACACGTGAAAAAATACATTTAAAAATAAATAGAAAGTACAAATTAAAATATTTTATTTGTGGTTTAATTCCAAAACGGAACGCAGTAAAAACAAATAAGCGAACGCTTCGCGCGTTTCTTTACAGAAGCGTTCTAAAAACAAATTTGAAAAGTCAAAAACTGAACGCGCGAAAAAAGAAAAAAGTTTTGGCGCGGTTTATTTTCGGGAGCGTCCAGAGGCGTCGGTCTGTGACTAAACTAACTTGACTAATAATAAATGTTAGGTAGAAGTTTATAGTCGCCTTATTTGTGTTACGGTATGTTGGAACGAATACAGGATCGTGATTCGAATTCGCCTATTGTGGTTTGATACCTAGCATTGACAATGGACCATTATTCGTCACATCACATTCGACCCGCATGATGGCAGCCAATTTCTTTAACCCAAATACTTGATCAAGGTCGTACACATATCGCTACGTGGGAAATAGGTCTTTGGACAAAAATGGTTGAAAGTAAATACCTAATGGAATAATAAATAAGGATAAAGGTTAGCTACCTAATCAACGAGAAAGTACCTATAGGAGAGATAAATAGATAAGTATACTTATCTGTTGTATCATATAAGTACGAGTAAGTAGTTACAGAAAGTCATTATTCATTGTTATAATATTATACTCCATGTTTTCTTTCAAGTCCTAACATGTAAACAATATAACAGTAGGTGTAACACACACAGTACTACCATTGTTAAATTTTGACATTACCATGTCCATTGGAAGTAATATATCTATGTAATTATAATAAAACAAAAAAATATTTGCGATTAGAAAGTTCACAATAAGAAAAACAGTAGGTACGTATCTACCTACTTACCTCCCTAACAAATCCATATAAATATAGTAATGATTACCATGTTGCAACTTGCAATGCAAGCGCAACAAAATGATTGTCGTGATAATGGCATTAGAATTAGAACAACCACGTTGCGGTAATTTCCTAGTTCGTATAGGTATTGATTTTACAAAAAAGAGCAATCCGTGCTATATATGGTTTGAGGAGAAGGGATTCCCTTAGAGATTTTTTTAAAGATATTAATATTTTAACTTTACCCTCACAATACATATTTGACAACATTATGCATGTCCGGAAAAATTTAAACTTATTAAAAAAAGTTGGTGATTACACTGATAGAGCCTTACGTAATAAAGATAAATTGTTTGTCCCCGGGCATCGGTTGGCCAAAGTTAGAACGTCTTTTGTTGGGAACTGTATCCATTTTTATAATAAATTGCCTAAATGGATTCTTGATTTACCGGACAAAAAATTTTGAAATTATATAAAAGAAGTACTTAGTACGTAAAAAGGCATATTACCTACAAGTCTGATGATTATGTGAACGACAATAATGTCTGGCCCAAGCATGGTGCAGTATCCTCATAACATATGTAATTGATTATGACATTATTACGTACGTTTTGTACATTTAGCTTTTTATTTATATATATTTTTTTGTATGACAATTTTCAATAATTTTATTGGAGATACAATTTTTTTTTATTTTATTTATTCATTCAAATTTTGTCATTTTTAATAATGATGTAAATTCGTCCTCCTAATTTTTAACATATGTATAAGACATTTGTTAATTGACGTCCTTGGAGAAAAGGCTGCGGTGAAGTTTGTTGCGCTGCTTCTTCTTCACCTGCGCTTTGGAAGCCGGCAGTAGACTTAGTTTAAGTAATTTTTTGACGTCAAAGTGATGTATATCATCCTAAATTGAATAATTTTGAATTTGAATTTGATATTTTCATTTTATTTGCGTGTGAACTACAAATTACTGATAACAATATAAAAATATAATAATTATTAAGTAGGTATATCTACCATAGATAGATAGATGCACGTAGTAAAATCTTTCCTTTAATATAATGCTAGGAAATCACAATACTTTTCAAAATATAACTGTCTAGGTTCAATAATTAAAAATACCTATGGGTTAACGCATTTACAAATGTCGTCGATGTTTTTTTGATTTATAAGAGCAGCTGATATCGAAATACCAGTTTTCGCGCCAGTGTTACCTAGGTACCCGCTGAATATTTTCGTCACAATGTGTGTCGCTTCGGCGTCATAAATTGACACCGAGTACCTACACTCTGTGCAGGCTGGACCCATAATTCAAGTCAACTAGGTACCTATAACTACAACGCTGAAAGATTATCGAATTGATGTTACGACATACAGTTTTTATTTATGAATTTAGGACAATAGAACAATACCTAGGTACCTAAAATTAGACAAACAATTCTTAAAAACATTCCAAACGGCACTGGTGACACCACACGTAAACAAATACTTGATATTTGTCAATTTCAAATAAAAATCATCCCAAACAAAATATATTTTGTGAACAAAAGACAGGGGCATCAAAATCCTAGGGTTTTTCTCTTTGACCTAAATTAATTTTGGCAAGAAGTCCTTATATACAAATAAATAGGAAAAATCCGAAAGATGTAAATAGGTAGTACTTATACCTATTATTACAAGAAAAAAAGTAAATTATACATAGAGAACCCTCAGAGCGAGTCCTTTTCTATTTGTTTCAGCATTTTTTTTCAGCAACAATAATTTTCTGTAACATCGAACAGGACTGCAGCTGCTGACCTGAAATATGGGCACAATGAATGACTAATTTTGTAACTAGGTAGGTAATGCGGCAGCGGCGGCATAGCATTGCAATAAATGTATTTCTCATTTCTGTGGTTTTTGTAATATGTAGGTACCTACCTACCTGATGCGGTTTATTGAAATATGCCAACTGTTTCGATCACACAAATGTTTAAATCAGAAACTGATTTGACGAAATATAAATGAAATAAACTGGAATAGGTAACACACAAAGGTAAATGTAATACAAAATATATCTAGTAGCGAGCAAACCGATTATATTGGCCCTGATCTGTAGAGAAATCAACGTATTTACAAAGTGGGCCACCATCAATAACCTGAATAGAATCCTTTATAGATATAGATATCCTCTGTCCTATGCTTTCCTTTGTAACCTACTCTACCGCTTTGGTAGTCCAGTAAACCGACAGGATTCTGTGAAGAGTGTTAGATACCTTATGCAAAACCGAATTAATAAAGTAATATAATGTCACTGTCATATGTGAACATGTGTCTGACAACAATAAAAATAAAATGTCAAAATCGTCTTTCGATATTGAAGGTTTTCAAATTGTAAAAAGTAAAAAATCTTCGAAAAAGCAAACCAGATTACCTAGAAGAGATATTAATTTTGTCAAACAAGAGTTAGAAGTGGACATTGATACAGTTATTACGTAAGTTTTCTTTTAGTCTGTTAAATTCAGTGTTTGTATTTTAAGGTTATACAGGTATTACAGTTTCATTGTGTTTTTCAGCCGAATACAGAGTGCTGTTGAGGATTTGAGAAATTCAGAATATCTAACTGAACTATCAAAATCTGTAAGTACAGTCATAAAGAACAGAAAAGTCGTAGAAATAGTTTGTTTTGGTTTAGGGCATTTTGCTGAATGCAATATCTCCCGCTACCAATTGGCGCTTCTGTTGTGCCTTAAAAAGGCGTGTGAGCCCCAGAAAGTCTTGGTACACGATCCAATATTTTATAGGGACGAATGTGACATCTTAAAACGTCTTCAGCTTGATGTGATAGATGAAAATAATGAAGGAAGTTATGTAATTTCTGATGAAGCAATTACAATCGCCTACTTCCCTCACTGTCCTAAACAATTGACAAATAATTTCCTTTGGAGCAACTGGAGTGCTAATCTTCAAAAATGTATTCTTATTTCAAACAGCTTTTCATCTTTATTTGACAATCAACCTAGTAGAATAATATTGGAGACAGTTCCGTACATATTCAAAATCCATACCTATACTTCAGAGATTGTATTACAAAACAGTTTTAAATATACTGACATTTTTAATGACACATCCATTCATCATTTTTCTGTTGAGAGAATAGATGAAACAGATTTTTG
The DNA here is from genome assembly GCF_027563975.2 of Plodia interpunctella. Lineage (NCBI taxonomy): Eukaryota > Metazoa > Arthropoda > Insecta > Lepidoptera > Pyralidae > Plodia > Plodia interpunctella. The sequence goes on from NC_071301.1 coordinate 1,931,451, forward strand.
GAATAAAGGGGAGAAACCAAATTATGAAAATACAGAAGAATTTATAACATCTCATATGGTTGAAAAATTGAATATTTGATTTGTTTGAAGGTGTAAAATGGCTTCAATAACTTCAAAACCCACCCTGGTCACACTCAGGCAGTTGCTCTCTGAGATTCGGAAACAAAGCACTACAAAAAAGTTATCTGAAAACCAAATGGTGCGATACATTATGAGCCAATATCGTAAATACCAAGTCACAGACCAACATTTGTGTAAAGCCATTGATGAGATGCATTTTAAGGCAAAGACATATTGTGACTACTTGCAGTATTCTAGGAGATATATGGAAATCAATGTGGAATTTAAAGGAAGAGGTGAAAGAACTGTTGCCGAAACAGCAAAAATGGTTGGATTTAAATTGCCACATGACCCTAAGCCATAAAACTGTGGAAGTAGCTAAAAGGTTCTCTGTAAATAGTGTTAATTTTAATAACAATAGTATGAAACAAAGTAAAAGTTGCAAATAAATTATGCCAAAATACTTTTTAGTTTGATTTCTTCAATGTATTTGTAAGAATATACAAACTTTTAAGGATAAAATAGTTAAAATTCAAATAGAAGAAGTAAAAATAGCCAATCACATTTTAAAAAATTTATTATATAAACAGTAAAAAAAAAATGTAAATTGCAAGGGGTTTACATAAAAACATTATCAACATGTTTAAAAAAGTGGGAATATCATTCTTTACATTTTTGATTCACAATATCTCAATTTGGAATGGATAAATCACAATAATATTTACAAAATAGTCTACCAATCCCAATGTACTTAAATTGTACTTAATGGGGGAAAGGGAATTTGTTTCTTAACTAAATAATCTCTATTAAATTCGAATATAGATTTATGTTCATTGCTTGTACTCTCTCTCTATGAGCTTGGCTATTGTCTGCAGTTGCATATTGCTGGTGCCTTCATAGATGGTCCCGATCTTTGCGTCTCTGAAGAATTTCTCCTGTGGGAAGTCTCTCGTAAATCCTACTCCACCCATGAAGTCAATGCACTTGGATGTCAGGGTTTGGGCAATTTCTGAAATCAATTTTTTAAATATAAAATGTAGATAACGGAAACGCATTGTAAGTCAACGCAACGTAGCAATGGGACCTGGCTGTTATGTTTTTGAATTATGTCACCACTTGTATTTATCACCCTTTTAGTTGTGAATTGACGCAGAATAAAAAGGCCAAAAGCCTTATTTTTGTGGCAGACTAGGAACACTTATGAAGTCCAGTTACCCGTGTGTTTTACTAAAAATAAAATATCTCATCTGAACGTTTCTCCTATTTCTTCTTCAACTAAGGTCTGCGTTGAGCCTTATAGAAGGCCTATCCACGTGCTGTCTTTATTTTTTCGCCATTTTTTTTTGTTTCTCAGAACGTGTGGACGCAATGACGTGCCACGTGTTATATGTTTCATGGTAGATCCCCTGCAAAATGTAACCATACCCGAGGCGAAGTATTTGGCCATGGCGGCTTCCTTGACGAACTCGACGCCGTTCTCCTTGAGCCGCGCCGCGTTGTAGGCCAACAGCCGCGCCGCCTCCAGCTGGGTCTGCAAGTGCGCTATCTGGTAGCTGATGCCCTGGGGATTTACATTACAAAGCATCATTAATTTGCAATGTATCATGAGATTGTTATCTTCAACCTTCAACCTAATCGTGTGGTTCCGTCGTTGATTAGGACAACTCCATATTATCGAGGATGTCGAGGCGACTAAGGGACATATAGCCTGACTATTATGACGACCTCGGTGGCGCAGTGGTAAAGTGGTTACCTCTGAACCGAGAGGTCCCGGGTTCGATCCCTGGTCGGGTCGTGATGGAAAATGATCTTATCTTATATATGTAAATATTATAAAATATAGGATCGTTGAGTAAGTATCCCATAACACAAGTCTAGAACTTACTTTGGGGCTAGCTCAATTTGTGTGATTTGTCCTTATATATTTATTTATTTAATTTTTAATGTTTAATAAGATAGATATCTTCAATCTATTGACGTGGCGTGTGGTTCCGCCATTGAATAGGACAACTCCATTTTATCCCGTGGATGTCGAGTCCACTTGGCATGGTCTTCAGCATCTTTAATAGTCAGGTTGACATGCTCTTCCTTCATATTATGGTCACCAGTTAGGAGTTATGAATGCCCTTAGTAAATATGGCACAAATCTTTCTTAAAAATTAGACTTTCATATTTTCACGACAAATAAAATAGTATTTCTCAAAAAGATAAGAAAAGACTACTGGCCTTTATTCTTTAGCCCCTACATAAAACTTTATTGTAAGTGTTTACCTGGAAGCTGTAAATGCTTTTTCCGAACTGTTTCCTGTCAAGAGTGTAGGGAATTGTGGCGTCCATACAACCTTGACACAAACCGATCATTTGAGCTGCAATACCAATACGACCCTCGTTCAGGAAACCGGCTGCGTATTTGTATCTGAAATAACAAAAAAGTTTTTAGATCGATGTAGTCTTTGTTGTCTCATTTACAGAAGAAACATGAGTTATTACACCGGTTCAAACCGGATTATTGTGGGCATCAAAGATATAGTATAGATTGATGAACTATTTATTGAATAATACATAAACATAAGTTGCATTAAAAACCGGCACATTACGTAGGGAACAAATGCCTGAATATGCTGTTTCTGCCTGTCCTTGGCAGAAGTGTCAAACCCAAGAAGTGCTTGATATATCTTCAAGGATCATTATGCGTGCAAATGATCCGACATCTAGGGAAGCCGACGACCGTGCGAAGTGGACTGAAAGACCTATATGTGACGCCATTGAAACGGTATTATTTGTGGCGTCAAACAGGTCCTTCAATGTGCAGGTGACAGGGAACGACAGTAAGTGAGCCATAGTTTGGAGAGAGGCACCTCATTTGAAGACTAAGACATTTATCTGAGCTATAACCTCACGACATGTGTTCATTGCTTCGGCCAATTTGTGTATTAATCGACATGTTTGCTTTAGTTTAAATAGAGGAAAAACCTTTCTCACCCTTTCCCATATTCTCCCAGGATATTTCCCTCGGGAACCCTCACGTTATCGAAGTGCACCATGCAAGTCCCCGAAGCGCGTATTCCCAGTTTGTTCTCAGGCTTCGCGACTGACAGGCCTGGTGAGTCGCGCTCCACTATGAAGCATGTAATGCCTTTGTAGCCCTGGCAGGAGATAATAAGCTACTTTATATAATGAGAGTATAGAGAGTATACTTAATATAATGAGTCACATCACGCGACCACAGGATTTTTCAATTTATTAGCATGGAGTTTAGCGAAGATTGATCAATTTAAGTCTCAAACCAACAGTGGTTGTTAGCCACAGGGCTAAGACCATTCAACCAGGTTGAGTGGTCTGTGGTATAAGCTTTAATAGGTACCTATACCTACGGCTGGATAAAACTAACAAGTACTTAAGTACAAACAATTATAAATACTAATTACAAAAAAGAACTCAAAAACAATAGAAAGTGTGATTTCTGATGAAGCAGTTTTAGTGTATATATATATATATATATATATATATATATATATATATATATATATATATATATATATATATATATATATATATATATATATATATATACTTATAAGTTAGATATAACCATTGGAAATGTCAAGATAAAGGCAAACTTTCTGTGAACAGATTCTTGAAAACATTTACTTGAGAGTAAACTATTATTATTTATGAACATCTATGTAAATTATTGATACTTATAGTATTATGAAATGTTTGCATATTATTATCAAAATCATTACGCCATACAAACATGATTGTTTTTACTGATTTCACTAGGTCAACAAGTGATAAGTGCGCGTAATATATAATGAACCATGTTAAATCGGTATTTGGACTAAATTTCGAATCCATCAAACCTATCAATCAATGCTTATGATAAAACGGGTTGATATGGCACGATGCCTCACGGGCATTGTTTGGTGTTTCGGTAGTTTTAGTTTAGTTATTAATTACCCTTTATATTTTATTGTAAAATTAACTGTAATTAATTGACGTAGTATTACGTATAATACATTACCTGAGAAGGATCAGCATTAGCCATGACAAGGAAGACGCCAGCGATATCAGAGTTTGAGATCCACATTTTGGAGCCGTTGATGACGTAATGGTCGCCATCTTTCTTAGCCACAGTCTTGAGCGCGAACGCGTCTGACCCGGAAGTAGGTTCCGTGAGGCAGAAGCTGCCGGCCTGATGGTGAAAATGTATATTAGTTAAATATTTAGTCGTAAAATTGAACATCAGAAACGAAGTTTTTAATTTCATTGAAATATTTTCTTTATTTATCTTTCTTTAAGATACTGTTACTATAACGACGACCTCGGTGGCGCAGTGGTAAACTGCTTGCCTCTGAACCGAGAGGTCCCGGGTTCGATCCCCGGTCGGGTCATGATGGAAAATGATCTTTTTCTGATTGGTCCGGGTCTTGGATGTTTATCTATACTATATGTATTTGTTACAAAATATAGTATCGTTGAGTTAGTATCCCATAACACAAGTCTCGAACTTACTTTGGGGCTAGCTCAATCTGTGTGATTTGTCCTAATTTATTTATTTATTTATTTAAAGTGGCTCATAACTACTCATAAGACCCATAACATTGTAATCTACAATATATTCTTATCTTTATTCGGTTCTGGCTTACGTAATGAACATAAAACATTTTATCACATTGCCTATATGGTGGGGCAAATTAGCATGATTGTTAGAGTAAGGACCAAAGTATGAATTCTGCTTCTATATACTTCTCGATTTACAAATATTATCATGCTTCACATTTCTACGATAAGATAACCCATAAACTTGTTTATTTATTCATAAGGTCTCTCATATCTACCTTTGAAAAACACCTTAATATTTATATGGCGTTAGAAGTGTAATGAAAATCTGTATTATTTCGATCAACGTATTTCGACGCACGAAAGTCTTTACTTAATTAACTGTCTTCACCACCATTCAAAAGATTTGATCATTATAACTGGTCTTAGTTTATTTTCTTTCTCCGTCTAGTAGCTAATGAGGTGAGGCAAATGAACCTTTGATCCTAACTTTGAATTTACTTATCATATATTCTCTAGGTAGGCATAAAACTGACATTTGTCCAAAAATAGCAGCGTGTGCCAACGTGGCTACGGCTGGACCCACACTTGATATAACTTCGTCTAGTACCATTATGAGTTAACTAGCATATGGTGGATATCTACCAACGCAGCCATTGCCGAATCCACTCTTTATAGTTCTAGTACTAAAATCATGATGTTTTAAAAGAAATACTTACGTATTCCGTGCACAATTTGGTCAAATACTTCTTCTTCTGTTCCTCTGTCCCCAGTTTCATGAACAAGGAGTTGACCAGCGTATTGTGGATGTCCACCAACGCGGCCACTGCGGGATCCACTCTGGACAGTTCTTCGACTACCAACATCATTGTTAGGAAACCACAGCCGGAACCGCTGTATTCCTCTGGGGTTTCGATGCCCATAAGCTAAAGGGTGTGTTTTGATGATTTGTATATTTTTTATCTTGAATCCTTCATAAGTTTTAAATATATAAGTACCTACTCGATACTTGGTGGTGTTTTTCTGTTTTATAGTCAACCAGAAAATATTTACTTTTAAACTTTCGCGTTGCATAATTATGTATTAAATAACAGGTATTAAACACGCACATACCTTTTCTATTTCCCAGACGGACCTTGTTACAAAGGTCCGTTGTCACTGGGCGAGAAGATTCTCTAGGCGAGATGACTCGCTGAGTCAGTCGCCCATTGACCACGGATCATTGTAACAAGGTCCGAAACGTCTGGGAAATAGAAAAAGTATGTGCACGTTTCATACCTGTTATTTAGTACAGAAAATATTTTATTCAACTTTAACTACTTTACCTACTTAGATGATTTTATTTTCACATTTATACACAATCCATATTGTGAACCTATATATTTGTGACCATTCACAAAGTGGTCGCAAATACAGGTTTGTTCAGGTTGAATTTTAAAGCAAGTATATTCTAGTTAGTCTTCTAGACATTATGGCTTCAGTGACAGTGCCTAGCACAATATAGTGGTACGTATATTATGTTAAATTAAAGTTATTTACAGACTGTTACATATTTCATTTCTAATTGAAATATATAAAATCAAGACGTTGTTTTTCTTATTATGAATTATGCAAAGATACGTACGCCATTATCAAACAGCATTTGTCTGACTCCCTCGTCAATTTTGTGTTCGTCTTCCATCTTCTTCACCAGAGGTGCTATTTGTTCGCTGGCTAGTTTCCTAACTGGAAAGGAAATTAAATCATGTATACTATACCCTCATTATTAACTACTACACATTTGATCAATAGGTATTTTCGATTTTCAACACTTACACACTATATTTTATTTGGCATTTTCATTTGGCTAGGGGGCATATAACAATGCCCGTAGCACTTATCTTTTTGGGCGTTTATCGGTGACATTAAAATTTAAATATTATCACATTTGATCAATAGGTATTTTCGATTTTCAACACATACATTACAGTTACGCACTATATTTTATTTGGCATTTTCATTTGACTAGGGGGCATATAACAATGCCCCCTAGCACTTATCTTTTTGGGCGTTTATCAGTGACATTCAAATTTAAATATTATCACATTATTACGTTTCTGTTGCCGAGAGATATTATTTTCATTGCCCTGTATCTTATCTTGATGTTTGACAAAGATGTTTTTTATGTGAATCTACAAAGAAACAATAAAATTTTCATAAAAGTTACCTAAAGACCTACCACAGAACATACAAACACGCAGAAAGTTACTAAATATACATGCTGTCTCTTTTTCCCATATCGTGTACGCATCGTGTAAAAAAGAGAGAACGCCGGAACGTAATTAACGTGCTACGTGTTGTATGTTTCATCGTAGCCCCACAGGATAAATTTTTCATCTAAGCTAATGCTGTGATTAGATGTGGCTTAGATGTATGTAAACATACATATCAAATAGGTACACCTACCGTAATACAGTTTCAGGCTATGTAAGCTTAAGTAAGTGTTACTTATAACTAAAATAGGATCATCATTCCATATCCTCCGGTGGATATACTCATAGGCTTTGTAGCAGATAGGCAGCAAATAGTATTCTCAAGGTCAACCTTTGACATCAGCCAGGCGGTTGTAAAATTATAGCAGAATCTTCAAAATTATTAATACTGTTAATGCTATTTATCTATAAGTTATCAATTTAGGGTGTGTGAACATACCAAATACAGATAACTGCATATTAATATCAAATTTTGTAAATTAATTCTTTCCGTAGTCTGTGATAAACAGACATAGGTATTTGTAGATATGTAGCACAGAATATATAGTGTAGATATTTTAATAAATATTTGTGTGTTAAAAAACGTTAACTACTATTTGGATTTAAATATAAAAACTGTCTGATTGCTGCAATATACTTATATCCAAAACAATTTCAATCCATTTAGGATTCAAAAATACGATGCCGCAGCAGATAAGTAGGCGGCATATTTCACGAATTTACAAAACTTTTTGTGCTGTGGGTAATCAAGGAGAATCAATTTGTCTTACTAACAACAGCTTACTATAATATTGTTGAATAACCGACCTATTAAGTGTAAACAACTTCACTCAGTCGAAAAACAAAGCGGAGTTTTTCTTATGTAAATATGGTAACAGATAAATGGTTAAGTTTGATTTTTATTAACGTTAGATAGCTACGTGAGATATTTATGGAGTTTTTAAATAGTGTACCTACTCTATTTTTATTTGTAAAAATTCTGATGTTTAGTTAGATTTTAATATTTTTAATAGGACACAGAATCTAGCAAGTACAAAATTCGATTTAATTTTAAAGTTGAACCAATGTTCTTCTTGATAAACGGATGATACGTGGCAATAAAATGGAGATTGATTAAATGGTGACAATCAAAATCTTACTTGTCTCTCTCATAGCTAATTCATCATCGGTCAACATGGTCAAAGGTCGAGGAGCATTTTCTGAACTGTAGTTTTTAATCTGTGCTTTTGAACCAGCTGCTACTTGAGCGCGCCATTGCTCCAAGATCTGGAATGCAAAATCGCGAAGTTTTTCAAATATAGATCGTGCTCTTTTAACAGATCTTATTTTTAAAAATATTTCTTTACTGATACACTGATCACACACCTTGCTGCCAACGATACGACGTAATGGGAACATTGTTATTTAATTTTTTAAATTCTATTTGTATGGCCGCGTGTGGACGTGCGTGCGCCGGCGCTTTGCCGTCCGGAATATAGACTGGTTTGACGGTATAATATGTATGTAGGTATACGAATGCCGGTATTATGCCTTTGTGCCTATTATCTCACTCGCACTTGATAACGAGTTTCGACCAATTGCTGATGAAGGATACGACAATTTCATGATTTGTAAAATACTAGCTATTTCCCGCGACTTCGCTCGCGTGAATTTACCACGGGAACATTTATTTCGGGATGAAAGTTACCCTACCCTATCTACCTATGTCCTTCTCCGAACTTCAGGTTGAACAGATAAAGCGTGAAGAGGCAAACTTACTTTCGCATTTATTATTACTTAGGATTAGCTCGTTGTGTGATTCTATTGTCTGGCCGGAGGGCCGGAGACAATATTCCAAAAGACAGAGCTGAACTATAATATTTTAATAATTAGACTGCTTCAAAGCATAAGTACAATAAAATTAAATGGTAATGCCATAGTCGAGGATACAATGCAAGTACTTACTTATCTTGACGTATCAAGTTAAACAATCCACAATGTGTAGATAATATTGTATAATTGTGTTACCTTACCAAACGGTAATTTAAATATGTAGGGGATTTTACTTTTAATCCTATATTATAGGTACATAGTCCTACTAATATTATAAATATGCGAAAGTTTGTGAAGATTTATGTCAATCCGATTATTACGGAATTTGATGCACGGGTAGAATATAACCTAGAATAAATACGTAGGTTAGTTTTTAAACCAAAATTCTTTTCTTTTCTTTTTCACGTAAAATCTACTGGACGAATTGTTATGAAATTTAGTAAGCGGGTAGAATATAACTTGGTATAACACATAGGGAACTTTTTATCCACGGGAGCAAAGCCCTGGAGCGGGGCTAGTATGTAATATATAACAAGTTCACTAGATCATTTTTAATAAATTCCATTTTTATCTCTACGCAACATAGGATAGAATATTTACTTATAGTAATATTATTACCTTCCACAGACGGTTGAATTTCAATTTCCCGCCTCATTCAATGACAATCACACCAACCTCTAAAAAATAACGATCAAACTGTATGCATAAAATAAAAAATCAACAACGGATTTATTGCATTTCATTATTTTACATTAACATTTGTATTGAAATTCACAGATAATAAGAACATGTTCTTATCTGAGATGAAATTATTAATTAATATACTACTTTATTCACGCTTTATTGCATCGTGAGCGCGTAGCTTTAGATTTTTTTTTCCTATGTAATATGTCTATCATGTAAAACGGAACGCTTTTTGACATCTTTCCGGATGTTTCTCTTTAGTTGGTACTCGTACATTCTAGAACTTACAGGAACTATGAGTGTTGCCTGACATAGGCAGTGATACCAAAATATCGGGACGTTTGTATAATGCAAGGAGTGTATTTCATTACATAATAATGAAATTATATATTATGTAAAAAAAAAAACTGAAAATGTGGGAATTTAGAAATAAAGAGTCGATTTTGCGTGAAAGAGTAACGAACATACATCCTCTCAAAATAGTATTATAATAATAGTAGGATTTTCTTTTACAGGGTACTTACATTATCTCTTACTAACTCTTATTGATGACGAACGTAAATACAAAAGTTTAAATGAGTTTTGTTCTGCGTTTTCTTAAAGATTCGCTCATCATCATCATTCGTTAGAAATACACGAGAAAAAACAGAACAGTGTTCTTTTGTCCCTCATTCATGTGTCCTATTTTACAATGCCTAGTTTGCTGCTTTTAATATGAGATGAACCAGGAAGCTGTATGTAAATGTTCTATCTTATTTGGGTACTTCGTTTTTCTTTTGTAATGTAGACAGGAAATATGTACAAAATTGGGTTCATGATACCTATCTTCAAATGGCAATACTAAATCACATATGAATTCACTCAATTGTCAGTGTCAAGTTGTCAATGTGTCGTGCTTGGTGAAAAGCGATTTTTCTCGAAACGTGTGAAGATTCGGAGTCTTTTGAATGAAATCTTAGCGATTTACCGAGTTTTCTGACTACGAGAAACTGTGTTCAACTGTGTTGGGAGATACTAACGTGGTATACATCAAATATTTCGTACAAAACCTTGAATAGAAATAACATTGTAAGATCGAAAGTCCTTGGGTCCAGAAAATCGAGTGAAATATGGCTAAATGGGGAGAAGGCGACCCTCGTTGGATAGTGGAGGAGCGACCGGACGCAACGAATGTGAACAACTGGCATTGGACGGAGAAAAACGCAGGACCATGGTCGAAAGAACGCCTAAAAGAACTGCTCACTAATTTTAAAATAGCCCAAAATGGTGTTAGTTGTAAATTGACTGAGGTTGAGAAGATAGATGGAGAGGCGACAGCGAATAATAGGAAAGGAAAGTTAATATTCTTCTATGAATGGGACATCAAGCTGAAGTGGGAGGGGCAGCTGTCCGGTGGCAAGGATACAGTGAAAGGAGAGATTCAGATACCGAATTTGTCTGAAGAGAATGACGTTAGTGAAGTGGATGTAAGTACTAACATTGTAAATACCACAAGATGTCTTTCTGTCTGTTTTGGTAAAACTTGGAATAGATACAGTCATAGTCTAGGTTAAGCAGGCTACCGCATGTAAAATTATTCATTGCCACCAGGCTTCAATGCAGAATAAATTTGATTTTGATGTGGCATGTGTTTGAAATAGTTACTAAGTGCTGATTTAATATGATAGCAATTCATGGCAGTGAGATGGTGTTCAATCTTCAATCTTTTTTTTTCTTCTAAGTTTTTGACAAGGCTTCTGTGCACTTTGTGTGACTATGTCAGCTTCATGGGGGTCTCTAATATAAACTTATCTAGCTTTCATAATGCTTGTCCACAAGATATAAATGTATTTAGCCACCTGTGATAATGGACTGCTCAACACTATGTTCAGCAATCCATTACACACAAGCACTTTGACTAAAAATCTATCGCGTAGGGCAGAATATTGACCACATTCCAGCAAGACATGTATAAAGTCTTCCTCCTTGTTATATGTTACCTCCTTGTTGTTGTTGAGATGGTGTTCAATCTTTAACCTTCAATCTTTCTTTGTCTAATTATCAGTGATTGATTGATGAAATTGCCACCGTTTGTCAATTAAAATTTTGTAGTTGTTGTCAAAAAGTATTAGCTGATAGAGAAATGTCAAATTTCTCAATTGGACATGTTATGTGACATAATAACATTTTTTGTATGACAAAAATATTTTTTGGCAAAATTTGTGGCCTTTTAAAATCTGCCGCCCTAGGCTCCAGTCTACTCAACCTACTGATTGCTTAGTCCAGCTTTATAACATGCATTACTTTTCAATGAAAAGTTCTAAGTAAGTTCTATAAGTAATGATTTATGTATCTAAGTATGAACTTTAATAACTTTGACTGGGGCCCATCTTAACAGCAACCCAATAGACTTAAAAATTATGTTGCTAAATCTTGAAAATAATTCTTTTTTTTTTTATATGAGGCTGCTAATTTGGGTGAACCTTTCTTTTTGAATTTGAAGAAAAAAAAATTTTTTTTTTCACTATAAATTATAATTTTCAGATGACAGTAACAATCAAAGGCAGTGGGGAAGAGGCCCAACGAGTCAAGGCTTTCATGCACAATGTGGGGAAAGATGAGATACGGAAGCAATTGAAGGAGTACATCCGTAGCCTCAAAGAGGAATTCTCGAAAGGCCTCATCCTACCGAAAAAAGGAGAAGCCCCTGTAAAACCCGACAATGTTTCCATGATCACCAGCGGTTTTAATAAGAAAATCAATATGGAACCTGTGATCTCACCGAAGAATCAACAGATTGGTTGCAAATTAGATACAAAAACAATTGAATTGTCAGAGAAGTTTCAGTGTAGAGCGGAGGAGTTCTACAATGCTATGACTCGAATAGAAATGGTTACAGCTTTTACACAAGTAAGTATTATTAATGTAACTAATTGTATTTGTTTTCTCCATCATGTGGATAAAAAAAATAAATAAACTGAAATAGAACTAATATAAAAAAATATAAACTGAAATAGCAGTGAAGTCACTGCTACATAATTTTTCAGATTAATTGATTTTTGGAATAATAACATTGTAATACTAAATATTTTTTTATGGTTATATGTATAAACATTGCCAGCTTTAACAATTAATTTAGTGATGAACAATTATTTATTTTTATAATTAATTACCCAACTATATTTACTATAATTTAATTTATTCCCAATTACTAAATAAATTAATTAATTTAGTAATTGGGAATAGTATTCATTACAAATCTAAACAATTTATAATCAAATTTTCAGGGACATGTAAAAATGGATGTAGAGAAGGGTGGTAAATTCGCTCTATTTGGTGGGAATGTGACAGGAGAGTTCCGTGAGCTGCAGCCCAACAAGAAGATCGTGCAGTACTGGAGACTGAAGCAGTGGCCCGACCAGCACTTCTCTGAAGTTACATTTAATATTGACGAAAAGGTAAATATCATGTATTCTTGTATCTTAGGACACAGCTAGTAGCCATATTAAACTGTCCACTTATTTATTCAACCAATCGATTGTCGCGCGGCCCGATCAAACGCGATCCTATTGGTGTTCAATTGTTTTTGTTATCTCCAGGATCGAAGAGTTATGTGCTGTCCGCCCCAGATTCGCTGGGGTGAAAAAATAATGAAATGAATGAAAAACCTTCCTAAGGAAACACACTATCGAAGGATTTATTAAACGTGTGAATTAGACCTCATGGGCCCAACTATAAAGTATAGTTGGACCACTAACCCAACTGAAGGCCCATAATCCAATTGATTAAATAAAATAGTTGAACAATTAAAACTGCCCCGTGCTAGTTTTTGACATTTTCCAATTGATTAAATAAAATAGTTGAACAATTAAAACTGCCCCGTGCTAGTTTTTGACATTTTCCAATTGATTAAATAAAATAGTTGAACAATTAAAACTGCCCCGTGCTAGTTTTTGACATTTTCCAATTGATTAAATAAAATAGTTGAACAATTAAAACTGCCCCGTGCTAGTTTTTGACATTTTCCAATTGATTAAATAAAATAGTTGAACAATTAAAACTGCCCCGTGCTAGTTTTTGACATTTTCCAATTGATTAAATAAAATAGTTGAACAATTAAAACTGCCCCGTGCTAGTTTTTGACATTTTTATGATTACCATCAGCTACTATTGATGTAAAAATATCTAGTTGAGACTGGTCGAAAGTTGCGGCTGAATTATTGGCCGAAACTAGATTTTGAGGTCGACATGCAAACCGAATGCTCGATCGGACACTAACAAAAGGCTACTCACTAAACATGCGTTCCCTTGGTTTACCAATAAAATTTTGTTCTTCAGGATGATCATACACTAGTGACTCTGAAGCAAGTGCTAGTCCCCGCATCGGAGGTGGAGCAGACGCGCGACAACTGGCGGCGATACTACTTCGACAGCATCAAGCGGGCTTTCGGCTTTGGGGCGTTCCTGTGATGACCCGGATTATAAAAATTAGGTTGGGAAAAAAAATCAAGTACTCATTTGCAAGTTACGTAATGCATTTCAATGTATGCCCGATACATTTGCAACAGAAATTATGAAACTTTTGTTCTTTTTCATATGAAATGTTTGAATATCGTAGAACACATATACCGCACCGCTCACACGACGCAAAATGACAAGGACAAAAAAATTGTAGACTGCCCGCTGTCAGCTCTTGTCAATGCAAAGTTTTAAAGGGACGTTTTAAAGCCGACTATTCAAAGAACGTCATTTTGCCTCGTGGGTGCCGTGCGGTAAAACCTGTGCCGTGTGCTGTGGCTTTTATACTTACGAAAAAAGTTAAATATTTCTGTATAAAGTTTTACAAAAGTTATAATTATTTACTATTTCTTTAAGTTTATTTTTTCTTTCCAGGTTCAATTGTACCATTAACAATGATTCTTCAGAAGAATTGTCCGCTTCCAGTTCGAAGCATCAGCAGGTTTTTATAATTTATAATGCAACTGTGATTTATACTGCTAATCGATCAATATCGTCTGTACTAAATAGATTTGTATTGATTCCATACCTGAAATCATGCGGCCTTAATAATAATAGTGATTTATTTCAACTGCTTTGTCCTACCGGTTAGACTATGGTTCAACTACTTAGTGTAGTGGTCCAACTATTTTTATGGTTGTACTATGTGTAACTATAAAAATAGTTGGACTACAAGCCTATAGTAAAACTAATTTTAGTAGGACCATCATGTACTATACTTTTCCTGTTGAAATAGTTTTATTGATGATGAATTAAAATATCTACTTAAATGCATATATTTTTTTAGATGCGCTGGTTGCTTTATAATGGAATAACATTCACTCACTGCCAGCCATACTAATATTATAAATGCGAAAGTCTGTTCCGCTTTCACGGCTAAACCGCTGTACCGATTTTGATGAAATTAGTGGTATGCATGTAGTTAAAACATAGGCTACATTTATTAAAAGATCAACCGCGAAATGAATAGTCATTTACGGGGGTCATATACGGGGGGTGTAAATTTGTATGAAATTCTTGTCTGTTCCGCTTTCTCAAAGCGAATAACTGTCATATACCGAACAAATGATAATATATACGAATATGTCAAGAAAGTGCAGAAATTAAATGTATGTTCTGTCTACTGTTGGCTGACCACACTGGGTGTTCATCAAACAATCTTGACCATTCTATTTGGTATTACAATGGCAAAGAAAAGTCATTCGTCGAAAAACTATTTTCTTCATTTTTTTGACACGTTGTATGTATTAATCGGTTCTTATACATATTTACAACCCAGATTATTATCTACTTAAATATGTAATATTAAAGTTAATAAAGAATATTTTACAAATATTTACAAAATTTATATGAATCCATTTGGTACAGACTCCCACATATGAAATGATCTTCGATTGCTAAACACTTTTAGTTTTGCTGTAATGTAAGTAGTTCATGTATGTGTAACATTTTTAATTTATGGAGTTTTCCAATAAATTATGTTAGATTATGGCAGCTGTTTTATTTTTGATGTAAGTACCTAGTAATATAAACAATATTACGATGTCTTAATATACTTTTACAGTTATCCATACAAATTATAAACGAAAATGTTTTTTTTTGTTTGCAACGAATGAACTTCAAATCGATTTTGATGATATTTGGCATAGAGATATACGAAACCTTCAGGAGTAACATAGGCTATTTACCTTTTTAATTATTATTTTCCCTAGCGAAGTCGGGATAGTGTAAAATAAAATAGAATTTGAAATTACTTTCGTTTGTATTATATTAGTTATGATTTTATTTTCGATGTAATTCAACAATAATCGTACTGTGTTGGTTACACTTTAGGACTCAAAAGAAATAAGGAGTGTAGATAGTAGATGCTATTAGGATTGTTTTTATATATATATATATATTTTTTATATATAACATAATTAGTATTTACCAAAACGTTTTTGATATAGGCAGTTATTCAGACAATGAAGTTGTAAGGGTGTTGAGAAAAGACGGACTAGAGTCCGCCACGAAAAATTTCCCGTAAGACAACAACAACGGTGCCGATTTGTTATTGATAGTACATGCATTCCGCCAGTGATCTATCGTGGCTTCTCTCTTATTGAAAAAGTCCCTTGGCTTATTATTCGTAGGTTTCTTTAAAAGCATATTTTCCAAAATTCTCTACCACTTAAAACACAACTTTTACATTTCGACATACAGGGTGATTTCTTATAAATTGGCACCATTGGCATTATGTTATCTACATGCTCAGTCGTTGGTACTGAACAAATTTTCGTATGGAAGCACCTTGAAATCGCGTACATTTTCCACAATTTAGGTATTTCATGTTGTATAGAACAACAGATTTTGTTTTCGCGATTTCGGAGTAACTTCCATACTAAAAGTTGTTCAGGATCGTGGACTGAGCATGTAGACAAAATATTGCCAATGTATAAATAGTCACCCTGTATAGTTGGTGAAATTTTTGAAAAATATGTTATAGGAATCTAGGTTAATCCTTATCCAAATAACATGTTAATCACGCTTTAAAAATAATTTTCGTATGACGTTAGTATGGGGAGTCGATTTTTTGAGCACGTTCCATTAGTGTTTAAACTAAATATAATTTCTTGTGGTCTAATGAAATATGTAGTACACACACACTAGCTCGACTTTACGGACTGACCTCACTATAAATATCTTCTATCTAAGTAATTAATAAAATCATACAAAAACCGCATGATCTCTCTCATTTTCGCATTTTGCCCGTTGCGTTCGGGGCTGTGACACTGCGAAGCCCAGAGTCAGCGTAAAAAATAGCCTAAAATTTTGATGGTTCGGCTGTGATTTTACAACCGGACACTTGGCTAATGTCAACCCTACTTGGAAATATCCCTTAGTCGCCTCGTACCACACCCACGAGAGGACATGGAGTAGTCTTATTCTAGAGCAACCCAAGATTGTAAAATTAGTAGTACTTATGTACAACTGTTCTATAACTACCGTATAATTAGTAGTACTTATGTACAACTGTTCTATAACTACCGTATAATGAGTAGTACTTATGTACAACTGTTCTATAACTACCGTATAATGAGTAGTCCTTATGTACAACTGTTCTATAACTACCGTATAATGAGTAGTACTTATGTACAACTGTTCTATAACTACCGTATAATGAGTAGTACTTATGTACAACTGTTCTATAACTACCGTATAATGAGTAGTACCTATGTACAACTGTTTTATAACACGTATGTACGTACTAGTACAACTACCCTTGCTAATATTATTTTGGAAAGTGAGCTTTTACGTCTGTATACCTTATCTATCTTGTACTTCTACTACTACTTTATCTCTCTTGAAATTTCTCATTAATACTGTTAATAAGAACACGGGGGAAAACATACGGAAAAAAATATTACCTACTGTTTCTTCTGGGAAATTCGCTCGGATGAAGCCGCGTGCAAAAACTAGTACCTACCTACCTTAATTAAGCCTGTAGAATTAATTAAATACGAACAATTTGTCCAAAATTAAATTTATAGAATACTAGATGTTGCCCGGGGCTTCGCTCCCGTGGGAATTTTGAGATAAAATGTATACCTTTATAATGGTGAAAGAATTTTTGAAATCGGTTCGGTAGTTTCGGAGATTACCCGCCTCAAACATACAAACTCACAAACGTTTACCTCAATATAATAATAGTATAGATGGCCGAACCGCAATGCCACTAGATAAGATAAACTCACATACATACATGAGCCATGTAACCATAACACTCCATTTTATGGACAGTCGTGTAAAAACAAAAAAGTCGAACTCACGCACGAATCGTACATAAAATATGACATCTCCATAGTTACATCAACTAACCTTGCGTTTATTAAACATAGTGCGCAAAAGAATTAAAAAGTTTATCACAGTTGCCCTCCGGGCCAAATAGTGTTATCACATTTAGTTATTCTTGAACGTTCGAGCTGTTAACATGAAGGCACTTTGGATAATTGTGATTTTGCAATCGGTAAGTATTCCATTAATATTCACTAAGACATAGTGTGCTTAGTGCTTAACTTCAATGTTCAAAACAATAATCATAAATTGTTAAATATAATGGCTTTGACTTATGGGAATGAGGTCTATTTCATTGCAATTACTTCACGTAATTGATTATTTTTAGGGTTCCATTCATCGAAATAATAAAAACCTTATAGAATCACTTCGTTGTCTGTCTGTCTGTCTGTACGTCTATCAAGACGCTTTTTCTCAAGAACAAGTACACGAGATATCAAGTTGAAATTAATATGTATTGAATATGGGTCTTTGATAAATTTTAGATGTGAAAACACCAAACTTGTGTTCAAAAGGTTATGGCCATTTATGTCGCCTATTTTGCGATTTCACAAGGGAATTAAAACCTAAAGTAGCTTAGGGCTTAGAACACAGATAAAGTAAATAAGTACATACTTATTTATGGTATTCTGATAGTTTCAAAATTAGCGTTTTTGTTATGTAAATACTTATTCATAAAGAAAATTATCAATAAATATAAATAAATAAATATATTACGATAAATCGCACAGATTGAGCTAGCCCTAAAGTAAGTTCGAGACTTGTGTTATGGGACGCTATAACTCAACGATACTATATTTTATAACATATACATATATAGATAAAAATCCAAGACGCGGGCCAATCAGAAATAGATCATTTTCCATCATGACCCGACCGAGGATTGAATCCGGGACCTCTCGGTTCAGTGTCAAGAACTTTACCACTGCGCCACAGAGGTCGTCAAATATTAGCAGTTTTTACGGAACCCTCGATGCGCGAGTTCCACTCGCGCTTGACATGTTTTCTTGCATGTAAGTAGTTATGTCGTGGGTTCGAACCCGATTAAAGACTGATTTTTTAAAATAATTATATTTTGGGTACGTTACGTTGTACAAACGCAAACGCATATGTACGTACCGTACATATGCGTTTGCTATATAGAAGATACTGGGTTCGATCTTCACAGGGCAAAATAAATAAATCTGATTGACCTGAGTCTTGGATGTTTATCTATGATGTGTTTGTATAATTATGTTATAAGATATAGCATCGTAAAATTATTTTTAATTACTTGTAACAATTCTCGAACTTACCTACTTTGGGGCCATCTCAATCTGTCTAATTTGTATTTAAATAGGTAATTATTTTATCGCGATAATTCAAGAAGTAAAAGTTTGTAGAACAGTTGAATTATCCTATAAGGAAGGAAAATGTAACTGACAAGCCGTCAAACATTTTCTTTTTTAATTTTTTTAGTTGCAGTTGCCGATATTCGCTCAAGCATCATTTGGAACATCGTTTCTGACGAGCTCCAAATTGGTAAGTATTTTTATATTTCTGTATTTTGTATAGGTACCTAAGCACTAGTTTTAGCTCCTGGCTTCGCCTGCATCAAAAATGCAAAAATAGTCCCATGGGAATTATATCTATGATAGGTATAGGTAATTGATTTTCTCAAAATTTTATTTATACCTTATAAATGAAATTTTGTGAAAATCGGTTAAATGGTTTATGAATTTATCGTTTACAAAATTATATCTACGACTACAAACAAGTAGCTATTAAAGTGCTCACCTGATGGTAAGCGGTTACCTTTACCTGTATCGTATAGATACCAAATAGCGCAAACATTTGGATGTGTAATTTTATTTAAAATTAAGCAATAATAATTATTACGCTTTCGACTTGTGACATTCGACGATCGCCCATCCAGCGCAGACTTCTATATTCCAAAAATTTTTAAATGCTCATCGAAAAAGCGTTATTCCGAGCGAGGCCCAACTTATCCAATAAATTTTCAGTGTCGCGGATGGTCGTGTCTAAACAACAAGTTGGGTCTACCGAACTCGCTGCCATCTCGCACGCAATATGAAGTGATCCTTAAGTCCCTATTGCCTGAAAACTGGCATTTACAATTGGATAGCGTACTGGACACATGCTACCAGAACAGAACAAGGGCATACACGAATACGTGTCCTGGACAGGCGATGATGCATTGCGTCGTTGATAACCTGATTGAGGTAAGTTCTACGACGCGAATGCGCCAAAATTGCATAGTTTGAATGAGAGCTTTTATTCACCGCAATGATAACCCAGCAATGTATGTTGAATCCGCGATAATTTATAACCAGTGGGCGAAGTGAGACGCTGCGAACCAATCACATTGCAGTATGGTTGTCGTTGCGTCACAATGGCACAATATGATTGGTTCGCTGCATCTCACTTCGAATCGATTCGATGGTGGGAAATGAAATGCATACCCCCACTAAGTAACCCCCCAGACCCAAATGTGAAAAGTGAATTCCGATTTCGCACTACGCCTTAGTTTTTTATGTGATAAAATAACGGACTTCCCCCCATATAATCAGTCCATCTATTCTCACACAACTTTTGTATTTTTGTGTCTATCCCATGGAATTAGTAGGTACTAAATCCAGACAAAAAAAATCAATTCTATCCTTAGTATAGTAAAAAGTCACGGCAAAAAAAAACCTTTGAAGAATCTTTCGACTCCGTATAAAGACAATAAATGTCGCCATGGGAATCGAATCTAAAATCCGGAGTTTGTTTTAAACAAAACAAACAAAAATCTAATAAAATATTAACAATACAAGCCTAGATACCCATGTGAAACTGTTCAGAAAAACCTTCACTATGACTCACCTATTGTCTATTAGTGAATACCGTGTGAATATCTATGCGATAGATATATTGAATCCGTGTGGTCGTTGTTTTATAATATTTTTAGATATATTTATATAGATACCAGTAACCCTGTATATTTCAGTCGTATGAGCATCTTCTGTATAGGTATATCTGTATAGTTAAATTTCTCTAATAATTTTGACTCTTACCAAAAATTGTTCGGCCACGCGAACGAAGTCGCGGGCATCAGCAAGTAAATAAATAAATGTAAATAATATATATATTTTTTAATCATCTGCAACATGTTTCATTCGCAATACGCTTCTTTATTAAATAAACCAATGTTCACAGAATTGTCCGGAATCACATCATAAGAAAGAAGATGCATGCACACCTGTGTCCTGTACGGCTGGCTTATCCTACATGTTTTCTCAAAGGTATTATATTTATTGAAGTACTAGCTTTCGCTCGCGGCTTCACCCGTGTGAATTTTTCTTTTTGCCCGCGGTTTCGCCTGATTTTTCTGCGAGAACAAAACAGAAATGATTTTCATATAAAAAAAAGTAGCCTATGTTTGAACGAGGGTTTTTAACTACATGCATGAGAAATTTCATCCAAATCGTCACCGTAAATCATTACCACGTGTGTTGGCAGTGTTGGTAGTTGTGTCACGTCGAGAAATACGTTTTAATTTATTTAACTTTTACATCACCTCATCTCTCTTCATAGTCGTATTCCTCATGGCTGAGGGTCTCGTGGTCATTATGTGAAATTAAACACACACAACAACTTTCTTGGCATTAGTAATGGAGTGGTTTGCCATTGCCTTCTCCATCACATCCTAGGAATCTAAAATAATGTTTATTTTGTTACAGCCGTTACGAAGATTTCGAAGAAAACTTGCCGAGAGAGAGGCGCCCGACTTGGTTTTTGAAAAATGTAAGTACCTATCTATCTATCCACTTTTTAACTAAACTTCCTTAACAACTTATAAAATGATAGTTTTGCCCTGTTTGATAACTAGTTGTGTAGAAAAGAAATATTTTTCCACTTACTTACAAACATCACAAACGAACTATGTGCTTAGTATGATGTGTTAGTCATACATGCAGTAAGCCTTAGAGGAGTTCTCTCGTCGGGAGCAGAACCTGGGTGCACCGGGCTATCGTACAGGTGAACGAGAGAGGGGGATAGATTGAGTTGGTAATTGTAACTCTCTCATTTGAGCGTTTTCCTACTTTTTCGTATCCACTATAAAGATTGGAAAATCTTTATTTTTTAGCAAATTGATTTTTACAAGTACCAACAAGTATACACAACTTTAAAATAAATATTAATAATATTTTTCTTTTATAATTTAGTGGCGTAGTATATAAATAAAATTCCAGTACAATTTGAACAATCTACTTTTTTTTAAAATTTTTTCCCAGTATTTCGACACAAAATGCTGCGACCTAACGCCCCTGTTCAGTACATCCGTATTAGCTGAGTGTGGCTTTGCGGAGTTCATGCACTATTACGAACATGTGCCCCAAAACGTTGTTTCCTTCAGCAGCAATAAAGTAAGTTTAAACGTCATTACAAGTTATATATTCGAAGGACTCTTAAGATCCAGCTACATTGCTCCGTCGTGCCAAGTTGCGTAGCACGAAGCTGCTCCATTGTAATCCGTTGTTTTTACACAAGTTTTGACATTGACGTGCTTCGATGGACGTTAACGCAACTCGGGCCTAGAAATTGTATTATTTTTTCTTTTTTTTTTATAAATAAATAAATATATTAGGACAAATCACACAGATTGAGCTAGCCCCAAAGTAAGTTCGAGATTTGTGTTATGGGTTGATCTTCAGTACAATCTGCAATTTACCTAAACGCCATCTATGGATAAAATATATTTTATTTATGACAAGTAGCGCATGCTGTCACTGATGCTTGCATTGGAGACTATCTCAGTGCTGCCCCTGGCGGTGCCAATATTGAATTAAAAATAGATTACTACTAATTGGTTATTTTTGAGGCGTCTTTTTCTTGTATGAAATTGGGTATCTGTACTGTTGATACTAACTCAACCATACTATATTTTATAACAAATACATATATAGATAAACATCCAAAACCGGGGCCAATCAGAATAAGATCATTTTCCATCATGAGCCGACCGGGGATGGAACCCGGGACCTCTCGGTTCAGAGCCAAGCACTTTACCACTGCGCCACCGAGGTCGTCGATTTATTTTGTGTATTCGAACATATGCATATTTTGGCATTTAGATACGATTACTAAGCATATAATATGATATACATGAACTTACAATGTAATAATTTGATTGCAGAAATATCCAACATTGCGACAGCCGCCTCTTTCAGTGCATGTGAAACATGATACTCCTAAAACGGTAATAATTATCACACACTACTACTAATAAAATTTGTAATCTTAATAATTTCTTAGCCGACATTTTTTGTTAGAGAAAATTATTCTTACGAGTACCTTATTTCTCTTATATATGACGAGTACTTAATATGTAAAATGTCAAAATTTTTTAAAGATTTAACAACAAAAAAAAAAACTTTTTCATGTTGTCATCAATTTAATTTATTTTTGTACACAATTTATAAAATATTTGCGGTCGCCTGCCGACTTCATCCGCGTTCTTGTAAATTTCATCAAATCAGACCATTTTTGTGACATTTTTTGTTACAAACAATAAAAAAAATCTATAAAATATTAGTATCGATTTATGGATTTAATATTTATTTCAGGCTACTCCAAGCAGTAAACAAGAAAATTCAGTTAAAATAGTTGATCCGATCGTCCCAACTACTACTGAAGCTGTTGATATAAAGGTATGCCAAAGCGCCATCTTGCCTTGACCTTGGATTATTTTTACCTAATTTTTGTTTGTTTTTTTCATTGGGTAAGAATTTACGACTAAGTACATATGAATAGCTCGTTCATCTACATGAGGACCTCGGTGGCGCAGTGGTAATGTGCTTGCCTGTGAACCGAGAGGTCCCGGGTTCGATCCCCGGTCGGGTCATGATGGAAAATGATCTTTTTCTGATTGGCCCAGCTCTTGGATGTTTATCTATATATGTATTTGTTATAAATTATAGTATCGTTGAGTTAGTATCCCATAACACAAGTCTCGAACTTACTTTGGGGCTAGTTCAGTCTGTGTGATTTGTCCTAATATATTTATTTATATATCTTTCAGGATCTAGATCCTCTGGACTGCTGCGACATGTCTCACTTCATCCAGCCCTCGTGGCGTTCCGAATGCGACTTTGCTATCAGGTGGGACAACCAAAACAGACTGAGTCTTACCACAACGACACCGGCGGAAGAATCTCCTAACACGAACTTATCCGAACGCACTTCGAGTCCCGAAGATGTTAGGAATGACGTCAGGATTGGACCGCTTCCTGTAAGTATCTCTTTCACATCTGAGCGTGCTCTTTCTTATCTGTAGTGGCGTTCAGCCTCCTTATAGATTGATTGACTCTGACTTTATGGCTTTTAATAAATAAACTTGACAATAAACAGACTGGAGAAAAAAAAGCACTAACGACTATGGACTGTGTGCTACGAGACGCCGACCAAGACGGACTTCGACGACTCAGATATTTAAAAAATACAGACCTTTTATTTGGTGTGACGCCCCTTCACTTATCTAATTTTGTTACATTCCCAGCTGTAACAAGTTCTCGGCATTAAAAAAAATTTGACACTTGAAGGTTCGGCGGAGGTTTTGTGACCTGTTCGCCTTCCTGACTTCAACTCTCTTTTGAGTTCGAGAGTGCTATAGTTGTCTATAAGCTGTTAAAGCTTTATGTGACTTATTCCCCTCGTAAGATATCTATAGCAGGATATGGAGTGAACCTGTGGAGTGGAGTCATTGTAGGGCAGGAACCACACCACTTCGTGTAAGGATCGAACAAGTCTATAACAAGGTTCCAATAGATAACCTCTATAAGCTAGATAGGTTTATTATTTGACACACTAAATTCTTAGCAATTCGTTCTGTAATGTTAGTAATGTAGTTTGTAAAACAAAAGGTGTGATTTCTTTTTTTTCTGGGCAAACGCTTCTCCACGCTTTTCCCCATGGAATCCTGACCCTGGTCTTTTCTATCCATCTCTTGTCGAAATTCCTAAGTTTATTCGACATCTAGTCCTAAATCTGGCTCGCTTTCTGTGCCAGTCTGTTGGTATCTACATAGTTGGTGAGAATGTGGGTCCATTTTTCGGAATAAAAACGGTAAACATGACCTCCACCATACCGTTTCTCCAATAGTAATTACTTAACTTTTTTGATTTTGATTTTATTAATAGTGCGAGAGTGAAACTTGCGTGTTCAACAAGCTGAACATTTTATCGTTAACCGGCGACGTTAACCTGGACTTGTTCACCAAACTCCTGGACAACTTCACCCGATCACACCCGGAGTTTACCAAGGCTAAGGCCAGGGTCATCACAGAGTGTATGAAGAAACCATTACTGGGGTATGACGAGGAATGCCAGATTAATAAGGTCTTGGCTTGCACTTTCGATGTTTTATCTGAGGTATGTAAGTTTTGTTTTCTTTTTTTCAAATCGTAATTAATTGATAGTCCAAATTTACGAATGTCTCCCACGGGAACTGCAATTTTTCCGAGATTAAAGGTATGTCCTTCTTTGTACTCCTTTGGTATACGGCGGTATGAGAAGAGAGGAGCACAAAGTAGTAAAAAGGGTACGGGATTTGAAATTGAATGGAAAACGAAGTGGAGATGGAACAGATCAGTTAACATCAGACATGGAGGAGTTATGAAGCCTGACATGCTGTACCAACCCCGAAAATGGGAGTAGATTAGATTATCTTGACGGGGTAGACGGAGCCAAGAGTTGCCATACTAGCCTATCGCCTATAAGAAGATGGTCCAATTTATAGTTCTTTATCTGCACGATAGATGATTTTGGAAGACTGTTGATTGTCTAATTTGTCTAGTGACCTTATTACAATACTTTATTTTTATTTCAGTATTGTCCGTACACTAATAGGAAGAATGATCCTTGTAGGTAAGTCCATCCATTCATATAAATATGTTTTAATTAAATATACATATATATTGTTATTTGATTAAAGTCTATATGGATGTGTACGGTTTGAACCGCACATAGACGCAACAAATCGCCCGATAAGCATTTATTGCACGAATGCATAATTTTGTAATGTATCAATCTGTTCACGATTCACCTTCGCACATCATCGCCGCGCATCGCGCTCGTGTTCTCATTAGCATCTAAGTATTTCTGAATACATTTGCTTTTATCTCAGCAGCAGCTATTCAGGTGTTAACGTACAGGATGTATTTCGGAAATAAAATTATTAAAAAGGGTCATTGATTTCAGTGAACATAAAAGTGTTATGCTTTCAGGAAACCTGATTCCAACATGATGTGTCAAATTAGTTCCTCTCATATTAGACCAGTAAGTATTTCTTTATGTAAATCGATATCTGGTTTTTTTTTTATTTTTATTTATTCTAGGTACCTAACTAAATTATATCTAGATTTTTAGTCTGTGGTTCCCGCCTTAGAATAGGACCACTTCATATCCGCCCGTAGATGTCGTACGAGGCGCATAAGGGATAAGAAACCTGGACAGCTGATAGGCAACAACATCATTCCCAAAGTGGGTTGACGTCACGTAGACGGCCGGTCGTAAAATTACAGTTGAATCTCCAATTTATCTGGTTTATTGTTCACGCGGGCCCTAAGTTCCGAGGAATCACACACGTTATAAGATTTAAGTATTTTTTTATGAGCAATGACGCATGGCTCTCAGCGTTTTTTCGAGAATAATTCACTGAAATTTTCTGTACAGAAGTTCCGTCGGTCCTTCTGCAGTCTACCCGACTTCGTGCCAGAGAGGGTGCTCTCTGAATGTGGTATTGTCTCGCTTTCTAATATGATGTACGTGAAGAAAAGGCCGAAGAAACGGTACACCGCCAAGCCGAGTCTTGGAGTAAGTTTTAATTACATTTCAATTAAGTTTTATTTATGACGTGATGGTGCACTCAGGATCTGTTCCCGACGAGGTAACTCCTCAATGACTAACTGTATGGGCATGATTTACCTATTTGTCATACGTCGAATGTAACAAGATCTTTCTGACAACAATAAAAGTTTGTGTCAAAAGTCCTTTTTCCTTCACCATTTCTTAATAAAGTGTATGATAGCCTAATGTAACACATCGAACAGATAACGTTGAAAAAATCTTTTACAAGTGTCGTTTGATGCTATTGTATATCTGCTATATAATTTTAGAGAGTTTTTTCTAGCAGTTATTTTATCTGTCAAAGTCAGTCATATTAATATTTATATCTCAATTTCAGTGCCAACCCCTAACCGAACCCACCAGCTGCCTCCTCGACAAAATGGGTGTCATAAACAAATACAAATTCGTTGACTATTTCAAAATGAAGGATTTAATACGGAGCGCCAAATCTCCATGGTCCGCGCTCACCGACGTTTACGTCAGCGCTTTTACGAACAAACCCATGTACGGTAACCACTGCAACTCGCCCAGACAACTGCTCAATGTTATCGATACTATGTTGATGGTAAGTTCTACCGATTTTGTTCTGTCGATCTCATAGTCCTACCAGCTATTTCGGTTCTCTGACAGAACTTACATTTACTGATTTACCACAAGTCATCATCATATTGAGTGTGTTATTGCTAACACTGGTGTCAAATTCTATACAAGTCGCCTAAAGGCATCTGACATGACTATTACGACTACTTGCCGCCATCATCGGCAGGTAGTCGCATACACACAAGTGAACTAAACTGTCCTGTCCACTCGTGTAGGTTTCCTCACGATGTTTTCCTTCACGGAAGCAAGTGGTGGGCTACAAAAACTACTTTATATGAGTCAGATTGGTATACAAACTCATAAGGAACGAATTGGATACGAGCCTGAGACTTTTGGATCCACAGGCGGGCGTCTTAACCATTACACCACCACCGCTTCAACTGACAAACACACATAAAAAAGCTACTGGGATTGGAGTTGTTATTGTGGATTGTCATTGGAATTAGATTTCTCCCCGCAATCATCTGCTCACCTGTCCCGAGTGCCTTAACAATTACTCGGGCTGACTTGATGGCAGCTTCCTATGAAGGCTCGGTCTTGGCAAAAATATATTTAGTATCCAATAAAGCGTTGTAGATTTGCCATCGATACTTAAATAAGAACCAAGTGAGCGCGAATGCTCATTCTATCTCTGTCTGGCTGTTCCATCAATGTATTGCGCCTCAGGGTATTGCGAGCAATTGATTTTATGGGGGTTACGAGATATTAAAGTTAAAAGATATTAAATACATACTTCCCTCAGCGTTGTTCCTTAATAGTTTCGACATTGGGTTTTTCAAGAAAAGAGTATGGCTTTTTCAAAAAGTCGGGAACGTACCGTTTCGGGTTGCTGGTGTCCATGGGTTGTTGACCATCATTGCTTACCATCACAGGGAGAAGTGCGGGTTTGCACCTATCGAGTCGATTCGAAGTAAGACCCAGCGAACCAATCGCATTGCTGTGTGGTTGTCGGCGCTTCACAATGGCGCACTGCGATTGGTTAACTGCGTCTCACTGCGAACCGTCTCGATGGTGACACGTAAATAGGAAAGGCAACCCGCACGTTTGCCCAATAATGTAAAAAAATACTACATTGTTCCTGTAACATCTTTCTTATTTCCAGACATGCCCAGTGTCCTTACGAAAGACAACGGCTCAATGCAACCAATTCTTTACGGAAACCATGAACACGGCTCCGTACACCAACACCAACTTGACCAAGGCCAAACTGGACAGAATGGTCAACCATTTCCAACATATCTTCCTACCGGTCACCATATACCAGTCCAACGTTTACCCACGTAATAAATCTAAGATTAGTTACAAACCTTTATATAATTATGGAGTTTTAGCGTCAGGAAACGTGCCACCCGTGTCTATGGTGGATATTAACCCGAAAACGCCAAAAAAGCCATTGATGATTCTACCAGTATATATGCGTTTGCATAATCAGGGTGTTAGGTACCCTGCTATTGGGTCAACTGGCACATCTAGTCTGTACAGCAGTCCGTTGCTTAGAAGTGCACCGTTAGGTCAAAATTTGGCTATGCCTGCTAAACCTAAATCAGTTTGAATTAATACGTGAGCACCACAGAAATCTGAATACTCAAAAAGCAATAGAAATGGTATTTACTACTGTACTACTTTTTATTTTTTGGTACTTGGTACTTTTTGGTACTACTGGTACTTCTGCTAGTACATTCCAGAAAAGGTCTTGACGCAAAACCTCTCTATATTGTCACTCTGGATAAATTAATCAATTCCGATATGATATTATTATTCGATATAATACAATACCTATGTTGAATTCCGATTGTTTAGTGTATTAGTTATCTCTTCATTGTGCATAAATAACTTTTGTCATTATGTAATTTCGTGTCATTATGCTAATGTGACATCTTGAGTTGACTTAGCAAAAAATAAAACAGTGTTACGTATACAGCAATATATAAAGAAATAGACAACCAGTTGTGATTTACTTACCCACAGCGAAATGTGGGCTTCGAGTTTAAGGACTCTTGGCTCTGTCTACCCCGTGAGGGATACAGACGTGACACTGCACTGTACTTTGTGATTTCTGTGGCTAGCATACGAGTGGATTGCACCAGTCAACTTTGACGTTGACAATAAACTGCGCGCCGCCATCGTGTAAAAACAAAATGGCGCTCTTTCCGTTTTTCTGCGCAGGTTAAAGTTAACGTCAAAGCTGGAACAACTCACCGTAAATAACCTTAACCGGTAGTGGTGAGTTACCGTGTGTACAATCCATTAGCTAGTTTATTTAGGTTGAAGTGTAGTTTTAATGCGATTTCAAAGAGGCTAGCCTCTTCAATTGTAATTTCTTTTGTAAAGTTTTTTCTTACAAGCCTTATTATATAGGTAAATAATCGTACCGTGTCACTTTAAGATCTTACAGCAATGTAAATAAAAAAAGTTTTTTACATTACTTCCTTTTTAATTTTTAATTTATGAAATTAATAATTGATTTATTTAAATAAAATTCAACAATAAGTTCTGAGAAGATTGTTTACATATTAAGACCCTATTGTAACACTTGCTGATAAAGTATCAGATAATGTAAATGTAACATGTCAAACAGCTTTAAACAATATTTTTAACAAGTGTTGGATAGGGCAAACTGGCCAATCATATTTGAGCAAATTGTAAAAATTTAGACAGTGTTCATAATTATTCTGTATAATATATGTTATATTGTGTTTGTTCGTTTGCTTTTTAACACAATTTGTGTTGTGGTGTTATTTGATAAGTGTTAGTGATTATAAGAAAAAAAAATAAAACATTTCCGAAGCAATACGAAAATTTTATTCAATAGATATTATGTGTACTGTCACAGTAATTATTATTGTACTTAAAATACACTTATTTGTCTAAATAATTGTATCCTCACCATTTTCATTATCGTCAGTCTTACAAATCGTCAAATGGATATTTTGTCAAAATACGCAAATTTTGAATAAATAATGTAATCTTACTATACCACAGCATGGAAAATATTTTTTTTTTTTTTACTTTTTTATTTAAAAAAAAAGATGCTTTACATTTTTTGTGGTATTTTATGTTTTAGCACGCAAAATATTCACAATATAGGGAATTTAGAAAAATGAATAAATAACTTTTAATTAGGAATTCACTCTGGATATTTTTATATATTTATCCAACACATACAAACAACTTGTTCAAACCTAGCGTTAGGTACTTAATTTAGTTTCAAAATTTCATAATACACTCGTTTTTTTTTAATAAATTAAAATAAAGCAAGGAAATGGGCACGTGAGTTTAACTCAAACTTAATTAAAAAATAACAAAATAATTAAATAAATTGCAGATTTTCGTTTTAAACCAAGGCACGATTTCTTTTTTTTAAACAAATGGGATATGGCTAGCTATTTTAAATAAAAAGACAAATTATATTCGAGTCTAAAATAAAAAGTCACTGTACAGAACCAACGAAAATTTTAGAATTGCGGCTATATACATGATATTATCATTTTATATAATAAAAAAATCTATATAGTAACTAGGTATCTACAAGTACAGTAAAGCCATAAAATGTAATCTACATAATAAAATGTATATTGAAAAAAAAATATAATAATTGTAACGAATCTAAAGAAAATACTAATTGCATTGATGGACATAACAGTGAACTTATAATCCGATTAACAAAGAAATGTAAGATTATTCGCACTTTAGTATTAAACTCCTATATTCTGTTTTAATATCAGGGCAAGTTTAGACTGATAGTGTCAAAATTTCGTATGGATCGACTGTCGCCACACAAGCTGTGTGAGCCTGCGTTGATTCTTGTCAAAATTTCTTGTTGGAGGGCCTTTAAAGTCCTTATAGCGGATAAGTCGGTAGTTGGGGCGAGGACCAGGGCTCTCCGGGCGTGGGGCAGCGCCTCTGAGGGCTTGTTGAGGGCCAGGATAGCTCGGGACATTGCGTACGCGCATTCGAACGCGTTCGGTCTGAGGACGGACGCGCGGGCGGCGAAGTCCAGCGCTTCTGAAGGTTCCTGAAAAGAAAATGACGAAGTTTAGCTTACTCGAATTAGACAAATGAAAAAGAAGTATTTATGATGGAATTTAATTCGCAATTAATTTTTGAAGTAAAAAATAGTAAAATAAAATTCTATTCCGTTTTCCTCATACATATCTAAAAATACATTACCAACCACACATCTACCTTAAAAATCAAGTTGTATCACGATCATAATTGAATTTATTTGGTTGTAAATGTCTGGTGATCTACCAACTGATTTGGGCAACAGGCAGAACAGTGTAGAGTAGAAGAATTAGTTTATTTGCCACTAAATTAACATAACAAAATATTACATTGTTTTCATCTCATGGGCACAGATCCAGGCCCAGTCTCTGACTGGGAATTTTCTCATGCAACGATCCTGATAAATTTCATTACCTATGCTTCTTCTATTCATACACTCTCTTGGTTTATGCGCTCCCAATTGTCCCTTCACATGAACATCTGATCAACTTGTAGTAACCACAATAGAAAAATTAATGTTTGCGCATTCATCCCTTTCTCTACATCTCCAGACATTTTTCTAATTTCAAAAGTCTTTTGTAAATATTTTGACTTACATTCAGTTTCCTCTTACACCTCGACAAGTTGAGCAACAAGTTGGTCTTCAACTGCACAAACGCAGACACGTGCTCATGAGGTACCGGCTGCGTGCTGGGGGTCGTTAACCCCTCGTCGCTGATCAGGGGGTTGATCTTCTTCAGGGCGTACTGGTAGCGGTGTGCCGCCTCCGAAGGTCGATTCTTACGGTACAACATATTACCGTCTTCCAGCAATTTGTTTAACAGGATTAACCTGTAATGAGGAAATAAGTTATTTATAAGGCAGAATGAAGATTTAACCTATCTAGATTTCACTAAACGAAGTGGCGTGTGGTCCCGTCTTAGAAAAGGATCACTCCTTATCGTGGATGTTATTGTTGCCCGTGTAGTGAAAGAGAAAGAAAATCATATTCTTTCTTTTCTTCTGTAAGTGCCAAAGAAAGAGCCATGTCTAATGCCATTTCACGTTGAAGCCATGATTAAAGGAAGAATTTGACTATTAATTTCTTCAGGCTTAATAGGATAGGATCTTGAAGCCGATAGATATACGTAGTCGTAACTCATATCATCTGACTTTAGGCGACGTGAACAAAATTGCAAAGTATATAAAGTTATTATACTCGTATGCTCGAAAAAGAACAATATTTCTTTTTATGGTACTCACATAAATTCTGGTTTTCCTGACGCCATAACCCACGTCGTGGGGCCAAGTTTAGCGCCTTTTCGCAAGAAACAGTTCACCACCTGAAAGGTAATCAAATTGATATAGAGGAAAAGAAGATTCATTAACTAAAAAATATATCTAAGTCCAAACCCGTTTATTGATTATCTGAAGTATAGGCCAATAAAAACATAAGAGGTTTATAACTAGCGATTTGACGCTGAGAAATTCTGTTTTTGGAAATTTCCTGTTTTGAGGATTCTCACAGATTTCCAAGACAATCATTCTCATCGGAAATTTCAAGGGAAAGGATATTATTTGGGAAGTTCCGTGAATATTTTCTGTTCCTATTTCCGTACATTCTCAAAAATTTCTAGAATGGCACATCGCTAGTATAACACAAAATAAAAATGACGCAAAGCAGAATGTATAGCATAAAGAAAGAAAAGGTAATGAGAAAAAATCAGAACTTACCGGCACATTCCTCTGGCCGATGGCCCTGTCCAAAGGCCTCAATCCACTGTGGTCCACCTTCTCCAGCGAGGCTCCTCGCTCCAGCAGTATCTCAACCAGGTCTGTAGGTCCACCGCAAGCCAGGCCCAGTGGTGTACGACCGTTACCGTCTGGTTGATCTAAAAATTCAAGAGTAAAAGGGTAGAAGTAAATCTTTTTTCTTAATTTCCCTTTTTACATTATTTAAATTACTGTTTCTATTTTGTTCTGTTTACAGAAACGACGAGAATATCTTTGAGTTGAGAGTGTCTTTATTTTCTTTACCAATAGGTCGTGGCTTTTTCCCAGCAGTGGGACTTAAGATAGAAAAAAGATTAATTATTATTAAATTCTCACCAATAAAAGCTCCTCTGTCCAATAACAACATCATGGTTGTTATTCTGGATCGCAAACACGTCCAGCCCAGGGCTGGCACGCCTTCTGCATCTACGCAATTGGGGTCAGCTCCTGATAATAAATATGATGAAATTTATTTTTTATTTACTCACTTGTTGCTGAGCGGTACTTACCTACATAACCTGCAATATACACACTGCACTAACGATAACGACACCTATTGTAAATCTTTTTAGTAGTCTATTTTTTTTATTGCGTCTACTTACTTTTAAATATTTTGAAATTAAGGACTGATCTTTATTATCTCTCGTCTGAGCATTTTCCCCGGTTCCTCAGTCTTTGAGCGTCAAAGCTCAGGAACAGCTAAAGACTGATATTCCATTCTTAGCTCGTAACACTGCAATTTTTATCTTGAGACATGATCTCCTTTCAGAAGGAGAGATTTTCTAATAAGTATATCAAATTTACCATCTTTAAAAAACTCACCATGATTTAACAATATCTCCACAACATCAGCGTGACCTTCAGCTGCGGCTAAAATCAATGGATTTTTTCCTCCAGAACCTGCCACGTCTGCTCCGGAATCTAGCAACCTTAAAACTAATGTAGATCTTCCATTCTTGGCTGCTAACGCTAGTGGCGACATCTGTCTTGCATTGAGGGAGTAGGGGGTAGCTCCACGGATGAGGAGCGCGTCTGCGATGGCCACGTTGCCGGTGCAACAGGCCGCTGTCAGAGCGGTCTCGCCTGTCACTGGGCATATGCCGTCCGGCTGGAAGGAAGACGTGGGGTTTAGTTCAGAATTCATTGTATTGTTTCAAATGACAACTTCTTTTTTTATGGTTGAAAAAATATTATATTGCTAACACTGGTGTCAGATTATTCATTGAATATTATATATAATTTTAAGGGTCTCATATAATAAATAAAAAGAATCTGGAATGCGCCGCATCGAGGCAATGTGCTTAGAATGCTGTTATCATTTCTCCGCTAAACTACAAGGCTTATATTTTCTTTTTGAGATTATTGATCCTAAAGATTTCCACATTAATAGCAACCTCAAAAATTTCCACATTAATAGCAACTAATAAAAAAACTCACTATCAATTCAGCAGTATCCAGCAGATACTCCACGATATCCAGATGTCCATTTTGAGCAGCTGCAATTAAGGCATGTCTCGACCCTGGAACCAACTGTTCTATGCTTCCATCATCAATGTCCAAGGAATTCCTGTCGTCCTTTCCTCCAGTCTGACAACCCAATAGGTATATCACTGTGTCCCTGTGGCCGTTTTTAGCTGCATGGACTAGTGGAGTTTGTTCAGCTGTGTCTGTGTGACTGAGGGATGCACCTGAAAATGTTTAAAATGCCTTTAAATATATGAAAATGTCTCACAAACCTATATCGCAAAATAAATAATGACCTCGTCAGTAATGTACAAAAAAGTGGATGTTGTTCAGTCAGTAGGTCTTATTGACTATTTTTCGGCATGTGGAGCAGAAAGGTATTTATAAAATTTCCCAAAAGGTAGCCTAGATGAAATTTATTCCAACGATAAGGCCGCCTTAAAAGCACACTTTACTTATATAATTATTTTGTTATGTATATATACTAGGTAAGTTATGTGTAATTAAATGTTATAGTATTTTATAAAATTATTCTTACCTGCTGCAATAAGTCTTCTAGCAACATCTGTGTGACCTCTCTGGCATGCTAATGATAACGCCGTACATCCTTGGGAGTTGGTCATCTCCAAGTCTGCCCCAAATTCGATCAACAGCCCCACCATCGATATGATTCCTTGATAGGAATACATGCACAACAACGGCGCATTTCCAAGACAATCCGTGATATGGTTCGGGGATCCACCAGCTAACAACATCAATCTTGATACTTTCACATTTGGAGTGTATATGTTTCTAAGATTTGCAATCGCTTCACCGACATTTGAAGAACTTGTTGATACCATCGCTGCTTGAAGATCTCTTGGGCATAATCCGAGCTGAGCTGGTCCTAGATTCCTATACATATGTGCCTTTAGAATGTGATGTCCCAGTTCCATAGTTTTTTCTGAATCTAAAGGTGATTGTACTCTTGAAAGTCTGAATGCAATACCACAATGGCCAGCTCTTAAATCACATAGAAATTTTGCACTCTCATTGTCGTCACGTCTTATCAACCATTCCCTGAAGGATGGGTGAAAGAACATGTACGTATTATCGATCCGTTTAACTAGGAAGTCGGAAAGTGTTTCGAATCTGTCACAAAATTCTTCCCATGGCAGAAATTGGTTCACCAATAAAGAATTTACAGAATAATATATTTCTACTAAAGTTAAAGGATAGAGAGCTGCTAGGCAGACGCTTAGAATATGCGTTATCTTTTCAAAAGATTGCACTGTGGGAAATCTCAAATTGAATTGTAACAAAAATATCTGAGCCAAAGATATTGGCACTACTTTGTAATTCGTCGACTTTACGACAATGTGACTTCTCTCAAGGAGATCCAATATTAGTTTCAGGAACAGAAATGAGCCTTGACTCAAATGGAGTACATATTGTGCAAATTTCATCACGGAATTGTGCACTCCTTCTGATTTTCCTGTTGAACATTTGATATTCGTTTCTATTATTGGCGTTGATTGTACTCTTGCGTTGAAATATTCAAGTAAATCCTTATTTACATTGTCTGAATCGTCCAAACTTAGCCTCGTGTAAGGTAGCTGTTTAGTTAATTCTAAAAATTGCGCTCGGATAGTTGCCACTACTTTCAACCAAGATGGCATTTCTGTTACATGCCTTATAAGGAATGAGGCTATGGTGTGACCATGATCTGGTCTGTGATATTCTGCTTCACACAACCCATCAACAAGAATAATACTATTGCCTGAGTCTATGCTTCCATTTTTCCTCAGTATGATGAGTGGTTCAATTATTCCTCTCATGAAAGCCAAGTCAGGGTCTGCTATGCATTCTTTCAAAGAAAGACAGGCTATAAGATGGGGTTCACTGAGGATATACTCTCTGTATGCTTGAAGCCTTGGAGCTTGACACAGCTGAGCTGCCAAGGAATGTACGAATTCTCCAACCAGGCATGTACTATTGTTGTCAGCCTGAAAGAAAATTATTTCTTATTACATGACTGATACTTTATCACACAATGTACCAGTATTATACAATTTATAACGATAGTAAAATGTGTATAGTTTTTTCTAACTTTGATTATTGTTATTATAATTACATCACTTTTAGTCAGGTAAACTAGGAAGGTTAATTATGTAACCATTTTTAGAACAGTTTATGATTAAGCCTATGCCTTCTGAGGGACAGAAATTTTTTATTAGACAATACTCTAAACCAACAGAAAGATTACACTTTTTCGCAGTAATTTTGCAAAATGTGATTAATGTCAAGACCATAAAGTTAGTTAAAATTTCGTACCTGACAAAAATGATACGCCACGACATGTGAAGCAAGATGTGTGAACAGCCCCGCAGTCGTTTCCTCTGGCAACATTTCCCTGATGTCCGACTGCTCCCTCAACTCCTCGTACTCATAATTCCTCTTCCTCCCGAAGCAGGAGTACTCCACCAGTTGCAGGATCAACGCTGTCTTCCCTGTTCCCGGGCTACCAGAAATTAGGATCCCTGGGGAAAAAATATCTTAAAATACCTTGAAAAGATATTTGTTTTAAAGGCTCCAACGTCAGTCTCCTCAATACAGTTATAGGATACGAGTATAATGATAAATGTTATTAAAATTTCTTCATACAATCGCTTAGCAATTTCTTTGAAAAAGTAAAGGATCATGCACTTGAATTGCAATTAATGCCAATTAAAATGCAAACTATTAATCGAGAGCCAAACATGTCCATCTAATTGTAGATGAGTTAACTACTTTTTTGCTTGAACTTGAACGCGCCATTTCATTTGTCCCTTTAATTAACTCCGTAAATGGTTGAAATGATGTTTCTAGTAGAAGACGTTTTACAGCGAACACATTAACGGGTTGTAAAGACGATAGTATTAAACCATCACGATAAGGAAATTTAATTACACAACTTGCAAATAAAATACTCGAGCTCATAATAAAACTTTTACAACTAATAAAAGAGAAATGATTGATGTTGATCCAAGGGCTCGTAATAACTAAATAACCATATAAGTACCTGATGTACTGGATTCCAAAGCCTTTTCCATGTCCCTTATTAACCATTGCCTTCCTGCAAAATAAGCATTGCTGTCCGTGGAAGGAACCTCAAAGAAAAGCGGCCTTAAAGTCAGAGGCAACGACGGGTACACTGCAAAAGAAGAAAAAAATATTGTATTTTTATGCAAAGAACCGTAGCATGACTTTTTGGAACGACCTTTTACGGTTAGACGCAACAAGTCCAGTGCAGTAACAGGCCGAATTATACTCACAAAGTGAAACGAGAATATATTATAATAATAAAATTGACTTTAACGCGAATTTAATAGCTCCTGGTCAGGAAACCTTGAAATATCTTAACTATATACAAACTCCAATGGAAATTAGGAAAATAGTGATCCTTGTTTAGAAAATGGGCTAGATACCTTTCTTGATTTCTGATGATGATGAACACTGTTTACTGCTGACCCTAGCTGACCTTCTGGCCGCTGTTTTCCTGGATTTAAAGAATCCACTAGACATACGAGTCAACTCTTCTGATCTTCCACCTTGTAATGCTGTAAAAATATATTAGTCAATCACCAACGGTAATATTGTATTACGTCACTACATTTATTTGATTTACTGTAGTAATTTGACTATCCAATAATATTAACACAAATAAATAATAATATATAAATAATAAATACTTAATAAATAGGTACTTTAATCTTGAAGTTATTCTTATCGATTCCATAAAATTCTTGTAAATACAAACGTTAACTCACTATTTACGGAATGCCTTCTGCTACCAGGACTTGACGAAGAACAATTGCTAGCAGCCGATAATGACATGGACGCCAATGATCCTAAAGAATCGCGCCCTAGAGGCGTCGCTGCATCTACTTCTGAAGATCCTGTCAGTGTGGACACCTGTGAGGAAAAAGGGGTAAAGTTAATTCCAGCAGTTTGTGTAATAGAAAAAAGATGGCAAAATGTGTGGTATACGACGATATTAAATAGAGACAAATGACTCGCTCATTATAAATCGTATCCAATTGTTTTTGGTATTGGATTTGGACAAACGTAGCACATCATTGCTTCCACATGTTCTCTCTTTGTTTTACACGATGCGTACATGATATGGAAAAAAGAGACAGCAATATGTGTTTGTATGTATTATGGTTACGGTGCTTTATGGTCAATGGATCTGAACTTAATTTGTAAGTAGTATTGAATCGCAAATTGCTGCAATATAAAAGTAAATTAAGTCATGCACAGAACCATTTTTGGATATTTAAAATGAAAACTCTTTATGCCTAGCATTTATACTACATAGAAGAAGACATCGTCCAAAATATTATGGAATGGTCAACCAAACGGTTCCAGTTCTTGATTTTAAACATTTCAATAGTAAATCTAAAAAGCAAATTGTAATGAAATTGATAGAGGAAATATCTATCTCAATAATACACTTTCACAATTCACAGTTTAGATCTTTATCGGAGATAATAAAATGTACGTATGTTTAAAATAATGGAATCTTCTAGATCTACGTAGTTAATTTATATGACTATGATGTTGTTTTAGAACAGGCGTCAACATAGTATGTAAAAGGACTGTAGGAAGCTATAATTCCATACGACGTAAATATAGACAGAATGACTGGAATAATATGAATAATACATTATTATCAAGATATATGCAAATATAAACGTATTAAAGAGTTTATAGACGGAACGTTCCTTGCAAACGGGATATCATTTACTAATTTTATTAATAGAAGCTAATAGATAACAGTAATATAAAGTTAAAATCATGGTTTTTACATTATCTAATGGCCTGTTTCACCACTGTCTGATAAACGTCAAATCATATTGTAATCTGACAGAAAAATTAACTTATAGATATGTAAGTCTGTGTTATGCGATTGGACAGTTAGCCATATCCAACATATGTTACATTTTAAGCTATTTGATACATTATCAGCAAGCGATGAATTGGTCCTAATTCTTATGTAATGTTAGTGACTTGAAAGGACATAAATTCTATTACTAAACAATTTTTCGTAACCAGATATGATTGAAGTTATCATCCTTGTTGCGTAACCAGTTACCATAGCATTTTCGTACTCATTCGAAAACTATATTTTCATAAACGTTGTATACATCTTTAGTGTCGTCGTTTCTGAATTACTTACTTCAGAGTTACAGTTAGCACACCTATATTATAACAATGTTAATGAAAAATACAAGTGCCGGTATATTATAGCGGAAAGTTTATGCGAACGCACGTGTGTATGGCCCAGTCGTACACGATCACTAATAAACTATACAAGAGCGACCTACTTAACAGGATCATTGAGTATAACATGAGGTCTTAACTCTATTAGATTATAATAGTGTAAAATGTCGCGGCCAGAAATGGTCAGAAACTGGTCTTTTTCGCAACGATTACAGTCCATTGGGTATGAATTGTCGAGTGGCTTGTGATCAATATCGAAGATAATAATAATTTATAATAATAATTTATTTATTTCATAAAAAACATACATATTTGGACTTACGTCTAATTAGGTACAGTAATAATGTATTTAGGTAATCGTAATCACATAATTATTGGTTGAGTCCATCACACTAGTGTTTAAACTAGGCCGAGCCTGTATTATAAACACTAGGTCCCTTCACAAAATAACATTTTAGGAATATTTATTTACATTTAGAAAGAACATTTATTATTTTCTCAAGTTAAGTACAAAATTATAATATATTACGAACATAAAGGTGTCTAACTAATTAAACAATTCAAACTACCTACATAATTACCACGGAGGTACAAAATATCCCAAGATTGGCGTAAACAAGCATGACTCATGCGCCGTGCGACTGTGAGCATTCAATTCATTTTAGTTAGACTACGAAGAATATGGAGTGTGGCAAATAAGTTAACGCTTTTATTTATATAAATTCAGGTTGTTAGTATTTTAGTTTAGTACAAAGTTTATTAACATATTAAGTTTGATTTTGAAAGGTATTTTATTAGTTTTATATTATGTGGTAAAGTATAATATATGTATATATAGTAAGTTATGTAATTAGGATATATATGATATTTAAAAATGTATTTTTAATATTTAAGTATTATCATTATGATTTATATATTAATATAGATTACAACTTTATTATGACAAGATTGATAGAAGATTTTCCGTGTCATCGTAATTTAAGGTTTTAAGCCATCTTTGTAGTTTTTTCTTCATTAGATATTTATTAAGGTTGTGTATTTCAGTTATTCCGTTTACTTTATTGTAAAGTTTAGGTCCTGTAAAACATTGAAATTTTGTAATAAAATAGGTTTTACGACTAAATGTTGGGCAGACTTTATCTTTTCTACGCATCAAATTATATTGATCAAGTTTAAGGGGTGTTGTTTTATGCTGAAACTTAACGATGTTTGCTACATAAAGCTGTCGCACACTCAAAACATCGCTTTCTGTGTATAGTGCTTGGGTCGGATACTTGAATGGCCTGAAATGGAGTACCTTCAATAGACTACGCTGTGCTCTTTCCAGAATCAAAAGAGTTGTCTTTCTGGTACCACCCCATGCTCTTATACAGTATGTTAAAATGGATTGTCCTAGCGCAAAGTAGACGGATCTTAGAAGCTTAATATCAGCGACGTGCCTCAGTTTCCTAAAGATTGGTATTAGACGCCTAATCCTCGCGGTAAGTGCATTTATTTGG
This sequence comes from Plodia interpunctella, assembly GCF_027563975.2. NCBI lineage: Eukaryota > Metazoa > Arthropoda > Insecta > Lepidoptera > Pyralidae > Plodia > Plodia interpunctella. The sequence continues at coordinate 1,972,605 of NC_071301.1, forward strand.
GGTTGCCATGAAAGCGTTTCGTCAAGAAGTACTCCTAGGTATTTAATGTTACTAGATCTTTCCAAAGAGCTACAGGCACATCCTGAATGAGCATTGAGGTTACAGGTGTGGGCTTTAATTTGGAATTTTGAGGAGGATGGCAATTGGTTACGGTTTATACCAAATGTAATAAAGTTAGTTTTCTTAACATTTAGTGTAAGGGTATTAGCACATAACCAACTCATTACCTGTCCCAGCCCTACCTCAGCGTTTTTACGAGTTTCTTCCCAAGTGTCACCATGAAATATTAGTGCGGTATCATCGGCAAATGCGAATATTTCTCCCTTGAATAAGTTCATGTTGCACAGGTTATTAATATATATTAAGAAGAGGCTTGGCCCAAGCACGCTGCCTTGTGGTACTCCAAATGTTACTGCAGCATCGGAGCTAGCATAGTCATCAATGACAACTCTTTGCGTTCTATTAGAAAGATAGTCCCTAAATAGTTTTAGAGCCAGACCACGAATACCCAGCCGTTCCATTTGTTTTAAGAGCTTAGGAATAGAGACCGTGTCGAACGCTTTAGCCAAATCTAAGAAGATGCCTAAGGATTTCTTTTTATTATCTATTAATTTTGCGACATGTTCTGTAAGCTCGACCACTCCATCTTCAGTTGACATTCCAGCTTGGAATCCAAATTGTTTTTTGGAAATGATGTTATTTTTATTAAGGTATTCTACTAATCTTTTATTCATGATTTTTTCCAATATTTTTGAGAGAGCTGAGAGTACTGAGATGGGTCTATAATTGCTTATTACGTTCTTATCTCCGGATTTATGTATGGGGTGGATAAGTGCCTTTTTGAATACCCGCGGGAAAACACCTGCAGATAGGCAAAGATTGAATATGTGCGTGATAACTGGAACCAATTTAGGGTGAGTCATTTTCAAAATTTTAGAGGATATGCCATCCCAACCCACAGCACAATCGGTTTTCAATTTGCACAGTATCGAGCCAACTTCGTATTTAGTAGTACAATCCAAAAATAATGAGTTACCTACCAAGTTTCCACCATTTGAAGCACCGGGGCAGTTATCGTTATTGGGTATTTTTTCTGCCAAGTCTCTTCCAACGTTTGCAAAATAGTTGTTTATTTGGTCTAAGGACGATTCAGGAGTAGCCGAAATATTGAGTAAATTCCTTGGCGGTGTTTTTTGAGATTTCAAATTTGTGATTGAATTTATTGTCTTCCATGTCATTTTAGGATCGTTTTTGTGTCTTTCAAGTTCATTTTTTTCATATAGTTTCTTTAGTCTTTTAAGTAAATCGTTGCAATGATTTTTATACAAATTGTATTCTTCTTTTAGAGTATGGTTATTTGGTTCTGACCTGCATTGCATGTGCATTTTATCTCTTTTTAAAATACATCGCATTAGCCCTGGCGTAATCCACGGTTTTATATTTCTTTTTTGTCTCGGAATCTTTTTAAGGGATGTGTTTTTGGTGATACACGTAGATAAGATATTAACGAGTTCTTCGGCGGACCATTCCGGATCACTCGACGATAGAATACTACTAAAATCAGTGTTGCTTATGTCCGTAACAGTGGTTTCAAAATTGATGTGCTTGATGTGAGTTTGAGCTTTGTTTCTCTTTACTCTAAGGTCAAGTCCAACAATGACTGCATTATGGTCGGTTATCGGGGAGTTTAAAACTATGTTTGTGGTCGAATTTATAGACTTAACCATCGAGTGATCCAGACATCTATCTTCACGAGTACACAAAGTATGCCCCGCTGTCAAACCGTGTGAAGCTAACAAATTAAGGTAGTCGGATGAGTCAGTGTTGGTACTTTCAGGTTTGATGTTAATATTAATATCACCAGTTATCAGAATATTTGAGAAAGACTTAAAACGTGTTAGAATGTCATTTAATGATTCAAGAAAATTAGAAATGTTTTTAAATGATGGTGATCTATATATATATATATATATATATATATATATATATAGATAGAAACTCAAGAAATGAAACAAATCTGGAATCGAGCGGGAATTGAAAGAGCACTGTTGCGGATAGACAGGGCCTGGGATCAATTCCCGCTTGAATCCAGAAGATTTTTATTATTTTCAAAATTAAGTTAAAAGCATGTGTGACATGTATAACAAGTCCGTTTCCATGTGCAGGACGACTTTGTACCATACCAATCTATGTAATATAAACTACTTACATTCGTTAATTTTAATTTTTTTTTATAAAACATTAAAAATGAAAAAAAAATTAAAAATTTGTTAGTCTGAGAATGAAAATCCAAATTGCTGATAACGTCACATGAATTCATTCACCATATACATATACAAGAAAAATCTTCCAAATAGGACTGATTGTGAATCGTACGTTTTGGTCTGGGCGCTTTCCATTGCTGCACTGCGTCTAGTGATGCGAGAAATCGTATGATAATACGAGGTATTTACCATAAGAATTCCCGCTTCAATGGATAAATAGTCGCCAGTACTATGATTATAGTGTTCTAGAACATTGGCGTACTTTGTGCATCCTGAGGTATTGAAGGATTGATTTAATACTTCAGTGGGGTTTGTGTAATAATTCGATGATGGCATTAAACGTTATAATATGAGAAAATATCGTCTTGTCCTTAAACTCGCAACATGGTGAAACAAATGCTCTAGTGTCCACTGGACTCTAAACAAAATGAACCTGACTTTTTGACTGAGAATAGAAAGAAGGCAACGAGGCCTGTATCGTTTCTCTAACAAAAGTTGTGTACGATACGCGAGGCTGAGGCAGACGAGTGGGTAAGTGATTCCGTCATGGCTCGGCCGCTTTTCGAGCAGAAATAATGCTTTACGTGATGTCTGTGTGTGTTTCATTGTATATTTAATCTGTGAAAAAAAAAAACTTACAGGGCTAGTGTTATGCGAAGCGAGCGTGTGCGCATCGAGCGAAGCGAGCGAAGTGCAACTGTCTCTGGACTTGTTCCGAGCGCCTCGTCTTTCACCCAGCAGCAAGCCAAGTCGCATGTACAAGTCATTCTGACGTCGGGCCTCGTAGCCTGGCTGTTTGATGTGTCCGCCTTCGTCATCTGAAATTAAAAAAATAAACGTCAGGCGTGGCGAATTTAAATTGAGAATACACATTTTGTATTAAATGAAGAATAACAATTTGTGCATTTTTAAAAACAATTTATGAGATTTGTATTCACATTGTGGAGTAGTTTAAAATTTTATTGATATCAAATTATAATTGACAAGTTGGCTTTAAAATTAGGTATCTACATCTTTATCCTGTAATTCATAAAAAATACTTGTACATAATTTATGCTAAAGTATGTTTTGTCATTATCGCACCTTACAAAATTTGACAGAAACATAAATACTTTAGCTTATAGTATGATTTAACTTTTTTAAAGAATTACATACTTTCTTATTGAAAAACTTCGCCAAGTATTTGCTAAACAAGCAAAAGGCTTAAAAATATTTTTAGGCATTAAAAATATTCTTCTGTGATTGACTAAATAAAACAAACTCAAAATAACGTACATACTTGATAAGAAAGTCATTTGAAAAACCAATCGAAAAATGTGACATTTATAATTAGTGCTCGCCATGCTAAAGTTCAAATTCGTGTATATAAAAAAAAGAACAAAAACGCAATTCAAAATAAGAACATGCATTTTGACAGTCATGCACACGTATGCATGTCACGTTATGTGCATTTACTATACAGTGAGTATATTAATCTGCCAAAATTAGGGGCAAATTCACCGTTATTACCACTCATACACAAAGATTTGATAATAGAATTTAAAATAATAAAAATACGATAGAAGTGTCCACACTCATTCAATTGGATTTCTGTTTATTTTTTAGTAAGCATATTGGCATATTTTTCAATCGTAAACTCAAACGTCAGTAGATAGAATTTCTTTTATCTTATTATTCCAAATTCAGTGTTGTTGACTCTACTTATGTTATACACCTATAGCTACTAGCGTTTTATTGAGGTATTCCGTTTAGCGCACCAGTCAATATTTCTCAGTTCTCAATAAAGAAAATAATTCCTTAGAGAGCATCTTAGTCTAAGTAGAGTCCCTATTTGTTATGTAGAATTGAAATTAAATATATATTCTTATAATATTTTTTAATGAATTCCGATTCATTTACATATTATTAAATTACATTTTATTTAAAGGTTTCATTTAACTTGTCCTGTTTATTTAATTGTTTGGGTGATTGTAACTGAAATTGGAATGCCTTCCAATCAAAATCAAAGTTCAAAAAGTTGACAGGTCGATATGATATTATTTGATTTCATTTGTTCTTTGATGACAAAACAAGGTAATTATATTTTGCATCATTATAAATCCAGGTTGGCCGCGGCGCCGTTACAAAATGGCGGATTACATTATTCTTACTTCTCTAATCGCTTCTGAGAAACATTTTCTGGTGCATTTACAAATGGTACGCTCAATGGAATACCTAGTTTTATTAAGTGTTTATTCAGTAGCTGTAGTTTTATAGTTATTGTCAGTTTGTTATGAAGGCGGCATACCGCCCACGTCAAATGTGGCCGGCTAGTCAATACCTTGAAGTAACGATACTAAATCATACCTTGTAAATGTCTTAAAATACCTTTTGAAGTAATTATATATTTTATGTTTTGGCCATTTTATGTTTGCTATATGAAAAGCTGGAATGCTAGAATTTCGTTAATGTTTAGTTTTGTTGCATCATAGTTTTTGACGCTTTCCACTGTTTGTCGTAACTTTACAAGTGATTTATTGACGTCAAAAGGTGCCAGAATCATCTATCTAATAACGAAAGAAAGACTTAACTGTGTTTAAATTGGTTTGACGTAAATGACTGTTTGAGCGGAGATAGAATAAGAGGTGATTTCGCAAATGCAATCAAAAGATTGAATGTATATTGTTCATCCAAAATCATCATAATTATTTTTGTCTTTTTATGTCCACAGCTCTGCATTGTCTTCTCTTGTACAACATCTCGTCTGCCTTTTACTTGTCACCTATATGCACCTAAATACATTCAATTTGTTTTCACAATAATTTTTCCGCGTATATCAGTCTTTATATTAATAGCTAATGTAAACATACAGGTAATGATCTCTATAATAAGAAAGGTTTCCCCAGCCATGTTTTACCTAATATTTACCACAGATTAGTGTATTGTGTGCTAAATACTATTGTCTAGACTTTCTCGAAGCGAATGGCCCGTGACAAGATGTTCGTGGGATTTCAGACTCCGACTGAGAACATGGAAAGGTCAAGAGTGTAAAAACTATGATTACGTTTGATCACGTGAAAATAGAATTGACTGATGAAATGGTAAAAAAGTTTATTCTCTTAATGTTCTCGTTAATATTTCATAGTGATCATTATTCTGTAATGCGATCTATGCGATATGAGTTTACATACGGAGGTATGGTAACACAGAACCGACAGCAGGCGTTCAGAATATGTTGGATCATTTGTGTATTATTTAGCAGACGTATCCACTTGTCCACTTTAATTTAGTCGGGGTAAAATAAGAGATTCACAAAGAGTAATTCTTACGTCTTCGGAAAGATTTTGTTTGTACATACATAACTTGCAGCCCTTTAACAGATTTAGCACATGACTCCCAAGTGTAGATGACAATGAAAGATAACTTTTAAAAAATAATGAGACGGAAAATCCATAGCGGGGTTCCCGTTCGATACCAGCATTTTTTTGGAATATTAGAAACCATGAAATGGAAACCATGTGTAACATATATTTATATAACACGAGGGTTGTCAAAGGTCATATTTAGATATTATGAAAGAAAGCCTTACTTATAAATCTGCAAAAATATGACGCAGCAAACCGTTGTTTTATTAGAAAAAGAAAACGTTAAAAATAAACTATAGTATAAAGTTACATTCACACCGAAGGCGGTCCTTCGCGGTGAACCACTGGTTACATGACCATCGGGATTCCTTATCTATGGCCCGGCTTCAGGACAATGCTCGGGTACTGTTACAGTGTCGGATCACAGTTATAGTCTGCAAGGTCAAAGATGCACTTTTAAAATGGGAAATAAGGTTGGCAAACGTGCTACGTGTTTTTTTCGTGGCAGGCCTTCTGGCATCCACATAAAAAAAAATTATGTTCGAAATGAAGAGTTTTTATTTTATTTTGCCGATTTTGACGGTATTTTGCACACTGGTCGATATGATCTGGATTAGCAAGTAGGGTTTTTTTATCGTGTATTACTCACGGTCGTATAGCAGATAGTATTGTGACCCTAGGTGTAAACAAGTGCACCTGCGGAAACCACACCGTGGGAACGTTCCGCGATTTTAACACGACACCGTGTAGTGCGGGTCTTGGAATTAGTGGCCGTGAAAATGTGAATTTCAAACTTAGAAGGCGATCAATCGTATTAACTTTTTTTAAAATTAATGCATTCATTTATTAGTGATTTGCTTTAGTCTATTATGTGTTTATTTAACTGAAGTGTTTGATTTCTGTGGATAAATGCTTTTGTCTACGAATTTGGAAAAGTTCTTTTTTTTCTCTCTCTCTCTCTCTTTTATGGTATATTACTTAGCCCCGAATAAGTAGGTAAGTAGGATTTATAAAAGGCATTATAAAAAAATCTTCCCATTGAATTGAAAATTTAAATTGAGATTGAGTGTGCAAAGTATGGGAGCTAGATCGGACTATGTTCATACTCAAAAATTTTTATTGCATCATTAAATGTTTCTTATTTAAAAAAGCATTTTGCAATATATATTATGAGTAAAACTGCTATTTTCATGGCTCCATACAGAAGCGTCAACCGCGTGTTAAATTCGCCTGCATGGGTTTCTATGTGGAGGTAATAGCGGCGATTTTTCTATAAATTTGGATAGTTAACAGTTGATGTGTTGTCGACTGTCCCTCATTGTAATGTTTCTCGTAAAATATAAATAGCATGTTTACTCTATTCGGAGATATTGCGTTTAAATACGTTATGTCATTCTTGCAATATGATATCTGGCATGTTTTGTGTTTCTGTTTCTGTTTTCTGTAACTTTCTATGTCATTTTGACTCAGAGATTATTATCTTAGCGTCGAATACTAACATCTCGATAGTGAGAAATTGAGACAGCCGGTAGCCGGCTACTGGAGAGAGAGAGAGAGAGAGAGAGAGAAATAAAAAAAAAGACCATAACCAGTGCCGTATTCAAAAGCATTTATCCACAGAAATCAAAATAATTAAACAATTTGTACCGAAAATCTCCACACAACTGGTTTCCAGATCCCTCTATCAATGGAAAGATCGATATAATCAGTTATCGTAGATCTACGACTAAACCAAACAGGGTGCGGTTTAATAGATCATTGACTTCTCACGAACCGTGGAGAATGGTTATGGCTACTGGTATTGATTGAGTGGAATTGATATTAGATGACGTTTTAATAATCTCTTATGATAATAATTGAAATGACAGTTACGTCATACTTCTCAAATTTAATAGAATCATTATTTACTAATATGTAATGAGATTTGACTAAGATTGTATTATTTGGCTTGTATTCTGAATAAAAAGGACCAGATGGTCCTTTGGTATATTATATTATTATAGTGTAAACTAGCTTTTGCCCGCGCTTTCGCCCGCGTTTATTTCTCGGCTCTAATATTTCGAGTTCTACGAAACGTATCGCGATTAAATCTATATATATATATATATATCAGATTTTAAGTTAGACCATCCGCTACACATCTGTGAAAATCACATCAAATTCCAACCAGTCCTTTTTACGACTGTATACTTACAGTTTCAATAACGAAACTGTAAGTGGCATAAGCATATAAATGCTTAGTTAGATATGGGTTATTTAATGTAATGAGACCGTGAAATCATTATGTATAAATATTCAAGATATAATATTAAAAATATTTGATTAAATAATTATAAACGGTAATAAAAAATATTTAACATTTAAAATCTTACTTTGGATTTGCCTCAAGGCCCATAATTGAGGCTAATAATTTAATTAATTTGATAAGAAATAATTTAAAAATTACTTGACTCGGCTAAATTTGCATGGACCAAAGCCACTTCGTTGTCTATTCCAAAAAGCCTCATCTACGATCACAGTTAAGTTTTGTATCTTTTTTCTTCACAACATCTAACCAAATCATTTCTTTTTTCACTTGAACTTCCGTTAGTGAAAAGAATCGTTGACCATGACACAGTCTTCTTATTGTATTCAGTGATTCAATCTCAATGTCACCATTGTACCGATGTTATGTTACCGTGTTACAGATTCGAGTTTAGAAGTCAAGGTTTAACCTTCTTTATTTATTACTAGCCTCTCCCGGGGCTTCACTCTTATGGGAATATAATTATAAAAGTACCATGTCATAGGGTAATATGTGACTACATAATGTAAGCTTCCTTAGCTCCTGTGTTGAGTAGTTCCGGAGACCACAGACAAATCTATAATCACTAGGTACCTTTCAACATGAGTATAGATGTAGTTTATTTATAGACGTTACAGGAATCAATAAATTTATTTCTACTTGGACTTTTGCTAGTTTTTACATTAAAGAGAAGCGTGCTTTAATTGGTTTATTCATGGTTTATGCACACTCTCTCTCTCTCATCTGAGTATTTTCACGGTTGCTTCCCAGCCTGAGCCTGAGTGTTGGAGACCAAGGACTGCTTTTCTAATTTTTTGCCTCCTTTGCACGGTTGTCGGCATATTATTCTTGACGACATTAAGTCAGCATTTCTTGGGTATGCCAATTCTGCCGGGGTTTAATTTTTATTAATTTATTAATTTACGGATATGTAAGAATAGATCATATTGACAAAATAGGGATTTGGTATAATCATAACAATATGTAAGTCATTACAATTCCGAGAATATCAAATTTATTTGTTTTTATAATACCTGTTAGCCATTAACACTGTCCGTTTGACGTTTGACTATAATTCTCATATATTTCAATATAGATCCATTTTAACACAAAAGGCAACAGGAAGCAGTAATTCGTTCGCGTTGATAGTAATTGTTATTAGTGTTACGCTTCATTGCGTGGTCAGTGACGGTGCAGTGACTTTGTGACCTTTTCCATTGGCAGCCGAATAGGATGTGATGTGATGTGGGTGATGGATTGTATAATTTCACTTTTTTATTTATTGTTTTAGGAACTTTCCATATTTGGTAAACATGTAATTAAAATCATCAACGTCATTTCGTCCTTCAAGAAAATTACTAGTAAACTCTCTTTCATCCTGTTTTCTTTCTCAGATTTCCTTCTTTTTTGTCTCCACATCATACAGTCGTCGGCATCCCTAGTTGTCAGACTATTGGAAAGCATATCATCCTCGACGCTATACATTCCTTAATCTCTCGTTTATCTGACCGAGCAATTTCCCGTATGTTTTCTCAGCAATAAAGTGATTCTAGGATGAATGATATAATTAAAATAGTATTCTCTTGTCTGTCCAGCTCAACATTAATAATATCCCAATGGGATATTCAAACGGACAGTCAATCATATCATATAATTGTATTGATTCTGACGGGTTAGTTGGAAGGGTTGCTAGTAGGATATATATACATCTTTACTTATCTTTTTCTGCTGATCAATATTCAAATTTATGTGTCCCAATTACAATACTCTTATTAGACCTTCATTGATTGAAAGTAAGGTTGTCTTTAAAACATATAGCATCAAACAAGATCTATCTATTGTCTATGATATAGGCGTTGTTTTACGTAACACGAACAATACGGCGAAGGCGGTTGTCACCTTGTCAACTGAAGCTGCCTTGGACGTCCCACAGTCAGGCTTCTCATCTGGTTAATCTTGCGATAAGTCAGAGATTATAGGATTTTGTGTAGCTTGATTAATTTTGAAATACATGCCAGTATGTGTACCATAAAGTCTTATTACTAACTCCAAGATTGATGAAAAACAAAGAAGAAGAGATAAACAATGCATGTATGTTTTAAATACATTCGGTACATTATTATTTAAATTTGACCTCCAAAACACACATCCCGCCAACGTTTTGACCATTATGGTTTCGTAATATGAAAGGAAAAACTATAACAGTTATGTATCGAGAACGATTGCTTCATCAACTAAATTCCATGCATACGATCTATTCATCTTCAAATCATCTATAGCATCTGACAAGCCAATTTCCATACACAATTTCGGGGCTATAATATCTTCGATTTTATCTTTCATATCCACAGCATCACTTATATTATCAGTTAAAGTGATCTTATTCACCCACGAATCGATATGTTACTTTTGTCACCGATTTTATCTCAATTTTAGTTTCGACTGTTAATATATCTTCATTATAAAGCGAAGAAAAATTGATGATTTCAAAGTTCGTATGTCCCTACAAGTTTTGTATAATGTGAAAATATATGATAGATAGATTAAGTGTAATGAACAAATAACACATTGAAATAACAAAATCAAAAAAAACAGTAAAACATTTCAAAGCCTAAAACAAACGAAACAAAACACTCAAATGCTAAAAATGGTATTAGATAAGCTCCAAATAAACACAAATGCAACAATGTGTCGTAGTTTCTGCGGTCGTATGCAAACAGGCAAAAAGTGCAAAACTCTACACCGTGCCGGATCGGGCGATGGAATGTGGACCGAATACCGATGCAACCAATTAGATGAGAATCGATCTCAAAATCGGATCATTCGATAAGAAAATACCCTCATCTCGTATAACAACGTTCTAAAATCAATAAAAATAAGAGTCTTTTTTATTGATTTTAAAACGTTGTTATACGAGACTGTTCCATTTGTATTATATTTCCGAATTAATATAGAAATAAAGTCAACGGTACGAGAAATAAAATCAACGGTATGAAGTCCACATTCCACAGACCAATATAGATAATGTATTCTCCGTGCCTGCCAATTGATTCAATCCTTGTGGCACTGATGAATGCGCTGACCAAAGCGATCTGATCTTATTGAAGACCACGCTTGGCCACGCTGCCATCCGCGGTCCTTCTTCTGGTAATCCTGTTAAAATACATCGAGTACCTATCGTCATAAATCTGACAAATAACTAAGATTTAGCAACAGTTCATTAAGAGTATTAATTGGGCATTTCGAATTTGAAAGGACAATATTATTCATGACGACAGAATGAAATGCTACAAGCAATTGACAAACTAATTTAGGCGCGAAGGGCCAAGGGCCGTGGCGAATTGCAACTAATAGAATATTAAGAAACCCACGGCTTTATGAACCCAATGTGTATTTCAATCGAGACAGAATGAACCAGAATGATATAATTAATGGAAATGAAAACTGTAACAGATGCAAAGATAAAGCTCGCAGTCAGGCTGTCTGCGCGGGCTGGCTTGCGAAACAGCGATCTATACCTAAACTAATAAATAAACTAGTCAGACAACCGGTCCTTTACGGAACCCCTACGTACATCCGGCGGGTGCGCGTGGGCCCACTGTCGCAAGTCACTCAATCTTATTTACGATGCAAAGGATCCTTGCTATTTTGAAAAGCTCATAAAATAATCTATCTATCCTCAGTGAGAGGTCCTAGACTTGAAGTTTGTGAATGAGATTTCAACTGTGCCATAAAAGGTATCAATGGAGTGCGTTGCGTGAACAGCAGACGGGCTTACGCAACGATTTGCATCGGCTACCACGCGCGAGCCCACAGATATGCAAATTTAAACACAGATAAATAAACTCACCAGATAGAGGCACGTGATTTTCGTGAGAATGCCGGGCTCGGGGTCCAAAGGGACTCCGAAGCGATTTAGGGCTGAGGAAGAATCTTCTCCGTGTATGCGGTGGTGTGGGGCAGCTTTGGACCAAGTTGGTGGGTTGTTTAGGCGGTTTTGGCAGACGCATAGGTGATTGCCAATCCTGGTCTTGCCTCTGCGGTGAAGGTGTGTATCTCTCCATAGCTTGGCGTCTGCCTTGGCTCCTTCTGGCGCACAGTGGGCAGGCTTCGTTACGGAACATGCACGAGTAGCAGCGCTCATGTCCACATACATCGATCAGCTTTCTCTTTTTACCCTTGTCAAAGGGCATATTACAACTCGGACAAGTCGTACCCCCCGTCTCGCTTTCCAACAGTTGTCGTATCGCCGCCAAGTCTGCAACAAGAATGGTAAACGTTAATTCTGTTTTGATGATTATCGACTGGTTGATATACATTCCTCGCTTAGTATGCAAACTGGATAGTTGTCGCTCCGTGCATGGCAATTGATTTACGTTCTAACGATCCTTGAAGTTATTCTAACGAAGGATAATGATATAATATATGTTCTACGCGCACAATGACAGTTATGACCAATTACACGATTAGGACCCTAAAGATGGAATTTAAATGGGAATATGTTAGACTTACGATGTTCTTTAAATGATACAAAATATCACTCTAATATTTCCACGGCCGGTTCCATTACTGTTTCCGACTTCCCATGTGTTAACGTCACATCATAAACATTTTTGTATCTGTAAATTATAATCATATGGAGGCCGTTTCATTTAAACTGATTTATTGGTAAACATCATTACGACTTCTGAAAACGCGGTCCCCGATCAAAACTTAAATCAACACTTTCAAATTAAACGGATCGTAAATCACGTGTCAGTAAACGAAGTAATTAAATCCGAAGCTCGTGAGGGTAAGAGATAAGATGATCGTCCATTTCTGTCTGTCACACGAGTTAAACGAGTTGTCCTGATTCGCTCAGCGACAAATGATACGACATGGAGATTGACCGTCTCGTTCTCTGCGCCGGCGCATACTTTACTGATGTTTTTCTTTTTATAAACACTATCATCAACAGTCACTCGTGTACAAGAGAAATTAGTTATTTCACGTACCTATTAAATTACAGTGTATTTATGGGATATAAAATAAAATGATTATTTTCTTCGAGCGCATAAATACTACTGGCTGAGACTTGTTTTGCGATTGCATACACTTTCCCTTCTTGACCTTTAATGATACTCGCTGTTTCGTGTACATTTTCATTTATTGCTTTATTACTTCTAGTTTTAATTGCATGAAATTATAGATAATATAAATTTTCAATCAATTTTTTTCTTAAACATTCAACAGCACTGAACTAATTTAGTTTAGTTTGATTTTCATTGAAAAATCGACAGAAGTGACAAAGCAACTTGATTTGATTGACTGTTATAACATCAAGATAAATAAATGTTTTCTGATAAATTTTAAAGTTTGATATAACGAATTCGGCTATAATATTAAAGACAATTTTGGTGCCTATCTAAAAAACCAGTTATTTTATCCTTTCCTTTCCCATCAATCACCCGAAAAATATCTGTAGTTATTGCGACAACTGTCAACGTCGTCGAACCCTCATTCATTAAGTATTTTTAGGGTTCCTTGTAAACATGGATTCTTTAATGTTTCGCCATGTCGTTGGCCGGTCTGGCTGCAGTCTCGTCGGAGTAAAAATATGGTGAGAAGAGTTTTTAGCCTGTATGTTTCAAATGTCGGTATCCAGTATTCGAGTAATTAGTATTAAAATTCTTATTATCATCTCTCCAATAAATCAATTATTATGGTTTCACTTAGATCTGTAATATAAGATAATATTCATTAGACACAATTGTCTTCAATAAATGTCTACATTCTATGGAGATTCTATGAGATTATATTCTATTATATTCGGTCAGATTCATCAGGGTCTTGGATGATTATCTCAATACATAATGCAGATGTCGTTTAAGTTATAAATCATAATACCGTTGATGCCATACGAACTCGTCTGGATCTTTTGGGCCAATTCGAACTTGTACTCTATGTACCTAAACTGATTACATAGGTACAGAACCTTATATTGCTCGAGCTCGACTGCCACTTGGCTGTTTTTTTTATTTTTGTAAATTATTTGGTTCATTAACATGGGCCTCGGCAACATCGACGCGATAAATCTTTCATATCATTATTTACTGTCTGTACGTATGTATGAACGTCACACGGCTACAAAGTGACCAACATTATTTTGTTTTCTCTTGTTACAAGAGTACACTGGTATGAAACTTTTTTCAATTTACATTTGAAATGATTTTTACGATAACCTACCTGCACGGCACTAGTAAAATTAGCTTACTCATTCAACCAAAATCAGCTAGAAACCTTAGAGATATATTGGTAAAACTCTGGTAAACCATCAAAGTTAATCAGTAATTTGATAAAGATACAACAATATAGACGGACTATTAAACGCTCTTTGTTTCTTTTTTAGTATGTGATTGCTAACACTTGTTTCAGATTTTATTCAAACCGCTTATAGGGATGCGACATAACTTTTACGACTACACACCGATTTTCAGTCGCAAATAGTCGCATTTACCCTAGACTTCAAGGATAGAAATGGTATTTAAAACGAAGCGAGACTAAACGATGGTTGCCACCATTTATCATCTCAATATCCTCACTGTAAAGACATGACCAGCCAGCTCATTAGATTACATCGGAATAGAAGCAGTAGGGTCATGGGAACCATTGAATTCGCACGATTCTACTCCCACTTTAAATTTATAAGGGTACGGAAGGCTTTTAAAACAAACTATTCCTAAATAGGCAGGTACTTTAGGCGTGTTCTTCAGTTATGAAGAATAGGTGTTGGAAATATTAATATTAGAATTTAAGATTTCATGTATTATCAGTGTTCAATTTGTGCATAGCAAGTAATACTGTTTAAAAACGTTGATTTCCGTCTTCTGGTATCATGCTGATGAATAAATGTGTACCTCTGTTCTCTTTGGATTTTATTTGGCCAGCTTCAATTAATAGTACACTCAGTCTACTGCGTTATTTTTGTAATCGAAGCAATAAATGAACAAACAATAAGTGAACAGTAAATTCATTTTACTCTGGTTCATGCCATCTATTTTTTGCCTTCCTACACACGACACGACCTCTGCCTTGTATTTTAATACATCTATGAAAGCTTTTTGCAATACATGAACGAAAATACTACTTATAGTATCATCAGTATCATCAAATGAGATATTATTGGTAGAAGGCCATCCTCCGTCTAGCCGGCCAGACGCTGAATCATGACAAAATTGCTTCAAGCAAAAACACACGCGTTCTTTTTCATTGTATCTTGCACCTTATATTATTATTGTTAAAGTTCTCAATCATTTATAGGTCATTTAATTTCGATTTGGTTTCGCTTGAGACGAGTAACAACGTCTTTGGAATCTTATGGTAATTTTCGCTAAGTCTCATCCGTTGTTTTTGTTTCTTTATCAATAGTAGTCATTAAGTTTTTGAAACGCTATATTATGTGTTTAGTTTGAAGGTTATAATTTTGATACCTACTTCAGTTTCCCTCTAAATAAGTAATTTAGACATCATAATATTTTTTAAAATCAAAACGTTTAATAACATTCTGTAGTGCTTCGACAATTCTAAAATGATTAAAGCTTTCTTATGCATCTTAGTTTCGAAGATACTTTTGTAAGTAAATGTATGTGCTTGTGCACATACATGTACTAATATTTTTAAAGATAAGGTTTAATTTAAAATTAACTATCGATGTAACTAATAATTGTCGAGGGCTTGATTGCACCTTATAATATATCATACCTTTCCTAATCGTAAAAATTCATGATTTCATATATAAACAAATAAAGAATGGAAATGGGTTAGTCGCATTTATATGTACAGTCAATTTCATAGCTAACCTGCACGGTATGTATGTATTACATGGAGGTAATAGCGGCCAAATTGCAACGAAGTATATTGTCTTTCTTATAGACTTAAGTGAATGCATTCTCTGTTTCTACCCGAGTCATATAAAATGCCATACTTTTTTCACCACTTCACATGGTCTTCGGGATCCCTAGTTGACGACATCAAGCCACCACATCTTGGGTAAAAACCCAAGATGTGGTGGCAGAAGAGAAAACTCTTCTGCCAGTGCCGGGCGGGAGCGTCCTAGCTATGTATATATATACATATGTATATGTATATATATATATATATATATATATACATATATATATATATCTAGTTTCGATAAAATTATCGAAACAACTAATTATCTTGATAGACGACCAATTGGTTACAAAATTGATTTATAGGTTGATTCGTTAATTTATTATACGGATAATTATTTAGTTCAACTCCATGTTGGTTTATATTAACCCAGTAATGGAACGTCAACAACAATCTTTGACAAATTATTATTATTCATGAGTTATTTATTCAAATCATAGTTAAATGTGTTTTAGATAATTTGTTGAGTAGATGATTAATATTTTAGACCAATCAATAAATTTTTAGGTTCCGACCGGCATATACAAGGAACTTGTATGTTTGTCTGTTTATATAAAAAAGTAACGACTTTATCGTGAAATTAAAATGAAAGATAAAGAACTCAGTGACGTAGAAGAAACAATAAAAAACAGTTAACTAAGTACATGTGGTAGTTAATTCTGAGATTTAATTTACAAGCAATCAATAGTTTTAAAGTAGACAGTTAATTTTATGACGCAGTAAAAGAAGGCATCGGATAACTTGCAAAATAAATTGTATATAATTGCTTCGTGCGGTTAATTTTATCAGTAATATAATGAATTGATCATTATGTAGTTCTTAAGTCTCTTAAAGGCATTTGACATCAGTTTTATGACTATCTACCGATATCTAGTAGCAAATGGTATGGGCATACACACTTGTAAGCTTAAACTGTTAAACAGTGTGCAGGTTTCCTCACGATGTTTTCCTTCACCGAAATCAAGTGGTGGTCAACGGAAACTACTATACATGAGCCAGATTGGTATACAAACTTAAGTGGCACGAGTGGGATTCGAAACTGGGATCTTTCGATCACAGGCCGACTGACAGTCTTGATCACTGGACCATCGCCGTTTCTTAATTTATCGCGATCGACTATCAAATTTTGAAAGAAATATCGGGCCAAATATTCTTGTTGTCGATATGGTAACTAGGGGGGCTATCATGAAAAAAAGAAACACGAAATACGTCATTGCGTCTATACGTACTCTTTTTTTTACACGATGCGTATGGGACAAACAGACAGATGTGGATGTTAGTATTGTACTACGTATTTCGTGGTAGGCCTTCTGTATTTTGTTATGATTTGAAAATATAGTTTTTTTTTAATACACCAACCGTACCCATGTTAATGAATTAGTGCTAACAAACAAGGGACTCACAAGACTCGCTCCTCTACCTCGTTGTACCTACAGAAAAAACAAATAAATCATTTTGACAGATGCAAATCATAGAGCAGCTCTCTCTCTGGCCGGGTGATGTATAAGTCTATGGTAGAGATTTATGCGCAAGCGCAGTCGGTTGGTACAATTGTAAATGAAATCTGCGGTTAAAGTAATGAGTTCACAGAAATATTGGAAATATTTAAATGCGAAGACTAACTCCTGACTATAACATAATAATGCAATCATTTACACTATTGGTAGCTTTGTTTTCTCTTTGTAATTCTTATATAATCTCATAATATAGGTATATTTATTTATGTGAAACTCTTTACACATTAAAAAATAATTTGAATTTAATTTTTTTCATGAAAGTTCTCTTCGATCAGAAGCAGAAAAATAAGAATTTTCTCCGAGTTAAATCGTAATGAAAACGTACGTTACAAATCGGTTCGAGATAAGCACGAACTAATTTAAAAATAACCGAAAGGTAACCAATAACGAAACTTACGAACACGTAGCACGTTACAATGTCGACACCCTGTCTCTGTTTCCCATATCTTATACACATCGTGTAAAAGGGAGAACGTGTCGACGCAATTACGTGCTTTATACGTTTTTTCATAGCTGCCCCCCATATCTGAGTTCTGAATTCTAATTTGTTACGACAATGCAATTCCATTTAAACAAGTCCGAAATAAATTGAAAGATTCGTTCACAATCACAAGTTACATATGTTTCGTTCTATAGGGTGAGAAGTTTATTTTAAAGCTAATAGTCTGTAGCTTTGGTAAATATTATTTAATTTCGAATATGATGTGAAAAAGTGCCTGTGACGGTGTAATTCCGCGACAGTTTTGCAAATATCTATCTGTACCAACGACATTTTGCGCCATCCTGTTATCAGATCGCACCTGCGCTGCGCCTGCGCTTAGTTCCGATTGGCTTCATTCATTAACGTCTAACATTGGTCAATGGATGTCGAGGCATTGATAAGAGAGGGCATTGTATGTTCCAGCTTAACAAGACTTTGTAATGCTACTTACGCTGAAGCAATCTATGTTTGAGCTCAAGAAGTATCTGATTATTTATCGTTGAAACTGTTATATTGGCAATTTTTATTAATCGACTTTAAAAAAAGGATAAGGATAGGAACTTGATTATTCTAAAATACATGGCCGTTTCGGTAATTTACTTTTTTTTTTGCACATAATATTAATGCACCTGACTGTACCTTAATTCTCCTGAAACGTTGTAATGAAGATATAAACTACAATAGACATACAGTCAGTAAATATAAAATACAATAGACAATATAGACTTTACTGCTACTTCTGTGTTTGCTATCATCGTACTGTGTGTCTGTAAGTGGTTGTTAATGTTATTTATTGGACAAAACAATCAAATTCAGCCATGCTTTGGCATTATGGAATTAAAAGTATATATAGAAAATATGTGACACTTGGATAATAGTTAGAAAATATTTTAATGTGACACTTTAATAATATATTGTTAGATAGGTACGTACAAAAATTGTAATCATTACAATACATAACGAAAGTTTAAAAATTGATATAGCGGTGTTGGGGTACCCTAGAATAAGAATGCACTAGTTCCTGTGGAACATTCACAAGGGCAAGCTGCGGACAAGTTCAAGTTTCTTATAACCTTAATTTATTTCAGAAAAATATTTTAGAGATATTTTTCAAAAGATCTTGCAGACGATAATAAACTTGACAAGACAGGTTGGTTCTAGAGGAAAACATGAATATGTCTAAAAACATTTCTGACAGTCGTGGCTTCTTATTTATCTGTAAGATATGCATTAAAATGACAGGTGATTATATGAGAGATTCAAAATTAATTACATCAATTTGATTTGTTATCACACACGAGAAGTTACACTTACAAGAGTGTTGAAACTGAACTTATGGGATTTTAAGTATGACTGACATATCACAACATTCTTGATTAATTTTAATTTTGATATGACGGTACATTGTTTATTTAATTATTTATTAAGTTTAAATATAAGAAACATTTTATACACTTCATTTTCAAACCTTTGACACTTAATTTTGACAAGCATAAATGTATTACTGGCATATACTCGTATTAATTTACAACAAAGAGTAAGTGAGTAAGTATTTGTTATAGAAGAGCCATTAGATTTAATAAACTTAAATGAATTTAAATTCATTTAATGTAATCTATGGAATGGAAATTGTGATCTTTGCAATGAATTTGGGTAATTTTATTGTACTATTTGGTGTTAAGAGAATGAGATTACCACGGAGCATTGAGATTACCAGCAGCGTAAAAATAGTAAGGTCAGAAAATATAAGTGTTTCCTTCAGAAATACAAATTAAATTTGGAATCAAAGTTAGAATCCTCAAGTTGCCTAAAGGGATCTTCGGGGTCATCATAGGGGTCAGCCTTCAGATGAGCGTAAGTTGGAATTCCGCATTCGTGAATTTCGGCTTGTATTAATACATGTAAAACTCAAAATCGATAAGCAAATCTTGTTCGGCATTATTAATTGGCTTTCTGTTAGAATTACACGTCTGCACTGTGACATTTACGGGGCAAATCACGCGGCTCTTAGAGACAACTAGAATGTAGGCATAAACATCAATTCGTAACGTTGGAATAACATATTCTATACCGCACGTGGAGCAAGTCTATTGATGGTAAAAAGTTGACAAGCGTGGGCTGCGGATGCAGCAAGGCATGCACTCACCAACGTAAATATTACTTGTTATTAAAAGGTGACTTTTATGTGTCAGAGATTGGTGTGAGCGGAAATTTTATATTTCATTAATTTTTACTCTTATTCAATATTCAATAACTTTGATTTCAAAGCATCAACACATTTAGCTATAAGATTCTCAGGCCAGAATGGTATTTTGTAAAAGAAAAGCTTAGTTATCCAGCTAGAACTAGCCAGCAATATTGATAACACCGGTGTCAGATATTATTCAAGTCATCTAAAGTCATATGACATGACTTCTACATACGGAACCTACCAGTCTATCAGCATGCAGGCTTTCTCACGATATTCGATTTCACTTTACTTGAACTATACTAATACTTGAATGAGATTGGTAAACTGCATGATGACGCTGTGGCTGACTGGCACGACCAGGATTCGAACTTGGGACATTTTGATCACAGATGAGCGTCTTAACCACTATCACCGCTTCAAAAACCGGAAGGATTTCTATATGTGATATTAGTTTTATTTGGTACATCTTGAACAACGCCGTCATTACCATCACTGTGAACAGGCCCTTAGAATCTCTCCGTGGGAAAGTCTATTTCTAGCGATTTAATTGCTCAACGACTGAGTGCGTCCAGTTTCTAAATTAGCCCTAGATGAGGCTTTTTTTGAAAATTAGTCTGATTTTGGTCAGCAAACAGCACTTTTATGGTATTTCCTGTTGTTTAATTGGTACTGGCTCTTTGTTCATTAGTGTTGACCGTTCGAGGTTATGTAATATTTACTTTTACGTTTCTTGGTCTTTTAGTAAATTTGTGCTATGTATGACCGAAAGCTAAATAGTAAAATTATATGATACCGCCCGACGTATCGAAAATAGAAACATTGTAATTACTGTTATTGATACGTTTGGTGGTTTCTTGAAAGCATCTTATTCGTCGCAATCTAAAAGTTCTGCTACTGAAGTTATGCTGTTGATGAAAACACAAGATCATGATTTTATATTATGTTCAAAATTTGTTGACTTATTAGCTTCGAATGAATTCAACTTCGAAATTATAAATATCTAACATATTTTCATATATTTTTTTGTACTTCAATATATTACCTATTTTTACGTTCGTCTTCAAACCGTATTTTTAACATCTCGTTGCAGGAGAATTATTATTGATATCTATTAAATTTATAATATATTTATTGCAAATTTTAATGAAATCACCATGTTCAACACACATCACTTCTTGACATCATAAATATATACCAAAGCTAAGGCCACTGCTGACTTCCAAAGCGCAGGTGAAGAATGATGCGGCGGCGGCGCAACAAACTATGCTATTCAGTAAATAGTTTATATTTCAAATGCGTTTAATTCCCACTGAACTCAGTCACGAATCTATACCGTTCACCGTTCGACTTATTATTATGGTTTCAGCGCGAATACTCGAACACTTTCACCGCGTTTTGTTTCTGGTATTTATGGCGACCAGTCTGAACTTTACTTATCTGATCGCTTTTCGGATAAGTTCGCGTGCCACGCCAGAGCTGTAACTAAACGAAACACCTGCGGTGCCGCGCGGTTTGCCCTGTGTCAGAACGAGATAGATAACGATGTTAAAGAGATATAATTTATTGTTAATGAAGATACAAAAAACAGTAATAAAATATTTAAAAAGTAAAATCAAAATAATGATTGATGTGGAGTAAAGTCGCAACTGAGAGCAATAGAAAACGTAGAAGCGTAAGACATCCAGCTGCTAGATACGTAGATGACGTAAATTATATTGCCGACATCAGGTGGATAAAGATGGGTCAGGACGGAGAATATTTAAGAAGATCTATAACAAATTATAGAAGGCTGATGATGATGTTATTGAACAGAGCTATAAAATGGAGTTTGTGACACCGCTTTCAATTCAAATAGGTATGCCATGGAAGAGCATTTTGAGAGAGTAATTTAAAATACAAATTAGAATTCTACCCTGGTACTTCAGATTGGTTCTTTCTTTTAGAAGAATTCCTATTTCAACAAAATCTAAAATAATTGAGATTTCCTTTTTTGTTTTTATGCCAAGTTAATTAAATTGGACATTAAACTTCGATTACGTCGTCATGCTATATTGCACGCTCACCATAGCTTTTAAAGAGAGTCTCATCCAAAAGAAAATGATATGTTTTCAATAAACACAAAGCGAGTAACATAAAAAGTGGCATCGATTGACATCAATGGTCATCTAAGGGAGATTTAATCAGTAATCGTGCAAGGTACAGCGACTTTTGCACGAAGCGTTGCAACACCTTGCCATGAGGGCATCGTATTTGGTGTAAAGATATTATCGCTGGTGGCGTAGCTATCAAAGGACAAGATGGATCTGTGTACCGGGGCCCCTCAATCTCGAGTTACCATCGGACCTAGTTTCTTTTTTCGGTCGCTCACTCAACATTATACTTACACATAATCATAACAGCTTAGTTGGGGTCCCCGGATATGTTTAGCATCAGGGTCTTTGATCACTAGCTACGACACTATAGATATTGAATAAAAATCTTGATACGAAAATAAAAAAAAATATGGCGATATAAACCACTTTTCATTTTGCAATTTATTTTGATTTTGTATTTGTAATGGTAGGACATCTGGTATTAATGTTTGAGCTCTCCCTTTTAAGAAAACTTTTATTGTTATTTACCTTACACATTATTTGAGGTTACTCATTATATATTACAATATTATTTCTCTTCCTTTACTGAAAACAACTAAAACGATAATATTATTAATATTTGTATCGATAACACGATCATCATTGACAACATTATTTTCAACAGTATAGTGTACGCACAGTATTTGAAGATTTTATGACATATTTGCTTTTAAAATACACAAATAAACCAGCTACTATTTCACCTACCACCTTGGTAGTTATAGTAACCTATAAATTTTTCTAAATATTGAACCAATTACCGTCCCTAGAAGCAAAATGCTGAGAACTCTTGATGGAGCACCAATTATACCATTATATGCAGATATAAATGTCGTTGCTGGAACGAATATGTTATTTTCCATCGTTTCGCCACTAACAACCAGCATTTAAATTACTTGCGATGATTGTTGCTTTCTAATTCATAGTTTATTTGTTTAACTAGCGGCTTGTTCCGGCTTTGCGCAGATAATACAAATATAAATGAACACACTATCAAAAAAAAAAATCCCGCAACAAAATCCGTTGCCTAGTTTTAAAGATCTAAGCTAATAGGGACAGACAGCGGGAAGCGTCTTTGTTTTATACTATGTGTAGTGATTCACCAACAAATGAAAATTTTCCCAATTTCTTTCTTCATTGGATGTAAAATGGACATTTTATCGTTCACCTCTTATGTTACTAATACTATAATAGTGATTTGTGATTAATATTCATGCTATTGAATCACAAATCACTACAATTGTTATACATATAACGAAAAAAACATTCACCATTTAAAGCAAAAAGCTTCAGTTACATGTGTTATTTACATCATAAACTCATATTAGACTTTAAGTTAACCTGAGGGTTAACACAAGGAGATCCTTTTTATGTTCTATTTCGTATTTCATTCTAAACTTTAAAAGTGGAATAATAATAATCACTTTCTTCATTGCAACCGTGTAAATAAAAGGTTGATATAATCAACCTCCACTTTCATATCTTTATTGAGTCCTTAAAACAAACTTGGCATCCTCAACTTACTGTTTTTGTAAATGAAAATTTATAATATCTTCATGAAGAAGAAAATAGCAGTTATTACGAAATTTCGACTACCGTATTCCTCAATTCGAAGGCGCAGCGACGTTGTGATATAACCTTCTACTGCATTTAAATAAAGTTTATTTTAAATTGACAATATTTCTTGTAACGTTGGTATGATAATTGTATATATCCATGTCCAGGTTAGCGCAATACGATATCCCCTTATACGTAAAAAAAGCCAATTTATTCTTTCTCATGTCTGTTTTGGTAATCGTAATGTTAACATGATTCTTGCGAATATACGGATAATTGGTTAGTCACAAATGAGAGATTTACTCAACCAATTTAGCTCACTTATTATTGATTTTGATCGCCGTGTTCATTGAAAAGTTGTTTATGTCATCAACGGACACTGATTGTGACTGTTTGATGACCAAAATAAACTGGAGAGGAAAAATACTGAGAGAAGGAAGCTTTTCAATGATTGCAAATTGAATGTGATTTGCAAAATAGGACAGAGGAAAACCTAGTATCGATCTAGATCCTGTGGAATATGTATCCAATCGTCTTTGGTTTGCTGAGCTAACGAAGTAATATAATGAATTTACAGATCAGATTTATGTAACTAATCATTAGTAAATACCTAATCATTATACAATGTAACCTCTTGTAACTAATCACATAAAACACTGATCAATATATCCAATGTTATTGCACTGCAATCTGCTTTTAATTACGGGTACGTAGATCAATCAGATTTGAAAGTGTCGTAGCCATTAACCTATCTGTTCCACAATACATTACCATACAACATCCGTAATAAATACTGGTGAAATCGATCGTATTTATACTCCAATTAGACAATTGAGTCTCTCTTGTGAGTTAGGACGCTGTTAAAATAGCACGATCTAGTACTACGATATCTCGAATTATTAATTCGCCGAGTGGAGTCATTCGAGTAGACAGTGAGTGATCAGGGCTATTTCGATATTGCGTTAGATCTAGTGTGGGTTTGGGATCATTTGTTGAGCTTATCTGGGAGATAGGGGTCTTGCAATATGGGAATTTAGGATTTTATCGTAAGCGCTTAATCTGACAGCACGGGCCAATCCATAGCGCGGAAGTCAAGTCGTGTTTGAGATATGGTGTAATGAAATTTAAGTCTTCTATTTTAATGTAGCCATACTTCTATGATACAAACGAACATACTTATTTGGCTCGGTATAAGGGGTAAAGAAAGAAAGAAAGAAAACATTTATTTGCCAAAAACAAGAGTACAAATAGTCAAAATGAATTAGACCTACACGTTTTACCGAATATAGGTATGCAAATATAAATAAATAAAGAGGAGCATGCTATCCACTACAAATCCAAAACAAAAAAAGAATTATAATGTACTTATACTAGCCCTAAATTCTATCCGAGTCTATCATTAAAGAAATCATTTAAAGTATAATAACATTTATCAGTTAATAAAGACTTGAGGTGCTTTTTAAATAGATTTAAATTTAAATTTAGTTAGCAGGTAGTTGCTGCTGTTGAATAAAATTGACATCAAGATTACTTTTACATTTGTTCCAGTTTTGCTTGTTGGGAGTATGTTCTAAAATGTGTATAAAAGCTTTTTGTGTTTATAAGAGTGAAATGATGTTCACCACTATTTTAATTTCTAAAACAAAAGTTACAGCGTAATAACGTTTCTTGCAAGACAATTTATGTTTTAAATACTGTGCTGTTTAAGTTTTGCAACAAGAATCGGTGTTAAAGTGAAAATTGAGCGAGTTAATTGTAGTAGTTACCTGAGTTAGTCTGAGAGTTCACACGCCAGAAGACGAAAATTATGCGAAAGGAGTAACACACTCACTGATCCTCGACTAGACTTAAACAGTTTTGTCATTTAACGACTAAATTGAGATGTTATATAAATAAATAAAAGACACAAGTTGGTTGCACCGGGAAACTTTGACATTAACATTAACCTGCACAAAAAAGCAAAGTGTGTTAAAGTATTTTGTCAAAACGTCGGGGGCGCGCAGGTTAAATCTCAAAGTTCACGTTGACTAGTTCAACTCACCCTAAAACTGCGTTAAGGAAATAGCAATTGTGTTCAGCGAATTTTAATTCTAATAGAAGTATATAAAAATAATTGTAAATTATATCAATGAAACCTTGAATCTTTTATATGATTGTCCTCACTGGCTAGGCGTTTTACCTGGAAACAAAAGAAAATTATCATTATTATCAGCAAGTAAGTACCCGGCTGGGGATCGAACCCGGGACCTCTCGGTTCAGTGGCAAGCACTTTGCCACTGCGCCACCGAGGTCGTCAGTTAACACTGTTAACAATGTTAGTCAAATCTTCTTAATAGTCAATTTTAGTTTGTTCTGTAACAGAATAATCTATACCTATAAACTCATAGTTAATTTCAGTATGTATTAATATAATAACATCAAGTCACAATTCTCTTCAGCATATCAATCGCAGCGTAGGACATCACTATCAATACCTACAATTTAATTGAAACTGTTGTCTGTTTGTTTGTTTTTATTGCAAAAAGAAGAATATACAAAAGAAGCAGTAAAAAAGTGACGTGAATCGGAGGACTTATCCCAGAAAGGGATTTCATCCAGTCAAAAGAGTATTTGAAAGGAAGCAATTTAAAGGTAAACGTGCAATGTGAAGAAAAATAAAAATAAACGAAACATCAAGTACTATAAAATACATTGATATTGACATAGTTGTTTTTATAATAAATATCGAGACGTGACATTCATCGGTAAAACTATCGATAGAGCACCGCAGCACACGACAGCAATCCAAAACGCCTTATCAGCCATCTTACGACTCTAGACCTCCCCGGTGTCCACCTTTCACATGTCCCGTGATCGGCCATTACGGCCACTTCCCGCCTTTTGTGCCGTCGTGATCTTGTACTACACAGCCACTGTGTTATCTAATGTTTCACTATATTAGACAATGGTAGGACATACTGTTTGTGTCTAGCACAACGAATATGCCTGATTGGTTAATCAGGGGCATTTACAAAAAGAAATATAGCACAATACAAAATAAGACACAAAGGCCTACCTAATTATATTTTGAACAAAATTATTTTCTTCTGTTTTGTCTTTCGTATATTGAACATTCAGTAACATTGTAATTATATAACTCGTTTCCATAGCTCAACATCTTAAAAAATAATGTTACGTGATTTACCAACATATTAAGTTTTTTCAAATAACATACAGTAATTTATGTTCAAGAATTTTCTATATATCAAAAGCCACTCCCGCAAGCAGAGGTTTGCTATTGAAACAAAACAATTAGTGCATACGAATCAAATCACACGCATGTGTGTATACTTATTGGATCAAACTTTGAAGAGTAATTGTAGTTACAAATGCCTATAGAAGAGCAAACCTCAAGTAAGATCATTAAGATGAAATTGAAAATCAGTTATCGCTTAAGCCTATGATCAAAATAATAAATCAAAACGTTGAAGAAAATCAAAAAGGCTATAGATATAGGAACACTGCGTAAAAGCGGTAATTATATTCTCAGTCTTACACTTGATGTAATCAGATAATGATAAAACAATTAGTGCATATGATAGTTATTTCATAAATAAGGAATCTGATTAAGTATACTGCTTTAGAAATTATTCTAAAATTCAGTAAACAGTTATTTACCTTTTGGAACCTGACGAATTAAATGTAGTCCTTTCCAATAGTTATAGTACCTATAGTCGATTAACAATAGTTTATTTCCTGGAGTGAACCAAATTTAAGCGCAGTCAGTCCCCGTCCATAGAACTAACCTGATAATGATATCACTAACACTAATGACTACATAAAACACATTTCAATCCCTCCTATAAATATCCTATTCTACTTTCGCATTCATCTTTTAGCAGAATCGATTTATGATAAGTCTTTCTCTGTGCAACTTTCTGCAACCAAGCTATTTTATGTCTTCATACAAAAGAATGAATGAAATGATATTCCATCTAATGATGCACGCATTTCATTCGTGAATACAATCGTACAATCAACGAATGCAGCTTCTGTTGTTTTGTTTGGATCATCAATATCTGCTCCAAGAGATTTGAATGAGTTTTCATAAAGAACAGGGTTTGGAATTTAGAATTCAAGATCACAATAGTACTACTTTTT
This sequence comes from Plodia interpunctella, assembly GCF_027563975.2. Classification (NCBI taxonomy): domain Eukaryota; kingdom Metazoa; phylum Arthropoda; class Insecta; order Lepidoptera; family Pyralidae; genus Plodia; species Plodia interpunctella. The sequence goes on from NC_071301.1 coordinate 2,000,447, forward strand.
TCTATTTAAGTGTTATGCTCAATTCGTTGGCATTATGTAGATGTAACAAACGCAAGCGACTTAATAATTTTCTTATTTGCCGGTTTCTTTATGATGTTTTCCTTTGCCAGAAGCAAATGAGTGATCGTAACCAAAGAAAATTATCCCGTGCTTGGAGATGCAAAAAACAAGTTGCTCCGTATTTAATTGTTCCTTTGATATAACTTTATTACCTATATAGGAAAACACAAAGACACAAGAAACAGAAATAGTGATAGCAACGGCGGACTAATTTATGGTTCTTGAATCTTAATTAAGTAAACTAAAAATACAATTGAACGACCAAAGATTCACAATTTTGACTTAACGTTAGCAGTACCACCGCACCTGACTGATTGACTTTCTAAGAAATTATTCTAACGAAGATAAACCGATACATTAATATAACTCATAAATATACTAATTTCTCCTTAACGATGACTCATAATGATGGATTGGATGGGAAAGTGGATTAAAATAACGGCGTCTGTGATAAAATAAATCTCAGGAAGCCGTAAAATGGTCAATTATTTGCTGTAGAACATCTCATATAAGCCTCTATTTTACTGGCAGATGTAAATCCGTCTATTTATTTTATGAATGGTTAACTTTCTTTAATGGCTTCTTCACTAGCTGCGCTTCTGGGCTCCGCTTCTGTAGCAGTTTTATTTAAAACAGGTGCATGTTCTAGGCTTAATTCCAGATTTTTTCTGCCATTATGATTATGACCATATAATTTAAAAGCGAGGCATTAGTCGGTAAAGTTTTAGCTAATTAGTTCACTTCTGGAGACGACACAATACCCATTTTTTCTTTTATTTGGTCTCCTTATTTCTATTAACTTTCCATCTATGGTATTATTATCATAAAGAAGTCGTCGTGTCGTATCAAGCGACGTACCCTTATCGACAAAAATATTTAAACACTTGTAGCTTGAAAGAATAATTTAGAACCGTTTATCCTCTGAATGATTTTGACTTACAATATTAACAATTTTTATTTTATTTTTTTCGGAAACCATCGTTTTAAGATATAAAATTTTTCAATATCAAACATTTGTTTTTTATGTCCAAATAATAGCCAATATTTCTTTTCTATCTGTAGTTTCTGATTGCTTACTTAATCATGATTATGTCTAGATAGTAATCACATTAACGACTGCATGTTGCGAAGTAATAATAATAAGTTAATGTCCACCGCAAAGTTAATACGACGGACGTTAAATAAATCCACTGCAAAAATTACATAAAACAACTGTTATCTTCACTTGTCAATCACAACTCGTGAATAACTTTATGAAAGCGAATATAGGGGGGATTTAACTACGAATTTGATGGTGTTATGGTACAGCCCACTACATGTTACCCCAAATAATTTTTTTGTGAAGATAATGAAAATTATTCATTGGTATTATCAAATCTCGCGTTGGTTACGTCTGTATGTTGGTTGGTTGTTGTTAAGGACTGTAGTCATTAAAACACTTGAATCAGATTGGACTATGTTCAATCCGTCTCATCCAAACCTAAGGCCGGTGCCAAAGTAATCGGACATTAGGAAAGCTAAAGATAACATTGAGCAATTTGACATCTTCAAAGATTATATGCGTGTCAATGGTCTGATAACTTAGGATGTTGATGGTTCGTTCGAGTGGAAAAAATCTGTCTGTTGGACAGCAGACCCTAGGTTTCGACGTTTAATGGTTGAGGAAGGAACCGGGTAAACGCTCAGCTAAGAGAATATATAGTGCTTCAAGGCAATTTGAGTTATAAAAACACCAAGAATACTACGATATTTCTTGTTCAGGAACCCTCAGCCCAGTTCAAATCAAGATAGAATGATATTAATCTAGATAATTATAGCTATTTTGCCATGTAATATACAGTAATTGCGCAATGAAAATAATAATTTGTGGTTAAGGAGTTTTGATAACCACATAAACAAGATTTTAATGGAGAAAAGGAAGATTTTTCAGTGACAGTGTGGTACAGAGGAGACATAATATATTTAATTCCTGTTCTAGATGTAAATAAAAACACATTTATATGTGACCAGAGTAATTACTAACTGAGGGAGATGATTACTATAGTAAGACAGAATATCTTTTTAATTCCCATTTTATTATAGGAGTACTTTATAGACTACGTAAAACTTGAATGTACCTAATTATTTCTAAGTACTTTTTTAAATTAGAAGGCTTAATAAGTATTAGTAGGTAAATATTTTTTAATTACCAATATAAGTTACTGGTTTTAAAGCTGTATGATTTCTTATTTATTTTTCTAGCAAAATTATAGATTTAGTAAGAATACTTGTGAATTATGTTTTGAAGTAGGTACCTAAGTATTTTATGAATTAGAAGAATTCATGATCGCATATTTCCATTTAACACACTTAAAATCATAGTATGTTTTTATTGAAAGCGATGGTAATCCAGTGACTTGTCTCTAGTATGCCTCCTCCGGTAGACAAACAAAATCGGTTCAGCCGTTTCCCCGCTACGATGACACGAACAGACAAACATATACACAGACACGTTAAACTTTAACTCCCCTTCTGTCGTCGGGAGTTAAAAATGGAAACATGTCCTGGAATGAAGTGAATAAACAGTTGTCTAGACTATACAGAAACCCTTGTATGGCACTGTTGTGAAACCGATTTGATCCCAGTGTTGCAACTGAGCTGGCATGATATTTTCACGACGTGATTTATTGGAAGGATTTTGAAGATTAGCTTCGATTAAAGGTACAGTTTGTAATCAGAGTCTATTGTGTACAATTATCATTATTATATGACACATATATTATGCAATCGAATGCACCATACAAAGGCATAGGTAATATGTACACGACATAATGTGGTCATGATTTAAAATTAATTTTTGTAATAAAATTATTAATCTTGTAATTTCTAAAATTATACTTACATCTGAATTTGTGTATGTGGACGAAACTTTAAAACAGGGGAATTTAATTTATAGAAGGATCCAAAATTTCGTTGATTCTGTATGTAAAATATTTGAGAGCTCATTGCGAAGCAAACCTGAGCTTGGTCAATCGAACTTATTTGGAGATAATTAATACCAAAGAAATTGATATGACATAGTTATGAAAATAACGAGAAATAAAGTATTTATTTTCCTATATGTATTGTATAAAAAGTTCCATACTACTTTGTTTGGCAAATAAATATAGAACAAAATTTAATTCTCTCCTCTTTTCTTAATTTTCTAGTCAATTGATTTTGGCAAAGTTTTAAGCTTTTATGATATACCTACTTGTTTGTAATTTATTTAAATCATTCATCCTGCACATTGCAGTTCATTCTATTTTCTTCGTTCAATCATGAGAACTAGATCTAAACAGCTTGAGCCAATCTAAACGTCTCTGAGACCCGTAGACCCAGTATTTCACTACAAAACCTACAATTTACATTTAAATCGGTTGATCAGTGGTGAGCAATTATCTGGTTTGACTGATTGCGTGTGCGCATCGTATCAGAGCCAGAGTTTTCTGAGAATAATGTTTTTAAAAGTTATTGTTGATCATGATTGTGACACGCAGGCCGATGTAATGAAGAAAAATATTATTGTTACGTAAAGGATTTATAAATCCTTTTTATCAATAGCTATTATATATAGTTAGCTAATTAGCGGCCCGTCCCGGGTTCGCTCGGGTAAAACCATAATAAATTATACATCTAAACTTTCCTTGGGAATTACACTAAGTACTTATTTATTAGTAAAAATCGTACAAAATCCGCCCAGTAGTTATTGAGTTTCTCGCGCGCGCATTTGAGATTGACATGTTGAGATGTGACAAAAAATGTTTTTATAAATATAAGGGTACTAGTAGACTGTTTCATTCTAGTTGTAAATTTTAATAAGTCCCAAAATATCTAACGGCCCTTAACGACACAACAGTATGTTGAGAATCTCAGCTTTTCCCCAATTACAGGAGACTTGGGACATTTATTTTTAGGCGACTTTTATTGGTTTTACCCTTTTTGCCCTTGGCGACAGGATTTAAGGGGTCAATGCCTCCAATTTCATGATCAATTTTGACCATATGCCAGCATTAAAAGCATTGATTATCAGGATTTGTATAGATTTATGTGAGTTTCGTGTTTGGTATTAAAGTGTTATTTATGTTTTCGCGAACTGGTGTGTAAGGTTTTTTACATCTATCTTATTTTTATTTACTTAGAAGAATATAAAGATTTTTGTAACGATTATAACAATAATAAAGCAATTAGCTATGGAGAGAGAGAGAGAGCATGAATGATAAGAGCCTGTGCTCTTAAATTTGATGATGATTTAATAATATATAGATAAATCATAATTAAGTGGAGATATATAATTACAACAAACATAAACAATTAATTATATTTTTTGTGCACAATAAAACAATATTTTTAAGCAGAAAAAAATTAACATCAATAGAATATAACCTGGAATAACACATGGGGCACTTTTTATCCCGAAATTTCCACGGGATCGGAGCCCCGGGGTGAAGTGTTGTACCTATATCAATGGAAAATATACTCTTGTTATTTACTATATTATTACGCCAGCTTCGCCGGGGCCTAACCCAAATATTGAAATTAAACGTATGAAATAATCTGTCGATATCATTAACAAATAATTTGCATTAATTTTACGAGCCACCAACCGCTGTGGTGGACGTAAATACCTGTCATTATCAATGTGATGTAACCTGTAATCAAAAAACTGATATGGTTGGCGAGAGCACAAAGAAGGAGTATCAAGGGAAACTTTAAAAAAAAAACGGAAAATTAATTTTAGTGCTGTGATCGACTACATCATACACTATTCCAAATTTGGTAAAATAATATATATATATATATAGTTGAATCGTAGACCCGAGTGTTTTTCAATTAAGAAATACTTACATTGTATATAAAAGTTCAGATCAGATAGACCTACTATATAAGTAGAAATTTAGCGAGGCAGGCAGGGGTCTTACCATCATCTTTTGAAGCGAATCCACTTTGCGACCTAAACTGAACTGCATCGCAAATTCGTACCATCGACTTAATTTTTAGTATGAATGCTATTCATTTTAGGTGCCTAAATTGAACTGAGTTGCATTCGATTCGTTCCGTAAAAGTTGATGGTAGGCCTGCAGGAAGTGAGTTTTTTTACGTCACTTACAGAATCGAACGCGCGTTGTCGACTTTTTAGCGCGGATTTTGCAAAATTACCCTTTAATTTATTACTAGGTAACTAAATAACGGAAGAATGTCAAAAGAATAGAACACACATTTTATATCTTTAACACATTATAAAACAATGTCATCTGCCGCGTCTATTTGTCTGTTCTAGATAAACTCAAAAACTACTGCGCGGATTTTCATGTGGTTTTCACCAACATTAGTGTGATTCCTGAGGAAGTTTTAGGTGTGTAATTTATTTTATTTTTACCCGAATGAAGCCGGGACGAGCCGCGAAAGAAAGTAAGAAAGTTTGTTAGTAATTGAGCATTAAACAATAAACAATATTATATTACATTATATGTAGTCTCCCTTTATAGTAATTGAGTAACAGCCAAAATTGGACTTTTTATTTATTTACTTCGATTTTAATGTAGTCTCCCATTAAAAAAAATATTAAAAAAAATAACACTGACGAGAAATTTCGCCAAACAGTTCTCATGGCTTCATGACGATAAAATTAAATATTTAAATTAATCGAAATAAAAACTAAATCAATTTAAATGGAACACATGATAAGGTGTAAAGTGATACTTATATTTCACGAAAATCTTAAACAGTGGCTGTTTTTACATCAATGGTTATTAAGTATTGAGATTATTATGGGTATTGATGAGTTGGCGCAATGATAAAAATTAAGTGCGTGTTCGGAAGACTGGTTTCGTGTTACGAAACAGATTTTTTTAAGATTATAAAGATACGTATGTAAACGACTATATTCAGATATTGATTTGTTTTAAAATGTATGTGGTGCTAAAATGTGTTTTTGCTAAAAATAGGTATAATTCTACCTAGATTGGATATATTTGGAGTAATAATGTCATACATAATTGACGACCTCGGTGGCGCAGTGGTAAGGTTCTTGCCACTGAATGGAGAGATCCCGGGTTCGAACCCTGGTAGGGTCATGATGGAAAATGACCTCTTTCTGATTGGCCCGGGTCTTGGATGTTTATCTATATTTGTATTTGTTATAAAATATAGTATCGTTGAGTTAGTATCCTATAACACAAGTCTCGAACTTACTTTGGGGCTAGCTCAAAATGTGTGATTTGTCCTAATATATATATTCATTTATTTATTTAATAATTTATTAATAACTTGTTAAATATTCAATTAAAATCGATATTGACATTGAAACGATTGAACAAAATAAAAAGTATTTTAATGTACATATTTTACTACTACAGAAATGGTGACTTTCTTTATACATCCCTATTAATACATCTATACTATTATTATAAAGAGATTTGTGATTTTGTGAGATTGTATGTTTGAGGGGGTAATCTCCGAAACTACCGGAACGATTTCAAAAATTCAGCATTAGAAAGGTACATTATCCAAGATTGCTATAGGCTATATCTCAAAGTTCCCACGGGAGCGAAGTCCCGGGCAACATCTAGTTATTAATAAAAATAAAAAAAAAAATTAAAGAAACCCCCGACTCAGTAATTCCTGGCCTCATCTCACATGCTAGAAAAGAGCTGACAGTTACCGCACATTTGTCTAACATAGCTAAGAAAACTCTCGATTAAATAAAAAAAAAAGACCAATATCGGTCCAGCGGTTTGGCTGTTACGATGCCACAGACAGACATATAAAACTTTTGTTTTCTTGTCTGTAACGAATAAACTAAAATACTTACGTTTTTGATGAAATAGGAATAGAGATAGACTATTTTTATGGCAAAATAAACGCGGATGAACGCAGCCGGCCGTTAGTTTGTCATAATAATTGTAATGATAAATGACGCCCGTGGGTTATTCAAATCAATTTTAGGGTTTTCTAGTGATTTATTAAATTTTTAAATAACAATTTGTTTTCGTAGATTTATTGCCATGATTTTTCACATTGTTTTTAACTTCCGCAGCCAGAGGCATTCAATAGATTTATAATAGAAACAACGATATTTAATTTACTCTGATAACGTTTTATGATATTAGATTTATGTTAGTATACCTATAAAACAAGAAAAACATCCTTACGTATTATAAAACAAAGTACCTGTCTGTCTGTTCGCGATCAACTCAAAAACTACTTTACAGATTTGCATGCGGTTTTCATCAATAGATAGTGTAATTCCTGAGGAAGGTTTAGGTGTATAATTTATTATGTTTTACCCGAGCGAAGTCGTGACGCGGGAGCGAAGGCGGCGAATCTATATTAAACAAAAGTGTGTCTAAGTATAACAAAATAAAGGGAATTTTAATATATGAAATGATTTATATAATTAATCGATATATATATAGTAAACTCAAGAATTATCGATGAAAGTATACAAATAGCTATAATATGGATGGATATATTTTGGATTGTAATAAATTTCAGATATTTTTAAGTTCTCAATAAAAAAGGTTAAAATAAATATATACGGACAAATCACACAGGTTGAGCTAGCCCCAAAGTAAGTTCGAGACTTGTGTTATGGGATACTAACTCAACGATACTATATTTTATAACAAATACATATATAGATAAACATCCAAGACCCGGGTCAATCAGAAAAAGATCATTTTCCATCATGATGGAAAATGATCTTTTTCTTCGGGGATCGAACCCGGGATCTCTCGGTTCAGAGGCGAGCACTTTAGCACTGCGCCACCGAGGTCGTCATCAAAAAGCTTATATAATGTACTGTATAGTATAGTAATACTATACTGTTTTGTACCCTTTTGGTGATTATCTACATAAGTATTATAATACAGCGTAGGAGTTAATAAACACCCTAAATAAATAAAGGGTTGCCCTCCCCTGTCGCCGGTATAATTAAAAATGCAACTAAAATTTTTAAGTCGTGAATATCCCCTTTTTGTCACGTGTCATTTGTCATTCTGATCCGCACATCTCAATTCTTGTCACGACCTAACTGTCATAATGACTGTTAAAATGTGATAACCTTTATATTTCTTTGGGAGTTTTTTTTTTGCTTCGGGTATGTAGCTGCTGCTCAATGATACTGGCTGCTTCAGGGGTTTAGCTTTTTGCTTCTAATAATAATATATAACGTGAAGATCTCGTGATCTTACAATAAGATCTCGAAAAATTACGAAAATCTGTTTTCGATTGAAATGCAGCAGGACAACATTTCTTCTTCATAGTCGTATTCCTCATGGCTGAGGGTCGTGGTCATTACGTGGAATGAAACACACACAACAACTTTCTTGGCATTATTAATGGAGTGGTTTGCCGTTGCCTTCTCCATTTCACACACAAGTTAATAATAATCAACTAGTGTGCAGGTTTCCTCACGATGTTTTCCTTCACCGGAAGCAAGTGGTGGTTGATGAAAACTACTTATTATAAACAAACTCATGTGGCACGAGTAGGATTCGAACCTGGGACCTTTTGATCCAGCGGGCGTCTTTACCGTTACACCACCACCGCTTCAAGGACACCATTACTTTAAGAATTATTCAAGATCCCGACATACATATTATTTAGGAGAGTAGGGAATATAAAATCAATCTGATAACATCATACTTTCTATCACGTCACCATTATTTTACGATACCATAAAAATAATACTTTATGCGCCGTTATAAAAATTCGGCACCTAATTTAAAGTGACAGATGTTTTGAATTACAAATGCCATTTTGTGTACGAAGTCGTCTAAATGTCATAAAGTTTCTCTTCATGTGCTGAATTAGCTGGAATAGCCATAATCGATATGGATAGTTAGGGAACACTTTTAATCTCTAATATGACGACCTTCGTGATGTAGGACGGGACGCTTGTTTTGTTTACCCCATTTTCCTCTCTTCATTTTACGTGTTCCCGGTTGCATCGAGGGCCGTGATGCCGCGAAGCGCGGTGTTATCGTATAAAATAAATTACGAAGTATTTTCGAAGAATTAAAATTCCCACATTTAGCGGTGACTTTACAACCGGCCGCCTGATTGACGTCACACACTTTGGAAGTGCTGTTAGTCGTCTATCAGCTACCGAAGCTATGTGTCCCTTAATCGTCTCATACGTCTTCTACAGGAGTCGTACAAGGTGACTCATAGCTGATATGAAGTAACTTATTGTGATTTGGGTGTCGCAAAAAGAAAGGTATCCGGTATCCTAAATCATAATGCAGCAATATCAGATAACACTTAAATTTATATTACTCAATATAATCTAGTAAATATTCCACTTTATTGATGCCAATAGTTAAATTTTATTTACGTCTAATTTTATCACCAGACTATAAATGAATTATAATATGTCTTTTACACTTGGGGTGTTACTTAACTAATAAATAATAAGCGTCATAAAATCTTAATAAACAAATTCCATGTCTGAAACAGGATTCGAACAATCGCACAATACAACAGCCTTACAAGCTGTAAAACGGCTGAGTCAGCTGCTCCGGTGTTGACACCAGGCGTGGTCAATTATTGTCATTTAGTGTACTGTCACAAGTCACAAATTGAATCAGTTTATGGCACCATGTCATGGGCTTTATTGTGGAACGAAATAGCTGGGTGGTGATGGGAATCTGTTATAGTTACATATTTTCTACTGGTATGAGAATAAAAAAATAATAAGAAGAAGAATCAAGTAAAGTCAAAACTCTCTCTCATTCTCATCTTAATGTTTTACTGTTTTTTTTCCGCTGCCATTGAGCGTCGGAGTCCAGGGTCCTCTTATCTACTTTTTCTTTTCCACTTCGCAAAATCTTTTTAAATTACAAACAATTATTCATATAATAATATGAAAGACAATATTGGGGAATAAATGGAAAGTTATCGCAAGAGCCAAACTCGAAAAGATTGAGCCATAAACAAAGACCAAATTTAAGAGTTAAATTTCAATCTATTTTTAAATGGATTTGTTATAAGTACATGTCACACATATGCTTTTAATTTGTTTCTGAAAATAATAATGAAATGAAAAAAATCTGGAATCGAACACTGGCCCAGATAAACAGGGGCGCTGGTTCAATTCCCGCTCGATTCCAGAATTTTTAAATCCCATTATTATTTTAAAAATTTCAATCTAACCGGGTTTTGGGGAAGATACGGGAAAACGGGAACGAACTGGGAGGGAACCGTCACTGACCGCTGCAATATGCTGTGTCTTTCGCTCCTTTTTATTTCTCATAAATATAAAAATTTGCTATTCGCGAATTTTCCCAGAGCGCCGAATGTGTCCTTAGTTCGTGAGTCATGGCGCTCTAGTTTCGTGACATCTCGAATTACTTTAATAATGTTGTCTGCCTTCGCTCTCGGTATAGCTCCGAGCGATGGCTCTGGTCCTGGACAGTCAGCGACGAATGATACTATAACAATGTGTATGAATTTGTAGCATTTATTCTAGACTAGTGAGCAAAGGTAACAAAAAGGAAATAGAAGAATAACATTGATAAAAAGGTTAATAATAATTATAATGTAATGTTAATATTATTTCAATTTATATAATATTTAAATTTTTCATAAAAGTATTACAAAATATACTTACATTAACGAACATAAGAAGGTAAGGGTAAGAAGAACTGAGAGACCTAGTGATGAGAAACTATGCCAGCTACAAATTCAACGGTTTAATCCTCCAACTATTTGGACATGTCAAATAAACAGATTGAAAGTGTCACATGATCGAAAGTTATAATGTTTTCTAACTGAGACCATGTAAAAGACTTTCGTCTCTTGGTGAATAAAGTGATTGTTTTCAAGAAATCCGAGTAGTCATATGTATTTTTTACTTTTACTACCAAAAACAACAAGGAACACAGAGTTGCCAGTACTCATAGAAACTATTTAATATTTTTTTTTACCAACGTACTAATATCCCTACTTAACAAAATATATTTTTTTGTTTAATTCATTATTTTGTAATAACACATAAAGTACTATAACTTAAAATTATAACTATATAATAAATTGTTTTTTTAAATTGTTTTTTTGTAGATTTGTCAAATTTAATTCTATTCCAAAACCAATATAGTAAAGATATATACTGAAAGAATAAAAGTATTTACAACATAAGTAAAATTAAAACTAAAACAATAAATACTAAATTAATTTAAATAAAAAAATGATACTAAATTGCTGTCGTCGTGCGACATGTAGTCATATGTTAAGTCGATTATTTAAGTCCAAACCAAGTTTGAGAAATGACTGAAAGATATTCCTTTCCAATAACTAAGTCGGCTATTATAGTATGCTTCTCTCGTGTTTATTGCTATTACTGTATTTGACGTCAATAAGTGATGTATATCATCCTAAATTGAATAAAGAATTTTGAATTTGAATTTGTATTGTTTTTACACAATAAAATAATTTTACTTCTTTTTGTATTGAAGTGTACCAAACCAAGTAAAACATGTACAAAATAATTGTTTGAATTAGACATAATGGCGTCGAGTTTATTTAAGAATTATTTTTGCCACATAACAACATAATCGCTTGATATAATTGAAATGACAACATGATTGTGAGCCTTGTTATAATTCGTTTGGCTTTGAAATAATCTGTACAGGGTTTCTAATAATAATAATAATAACCCCCCCGAGGGTTCACCTTGTCGTGGTGGGGGGGCTTACAGGAAATGATAAGGACTAGGGGGCTTTATCATCAGAACCCAATAGGTGCACAGTACACCCGTACATGTTATGGAAGAACTTTTAAGCTTATGTCATCAAAGCCAATGCCATTTCCTAACCAACGAACCCAACTTTCCTCTCCTACTATCCACCTTTACCCATTTATAAATATGGAGAACAGTAATAAGAAGAAGTATAATTTGCGGCCGCTGCCCGGGGGTCGCCGGGGCGCACTTGGAGCCGATGCTGAGTGCCACAGTATGCGAACCATTGGCGACGGGGGGCTGAGCAGGCGGGCTCCCCTCGAACAATTGACTACAGCCGATACTCATCCACAATCGTCTCCTTCATCACCTTCATCTCTTTTTCCATCTCTTCCTTCTTCGCCACCATCTTATTTGAGTAGAGAACTTCCTTCGCCAACTTCACTTAATTCTATGTCATCTCTTCAACCCAGCTGGGATGTTGTGCGGGAGGCTACTCTGGCCAATTCACCTGCACCCGCCACAGCTGGTCCTCGAATACGCAAAAAATGGACCAATGATATGAATGAATTCATAATGCGTACTTATCTAACTATTACTTCTTTGGAAACTACCAATAAACGCAACTACTTACCAGCATTATACGAAAAATTTAGCCAACAATTTCCAGAGTTTCAAGTTAGTAGACAGCGTGTTGGAGATCAACGTAGAGCAATAACGCGTACAAAGCTATTATCGGATGAGAGAATTAATGAAATACGCCACGAAGTCGAACAATACTTAACAAATACACAACCCAGCACCTCACACCCGCCACCAACTACATCACAAACTGAAAGCCAACGAATGAGATGGCCAGATGAAGTAAATGAAACCATCATGACTACGTATTATACAATAACTGAGCTCGAAACAAATATCACGGGTTATAGGCAATGTTTACACCGAACAGTTATAGCAAAGCACCCAGAAATTAGTCACGTGTCGGAACAAAGAATAGCTGACCAACGAAGAGTAATAGTGAAGAACAAACTTTTAAGTGATGAGAAATTACAAGAAATTAGAGATAAAGTAGCTCGCGATGTTGTACTACACAACTCACATACAACTTTCCACACAAATGATAATGTCTTGACTAATACACTACCATCTTTATTTCATAACACTTCTATCTCAACCCATGATGAGCAAAGTGAACATTTAATAAACTCTACACAAGAAAACCAGTTACATAACACATTAGAAATAAACTATTACATGCCATCAGAATCCGAAGCTCTGCTAGATGAAACTTTTAAAACTGTATTTGACAAGTATATAGAAACTGATCCCTTAGATCGACCACAAATTCCTAAACAGAGACCCTCCAAAAAATTTGCAGCTATAGTATCAATACTAAACAATAATATACTTCCCAAATATATAACTACTGAATCGGATTTTCTAACACTGCAGACTGCTATTTATTCAGCAGCATATACTTCAGCAAAACTTAATGGTTCAAAAATAAGTGACACATCATTTAAACGAAAATTAGAGCATAATAAACCGAAATGGGAAAAACGATTAGAAGGAAAAATTAAAGATCTCAGGGTTAAAGCAGGAAGATTGACAGAATATATTAACGGAAACCGTGGCTGGGAACTTCAAAAACACATAGAAAAAATAAAACGAGATCATCTTATACATTCACAACACGAAAATCAGAACACAGAATTATCCCACTTCTTAGATACCATTAAGCAAAAAATTAATAGAGCAGCTAGTCGATTACGAAGGTACAGACAGACAACAATAAGAAAACAACAGAATAAACAATTCACAACAAACGAAAAGAGCTTCTACAGGTTACTTTCACAACCACAAACCAGTGTGACCAAGGAGACCCCCCAACCAGAAGCACTTCACTCATTTTGGTCAAAAATCTGGGCAAACCCGGTCGAACATAAAGACAATAGTTGGATAGAAAAAGACAAGGAACACACTATAACTTCACAAGACATGGAATTTGAAAATATCCCTATTGAGACCTTGAAATTGGTTATTTCTAAAACACACAATTGGAAAGCTACTGGAACCGATAAAATACATAACTACTGGTATAAAAAACTTACTTTCATACATCCATTCTTACTAACACATATTAACCAATTTATACAATCACCAGATTCTATACCATTATATTTGACCCAAGGTATTACCTACATGCTACCTAAAGATGCAACAGACCCAACAAACCCAGCAAAATATCGTCCAATAACTTGTTTACAGACCCTTTATAAAATAATTACATCATGTATTAATGAAATCATTTATACACACATCCGAAATAATAATATTCTTTCAGAAGAGCAGAAGGGATGTTGTAGAGGTAGCCGAGGCTGCAAAGAACAGTTAATTATAGATGCCGTTGCAACTAAACAAGCATTAACCAGAAAACGAAGTATTTACTCTATGTTTATTGACTATAAAAAGGCATATGACACGGTACCTCACACATGGCTAGTTTATATTCTTAAACATTACAAAATACATCCTATCGTTATCAACTTTTTGAAATCCATAATGCAACACTGGAATACGAAACTAGTACTTACTAATAATAACATAACCATTGAGACTGAACCTATCAATATACGTAGAGGAATATTTCAAGGTGACGCACTAAGTCCACTTTGGTTCTGCCTGGCCTTAAACCCACTCTCCAACCTCCTTAAGGATAGTAATAAAGGTTTTGAGATAAAATCCAGTAACGTCAATCATACCTTGTCTCATTTAATGTACATGGACGACATTAAGCTATTTGCCAGTTCATTAGACGATATACATACTTTAGCACATATAACAGAAACATTCTCATCAGATATCCGAATGGAATTTGGAATTGATAAATGCAAAATTCAATCAGTATACAAAGGAAAAATAGACCCAAAAATCTCTGCATGGCCGACATCGCCTCGATTTGATGAACCCTAATGTTGACAAGGCTGCGTCAAACGCCTGGCTCAAGCGAGGAGAGTTGTTCCCAGAGACGGAGGGTTTTATGTTGGCTATACAAGACCAAATCATAGATACTAAAAACTATAGGAAGCACATAATTAAAGACACCCAAAATGATAACTGCCGTCATTGCCACAGTAGTCCGGAAACCATCCAACACATAACAGGAGCATGTAGATCAATAACACAAACGGATTATAAACACCGACACGACCAGGTTGCGGCCATTATTCACCAGTATCTCGCAAGTAAATACGATTTAATAAAGGATAAAACTGCGTATTACAAATATTCACCTCAAACTGTTTTGGATTCCCCTAACTATAAATTGTATTGGGATAGAACTATAATAACAGATAAAACTATTCATCATAATAGACCAGACATAACATTACACGACAAACGAAACAAAACAGTTTATCTGATTGATATAGCCGTTCCTAACACCCACAACCTCAGCTCCACGTATACAGATAAGTTGACCAAATATACTGATTTAGCAATAGAAATTAAAACACAATGGCGTGCAGGAATCGTTAAAACTATCCCTATAATAATTTCGTCCACTGGTGTCATACCCACATCCTTACACACTAGTCTCAATATATTAGATATACATCCATTAACTTTCACCCTACTACAAAAAGCAGTTATACTAAACACTTGTCGTATAGTTCGCAAATTTCTTTCTTCAGACTCTTAATTTCTTTCTTCTTTTCAATTGGTTACGTTTGGCTACGAGCTCGCGTATCCAATAAAACTCCTCAAAATTAATTTTGAGTGAAATATAAAAATACAAATAATAATAATAATAATAATAATAAGTGTTTATTTCTCTCCACAAAACAAGAAATCTTAATATTAATTACATTAAATTAAAGTACCAAAATTAACAACTTGAATTTGTGGGAGCTGACGCCTGTACTAGGAATACACCTGTATTACAAGTCATCAGGCCCCGCCTCTTGATTATATTATCTAAACGTAATAATAGTACATAGGTAGTACGAGAAAAAACATATCTTATAAACTAAAGTTATATATAAGAAAAATAAAAAGTATTTTAAACAATAGTTTCTATAAATATCAGCCTAATTATCACAGCAGGTTTGGATGACGAGATAGAACAGGTGCCCAAATAAATATTTGCTATATATATATATATATATACCTATAAACTGCCAAAAATATTTCACTCTCCCATATAGATTGACCGATTAGCTGATCAAGTTTGTGGACTATGAAAAGTCGAAAACGAATGCTCTTTTTTTTTTACATTTTTTTATTTCTTCTTCTTCTGTCCCAGAGTCTGTAAAGTGGTGAGATTTGTCTTAGGAGGTCTAGTAGTCCGTAATCCTAAATGTACTTTATGTTTTGAGTAAAAGTGAAACTTAAAAATGTCACCTACTATAACTTTTACAGCTGCTGAACGGAATTCGTATTAAGTTACCTGTAACAAATAGACATTGTTTGTTAGATATTTTGATTAAAGGTTTAATTAATTTCATACCTATGTATCACATACTAGATGTTGCCCGGGGCTTCACTCCCGTAGGAATTTTGAGATAAAATATAGGCTATAGCAATCTTGGATAATGTACCTTCCTAATGGTGAAAGAATTTTTAAAATCAGTTCGGTAGTTTCGGAGATTACCCGCCTCAAACATACAAACTCACAAAGTTACAAACGCTTACCTCTTTATATTAATAGTACTACATATTGCCCGGGGCTTCGCTCCCGTGGGAATTTTCGAGATAAAATGTAGCCTATAGCAATCTTGGATAATGTACCTTTCTAATGGTGAAATAATTATTGAAATCGGTTCGGTAGTTTCGGAGATTACCCGCCTCAAACACACAAACTCACAAACGCTTATAATAATAGTATAGATAGATAATATGGTTTGTCCATTATCGTCGTTTGTTTCCTAAGAATCGTCATTACGAGTTTCAGATTAAGATAAAATTCATTATCATCCTGTTATTCGATTTAACGATTAAAGTTAAAATATAATTGACAATCCTATTTATAATACTTATGTGAAGTGAAGGGAGACTGGCTCGCTACCAATTCACATGCACATAATATAAAGTCAACACATTCGTGTTTTATTTTAGCAATTATGTGTCAAGAAGTTGCACTAACGTGGAATATGCTGCCAGTCTTGTTATACATACATTAAATAACAATTTTTACGGCCGTGTTATCTTCCGTGGGAAATTTTTAGTATTTTAAGTTTAAATAAACTTATATAACTTATATAAATAAGTGATATATAACAACGCTCCAACTATATCCACACAAAAAATCACATTAGTTCATAGCTGTGTATTGACGTGAAAAAGCACACTCTAATGTATTGAATTTTATTCGTTATAATAGATTTACAATATCTATTATAACGAATAAAATTCAATACATTTAAATGAAAATTGGCCACATAATTTTTTGTAACTACGTAAATATTTTGACTCACCGCTCATAATACAATTTACATTTTGTAACTGATATTTATAATATAAACTCGAGAGCATAAAAACTGCTTGCATATTATTAGCTCACAAACAATTTATTTCTATACAGCAACTCGAAGGTGCATGGGAGCATTACCCTCATTTATTAAGTGCATTGCACACGGGGTGAGGCTCCGGAGGTATATAGCAAATGTATGGAATTACAGAAAGCTGACAACCTCCGTGGCGTAGTGGTCACCACGAGCGCCCGATGAGAGTTCATGGTTCGAACCCAGCATTACAACAAATGTTGCGAATGTAATCGCAGATTTGCCTGACTGCCTGTTTCTGTGTTAGTGTCCATCGGAATACGATATAAGTGAGCCATTGAGTGCTATCCATTTATTTTTACGCACGTGTTATGGAAAATTAAAATTGTTCACAAAAAGTGATTACTTTATACTGGCATCGAGAGAAAATGAATGAATTATATCTTACTAGCTGTGCCCCGGGGCTTCGCTCCTGTGAGAATTTCGGGATAAAAATTAACCTGTGTATTCCAGGTTATATTCTACCCGTGTACCAAATTTCATAACAATCCGTCCAGTAGATTTTGCGTGAAAGAGTAACACTACTATTATCAGTGCACAACTTACTGTTCAACGTGTACTGTGTACAAAGCACGCACCTCTGTAAAGATTATGCGGATAATGTCTGAGCCACAGTACAATGGAATATTATTGACAATTAGCAATTTTTTAGTTCTTTTGTTGATGTAGAAATTACAAGATACCGATGTGTCATGTAGGTAATGCAAGTGAAGAGTCAGGGCAGTGAATAACGCGATTTTAAGGCAATCCATACAATGCTAACGATGAGCATTCTCTATGAGAGTATTCTCGGTTTCTTCCTTTGTCTTCTTGAGCGTCGGAGCCCAGGTCCACTTTTACACATTTTCGTCTTCACTACGCATGGTCGTCGTTATATCTAGTTGTTAAAACATTGACATCGTATCATCTTTCACGATCAAGCCAGCACTTCTAATCATAAAAAAATATGGTCATTCTGACAAGAAGCCTATTTAGGTATTTCTTTTTTATTATACAAAAAATTACAAATCCCGAACAACGATTTGGTATTTTGCCAAAAAAGCCCGCTACTTACTTATTATATATGCAGAATACAAATTGCTTCTTTTAACATACAAAATACGTCCAGTATTTTGTCCCAAGACGAAATCAAGACGTTAATGTGCAATAAAAGCTATATTACTGATGACTTAGTAATCACTACAGAGTTATTGAACTCGATAAAAGGTTGAAAATTCTTATTTTAACTTTTTTATCGAGTAAGTATCTACATACACTAGTTTAATCGAATCGTCAATAATAAAAGTGTCTAGGCTCTGTCAGAGTTAGTCTATATTTTGACTATATCAACTTTGGTGACCATCGCTCTCTTTCATGACTTCATAAATGAAGACATTGCAAAACGGGAATCATTCCCAAAAAGAATCATTCATAAAATTGACAGTACCACAGTACAGATTAATGATTTTAAAGTCAGATAGTAAAACTAATTCTCGTCTTTGATAGAATTTTAAAAATTGTAACGGCAGCGCGGCCTCAGCGGGCAAAACGCTCTGCGAACTACCCATTTAGTAAACGTTAACACATAATAAGTCGACAATACTGATACGAAAGATAATGACAATGCGAATATCCCACACAAAAGCGATATCGGCGCAGCGAGAGACGTGGGTACAAATGGCACGAATAAGCGCCATATGGCACGTGTGGAGTAAATTTTCTGCGATTAATTCAGGCATAAATAGGGTTCTTTTGAAGAGTGGGGTAATGCAATTTATGGTGACTGCAGAGGAGTGCATATATGGTTCTTAAGAACCGATTAATTCGGAATTTAGACATTTCACCATTAAAATTCGTCCAAAATGAATTCATTATTTAAATTATACCTACGCCATATTATACCCAATTAAACAAAAGTAATAACATCTACTATATAAAAATATAGAAGCTATTGACAAGGTTCATTTATTTGTATTATGTTTTAAATACACACATTGTGGTGCACAAATTCATTTTAGAGCTAATGATGCGGAAGAAACTATTGAAATGAATAGAACTCACAGACATAAAAAATCCAACCAACTAGAGAAACACTCGCTATTTTGGTAGATTAGTATAAAGTAGCTAACTATATTACTAAAACAAAACCTGGATTCAAAGTAATCTGAAGTGAAAGCAATCTAGGAAATGAAATGGAAATAGAAATTTTTAACACAACAATGGACGAAACAATTGCAATAGTATATCCAACAGAACGCCGTAAGCATTACAGTCAAGAACACATCAGCTCGTTCAAAATCATTGCAAATTCGCCGCTATTACCACCGCTTAAAAGTCCAGTTGCATATTATGTAGATTACTGTACTTTCTTTAGAACAGTTCCCGATCAGACCTTTTGTTGCATTTCTAACTTTCAAATAATTGCTGTCGACGTTTGATATACCGATCTCAGCTCCGTGCTTGAGATCGTTTCGAAGATTTCTACTCGAGCCGATATAACGTTTAGTTTATTTGAATTAATATTCCTTAGGTTTAGTTTTACTACTATAGTTAGTCCTTCCGTTGCCATTTTTTGGATACGTTTCCTTCATCTACATACACACTATTAGAGTAATTATAAATTTACTAATAAGAAAAAAAGGAAAATATGCTCGGACAACGTCAGAGTTGAATAGACGAGAAAAAGATGAAGCACGAAAATAAGCAATGTATCGTTGTTGAAACTTTTTACGTCTACGGTAAGTACGTCTATAGTTTCGACAGTTCCCCGTTTTTGTTTCTCGGCCTAAATTATATAATGACATATTTTAAGCGACCTAAATCCACGGACTTGATGCGACTTAGAAATTTTCTTTGAATACGCCAATTAATGTTCTATTTTTATAAGATTGTGATAGTTGTTACAAAGATTTCTTATTAATCACAAATGCCTTCAAGATAGTACCTGATCCTGATGAATCATTTCCTAAAGAGAGATTTTCCTCTCATAGATAAATTGCGTTTACATTTTATCATATAGCAACCATATAATCTATGTATCTGCCACCAACAGCTTCTTGATTGTAACTTGCGACGGGTGCTTCATTACCGTTGCTCACTACAGTTTCAAATGTTTATATTGATTGTTAATTGTAGGAACAACCTGTAGCATGTACTTCAATATGTATTCCTCGTTTATGTTTATCATTATTGGCTGGATACTCACTTTTAGTAATATAAACGTATTTTTTTTACTAAAATTTATTATAAGTCATAGATCAGATAGCGTATATGTTTTAGTATTATTGTTTTACTATTAAAAAATAATAAAATTAATTTAATGAGCGTCTTCATGCTTCCATTGAGGTAAAAGCAAAGAAAGTTTTTAATAAACATTTGATACAACAGGATTTCTACTCCGGCTCACTAAACCGACTAACTGGTTTTGTAGAATACTGTAATTGATTTTAACTTCCAATCAATGGACAGCAAAACAAATAACGATCGAAAGCATTTGAAACACGCGACGAAACGGCTATAGCGACATATGGGAGGCTTGCTCCTAATCCAGAGGCTCTCAACATAATGTGCTATCCATACTACTCATAGAAAGAAAGAAAATATTGTTACATGAGCAAGAGAAATTATACATGAGCAATTGCGGCATACAAATTGATACTAATAACTAAACTAAATAATTGATACGTACCAGAAAATATCACACGCATCTCTTTGCTAAAATACAAAGCCGCACGCTTTTGAAAAAAATTATAAGGATTAAAAATATGAAATCTAATAAGCGATGGCATTAATGGATCTGTTGAAATAAGTAATGTTAAAATCTATGTAAATTCTAAATGTACTCCATATGGTGATTGGGAACCACTGTTCGGAACAATCCCAAGATAGCCAAGCATTCCTCTATATAAAACAAGGAATGTAATTTTAATGAGAGTTTAGAAACAAAACATGGCATTCGAAGGATTTTGATACAAAATTTATTTTTGTTAGTTCCTTGGAATCAGTAAATGCTGGCTTGCGTAATCATAGAAAACCAGTAGAATTGTTCTATAGATTTATAGATATAGCATTTTTCTATTTATATCAGAGAAATATTTCAAATAGTTCAAAATTAAGCAGAAAAGATTAAATAACAAACTAAAAATCTAGACAACTGGTCCATACCTGCCAATACCAATGGAAACAATGTATGTAGTAATCATTCTTGATTGATCCAAAAACATACGTTGACCAAACAGTAAGATTGACGAACAAGCATCGGCAATTGAAACAGTAATCCCCATGTCTGCACTTTCGATGCCCCAGGCTCTGATCTCACTTCATATTGGCCAAGCCACTAGGCAAGTTTTGTAGCGAGCGTGTATAAAATATTAAAAAATGGCATAATTTCGCTTTCTTATTTTACTTTTTCCTTCCTTTTTCTAGTTATTGAAACGTCTTTTAGCTTATTGTTATTTTATAGGCACATATTGATAATTTATTTTAGTATGCATTTTATAAGTAAAAATCAAATCATCCAGAATCATTAACTACATTGAATTAATGGTCATTGTATATTTGTCATTATGACTGAAGTTTATCTCACGCAGGGGAATTTGGGAATTTGGAGTTATGACAAAAGTTTATTCCTATGTTAGTTAATGAATTTTAAGCCTACCATTAAAAATGCGTTTTACAGGTCACTTGTGCAGTGTGAATATACCAATAGGCTTTCTAACCATACAGCAGTATGGATTGATGGCGTGATTGGTTGATATCACGGTACGGATGAATATTTGCATACAACCAATTTGTAAGGTATTTGGTGCACTTGCGACATGTCAGAATGATCTTTGCTCTTTGAGTTTTGATGTCCGTATTGTATTGCTCTGTTTTGTTTTTATAATGAGGCTAACCATCGTGATGTTATATTTTTTTGTCGATTAAGACATATTCAACATTACAAAATCTCGTTGCACTGACCTACGTGGTTCAGTCTTAAGATTTTTATCATCGTCAGAAAATTTTATGTGTCCTACTGCTACCATTTGGATGGAAAGGGTTGGTGACATGACCCACCACGCGGACGAAATTCGGATCGGGTGGCTTAAATACAGTCTTGTGTAATTTTAGTTCTTTATAGATTCTTCTAAAGATATTTAATACATAATAACGGATATGAAAAGTTTTTTAGTGATAATTTCTACTATGTATCTTTAAATCTATTCGTGTTTTCTTTTGTTTTTTAAATTCCAACTTCCATTCGTACCTTAATAATATCATCTTATAAGAGTTTTCATTTGTTTGTCCTTCTACGTAAGAAGCATTGGATTGAGATGATGATGAGATAGTTTGAGAGCTATTAATTGTATATATTATGTAACAATTCCAAATACATAACTCTGATAAAGTATTCGTTTGCAATTGTCAGATGTAAGTTCAATCGTGTTGAGAATGTGTCGTAATCTTCAGAGCATCGTAGCGGTTTGCCAACCTAGATTAGGGACATGAACTCTGTGCACCTCAAATCCTATTAAGACATAACTATATAATAGATTGGATATTGTACTGAAAACCTTTGAAGAATTTCACACGCATATACTACTTATTGAGCCTTTTAAAGCAAAAATCATCACATTCAATTTTTTTAAATTATCACATTGATGTTACAATAAAATATATTAAGATTTTTTTCTAATGATTTCTGATATAAAGAAACTTCACGGCATAATGAGCAGCAAAATATAATTTAATTATATTTTGACAATGTTGTCACGACTTACCTATGAAACATTAAAAGCAATCGAATTTTGTTGTTGTGTTACTCAAACTTCGAAATTTGTGCATTCTCATAGACAAACGATTTATGAGAACTAATATTGCTCCATTTCTAAACAATACCACATAATGGCATATTCAAACGCAAATAAATACTGGCAATTGACAATATTAATGTCAATAATGTAACAGGGCAACACTTCAAAGTCCATCTGTCATAATAAGCACCATTTTGCGATTGTAATGTGCTAATAATAGTCTGTACAGAGAATGTCCTTGAGATAGTCCTTCGGTGAAGATTGGTCGAGATTTATGGCAATTACTCTTGTACAGCCAGCAGCAAATTATTACAAACTCATTTATTACAGCGGCATTGAAAGTAAGTAGTCATTAGTTGTTTAGTTGACTTGTACAACATGATTAGTTAATACGCATGTAGCGTATTAAGTATTAGAAAGTAATAAAAAATATTAAAATTCAACTACTGTTTACAAATACATTTTAACATCTAATATCTCAATGTGGGCTGGTCCTATAAAACAGTTTAAATAATTCATATTTACAACATAGTCTAAATTTTAAATACGAATATTTACATCGCAAGGATTTCTAAATTAACGGTTTCTGCGCTACCGTCTCGCAAGGTCAAATCCGCCGTCTTTCTAACACATTAGGGTTAACGACCAGATGACATAACCCATGAATCGGAGAAGAGATACTGATCTTTATTATCATTAAAACAGATTAATTTCGTGGCATAAATGCCATCTCATAAGGGTTTTAAAAACGGTAGTTGTGTTAGGTTGGTAAATGCGAGGGTCGAGGCCTGAAACCGTCATTAGCACAATTATTATTTATTGATTGATTTTATATTTAATAACTATTGTAGATCAAACAATATAG
The DNA here is from genome assembly GCF_027563975.2 of Plodia interpunctella. NCBI lineage: Eukaryota > Metazoa > Arthropoda > Insecta > Lepidoptera > Pyralidae > Plodia > Plodia interpunctella. The sequence goes on from NC_071301.1 coordinate 2,024,411, forward strand.
GCCAAGAAATCGTATTTTTTGGTTAATGCAAGCAGTTATTTACGTGTTACGTTAATATCTAGTATATCATTCATGTTAGCTTTATAAATTTTAATTTTTATAAAGGATTGTTGAAGAATGGTGGAACATTCGTTTCGAATAAATTTGTAATTGTTAGCAACACTGCAATTTAAAAGATCATGCCATTATCGACTGAGTCCATCTATTTTGATCTCAGTATTAAGTTGTTCGCTTTTTGTTCGCAATAAAATTGCAAGTGATCATGATACGCGATCGAATATAATCTCCGTGTCACTTTCACTAGACTGTTTTGCCTTTTGACAGCCAGTTACCGAGATCTTATCAGCAAAAGTCGCTTTTTTTAATGTGCTGCAAGGAAGGGCATGGAAAGTATATGTTACTACTGGACTACTTTCCTGAGAATGTCGATAAAATGGAGAAAACTGTACACGGCACAGAGAAATATATATACATAACGTGGCATGTTGTTGTTGGAAATAACAACATTTTAGTTTGTGTATGATTTTGTCTTTAGTTTTATTTCCCGCACTCCCTCTCTATGTGCCTCCGTCTTTCTGAATGAATACACGTCTATTTATACACCTTCGGACCTTTTATTCATTAGCCCTTTATGTTAACTTCATCATAGTCGTATTCCTCATGGCTGAGGGTCGTGGTTATTACGTGGAATGAAACACACACAACAACTTTCTTGGCATTATTAATGGAATGGTTTGCCATTGCCTTCTTCATTTCACACACAAGTTAATATGAATCAACCAGTATGCAGGTTTCCTCGCAATGTTTTCCTTCACCAGAAGCAAGTGGTGGTCGATGAAAACTACTATACGTGAGTCAGACTGGTATACAAAGTCATGTGGCACCTAGATTCGAACCTGGGACGTTTCGATCCACAGGCGGACGTCTTAACCATTACACCACCATCGCTTATGTTAACACAGTCCTACAATAATTTTCGTCAATAGTATATTAATTAAAACACTTTTGATGGTTTCTTCTATAGTATTTATTCATGCAATTTCGTCTTCCATTTTATTTTCAATTATTCTTTGCGTATTAATCTTATTCGTGGATACATTGGAACATTATAAGTATTTTTCATGGTTTTGTATAGCCACTAATGGTATTTTTTTATCGACTCACTGTCTGACTCAACAACACCAGGTGTTAATCCTCGTAAAGGATGTACCTAATTTTACTGGAGCAGATTTAAATATTTTCAGTTTTGTATTGTACCTATATCAATTGGTCAAGTAAATTTTGCGTGAAATAATAACAAAACATACACGCACACACACATATATATCCTCAAAAACTTTCGCATTTACAATATTAGTAGGATTTTTCAAATAGATAAATAATCTAGAAACTTTAGCTTAGCCTTAGGCAAGAGTTGATCTGTCCTGAAACCGACCACCAACATCGTTGGCACATTAAGATATCAGAAGTAAAGCACGTTTAATGACCATTGCTTGTAACTTTCAATATTTTACCTAGAGGCAACCTTTCTAAATTAATGACTGTTATTCGATGAGGAGAATTATCATTTTTGTCTAGATTTCACCAAAGATAAGATATATTTTATGGCTATCGATAAAATCGGACGATATTGATTGGCATACTAAATTTATGCTCATACATCATTGCTTTTAATATTTTAATTATTAGCCTTTATTATTCTGACCACCAGAGTCGACTGCTTGACAATAAACTTAGTATTTCTCTAAGAGAAAGTTATAAAACTCTCGCTCTTAGATTTTATGTCCTAATTATAACGCATTATATTGTTAACAAGAGTCGCATATATTTAAAGCCACGAGTATTTAGCTGAATAATGGCTTATTAGAAGAATAAGGATTCTCAAATAGTGTTAAAATGCTACCACGTGGTTTATGAAAAGAATCTCCAGGAGAATGCTTTCGCGGATACTCGGCATGACTGCCACAGTACAGTCAACAGCACATTCCAGCCCACCCAAAACTTGTCGCTAATACAGCACCCTTAAGAGGTCATTCACGGTTCCTTTCGTGCAGGCCAACTTGATGTGCTGTTGGCTTTACACATGCATTTAAATAGTTTCACTGTCGCCGAACTCAGATGCGTGAACGCGCGAACGTTGTATAGGTTTTCTTTCTTTATAGCAATGAAAACCAAAAGTGCAATACGTATTATGCAATCGTACGGCGGATGAAGAAGCTTCCACACTCTATATATTCACAAAAACATATGGAAGTTAGAATGGAAGTGATGATATACAAGGTCCAATACGATCACTACGATTATCATATAATTTCATTTAATTACACGTTATTGTATAACTGAATTGGCAGTAGTCTTAAACTGGTTTCTTGTTAATTGCTTCAATTAATAAGGCTGTATTAATCATACCCATATACGATGCAGTTGACCTCACACGTTTCTGGACTGGTATTAATGTCAAAGGAAAATGTACAACCAACAACATATTTTATCTGTCTAGATCTATTGCGAATTCGCCTCTATTTCAAGGGGATAAAGGTGTATGCATCGTGGCTTGTTGTTCACTGTACGTAGTAAATTCATGTAACTGTGAGAGGAAGTGCTAATACGGTATAAGTATCAGTGGTTGATGTATGTTCACAGAAAATGTAAAATATAGGGGAAAAAATCATTGAAGTCGTTAAAAGAGCTTTGTTCTTATAAACACGCATAAGTAGGATAAAATGGTAATTCTTTGTTTAAAATGGCTGATATCTTTTCATTACAGTTGCTTGTAACAGGTATGTTTGTTTGCAACACATAATGATGTATCAAATGCACTTTAAGTTATTCATAATCATTGCAAAATCAGCGCTATTGCAGTTACATAGAGTGCTGATGCGAAGTAACATGATGATGTGCGGTTCACTGTACTGTACTCCAAAGAATAAAATCAATAGCATGTAGGTTTAATTAAGTATAATAAAAGCGAAACATATTTTTTTGGCTATGATTATAGTGGGAAGAAATCTGATTAATATTTTAACTACCAAATATTTGCATATCAGCAAGTTCATCATTGCGGAGATTCTGCCGAGAAGCCATTGAAAGACACTGAATCCACAACCGGTTGAAATTCAACACTTTTAGTGTTGTTAACTTTGTTAACCATCGATTTACTTCAACAAATAACTAGCAATCATGATATTAAAGGATAAACACCTATAAATTATACGTTTGAATTTAGAATGCATCAATGATCTCGACAAATTCAAATAAAGAACGATTTACTGGCCGATTCGCGTCGAATTTGAAATACGAACGTACGTTTTGATAGTTTATCGTGTACTAAATGGCTTTAATTATTGTGGAGGTGTTCTGAATTGGCCGGACGAAGTTTTCACTTTAACGAGAGCTCGTCAAGTGGCTGTCAATGTTTATCGACTGATCTCGGTTCTATCGATAAGCTATCTGGCACATCTCTAGTTGTCAGACGGGTATTATTAGGTCTTCCTGCTCTCTATTCGCGGACTAACACGACAATAGTAGCATTACAGACATACATTTTCATATTCATAAGAAATCTGGTTTTCTTTACATTTATTTTGTTTATTATTTTAGGTTCTTACGTTAATTAATATGTAAGCGATGTCAATGATTACAGCAGTAACGATATTTTTTTCTTAATTCGAGTTTAGTTCAATTATTAAGTAGGTGCCGGAATGTTTTATATTTTTTCCGAAAGTTATAATTATAATTTAAAAAAAAAACGATGTACAAAAACATAAAAAATCAAAATATTTCCTTAAGATCCCACTGAAGTCCTAACTTCAGTGGCTTCAAAGTATTTTATCGCAACTTTCAAATGGAATACTTTGTGTATTTACCTATAGTAATGCACATACAAGGTAAATTGTACAAAGTAATGGAAAATTAAATGTTTTTATGCAAAACTTGACAATTTGTAAGCGAGTCGTAAGTTAACAGTGCCGACTGATACCTGATATCTTAAAGTCCATTACTTGGTAAGTAATTAATTGAAGTTAAGTTACGTATAAGTTAACAAATGTGACTTGTCTGTAACTTACCGGGTGGTTTTATTTCTCCACTAGCATTTTATTTTTGGTGAATTTTGTTCTGATTGTAAAGGTGAAGTGTCAGCAATGTAAATTGCCCTCAAGAGCGAGTGCCTTTGTAAAATTGGAGTTCCGTATGTAGTCTAAAAAAACTCATAAGTTGCCAGTGACCACGGACCTTTGTAACGAGGTCCGAAACGTTTGGGAAATATAAAAAGTATTTGGGTATTTAATACCTGTTATTTAGTATATTTTATAACTCATAAGGACTTATTAATTCCAATATGCCGTATCGTGCATGAAAGGCACGTTTGAGAGAATGATCTTGTGACTATTGTAACGATAGACATAATTTTCTGTTTTTAATAAAAAACGTGTGTACAGTCAACTTAGCGTTTCACTGTATCGTCATATTTTCCTACAGTTATATCTGTTTGATTAATAATATATATTGTGTACTCAATTATTATATCTATCAAATTTTTAGTTTTTGAGTTAGGGCAACAGTACTACATGGGTTTCTTATTTAGTTCCGACCTCTTTCAGAACCCTAATAATGACAAATCACGGTATTACCCAACCCAAATACTGAAAGATCGCAAGAATGATGAAAAATAGGTAAGGTCTTGATTGTATTATTCACCATTAAGCTACGAATACACTAGGGAACATTTGACGCGCAATATATCCTTCTTTCCTTTTCATTACAATTTGCATGAGTGAGATCGACTAGGTATGTGCTATTTCACTCGAGTCGATGGTAATGCGTGAGATAGATTATAATGTCGCGCGTCAAATGTTGACTAGTGTATTCGTAGCTTTAACATACAAAAAGTTATAATCAAGTAAAGAACGAAATAAAACCAGCATGTGGTTGCTAGTTGAAATCCATCTTTTATTTGTAAAATAAAATCGACAGAATTAATGGCCGGGTCTCGTGATCCATCACAACATTAAGTTCTAGGCAATAAACTTTGTCGTAAAGTAAAAATGAAATGAAGGGCACATTCCTTCGAGATACAGCTCTGTGGAATCAAGTTTCGTGTCATTAATCTGTGTAAATGTAACAATTGAAATTTTTAACACTAGGTACATTTAAATCTTTTGAAGCTCATGTTTATGAAAATTTTATCTAAAATCTTTGAAAATAAGACCACCTGTATTGAGTGAATTATCAGAGTATGCGCGTGACATTGTAACACAGGGCGTAAGAACGTCTAACTTAAAGCAATCAAAATCGATTTTAAAATATTGGTCGCGATAAAAAACGCTGTAATGTGAACAGTACACGGATACTCATTATATTCCAACGGTTGCGCGAACGAGGTGCTGCGGTACCCTAATAAAACATAGATATAAAATAAAACAGAACTATCACAATTAGGAAAAAAGAAACATAAATAGACAACCGACATTTATGAGTAAGTATAAGTGTAGTACCCTTTTTCCAGTATCATATTACTCCATATCCATTGCCTTTCACCGGAGGTTGTTTTTCTTTGCGACAAAAAGTAGTATAGAGCGTCTATTAGTATGTTTATTGATTCTCAGACATCGACGCTTATGATTGCTTAGTGTAGAACGGATTGGTGATATACATGGGTCTATAGCAGAGTCGAGTTTGCTGTAGTGATGAGCTACCATCGGATATTATATCTATGTATACGTTATTGATGAATGTATGTATGTATTGCACGATTTCGTAGTGTGTGTAGTATGTTTGTTAACTGAAATTATGCCTTTATTACAATGTTTTATGATGAAACGGAATTTAGTCAGAAATTATTTATTACGGGCCAACGAAAACATTAAAGAAAATGTGATTTAAAAAAATCTTCTTTCGAAAATTGTGACACGGTTAAGAACTTTGACTAAAGGGTAAAATTGACGTGTCAAAAGAAATTGTTTCGTTGTCTGTGAATTCCTTCGTGTATTTCACGTCTTGCATCCTTGGCCTCATTGGAGGAGTAAATGTCCTAAACGTGCAATGATCTAATACAGTACACTAGCATTAGTGGGGCTTCATGCACATGCACTGTCTTAAACAATATTATTATGGCCAATGTTGTTTTACTTATATCATAATTACTATTTAAAGTCCGCTACAATTCTAGCCTTGTATCTTGCTGATAATGTTAAGAAGACTACATACGTGCGAATTGTATAATAATTTGACGACCTCGGTGGCGCAGTGGCAAGGTTCTTGCCACTGAACCGAGAGGTCCCGGGTACGATCCCCGGTCGGGTCATGATGGAAAATGATCTTTTTCTAAAAAATTAAGGGTGAGAAGTGTAGAAGACACTGTAGGAAACCGGACTTTGACCGAGCACACTGTAAGTAATGATGACCAAAAATCCGGGAATTCGATGAGGAGGAATATAATGTGGTCCACATCTTTTCCTTCACATTTACAAAAAATCCGGTGCGTAACCCAACTTACGAATGTGTTTGCGGTACATGACTGACTAGTATTTTTCTAGTTTCTTCCTCAGGTTTCTTCCCAAAAAGTCCAGCGCATACACATATAAGTTGGGCATCGGACTTTTTGGGAAGAAACCGGTAAAATACCGGACGCGAGTAAACCTCTGGTGTGATTGATCTATGAAAGTTTGATTCCAGCACAAACGTCATTTTTCATTAGTCTCTGTTTCCATTTTTAATTAACCGGTCTACCGTCTATACTAATTAACGTCAACAAATTTTAGTGCCTTCTTTTATTGACGATTTGTTCTTGTGTAGGCGTTCCTTACAAACAGATAGCCTAATTAAGTTTATCGATAGTTTTTGTAAAATGTGTTTCCGAAATGGATCAGTCACGATTTGACGATACGCCTTCGGTTTCCTCACCTAGGGTCGTCTTCATGATATTAAACATGAAGACGGTTACCTAACGTTGGATAAATCGTGAAGGGATTATTGTAATTATGCATAATTTGGATTCCAAGGTTTGTAACACCTATGTGAGCGATCTAAACTGAACTGTTTACGTCATAAGTTTGTTGGCTTTAGCATTATGAAACACCATTAGGTAAAAATAATTCCTCTGTACTATACTTATCACTTTTCATACAATTTATTTATAATTCCTAGAGATACATATTATTCAAAAGTAACAGCCCTCATTAACATTCCCACGGAAGCTATAGGTCCTTAGGCTACAAACTACCACAAACAACGAGTAATATAATACTTAGAAACAGTATAAATGAAAGTAAAACTGTTTTTTCCCGTAATTTCTAAATGGCTCGTTCTCACAGGATTCCTCAAGACTGCTCAATTTTCTACAAGGGGGCTACCATAAAACATAAAACACGTTGTTGCGTCCGCATGTTATCTATTTTCTTACACGATGTGTACACGACATGGGGAAAAGAGACAGCATGTGGACGTTAGTAACGTCCTACGTGTTTGTATTTCGTGGTAGGCCTTCGGGCTCCGCAGCAAACCAGGATTATTAACGTTCTTAGGACCGGTAATAAGGAACTGCAAATATTTAGATACAGGATGGATCATTAGCTTATAAATAAATCCGCTTAGTGTCAGAAGTACTAATATGTATGTACTTCTAACGGTTCTACGTTACTATCAATAGTAAATTACTAAAATAAATCAACACTACTGGTACACGTCGATGGTACTTCTTGGGTTGCATCAGTCAACTTTGGCGTTAACTTTAACCTGCGCAGGAAAACGCAAAGTAAACCAACGTTATTTGTCTAAACGTCGCATATGTTAAAGTCAACGTTAAAATGACTGGTGCAACCCAACCTAAAGCTTATTACCTAACTGTTCTATCTTGGTTAATATCAAGACAGACTGTTACGTGCGATCAAACAGAAGCAGTACTGCGCTGACCACTATTCTGTCTCACTGTTTTGCCGCCGTGTGAAATAGGCTTAAGGAAATATAAAAAAAATCAAGAAAACGCGATTACACACCTCGAAATTTGGGTAACTATGTAAGTAGATAATAAGTACAGGTCATTGCATTTAAACTTAGTTTTTGACTGCGGCTTTAGCCTCGTGAATTTCCCGCGGGAACAGTATTTTTCCGGAATGAAAGGTATGTCCTTCCCTATGTCCTTCTCCATACTTCAAACTAAGTACATGTATGCAAAATTTCAGGAAGATTGATTGGAATAGATAGAGCATAAAGAGGTAAGAAACAAAGGATTGACATTCTACGACTTACCATTGCAATATCATTAGACATTTAGCGATTTTAAAAGGTTCATCATAAAATATTTTCGAATTGTGATGAAATAAATTATATAAAATAGAAATAATATTAAATAAATTACATTTAAATATAAATGTAATTTATTTAATATTATAAAATCTTTTGCTTCACCTGTATTTAATAAGATCCAGAGACTCTGCCTGTAGTATTTTCGGAACTGACTGTAACTTTATAACAGAAACCGGTTTTAACCGGTGAGAGAAGAATTTCAATTTCGGTTTTAGTCAATACTAGTTACTACAAATTCTACAAATTACGAATTCTAACGCTTTAAACTTTAGGGACTAGCTTTGGTTCGCGGATTCATTCGCGTAAATTTTTAGAGGAGCAGTTATTTTTTCGGGATAAAAGGTATCCTATGTCCTTCAGGGTACTTCAAACCAAATATATGCAAAATTTAAAGAAGATTGGTTGAGTAGATTAAGCGTGAAGAACTTACTTTCACATTTGTAATACCAACTTTTGCCCGCGGTTTCGCCCGCGTGATTTCCCACGGGAGCAGTTATTTTTCCGAATTGAAATGTCTTTCTCTGTACTTCAAACTAGATGTATGCAAAATTTCAAGAAGATTTGTTGCGTAGCGCATGTAGATGTAATAAATACCCTACTTTCACATTTATAATATTAGTTAGGATTAATTTCATAGAATTTCAAGAAGTGGGCCCACAGACCAGACGCACACACATTAGGATGTACACTAATTTGAATAGAGTAAGGAGCACCTGGGTACAGATAGATTATCTATAGTATCTACAATAAAATACATTCTCCACTCGTATTATTATTATAGAAAGTAAAATAAATCTATCATTTCAAACACAGATATCAAATTCATATTGCAACCTACAATTTCCTTGTCCCTAGGGGTCAACGGTTCGCCTATTCCGTGCGAGTGGCCCTAATACGGTGGAATTATTCAATTATAATGTAGAGGGCGTTACTAGTCCATGTCTCCTGCTGTTTCCTGTTATGAATAGCATATGTGAATCCTATACACTGGGGATAAAATACATTTTCGATTACAAAGTAATATGAATTTGTATTAGGTGACGTAAAATTTGTCCTATTTTGTTGTCAATGGTTAAATTAACTATCCAGGACTTTCATAGGGTTTTTCGTCAAATTGAAAGAGCGAATTATAAAACTGTGTCTTATTAAGACACTAGCTTTTGCTCGCGGTGTCGCCCGCGTGTATTTCTCTGCGAAAGCGGAACACAAACATTCACCCCCATTATAGTAATTAAAAAAAAAAAACCTTATCTTTGAACGGGAGCTTTTGACTATACATAAGTGCATAACAATTTTCATCAAAATCGGCCCAGCGGTTTCAGACAGATCACCAACCCTAGTCAAACATGACTTTTATAACTGCCGTCATCTAGTGACGAGTAGTTGCATAGGCACATTCGCATTTATAATATTAGAACAGAAGTATGAATTTGTCGCTCAACTAGGACAAGGGGCTATCTATATACACAACTGATATTAATTTCCATGCAGTCAAACTCTGATTTATGGTTCGCTAATGTTATGACAGCATGCATAAACTTAATTTATGCTAATCGCTCGATATGATTAGCTGAATTTATTCACACCTCTATATTAGCCAAATGGTTTAATATTTGACTGGTAATAAACTACAAAATAATATTTGACACGGACAGAACGAGACGAAAAATAATTTAAGCGACCTGGTTTATGAATTAGAGTTTTTGCAACCAATATACTATACAGGGTTACTGTTCATATATTCCAAGATATATTATACTGTTGACAGTTTACAGATGAACTATGTGAATATTAAGTGGTATTTGAATAACATATTTTAATCTTGACATTGATAAGTTGATATAGTAATCTATAACTGTACGTTTTAATTTATCATGTCCTGCCTTAACTGTAAAACCACAATTTCGAATAAATATTTCGAGATAATACCGATTAAGTTATTAGCATCACTTAAAGTGGATTGTACCAGTCAACTTTGACTTTAACTTTAACCTGCGCTGAAAAACGCAAAGTATGCCATTTTGTCCAAACGACGTCGGCGCGCAAGTTAATGTCAATGTCAAAGTTGACAGAAGCAACTCACCATTACTCCCCCTAATCTCCGAAACTACTGAGCCTAAAATTTTGAAAAAAAAAATTAAAACATGTATTTCTTGTAGGTTACAGGAAAACATAAAAGAATATCCAGTTGAAATTGAAAATAAGGAGGTAAACTTATTATAATACTATTTTACGGAAAATAGTTCGCTAAAACAACGCTAGATAGCGCTAGTATTAATAATTTAATAAAAATATTAGTGTGTAATGTTTTTATTCAGTTATTAGTAACACATGTACGGAACCTTTTTCTCGCGAGTTCAACTCGCACTTGCCCTATTTTTAAAGCTTCATCTCGACGTCGTCTTAATTACCTGTAAACAAATTAAAATCATCGTTAATCGAAACAATCAAAGAAGATAACACTAAGAAGACACTACAGAGCTGATAACAACAACTTTAATGGTTTGAATGTTTTATTAAGGATCAATTTTGACATTCTGATAACTCCACAATTCGAAACTTCAAAATGGATTTTTAACACACATCACCGTGAACCGCCAAGTAAAGAATTAGCTTTTTATTAATATAATGCACAACATTTTTTAACAAATTCACTGTTCATTTAGTGTGATTTGCAATTCACATTACACTATCGAGACCGCTCGCAGTGAAACCCAGTCAACCAATCACAGTACAGCATTGTGACGCGCCGACAACCACACCGCAATGTGATTGGTTAGCTGCGTCTCACTGCCAAAAGACTTTATAGTGTAATGTGAATTACCACACTAAGCTGCACGTTTGCATCGTAATATTGATTTAATATGACAGTTTATATAGCAATAACTCCAATCCGCCTAAAGAATTACAACTAATCTGGTTTACGTCCGTCCGTTAATCATCGCCATAAAAATAAACATACAGACAGATTTTATTTGTGTACGTTCCTTAAATGGACTTGGTTTTGAGAAATTAGGAAATTTGTGTTACTTTCCAGTCGAACATTCCTTTTCACAACTTTATTTATAGTTAGATCTCCATATGCTTGAGTCAGTAAAAATGTTAATAATAATGATATTAGAGTGTTTTACTGACATTTTCTTCTTATTGTTTAAAATCTATCAAAATCTATGTGTTTTGCTGATGTTATATCTTTTACGAGTCATGTAGGTAAAAACTGAGACCCTAAACGATATAAAGCGTAAAGTAATTAATTAGAAATATGAAAGTTAAAAGGCCACATAAGATTGGAATGTGAAAATAACAAAAAATATATAATAGGATGCATTCACACGAGTCTATTCATTAAGAGTGCGGTGCGTCTAACGGAACTGCAATTAGTGTGTGATTTGCCTTATGTATGTCAATAGCACTCGGCAATTTACCCGCCAGAAGTTCACGAATTCGTTCAGCTATTTTTAACGAAAATAATAATGATGGAAAACTGATTGTAAATAATAAACAATTTGACTTTATTGCCCATAAAGATGGTACACAAACAAATTAAAAAATTGAGGCGGAATTGTAGAAGTGGAGGGAGGAGAGGGCCTTTGACCAGCAGTGGGACATTGATGTCTGATATAAATAAATGTATATTGACAAATCACACAGATCGTGTTGGCCCCAAAGTAAGTTTAAAACTTATGTCTTATGGGATACTAGCTCAACTGTACTATATTATACAACATAACTTTACATGTATAGATAAACATCCAAGCCTCAGGTAAACCTAAAATCTTTTTTCCTGACCAGGGATCGAACGCGAGGCCTTCAGTGTAGCAGTCCGGCGTGATGACCACAGAGGTAGCCATAAATGCGAACTTTTTGCTCAGCAATATCTTACAGCCAAACTTTGGGTAGAGAAAAGTAACAAACTGACGACACTGAGCGAAAAATAAATAATCGTATCTTTTCATGTAAATATATTGATATTTACATGAAAAGATACGATCTCACTACATAGTATAAAGTGGCTTTCCGCGTATGTCTGACGCAACAAGTTTGATGCAGGTTTCACTATTAAACAATTTATTGTTGTTGTCATTATTAAACAATTTATTCCCGAAATTTTATAGACCTTGTGCGAAGCCGGGCTGAGTCGCTAGTAATATTTAAGAAGAGGAAGGAATACTCGTTTGTGTTGAGAATGAATTATTAAAAGGGCCCAGACAAATACGTGAGTCAGAATCTAAGTGTGGTCACGTACGTTACTCCCGTTAAACTTGTCAAAACACAAGATCAGTGACTAGGTTCTCACCTGGGTAAATAGAAGTGGCACCAGCAAGTCGATGGAGCAAATGATGAAGGCAAAAAAATTCTGGGAGACATTGATTTAGACGAGGGACTTAAATAAGGTTTTTGGGTAGGTATTGTAGGACTTTAATAAGGTTTTTGATTAGGTATTTGGATAGGTATCTTACAAAGACTTCCATATAGATCGATTGAAGAATACTTGGAATCGATAATATTATACATGGAGTGGAATTCATCATCATCATTAATAGTCATTTAAATGTCTTTACTGCTAAAGCTTGGTTCGATTTAGTTTCTTCTTAAAACTTAGATGTATCGTAAGACCATAAAAAACGGGATCTCTATCCACACTATTTTTGCCCAAACAACGGCCAATAGACTAAATTTTCAATTACAATGAACCATAGATAAAAGAAAAATGCAATGAATACAGTTTATAAAGCACTTATGCTTGATCACGATAATATTAAAATGGTCTTCAAAACATCGGAACAAAAAAATTTAATCTCATTCAATAAATGTATGCTTACACATACGAATACTTTTCAGTAGCATGTGTTTAGGGAGATACACATTTTTATTTTTATGATGATGACTGTAAAACTAGAAACAAGTTACACATAGCGTAAACAGGATGGTTGCATTTACTTCCACAATTTTAAAAATATTACCAGTTCCACGCGTCCCTAGTAACTGTAGGAAGCAGTTTAATAAAAACTGTAGCTTGTTATGGCAGCGCTGTTTATCTGACCCGTGAATTCACGTTAGTTTAATCAATTGTGGACATCAGTGTAATGTCTGGTTCGTTTTATTACTGTTATTTCCTATGCTATGACTCAGGTTTTTTATAAATCTTAAATTAATTGTCATGTTCTTCTAGCTATAGCGAGCACAATATTTTTCTTTTTCCAGATTTGTGCCTCTGACGGGAATTTTAGTAGGTTTACAAATGACACTAGAATGGTCAATAAAATCTTCTGCACATATGTCAGATTGGTATACAAACTCAAGTGGACGGTCTTAACTACACCGCTTCGAATTTCCGATTTCAATCAAAATATTTGACAAAAAACAGATCAAAATTTAAAAAATTGTGGATAATGTTAACCAACCAAATATTTATCAAGTAATATCGAACTAATATCGGATATCTGAGTGAGATATCGATCTGGCAACTGGATCCGAACATGTTCTATGAATAATAATAGCCTTTAATTTAGGTTTGAGGCAATTAGAGGGCAATTTGTTAGCAGATCAGTTTATATTGAAGAAATTCGATATATTTTTATAACTAACTAGTATAGAAAATAACTAGTATATGCCTAAATCCAATTGTCTGATCTAATGTTAATAAAACAAAACAAAGGGTCAAATCCATTTCAGTATCTACCATAATTGATACTAAAATTTAAAATATACAAGAAAACAGTCAAAAAAATAAATAAAAAAAACAGCATTTGAACACCGAATCATTTTGAATGAATATATTTTTAACGCGTAACTTTAATAGCTTTTAAACAGAAACAATTGTAATGCCAATCATGATGTGTTTACTTGAAAAAATATTTTTAAAAATATATAAATTGCCAATGTAAAGACAGCAAAACCACTTAAAACAACAAAGTGTTAAATACAGCAATAAAATACTATATTTAAAACACCGTTTAATTCGGAAAGAGAAAGGAAGTCAGCTATGTTTACGAGGTATTTAAAAATTGCAATTTTGCAAATAGTTGTCATTCAGCAATTTTAATAACCTGGCGCCAGTTTTTGGAGGTGTCGGGGAATTAATGAAAGATAGCTATTAACTGTTGAGAAATATCAAGGCAAGAGGAATCAGGTCTCACACTTTAGGCGTGTTAATGCCGTATAAATTACTTATTTTGGTTTGATCGAAAAATGTTTCGACTCATTTCGATATATGACTTCGACATTTTCAGACTTTTACATTAAACGAATTGTCGTCTTGCCATTCTACGACTTTGGGATTTTCAATAAATATAAATAAATAAATATATTAGGACAAATCACACAGATTGAGCTAGCTCTAAAGTAAGTTCGAGACTTGTGTTATGGGATACTAACTCAACGATACTATATTTTATAACACATACATATATAGATAAACATCCAAGACCCGGGCTAATCAGAAAAAGATCATTTTCCATCATGACCCGACCGGGGATCGAACCCGGGACCTCTCGGTTGAGTGGCAAGAATTTTACCACTGCGCCACCGAGGTCGTCAATGTTTGACATTAATCACTAATAGGTACTATTATTTTCATGTTTTACCTACCACCATTGAGCAAATTATGTTGTTATGATCTGATTTATTATTTCTCGTAAATTATGTGCAATTCTCTCTCACATCTTACATTAGTTAATACATTAAATTCTATTGTGATGGTTGCAAAATTATATTGATTTTTATTAAGATTGTGAGTTGCGAGATAAGAAGTTAAAACTTTTTCGAAATGATTAAGTTTCTCACCTCTAGTCTTCGTCTTATTTCAGATTTTTTAAGTGGATCATAATAAGAACTGACTCACCCAAAAATGCATCGCCTACCGGTCTCAAACCATTAAGATACCTGCATATGTTAGGTTTTAAATGAGCACTAAAGTCCTGGCATTATCTGAGATTAAATTAATAAAATAATACGGATTACTGACCCGAGTTTTGAGAACTGGACTTGAAAGGGTTTGAACGTGATTAATTTTGCCATTTGAAAAGTTAATAGTCTATATTTAATATTATTTTATAAATTTATTTTCTTTCCGTGTTTATCTTCAATTTGTGTTACAATAGTGTGATAAATTGGAAGTAAAGATGTGAATTTTTATTTGTAACTAGCTTTTGCACGCAATCTTGCCCGCGATTTTTACGTGTTCATACGGCTCATAACTTATTTTAGTCGCGATTTTAAGTCAGACCATCCGCTATTCAACTGTGTAAACCACATCAAATTCCAGGCTTGTTCATAAGGAACAGATTTTATGTAATTCTCACAGTAGGTACCACCCATTAATTCAATTTCTTAACAAACAGTACACGTGAATAGCTATTATCTAAATGAACTTTCAAGTGTCGTATCAAAAATAGAAACAAAACGAGCTAACATTTGAAACCGATAGGACAAGAATGTTTAAATCAGCTCATAAAATTAGTAGGTTAAACATCGGTCATTACCATTCAATGTTACGAGAGTGGACAGTACAACAATCGAAGAAGCTCATTTACAATTTAGATAAGTTGACAATAAAACGTAAAACGAAAGCAAAAGTCGTACAGAAGTTTGGCATACGCCCACTCGTATAGAGATTCAGATCATTCACATTTGGAACAAGTTTGTATTTTAGACAAATTTAAAAACCCCCGATTTTCATATATTCATTTCGCTGCAACTTTTGAACGGCTGAAACGATTTTGATCAAACATATCTAAGAACTACCGCCTAAAAATTAGCTATAAAATAAAACAAAAAAAACACATCCGAATCGGTTCACCCGTTGATTGTCTACGGTGCCACATACACGTGCCTCTTTTTACGTCAGGGCTTAAACAAATAAATATTGCAATTCTTTTACTGCCAAACAGCCTATCTGATGTGGTCACCACAATCTAACAACACCAGGGGTGTCACACACATGTTGCCTACTTTTTAGCCTAGGATATGCTATAGTATCCTGTAATTACACGGCCTCTCTCAGCCTTCAAACCAGGCACAACAATGGAGGCACTTCTGTTAGTATTGTAATAATAGTCTTGTAGATATTATTATGCAGATACCAACAGCGTTAGACGAATTACATTAATCTCTTGTCTTTGATAGTTGCTTTGGCTGTGATTACATTAAAATCACATTTTTTTTTGCGCTGAATATACCTATATAATTATTTGTTTTTGTAATTGTTAATGTTGTGTGTGTTGTTTTGATACTATTACATAAATCATGCCTTTTAGGACTATCATCACATAAGGCGATAAATCTTTGCAATTGGGTTATTTCCGTTAGAAATCTTTGCATGATTGTTTTTGATTGGCCAATTATATACGATCTTTAATTTCAATATTTTCAATTTGTTGATTCAATCTTTCACACCCTTGGGCTAATATTTGACTGAAGTCTTCGTAAATCGTTTATTTTCGTCCTTCAAATTAATGACTTTATGCCTAGCCAAAAAGATTACTAACAAAATCATCTGATGGAAACAGTTACTTTCTAGTCATTGATCGGAACCTTTTGATAATTGATCGCTTTGCTTCATTTCTCGCTCGATACAATTATTGGCATCTTTGTGTAATTAATTTTAATTACGTCATTCTGTCAATTTAGTGTATCAGGTATTATTTTTCCAAACACAATTGTTTGTGATATTCAACTGCCATTTCAATAGCTGGAGCTGCCTTTCTTTGTATGTGGATAAGGTAATACATACTTCCATACTAATATTATATACCTGTCTATCTGTCTTTAGACTATGTACATTATGTACTTTAATACATTATTAGAAAAAAAAAACATTGTAAGAAACAATAATGGTAAGCCGATCTGGCATGATAGGGACCAACACTGTTCAAATGAGTTTCTTTCGGCATTTCTTCTCAGCAGTGGTCGTTCCGAAATGCCAGTAGTTTGTAGCATGTGAGAAATAACTATAAATAAAAAAATTGACGAGAAAAAGTGCTTGTGAAGGTCTAATTGAATTGAATTTGTCTGTCTGGCTAAAAATCGGATTTTTAGCATTTTAAAGGCCCACGTTCAAACATAGGCTAATTTTGTTTCGAAAGTTAACCCACATTCTTTTCGAAAATCAACCCCCAAATGACTATAACGAGTGTGAAAGCTTGTATCAAAATTGTGTCTGTTCCGCTTTCGAAGAGAAATTCACGCGGGCGAAGCTGCGGGTGAAAGCTAATTCGATATAATTTCACTAAATTTGGACCTAATTCGTTTTTCTGACTTTACCTCGGGATATTGTAAATCATGGCGTACAAAGGATAATGGCTCACTTGTTAATCTGCCCTCGATGCCCTTCCACTTGCACATAGGAGCTCTAAATATGGCTGAAGTCGTGCAAGAAGTAGCAGTTGAATGTTATCAAGCTTATTAGCGTACTAACTATGTATTTACATGGTCCGTACAAAGAAACTAGGACAATTTATGATAATTACGTTCAGTGTGTTTTCGTCAACAGCTTTATTTTTATTTTGTATAGATTTCAGTGATATTTGAATGGACTGAGAGTACTCAGCAATCTAATTTACAATTTGAGCGTGCGTGTACGCTGGAATCTTGATGATCTACGGATATAAAAATAACATCACGGCACAGCTACTATATATAAGTTAACCGTTTGAAAAGATTTTGAGAATATTATCAGATCTCTTGAGAAACATTCAATAGCCCCATTTGGAAAAGCCTCAATAAAAAAAGTGCAAATTTTTTGCAATGTCAAAATTGCTGTACATAAACATTGTACTAAGCCTTGTAATCCGCATGTCGCCTGCACAAAGCCGTGACTTATCTGTGAGAGCGTGACACTTAAAAATTAGCATTTCCGCGTTTTACACTGATTGTCCAATTCAGGGCAGCGTGGGCGCAGCCTTGCGTCAGCTGGCTTTAGGATCGACGCATATATGCTAAATTATGGCTAATTTATTTTTTAGATCACCATTTACTATTACGACAAAAAGGGCGAAAAGAAAGAGAGATTTGTCATTTTTATTTTTGGGTGATAATTATTGACCAATAAATGGTATATCATTGGCGGATAAAATGAGATCAAAAAAAGTACTTATACTACAGCTAAAAATATACTAATTTAAAAAATCTATACTATTATTATAAAGAGTAGTGCGTTTGTGACTTTGTGAGTTTGTATGTTTGAGGCGGGTAATCTCCGAAACTACCGAACCGATTTTAAAAATTCTTTCACCATTTGAAAAGTATATTATCCAAGATTTAAGCGGGCAACATCTAGTTATATTAATAAAAGTGGTAAAACGTAAAAATAGACAAGAGTCTAAAGAGAAATATGAGTATTTTTACGTATTACCACTTTCACTTCAATTTCCCGTGTTACTAAGAAGCAACACAGGAAATGAGGTAAAAAAAGCCCCAGAATCGAACTGGGTCCTATAACTCCTTTTCGTTATCTAACATTATTATATTTCTGGAAACTAATATTATAACTCCTTTTCGTTCCCTAATATTATTATATTTCTGGAAATTCTCATTCATAATATTATCATAATCTAAATGTTTTATAGTTCTGTTAACCTCACATGAAAAAGGTGAATGTAATCATAGGTATGTACCTCAATTACCTAATCGGTAAAATAGTAAAGACAGATAGTGAACACAGTTTAATGCTAGATTATAATTAAGCATCTAGTTGCCAAGGTACTATATAGTTAAAGTTTTATTAGGCTGAAGCTGTCTACAGAGTTGTGTACTAGAGTGAGAAGTGTACTACAGCTTCAGCGTGGCACCAATACTTTTCAAATGTACGTAACATCACAAAAAAGATAGGATCAATGCTTATCAAATGAATTAAACATCACTAAATATATATATATATATATTGAGTGTTAGTTGCACTAGTTAATTTTGTCGTTAACTTTAACCTGCGCGGAAAATTCCGTCATTTTGTCTAAACGACAACGACGGTAGCACACAGGTTAAAGTTAATATCAAAGATGCAACCCATTTTAAAAAATACAATGTTAGACTCGACAATACATAAATTGCTGGACATAATAATTAACTTTCAATGAAGTGTGCGTCACGCCTTACAGTTAAGACTTTACCTCTTGCATGACCATATACGGTCATCAAAACTCTTTTTCATGCATATACGAGTATATATGATACTGATTTTAAATGACCATCGAATTTACAAAGTTAATATTATTGTAAAACAGAGTTGACAAAAAAGGAGCACCTGGTGATACACAGTTAAATTACGCACTGATTTCTGATGGCTCAGTATGTTTATTCCAATGAAAACAAAAATTTTAAATTTAAATGTGAGCTGACGACGGTTTTCAAACGTATGAACACAAAATTTCCAAACTTACCTAAGAACACTCTAGATTAAATTATCTTTCAAATATATCAAAATCGGTTCAACCGACTGCTGCGATGCCATGGACAGACATACAGATACACAGACACTTTAAAGTTATAAACTTGTGAACGGTGTAACTTGTCAAATTCGTTATATTACTGGCAATCTTGAATGGTCTGACAACTAGTAATGCCGAAAGATCGTGCGAAGTGCAGAAGACAATTTAGGAAAGCGGGCTTAGACGCTCAATGGTTGCGGAAGGAACCAGGAAAAGAATCAGATGAGAGAGAGACCGGCAATCCTGAATCGTTAAATCGTTTCTATTCTGATTACATTATAATAGTGAAATTAAAATAAAGGGCTCGCATTGTCTATGGATTATTGATGTGTTCTTAGATTATAGTTTGTTTTAAAATGATAAAATGTAATTTTTCCCAAGAGTAACAGTATTAAAAGTTATTCCATTGAAGTACGTTTACTTCAATGAAATAACTTTTAATGAAGTGAACATTAAATCAATTAAAGAGACGAACATCATTTGGTACTTAACAATTTTTATCGCGGTTGTTAAAAACTTTATTGAAATCGAATTTTAGCAACCACAGGTACTTTCAGTACAGCTTGGAGGTTAAATAATATCTGTCATCGTTAAATATAGGAGCAAACTCCGTGTCGCTAGAGATTCTTATATTTTCTCTCTTTTTACTTCCTAATACGAAATGAACTTAGCATATCCTTTCTTCAGCCTATCAGATTTCAAAGCTTTATTTTTGCCTTGTCTCTTGTCGTGTGTGTGTTTCTTAAGGTTAGCTGCGTCTCACTGCGAATCGACTCGATGTTGAGATGTAAATACAGTTGCACGCACACTGTATCGCGATAATGTATATAGCTACAATTCATAATTTCTGATTTCACCGTCACGGTAACAAGAATCAGATGAGTCACCGGATGGCGCTCGGCCTTTAATTGTCGTGTGTCAGCATTCATTAGAACATTACCATTACGACATACCTGTTCATCATTATTGTCCTTATTTGTTTCATGACGTGCTTCATAGAGAACATCATTGAGTCAAATGTGATATGTAAAGTACATCAGTATGTACTTTTTATATCACATTTTTCTATTATATAGTCTACATTATGTATTAATTTTTGATTCATATGTCCTGTATTATAGTGATTGTGTCAATCTGATCATAAAACTGATACAACAATTTTGTAGAAGTAGACTATGACACTCTTCAGTTTTTCAATTGTCTACGTCATAAAAATCTGTTTTGACGGAGAGAAGGACAAATAAACACACTTTCATATTAATTTTATTTTATGCATGAATTTCAGCTTCTACACAAATTGTGGGTACAGTTGTTATATTATTAATTATCTTCTCATATGTGTGTGTATATATGAGAAAATATAATTATGTTCCTATTAAGCATGTAACTTATCACCTTCATCAAATGTTGAAATTTTACGCATTTACTTGCATTCAACTTAAATGTGTTGAAACAGTCATTTATTCTAATATTAAACCTTTTAAATGCCAATTAGACACAGTGAAGAAGTATAAAATTTTTGTGGAGATAAAATGTTACTACCATTGCTTTCATATGAATTACTACAATAAATAAAAAATATTGTGGTAATTACGCTCCGAAATATAGACAGTATCGTCCAACAAATAGTGAACAAACAATGTTTTCTATCCCTTGGAGTTTTTGACTTGCGATGCTGTCGAAAAAAGAAATGGTTTTCAATTAATTTTTTAGCTTTGGTTATCTGGCCAGTCATATATATCATTCATCATTTAAAAAAAAAAACAAAGTCTAGCAACCAGCATTTGTTTATCTAAGAACCTAAATTCGAAGATTAAAAATAAATAGGAACAAAATTGTATGAGTTATTCATTTTAATCGAAAATCAACAAAGCGCATCCTGCGCCTGCGTCGTAAACTATTTCCTTTAATCTGTGAGCCGCAGATTACAGCAGTAAATCATAGTTTATTGACTTAACGAAAGCCATTTCATATGAAAGAATTATAGGGATAATGGGTCTGTGATTATGAACTATCAATAAACAAATAAAGGGTTCAGCTGACCGCCAACGTTAAATCACATAAAAGTGCTCAGAAGGAGGCCAGTTAAAAGACTACAATTCTTTTACTGAGAGTGCCTCTCCAACTAATTAAGGTCAGCTATTAGAATTCTTAAAGTCCTTTTTGTCATTAGCTATGCGGAATATGTATAAAATATGTCTTGGATGTTTATCTATATATGTATTTATTATAAAATATAGTATCGTTGAGTTAGTATCCCATAACACAAGTCTCGAACTTACTTTGAGGCTAGCTCAATCTGTGTGATTTGTTTATATTTATTTATTTATTTAAAATATTAACTAATGATAGTAATTCTAATGATACCTACTCGAGATGGGCTTAAGACTAAATTTTTAAAGTACGTAAAGGCTTGTAACTAACATTAAGTCAACATCAAGACATGTATCTTAAATTAAGACCAATGAAGAAGAATAATACAATACATCAATCATTAATTCATTCAATTCATCTAAACATCAATTTACATCAACATCATCTTTATATCAAACACTGAAATCAGTAACACTTCAATCCAAATTGAAATTAAGATATCATCAAAGCTTTAAAGTTGAATGACCCAGAAAATTTAATAGTGACTATCGCCATTGCCCTGTCAATAACATAAGGAAAGCTCGCGATTCATGACAATGGAGCTTTTGTTGCAAACCACCAAGTCATCTGACTTTTGATTTTAATGGACGTTTCATTAGGCTAATATTATGAAGATTTACTTTCTAGTGTGTTAAATTCTGAATTAGGTAAATTGACTTCATTAACTTCAATGACAGTTCTAACATGATCAACAATTGACGTTCCGTTATGGTGAAAAAAATAATAGACTCGATAAAATTGTGGTCGTACAAGAAATGATTTATGTTCTTGAGATAGGTTCCATGTTTATTAATAAGGATTATTAACTATATTTCAAAATTTATAAAATTTTTTACCATGATTGTCAGACTGAATCCTATTTATTTCGTTTTCTAGTTAAAGTTGAATATTACTAAATAACTTTATGTTGTTAATTGAATTTAATGGTTGATTGATTGATTGAAATTAATGGTTTTGGCATAAATATATTTTTAGGACCCTATTTTAATACATGCAAATGGTAGGCAATAACAGTCTGTTCAATCTACTTATTTCGTGAAGTCCCTTCTTCGTTATCATTATTATTATAGTCGATATTATTAAAAACATGTACACCTTTTTACTTATAACTATAATTGAAACGTCGAATACTTTCATATACTGTGTCATCGATCACTTACTAATTATATTATCAAATTAAGTTAACACGATAATAATAGATGTAAAGTAATCATCACGTTAAAATTATAAGGCAGTTACATTTACGCAGATATGACCTTAATTATATTAAAGAATTTGTTTTCATTATCTTACTTTCTCATTTCAAAAATGTTGTCTTACATAATAATATTATAATAGTTAATTTGACAACTACTGCATCAAAGTATTTAATTACTTTCTTGAAATTTTTGTTCAATATCACATCTCTTAAATCTACAATTAGACACAATAAAGTTTTATTACTACAATTTCTAAATATAAACATTAAATACTTACGTTGTTAATAACGTTTTCTAATAAAATATTTTATGTAGAATTAAGCCATAAAAATGCATAAAAACAACATAAAACCTTTGAAAAGACTCATTAACGTTCTAATTCAAAAGGAGGACAACTGTCCAAACAGCCTTTTATGAAATGATGATGAATGGGGTAAAATGCTTTTGAATTTTTTATTGTCCAGTAATAGTCAGAGAAGAAAACTATATCCTTTTCAAGATGTCTTCATAGCTCGTAAATTTTGATTGGACGAGTATTTAAATAGATATTTCTATTTAAGTACTCTAGTGAAATAAAATATCAATTTGAGTGAAATATACTCAATATTTTCAAAACAGTTTTGCACTTTTCTTCCGCGGTGTCAGTAATGATAATCGACTTGTTATGATGATGATGATGATCTATTATGTTACGATCGAAATACCGGATAAAATTTTCCGACATCAAAAAACGCATGAAAAGATACGATAATTTTCATATTCGAACACAAGCAAAATATCAAGTCACCCATCAAATAAAATTGCCACAAATATAGATGGGTACTTTAAAATAGAGTTATAAAGAAAAGTAGTATATGTTTAGCAGTTGTTGATATAACGGCAATGAGCAATAGCGTTAAATCAACGAAGCGATACTGTCATTTGTAAAAAGTGAGAAGTTGAATTAATTCATTATGTTCATAACTTCCAAGTAATAAATATAAAACAGAATGAATGAATACTTATATAAAGAAACATGACTGTGAATTCTATGACGCTATTTAAAATTAATATCTTTTGAGATAAATCATTGCTGACATGAAGGTCTTGAAGACATTATCAAGTGACCTGATTAACACTAGAAAAAATATTACGGACGCATCTGTACTACAGAGTAATAATATAGAGACAAAGCTTCAACAGACTCGTGCTATTCTATATTAATGCACAATGATATATTTACTTTTTATCGTTCTTTGAAATTTAAATCCATGCTGGGCAGATGATGGCTTGTTCAGTTCAATATAATTTATTATTTGTAATAGAATGTGATTTGGTAAAAAAGTTTAATTTTTATTGAAATGCAGCCATCGTTACAATTAAAATTATTGTAGGTACGTGTTATTTAATATTTTCTTTAAACTTTTCCAAGTGCATCTGTCTTACTCGAAACGTTTGCGCTATGGGTACAAATCGTTCACAGAGTTGTTTACTGTTAATAATACTAGCTTAGATGCAGACTCATCTCTACTCTATGTATGAACTGTTACGTGCCAGTGCGTTGATATGATACAATGTCATCCTGAGTCGAAGCAATATATCCATCCCACGCAACTATTACTTTAATACTGTGTGAACTAGAATTTTAGTAATTTTAAACTAGTAATTTTCTTCATGTCGACTTTACTAACTGGATTATCTATAACAATTTGGACCAGTCAATGTCAACGCTTGATGTGGTAGATATAGTATGGGATATCAAATGAAGGCGGTCGTCTTATATTTAACCCGTTAGCTTTATGACCAAAGTACAGACGAATAGAATACCTACTATTTATGAATGTTAAATTTGGTGTTTAGAAACGTTAACTTCATTCAAAAATTGGAGGTCATTAGTTAGACTATGAAAATGGAACAAGTTAATAACAAAGTTGAAGAAGAATCACATGACATAAGCAACAGTTTTGTCTTGTTTAAAGTAAATAAATTAACTAAGCAGGCACTATTAACTGGCCTATTTCCTAGTTTGAGAAAAATCCTTAAGATTGTTGACTAGAGAAACCTACCCAGAATTTTGGATTTCTCTAAACAAACAACATACAACAGAATTCTCTCAGACATGCACCCCTTTCACACTGTTTTCGTAATCATGGGACCTTTCTAAAGACTGGGCAACAAAAGGCGCCTTTACTTAGACAAGGGGTCTTCTATGTGTTCGTCAGACGTCAAGCAACTTAACCTTAGACCTTATGATAGTGTCGGCTTTGATACTGATGATATTGAAGTGAGAGATAACGCTTCATATGTGACAATGCCGAAATAAGATTCCTTGAGATGCGCATTTGATTTTCTTTTGATTTTTACATATCATAGAATTTCCCAATATAGTAAAAAATCTAATATGGATATTTATTTTAAAACTTCTAAACTCATGTAAGAAGAACACCTTATTGTTTTACATAAAGATTAGTTTGTTTTTACTATAATGTAATAAAAATACTAAACCTTGTAAAGATATCAATCTTACACAATAAAAATGAATAGATAAATTTATCTGATAAGATACACATATATTCATAATAATCATGTATGAAGTCATATCACATTGGGTCATGACAATGTGATTGCAGAACATTTGCGACATATCAATTATAAACAACGCGTGTTAGATAAATCATAATAATGCGAACAAAGAACATTCAAAGGACATTTTCATATAACAGATGAAATCTAATACTGTGGCTATAAACTGTAACAAGACTTAGAAAAGTACAATTATCATGAAAAAAAATATTGGTTAAATTTAACTTGCAAGATGTGGCGATAATGAATCCCATTTCCAAATTTTGATTCAACATATCAAATGTTGAACAGAGCATTGAGAAGAATGATTATAGATTCTAAGAATCGATTTATATCCAGCGATTGTAATTGGCACAAAGTGATCTCGCGTTGCAAACTAATTGAGCCTATTGATGGGCATTCTTGACAGCATTGTGTAAGAATGCTCAATATTGTTCAGCTTTCATCACGTCAACTACATTAATTGCATTACCATTAATGGTTGGTAGAAAATCTATTCTTACTTGAATTATGTCGTCATTATTAAAGACAAATATGGCAGTGTAATTTTCATCTTCATTTTGTTCTTTGTCATGTCAGTTTTTATGACAACGTAATACATGGAAAGCTACGTCAACTTAATTAAAAATGTTTTATTTATTCTTTGTACGTTTTCAATTTGCCAGTAGAAAAGCCACACGATTAATGAAATTGAAAAATTGATTTGATCAACAAATCGGTCTTATAGATTTTCTTTTCGTTTAAAGCAGAGATGTTTGGATTCAAAAACTTTTATTGCCCATCTGTAAAGTTTTTCGTTTGAGACATTTTTTATACCTTATGTAGATATAAGAATTGTTTTTTTATGTAAAGGGGTTTTGTCACTTAGTGACTATAGCACTAAGAAAGAATTGATCTATCGATAATCGATCATACATTGCATAGGTAATATAAACACACAGTAAATATATAATAATAAAAGACAATGCCAAATGCATTTTATTTACTGCCTCGGGGGCAATCGGGCATTTAACTGATTGATCGTGGATCCACTCATGCTCATTACTGTAAGGGCACTGATCCACTAGAGATTCGCGATGTAGTCAAGTCAAACTTATGAAATAAAAACACATCACGACTTTCTTAGACAATGGATTAGCTAACTATAAAGCCAATAAAACTATGTGAATCTATTATATATTACTAGTTAAATTATAGACCTACAGTATGACATGGAGCAATTCTAAGCTTAGATCAGCCTGCTTCTTATTCATTTGTCACGGAAAATAAAGTTCTTTTTAAAGAAATCACAATTCTTATAAGATTTTGAATTTTGTTTGAGCAAAAGTAGTTTTAGTTCAAGTGGAGCCATATCATAAAGGTGCCAGCCGTAATTGTAATCATGTTGGTGCAATTTATCGTTTTTAAACCGCTGCTGGTTCTGAATATCAATGACGATTGCCAGATGTATGCATGCTAAAACTAAATTATGTATATGAAAGACAGAACAGCAGCGTTAGACATATACCTTTTTGTTTGTTTCCTGGGTGTAGCTTTTTTAAAGTATATCTATTAAATTGTGGGCTGATTGTTGAGAATTGTCCAATTATTTATTGATCAGCATGTTTTGGTACTCTTTTCGATCAATAGAAACATGTTTCCACCAGGAAAATGCCCGATTATAGAGAACTAGCAACCTGTGTCGGTTTCGTTTGGGTAAAACTATAAAAAAGCCTATGTTACTCCTGAACATATTATTTATGTGCCAAATTTCATCATAGGTCCTGTAAATTTTTAGTTCATTCATTACAATCAAAAATACAAAACATTTCTCTTTATAATAGTACGGAAGTATGGTTAACCTAAAGACAATAGCTGAAGTTTTTCTTATTAAGTTTCGTTTCGGTTTGTCCACGTGTTA
This sequence comes from Plodia interpunctella, assembly GCF_027563975.2. Lineage (NCBI taxonomy): Eukaryota > Metazoa > Arthropoda > Insecta > Lepidoptera > Pyralidae > Plodia > Plodia interpunctella. The sequence continues at coordinate 2,051,956 of NC_071301.1, forward strand.
CTCAGAATACAGTGGTTGGTAAAGACGAAACTAGAAGTCATGAATAGTGGACTTTATTTAACCAGCACCTCTTAGAGATCCAAATACATAAATTAACTGCAAACCTATCTAAACGTTGATCGGAATTGACGTTGCTTAACCTAAGTGATTGAATGTTATTCGAACGCTCTCTAGGAAACTTATCTTTATATATTGGTTATTATTGAATTAGGTAAATGGAGGTTGATAGTTACAGTAGGCGAAGGAGATCAAGAAAGAAACGGATGTAGAGGCTTATGAAAAAAAAGTAATATCCCAGATATGACTTTTTTACGACTTTTTAGTCTATGATGATCTATTTTCTGAAAACCGAAAAGATTTTTTATATTGATATGATAATAACTTACGTAATAATTTAAAACAGAAGGTCCCTTAAGAGGAACTAAATAAATTCATCGACTTGGTATTACATCGATATCACAACTTTTTACGGTAGAAAAACTGAGCTGAGAGGCTTGGGTTTAAATTACAGCATATTTTTGATGGCATTACATTGACTCCAAATGACGGGAAACGGCAAGAAAATATATATTTTTGGTTTCCTACGCAGAGTGGTAGGTATAATTGTCAGTTTACTTGTATCACTGAATGTGAAAAGAGGCTGAAACAGGACGAAATCACGCCTCTTCGACACTTCTGTTCTATGTCTTAAATTTATAGCTTTATGGCTTATTTATCTTAATATATTGGTTACTAAAAAGGTTACAGTTATAAACAAACATGGAGCCTACTAGTGAGCTGAAATCTAAATTAATTGACTTAATTCATAGTAAATCATTACGATAAGCAATTTGTAATAAATAACACCTGAATAACAACACTATTTAGAAAACTTTGTTGCACAAATCAGATCAAGTTTGCAATTCTTTTCAATATTCATTGAAGATCTAGAAATTTTAGGAAAAATAAATGTAAATTGCTCCTAAGGTATGTCATATTATTTATATGGCGCATATCATCTATAATATTCGAATATTGATTAGCATCAATCTGTTCAACAACATCTATTCATTCAGTTGCATAATCTTTCTCCACATTCTCTTTAAATTTATTCATAGTTGAGCATAATTGCTTTATTATCTTCAATAAATCTTGTCTATTAACGGTAGCTTCGAGGTAGCTTATTAAAAATGTATTATTAAACCGGTGACGATAAATCATGTATCACTGGATTAACTGAAGAATAGAATACAATTAGTTCAGGACATAGGCCTGCTATCTAAATAGACGCTAGTAAGGGAGTAGACATGTGGCATATAGGTGTAATATTATTTTACTTTGTTTCTAGAAGTACACTGATAGCTTCAAAAATGCTCAGATGAAAGAGTGAGAGAGAAAAAATAGTAGAACGTTCTAGAGACTCATATTTGACATTTTGGACGTAAATGGGTAATTAATTTTTGAACAGTTAAATAGTTTTCTTTTTTTTTAGTTTAATTATTCAGAAGTGGCATGCAAAACTGTATTTGAACACTTACCCAATGACCTATTTAACTGTTATTTATTTTGCAGACATACCTGTAACAACACAATTATATATTTTAGAAAAAACAATTACCTATATGGTACATTTTCTTGAATTTACTTCTCCTTTAAGGAGCACCTTTAATGTGCAAACATGTATAGAAAGTGATGATTTAGGAAGCAAGAGAGATTCGTTAGAATTCGCAAAAGAAGCAAGTCTGATCCTATAAGATACATGCGGTCGAAGTATATGATACTATGCGCTTAATGCCTGGCTTAAGAGTTTTGGCTTATTTCTAAACAGACAAGCAAGCATACAAACCACCTACTAGGGAGTGATAGTGCTATCTATAGATGCTTGCAATATCAGGGGTGTCACTCTCGCATTGCTGACCCTGAGTGCATTTTTCACGTCCTTATTGAAGATCTCAATGTTTTAGTCTTTAGGGAAAACCGTAGCATTTCTCATGGCATGGCTAATTTCACAACTTGACACTACGTGGGAGAATGTTCCTTTTGAAGTGCACTGTACATGTTTCATCTACCTCTAAATATATCAATGTATTAAGCTCTGTGGGTGGAAGACCCGAAAATTAGGCAGATGGAGCGGTAAAGAATACATTTTCTAATTTGTCATCGATATAGTAGCGTGAGAAGGGGTCACTTTATTAGTGTCATCAATATTTTGTATCTAACGCCAACGTAAAGAAATTCCTCTTCTAACTTTTTTATTTATAGGGCCCTTAAACTGAATTTTAAAGCGGTACTTAATTTGTTTGTTTTTAAAAACTTTTTTTTACTTTTACCAAAATCATTGTGTTTCTTACATCTTCAGGTTTAACAACGAATTGAAGTCAATTTATAGTTGCAATAAAAAATCTAACTGAAAGGTGAATTATAATGTCAATTACAATATTCTAATAATAACCGGTATGTTTGAAATCTATTTATTAAAATTAAACTCAACTGTTTATAGAGTTTAAATTACTATAAGAATGAAAACAAACGAGTTTTAAAAAAATTATAAACAAATCCAATTTTAACGCGTCAGATTTAAAAGGATATTTGAAAGTTACCTTTGAAAGTTTAATTTAGAACTATCATTAAATACAAACGGACATGCAATCATTAATGCTTACATCGGTGTCGGTCGATTAACGATCGATAGTGGACTCCAGATTATTAAATCAGTTCTCGATTATAGATTAATATCTAACTTGTAGGGTTTCTCTCTGTAACTAATTACTGTGTAGGTGTTAGGTAAGAATTAGAGCATGATTTGGTATCAAATACTACTCTAAAATCAACTCTGCGCTGTCTAAAATAAGACTAGTCGATCGATTACTCGATTCTCTAGATTCGATTTAATTTATATATTGTGTTGGTTAGAGGCATGCTTGTGATTCATATTCCAAATGCAGGTACTTATTGTTTACTTTACGAATGTACTTCGCAAATGTATATAACCCTATTTATTTAAAACGATCTTTAATTAAAATGGATTGTTAACTATTAAATCTTCAAATATTTTACAGTCAACCAAACTTAAAGTTTATTATCATCAGCCAATTAAACATCCCCACTGCTGTGGTAAAGGCCTTCCTTATGAACGAGTATGTAAGGAGTGGATAGCTCTGTATCATTGCGACAAATTTCTACTGAAGTTGCTCGGTTCTGGCAAGAATGGATTTAGTGCTACTTAACAAGTGGTGTAGCATTTTCGGTTACCATCGACACGTAAAGATGAATAGTTTTGGATATATTAAATTGCTGTTGACTGCGGATAACCACAATAATACCAGTAGATTGACATTCAAATTCAATACATTAATAACTCATTTTACAATATAAAGTCTTAACCACGTCAAAATTTTGATTTTGACTAAAATTACAAAATCTTACTTTCAAAATCTTGCTACTACCTCGGTAAATCTTAGCATTCATAGCTTCTTGGGTTATAAGTAACGTAAATATCTTAAGTAATTTTGGACATGCTATGTAATTGATTTACGATCATAGCTCTGAGGTAACAATTACAAAGTTTGAAACCTGTATACACTTCATACACTCAAGGCTGAAGAATCTAAGAGATTGGTTTCATTTGAATACCAGAAGCAGCTTCCAAAGTTACCACATCCGTGATGGTCACCAAACTTTGTTAAGACTTGAAAAGTGGAACTATATGCATCATAAATATTAGCATGCTTGACGAGAAGTACAATTAAAGCAGAAAAGGCCACCATAACCGACCTCAGAAAGCTAAACAAGAAATGATAGAATTTAAACTGTAAAGTAATATCCGACATTACACCTGACGAGTTAGATCTTAACAAATGACATTAAACACTTAGCCCGTCCCGTGTTAATGGAAGTAACGCACAAATACTACAAGATAAAGACAGTAAATCTGTCTGTGTGTTTGTTGTTATCGTTCAGAGTTTATCGAGCGAATTCACACCTTGTCCCGTTAAAACTTGGACCGAAATATATTTTAATTCACTCAATGATTTCCTAAGCTTTAAACGTGGGTCTGATGAACAAGGATATTAAAAAGTAGGAAAGCGGACGCTGGGCTCCGACGCTCAACGGCTGCGAAAGCAATTGGGAAAACGCCCAGATAAGAAAGAAAAGATCTGTTGTACAAAAAACTGAAATAAGCATACCACACGCTCAACTGCCGATAATCGGAAATCAAGTAAAATACTTGTCTACGCTGGGCATTACACCTTTGATTTACCAGATGTCGGACGTCTGTCATATTTATGATGCATATAGTTCCAATAGGATAAAAAACATTTTCATAAAATATAACATGATTATGGGCATATTAGAAGAGCCGTATTGAAGTAGAAATGAGATAAAAATAAAAAGGGACCAGTATCTTTTATAAGATCCCATTTAAAACAGGACAGAATGTTCAGGCCACGTTATAAACAGACCAATCTGTCTGTATGTGGTTATCGTAGGCAGAGTTTATCGTCGTTGTATGTGAAAGCTTGTACTGCGGAATAGCTACCAATCAACAGTTATTAAGCCAGTGCTCTGCTGAGAGTGCAAGCAAGGGAGGAGGCGGATTAAGTTCCGTATAATATAATGATCATTTATATACAGTTGCATGTTTCATAGAACCACAAATGTTTTTAATATTCTGTACTACAGAAGTGCCGTGCAAATTTTGCATCTTTTTTTTTTTCACACAGATTGAGCTAGCCACAAAATAAGTTCGAGACTTCTTTTATAGGATACTAACTGTCTTTGTTTTTTTTTTTAATTTGAAATATTTTAAAGGTTTTACTTCTTCAACCAACCGCCACGGAATATATTTATTTTATTTACATAGGACATAAGTCAATACCTAATCATCGAAAATAATTTACTCCAAAAAAATATATGGCGAGCCCATATTTTTATTATTTTTATCTTCCATGTGGAATAAAAATGGTTAGATAAAAAGAAGACAACAATTAATTTAAATTTGCGCTCGCGCACGCCTGCATCTTGAAAGTCTACACGCAGAGATACGGTGTTTAAAACTAGTAATAGCCACACTTCTCCATATAAACAACGTGTTTTAGGAGACCTTACAATTTTCTAGATAAACACAGTAAGTGCAAGCTCCGCTACAAGCAATACAGTGTTTTAGTTTCTAATTATAATCACGACTTTGATGTAAAATAGACATTTGTGGACTAATTCTACGCAATTTGCATTGAACTAGATGCTAGAGTTACACCGAATAATACAGTTGAAACGATATTTTCTAAAAAAAGATTTAAGTTAAACGCAAGCAACGGTAGAATATACAACACTAAAACTACTTGTATGAATGTACTTGAAGATGCGACGATGTATTTGCTTCTTTTTTGTGGCAGACGATAATTGGCCAGTCTGTTTTGTGAGTCCACTTTTGTAGTCTACTTGAAGACAGACTTACAATACACAGTATAAATAAAAAATGTTGTTTGATCCTGAAGATAAAAAGAAAGAAAAAATAAGTCCTTGAATCCCAAAAGATGGAGTTTAAGTAGCAAAAACTATTATCTATTCAACAAAGTATTCATAAGTGTATCTTAGATTATGTACATCCAAATTCAACTGAGTTAATTTAATTTTAAGTAAATTTTGAAATACATATGAGGACAAAGAAATTTTAATGATAACATCAACAAATTGAATACTCTTTGGACATATCAAAGACACAAATATATATTTAGTTGTTTACTTACCAACAGACGGTCATTAAATGTATGTTTTGCTAATCTGTTTCTTCGAATATACAGTTAATTTATACAGTAAGTCGAATGACAAGACTTGTAATGTAAATTTTGCTAACGATGTGTTATTTTCTCTTGATACGTGAGAAATACTGGTAGCCAATAAACATGGAACTCTGCAAGTATGTATAGCTTCATAAATTGAACTTGCTTTGCGAATGCTACAAGCCATTATTAGTCTTGATTTCACCTCTGGTCTTCTAATAATGTTCCGTTTTCATATTTTGAACTGACTTTTGCATGCCGTTGCGCTTTTATTATTCATTTAATCAGATAGATATGAAATGATGTATGCATCTTTACTTAATTTAGGTGTTAGTATTAAAATTAGATCGTCCAGTAGATTCGGTGGTTTATAAAAATATTGTTTTTTTTCAGTAGGTATGTAAACTGGTCGCTCTGATACCCATTTTACTTCTTAGATGGCTAAAATTATGTAAGTACTTTGAATAAAAAGAGAATTGTTTGATGTGCATAAGAAATAGGGTCTGTTTCATCTCATATGTCCGTCCATTCATATAAAAGGTATCCTGTTATTCGAAGAAACGTCTCATAACAAATCGAACTAATTAGAACAGTATCCTGATCGCCATATGACGTGGTAACCGGAACGGTGCACTTACCTTATCAGTCCACAACGGTAAGACCATCCCTAGGTCGTGTGAGTCTTTAGCGGTTAGACAAGATCTTAGATTTACTATTTAAATGTAGATGTGGAAAAATGGAATACTAAAGTATAAGAAGTACTAGTTGTACCAAAGAGCTTTACTGCCGAAGAAACATCAAAATTAAAAGTACCAGTAAAACATATTTGATCAAAATTTCGTCATGCATATTTTGCTGGAAAGAGTTATCCATACAATCACCCAACTTCACAAACTTCCGCATTTATAATTTTAATAGCAGTGATATTGGAACTTACTAAAGACAAAGTCATTTAGCTAAAAGAAATAATGTATGACTTGACATTTTGCGACTTCCAAAAGCAAGAATTACGTTGTGACATACTACTTAATTAATTTCTGGGGAATATTAAAATTTGTGCAAGTCAGAATGGAGAGTTGTAAACAAAGAGCAATGAAATGAAAAATTTTCCGTGCGTCGGTCGTTATAATTTTATATCGAAGAAATTTAAATTTGTTGAAGGTTTATCAAGCGAAATTCTGGAGTAGCCGTAATAAATGTATTTCGGCATCGTTTAAGCTCCCAATAAAAATAATAAAGGTAGATTATCTTTATTTTTGACGCTCGAAGCTCACATAATTTCTGCTTTTTATTGCGAATTAACTACGACAATTACTTGTTCTTGACCAGTATTACCAATTTTCGAAACCGAAATTCTTTTACGTAGATTAAATCATTTCAAAGGAAAAGCAAGCAACAGAGGTTGTGAAAGAGTTGATATTGTGTGTAGTTTAATTGAAACTTCTTTTACAATGCCAGGATTATCCTGATTGAGAATGTAATTCAATTTAAACAATATGTTTATAAGTAATCTTTTATTTCTATGCAAAATTGTGTGTTAATTTCTTCATCATAAATTGATATTACTTTATATTATTTATGACGTAAATTTTTCCTCAATCATGAGATCAAAAATACAAACAAAGCGATCAACTCGATCAACTTACCACTTCAACATAGACAGTCTCATTAAGTAACGTTATGTGCCAAATGCGTCAACGTTTACCAGACTAGCGTAAAATGTAGTTTACTCCGTATTTGGTGGCACGCAGTTCTGATACGACTGTGAGATTAGATTTCTGTCGAGCATTTTGCGTGAGCAAAATATAAATTCGCGTGACAAAGAAGAGCATACCTAGCTAGAACAAAATTTTAAAACATTTTGGTAACCATTTTTGCTTATTTAATAAGAAATAGTCACGCGTATAGTCAACTATAACGTTCAAAATCAATCATTAATATAACAACAAAATAATAATAGTTATATATCGTCATTAATATTCAATCTATTTTTAGAGATAGACTTTACGCTTTCATAGTAAATAAGATATTTAGTAATAGCATTAGTTATGTAAGATAGAAATGATATTCTAAAGTAAGACATAGAATAGAAAGTACTAGACAGCATAAACGCCACCAGGGCTATATCACGTGACTACAAACAACATAACCCATGATGTAAGGGAAGTAAATCGTATGACTGTTATGTAGTTTTAGATAGACACATTATTTATAATCAGTTTATAATAAATCTCCACTCGCATATATCGTATGTATTCCTACAAAATTATCTATTAAATTTCAATATTTAACATCAAAAGCATAGTGAGTTTGTCTTGGCACAAATGTTTTAAATATTCGATACAAATCGTCAGCGTCGACGATTTCAACTGCGCTCACGTCTGTCATAAGGTGACAGTGTGTCCGAGCGATAAATTTGAGTGTTTCACTTTCGTGACTGTGGTCCTGCATTTTTGCTCTCAAATCTGAAAGCCAGTCCATCATCTTAATTTATTCCGGTTATAATTTATGGCCCTTCGTGAACTGACCGACAAGTATGGATTCTTTTATGTGCAGCTGTCAGTGATAACGGCAAAGAGGCATTATTTACGGGGTTTCGAACGTTTTGGATGTTATTGTTTCAACAAGGGCATTGTTTTCTTTTGTAGTTTTTAGTTGGAACACTTTTGGGTCTACGGCAAAAGGTGGGGGTTGAATGTATGTAGCGCCAGATGTTTCTACATATCAATATAGTGCTGTCTTTCAAATAATATCTAATTTTGTAGCATGATCTATGGAATTACATGAATTTATGTTTTTTTTTATCAAATTTATCTTAACATGAAAATTTTAAAATTTAGGCAATAATGAAATGTATTGCAGCAATAACACACTCGATAATAAAGAAGTTAGAAATGCGGGAAATGGACACGAGTGTCCATGTAAATCATGTCATTTTGATTTTAACTCTAATTAGCTACCCATAATGTAATCAAATAGCAAAACAAATCACGAATCGTATTAAACCTTGACCGTCTATCATGAAACCATTCATCGCAATAGAGACGTGCATTGAACAGAACTGTGTCTAGTTCGCAAATCGTGACTAATCCGCTATTGACCGTTAGTCTGATATCTAAATTATACATTGTAATGGCTACAACAAAATGTTTGTACGTTTTTCGATTTCTCCGCACCGAGAGCGACCACGCCTCCGATGCGCCTGATGACATTTACCAGGCTCCATATTGTTTCTGCTTTGCCATTTCTCCATTGACAACCTTCGATCAGATATTACGAATTGGAAGTTTATGCGGGATCATGTCGACGCTTGTTCGGATTATCGGTTCGGGTAGGAAGTGAAAGTGTGTTAAGCAAACGGTACGGGTGTTTCTGCTCTTGTTTCTTGACTACTCTAAATAAGATTGAATTTCTTAATTTTGTACCTACAAAATTAAGAAATAATAATATAAAAGACCATTTTTGATGATGAACGACAGTATGTTTTTAATAACATAGCATTTAGGTATATTTGTCCTTTCATGATAATCAGGATTAATAAACTTGTACAAGTAGTATCATCTGTTAAACGGTACGTATACTTCCTATATTGGAAAAGGAAGGCGCCACATAATGGAGTATAACGAAGATTAATAATCATATTATTAGGTTGAAAAATATTTATCAACAGAGCGAATACATTATTCAATATTAAACCAATTCCATTAGTAAAACAAAAAAACCATTAAAGGAACAAAAAATAAAAAGGAAGGCATCTTTGAACACATTGAACGTTGGTGACGACACGCATTGAAATGAAATTACAAGATTGTTTTTATGTGTTCAACGGTTACAGCATAAAGTTATTAATTTATATTAAATTCTTAATTTATATTTATATTATATTTACACATTTTGCTGTAAATTAAACCACTGTCACTTTTTATTGCACATTGAAATAGTCTATAACGTTATTGTTACGTATAAAGTCTATTGCTTATAGATCGTTTCATTGTAAAAATATAAATACAAAAGCGGTGTGTCATATCATGTCGACATTTTCACCTCTAATACGTTAATAATAGAGACAATTTTCCGGCAACGAATTTTAATAAGTTGCGGATGACTGTACTTCGCACATTTGGAACTCTGTTCTTTCCATTTTATAATACGGCTTAATTGATTTATGTACAGATAAACACACAATGATACAATGTGTCGAAGAAACCATTGATACGCCCAATAATGAGGTCGGACTTTCTATGCGAAATTATCTGGAATCAAGATTTAATTTATGTGCGAGAAAAATAATCGCATCTATGTAACTATATTGTGAATCGACATGATTTCTATTATGTAGTTACATGTAATTCCGTTCGATAATATAACTAAATAACTATTCCTATTATAATCGTATGGAATATTTTTAAAGAACAAATTTTTAAATGAAACCTGTCATCATATATAAAGTATTGCTTGATGACAAATCGAATTTACGCCCAGTGGTAAAAGCGTGAAGTAAGATTACAATTACAATGTAAGCGTTAGAGCTAAGGATAATAAATTATTACCATTCTGCGGTCATTACAGTCACGAATTGTCTTGAACTCCCATCTCGTGAGATTTATAATGTTTTTCTTGCTGTAAATGTTACAATTCATTATGGAAGTGTCGATGTTTGATCACGTAATTGTAAATTTACTTATGCTGAGTGAAAATCTACGATATAATGGGCTGAATATGTCTGTCGTAAAGACAACAATAGATGAATGTAATTTTGGCGATCAAATTTTAGAAGACGTTGGTAAATCAGTTAATATCAAAATACCTAAAATGGGCAAAAATATAGCAGTCACTCATAAGCTGAAGGAATGCGTAAATGTCCAGGTTTGTTTTCTTTCTTTCAGGTTTTGAGAACACTGTTTTAAGTTTAAACAAGCCAAACCAAAGGTAACAAACACAGGTGAGGAAGCGTGAACTACAAAGCCAAATGAAGTTATCAACAGCAAATACAATATCAAGAGTTCTGATTTTAAAATGAAGTAATATACCACCTTATTTTCCAAATAATAAAGTTGAAAGTTGAAAGGTTACACATGTGTAAGTAGAAAGCAAAACTACTTGATAAAAAGGTGATAATATTAAACAAAGTTCGACTCGGCTATGAGTAACTCTAAAACAAATATTACTGGATAACTACTTAAAACATCAAACGCATTGTATGTACCAACTTTGTGATAGCAATGTTGATTTAGATGTATTTTCGTTAAAAGTTAAAAAGAATACTTAATTTAAATTTATTGTTGTTAACTTTAAAGAAGTTGCCCAATATATAGATTTAGTGGTACGATACTTATTAAATGAAGTTTATATACATATATTAATAGTGGCTGTGATCATATCAATAACTGGAAATATACACGCACATTATTTTATCAAGTAATAATATTCATTGATTAATTAAATACTAGACCAGTCAGAAATTATAATAAGCACTCGCGAGCAGGTGAACAATACAATGACAAACATACCAAGTAACAACTACTTCATAATATAGGCTTTAGTTACATTATTACGTCATGGCGCCTGCAAGATGATAAGGGTTCTTTGTTTTACATTTACTTGGAAATACGTTTCTGTTTTGAAACAAAGGAAATGCCACATATGCACAATATACGGCCGATTTCACGTTACAGTTACTGCAAAATGGTGGACTTTGAAACCGTATAAATTATAATATTGAGTACAATATGTATATTTAAAAACAATATTTGGATATAGTGAACCCGGGTGGTCAAGACTATAAAATCAAGAAATTCCTATAGTCGATAGGTTCTGAATTGATTATAAATCAATGTATCTTGAATTTGATGACGAAACTTCATAAGGGAAAACTAGGCAAGTATAATCGTCGTTGTTAAGCAATAATGTGATAAAATAATAATCATAACGCTTTCTTATCGGTACAGGTAAAGACCTGGCGCCATTATTCTGATCATACGATTAGTTTCCGATAAACTCTGATAAGCACGATAGATAGGTTTATCAATCTATATCTATAAACACTTAGGTATCGAAATTGTCTCATGTGAACTTTCGAAATTCAATTTATGAGTTGATTACTAATAGAACCATTTGATTATTTATCATAATATAGCATCATAAGGCTTATCATTAATTTCTAGAAATAGAATTAATGATAACAAAGTTTTTATTTCTTCACCAATTTGAGATGATTATTTGTTAGTAACCCAGAAATTTTAAAACCTAGTGTTAGTAAAAATATAAAACAGAACACAAATATACATCTTCTTCATAGTCGTATTCCTCATGGCTGAGGGTCGTGGTTATTACGTGGAATGAAACACACACAGCAACTTTCTTGGCATTATTAATGGAGTGGTTTGCCATTGCCTCCTCCATTTCACACACAAGTTAATAAGAATCAACCAGTGTACAGGTTTCCTCACGATGTTATCCTTCACCGGAAGCAAGTGGTGGACGTTGGAAACTACTATACATGAGTCCGATTGGTATACAAACTCATGTGGCACGAGTAGGATTCGAACCTTCCGATCCACAGATGGGCGTCTTAACCATTAATATCACCACTGCTCAAAAATACATAATATGTGTTTTTGTTCTGTTACACATATTACACCTATTCGTTACTCACTATGTGACTAGTCTAAAAACCACTAATAATTATGTTCTAAAAATTGTTTTTCATGTCCAGAAAATGAAAAAGCCGTTTTTACATATGAGCTTAAACTCCCAATGACAACACCCATAATGTTAATAAGACAGCATCCATTGAAAGGTTACTAGTATCACGAACATCACCTCCTAAAGTTGCTAAAGACCAGACCAGAAGCGTCACTTGAAAGCAAACTTGATCGAAGATAAGAATTGACAAGAGTCGTGACGAAGACGACAGTTTGCCAAATGATTCTGATTATTCCGCTCCAGTAACTTCTGAGCCGAATGAGACTGGTTTCCTCAAAGGACTTATTAGATATTTGCTGATAAGATCGATGTTATTGCTTCGTAGAACTTATTGATTAGCGTGGCCTCGATAGATAAGCTATGGAGAAAATATTTATTCCATTTGATTGTTAAAATTTTATTTTTCACGTAAATGCTTTAATACATAATTCTTAGATGCTTTAGTTCTCTAATGTAAGTCTAATATAATAATGTATGTACTTGTCAAAGATTTTTTAAAATTCGTCTTTTTGTTATCCATGGCCCAAATTTGAATAAAATGACGATTACTTAAAAGTAAATTAACAGTTAAATCTATAACATTATATAAAAATTATGCAACAAGAATATCGACCACACGTATAGTAACCCTTACTTAATTAATGTAATTAATGTTTTCAAGATTTCGAACAGGGTTAATCAATTTTCCAACTTCCAAAAAACATATTAATGAGCTTGTTTTACGAAGGTACTCGAAAAAAACAGAGATTTATCCAAAGAATTAATGTTGCATACTATCATTTAATTAATCAGAGTAGCCGAAAGTAATCATGGTCAGTGATATACGGTGAAAAACAAATTGCAATTATTTGTTTCAATTGAATTTATACAATCTCATCTTTACCAGAATGTGTTTAAGGTGGTTTGTGCGTTGCATCTTCAGGTGCTATTATCAAGATTTGGCCTTTCTTCACTTCATTATTATCTTGCATGTCTGTTTCATTCTGTTTATTGTTTCTCTTAATGTTCGACTTTAGAAAAGCAGATCCTGATTTGATAAATACATTTTGAAATGTCAAATTAGCTGCTGAGGCAATAAATATACTCAGATTGTGTTACAAAGGTGCTATACGATGACCTAGTATTTCTGTTAACTCACAGTTTTGCCTCCAAATAACATAGAGAATTAACCATAGTAGTAATACTTTTTATAATTTGTTTTTAATCAAATGTGCTGAATCTATCATCAATAAATTAGATACTACTGCGACTGCTATCAGGCTCAGCAAAATTGTAGACATTTCGTCGATACCATCTCATAATTTTCTGTACATTATCGCGGATCTTCAGCTTAAGGCCACAGCTGTTGATATAAATACAGAAATGGACATTAAATGAACCGTTTGACACGATTGCCGGATGTAAGCGCGGCGCCGGCGTTATCTCGACGACGCCTTAGCTGTTTCGCGCTGGAAAGTGATTGCAATCGTGAAAGACCTAAATTTTATACTTTTAAAAGCTTCGGTCACTCTTTTATGTCTTATTTGTCACTTTTTCATAAGGACCATTTAAAAATGCTGCTATGTTTCGTTAATGCTTTTCATTTTCTAATAAGTCATCAATTTTCAAAATATGCGGTCTAAAAAGAAACAGAAAATAATTTAAATTCTTCCACAAAAAAATCAAATCCACACAATAGAGTATTCAGAACCGGATGTACGTTTTAAATTTATATAAGTAGTTACCTATTGTTAATAAACTTGGTAGATATAATTCTTCAATAAAATATAGTTTTTAAACAATACTACGTAACATAAATAGGTAATCACGTTATAAAACTGCGCAAAAACATTTGTAACCTGTGTACGGACTTTTAATAACTTACTTCTGATAATAATATCGATACAGTAGCTTACTTGAAGGCAAGGAAATATGCATGATGAATTACTTGGAGGTCTTTTTCATAAAAAGTAATCTGACGACATTTAGGCTACAGATATTACAGATAAATTGATTGATACTTAAATTACCTAAATGTTAATTACAACAAGGAATGCCATTAACATAAACTTTAATGTATCCCAAAGCTTAAGTTACATCACGTTTAAGATGCAACTGATACGAAACTTCCCATAAATGATTGCAATCAAAATTGAAATTTATTGATGTACTGTAAGAGTCATTTTTCATTGTGGAAATCCAAAGAATTTGCATAATGAGGTAGTTAATAGATGGGCTTCTTTTTAATAAGGTCCAACGACCGGTGAAATTGATTGTTCTGCCGACGGGGTGCATTTTGTGCATTTTGCTTGTTGTTGTAACTTCTTATACAAAGTAATTGACAGTTTTAAGAACTCTGGTTCTCGCACACCTACGTATTTTTGAATCCGAAAGTTATATTTTTAAAAGTCTCATTTGCGTGTGTGAAATAATTATAGAATATTTGATGAATTGCATCGATTTGACAATATCATACAGTGGCGAATGGAGAAGGCAATGGCAAACCACTCCATTAATAATGTCAAGAAAGTTCTTATGTGTTTTTCATTCCACGTAATCACCACGACCCTCAGCCATGAGGAATACGACTATGAAGAAGATGCTGTGGCGAAATTTAAAGTGTCAATCAAGTTAAGATCCAATTCTATAAAATTAAAATTAATTTTATAGAATTGGATCTTAACTTGATATCCTATCCTCGCTGGAATCTTATTTGCTTCGATTTTATGCTCTTTTTTGAAATTATTTCGGTGACAACATTACCACATTATTTTTATTGGTTCAATAATATTACAAATTTTTTTAATATCAATGGCTTTACCATATTCTACTATTTCGTTTAGCGTGCATTACACGCCTTCAAACATTTCCTAAGCTTTATCGTTATTGATAAGATAAGATCTGGGGTCACAGGAGGCCGCGTAGCCGTCGATTGTACTACCGACAGGGAATTTATTGTTGTGGATACATTTGTATTCATGATAATAGTAATAATTTTGATCGTCGACTTTATCGTTGCTTTAAAAACAAATTTTAATACATAGATTATATTTTTCTTCTTGACTAAATAAAGGTTCTAAAAATGCTCTTGAAAATTTTATGGTAATTACTATAAAATTTTATATTATATTAATTACTTATTAATGTAAATATACTAACGACAGTTACTTCATAATAAATACATACCCATCGGGAAAAAGCAACCCTGAAGCAATTATTTACCTGCAAAATAAAAGACAACAGTTAAAAACGATCAATAGAATACATTTCTATAAATTATGGCATAGAGATTGGACATTACAAAAATATATAGCCTACATTACGTTGTGATACTCCAAAGAAATCTCGGGCATAGCTAGTAAGCTACAAATCTTCCCATCGAAGAAACAAACAGGAAAAAGAGCACGACTTCGCGAATGGGAACTAATTCAATTAGAAAAATCCCATACTTAGAACCAAAGATCATCCTGAGAAGATTCCAGAAAAACGATAGATAAATAGCAACACTTTCTACATCTAAATAGCCATTCTGCAGTAGTCTGTAGCATTTGTCTATAGTCTATCAGTTCCCAAGAGCACAATAGACCAATATAATTCTCATTCGATGCACGATGAGGTTTTGCAGGTTCATTGCAACGCGAACTTGAATAGGAAGTGTGATAAAACGGTTCTATTGGCTGCTACTTACAACGATATCTGTGTTTTAAAGATTTACGTTATCCATCCTAATTATTTCATGGATTCAGCGATTCTATAAAACGATTTTGTTATTAATGCTCGCAAATATCATAAATATAAATTCATAAATGTTGTATGAAGTTATATAAAATATAGTTATTATAGTTGTAATTATCATTCATATTAATCACTGTCTAATGATTGATCCTGAGGGGGTTTAAGAGATATCTGAAGGAAACTACATAAGCAGCTAATTTAGACTTATTTCATTCGACTTGACTGGTAATATTTGATACCGTTCCACTTCGATAAAAGATTAAATATATCAACATTTGTATTATATTGTGATTATATTTAAATGAAATAGTGCAGTTCTTGAGACAAATTTGATTTGTCAAGATCAGATTTATCTATCTTGACAAATTAATAAATCGCAAAAAAACATTATAAACTCACTTTAGGCTTTCCTTGTTTACTTATTTCAAAAATAACATAAAAAAAGCATTTTTTTTTTCTTTACAATAAACATAAAAAGTGAGCGAAAACAAATATATTATAATTACAGTGGGAAATAATTAAACGATTCTGTGTAAATGAGGTCGGCTTAATATTAGCTCCTTTGTTCTAAGCTTGGCAAAGCCCACTAGTGGGGCTTGTGATTTGTGGCCGGTGCATAGTTAATATTGTATACAGGCCTAACGTTTTGTGATGTGCATTCTAGATTTATCTATACGAAGTTTTTGAGACGCACTTCCTATGGAAATTTACATAAAAATAATGTAATGATTAATTGGTCAAGTTTTTGGTCTACGTTTCCGCCTAGATCACTTCTTGCAGCTGATGATAATAGATGATTATAATGATAAAGTGATATATGTGGATGTAAATAAAATTGATAATTTAGTACACACATATGGAGATAGTATTTTAGGAGTTGTTTAAACAGTTAAATATAAATATATATATATAAACTTAACTTTCTATACTATAACCAATTTCAAAGCACAATATGCTACCTGAGGCTACGCTCCCGCGGGAATTTCGGGATAAAAAGTACTCAACAACATATAGGATTATATGTTGGACCCACGTACCTAATTTCATAACATTCAAATCGTTCAGTATAGATTTTGCATGAAAGAGTAACAAACATACATCCTCACAAACTTTCGCATTTATAATGTAGGATTGTTTAAAATTAACAAGGAAGCAAAATTTAAGAGGCATAAAATATAACTTAAGTACTTTGAGGGATTATTTTCACCAATTTTAACAAAATCTTTTACATTCTCGTACACATTTTCAAAAGTTGTTGATAACCAAAGATCGTAAATAACGCTACAAATTGAAAGTGACAGCAGTTTCATCGGAATTCCCCTATAAAAAACGGCATCCTTCTTTTGAGCACGTGGTGCAAGGCAATGACAGGATGCTGGCAGGAAGGAAGTGTCAAAATGAGAAGGACTTGTGGTTTATACGAACAAAAAAAGTGAAATTTATTATCAGTGCTTAGCTGCTGTTTTAATAATTTACTTCTACGAATTTAAAAAATAAGACTAATGTTTTTTTTTAGCAATAGTTCGACAATTGATTGAAGTTGTTATAACTTTATTGCATTACTAATCCTCGCTGCATCTAATAAATATTCCAATTTATCATAAAGTTATCTATTTCTAAAAAAAAAAAACCTAGATTTTCAGCCCACTTCGCTTCGAGGAGACCTTAAATTACTAATTATTCCCCAAAATAAAATCAGATCACACAGCTCATCGCTAAAACAACCTCATTATTTTTTGTGCGATGTCCGTTATAAAACAAATTGACCACCGCGTAGCAATTTTTTTCATAGGACATAATTTTAGTGTATGAGTTCGTTGCTCTGAGAATTGCTTGCATAAGCTTTGTCAACATGCCACTTGTAATTTGCACAGATGGCTGCCATTTTTAGTGACTAAAAAAAAAGTTGCATGAGAGAGAAAAAATACCTGTGACTAACAGCTGCTACCGAGTTGTAGATCGTAAATGCCGATTAAGGTTAACATTTTATATATTTGAAGTAGCCCGAAAATTCTTATTTAAAAATAAATCTTGGTCATTGAGTGGTAAAATGTTAAATTTTCGTCCTTTGTCTATTGAGTTATTTCTGTAGCAATAGATAGGTAGTTATTTACATTTTGTTTGGATATAATTTTAATTTGAGGTTAACAATTAAATGTTACAAATTATATTTAAATGAACACTTATCAATCCATTAGGTCGATCGCTGGTCAGGTGACGATATAGGGAAAGCAATGGATAGCCTAAATAAACCCAGCAGTGGGCTGATTTAGGCCGAATTATTATGATGACATAATCAATAAATCCAATAAATATTGGCCTGATGTCGTGAAGGACTATATGAATAAGGGACCAATAATGTATTTTTAGCGCATGTTCTGCTAATAGGAATAAGTATTATAACAACATTGTATATTTGACACATCACACACACAAAAAACTATTTCGTTTGAAAATTGTATGGAATCCAGCAACTGTATCAGTTTTTGGCGGCCATTATAATAATGATGACAAAAACCGACGACGTTCTCCGTGACTTTGCTGTTCTATAAAACTGTACCGTCACTTTGAAACCGTTTTTTTATTAAGTAAGGATAAATATTACGAAATGAGTTGTAAGCTGTTGTTTCATTATATTTAGTTTCCAGAAACTAACTAGAGGATGCTTAACAGCAAAATATTTATATTACTACATGGTATAAGACAAAGTCGCTTCCCGCTGTCTGTCCCTATGTCTTTAAAACTACGCAACGGATTTTGATGCGGTTTTTTTAGTAGATAGTTTGATTCCTAAGGAAGGGTTAGATGTATAATTTATTATGGTTTTACCCAAGCGAAGCCGGGACGAGGCGCTAAAATCAAGATTGAGCTAAACAAAGCTTAATCCAGCTTAAATATTAATATATGCGCTCTGAAGCTCTGTTCCCGTTAGATTATGGGAATAAAAGCAGTCTGGGTACGTATATAAACAACTAAAATAAGTACTTATTACTAATGAATCTCGCATCAATGTTAGCTTTAATGTAATAGGATTGTGTACAGTCAACAGCACATCAGGCTACACACATTCATTGCAAACTCGCCGCTATTACCGCGCCATAGAGGTTCATGCAGGGTAACTTGATGTGCTGTTAACTGTACTATAAGACGAAATTGTTTTTATATTATCATATACATATATTTTCAGTTCATTTTCAATTGTGTACATATAACAATATTTAGAAGTCATGATTTTAAAAATATGGATATCGATATTGTGCAATTGACACTCGACTGCATTGTATTGTACCGCTTTTATGGGCCATTGTAAAAGCGAAAACATCTTGATACGTTACAAAGTTATCGGTTTTATTGATGTAAAATAAAACCGACAACAAATCCCAAAGAAACCCGACGCAAAGTACGAAATCTCAATATCCAAATCAGTGTTTCGATTTTGAAATAAGTTTGTGGATAATCTACGTCATGTAAAAACATGATTTGTTTTATATGTACCTATAGCTAGCTTTTGCTTTTAGACTATGTTTACACCCTTCTAAAACGGCATTACTCAGTAAAAGTATTGTATGTATGGCACCTGAAATTTATAACAAAATTCTACAACAAGTTAAAGATCAGAATTTAAAAAATTTTAATTTAAAAAGCACCTCAGGTCCTTGCTGATTGATAAATGTTATTATAATTTGAACGATTTTTTTAATGATAGATTCAGATAAAAAATAATTAATTTAGTTACTTTTGTGAATTCGATTTTGTTTTGTGGGATGATAGCATGCTCTCCATTTAAATTTGCGTACCCCTGGACGGTGAAACATGTAGGATTGAGATTTTATTTTAACACCACATTGTAAAAAAATGTAAACTCATGTTGTTGCAAATAAATAATCTTTGTCTTTGCCTGCGGCTTTGCCCGCGCGAATTTTCCACGGGAACAGTTATTGGAGAAGTTAAGACATGCTAAGTCCTTCTCAGTATTCCAAATTTGTTTCTCGTTTATAATAAGGATTTGCTTGTATTTTTGCTCCCGTAAGTTTCTTTTATGTAGTTCCATTTGTGATACCTAGTTACTATCTACTAGACTCTACTCTCCGTGTAAAGTTGAAATATATTTTCGCGTGAAATCCATCTGTTTTTTACCCGCAGCCATACTCGTGTGACACATAAGATGTATTGTTATTTCAAAAAATTTTTTACATTCTACTTATCCAATTTCATTTGTAAACTTAGAAGAAAAAAATCGTGACTAAATTTGACAATACCAATCTCAAAATCACGATATTTCTGTATCATAAAATTCTCAACAAAAACATACTCGTGTTTTTCTTGAAAGATTCAAATTACAACATAATCAAAATGGCTGGGCAAACCGAGGCACAGTTTACAGTTACGTGTAGTTACGAAACGAGAGTTAAATGTCAAACATTATTTAACCTGGTCGCGAAAAGTGGCTTATGATTTCGGTGGTAGGATGTCAGGGTATAATTACGGTTTTGTTTATGTTTTTATGTGAGTTGAATGCGGGGGATATTTTATTTCGTACAGATTCGGTCTTAATTTTGATTTTAAACTTTATTTTATAAAAAGGCTTTTGCAGAATCTTCCGTTTTAAGCGGTCCCTGGGCTCCGACACTCACCAATTGGGGAAGCTACCGGGAAAAGAATCAGATAAAAAAGAGAGAGAATCTGCCTTCGGCAAGAGGGATTTTTTGATATTATGTTCCATAATGTTGACGAAGGATTTTTATGCCAAAGTAAAACAAATGCTTACTTCTTTTATTAAACAATAGTCATAGGAAAGGGGGAGGGATGATTTTAGATGACTGAGAGAATGAAAGAAAATACCAAGTAGAGAGACATGTGCTACAACATGGATAAATATTTAGTTTATCTCTTTTTTTTATTCATATCTCTTTCTAAATTACTAGATTACAGACTGTTTAATGGATTGGAATTAAAAAATAAATAAATACAGGATTGTCATTGCAAACCATGGATGGATTTTGACAACGAATTTTGCAAAGATCTATCGTGTTAAATCAGATTCCATTAGAATTGTATGTATTTTATTCGAGATTTAAATAATTTAAATAGGAACTCTAATTATTTATAGGTATAAATTGCCAATGTATGCTACTGATAGTATAAGTAGCACGAACAGAAATCAAAAATCGTTTTAAAAGGTTAAAAATCGTGAAATAAACGCGTTAATCGGTAAAAATGCGCCTTATTAATGCGTGTCGGGTGTAACGTTACTTGTATCGAAACTGGGTCATTTTAATGATACATCGATATGAGCTGTGACGTATAAGATTTTATTACAGCATAGTGGGCAAACGAGCATGCGAGTTGTCTGATGGTAAGCAAACATTGCAGCCCAAGGACACCAGCAATCCGTAGTCACTGATGTGTTGCCGACTTTTTCAGAAAGCATAGACTATTTTCTTGAAGATTCCATTCAATGTCGAACCTATCATTATATGCATCAGCGGAATTTCGACATTGTCATGGGAGTTCCACCTCGCCCCGCAATCACTTGGCTAGCGCTAGTGGATCTTTCAAAAAAGTCACTCTCACACACACAACTCAGTTTTTTGACATTTTTCTCACAGAATGCAAATTTGCACGTCATCTAATACATATTTGTCAAAATTCCGGAGTGAGTTTAGTTCAACTCGCCGACGCACCCGCAAGTGTAGCGCTAGTGTTCGAGTGAGTTTTACAGAATGCAAATTAGCCATATTATTATCCGCGCGGAATCCGACGTGAGTTTTTTGACGTCTCTTACAGAATCGAAACACATATCTTGAACTTGCACTCAACCCAACTATACATTCATTGTAAATTAGATTTTATTACCACTGTAATAGAGATAATAACTTGATAAACCGTATTGATGATAATGTATTTTGTTTTTGTTTTTTTATTAAAACTCTATGCTATTTTTTGCTCGTACATTAATGTGGAAAGTTACTGGTAGACATTCAATAAAATTGTAATGATCAATGACACAACGTATAATGTATTACATTTCACATCAATTATCTGGTTTAGACAAATTTTAGGCTGCACGTTACTTATTTGCAAAACGTATTATAACTTATCATAATCACAGATGACCGCTATCAAAAGTGAACTTTAAAATCAGCGAATAAGATTAAATAAAACGTAAAACCAGCTAAATTCTGGCCTCTTTATTCACAGTCTAAGCAACCTGTCTGCCATTACACAGCCAGACAATAAGGCACCGGACATAGGTAATAGAACTGTTGTTTAGTCTGTGGTCAACGCTCTCAATAAAGCGCGCGAAAACCGGACTAACGGTTGTGGTTACACAACGATAGGCAAAATAAAAATGCGCCGCGTTTTGGATTAATTTCGAAAAACGAAAACGTTAAATTTGCATGTTTGCCTACAGCTCAACATTACAGCGACACGTACAGAATATAGTTTGCATTATTATTAGATACGAACGCTTCACTCTCCTTTTAATTGTCATCTTTATTTTTGTTTCTTATTTCCAGTTTGTATCAAAGTTTCTTAACTCGCAAACTAGAAAGTCAATAGGAAGACTAGAAACTCTTTCTAATTTTCCTACGTATACGGCTGGTGCAATTAAATTGGTTACTAATTTTTGGATTCACTGGGGCTACACGCGGTCTACCCAATCCAATTTTAATTTAGATGGCTGATTCAAAGATGTGTTGTGTTCCGGACAATTTGATCCATTGCTCTTTTGTCAGTGACCAAGTTCGGTTAGGTACTGTAAGTACATACAAATTAAGCAATGTAGGTCGTTAATTAGATTTTGTTGAAAGTGAAAAGAACATATTATGGAAGGGAAATTTTGTGACTAGAGGACTTTAGACATTGTTCTGATTTAGATCCTTATCTAATATAGGATCACAAATTCCTACATTGTAATAAATTACGTGGCAGGATATAACAGTTGTGTGTACTAAAAATAAAGTGGTTAAATTTTATATATCGTCATTTGCTATGTGTTATGTGTCGAATGTCACTTCACTTCGCGTCGCTTATGTTGCGTGGGTGACTATTCATGACATATCAAGTAAGATGTAGCATGATTGGACCATAGTGTGTATGTTATTTTTAAACTAACCGTTAAATAAATACGTTACTTTTCAAGTACAACCAGCTTTGCTAAACAACGAGCCATGTTAAACTTAGGGTACGTTCACACGGCCTATAGCGGACCATTACGCCGAACTTGGCGGATTCGGCATACATTGTTGGTATTTCCTTGCGATGCATAAAAGCTCTCATACAAATTAGGCAATATACATGCATACGCGTCGGTATTTGTCTGAGTTCGGCAATGATGTGTAGCTAGCGTATCGTTATGGCGAATCTTCAAGAGTTTCGACTTGCATCATTGTCTTCTTCAAATTTTAACAAAATATCACAATAAAGCAGAAATATTTATGAAAAAAAAAATAATTACAAAGACATAATAAATTATCAGATCGCTATAAAATTGACGACTTACCGTAAACAAAATTTACGGTAAAACACTTGTATTAATTAACGCTTATAATTTACTATGCAGGTTAATCCGTTATGCGCGTGGGCAACATTGCCCACATTGCCCAATCCATGAATGGACAAGCCCGAGTACAAGTCCGCCCACAACATTATATTTTATCAATGAAAATTTGTATAGTTATTACGAAATCTGCCATTGAAACGGGCGAGATTGTAAGCAAATCGTTGCCAAAATACGATTATGCGTAGGCGCAGCCGCTTCTGTGTACTTTGCTGTTAGCGGTGTAATAATGTCAACGTATCAGGTGGCGCAAAAGTAAAAGGAAGTCGTATGTAAAGTTTTTTAATACTAAAGGCTTTGAATGACTAGTTACACATAGCAGAAAATGTGTTTGTGTAATGTAGACGGGCTCATACTGGCTTATTTAAACATTACACAATTAATGTTTTAAAGAGTAACTTACCTGTAAGTAATAGAGTTGAATTGTAACCGATATAGAATTTGTTTTAAACAAAACACCATAGAAGGAAGTACGTAAACAAATAGGGTAACCTAACAATTTCCTATCAGAAGAGAAATTCAATACCGCAAAGTGCACATACAAATACGAAAAATATATGCATAATTTCTAAAGCCAACAGTATCTGTCTGTTGAACCTGTGACTTTCTCGGCGGGCAATTAAAACTTCAATTAAATCGTTAAACTCTGTCAAATGAACTGACCCCTTAACCTTTCCATGTAGTACAGGCACCTACATATTATGTTACTTTACATAAACGTCTATGCCACGGTAATAACGATTTTATTTTGGGTTGCTATGATAACGGGTAATATATTTTGGTGTTAACTCGACATGGAGAAAAATCGAAAATCATATTGCCCATGGTTAACAGATAAATAATACCATTTTTAGTTTTACGAATTTTATTTTTCTGTTAAACAAATAAATTGTGACATTCCACATTGTTTTTATTTTTTTATTTGAATAGTTTTTTGCAGTAGATATCAGGAATATATTTTTAATAAAAATCGACCGTAAAATATTCATGACCCCGTGCGGGACGTTATAATGAAAATATAAGTTATGTAGGTATTAAAATGAAGAAATTATTAAAAATATATCAACTACAGAAATTCATAAAAAATGACACAAAGGATTAATTGTAAAAATAAACATTGTGATAGAAAATTAGTTGCAAAGTATTATGTGAATATCATAAATAAGTATTATATTAGTATGGTTAGCCTACTTGAGACAAACAAAGTCATTGTTTTTTTGTTTCTAGGTCAACTAGTTGGTGAAACTTTGGTTTACAACATATTAATATGCGATTCGATATTCGGAAGGACATGATGACTAATCGAATAATAATATTGTTATAACATAAGAGACTTTTATAGTTATATTATGATAATAGTTTATAATTTTGTATTCGATTTCTGGCGTTATTCAAGTCGGATTTTTTGATGTTGACATATATTGATCAAAACTCAATCATTATCGTGTTTATAATAATTGGCAAGAAACGAAAGTCTTCTTAAATTTAAATATTGTAGCGCAGATTAAATTCAATTGAGGGAAAGGGCTCTGAACTAAAGATTATTCTCATAGACAATGGTCTAGCAACCAGTCACTATTTAAACATATAGCTCCATGTGGCGAATCGAGTTTCGCAACTTATTGCTCTGATGTCTACCCCGTAAGAGAAAAGACGTGATACTGCATCTATATCTAAAATAAGCTTATTTATGTAAAATATATTAGTGGCCTATTTACTCGTAGGACAGAGGTTAAATGATAAAAACTTTATCAATGACAACAAATTATTTCATTCACATAAACGTATTCGTATTTCATTCACGTCTAGTAATAATTGTTAGTAACGATAAACTTATACTTACGTATCATAAAATAGAGACCACTGCCGCGTCTGTCTGTTCGCGATAAACTAAAAAACTGATGCATGGATTTTCATGCGGTTGTCACCAATAGATAGTGTGATTCCAGAGGTAGGTTTAGGTGTATAATTTATTATGCTTGTACACGTGCGAAGCCAGGACGTGCTGCTAGTATATAATAAATAAGATTTATGCAACGCATTTCCTAACAGAGAGAGACATTAGGTTAGGAATTACACGAAAATACGACCGAAAATCAATTATGCGATTCGATTTATAATCTTATGAATATTTCAATTAAGATGAATATTCATATGCTTCCTTGATATCGTTAAAATTTCGTTATAATTTTATTGATCTATAAAAATGTATCTTTAATAATTGCTATTGACCGATATTGAAGTATTGAATTAATTTTATGAATGTTACAATAAAATTTACTAATTAATGGCTTACCTTGGACCAAGATAAGTTTAGTTTAACAATAAGATTCGAAATAAAAGTAAAAGCAATTTTTTGTAATAAAAACCCGCTTGATATCATTGTCATACGTTATTTAGTACAGTCAATAGCACATCAAACCTACCCTAAATTGCAAACTCGCTATAATCGCGCCATAAAGTTCATGTATGTTATACTGACAAATGATGTCGTACAAAACTTCGTATGAATAGCAGAAAGCGCACTCGCCGGAATCGAGTGCGAGGTAATAAATAGGACATCTTCAGCGTTCACTCGATACCGCCCGGCGGCAACAGAACGCTCTCAATAGGTCCTTCAGGCACCTTGAGCAATATACCGCTCTGGCCACTTTTCGAGTAACTTTTCGTTCCCACCTGAGCTGTTACTGTTTCGACTGTTCGGTCATTGTGACTGTCGCCATATTTCCTTCGGTTAAGCAGTAGGTATAGGTCGACGTAGCGACCAACTGCAAGTAAGCTTCGATAAAAACAACACTTTTTGGTATACACACAAAATCGCCCAAATTGTGTAATCCTGTATATAAATACTTAAGTTTGTGATATCAAATAAAATATTTTTGTTTCTTTCTTTCACTTCGCTCTTCACGCTACGCTATGTTGGATACACGTTGTCTTGTTCTGAATACTATCAATCGGCATAAAATACGCCAAACTTTGCGGTTTCAACGTACATTGCTGTTTTTTTTTTCTTGCGGTAAATAAAAGATCTTATACATACTAAGCAATGTAGGTCAGTTTCGCGTCGCCATCAGTATGAACTCGGCGATGGAATATCGCCGGCAATACAGCCCGGCTCCATTGTTACGTGCGTGCGACGCAGCACGTTGCGGCTCCGTTGTTTTCTAAAGATTTTGACTTTAATGTGACGACGTAAACTCTTATGCAATTTCTACGTTGAACCGTGGACTGACGTCATCGCAACGGAATAGGGCGGAGCGCAACGTAGTAATGGGACCGAGCTCTTTACAGTTTATAGTTCAAGCGTAAACATAGGTCTGGACACACTCTATGATTACGAAGATTCAGAAAATCATTATATTTTGCATATCACTATAATCAGAAACAATTTGGCTCAAGTACATTGTACCGATAAATTGATACTGCTTTGTTATTATTAACACCTATATTTGGTTCTGTGTCTTCTCTAAAATACTTGAGTGAGTACAGTCAGCAACATATCACCCTCATAGCAAATTCGCCGCTATTACAATAGCATAGGAGTTTATATAGCTCACTTTGCCGTTGCCTGCTTCATCAGGTCACAGTGTTTGTGGAAATTAAATTCAGTTTTCTATAGTTTCGTGGTTTTTATGTTCATGATTTTTATTTATTGGCAACAATATAAATCATCAGTGTTCGTAGTTACATTTATCAAAACTCCATTTTTAGCATTTAATAAATGGCTGGAAATCATATCACCATTATCTTTTTAAACTCCGTGTGAAACCAACGAGCATACAGACAGACGGACAATGCTATGTCCAAATATAGAGATGTCAAGATAACGAACGTGTAAAATAATACATTTCTGCGAATGTTATCTTAGGCATCTTTATAAGGCAACGAGGGGGATATCAGTGACAGTGAACAATATTGAGAGATCAGCAGTGAAACTTCTCTTTGCAAATCTGGCCAAAGGTATACCGAGCCTGGGTGATCTGAATCAAAGCCAAAACTCCCGGAACGTAGAAGATAGAACATTTATTATCAATGCATCTTTACAGGTATATAGCAAAAACGAAACCATGTCGAGTTCTAATTTCGAACAGCGCCATCTAGATTGAACAAACTAAATTAAAATATTACATAACTGTACGGTTAAGATTAAATAAATCCATTAATCGATTTGACTTTTTCATATTGATTCAGATTGTCAATCGAGTGAACTTCTGTACCAGCCTTCGATTTTACGAGTACTGACATCTGCCTTATTTTATACTACCTACGAATTTCGAGATAAAAAGTATTGAATGTGATATTCTAGGTTATATTCTACCCGTGTATCAAATTTCATGACAATCCGTCCAGTAGGTTTTGCGTGAAAGAATAACAATCCATACATCATCACAAACTTTCGCATTTATAATATTTGTAGGATTTCATATTATTTTTTCTTCTTGGTTTTTTTCTGACTAGGCCATAATTTTACATCATTTTCATTCGCTTAAAAATATGCTGTTTACATTTTGTTGTACGAACGAAACCGCATATATTTTCAAGTGCGTGGTTTTAATTTTTGAAATGCACTACTATTAATAATACGTTAAGGTTCTAGAAAGCGTAGAAGTATATACTCATATTGACAGTCATATCGTGTAATCAGTTGTCAAATAATCGCAATTTATATTATCCCAACAACGTGCTGCGACAGGTAAAATCAATTTGTTTTCCTTGTGTAATTTTCATATTTTGTTTTAACACTTCTAGTAGGGCTGTAACGTAGCATTGTTTACATACAATGGTATTCTCAGATGTGGGATTTTAGTCTGTTTTCTTACACTTTCTATTTTGAACGTCCTGTATTACTTGACTTGATGGATTTTGAAAAACTTAGAAAGAATAGAAACATATTCTCACTTTATAGAAATAATACCAGAAAAAAATAAATAAAATGTAGCTAAAAATCTTAGGGGTGTGCTTGTGGAAAAAAGAGAACGAAAGGAGGGCCTTTACCCAGCAGTGGGACACAACAACTACAAAAACATGAAACGTGTTTCATCGGTGCCAACGAGTTACTAGACACACGTAAAAAATCTTATAGGGCAAAGGAATTTATGAAGGATGGAAAACGTTGAATGTTAACCGCTTCAAACCAGTTATTTTGAGTTACAAATCGAGGCTACAACTAGCGTAGTAGCTAACATCAGGTATTCCACTAAATTCAGAAACAATGAAAAAGTTAATGAAACCGTAGTTACAACTTTTTTTTGACGAAATATCCAAGTTTGCTCGTTTTCAGTTTATTGTATACAGAGAAAACCAATAAGTGACAGGCGTACGATGTTAAACGCAAAAAGGACAAGCAAGTAGTTGAGGAATATATTGAAAACAAAATGGTGGCGTTAGACCAAATAACAATACATATAGAAAAGTAGGTAGTCTGAATCATGCATGCACTTAAAAATAAACTATAATTTAAATATATGCTTGTGACACTTCATGTCACAAAAATATTAGAACGTCGTAGTAGTCCTGGTAAATGTACAGCATGTATTAGACAAAAGAGCCAGGTGAAAAACCAATGTAATGTTAATTGGAACATTAATATTATACTAGACACTTGGGAGGCAATGACACAGTTCAGATACACCTATCGTTGATGCCAATGTCACAGATCCCATTCAGTGCTTCCAATGTTAAGAAAAAACTAAAACTGGTTTATGTTACAATATACCTACATTGATAATTGGTACTGTTATTATGTACTTTAACATGTCATATATAAAGTGGAATTTTTCTATTTTAAAGAAAATCAATTATTTATTTGCGCAGTCAAAAAGTGAAGAAAAAAGAAACTTAAAATAAATCTAAAACAAATAATGTAGATAAAGATGATTACACAGTTTTCTGGAAATGAGAAACAATTGTACATTTTCATTCGTTTCTCTCAGAGATAAAAGAATTCATGTATATTCTTCGTCTATATATTTTCACATATAATATATATATGTTTCTTATGTTACCCAAAAAAACAAAGTTCTTAAATTAATTAATGATGATGATGATGTTTCTCTCTTATCTGAATATTTTCTTAGTTGATTTTTCAGTCATGTAGCGTCGTCCAGAGACGACTCTTTATATTCATTTTTATATAAAAATAAATGTACTTTACGAAAATCTCAGTATTGTTTGAACTGTTTAAGGTGGCGTGGCAAAATTATTCGCACTACTAGGGAAAGTAGCACATCCAACGTTAAAATCTGCAAAAGATTCATATCCACATGCTCGTTCATGGCGCATGACATTGAATACCCCATTCTTCGCAAGGAGGTACCATTAGAAACTGGATCGCAACGATTGTGTCCGTTTTTGGTGATCAGTGTTGACCACATTTTTGGGATCACTTTCGAGTTGATCCCTAAAAGGAATTCAATGGCTCATGAATTATACGATGCTTACTTGGACTTACATTTTGATGTGCGGCTTTTAGATGTTCTTGTTAAATTTCTGGTTTCTTTTAAATTTGATTTAATCCTCCCAAACTCTTATAAGGATGCATATAAATAACATTGTTTTTCTTATGTTTGATCAATAAGATTCTCATCGGATATGTAAGACTTGAGTAATTTTTTGGAGCAACAGTTTTAGCACCTTATATTGTTATTATATTTAATATTTTTTATTTTAGTTTTAGTTGTATTACTGTCTTGTAGTTTCATTTTTATTTACTTATTTACAATTCATCTGTATTATCATTAATTATTATTGTAAAACCGTTATTTTTTATACCAAGATAAATATCTTTCTATTTTCGGTAATTTAAAATTGTAAAAATACGTATTCCGTATTGACGACCTCGGTGGCGAAGTGGTAAAGTGCTTCCCTCTGAACCGAGAGGTCCCGGGTTCGATCCCCGGTCGGGTCATGATGGAAAATTATCTTTTTCTGATTGGCCCGGGTCTTGGATGTTTATCTATATATGTATTTGTTATAAAATATAGTATCGTTGAGTTAGTATCCCGTAACACAAGTCTCGAACTTACTTTGGGGCTAGCTCAATCTGTGTGATTTGTCCTAATATATTTATTATTATTATTATTTATTATTCCGGAGCAAATTTTTGCAAAATTTTGATCTGATACTTAAAGAGATTCAATATTGTCAAAATTAAATTATATTATGACAAAAATATTAAAATTTAATATATAAAGAACAAAATATTGCATAGTAAAAGACAAAGTATTTCCTAGCTAATATAACATTGTCCATAGACGATATAATGGATGGAATATATAAACGTTTATTGCCACTAGGATATAGTAAAGGTTACTTCGAATTTGCATTGAACTGCGCTCAGTTATCTCAGATGAACTGCAGTCGCGAGATTTAATAGGTATTTAGAAAGTAAGGATGCTCAATTAGTAATGTTTTCACTTAGATGATTGATTATAATGGAAATGTGGTAGTTATCGCCATATTACCCTGTTTTATCGGTTGTACTAAATATATTATTATCTATGATGATCGGTTTATTACTAACTAGTTTGAATTTTAGAGTATTTATATCAAAATCAAGATAAATTAAAGATAAGTATCTTTACAATCTAAACGCATTCTTTGGATTACTTTCTCAGTCACAAAACTTCGAAAACAAGGGTCTAAGTAAGAATTAAAAAAAGTACTAATCGAAGTTATTGACATTTTAGGGTTTATAAGGGTACTTCCGAGTCAAAATATTGCATGGCTTCCAATTTGCCAATTTGATGTTATAATTAATCTATGATAACCGAAGGTTTAACTATATTTAAGACATTTTTCATCATAAAGAAGATTTTAGTCTTGATGTACAAGATAGCTATGAACGGGATAGAGAACACGTGTATAATCATATAAAGTAATCCAGTTACCAATAAAAAGGTCTTTGTTACAACATCGCCCTATATTGACAGTCATGATTGACATGCACCGTGCACTGACTGCATCAAAAGTAATAGTTACGCCTAAAACTATAGTAATCTCAATCCTTATTTCCTCGAGATAAGGTCTTTTTTCAATGAGAATATATTTAGACATAATAGTACATACAAATAGAGCACTCCAAACATTCCTTATCTGCACTTTGATGTTTTATTTCCTGCGCTTATCTGTACCTTTTTATTGGAACAGTTCTGGGTCACGATCGTACGGGAGTCATAAATTGATTGTTAGGATTCATACTGAGTTATATTCGATATTTCCAGAAAGAAGATACAATGACTTGCATTCTTAGTTTAGTTTCCTCTATTTCTTTCATATTCGGGTATTCTTGATTGCATTCGGAGCTGTGACGAATGTAAAGCAAGGGTTCTGAGTATAAAACGTACCATAAAATATCGAAAAGATCCGTCAGTGATTTACAACCGGCTGACTACCTAATGTCAACCCTCTTTGGAAAAGCTGTTATTGTCTATCAGGTGTTCCTTTTTGGCTTTGTACCTACAACATCCACAAGAGGATAGGGAGTGGTCCTATTCAAGGGCGGAACCACACGCCTCCTCTCAAAGTCATAAGGACTTGAAAATGCTTGAACAAAAATCAATAGTAGCTATGACTGCTTCGCCATTCCTTGACATAAAACATCAACGTTTAATCTGCGTCACGGAAAATATATAGCAACTTATATAAAAACTATTGCGTGATCAGCAAAATTATCAAGAAAATCTAAAAACAGGTGCATAGTAGTCATACGTTTTATGTCTATCTTAGATCAAAGTTTGCGTGTTTATTAGTAGATCTGACATCAAAAACACCGCTATCTTAGGCATGGATATAAAGCTACAGCGGCATATGTTGTAAGAGATATTTAAATCACTGATATATGTAATGTAGAAACTTACCATATATAGGAACATTTCACGTAAATTCTAATAACGCCACTAGTAATTCGTAAAGCGCAGATATATTATCATCTTTGCACATCAAAAATAGATTTCACTATACAGAATTTGCCTTTAATTAATGAATATAAAGGATATTTAGTATGAGTTTAGTTGAGCTGTTGTCGTCAAGAAGGATATGCGTGCCAGTGGTCATGCAAATAACGACGACGAAAATTGCAAGATCGTTCTTAGAAGAAAAAGTATGGAAGCGGAACCTGGGCTACGAAGCTTCGTGGCTGAGGATAAAATCGGGAAAGAAATGATAAGGGACAAAAATAATAGTATAGCTGGAAGGGTCAGCCCTGCGTAGGTGAAAAGTGATTACGTTTATAATGGTATTGTACTTAAGCTGTAATAACAATAGACAGAAGGATTTTAACGTGAACAGCGAAGTCGCATTAGCCTTACAAGATTTTTACATTACTTACTTGAACTTTATTAGTTCACTTCGAGCTGATCTGGATTGCAAAGATTAAGAATGATTGATGAAAATATAAATCTGGATTAAATAAAATAAAATCTTGCCCACTCTTGTCCCTATAAAATCTTGCCCACTTATTTAGCTGATCAAATAGAGCTACATTACATCACAACTAAGCTGTATAACTTTCAAAAAATTTTGTGAATTAGATTGTATAGATGATATTAACAAATTTGTATAGTATAATGAAGACGTCTCTAATGTGGAATGAATTACAAGAAAAATTTGAAATCAAAATAATGATATTTATCGTATTTGCCGCAGGGCTTGCGATATGGAGTAATTTCTTACAATCCAAATGCACGCATAATATTTTATGCCGAATTTTCTAGCAAGTCTATTAAAATATGGCATATCTTAATCCTATAAATTTCTAACCTTTCCCTTGAGAATAGATATTAGATTCTGTTATGAACGAGAAGGCACTGAATAATGGTCACCAAACCTAAATTATCAAGCGCGTGAAAGGTCTATTAAAATAAACGCGTTTATGACTGTTACTCACGATATCTCAATGAACATCTTCAATAATGTATAAATCAGTACATCTACTATTGATACGGATGCAGGGCTAGCAATATCATTAATCTGTACGTTTCTAACTATAATGACATTATTAAAAAAAAAAAATTGTTGCATACGTTTTTTTTCATGTTGGCACTAGAGGTAAACTCTGCCACAGAATATAAAATATTATAACTCTTTAGTGATCATGATCAGTTCCCTATATTCCGTTAAGAATTTTGGGCTACCATACGGATTCTATACGTGACTATATACTAAGAGCTCTTAAATAACCTTATCAAAACCCCATGAGAATGTGCCGTATAGTGAGAGATCACAAATGTTTAACGTTTATTTATACACCTCTAGATTACTTTTAAATAATCAATCTATTATTTGACGAGACTATCAAAGGACCGTAGAAATTTAAAACGGAAGAAATTAGGGGCTGAAAATAATGTCGAATCTAATCTAAAACTTACATTTTAAACTGTATCTCTAAGCATATGGAAATTTATTGCAACAGTTCCATGATGGATCCAATGAAAGCTATTGCTATCGCAATTTACTCACGAGGCAAAGTAAGCATCCTTAAGTGTGTCAAATCAAATGTTGATTGTAACAGAATACTGTAGTAGATTAATTCTTAACTCCAAAAACGGCAGCCCTTGCGTGTATCCCTGTGTGAAAGTCCCTTTCTCTATTGCCCGGTAACGGTGCATAAAGAGGAGTGCATGACGCCGGTCATTTTATTATGTACCTAGTCCAGAACTGGTCTGTTTCCAGAACTGGTCTGTTTCCGTCCAGTTACAGTCCTTTGAATCTATAGGGCTGAAACTGACGATGCCCGCGGACGGGTATAAGTCGTTATAAAGTAATAACGTTAAAATGATTGAATTACTTGGTATACTATTGAAAGGAGAAATTGGGACTCAGATATACTTGATTTGTATATTGTATGTGATGAACCTGAATGATGTGAAGTGATGGATATCTAAGTGTTTAATTAAGATACACCTAGTCTAGCTGAAATGATAAAGGCTAAAATTAGTTCTAGCCGAACATAAGCACGTAGCTGTAGCCGGCGAAACCTAGTTATAGCCGCACTTCGTGGTTTAGCCGTAACATATACATGATTAAATATTTCTTACATTTAAGTTTGGTTATCTATGAAATTACAAAATAATAAAAGCTCCGAAATAAATGACGAAACATTTTTCCTGTTAATTGTATGAATTTATACACCCGTAGTTTTCATAGATTTATTCCTAATGAGGAAAAAAAATCGTGAGGAAACCTGCTGCTGAGGAAACTGTTTAGTTCAGGTTTTGCAAGCATCTGCTTGCCAATAGATGGCGGTAGTCGTAAAAGTTATGTCAGATGCACAAAATATGACAATAGTTTTAGCAATAACACACTCGACAAGAAAGAAAAAATCTTGGTCTACAAAGTCCACAGTCACTAAAGAACTCATCTCATTTCCACGAACATGAACGGACGTGCGGACTAATCTAGTCAAAGTCATTATGACATGCCTTTTAGCTACCTGAATACAAACAGACAACAGTTTTAGCAATAACACATATGATAAAAAAGAAAGATAAGATAAGGTCTAAAAATTCATAGGTTAAGATAAAATATATTCATAGAGAATGAGACAAAATCAGTTTCTAATCTGCTCATCTCTGTTCCGCGAACATGAATGAGACTAGCATCCGATGCAACTACAACAAACTTGCAGCAAACCGCAATATTAATCAATATTATTTATGGGGCGTTTCTCGACGTGTTATTATTTCGTTATTGGAAACAGAACGCGAAGAAAGCTGATTTATTTTTGGTTCGATTGAAAGTGTGGATTATACTGCTAACAAATTTACTTGCTGTCAGAGTTTGCGGATTGTCATCTAATGTTTTTTTTTACAAAAGGTACCTCTAGGTAAATCTAGAAATAGTTTAACTGCATTTTAGGGTTTGTACACAAAAGGTATAAAACTGGGAGCTTGCATCGATTGAATACGACACAACCCAATATTGTCTCGTATAGTCGGGTCTCGTAAGAGATAAGTGTATATAATAACTCTGCTTGCGTGTATTTCTTTTCAGCTCTGGTAGTTACAAAACGTAGTGATAGTTAATTTAAACTTTGACGTGAAAAAGTGCCTTTATGAAGGTCTAAATTCTGAATGTCAAAAATTCAGAATTTCGGATCAAGTCCATGTCGTAAAAAAAAGTAAAAGCCGAACATAGAAGTGAAACTTAAACCTCTCAACAACAGTGAAAACAACAGTCGTCATTTATCTCGTAAAGAAATCCGAACAAAACTGAAGTTGTCCAAACTAGGTCAGATATGGTTACACGGCGCGCACGCAGAAAATTTAAAATATTACGTTTACGCCTCGTAACTTAGACGCGTTGATGATTGTATCTTTCAAGAACATGTTAATATACTTTTTTACCGAGGTTATCAATGACAAGACCGTAAAGTGAGTTTAAATAATAACAGTAAACCTTATGGTATACCTTATGGCTGAGGGTCGTGATTACGTAGAATGAAACACACACAACGACTTTCTTGGCACTATTAATGGAGTGGTTTGTCATTGCCTTCTCCATTTCATACACAAGTTGATATTCAACTAGAGTGCAGATTTCTTCACGATGTTTTCCTTCACCGGCAGCAAGTGTTGAACCATCAAAACTACTATAGTATATGTGATTCTGTCCTAAAAATGGACCGCTCCATCTATATCCTTCCGTAAATGTGCAATGAGGCGCCTAATAGACTCAACCTTCCATTCTTGAAGAGTTGACGAGAAAATCACCAAAAACTAAACGATTTCTTGATTTAATTGTATGTTTTTGACACTTAGGTAAAAATAATCACAAAGTTAGCGGCGCAGCGATTCGCACGCGAAGCCTGTAGAAGCAGTTAAGCCACTTTCGTTATGATCGGTCATAATTTCTAACTCCTCCGTGCTCCGAAAGTTAAGCTAAGCTATTGGTTCTGGCTGTAATTTTGTCGTCAAAAACCACAATTGGACCCGCGTGGTGATCATAATCATACGTCTTAAATATACTTAGGTGAATTTCACGACCGTTTCAACGCGGCGTGTAGCGTTTCATTAGTGTCGCACATTTTTTTGAATAAAGAATATTTTTTTTTTATCAAACATTTATTAAATTAACATTGTACTTTACTTATTTGTAAAATAGGATAATTAAATTGATTACTATGTATGGTACAAAATTTAATAAACACAAAAATGATAGGTAGCCCTCGGCGGAGTTCAAAACGCACGTGATATTCACCCACTTAAGAAAGGCCGGTGCCCAGGCAGTGGGGACACTAAAACAGCTGATTATGATAATGAATCCTAAAGGCTCTTCAAGGAAAACGTATTAAAATTTAAAACCTACGACTATAAAATCGATGTGCAAAAAATACAGTTACGTAGAATCGATAAGATGCCATTAAGACGTATAGTAAATTCTATACGGTGTATGTCCGTCCAGTTATCAGTTATTTCTAGTTGTTACTAGTTTTCCTGTTGTTAAATTTTACTATCTAGACCGTAAACTTGTGTCCTAGTTGAGCAAGAAAATGCAAGTAGTGTGATGCACCGTGATGCGAAAATACCAAAATGCATGCATATTATCTTGCTGCCGTAATCAAGTGATTACATCGTCAATATAAGTGACGTTTGACGACCTCGGTGGCGCATTGGTAAAGTTCTTGCCGCTGAACCGAGAGGTCCCGGGTTCGATCCCCAGTCGGGTCATGATGGAAAATGATCTTTTTCTGATTGACCCGGGTCTTGGATGTTTATCTATATATGTACTTGTTATAAAATATAGTATCGTTGAGTTAGTATCCCATAACACAAGTTTTGAACTTACTTTGAGGCTAGCTCAATCTGTGTGATTTGTCGTAATGTATTTATTTATAATTTAATTTTGATATTATTGATACACCGTCGCTTTGAATAGTGCAGTGTTCTCTAGCTAACTTAGGACTGACTTAGGTAAGGCTTACGACAGTAAATAATTAGTAATTAGATTTATTTACTTTTAAACATCTTAGCATAATAGTGTTATGTTCGTTTATGATATTTGTTTACAATAATGGCAACTTTACTTTCAAGTTTATACTACAACATTTTCAAATTATTATATTTAGTCTTCTCATATTTGAAGAATAACAAATTCAACTGTCTTATGCTAACTTACTTCAGCGATGTTTTCTTTCATAGAAAGGTAAAATACATTCACACCTAAAATCACTACATGTTTTGGAAGTAAGCTGTTGCCCGCACCTCCACTCGTGCCAGCTTATATTTGCCTTCATGTCATTAACTAAATGATTTTTAAACTCTATCTAAATAGCGACAGACAGACTTTTGCTTTTATAATATTAGTTTGGACAAGGACTTATTCAGTATAATATTAGATGTTGCCCGGGGCTTCGCTCCCGTTGGAATTTTGAGACAAAATACGTAGGTTAATAATAATGTACGTTTATAATGGTGAAAGAATTTTTCAAATCTGTTTGGTAGTTTCGGAGATAACCCGCTTCAAACATACAAACGCTTACCTCTTTATAATAATAGTATAGATCATTAAATATTATTAGTTACTTCACAAATTACTTAAAGTTAATAGAAATGCTCATGCAATATGATAATCTATTATAGGTCATGGGAATATCTATCTAGACGTACAATGTAAATAAAACAGAACAGAAAAAAATTGGTTATATGACACGAAGTTACACTAAAGATCGACCACAAGCATTAATTAGTGTATAATGGCACAAAATTCACTACACCAATACCTTTCTTCTCACTCCAAGAGTAATGTCAAAAGTATTTTTTACGTAACAAAATCAAATCAGTTAAAATCTTATTTTCATGCGATGAAAGTCGAAAATGGCTTAATCGTTTTGTGAACTCTTTTGTTCGTACCCTTTCAGGTTACCGGCAAATTGCGTAACATGTCGATTTAAAATATTAATACCGATTTCTACAAAACAATTACTTTGGTTTTTAAGAACATTCAGTTCAGGTATATTTATTTAATTATTTTATTATAATTTTCTGTCATACTGACATTATAAATTGCACATTTTGGATGTGAATGTGGATGAGGTAGTGCGTGTGGATGTTTATTACTCAATCATGCAAAATTTTCAGACCGATTTTTAATTGCAATTTGGGGATCAGGGAAAATAACCTAGAATAGAACAAAAGATACATTTTGTCCCCAAAAATTCCACGAGAGCCCCGGAGCGCAATTAGTACGTAAATACATTTTTTGGGGTTTTAATTGAGGTCTACTAGAAACAAAAAAATTAATAATAAGGCGAAGCATGTAACGCATATTTTCCTTATTTTAATTGACAAAGTGTGTAGCGTATTTATTTCTGTTTATTGATGAAGCGTGTCGCGCATCTTTTCAATAAGTAAGTGTAATTTTTTGGTAGTAAAATTGACAAACGTGCAAAATAAAACATACAATAAATTAAAAATTTAAATCTAACATATCTATCTCCGGTGCAAAGGTATCTAAAACACTAGCCGAGTTACCGCGCTGTATTGCTGTGGTTATTCTTGGTTCACAATACATTTTATTAATACATGAATATAATAATCAAATATATACAAAACTAAATCTAATAATATATATTTGTCCGTGTTAGATAATCTAAACAGTCATTTTAGTGGCTTGTTAACATTTATCAATAATTCAATGTAACACAAGTTGTGAATAGCCGATCAAAACCTGTATTAAATCATATTGATATTCGATATAAGGACTTTATAATAAGCTTTAAGATTATAGTGAGTGTAATTGAACATTTGTTACAACAATAGATATTTCAACAAGATATAGTTCTATTATAAACTTTCGTGGCGGCTGTTTCGTTACAAATTATTTTATTTGACATACGTTTCTAATCACCAGATAGCCTATAAATAGATATATTATTAACTAGCGGCGCGTAAAACCATAGAAAAGTAGCCTAAGTTACCTTTCAACGATTCATTGCAATTTTTAACAAAGACAAGAATTAATTTTACCATCTTATTTTAAAATTCCTCTGTCTGCTCTGAGAACGCTACTGCATGATGGTTTTTTTGTCGCGTCACAGCTTAATATTTATTTTATCTATCTTAATATTTATTATATCTAAGTTCTTGACTTTAATACATCTGAAACTATTAGTTAGTAATATGTATTTGTTTTTCACTTACCGATACATCAGAAAGGGCTTCTTGAAACCCGATACAACAGATGTTAGGTACATACCTGTAAAATAGAAATAAAAGTTAAGAATGCTTCACGTATCATTAACCGAATAACAGCAAATTTATAATTCTATAGCCAATCTTAGGAAGCGAAATACCGTTACGTTATATTGATAAATAACATAAAAAAGCACACACATTGTTGATTGAAGGTTTTTGGTATTGGATTTTTGATTTGGTAGATTTGAA
This sequence comes from Plodia interpunctella, assembly GCF_027563975.2. NCBI lineage: Eukaryota > Metazoa > Arthropoda > Insecta > Lepidoptera > Pyralidae > Plodia > Plodia interpunctella. The sequence continues at coordinate 2,092,083 of NC_071301.1, forward strand.
ACTGTTAATGGTAAGGTTTTTTTTATTTGTATCTATAGAATTTGTAGTTTTTATTTATTTTATGAATACTTAAACCTCATTCAACTCAAGCTTATACCATAATAAGCTGTAATAAAATCTTGTAAAAAAACCTTGGTAAAAAAAGTAATGTATACTATAACAAAAGAAACATATTTTTATTAATGAAAAATATATATTTTATGAATATTATCAAAACAAATTCAATTCAAATTCTTAACAGATTCGTCATTTAAACAAAATGATCCTAAAAGTATTCAAAAATAGAACCATCGTAAGTATTCAAATTTAGAATAGAAATAACCAATTATCACCTCTATTTCAATGAAATAAAAGTTCGCAGCAGTAATCGCCTCAAAGCCTGCAAGCCTGAACCGATTTCAATTAACATCGGTTTAAAACATAGCCACATTTCCAATTTCTACTTTTTTCGGTCCTTTTATGCACCATTAACAGGTAAATGTACGTGGGATCGGGATATTTTGACATGTGGATGGAAATAGGGTGACCATAACGTTTTGATGTTAAAAATAAAATAAACGCGCATATTTTAATGTCGTTTTATCGACGAAGCATGTGGCAGATTTATTTCTGTACATGTATATTGTTTTTGTATTATTTTTTGTGATAATAAAATAAATACTAATATATTTTTTTAATAAGTAAGCAAATTATAAATAGCTAGCTCGGGTAAAATTAAGTTATACACCTAAACCTTACGAATCATGCTATCTATTGATAGAAACCGCATGAAAATACGTGTAGTATTTTTTAGTTTATCGCGAACTTTGTTTTATAATGTGTAAGGATAATTGGCAGCGTTTCTTGACAAATTGCGGGAAACTGCATTGGTACATAAAAAATTACAGTTTTTTATACTATGTAACGTATCTGTCAAAGAAGTTGTCATTATAATATGAGTAATTTAATGTACAGATTCTACACTCTCTCCATTCATTTAAACAAAGTACACAATCTTTAAAATGCATCGTAATTTAAATAAATCACAAAATATGGTCAACCTAACGTAAAACCACACCATTATCGCTGTGTTGCAGACAGCATCCCACGTCCTATCTCGCTCACAATAGTATATGTGAAAGAGACGAAAGACTAATTTGAACACCCACGGGATCTCCCGCTGGTCTATAGATGATCTTGTTTCAATTAACGTGTTATAAAGTAACCGATAGAGCGACAGCGCTATACCACTGTGGAACTATGAATATTTTTATATTGGAAGTTGTAGCGTAGACAGATTTTAATAGATTGTATTCATCGAAATATAATAAAGGAAAGGATAGCTATCTAAATAATTAGTTGCAACTGCGCATTATCTTTCAGTCAGCTACGAAAAAGTTTTATATAAGTGAGTAGTGGCCCGTTCCGTTCCATAATAAATTAAATACCTAAAACCTTTGGCAGGAATCATTCTATCTATTTAAAAAACCCGCATCCCAATTCGGTGAGTTGTTTTAAAGATCTAAGCATACATATGGATTGACAAACACAGGAAGCTACTTTGTTTTAGACTATGTAATGATCATGACTATACTTTATTGTATTTTTTTATATTTAACTAAATTAAATTACAAAACCGTTCCATTTAGCTTGAATGACAGTCGAGAAGAAGGAAAAAAATATGGCAGTGATGCCAACACAACAAAATACAAAAAATGTTGCCACTTAAAATAATAACTTATTTATTTATATGTTCTGTATTGAACAATCATTACTCTTAACTTTTCACTCAACGCACTTCATAATTAATGTTATAGAAATTTCAATCTGAAAGTCGTGTTTTCGTGATAACGGGTCATAAGCCGTTACACAATCATATTTTTATACAAACTAGGTTTAACATACAATTTTTTAGTAACCGTACCTGTGGTGTGACAGGGAGCTATTACCTATTACTACATTACTGCTTACAGAAACAAACTACTTTCTCCATTGCTTCGCGTGGAGTATTGTATAACTACTACGTAAAAAGGCCCGTGGAAATATGAGGAACTATCATTAACAGATAGGCCACATGATTATTTGCAGCGACAGTAGCGCCACTTTTGCGGGACTTCTTTCGTGGTACGGATTCTATATACGTTATTATAGAGAATCGTGAGATCACGTGCTATGTTTGATGACTTTGTTTACAATTTGCTCGTTTATTCATTTTATGATTTTCAGTACCTTCTACTTCGTCTGATTTTTCATTATTAGGTATATAGCGTCTAAATCGATCAAAGGAAATCATTGTAATAATGTAATCACAATATTTATGACAGTGCGACGCAACGCAGGCGCACCTCGGTAATAAATCACTCGGTTGTGATATGCTAATTATGGAATTAATCCGATTTTTTTAATGAAAAATTGAATGAGCTGAAGGACACCACCTTGGGTTTTTGTGCAGGTATGCATACTTATTAACGATTTTATGTTGAAATTGTTGAAGTATTAGGCAAAGTACAATTATGTTGAACTAACGTTTGTTCACTAGGGAAAGTTGTAAGATTAATAGCAACAACAACCTACCCAAATTCATTGCAAACTCGCCGCTTTAACCGCGCCATAGAGTTTCATACAGGGTCACTTGATGTGCTGTTAATTGTACTACTTTACTAATAAATGCGCAATTTTGGACTAAGTGAACTCGGACACACGTCTGCTATAGCAGTTACAAGAAGTTAAACATCTTGTGTCTCGTCGTATGACACTAAATCGACTGTATAATTTTTCATACCAACTGTGGATTATAAATAAAAATAATAGCTAATTATGGCACAGAATCTAAATCGAAAAAATCTGTAATCAATATCACATGTTATTCTTCAGTTTTCTTAATATTTTACTATGATCCAGCAAGTTGATATTAAGTTTTATTTCCTATAACTAACTGCACAAAACCGGCAATAAGTTAGAATGAAATGTTTCGCTGGATATTTAATTTATTTGTATTGCATTTTCTGGTTATAAACATTAAAATTGATTGCTCGTCCATTGGTGGTTAACCTAGCTGTTAGCTTTTGAAGTAAACGCATTATAAACACAAAGTTGCTATGATTAAAATTCTGTTGAAATCGGGATCTAGTGAAATCATTGTTAATATAGTAATTAGTATATAATCCTTTTAATTTAAAGGATTATATACTAATCCTTTTAATTTCTTAGCTAGGTGATATAAACGCTTATCTAAGATCTTCAAATACTATGCGTTTATTGGTGGCTGTAATTATGATAGGTAGATCAGAAAAGATAGGTAGATATTTACTATACTTTAACTTAACTTACACATTATAAAAAGAAGTCACACCTGTCTAGCTGCCTGTTGATGTGAACGCGATAAACTCAAAAGTACCGGACGGATTGTTGTACGATTTTCACCAATAGATAATGTGACTCCTAAAGAAGGTTTCGGTTATGCGTTACACACCGAAACTTGCATCAGTTTTTGGTTTTATCTGCTTTATTAACTGGTGTTCATAATTTTGAATAAGTTGTTGTGTTCTTGACTGTATTTATTGCACAATGTAGTCCTAATGGTTATCGATTCTTACATTGTAACGTATCAATTTCAAATATTTATTATAATGTTCGGTCACATCTAAACAAGAGGTAAAATAAATTAAATTATTTGAGCAACGCTAGACTTTAATGACAACATAATCTCTCTGGGTGGTATAATAACGAATAAAGTAATTATTTAACGAAGGAATTTGTACACAAAGAGATAAAATATTATTGCTTGATATTTTATTGCGATCAAATTCTTCTTTTAACATGATACGTGGGTAGAAATTATTGTACATAAACATAGTATAAAACAACATTAAATATAGAGATCGATTTATCAGTTTTTAATGCGAAAAACAATTATAAATTTGCCATAAAAAGTAACAAATTTCAATTGAAATCATGTTTATATGTAAAAAGAATCTTACCAAAATCTACGTACTAGATTTTGGTTCAGAAAACAAAGTCTCCTAATGACTTTCGATGAAATTTAATGCAGAGGCGAAATTTGACTTAGAGAGCACATAAAAACATTTCATCCCAAAATTTCCTGTAAACAAAGCCTTGAGGCGTAGCTATTGTTAGAAATAATATTTTCAGCAACGAATAGAACTACACATGTAAAACTTCCAAACGTTCTAACAATTAAGAAATACAGTCAAGGTCTACAACATACGCATTAGTGCATAGAATATGCACATAGATAACCGTGCTTATAGAAAAAGTAAACTTACCAACTAAGGTACCTACCGTCTACGGTTTTATATACCCAAGAAAGTAAATTTATATTACTGATATGCCTTAAATATAGCGGAATCTGAAACGGACGACGTGAATGCTGATATACTTGGTGATAATGAAGAAGAAAAACAATATGGAAAGTTCTTGGAAAATCTAATGAAGTCAAACTATGGTAGTATTGAACGGGATGTGGAAAATATAGTGATGAAGGTGTTGAAAGGGAGGTAGATATTGAGAATTAGCGAAATGTATTAAAAATAAATGTCACTCTATTTGTATTTAGTAGTATAATTTTGTAGTATAATTGCTGAATCCAGGGACTCCGCTGCCGTCGTGGGAATCTCAGAGTAAAAAGTATCCTATTTATCCATATACCAAATTTAATCAAAATCAATTTATTGAAATTTGCGTAATTCAGCAACAATCGCTTTCAAAATGTGATAGTAGCATATGTATATCAAAATAAATTTAAATCTGTGCCAATAAAGTTTATGTCTAATCTATATAATAACATGCGTGGGATAATATGCACATAGATTTAGAAAGATGAAATTTACCTCAAATATTTCGCTTTATGTTTCAATTATTAATTCTTGGTATCCACTTTCTACTCGATTTGCAGAGAAAGCCTTCTCCACTGAAAGATTTAAGATTATCTTTTGAGTCTTTAGTTGAGTTTAATGTATCTAAAATATTAAAATGCGCTTTAATTTCAGGTCTATGGAGTGGTGATCATTCATTAGCTTTCTATTTATGCGATTTTGGGGTCAGCATAAGTCCACACCTTTCTATAACTACCTGTCGTAGGTTGGGTCACGGAACCACGCCTGTGTTCAACCTATTCCCTGTCTTTATTAAGTAAAGTGTGGCAGGCTAGACACTTACTAATATTTAAACGAGAAAGTTTGTTTCAAGGTGATTTGAAGTTACTGCTAGTGGATAAACATTTGTTTAATTTATTTTCGTGCTCATAGGCAACTCTTCTGTTGCACGTGTAATACGTGTATGTATTGTGCAATTGTTGGCTTTTCCATTTGCAAAGTAATTGCAAGTTTATTTAATAACTGTTTGTAATATTTTCAAATTGTACCATTCATCTGCTAAACATTTGAAACTGATACATAACACATCACCTTTCTTATTATTTTCCATCATTTCATCGTTCGTGGGATCGATTAATTCCATATTTTTAATCACATTTTTTTCCACGTCTATCTTTCTAGTTATACAATTACGAAAAAAATACAATTATTTCATAAAAAAAATACTATCTATATAAATGTTTATCTATTGATATAGGTAGATTGTATTTTTACATAAAATCACTGTATTACCCTTATTTAATGAGGTGAAAATTCCTTAGCGTACCACTTCGTGGTCCCGGCGACATAACTAAATTACACGAAATATACAAATTTTAGTAAATAAAAAAAACAAACGGTACAGAGAGAAATACTTAGCAGATGGAGGTAGCCAAGGGAATCACAGAACATATTGTTAACTTTACCTCAACACACATGAGAATCAAATAAAGGAACTAAAAGCATTGTAAATATAGGAAGGGAATTAGTATGCTGTTTGGACCAGGTTTCAGTTTGCTTAGGTTTGATTTCTTTCTTTGTTTTATTCCACCTGTTAGCGTGGTCATCGCAATTGGAAAAAATCGATGGGAAACCTGTTTCGATCCTTGTGGTCTAGGGTAGAAAGAAGAATTTATTTGAGAATATCAAATTAACCTTTTACCAATTAATTTTGGGACCTTTATTATTTATAGTGTATATAAATGACTTACCAGAATGTACTAAACACCCAATGACACTGTATGCTGACGATAGCACAATATTGATTAAATGTAATAATAAATTGACATATGAAAAAGAAATTAATAATACCATTGCTAAAATAATTGACTGGCTGAGAATAAACAATTTGAATATAAATATAACTAAAACAAAAATAATGCATTTTCGACAATACACACAAATACCAAATGTTGTTGCAAGGCATAATAATGATATAATTGAATCTGTATCCACATCTAAATTTCTTGGTGTACAAATGGACTATCAAACTAATTGGAAAGCACACACTGATGCACTATGTAAGAAAATAAATAGTTTTGCATTTGCTATAAAAAACCTCAGGAAAGTATCAAGTGTTGACACGGCACTGGTAGCCTATAACGCGTTTGTGTCATCTATATTAAGATACGGCCTAATTTTTTGGGGAAACTCAGTAAATAAAAATTTAATATTTAAAGCGCAAAAAAGGTGCATTAGAGCAATAATGAATTTAAAAAGTACAGATAGTTGCCAGGATAGTTTTAGGAAATTTAGCATTCTAACTTTACCATCACTATATATACTAGAAGTAGCTAGTTTTGTAAAATCAAACGAGTCCCTATTTCCGACACTAGCATCTATAAGTACTAGGAAAAATACCCAAAGACGGGGCTACAGACTTTGTGCACCTATCTGTAGAAGAGCTATGAAAAGAAATAGTTTTATCTGTATGGCGCCAAAGATATACAATAAATTGCCGCGGGATTTAAAACATGAGAATGTGAAAACCTTCAGGAAACGCTTGACTTCTCTCCTAGTTCAAAAATCTTATTACACCATAGAAGATTTCTTAAATGACAAATGTTTAAAATAAATTTGAATGATTGATGTTGACATTGTTACCTTGGATACATTTTAGTGATGCACGTTATGACAATTTAATAATATTTGTAAGTTTTTAAAGACAGAGCATAGTGATACTACCCACTAATTTATTTCAACTGTATTTATAATGTACTTACCTATGTCTCACAAATAAATATTCTTATTCTTATTCTTATTCTTATTCTAACGTTTGGGTAAATGTTTATCAGTATTCGCTACTCGTATTTTATTGGCCTAAATTTGCTGATCTATGATAGATAGATCAGAAAAGTTAGAAAGATAATTAGTTCCAACTAATACACAAGATGTATTTCTTTCTATGATAAAATTTAGTTGTGTTGAACATTCAAGAGCAACATAGCCTTTTTCCATATTATTATTATATTGCTATATATTATTTATATTTCATACCTATTCCGCGCGAAGTTTACACACCGTTTTTGTCTAATAAATTCTTCAAATCTGAATCATACAAAATCAATACTACTAATAACAACATTTTTACTGATATTTTTTTTTCCTAAAATACCTGGCAATATTTTCCTTATTCACTATCTTGATTACATTTGTATAGTGATAGTGATAAAGTTCGTTGCTCTTTATGATCGATGGGTAGGCTGCGATGACTTTTATTTTTATATATGGTACACTTCCCATGCAGTCTTGTTAAAGACAATGAAGTGAGTTTAAAATATTAGGGCTGTTAATAAATAGGTCTTTTGTTTATCTATAGACATCAATAGGGTTTTCGATTCCTACCAAAATATGTTCAATCTTGAATTATCTTTTTAATAGATATTGACAAAAGTAGGCTTTCTAATATAAATATGCCTCTAGCATTAATTTAGTGTGTACGTAAACTTTTAAAATTATATGAAGTTTTAATTAATAAAATATATCTCTGTCAAATGTTATCTTGAATTCTCACCACGGCCATAGTAAAAAATGAGTCAGGCCTTGATCCAACATAATTAAATTTGAGAGTGTCAACGGTTTGAGATCACCAATATAATATGTACCTTAGTACCTAGCTTTTGTGTTCATCCGATTTTAAACTATGGCAACGCTGTATGAGGCCCTCCCTATAGTATCCTTTGTGAAGTCTAAAAATAGACCTATGATGCTAAATTTAGTGTGAATGAGGAGTCCATACCCGAGTAGGCAGGGCTAGTGAAACCGTTTCATGTTTATTGTTGAAAACAGTTACTAATAGTTTTATTTAAAACCTAAAGGTATATATAAGAATGGAAAATAATAATGCGCCTTATTTTGCTATATCATATGTATTTTCTTCTCTTTTTAAACGACAGTAAAATGTTTGAATTTTAAATTGTCTGGTTACAATACTAACGAGGTACGTTCTTTAACATGACAATTTTAGATATTAATTGGCTTCCAAGAATGTGGCCCTTAATAAAATCGGCATTCAAACAGTAAAATCGTATCAAACTGAAGCACCAAGACTTGTAAGGGAAGTGTTAAAAAAGTATAACATAGATAAAGAACGTGTCAACCATCCACCGACCTTTGTAGTTAATCAGTAGACCACACCGTCGACGCTTGCGCCGCGCCTCTCTGTTTACGGATTAGTGGAGGATTACCTTAAAACTACAAAGGACGATATGCATTGTGAAATTTCGTGTACAAAAGATAAGGTTTTCTACTGGAAACTGGCAAATGTCTTGCAATTAACAATGGTTTAGTTAGACATTAGAAGCGTGACGATAAAGATTTTTCTTGCCACCGTTGGAAACTATTGAATCTGATCTGTTGCAAACTTATGCAAACCATGGTACAAATGTCGCAAATGCAATTTCTTCCAGCTAACCTTTGGGTTGGATGAAAAAAGTAGTGAAAAGAAGGGGTAGTAGTAAACATATTATATTATTGACAATACAATGATGAAAGGCAGTCACTGTAAAATGAAAAGTATACCGGACTAGTGAACATTACGCTAAGCTATGGCGAAAAAGTTAATCTGATCATGCTGATAATTAACCTTCAGTGATTGAATGGAAACACTCTTAGAAATAAAGACTGAATTAGATTCTAAAATAGCCACTCTTACTTACTTTAATAAAATAAATTATATTTATTATTTGACGCAATAAATCATTTCATAAATCAATTAATTAAGTGATGCATCCACGATGTATCTATTGTTTATGAAGTACATATATTGTGTTTGACGAGAAAAAGATACCAACTCTCGGGTTTCCCCCTTATGCCAGAACCAGTGACTTTACTAATAAATCTGAACTAAGTGAGGTAATTAACGACAGGTACTTTATTCTATTAAAAGTGATACGTGAAATTTAATAATGTTTTGATAACGGTACAAGCATAGAGCTTTATACTGATGTTCCCATGGAAGCACATAATGTTAAACCAAAACTATTATTTGATCATAAAATTTACTTGTAAAACTAAATGTACTTTACAACTTTAAGTAGCTTAGTACCATTATGGTCATGCCGTGACTTTTTCTATATGTACTTCCCGCCAAGACATCTAAAGCTCGCAGTGAAAGCTTATTTAAGCCGTTTATCCATGGATGATTCTGTAATGATGGGTAATTTACCTACTTAGAATAGCTCGATGGTCAAATACATTATTTCCTATTGGGCCGGCTCAAAATCAAATCAAATCAAAATCAAAATCAAATCATTTATTCAGAAATTAGGCCTTCACAGGCACTTTTTCACGTCATAATCTAAATTAAATGATGTTTACCAAAGCTACAAACTACTAGCATTTCGGAACGACCACTGCTGAGAAGAAATGCCGAAAGAAACTCATTCAAACAGTGTTGGTCCCTATTATGCCAGAAGGGCTTACCGTCAAGTTTTATTATCGTTTAAAAGAGCCTTAATTGTCATGTTACTATAATTGTGACAAATTTATGGAATAATATTTTCAGACACATTAGAAGTATTATAGAAAACATACTTTTGAACGAAGCTTACTTTGAATTGAAGAGCGTTGGAAAGATCAGAATAGTTTTGTGGATGTTTTCAAATTGTATTTTAATTTGGCAATATCGGTAAGGTAGAGAATCCCTACGTAAATAAATAATAAAAAAAAGTATTACTAGCAAGTTTAAAACAAGTTATTTAAACATAATAAAAATACATTTTTCTAATTCAAGTTTATATACATTTTTTCATGAATAGTATATGAATTTCAGCTTTGATTAATTTCTTCTAAGATGGCGCACGTATCGTTGAGTAATTTATATTGATTTAATTCAGGAAGCTCCATTATGTAAATTTATTTTTTGCATATGTTTATCTGTAACGCGCCAAACATGTTTTAATCGAAGTGACGACTCGCGACTATTCATTATCAATTTATTCGATTTCGGCTCGTTAGTGCCAATTAATGTGATCGGTGATCAGTGAACCAATAACTTTGTATACATACAATTATAAGTCAGCTGCAAAAAAAAATACGACTTTGTTGATCACTTATTAGAACAATATATAGCTTTTGGATTCTAAAACATGGAGATCTGTAAGAATCGTAACAAGAGAAAAATTAAATATAATAATGTGTTGGCTTATACTTTGTCTAATGAAATGTGGACGTGATAACTATATTTTTGTATCAAGTTTTGATTATATTTATAACAATTGGCTAATTGAAAAAGTACCAACATTAAAGCGATTTCCAGACAGAAACAAGAAGGAAACTAAAATTAAAAAAAAACTTGATGATATTAATAGAAAGTCACACGATAACAAATTCTTTAAAAACGTTATAATTTTTGGTTTGTTAGCATTAAAAGATATCAAGTATCTTATATTTAAATCAAACGAGCTTGACACGACTCAACCCGATAAGCAACTTGTATGACAAGTGATGATCTTCAGGTCAATTTCAATCACACATTAATAGTCAATGAGATTACTTTCATAATATCTGGTCCAAGCGCGCGCATATAATGTTAATTTAGTTTTATCTATTATGCCCGACAAGATTTTAGGGTTGCTGATAAAAATTGCAGAAACGAAATTTAGATTACATTAACTAGTAGCTGTGTATACTGAAATAGAAAAAAGTCTTAAGACAGAAATCGATAAAAGAGAATATTGAGATAAGATTTGGAGAAATAAACATATGATGCAGACAAAATGCGAGAAAAAGTTTAATTATATGTATGAACATCACTTCAATTGTTTAGTTATACTGGTTAATTCATTTAAGTGGGTAATATAAAGGACCGATGGAACAAAATCGCATCAAAAATTATAGAAAAAATTGTTGTGCCATCACGAAGTTTTTTGGATATGGTATTTATGGTAAACGGTAATAGAAAAAAATATTGTAAGCTACCACTTGTAAACAGAAGAACATTGTACTGTTCATAGTTATTGCTTCACTATACTTATGTAAATGATACGTTACTCGTTTGAATAGTAACAAACCCATTGAGCTGCTCAAATCACCTCAACATTGACATTTGAGCGTGTCAATTATTTTTGACATTGACACATCAAGTGCGCGTTTCGGATATTTTGATTGATTACATCAATTCACACCTTTTAATAATTTTGTATTATGTACACACACAGATTAATAATTATTTTTTCCATTTGAATTTAGATTGTTCAGACAAAATGTTTACAAAATTGCATTATTAGTTGAATTTATGTTACTTTTAATACGAAAAGGAGTAGTAATTAAAGTTATAATTTATTTAATAATATTTTTTGTGTTGAACTGCGTATGTTTCTGAATTTAATTGTTGACAAGCATAAACAGCAATAAATAGAAGAGCAAGTGAATGCTGAAAATTACTTGTTCTGTCTAAAAATATTATGATCTGCAGACGGAATTAATATTAGGTACTAATATTTTTGCTATTCTGTTGTAAATAATATCAGTATTTTGCTCTTAAATAGTTGCCTCAGCATTAATTACAAACCTAATTTAAGCTAGGCATGCCTACTTCCTGACATACAGCGTGGGTGATCCAGGGGGCTAGACCTAATGACTCAGAAAGACAGGATATGCAATCTATGAGTAATCCACTCCTACGATCATATGCCAAAAATTATAGGCATCTTATGAAATGTGGTGAAATTTTACTTATTTTTTCGGAGAAATAACTATTAGCCCATTTGTTGTGAACAACAAATTCGTTGTTTATTTTAAGAATAATGTAATTTCTGGTGCAGTGCGTAGTGTAGTGGCTCTTTCTGTAACGTGGCTTTTATCTAGTCAATAAAGAATAAATAGCTCCCCTTACTTTATACTTCATTTTTTTTTTTTTTAAATATGTACCATAGCTTTTTTTGGTGGACTTAAATATTTACAAAATGTTTTCTGCGCAAGTGCAAACCTTTATTCTTCTAACCTGTTGATAACACAGAACTAGAATATAAGTACTTATTTATTTCTCCTGAATTTGATGTTTCTTAGTAAAGACAAACACTTTTTTGTAACTCAACAAAATCATGCAGTAGGGTAAACCGACTGCCACTGACACCATTCTAGTGGCAGTCCAAAATAAAAATAGTTTCATAATCATAATAATGTTGAATGCATTATTATTATAATCAATTTAAAGCAGACTTATTTAATAGGTGATTGTTCTCACTTCATTCTTTATCAGTTACGATAGTGACGTTTCTTCACAAGGCTATCAAAGGCAATATTACTTATATTACCTATAAATACTAAGAATTCACTTGAATAGTGTTACTAGAGTTGCTATTTATGGATCCGTTTGTAAGTATAATTCCGATGCAACTTGAGTACCATTGATATTAACTTACATAGCTTTAACTTTAACCTCACCTGAAAAGCTGAGACTTGGTTTCTCATTGGCTGAATCACCATCGAAACACTCCAATTTTTTCGAATTCATTATCCAACACTGTGCCTGGCAAGTTTTAAAACAAACTCCTTTTTTGTGTTAACACAGAAGGTCACATCCACTTGTCTCTACATACACCGCTCAAATAATAACCAAATTGTATCAAACATCACAAATAGCACTGGCAACTAATTTTCTGCTTCACTGGATTAAGAAGTTAATTACGGATAGGAATATGTCACTATTCTGTCAAATTTTGAATTTGAATGTGGAACGTTAACGATAATGTCCCTCGCATCGACGCGTGCGACGCGCGACGTCTCACCGACGCGAATGACTGACGCCACCGAGCGCGGAGCGTGCAGACATGTGGCTAGATTCAAGCCGGACGAGTGACCTGCAAGCTGTAATCTTATTAAACCTTTACGTAGTTTGTCTTGTTCCATATTTTTTCTATGCAATGGTTCGCTCTAGAAGACTGTCATTTTTATATGCCATTAAATCGGAATCGCCATTTCGGAAGTATAACTTACTAACCTTCACAACAAAATATCTATACTACTTAAACCACTAAGTTTATGAAGAAAATCGATATTTTGTTAGTTACTAGTGTTGCTACTGAGCATGGTCTAGAGTCATAAAACACAAATTATTATTGCAAAAGGGTCGACCTACCCTCTAGAGATCCCATTGTTCAGTAGGTAAGCATGCGTCAGAGTTGTATTAACAATGCATCCCCAAAGACCCTATCAGAGAGAATAATACCAATAAAGTGTGGCCTCTAATTTAAAATAGGAGTTAATTTTTGACGCTGCTTGAACTGGGGCATCACAATAATAATTCTCTTAAAAATATAACAGCTATCATAAAACTTTATCTGATTAACAAGCGTGCTTCCCTAAAAACTGTACACGATATTCGATATTATATTAAAAAAGGAGGAGACTTTTGATGCGTTCAACAGGATGGTTCCCACACCATCAAAGTTTTTTTTTATGGGGCCCGAAATGTTCACGGCCCTATGATTCTCCGGCCAATTTGGTCCGACGCATCCACCTTGTAATTTTGTAAGCCATTAATCACCTCCGGTGATTCAAGAATGACAATCCAAAGTGTAGGTAGTGAAAGTATAATACAGGTATTTGCTGATGAATAACTCATTCTTGTCTCATAGTCAACCTTATTCGTCACTGGAATAAGAATTATTGATGTGGTTGATGATTTCGGGACTTTACATTTTTTGTTTTGTCTTTAAGGTAAATACAAGCCTTATATTGATTTCTCTTGAATAAATTGGGACCTGACAGAAATTATGAGTCTGATCAGGTCATGATAAAATTAGGTACTTACAATATATCAATTATTTTTTGACTACCAAGATTTCATGCTAAAACTTTCAATTAAAAGTGAAAATCTTACACGCCACAAAATCTATAAAGTATGGAATTTCACAACCAAACAGCTGCTTTCAATTATTGTATTAGTCTTCTTTATGGCCAATATTGTAGCAGTCAAGGCGACGCTTTCACGCTTCGCTGTTTTACGGTTTTCATTTAAGCGCAGTGTCATAGTGATCTTTTTATCACCAGTTTCTTCATCATAATGAAATTTAATTCGGCAGCAGTTTCAATTTCCATTACTATCGAGGTTAAATATGTGTTAATATACAATATCACCAGACCACACAAAGAAATAATATCCTTCGATAATGCAAAAGCATACTTCGGGCATTTATTAATAGTGACCTACTTTCTGTGACAGGTGCAGTATTGTTCGTGTGAGTGTGGAGTTAAAATGTACAAATAGAAGGATTTAATAAGCTCACATTCAGGTTAAGTGTATCAAGCTTAAGTGAATTTATTCAGTTGTGTTTACATCGAAAAAACTAAGTAGTTTATAAAAGTGGACATTTTAAAATTTACTGGTCCAAATTTAAGGCTGTCATTATTCTTCATTTGCATAATGATCCATTATTTTACACAGATTGGGCGGTTATTCTGCGGTAATAAAATTTATAGTGGTATATTTGAGTGAACACGATTTAAAATGTAAGTGGGCGCGAATCACCTTAACATTATACTGTTTAAAAACTGTTCAAGGGAATCTCGGGTCCATGTTTTTGAATGTAATAATGTCTTTATTGAGATAAAATTGTAAAAATTTAATGGTAACACTTTCGGAATTGTTAATGATGGTATTCATGACCAATTTAAAAATATAATTACGTGTTTGTAAAAAAATGGTAAAAATCTGTATAAAATGTCATCGAAAGATCAATCCAAAAGTAAAAAATATCACAGTGACCTAATTTACATACCATTTATAATAATTCAGGGTAAAGATGAGTATCAATTTGAGACACCAGCAACATGATCCTAACGCTGAATCATACATATTTATCAACTCATTGAATGAAACCCAACAAAATTTATACAATCGCGAAAGTTGTACGAAGGTGTGAAAAAAGAAAAATTACCATTATTTCTCACTTTGATTATAAAAACTGTGTTTATATCTCGACCATTAATATAAATGACCAAAAATGCAGACATGAGCGGCTCTGCCTATATGATTTCGTAAAATTAAGAAAAAAGCGTTTTAACACAATTTCTGTGTGGTCAAACATATGTCACAGTTTCGCGAAATCGAATGATGATTTTTCAACATTTTATGTGTAAATAGTGTATAGTAAATGGTGATAAATCTTCATTAGATTTCGCGAAACTGTGTAACAGAAGACGTTATAATTCTAAATACTAACATTATCACGTCTTTTAAACTATGTAAATAAGAAAATTGACTTCTTGATTAATTTATTAAGCGTCGTGGCTCACACTACGGCATATGCTGAGCGGAGACCATTTTGTTTCAAGTATTAAATTTGTTTTTATGTGTACTGTGCTGTATGTAATATTGTTGAGTACTGTACTGTTTGAGTACTGTATATACTATGTTTGAGCAAATTAACGTTTTTGTTTCTTTCTTGAAGTAATAAAAATTGTGACAAAGCTTGCAAACTATCTGACCTTTCATCAATCAGGCATAAAAGAGTTAGCAAATCAAAATCAATCAGAAATGTTAATAGCCTTATGTTAGCAGCGGTTGGTCAGCATAAAACGCCAAGTGGGGGGACAAACTGTGCCGAGGTCAATGTCACGGTCACAGCTTCAACTTCGATGCATCGTTTTTCACCGGTCGAGGTATCCCTTTAAGGGAGCCCTATTGAAATTCCGCTCCCGTAGTAACAAGGCGCGGTCCAGACATACCCGGGCGTTCGAACTCCGTGATACCGTGCTCATAAGTTAAAAAAACATCCTTTTGTCCTTTTTTTTAATTTATGCGATGGATTTGTGGGAAATTTTTCGGTGAGTATATTATGTTTCGCTTTTAAGTTTGTTTTGGTTGGAATTTTTGAGAGCGCATGTTTTGATGGATTTTGGGAATGATCAATGTCTTTTGCCATGGTGCTCAAATCTCAATTTGTGATAACAGGTACTTTATTTACTTCTTAAGTTCGTAATAATACGTTATTTATTTCTATTGCCATAATAATAATATAATGTTACAATTAAGATAAGGAAACTATGTTATTTGATCATAGAAGTTCACCTAAGTCGTAATATAACATTAAATAAAATAATACTCAAAATAAGTGCAGTGACTTTGAAGTTACTACATTTTTTTAAGGATAACACAAAAAAAAATACAAATCTTAAAGTCTTTATAAGTTAAGTTAATATCACATGTATCACATGAACTATCGATATCGATGAATATCACCGATTGTGACACCACAAATGTGTGGTAGGAATACTAAATTTCACTGTAAAATATTATTTGGAAGAAGAAGACGATTTCTATGTGTGTGTTTGATATCTGATCTCAAAAATATAGGGCACAATCGTATTCAGAATTGAAATCACCTTTTGGATCGAGCGAGTCAATTTTATAATGTCGTGTTCAAATCTTTAAAGTGGAATGTATTTATGATGAAAATTATGATAAAGTAACTTATGATGTTTTTCAATAAAATCTTATAGAAATCATAGCAAAGGTCAATACAGGAGTATATATTCGAAAAAATGTCTACTTGTAACTAATGTATTCGAGTATTTGTGTTTCTACAAAAATATGATTTTAAAACAAAAATAAAATTTAATAACATTTCCTAATTTATTGTACTCTCAGAAATAGATCTTTACTTAAAGTAAAACAAAATAAAAATAAAA
Organism: Plodia interpunctella; assembly: GCF_027563975.2. Classification (NCBI taxonomy): domain Eukaryota; kingdom Metazoa; phylum Arthropoda; class Insecta; order Lepidoptera; family Pyralidae; genus Plodia; species Plodia interpunctella. The sequence goes on from NC_071301.1 coordinate 2,109,071, forward strand.
TATTTTTATAGTGTCTTGCCGGCAATGCAGGACTACCGACTCAATTATCCTTCTCATATCAATGGTGCATTGTTCGGAACAATACAAAAACCTATTTTTAGAAAAATATGTAAAACATGTATTTTTACAATTCACTATGTAACTTTGCGTTTGTGCGAATATAAATCTTCGAAACGCATTTTACTGCACGCAAGTGCAAGGTGCCCCGGGCATATTCTTTACACAAAATTCCGAAATGGAACAGGTTATACATATTTGTCCATCTCTGTTTATACTGATGTCTTCTTTTTCTTATCGAGTATATCATTGCCAACACTGTTATCTAGTTTTTATTTCAATCGAATAAAGGCACCTAACGTGACACTTTTACAACTACTCCGATCTAGTGGAAAATAATCACACACACATTTGTGAATTAAGTGTGGACTATGAATACGATGTGTGGTCGTTCCGAAATGCCAGTAGTTTGTAGCTTGTGAGAAATAACTATAAATATAAAGATTGACGAGAAAAAGTGCCTGTGAAGAGACCTTCACAGCCAGCCAATTTTTCTCGTCAATTTCTGAATAAATGATTTGAATTTGAATTTGAATTCGATCTACTAGTAGTAGTAGACTACTACATATTACTCAGAGTGCTATGCAAACCCTTGACATGAGGTAGGATTCGAACTTTTAACTAAAGAAGGTAGCTTTTTAACCACTGAACATCACAGCTCCATTCACCATTTCTTTATGTGCGAAAAGAGAATAAAGTTCGTAAAAATAATTTATAGATTTTTAATTTTCATCTGAGTATAGGTACAAGCTATATTTTTCCGGAGTAAAACTTGGTTTTGTAACAATCGCGTAAGGATACCTTTGTTTTTTGATAAAAATTCAAAAGTGAATGCTGAAAAGAATTTGCCAATTAATGCAAAAATAAGTCAAGGTGATGAGTTAAAAATACGTGAAAGGTTTTAATTTATCAGAAAGGCATTAAGCACTCTTATCTAAAAGTGCAATTGCCCTGTTCAGTTAAAGCACTCATTAATTGCACAACTAAAATACCCGTTATCAATCTTACTTGAGCACTTAACTCTACGGATTAAAAATAAGTACATGTAACTTTTTAATGGATGGCAAGTTGTATATAGGTAACTACTTCTTTTTATATAGCTTTCAGGACCCAATGCTGGGCAAAACCATCCCCTTTCTGTTTCCAATCACTTATATTCTTCGTCAACTGTTGCCATCCCTTATCGAACGCCGACAGTTCGGGCCGTCTTAGCTTTGTTTATTTAATTAAACTTCATTGCCCAAAATACGATTTGTAAAAGTACAAAAGGTGGACTTAACGAGAAAAGCATTATCTAACAGTCAACCATTGGGTCATACAGAGAGTGTTATGTGTATCCTCGGCCATCAGTCGGTACCGAAGTATTCACATTTTCCCTTCATCTTTCCTATTGTTTTTCGTGTTACTACTGCATTTGAAGCGGTGGTGGTGTAATGGTGAAGACGCCCGCCTGTGGATCGAAAGGTATCAGGTTCTTATCCTACTCGTGCCATATGAGTTTGTATACCAGTCTGACTCATATATAGTAGTGTTCATAGACCACCATTTGCTTTCGGTGAAGGAAAACGTCTTGAGGAAACACGTACAGTGGTGGACAGTTTAGTTCCCCAGTGTGTATGCGATTACCTGCCACTAGATGGTGGTAAGTAGTCGTAAAAGTCATGTCAGATGCCTTTATGCGACTTGAATAAAATCTGACACCAGGTGTTAGCAATAACACACTCGATACGATGATGATGAATGCATATGAAATTTGCTTCATTTCGAATTTATCATAGCTTCTATTACAAATTACAATGGAAAAATATTATACGGTCGCACGATAGCGTCGCTGCTGTTGAATATATTTTACAAGAAGATGACTTTATTTTTCAATTGTCATTACCGTGTCAAGCAAAAGAATCCTTGTTGTTGTCATTCAGTAACTTTACGATTCCAATGCTTAGTTAATATTCCCTGTCAGAAAAACAAATGAACTTGTTGTTCAGATCATAAATCAGATTTATCTGCACGCCACATCGAAGAAAGTGTACTCATGCCAAACTAGTAAAGTTCACGTTTTGTAACCTCTACATAATTAACGCACTGGACATGCCATGTTAATGAAACCTTATGGTTTTAGGCAACATTTCTTTTTGTAAACCGATTTTGTGTCCCGCTGTTAGGCAAAGGCCTTCTCTCTCAACTCTTGACCCAATGCTTGTGAATTTTGACAAGTATACTATTAATATATATATATATATATATATATATATATATATATATATATATATATATATATATATATATATATATATATATATATATATATATATATATATATATATATATACAATATGTAGGTAGCGTAAATTGTATAGTTCACTCATAAAATATAACGACTTCAAATAATTTAAATCATATCCTAGCTTGATAAATCCTATGGTTTTAACAGATGACGATCGTGAATTCACAATAGGATCTTTAAAATTTGAAAGGTGTATTTTTAACATGTACTTCGGGCAACCGTAAATACGTGACACGTAAAGCCGCATTTACAGGACTTCTTTCGTGATAGATTAATAGTTTTATCCTTTAGAACATGATACAAATATGTTAAAAGAGCAAGGTACAGCCATTGAAATAGCTTTAGCTGCCGCAGGTATTATAGCATATTTTATGGCATTCTGATGTATATTAGCCATAGAAATGTAAACTTAAGTTAAAAGAATAACGCCTGAGGAAGCAACCTAATATATCATCTGCTTTATACACAGACTTTATCTAAATTCACCTAGCATGAATTATAATTTCAGCATCATATAGAAACCACAGGACGTATACATTGAAAGTAGTTAATTAATGGCCACATTTAACACCGTTCGCACTGGCAACACTTTCATATCATGTCCTTGGCGATTTTCTATCTCTTCGCAATTAGTCATTGGAATCACCAAGTGTTGCCCGTTCAGATAATCTTGAACCTTGATTTCTAATTTTCTAAAATCTACAAACTTACTTTTATTAGCTTTCTGAAAGTTAATCAATATTTATGATTGTAACACACAGCTGCAGTGGAGATGTTATTTTGAATTAAATTCGTTTATTTGTACCAGTAGCCTTTAAGACCTCTGCAAACAAAGAATTTTTATCAGTGAGCTAGGTCGCAGAACAAATGACAAACGTTGCTTTTTATGTCTGGCTCAGAGACGTTCCCTTTGTAAATGCAGGAGAATTCACGTTATATTGTAGTTCTAATTCCAGTACAGAACCACAGGTCAAATAATAATACGGACTTTAAAGTAAATTACAATGTGTTATAATTTTACAAGTATATTTAATCTTCAAGATATTGCAGTTAAGTTCCAAACGCCACTGTAACTAGCAACTTTCCAATGCTTTCCTCGGCGACCGATAAATAATACGCGTTCACACGGTTGCCTTATTTAAATAATCGTATCAGGGGCTTTACTAAGCTACTTGTAACCAACTTCGTCCGCAGTTACGTGCTAGCTGATAAAACTTAATGAAACATATATAGTACGTTATCGGCTATGATAGATATATAGACTTATCATTTAATTGTTTGTAAAAAACAACAACACATACACACACAATCCAGATGCAAAAACACAAGCAAAAGTGTTGCTTATAGATATTAAACGAAATTTCATACAGCAGACGTTATAGCCTACGATCATATTTTCAAAAGAACTTATTTAAAAAATAATACTTAAGTGTTGCATTATAGCAAAATTATAAATTCTGAAAAATTATCTAGTCTTTCTCCCTCTCTTCAATTTTCGCATTTTCTTAGTTGGAACGTGCAACGCAACTGCGTAGTTGCGTTGCACGTTACTGTAGTAAGAACTTCAGCTTTCCAGCGTGTGAGACATTCCCTTTTAATTGTCACTGGTGGGGACAGGGTTATTTTTAATAGCACACTCATGTTTTCTACAAAGTATGGGTGGCACACTAGCGAATTTTATATCATTTAGAATATTGGATATATCGCGAGGTGTAAAATATATTGTTAGAATTTTCTTGACTGACCAAATGTTTATAGTAAAGTTAAAGTTAGGTAAAGTTAAAAAAGGATGGCAACTGTTTTTTCTAGATTTTACGAGATGGCTATCACATTAATAAATAAATAAATATATTACGACAAATCACACAAATTGAGCTAGCCCCAAAGTAAGTTCGAGACTTGTGTTATGGGATACTAACTCAACGATAACAAATATATAAATAGATAAACATCCAAGACTCGGGCCAATCAGAAAAAGATAATTTTCCATCATGATCCGACCGGGGTGTGAACCCGGGACCTCTCGGTTCAGTGGCAAGAACCTTACCACTGCGCCACCGATGTCGTCAAATTAAATGTAGTATGAGTATTCCAATAACATCGTTCGGTGATATCTCCGACATTATAGGATGCATAATGTCTATGATCGAACCCTTCTTGTATCGTAGTTGTATTCTTCTATTTTCTTGCTAAAATATATAAATTCATTCAGTAAATATCCATGTGTGTTTGTCTTACTGACAGTCATTATCATTAGCTTAGTGCTTACGAAGTTATTTGTAGCCAATTAAGTTGAAAATATTTGTTTTCACCTCTTTTACGCATTTAACATCATCAAGGAAATGCCTGAGAGGCTTTCTAGTTTTAAGGTTGATGGTGGTCCAGTGGTTAAAGCGCTCTAACGCCTGTAAAAGAACTGAAAGGTCTCAAGTTCGAATCCTACTCGTTCTAATGAATTTGTATACCAATCTGACTAAAGTATGGTAGTTTCATCGACCCAGTAAAGGGAAACATCCTGAGGAAACTTGTCTTATAGTCGATGATAACCAAGTAGTGTTTAAAATAGAGAAGGTAAGGACAAACTTCTGCATTGATAAATAATTTACATATTTAACCTATTAACCTAATATTATTAAAACCCCGTGCGATTGCAATCCTATTTTGTTCAACAGTTTTTATTGTCTTCAGGATCGAAACGTTAATAAAATTTAATTATTTACCTCCACAAATATTCAACTCACGCTTATGTACTAAAAATATATCGTCATCATTATTTCAAATTCGTTGTTGGAGATTTGCGGAAGGAACAAGAAGAAGCCTCAAATATTCGATATTTCATTGTAATCAATTGATTTGTTAATTAAAAATGCTTAAGTTAAGCTAAAACTAATTTCGTTTTAACATACTCTAAAATAAATAATATATTCCATTGGTTTTCACATAAAACATTACATATTAAATACCTACCAACAATTCAAAAATCCTTTTCACTTTCGCTACAGCCTTATTGCAATTTATAACAATTTTAGAAATCAGTTCAATTTGGCCATTCATTTTTCAATAGAATAAGGCAAGTACCACCTACAGACATACGAATTAATTGTTTTTTTTTTATAAAGTGAAAGCAATGATTTTATTGATTGAATTTTAATTTTTAGTTAATTAAAGTCGCCCAACTGTATCAAGCGATTTGTTTCTGACGATTGTTATTACATCAGGAGTTTTATCATTAACACAAGTAGTGTACTGATCATTTTCATGTATATAATAAAGGGCGTCGTGGATCGGGTCGGGAGGTTCCCTCTATTGTGGTTGAGCTTCGCGATGGCTGACTCACGCGTCAACTCGTGGACGGGTACTGCCGGGGGAACTGGTCAGCTCGATCTTTTAATAAAAGTTTTTTTGTTTGGTTAATTATACATATATATATATTTTCCTTTCATCAGCACTTGATCACAATCATAATATGTTTCAGTATACCTTTTGACCATGTACTTTATTGTGTACTTACATGTTATATTACTGATAAAAAATTATACATAAATTTATATTTAAAAAATGGTAAGCCCTTCTGGCATAATAGGGACCAACACTGTTTGAATGAGTTTCTTTCGGCATTTCTTCTCAGCAGTGGTCGTTCCGAAATGCTATTAGTTTGTAGCTTTGGTAAACATCATTTAATTTAGAATATGACGTGAAAAAGTGCCTGTGAAGGCCTAATTTCTGAATAAATGATTTGATTTGATTTAAAAAAATTGATTTAGCTGTTAGAATGTCATCCGGGATACGTACATGGACGTGGACAGATATAACAGATTTACCAACCTTCATAGTTTAAAAGTTAGTATAGAGTTAATTGGTTTTTTCTTTCATTTTCATTTCACCCATACATATGTTATTTTCTCTTTGCATCACCTCTTGGTTGACTAGTAGTGGCCCACGGCGTTAAGTCAGCCTTTTAATAAAGTTAAAATATGTGAAAAAGAAATAAATTCATTGCAAATGCACCGCCTTCACCTTCGTATAGTGATAATTTGACACGCACTTTGCATATGGCCAATCGCGAGTTACGCGACAAACTGTTTTTCAACAAATAGACTTTACCGAGAAAGATAGAATGAGGCATTGTTTCATATCAATACTAGGCGACATAAGGTCTGAGGCACACGACAGACTTTTTAAACACGATATTTATGGATTCCTTTGAATCGGTATTAAGTTTCATAAAACAGCGTTCTGCTCGTTCGTTCAACTTCAATTTTGTAGGCCTTCAGAAGTCCTAGAGTTGGTTTCGATAACTGATATTTTAATCGACTCACTTATTGACATATCAAGCAATTATAAACTAAAACCGGTGAAAGTAGAAACTTCGAATTCTCGAAGAAGTTTTATTGTACATGGAAGAATTTTAGAAATTCGACCCCTTAAATTGATAAATATTGAGTTTCCCACAGACAAAGCCGCCGGCAATAATTGTTAGGGACCAACACTGTTCAAATGAGTTTCTTTCGGCATTTCTTCTCAGCAGTGGTCGTTCCGAAATGCCAGTAGTTTGTAGCTTGTGAGAAATAACTATAAATATAAAGATTGACGAGAAAACGTGTAACGTCTAATTTCTGAATAAATGATTTGAATTTGAATTTGAATTTGTTATAAAACAAAGAATATAGTGGAAATATAAAGTGTTAAAAAATCTGCACGCCCTAATCTGCGTGAGCGAGCTTGTAGAGCCTAAAGTAACTCCTATAAATGTAACTATTCTTATCTTTCCAAGATCTACAAGAAAATAAAAAAAATCAGATCAAAACTATTCATCTGTTTAAAATAGGTACCAACAATAAAGCTGCATGCACCAGATGTGATGCAGCGAGGAAGCATGAAGTAAATATTTACATTTTTCACAATGCTTCCGTAATGAAATCCCGAACAGAAATACGACAACATTCGGCTAATATCAAACAATCCATTAAATAAATAGAAATTTGATACTTACTGAAAAGGAACAAATCCTGCTAATATTATGAATATGCGAAAGTTTGTGAGGATATACGTGTATGTAAGTATGTTTGTTACTCTTTCACGCAAAATCTATTGGACTGATTGTTATAAAATTGAGTTACACGGGTAGAGTATCTGTAACAACACAGAGTACTTTTTATCCCGAATGTCCCACGGGAGCGAAGCCCGGCGCATCTAGTAATATTACATAGATCCTAGGCCACAAAGTAACCAACGCGCGTGTGACACCCCTAGAGTCACAGGCAACCATAGGCAGCGATGGTCATTTACCATCGGTGGTTAACGTGCCTGGGTACCTTGCTTGGTAGTCTAAAAATAACTTGCTGAGGAGACTTTCTTGTGGCTCTGTTAGAATGGGCAAACCTAAGAAGTGCTGCCTGGCTCTGTTAGAATGGGCAAACCCATGAAGTGCTGACTTGATGTCATCGAGAATGATATGCGTATGGTCCGACACTAGTCTTTTTTCGTGTATTTGCTTGTATATATAGCAAATAACCGCTGCTCCTGCAATAAATTCTATAGTTATAAAGTTGAAATTTCTATGAATTTGATGCGCTTTCATTATTAGTTACAGTTTAAGGAGATTCATACAGTTCGACGGTCTTGCTAAAGGCGGAACAGTCGCCAGCGTTGTCAAGTCAGGGTTGCCAAAAATATAAACGACGTGACGTGACTTATCTGTATAAATGTTTCCAAAAGTTACAGCCCTTAATTTAGCTCCCAAGGAGTAAGGCGTATTGGTGAAGCACATCGGAGCTGCAACGTACTGCGTTGTCGCATAGAAGCGCGACTGAGCAATGAGGCATGGCTCTTATTAGTAAGATTTAACAACATTACATATTTCAATCTCAAGATGGCATTGATTAAGTCATCAAGCAGCGGTAGTCTCAGCAAAAACTCTAGCTACCTACATTTAAAGCACCTCATACAATAAATTAAAGTCATTTACAGATAGGACACTATATTGTATAAACATTTGATCTCTTATATAATAAAAACGTTATTCTCTGATTAGCTTCGGACTAGTTCTTCTTTCTTTTGTCTCGTTCTTTCAATGTTAAATGCTGAAAAGAGAAAGAGGGACAACTGAAATAAAAACTACTCCAAGTCAATAGTCCAAGTTATAAGGCGGTTAAGAGACGGAATCCAGGGAAGTCCTGGGAAATCCAGGGACCATAAGCGAAGCCTGCCGTACACCGTCGGCGGGGCTCCGCTTCCTGAAGGAGCTGGGCTGGCTGGAATGATCAGCGGCTCAGACTCCGCACGCAGAAAGGGCCCAGACAAGAGGCCTAACTGCGGATAATAGTCCTCGAGGAAAGTATGAAGTAAGAAGCGGTTAGTGACCAGCATAAGGTAAAAATACATACCTAATCGTACCTCTCGATTTAGATCCTCTTTCTATATGAACAGCTAACGTTTGAAATTCGAATCTCTCCCCGAGTCGATATTCCCCGACTCCCACAATTTAGAAATATTCAAGGCAAAAGTGAATAGACATTTTTGAACTTGGCCATAATACATAAATAAACAAATAAATATATATAAGGACAAACCACACAGATTGAGCTAGCCCCAAAGTAAGTTCGAGACTTGTGTTATGGGATACAAACTCACTATATATATATATACATCCAATATATAAACATCCAAGACCCAGGATCTTTGCTTTCCATCAGGCTAGATTGAGGTCAAACGCACTCGAATTATTTTTAAAAAAATCATACAAATATTATTTGCTCGCGCTGAGATTTGAACAGGAGGTAGCTAGCGCACACGAGACTCGGTGACTACACGTAGGTGGTCAACATATTTTTCTATAGCATATATATTTTGCAATCAAGACGAGAAATTGCGATAGAAGTGGCCGGTGTTAGATTAGCTGTAAAGCAGAAAATTTATCAACTGCCTTCCGCACCGCCCTACACTTTAGATACTGAGGAGAAATCAAGTGCCTCGCTATAATATTTAATGACTAGTTAACGCCCGCTGCTTTGAGCGTGTGATTATCACTGACTGCCTCTTTTCCTTCTATTTATGGTGTTGTCTATGCATAGTTCAATTAAACACTTATACCCGCGAAAATAACACGTTAATGTGGTCAGTTACTCGGCTTGGATGACAATTAAATTTCTATTGTGTCTCGTAAATATGTTGTAAAACTTATTGGCCGCTTTTTCCGCTCTGAATAACTGGACCAATCAACTGGGAAGTTGTAATATATTTCATTTAAGTACGGCTATTCGGTTGATCAGTTAGGTTATAACATTAGTTAATAATAAAATAAATTATTTGTTTTGTTGAAAACGAAATTGGTATCATTAAAATTGGGCTAAGGATAATAACATAACCAAAATTTATTGAATTTTATTTATTTATTTTAGATTTCATCTCTACAACTATTGGAAACATAAAAAATACAAATATAAAAATTCTTATTTTCGAAAAAAAAATTAACCTCAATAGAGTTTTTGAAAAAACTTTTGAATATTTAAATATGTAATGTATTAAAAAAGTTACATCATAGAAAATTACATAATTCTACAAAAATACTTTTAACCAGTACAAACCGTACAGAGGCAAAAAAAGTGTTGATAAAAAGTTATATATTTATATTCAACGCCTCAAACAGCAAAAACGGCTAGACATATTCATTGACGCGGCCGTGCTGCCGTAACGTTCGAACCCGGCGTCCTAGCTGAGCTACAAATGCCGCAAAACAGCGAGACCATGTCTGCTATGTTTCTATAATCTTGCAGTGCATCTAGGCTACACGACGAAACGCTATTCGACACGATGAGTAAAATTATTATTTTACCATTAGCAAACTTGAGGATTATGTAATGTATAATTTGAGCCAGAAAGTGCATCTATATTTGAATCGCAGAGGGTCTTATATACTAAGATAGCCTTCTCCTAGGATTTCCAAGTTGACTGGTGGGAAGTAGATAGTATTCTGGATGCAGTCCAGAGTTCCCCTTTGGTTTGTGAAAAAAAGCCCTTTCTTCTTCATATTCGTATTCCACATGGCTGAGGGTCGTGGTCATTACGTGGATTTAAACACACACAACAACTTTGAAATAAAGCTGTGTAATGATCTAAAATCTTCATAAATGTTCTAATTGTGATGACAATATAGGTCAAAATCCGTCCGTTTGAAATTTATGTAACGCGTTGTCTTGCCGCGTTTGTCGCTCACATAGGGCTTCAGGTAACCTGACATACATTTCTCAGTTTCAGAATAACAATGAGAACAGGTTGCCAGATACAGCAATGGGCTTCGGTCCGACCGAAAGTAAACTTTTAACCCCCGACTAAAATTGAGGAGTGTTATTTTATGTAGTGTGTATGAGAGGTTTTATTTATACCACAAAGAATAACCAGCAATGTATGTGTGCTACGGTTTCTGCTACGGTTTGACGAGCCGATAATTTATAGCCAGTTAATATGTAAAAGTATCGCCATAATCAACTTGAATTCAATCATATTTATTTGAACATTGTTTTTCTTGAATATTGATTCTGCTATTTCAGACTAATTAATTGTGTGTTTTATTTTCTTGATGAATGTGAGGTAATTTTTCAAATGTTTAATTTGTAGGTAGCTAAATAAAATGCATTCGCCTAAAACTGGACGTTTTGAAAAAGCCTTTCATCGTCCATTCGAGAGCCCTTTTACAGCAAACAATTTACTTATTAGAAGAGATGGAAAATAGTCAACTAAAATATCGCTTTTCGAATTTCACTTGTTTGTTTTCGTAGCTCGCGCATACGCATTACTATTGCAATGGGAAGAAAGAAATAAATTAATAATTATTAGGTATTAAAAAAGAAATTAGTTATTATTAAAAATTTATACTTTTATGATGGGTTTCAAGATTCATCGATTGTACTCTGGTATTTGAATCAATATACCACATAAACGTCACCCTGATCAATATTTCGAAATATAATCAGCCACTTTCCAACTAGTAGTCTATCAGACACTTTTTACCCCCGACGCAAAATGAGGGGTGTTATAAGTTTAACGTATCTGTCGTGTGTATCTGTCTGTGGCATCGTAGCTCCCAAACGGATGAACCGATTTTCGTTTAGTTTTTTTTTTTTTTGTGTTATAGGTAATTTTATCCCGAGTATTCTTAGCCATGTTTCATGAAAATCGGTTTAGCCGTTCAAAATGTTATTGCGAAATGAATATTGAAAGTCAGCGGGATTTTTAATTTGTCTAATAAAGTTGTTTCTTATATCAAAAACATTTTATAAGGATCATGTATGAGAGTAATGTAGGTATTATTATTATTATTGGATTTTTATACTTTAACGAGACGGAAAAAATAATAAATCTGGTGATTAATAAAACTGATCAATTAAAGTAACATTTAATTACTGTGTTTGGTGATATAAATACCTATATAGTCAAGTAGCTGTCCAGTTCTAGAGCAGGACCACACGTCACATCTGAAACAGTCTGAAGTAGTCACACAATGTCACTTTATGACACCACCACACATGCCATATGGCGTTAAGTCTATCTTTTACATATATTTTTTTTTTATTTTGTGCAATAAAGTTTTTAAATAAAATAAATAAAAGCGTTATGCGGTTGTCTAATGGACGAATACAGGCAAATGCTGACTGACGCGAATGAACGAATATTGCGCAATGTATGATGGCAAAGAAAACCAACAAGAAATCTGCTTAAATTTGGTGAACTGTTCGACATTTGTTATAAGCATTCGCTCCACACTGTCGCCGCACTCAGACACGTCATGTCGACGCATATGCGTGAACGTTGCGTAACTTCTATGAGAGCTTTTATTTACTACAATGAAAAACCAATAATGTATACTAAATCCGCCAAAGTTTGGCAAATTGTTCGACGACATTGTGGAGCCGGCATTAATTTTAGCATTTAACGAAGTTGAAGTGTAACATTTTAGCACTCCCCAGCCCAGTTTTTGCGTCCAGCCGATGACTCACGGAGTCAACGCTCCCAACAGCCGTCTGATGGGCTTTTTGCTTCAAGAGCTTTTTTTTAAAGCTTTATCAAACACGCGATAACTTCGGCCTTAAATTTGAATTAATCGGCCGATTTTTTTTTAGTCTCTTTGTCTCCAAGGTTTTATTGAATTCAATCTCACATGACGATCATTTAGAATAAGATCAAATTTATGTATGTGGTACATATTATAACTTTTTTCTGTAACTTGAAATAAGTACTTAATTCGTAAGTTTTATAAATTACAGCTCTATTTTTTTAACAAACTACTTCAGCATATGAAAAATCCACATTGTATTATCTGTATGACCCAATGGTCGACCGTTAGTACGTGCTTTTAGCATTAAGTTTAGGTCCACGTTATACTTGGGCATATTAATGTATTTTGTGCAATAAAATTTAAAGAAATATATAAAAATCTGTATGGTATATATGAATCTTAAAAGGTCCAGTCCATCTCCATAAAACACTATTTTTCTCGTAAATATCTCCTATGTACATAGTCCAATTATAGTTTTATTATAAGTATAGATAATTGTTATTAATTAATAGGTACCTCGTACGAAGTCGCGCTAGATTGCTAGGTAATTAAGTTTATTTATCATTAGAAAGCATGTACTTATCTACTAAGGGGTAAGTTACAACAGTTGTTTGATCTATATTGTTTCCGCTCATTGCTTACTTTCCAAATTAATGAGACTTTAGGCGTGGCTGTTCCAATAAAATTTATAATAATTTTAGGACTCCAACTATAGTTATTGAGATCCTTCTGTGTGTCCATCCATAGGACTCATTATCTTATATGAATCGACGACCTCGGTGGCGCAGTGGTAAAGTGCTTGCCTCTGAACCGAGAGGTCCCGGGTTCGATCCCCGGTCGGGTCATGATGGAAAATGATCTTTTTCTGATTGGCCCAGGTCTTGGATGTCTATCTATATATGTATTTGTTATAAAATATAGTATCGTTGAGTTTGTATCCCTAACACAAGTTAGAACTTACTTTGGAGCTCAATCTGTGTGATTTGTCCTAATATATTTATTTTTATTTATTTATTTATTTATTTATTTTGTTTTGTACCCTATTTAATTTCCCAATGACCAAAAAGCTGACTGTGACATTTAAACTTTTACTTTAAAGAAAAAAATGCACTATTACCAAGCTCATTCATTCATATCGAATTTGTTTCGTGAGGGCACGTGAAGGATTTGAACCTTTGAATCTATTAAAGGATACTTAAATATTCATACTTGCATAATATTGATACTTATATTAAAAATGCGAAAGTCTCTCTGCCACGATTTAACGGCTAAACCACTTTGGAATACGGCTAATGACCCGGGGTCAAAAATAGGCGAACAACAAGTAATAGCTACCAATAAATCTAAAGCATTCCAATATCACATATCAAATGACAGCTGGTTATAATACCAATAACAGAATTACTATTACACCTAATTTCATCAGCAACAGATCAGCATCTAGCTTGTGTATATAATTAATCATTCACGATAATGTAGATTAAATCATGTTGTAGTGTGAATCGTAAAAAATATGTTCGACTTTCTTCCATCAAAAACAGATCGAATTAACTAATGGTCTTGTGTACGGATTGATTGTAACTAAGATTCTGCTTTCGTTTTCGCTTTTTTTTTGCGTTGGTTTTTGCGTGTTAACTTCAATATTAAACTCCTTTCACACCCACTGGCGTTCCATTAGAGATGTGCGAATTAGATGAGTAGAAGGATGCATTTCTATCCTGTCAAGGTTTGCAAGACTTAAATAATTTATGTAATGGCTGATGGCCGCTAGACGGCGACTTGAAACGAATAAAAATCTTGCAAAATATGGAAAACTAATAATGAGATGGTCTCTGAAAATTCTATAAGAAGAAATAATAGTAATTTTACAGTTGCAAACGTATAAGCATGTAAATAACACGCACAACTACTATAAATAATTTTATTGTATACTAGATGTTGCCCGGGGCTTCGCTCCCGTGGGAATTTTGACATAAAATATAGCCTATAGCAATCTCGTATAATGTATCTTTCTAATGGTGAAAAAAATTTTGAAATCGGTTCGGACATACAAACTCACAAAAGCTTGTTTCTTTATAATAATTGTATAGACAAAATGAAATAAAATGATGACAACTTTAAACATTTTTTGAAATGTTTCAAAACGGCAAACGTCATCTTAGGTTACGGGAATTTCGTTGTCATTAAATAAAATAAATCTTTGGATGATTACAGAATCATTAACACATGCAAATCTATTATCATATCAATCTCTTATGGGAATGTCTATTCTTTTGAGATTGATTTTAATTCTGAATGTATTTTTGATTTTATTTCAATAAAGCATTTTGAAACGTGTATTTCTAATAAGCTTTTCTAAATTTGATACATTAATTTCAAAATCAAAAACATTGAATGATGCGATAGTAAGAGTATTAGGTATTTCTGTTGTGTTTGGTTTTTCTTTTCAATGATTGATGAAAGCAATTTCATCCACAAGTTTAAAATTTTTATTTTCTTCCTTTGTAATAACATTCGTATTATCCAAAAAAATCTCTCGTACATGTCCGTCGCAGTAAAAATAATACCTTCGAGAAGGCGAAAGGGATCGATCACTTCGTTTAATCAACGATTTTTAAGGCCGCGACTAAATTAATAAAAGTTGTTCAGTGAATTCGCAAGGGACTGATGTTTATATTTAAAGTGGTCTTTGCCCCGCCCGCGTAAAATTTATAAGCAGTATGTAAGCAAAATTTTAATGAACCGATTGCGACGCCGCGTGCCGTTTGAGTGCTTCAAAACGATATTTACGCATTTGTGTGAAGGCTGAATTTGCGCTTTCAAGATCGATTGTTATCTTTGATTTGAATCGAATTCTGTGAAATTTTATTAGTACACACAGTCAACAGCACGTCAACCTACCCAAATTCATTGTAAACTCGCCGCTATTACCGCGCCATAGAAGTTCATGCAGGATAACTTGATGTGCTGTTGACTGTACCTATATAAAATGGGGAAGATTGAGAAATAATATCGCATTGTAAATAACAGCCAAGACTTTTAGGCAAAACAAAATAATATTATCAGTATTTTTAGCAAACACAATGCATTGGATACGAGTAGTTTAATAAGATAGCTCGATGTTTTGTCTCGCTACCAAGTACTGAAATGATTTTAAGTTCTGTCGTTACTATATAGGTAGTAGTACTTTCTCCTGCCTCTAAGTCGGTGTTGCCAGTGATTTATTCGCAGCCCCAGTAAAAATATTAATACCGTAATAAGATGCAAAAAGTCGAGTCTGATCTGACAAAAACAGGGAATTGCGAAATAATAAGGCGCCGTATCCGAGGGCAATGTTAATGCGCAAGCATTGAGACGTGTTCGTGTCACAAGGGGTGCTATTCTGAAGTTATTCATTTTTGTATTACGACTAATAGAATCATATTTAAGAAGAACACTTTAACGAATAACTTTTAAACATTTGATTAATTCAAAAATATGAGTTAGACAATAGGGCATTGTTTTGAAGTTATTCGAGTTTTATACAACGAGAATATGACAGAATATGACTAATAGAACCTCTTAGAGAGAGAGAGTAAGTATCTAAATAAGAACACTTCGGATAAGGGTAATCCAAAAACAAAGTAAACCTTACTTTAATAAAACCAAGTCTTATGCCTGTCTGTCTGTTCCGATAAACTTAAAAATTACTGCGCGGATTTTCATGCGGTATTCACCAATAAGGTGTATAACCTTAACTTTTCTCAGGAATCACGTTATCTATTTATATTTATATATTTATTATATTTTTATCGCAGCGAAGCCGAGACGGGAGTGAAACCTTAAGTTAAATATTACGACAAGAATCACGAAAATTATAACTGTTGTAATGATGATATTCTAAATTGATATAATATGAGTAAAGTAGTATCGTATAGGGAGGTAAAATTTATGACAGGAAACAGATTAATGGAAAACTCCATCGACAAGATCCTCGCTCTTAAATTTATTGATGATGATGAATAATGATATTGAAAAGCAGGTACTGTTTTGAACAAGTTTATTTGTTAGACAAATAAAAAAAAAACCCCGACTTTCAATATTAATTTCGCTACAACTTTTGAACGGCTGAAGAGATTTTCATGAAACATGGCTAAGAACACTCGGGATAAAATTATCTATGACACAAAAAAAAACTAAATAAAAATCGGTTCATCCGTTTGGGAGGTACGATGCCACAGACAGTTAAACTTACGTTGGGGATTAATAAAAACAACTCTGAAAACAATAATATTTTTAATCACACTTTTTCAAAATCGTATGAAAATGAGTAATATGAAAATACACCACACAATTGCATGCGGTCAACCAAGCTTAATGCATTCAGAGACTTGTAAAAGTGATTATTGGTTTGAATTGAGAATAAAATTGCTTTGCGGGTTTTTCTATAGGTCTTTTGCGGCACCAGCTCTTAATGGTGAAAATATTTAGTGAGATTGAAAGAGATTCAATTATTTAATAACCGATGTTAAAGCGTGAATGGATGTTATGTTCATAAAATTTAGTTATCGAGGTTACATGCTCAGTGTGTCACCTGAATTATTGTCAGAGTCGTATGGTTATAATTGGTGCATTTAATTATAATCATTATCTATAAAAATACTTATTTATAGATTATATACTTTATTTTCAAAAGAAATTTGAAACATCGCATGTTGAAATCTATATTTTAAATGAAATAATGTTTTGTTATTTAAGTACGACTTTTGTTTGGTCCTAAGGGGCAAACCCAAGAAATGCTGGCTTGATAAGGATGATATGCGTGCCAATGATCTCATAACCAAGGATGCCAAAGATCATGTGATGTGAAAGAGAAAAATCAGAATACAGACCATTGGCGACCACAGTCGTATTCCTCATGACTGAGGTTCGTGGTCATTAGGTGGAATTAAACACACACAACGACTCTTTTGGGTAATATTAATGTGCCTTAAAAATGGAGTGTTACTTGTATCAGAATAGTCGTGATTTAAGTGCGTGCATGTAAGTATGCTAAGTAATCGATCGAATACTCGGGTTCGATGCCCGATCCAATCAAAAGCGGATAATGATACTTCCGTGTATTCTTTTGTAATAACAATGCAACGTATCCAGAATGGGATGCAACTTGATGCAAGATAATGTATTGCACAACGGTAATAAAATACAAAGTCCTAAATGTTGGTATGTTATTGTGATTGAACATAGTTGTTTTTATTGAAAGTTACTTAACTCAAAACTTGAATGAATGAATGAAAAAATGAATGAATGAACGAACGAACGAACGAACGAACGAACGAACGAACGAACGAACGAACGAACGAGCGAGCGAGCGAACGAGCGAACGAACGAACGAATGATTTGAACAACTCAACGCACACAAGACTATTAACACATAAGTAACAAAAAAAAAGAAAAAAAACTTAAAACTAAGCAGGTGTGCGCCGCAGCAATTCAAAAAGGTCATAGCTCAGGGAATTTCTATACCCACGACTGAGATGAGCAAAGCGCTGGTTTTCTGCTTATAACCTGGTAGTTAACCGACTTGCATTTCCACGCGCCAGTGTCCCTATGTATATATATGAACAGTACAGCGTTACGTACAATCTTGTGTTAATCATATAATAAATATACATATTTGTGCATAATGAAAGCAATATGAATAAACAGAAAAATAATTACATAAAACATAAATAAGTAATCAACATATAAACAGCGTAAGAATATAGGAGAAATGATATATAACAAATAATAACAAGATAATTATATAATTGTGAATCTAAAAGCATATTATATGGCAAAATCCGTTATCGACCAACCGTGCGGTATTCCGGCCTTTTGCTTGAACAATAATAGTGTGTTTTTCAAAAGTTTTTTAAAACTTACCTTGATTCCAAGCAGACGTAATATTCTCGTGGTAGAAGTATTCATTCTCCTCTTCATCAGACCACAGTACTCCTTCTATACTCGACGTTACACCGTGACCTTCTGCACCGTCCACTAACGACCTTCTAGACAGCTGGTCATAACTGGGAGGCCTTGACAGCGAAAACCCAGAAATAGTTGATAGTCCAGAAACGTCAACAAGTGACGACCGAAAATTCTTAACAGTCCTACTGTCAATAATTGGTCTGTAATACCTCAGTCTGGTATCGTCAGATTTAACAGAACGCAACGACCTACAGTCGTAGTTAGGGTCGTCTATAGATGATATGTCATTAAGTGATACTTTGAAGTTATTTGACGAGATGTCACCTAAAGGGACTTCGCAGGAGCGTCGCTTCATACAAGTTTTCTGAGACGGGGCTTCGCCGGTGGCCTGCATTTGGCGGCTCACCCCAGCGCTTTGCAAAAATTCGTTCGAGCTATACATTTTGTAAACTAGAATTTTAAGCTAGATTTTAGGAACTTTTTATTTGACTAAGTTTGGAATATTTTTTCGAGTTCGGTCGCTTTTCGCCTCGTTATCTGAAACAAAAGGAGATATCATGAAAATAATTTATTGTTAAATTTACAACATAGATTGACTATTTAATTTTAATAAAACAAACATACCAATTAAGTAAAAAATATAATCCTACAACGCCACCTATCGCTACAGAGTCAAACTATTAAAAACAATCAGAAGCAATGGAAAATTATGAAATAAAACGTTGCTTATTCTGTAGTAATAGTGTATTGGTGTATCAATAGATGGCGCTCAATAGTTTTTGTCCTTTTGTGAGAACGGGATTCATATTTTTGCCACTTATTTCATGGCACCACCACACTGTCGCCGAACTCGGACACATCACGCGAATGCGTGAACATAATGGATAATTCGTATGAGAGCTTATATTTATCGCAACGAAAAACGAGCAATGTTTACCGAATCCGCCAAAGTTTAAATTTATAGAAAACACTCCGTTGTCACACGTCGGAGCTGCAACGTCCTGAGTCGTCACAACGCAGCAATAACTAGGCAATGTACATCGATTTTCCACGATCTAAACTAATTGGTCTATATTTAGCACTAGATCTCGCCCGGGGCTTCGCTCCTCTGGGAATTTTGACATAAAATATAGCCTATAGAAATCAATAAGAAATATAGAAAATGCACTTTTCTTATGGTGAAAGAATTTTTGAAATCGTTTCGGTAGTTTCGGAGATTATCTGCCTCAAACATACAAACTCACAAACGCTGACCTCCTTATGATAATAGTATAAATTAGGGATGATAAAATTAATCCAGCACGTATGAAGAAAGCAGATAACCAATTCCATTAGTGCAATCCGCAGATAATTTGTGCGATTCATATTACGGTTAGCTTGCGGCTTCCTGTAGCGATGTATCGATTATACTGATTCGATGATTGGACCAATCGATGTATATAAATATAGACGTTGTTAATTGCGCCCCGTAGTTTCGGTCATGTAGGAATTTCCGGACAAAAATATGCCCATCCGTTCTATCATTGTCACTATCACCACTTAATATAAAACAAAGTCGCTTCTCGCCGTCTGTCTGTCCCTATATATGCTAAGATCTTGCAAACTACACAACGGATTTTGATGCGATTTTTTTCAGTAGATAGTGTGATTCTTGAGGAAGGTTTAGTTGTATAATTAATTATAATTTTATCTGAAAGCCGGGGCGGATCGCTAGAACACAATACTTCGACTATTACAATAAAATCTAGTAGGTACTACATAATGTATTGTGTATTTGATGTCTTAGCTATTCTTGCTATATATATAGCTATATTTAATATAAAAATTGATGTGAAAAAGTGCCTGTGAAGGTCTAATTTCTGGATAAATGATTTGAATATAAACTTGTAATACGACTCTTTAACTACGTCTAATCCAAATTTCATCAAAATCACTCCAGCGATTAAGCCGTGACAGCGTGACAGACCATCAGACTTTCACTTTTATAATATCAGCAGCTTCTATTAAGCAGCATATAGACATTTAACCCCGTGTTTGAAACAAAATGAGTGTTTCAAAACATGTAATAGGTAGAACACATTTTTCTTAGATCTCGGAGCGCCCAAGGGGTGGATTTGCAAATAAAACAGACGTAAAGCTAATAAAATATGTACGTGTAATTTTCTTTCACGCCAAATCACAATAGATTAAGGCTGGTTACACAACAGGCTACGTTTTCTGTGTTCATAATATATGTCCAGTCTATTATGTTTGTGTGACTATTAAATTGCCGAAGACCGAGTCGAGAAGTAGTAGCACATCGGACCTTTGATTTAAATGCTTTACGGCTGAGGAAGAAACCGGGAAAACGCTAAAATGAGAGAGGTAAGTACCGATGGTAAACGGCGTCGAATAAGGGGCGAATATTTTAAGACTTACAGTCTGTAAGTCACATACTTAAATTACGTATGTTATGGGCAAAAATAATATACTTGCCAAACCATACCAATCAAAATATACTTAAACTCTTTATTTTAGATCAAAAACAGTGAATCTAATATTTTAAGAATGTCATAAAATTCAAATTCTTGATAAGGGTCACAGAAGCAGAATTTTCTTTTGTTTAAAACAAAAGAAAATTTTATTTATTGAAAACCGCACGCAAAAGATGTTGCGGGCACAGCTGCTATAAGCTTAGTGGGTTAAAACCATAATGCCCTGTTTATAGAACCAAAATGCCTGAAGGACTTTAATTTCCTGCGATCTTTTTCAGATTTGTAATATTTTTCACGCACCGTCTCATCGGCAGGCCATTGGCATTTTAATTTCCTGTTGGCCAATTCTTTTATCATCCGTGCTGAAAAATAATAGTTCGGAATAATTGGATTCTATTAGATATTTATTCTTTTCTATTTTAATAGTTTTAGATTAGTTTTTTGAACTCAAAAATTCGTGGATCTATGTTTTTTTGTAGAAATATCAAAGCTTAATTATTTACTTGATTCCAGGCTAATACCTACATACCTACCCCTACATCTTCCTCAGGAAACACACTATCTCTTGGTGAAAACCACATGAAAATCAGTGCTGTAGTTTTGAGTTTATCGCGAACAGACAGACAGACGCGGCAGAGGATTTTGTTATATAATATGTAAGAATGTCGTTGTCCCACATAATACTCTTTTTCAAACCCCGACAACAGAAGGAGGGGTGTTGTAAGTTTAACGTGTCCGTATGCCAAATAGCTGGAAATCTTCAATATTTTTATGCTGACCCAAGGCTTCGTGTTATCACAGCCCTAAATGTATCCTGAATACGCGAAGATAGAGACTAGGAATTTATCTTTTCGAGCGTGTTATTGCTAACACTGGTGTCAGATTTTATTCAAGTCGCACATGGCTTTTTCATCCAAGTATTTGCATATAGATTTAGTAATTTTAATGTAAATCAGTGCGCAGGTTTCCTCACGAGGTCATTTTTCTGTTACTCGTTCTTATAGTTGTGTTTATACATTTTTTTGTTTATGTTATGTAGTTGCGTATTATATTCCGAGATGATCTTTTACTAAAACACATATAATTTTTTACTAAAATTAATGAAAAATATAATAAACTCTGCCAAAGATCTCATCTCAAGCCACATGCAATTAAAATACTAAGTACTATGTAGTGAAGTGTGACTAGGGTAGCCATGTGCTCAGTGTTCAATATTTCAGAGAAATACACTCTAAGCATAGAATAAGACAACTTTGGCGATAACTTTGTAACGCCACGCATTGTGACCTCTTTAGTCATGTCGCGTGCGCGCTGGCATGATTTTTATTTCTTTCATTCTAAATTCAAAATTTAAAATTATTGTTCCACTTGATACTTTGAAATCACATTTTGACTCATTCGTTACCATAACGATATCGGCACGTACCACAGTACGGTGTAATAATAATAAAATATATACATATAATAAAATTTCTTAAATTATTTATAGACCCTTGAAACCCTTCAAGGGACTATAAATAATTTAAGAAAGTGTTTTAATATGTTTCGGAAAAGTGTTCCAAATTTTTAGTGCTATAGTTTATGTATTTTTTTATTGTTCACAGGCCTATATTTTACTTATTAATTATACTATTATACAACTGTCTGCCTTTGCCTATTTCTACTCCAACCCTACCTGAGATTACCCTGCGACCTAACAACTTTAACCCATGGACGAAGTACTTATTAAATTCATGCTTTTAACCTTAACGCAACTGACGTTTGAACAAAATGGCGTGCAATGCGTTTTTCCGCGCAAAGACAACCGTGAATCGGTTGTCTCATCCTAAATGATTTGATAAAAAGTATCAACTACTTCGAAACTATTTAGAAAAATTACAAACGGTATTTTTATTTTAACCATATATTATTTTGTCGTATTTAATTGTCCATTTTCATAATTATACTGCAAATAAGTGACATGACACTATTTTTTTTAACTATTATTGTACCTTTTTACATAGAGTACTGAAAAATGATAATATTCTTCAGTCATTTTCAATCACAAAATAAAATCAAAATTATTATCAACTTACAATTACTTTTGGTAGTATTTTTATTTTTTTATACTACCAAACAGACATGCAGTTCGGACAATGCAATGCATTCAGGATATTTGAAGGGCCAAATATAATGCCATTTTTATTTAGCTTATTTTTTTTCTTGCAAAAAAGTTTTTGTTTTATTGTCCTTAAAACTGCAACTTGGGTTCTTTAGACACTGATATATTCTTTAGTTCATTTACCCTTCTATATTGAAGGCCAATTTATTGCAAAGGAAATACATATATTTTCATTTTTTTTTATTGTTAAATCCGTAAATATTTAGCAAACTTGTACACTTCTAACTACACTGACAAGTTACATAGTTTGCAGCTAGCTGGTCTCAAGTGTCCACCATTCGCCTAGCTAAACTGATTAGCTAAGCTTATACGAGTGCAGATTTATGCATTATGCACGTCGTGATCATAATGTTGCATTAGTTTTCAGGTGCCACTGCGTTTTGTGAAGGAATAATTCAAGAAGAAAACAATATTCATAGATATCATTCATTTATCATCGTGTGTCGTTATTTTTGCACCTACATTAGGGATGAAAATGAAGAACCGAGTATGAATTATTGCATTGTCATCAGAACTACATACAGCTGCTAATTTTCATGATACTACGATCCTTAGAAGGTGGTTAGTTACTAAAAATTGGCCTAATAAAATCGTAATTAGTTACATACAAATTGGCCTAATAAAATCGTAATTAGTTACATACAAATTGGCCTAATAAAATCGTAATTAGTTACATACAAATTGGCCTAATAAAATCGTAATTAGTTACATACAAATTGGCCTAATAAAATCGTAATTAGTTACATACAAATTGGCCTAATAAAATCGTGTTAAAATCAAATAAATTATGATAATACTTACGTTGATCATTTCTTTGTTGTACGGGTAGATCAAATTTGAAAAGAGCTCATAAAAAGAACAATTTTTAACAATTATATCGCATTGGGGCAGAACTAATAAATTATTCAGACCACTACAGAATATAATATTCCGGAGGTTCTAAATTTATTATCCGTCTAGCAAATCTAGACCAGATTTTCAGATTCAGGACTAGTTTAGTCAGAATAGTATATAAATATGCTTTTGCGGAATTTGATTTTGTCTAGCACCAGGACGTCATTGGATAAAACCTATCCTAACATATTATAAAACAAAATCCTCTGCCGTATCAGTCTGTCTGTTCCGGATATAACACACGTGATTATAAGAGATAGTATGTTATAATACAATTAAGAAAAAAAAATTATTAGGCAATAAATTCAAAGTCAGAATGTCAAAAAAAAAAAACATTAAACTGAATCCAATTCGAACACAGTTAACAGACCTCTGACAATTCAATTCGTAATTTACGATTGTCCAATCTGTTGACAAACTTTTTTGCCGTCCATTAGACAAGATGTTTTTGCCATTTCCCTATTTTCTACATCCGTAGATACTAAAATATAGAAAAATTAGAAGATAAACTTATACATTAAGAAGACGTAAGAACTTTAAACTACGCTGAAAAATTCAAATTACGCCACTTTGTCTATAGCGGCGCGCGGGATAAAGTCAACGTCAAAGTTGACTGGTGCAACTCACCCTAAGATTTAGTGCAGATAAGGAGATTAACGATTCATGAGAGTAATCAAAGTTATCATAAATTCCTGAAGATGTTTTTAATTTTACTACTTATTCATGTCTAGAAGAATGAGTTTAGCAAACATTTGCGGTTTAGGGAACGATCTGTGTCACATGTGAATTTTGTGATTTCTTAAAACAGCCTACAATTTTAGATTGATGCAGGATTTATCCATTTTTATAAATTTACTTTATTGATTAGTAAAAATACAAATTTGATTTTAACAAGTTATACTTACCTATGAAAATCCTTTAGCTAGTGGTGCCGTAAATAGTTAATTTTCTGTTTAATATATATTTTTTAATTTGAATTTTCTCTTTCGATTCGAACAATTAAAATTCGAGAAAATTGATTTTTTTTTTAAATCACTCAAGTTATTATCCTGTGCTATACTAATTTTGTCCACAGATCAACCCCGGAGAATTTATCGTCAAAACTTGCGGTAATTTATGTTCCACAATAAGTCAAGGCGGAACCCGTAACTTTTTGGTTCTACTTCATTATTTGGTTTGCTTTTAATTTATAGAAGTTTCAAATTTAAACGAATGCCATTGCCAACATACCTGAGATTTCAAAGGGTAGAATTACGTTTTATTTATTTACGGACCTTGTTCTCAGTTCCATCGGTGATTTAACTAATAAATAAATTGCCGTGCAAGGATTTTTGAATTTATAATAGAAGTATTCTATGTTATCAGATTTTATTCAAGTCGCCTAAAGGCATCTGACATGACTTTTAAGACTACTTACCGCCATCTAGTGGCAGATAGTCGCATACACACAAGGGAACTAAACTGTCAACCAGTGCGCAGGTTTCGTCACGATGTTTTCCTTCACCAAGTTCTTTCTTCTTCACTTCACCAAGTTCGTTCTTCCTTCGCAAGTGGTGGTCAATGAAAACTAGGATACGAACCTGACACCTTTCGATCCACAGGCGGGCGTATCAACATTTTTATCACACCACTATCATTTCGAATAGAAGTATTGATGTGGATGGATGTTAGATATTGGAGGATATTATGAGGATAAACGTGTCAATGGTTTAACAATAAAGTATTCAGCATACTAATAAGACCATGCTAATCTACTATGCTAAGAGAAAAGTGGAAACCAAACCAATGTTAATGTGTGGCAGACGTAATAAAATTTCTTACATTCTTACGAAGGCGAACCAAATTAATGTTGAAAATTTTTATGAGAGATTATATTTTAAAGGCACACTATAACAACAATATATTGCTACAATCCAACTTCAAGGAATATTTGACTTTCTCGTCGGACTCACGAAGGGTTTCGTAGCATTAAAAAACTAGATAAATAAATATATATTAGGACAAATCACACAGATTGAGCTAGCCCCAAAGTAATTTCGAGACTTGTGTTATGGGATACTAACTAAACGATACTATATTTTATAACAAATACATATATAGATAAACATTCAAGACCCGGCCCAATCAGAAAAAGATCATTTTCCATCATGACCCGACCGGGGATCGAACCCGGGACCTCTCGGTTCAGTTACCACTGCGCCACCAAGGTCGTCATATATATATTTTTTTTGTTACCACAAACCTACCACGCATATAAGGAAGTTGTTACGGAATCCTTACTGAGCAAGTCGGACTTTCACTTGGCCGGTTTTTTTTTTCAATATTTCTAGTTCAAGAAATCCTCAAACAGCGCAGTAAAAATCTCAGTTATTTGAAATGGCAAAAGTTTTTCCATTTAGATGTTTAAAAAAACAAAATACGGATCAAAGTGTTATTTCCGAAGCGGGTGCACCTCTTTCTAGACTTTGTGCATAGCAGCTAGAACAACAGAAGGTAATCTTATAAGAATTGAGAAAAAAACATATGTAGAATCTTCATCAGTTATCATTACATAAAGTCCTTTGCCGCATCTGTCTGTTGTTCGCGATAAACTCACAAATGACTGCATAGATTTTCATGCGGTTTTCACCAAAAGATCGTGAGTATAAAATGATGATCCGAGCGAAGTGTGTAAACCTATATAAGTAGCTTAACCTTATTAAAATAAATGTACACTTCTTCATTTGTCGTGTCACACGCAATTATGACAAAATTTTCTTAAGCTAATAATTCCGTAGGAGTTTCTTATGATATATTCAATCTTTTTCCAATTTAGCAAAACCCACATCATAATTGCGGCTGTTGAGTAATTTGATAACCTTTTTTTTATTGAATTAAAAATATATTTTTTTTTCTCAGTTTACTCTCTGAAGCTCGGTTAACATACTATAGACATAGTGTTTTTACAAAATTCTTGCAGCAATCGGTTCTTGCGTCTGTGTCTAGCTTCAATTTGTCATTGGCTGCCAAAGAGACGACATTCCCGCTTCCTTTTGAGGTGTGTGAGTTAGTTAAACTGGAAATAGGATTGCGAGGTATACCTTCATATGCACCTATTTTCAATTGCACCAATTATGAGTCGCGTAACAAAATTCATCAAAAAAAAATTAGAAAGTATCTTAAAAGAATATTTTTTTTTGGTTTATCTAATTACATTTATTTAGTTTCTTCTTCTTCCTTGCTCTATCGGATGCTACCTAAATATATTCTTGCCAGATACGAACCACTTAATGGCTTCATCGGAAGCTGCAATCAAGTCAGCACGAGTACAGCTGTTTGGACACTTAGGACAGGCGAATGCTTCTTTTTGAAGGTTATAATAGTGTAAGTTAAACGCGGTAATAATATACGAAAAATATCTGGGTTTATGTATGTTATTACAAATTATAATAATTATAATATCTTGGATTCCGATCCACCTTGAGTACGGACTTTAGGGTTGATGAAGATATCAGGAAATGATAGAGAGAATTGAAATTATAATCTGTGTTCAATTTTTTATTTAAAAAATATAAACTAGTAAAACTGAAACACACCTAATCTAAGGCTCACTTAGGTACATGTTTATGTCGTAAACTCAGGATAAATATAACCAAGGAAAATTTAGAATATCATTCAAGACCTAAAAAATATTCGATGACTGACCAATTCTTAAACGAAAATTTATTTTTCGCGCGGGTGGTCTAGGTAATGTAAGTAGCTGAGGTGCTATTGAAAATGGGTGCATTTCAAGGAATTGGATTGCCAGCGAAACCAAGAAATGTGTGTGGAAACTCTTGTGAATTTTTGTTTCCTTTTCGTACTATAGAATTACTGCAATGTAGAACTATTGAAGAGAAAGCGTTTTATTGATACTTATAGCACCAGTGAATGCGTAAAAAGAAGAAAATGGTAAGTCGTACAGTTTATTTTCTCATTTCATAGCATAATTCTAAGCATATTGAATATCTCAGTCAAAAATATGTCTAAAAATTAAAACACGGATCTCTACCTAACCTAGCGATACGTTAGGTATCGCGATGAAACCTATACCAGATTTTATGTGACCAGACCAGAGCATTCTGAAACAGACCATATGATGTAATATAACTGTGAAAATCACATAACATTTCATCCAATAGTTTTCGCGTGATGCGCGACAAACATACAGACAGAGACAGACAGAGAGAAAAATAATTTACTAAACTTAAAATACATCTTCTTTCTTCATTCATATATTACAGTGTGCGCATAGTATTGTTGCTTTTGTCACCCACCAAGGACAAATGTGAACTACCCACAGTTAGACTCACAAAGGTCAAATCCATGTTGCGCAGATATTAACCAGCTTTTCAGAGAATTTGCCTTACTTTCGATAAGGGTAAAAAAGTTTCCTACTTACGGTATACCACCAAAATGAGTTACGGTAATGTTTACGGGAAATAACAAAATAAATTTTAATTTAAAAACCACCTACTTCTTTACAATAACAAAATTAGCTATTGATTTACAGGCCATTACACAGGGATAAAAGGGATAAAACATATTTCTGTTTATTGCGCACTGTGGTTTCGCTTTAGTGGAAAATTTTGAATAGCTATATTCAAAGAAAAAATAGATATATCTACGCTATGTGCTATACCCGAATTATTCTATCCGTGTACCAAATTTCATCGAAATAGGTCGAGTAGATTTTGCATGATTGAGTATCAAAAATCCTTGAAATTCTCTAAGTACTCATAGTGTAGCATAATCTGTTAAAATATTTTTTTATTTTTCCCTAAGAAATAAAAGAAACTAATAAAATTCTGGCGATGGCACTAGTGTCGGTCCAAAATGGCGACTTCCGTGAACTTCTTCATCACGCCGGACTGCTACACTGGAGGTCCCGGGTTCGATCTCCGGTCAGGTCAACATGGAAAATGATCTTTTTCAGATTGACCTGGGTCTTGGATCTTTATCAATATATGTTATAGAATATACTCGTAGTATCGTTGAATTAGTATCCCATAACACAAGTTTCTTTTTTGGGGCTAATTCAATTTGTGTGACTTTGTACGTATATATTAAATAGAAAGAAACACAACGACTTCGTTCTAAATAACGAATTTTAGTCCTAAATTCTGAATAATGACGTAAATCTTGTAAGAAAATAAGAAAATCTAATATTCTCTAAAGGGTGGGACGGTGTAAATTACCCACCTATGACACGAGTTATGAATGAGTTACATTCTCTGCGAATAACAACGAGCCACTTACGATACACCTGCCGAGTATATAGAAAAAAACAGTCAGATGAAAAAACTGAGGGTTCTGTATTATTTTTAGGGTTCCGTTACAAATGTACTCCGCTATATCACTAAAATTCCGCTGTCCGTCTGTCCGTCTGTCTGTCACTATGCTGTGATAGACAGTTGAAATTAATATACGACGCAAAAATTAATAGCATTCATTAACTTAAAAGTTTGTTTTTTTTTACAACCAAGATCATATAAGATATTTTCAATTGCGTTTCTTCGTTTTCATGTGCAAATCTGAGAACTATTGTCATAATAGTTATGTCATATGCCTTTAGGCTGTACGAATAAAATCTGACAGCAGTATCAGCAATAACAATGATAAAGAATTCGGTGTCAATATTTTTCTAAATCGGAATTGTAACTTTTGACGAAACTAAGGGCCTGTTTCAGCACTTTCTGATAAGATATCTTATTGTAATCTAACAGATAAACTAACTGCTATATAAATCGGCTTGATATTATTGACCACTTAGCTCTACCCAACAAATGTAAAATACAATTTTTAATGCTATTTGTTTGATGTTACATTTAGGCTATCTGAAACTTTATCAGCAAGGGGTGGAGCAGGCCCAAAATGTTATCATTAACTCGCTTTTGCCCGAGACATCAACCGCGTAAATTCCCCACGGGAACAGTTATTTTTCCGGGATAAAAGGTAGACTATGTCCTTCTCAATACTAAGTACAATCGCAAAATTTCAAGATTGGTTGATTAAATAGTGCGTGAAGAGGTAACAAACAAACTTACTTTCGTATTTATAATATTAGTTAGGATTTAACGGAGGCTCTTAGTAGCTAGAAACGAAATAAATCAAAGTTTTAACCTAAGTGCTATTTCTGAACTGTCGGCATTCTTCTTAATATACTTGGATTTCGTACCGTTAAGTATAGATTTACATTTTCTCGCCGCTAAATGGCCGTATAAATAATTTCGGGAATTCGTTTCGCAATATTAATTTGTTTATTTTGTATACGAGATTACTAATTATTTTTCTAACAAGTATATTTGTTAGACAAATCAAAAAAAAAAAACCCCGACTTTCAATATTCATTTCGCTACAACATTTTAACGATTTTCATGAAAAATGGCTAAGAACACTCGGTATAAAATTATCTACGACAGAAAAAAAAAACTAAACGAAAATCGGTTTATCCGTTTGGGAGCTACGATGCCACAGACAGATACACATATATACAGACAGACACGTTAAATTAATAAAAGCCCTCTTTTTGCGTCGGGGGTTAAAAATAAAATTTTACTCAGAGTAAACGGATTTTTATATTGGAGATTATTAAAAGCATTAACGAATTATTAATAGTAATAGCCTCCTAATTTTAATCCTAACTAATGTTATAAATGTGAAAGTGTGTTTCTTTGTTACCTCTACACACTTTAGCTATTTAACCAATCTTCTTGAAATTTTTTATTCATACAGTTGGAAATACGTAACGGAGAAGTATATAGGGTATATACCTTTTATCCCGGAAAAAATAATGATCCAGTGGGAAATTCGCGCGGGCGAAGCCGCGGGCAAAAACTAGTTGTAAATACAATAGCATCCAAATTTTTTTTTTACTACAATTGAACGCAGAATTATTAATAAATGAATGAAGTTGAAACAAGTATTGCTGTCAACAGCACATCGAGTGATGTCCTGCATGAACCTCTAAGCGCGGCAATAGTGACGAGTTTGCCATGCGTTTGGGTAGCTTGATGTGCTGTTGACTGTACATAGGTATCTAAATAAAATGACTAATGAAAACATAACCTCATTTGTGAAATGTGGGAATATGACAGATAAATTGAATAAATTGTGGGTCTCGTAATAACCTATTTGGATTAAGTTTGCAAAAAAACGGATGCAAGCAATTACTTTTTCTCTCAAATATTTGTCCAGATATAGGTTTTTAAATAAATGCACATATTCCTATTTATTTTTATCTACAGGATAGTTTTTGTCATGTTTTGTTTTACAAAAACTTATTCAAAATAATCTAAACAATTTCACACAGTTCCGCCCTAGAATTCCTCTCCACAACCCATTCGTAAGAGGCGACCAAGGGCCTAGCAATAGCACTGGATCAACCCAAAGAGGGTCGACAAAAAGCACGCGGTATTAAAATCAAGAATATTACAATCACGCCGTTTTATTAACATTTTAAGTTTCTTTTACAATGACCCCGCGACTTTTCAGCTAACGAAACCACGTGAGAATAAGAGAGTCTTAAGCAAACACTTAACAAATCTGTTTCAAATACGCCTGTATTAAATATGTCTGTCTGTAAAGTTCTGAAAATATAAGCATTAAGTATCACTCTTTTCACTGACAATTATAAATTTGGCACCAAATCATGTATAGCTATAAAAACTTTTCCAACAAAAGTGTGGAAAAATAAATTCGAATACCGTGAATTATCGCCGTACAGAAATTGTCGTGCGTGATTTTCAGAATACAAAACTTTTAAATTGATTTTTACGGTTCCAAGAATTATGAAAATTACAGAAGCGTGTAACTTGCTTACGATTTATTAGATTTTTTAACGTGTGAAAATGTAAGAAAAAAATTACTATAATTTTGTACATTTCAAAAATAATTATAGGTAATCGATTGGCTATTTGACTATGTAAAATACTTTAGTATGGTACTTACAAAGGTATGTAAATAATCAGACACAATTTAATGCAAAGTTAAATGAATTTTATTAATTACCTGATTTACTATTGTTTTGTTCTCATTAAATTCCTTTTGACGTCACTAAGTCCGATTCTTGCTTGAACAGATTTTTACATTTTCATTCACGACTGTTTTCGGGTTGTATCGTAAATCTTGGATACCGTCTCCATTTCAATATCGGTTTGAATTATTATTGTATGTTTATCTTAGAAAATTGGAAAAGCTGCTTAGTGTGTGCTTGTAATAGGAAATTATTTGTGCTGATATCTGTTGGGCGTTGCCGCTACCACTGGAGATTACTAATTTCATACAAAGTTTAATCACCAAAAGCTGCGGTGAATTTTATGGCGCCGCTTCTTCACCTGCGCTTTGAAAGTCGGCGAAAAACAAGTAAAATTTTGACGTATCACAAGTTGAATAAGTAATTTTGTATTTGAAAGTGTGTGTTATTACTGATACTAGTGTCAGAATTCATTCTAGTCGCCTACAAGCATTTGATATCACTTTAACGTCCTACCGCCATCTAGTGGTCAGGAGTCGCACACACAAGTGAACTAAAAAGGCAGTTATGTAGATTTCCATACGATATTTTGACAACGACGCGTGTAGCATCCCTTTTATATACAATTCATAGAGTTTGCGGCGTGTGTTACGTCCTAATCACAAGTAAGGACTTGTGATTAAGTTGCCACAGTGATTTGACCGCCTGTAAAATCACTGTGGCAACTTCAAAAATTTCATGTTTATTTACTGACCCCGCGTTTCGATTCGTCGTAGAACCATGAACCCCGAACGCAACGGGATTGGGAAGTTATGAGCGGGAGAAGGAATGTCACACAGCCATCACAACATATTTTAATCGAGTCTAAAATCGATATTAAAAAGTAGGGTTTCTGAAATCGATTCAGCACAGTAATGCCACTGACACTCTCTCCATCACGCGCCGCGCTTCCCTCGCATAATTTACTTGGCTGTTGGCAAAATAAATAACATTAAAAATCAACTTTCACTTCAGAAAATACGGCTCCTTTAACAGCGATATTGCCTAAGAGTTTTATGAAATAAAATATTGAATCTTTTCAATTTTGCCTTGCATAAAATTGAATCTTATAAAATAATTTTCGGCCAGTGTTGGCTTCGCTCGGGGGGGTATAAAAATAGAACAACCTCTTCTCAGATCTATTGAATATACAAACATGGCGTATATTTATTATGAAAAAAAAAAAAAGTTTTCTTGATTTCCCTTCTAAAAATAAATTGGTATTAAAACAGTAAAACATACAATTTCTATAATATAATTACCGTTTGATACTTTTTCAGGCATAGGATAATCGATTTCTGAGCGCGTTGTAACTTAAAGCTAAAAAAATAACAGTGTTCAGAAAATTATGTAAAAACAATTTTTCTTTCGGCTTTATACGAGGTCTCCGTATCTTCGAAGGACTAATACAATATCCACATTACATATTTTATTTTTAGTAAAAGACCGCCTTTGTATAAATTGTCACATCGATCAAGTGGAATCTAATCCGACACGAGAGGATCTGGATCAATCCTCAGACTTGTTTTAAAAGAGCCTTTTACCCGACACCCCGAATTATGGGTAAATCGGCTGGATTATCGGCTAAGATCAACCATCAATATTCGCCTTAGTTACGCGATCCGCAGAGTAAGGCAAAGATCATATAATCGAGTTTATTTGTTTTTATTATCCGTAGGATTTATTGGAAATTCTGATAAATGATAATTAACAGTAACGATTTTTGGTGCATAACAAGAGACGAGAACATTGGATTGTGTTCCAATTTAATCCAATTTTCAAAACGCATCTCAATCTAATGGTCTAAATTGTAGATAAAAGTCGCTAATTTCGTTTGCAATATAAATCATTCGAAGATACAAATACTTAAATAATTCATAAACCGATAAATCTTTCTACTCAATTTTTTATCGATATCGATTAAATATATCGACTTTGACATTTCGCATTTCTTAGAATTTATTAAATATTCGTAGATGTCAATGTAAGGAATGTGAAAGTAAGTTTGTTTGTTACCTCTTCGAGCTCTATCCACTCAAACAATCTTGAAATTTTGCATGCATTATGTAGTTTGAAGTATGGAGAATGACATAGATAGTGTACCTTTCATCCCTGAAAATTAATGCGGGCGAAGAAGAAAAGCATAGGCCTTTAAAAGAAGGAAATGGAAGATCTTTCTTATTTCTTTTTTTTAATTAATCGTCCCTCATGTACACGTCTTAAGTGTGACTTTACGCACCTCACAATAAAGATTAAGAACAGATTATTCTCGCTCTCATCTCGAAGTTAAGTCAGATATTTGTCGTAGAAAATAAAAAGTACAACAGTGCCGGAAGTTCCCGAGGATTTTCGTTCCGAATGACATCGCCTGTAAGCCGCGTGCTAACGAATTCGGGTTTATTACGTGTTTAGTTTAAGAGTAAAATTTAGAAAATATAATATTTTTTTAAATAAATTTCATATATTTTGTTGTCGGAGAGATCAAATCATGTCAAAAAAAACATGTGCGTACAGTAAACCGTTGAGCAGTTAAATCCCACGTCCGGAGCCGTTTCAGTGAGTACATCAGGTCATTCTTATCAAAAAAATGCATTGTCATTCAAACTAAACGTGTGTACAAAAGTTCAGCTCAATCGATTGAAGATAAAATTGTGTTGCAAGATTTCAACCGAGACATAGCGACATACATTCATAGTTGCATTGCGAGTAAAATAAAAGCTTGTAAAACAAACAATTCTTCATTAGCAAGAAATTGCTAAGAGCATATATAGGTATCCTGTGAAGGACGATATGCGTGCCAATAGCCTGACATCTGAAGATGCTGAAGGCGACGTGTGAAGTGGCGAAGCAAAAGTGAACCCTGGCAACCAACGCTTTGCGGCTAAAGAAAGAACCGGGAAAAAGCTTAGATGAGATGAAAGGGAGTTTATATTGCTAAGAATATTCTCAATTTACGTATATTAATTAATACAAAGGACAAGGTACGGATTTGCATTTCATTTCTCGCTATCGAGTCGTTTTGCAGTGAGACGCAGCGAACCAAACACATTGCGGTGTGATTGTCGTTATGGCTCACAATGGCTCACCGTGATTGGTTAGCTGCGTCTCACTGCAAATCGACTTGATGGTGACATGTAAATAGCAAATGCGTAGTAGTGTACTACTACGCATACAGATATCGGCGATTGAGTTTCTATTCGAAGGATGGAGACACGTAATAAGGTCTTAACTTCCCACCATTTCCCAATAATCCTTTTGAAACAAACCTATCTGACAGTTGTGGAATCTATTGTTGAATTTTTCCTTCTCGCTCCCGTTTCCTGATTACAATTCAATTACAAATTGTCTATCACAATAATAATTACAAAATTCAGAAAATGTTTCAAAGTTCAAGAATAGTTAAGACCCTTTTATCATATATTGACATTAATCATAGTTGCACAAGATTTTTTTTCAAACTTTGATTTAAATTGCAATGTATGTAATTTTGTACACACGTTCGCGATTTGTTAGATACGCATTGAATGAAAAAAGATATCTCTGACAACAATAAAAGACTGTGTCAAAAATGTAATTAAAAAAATAATAATGACGAGCTGCGTCTACGTTAACTATATTTCAGTCCAATTTACGCACGGGCGCCAACCCATCTCGACTCCGGATGCGTCTGCGCAGTTCAATGCAACTATATCCAAAGGACACGTCACTGTTACAAGTATTTCAGAGGCAATGCCCTAAGACCCCCTGCGGTCGCGTTTCCGTTCCAAAAATACTATAGTACAGCGTTAGGGGCGGTACACATTTGAGTAAGTTTTAATCGGCTTAGCACAGCCGGTTGATAAAATCGTATATTTTGGATTTCGGGTTGACAATCTACTGGACCGATTGTTATGAAATTTGGTACACGGATAGAAAATAACCTGGAATAACACATACTTGTTGGGCATTTTTTATCCCAAAATTCCCGCAGCTAGTAATAAAATAAATACACAAAACCCAATGGCCCACACTAAGTGCTAAGCTATCGCGGGTTCGATGGACACAAACACTAAAACCGGAAACACCCAGAACCGCAGACAAATATTTGTGTTCTCAGGTACAAACTCATGTCCACGCTGGGCATAGAATTCTGGACACCCAGATAGCGGACGGGCGTGGTCAACACTATACCACGGAGGTCGCGATGATGTCATCATGCAAACAGTGCTCGTTTACGCACTATACCATAAAAAATAGATTTAATTTAATTTAAAAGTGCAGGATATTGATACTGACTACTGAATTGTAAATACGCGCGAGTTTATCGTTCTTAGCCATGTTTCATGAAAATCGGTTCAGCCATTTAAAAGTTGTAGCGAGAAAATATTGAAAGTCAAAGGTTTTTTTTTAATTTGTGTAACGATTTAAACTTGTTATTTACGTAATATACCATTTTATACCACCTCTTCCCAAGTTTACGACACGTAACGACCTTTTGGTAAACTTGTTAGGACGCATGGCCACGTGAGCGTTCCTTCGGGAAGTACTTAACACTTGACGCGCTTCACAATACGTGGATTAGTTTTGTTTCTAATAGAAATCTAATTTCTCCCATTTGTGTATGTTTTTTTTCTCTAAACTTTATTGCACAACTTAAAAATTAACTTTTTTTTAGCATCCATACTCACATATCTACATATACTATTATATGTCATTCCACGGGCAAAGTATTAATTGTGAGCAGTATTTTTGTATCTGTTTTTATTTTTGATTTGAGTTTGAACTCTCAAACTCAAATGAATAGTTTTAGAATAGCAACTCTGCTATTCTAAAACTATTCAGATCAAAAATAAAAATTACAGAAATTCGTAACTAAAAATCGCCAATAAGGACATATTATCAATGCAAAAGTATGTCTGTTTGTCTCACTTTCATGACTACTGGACCGAATTTGATGAAATTTAGAACAGATATTGACTTGGGATGACACATAGGATATCGCTGACTGAATATGCTATATTACCCATAAAAAATATGATAATGACCCAAAATGTAGACACACAGAAAGTAACTCGCATACGCACTACAAAATAAAAATAAAACAATTTTGCCAAATTGGAATTCATTCTATTTTTGAAAACTAATAAATACTTATCAAGGATTCTATTCAGCATTCCTATAAATTCGTATTTTTATCAAAAAGCCAAATATTGTTTGAATCAAAACACCGATTGAAATGAAAATATTTAATGTTTCTAGATTTTGTTCTTTGTATAGAAAATTTGTGCCATTGTATAAATGAATAGCTAACATTTAAATAACAACACACAAATAACACTAATTTGGTGGACCATTCAATTAATTTGGTATTTTTGGAGGCCCGTGACCGAGCGTGCTTAATTAGACTTTCTATTTACGTCTTTAGGGATGCAACGACGCATCGAATGTTCGATACGATTCGATTCGATATGATTGACGACCTCCGTGGCCTAATGGTCATCACGCCGGACTGCTACACTGGAGGTCCCGGGTTCGATCCCCGGTCAGGGCAACATGGAAAATGATATTTTTCAGATTGACCTGAGTCTTGGATGTTTATCTATATGTGTATATGTTATAGAATATAGTATCGTTGAGTTAGTAGCCCATAACACAAGTCGAGACTTGTGTTAGCCCCAAAGTAAGTTCGAGAACTTACTTTGGGGCTAACTCAATCTGTGCGATTTGTATATATATTTATATTTATTTATTTATTTGTACTAAACTCAGGACCTAAAATCAGGGGTGTTCCCGGCCTAGTGAAAGTTATCTCGTTACAATAACATAAATACCGACATACACATATAAATACATATGTACATACACACAAAAAAATGTATTTTTGACCCAAGTTGTTTGGAGTAAGTTTTGGAGTTTGTGTTCATTATGAAGAATACAAATTTTCCTTCAGTGAATGTCGTAAAGCCTTGTCAACTATTAGAGTTCCACAGAGCTGGTGATCGGCTATTTGTATTTTTTTATATGTGTTTTCGTATTCCTCATGGCTGAGGGTCATGGTCATTACGTGGAATAAAACATACACAATGACGTTCTTGGCACTTAGGTTTGTGTAGTGGACTATATTAAATGGTAAGCAAACTGAAACTTTGACGATATCGACGAACGTTTTAATTGAAAACGACTGCCGAACACTAAAAAACAGGCAAAAACGAATATTGACATATTTTTTGTGCTTTTAGTAACAAGGTTGCCTAATGTAAAAATGGTGACGACTATTTTCCATATCGATTTATTTTAAATGAAAAATATATTTCAATATCGATAAAATCTGGTTCCAACCCTAAGTCCACGCACCGATTAAGCTATCTTGAGTTACGACTTCTCCAATATATTTTCCAGGAAAGTTTCGAAATTTGTACAGTTGTTTAATTGAGTACTTATCAATACAAACCCCGAATTTGAACGCTTGAAATTTTGAACAGCTGAACCGATTTTGATCAAACATATCTGAGAATCACTGCGTAAAAAATTTGCTATCAAATAAAATAAACCGAATCCAAATCGGTTAATGAGCTACGGTGCCACGTAAACAGACAGACAGACACACTTAGCGGTCAAACTTATAACACCCCTCATTTTGCGTCGGGGGTTAAAAGTATAGACACCAAGATGACTTTGGTTATGATTTGTGTTCGATAATAATAATAAAAATGTTTGAATAGATTATTATTGATTAAGGGTGAGTTGCACCAGTCAACTTGACATTGACTTTAACCTGCGCACTGCAAATGTACCGTTTCTGCGGGAAA
The DNA here is from genome assembly GCF_027563975.2 of Plodia interpunctella. Taxonomy (NCBI): domain Eukaryota; kingdom Metazoa; phylum Arthropoda; class Insecta; order Lepidoptera; family Pyralidae; genus Plodia; species Plodia interpunctella. The sequence goes on from NC_071301.1 coordinate 2,147,767, forward strand.
TTCACGAGAGCGAAACTGGAAACAAAAGCTAGTATAATGCCAAAGTGAGATGCTAAAGTAGAATGTAATAAATCTCTCAGACATAATAATTTCTCCTCAATATACATGAGATCTCTGGAGACGGCGAGTACCGTTTGAGACCCACGATTTGAACGGAAATAAACCCTTTTAGGTATCAAAATGACTTCATTTCCGGTAGAGATTTGTTCTATTCCATCATTTCGTGTCAAATTCGCAAATGACAAGAATTACTTTATTAGCCGAGTTACATAATTTTAATGTCAGTGAGTAATATTTTAAAATAATTTCTAAAGTAATTCTTGTGTTCCCTTTTAAAAAAATAAAACTAAATATGTTGATTTAGTGTTAATTTAGTTACACCTAAAAAGTATAATGTATATTCAGAAATAAATAAAAAAAATTAGATGTCTTATCAAAATTATTACATTTGATTAGCCAAATCAAAAAATTTATTTGAACAAAATTACACTTACACAAGACTTACAAGTGAAGAAAAAGAATATAGTTGCGTTGTAAAGTAGACATTTTTAAAATTATTACAAATAATCGAATCTCGATAAATAAATCGAATACTGGAGTGATTCGATTCCGAGTTTGCGCCGGGACGACGGCGACGGAAGCGGATTCAGTTTCCGTTCCCGTTTCCCGTAACGTCAGCAGTCTGTCTGATTTAGAACGCGTCTGTACTTTGGATCTGTATATATATTAGATAAGTTAATTTTTAACCCCCGACGCATAAAGAGGGCTGTTATAAGTTTGACGTGACTGTCTATGGGATCGTAGGATGAACCGATTTTCGTTTAGTATTTTTTATGTCATAGATAATTTTATCCCGAGTGTCCTTAGCCAATGTTTCATGAAAATCGGTTCAGCGGTTCAAAAGTTGTAGCGAAATGAATATTGAAAGTCGGGGTTTTTTTAATTTGTCTAACATAAAACTTGTTAAATAGACATTCTCAATCTTCAAATCATTAGGTACTACTGATTTTGTTAAAAATCCTAACATACATTTTTAACATTACATTCTAAATTATACTTTACAGATTTTGATGCCCCACGAACTTAAAAATTCCATAAACAGATCTTACATACCTTTTAAATCTCATCAAAATCAGACCAACGTTAACAAAGTTATCGCATTACAAACATACATATCTACAAAAAGAATATTTTTGTCTCAAGTTGATTAGTAGTAATATTTACCAAATCTACAAATTACTAGCTATTAACTCGTATAGCTATTAACTAGTATCGAGACTCTCACGATACGACTCTTACTATTTAGCCATTGGTGGAATTGGAATTTAAACGTACGTCATCGAAACAACAGAACTGCTAAGAAGGTTAGGCGTCAGGTTTGAAAACGGTCATAAAATCGAGACGAAACTTCAATATTTAAAGATTACATTTAAACCGGGCTTTAGATGTCACAGACGACAGACGTGACGTAACCTAGAACAAGCAAAAATGAGATAGTGAGAGACCAAACCTTCTATAACTTGACGTTACATCAGGGCTTCCACTACCAACCGAGACAGATTTCAATTTAAGAATCTACATGTTTCTTCTCATGGAGGCCACCCCTAATTTCTCGCACGATCGAATCCGAAACCGAACGTACCGATACGAAGCGACGTTCCTTTCTAATATTAAGAATTATTTCCTCAGAATTTGTATTACATAAGGCAATAAGAAGCGGTGGTGGTGTAATGGTTAAGACGCCCGCCTGTGGATCGAAAGGTCCCAGGTTCAAATTCTACTCGTGCCACATGAGTTTATATACCAATCTGACTCATGTATAGTAGTTTTCATCGTCCACCACTTGCTTCCGGTGAAGGAAAACATTGTGAGGAAACCTGCACACTGGTTGATTCTTATTAACTTGTTTGTGAAATGGAGAAGGCAATGGCAAACCACTCCATTAATAATGCCAAGAAAGTTGTTGTGTGTGTTTCATTCCACGTAATAACCACGAGCTCAGCCATGAGGAATACGACTATGAAGAAGAACATAGATAGTTATCTGTTGATTAACTTGATAAATGCTCAAAAATAATTTGCGAAACGTGACTCAAAGTGTTACTAACATTGAAAACATGCAGGATATAACAGTTTTAATCATACTTGTACGAATCAAGTGGAAACATCCGTACAATACGCTATTACTTAATTCGGACTACCTTTTTATTTGTTTGTATTTAGCGCAATAAGTTTATATTATTGAATTAAATATAAAATTCTCTCAAACTATAACTATGGATTGGGATTAGTCCATTCATGGGATAAGTCGGCCATTGTATATTTTCTTGTTGTACTTCTTACTTGTGTTCTTTGTCATCGTTCAATATGACAAAAATAAGTATTTTCAAGAAAGCAGTCATGAGTTTATAGTGGAAACTAAAAACATTTTTTTTTCAAATGTTTTTTTTTTTCATCAATAAAACGCCCCAAATTGTGATCACCCTATTGTTCATTCCGTCCACTAAACACGGAACGATCATTTCTCAAAAATATTTTCGAAATATCAACATCGTTTGCGGTTTTATTAAAACCATTGGCATTTACACAACAAAGAGATCCAAGACACTGCGAATTTTAATTTTCCATCTGGGGCGAGACGCGTCCTCCCCGCTACGATTATGGCTTGGATTATCGCGTTTTTCTATCTGCTTTTGAGATTTGGCTGTCGATGCGAAAATACATTGAACTGTTATCGGCATAGAGACGAGTTGAGGAGTTACGGGACAAGTAGTTGTACAAGTAGCATATGTATAAAATAAAATGTATAAACGCAAACACAAAATTCAGATGTCTAGCCGCCCGTCCCGACTTCGCTCGGACAAAACATAATAAAATATACCTTAATCTTCCTCAGGAATCACACTAACTGTGCATTAACTGTAATTTGTGCATTTTTTATGAGGTTTATCAAAGTGGCCGACGACGTCATATAAATTAATTACAATAATAGTTGTTGTTTCACCGCTTACTGATAAAGTATCTGTTGGATATGTTACATATAGGCTATATAAATTGTGGCTTTAAAAATTGTATTTCACGAGTGTTAGATACGGTTAACTGTCATACAGATTTATCTAGCAATTGGTTTATGTGTCAGTTTACATTATGATAAATTATCAAAAAGTGGTGAAACACCGTGTAAAATATTTTGTTAAATCGTATTTGACATTTTTATAGATTACATTTTTACATATAAAATTTACATTCGGGATTCCATATAAATTCAATTCTTTTCATTCGACTTCAATGAATTAGTCACTAACCTTCCTATCGCATAGAAATTGACGATTTACATTCTTTAAATAGAACTGTGGATAGTGATTTTTCCCCAGGCAAAGTATTTTTTTATCTGTACGTAATCTGAATTCTGACGTGATTCAATTCAAGCTGCGTGGGAAGAGAAAAAAGTGCGAACTGTGAATCACTTTAGAAATTGCTAAAATCTACATTATCAGGTTTGGAATTATAGATTTTTTTTTTTGTAATTGTAACTATGTATTTCTCGCAAAGTTGTAAGGGAGAAATTATTTTGTATTTGTCATGCAATCTCTTAATATAAATCTATTCTATCTATTCTAGTTAAAATTATATCTTTCTCGCTGTGATGATGAAAAGTTTGCGACAAATATCTTCTTTTTATTAGAGATTATAAAAAGAATATATTACCTAGGTAAAGCACTGGTCTGATCGCATATTTTTCCAAATTTTATTTTAACACACATTACAAATAGAACTTTAGTCTATTTCCTGAACTATTTAATATTTCATTGTGAGGGCAACTTACTTGTATTGTTTCACAGCATTCATTGTAATCTGTGAAAAATAAAAAGAGCAAATTAATTTTGTGAATTTATTTCACAAAAAAAATATATGAGACAAAGAGAGCCCTTATGAACACAAATAGAGTTCTTATGAACATGATAATAGAACGAGATTTCTGTTTAAAAGTAAATAACTAGTTAATGTTAAGTATATTATATACCTATACAAAAAATCGACTCGTTGATTGAATTAAGAAAACGAATTTACGTAAGTATTAAAAATCTTATGAATAAACGCATATTTCAAAATTCAATATTCACCAGCAATTCTATTGTATTAACAACAAAATATGAGAAGCTCACAGTGAAAATGGCTACAATTTAAATTTGAAGAGCGCAGGTACAATTTAGAGTAACTATAAATATATACAACGATCGACGACTACAATATGGCGTTAAACGTTAATGTAAACGTTATCTTGCTTAATATTAGATTACATTTTGCTGATACGATGATGATTTTGATATTATGATTAAAAATTATTAAAACTATTATAAAAGTCAACTTTATGATATACCTTTCAGATCATATGAGATAAGCACATGCCAAAATATGCCATACAGATATTGTTGTAAAGTTTTTATTTATATACAAAATTTGATAATAATGAAATATTTTATATGAGTTTGTTTTCGGTTATATTCTTCACATGTCACCTGATTTCATAGACGGATCCCGATACCAGGGTTCGAGTTGTGAAATAATATTAAAATGTTTAAGATTAGGTAATTACAAGACCTGACGCTGTCTGCCTTACGCGTTAACGTCATGCAGACAGTTGAATCCAGATATCTGGGAAAGCTGGTGTTGCCTTTCATCCATGAAGGCTTTAACCTCTCGCCTCGTACGAGGATAAATGAAGGAATCCTAGGCACCTGCACGTGGCAAGCTATTTTTTATAGTGTGCGCTCTGTATAGACGTAGCTATTCTAACTCCACGGTATTAAAAAAGTACAGCTCACGTTCCAAATTTACGCCCTTTTCACTGATTCGATCTGGATAGCGCTACACACGTCCGTACTATTTCAACTGATAAGCCTTACTGATCCTGTACTTCTGTTAATTTGTTGCCGGTTTGTATTTGCATTCGGTAATCGTGTTTACTCAAGTTGGATTTGTATTTTTGTGTGATTCGATTTATGAAATAGATGAAAAGTTATTGCCAAAATACATATTGACACAGATCAGTTCTTTTTTTGTTATTTTATGGTATATAAAATGCTTTTAATTTACTTGTTTCTGTATACTCATAGTAAAAGATGTTTGGGCTTTTTTAATTAAAATATTTTTTTTTCTTTCTTCATTTATTTTGTTTTATAAAGAGGTTACTCAATTTAGCACTTTTAAAGTATGTGAATGATTTATCGACGGATTTTATCCCAATGTGAACAAATGTCAGATGTCAATGTCACATATTAATTTAATAAATGTAATGTAATTACATTTAGCAATAATGTGTGACACATAAAGTGTGGCGTAAATGGAAAATATTTATTACATTTTTCACCGGACATTTTTATTAATGAAATATGAATGTTAATTTGGCCAGTTCAAAGAGTTTCACTTCTATTTGTATAGTTATCATATTAATATTATAAATGCGAAAGTTTGTGAGGATGTATGTGTGTATATACATGTTTGTTACTCTTTCACGCAAAATCTACTAGACGGATTGTTATGAAATTTGATACACGGGTAGAACCTCTAACCGAAAATAACACATAATGTATTTTTTATCCCGAAATTCTCACGGGATCGAATCCCCGGGGTGCTTTCAATTCAATTCAAATTCAATTCGGGATCATTTTTCTTTCGTTATGGTCAACAATCATTATAATTATTTCCGTTTATTTGATTATTATAGGTTATATGATTTTGTCACTCTATTTCATTAAGTATTTGAGTTTGAATTTAAGAGATAAACATTGAAAATATGATAAAATCAAGGCACATTATAAATTAGAAGTATATGAACTGTTAAGTTAAAAAATTAATTAAAAATTTTTAATTAAAAAGTTAATTAGATTAATTACTCAAACACTAGATAAGTAACAAATTTTCTTATAATGTTACAAAAAATATATATCGTGCGATAAAATTTCTATAAATTATATCGTACGATTAGATTCCTCCCAATTTACGACTTGGGATGCATAAATTATTTTTAGTAATTCCCTTTACGACTCCGAGTAATAATGTCATCGTAACTTATGTCATGAATAAAGCATGAATGGCGCCAAAATAATCCGCCATTTTGTCAACCTCTCAAGATAAATTACATGCGTGCCGCGAAAAAATTAATATTGTTAAACCCCGCTTTCTTTCCATATCAGGCATATGCGCTGAAAAGAAAGATAATTTAGTATGTTATGTATATTCTAGCATATTTTTCGTGTCAAATCGGTGGTAGTCTATTGGTTGTCAAAATCCATAGTTAAAATACGAGTCTTTTTTACTACTTTATGTACGGTGACATAATCTAATTTTAAATCTCCTTGTAAATAATTAAGTCTATTTCCCATTAGCATAACCCAAATGCCGTTACTGTAAACGTAATGTATGTATATGTTCAGAGCAAACTTTGGATAATTACAGAAAAGGCTTTGTCAGAATGATAGATTGCGCGACACTCCGCGAAAACTTTACCATTTGTCTTCGATTGTACGTCTGTTCGTAAAATAAGAACTGAAAATATTTTAGACGGAATCTCTTTCGTAAAACTTTTTTTTTTCACAAAATTCGGTACTTCGCGAATCTGAAAAAAAAAAAACATCGCAAAGTATCTGCTAATTTGATTAAAACTATCGTGAGTAATAGACAATTGTTAATGAAAATTGAAAATACAGAATACTCGAGGTATTTATTACCCGACTCGCATTTGCCTTGAGAAAGATCTTACAAGACTGAAACTATAGTCGACTTTATCGTCGATAATCACACGTACTCGTAGGTAAATGACCCTTAATTTCATGAATAAGGTATCTCACTCGAATGAGAATATTTCTGGCATTATCCGCAGCCATCGTCGTCGAAGCGCAAGGCCCGCTTTCGTTCTTTTTCTCCTCAGCGAGCATATTTATTTCTGTTTTTTAAGTAGTAGTATATCATGTCCCACTGCTGGGCAAAAGCCTCCCCACTCAATAAGTGCACATAAAAATAAATAAATACATTTATGGCAAGAACATTAGAAAACATGTCAACGGCAGTACACAGCTGTATATTCCGGTATATATTGCGGGATTCTGGCCTTCACATTCCGGGATATAACTCATCAATCTCTATGTGGATTCCGCAACAAACCTACTTTATGACTGTTTCTCCTTTATACAACTATGTCTTGGCTACGGATTTCGGCTTAGATAGACATCTATCTATCTACAAAATATGTACAAAATGATATTAAACAAAGTTTAATGTAATGATATTTATTCAAGTTACTTTTATACATGCAACTTACAGCAATACATACTAAGTAAACACTATTTACTTATACCTAATTATATTATTCTATAAACTGTCCGCATCTTCGCTCACGTTAATTTTGTGTGTTCGCTAATAACTTATGATTGTCAGTATCTCGGGTCTTAAGCAAGGTATGCGCGATGAAAACTATACCAGATTTTTTAAGTTATAGGTAGTAATTGCGTGATTCACGAACATACATACAAACAGACAGACAGACAAAAATTAAAAAAAAATTGTTTTGATTCTATAGCCCACATAAAGTATTATTATATGTATAGATTGTACGTCACTCGACTTCACGCGAGTTAAATTCGCACATGTTTTCATTCATGTTTTATAAATACATATATCTTATAAGATAATGTCTTATAGAGTACTTATATAGTCTGATTGTGAGCAGCATTAGGCTCTAGGGAGCTTTAGAATTCGCCTAACAATGTAATTTAATGTTGTGTTGATGATAATAATTGACGGCTTACGCTTTGTCCCGTGTTTGACCTATATTTCCTTAATTGTGCCTTCCAGCTGATTTTGTAGTAACTTTGTGTGATTACGTCAAAATCACTCAATCAAGTCACGTCATTAAATATAAAATTGATAATAATATTTTTCCGTAAATCCATACTTTTCAGTTTATTCATCGCAAACGAAAAACACCCTTAAAAACATCCTTACCTAATATTATAAAGGGAAAAGTTTGTCTTTGTTTTTTGTTTGCAATTAATTAACTCAAAACTACTGGATAGATTCTGATGAAATTTGGCACAGAGATTGACGAAACCTTTAGGAGTGACACAATTTTTTTTATTGTTGTTTTACACAAAGGAAGCTGGAGCGGGCCCGCTAGAGTGAAATAAAATTAAAAAATTATTTCCTAACATTTTATGACCTTCGTTCAGACTGTGATTGTTTATTTAGTATTTACTAAAGAAGAAAGAAAGAAACTCTGAAATTAGAAGTTAGGTTCGTCAACCTAAACTTTACTATTTCTAATGCACACATGCAACATAAATCATGCTAACCCTTTGTTTATATACGCTAATGCATGATACTCATAATGTTCACGTGTCGTTCAACTCTAGCTTGAAAAAAAATCTTTACGATAGGGGTTGCTCACCATATGGTCTAGTCAATACTTTACAATTTCCGTATGTTTTATTATATTTGTCGCCTTTCTAACCATAAAATAAAAATAAATATTTAGCGTGTGGTTCCTCCCTATACAATATTCATAGTCGTATTCCTCATGGCTGAGGATCGTGGTTATTACGTGGAATGAAACACACACAACAACTTTCTTGGCATTATTATATTAATGGAGTGGTTTGCCATTGCCTTCTCCATTTCACACACAAGTTAATAAGAATCAACCAGTGTGCAGGTTTCCTCACGATGTTTTCCTTAACCGGAAGCAAGTGGTGGACGATGAAAACTACTATACATTAGTCAGATTGGTATACAAACCCATGTGGCACGAGTAGGATTCGAACCTGGGACCTTTTGATTCACAGACGGGCGTCTTAACCATTACACCACCACCGCTATACAAAATAATCACTCCATAAACGAAGTTTCTCACGTGGATGTCGTACGAGGCGACGCGTGACTGTAAGGGATGAAGCAATAACCGCTTTTCTAAAGAGGGTAGATGTCAGGCAGCCCGCCAGTCATAAAATCGGAGCCAAATTTCAAAAACTTAAAAGTTATTTTTTACGCGGGTTTTAGACGTCATAGCGTCATAAATTTATATTTAAAAAATGGTAAGCCCTTCTGGCATAATAGGGACCAACATTGTTAGAATGAGTTCTTCTTCAGGCATTTCTTCTCAGCAGTGGTCGTTCCGAAATGCTAGTAGTTTGTAGCTTTGGTAAACATCATTTAATTTAGAATATGACGTGAAAAAGTGCTTGTGAAGGCCTAATTTCTGAATAAATGATTTGATTTTGATATTGATTTAGCCATGAATGCAACCGAAAATGAGATAAAGACATATAGCAATATAGTCTTGGTTATTGACGGACGTTTACACTACAAACTACCACTACACGACTACACTATATAGTTGCCACTGCGCATGTACGTCGCATTCGTGTTAGTGAAAACAAATATTTCTTTAAGTTTAGGCTGTGATTTTGCAACCAATCGTCTGCATAACGTCAACATTAAATAGGAATACTGTAGATAGGATAACGACGCCCAATGTGACAAAAGATTAAAGTAAATAAGTCAGAAGGCTATATCACATCTTCGTTTGCTTATGCTAACCCGAAACGTTATCAGTATTTCTGCTCATTGCGCCTAAACTACACAAACAGAGTGTTCACGCTCGATTTACTTTCAATTACCGCAAGCAAACATCGAATTATGACGTCAAACCGGTGGCCCTTAAAATTATGTCCTTACGGAGATAATATTTGTTTTGTACAGTGTTGTTATTACTTATTTGTTATCGAGTGCGTTATTGTGTAAATACATAGTAATGTTAGATGCCTTCAGGCAACTTCAGTTTAGTGACGCCTTTAGCCAAGTTGCCTGAAGGCCAAAAGGTAAAGATAAACCGAAATCCTACTAACATTACAAGCGCAAGTTTGTGTGTATGTTTGCTACTATTTCACGCAAAATCTACCGGATGGATTGTACACGGGTAGAATATAACTTGGAATAACATAAAATATATTTTATCGCGAAATTCCCACGGGTGCGAAATCCCGAAGCTTAAATTATGAATATATTCTTATTTTCTTTAAATGCTTCTTTTTTTGAATAATGAACAAATATTAATGAAGTGCTCCATTACGACACTCGATTTAAAAAATAATAATCGTTAAGAAAACGTTAGAGTGCCATCGTCTAAAAAGAATAAAGATGTTTTCAATTTTGGAAGTCGATTAAACTTCCCGAAAGTTAATCCAGTCAAATCCGGTGCTTCGGGAGCTTTCAGGAGCTTTAAACGATATACCGGGAGTGGACAGACTCAATGACGTGGAAAACAGATAGTCACAATTTATATTTTGTTACTCTTAATGTTAGCTAATATAACATTGATAGTTGGGCTTTGTTTCCGTGTAAATAAAAATAAATAAATATATTAGGACAAATCACACAGTTTGAGCTAGCCCCAAAGTAATTTCGAGACTTGTGTTATGGGATACCAACTCAACGATTTTATAACAAATACATATATAGATAAACATCCAAGACCCGGGCCAATCAGACAAAGATCATTTTCCATCATGACCCGACCGGGGATCGAACCCGGGACCTCTCCGTTCAGTGGCAAGAACCAAGACCACTGCGCCACCGAGGTCGTTCGAAATTTTGTGACATAATATTATCATAACTACTATTTTCTTGATAGTTCTTGACTTTTCGCACATATTTATTTAGGAATTTAAATTTTCTTTTTTCCCGCATGTGATTTGAGACTTTAGGTGAGCGAGCGAGTAATATGTAGATAAAATAAATTCAAATCTTTAGTTTATTCCGAAGATTGATGATAAAAGGATCGCAAATTGTTATACAATTTATCCTAATGCTAACAAATACTACCTATAAATGCGAAAGTATGTTTGTTTGTTACCTCTTCAGGCATTATCTACGCAACCAATATTCTTGAAAGTATCCATACATGTAGTTTGAAGTATGGACAAGGACATAGGGTACCTCATCCCGGAAAATTAACGCGGGCGAAGTCGCGGGCAAAAGCTAGTGTCATATATAAAAATTATTGGTAAGTGTATATAGACAAAAAACACATATTTTAAAATGTTTATTTTTTAATCACATCAATTTTATTTCAGGAAAAATAGGTACATACATATACATATGTTAATATACCTATTTGTTTTTTATTATATTGTAAAATTATGTAAAAACATAACTATTTGTATTGTATGAACACACATTTGTGATACAATTTTTTTTTATTACTCACAAACAAATTCATCATGATCTAAAATATTCAAACAAGCAATCGAGATTTGCCGTCCCTTTTTGTGGTCATTCTCAAAATCCAGGGACGCATTAAATATTGACTCAGCTGGGCACCTGTTCAGACCCTGCACACCCTTCCACTTCCAAACTGAAGATGTAATAAGCCACATAAATTGTGGACACCTTAACATGGAGTTACATTTATCAGAAGCCATTTTGATATTTCTTAGAACGCATTACAACGCTTAGGACCCATTGCTTAAGCTGAGATTCAAGTCATTTTTCAAAATCAAAATCAAAAATTCTTTATGCAGCTTGGGATGATCATTATTTATTAAGATCCTAAAATTACTTAAACTAATTTACTTAAAGTCTACGGCCGACTTCCAAATCGACTTGGTACCTTAAATTTCTGTCGTCTCATCTACGTAATTTACATACTATATACCTTATATATCGAAAATCTAAAATGGAACGAGAAAATTACGGATTTCGTTATATACTAAAAGAAAACAGAAACTAGGACAGGAAAAACTAAATAAAACATTCTCCTTTAATAGACTTCAATAACATGTTTTGTTTACATATAAATTTTCCTTGCTGTTTTCCGTTGGCTTCAATCACTTCCAGTGATTCCCGTATCCATATCACACTCATTGTATCCTCCCAAATTAAAGCGAGCATTATTTATGTTGGGCCAGCTCTCTTACAGTACCTATTTAATTTCGCAGTGTACCACAGCACCTGTGGCTTTGTTTATTTCTCGAATTCCCAACTCTTAATGTTCTGAGGAAATTGTTCTGTAAAATTATGCATGGTACCTGCTCCCAGGGAATTTCATGGGTGTAAGTGTTAATCAAGTAGGCTGCGGATACTGGGGGTATTTGTTTAAGGTATGGTTGGATTAATTAAGAATAGGGTCCATGACAAGGTCGGAAAAATGTTAAGAATATATGTATGCTCTAGATGAAATATATTCAAGATATATTTAAGACCACTGTGATAATTTATAGACTGTAACAAAGCTACTGGATTATATGAACATAAAAGTTGATTGGAAAGTCCATTCGAAAAATAATGATATTATAAAAACAAACTCAACCATCGTAAAAAACTAAAATTTTGCCTAAACATTACTGTGTTTTCTTTATATGCCTTATTTTACATATATATCCGAATCATAAAATAATACTCGACTAAAACAAATAGAATAATAAGGAGAAAAACATAAAATGCACCAGGTGACCCGGAAATAAACACAACGAGAACAATTTGACCATAAAAATTTATGAGGGCTAAATCTTCTAAATGGGCTATACAATACACATGTTATCCTCAGGTATAATATAAAATATAGACATCATTCTTATATTATATACGCTCATATAAATATATACGGGCATTATACATACAACAGTATGTATATAAATAAATCCTACTAATACAATGTAAGATATGAAAGTTTGTATTGTGAGTGAGGATTTTGTTCAATCACGCAAAATCTACTTGACGTGTGGTAATAAAACTTGGTACACTGGAAAATAGAACCTTGAACATCACATACATACTTTTTATCCCGAAATTCCTACGAGAACTGACTTTTAGGCCGCGGCTAAAGTCTATATGTGTTTATTATCGCGCAAGATCGTTGAGTAAATTTATTATACCAATTAGCATTTTTCTTTCGACTTTCGTAATAATTAATACTGCATAAAAATCAGTTGTGTGGTTTTAAAAAACAGACCGAGTCGGAGGGCGACTATGTTTTACATGTAATGATTATTATTTCATATCCTCTGAAATGAAACCGATTTGTATCCCAGAAATGGAAAACGGAGCGCAGAACATCCAGCAGCTAGATCGACGATGTAGTCAATACTCAATATTTTTATTGCATACCATAAATTTGACATGGTGTTATAAATTATATAAAAAAAAAACACATATTAATGGACCCTGGCGGGCCTGGCAACATGCATAGATAAGAGGAGAGTGTCGCACTCAAAATAATCGTTTATAAATTGTAAATTACGGACTCAATTCAATTTAAATTCATAGATTAATCAGTTAAGAAATTACTATTTATATTATTATTATTTAAAATATCTGTTTAATGTATATACTTACATAGTCAACCTAATTATAATTTATCAAAATAATTGTGTAATTTTCATATTTATTTATATTTAACATTATAATTAAAATTTATCTTCGAGATAGTCGATGTAAAGGCAATAACTGGATAAGGGTGGCCCGGGACTGAGATTGTCGGCGTAGACGGGAGGAGCCCAATGCCCAGCAGTGGGTCACTGAAGGCTGCAGATGATCATGATTATCCTCCGAGATACCCACGAACATACATACATACATTTTGCATTAGTGTTATTAGACTATAAACGTCTCAACTAGGTAGTACATAAAGCATAGTTGTTTGTTCATATTTAAACCTCCATAACTTCGCAGACGGTGAGAAGCGCAATTAGACAAGGTGTTTATCTTCCATAAGTAACACAGGACGAACGCTTTATTTAGTTTAATTTAATTAAGGGCTTGCTGAAACTGTAAGTTGGTACGTAATTTGTAATGGAGCGAGATAGGCCCAATTGTTTAAATATTAATCACTATAAGTCATTGGGTCGCGGAGAACCGACACACAATTGTTAAACAATCGTTTGTTCGTATGTTAGACCTCCTAGACTGATTGGAGGATATGTCCTTCGATAGGTCCAGGTTGAAATAGTCAATAAAAAGTCCTAAGTTGTTATTGTAGGTATATATACGAACGAGCGTATTTCAATAATACTTAGCTAAATTCTTATAAATAGAGCTACAAGCTAAAAATGCTTTTAATAGTGATTTTCACCCCATCTTTACTTTCCGATGTCGTAATAAGGCTTAGAACAGGAATAAAAATAAAGTAATTTTTTGTATTTCCTCAGTCTATATCTCTTGTACTTTTTCATTGGGCTACCTAGTAACAATTCTGTACCTTTAAGTTTCATAATAATACATTTATGAAATTTTAACTACAGTTTATTTATTTGTATTTGATAATATCTGTGTATCAGATAATTATTATTCTTGATAGAATTTTTAAGATTGGTTAAGAAAAATATGACAACTCATTTTTAGAACAACTATTCTTAAACTTAACAAAACCAGTTATTTTTTTAACTCTCCTCTTAGCTCTTTTCAACAAAGCTGCAACTTCAAATTAAAACGTAATATTTCCAAGTTATATAAACAAAAATTTTCAAGAAATACTTCCTGAGCTTGATTATAGTCGGGGAGGCAACTGCGTGATTTGATTTCGAAGTTTGAGTTTGTAAAAGTACATTTCATTTTAAAAATATTAAAAACAAGACTACTTGGAGTCTCGCTTGAGATATTTTTATACAGCAGATATTTTTACGGTATCCCTAGTACCTATCATCAAGCCAATTAGTATTGTAATATTATTAAATGTTCATGGTCATGAATTAATCACTCGAACATAATATATTCTCGTAAGACTTTCTTTAAAGACAGAGCATAATGATACTTATTTCCTTATTAATTTCATCTGTCTGTATCGTTTCAATGTAATACATACCATGTTTCACAATGAAATATGTCTTATTCCTAAGGCAAACGGAGCATGTGCAAAAACAAATTATTTATTTCATGTCAAAATCTTCGACACACAAAATTACATAAGTAATAACACTTATTAAATTAGATCCCGGACTAAAGGGATTCCATGGGATTAAACAAATCTACATGTAACCGCCACAGGTGTGGGGTATTAAAAGGAATGAAACTTTGCCCGGAGATGAAATTGAATTTGATACTCGAGTTCGCAATACTTCCCTTCGCGTGCTGCTGCTTATTTGTTTTTACATAATAAAAGGAGCTGATGTTTTCAGATGTCGTATATAAATAAATAATAAATAAATAAATGAGGACAAACCACACATATAAGGCATATAAGGTATATAAGGCAGGGAAGGTGGTTTATGTAATACAAACAAATTTACTTTCGCATTTATATAGTAAGGATTAAAATTTGACAGACTGGATACAATTTTCAGTAAATAAAATAGATTTTAGATTATTACAGACACTCCGGCTGTTGCCTATGTTTGATTTCGATTCATTATGATTATTCTTTTTCAAATTTCATTAAATTCGGTCCAGCGGTTAGGCCTTTACAGCGCGATTGATAAATCGATAGAAAGACAGACCTTCATATTATAAAACCATAAACCGATAAACTAAAAATTTACTGCACGGATATTCATGCGTGCTTTTACCAATAGATAGTATGATGCCTGAGGAAGTTTTCGGTGCATAATTTATTATGTTTTTACACGAGCGAAGCCGCAGTTTACATATAAGTATGGATTTCAGAAATGCTCAGAACAATTTTTGTAGTCACAATATTGAGACATGTAGAGCAGGAGACTATATCATAAATCATGAAGCTTTGTTTACTGCAGTATTAATATTCGAGGCGCGTCGTCGACCTGTCTACGTGTGCTGCGGGGGTGAAATTAACCACCCGCCTCTGATCCCTATGTAAACCCTAGGACTTGTTTATAACCTGAGCGGAAACTTACATAATACTACTACCTGCGCCCCGGGGTTTCGCTCCCGTGGGAATTACGTGATAATAAGTACTCTATGTATTATTCCAGGTTATGCTCTACTCGTATACCAAATTTCATTACACACACACACACAGTAGATTTTGAGTGAAAGAGTAACAAACATACACACGTACATACTCACAAACTTTCGCATTTACAATAGACTAATGGGAAAAAAAGATGCGCGCGTTATTTCAAAACTTGGCTCTCAGGCTAACTGGAAAAGCATGTAATTTGTAAGTCATATGATTTATTATATGCAATAAATCTATATCATATGCCAATCTATATTATATAAATAAATATTATATGCAAGTATATGTTAATTTAAAACGTGTTTTTCAATTTGTGCAGTATAAATAACTATATATCCACGTTCTTAATGACTGTGAAAGCAACCTTACATTCACACAGTCCAAATTGGGATACATATGTGATGAACGTCGTGTTATACAAACTGTGATGGAAGGGCTCACTGGCTTTTGGGCCGTTATCGCTTCACCATCATAAGTAGAGCACAGCCAACAGCAGATCAAATTACTGAAATACATTGAAAATTCATCCCTGTAACTACGGCATAGAGATTCGTGTAGGTATTCTTCTGGGAATTACATTGGGAGATATTTTTTTCTATTTATATACCTTCTGAAGCGTGTCAAAAACACTGTTATGTTAAAGTTTCATTATGTTTAAATAAATAAATAAATAAATAAATATATACGGACAAATCACACAGATTGAGCTAGCCCCAAAGTAAGTTCGAGACTTGTGTTATGGGATACTAACTCAACGATATTATATTTTATAACAAATACATATATAGATAAACATCCAAGACCCGGGCCAATCAGAAAAATATCATTTTCCATCATGACCCGACCGGGGATCGAACCCGGGACCTCTCGGTTCAGAGGCAAGCACTTTACCACTGCGCCATCGAGGTCGTCAAATTTATTTTGACTAAAGGTATGTTAACGTTCTATAAAAATAATTAGCCAAAAATATGATAATGTAACTCTATAGCAATGTTCAAATTTATTTCTAGATTTGTTCCGGTACGTATTGATACTGGTTGCGCCAATATGGTACTTTGAATTTGGCGCCATACGTCTCGGTTTTGTTTGAATTGTAAGTTGCTGATTGGCTCCCACATTTCCTGTTCCTATTAGTTGTCTCCTTCCCACACCAACGCGCCAACGCATGTGTGAGCGAGAAGACAATACCAAGCAATTCGGAAATCATCGCCGCTAGTCGTGCGCTTCAATGTTGTGCAAAAAATTCGGTTTGTCGCGCGCGCGGTCCCGCTAATAATGTTCGAAAATTGGTGAAATTACACTTGTACCACCCTGTGAATGTGCATAAACTCTTCCATACAACCACCGTGGACTTTGTGCGTTGTAGTTTACTTCCAGCATCGGCCTGGAGAGCAAATTGGATCTTCAGCGGACCAAGCCCGATAGCACGCTGCCGGCCGACCTATTTGTGAAGGCATCTCAGCAAAGGTTGGTGGTTCCTTATCCACGAGCTGCCTGCTCCTTTTGTCCATATAGCCTCCAGGCAGTTCGTCCTTTATTTTTCTAATTAGCAACTTGCAAAGCATAAATATACAGTCCTACATATATCGTCATTGAACCGGCGCATCCATTTTAGTGGTCCATTCGAACCGGACATATCTAGTTTAATTTCGTAATGTTATTCCATAGGGATTTAACGCGTCTTGCATAGGCATTCTATTTAGTATTTGGCACTAAGTAGTTTCCAAACCCACACTTCGTAGGTAGTCTTGTATCGCGTTCGTTTGGCTAGGTACCTATTCTTTATTGCATATTGGCATAAAGTAGGTAGGTATACTTTATCACAAATATCGTGGATCGTTGCTCGTTTGATAGTCGTATCCTAAAAACCTATACTACACCTAGTGGTCGAGTGACAGGTAGGTACATACATCGTTCTCGTTCATTCGTTGTTGTGGAAATTGGTAATTAGTTGAATACCTAGGTACACAACTATTTTTATTTTGTTATTGCGAACCTATCGTACAGTGGCAGACTGGTAGGTAGGTACTCTATACATATACATACTTATAGCTAACTTCCGTCCAGTTTGTTTAAACTGTTCTTGCTATATCTTTTATTTAGAATTTATATTATACAACAGCTTGTTGAATAATGGCACCAAAGAAGGAAAATAGACTTAAACAGCTCAAGGCTAAAAAGGATATGCTGTATTCTCGAATGCAGGATATATTTGATCATTCTTTAGAAATCTCAGATAATGAGGTTATTCGCGCGTTGTTTTTGTGCGAGGTTGATTCGATTGATACTTTGCGCGAAGAATATGGAAGTGTTGTCGATAATATACATGATTTAGAGTTAGAATTGGATTCGGAATTTGTAGTGAATTATGATTCTTTGAAATCTTTCGATAGTTTGTTTTATCGCGTAAAACGAACCGCACGTTCGTTGGAGCCTCCACCGCCAGCGATGCCGGCTCCCAACTTCAAGCATGAAGTATCATATTTGGCTCGTGATAGGCCAAAATTGCCTTCAATTCAAATCCCAGAATTCAACGGGGATATTAAAAATTGGCCTTTGTTTTTTGCTAGCTTCGAAAATACAATCCACAACAATCATAGTTTGTCAGATCATGAAAAATTACATTATCTTATAAATAAATTGACTGGTAAGGCAAAGTCCGTCTGCGCCGGCATTACGCCGTACGCTGAAAATTATTCGTTAATTCTTAGCACATTGAAGGCCAAATATGAAGACAAAAGATTAGTTGCAACTTCGTATTTAGAACAAATATTCAATTTGAAAAATGTTTCGGTTTGTAATGAACAAAACTTAGAAAATTTCCTTGATACTTTTGCGTCGTCTGTTCGAGCGATTAAAAACCTCAGGCTCACGGATCTTACCGACTTTTTGTTTTTATTCATCGCATTAAAGAAGTTAGATCCCGAGACTGTCCGTTTGTTCGAATTGGATAACCGTGATTGTAATATACCTACTTTCGATCGATTAGAATCTTTTGTTCGTGAACATATTAAAATATTGCAACGTACTTCTTCGAAAACAGAGTTAAAGAAATATAGTCGAGTGGACACTAATACGTCAGCTAAGCCTACGTCGAAAGTTACGCATACTTACGTTAACACCACATCCGATTCATCACAATCGTGTTCACTATGCAAATCGAAACAACATATCTTGTATAGATGCTCGGATTTTTTAAAACTTACTCCATATGATCGTTATAAATTCGCACGCACAAATAACTTGTGCATAAATTGTCTTTGTGACAAACATCGTGTATCCAATTGTACCTCGAAGTCGAAGTGCCGAAAATGTCAAAATTCGCATCACAGCACACTACATTTTGATAATAATAATTCATCATCGAATGTCGCTACTTCCTCCACCACGCTCGATGATAATTCGATTTCTGAGAGTGCGCCTGCCGCACAGGCGCCCCCGCGCGCCTCACAGCCCTTGCGCCCACCTGCCGCGGATCGCGCTGGCTCCGTCACCACCACCGATCGCCCCAGTGACGTCACGCTATGTTCTCTCTCGATAGCTCGCTCGCCTACCACGGTACTCCTAGCGACCGCCCGCGTTGTAGTAAGGGATTCGCGTGGTACTGAACATAGTGTTCGTGCACTTTTAGATAGTGCTTCACAGAGTAATTTCGTAACTCGTAGTTGTTGTGAACGGTTAGGTCTAATCAGTAACCGTCCTGGGGTTTCTGTCGTCAAGGGAATCGGAGGCTCAACTAAAGCCATTCAAGGCTCTGTAAAATTTAGATTTTACTCACGCTTCGATTCAAATATCCATTTTGATATCGAGTCATTGGTTGTCGATAAGGTCACTGAACGTTTACCTACCGTTTCAGTTGACACTTCAATGTTGTCGAATTTTCATTGCTTGTCGTTAGCGGATAACACATACGCCACTCCGGGAAATATCGACGTGCTGATTGGAGCCTCGATTTTCCCGCACCTTTTGCTATCGAATAAGGTTCAAGGTCACCCGTCGTACACTTCGCCGTACGCCTTAGAAACCGTTCTTGGATTTGTCGTTGTTGGTTCCGCTCCCGCTCGTGTAGATGATTACACGTCAGTGTCCTACTGCTGCACCGCTGATCCCCTAGAATCAGCAGTGAGGAAATTTTGGGAAATCGAGGAGGTCAATGTCCCTCCTATCCTCAGTCCCGACGATAAGGTCTGTGAGGAAATTTATAGTCGTACGACTACTCGTGACTCCAATGGTCGTTACATAGTTGCACTCCCCTTTAAGGGTGAGGTTTATTCGCTTGGTGATTCGCGCCAGATGGCTGAAAAACGCTTCCTTTGTCTAGAACGCAAATTGCAGGCTTCTTCCAGCATGAAGCAAGCTTATGATGCTGTCGTAAGAGAATATCTCGATAAGGGTTATATCTCACTCGCGCCTCCTGATACTCAGGAATCTCAACACGCTTCTTCGTATACTATACCTCATCATGGTGTCGTTAGACAAGACAAATTGACAACTAATTTGCGCGTCGTTCTAGATGGAAGTGCTAGGACTAGCACTTCAGTTTCGCTTAATGATATTTTGTATAGTGGTCAAAATCTACAAGGAAATTTATTTGATATTATTGTTAACTTTCGTTTGTTTGCGGTCGCACTTTCCGCTGACATCCGTCAGATGTTTCTACGCATTGGTGTTCGCGAGTGTGATCGCCGTTTTCAACGGTTTTTGTATCGATTTTCGCCTCAAGAGCCCTTGAAGACCTATGAATTTAATTGTGTTTGTTTCGGATTGAAGTCAAGCCCATTCCATGCGCTTCGGACCGTAAAGCAATTGGCATCGGACGAAGGCGACGCTTATCCAAAAGCTAGACAAGCTGTTGAAAATGGCCTATATATGGATGATTTGGTTTATTGCCTTGATAGTGAGGCCGACGCCATAGAAACAGCTTCCCAAGTAATCGCTCTCATGAAAGCTGGTCAATTTGATCTCGTGAAGTGGACCAGTAATTCGAAGCGAGTATTAGACTCGATTCCACCATCGCATCGTTTATCACAGGTCAAGGAATTCGACGACAACGATCCACACAAGGTTCTTGGTCTCTGTTGGTCGCCAGACACTGATTTGTTCAGCCTTAAAATTTGTTCTACGTCGCCGACGTGTACTAAACGCGCCATACTGTCTTGTGTTGCAAGAATATGGGATATAACTGGGTTTGTTGCTCCAGTTGTTTTGTATGCCAAGCTTCTTATTAAAGAGCTTTGGCTTTGTAATTGCGATTGGGATGATACTCCGCCCGCCCACATTGCTAAGCTCTGGGCTCGTTTTCGTGAGGAGCTCCCTCTACTCTGTCAATTAAAGATTCCCCGTCACATTGGTGTGAGCAATAGTAGTATCGTTACTGTCGTTGGTTTCGCAGACGCGAGTGAAAGGGGGTATGGAGGTGTGGTATATTTCCACGTCGCTAATGGTAATAGCAATTCGATTAGTCTTATCAGCGCTAAGTCCAAGATTGCCCCTCGTAAAGTCGTTTCTCTCGCTCGTCTCGAACTTTGCGCTTTGCTAGTTTTGTCTCAACTTATAGGTGCTGTCATTAAGGCATGCTGCAACCGCGTAAACCTCGATAAGGTAATCGCATTCTCAGATTCCACAGTCGCTTTGTGTTGGGCACATTCCTCTCCCCACCGTTGGGACACCTTTGTGGCCAACAGAGTGGCAAAAATTCAGTCTTTTGTTGACACTCAAAATCTTTTTCATATTGCCGGTACTGACAATCCCGCTGATTGTCTGTCCCGCGGGCTTACACCTGCCCAAATATTAGATCACCCACTTTGGTTTCACGGCCCTCAGTGGCTGTCTGGGTCTAACCAGGAGTGGCCGGTTGCGCCCTTTAATCCTGCAACAGTGTCGGAGCCTCCTGAAGAAAGGAAAAGTGCTCTCGTGTTCGTGTCGTCCACGACACACGAATCTACAATTTTGTCGTTAGCTGGTCGAGTTTCGTCTTGGTCGAAACTATTGCGTTGTGTCGTATACATTTGTCGTTTTATGAAAATTCTCCCTCCTCGTGAGCATATTTCAGCTTCCGATCTGGATAAAGCTGAGATATTAGTCTTAAGGGAACTTCAGCGTTTCCACTTTTCGTCAGAATTGAAGAACATCAATTCAAATAAATTTTGTAGTCGCGCATTTCGGCGTCTAAAGCCGTTCATGCAGGATGGTCTCATTCGTGTCGGCGGTCGTTTAAGTCGGTCGGAGTTAGATTTCGACCACAAACACCCCATTGTTCTTCCTCGCAAAGATCATATTGTTGATCTTATCATCGATTACCATCATAAGGTAAATGCTCATGCTGGACCAGATCTATTGATGTCCATCCTTCGTCAAAGGTACTGGATTTTATCGGCTAGATCTACAATTCGTGCTAGGATATACAAATGCATACCATGTTTTCGTCTTCGTCCCAAAAATATCACGCCAGAAATGGCTGATCATCGTTCTTGTCGTGTCGTTCAATCTACCAAGCCTTTCGTCCACACAGGTACAGATTATGCCGGTCCTTTTAGAGTAACGCTCACTCGTGGTCGTGGCGTTCGCTCCACGAAAGCTTACATTTGTTTGTTTATATGCATGACAACGCGTGCCATACATATTGAGTTAGTTGGAGATCTAAGTACGGCTAGCTTTTTAGCTGCTTTCAAACGATTTCTTTCCCGTCGCGGACCTGTTCGTCATATGTACTCGGATAACGGTACCAATTATGTGGGCGCAAAGCGCAGTATTTCTGAATTACAGGGATTCTTAAGTTCTAAACATTTCAACACGGAATATGGACGTATTTTAGCCGAGAATCGCATCGATTGGTCATTCAACGCTCCCGCCGCTAGTCATTTCGGAGGCGACTGGGAATCCAATATTAAAAGTCTAAAGACACACTTGTTTCGAGTTGTCGGTGATCAAATCCTTTCTTTTGAAGAGTTAAGCACTGTGCTTGCTCAAGTGGAAGCGGTAATGAATTCTCGCCCACTTTGTCGAACCTTGTCTAATGATCCCTCGGAACCTTTAGCTTTGACACCTGCCCATTTTTTAAATTTGACACCATTGAAATTTTTACCCGTTTTAGATGTAGATGAAAATAGCAAACTTCATCTTCTCTCTCGTTATGATTTGTTAGATAGACTAGTCCAATCGTTCTGGAAACGTTGGAAAAATGATTACTTACATACGTTGCAGTCCCGACAGAAATGGACAACCGCTACTAAGCCTGTCACTGTCGGTACGGTAGTAATTTTGTTGACGGAGAATGTACCTCCTTTGCATTGGCCAATGGGTGTCGTAGAGGAGATTTTTCCCGGGTCGAATGGGGTCGTAAGGGTTGTTCGCGTTAGAACGACAACGGGGACGTATTTACGCCCAGTCGTTCGCCTTTGTCCCCTACCTAATCAATAGAATAGTTAGCACGCAACATCGCGTCTTAGTTATTAGTAGTATTGTTAGTTGTTTAAGATAGTAATTTAATTTCGCATCACGCTTTCTCTCGTTTTTTTTTTTTTGAAGGGAACCCTTCAAGCCGGGGGGAATGGTTGCGCCAATATGGTACTTTGAATTTGGCGCCATACGTCTCGGTTTTGTTTGAATTGTAAGTTGCTGATTGGCTCCCACATTTCCTGTTCCTATTAGTTGTCTCCTTCCCACACCAACGCG
This sequence comes from Plodia interpunctella, assembly GCF_027563975.2. Classification (NCBI taxonomy): domain Eukaryota; kingdom Metazoa; phylum Arthropoda; class Insecta; order Lepidoptera; family Pyralidae; genus Plodia; species Plodia interpunctella. The sequence goes on from NC_071301.1 coordinate 2,171,365, forward strand.
CCAACGCATGTGTGAGCGAGAAGACAATACCAAGCAATTCGGAAATCATCGCCGCTAGTCGTGCGCTTCAATGTTGTGCAAAAAATTCGGTTTGTCGCGCGCGCGGTCCCGCTAATAATGTTCGAAAATTGGTGAAATTACACTTGTACCACCCTGTGAATGTGCATAAACTCTTCCATACAACCACCGTGGACTTTGTGCGTTGTAGTTTACTTCCAGCATCGGCCTGGAGAGCAAATTGGATCTTCAGCGGACCAAGCCCGATAGCACGCTGCCGGCCGACCTATTTGTGAAGGCATCTCAGCAAAGGTTGGTGGTTCCTTATCCACGAGCTGCCTGCTCCTTTTGTCCATATAGCCTCCAGGCAGTTCGTCCTTTATTTTTCTAATTAGCAACTTGCAAAGCATAAATATACAGTCCTACATATATCGTCATTGAACCGGCGCATCCAGATACTAAAAAGAAACAATAGGAAGCAAATATTAAAATGAAAACAAGACGAAGTATATATTTTTCATAACATATATTTTAAAAGCCGCTCGTTCTTGAAAACATATTACGACGATATAACAACTAGACAGCCCTATAACATTTCGAGTAAACAAACGCTGTAAGCATAGATGCGTTTACGCCCATTTTTTGCCCAGTTTCTTCGCAAACAGTCTAAATTTTAGTGTTGGGTTCGCGCCCGTTTTTTTAGGAGTCTCTCTGGTAGTAAGGGCATTAATGCACAAATGCACATCTGGTGCATAATTTTTCGCTTCTGTATCCAGTCCCAAAGAATGGGACAGTTATATGCTGATCACGGGCGTCGCTCGTGTTTGCGGAAACGTTTCTGGAAGACTGTACATAAATAAACTTTAGGGAATGGCAGAATTTCTGCATGTGTGTATCTTAAGATCAAGATAGAAATTGCGCTATGATATAATGATAGGACATAATGAAACATAACAACATTTTGTTTTAATAATTTTATTTATTATATACAAATTGATACCATCAATGCATATCGTAGCAAAGCAATTAGGAAGGAATAACATTTTAATTTCTTACTCGAATCGCATCCGAAAAATATTGACCGATGCTTTAATCGGTGATTTTTGAACTGGTGCCCTGAATGGTATACCCCAAATTTATATCACCACTAGATTATGCGCGCGGCTTCGCCCGCGTGAATAGTCCACGGGTACATTTATTTTTTCAGGATTCGATGTCCTTCTACATACTTCAAAGTACATGTTTGCAAAATTTAATGATTGGTAAGAAGGTTAGAGAGGTAACAAACATACAAAACTTTCTTTCACATTTATAATATTAGTTAGGATGTCAGGGTTAGGATAGTTAGGATCTAAACCTATACTTTTCTTTCAAATGTACAAATTATTAAATACTAACTGTTTGCCCGCGGCTTCGCCCGCGTAAATTTTTCCGGGATAAAATGTACCCATATACTACAAACTACACGTATGCAGAACTTCAATAAGATTGGTTGGGTAGGTAAAACGTGAAGAAACAAACAAACAAATTTATATTCGCATTTACAATATTAGTTAGGGTTAGGATTCTACAGAACTACATCAATAATTGTAACGCAGTAACTAAGGTCAATGAATTCTGATGATCATTACAATTTCTTGTCGTTGCGATATTGGTTCCTAGTTTATAAATTCCAACTCGCTTCATTGTTGATTGTGCTCGGAACAATAGGTACAGCATTTAAATTAATATAATGCTGTTTATTCGAGCGAATTGTACAAGAATTGCGACTGTACGCATTACAAAGGAACCAATACCATCAGTTCGTTTGTAAACCTTCCTTGTCTGTTTTGCGGAAAAATAATGCCATTGTTTACAAAAGAATGAAAGGATCTTATGTTTTTTCAAACACTGAGATGATACCCGCGACTTCCCCCCCGGTTAATGCTAGAAATATGCCTCTCTCTCGTCCCCGCATGTTCTGGTTTACTTTCGGGGCTATAAAGTCACGACGTCAGCGGCAAAAATAACCTTATCGCCAAACTCACACACATGACGACGTGAATTTGTGAACATTGCGTAATTTGTATGAGAGCTTTTATTTATAGCAATAAAAAACCAGCAACGTCTTCAGTATACGATGGTTTTTCATTGCGCCAAAGTTCACACACAAAGTCAACTGTGATTTTACGACTCGCCGCGTGTCTCAGGTCAACCTTATTTGCTGTGGTTATATGCACATAATGACAATCAAATCTTTTAATATCGTGTCTTACGACATCCACTGGAGGGTATGGGTTATTTAAATGTGGAAACCACACGTGTTAGAGACAGATAGAGTATCACGTCTTTGTCCCTCACGGGGTAAACAGAGCCAAGAGAATAGAAAGCTGAGTTATTAGTATAGAATTACGATTCAACAGTACAGTCATACAGACTGTGAGAGAAAAATATATAGTTTAAGTCCAATATTTTGATTTCACACACACACACACACACAATTTTTGCTCCCATCCCTGTCACGGAAGGCACGAGAGAGATAATATAATTATTAAACGACTCCAAAACTTCATAAGAATGTTCTACCAAAAACTTTGCCGAACCTGTAGTACCTATACGTAAAAATAAGGCGTATTTCTGCTGGCAATAACGAGGGTAAACTCGCTAACAAGTTTAAACGCCTAACTTCCGATCCAACCAAGTTTGGCACGTGAGCATTCGTTTTCACTTACGTTACCTAGTTCGGTTTTCCTAATTGAAGTTGATTCGTGTTAGTATAATGTATCGGTTCGTTTCCGAAAATTTTGGTGAGGAAATCGAGGTTTTAATTCATATTCGCCGTTGCACGCAGCTCTGCATGCGATAGGCTTTGACATCTGGTCATTAAGAGTGAGTTAAGCCAGTCAACTTTTAATTTGCGCTGGAAAAAAAGTACGGTATTTTGTCTAGACTTCGGAGCGCGCAGGATAATATCAAAGTTGATTGGTGCAACTCAACTCCTCTCAGCGTAAAAATAATCATGAAATTTTGAAGATTTGGCTGTCATTTTACAACCGGCCGCTTGCCTGATGTTAATCCTCCTAGGCTATGTATCCCTTAGTCGCCTCATACGACATCCACGAGAGGACATGGAGTGCGTCTTTTCTGGGGACGAACCACATGTCGCGTCGTTTTTATGACAAACTAGCTCTTGCTCGCGGCTTCGCCTGCGTTAATTTATCTGCGAAAGCGGAACAGACAATTGTCATACAAACTTTCTATAGTTGATTTTTGGAAAAAAGTAGCCTATGTTTGAACTCTGCTCTACATGCATACCAAATTTTATAAAAATTGGTCCAGCGGTTTAGCTGTGAAAGCGGAACAGACAGACAGACAGATTTTCGCATTTATAATATTAGTATGGATAGATATCAATATGAATATAGAATTACTTATACATTTGATAGGCAACAGTAGCATCTCCAAGGAGGTTGATCTGGTTATTCAAAATTTCCAGGTTTTTTTTTCTCCAATCCCGCGGACTTTACAGCCCTAAAAACAGTTGATCATATGATGTTTTTCATGCAAATACGTAGGTATATTTTTATAAATTCCACAAGAGTTAAAGAACAATACGAAAAAGAATTACCTTTTAATTTCGGCGTAGGTCCTTTGAGGAGATTATAACTTTTACTCACAAATAGTCGACGTATTTCGGTTCCCATTTACCTGGCCAATCCTGAATGCTTCTAATTGGATTGGCTACCGATTTCGGAAGGTTATCCGTTAACCGGGAGCTTAACGTGTGTTATTTATTAATGAACAAATAGTTCTGAAGCAGTTTTAAAGGGTATGAAAGTTGTTACGGATTTCGTGTATGTTAGAATTTGTTGAAGCGTTAATTTAGTAATTGTGCCGTATTGAAAAGTGTCTATTTGTACAGTCAACAGGACATCGAGTTATCCTGCGCGAACTTCTATAGTGCGGTAATATAGCGACGATTTGGGTTGATGTGCTTGACAGACACTCTTATCTAGTCTGTACAGTCAGACTTTGACTGTACAGACATAAAAAAATATTTCATTTGAAGAAAATTAACTAATCGCAACGATACAACGATACGATGATATTAATACAAGCATTTATTTAACTTGCAATGTATGTAAGTGCATACTTACATTACATGCATGTTGGTTGGTATATTTTAATTAAATTTTGAAACTGAACTGAACTGACTTCAACCGATTGAGTTGAAATTTTGTACATATGTTTAGTATGGATGACAATGCATTATTATGATATGATGTAGTACCCAGGAACGGCTCCCGTCGAAACTCCTCAACGGTTTACTGCACAGATATGTTTTTTTATGTCACGCATTGAATGCAATAAGGTCTCTCTGACAACAATAAAATCTGATGTCAAAAATTTTTGGGATGTAATACTTAATTTTATTGTCATTTCATTTAATTTTGAGTCGCAATACGAATTGTAACTACGTGAATTTAAAAGTATTATAAAAGTGAATTTATTTCAAAGTTACTCGTATCACAGATTATATAATACTTCCAGTACAAAACGCTCACTGAATTTAAGGCGCTTTATATTTATTGTCATTGAGGCGCTAGTGTGTGGTTGATAACCACACACTAGCGTCTCAATGACAATTTTAATCAATCAATTTTATGTCTTAGCTAAAAATAAATATTGCCTACCATAACATATTGCCACACTTGATAAATAATTTTAGTAAAAAGTATATATATATATATATATAGTTTTCTAAATTACACAGTTGACTAAATGGATTTTGTGTGGCCACCGTTTTTGGTTTAGTCGACTGCAACTAAATTATTATAAAAGAAAGTTTTTGAAGATGTATGTATTTATTTGTTTAGGACGAATTGTTATGAGATTTGGTTCATATAGAGTATTTTTTATCCCAATTCTCCTACGGGAGCGAAGCTCAGCAAGGGGCGCAAAAAGTTTTTTAAAAAAATCTTTATCTAGTATGGTATAATATGTCAAGATAAATCTTAATTTTACGCTAAGAAATGAAATAAATTAATACAAATGTGATGGTGATGCTAGAGTGCTGCTATATACATGGCGCCTTAAGTTGCAGAAACTTTAAAGACTGGACACCTTGATAGAAAAAGTAACGGAAATAAACGAGCTAAGTTCGCGATTGAAATGTTTGGAAACTTTGCTAGATTCAGTACAATACTATATATTGCAAGTGAATTTTGTGGAGACGAAAACGTAGGAAAGCGGGCTCCGACGCTCAATGGCTGAGGAAGATCCCGGAAAAACGCTCGATGGAAAAGGGAGTTTAAATGATTTTTATATTATATACTGAATTTTAAGTTTATTATTAGGCTAACAAAATGGAGTTGAATTACCGATTCTATGATAATGAGTATTTTGTAACATTATATTATTTTTGTAATATTCTAGCTAGATAGAACATTTTTCTGTAGAAGAGGCAACGCGGTATTGTAAAGCCGAGAACATAATGAAAAATGTACTAGTTTCTCTTTCTTGTATGAGCGAAATGAATGATGTCTATAATTTTCTGTGTCTACGATCAAAATTTACTGCGATCTCACACGTTTTACCGTGGAATAAAGATCCATGCAATATGTTATGTAGGTTTAAATAAAAATGATAAGAAAAACCATAATTTTAGAGCCATTACGATGTTATCACGTGACCTAATGGTGTATGTCATTAGTATCCCATAATTCTATGGCGGGCCAACATTAATCGTGTAAATCATAAAATTTACATTAGGTACTTTACTTACTTCCAGCTTAATTATGTAATGTATTATATCGATTATACTGTTAGAACATATTTTTGGTAAATATATAATATAAGTTCAACATATAAGTTCTGCCTTTTTCTCTTGTAGTGTAGCATAGAAATCAAGAAAATGGAATTGGGACATAACAGTCACCCACGCGTTTTGGCGCTGCAGCCATGTACCGTGTACCCTCTGTACACGGCGTACAAGTTACCGTGCTTGGAACTCTATGCAACGGCAATAGCGGCCTATTTGCAATGACTTTGGATTACTTGACGTGCTGTGTTGACATAGCGCCCTGACAAGCGGCCCGTGCCGGCTTCGCTCGGATTTAACCATAACAAAACAGTATGAAATATGATACTTCCTTCCGATTGTTATGTCTATCTCTATGGCAAATTTCATTAAATTCGGTCCAGTAGTTTTTGAGTTTATTCATTACAAACAAAGAACACAATTTTTTTAAAAATCTTCATAGCATTAGTATGGATTAGTATGGATATGGATGTATGGATATAGATTTTATTTATGAGAATGACTAAATAAAATATCTAAGTTACACTTTCACTCAGATTAGCGCATAGAGATTTCATCCCGAAACTTCTACGGGAGAGAGCCTTAGCTGTACACTTAATACATAAATATCCCATTTAATTTCACTTTAAAATTATTTTAATATCAATCAATCAATTCGGTCGTAGCAGCGTTGGCTGTCGCGCCGACTCGCCTGAGTTTGTTAATTGAAAAACTTTAAAGAAATCGTTCAGGGATCACTTCCGCAAGACGGAATCTAATAAGTTCCATGTAAAAGAAATTAAAAATTGGAGACGAACGGTTAAAGAAATGTCATAATTTGTCGTGACTATTTTTCAAATCCACCGATACCGGACATAATATTCGCATATAAAGAAATACCTTGAAATCTTATTTTTTTAACTCTGCTACAATTTCAATGTAAGAGACGCAAAGATAATTTTATACGTATGTAATTTTGAATGTATGTAAATATAAGCTAGTTCGGAAATATAAAATAGAGAACTGTGTGAATATCCAACGTTTCAAAAATTACCTACTGTACATGTTGTTAAAAATGATTCTATTTAAAAATGAACAACAAAAGACTGCTCTGAATGTTCATTATTCAATTAGGTTTCTGGTAAAAAGTTGATATTATAAATTGTGCATTTTTTCAACTTAAAAAAAACTGATGACAAATCAAAAATCTTTACTTCAGAATCAAATCTCGGACTAAATCAAATATTTAGTAAAAAAAAAAAGCCTAGTCATGCGTACATGAAACGGATTCATGCAAAGCCATTGCTAGACTATTAAATGAAAATAAGGAAATTATAGAAGTATTATTTTTGTTTTATTTGTAGCTTATATTTCTGTTGGTTTGCATCAACGAATGTACGTTTCTATTCTTAAGTATCACTTGTCAACGATTGTTGGAGAAAATAAAATTATTTTTAGTTACTTTTTACTTTAATCAATGTATGTACAAAGTTAGTTTATAAAGTTTAAAATTAAACAAGACGACTAAAAAGACGTAGGTACAATAAATAAAAGATTACTTTAGAGATAAAGTGATATTAGACTTTTGCCCTGCAGTGCAAGAGATATAGGTAGATACTTTAAAAAAAAAAGTTATCTCACTGCTGGGCAAGCACCTGCCTTTACACAGCGGTGGGAAATATGCTTTTATGCGGGATTCGCTCCCGTGGGAATTTCGTGATAAAAAGTACCTGTGTTATTCCAGGTTATATTCTACTCGTGTACCAAATTTCACAATCAGATTGTCTTGTATTATTCAGTAGATTTCGCGTGAATAAGTAATAAACATACACACATTCATCCTAACATACATTCGCTTTTATAATATTAGTAGGATAAGTTGTAATTAATATAATTGTATTTCGAATACAATTTTATACGTGATTTTTTCTGTTCCCTCAATATTTTGTACCTTTTGCTTTCCGGTTAAAATCGAGCAGTTTGTATTCAACGAGGTTATATTGAACCCTATTTGTACCCTGGATGTACCTTGGAGGGAACGGTTCCTTATCTCTGCGTTGTGCGATCTTTGGTAATGTATTCCAGACTTTTATGCGTAACTCTGAATACATCCATAAGATTATGTAAATTCAATTATGAAATTGGAAGAATCAATAAAGTTGACATTATTTTATGAGGTTTTTAAAAAAATGTATGTACTAACTTAGGGAAAGGTTTAAAGAAAGAAAAACTATACATTTGTCTATCATTACTATGTTTACATACACAATTCGATGGTTTTGTCTGTGGAGCTAGTCTGGGTACCATAAAAAATTGTGCTATTTTTCTTGACTGGCTTTTGCCCGCTGTTGCGCCCGCGTTGATTTTGTGTGTCGGCTCATAAATTATTATTGTCATAACTTAGTAACTTAGTGTGCTGTATATCTATTGCTGAGAAATTTGAGTCCAAATTTAAAATAAAATCAAATTCAAAATTCTTTTTTCAACTTCGAATGATAAAAGTCACTTATTGACGTTAAAAATTACTTAAAACTCACTACTTCCTCTGCTCCATAAACTTATTTCTATACTATCGGACTGTCCCGGCTTCGCTCGAGTAAAATCATAATAAAATACACACCTAAACCTACCTTAGTAATCACACCATCAATTGTTGATAGTGATTAGTGAACCGCATGAAAATCTACGCAATTCTTTTTTGAGTTTATCGCGACCAGACAGACACGGCAGAGGATAGTGTTTTATAATATGTAAGAATAAGGATTGATTGAGGAGTTGCATATCATTAAACTATATCATAGTCATTAAAATATTAAAAAGTCTATACCTGATGATTAGTGAACCGCATGAAAATCTATGCAGGACGAACTTCACGACTGAACGCGGCGTGTAGCTTTTCATTAGTGTCGCACATTTTTTTAAAATAAAGAATCATTTTTTAAAATTAAACATTTATAAAATCAATATTGTACCAGTTCTTTACTTATTTATAAAATAGGATAATTAAATTGGTTACTGTGTATGGTACAATTTAATAAACACTAATGACAGCCCGCGGCGGCGTTCATAATGCTCGTGAAATTCACCTTGCATTCGTTTTTGAGTGAATCGCTAACATGCAGACGCGGCAGAGAACTTTGTTTTATAATAAAGATAAGGATTGAATTGATGATCCAGTTGCACATATATATCATTAAAATATCATATCATAGCCATTAAAAAGCGTATTCTAGGGATAATAAAAACAATTTAATAACAATTGGATCGCAATCCAATCGGGCCGCCCGCACGTGAACAAAAAGTCTACAACGTAGGTACTTCTGAAATATACGTCATTCGACTCATCGAGGTTCGAAATACCTATTTGCGTGCTTTGTTTAGTTCGGCCCAGTTTATGTACCATAGAGAAAGCGTTATGGTACACAAGTTTGTTTGTTAGACAAATGATAAATCCCCTACTTTAAATATTCATTTCCAAACGCATATTCAAACCGCAACCAAATCGGTTCACCCGTTGACACGTGTATACGTGTCACCGCAGCTCATCAACCGCTAAGTGTCTGTCTGTCTGTATAGACAGATAGACACACTTAGCGGTCAAACCCCTCTTTTTGTGTCGGGGATTATACAACTGGACCAACCGAAGCACGCAAAATAGTACATTATTGTCTAATATGGTCACAAAGCGTAAAATATGTACCTAGAGGAAATTGGTCATATATGTAAGTATTCGAAGTAGTGTTGTAATGGTTGAGACGTCCGCCTGATGTGGATCGAAAGGTCCCAGGTTCGAATCTTACTCGTGTCACATGAATTTGTATACAAATCCGACTCATGTATAGTAGTTTTCAACGACCACCACTTGCTTCCGGAAAGTGGAAAAGGAAAATATCGTGAGGAAACCTGCACACTTGTTGTTTTAATAACTTGTGTGTGAAATGGAGAAGGCAGTGGAAAACCACTCCATTAATAGTGCCAAGAAAGTTGTTATCTGTGTTTCATTCCACGCAATTAGCTCCCTCAGCTATGAGGAATACGACTATCAAGAGTAAAGTGTATTTAAAATATAGTGTGGCATTGTTTATAAATAATTGAAATTGAAATGTTTTCTTACCAATATTTCGTTTTCCTGTGAACAAAAAAAATAAGAAAGTTTGTGAAAACTACAATCTGCGAATCTGTATAACTAATTCTAATGTCGGCTCCACATTATCGCCGAACTCGGACAGATGAAGACGCGAATGCGAGAACATTGCGTCGTATGTGTGAGTACTTTTATGTACCACAATGAAAATTCAGCAATGTATACCGATTTTCCCGAGTTCGACGAACTGTCCGGACGAGTGTGGAGTCGGTATAAAGTTGTGACATAAGGGTTTAAAGGTTTTGTTTTTAGCCTGCGGAATCCTAATACTGACCAGTGTTAGGATTCCGTAGGCTAAAGCATCATCACACAAGGTTAACCTAGCTATTTTACGAATAATTGTGTTTATATCAGATTTGTTGTGGTGCGCAGCCCACGCTCGACCGACTTTTCTATTTCTCGAAACGGTGTCAATTGCCGGGAGAAAAACTGTAGACTGCCAAGTATGAGAATTCAAATCATACTCGTGTTTTTAATGAGAAAGCTATAGCAAGAGTTTTGTATAGAAATTTGTTTTGGAGGAAGAAAATTTTCATTTCGTTTGTGTCAAATCTTGTGGAAAATTTATGTATTTTTTTTGTTATTGTTATATATATTTATGTATTTATTTATTTAGATTTTACTTTTCGTAAGTATATTTGTTTATTTTCTTACAATTTATAGTGTTCTCTGTTCATGTTGTACGTTATTACTTCTGACTGGCCTGCTACTGTATACACGTCCTCTCAACCTATGGCCGGTTGACTGTAATAGATCCCTACATGGGATAAGTCCGCCGTTGTACAATGTATCTTTCTTGTATTAATTTTGATTAATGTACTTATTTTCGTGCAATAAAGTTATTATAAACAAACAAACAGAATTCAAGCGTTAAAAGATTATAAGCATGGCTTGATACTCGTATGAGATCTGACAAATTGTGGTGGTGTGCGTATAGTAACAAATATTAAATATTTTAAAGAATTCATAATATTTTTCTCTAAAACTATGACTTTATGTGTTTTGTATATTATTGAAAAAATATACATTAAAATAATAGTAAGCGCTTTTGGTATGGTTGAAATGAGTTTCTTTTAACATTTCTGGTAAACTATAAACTACTAGCATTTCGGATTGGTGGATCCGAAATGCTAGTAGTTTATAGTTTAGTACTTAGTTTGTAGCTTTGGAAAATACTATATAATATTATTTTAATATTTCACGTAAAAAATTGCCTGCGAAGGTTTAATTTTAGACTAAATGTTATTTCACGTAAAAAATTGCCTGTGAAGGTCTAATTTTAGACTGATGTCTTTGATTTTTTCCTTCATTGATTTGATTTCAGAATATTGTGCATAAATATACTGAAAAGCCATGAAATTAATCAGTAGCAGGATAACAACCGTTGAGAGCACTATAGTAGGACAAGAGTCATTATTATTCCTGCTAAGACCATAACAATCGTGTCGAGTGGAGACCGCTCGGGTTTCACTGATTTCACGAGAACGGCGGCTTGCTGTTACACAGTTGCGAACTTTATTAATATTTTATTCGTATTATACAACTATTGCAATAGGTTTTATTTCAATTTTCAGTTCCAATACTAAGTTAAATTTAAATCATATATTTTTCATCGTTATAAAATGAACATCAACATTGGAAATTTAATCATTACAAGCAAGGCTTAATTATCCTAATGAGATGTACTTATAAATGACCATTTTCTTGGAAAAAATATAACGTAATAGCCAATCGGTATTCAGGCGAAAAATACAATCTCTCTACAATCTCTCTCAATAACTCAGAACAATTATATAAACGGTTTGCTCACATGCCCGTAATGGATGAGAATATTTACCAATTAAACTGGCTATTAAGCCACATGTGACCGAGTTCAAAATCTTTGATGTTGTTGCCATATCGAATATCGATCGGACATCAACAGTAGTACTATCTCTCTCTTATAATGGAGCATTTTTTATAACTCATTTGCCAGTTTTTTTTTTAATAATATAAAACTTTATTATTAATTATTTTTTATTTGCAAGTTGCTTTTTCAAACACTAAGTATCGGTACAGGGTTCTCTTTCATAATTTCTTGCACTCCACTTCGCACGGCCTAAAGGCATATTTATATGCACTATAATAACGTTAAACGGTGTAAATGATGTTTGTTATAGCGCTCAAGTACGCGCAATGAGATTGTACGTCCCTGATTCACGAGTTTTAAAATTTTTTCGCGAAAAATCCCGTTCAATGTATGCGTGAGTCGTGTAACGTTAATTGACTTTTCCACGGCAAGTTTACTCAGCGTCTACTTGGCTCCAGAATTTAATTTCACAGCTAATTTGGCCGAAATATTTAATCAACTTGAGTTTGTATAATTTTTTGGCAACGATAATATTCTAAGGGCGGGTCGCACCGTCACCTTTTTAACCTTACATAAAGCAAGTCAGTACCGGCACAGATTATTTATTGCTTCCATTAATAGCAGAGTAATGTAAAAAAAATACTCTTCAAGTACATAATAATATACATAGCCACGTGTATAATATACTTATATTAGGTACACCTACGCACCTCGAGAATATTTATGTGATTGGAATAACTGTCTCTTGAAAGGATAAAAGCGTTATGTGTACATCTGAGTGCTCAGGAAAAGGTACTAGTGATTTATGAACAAATGGGGAAGGTATAAGAGAATCTTTTTATGTTTAGCACTAACTAGACCCGCCCGAACCGTGAAGATAGTGAAACGCGAGTGTAGATTGTTTCGAGTTGTTAGTACTCGTCTCCAGAGTCTATCTGGCGCTGTAGTACCTATGTAGGTATGTATTTTATTTTATTTATGTAACGTTATTACAAAAAAACATATAAAAGACGACCTCGGTGGCGCTGTGGTAAAGTGCTTGCCTTCGAACTGAGAGGTCCCGGGTTCGATCCCCGGTCGGGTCATGATGGACAATGATCTTTTCTGATTGGCCCGGCTCTTGGATGTTTATTTATATATGTATTTGTTTTAAAATATAGTATTGTTGAGTTAGTATCCCATAACACAAGTCTCAAACTTACTTTGGGGCTAGCTCAATCTGTGTGGTTTATATTCATTATATTTATATATCTAAATGGCAGACTTAAAGCCTGAGGCGTTCTACCAGTCAACCAGTCGGTGTTGGAAAGAGAAAATAATATTTTTGGTGGGAGCGCAAATAATAAAAAAATACTTTGGTCTACTTTTAAAACTGATAAATATATTTTTCCCAATCCGTCCACATGTATTCATTTCAGAAGTTGTGTATGTTGGTTTTTAGCAGCATGTCCCACTGCAATGTAAAGCCTACCTTTTTTTTTCTTATGCCTGATATTTTTCAATCACCTCTTGTCGATATTTCTAAGTTCATCCTACATACCTACTTTATGTACAAATATAGATAATATAAATCTATTGTCTCTGTTCAATAGTAGTAAAATTACATTGTCGCTTGTATTTCGGTTGACATTGCAACTAAGTCGCTCCGTGATTCGTAAACACGACATATGTTCGTTAATACGACTGAAGCCGAACTTACAATATAATACTAACCCGGTGTCCTAGGTGAGTAACTATCGCCGCAAGGCACCAAGTGCGACGCGACGGAATGCGTCAATATTAAATACTAGATGTTTACCCAGGGCTTCACTCCCGTGGGAATTGACATAAAATATAGCCTGTATCTTGGACAATGTACCTTTCTAATGGTGAGAGAATTTTTGAAATTAGTTCGGTAGTTTCGCAAATGACCCGCCTCAAACATACAAACTAACAAAGTCACAAACTCACAAATGCTTACCTCTTTATAATAATAGTATAGATTGTATTTTGTTTGAGTCTGAAACGGTTCTCCGATAACTGCTTCATCTACGAACGATTCTCAGACAAAATGTCTCCTCTATTCTGTCGGTGAATCGTTCGTAGATGAAGGGTTCTGTCGTTCAAACGCCCGATGTCGAAACATTCTGTAGACGAAGCAACTGTTGGAAAATCGTTTCAGACTCATTCTGTTGTGGTCTATGCTGTCTATGCTTTTTAATCTGAGGTCGAATGTGTAATAATAATAAATGTGCTCGTTTTATGAAGTTCCAGTGGGCCTTAGACGTGCGCAGCGTAGTCACGCATAGTGCAGCGTTCCGTTGATTACTTAGAATGCGTTTAGCCGAGATTCATGCCTAATTGCGCTATGTCTAGAAATTACCAGCGTGTAATTAGTATCAGATATTCTGCCCCGTGCTATTACGAAAATTTTGACGTCTAGGGTTGCAATATATTGTTTGTGATATTAATTTAATTTTGGCTAAATCCATACAAATATCATAAAGAGAAAATATTTGTATTTTTGTTTCTTGTTTTTAATGAATAAACTCAAAAACTATTGGGCCGATTTGAACGAAATTTGGCATAGAGATAGGCGAAACCTACAGGAGTGTCATAGGCTACTTTTTGTTATGATTTTACCCGAGCGAAGCCGGGGCGAGTGGCTAGTTATCTGATAAAATAAATTCCTATCCGTGAATATACAGACAACAGTATAACAAACTAACCAAAATCCTTTCAAATTGAAGCCACACTATTACTGTATAACTAAATATCTGTCTGTCTATATGAATATATGAATCTTTAAATTACTTATTATATATTTAGATTTTGATTTGTTTGATAAAGAAATTTTAGGTACCTATATGTATAATTTATTATGGTTTTACCTGAGCGAAGCCGGGTCTGGCTGCTAGTATCATATAGCTAATAGTACGACTTGATAGACTCATACCGCATTTCCATGCTGGATAACTTGGTACGATTATAAATTTAGTTAAATTTAAAAACATAACAAATTACGGACCAATTGTACATGAGAATCGAACCTGAGACCTACAGATAGTGATTTGACATAATCACCACAACGCCACGCACCAGTATGATGCGATATTTAGAAAATTTTCATGCCATATTTCCCGAACATGATTCAAAAGCTAGCAATCAACCCAAATATAGTTTTAATTATTGATAATTACATTGTAATTCACTGTAAATTACTAGGAAAATCCACACAGTGTTAGCACCATTCTAACACATTATTAATGAGCTGCGATAATCACTGTAACAGGAATGCTAGCTCCCTCCGGAACGGCACGTCATAAATTTTCTATAATTAATACTTGGTCACAGGATACCCTATAGATTAGCTCGGTGTCAGTGGATATTTTATGGGGTTGTTACCTCTTGTTTATAGAAAATAACTCGAAAATTATAATTGCAAACACATGCCAAAAGTTGGTTGCACCAGTCAACTTTGAGGTTAACTTTAATCAGCTCACAGTCCAAACTAACGTCAAAGTTGACTGGTGCAACTCACTTTAATATAATGAATGTGACAGTCTGTTTGTTTTTCGGTCTGTCACACCTTCATGGCTAAACCAGTTTAGCCCGATTTTGATGATTTCGAATAGATATAGTTAATGTCAAAACAGAGGCTACTGCGGGAGGAGCTGCGAGCAACAGCTGCTTTATTATATAAATAAAACATTGAAATTTAATTTTGTCTAAACGTCAGCGGTACGCCGGGTAAAGTCAACGTTAAAGCAGACTGGTGCAACTTACCCTTAATCAATAATTTAAAACCAAAGTAACATGAAACATCAAGTGAACAAAAGCAACAACTCAAATACGAACATCAAAGTAAATATGACGTCATTTCAACCAAAAACAATGTCCCTTCTTGTCTCAGAAACTCCGAAACTTGGCACCCACTTACAAATAGATGTATTCTCTGTGAGGCTCCTTTCAGTTAAGTTTTAATTAGGAATTGAGTTTAGTACATAAATAATCATTAGTACTGGACCGGACTCCTTGCAAATCACTTTCGGAATGTTTATCTGTCTTACTGAGTAACGAGACACATGGCTCTGGAGTTTGATTGTGATTAGGTTTATCTGTAACTACTACTAACTAAAACTATGAAAAAAATGTAGCAACGCAACTACTAAACAGGACAAGGTTCTACTTAATAGGACAAAACAGACAGAAGAGTGAAACATTAAAACAATGTAAAATGAAGAAAAAGAAAGCTGAAAATCAATTGTTACTCGCCTGGGAATATATGAGCCACGATTTTTATGACAACCGGCATCTAGTGGCAAATAGTCGCATAACGCTGATACTTAAATTGTCAACTAATATGCAGGTTTCCTCACGAGGTTTCCTTCACCGGGGGCAAGTGGCGGTCTATGAAAACTACTTACTATACACGAGTTAGATTGGTAGATAAACTCAAGTGGTACGTAGGATTTAGGAACTCAGGCGGACGGTTTTAACCACTATCTACTATTTATCACTATCGCTTCATTTAGCGTATTATTTGGTAATAACGTATGTATTTATAACCCCGTATGTCACGAAGACTCGCATCCAGCAGGAGAAACTTCACAAGTCCGTATTTACATTCCGCTCATTCGTTCGCAACGCAATATAAGAACGCTAAAAGCTTTCGTTACATGCCCGGAATATCGTGATATATGGGAATTAGTTCGCTAACTGCTGGCCTGGTTTTGCTTGCAGATATAAATAACTAATGGGAAGATCTTATCGTTGTTTTACCATTCGTTGTCTGTGATGCACTCGAAAAGTTTACTTTTTCCCAGAATATCATCGACACGCAAACAAGGCCAGAAAATTTGTTTTCTAAGGCATGTGTGATTCCACCCGTAGAACATGGCAAGTAAAATTTTATTTGTATTAAACATCGTTTTCGGACTTCATCAGTTTTCAAATGAACATACGGATATTGAAACATAGCTAAAAATTACATTAGGTATTTTAAACTGTAATTTAAATATCATACAGGAACATTTTGGTAAAATTTCTCAATATATTCTTGTGAAACAATACATAATACATGTATCATTCGGTAATGGATGGTATATTTGTCACGACTTCAAATGCAAAAACGAGAAATAGGCTGCATAAACATGACACCATAATGGAAAGATAGGTATTATAAAACGTATAACACTTGTACCTATGCGATCCCTTTTAGATTTTACGAAAGAAAAACGCTGGAACTATTCTGATATCGTAAACCCACAATTATGTAGATTGTACATTGAAGTAACTTCTGTATGGAAGCGACAAGTTCAAAGCGTATGGCGTTTGCTTTTTGTCATGTCGTATGAAGCGGCTAAAGTACATTTAGGAACTTTATTAGCTGATAGATAGCAATAACATTGCCACGGAGAGTTGATATCAGGCTTGTTGTTGTAAAATCACTGACCCTATCTTCAATAATTGAGATTTATTTTGCATCACAGCACGAATGCAAAAGATAATACGTGAAGATGAGAGGAAGAGAGCATATCTGTACATATGTATTATAAATAAACAAATCACATAGATTGAGCAAGCCCCAAAGTTAGTTCGAGACTTGTGTCGATACTAACTCAACGATACTATATTTTATAGCAAATAAATGTATAAATAAATATCCAAGACCAGGGCCAATCAGAAAAAGATAATTTTTCATCATGACCCGACCGGGGATCGACCCCGGGACCTCTCGGTCCAGAGGCAAGCACTCTACCACTGCGCCACCGAGGTCGTCAAAATTATCAGATGAAATTACGCTTAGAAATAAAAAGACATATAATTTGGCCAAAAAGCTAAATTTCCTTTCGTTATATTAAGATTATATAGGCTACATCTTGTAAGTAGTAAGAAAAATCTTTTGCCTTTAATACCAACTCCACACAATCACCGAGCTCAGATACAAGCCGACGCAAATGCGTGAACATTGCGTTATTATTATAAGTGCTTTTATTTACCGCAATGAAAGACCAGCAATGTAAGTATATACCAAATCCGCCAAAGATTGGCAAACTGTTCGACGACAGTGTGAAGCTGGCATAAAATGTACATAAACATGTCAATTCTATGAATTCAGTCTCAATATACGGAATTCTTTTATTGTTAGTATTTTTTCGCCTCAAGTATTTTCGCTAAGCTATCGAAAACGCTCGGTTGAACGTAATATTATTTTGGCAAATCAGCTGGACAAATCTGTTGTAATTTCAATAAAGAAATCCAGTCCCTTAATTTTACGGCCTGTTAAATTGAAAATCTCATACACAAAGGACAATTTGGGCTGGAAAATGATCATTAGCTAGTTCAACCCTACAATTATGAAGACTAGAACAATATAAGTTAAAGCAAAATGATCGTGTATTTTTATTAAAAACAAATAAATTGTATCTGGCTGTTGAGGGTTATGACGGTGCTAATATTAGTTTATGTGTATTAAATAACTAATTTTAATTTTAAATACTAATTATCGATACTCTCTTCTTTTCATAGTCATATTTCCTGATAGCTGAGGGCCGTGGTCTATATGGAATAAAACACACAAAACGACATTCTTATTATTAACGTTTAAATAAATTTCTTAATATTTAAACAAATTATTGGATAACAGACATTTATAAACGAACAAAAGGTTTATAATGAAATAAATCCTATCCACATATAATCACAAATTTGTTAACTAGTGTAATTATTATAATGTGTGTGGCTTTAGAAGGCTAAGGCCCTTAGGTAACGAGCATACAAAAAAGCTTCAAAGGCATATACCCAAAATTCAAAGATAAATCTTCAAAATTGTGTAATCTATTTGATCTTATATCCTTGGTTGACTGGTAGAGAATGTTACATAGCGTGAAGTATTGTTGTACATACCTATTTGTTTTTGTAATTTTTTGCTATAGAGTTTTAATTTTTTCGCATATCCCCAGGTGAAACTGTCGCAACCACGAATGAGACAGGATAAAAACACGTCAGAATGAGAGATAAAAAAATAAAGATATGGTAGAATTGAAATGTACGAGCCATGATAATAAAATCCTCACTGGAACGTCAAATGGCAATAAGCCCCGGGCTCCCAGGAAGGACATCAAAATTTATCGCGTTTTGAATTTGATCCTTATGCCATTTGCATGTTTAATAATTGAAAAGAAAATTTTCTTAATCGAAGTGAAAATAATTTGACAATTACAATTTGACCGTCAAAAATTAATCCGCATTATTTAAATGACTTATCAGGTAGGTACTTAGCTGTTTAATTAACTTTTTAGGAGGTTCGGAAAATATGTTTTCATATCCGTTTAATTATATACTTATGTACAATATTGTAGATTAAGACTTTGTATTTTATAGACCCTTCGATCCTGGAGATAATAAAAACAATTGAACAACAATCGGGCCGCACGCGAACTAAAAGGCAACTTGTGAAATCGTTATTATATAAAACTAGTTGCGCCCCGGGGCTCGCTCCCGTAGGAATTTCGGGACAAAAAGTACCCTATGTACTTCTCCGTACTTCAAACTACGTATATGAAAAATTTCAAAAAGATTGGTCAACCAGGTAAATCATGAAGAGGAAACTTGCTTTCGCATTTATAATATTAGTTAGAATTGAATAAAAGTATAGCAATTACTTAATGACAAATATTGTTCATAACTATCTTTTTTATTGTTTTTTTACTGAAATTGTGATCTCAACGCGCACAGTCTTAAACATCTATCATTCGATTGTATATATTTTGATGTTTCAAATAAAATATTAACTGTTTCGAAAGATAAATTTGTTTGTATAAATTCTAGTACAAAACAACCCATACCTGTCTAGACTATAAAGTTTTTACAACTGGCAACTTCCTAACAAACACCGTTTAAGAAGTTTTATCGAGTTGCACAACACACCGTTAACTCCCTTATATTTTGTAAACAAATGCACTACTGCTAGATTTATTTCCGTTTTGCGATCTGCCGCCCGTGTTGATTTATAGTGACGTCATGACGTGCGACTTGTAAATATTGTTTTGTACGCAGCTAACGATCGATTTTATGTGAAATTGTAATAATTTATTGCTTGTAAATTTGTGAAAAGTTAATAAACATTGAATAACTGTATATATTTATATCAAATCAACTGTCGCAGAGATATTCCAGAATTTATAATAGAATTTAAGGAAGTACATGTGCCTCTATGCAACTAGTTGAACGTCGATTTTTGAAAAAGTGTCCTTTATACTTGATGACGACCTCGGTGGTGCAGTGGTAAAGTTCTTGCTACTGAACCGAGAGGTCCCGGCCCCGGTCGGGTCATGATGGAAAATAATCTTTTTCTGATTGGCCCGGGTCTTGGATGTTTATTTATATATGTATATGTTATAAAATATAGTATCGTTGAGTTAGTATCCCATAACACAAGTCTCGAACTTACTTTGGGGCTAGCTCAATCTGTGTGATATATGTATTTTTATTTTTTACTTACCAAATTTCATTGCAATCAGTCTTGTGGATTGTAAGCTTAAGGTACCTATAGACAGACAGATAAAATGTTATAATGTTTAAAATTGTTTAATGTTAAAATGTTTAAATGTTCAGATGTGAATTACGTATACTTTGAAATTAAAAATTAAAATGATGTGAATTTAAAATTATATGTTTAAATATTGTAAATTTAAAATTATATGTTTAAATAATGTGAATTTAAAGTTATATGTTTTTAATTGTGAATTTACAAAAATAAAATTATGTAAATTTAAAATAAGATCTTCCGTTCATGCGCTTCGCAAATTAAATTTTACGCTGTTGAAGATGTCAGTAAGGTTAACAAACTCGGTGACGGAAATAGCACAACATATAAACTTTGCCAAATTATTCTGTAGCGTAATACGCTTGTTTCTTTTTATTATCTATATATATTATATTATATTTTATTTATATTTACTACCTATTATAATTTTGTTTACCGAAAAACTTCTTAATAAAATATTATGACTGAATTACGATAAGTAATCGAATTTTCAACAACTTCACATTATTATTCGTTACCACATAACAGTTTTATGTTATTTACTGAATTCACAATTCTAGGGGCTTATCGCTCCGCACATTTTCGTCTGATACGCTTTCATTCCTCGCTGAGCCTTTAATTAAGCCTTTATTGCCTGAAAATCGACGTCATTTACATATGAAGGCTATTTGTTATTCCATTTAAACTTGCTGATTGTTCGAATTCGGCAGTTTTGATATTCATGTTGTTTTAATCCTTAAATTATCATCAAAGTGACCTTACAGTGGTGTAATACTTTTAAAATATATAAGGTATTTTGACCTCTCTCTGAAGAGTGTGTTCCTGGCTTCATTCTCAGCTAAGACACCAAAGAGTTAGCTTTAAAATTGGAGATCCATCTGGCTATTATCATTCTTGTTTGGTTTTATTTCTGTCTATGATTATTCAGATATCAAGGCATTTAAACTTGTTGCGTCTTAGATTATAAATTGACTAGATACTATGTGACGTATTCCACGGCAACCATGGGAAGGGTCCTATTCTAGATTGGGAACCACAGACCGCATAGTTCTCCATACAATAATTGATATTATGTAACCTACATTCAGATTTATCTAAACACAAATTTCGTTCAGCCCCATTAACTCAGGACAACCATTTCGCACTGTGAATGTATGTTAACATTCAACGGAGACAATTGAAACGACCTCTAAATAAACAAGTACTGCATGAATCCACATGATATGTATCCAACGCTGTTTAGACGCTTTCAAGCGGCAGCCAATAACATAAATACCCGGTAATGTATACTAGAAACGTTGTGGTTAAAAATAGTCGGAATATTTTAAAATCATTTGCACTTCTTTTAGTGCTGTGGCACACTTTATGGCCTCTACAAAAAATTGTCGTCAGTTTTTCTTTTTCTTTAAAAAATAACATTATAAACAATTCTCTCTGCATTTGAATTCGGGGCTGAATAGAAAACTGAACTCCGACAATCTATACTACGAAAATATTTTATTTCGTCTATATGCAACTGCGACACGACTTCATTGCGACAATAGGCTACTTCGAAATACCTTAGCTTCGACATCACCGTACTACGACAAGCAGTTTCTTCGACGTGATTTTACTAGGAAAAGATGTTACTACGACGACGCTCTTCTCCGACAATAATGTCGTGAAGCCCAGGCTCGACGTAAAACATGGAACTTAAAATTTTGAAAATTCATTATTACCAGTCGCCTGCCTGATGTCAACTCTCCTTGGGAATACATTGCAAGCAAGTAAGGAACATTTTTTATTGTTTGTGGGACATAATGATTATTTGGAAAATCTCTATCTCTCATCTGAGCGATTTGTCGGTTTCTTTCTTTGTGTCGGATCTAGAGTTCACTTTCCATTCCACTTTTCTTCACTTTTTTCTTCCAATTTGCACGGTATCAATGAACAGTATCGGATTATATGGAAAATCCGTTCTTCAAATGCCGACGTGATCGTAAAAGTTTCCAAAAAGTAAATAAACACTATTGTTTTGATTACAAAAAGAAAAAAAACAACCTATATTTTGAGCTAGCCTTTCAGGTAGCTTGTACAAAAGTTCGCTACTGTTTCGTATTCATATACCTGTTCAATATTCAGCAGTATTTTCACCATAGTGTACCACGTTGGTTGTAGGATTAACTGGCGTGTCGCCCCTAGAGACAAAAAGAAAAAAACGAAGCGGAACCCACTGAAAATCTACTGGAATATTTTCAACGAAGTTTCCAACAAGCTGGACCACGCGAAATAGAATTACCTATTTATAAAATGAGCCACAGTCTGTGTTTTATATTCTCATATAGTTTTAATTCGCTCACTTTGAGGAATATGTGGACTGTTAATTTTTTTTGTTAATATTAGGTAAGTCCGAGTTTTAAAAAAACATGAAATGAATAAAATTATTATAAGTATGAATTATATGAACAAATAAAATTATTTGTAACAATAGTATCTGTAGACGGTTTTTTTAACTTGTTTGTAAAATTTTCTCGGCTATCATTAGAAATCAGAAGATTTATATAGTTGTCAGAGATTGCAGCTTTGAAAATATATACAGCTAATAATTTTGAAAGGGCATTGAAATAAAAGTCAAATCTAAAAAAAAACTTGCGAATAATTGAAATTCGTATAAAATGATTGTCAAAAAGTTATGATTATCTCATAAAGTAACATCACATGCTTAGTATTTGTAGGGGGAATAAAATCGACAATATTCCCAAGAAATATCATCCATATTAGCCCAGACGGCAACGAAAGGAATTTATTGTTCTCATACGCGTTTCCTTATCACTTTTTCGACTCGATTAGAACAGAAACGTAAGAAAACCCTCAGAAATTTCCATACTATTAAGCCCGAGATCTGGCGAAATGTACTTCTTTCGCGTGAGTTATTTTCATAATAATAAATTACTGTGCTCAAAATTATTGCAAATTCGCCATAATTAAAACCACATATTTCCGTGTAGAGTATAGCTTGACTTGCAGTTTATTGTACACAGCTTACAAATTCAGTACGTTAGGAGATTATGTCAATATTCCTTCAACTGTTCTTGTACCAAACTCTTTATAGTCGTGTATTCCTCATGGCTCATTACATGATATGAAACACACATGATAGAAGCGGTTTGCCGTTGTCTTCTCCATTTCATACACGATATTTCCCTTCACCGGAAGCAAGTGGTGGTCGATGAAAACTACTACACACGAGTCAGATTGTTATGCAAACTCATGTAGTACGAATAGGATTCGAACCTGGGACCATTCGGTTCACAAACAGGCCTTAACCATTACACCCACCCCTGCTTCAAATTATGCTCAATAGATCTCCATAATTCGACCTCATTTACTTTTTAATGCTAGTTGGTCCGCCCTCATAAAAAACGAAGTACCTACACACTGGGTCCTTGACAAAGTATCTCACCTTATGGGTCTAGTTAGTTCCAAAAATGAATATTATTATGACATTTTTAAATTGTCCCAAACAAAAATACCCACGCATTTTATCTCCTATATCTCGGATCTATACGAAGATGAACAAAAATCAAAATGGCATCACAATTTGAAGTCAGCTACTTTTATTTCTAATACGAAGAAATTTTCATTTAAATCCCGTATCTAGACTTAAAAATTGTTGTCTTTTTTTTTTGTTTTGGAGCCAACTAGGAAATCTTGCTACGAAGTAATCCGAAGTAAAATAATTGATCTTGTAAATGATACTCGTATCCAATGAGCTTTTTGAGTTTGTGTGAAATCTTGAAGGTCCCTTCAATTTTGAAGACAGGACCTTTAGACAAATCCCTGGGATTACACGTGGGACGTCACTTGAATTATGCTGGGTATTAAACATTACATTTACTTAGACTATAAATAACTCAGACGACGACTCAAGGGTAGATTTCCGAAAGCCTCTCAACGTCTTTTGAACACAGTATGGAAAATATAATATAGAGATTATTATGTAACACGTTATAAGCGCTTTGTTCGTAACTACCTTATTTAACTATGTTTGTATTTAAATTTGGATTTATTTTATTTAGAGACATCAGGTGACCCACTGCTGGGCATAAATTGTGTGAAGTAGAGAAAAAAAAGTAGAAAAGCTGAGCCTGCAGCAAATACACCAATTACATCCTATTAATATTATAAATGCGAAAGTTTGTAAGGATGTTTGTTTGTTTGTGTGTTATGTATGTTAAGTATATGTATGTTACTTTTTCACGCAAAATCACCACATTCGTGGCCTAATATTATAAATGCGAAAGTTTGTAAGGATGTTTGTTTGTGTGTATGTATGTTAAGTATATGTATGTTACTCTTGCACGCAAATCACCACCTTCGTGGCCTAATGGTATCATGCCGGACTACTATACTGGAGGTCGCGGCTTCGATTCCAAGTCAGGTCAACATGAAAAATGTTCTTTTTCAGATTGACCTGGGTCTTGGATATATGTCTATATATATAATGTTATAGAATATAGTATCGTTGAGTAAGTATCCCATAACACTAGTCTCGAACTTACTTTGGGGCTAACTCAATCTGTCTGATTTGTCCGTATATATTTATATTTATTTACATTTAAAATCTATTAAATTAAATCTATTACATTTAAAGTCATGAAATTAGGTACACGGTTAGAATAGAACCTGAAATAAAATATATGGTACTTTTATCCCGAAATTTCCACAGGAGCGAAGCCCCGGTGCGCTGTTAGTAAGTTGCATAATTCTACTTTTGTTTTATTTTGTTAAATCATGCGAAGCACACATTTTCCCATTTCGTAAACTCGTTACGTTCACGATGTGATAATTTGATGTAATGAGATTGTTAAAGATTAAATTTGAATGGAAATACAGCACTTTGCTTTTATAAAATTCATTTATCTATATATTCTGCGACTTAACGTCACAGATAAGTAATAAATGTATGAGATGATTAATTACGTTTAGTCATGAAGACAATGTAACAGAAATATAGAGGGATTCAATTATATACCGAAACATAGTTATAAGAAAGCGAATTATGTATATAATGTCACAAGTGGAAATGTTAGATGTTACAAAGATAATAAGTAAGTACAGGTGACGCCCTGCGGGGGCGCGGCAAGCATTGGGGCAGCTAGGTGCCATTTAACATTGTTTGTTACCTAATGGTCAGGCATTAAATGCTTAAAATAATAAAATTATTAAAAATTGTTGAAATGATATAAAATGAAGGAGAGTCGAAGGTATCACCGAATACCATTACATATATATATATAATGGAAGTATTAATTAAGTGCTTTTACAATATTATTTTCGCTGTAAATATAGTAGTTTTCCGTAAAATTAATGTACCTACTTTCGACTGCATGTCAAGTTACCCTGAATTTGCCCTGAATACATCTTTAGGTCGAGCTGATTTGCAATAAATTGGGTAGGTTAATGTGTTGTTGACTGTACTATCCCTCGGATAATCTCATAATGTCTAACATAATCTAAATAACTTATTTAAAGCGCAGGATCTCATCATGTTTTTATTAAATCAGGAAGGCGGCAATTAGTTTTTAATTTTCTTCATCGCTGTTGTTTATTATGAAGCGATATTTAGTGATGAGTTTCGAAATACCATGTTATAACAATATTTGCTATGCTCCATGAAATTTACTATAATTTTCAGCTATACCCTTATTATAATTTATAGTGATAGTAATTCAAATATAGAGATTAGAAATACACCGAAAACATTACGTAACTAATTTTCTCATACAATTTTGTCATTTTTTGCTACTAAACACTGCTGTGGTATTTATATCGGAGAATGGATTTAATTGAGTTTTTTTTATTACGTTTTGTTTTTTTTTTAATATTTTTTCTGTCACGAAACCTTTAAAAGTAAGTAACAGGGTGTTTCTGAGAAATTACAATTTAATTTCATCACATTTTTCATTCGAACGTTACTTACTTATTTTATGTTTAAAGATACTTTTTGTGAAATTCTCAATGTACGTAATAAAAACATTGAGAAACATCTCGAAAAGCTACTGTGCGATGGCATGAAATACCGAAAATTGGTAAATAAAAATTGTTTCACCGAAATTTTTCTTCATTACAATATTGTGGTGTGTGTGAAAGCTGAAAGCGATACATTTTTCCTTTGTGTTTCAAGTTTTACTTTTCTTAAGTTTTTTATATCGACAATTTAATAACCGTACCGTATTTTAACATATATCATGTGAATAAAACAAGTTTTTTTTTTTTACAAAAATGTAATTTTTGTCACGAGCAATTATTGTTGTCAGTGATAAAGTTGTGTCAGTAAACCGAAGTTCCCTCATTGGATGCCTATTATGGGTACTCCATGGTCCAGCTTATTATATCAATTATATAAATTATTCAACTTTATTTCAAGGGGAAGTCCGTGAAATTTTACTTCGAAGATTTGATTACAGGAAATCATCGTGATTGGACGATGAATAAAAACAAATAATTTAAATAACATTGCATTGCATGCATCATATACCTAAGTATAAATATATTCTAAGTATCAAGAGTGACATGTTTATTCATTTTTTAATTATACTTCTAAAATTGTATTCAAAGAACCAATTATCAAAAAATCAAGTGAATAGTAGTAGTTTCTCCAAAAACTTCATCAAAAGGTCAAAAGTCTATAAAATGCATCTATGGTAGGTAGTCAGTTAAACAAAATTCACTCTTCCGTCGGACAAATTTATTTCGCCAGCACTAATTGGGAGACAGATAAATTATTACCATTTTAATTGTTTATCCGAAGCGATCGTGGATGAAGTTAACTTCGTTCATTTGTTCATTGCAAGTTGTTTGACTTTGAGCAATTTTATTTTATACTCACAAATTTTGACAAATGAATTCATTATTGAGATTTTTTTTTTCTTATTTATAGAAAGTGAGACCAGAAGGCAGTAAACCGTTGAGGAGTTCCCTAGTCGGGAGTCGATCCTGATTGTTACCATCAGGTGATCAGGCTTATCATAGAAAAAAACTGTAGAACAAGCGGAAGTAGGTGAAATTCAAATTACGAGATTCGGTTACAGATTACGTTATAATCCAAATTAGAAAAGTTTAGTGTCTGCTTGTATTTTGGCCCAAATGACACAGAAAAATACCGCTGAAATTCAAATTCGTAATTGCAAACGTGGCAAAGTATTCACAACGCTGTCTGTGTAAAGTTTTCAGTCGGCTAAATGTCACAAAGTCGGTGCAAAGTTACATTTTGTAGGATGCACTTCGTATGCAACAACGGAATGTGTGATGGCTGTGGCGTAATCTAGTCAAAGAGCCGCATATATATTATAATATTTTATTTATCCCACTATCATTATAAAGGCGAACGCATGTGAGTATGTTTGTGACTTCTTCATGCTCAAACGGCTGGGCAATTTTTTATGAAATTTGTCATTGAGGTAGCTAATACCTTGAATACATAGGTTACTTTTTATCCCGAAAATATTTTTTAAATTGGATTTTGTCAAAAAGTGTGATAGTCTATGGCGCTTTGTAAAGTAGATGGCGCTACTGTTCATAAAAACGTATGTTAGCGTTTTAGTTTTTTTTTAAATAATTACGTGGGTAACACCGTGCGGTGCAGCTAGTATTGCGTAAGAAACTCTTGTAAAAAAAATATTTGCTCGACTGGGTAAAATCTAATCTGAACTTAGTACTGAAGCATTTCCTTAACAAATTTATGATGATAATAAATTATATTACTTTGCATGACTATCCGCCCTTTTCTTTAAATACAGGTATTGAGATTTCTTATGTAGGTGCTTACTTAATCAGTACGAAAAAAATTTGGAAAGCATTTAAATTAAATAAATGAGTAAATATATTAGGACAAATCACACAGGTTGAGCTAGCCCCAAAGTAAGTTCGAGACTTGTGTTATGGAATACTAACTCAAGTATACCATATTTTATAACAAATACATATATAGATAAACATCCAAGACCCGGGCCAATCAGAAAAAAATCATTTTCCATCATGACCCGACCGGGGATCGAACCCGGGAAAAATTCCCACAAAACTACACCAAATATTGGACATATACTAGACTATCCAATTATTCGGTGCAATAATAATCCCTATTCCCAAGCAATAAAGACAAAAGACAATCAGCTTTGGTAACCACGCGACTTGAATTTTCGCGGCTCCTGAAAGCTGACGGAATCCGCTCCATAAGCACTTTGTCTTTGAGATGTCCCTGTTTATCAACATAGCTGGGATACAATAAATTCCAATTTCAAGCAAGGACATCGTTTAAGGTATGAATTTTGCTTAGACAATGCTTTAGTTACTGAGGATTGGGCATTCCATTCTATACGATTATCAAAAAAATTAAAAATTTAAGATTCTTAAAAAATATATTTTTACATCCAATATGAATGAAAATATCATAGAGGAAAAAAATATTTGTTTTTCCTTTGGATACAAATTGGTAAATCAAAGCGGAATGAGATAAATTCTTTTGGCGTACAAAACTGAATCGTAGACATAAAAAACAACAAATCGTACAGGTCTTTTTCTTTGTATCATGCAATATTTATGACAAAGGCAAAGATTATTTATTTGCAAAAACACGAGTTTACATTTTTTTACAATGTGGTGTTAAAAGAAAAACTTAATCCTACATGTTTCACCGTCCACGGTTATGCAAATTTAAATGGAGAGCATGCTATCATCCCACAAAACAAAATCGAATAAATAAAAGTAACTAAATTATTTTTATTTAAATCGATTATTTAAAGAATCGTTCAAATTATAATAACATTATCAATCAGCAAGGGCCTGAGGTACTTTTTAATTATATTTAAATTCTGATCTTTAACTTGTTGTGAAATTTTGTTATAAATTATGAGGCGTGTGGTCCCGCCCTATATAGGACCACTCCAAATCGTCTCATAGATGGCGTACTAGGCGACTAAGGGATACACGTCTTAATAGATAGGCTTCAATAGCGTCTTCAATAGGGGTGACACAAAAAAATAGCCAAATCTTTCAGATTTAATAGTTGATTTTTTACGCGGACTTTGGACTTCACAGTCAGGTGATTGAGAACACGCGAGGATAAATGAAAAAGAGTTTTGAATCAGGAAATAGAAATGACGTATAAAATGAAACAACTAGGTATAAAATGTGTCACATAAAATTAACTCATTCACGTGTATAAATTAATAGCATGCAGTGAATATTAGTATCATTGCAATATATGGGACAAGGTTAAATTAAATTTTTGACAAAGATCATAAGAACGTTTCGAAACAACTGACCGCTAGTAAAGATCATGACGTATACAAAAAAGGAGCCACATTTTATCGCATAAACTACTTTGTCCTACTGTTCTTTGGCATACAATATTTTGCCATAATAGGTCCAAGGCATAATTTTTGGCATACGGGTAAATGTGACATAATCAACTTTTAGGTTGGGTTGTGGTTTTAATGGGTTAAAGTCCCACACACCTGTCCGGCTTCCCGTGGCCGGATGGACGGGACGAGCGTCTTTCCACACGAAAAAAAAAAGGTTAGGTTAGTTATGGTTTAAATTGTTATGCATAAACCATTATGCGTAAGAACGTTATGCTTAAAAATAATTATGCCATAGTGCAGTATGCTGTGTTACGGCTTAAATTTTTGTGCTTATAGATAGAAACCCATAAAAAAACTTAATTATCTTGGGATATAATATCCTAATCATCTTATCATACCATTATCCTGTTATTAGTTACTATATACATAGATATAGATAAATATATATATACCTATGTATTTATTATAATATATAGTATCGTTGAGTTAGTATCCCATAACACAAGTCTCGAACTTACTTTGGGGCTAACTCAATCTGTGTGATTTGTCCTTATATATTTATATTTATTTATTTATTGACTTAATTCACTTTACATATATATCATTTGTTGACATCGTAAATTTAGTTAAAACTAAGTCTACTGCCGGCTTCCAGCGCGCAGGCGAAGAACAAGGGTCGAAATTACTTTTCTAGAAAGGTGTCAATTATAATGTTTGTAGGTATTATAATATACTAGCGGTCTCTCCCGGCTTCGCTTGGGTAAAAACATAATAAATTATAAACATGAACCTTGGGATTTATTTACAAAAATCACACTATTTGTTAAAAAAAAGAACAACACCAAAATCCGTTGCGTAGTTTTGAAGATCTAAGCATACATATGGACAGACAGCGGGAAGCGACTTTGTTTTATACTATGTAATTAAGTATTGGGAATTATAGTCACATGGTATAAGTATTATTGTTTTTTTTTATAAAATGTCGTTTTTGACTTAAACATAAATTGTCGTCAGAAAGGTCTTGTTGCATTCAACACGAGACAAAAAAATCATATCCATGTTGTAAATCGTCGAAGAGTTCCCTCGTTTGGAGATGAACCTGGGTGCTCCATCGAGCTTATTAAAATAATGCATTGTCATGAAACTGAAGGGACGTGGAGAAATAGATTACAGTAGAACAAGAAATACCGTGAAACTTTGCAAAATATAGTCATTAGACAGAGACAGACAGAATGCTTATAAAAATAACGAATTAAGCCAATGTAACGAAAAGTTTCACTATTATATTCCAAACTGTGTGCGTAGTGCGACTTTGCTATTCACCATCGAGTCGATTCGTAGTGAGACTCAGCTAACCAATCACAATGCGCCATTGTGACGCAACGAGAACCACACTTAAATATGATTCGTTCGCTGCGTCTCACTTCGAATCGATTCGATAGTGAGAAGTGAAATGCAAGCCCGCACTTCGCCCTCTGAATCGAAAACCGATATTATTCTCTTTAAAACGTCACATCGCCTCTGCTTATTGTAGGTAAAATTGGTTACGTCAAAACTGACCTGAAAACGTGAGTAAAGATTTCGCCAAGAGAATTTCAGTTCAGTATTTTTATTAAGGATAGTTTCTTATCACGCCGTCGAGCGTCGCGTTTTGTTATGCTTATTCACTACCAAATAAGAGTATGTACTGGTCTATGCATGTGCATTTGGGAAGGACACGCCGGCTTTACACTGTTTGAGTTCGCCGATAGTGTGTAACCGGCAT
This sequence comes from Plodia interpunctella, assembly GCF_027563975.2. Classification (NCBI taxonomy): domain Eukaryota; kingdom Metazoa; phylum Arthropoda; class Insecta; order Lepidoptera; family Pyralidae; genus Plodia; species Plodia interpunctella. Next base: position 2,202,773 of record NC_071301.1, read on the forward strand.
TGGGTGGGACTCAGTCTGAGGAGGAGCGACATTCAATTAAACTTAGTACCAAACTTAAACTTAGTACAAAAGCACAGTATAGATATATTTTTTCATATTTAAATAATACTGGCAATTTTAAAAAAGCCATAACTTGGTACAATTTTGAAAGGTGCCAATAGGCGAAAAAAAAAACTACCTACTTCATTACGAATAGTATTCACTCATGCAATGACGATGAAAACCGGTGCGCTTGTGTTATCAGTCAGCTGAAGCCAGTTTCGTGGCCCCAAATGTAAACGAAATGCCGGCAAATTATAACGTGAGTAGGGCTGCTACTTTAATTGTAATATTTGCTAAATTTTGTTTAACATTTTTGGGTCATGTTGTAAAAAAGTCTGTCTAAATGGGACAGACATTTAAATCTTATAGTTATTAAAAAAGTATGGAAGTTGACTAAAGTGGTAATAAAATATGATATCGATACAAAAATCAGACCAAAAAGGATAAACTTTATAGGTTTTGATAAATAATTAATATTTAATTGTAAAAATAAAATTTTCCATATTGTTGTAAATCACCCACGCGATGCAGGAAGAAGAAGATAAGTAAGAAGTATTGTCTTCCTCAGCTACGCTTTGGAGTCACAACGGCAGTAGACTTGGTTTGAAGTAAGTTTTGACATCAATCAGTACAATTATTCTAAAGAGGTAAATGTTTGTATGTTTGAGGTGGGTAATCTCAAAAACTACCGAAGCGTCTTCAAAAATTCTTTAGATAAGATAGATAAGAAATTTATTTGAATCAACTGAGACACGTACAAACAATTAAAAGTTGTTAGATAGAGATACACATCTATAAGTAACAATAATACTTTCACCATTATAAAGGTACATTATCCGAGATTGCTATAAGCGATATTTAAAAATTCCCACGGGAGCGATATAGTATGTGATATATAACTTTCATTAGATAAACAAAAAGTGCCAACCCTAGCTAACCAAAATCGGGGTCAATGGTCGGCAAACTGGCGCTTGTTAAGCCGGCCCTAAACACCGGCAATGCGATTTTCATAACTGCCACACCAGGCGATCAGTTCGCTTCAGTTACAAATTAACTGCAAACTGATTTCGACTTTGTTTCATCTAGTTTTGTAGTTGCAGAATTAAATTTTAGATACGAATATATTATATTTTTTAATATTTTGTGTGATTTTATGCATTTTTACTAAAAAAAAGAATGGTTACTGAAAAATAAGAACATATTTGAACGGTATATACGATTGTTTAGCTTTGCTCTATCTAAAGCAACCTTTTTTAAACAAAAACCTATGTGATATAAGTATTTCATGCTGGTCTGTGAGCGGAAAAATTGTAAAGACAATCAAAGGAAAAGACTAGGTATAAACTAGAGATATTTTTCAATCAATTTTATCACTAATCCACCATACAGCTTAACATGGCTCTGTCTACACCGTAAGAATTTTATCTATACTTACCTATGTTTCATATTGTGCTCTATTTTATTGAGTTCATGTAAGTTAAATTTAGTTTGTATTAGGTCAATAAATTTTCTATTTATCAGATGTACCTACCTTATCGTATAGTCCTCGGAGTCATCATTTATATATATTTTTTCATAATTTTGCGCATTAAAGGAACTTAATTATTAATAGGACTATTTTACGTAACTGTACAAATGAGGAGTGTAGTGTTTTCATATTTAATGTTAGATGTACGATACCGGAGTATCCCACAATTTAGTTGCATTTACTTTGGTGACATCCGCTATTTATTTCACGGAATGGAAGCCGTTTTACGCTCAGATATTATAATTACTTATTAGTGTCTGTCCTTATATTTGTGGAATTTATATTTCTCAAACTATGCCTTCAATTAGGAAAATTTGTTAAGAATTAGCTTTAGTCCAAAATTAAATAGCCATTTCGTAAGTTTAAACTTTATTTAGCAACTTTGTAAATATATTTGTACTGTACCTTTCTCTTTCTATTAACATATTGTTTCGGGTTTTTCGGATCTTTTTTATGTGAATACTGAAAGGTCTATGTTATAAATATTTCACATTGCGGAATATAGTATGAATGGCTAGAACAAATTTAGAGAAAAAAAATTGTGTTATATGAATATGTGACACGTGGCATCACGCAATTCATTAAAAAATACATACCAATTTTATTTGAACTCCGAGATTAAATTGCGCTCACAAAATTTATCAGCACTTCACTTAGCTAGTAGTAATCCAATGGACAAAAGACACCACACTAAGCGAGTTCGAAATCCGAAAAGCGCGCGGATCGCACGCGCCGGCGCGCCGACCGAAACTGACTCACGCGCATCCCGATTCCCGAAACACCCTTCAGTTCTATTTTTTGAAATTCGAAATAGGAACAAAAGAAGGGGGGAGGCGAGCGCCCTCAGTCAGTTTAAATTTAGAACGGCGCAAGCCACGACGCGTAGTCAGCGAGAGTTCGTTCACTCAGGAAAGCGTACTACAAAATTGTATTGCCTAACTAGAGAAAAGATAATATTTTAAAAATAAACGTCCGGCATAAGGTAATAGCGTCGATTCCGGCGTCTTGTTGACTGATTGTTCCCGTCTCGTTAGGAGCATGCCTGATCGATTTTGGTGATGCGGCGGCAACCAAAAATACCCGAAATAGATTTTAATGGTGTTTGATAATGACATTTGTTGTAAACTAATGGACTTGAAATGTCAGTTGAATCATTATAATGCATTAATTTAGGTTTTTTTAAAAATAGGTATTAAATTTAATTTATTTTTAAACTGTGAATTCATATTGGCACGTTCAATACGTCCAAATAAATCAGTAATAGGTATGAAAACTAAATAAAAATATTTTTTGTCTTCCATCAGTACTTTTAAAAGTTTCACAAATGAAATAAATAAATATTTTTTAATACACGTATTTTTTTTTTCTGCATTTATTTATTTAGTCGTAGTATATATACACTGGTATATAAGAAAGAAATAGACTAAATAAAAAAGATGGAAGACGCGGCTAATTTAAATCGTATTTTTTAAACTGGGTGTGAAAAAATGCCTGATTTTGAAAATAAATACTTTGACTCAACAGCTGAGGGGCCTATGAACTGTTTTTCAACTTATAAGTAATTTTTTTCTAAGCAATTCTTCTCCATTGAACATTTTTTCTCCACGTTAAAGTTTATATAGACGTCCAAGTGAAACAATTGATTCTATGCTTTATGAATCTTATGATTCTATATAGGCATTAACGGTGAATTTTCGAGCACTTTGACCCTCGTCATTAAAAAAAAAGTACCTTTCTAAAATATTAGAAATGAAATATTGATAAAAAATTTATTAGCAAAAAGATTCTTGTCTTTGTTGAGAGTTGAAAGAGGGTAAATTTCGGTGATCAAATACTCAAAAATTCACACTTAACAACATATATACGATAGTGGCTTAAGTTGGACTATCTTTAGCAAGTTCAATTCCGGATGACATTCCTGACAGTTCGAGTCAGCTGATAGTCTAGACGAAACGGACTGACTATTTCTGGAGCTACGCTGTCAGATTTGATGACACAGATGTCCTGACTATGAGTCTAACGCCATTATTATGAGTGTTCAATGGACTTAGTCAAAAGACAAAACATTCTATGTTCTCAGTCTCTCTTCCACGTGAGTCAGCATTAAAAGTACTGATATATAAATAGTAAAAAGGTCGAAAGGATGACCTTTATTCCTTACATTATTTAATTTGATTTAGGGTTAATTTTCATAGATTTGACGCTGATTTTAAGACCGTCAGCTTGCTTATCGTCAGCCCTAAATCAAATTAAATAATGTAGCTATTTGTTTAAAGTGCAGGCAGTACGTTTCGTCTAAATATTACACACATTATAAGTTTTAGCTTATTTTGCTCTTTGGATTTACTATATATGACTGTTCTCAAGTTTTTTTGTTTAATGTTCTATATATGTTTTTCATTCTTCATTTGTTTATTAGTTGGCATTGTTTCGGAAGAAACTGAACTGAAATACTGAGTATAAACCCATGTCTGGTTGCACCAGTAAATTTGACGTTAGGCTACCCTACGCTCTTACCTGTGTGTAGGTACTTAGCATTTTTCAGCGCACTTTAAAGTTCACTTCAAAGTTGACTGATGTAACTCACCCTAATAAAATTGATTATTTTTTACCCTAATTTAATTTGATTCGTTTCACCGAAAAACGTCAAAAGAAATTACTAATCCGAGACATTTTTCTGTGGATGTCAAAGCATTCATGTTACGAATTTAGATCCCGGATATTGGGGGACTTGCGTTTTTTTACAGCGGCAACCGGCGGCGACTGAAACTCGTACACAAATATAGAATGGAGCATTTGCAAGAAGCGACATTATACTTTCGAGATGATACAATTTTATTTTGTATACAAAACTAGAATGAAATGTTAAAAAAGGAGACGATAAATAAAATTATGTTTTTCCTAGCAGTGCCGAGAGTGCAACCTGGAGGAAAAATATTGGCACTGGATTATTCTTAGAAGCACTAGATTATTCTTCGTAGAAAATTAAATTTAATGTTCTTTTAATAATTTGAAAATATAATTTAAACCATAATAAGTTGTACACCTAAACAATCCTCAAGAATCACAATATTTATTGATAGTAGTCTTTGAATTTATCGCGTTCAAACAGACAGACAGTCGCGGCAGTGCACTTCTTTTTTTATAATTAATACCCATACTTCCATACTTCTATTTATAATATTATATACTCGAAAAACATATACTAATATTATAGAGAGAAAAGATTTGTATTTTTGTTTGAACTCAAAAACTACTAGATTGATTTTGATTAAATTTGGCATACAGATAATCGATTAACGTTCAGAGGTATAGGCTACTTTTTCATGCTTTTACCCGATCGAAGCAGGGAAGGGCCAATAGTATTTTAATAAATTATTCAGTGCATAACACATTTAAAAACATATTGAGAATAATTACCGAAATGTTATGCGTACCTATATATGAACTTACTGTTGTTATGATAAGGATTGTTAATAAAATTAACTTGTCTCGGCTAGTTCTAACTCTTTGTACTCCACTGTATAGGGATTTTTTCCCCTTTTTCTTTTTTTGTCACGCCTCGTGTATTAAAGTGTTTAATTTGTTTCCTACGAGATGCTTGGAGATAAATAGCACTATGACTCGTGATACAAGCCTGTTGGAAGAGATGGATGGCGTCCACGAATAAAGGGACACTGATTGACATGACTAGGTAAGTTTTTAACGTTGGGGTTACGAATGTAAAACTTTGGCGTTCTATATCTGTATGTGGAAACTGGATGAACCGATTTTGCTGATTCTTTTTGTTTGGAAAGTGATTTTTTTAATGTAAGAATATTTTTTCCATTGTTTCATATCTTATTATATTTTTTATTATACAAATAAGAATTATAAATCATTTTTAAAGTATATAATATTAAATTAAAATAATGAGATGTGTAAAATGACGGATTTGAGTAGGAAACGAACTTAACTAGTAAAATAGAATATTTATTGATGATATACAATCCTTTTGAAAACAATATTGAGAATTTAAAAAATCTAATCGAGCGGGAATTGAACCTACGCCCCTGTCTATACGAAACAGTGTTTTAAATCACTGAGTTATCGAGTCATCTTTTTACGCATGTCTTATGCTGACATACAGTTTTTTTAAATTATTTTTTATGCAATTTTTGTTATGCAAGTTTCATAAGTGTGTACAACGAAAGTTATAACATACAACAACAACAAAACTTGAAACAAACTATCTGCCTTATTAATAAAAAATACTATATATATATATATTGAAGTGCACAATATAGATTTGATTTTGCATCGATCACAATTTGTGACATGATATAATCCTTAAAGCATTCTCAAATACAAGACGATTGTCATAATTTTTGGTCACCCATCCAATGAAAGACCATTGCAAAAGTTGCTTACTAGTATTGTGTTTACATTCTCTTTATTGTAATCCATGATTGATTGTAGAAAAGTTTAAAGAAAATATAACCATAGTTATATAATATTGTACTGATACTTCACGTCATGTAGGAAAGTAAAATAGAGTAATAAAATCCAGCTAAATCATAAAACACTTTATCAGCCCGGTAACAGGTGCAGAGAGAGTGCATTCGAACATCGCCATCTTATTTTTCACTCAGACCAGCGATCCGTCAATGTCCGTCCTTGCAAAATGTAAAAATGGCGGAAAAACTGCAATGACATGAAATACGCTTTCGGTCCGTTTGAATTTGATAAAACTGGTCTTTCTATTCTTGACGATCTAGAAAAAAAATACTAACGACTTTACAAATCCATACTAATAATATAAATGCGAAAATCTGTTTGTCGGTTTCATGCCTAAACCGGTGGATTTTGATGAAATTTGTTCCAACATTTACTTCATTCATTACTTCATTAGCTTTTTTTTTTTCAAAAATCAACCCCCATGGTAGGTACACTCGGGCGATGCCGCGGGAAAAAGCTAGTACTTCATAAAATTAAATACTTACAGACAAACCTTCTAGCTAAATTATGTTTTGTCGCCATCGCACTTAGGGTGGATTGCACCAGTCCACTTTGACGTTAACTTTAACCGGCACATAAAAACAAAACAACCCTTTTTTATACTAACAAGCAAGAAACAGGCATGGCATGCGGCCCATCTGTTGGAAAATGGTCACCGTATATAGTATTATCACCTTACGGTGACCATACTGAGCGCACGGACTATACCATACGGGGTGCAGGGGAGTCACATGCGCGGGTCACACTACGTCTCTTTGTGGCGTAATCAAATATGTAAAGTCTTATTACATTTATGCTGTAATAATCTAAATCGTCTGATAGGTATTTAATTCCCGAGGGATCGATTAAAACTGGACAGGAGAGCTACATCAAAGATATGTTTGGTGTTATTTAGACCATGACGAACTAACATGTAATTGCAATTAAGTCCGACCGAAATGACGGGCCACGAAATGCGCTACATTTTTAGCGTTTTCACACGAGGAGCGATTATTGTACCTTGGCTGTTATATTACTGAAGGCCTACCACGAAATTGGTTTCTTTCGGCATTTCTTCTCAGCAGTGGACGTTCCGAAATGCCAATAGTTTGTAGCTTGTGAGAAATAACTATTTAATATAAAAATTGTCATGAAAAAATGCCTGTGAAGGTCTAATTTCTGAATAAATTATTTGAATTTGAAGTTGAAACACAGAAACAACGTTTCTATCGTCCGCATGCAGTCTCTTTTTCCTGTACGCATCCTGTAAAAAAAAAAAAGAACAACGTGCTACCTGCGTGTTTTATGTCTAATGGTAGTGATCCATACTGGTCTAGAAGCAAAAGAAACACAACATGAACCAGCTGCTTATCCCGCGAAGATCGTTAAAGTTGATCAATGGAACAACAAACTGGAGATTTTTAGACGACGGGTTAGCAAACTGTCACTGTTTTAAAGTCTCAGTTCAACCTAAAATTAAACATGGGTTTAAAATTCGACTCTCGGTTTTGCCTACCATGTATTCGAAGTCAGTTTTTTAGGTGAAGTATGACCTAGTAAGGTTAAACCTGGAGTAAACCCTACTCACAGTGTAAGTTTTAAATATTATACTTTTAATAGCAAATTTGAATTATTAAACTGACTAGGTTATGATATAAAGTGTTATGGCCCGACCATTATATATTTGTAGTATTAGCACAAACCTGAGTGAAGTCCTATCAGCATAAATTAATGTTCTTCTTGATGAAAACCATCAAATAAACCTATTGATCTTAGAGTTAATGAGAAATTAATTTTATGAGGATATATTTGTCATTTTGATGTATTTTATTATATACTCATATTTGTGTTATGGTCACGTGGATTAGTTTTTTCTTCGTTCCATACCTATGTCCTTACTTCTAACCAGCCAGCTACTGTGTATCGATTGCCAGTTGACTTTAAGTAATCCCTACATAAGATAAGTCTGCTGTTGTATTTTTTTTTCTTTTTGTTGTCTGTGGCCGTTGAACATTTCGTATTAATTTATGTGCTTATTTTTTGCACAATAAAGTTATTACAAATGAACATACAAACAAAACCATATGGGCTTGGTTGTGGTTTAACACGTTTTTTGTGTGATAAGTGTGTTAATAATGTAATCAACGCTAATATTATGAAGAGGAAATTATGTATGTAAAAAAAAATCAAATATTTTCACTCTGTTCCATAGATATGCTCTAATTCGAATGTTCACAATTCCCTAATTCAAAATAAAATAAAATAAATTAAATATGAATGAATTCACATATTATGTTCTTTGTTCGAATTTATAATATATTCTTTTTTTGTAAGTGGCCAGTGGTAACATGATTAGGTTTATTTTTTAACATGGAATACATACACTAAATAATTATTTTTAGACACCATAACTTATCTTTCTGTATGTTAGTAAAGCAACACTGTGACGTTGTCGGGCCCTTGTCGCCTAGCGTTCTCCACCTCACCGCTCAGATCCTTATTATTATGGTCATCAATGGCGGTGGAAGACGCAGGCCTACGAGGGTTCTTAAAAATACGCTTGTGTAACTTCCCATTTTATAAAAAGCAAAAACTTTGTAATTGTGTCAAATAAGTTTAACCACTTACTTACCTCTCCAAGGGAAGTCCACTAGAGGCATCAATCTTTTTTTTCCTTGATTCTCTTTTTTTTTTAATCTATAATTTAATCGATGATTACAGGTAATGTTTTGTAATATCCTTTTATTGTTACTCTAAAACAAATGTTTTTAAACGTTTCATAAACCCTGAGTGACATAGGGAATTTTATTTACGAACACATTCTCTGTATAATGTTAATGTAACAATGTATATTTTAGCTAAAATACTATAGGATTTCAATCCCCGCGCAGCTGTGAAATCTACCATAACTTCGAATTCATATCTCGTATTCTAGTGACGTTTGGCCGGAGTCCTCCAAATAATAGGGCTGCGCTGAAATCAACAAAGATACACAAAAATGCCAGTCAAAACCCGCACACGGAAAGGTTTCGGAATTACGTATTCACGGCGTAAGACTCACTTCACGAAATAACGGACAGTACGGGTGTGGGCCAGGACAAGAGATGTTGAGATTTTTTTTATTTCATTTATGTAAAATTTTACTCATAATCTTGTCTTTATCTCTTACGCGGGAGACAGTGCACAAGAGTGCACGGAGTATCGAGACTCTCACGATACGACTCTTACTATGTAGCCATTGTTGGAATTGGAATTTAAACGTACGTCATCGAAACAACAGAACTGCTAAGAAGGTTAGGCGTCAGGTTTGAAAACGGTCATAAAATCGAGACGAAACTTCAATATTTAAAGGTTACATTTTAACCGGGCTTTAGATGTCACAGACGTGAATGTAACCTAGAACAAGCAAAAATGAGATAGAGACCAATCCTTCTATAACTTGACGTTACATCAGGGCTTCCACTACCAACCGAGACAGATTTCAATTTAAGAATCTACATGTTTCTTCTCATGGAGGCCACCCCTAATTTCTCGCACGATCGAATCCGAAACCGAACGTACCGATACGAAGCGACGTTCCTTTCTAATATTAAGAATTATTTCCTCAGAATTTGTGTTACATAAGGCAATAAGAAGCGGTGGTTGTGTAATGGTTAAGAAGCCCGCCTATGGATCGAAAGGTCCCAGGTTCGAATCCTACTCGTGCCCCATGAGATTGTATACCAATGTGACTTATGTATAGTAGTTTTCATCGTCCACCACTTGCTTCCGGTGAAGAAAAACATCGCGAGGAAACCTGCACACTGGTTGATTCTTATTAACTTGTGTGTGAAATGGAGAAGTCCCTCCTATTTTCTCTCGCATCTTTCCATATTCCTAGCTGCATTCGAAGCTGTGACGTTGCGAAGTCCGGGTTCAACTTAAACTTAAAATGGAATGCTTTTGTTGTCTATCACCGAATAATTCTCATTGCAAGACGATCAATCACTTCATATCCTCACGTGAATGTCGTGCGAAGCGAGTAAGGGACACATACCCTTGTCAGATGAAGATGATTAGCCATTTTATTATGCCATTTTTATATTTCTATATGTACACTTTACATTCTAAATTCTATGAATATTTCGGTTTCTGCTTAGAATCGGCGAAATAAGACGAGAATGAATGTAAATCAGCACAATGTAGGTATCTGAATAGGACGCCCAATATAATATTGTACAATATTACAGAGATATTATTATATTAACGAGTCGAATCAATTCATTTTTAATGTACTTTTCCTTTTTTTTATTGAATCCTGTATTGTATGCATTATCTGTAAAAACGATAAATCACTTTTGTTCTATGGTAGCCTCCCTTAAATATTTATTTTTTCTACCTTCTTTTTCTAGGTATTTGGTTTTATAGTGGCAACAGAAATATTAGTCCTCGGTGAAAACTTCAACTGACTAACTACCATACTTCAAGTGATACAGCATGGTGACAGACGGACAGACAAACAGGTGAACAGCCGAGTCTTAGTCATAGGTAAATAGGGTACATTTTGGGAACGATATCCTAAAATTGCATTATGAATTGACCGCACAAAAGTGAGAAAAAAAATCACACAATGACGTTACGTTAGTTTGACATTTTTCCACACACGAAGGAGCTGTAATCATGGAATTAATAGATACCACCTGCTAATTTCTTGAATGTAACTTCTATACCAGTCGGGCGTCAAAAGTCTTCAATATAAAAAAGTACATTCTACAATTACAGACGAATTATCTTTAAAAAATTGCGTGACGAAACTTTTTATCCATAAGGAAAGCCATTTCCCCCGGCCAATCATTTGTAACCATAAAACTTCGGTTATTTTCCCCAATTTTCGGATTTAAAACTGTAATTTGTACATCGTAAAACTTTCGCGCGAAATATTACAAACGATTCATATCAATAAATGTAATTTTTCAAGACAGTGTAACTGAAAAAGTGAAAATTTGTCCGTAAATAAATACCATTAACGTAATTAATAATGCTTTTTTATAATATGTACAAATATCGAATAAAGTCAGGTATATTCCATTAATAAAACATAGTATAGATATATAGTAGTAAGGACATTAAATTGATTTTTATTTTAACGACATCGTCTTTACTTCTACATACATTCTAACTGACAAAACAATAGGACGAGTCAATACTAAATGTATATAGTTTTTACCTGTGGCTTCAGTTGTGTCCTTATACAGTATCGCATTGCAATTGTAACATAAAATAATACTTGGCTTCATTGCATACTATTCCTGTAAACCAAACCTTTCTCAAATGGCCTATACGGATAGTTGGGAAATGCCACTTCGACACGAGAAATAGGTTTGTGTACCCTTTGGAACTATTGATTTGCTCCTACTCTCGCAAAATTAGACAGCTGTGTGGGTCCGAAACTTTTTACAGTCACTGAACTGGAATTATGTCGCGTAATTGCTGTTGATTATATTGAACAAGAACTTATTTTTCTTGTTCGACTATTTCGACGTTGTCAGGCGATTCGGAAAATGACCGAAGGTACACCCAGGATCGACTCTTGACGAGGGAACTTCAGAATGGCACGGAAATAATTTTTGTTGTTGAAAGTTAAATCCAATCTTGGACGAAAGTAAAGTTGTTTTTTAATTCAGTAAACAATGTCATTAAAAAAGATAATTAATACCTAAATATTAACTTTTTTAAATGTATTATAATAATCATAACACAGGGTAAAACCCACAGCCCCAATGTTACTTTACCTCGTATCGGAAATATGCCTGGTAATGTGAATGGAGGGAATTTTTGAATAGGAATATTAATAGCTTATCGACAATGTGACATCGTTTCTAGAAGCCGTAATGCGATACTTTTCATACTAAGTGACATTGTTATAGGACGCCTTTGAAAACCTTTCAAAAGCATCCTGAATAATATATGTACTAGCGGTGCCTCAGGGCTTCGCTCCCATGAGAATTTCCATTCATTAAGAAGGCCAGTGTCTCAGCAGTGCGTACAAACCCGTCGGAAATTCTTTCTTCTATAGTTAAATAATCTTTTATAGTTAATGTTACCACTGGCGCACTAGTCAACTTTGGATCTACGCCGAAAAACTTACGCCATTTTATCTAATCTAATAAGTTAAAGTTAACGTCAAAGTTCAGACCAGTCAACCCACTCTTAGTAATAATAGTTAGAGAGAGAGCTATAAAGAAACAAAGTATACCTCCAAATTGCTACAACCTCTCAATAATTGCGTGACTCAACCGAACTTGGAAATGTGTTTATGCCTGGGTGTTGGACCACTACATATCAAACCATGAATTTGATATAAAATGATTAAAGGTCTAAAGCCATTTTTGGGAACTGGTTCCGAACCCTATTGGACTGGACAATTTGGCCTAGTCTTAACATCACAGCCAAATTGTCGATATTCAAGAGTAATTTTTTACGAAAATTCTGCTCATTAGAAAGTGATTGCCGAGGGTCCAAATGAATAATAGAAGAGAGAGAGAGAGAGAAACGTTTTTATTTATTCATTCAACATTTAAGAACAATGGATCTTATCGATGGAGCTTTTTCCATCATTTTCTATCTTTATCCATCGTTCTGACCTTCATGGACAAAGTCTCGTTCTCTATTTTATATAATAGACTTAATCTATTAACAGAACTAATATTATCATAGATAAGAGACTTTGTGTTGTAATAGCAAAATCGTAACAGAATATATTCATGATTGGTCTGATTGATTTGCCAAATTATGCGTATTCGAATGTTTATCTATCAAAGCGGTTTCCATTATATGTTCACCGACTGAATAATCCACTTTCTATGCTATTTGTTATTTAATGTTATGAAATAACGTTATCTCTCTGTCTCGTCTTGTGTTTTCCGAGTTGCATTCGCGAATGTGAAGCTGCGAAGCCTAGGCTCTGTTTATTAATTGAAGATTGGGCTGTTATTTTGGCTGATGTCATATGTATGCTATGCGAACTATCAGCTACCTAGGCTTTATATAAATAATAAAACCACACGCGCCATCTCTCATTTGTAATAAGTGATAAAATGTTATATCACGATGTAACATTTTGTCACTTATTATAATCACGATATAACATTTTATCACTTATTACAAATTAGCCCGCGGACTCGTCGTGAGCCATTGCTCACTATAATTCAAATTGTTTGTATTGTTTAATAACTTAGTTTTATAAGATGGCATATTCAAAAGACGGTAAATCTCGAAACAGATCATAAAAACAATATTTTATTATTACGTGTACCTAATTATGGGTGTGTGAATAAATTATTAATAGAATATTTTTTTTCATACAATGATTAATTTATAACCGAATACAATTACAGTAAATTATGAGCTATCAATATATTGTGTGCACTTTTACAGCGCATTGCAACAGTAAGCTGAAATATGAAGAATTCAAAAGAAACACGTCATACCATTTAATTATTGTTTGATAAGGCGAAAAGCAGAAGAAAAGTTGAGTAAAACTAAATTATAATTTTATATGTATAACGGACATGAGAGAGTGAACATTTAATTTTACTTACATCACCATCACCATCACCACCATCATCATCTGGGCAAGAGCCATTGTTGCCAACCACGTTGAAACTTGTCTATTTAATTAATTTATATACCTATACCTGAAAAAAATTTTTTTTAAAAAATAAACAAGGCAAATAGAAAAACCAATCTACTAAAATATATAATCTATAAAATATATAACCAACCTATAATATATATATATATATATATATATATATATATATATATATATATATTATATAAATTCTAGTACTATGAGAAGGTTGCTTCTGTACGTAGAATAATTTGAACTACATTTAATATTCATCGGGTGATCCAATCAAATGAACCCGTTTAATTTGCCGAAAGCAAATTATCGAAATTTACGCCAAGACAGATTTTCACTCAATTAGATCCCTTTGGTAAACATCCCTTCTCCTATAAAGCCCACCCTATAATAATAGACTCTGTGCAAGTTAACATTTTTGTCAGTTTGAAAGGTCCCTAATTTTCTATCAGTTTTCCTATTTTCAATTAAGTAAAACTATTTCTAAATTGTTTTTTGTTTTTTTTTTAACTGCATGACATACAAGCATGCAATAGAACACTAAGTCCCGTTAAAGGATCTCTTCCAGTCAACCGATAAGTTAAAACAAATAACAAAGACGGTTTAAAAAAGGGTAGAGGCTGTACCAATTTTAGTGTGTTAAAAAATTGCATGATTATGGTACGCTTTTTCATAAAACACTATTTTAAATTGACTTTTCTATTCCATTTTCCATATAAAAGAGTTCATTACACTGCACATAATCCCAATAATAAAGTACATTCGAATCAAAATGAACTGGGAGCGTACAAAGTACGGCTCGTTTGGACCCCAGTCACGTTTTCTATTTCACTCGGCTGTACAATTTTTAAGTCCACGTCTCAACTGATGTGTATAAACTTTGTACTAGGTGTGTTGCAGCTTTATGAGGTTGAACATGTGCAATGATAAAAAAAATGCTTTTTTTTTTCCTTTTCTTTTAAACAACAACAACATTCGTATATTTAAATTATATTACAAAATTAAGTAAAAGCACCTCTATTTTCTCGTCTCTTCGCACTTACGCTTTTATTACCGGATTTGACTCCCGAAGCCGGAGTTTGTTAGAAAAATATATCTGATTTAGGGTGAGTTGGACCAGTCACTTTAACGTTGACTTTAATTACCCTTCGACTGGTGCAACTCACCATTAAAATTCAAACGATTGCACGAAACAAAGTGAAAGCATAGGCTTCCCTAATTTCGTATTTGAGTATTATTTTGACTTTCGCAAGCAAAAAGTGTGTAACAGATATTATTTCTGCGAACAGAGCAAAAAGTTTTCGTTACAAATTATCTGCGTGTTTATGGAGAAAATAATTTAACAATCTGGTAAATATTTGCCATTTAGATGGGAATGATAAAGTGTTTCTTGTTATTTGGCTAACAATGATATGAATATAAATGCTGGATAACGTTTATTGTATTTTTAAGGGTTCCGTACTTCAAAAAGTAAAAACGGAACCATTATAGGATCACTTTGTGGTCCGTCTGTCCATCTGTCAAGGTCATTTTTTTATTTTTTACAATTTCAGTCTAAAATTTACTCAGTGGACAGGTGTACAAATCATTACTTTTAAATTGCACATGTAAACAACAATATTACTTAGGAACACTTTTTGCTCAAGTCAATTTTGACGTTAACTTTAATCTGCGCGGAACACCAGTAAAGTCAATTTATCTAATCTGCGGCGGCGCAAGTTAAAGTTAAAGTCAAAGTTGACTGCTGCAAATTCTAATTATGGAAGTCTAGAATCCCATCTCCCTTCGTGTCCTCTGTTTTATCAAATATTTTACTGCTTTATGCACTTGCATTTCTTCCTTGTATTTTTTGTTCGTCATCGACTTATAGGAGCAATAAATATTTCAAATAAATAGACAAAGAAAAATACTACTTAAGTAACTTTTAATAGAAATTATTAAAACGATTGTAGTAATGTCTATAAGATTTTAGATCAGTGGTCCCGTCTTTTATTTTAATTCATAAATCTTCATTCATTTTTTTCTTGACCGTTATTAATTTCTGCGTTATCTTGCAAACGTTTCTTATGTTTTGTCCATTCAATTTCGCTTTATTGAAAATGCGAGTTTTAGAAGGATCAAGAATCCTTTAATGTACAGAAATACCAACATTTTTCTATTATTAAAAATATGAACGTTTGAACTTTGAACAGTAAGCGACAAGCTTAGAATTTTTTTAAGGCAATACCAACTTAATTTTCCATTCCATCCCTATATTATACATAACACACAATCTATATAATACAAATCTCAAGTTCTTGTAAGGATACACTAAACAAATGGTAATAGAGACCCACTTTTGTACCACACAAACATGATTCGGAACCTGGACCGCATCCGCTAGTCTTCTTAAGCCAGGTTATTATTAAAATAACAAAAATAACAGTGAGCAATTTCACAAAAACGATTTTAGCAAAAACGTAAAATTAATTAACGAATTCCATTACACACTAAGAAGAAAACGAACCAAAAACGCTCAGAGAAAAATTAAAAAAATCTCACCAAACGAAAAGTCTCGCAATTATTGCTTTTCTTACTTTTATTTTGCGCCTTTTTCAATCTAAGCAATAAATTTTATCGTTTTGGTGGTAAATTTTCATTTTACTCCTTCTATATTATACCTAGCTTGACGTCCTAGGTGAACGACAAAAGCGAAAAGGTCATACGATGCGTTTACACGAAAGTAATTTATATTTTAACTTGTGGCTTGTATGTAATATTTATTTTCAGACAAAGGGTCGCAACGCGTCATGCAGAATTTGGTCGATCACTTAGGACGCAGGGTAAATCTTTAGTGACGAGATCCTAAGGGAGCTTTTTGGGCCCTTGTTATAGATACGGTTTTTATGAAGCCTCCAAAACTGGCCAGCTTATGATAAGTAGTGGATGGTATTTTTCTGGACATTTCGACTTTACCGTAGTTTTATTATGGTTAAGAACTGGACCTTTTTTTGATGAGTAAAAATGTTAGCTATGTTACTACGAGAACATTTATTTTTTCCATAATTTATTTTGGATACCAATTTCTAAATAATAATGCCCTTTATTATTACTAGTAAATAAATGACTTCTTGTCAACGAGTATGAAATGTGCTGGAAAGTTTAAAGATTATTTTATTGTAATTCATTCATTTATTTCGGATATTATATATTTTTCATCAGTTTATAATTATCCAGATGTATAAAGTACATTTTAAATCACAGTAGAAATATATTTAATAATAATTTTCACTGTATTGTAGTTATACTCTGTTCACACAAGAATGAAACCAATTCGATACCAATTTAACATTGATTTAGAAGACTTATTATGATCACATAATGACGTTAAATCCACAGAGGCTCATATGTGAAGCCACGCTTGAAGTTTCTAGAAATTTCTAACCCGCTCGACAATTATTTTATAGCTATTTTGGTACACTATGATTTGAGCCCCTTAATTATGTTCTTTCTGAATAAGGTAGATCTTTTTTTTCACCCCTGACGCAAAAAGAGGAGTGTTATAAGTTACGTATCTGCCTGTGTATCTGTCTGTGGCATCGTAGCTCCCGAACGGATGAAACGATTTTAAACGTTTAGTTTTTTTGTGTAATAGATAATTTTATCCCGAGTGTTCATAGGTATGTTTCATGAAAATCTGTTCGGCCATTCTAAATAAATAAATAAAATTTTTGTTTATTCAGTTTGAGAAGGCTCTATTTCACACACAAGTTAATAATAATCAACCAGTGTGCATGTTTCCTCACGATGTTTTCCTTCACCGGAAGCAAGTGGTGATTGATGAAAACTACTATACATGAGTCAGATTGGTATACTCATGTGGCACGAGTATTCGAACTTGGGACCTTTCGATACACAGGTCTTAACCATTACACCACCACCGCTTCACACTTCAAATTGTACACCAATCTTCTTGGAATAACATGTATGCTATTCCAAGAAGATTGGTTGAGTAAATAGAGCGTGAAGTGGTAACAATAAAAACTTACTTTCGCATTTATATTTTATTTAGGATTTAAAATGTATCTATTCGGTTCCTTATGACCGCTTGTATTAATAGTTTAGGCGATATCCAAAACAGTCACGTTAATAATGCCTCGGGTTGACAACGCGATGAGTTATTAAGTTCAAGGTTTTGGTTTGTGATTAGTTTGTTAAATTGACTTTCTTCGACCCTCATGCGTATGAGTAAATGGTGAACTGAAGCATATTCTCACTAATGTACATATTCCTATTCACTGAGTTAAAGCAATAATTTGTAAAACTTATGTTTTTCTACTGCTCACTTTAAGACGTATTTTCTGAAAAGTTATTTCTACGTCTATAATAATAATAATAAGCCCGCAGGGCAGCTTGTGGCGAGCTGTTGGGGAGTAGCGACCCGCGGACCTGAGTACTCCCAGGGGAGGCCCCTGTTCCTCACCTCCGCCTTCCTTCCCCAAGGTCGGAGTGGAAACCGAGAGGTAACAGGACCCCTACCTCTGGCTTGCCTTCACCGGCCGGCCAGAGTGGAGTCGCGAGAGCTCGAAGGGTGGAAGTGTAAAATGTCATAACGCCGGGGGCGTCTGACTGGATCACCACCCTTAGCCGCCCACGTCAATGTTGCCCCTTTGTCGCCAATCACGGCGACTGATTTGAGGGGCCCATCCAGTGAGCGGCGAGTCACCACCTGCCACTGAATAGTCAGTTATCATGATTATGGCAGGTGACATAACTCTTTGCAATAGCCCATTCTCAGTCCATTCGCATCCATTATTCTGCAATAGTTCACACTCCCGCCGAGACCTGCTCATGGGCATATCATTTCATTGGTATATCCGGGAGCGGGTCTTGGCGGGAGATCTACATAACATTAAAACTCTCCAAAGGGCCTCTACAGGTTGCCCACGCAAAGGACCAGACTATGTGCCGTGATTCCCAAAAGGAGATACAAATAATAATAATAAATAATTTATTGCAGGCACTTGTAAAATACATGACCCATATCACACTATAGACTAAAAAAAAAAAGAATAAAAAATAGTACCTAATAATTATTATGTTTATATTATGTTTTTTTGGATATTCAAAACTAAAAACATCCCGGCTATGAATCTTTCTCAAGTCCGTATGTTCTTGGTTGCATTCGGGGCTATGACGGCACGAGGCCTAGATTTAATGTAAAAAATAAACTTAACATTTAGAAGTATCGGGTGTAATTTTACAATCGGCCGCCTGCCTCACGTCGCTCTCCTTGGAAATTATTGTAGCCTGTCTGGGCTTTGTTTCCCTTAGTCGCTTCTTACGATCCCCGGTCGGGTCATGATGGAAAATGATCTTTTTCTGATTGGCCCGGGTCTTGTATGTTTATCTATGTAATGTTATAAAACATAGTATCGTTGATTTAGTATCCCATAACACAAGTCTAGAATAAGTTCTAGACTTAAGATTGAGATAGAGATAGAATGATTTGCCCTAATATATTTATTTATTTATGGAAGGAAGGACATTTAGTTTTCCTATTCTAGGGCGGATCCACACGCCCTGGTGTTCATAATAAATATGGTTACAAAAATATATAGGTATCCAAATATTATTTAGAAATATTTCCTTCTATTGCCAAACCATACCCTCGTCTTCTCTTTATGACAAACAGACATTAAGGAGCTTATATGAAAATATAGACATCAACCAAATCACCGGAGCAAAAGCTAGTAAATTCTAGCCGTGAAGAGACCGGATATAATGTTTTTTAGGTCAATGAGTGTTTGAAATGAATGAGTTTTAATAATTAATAAATAAATATATTAGAACTAATCACACATATTGAGCTAGCCCCAAAGTAAGTTCGAGACTTGTGTTATGGGATATTAATTCAACGATACTATATTTTATAACAAATACATATATATATATATATATATATATATATATATATATATATATATATATATATATATATATATATATATATATATATATAGATAAACATCCAAGACCGGGTCAATCAGAAAAATATCATTTGCCATCATGACCCGACCGGGATCGAACTCGGGACATCTCGGTTCAGAGGCAAGCACTTTACCACTGCGCCACCGAGCTCGTCAAACAATACAAAACCCAATGTTCATGAGAAATGGTTTCATTTCATCCTTTGACCATGAACAAACTTTTTCGTGTTCATTTCGCGAGCGTCGTATACATCCAACCCAACCGTTGCTCTTCTCTTTTCGATGTAGGTATTTATTTTCGATTCACAATGCTGTGCGCTGGGAGCATGACAACTGATGTAAAGTATCAGGGTTAACTCGTAATAATGGTTAAAGGAAACCCGAATTCGCCCACCCATTGAAAGTTCACGCGACATCATGTAGACGAGCGCTTACGTCAGCGAGGTGCGAGCGAGATGGGACATACGGAATTATATTATGACATCGAGTGGACCAGTTCTCCCTAGTAGCACCCGTTCACGAGTTGACGCATGGGTCAGTCATTGCGAAGTTCAATCATAATTGAAGGAGGTTCCCTCCATAACCCGGCCCACGATGCCACCACCAGAGGACGAAGTACGAGTTTGCATTCACTTCTTACCATTGAGTCGATTCGAAGTGAGAAGCATTGAACCAATAATATTGCGTTGTGGTTGTCGTTGCGTCACAATGGCGCAGTGTGATTAGATAGCTGTCTTACTGTGAATTGACTCGATGGTGAGATGTAAAGCTAAGTCTTACTACGCACATAGTTTGACCACTTGAGTAGGCATTTAAAATAAAGAAGCGATTTAATAAATAACAGGAAAATACTACAACAATATGCTAGGCTGAATTCACGTTCGTATGTATTCAATTCTGCAGAGGAAGCAAGTTTAAGTTAAGTGACTCTATTCTTTTTCCGTGCACGATAATTCATTGGAACAAAAAGATATGGCTCCTCCACACTGTACTTGTTATCTCAAATTCTAAATCACCAGACTTTGCCAAACTATATTTCGTAGTCATAAAATATTATTATATTCTTACTTATTTTATAACATTAAGTATTTATAAGCACTAACTTACAAGTTTCAAGGGATAAGCATACTATTTACAGTACTGAAAATCAGTTGATTATGTACATATGTTAGAAATTTATTTATGATATGATACGAAGAATAAGAGGAAGTTTTTCTTCTATTTCAATATTTTTTATTAAGATGATTAAAATAAAAAGCTTTATCCTACAATCGTTTGATCTTTGTGCTGACGACGTTTTTAGTCAAGAACTGTCTAAGTTAAATTTACGTTTAGGCACGAACGCCAAGTTTTCCGGCATAATTAACTTTTGATTAAACAATAATTGTAAATTATACTTTAACCAGATAAGCGTTTTTGGAGTGAATTTATTTCAGGTTTTCTCAGGTCCTATAGGGACAAGATTTTAAGTTTTTCCCTAGCGATGAATGTAGTTTTTTAATTCTATTCTTATTGATCCTAATCCAAACTATTATTATAAATGTGAAAGTAATTTTGTTACTTCATCAGGCACTGTCTATTCTACCCATATTAATGAAATTTTGCATACGTGTATTTTGAAGTATAGAGAAGGATATAGTGACCTTTCATCCCGGAAAAACAAAACTGTTCCTGTGGGAATTTCACGCGAGCGGAGCGGAGGGTAAAAACTAATCTTATGTATAACATTAAAGACCTCAGGATTCGCTTTTCAGCCGTGCGGGAATTTATTGGTTAAACAAACAATTTAGACATATTTTGACTGTACTTTTTTGCCAAAGAAAATGTTGATTATTTTCCGTGTTTAATCAGAAACAACTGATTTGTTGAAGTGTAATAAATTAGACTCGGAATTCGTTAATATTTAAGTCTGGCCTTTATTTTGAAGTCGTAACAAAGCCAACCATTATAACACCAAGTGAAAACTCCCAACTTTATTAAGAAGTTGCCTCACTTAAGAAAGTTGGGTAGTCAACAGAACCAAAGTACGTGACCTCATATAGTTTTTTATGGACCAACTTGAGGATTGAACACGAGGCGATTTTTTTTTTATTATCAGCTATTTATTTGGTTTGTGTGAAATTGAGTTGCCTTTGTTTTTGTTTTTGATTAAATTTTTTGGTGATACGTCCTGCGGCACGTGCCGGCTTCGCTCGGGTAAAACCAGAATTGAAAAAAGTATATGTTACTCCTGAAGATTTCGTCTGTCTCTTTGCTTTTCGTCAAAATCGGTCAAGTTGTTTTGAGTTTATTCATTAAAAAAAAAACAAATAAAAATACAAAGTCTTCTCTTTATAATGTTAGTATCTATGGTTAGTATGGATTTACTGGCTTAAATTATCTCTTATAGCATAGTAGGCAAATGAACATGCAAGTTGCTTGATGGTAATTACCATAATTATACCAATGGAAGTATCAAATTTTAATTGTTAAGTATGAAATTAAGTATACTTACATAATACGGGGCTTGGCTTTCGTGGGAATTTCTAGATAAAAAGTACCCTATATATTATTCCAGGTTTTGTTCTACCCGTGTACCAAATTTAATTACAATCCGTTTAGTAGATTTTGCGTGAAAGAGCAACAAACAAACATACATACACACATACATCCTCACAAACTTTCGCATTTATACTATTAGTAGGATTGGTATTCGACGATAGGTTTCTGATAAGATAGAAAATCATTTGTGTGTTAGGTACTTTAATGCATCTCGCTTTTAATAATAATGCATATAAAATGAATATGAAAATTATATAAAAGCATTTATTATTGAGAAGAAAATCTTTTATGCCTTTTTTTAACTTTTAATCAGTGATAAAATAATAATATCAGTTAAATATAAATACTGCCAAGGATATTTAATTTTAAGAGAGCGGAAATTAAAATGTCTATCATATCGAGAACAAGACTTCGATAAATAAATCAATTAATTTCTTTAATGCTAGTCAGAAATATTGAATGGCTGTCAAAAATGAATCTTTAAAAAATAACAAAATTATACTTAAGGTTTTTTTAAAAATAAATATTGATTGTTAAGCGATCATAATTCGTCATGTTTTAAAAATCTAATCGATTTGGCTTTGAATTTCAGTATATGATATTATACCAGCGGCCCGTCCCGGCTCAGGTATAAAACACTAGCTATTGGTGAAAACCGCATGAAAATCTTTTTAGTAGTATTTGAGTTTATCGCGAACAAAGAGGCGCGGTTGTAGACTTTGTTTTATGTAAGCGTAATGAATTATCCTCACTCCAATGAATACAATGTACAAAATTAGAAAAAAATACTTAATCTATACTTATAATAAAACTGTAACTGGACTATGTCTGTACATAGGAGATGTTTAGGAATAAGAAATTGGAGAGGAATATTTAGGGTCACTAGAAGCCAAAACATTTTTTTTTTAGAATTTTTGTCTTTCTGTATGTTTGTACGCGCATCACACAAAATCTACTGAACGGATTTGAATTAAATTCGACACTGAGATAGTTTGTGGTCTGGATTAGAATATAGGCTACTTTATATCCCTAAAGGGGAGAAATAAGGAGTGTTCCTTATTATTGAAGTGAGTCATATAAAATTTTAGATTTACGTTTGTGGTTAGTGAAAAAGAATAATGCTGTAATAGGACTTTGATAATTCCATCCCTATAGGGATAAAAACGGAGTTAGTATAAAATACTGACTTAACAACCTCGGTGGCGCAGTGGTAAGATTCTTGCCACTGAACCGAGAGGTCCCGTGTTCGATCCCCGGTCGGGTCATGATGGAAAATGGTCTTTTTCTGATTGGCCCGGGTCTTGGATGTTTATTTATATATGTATTTATTATAAAATATAGTATCGTTGAGTTAGTATCCCATAACACAAGTCTCGAACTTACTTTGGGACTAGCTCAATCTGTGTGATTTGTCCCAATATATTAAAAAAAAAAAAAAAAATACAATTAGTAGATTTTTGAAAGAATTGCCTACTTTGCAACCGCGATGTTTGGAAAAGTAAGGGAGACATTTAACCAGTGAAACACAACGCGGTGGTGGTGTAATGGTTAATGCCTGTGGATCGAAAGGTTCGAATCCTACTCGTGCCACATGAGCTTGTATACCAATCTGACTCATGTATAGTAGTTTTCATAGACCACCACTTGCTTACGGTGAAGGAAAACATCGTAAGGAAACCTGCACACTGGATGATTAACATAAACTTGTGTGTGAAATGCAGACACAAGTTCAAACACAATAACAAGACAGTGGCAAACCACTCCATTAATAGTGCCAAGATAGTTGTTGTGTGTGTTTCATTCCACGTAATGACCACGACCCTCAGCAAATACGACTGAGAAATATGACTATGAAGAAGAGAAAACACGTCAACTAAAAATTAAAAAAAATACGAAATTCATATGAATAGATAAATATAAATAAATATATTAGGACAAATCGCACAGATTGAGCTAGCCCCAAAGTAAGTTCGAGACTTGTGTTATGGGATACTAACTCAATGATACTATGTTCTATAACAAATACATATATAGATAAATATCCAAAACCCGGTCCAATCAGAAAAAGATCATTTTCCATCATGACCAGACCGGGGTTGCGGGGTTCGAACCCGGGACCTCTCGGTTCAGAAGCAGGCACTTTACCACTGCGCCACCGAGGTCATCAATAAAAGAATGAATGGACATTTATTGTCACAAATTGAACACCACAATACAGTGAGTAAGAAGACTTATCACAAATAATGTGCTGTGGGCATGGAATTGTGGGTTCACTTCGTCAATTATACCCATTCAGCATACGTTGCAATTACGAATACATGAGTGACTACATCGCCGATTTTTCACATATATTCTCATCATTTTCTTAACAAACAAAACCTTAAGTTTTTGTCAAAGCACTAAAACATATGAATGGTTTTTCTTAGATTATCACTGGCACAGTTTATTAAGGAATGATTTATATTGCTAGCAACTGCAAGAAACTTCCCACAAACTATGTACGAAGAAAGTAAGACTATTTGCCGGGGAACAACTTTTTCTGGCCCACTGTGGCCGTTCACATACGTAAAAAGTTAAAAACTCTGAGCGCAGTTCACACAGAGTAAAAATAAAACGTGTTTTTTTCTGAAAGGAGTTTCATGTAATGGTTATATAAGTTTGTATGTGTCTCTCTGGGAAATAATTCTGAAATTATGTTGGTAATCAATGCAAGCCTTTTAACATTAACTAGTTATATGGTACGGGTAGAAACTTCACACTAACACTAGCTTTTGCCCACGGCTGTGCTCGCATGACTCGCATTGACTTTCCCACGATCATTATACCCTATTTCTTTATCGGCAATCCTAATATATTTATGTATGCGAAATTTATTGTCGCATTTAGGCATAATTAGTTATAATCGACCAATTCCAAAAAGTGGAATTGGTCGATTGAGACCACATGCTTTTGAAAAAAGACATGTATTTTTACTTCACATAGTTTATAGGTCTCTGTCTCACTCTCATTCAATGTATTCCAAAAAAATATTCGGTAAATTCGGATCGCTCCAACAACTATGGTCCCAATAACTGGGACCGCGGTCCTAGTCGCCTAACGATCCACTATCTCATTAGTCACCGAGCTAGCGGAAATAGCAGCGGCATTCAAAGGATCAAAACTGCGCAGTTCACTTCATTTCAATGGGTTTTCCGTCCGATTTGAGATTGTGAACGTTTACGTGGAATTTTCATATTTCTTTTTATTGTTTTTTGCTATTTAATACTTATTTATTGATTTATATTTGTTATTCATACATACTTATCTCTGCATGGTTCCCAGTAGCGTTCGGGGTTGTGAAGCTACGAAGCCCGTGGCCGTACGAAAACCTTAAAATTATGCAGATTCGGCTGTGATTTTACCGTCGGCCACCGGTCTGACGTAAACTCTCCTTGAAAATGAAATTGTTGCCTACGTAAGAAATACTTACATAGTATATAAAAGTTCATATTAGATATACCTACTACATAAATAGATAGACCTACTACATAAATAGATATTTCAATCGCCCCGCGCACAATAGTGGAAAATGAACGGTTGGTAATGAAATAACTCGGTGAATGCGACTTGAGAATTCCCAAGCGCATCTCTGAAATTCTGCAAGAGGCGTGAACTATATGACTTGGAATAGGGACTCCACTCCTTCGTTCGTAAATTATGAATCCCATTGACATAATATAACATGGCATAATTTTGTTAATCATAATAATATTTAGGCTTAACTATTTTTTCGCATAATAATTTACTACGCAATGCCCATAGAACTTTATAGTTCTATTATCAAATACAATACTTTCTACCTATATAGTTTTAAAATATATATACACAGCCCAGTTTTCCATGATTGTTAGTAAGTTTAAGGCTATCCTTTGACAGAAGCTCACAGTCCCTACTTAGCTACAGAAATATGGTCGTTAGCTCACATGTGGAGAGTACAAGAGTATTATAACGTAAAAGTATGACGCTTTGCCAAACTTTGGCGGTTTCCTCGTACATTGCTGGTTTTACCTAGCCTCATACTGATGCTATTTCCAAAATCCAATCAATGCACATTATTTTTTTATTAACCACAAATTTACACATAAACTTTAATGCATCTTAGACTGGTAATAGATAGACATTTAAAATTGATACAAAATCTATATATAAAAGTACAAGCGTTTTTTACTAATCAACGCCCAGCCAAACCATAGAAACTATAAACGCGAATTTTGGGCAGTAGCTTTAGGTTACGAGTATTATGTAGTACTCAGATATGAAAGGAATTTTCGAAATTCGACCCCTAAGGGGT
Organism: Plodia interpunctella; assembly: GCF_027563975.2. Classification (NCBI taxonomy): domain Eukaryota; kingdom Metazoa; phylum Arthropoda; class Insecta; order Lepidoptera; family Pyralidae; genus Plodia; species Plodia interpunctella. The sequence continues at coordinate 2,229,283 of NC_071301.1, forward strand.
AAAAATTGGGGGTAACGTTTGTATAAAAAATAACGAAAATATTTACTGATCTACTTGAAACTTGGCATCATTGCTATGCAACAAAAATAACAAAACCCGTGTTTCAGGATTTCTTAAAATTTGTCCTTTAGGGTAGTTAAATGAGGGTAAAAAAAACGAATAATCCCATTACAAATTTCGTCAACTAAAGATATGAGTAGACAGCTCAGCGGTAAATACTAATATCTAGATGGAAATTAATAATTCAATCAGATTATCTATATAGGGTGACTTCTGAGAAAGTTTTAATAAGGTTTTACCCGTGGTTTTAACCGTTTAATATAAAATGTCACATAAATTGTAAAAATGGATTGTGAAAATGACAATAGTAGCAATTTCTATCGTGCAAAACTCGCATCCACAGTAGTTCGATGCATTCATGCAGCCCCGCAATTTTTCGCTCGATTTTAAATGAAAATAAATTATTCCCGCTTGGGCTTCTATTATACGTAAAAATGGTAATACATTCAGTGCTGGAAGGAACTAAGTGAAATGGCTGCAGATTCAATCTGAGAGTGAATTTAAAATTTAAAGTTGGATGATTATCTCTTGGCTTAAGAATCGAAATGGATTATGAGACTTCTATAAGAAATGCATTATTCTGCCACAAGTATGATATAATAATTGTGATTATCCAGCTGCTGAACAAAAACCTCCTCCTTGTTTCCAACTACATCATCAGTTCATTCATCACCAGTTGTTATCATCCCTTATCGAAGGCCAACAGTTCGTGGGACCATCTTGCCCTTGCCCTGCGATTTTGTCCTATCAGTCGAGGGGAATCACTCTTTTGGCCCACCTTCTCGCCACCATGCGACTTACATGGCCCTTACATATTATAAAACGAAATCCTCTGCCACATTTGTCTTTTCGCGATAAACTCGAAATCTACTACATGGATTTTGGAGGAAGGTTAAAAGTTAACTTACTATGTTTCTACCCGAGCGAATCTGAAATGTAAAGCTGGGTCCACACTTATATCATCTTGACCTGTATCAACCATTTTACGTTCACACTAGCGAACATGATACACCTCGATGCCACGCGGCGAAGATCTGATACGCTAAAATGATACAAGTGTGGACCCAGCTTAATGCAATTTGCATTTAGCCTCTAAACCTTTGTAGTGTACAGTTATTCACAGTGAAAAACTTAAGGACCTATATACTAACCTGGACCTATGTACTAAGAATTATAATTACTATTTAATTGGACGACGAAAATATCACACAAGTATTCACAAGTAAGGAAGTTTTAAATAAATTCACGTTATTTTTTCACTGAAAATTAAACAGTCAATGAGATTTATTAAACAAAAAACAAAACTCGATTTTTAATTTCACGTCACATGTAAACTATCTTATGATTAGGTAAGCACATAGACTTTTAAAATAATAGATTTATAACCATCGTATTTTGAATAGAATAAGACATAAAATTCCGTGTAGCGTTTAAACATATTAGCGTTAGGGAATAGTTTTTCTTTATGTCGTGCTAATGGCTGAGGGTCGTGGCCATTATGTGGAATGCAATTAATACGAAGACTCCTTGGCCGATTATGATGAAATTTGGAATAGTACCGAGGTCAAACAAAGGCTACCACAGGCGTAGCTGTGTGTATATCATGTGAAAGGTCTACAATTTTAAGCTGTCTATGAAATAAGATTAAATTGAATCTCCAGTAGGCTTATTCGTTCCTTCTTTCTTGCCAATGAATAAATTAGCATTTTATCTAAATGGGGGATCTCTTTAAAAAGTGCTTTAGAGGCATAAAGGAAATTGTGTCCAAGATGAGCCTTTTCGATATTAGAATTTTGGAGAGTAAATCAGTTTCTCAAGGCTTTATTATATAGATACTTTGATCCTGTTATCGAACGGTTTAAGTTTTTTTTCTTCAATTAGATTCATCATTCTACGAGGCGTGAATGCAGATGACCACAGCTCCATTTATGTTGCGGTCCAACTTGAAATTCCCAGAGTAGTGGACTGTCGACTAGCATTGGAACGAATATTCGAAGAAATTATAATCATTGAAATGACCATTCATAGATTTCAAGATCGACCAAATAGTTTCAAGAATAATTCCCTGCATATATTATAATATTATGTATGTTTCGCGGAAACTCATCATCATCATATCGAATGTGTTATTGCTGACACTGGCGTCACATTTTATGCAAGTCTGACATGGCTTTTACGACTACTTACCCCCATTTAATGGCAGGCAGTCGCATACACACTAGTGAACTAAACTAGCCAACCAGTGTGCAGGTTTCCTCACGATGTTTTCCTTCACCGGAAGCAAGTGGTGCTCTATAAAAACGACTACATGAGTCAGATTGGTACACAAACTCATATACACCTGAGACCTTACGGTCCAAAGGTCTTAACCATTACACCACCACCGCTTCGCAGAAACTAAAAATGCATTACGTATGCAATATGGCGACTTAATCGTCAACTGGCGAGTGAGAAAATCGCGAGCGCGCGCGACTTGGCACTTTTCGATTATACCTACTTTTGTTGACGTCAACTCGCTTGATCATGAAATCTGATGTTTTAATGTATAGTCAGCTACAAAAACCTTACAACAAATTTAATTTAGTTAGGTACTTTCTTACTTTTATAAATGTAATAAGACAATTTATAAGATTTAAGATTTAAAATAAAACAAAATAAGCATCGTTTTTGAAATCAGTATTATTAATATTAATCAACAAGACAAATTATAAATTACATATTTCCAACTATCAACAATTATCAACAATATCACAATGATTTGAGAATATGACTTACCTAGTATGTAAATTGTCTAAAACTAAGCGCAAAAAGACTTTCGAAAAATATTATAGTATATATTATTTAAAACATAAAACATTGGTAAGTATAAATAACATAGCTAAAAAAGCAATCATCAACAAATTGACTTATATATACTCCGTAATTGGTTTTATAACTGAGTAATAATAAGTCAATCTTAGGAACTATTGAAACAGTTTTAGAAACTATAAAATCACAGAGCAGAGATTGTTTGGATGGCCATCCGAAAGCGAGACAGATATGTCTTTATTTGTAGCCACATACATACAAACACAAATTAAAAGTACAGAATAGAACTATAGAGTGAAAGCTAATTTAAGCCATAACCGAAACAGTTTTTTTTAATATTTTATACAGGAAATATTAAAAAAGTTTTTCTCGAAACTGTTCTTATGTTCTTTACTGCGTTTATAAATTGTGCGGCAGAGTAAGTACACCGCTAATATATGAAAGAAACAACATGGACAAAGGGCACTTTACTTATAATATAAGTGCGTGTTACAGGAAAACAAAAAGGACACAGCTCAGTAGCACTATTACCTGAAGGCTATACAGAGGTCGAAAATGACGTCACAAAACACAGGGATAAAGATTAATGAATGGCTACCTGCCATAGACAGAGCTGCTCTAGATATAATATGGATATTCAATTCAATTTTGGACTTCATGTTCATAAGCAATAAGCGGAACATTCACCCGAAAAATTAAGTTTTTATCCTTTATTATTTATGGTGTAGACATAGTCTAGTAGTAGTCGCGAAAGTTTAAGGACATTTAGCTGTATAATTGGCTTATTTGTGGAATTGAGATTGGGTAGTAACAGTTTGCTAGCCTTCTTCATAATCGTATTACTCATGGCTGAGGGTCGTGGAATGAAACACACATAACAACTTTCTTGGCATTATTAATGGAGTGGTTTGCCATTGCCTTCTCCATTTTACACACAAGTTAATAAGAATCAACCAGTGTGCAGGTTTCCTCACGATGTTTTCCTTCACCGGAAGCAAGTGCTGGTCGATGAAAACTACTATACACGAGTCAGATTGGTATACAAACACATGTGGCACGAGTAGGATTCGAATCAGGGACCTTTCGATCCACAGGCGGGCGTCTTAACCATTACACCACCACCGCTTTGCTAGCCTATGAGGAGTATATTCAGTTAATAAATTGCCCTTAATATTTTTTCTTTGTAAAATATAAATGCAAAAATCAGTTGCCAAACTACAAACGTTAACTCGAAGGTGGAAAACTCATTGCGATTCCGTCCCGAGTCGATTTACGACACGTTTTCTCCCCATTCGAGGGTATTCGAAAGGGGCGTGGTTAAACGGCGTCGCGTCGAATGATCGCCCCTTAACTGATTCTTGGTACAGCTAGCATATTGCTCCTGCTTTTCAGTGCTTGTGACATACTGCCGAATAGTAAAACTGCAATGGATATTTTAAAACAGGATTATGTAGTGTGTAAATTATTCCCCTTAATCCTCGCATATCCTCTCGTGATTGTCGTATAAGACTTATAATAAACCTGGACTATGTCTGTACATAGGAGATATTTGCAAAAAAAAAAAAAAAGAGAGGACTATTTAGGGTCAATAGAAGCCAAAACAATGTTTTTTAGAATTTTTGTCTGACAGACAGACATTGTACGCGCATTTTTGTCTGTCTGTATGTTTGTAAAAAAAGTAGCTTACAATATATATATATATATATCACCCAAATCAAACACACGCCGACGCGAGTAAGTACGTGAACATTGCGTAATTAGTATGAGAGCTTTTATTTACCTACATGTATACCGAATCCGCCAAAGTTTGGCAAACTGTTCGATGACAGTGCGAACCCATGAAAAAGGAGCTAAGCGAATACGTTCATCGTCCTTCGATTCCGTATATCATAGATGTCTAACGTAAATATTTGAATAGCACAGCGGAAGGCGAAGCGGTCTGGGATGTCGCGTTATATACATGCGAATTTTCCAGCGGAAATTTTAAATCACAGTACCCTATGTGATCTCCCACATATTTTCTATCTAAGAGCAGATATCTAGATAGAATTCAATGGAAAAATTCGGTTCACCGAATGAAATAAGCTAAGCGTGGGAATATAGCGTATTTGGTTGTACTTTACTTATACAATAAAGATGATATTTTTTGAAATAACTTTATTGCACATAACAAAATACAAAAAATGATAGAAATCAAAGAGAAAACTTAAAATGTATTATGTCCGTGCAGTAAAACGTCGAGGAGTTCCCTCTTCGGGAGCCGTTCCTATGTACATCATCAGATCATACAACCATAACATGCATACTTAATTACATATAAGTTTTTTTAACAAAATGTAATTTTGTCACAAGATTTTAGTGTCGTCAGAGAGATCTTGTGCATGGCTTTTAATGCCTGTCAAAAAACCTTTCATTGGGAGTCGATCCTGCGTGCACCATCAGGTCGTGTTTGACATAATAATGCATTGTCACGAAAACTGAAGCGACGTTGGAAATTTCATCTCTGTAGTACAACTGGAAGTAGGAGAAATCTAACATGCAAGATTTGATTACAGATTCTTAGATACGGAATATTTTTCTGGGGAAATTCTACAGAAAAGGATTTAACCTTCAAAAATTTACAAAGTTGTGATAGTTGTCAGCCGCTTTTTAAACAAAATAAAATTCTAACACTTCCTTCACTTTACATACTTGATTGGTTGCAATATTTGTTAAATGTAATGCTTTTTTATTCCCACGCCTTTGTGATGTTGTGTTAAGAAATCATCGGGATAATTATAGACTATGTTTACACCCTTCTAAACGGCATTATTCAGTAAAAGTATTGTATGTATGGCACCTAAAATTTATAACAAAATTCCACAACAAATTGAAGATCAGAATTAAAATTTATTTAAAAAGCACCTCAGGTTCTTGCTGATTGATAAATGTTATTATAATTTGAACGATTTTTTAATGATAGATTTAGATAAAAATTTAGTTACTTTTATTTATTCATTTAGTTTTGTGGGATGATAGCATGCTCTCCATTTAAATTTGCATACCCGTGGACGGTGAAACAATACCTGTTTAACAGGAAATAAGCGGTAAGTAGAAAAATTGTTTGAAACACAAAATTATACAAAAAATTATCTTGAATACGAACGCTCCCATTACAACGGACAAATAATTTCCGCTCAATAAAACGCTACGTTGCGCTGTCACCGTTAAAAATCGCAAACACTCAAGTTTTTATCTGTATTCGCCGGACGAATACAAATGAAAGCATAGTCGTACGGAAGATTGAAGTGGATATTTCGCAGACATATCGCAGTGTCGGGTAGAACCGCGGGCTGACAGCTGAAATGCTCGAATAGTTTCGGCCTTAGATTACAGAATGTGGGCGATATGTTATCATCATCATTATAAATTAATTTAAGAATTATTAAATTAAGTTAATTAAGTTTTCCTTATGCGATGTGTTGTACACCATCTTATATGTTCTGAGGAAACGATTGTAAACTTAGCAATAAACGCACGCATCTGCAGTTGGTGTGCACCAGGCAATTGACGAATGAGGCGTTATTGGAAACTTTTCCGGCTGTAATCACAGCCGAATTTTCAAAATTTCAAGGTAATTTATCGCTGATCACGAGCTTCTTGGATTCATAACCCCAAACGCAATAGGGAAATTCTAAAAATAGAAAGATTTTCAACTTTGCTTAGGTTAGCATTGTGCTATGCTAACCTAAGCTAAGTTTCCAAATAGAATTTCGTTACACAGAAAATAACACAGCATAGCATTAGTGGAAATCGGAGAACGAAGTTTTTGTTTGAGTTGTTTGCATTATGAGGAAAGCTGTACTGAATTTGTTGCAGAAATCTTTATTACTCTTGTACAGTCTCAGATTTCTTCATTTTTAAGTGTAGTCTATTCATTTATTTTTCTATAATACATATGTACTATGTAATGCCTATCTCACTATTTTTTACAACTATTGTTATAAAATGCCATTTATTATATAATTTAATAATATATTGATGTGATTACTTTCCTTCTTTCCGTTATCTACATTTTTGGTCCCAACAGTTTGGTTGTAAAATATGTATTGGAGTAAAATATTTAGGAGAACAGTAACAGCCATTCGTTCACGCATAGGTACGTGTCAAAGTTTTGGTTCGTCAGAAATCAGGTCAATAGTTTTGTGTTCCGCAGTTTTATAATGTTGAAAATGTTCCGATATTTTAGAGTTTTGGGAAATGGATCAAAATCATTTCAAATATTTCATAACTAAGTTGAAATTTGTTCAGATTTTATATATATTTATTATTTATGAAACGTGAAAAATTATAAGGTTGACAGAAAATGATAAGAATCTATAATAATACTTTTTATATTATTGTTATTTAAAAGGGATATAATTTTATTTATTTTAATTATGGTAACTGATCATTAAAATAAATATAAATACCAGTCAGTTTTACAACGTGTATTGCTGTTGCGTATTATTTTAGACTATATTTTGAAGGTTTTTTTTTAATAATTTGAAATTATCTCACCGACATACGTGGGTTAAATTGCAGTCTATAAAATGTATGTTCTGTGTCCAGCATAAAAATGGTTTCCTTTGACACACTGCCACAATATCCCTGTACTGTAAACTGCATTGCTGTAATGATACAATTTTCTTCGCAATGGCGTCTTTACGGAAAAGGGAAGACGCTCACTGAATCAGCTTATTTATTTGCTCCTATCGGCCCGTTCCGGCTTTGAACGGGTAAAACCATAATAATAAAAATAGCCTATGTTCCTCCTGAAGGTTTCGTCTGTCTCTGTGCCAAATTTCATCAAAATTGGCCCAGTAGTTTTTGAGATTATCTATTACAGAAAAATATAATTATCTAATTCTTCAGGACGTGCCTAGTGTTGTGGTGTACTGGCGTAGACAATTACAAACAAATAAAAAAAACAAAAATACAAATCTTTTCTCTTTATAATATAAGTATAGATTTACAAAATATGAGTTTACAATATTTACAATGTAGTGTTAAAAAAGATACTCAATAGTAGATATGCAAGATGGCGTGCTAACATTAATCTCAATATAATTATTTTATTTATTAAATGTTCCGAAAAATCTCTATTTGAAAAAATGCTTTTGTCTAATATTAATAAATTCACGACGGTGTTTTTTTAAAGTATAAACTAATAAAGTACCTTTCTTATTGCGAAAATATTAATTTATGAAATCATAGTAATATCGATACCTTGAATATATTGCGTAGACAAAAATATTATTATTTGTTAGATCCGTGGTTTTGTTTTTATATTTTAAAATGTTAGTAAAATCTACTTTTGTGCACACGCGCTTTGATTTAACATAGTAAAGACAGTGTTCTAAGGGTGGATTGCACAGTCAACTTTGACGTAACTTTAGCGTATGCAGAAAAACGCAAAGTACGCCATTTTGTCTTAAGACCGCGCGACGCGCCGATTAAAATCAAGGACAAATTTGACGGTGCAACTCACACTAAGTGATATTCGCGAAACAGGGTTAAGCACACATATATAATATCCGTTGTCAAAAGCTTTCTTATTTTCATCATTCGGCAAAACGATTAAATTACCAATTGTTTAAACATTCATTTTTATTTTATTTGCAAAACAAGCTCTGGTTTCAATAAACACTATTTAAAAATCAAGTGACATGACCAATTAATATAATTTATTTATTCATGACGTGTCATTATCGGGCTTAACCATAATACGATTACGCTATACACAAGTTATGTATGAGGAATTATTATATAAAATTTCCGCACCCAGTTCCGTTCAGCACCCAGTTCAGCACCGTTCTTAACATCCTATAATACGTGTCATTATCGAGCTTAACCATAATACAATTACGCTATACACAAGTTATGTATGAGGAATTATTATATAAAATTTCCGCACCCAGTGACCGTTCTTAACATCCTATAATAACAGTTAGCTGTCTCGCTCTTGCAAGACGGTGATAAATCGTGCGAATGCATTTCCGCTACGATAGTTATTACTTATATTGCCCGGGTACCTACATTGCTCGGGCGATGGCGAAGCGAAGAACAGATATTGCGTAAAGGAGACGTAGGGTATTAACGGAAAAATGTGTAGCCTAATAGACATTTATTTTAATCTTTTTCTCCAGTTTCCCGTGAAGGCATTGTCATTATCACAGTAATTCTTTCACTGGTATTTCTATTAAATAAGGGCCCTTATATTATTTATATTAAGTAATTAATATTAATAAGGGCCTAAGAATAGTTTAATCAAAACAAAAATTCGTCAACTAGCCTATTATAACCACGTGCAACATTCATTATGTGTTTTACATTAATTTTTGTAGTTTTAAATATATTTTTTGTTTTAAGTATACGTTTAATTATAATTAGTTTTCATTATATTTACTTGGTCTTTTGTTTTTAAGATGAAATGTAACTAGTATCTAGTGTTATCCTACTAATATTATGTGTATGTTTGTTACTCTTTCAGGCTACTGGACGGATTGTTACCAGATAACACAATAAGGTACTTTTTATTCTGAAATTCCCACAGGAACGAAGCCCCGGGGCGCAGCTAGTTAAAAATATTTTTAAATACCTACACAAAAAGCTAATTGTTATTGTGTTATGTTTGTGTGTAACAGTCGAACAAATAAATGTACTAGTTAAATAAATAAATAAAATAAATATATTAGGACAAATCACACAGATTGAGCTAGCCCCAAAGTAAGTTCGAGACTTGTGTTATGGGATACTAACTCAACGATACTATATTTTTATATCATATATATATAGATAGACATCCAAGACCCGGGCCATCATGACCCGGCCGGGGATCGAACCCGGGACCTCTCGGTTCAGTGGGAAGAACTTTACCACTGCGCCACCGAGGTCGTCAAACATTTCGGACACGGGAGAGTTGTTACAAACTTAGACCTCGCGAACACAATATTTTTTAATGAGTTTTTACAAAATTGTTAATATAATTAATATATTGAATATTTCTTAAAAAATCTATTGACAGATCCGTTACAAACATACATACATTAAAAAAAGTATCTTTGCTTCATGTTGATTTGTAGAAATTATCTACATGTATTATCATGCGATTCATTCATGCGATATTGAGACGAAAAATGTCCAATATCGTCTAAAGTAAGATTCCAATGGTATTTAATGCGTATTTCGCTCCGCTGCAGTGCAAATATTTCCTTTGATCCTGAATAATTTTGCATGCATAAGTCAAAACGTTGGTTTTGCAATTTTCGATTGTAGATTTCGCGCACCATTAACGTAATGTAGTCTTTATGACGGAAAAAGCGGTTTATTGGCATTTTTCTGTATATTTTAAGCTAATTGTAGACCGTAGGTACTTACAGTTTAAATATTAATATTTATAAAGGCTTGTCCTCATTGAGACCAAGCGGCGCGACGCGACGAGACGTGAAAATTGAGTCTCTCTCTCTCTCTCTCTCTCTCTCAACTCTGTATGTTCCCGGGATTGTGAAGCCGCGAAGTCCATAGTCAACATAAAATGCTTGATATTTTGAAGATTTGGCTGTGATTTTACAACCGGCAGCCTGCCTGACCTCAATCCTCCTTGGGAATGCAATTGTTGTCTATCAGCAGCCTAGAATATATTTCCCTAAGTTGCCTTGTACGATATCCACGGGAGGACCTAGGAGGAGGAGGGCCTATTCTATGGCCACACGGAACCACACGTCACAAGAGACGTGAAATTAAACTCAATGGACGCACAAGGCTGCGTCATGATACATTGGCCAAGGTTACATCATCATCATCAGCTATTTTAACGTCCCCACTTCTAGGGCACTGGCCATTTATGGATGGATAAGGAGTACGGGCCACGCGGGCCCATTGCGGGTTTTAACGACTGCAAATATGACCTGGACCCAACGGCCTGATGGCTTGGGTCCCAATTAGGATGCAATTATATACATATATATAATGTTTGACATGTGCTTTGTACAAAATACTTGTCTACTTACACTAAATATGTATTTTTATTTATTTATTTATTTACATGAGATCACACGTGGCTGACCGTGAATCCCAACTAATATGCGAAATATAATAATGCGAAAGTAAGTTTGCTTGTTTGTTACCTCTTCACGCATTATCTACTGGACCGATTATTATAAAATTTGGTACACGAATAGAAAATAACCTGGAATAACACCTAGGGTACTTTTTATCCCGAAATTACGCAGCTAGTAGTCAATAAATAATGGTGACGTCGTATAGTTACATGGTTAATTAAAAAAAAAAATGTTTTACCAATTGACCACAAACATGGTTGAGCCCGTGTGGTCTCAAAGAAAATAAATATGTCTGGCAGAGCACGTTATTACTAAACGTAGAAAATTTAAATTTTGCAGATATTCGTTCATATTAAAAAAAAAAAAACAAACAAACAATAAGCAAATTTCAAATCAAGTAATGGCAATCCAAACAGGGAAACTCACAGTAATCCCAGATGAAACTGTAATAATTCTTCGACACAAGGGCATGACAAATTGCTATACAGAAACACCCAGTCATTCGCCGTCTTTTGTTCTTGATGACATTTATTATTTATCGCGGCTCCCCTCTCGTTGATATTCTTCACAAACGGATATTAATATTGGGGACACACTGATAAAAACAATGGAAATCATTAATTTTGTAGCTAGACTTTTGTAAATGTTATAGGATTTTTCGGCTGGCTGTAAAAATCGGCCAGAAACAGAGATGTATTTTGATCATAAACGCTTAAGCCTCTGATCTCGACTTTTTAAGAATGCCACAAATTCCAACAAATTATCTAGATAGTTCTCATTTTAATTTAGATCAAGTAGATATCTAAATATTTTTATATCGATAAATATTTGTATTGAAATGATAAAATATCTGTGTTCACATCTGAATGAAATTATTAATCAGGTCGTAGTCAATGTAACATAAGAAATGAAACAAGAATAAAAAGTTACAGAATATTTATATTCATAACAAATATTTAATTTACGACATAGGGCAATAATATTTTCCCGTAAACAATAATCAAAAAAACATAGTTATATGTGGTACTTAAATAAAGTACCAAAAACTATATTTCTATAGTAAAATTGATTAAGGTAAAAAAACTTTCCAATCTTTAAAATTGAAATTGAGCATCATTTGAGAAGACTGTACATCACTCATTAGATATAACGATGTTTACTTTTCCCTTATTGCGCGCGCCATTGTCAGCGGAATTGATGTCGATTAAATAGCGAAATATATCCGCGATTTTGTTAATTAACCATCTTGAGCTCATAATAAATATTCATAGGGCAATAATTATGAATGCCGAGGCATGAACCCACCTTTATTTGTTTTAATTTTGTAATGTCTGCCTCTGCGCCTTAAATACACAACGTTTTGCTATTCATTTCAGATTTTAGACGAAAAGCGCAGAAATCTTTTCAGCGAAAATACTGTTAATGCAGATAACGTTTTTACTACGACTAAAGAGTATTGCAGACTGAATGCGTAATGCGTAAAGATGCGAAAAGCATACATACGTTTAATCGTTAACTTGATCATCAGTTAGTTAATGCACATCATTAACTAACTGATGATCAAGTTATCTATCAAGGTATATAGTAGTATCAAGTAGTTATCAAGGTATACAGTAAGTAGTTTTATCATAATAAAAATATACGCTAAGTGCACGAAGATAGCCCGTGATCTATACCATGTGATCTTCGAGGCGATCCAGCTCGACACCACGGACATAGTGAGTGAGATTCGAACGGACTAAACCTCTCTATTAGCGTAATGTTAAACAAAGGTATAACGAAGAATCTTCATCATAATAGAGACAGTAAAAAAGTGCTTTTATCACGATCTTTATAAAACTAGGTCAATATATAGACTCATTAGCCTGCTATTAAGAGCGATCGTGATAAAAATATTATTAGCAGATTTAGTTTTATTGTTTTAGTTTTTTCAGTTCCGTGTTTTGTGAAAAAAGGAAAAGAATATTTGAACATCTAATTGATGCGTTTAATATTGTCGCATCACATACGTTCGCATTGTCTTGTTGCATTTATAGCTAAGCTACCACGCCAGAAATTTCTATGCTAATCTCTCTTAAACATTGAACTGAACTTATATTTTTATACAAAGTTAAACATTTTAATATTGACTGTCCAGAATTCTTGACACAAATAAATCTTAACACGAATTATCGATCACGCAATCCTCCAACTTTCGTAGTTTTGTTATCCAGAAATAATATCTCCTTCAACTATCCATCAGTAATGTGTAGATCTTACAATAAAACTAATGGCTTAGATATCTTCGGCCAAAGCATCAGACAATTCCGTAATTCTATAATTAAGCTGTTCCCCTAGAAATTGCTTTACAATTGCTTTATTTTCTCCTAATGCTCTGTACAAGCTGCTGTTTTGTGACATATTCCTTTGATCAACTTACTTCTTTTATTAGTTAATTTATGTGAATTTATCTGAGTACTAATACGTTCTGTTAATGGCTCATTTTAAATAATCATGTTCACTAAATTTGGGCACTTTACTTGTTCAGTAATGTACTCGTATAGCGCTGAAGTATAAAAGTGCAAAATTGTAATTTGTCTGTATGTGTATCTTAATAAATAAATAAGTATGCGTCTATATCATGCTGATTGCTGGTTTGTTAATCACAAGCACGATATCCACACACAAAGCTAAATTATGTACTTGACTGCACATATATGAGGCTTTGATTATGAATATTAATAGGCTGCTAGGCTGATACATAGTACTGGATACCTGGGGCCTATTTTAATCGAATCGAAGTTCATTTCATTAATATTCTCCAATTGTATCCTAAGTTCTAACGAAAAAGTTCGATCGATCGATGCGTTTTGAAACAGTACAAGAAAATAGAAAACCTTTAGAAAAAAATGGAGAATAATTATGAAGTTCATCTTCTTCTATTGCATTAGAATCGGGTCTGGGCTTTAGTAGCCTTCATGTGGCTGCAGAGATCTGTGTGCTTTGTGCGACTATGCTATTTACATCTCACCATCGAATCGATTCACAGTGAGACGCAGCTAACCAATGATAGTGCCCCATTCTGACGCAAGGATAACCACGCCGTAATGTGATAGGTTCGCTGCGTCTCACTTCGAATCGATTCGATGGTAAGAATTGAAATGCAAACCCGCATTTTGTCCACTGAGTGTGGATTTGCAACTCACGTGTCACTATCGAGGCTTTTTGCAGTGAAGCACAGTTGTCGCGTTTAGTTGTCGTGTCACAATGCAGTGCTGTGTTTGGTTGACTGTGTCTTTTACTAAATTTCTAACCTAAAGAGAAACACACTAAGAGATCATAACCATGGTCGACATGGAGCAATGATCTGAGCCATTCCGACATTGCGACAAGGATTTCAGCGGCCACCGTTTCCTTATTCGTAAATTGTGGCAACTTTATCAAATAGAAAAATATTACACATTCTAAAAAAAATCTATTTAGTTTAACACAATCTTCGAAAGTAGTTTTTAGTTTTCTCATGTTGACGTTAGGGTGCTGGTGGGCACAAAATTTTATCTTGAACAAAATTTTATTTTATAGCTTTTATGTAACTAATCGACTAACTGACCATTTATTTTAAAGACGAGATTGGTCATTACATAAGTAAAAGTTTGTACTTCGCAAATCAAAGTGAGTGTGTCCCTCGTTCATCTCAGCAAAATGTTTGCTTTGACTGACATGACTCGCTGAAGGTTTAATCTAGAATTACAGCTTGCTTTTAGAGGGACTATTGGCCAAATAAACTCAGTCATAGGTAAGCAACAAAATTCACATCAACATATTTTGATGTGATTATTGTTTCTATTTTTATAATTCAGCTAGTCTTATTGCTTACTTAACTACAAACTACTACACACATATATATATAGATATATATTATTATTATTAGAAAAAGTATTTTTATATATTATTGGAAAAAACATTGTAAGAAACATGATAGGGACCAACACTGTTCAAATGAGTTTCTTTCGGCATTTCTTCTCAGCAGTGGTCGTTCCGAAATGCCAGTAGTTTGTAGCTTGTGAGAAATAACTAGAAATATAAAAATTGACGAGAAAAAGTGCATGTGAAGGTCTAATTTCTGAATTTGAATTTGAACTTAAATGCTCGGGAACAGTTTTTAAATTTAGACTAAAAAATAAGGAGAAAACTAGGCAATTACATTTTTATCATAATTTATCTCTCAGTACTGAATATAAACCCATGCTAACACCGTTTTACAGCTCTTGAATTTATCACAATGTGATTGTAAAAGCCATTTGGAGGCACATCGCGTTTTACCATTAATCTGGCACGTGACCGGTACTTGAGCTCGTATATGTGTATCACCATATAACTATTTACTTAATATACAACCGTTTTCTTACTGTTTATCTAGTATTTTCGTATTTATGTGCGCTTTGAGTATTACTATATCTAGTACTTCGCGTGTACGTTCCTTCCTCAAGAAAATTTACGGGTTACATGACAGCGCGGCCGCAGCGTTCGAAACGCTCTGAGAACCACCCGATTAATTTTGGATCTGATTCAAGAAGTTTACTCGTTTGACAAATAAACAATTCAGTTAATATGTCTAATTTTCGTAAGAAAATTGATTCATGTGTTTTGAAAATTATAATTATAAAGAAAATTTAGTGGGATATTTTCTTCTATAATCCACAATTATGATTATGACTTCACAATTAAGTTGTACACATTTCTCCAAGCTTTTGTTCCTATAATTTTTTAATAAGTTAACTTTCATATCTAATTTGCTAATAATAATTAAATAGCTATACAATCTAACATAAAATTTTCAAGAATGAACGTTATTTTTAATCAAAATTTTCCATAGTCTGTGATGATTAGAGTCCGAAGAATCTGTAAAATAAAATAAGACTGAAATTTCCTACATACAACGTCGACAAATCATTAAGTAGCATCATAACAATTTGAGGTCAAAACACCTGATATAACACAACACATAGAACATTATGTCTGTAATGTTATCTGTCGGTTCATTGCGTATAAACATGAATGTGTTACGTGAGCCGACAGCAAAGAGAGCGGTTATAAAACAGCTGATAACTGCGTGTTTTGCATTTCCCCTTAGATATATGATATCTCTCTCTCATTTTAATGTACCTATTCTCAGGTTGCATCAATGGCTGTGAGGCTTGGAAGACCGGTGTCCACTTATAAAATGAATTTAAAAAATTTGAATATTTTGAAAGTTGCTTCTCAACTGTCCAGATACTTTATCCCTTAGTCGCCTCTTACAACATTCATGAGAGGGTATGGATTGGTCCTATTCTAAGGCCAGGGTCACACCAGGGTAAATCCAAGTTCAGCATAACGACTATTCGCGTCGCCTTCCGTTTCTGTCTGTTATCAAAAATTTACAACAAAATTGCAAATCAATAAGACTTTAACTGTTATTTTGACAATTGATTCCCGAACGGTTTATACCTATATACATAAAAGACCTTGTGCAAAGTCGGACATTATCGCTAGGTAGTTGTATTATTCGTCATAATATTTTAAATGCGAAAGTCTGTCTGTCTATCTGACTTGGTTTAGTCGTGAAATTGAACAATTTTGATGAAATTTGTTATGAGTATAGTTAAAGAACCCTGTTCAAACATAGGCTACTTTTTTTACTCAACTCGCAAATGTCTATAATGGGGATGAATGTTTGTATGAAAATCGTGTCTGTTCCGCTTTCGCAAAGAAATTGCCGCGAGCGAAACCGCGGACAAAAGCGAATTTCTTATATGTTGCAAGCATTAAACATGAATGAAAATTTGATTAATGACCTGGTGAAATTTACTCCGCGATTGCATGGAAATATATATTGAAGTCCAGTCAGATGTAACTGATATTGAAGATAGATTGACCCAATAACTGCCACGTAATCACATCAGTATAACAATTACAAATTTACAGATATGTAATCGGTATTAAGTGGTAAATATGTCCTAATTAGCTTTTGCTCGCGGCTTCGTCCTAGTGAATTTGAACCAAACATGATTTCCATACAAATGTTCACCCCCCATTTTTCATTGTTTCATTTGGGGGTTGATTTAAAGAAAATAGCCTATATCTGAACCCAAGACCCCAGTCTTTGACTAAATGCATAAGTACCAAATTTCATCAAAATTGGTCCAGTACTTTAGCTGTGAAAGCGGAACAGACAGATTTTCGAATTTGTAATGTTCATACGAAATAATTTTATCCAGTTTCAAATTACATTTTACCATATATTGTTAACGAAATTATTTAAATGAACCAATTTCACAGATCAATTTTTACATAATTGGAGTTATGATCAAAATTGTTACGATATTTTACTACGTTTTTTTTTTTTAATATCACGTTATATTTATTCTTAACTATAAATAGTTTACGTGAAATCCGAAATGTTTAATTTCAGCTTCAACAAAAACAGAATTGAAATTCGAATTTTGCAGAAACGTTTTTCCGATAAGCTTTTGGAGCCTTTGATTGGCAAAGGTCTATGTCGGATCACTATCGAAACCATTGTTTCATTTGTTTTTAAGCCTTTTCCTTTATTGTAAAGTCGAAACAAATCGGGACTAATTTGAGTAAATCTAATACCAGCTCCACAATGTCGTCGCCGAACTCAGACACATGCCGACGCGAATGCGTGAACATTGCGTACTTAGTATGAATGTTTTTATTTACTGCCATGAACAACCAGCGATGTGGACCGAATCCGGCAAAGTTTAGCAAACTGTTCGACGACAGTGCGGAGCTGGCATAAGGTTAGGGTTATATAAATTAAAGAGCGTTCCGTTGGACCAATTGAGAAGGTCTTTATTTATTAATTGGTGAAGAGCTGGAATGCGGGCTTAGGCCGGAGTTTTTGGGCATAAATACGGTTTGCCCTCGTTTCATATTAACTCATGCACAAAATTTCTCTGACAGAAGTCGAAACGTTCCTTTGTTATCTTAGTATTGTAAATAGTAAAGCACTCATCATCATATCGAGTGTGTTATTGCTAAAACGCTAAAACTGGTGTCAGATTTTATTCAAGTCGCCCAAAGGCATCCAACATGGCATTTTACAAATATATAACATGTTGAAATGTATTATATTAAATAATTTATAATTTAAAGGTAAAAATGTTATTGTTAAACACATGGAATTAGCAGGTACTCCGGTTAAACATTAAAGGTGAGTTCAACTTTGACATTGATTTTAACTGGCGCGCCGATGGCGTGGCGTACTTTGCGTTTTTCTGCGCACGTTAAAGTTAATTGTGCAGCCCGCCCTAAACTTCAGAATTGCGAGTAATATACATGCCTAATTTTATTTCAAAATGAACATTTATATTATTTTTTTAATTTTTAGCATTCAAACGTATGTGCTTTTTCCATTATATCTAGATTAAAATATTGGCTTGTAAAAGGCGAAAGGATATAATATAAGCGAGTTCCTAACAAATATAATCTGGACTAGATCAGTTTTTGTAAATCTAGGATCAAAGAAACATTTTAATGGGACCGTCTTTGATGTAACTTTAACAAACTAATAAGGATCAGCGAAGGTTTCCGAGAAAGCATTCACTTAACTGTAAAATTCGTAATTTGCCTTAGGAATTATTTTTTACATTCTTAATCCCGGCCTTTCTTTAAAATACGGCATATTTGATTTAATTCTGCAATCGACTACAAAGAAAGCTGTGTGGCGTGTGGATCCGCCCTAAATTAGGACCAATAATATCATCTAGTAGATGTCGTACGAGGCTACAAAGACATTAAATTCTTGACAGCTGATAGGTAAATAGCATTCCCTAAGAGGGTTGACATTAGCCGCATGTGAAATCACAGTCGCATCTTCAAAATTTTGATATTATATTTTCACTGACCCCGGGCTTCGAGACGTCACAGTCTCTAATGAAACCGAGAACACGAGAAGATAAGAGAAATGACAAACTTAACTTAATAGGGCCACTCTTCAATTTACTCAATTATTATTGTATCAAATTATAATGAAAATTGAAATATTTCTTCAAGTGTGTGTAAATCTATTAAGAAACATAGGTTCGGTTTTATTAGTCAATTTTGACGTTAACTTTAACCTGCCTAAAATAGCGCAAAATACTTACACCATTTATTCTAAACAAACTTTGGTGAGCAAGTGGAAGTTAAAATCAAAGTTGACTGAAGCAACCCATCCACCACACAATAATCTTAAATGGACAAATTTTTCGTTACTTTTTGTATGACATTCTCCTGTGGTAAGCATCAAGGAAGCCATTCAACAGAAGTAAGTTTATTAAAATATATTTTTCGTAAAGTCTAGCCTTATTTGTATGATAATAGCTGGACGATGAATAGAAAGGATTTTCTAAGAAGACGTAATTTGAAAAGAAAGAAATATATAAGGCTTATTATAATGACAGGCATTTAAATGAGAGAAATGCGAGTTTTTCGACGTTCCTAAATGAGAATATATTTTTATAATAATACGGATATATTTTCTTCACAAATGTAAGGTACCGTAAATTATAAGATGATAAACTTTATTATAACAAGAAATTTGATAAAGAAATAAAGATACTTTATTTACAAGACACGTTTAATCTGAATTCATAAATATTAACAAACGTAAAATCGATATTTATTTCTACAGAATATTGTGCAAATATAGTTACAGTTGTTGCTATGAAAAAAATAAAAACAATGAATGCTTCCAAATTTAAATAGCCGATATATTAAACTTTTTTCATATTAAATTCGTCCAAAATTAACAAATCTTAAATAACCTTTACCAGTCAAAAATATTTTAGTTTTTAAACAATTACTTGAAAATTTTTTTGAGTTCTGTTGTTCCCATAAAGATCCCCATAATTATTATTTTCTAATACCTTCTATAGCCTACTTACAGTTTGATTATACTTATATGTACATACACATTAAAGATCGTTCAGAAACAATATCAAAGTAGAAAGTTTCTACCTTCCGCTATTACATATTTCATTTTAAATTTTTCGACTGAAACCAAACACTAAATATAAATCTCTTCGCAAAATTCAATTACGCAATAAACGCATTATCTCCAACGAGGAAAATTGTGTGAAAATTCTTCAAGAACCCCCTTTTGTTCTGAGGAACAGTATCCTACCATCAAAATGGTCATAATCACAACAATATCAAAGATTGGTCGGCACATTACCATAATGAAACGAGCCCTTCAGATTGGTTCACACAGACTCGACTGAAGTAGCGAGAATCTTAAATTTTCTCCGCTTTATATTCCTTCATACTTCCACATCCATTCTTATAGTCAATTAAAGAAGCAATTTGTTATACTACTCACGCAGCGCAAACTTCCCAAGCATGTTGCAACATGTTAAAAACAAATATTTGTCATACTTTCATAAGAATTGGTCAAAAAATTATATACCATGTCGTATCATGCTTTCAGGGATCTTCAGAATATTATCTTGGATTCGAAAAAAGATAGGATTTGTAGTTATACCTTCTCTTGGAACTGCTTCAGCATCAAATTTTATTTTAAACATCGTTTTACATTGACCTGTCTGGATGAATAATTAATTGAAATTACGGACGTCAATTAATTAATACTGAAAATGTTCATCCATGAAGTACGATATCGGCTGGCATTCGTTATTAAAGCGAAAATGTGTCCTATATACACAGCAATAAAGATCGTTTTCGTATGTGTTATTTAATTTATAGTAACAAAAACTGTCACTTATTATGCTCGTCATCTGTTCGGCATAAAGATGAAATGTATCATTATTTTTCACTACAAAAGTCAGTGACAGACGATTTGTCGCACCTACTTCTTAGTAATTATTCTATGTTATTCCTATATTCGGAGGGGTAGGGCGTAGTAGTGGCTAAGGCTAGTGTTTGTGAGCAAAAACTATTTATATATTTTATTTGATTGGAAGGCCACATTCAGATGTCGGTTTGATTACTATATCTGCTGTTATTGCACATTAGGTGTCAATATTTTTTATGCTTCAGTCGCCCCGTTCGACGTCAAAGGCATGATGCTGGTATGTATGTAGTGGTCTTATTCTAGGACGGGAAACACACATCGTAGGTAAACCATATCTGTAAACCACAGCGGTAATAATTCTGGAAATGGTTTGCACCAAAAGTGGTGAATTCAAACATGGATGCATTCAATCAAATATGCAAATTTAGCGTCTGTTGACAGCTTTGTATCTAGTATGGTTTGTTGGTTCAAATCACGGCTTTCAATATTGTTACAATATTAGATTATTGTTTAGGTGATGTGGAACCACGCGTAAGATTCTAACTGTTATTTACGATAATTATATAGAGGTTTATACTAACTATGTAATATGTAATAGAAATTAATCCGAATTAATTATTTTCCTTAAAGCTTTAACGGTAAGACTGATAAGTAGCAATTTTCAGTTAATTTATTACGTGTTAATTAAAAAGAAGCTGTATATAGTCGTCAAAGGTCGTGAATGTTCAATGAGCGTAACTTGATAATTAAATATTTAGGCTATATATACAGGAACACCAGCAAAATCGTAGGACAACTTTCACATCTTCATCCTTTTGTCTGGCTCAATCTGTGCTATTACCATTGCAACATACCGAGCTGTTAAAAGTCACTTTAGACTTTTGTATACTTAATGATTTTTTATAACGTAGTATATACCTGAGTGCAAGCGACTCTTAAAGACATGATAACAACAAAGAAAATGATATTTTTCGGGTCTTGGATGTTTATCTATATATGTATTTGAAAATATAGTATCGTTAAGTTAGTATCCCATAACACAAGTCTCGAAGTTACTTTGGGGCTAACTCAATCTGTGTGATATGTCCTAAAATATATTTATATTTATTTATTTATTATTATCCCAAACAAACGCCTGAAGTATGTAACGATATAATTGAATACTCTCATTATTCTGCTTAAAACGTTAAACGTTGATTCGCAAGTTGAAATAGATAAAATCTCCCTCTAAAGTGACTTTTTTTCGATGAACTCCTTTGAAGAATGGCTTCGTTCTTTGTCCTAACTTCGGTGCGTACATCTACACGATGCGATGCGACGCAGTGCGTATAAAAATGTATTCTTAGAGTCAGGTTCTACTAGCACCTAGCAACTTATAACATCAGTCCTTTCATTCATTTCATTTCATTCTTTTAAACTTTCACAAAAATTGGAAGTACTCGAAATTTGAAATTGAATTTCTGATAACTTTTAGGTTGATAACCGAATTCTTTATATACTCAATTTAGTGGATATATTGAAAATGGCTTAAAGATCCAAGATGCTCACCTTGACTGCATTTTGCTGTATAGCTGCTGTTTATTGTATGACACTATTTTCAAATAATATACTCGTAGATTGTAAGAGGATGGCTGTTGCCTTAGTAAATATAAAATGCATCTTTTTTCGATGAAATTTATTTTACTGGTGGTGTGCTCCTGTTGGTAAAGACAGGTGACCTCACAGTTCCGTAGTCCAAAAACCTTGCAATTAAACTATAATGAGAACTAACAAATACTAAATGAATTATCATTTAAATGATAATTCAACTAACAAATACTAAATGAATTATCATTTAAATGATAGTTCAACTAACAAATACTAAATGAATTTATTATCATTTAAATGATTATCATTTAAATTTTATTATCATTTAAATGATAATTCATTTAAATGATAATATATATATAATATCAGGCAACGACCCTATGCCATTTCCTCGTATTTGTAGCTAAGCTAGGACGCCGGGTTAGTAATTGGTGATAGACATCGTCGATTTAGAATTAATGATAAGCGAAATCTAAAAGTCACTTGGCAGTGATTAATCTTCAACAGATAAACTTTTCTAAATTGATTTAAAATGTAGTTTTAAATCGGTACTGATATTGAAGACAAATGTAACTTTTTGAGATAAACGTCGGGATTTTATTTTTTGAAATGGTTTAGAAACAAAATTAATGTTCCGGTGATGATAGTTTTAATGGTTTATGATATTCATATTTGTACAATAAATAATTCTTCTATGAGATTTTCTTTTTCTAGACTGAATTTCCCACAGGAACATTTATTTTTCCGGGATGAAATTCTATGTCCTTCTCCATACCTCAAACTATATGTACCTATGCAAAATTTTAAGAAAATTGGTAGAGTAGATAGAGTGTGAATAGGTAACAAACTTACTTTCTCATTTCTAATATTAGTTACGATATGTTGCCATGTGTTCAAAGCGCGAAAGTTTAAAAAACTTTAACTATTATTAGATAATCAGAAAATATCATGGAGCATATTAAATTTTGCTTTGCTACTGGGCATTTTAGAGAAAACAGCAAAGAACAACAAGATTAAGAGTGTTTGCTTTCAAAGGACTTGTGAAATTCATATGTTCGCGTTGCACTGTAGCGTAAGGATGCTTCATTGTGAAACATTCGTTAGTTAACTTTGATCACCAACACTCCAGAGAAGCTTAAAATGGCGCCGTGGTTTGCGCGCACACGAGAAAATGCATGCGCGAAGGTCTAATTTCCGAATGAATGCTTTGACATTGATTAAAATTCTCTTTGAAACCCCAATACAACTACATTTGGGATTGCAGCGTGTACAATTTGTTACATCTAGGGTTGTTATCCGAATCTGGTTTTAGAAATTGGGTCGCGGTACGCTCAACGATAAAACAATTTACCTAAAAATCGCCTCTATTACCGAGACATAGAGGTCTTTGTGACTTGATAATGCGGTTGACTGTACCTTGGCTAATGGCCAGAACAATTTCATTCTGGCCATATCTTGTTGAAGCGTTCCGTTTAGCTATCTGTCTCCTTTTTTAAGTGACAACATTGTTTTTGATCGTCTTTTATTCATTCTTTTAAACTTTCACAAAAATTGGAAGTACTCGAAATGTGAAATTGAATTTCTGATAACTTTTAGGTTGATAACCGAATTCTTTATATACTCAATTTAGTGGGTATAGTAAATAGTAATATATAGATTTTGAAGATAATTATTGTTAAAACAATAAAATTTACTTTTAATTTCATACATTTACTTTTTTAACTAAAACGCGAATGAAAATAATATTATTGGAAAGTATTTTTAATACTCTGTTATGTACTAAGCAGACGAGATATGTAGTACAACTGAAGGGAAGTGGTCACTGTAGCCATATAGCCATATGTATGGTCCACAGACCATATATTTTTTTATAGCACAGTGGGCGACGAGCATGAAGTTCGCCTGATGGTAAGCGAACACCGCAGCCCACGGACACCGGAAACCGGATTCGGGTCACTGGTGCGTTGCTTTTAAATACGTGTGACGACCTCGGTGGCGCAGTAGTAAAGTGCTTGCCTCTGAACCGAGAGGTCCCGGGTTCGATCCCCGGTCGGGTCATGATGGAAAATGATCTTCTTCTGATTCGCCCGGGTCTTGGATGTTTATTTATATATGTATTTGTTATAAAATATAGTATCGTTAGTATCCCATAACACAAGTCTCGAACTTACTTTGGGTCTAGCTCAACCTGTGCGATTTGTGCTAATATATTTATATATTTTATTTATAAATAGCGTAACAATTTGTGGTTGAAGTTAAAATAATAAAAGGCGAACAAAGAATTATTCATTTCGGTGTAAATGGTGTCGTGTTAAATGCAACGGACAAAGTTGAATCCATTTTAAAGTTAGTTCCGTCGGGGCTTTTAGTGCAATAAATGCCTTCCTTCCTCCACTTTCTTAAAAGTTCCCGTAGAACAAAAAGATTTGTTTCTTATCCCAGAACAAACGGTATCGCACTGGTGGTGTGCTCCTGTTGGCCCCGTTGGTTGGACTCTTGTAGGTATTCTTCTAGTTTACTTTGTGATCGGGTTTGCACGTACATTTGCACCAGAGTACTTTACTACAAGTTGTATGATTGAATATTTCCTTGAACTTTTATCATATTACGTAGGCATGTGGCTGGTGATCTACCTAAATCGTTGGATTTTACGGATAAAATAAAAATTCAAGTAAAATATTTTTATTGAAAAAATCACTTTTAGGTGAAAGCAATTTTTTTATGTTTAACGCTTTTATAGATAAAAGATATTCTCAAATCAGATTATTAGTTAAAAAGCAATACATATCTTCTTATAAACTCTACCAACTATGTGCAATGGATTAATTTATTTATATAAAAAAAAATATTTGCTAGAGTGTAAAAATATAAAAATGACACAAAATCTTAGCTAGTGTAGAGAATTAAATAAATAAATATATTAGGACAAATTACACAGATTAAGCTAGCCCCAAAGTAAGTTCTAGACTTGTGTTATGGGATACTAACTCAACGATACTATATTTTATAATATATACATATATAGATAAACCTCCAAGACCAGGGCCAATCAGACAAAGATCATTTTCCATCATGACCCGACCGGGGATCGAACCCGGGACCTCTCGGTTCAGAGGCAAGCACTTTACCACTGCGCCATCGAGGTCGTCAAAAGAGAAGTCATTATATTTCAAGTTTTATATTGAACAGCTGTGCAAATATGAATTTTAGTGATGAACTTTTTAAAATTCCATTCTAATATTATCAATTTTTCGTCGTACATTAATCGTATAGAAAGTAATTTCACAAGTATAATTAAAAAGGAACAGGAAGGAATCAAAAGTAAAAGGGGAGATAAACCACTTTAGCTGTCTCAAGCCGATTTCTTTAAACTATTCCTGCAATCTGAATCGAAATGAGAAAATTTCATTTGCTTTAAATAAAGTTTATTTTCGTCCAGTCATTTCAATTGAGGGAATATAACTATACCCTAATTTTAAACGATCTGTGGTCACTTTCACAATTGTATCTTTAACCTGTAAAAACAATAACAACGTTGCAGAGCTGTTAGATATTTAACAATGTAGGTCAGTATTTACAAAATTGCGATGTTGGTATAAAAAAAAACTAGGTCGAAGATTACAGTAATTAAATGTAGAAAACATTAAATTACTGTAATCATCACAAAGGAATTAATTTTTAATGTAAATTCTGTTACCATATCATAGATGAATTATATTTTAACATACGATTTTTTATATAAGGCATATTTAAAGCTGTATGACTGAGTGAGACGCCAGATAACTTTAGTATGCAGATCAGAATAGATAAAAGGCTGCGGTGAAGTTTGTTACGCTTCTTCTTCACTTGCGCTTTAGAAGTGGCAGTGGACTTACGAGTAGTTTTGAGTATATTGTCGGCAGGTTTTGAATTGTTTTTGACGTCCATAAGTAATATATATTATTATATGTAATGTGTGTTTGTATTATATGTGTATATAATATGTAATTTCATATTATCTAATAATCAATGTAAAAACAAAATATTTGTATTATTGCTTTTTTTTATTGTAATAAATGAACTCAAAAATACTGTACCGATTTTGATAAAATATGGCATAGAGATAGACGAAACGTTCAGGAGTGACATAGGCAATTATTTTACGGTTTTACACGAGCGAAGCCGGAACAAACCAAATCAAATCAATTCAAAAACTCTTTATTTTCTCTACTATCTTAACATGATATTATCTAGATATCATGTTAAGATACATCGTACATATATTATACACATAGACACAAATACACAGATAGGTTTCAATAAAAAAGATAGTGAGAGACTTGTGCCTGAACTAAGCAGAGCCTGTATCTCAGTACACCAGGCTGGCCTGGAACAGACTTCTACTAAAAAATAGATCCATATAATTTTAGATAAAATAGCGTATTTTACAGTTAAATAACTAATTCAATTACTAATTAAACACCTTTCGGAGATATTTGAGTAGTAACGGGTGTAGTAAGGTTTAAAACTCATCACTTATTCAATGCAACACAAAGTATTAAGTAGCGTATTTGAGTGAAGAAGACAACATTAATATTCAAGTTAGAGACATAAGCGATTGTTATTGTTTTATGTCCATATAAAAAAAATACAACTAAGAAAGATTTAATCATATTCATTGTAAAAATAATATTTGTGGAGTCTTTATTACTGACGAGACAGAGCCATTAAGTTACGTTACATTTATACTTAGTTCACAATTAATAGTGTGCCGCTTTTTAAACAACATAAAATTCTAACACTTCCTTCACTTTACGTATTTGAGGTTGCAATATTTGTTAAATGTAATTAATGCTCATTTATTCCCACGCCCTTGTGATGTTGTGTTAAGAAATCATCGGGATAATTATAGACTATGTTTACACCCTTCTAAAACGGCATTACTCCGTAAAAGTATTGTATGTATGGCACCTAAAATTTATAACAAAATTCCACAACAAGTTAAAGATCAGAATTTAAATTTATTTAAAAAGCACTTCAGGTCCTTGCTGATTGATAAATGTTATTATAATTTGAATGATTTTTTAATGATAGATTTAGATAAATATTTAGTTAATTTAGTTACTTTTATTCATTATGTGAATTGACGACCTCGGTGGCGCAGTGGTAAGGTTCTTGCCACTGAACCGAGAGGTCCCGGGTTCGATCCCCGGTCGGGTCATGATGGAAAATGAAATTTTTCTGATTGGCTGTAGTAAGTTTATCTATATATGTATTTGTTATAAAATTTAGTATCGTTGAGTTAGTATCCCATAACACAAGTCTCGAACTTACTAGCTAGCTCAATCTGTGTGATTTGTCCTAATATATTTATTTATTTATATATTTATTTATTTATTCGATTTTGTTTTGTGGGATGATAGCATGCTCTTCATTTAAATTTGCATACCCGTGGACGGTGAAACATGTAGGATTAAGTTTTTCTTTTAACACCAAATTGTAAAAGAAATGTAAACTCATGTTTTTGCAAATAAATAATCGTTGTCTTTGTCTTTGTGGCATAATTTTTCAAGAAACAAAATCCAACATCTTTTAACTTTAACCTGCACAAAAACGCAAAGTACGCCATTCAACCTAAACGTCAGTCGCGCGCATGTTAAAGTTAACTTCAAAATTGACAGATGTAGCCCATTCATAGTTTTCATTAAGTCTGTTGCGTCGGGGTCACCATTGTTTTGGGATATACAATGAAACACAAAGTTGGTAGGTGCCCGACTTTATTTTACAAAAGATAGTACTTATTATATACTCTATGTTATCTGTCAATAACATTATCGAAAATCTGTGGGCTATGTTTGCCACTTATCGCTCACGTCTTGTGAATGAGGAGATACGCCACAAAGTTGATTACTTGCACCATACATAATACAGTAAAATTAGATGAAGCACCTCTAGTTAGAATCGAGTTTCGTTATAAAACCGCACGGGACAGGTGTCGAGTTTTAGCTCCATTTCTGTTCCGTTTTCCCCAAATTTTCACCCGGTTTTCATTAAATCCCATACGGAATTCCTGTATTAAAATTAATACAGAGTTTTAATTAGAAAACTGTGCATGTTAGGATGTGGCGTTGGTTTTACTTGTTCCAGTAGGGTATTAACGAGTTATTGTGAAAATGAATTGCAACTTAGAATTTCGTGTAGTAAAATACGTATTCTAGGGTAAATTTATGTAATTATACAATTTAAAAGAATGGGATGTAAAAAAGTATTAAAAGCTTTCTTCTTCATAGTCATATTCCTCATGGTTGAGGGTCGTGGTCATTACGTGGAATTACACATAACAACTTGCTTGGCATTGGTAATGGCGTGGTTTGCCATTGCCTTCTCCATTTCACACACAAGTCAATAATCAACCAGTGTACAGGTTTCCTCACGATATTTTCCTTCACCGAAAGCAAGTGGTGGTCGATGAAAACTACTATACATGAGTCAGGTGGGTATACAAACTCATGTGACACGAGTAGGATTCGAACCTGGGACCCACAGGCGGGCGTCGTAACCATTACACCACCACCGCTTCAACATCGAAAGTATACTGAAGCTTTTATAATACGTTTAAACATAATCTTAGACATTATAAAATACCTATATTATGGGTTTTCTCTACCAAATAGTATATTATTGGACACTTTTTATAGAAAAACTGGCCGCCCGTCCCGGATTCGTTCATGTAAGAACATAATAAATTATAAACCTGAACCTTCTTCTGAAGCACACTACCTATTGATGAAAACCGAATGAAAATCCACGAATCAGAAAATCTTTTGAGTTTATCGCGAACAGACAGACAAACGCGGTAGTGGACTTTATTTTATAATATGTAAGGATAAGGATACACACTCGAGCGATAGCGAGTCGCAGCGAGACGCGAATATAATACAAATTCAATAATAGAAATCTTACATTTTCTAGTCCATGGGAGATTGTATTAGGGCGAACGGATGACAAAATATAAGCATTATTCTTGCTACGCCACAGTCTACGAAACTACGAGATTGCCTCTACGGCGTAGACATACAATTTGTCGTAGCGGGCATTACGTATGTGATGTGCTGCGCTAACTTTTAAATAAATTATTCGGCGGCGGCTTGCGCCAATGCGCAAGGATAAATAGAATTGATGTAAATTCTTATTTTTTTTACTTTGCTTCACTCATATTCATAATTGTCATGCAAATCGCAAGGTCTCAGGTTCGTATCCTACTCATGCCATATGAGTTTGTATACCAATCTGAATCATATTATAGTAGTTTTCATAGACCACCACTTGCTTCCGGTGAAGGTAAACATCGTGAGGAAACCTGCACACTGGTAGACAGTTTAGTTCCCTAGTGCGTATGCGACTACCTGCCACTAGGTGGAGGTAAGTAGTCGTAAAAGTCATGTCAGATGCCTTTAGGCGACTTGAATAAGATCTGACACCAGTGTTGGCAATAGTGCATACTCGATATGATGATTATCATGCAACAGGGTCCAATTTCGCACGTCAAACCTTTGGCTCCGTGGTACTTGGTTACCACCATTTTAGAGTTCACACTTCCCATAAGATTACATATAATCACTTTTTTACACGATTAAAATTTACATTTTAAAAGTTATACTATTTAACTCTCTGTGTATTCAAAGTAAATAAAGTGTATTTTTTATTATATGCAATTAATATATGGTATTGAAATAAGTATATTTTTCATTAATATTTGAAAAAGTTCCTTTTTTTAAAGTATCCTTTCGTATCGTTCGTTTCATTAACAGAAGAAATGTAATGTATATTTATTTATAGACTATTTTTTGTAAACATAATAATTAACAGGTATCAAGTTTTGTTTTAAAAATGAGTTATGTTTTGTTTTAAAATTTAATGGTATTAATATTTTCAATAAAAACATCAAAGACTTTTTTAAAAGAAATTGATATTTCACTTTCAAAGGAAAATTCAAATTAAATAAAAAAGTATTAAAATTAACAATTTGCCTCATAAAATGTGAAATTCATAAAAGCTCACCGCCCAAGAAAGTGTTAAAGCAGCACGAGCTTTTAAGCTTTAAAATGATTTACTTCGGTCGTTGTGACATAGTGGAATTATCTTTTTATTAGCTTTTGAGAGTTCACCGAGATAGAGATAACATGACTTTCTCATAAAATAAAAATATAATACTTATTAATTCAGGTGATAATAAGCTTCAGTCAATAAAAAAAAACAAATATTAATAGAATATGATGGCCGAAATTTATCCTTCAATTTAGCTAACGTCAGACAGGGGTTTTTTCTGCACGTCACATGTAAGCGTCACATCATTCAAAAAAATGTTTACTTTTTCTATATTTGTACCCGAGTTTTGAGGTGCCTGGAACACGAGGACAAGGCGTTGTCCACATCGAGACAAAACGTACGCGATACATAGTAAATTTCAAATCAAATATGTGGACATAAACGTCCGTATCTTGTCATAGTCGCTTAAACAATCTTATACGTGACCATTGTCGCGTTACATCGCGTCGCAAACTATATCAGAACACGCGCGGAATGAGAGAAGTGAGTGAGCGAAAAAAGAGTAATTACATCCTTCGTGAAGAACTCCTTGTTGAGATTTGCTGGACAAAACGTGGTAGTGTAGCTTCAATACTAAAAATACGCGAGAGGAAGTACATTTTGATATCAACTGTAACACACACTTTGGCTTTCAAGATGTCAGAAACTATAGAAAGTGGAGCGAAAAGTGTCTTTGTTTAGTTGAAAACTCATTAATAACATACCTCGTCTACAGTCCTACATATTCGATTGTTCGCGTCCATTGGAAATATTCCCTAGTCACGTCCCCCCACTCATGGCTTTAGCTATCGAAATCGTGATGTGACTATGAATTGGAGCGATTTGTTTGGCGACTAGTTTAGGTTTTGTATGACTAGAAAAGTCTTAACGTGGAAAATGAGGTCAAGTTCAAGTCGCTCGAAGAGGGTTTAGCGGTAATTCGGTAAAAAATATTCGATGACGTACAACGAAGTGATCTTATAATGGCTCTTGTTTTTCTTTTTGAGTTACGGAACCCTAAATAAAATAAAGCTCAAAACCAAAAATTATCAAAACTCATATTCCTCAATGTATATAGATCGAATTGTGATCACTGAAAACCTGCTATAACCCGAAATCCGTTTAGTAATCTTTACAAAACACTTTGAAGGCATTGCAGCCTTGACAACAGATCAACTAATTGCTTTATATTACGCAAACGAAACATTTTTCTAACGACTAACTGCAGCCGAAATTTCAATGTTTGGCATACATTACTGGTTTTTTAATACGGTAAATAATAGCTCTCATATAAACTATGCAATGTTCATGCATTCACGTCGGCATCTGTCCGAGTTCGGCTATAATATGTAGCCGCCATATGATATTTGTAATTGAAAATTCAAATGCAAACGGGTTTCGATTCGAAGAGTATATAAGTTAATCAGTAATTCAGATACCCAATAAAACTAGTCTTTGCATTTCTAGATTAATGAATGTTGATATCTCGATTAGTTTAACAACAAATCTACATGTCGTATGACTAGGATCAAGTTCAAAGCCACAGTACTTCAGAGATTACGATACAAACAGCGTCATGTATTGTTTAGTAAATTTGGTTTTATATTTCGTGAGTGTAACAGCAGTGAGAGCAAAATTTCATTAATTTTCATTTAAATTATTTCCTTTTTGAGATGTTAAATTTGTGCGAAATATCGAGTGGGTTAATTTACAGTCAAATTCAATGAAGCGCCAATACATCAAATGTACAGAGCATGTTGACATTTGATGGATTAATTATAATTCTGTCTACACACCATCAGGCTGACGTCGACGCGAATGCACGTTGCGCAGTTTGTTTCAGAGCCTTTATTTACCCCAATAAAAAACGATCAGTGTATACTGAATAACGCTAACGCTCGACGAAATATTTCGCTAATGTATAGCCGGCATAATACTATTGACACTTGACAATTTATCATTATTCGACTTATAATCTCACTAAGTGCGTTAAACCAGTCAATTTTAACGTTAACCTGCGCAGAAAAACATATAGTAGGTACCTACGCCTTTTAATTTACCCACCTTTATTCGAGGCTTTATCCCGGCTTCACTCGGTTAAAAATATAATAAATTACACCCCTAAACCTTCCTCAGGAATCACTCTATCTATTGGTGAAAACGACATGAAAATCCGTGTAGTAGTGTTTGTTTTTGATGTAGACGCGGTAGAGGACTTTGTTTTATAATATGTAAGGAAACCAGTTTTTGCCCGTGATTTCGCTCGCGTGAAGTTCTTAAAAGGTATCGAAGTAAAATCTCAGTTCTCATTTGTTTATCGCGTATTGTGTAAAACTTTTAATTTAATGCGAAAGTGTGGCTATTAGTGATGATATTTGCTATCCATCATGCTAAATCTAGACGGTTTACAATCAATCAAATTTGGTTCATGGTTTAGAATTAATACATATATTTTTTTTTTACGGGAATTCCTACGGGAACAAAGCCCCAGGGTGTACTTAGTATTGTAATACTTTTGTGCTTGTTACAAAGAAGCTATTTAAAAAGGTATATAATGTAATACTCTCAAATTAAAATGTACCTATATTAATAATTAATATTAATAAAATTCAAACAGAAGACAAAACGTATGTGTTACAATGTCCTGCAATGAGAAATGCGTCCGTCACCATTGTTGGCCCTTTTTTATTAATGTACGACCGAAGGTATCGCATCCATTGGGTCTTCAAGGTTCGATCCAGAAGCAAAAAATACCCATTGAACCTCATTGAAAACTTTCATATAATCATCCTAACAAATATATTATTACTTAGAATGGGTTGTAAACGTCAACGTCAAATTTGACTCGTGCAATTCACACTTCGTCCACATATTACACATTTTAGGGTTGTTGCGTTTAGAAAAAATGGCGTACTTTGCAACTAAAATATTGTAATTCGACTGAAAGTTTGTCTTGCTATCAAAAAATCATTTTTAGGCTAATCAGAAATATGGATTTTCGGCCAGCATTGAGTCTGCCTCTTGTAATTTATGTTATTGTATTTAGTGCTTGAAGTTAAATTATAAAAAAATATTTGGTGCAAAATTAGTGAAGACCCAATTTTTTTTTGTCGTATACTAAAAAAATACCGAAGGTAAACCCAACTTTGTATCCTGTTTATGTAAGCAAGTTCAACTTTCGAAACATAAATTGATAATAAAATAAATTAAAGGTATTTTAATGGGAAGGTAAAAAGATTATAATATGTAAGTGAGGACGAATCACAAAGATCCATTGGGTACTGAACCGAAATAAATATGGAGGGTAATATAAAAATTGTCGTTTCGGTGACCCTTATAAATTTTTGCTCGTCGAGTTACCATGGCCTGTGATAAATGCGTACTTAAAACAAGAACATCGCGATAAGTCGTATGTAAATACAAAATGAGTACGGTAATTTTTTTTTAATATAATAATTCCACACGATTTTTTACAGCCTGCTGCAGACAGTGGCGACGAGGATGAATGTGGACAGTGGCATTACGTTGCACTGGATCCAGGATCCAACTCGACAATGATACACGTATCAATTATCGTGTTTATTACTAACATAGAGTTTAAGTTTTTGTACTGTAACAGTATAAGCTATATCTGAAATAAACGCATTTTATTTATTTATTTTTATTTATTTACAGGTAAAATGTTATAAGATACAATTAAAATAGGATAATAAAAACTTTAAACCTGTACAGTCAACAGCACATTAACCTACCCAAATTCATTGCGAACTCGCCGCTATTACCGCACCATAAAGGTTCATGCAGGGTAACTTGATGTACTGTTAACTGTACAGGTTTAACGGTTTTCCGTTATATAGATAAAAGAAAAACCTATGATATCAATAACATACTAAAAATACATTAATTGGATATTATTTATGGATAGAAAAACACAAGACGTTGTTGTATGGAAGTTTTGATTAACATTTTTAGCAATTAGGTATACAGATCGCAATCCAATTGTGATGTTTCATGAGTTCTTGATAGCAGATTTCGTGCCGCCATAATAAAATAAATAAATATATTACGACAAATCACACAGATTGAGCTAGCCCCAAAGTAAGTTCGAGACTTGTGTTACGGGATACTAACTCAACGATACTATATTCTATAACAAATACATATATAGATAAACATCCAAGAACGGACCGGCCAATCAGAAAAAGATCATTTTCCATCATGACCCGACCGGGGTTCGAACCCGGGACCTCTCGGTTCAGAGGCAAGCACTTTACCACTGCGCCACCGAGGTCGTCAAATTGATCAATTTGAAACCATTCAACGTATGATATTGTTTGTTAAGAATTGTACATATATTGTATATGTATGTATGGAGCAACATCACGGCCGGGACGCATAGCTACTAAATGAGAAATAGGCGCGTTCGCGTGCAGCGAACTGTTTATGTGAACGCGCAAACGCGGGCATCGCGGATTTCAACTACTATTAATTAGAATACTACTGTGATATTAAAATATTGTGTATACAAATAGGTACTTTTTGGAAATAAAAACTCATAACGCATTCACTTACCAACATTGCCTTATGCCATAGCTATAAGAATTTTCAATAATTTACCACGAGACAACTCTCAAATGATTGAAGAGAACTTTATACAGTTTGTTGGTAAATAAATGCTATTATAGTGTCAAGGAATATTTATAAGTTGATGATAATTTAATTTCAATTAATTTTTGAAACATTCCTAAATGTGTGGAACATTCCTGATTTTTTCCACCACATTTCTATATGTGTGTTTATATATATTCCACATTTTATGCAATAAAAATTATTCATTCATTCATTGATTCATGATTTTATTTAAATAAGCTTCTTCATAATATTATTATGTGTAACCCTGTTACTAACCGCAATTGTAATAAACAAAACGCCAGAAAAACGCTCAAGCAAAAGATCGTTAGCGAATGATAAATCTTTTCGAATAATATCTGCAATTTCCCTTCTGTCCGCCATGTTGTGTATTTTTTCGCTGCTTTCTTATAAATCTCCGCCACGACAGCCCTCAGTTACTATGTGTATAACCTCATATAAATCAAAACGGCCGTGTTCCCTTTTTGTGGCTTTACGTGTACACGGCTGTAAGAGACATGACGGCTCATATTTCTTGACCAGCTGGCGTTATGTATATATATATATATATATGTAAAATGTTTATGGTAGATATAGGTTTTGAGTTGTAGAATTTTCTGGATACAAGCTTCCTTAGAATACCATCTGAGCTCTTCTCGGTCAACAATTTCTACATTTGTCTTCCACTCCGAGTCGTCTTTGGCATCTTTGATTTAAGACTTTAAACTCCACCGACGCGCAAAATTGGACACCAGGCGCGAAGATTTAAAAGCCCGTCCACCTGCGCTAATTTAATACAACTATTAATAGTGTGCTCACATCCCCGCAATGCATGAGAACGTTCACCAATAAGTTTGGCTACAATAGCCACATGCGAGCACACCAGGGCGTACAAAATCGTTGAAGTTGTCGCCTTGACCGAAATCGGCCGTACATTATCAATTCAGTTATCAGACCATTGGCTCGCATATCATCCTTGACGACATCAAGTGAGTAACTTCTTGGGTTTGTCCCTTCTGCCAAGGTCAAGCGGAACACATATCTATACTATTATTATAAAGAGGTAAGCGTTTGTGAGTTTGTGAGTTTGTATGTTTGAGGCGGGTAATCTGCGGAACTACCGAACCGATTTCAAAAATTTTTCACCATTAGAAAGGTACATTATCCAAGATTGCTATATCTCAAAATCCCACAGGAGCGAAGCCGCACACATCATCTAGTTTGTTATATTCAATTTGCTTGTTTATAAAAAATGTGGTTGTAACAGTACAAGTGGCAGTCGTGTAATTTGTCTGATATGTCGCGGACATAAAGATTGTGTATCTATTGGAATGGTGTCTATTTGGCTGAAAAGAGTAAATACCAAATATCCATCGCTTCGTCATCCGCCTGACATTTAAACGGCATATTGTATGAATGATGTTGTTGCATACCTAGATATAATAGGGAAATAAAAAAAAAAACCTAACTTTAAAAATCTAAAAGTACGTTTCAAATATTATATAATATTATAACACGGACGTTAATGTCTGAATACATTTTAATAAAACTTGATTTTGTTTACCAATAACTTTGATGGCACTTAAGTGAAGTTAAGTTGGTAAATAGAGATTGAGATTTTATTTAACAAAAAAATATACAGTTAGTTTCCTACAGTAAATAAAAAAAAAATAAAACTAACAGATAATATAGAACCAGGTGGTATCGTAGTATAATAGCCATTCAGTAAATACATATCAAAATGAACACTTGAAGTTTATGTCCTAAATACACAGAATAACAGAAAAATACAGTAAAACGTGTGATTTCGCTTATACGCCGTTCCCGTTGAGCGACAGAGCGCTGCTCGACGCGATTGGATACTATTTATAAATACGACACATGTAAATATTGAAACAAATGAGAAAAAAATATTTAAGATATTACTTTCATACAATAATTTCTGTCTATCTCACACAAAATAGGGAGATAAGCAGTGTTATAGATAGTGCATGTTGAGGGGCAAAATATATCAGCACGTTGTTCCGTTTTTCCTCATGCATTTCTAATACGCTTTTCTCTTTCACATTTTGTAAATCAGGATATACAAAATAGGCAAGGCTAAAAGAAATAATTTTATATATATATATAATAGATCAAAGAATAAATCCGGCGAGTCGACCACTAGGCAAAAAGGTCATCATAAGTAAACAAACATGCATTTGACATTTTCGCATTGACTGCGTTTGACTGCGTCGCGCTGCCTTGCAGCATTTGCAGCTCATTGAGGACTCACCTTACAATAATGTAGTTGTATAATATGTTTCGTTATATCTATCTCAACATGGGAATTTTTGTAAGCAATTTCTAAGCAGGCAGGCTCATGAATAACAAATTATATTTGCTAGGTAAGATTCTCCATATGAATACCGATCCCTTATTAAATGTATATTTGTTTTTTTTTTTCGTTTGTATAAACTTTGCTTTGTCTTGCCGTTGCCAATGAGAAATATTGTTCGATTTAAATTATAGGTACATGATAAATTAATATTCTTAAAAATAAACAAATAAAATTTATTGTTATTAAAATCCTTAAAGACATTGTTAAGCAAAATATTTTTCTTAATTTAAGGGTTACCGTTTTTCTTCGAAATTTATTTATTTTCTGTCGAATTTATGGAAGTTCCGTAATTTTTTTGAACTGTTCAACACTGTTGTTTCTACCCGTGAAGGTTAACCGGTGTATTTTTAACTTACTTCCTTAATATAAAAAAGAATCTCTTCTACTGTGCTTAATACTGAATTTTTTAAAATAATTTTAGCATTTAGAGCTTTATGAATAAGGAGTTACTTACCAAATATTTGGATATAAGAAATTACATTTAATTAGAGAGCCGTAATTCACATTATTTTAATGCACAAATAAGTTACATAGCTTTTAAATACTATTACCACTACATATATAATATAATTATATAATACATATAATATAATTATTTAAAAAATCTTCAATGCGTATTTTTGTTCATATTCATATAGTGTTCATGACCTCTACAGAACAAGTCATCGTGTTCCAGTGAAACACGATATATTTAATATGAAGGCCGGAAAATGTAAATACCTACTAGTGAAAACTCACTGTGAATATGAATCAGCCGTGATATTGTTCAAAATCGTAGATAAAATGTTGTTATTACAGTTTATCTGGACGTATGAAAGTGCAAGAAAGCTTTTAATAAAAATGATTTAACTCTGAAAACCTGCGCAATTGGGAATTAAGTTAGCGAGCGAGAGGGCGATGACCTGAATGTGCAATATACGTGATTTGGGTTCGGTCTCCTGGGGACGGCCGCGGAAACAGTCAAATAGCTAGCAATTTCATAGCTGCAGTTATTAAGTATGGATGGAATGGTAATTAAATATATCAATTGGTATTGAGCAAAGCTCAGTAGAGAAGTGGATCGCACGTCCAGTCTGCTATAGTGGGGGTTAAGCAACTTCTAAAGTGGTCGGTCATGGGATGGATGAGTAAAAACGAAGTCTCGAGTTCTTCCGTTCTTTGGAAGGCAATTGGTAATTACGCCTTGATTGGATGGGTAATTTATTATTTCATTGGGTATTATGAGAATCTCAGTAGCGCAAACTGCGATAGTGGTGGTTAAGCAAGTTTTAAAATGATCAATCGCGCGATGGGTGACCAAAATGCTGTATTTCTTTTGTTTATTCATTTAGAGAGAATTTGTATTAACCACGTAGACGACCCAAGTTATAAATGGATTTACAGCCTCACAGTATTGCTGTGACAGCCTCACAGTGTTGCTGCTTTTAAATAGTATTCGCAAAGAATAGTAATAAAAATATGTTATCCAAATAAATGTGAAAATTCTAACGAGCTTTGAGGCAACATCCAAATTGGATTATAGATTAAATATTGAAATGAAATGACTGATTTATAAAAAATAAATCCATTATTTTTATGACGTGTGACAACAATATGAGTAGTAATTAATCGAACAAGTACAATAAGAACAACTACATACTATAACTAATAACTATATACGTTATAAGTATATGAATTAGGGGCAAAAGTACGGCTAGAATAAATAATAAATAAATAAATATTAGGACAAATCACACAGATTGAGCTAGCCCCAAAGTAAGTTCTAGACTTGTGTTATGGGATACTAACTCAACACCATATTTTATAACGAATACAAATATTGATCCAAGACCCGGGCCAATCAGAAAAGGATCATTTTCCATCATGACTCGACCGGGGATCGAATCCGGGACCCCTCGGTTCAGGGGCAATCACTTTTCCACTGTGCCACCGAAATCGTCAAAAATTAACCTATGTACCTAACTAAAATTAACTTTTATACAATCTCACTGGACATTGTTGTCTAAAATATTTTTGGCTGAGACTAAAATTTGGAGACGAAAATTTACCAGATAGCTGTAATAAAATGAAAGTACTCCTGCTATACTTGCAATTTTCCATATGGTATTACCGTATCGTTTGTTGCGATTAATTTTACATTAATTGGTGTCACACCGTCAAATAGCAATCAAGCAAAATCTGGAATGTAATTAACTAGTAAAAAACGGAAACGAAACAAAATATATTTATATAAATATTTCACAGCTTTTGTAAATCATCGTAATTTTGTACCTTGTCGGCGCGCAAGTTGAAGTGAAAAGACAAACACACGACAGGCCTCAGACAGAACCTCAGAAAAATGGTTAATATTCGGTATCTCTCTCTGATATTATGAGCGTTATCCCGGTTTTTTCCACAGCCGTTGAGCGTCGGAGCCCAGAGTATGCTTTTCTATTTTTACCTCTACTTCACGCTATCATGAACCACCTCGGTTATATTCGGCTGTAGTAACGTATTCATATTGACACTATTGCAATATGCCAACAATAATTGACTCATTAATAAGATAAGAATTACTCTTTCCCGGATGGGATTTACAACATTCATTTCGGGTACTCGTAAATATCCGCATATTTGCTGTCAAATTTCAGTTTTTCCTTTTTTAAACTTCATGATGATTAAATTTGTTTTATTTTTTTTTTATTTTCATTATTCCTTTACAGAAAGATTAATAAGAAAAATAAGAAAAAATCAAAATAATCCAATTTATTTTTTCTCATAGTTGTATGTACGAGTATGAAACAGACGACAGAATATTTGCTTCATACCAACACGCTGTGATTGCAACTACTGCGCATTTTTTAAATTGCCCATAAAAACCAACGGCTTGGCACCCAGTGATCTCGCTTTAGTAAAAATTGGACGCTATGAGGTCATATCGTGCATTTTTTTCTATGGGAAAATGTAATCTTTGATTGCGAATAAAATTACCTACATGACTTGTTACAAAGCACTGGTTCAAAGCAGGGAAATATTTTATTGTGTTTGGAAGGAGTGAAATTAATAAGTTTTATTAATATTTGGGTTCTTAACTAAACTAAATTAAAATAAAATAAAAATGTTTATTGCGAAAGTCGCGCCAAAATCATCATATGACTTGATCAATGAATCTTTATTAATGCACAACCAAATCCAATAAAAAAATTGTGCAAAAATATTATTTTCTTTTTTTGTTACATTTACCGAAGCAAAACCGTATTTGTAACAACAGTTTGGATGTCATAGGTTCTTAAAAAAACTGAACCTACCAAATAATATCTAATCCCCACTTGAAAGTTTTTTTTTATAATAACGAAATTAGTTGTCAAAAATGATCGTGCTATAGTATATATTATATGTTGTAGTATAAATTGTTTATATCATTGTTCTTATTTGTATTGATCTAAGTGAGGCTGCCTCGAATTACATCTATCAAAACTCATAAACCGCCAATAATAAAATAATGCAACGGTTCCAACGCGAGTAAAGCAGCAAACAAAAGCCAAATCGACATAAATCACGTGATAATTCACAATCCAAGCTGAAAACGAATGAAAGGGCAAAATTCGGACGTCAAGTTTTCATAGGGGTGAAAAAGACAATACATTGAAAGGTTGGTATTGACGTGCGTGACGCGGGTTTCGTGGCTGTGACGTTTTGACATATGACTACCGAACAGAAAACAACACACATGTTTTTATTCTCTCATTGGGGATAATCTGTTCGATTTGTAGGTACGTACGTGTGCATTAATCGGTAAGATTTTTTCTCTCGTTTTTGTGCAGATTCTGGATGTTTTTGGATTGAAATGTTTATTTAGCAAGACGCTATTGAGCCAGTGGGAGATGTCGAGCGAGTCAACGACAAATGTGATTTCGAAATGAATGGACAGAATTTCTGTGGCACAATTCATAATTATACGCATACTAAAGCGATAATTTGTTAGATATGTTTTCACCAATGTACCAATTTGAACCAAAGGGCAGATTTTCATAAAAAATATTGTCTGTATACTAAAATATTAGCTACTTTAAGATCTTAAAAGAGTAACGTACCGTGTGAAAGTTTTTATGGAAATTCCGAAGTTTTTATGAAGCGGTGATGGTGTAATGGTTAAGACGCCTGCCTGTGGATCGAAAGGTCTCAGGTCCTAGTCGTGCCATATAAGTTTGTATACCAATCTGACTCATTTATAGTATGGTCAGTTTAGTTCACTAGTATGTATGCGACTACCTGCCACTAGATGGCGGTAAATTAGTCGTAAAAATCATGTCAGATGCCTTTAGGTGACTTGAATAAACTCCGCAATTACCTCAACAAAATATTTATCTTTAAAAATTACATTGTACCTAACTCGTAAGAAATCATATCTTACAACCTCGCCCTGTCAGTTTCTATCTCCGGTTGATAAATTTATAAACATAAATCGAGGGGAAATGGAACTGAAGGGGAACATGTAAGAAATGGTATTGGAAATGACGACAGAAATCTAATATCGCTTTTTGTCGATGTAGTTGATACGGTTGTTAGGCGATGGTAAATATTTTCTATTTCTATTAAGTTAAAGATGGCTTTTCGGATTGATTTCTTGATTGAAAACGCTTGTGAACGTAATCTTTTACAGGCTTACTTATTCGTAAGTTTAAGCCTAGTATTTTCTTTAGTTTCTTGCATATTATAAGAAAATAAAAAAATCTTCTTCTAATCAGCTTATAAGTGGGCAGAAATTTAAGGGTGCACGGTCAACTTTAAAAAGTACGCCATTTTAACGTTAGCGGTGCACACGTTAAATTCAACATCAAAGTTGATGGTGCAACTCACCCTAATTGGCCAAGGTAAACATAGATTACATACATTATAATGCAGATTCGTAATATTGTTGTCGATTTACTCATAATCACAGTGAAAAGCAGAGTATACACACCTCGACAGTAAAGAGTGGTCCTCAGAGCGTTTCAACAGCTGCGGTCACGCTGTCATTACGATCCGTCAATTTACTATAAGAAGGAATAATTTTTCCAAAATCAATCATTCATAAAATTTAAATTACCACATTATAGATAGTAAAACTAATTCTTGTCTTTTTTTTAAATTGAAATATTGTGACATCGCGGCCACTGCGTTCGAATCTCTCTAGGATCTTTTCATCCACGACATACAAAATGCTTCGCTTTACTACCTTGGTGTAATAATAATAATAACCGTTATTGAATTTTCAAAAGTCTCAACCGTTTATTTAGCACTGTTTACATTGCTCTTAACAAGCTTACAATAAACAAAGATCTAATTATCTAAAACGCTTCACCTGTCTGTTTGTCGAAGTGTTTGATTCCCATTCCGTCTGAACTTAAGAGCTCGGAGACGCACCTCTTCAGTTTAATGGATTGAATTTGTGTTTAAATAGTGCTTGTAATGGGTTATTCTATATTAATTAATTATAATAATAAGACAATTACTTCTCTTTTATTTATTTTACACTAGCTGCGCCCCGGGGCTTCGCTGCCGTGGGAATTTCGGGATTAAAAGAAACCTATGTGTTATTCCCCAGGTTATATCTA
Organism: Plodia interpunctella; assembly: GCF_027563975.2. Classification (NCBI taxonomy): domain Eukaryota; kingdom Metazoa; phylum Arthropoda; class Insecta; order Lepidoptera; family Pyralidae; genus Plodia; species Plodia interpunctella. The sequence continues at coordinate 2,272,249 of NC_071301.1, forward strand.
CGAAATTTCATAACAATCCGTTCATTAGATTTACCATGAAAAAGTAAATAACGTACACAATTTACTTTAGACCATACTTATTAAAAAAAAAAAAACTTCATACAAACAAGATATATTAAGAATATTTTATAATTAAAAAACCTTAGCGTTATAAAATAATTTTGCATTTAATTGATTTACTTAATTGAAAAATTCTGCATTGTAATTTATAACATATTTCGAAAAAATTAATCGTGACATTCGAAACAAAAAAAATATATAAGACGGACACATTTTATTCGAAAGAAACTTCGAAGTACAGAAAAGTTAAAAGTTTCCTTTTTATGCTGAAAAGCTTTCAATAACTTCTAGCAATTCGTACTGAACTTTTGTGAGATGAATGGAATGAATGTTTTGGCCTTAATTTACAATATGTAGCAGGTCTATCCCTTAACTTTGAAAATATATTCTTTGACCTTTACGTTAACTTTATTTGTTTATGTGACTTTATAGAATCCTACCTAAAAATGAAATTTAGTTGGCATTGAAATTTGGTTGGTTTATACATTGTCTGTTTCAGCTCCGTTTCTCTCTTCTTCATAGTCGTATTCCTCATGACTGAGGGTCGTGGTCATTACATGCAATGAAACACACGTAACAACTTTCTTGGCACTATTAATGGAGTGGTTTGCCATTGACTTCTCCATTTCACAGACAAGTTGATCAACCAGTGTGTAGGTTTCCTCACGATGTTTTTCCTTCACCGGAGGCAAGTGGTGATCTATGAAAACTACTATACATGAATCAGATTGGTATACAAACTCATGTGGCACGAGAAGGATTCGAACCTGGGATTTTCAGGCTTTCAACTTTCGATCCTCAGGCGGGGGTCTTAACCATTACACCACCACCGCTTCAGCTCCGTTTCAGCTTGCTCAAAACTGCTTTCGTATTTCTGTGTTTGTCTGTGTCTAGAGATCGCATTTCTCAACCGATTCCCGTGAAATTTCGGGAGTAGGTCCGAAAAACATTTGAAAACGATAGTCGAGCCATTTTTGAAATTTTTTGAAAATGTCGGAGATGGCACGAAGGTCTTTAGCGCCTTTAGGTTGTGTGGCTCTTAATCGTATGACCATTTTGTGTTTGACGATAACAACAAAATAACAAAAGAAAACGTAAAGTACGGCATTTTGTCAGGTTAAAGTTGACTGGCGAGTTGGTAAAGAATAGAATATAGCCACATTTATTGGCTATCTAGAACAAAAGAACAACTTGACCGGGAACAAACCCGCGACCCAGTTCTCACGGTCGTAATACGTGACTATCCCCTACTTGTGAAGTTATTGAGCGGCCCGACTTTCAAAATTAATTTCGTTACAACTTTTAAACGGCTGAACCGATTTTCATAAAGCATGGCTAAGAACACTCGGGATAAAATTATCTATGACACAAAAAAAACTACCTAAATGAAAATCGGGTCATCAATGACACAGTTAACTTATAACATCTTTTTGCGTCGGTGGTTAAAAACAGTTTAATCAAACACTATGATATCTGAAACTAAGTTATGGTTAGTCTACTTTGGTTTGATAGCATATCAGTATTATACAGGATTATTATAAGGTTTGAATAGTTTCATAGGAGGTGGTAAGATACGGCCTACGAACCGAACGGTCCCAAGTTCGTTTCCTAGCACGTACACAGCATCTAAAACAGTTCACCCGTTGATGAGCTACGGTTCCACGTACACAGACAGACAGGCAGACATACTTAGTGTTCAAACTTATAACACCTTTCTTTTTGCGTCGGGAGTTAAATAAGGAAACGGTTGAAACAAAACGGGAACGGAAAATTAACTAAGGTTCATTTTACAATAAAAATTCCCAACTATGAGAGAAGGACGGATATGGCGTTCCGGTTTACAACGACCATAATACGTGACTCAATCCAGCCACTTGTGGAGTTATTGGAAGGGTGGAAAATTCCATTACTTACATATCGGCATGTCCCAGCTTCGTTTGAGTGAAAACATAATAAATACCTAAAACTTCCTTTGGAATTAAATTATCTATTGGTGAAAATTGCATGAAAATCTGTGCAGTACTTTTTGAGTTTGCTGACATGATACTGCATTTTATTATATGTTAGGTTATGGCTCTATTGTAAGCACCGTAGAAATTTTATTCAGAAATATATTTTATTTTTTATATTTTTTCAGACTGATATATATTTTTTATTCAGTATCGGAAAGTATTATTTTCCGATTTTTGGGTTGGATTTGTGGGTTTCGGTGGGTGGTACCAGTCAACTTTGAAATTAACTTTAACCCATGTAGAATCATGCAAAGTAAGTCATTTTACTTAATCGCCGGCGACACATAGCTTTAAGTTAACGTCAAAGTTAACTGGTGCCAATTACTCTTGACGCCTAATTAGGCAAATAAAAAATAATTGATTATTTATTTATAGATGCCGAAATTATCCTCCTAAACCTGGTTTTTGGACTTTAATTAGCTCTAGCTACCAAAATCTCTGTAATGGAAAGTTTATTCATTATTTCGTTTGTTTGTTAAAATGTTATAAGAAACAACCAAAAACAAAAAAAGCTCCTGTGTTAATTTTAAGTACAATAACAATACAAAATATATTTATTGCCCATAAAAATACTGCTTATTTTTCATACAATTAACACCATTTTTTTTCGAAAATAAGTTCGATACATATTTATCGTTTGAAGTTGTATTGTATGTACATAATATACAACTTCCAAAAGAAACGGTCAGTGAAATAAGAACCAAAATTTTGACTTCCCATACGTAGTCCTCTCTGTTACACAACTTGTATGGAAAGCCAAAAATATTTTGTCATATTTTGATATATATTGCTTTGGATGTGAATATGTGGCTACGCTTAAACATTATTTCGTTGCAAAAATTGTATAATTAAAAATGGACAAATTTGTACATTTTGCGACGAATCATCACTGGTAGACATTTTGCGAATAGGTATTTTGCGAATGGGACATTTCGCGAAAGGGTAAATTTGTTTAAGGATCATTTTGCGATAGGAGCATTTGGCGACTAAGCGTTATACGCCACGGTAACAAATAAAAAAAACCATCTTATAGAAAATGTTCTTATTATAGAAAACCCAAACATTCTTATAGAAAATGTCATCAATAACGTGATTTGAAGAAAGCCACATCAGATAACAGTAACTATAATTCATAGTTACGCGTAAGTCCCAAGTCTGGCTTACACGGTGTCCTGGGTAAGTAACGTAACGTTGACCGGCCCTGTATGTTGCTGTGCGTATTTATGATTAAGGCGGTAACATAATCATACACAATTCACAAGTAAATACATTTTGATATCATTTTGTCGCATCGCACTGCTTAGCGCTTTTGTCAGTCACCTAGGACCGGGTGATGATTAATGACCGGTCAGGTCCTGGTCACAGAAATAAATCTAAGGATTAATACTGAGATATGCTCGATGAAGTGGCTACATCATAATGGATCTGGTCTATTTTCTATGTAAATAATGTACGTATTCGCCATTTTTTTATACAGCTATATAACTGCCCGCGATAGGTGCAATAGACGCATAATTAGATTTTTTTTTAAATTGTATAATATAAACATATGGAATCGTCTTTCTTTATTGATTCCAAATTGTAAAAAATGGTGCAGTGAATAAAACATGGTAATGTTTGCGAAAATTCAAGTAGATTGGTTATATATAATGGTCCAGATAAACTATATGAAATATATATTTCAGTCGTTTGAGCATCTTCTGCATAGGTATCGTTATACTTTGTCTGTACAGTTAAATTTCTGTAATAATTTTGACTATTTACCAAAAAATGTTATGGCCACGCGAACGAAGTCGCGGGCATCAGCTAGTGTAGAATAAGCGTGAAAAGGTTACAAAGTCCAATATATTAATAAAACAATAATAATACAAACCAAAAACCAAAAGTAAAAAGTCTAATCCAATTTAATAGTCGATAAAATATAGTATTGTTGAGTTAGTATCCCATAACACAAGTCTCGAACTTACTTTGGGGCTAGTTCAATCTGATTTGTCCTAATATATTTATTTATTTATTTATTTATACTTAAATTTTCATTTTTTTTACCAAATTCTTACAAGTCGCCAGTTGTTTTACACCAGCAATGAGATTTCGACAAAATTTTTTTTTTCTTCATTATATCAGAGCTAGATTGTTTTTTCTGCTTTATTTTCTAAGAGAATATACGTGTATATGTTTGTAACTCTTTCACGCAAAATCTACATGACATGACAGTTGCTAACCATTCACTCGCTCCGTCGACTCGGTCTAGCTAGGGATCTGAATTTTATTATGTTCAGGCGTAAAGAGGCATGTATTTCACTATTGTAATGGTTGAGGGTAAGCACAGACTTTTATATTAAGAGGTAAGCCTGCCTAGCTATAGCCCTTCCATTCCTGCAGTACCTAATATGTATAGTAGAGGAACAACTACAACAATTTAACCACCTTTCTAAACAAACCGAACTGAGTTATATCGTCTTGGGACGTGTCGTTTTGTCACGGTGAAATAAGAAATATTAGACATTAAAACAACCTTTTATATGGGTATACCGTTTACAATACGGGCGATTAAGATCCCTTTTTTTATTCAAAACACCATGTCCCTATGGGTCTTTATAGGAACCGAGGGTCAAACGGGGTATTTTTTTTTAAATACGTAAAATTTTGTGATAAGACAATTTGCGAAAATTTTGTGTACGAATGAGACTTCGTGTCTATTTAGTTTTGACTAGTAAATGATATAGAGTGAAGTAGCATATATTTATAAAATACATTTTTAAAGAGTTCCAATACAACAAATGTGGTTTTTTTTTTGCAGTTTATGTATAAAGATACGTAACCTTTCAATCGCAACTTGCACTTGGCCGGTTTCATTTCCAACACAGCATAAAACTGTCTCCTTAAAATACCAACTAACTGCTTATAACAGAAGAAGTAGGGACAGTTAGTAACCACGAATGAAGCGATTTGTCTTGTCGCTTTGGGATTAGCGATATCGCGCGCGCAGCGGAATCGCCTCTTAATAACACATTAGGAGAACTGTTTGGGAAACACTGTTTGTGCCTGGAATAATATTCTTATGATATAAAATTCTTAATAAAATAAATAATAAAACTCTTCACTTACATTATAAGTATTATATAAAATTCTTATATAATACTTGTAATGTAAGTGAAGAGTTTTTTAAATATTATGTAATAGGCAAACGAGCATACACGAGCAAACAACAGGTATTAAACGCGGACATACTAGTTTACCCCAGTGATCACGGACCTTTGTAACAAGGTCCGAAACATCTGGGAAATAAAAAAGGTACCTATGTCCGCGTTTAATACCTGTTGTTTAGTATATAATTATTATAAGTTAGCGAAAGTTTAAAACTTTTAAACTTATAATAATTATATCACATCATCACAGTCCAATACCTACATCACATGCCCATGGAATCCCGATACGGGTCACCGGTGCGTTGCCGACTTTTTGGGAAAGAGCTTAGACTCTTTTCTTGAAGGCCCATGTCGAACGTAATAAGGAACACAGGTACGGGAAGTTTATTTCACAGTTTAATACAGCGTAGAAACAAGTTCGCTCGAAGTTACGTGGAAAACCGACTGTAGAAACTAAATTAGTATTTGGTTTTTAATTCGCACGGACGGCAACACCTCTAGTTGTGAGAGCGAAGATTCGTAAAGTATTTTTAGGTAGGTATTTTATAGTACAAAAAATTAAATATCTTTAGAATATGTTGAAGTCATTGTTAGCTTTTCAAGTCAATCTAGACAAGCTGAAAGCCTTTATGCCTTCCGAATACTGAATCCACCGCTACTATGTGAGTGAGATACGTGTACAAACATAAGACGTCTGTGAATGTTTACTAGCGTCACAAAACGAATGCCTGTTTTATTACATCAACACTAGAGTTGGCAAATATGCGTGGTCTCGCGCTAAAATGTTTAACTGCAGTTTTAAGAACTTAATTTTTTTGGTTGAGAAATAAAACTGTCCCCTTAATTTTTCTCCATCTCTCAATTTAATATTTGGCATTGAAACAACGAAACAAAATAAAGCGAAATAAAGCGAAATTTTAGAGTCCCATATATAGCTTACTAAAAAAATATACACCCGTCTATATGTTTTTATAAGCTATGGGATTCCCCAAAAAGGTTAAGGTTTTAGGTAATTATTATGGTTTTGTAAGTAATCTAAGTTGAACTATCTTATTCCATGTGAGAATTTGGTTGGTGTCCTCAAAACTAGGAACCATTTTAGATGCTACGAATTGATTGAAAATCATAATAATATGTTACGACCCGTACGTGACGTTACGAGGATCTACGAGCAGCGCAACTATGTGCTGCTAGAATATACTAAATTCTACTACAAGACTTTCTACTAGAAATTTCTACTAAAAACTTCACTGTAAGGGCCCAACTTGACTAGTGTTCTGCTATGCTGTGCTAACTAAAGCTATGTTTCAAACAATAATTTAAATTTCCTTGGTCAAATATAACTAAATTCTATTGGTATAGTTCGCGCGGCGCTCCGTCTATCTGGAGTAGTATTTCGTAACTTTTGACCAATGAAATTCCATTGGTTGTTCGAAACTTGGCTGCAGTTTTAGCACCGCATAGCAGTCCTGTCGAGTCCGGCCCCAAATATATTTTAGTTTCGTAGTCATTTACTATGACCACTTGTGTAAAATATATTTAATATCATATCGTTTTCAAAGAATAATAACATCTAAATAGTGAATATGTCGACACAAGATTAATAATATTATAAATGCCAAAATATGTTTGTTTGTTTGATACCTCTTCACGAGTTATCTACACAACTAATCTTCTTGAAATTTCGCATATATTATGAGAATTATTAAATTATTATATAGGAGAAGGATATAAGCTACCTTTCATCACGGAAAAAACGATTACGTACACGTAGAAAAACTGTTCCTGATAGCATTTAAGCAGGCAAAGCCGCGGGTAAGCAGTTAGTAGGCTCCAAATTCCACCGTTGTACATCTATCGTTTCTGTTTTAACTTTAACGTGCACATAAAACGTAATATGAATCGAATTCTCTAACCACTGGTAGCAAGACCATAGACAAAATAATTTTTGACTTGTGCTCCCACTTATAGTTTTTATTTCTACTAGTTGGGATACAGTGGAACCACGAGCCAATAAACCTAAATGTGTATATCAGTGGTTCTTGGTATTTTATTTTTTTTATTGAAAGTGGAACTACGAACCCAAAGCTAGTGGGACTATGAGATTGGTGGGACATTATCGGTGGGACCACGAGTCAAAAATCAAAGTACGCTCGTATTGTGTAAACGTCAGCGGAGCGCCGGTTAAAATCGACGTCTATTTTGTCGACATTTTTGTATTTACGTCGACAATGAAACTCACTCACTCAATAATAAAATGTAATTCAAAATTTACCTAGATGTCTTTTTTATTATTTTGACATATGGAACAATAAAATTCAAGTCATTCCTTTGTCTGTACAAAAGTACACTTCAGTACAATAAACAACTGCAATTAAGTCGTTAAATGCACAGTGGAGTGGGGTGCTTCAGCAACCGTTTGATCATCCAAAATATTGTAGAATATTTAATTCTCTAAGACATTGTAATGCACAGAAAAACGCAAAATACACCATTTTGTCTAAATATTGGCTGCGCGCATGTAAAAATCTAGGTCAAAGTTGCCTGGTGAACTTCATCCTAAATCTAAACCTCTGGGTACTGTTCAAAATGTCTTTAAAATGTCGATTTTCTCAGAAGTAAATAAGATTTATGTTTAAAAACCAAATTCGTCAACAATGAATGAATTTTTGATTTGTCTTCTAAGTAGTAGAAACCTGGCTTAAGATATAAGTTAGAATAAAAAAATATTAAAATATATCTTAACATATTATGAACAAGACAAAATATCAAACATCTTTTTGCAGTAATATTTTGGCAACGCCACCGTCTACACGACCTAATTAAGAAGTCTGGGGCTAGTTCTACAACCAGTGTTAAGGGAAGTATTCGCAACTTAGTCGAGTTAACAACCAGTATTATTTGACCTCTCTTAGTCTCGTCTAGTACATTGACCAGCAAAACTGTACCAGCAAATCAGTTTTTATATCCATGCGATTAAGGTTTGGTATCTACTGACTGTGTTTTGTGACTTTTGTCGTCGTATGTACATGCTTATACGAAATATGTTTAAATTGTATCAGCTTGAAAGGTCTATATATATTGGTCTCTATTTGAACGTATGGTTCCTTAAGCTTATTCGAAAACATTAGTTTGTTATTGAACTTGCTATGATATTATAATGAGTGGTATTCTCGTGTACATATGTATGTTACTAACCAAATGACTTTTATACATAGGGTTGCCAGTAAACATCAGCAAAATATTATAAAAACTGACATTATACACAACAAAGTATGTTTCAGGAGATTTTAACACAAAACATTAGATAAAAACGATTTTTTATTTAATTTTATCTCCTCGTGTTCGTGTAGCATTCCTTAACCTTAAAAATAAAAATATCACTTATATTAAAAGTTTGTTAGTATTGTTGTTATCTCGTCACTCACAAACGGCTGGGTAAACTTTTATGAAATTTAGTATAGAGCTAAATATTTATCCCGACAGTACGCGATTCCTGTAGGACTTTATCAAAATGTCTGTTAGTCAATGTCTCTTTATAAAGTAGATGATGCCACTGTACATAAAAACATAAGTGTTTGTAAAAAATAATTACAAAAGTACAATTATGTATTACGTGGTAACATTTATCATTTAGTTTTAACTAGATAATAATGACGGCTTCGGTGGCGTAGTGGTATAGTGCTTGCCCTTGAACCGAGAGGTCCCGGGTTCGATCCCCGGTCGGGTCATGATGGAAAATGAACTTTTTCTGATTGGCTCGGGTCTTGGATGTTTATCTATATATGTATTTGTTATAAAATATAGTATCGTTAAGTTAGTATCCCATAACACCAGTCTCGAACTTACTTTGGGGAATCTTATTTATTTATTTATTAAGAAAATTTAGCTCAATCAGTGAGATTTGTCCTAATATTTATTTATTTATTTTATTAGATAAAATCTTTATCTCAGATGATCGATTAAGCGGGTAATACCGCGAGCTGTAGCTAGTATGTAGCGGGTTGTATCAATAAAGATGGTTTTCCAAGTAAAACAATAGCGACCTTTACGAAAAAACATAACTTGAATTTACACCTGTGTTATTTACGTCCAATTTTCATTGCGAAGTTACTTTCCGCGTCGTAACAATAAAATAAATAATTCGCGAAACCAAATTAACATAAAACACGACGGAACACAATAAACGACTCTTTACACCTTTTAAAAGACATTTTTTTTAACTTAAAACGTGTAAGCAAATGGTGAATGCGGTACGATATCTATAAAATAAATAAATAAATATATTAGGACAAATCACACAGACTGAATTAGCCCCAAAGTATGTTCGAGACTTGTGTTATGGGATACTAACTCAACGATACTATATTTTATAACAAATACATATATAGATAAACATCCAAGACCCGGGTCAATCAGAAAAAGATCATTTTCCATCATGACCCGACCGGGGATCGAACCCGGGACCTCTCGGTTCAGAGGCGAGCACTTTACCACTGCGCCACCGAGGTCGTCAAAATCTATGGTAATACCACAGGTAAGAGTGCGTTACACAAGTCAATTTTGACGTTGACTAACCCGCATGGACAAAGTAAAGTACGCCTTATTAATCGGCGGCGCAGCGCATGTTAAACTTATCGTCAAAGTTCAGACATCATACCAATTAATCTAATCTCAAGCCTGTCTAGCCGATATGAATGCTATATTTGCACACTATTCTATCGTAAGGCATGTTTAAGTGTTTTAAATTTTATGTATCATTTTACACGTGTTTTTGCAAATAAAATATCTTTTATCTCACACGTTGGTCTTTTAAAATTTGAAAAAGTGTAATGAGACTGCGGCCTCGGCACTCGAAACGCTCTGAATACCACCTAATATTAGATTATCATGATAAGGACCAAACATAATTTTGCCAATCGAACAACTGATATTATAAACAATTTATAAGTCCGTGACTACCTTTCTGTTGGATTGCATATTGAAGGTCGAGTTAAGCTTCTCTCTTTCTTTTGTGCAGGTTTCTTAATAGTGTTTTACTTTACCGTAAGCAAGTGGTGGTCTATGAAAACTATTTTTTTGATAAACTGATACATAATTTATGTATTTATTGTGAAATATAGTATTATTAGGTATTAATGAAGTAAGCAATAAGTAAGTAATGGGACGAATCACACAGATTGAGCTAGCCCCAAAGTAAGTTCGAGACTTGTGTTATGGGATACTAACTCAACGATACTATATTTTATAACAAATACATATATAGCTAAACAATCAATACCCGAGCCAATCAGAAAAAGATCATTTTCCACCATGACCCGACCGGGGATCGAACCCGGGACCTCTCGGTTCAGAGGCAAGCACTTTACTGCGCCACTGTGGTCGTCAAGACCTATATGTCATACCACTGGGATTATACAAAAATATACTTTAAGGAAATATAATTCAGCGCATCTGTTTTTTAGAACTGTTGTCATATGAAAAAATACATAGCTTTAAAGGTACAACGACGATATTGCACAACCATTTTCAAAGTAGCGTAGTACGTGTTCTCCGCGTGCTTGTTTGCATCTGGAAATCGCGGTGAGCCGTCACGTCTTACTGCAGTAGATCACCATCGTGCCAGATTTACTATAAGTCTAACAAATCATCCATTTATATAGTAATAGAGTTGAGGAATTTTCCTTTCATACATACAGAGGTTCAACATGGATATTTTCTTCGACCATGAGTTATAAATATAAATAAATAAACATATTAGGACAAATCACACAGATTGAGCTAGCCCCAAAGTAAGTTCGAGTCTTGTGTTATGGGATACTAACTCAACGATACTATATTTTATAACAAATACGTATATAGATAAAAAATCAATACCCGGGCCAATCAGAAAAAGATCATTTTCCATCATGACCCGACCGGGGATCGAACCGGGACCTCTCGGTTCGGAGGCAAGCACTTTACCACTGCGCCACCGAGGTCGTCTATGTTATAGCGAAGAAAATTATCACGTTATCCCAAAGGTTATTTGATCGTCACTGCTTACTATTATGCGCTGTAAATATGTGCAATAAACACAAATAAATCCTAACTAATATTATAAATGCGAAATTAAGTTTGTATGTTATGTGGTTTGTTACATTTTAACGGTCTATCGACTTAATCAATCTTCTTACAATTTTTCATATATTTATTTTGAAGTGTGGAGAAGGACAGAGTATTTCATCATGGAAAAAATAACTGTTTGCGAGGAAAATTTACACGATGCGAAGCCACGGGCAACAGCTAGTAATGAATAATGAACAACACCTAGGGTCCTTTGGACACATACAAAAAGTCGGCATAAGACACCCAGAACCTAAGAAAAATATCATATCATATACATCATCATCATCAAAAGCCTCAACTTATGGATCACAGGCCTTCCTTATGGATGAATAAGATAAATGTCAAGTATACATATTTACCTACGATGGAAAAGAACCCAAGACTCTCTCTATACGGACTGGCGTGAAGACACGCCACGGAGGTCGTCCAAAATATGAAATATGTTGAATTCAGTGAAATTTGAATCAAGTTCTAAAGCTGTTTTACATAAACTGTCGGGCACAGGCTGTGTTCACCTGATCCTACAAGCAAGACATATCGGGTAACAAGGCTTTACGTATGCAAATTTCTATGTTACACGAACGTTTTAGCGAATTGAATATTGGGATAATATAATTTATCAGTCAGCTGATTGTCAATTACAAAATAAAATTACTAATTTATTTAATTCTATTTACTATTGTCATTTAGTTAGCACTATTTACTAACAGAAAAGCAAATATTTAAAACCAGTAATATCATCTCTCTTCTGAGAATTTTGCTTATTTCTTCCTCAACCATTGAGCGCTCAAGCCCAGGGTTCACATTCCTATTTTCTGTCTCCACATCCCCTAGTTGGGAGACCATTTGGACGTTTATCATCCTTGACGACATCAAGCCAGTATTTCTTGTGTTTGCTCCTTCTACCAGAGGCAGGCGGGAGCGGCAAAGATTGACATTTGTTCCCTACGTGATTTGCCGGCCTACTCAAACGTGGCCGTACCCAACAACTAACACGGTGATGCTTGAATAATTTAAACACGTATCGATACTAATATTATAAATGCGAAAATCTGTCCGCCTGTCACGCTGTTACGCCTAAACCGCTGGGTCTTTAGTCGTTTCGCACCACAAGCGATTCGAACCGCGGTGCGAATTGCCCCAAAGCCCTTTTTGAATAGGATCTTTCGCACCGCGGTGCGAATCGCCCAAATATTTATTTGAATGAGTCAATTCGGACCGTAGTGAAACAAAACAGTTTTCTTGTTGGATTGGTGAATTCGGACAAAAATACTGTAGTTTCATTAAACATCTTACGTAGGTTGTACAGCCAGTCACAAAATAACAGGACAACCAAAATAATTCTTCAGATACCAATTAATATCACAAGCCCACCAAGTATTTTTTTTTCTATTAGAACAACGCCGCCGCCTCAAATAGACGCAAAAAGGTACACGCCTATAAACACACATACATTCCAAGAATTTAAGTATTAAAAATTTTAATTTTTAATACTGCACGAGACTGCCCATAACCATCCACCTAGAGGAGATGCAGAGATAGAAATAGACCAACATCTGCATTTATGTACTGAAGCACTGCAAAAAGACTTAAAGAAGCCAGTTACGCAAATTTTCCGGCATGCAGAAGAAAATCTTGTCAATAAGGGAATAGATTTATTGACTCCATTACCTAAATTTGATAATATCAAGAAAAAACTTTACAAAATCAGAAACAAGTCGCAAGGTGCTAAAAACTTATTTTTCATGAAGCCTGTGATCTTAAAGTACCAAAAAAGTATGATAAATTATTGTTTGCAGAATATAACGACAAAAATAAGCGAATCCTTGTTTTTGCAAAAAAAGAAATGATTAAGTATTTGAAAGAATCGACAAGATTTCTTGTCGACGGTACATTCAAAATTTGCCCGAAGTGTTTCTGTCAAGTGTACACAATCCATGCAGATATTGGCAGTAATAAAGAATATGTAAATGTGGTTCCTGTGCTTTATGCTTTGCTCCCTGACAAAACAAGGGCAACATATGAAATTTTTTAGTCCGTGACTACCTTTCTGTTGGATTGCATATTGAAGGTCGAGTTAAGCTTCTCTCTTTCTTTTGTGCAGGTTTCTTAATAGTGTTTTACTTTACCGTAAGCAAGTGGTGGTCTATGAAAACTATTTTTTTGATAAACTGATACATAATTTATGTATTTATTGTGAAATATAGTATTATTAGGTATTAATGAAGTAAGCAATAAGTAAGTAATGGGACGAATCACACAGATTGAGCTAGCCCCAAAGTAAGTTCGAGACTTGTGTTATGGGATACTAACTCAACGATACTATATTTTATAACAAATACATATATAGCTAAACAATCAATACCCGAGCCAATCAGAAAAAGATCATTTTCCACCATGACCCGACCGGGGATCGAACCCGGGACCTCTCGGTTCAGAGGCAAGCACTTTACTGCGCCACTGTGGTCGTCAAGACCTATATGTCATACCACTGGGGTTATACAAAAATATACTTTAAGGAAATATAATTCAGCGCATCTGTTTTTTAGAACTGTTGTCATATGAAAAAATACATAGCTTTAAAGGTACAACGACGATATTGCACAACCATTTTCAAAGTAGCGTAGTACGTGTTCTCCGCGTGCTTGTTTGCATCTGGAAATCGCGGTGAGCCGTCACGTCTTACTGCAGTAGATCACCATCGTGCCAGATTTACTATAAGTCTAACAAATCATCCATTTTTATAGTAATAGAGTTGAGGAATTTTCCTTTCATACATACAGAGGTTCAACATGGATATTTTCTTCGACCATGAGTTATAAATATAAATAAATAAACATATTAGGACAAATCACACAGATTGAGCTAGCCCCAAAGTAAGTTCGAGTCTTGTGTTATGGGATACTAACTCAACGATACTATATTTTATAACAAATACGTATATAGATAAAAAATCAATACCCGGGCCAATCAGAAAAAGATCATTTTCCATCATGACCCGACCGGGGATCGAACCGGGACCTCTCGGTTCGGAGGCAAGCACTTTACCACTGCGCCACCGAGGTCGTCTATGTTATAGCGAAGAAAATTATCACGTTATCCCAAAGGTTATTTGATCGTCACTGCTTACTATTATGCGCTGTAAATATGTGCAATAAACACAAATAAATCCTAACTAATATTATAAATGCGAAATTAAGTTTGTATGTTATGTGGTTTGTTACATTTTAACGGTCTATCGACTTAATCAATCTTCTTACAATTTTTCATATATTTATTTTGAAGTGTGGAGAAGGACAGAGTATTTCATCATGGAAAAAATAACTGTTTGCGAGGAAAATTTACACGATGCGAAGCCACGGGCAACAGCTAGTAATGAATAATGAACAACACCTAGGGTCCTTTGGACACATACAAAAAGTCGGCATAAGACACCCAGAACCTAAGAAAAATATCATATCATATACATCATCATCATCAAAAGCCTCAACTTATGGATCACAGGCCTTCCTTATGGATGAATAAGATAAATGTCAAGTATACATATTTACCTACGATGGAAAAGAACCCAAGACTCTCTCTATACGGACTGGCGTGAAGACACGCCACGGAGGTCGTCCAAAATATGAAATATGTTGAATTCAGTGAAATTTGAATCAAGTTCTAAAGCTGTTTTACATAAACTGTCGGGCACAGGCTGTGTTCACCTGATCCTACAAGCAAGACATATCGGGTAACAAGGCTTTACGTATGCAAATTTCTATGTTACACGAACGTTTTAGCGAATTGAATATTGGGATAATATAATTTATCAGTCAGCTGATTGTCAATTACAAAATAAAATTACTAATTTATTTAATTCTATTTACTATTGTCATTTAGTTAGCACTATTTACTAACAGAAAAGCAAATATTTAAAACCAGTAATATCATCTCTCTTCTGAGAATTTTGCTTATTTCTTCCTCAACCATTGAGCGCTCAAGCCCAGGGTTCACATTCCTATTTTCTGTCTCCACATCCCCTAGTTGGGAGACCATTTGGACGTTTATCATCCTTGACGACATCAAGCCAGTATTTCTTGTGTTTGCTCCTTCTACCAGAGGCAGGCGGGAGCGGCAAAGATTGACATTTGTTCCCTACGTGATTTGCCGGCCTACTCAAACGTGGCCGTACCCAACAACTAACACGGTGATGCTTGAATAATTTAAACACGTATCGATACTAATATTATAAATGCGAAAATCTGTCCGCCTGTCACGCTGTTACGCCTAAACCGCTGGGTCTTTAGTCGTTTCGCACCACAAGCGATTCGAACCGCGGTGCGAATTGCCCCAAAGCCCTTTTTGAATAGGATCTTTCGCACCGCGGTGCGAATCGCCCAAATATTTATTTGAATGAGTCAATTCGGACCGTAGTGAAACAAAACAGTTTTCTTGTTGGATTGGTGAATTCGGACAAAAATACTGTAGTTTCATTAAACATCTTACGTAGGTTGTACAGCCAGTCACAAAATAACAGGACAACCAAAATAATTCTTCAGATACCAATTAATATCACAAGCCCACCAAGTATTTTTTTTTCTATTAGAACAACGCCGCCGCCTCAAATAGACGCAAAAAGGTACACGCCTATAAACACACATACATTCCAAGAATTTAAGTATTAAAAATTTTAATTTTTAATACTGCACGAGACTGCCCATAACCATCCACCTAGAGGAGATGCAGAGATAGAAATAGACCAACATCTGCATTTATGTACTGAAGCACTGCAAAAAGACTTAAAGAAGCCAGTTACGCAAATTTTCCGGCATGCAGAAGAAAATCTTGTCAATAAGGGAATAGATTTATTGACTCCATTACCTAAATTTGATAATATCAAGAAAAAACTTTACAAAATCAGAAACAAGTCGCAAGGTGCTAAAAACTTATTTTTCATGAAGCCTGTGATCTTAAAGTACCAAAAAAGTATGATAAATTATTGTTTGCAGAATATAACGACAAAAATAAGCGAATCCTTGTTTTTGCAAAAAAAGAAATGATTAAGTATTTGAAAGAATCGACAAGATTTCTTGTCGACGGTACATTCAAAATTTGCCCGAAGTGTTTCTGTCAAGTGTACACAATCCATGCAGATATTGGCAGTAATAAAGAATATGTAAATGTGGTTCCTGTGCTTTATGCTTTGCTCCCTGACAAAACAAGGGCAACATATGAAATTTTATTTGAAATGATTAAAAGTCAAGTCAAAGACTGGCAGCCTACGCAAATTTCAATGGACTTTGAAGTGACTGCGATTTCGGCCATAAAAGATTTCTTTCCAGAAGTGAAAATAGTTGGGTGTTATTTTCACTACAGTCGGAGTTTATGGCGAAAAGCTAAGCAAATAGGAGTAGTAAAATCAAAATTGGGTAAAATCGATGTCAAATTATGTACAGTATTGTCGCATCTACCTCCAGACTTGTTGGATGAAGGTACGTGATGTTATTATTAGACTGTTAGTGATTCAATCTGTGATTATGACATAGTTAAATTTCATACTTTTTTATACTTTTTTGAAATATCATGTCATAACATAACATCGCAAGTTTTTTTTCGTTACCTACCCATTTTTCTTCTTATCTGTACAAATAAATAATTCGAATACTTTAATCTTTAATATGAGTCTAAATCGGACCCATGGAGTATTGAATCGATTCGTCCCACGGTCTGAATCGACCCATTCCAATATATACCTTGGGCCATTCGCACCGCTCCAACGACTGCGGTGCGGAAGAACCCATTCAAAAACGGCTCTTGGTCGATTCGCACCACGGTGCGAATCGCTTGTGGTGCGAAACGACTAAAGACCCAAACCGCTGAGCTATTTTGGTGACATTTAAAATTACCCTAAATCAAACATTGTAGGTACCTTGAGCGGAGCTGTGGGCAACAGCTAAATAAATGTAGGTAAATTAGGGAGAGATAATAATACTATACTAATTATAGAGGTAACCGTTTGTGAGTTTGTATGTTCGAGGCGGGTAACCTCCGAAACTAACGAACCGATTCCAAACCATTAGACAGGTACATTATCCAAGGTTAGACGCTATATTTTATCTCAAAATTCCCACGGGAGCGAAGCACCGGGCAACATCTAGTCATTTATAATTTTAACAGTCCTGTATCATAATCATTCAAGAATATCAAAATCGAAAGCATCTCACGACTAACAGAAACTGGAAATTACTGCCATAATGTGACAAAGTTTTACGTTAATATGAATTCAGCAGTCTAGTTATCAAGCTTTACCATTGAGTAACTAAAACAGAGGTGACATAACTTGGTGACAAGTAACACATAAATGTGATGAGACAATTTGACAAATAAGATATAAATTTGATGAGACAACGGAAATTTAAAATATAAAGTAGAGCTATATATTATATATATAATTGAGTTGTGGAAATCTATGCTGTTAAGTGCAAACTGTTTTTAAGAAATCCCACTCATGGCAAAACATTTTAAAAGTAAAATTTAAAACAAAACGTGAAGATTACACTAACGATGATCTTACAAATCTCTCAGAAATGATATTTGTTTGAATATTTCGTTTGGCTCTCAGTTAAAAAATTATAAGTACCCGTAAGTACTCAAGAAATATCTTTGTTTGTCCCTTGATATGTCGATAACTTTACCATTAAGTTTTAAATGAAAAAAATAAAATTAATATTTGATTGATTGTTTTGTGACATATAAGATAACTGTTATTGTTTTTCTTTATAACTGGCTCTTCTTATGGTAAGTGGTTACCACAGCTTATCAACGCCTATAACACCAGGAGTGCCACAAGCGCGTTACCTTCATTGTGCCCTCCCTAAGGCTATAGTATCGTGTAATTACACTGCCACTCTCACCCATCAAACTGAAACATAACAATGCAAGCTCTGCTGTCTGGGAGCAGAAATAGATGGGAGTAAGGTGACACATTCAGACGACCTTTGTATCAAAGTTTACCTATAGTTCGTATATTCCCCAAATAAAAACTAGTTATTCGCCCTACACGCCCTTAATTAGTTATTTAGACATCGTGAACGCAATATTTTTTTACAAAATTGTGAACATTTCAAAAACGACTGAACCGATTTTGTTACCCCGCGAACTTAAAAATTACATTGACAGATTCTACATAGCTTTTAAATTTCATCAAAATCAGATCAACGGTTCGAAAGTTATCGCATTGCAAACATACATGTAAAAAATGTATTTTTGTCCCTAGTTGACTTGTAGGAAAAGTACATTTTTGGTATGTATGTATGTATTGACAATGAAGTGCTCAAATTTTTAATTTGAATCACCCTAAACACACTGTCATTCTCGGCGGTCACCCTAAAAACACGGTGTCATTCTCGGCGGCTGTGACGCCTCGATGACTCGTATCCAAAATTGGAATTTAAAATAGGAATTTTATGTATATGCACCTTCAATGTCGCTGCAACACACGTCAAGACGTCGGGTCGGCTGGCTGGCTGCCAGAGGCATAGTTTCAAAGAGGTGCTACTTACACGAAACGTTCACTTCAATGCTAATTAATTTAGCTTATGATCCTCATGAATGCAAAATTTCATTAATTAATCGTTCATTAAATTAAAGGGAGTTCGGTTCTGTTATTTTTTACATAAAATTGTGGAAATCTAAGTAGGTAAATTGTTTTGATTGAATTGATGATTATTAATTCAAATATTGTTGGTTTGTGTTGCGCATGATCGTTTGCCTATTATGCTATAAAATATATAGAACAGTTTATATCCAATGCAAATAATTGTGTTAAGTACAGTCAATCGCATATTAATCGACATCAACATCATCGGAATTCATTGCCAAACCGCCGCTATTGCGACGCAAGAGGGACTTGATTCGTTGTTGACTATACCTGTGGTATATAAACGGGACAACAATCAAACTATACCATTAAAAAGACTGAGATATTATCATGTAAACATGTTTTTCACATAATGATATAGTCGGAAAGCTAACCTCGAAATTTCAAATCCATTCTGGTCTAACGCCAATTCGGAGTAAATCTTAAGTTACCAAGATTTTAAACAAATTCAAATGTCGTCCAATAAATCATATCAAAGCCACGAGAGCAATGTCGATTTTTCATACTAGCAACATTATTTGGCGCATACTCCACTGGCGCTATTCCAGATTTTGTCGACATACTATTCCGTTGAAATTGGCACACTCTTATTGGTAGCATAGCTCAACTTTGTCATTCGAGGAATGTAAATTCTTTTAAGTTTGATATTAGCTAAGTTTTTCTAGTGCTGGCGGTTTTTCAATTCGAGAACCGAAGTTCTGTTCCATCGTGCTCATGGACACTCAACTAGCTACGAATAAATTAACGGGAGCTGAAAGTTTGTAAGAAAATCACGTCTGTTCCGATTTCACAGATAAATTCACGGGAGTGAAGCCGCGAGCTGAAGCTAGTTAGCATATATCGGCCAATAATCACAATGCCCGCTGGATTTCCTGACCAAATCCAATATTTGTTGGCTTGCGGTGAGGGAGCAAATTGAAATTTATTAATAGTTTACAACGGGTGTAATAAACATCAATTGTTTTGAAATGAAGAAGGTACGTTTTAGGTACCCTAGTACCTAGAAGTACGATTTTTCAAAACTATAGTATCCTATACTTGTTGTAAACTAACGAATTCAATTAATAATCATCAATTACTTTGTATACGTATGTATCTTGTAATGAGAATTTACTTCAAGGGCAAACTAAATACTTATAATTATTAAATGAAGTCCCTTGTCCCTGAACGCGATAAACTCAAAAACTACCAAACGGACTTTTGTACGGTTTTCACCATTGGATAGTATGATTCCTGGGGAAGGTTTAGGTGTATCATTTATTTTATGTACCCAGGCGAAGCCAGGGTGAGCCGCTTGTAAATTTATATTTTTTTTCAGTCAAAACAAAATTTATAATTATGGGTAACCACGTTAATAAAGATGTAGATACTTCAATGGCAGCAAGTAGTTGATGAAAGATGGTCAATAAAAACTACTATACGTGACTCATGAGTCCGGTTGGTATACAAACTTATGTGGCGTGAGTAGAATTCGAACTTGGAACCTTTCGATCTCGGGCGGTTTAAATCACTAGAGCACCACCGCTTGATTCAATAAATCTTACATATTATAAATGCGAAAGTTTGTGAGGATATAGTGTGTGTATGTTTGTTACACTTTCACGCAAAATCTATAGACAGATTGTTATGAAATTTGGTATACGGGTAGAATATAACACTTAGGGTTCTTTTTATTCCTAAATGTCCTACTCGTGCCATATGAGTTTGTATACCAATTTGATTTATATATAGTAGTTTTCATAGACCACCACTTGCTTCCGGTGAAGAAAAACAAGAGGAAACCTGCACACTGGTTGACAGTTTATTTCCCTAGTATCTACCTACCGCTAGATACGATGATGACCCCAAAATTCCCACGGGAGCGGTGCCCCGAGGCGCCGCCAGTTACTTATATATATTTGAAGCCAAAGACTCTCAAATTGTAAAATCGTTTCCTAAAAATAACACGAATTGTAACATTATAATCGAAATGCACAACAATGAATGTTATCAGACAATATGTCACTTCTACAAGATATCATCTCTTTGATGATTGCATGCGGGCGGTACGAGTACAGTCAACGTCACATTTATCTACTCTTTCGACCACTATTACAACTGTACATTTACACTGAATCCATCTGTATATACCTAAGACTTTAACAAAACTAAATATAACTCGAGTTAAAGGTTTATATTCTGTTACTACAAATTTAATAGCGAGCCATTCAACTTTAATCTGCGCAGAAAGCAAAGTACGCCTTTTTTATCTAAACAACTGCGGCGGGCAGGTCAAAGTTAACGTCAAAATTCTAAGTATTTTATTAAACCAAACCTTTAGAAGCTGATCCATTCGTTTTCCTCAATTAGTTAGGTATTTAATTTTGTGCGGAACAGCTGATTTTTTTTCGCAATTTCGGAGTAGCTCATATATTATATAATCTCTTAATAATATATAGAGCGATTGATAGGGTGACAATATATATACTTTTATGAGACAAAATAATGTCAATGTCTAAGAAATCACCCTATATATTGCCGATTTTTCATTGTGATAAATAAAAACTCTCGTACAATTTCCGCAATGTTCACGCATTCGCGTCGGCATTTGTCCAAGTTCGGTATACTGTTGCCGAACACAGCCGAAATAAATACTTTATCACATACAACGGAGATCTCTTTATATTCAGTAAGAATTCCGGAAATTCAGGTTGATATAAAGGTGCGTTCACACTACAAGGGTCCTTGATATGAGAAGCATCGAACAGATGAGACTTCCTTTTGTACAAAGAGACACTACAAATGGAGTGCCTTAATACCTATGTCTACGACTCCTGCGATCACAGATAGAAGATTATGAAGTTTGAATTTAGTCCTAGTTCTTCTTTTTTTCGAGTATGTTAATTAAACACTGGTATTAGCTTTCGTTTAAGTTAAAATTAAATATTCAACAAATAACTATAATGATAATCAAAATACTTAAAAGTAGACTCCAACAATCAATTAGTGAATAAATTTATAATTAGAATTATTAAAATGTTGCTGTCTGCACACTGTACACCAGCGCGAAACTATTAGTTTTTGTTGAATGTCCTTATATATTATAAAAAGAAGACTTCTGTCGTGTATGTATGTTTTTATGACGGCAATATATTCGTACGGTTAATATATTCGTACGATTTTCACCAATCAAAAATTCCTACGTAAGCTTTAGATGTATGTATAATCTATGTAAATGATGTATGTTACTTTTCTATATAATCAATAACTTGTCTGAATGTACATTGTAATTATTAATTTAATTAAAAATAGTAATAAATACATATCAGTGTGTAGCGATATTACCAGATCTCTGTATATCTTTCATCCAGGAACGTATTCGACCTACAAAACAAGGCTCGTTCACATCACGCACATATCCGTAATTGAAATTCCCTCTGAGATTGTGATCTTATAAGCTTCGACATCTAATATACCTATCACCTGTGTACTGTTCGTTGGACAATTCGATTTTATCTATGTACATATGTTGCATGTCATTGATCTATATTTTACAAGCATTTATATATACGAAACTAACTTTTGGCCGCGGTCTCGCCACGGGAACAGTTAGGTGTTTTTCCAAGATGAAAGCCTATATCCTTTTCCGTACTTCAAACTAAGTATATACGAATTTTCAAGAAGATTGATTGAGTACATAAAGCGTGAAAAGGTAACAAACAAAATTACTTTCGCATTAATGTTAGGATTAAGAGTATGTAAGTAGTAGCAGCCCGTCCCAGCTGTGCTCGAGTAAAACCACGGGTAAAACCATAATAAAACTTTCTCAGAAATCACCCTATATATGTAGATAATCAGATTTAATTCAAAATAATTGAAGTTCAGGATTCGAACCATCAACAGTAACAACGTGAATTCAATGGTGTTTACCGCTGAGCCACGTTTACTCACGAAATTTTGAATGGGATTATTCGTTATTTTTATCGTTTAGCTACCCTAATGGTCAAATTTTAAGAAATCCTGAAACAAGGGTTTCATTATTTTTGTTGCATAGCATTTATACCAATTTTCAAGTAGATCAGTAAAGATTTTCGTTATTTTTCATAGAAATTGTACCCCCAATTTTGGTTGAATTTTAAAAATTTCTTTCTTATCTGAGTACTATGTAATAACCTAAAGCTACTGCCCAAATTTCGCGTTTATAGCTTCTATGGTATAGGCTGGGCGTTGATTAGTAAAAATCGCTTGTTCTTTTATATATAGATGTATGTTCGAGTGGGATCTTGTAACTATTGAATGTTGAAGGTTTGAACTGAAATTTTGTACGAACATTTAGTTTGGATGACAATGCATTTATTGAGCATAAATTAAAATTCAAATCATTTATTCAGAAACAACAGGCCTTAACCTGATGGTGCATCCAGGAACGGAACCCGCCGAGGGAACTTCACATCGGTTTACTGCAGTGACATGAGTTTTTTGTCACGCGTTGAATGCAATAAGAACTCTTTAACTACAATAAATGTCAAAGAGATTAATTAATAATAATTATAAGGTAAATTAACTTGATATCAGATGATATGATATGATGATACTTTTTTTTTAATACCTAATAGACACACTTTACGGCAATTTGTCTATAAATTTAACACAGGCCATAATATGAAAAGTGAAGACAATTAGGCTGCCATTTTATATCCATAGCACCTATTACTATTTTATTTACGAATATCAGCTTAAATGTCGTGCTGTCTCGCTCATAATTGTAGCTGATTGCCGCTGCTATTCAGCCACCAATAGCGGATAAGTTTGGTGCGCTGTGATTGGCTGAGAATCGCACAATGCAATACTGCGCAAGTACATTTTTGTAATTTATAACGAGATACCATATATTTCATTTTTAAACTGAAATTTAGATATTATATTTAGCTTGCTAAAATGTAAAAGCTGTTTAAAATGAGAGTGAGTTTAGAATGAGAGCTGTTTAAAATGAAGAGTAAACGCATTTCGAACTTTAAACGCTGGTAACTATACTAAAATAAATAACCGACTTTAAGATGAATTCCTTTATATTATCGAAACATGTATCGTATCAAGATCGATACAATTTTTCTTTACGAAGTTATGTCAAATTATTATTGGCCAGTTAAGTTGATATAACAAACCTTTAACATAAAACACGTTGATTTACCGATACAAAGATAGATAATGTTGTAAAAAATTAAGTTTGACTTTGAAACATGTTAATAAAGGCAGAGACCAAGTTTGTACACGCTGTATATCACAAAGGGTGATTGAATTTCCGAAACACGCTTCTTCATTATCAAATTAGTAAGTTCAAATATGAGTGGTAGGTATTAATAATTCATGTAAATTGTGAAATTTAATCAAGGTACCGGATTCACGTTCTGATTAGTTTCGATTCGTGTATAATCTCGGCGGATTTAGTATACTACTGCAAATAAAATGATAAAATAAATTTGCATACTTACATAATAATCACGCCGATTTCTATTAGGGGATAACATCAATTTAAAAAAAAAAAATAGATCAAAAGTTTTTTGGTTTTAGATGAAAAGCGTTGCATTCCCTTTTGCTAATATGTGATACCTTCAATCTACATATACATATAATAAAACTGTAACTAGGCTATGTCTGTACATAGGAGATATTACAAAAAATAATTGTAAGGGCTCTTTTTTTTCTATTTTTTATCTCTGTTTGTTTGTTCATGCATCGCGCAAGATTACTGGATAGAATTTGATTCTGTTTTCACATTTGTATAGCATGTGGTCTAACTTAAAATCTGGTATAGAGTTCATTGCGATGAATTGCTTAGAATCCGAGTTTTAATACAAATAAGTTATATGCGGAGGTACGTAATAAACGCGGACGAAGCCGAGAGGAAAAGCCAATGATAAATAAAAACCAAGTATATAATTAATCTTCTTTATTCATTTACAGATAAGTATAAACAACGATTTTAGTAACATCTTAATACATAAAGTAAAACATATTTATGTAACATATATTACTTTCATTTTCATAAAACATATTTGTAAATAGAATCTAAGAACTAAATCATATAACGATCCTATTCAAAAAATAAAAATATTTTACACTTTGACATAGAACTTTCTTTACTGTTTCAATTATGTAACATAATAATTATTATAATAAAATTAAATTGTTCACTTTACCTAGACGTGTACTCCCAAACAATATCTATATATATAATAATAATAATAATAATACGTAGGTCTGTAAAAAAATATTGTAATTAAACAAATACCTTTTTGGTTTATAACTAAATTATAAATCTGTTTAAGTGGGTATGTCATTGTGTGAAAATATTGTTATGAAATAATTTTAATGTTTTGGAACTTTTAACATAGTTTTTATATTTACATTATTAGGCCAGTGATATTGTAAGAAAAACTATATTTCCGTCACTAAATTATATACGATATATTGTATATATTATAAGTTTTATCAATTTTATATTTTCGCAAAACATGTAGTATGTCTCATAAATATATAAACTTTAATTACTTACGCTGGTGCCCACGGTATGAAGTAACCTACGTTCACTATAGTAACACTCTCCAGCTCCGTTTTGACGTCAAAGAAGGAGAAATAAACATACTTTCTGATCAAATAGTAGTATAAATTGATAGTATGGGTATGGATTTTTAAG
The DNA here is from genome assembly GCF_027563975.2 of Plodia interpunctella. Lineage (NCBI taxonomy): Eukaryota > Metazoa > Arthropoda > Insecta > Lepidoptera > Pyralidae > Plodia > Plodia interpunctella. The sequence continues at coordinate 2,297,896 of NC_071301.1, forward strand.
ATAGCTCTGAACATTAAACCTATTCGCCCTAGGCTTGCGCAAAAACACCATTTTGTTGAAATGACGACGACGTGTAGTTTAGTTTTTACGTCAAAGCTGACTGGTACCTTTATATTCTCAAATTTTAACGTTTATATTTAAGAGATAAATTATATGTTTTACTGTTATTAAGAGGTGTAAAACTATTTGCAAATGAAAGTAAAATTTTCTTAAAACGTGCTTCTGAAAAAAATATATACATATTTTGCGAAAATCTTCACATAAAATAAGAAGTCCTATTTTTCATTATAGAATCATCTAATCTATCTTGTCTCATAATTAAACATTAAAACGATTAGAATGGTTTAATATACAAGTACACTTCATATTACTAGCTAAAGTTACTATTACACAATTGTAGAAAATAGAGCCAAGTTCGCAGTATCATGTTATAAACTAAGCGTAGGTAAAACAACAAAAGAAATAAAAATATTGTTCAAAAGCGAAAAAAAAAATCCTTAAAATTATACGTCTTAATTATTTACAATGAGAAGTTTTAATTTAGTTTTAGTTTTTACAAAATTAAATAGGATTGTTCCTATTTAATTTAGTATAATTCTATATTCCAAGAACGCCCATAATGTTATACAGAAACTCATTGAAGCCTGACAGATAATATAGAAATGGTCCTAGTTTATACAATTCTTAGATTTACATAATGATTTTATAAAATTATTATCATGTTTTCTGATAAAATTTCTGAACATTCATATCAGACTTTAAATTATATAAATCAATTGAAAATTAACATTTTTTGAATTGTAACAATTTTGTTACTATTTAGTAACTAGTAAAGTTGTACACCCTCTAGTTAGTCCACTACAACATTTATAAAATAAGCAGTTAAAAATAAACGATACCAAATTAAATATGTTCAAAACCGAGTTAAACTTTTTAAATCAGTATCAAATATTTAAATTGAAAAAATTGAAATAAACAAAATTATATATTTTCAACATTTAATTTAAGCAGTTAACATTTAAGTTCAGCACTCATCATCGACATGTTTTGTTACAATTATGAATCTTGCATAGTGACGTACGGTATTGCGACGCCTGTGACTTGGCTCGCGCACTGTTTGTGCGCCTGACCTGCTTTAGGCACTAGCACCAGTTGTTCCAGGTCGCCCTGTCAAAAGAAAAAAGAATATTAAAAAATGCAATTTTTAATGCGAGGTTATCACAGCAACAGCTTAATTTTTATTATTAGTTGTTATATTTAAAACTTAGTTATTTAATTTTACGCGTCCAGCAACTTTCCTTACATCACTCTGTTGGTCGACTGGTAGAAAAAGTCCTATGGAAGCCCTTTTTGTAATAAAGTTAAATTTATTACATAAATACATTATAACACCGAAAACCATGTAATGATTTGTCAATATATATTCCCTAATAATAATTTAAAAAGATATATTAAATAACACAACCTTAAACGACGAAAGGAACCACTAAATTCGAGCATCATATATTTCAAAGGGCCATTTACACGATACTTTGACTTTAACAACCCAACACAGGTTCTAAATTCCAAGCCTATTCTATTCAAACAGCGAACATCGCTCAACATTTAGGGATTCTATTTATCAAAGTCAAGTGTTTCGGCTAACAACATTCACGGCCTATGTTTGACACTTGACGTCCGATATTCACCCGAGTTTCCTGATTGTGTTTCAGCAAAACCGGTATCCATAACTTTATCGCCCCTTATAATTCAGACTTCGGAACTTTTCCAAACATTTCAAGTTACAAAATTCTTGATAATCTTCGGTGAGGTAAAATTCCAAATACTGAGAAAAGCAAAGATCATTTTAATATGAAAATTGATTTGCATCCAATGAAATTTGCTTTAGAAAGAAATAAATGGAGAGTTTCAAAGAGAAAAAAGAAAGGTGTGCGTAAAATACAAAAAGATAAGTAAGATAAATCATTTTTAAAGGCAAGTTAAATCATAGTTTAAGCTAAAGTATGTTCTGTCTCTTACTGTCAATGCAAAATCTTGTGAAGTAAGTACCTAGTTAGAAAATGCATGTATGCTATAAAAATAACTTATATCTACATGGTCGTGTCATATTGAAACCCAAAATGAAAACACGTGGTGGCGAAAACTCCAGAAAATTTTGTGAAAATTCTTCCATTCTCTATATCCTAATCATTCTTAAGAAAATAATCAACAAACGGACACACAAGGGGACAACAAGGTGATCCATAAGGATTCTCACTTTTTTAGATACAGCATCTTAAATATTCAAAAATTTTATCATAAAGATTTTGGAAACTATTTAGCATCGTAAAGTAAAATTCAATCCAGTTAAATCTTGATGTGAATCAGTTACATTTTAGTGTGTGTTAAAGTAGAATTTAATTAAAACCTGCACATTGTACACATTGCTTCAAATATCGCTTGGAATTGGATTAAACTCTGTTAATGTACCGTTAATTTTACATTCACTGTTGGCGTAGCGACGCCATATTATTGCCGCCATATTTGATCTGATTACTCGAGATTTTCCAACAGAATGTTGAGTTGTCTCATAAGAAATTACTAAATTAGTAACAAAATAAATTATTCCATTGAGTGGATTCGTTGATTTTTTTTAAGAGGTATCTAAATATATATACTAAAGTACAGGTATTAAACGAGCACATACCATGAGGTATGTGCGCGATTAATACCTCTTCTTTAGTATATAATTATGCAACGCGAAAGTTTAAAAGTAGGTTTGTAAATATTTTTAAGAATACTTAAAGCTAAAGTATGTTTTATCGCTATCGCACTTTAAAATCTTGGTATTGTCAGAAAGAGACAAAACACAATATAGCTTTCATATGGTCAATATATATGTTACGGCTAAACACCGAAGTGCGGTTAAACCTAGCTTCAAAAACATATACTTACAGAAAACAAGTATCCTATTATAAGATCAGCGTCTCGTGGCGTGTCCAATGCATCTTTCTCCAGCACATCAGTCCTAAGCCACCGGCAGTCCACATACGCTCGTACCGTGTTGTCATCATGGACACTGGAGGAGAAACAAACTATTAATAATAATGGCCTGGGGCCACTTTATGTACTCCCGTGGATCGTCACGAGGTTACTAAGGGATATATAGCTTGGGCAGCTGGTAGACAACATAAGCATTGCCAAGGAGGGTTTGTGTCAGCAGGTGGCCGGTTGTAAAATCACAGAAGGTTATCTACGGAACGCAACCGGAAACAAAAAGAGAAAAAATTTTAGCGGTGGATTTAGTATCCTTGCATATTATTAAACAAAGTCCTCTATCACGTCTGTCTATTTGCAGTAGTCTCATAAATGACTGCTCGGATTTTCATGCTGTTTTCACCAATATATAGAGTATTTACTGAGGAAGGTTTAGGTGTATGTATGAAGTCATGGGAATCGAGTGTGTCATGCTCACTCAAATAGTCAAACTGGTAGTGGCGTCGTGGGCCGGGTCGTGAGGTTCCCTCTATTATGGTTGAGCTACGCGATGGCTGACCCATGCGTCAACTCGTGAACGGGTGCTGCCAGAGGGAACTGGTCATCTCGTTTCTCATATATTTTCATGTAAGTTAATTGTGTTTCACATCGATATATATATATAATATTATAATCAGCACTCGGATCACGCTCATAACCTGTTTTGATATACCTTTTGACTATGTACATTATGTACTTGTATATATTATTAGAAAATTATTTATTAGAAAAAAAAAACATTGTAAGAAAAAATAATGGTAAGCCGATCTGGCATGATAGGGACCAACACTGTTCAAATTAGTTTCTTTCGGCATTTCTTCTCAGCAGTGGTCGTTCCGAAATGCCAGTAGTTTGTAGCTTGTGAGAAATAACTATAAATATAAAAATTGACGAGAAAAAGTGCCTGTGAAGGTCTAAGTTCTGAATAAATAATTTGAATTTTGAATTTTAATTTGTATAATTTATTGTGTTTTTAGTCGAGCGAAGTCGGTATGGAACGCTAGTTATACCTATATACCAATAGGTTTGTTTAATTCCCCAATCTTATAAGAAACAAATTTGAAATTATTATTTTAATTTTATAGTAATACTAAAATCACCGTTAACTCATAACCCTGAATTTGGGACGAATGAACCTAACTTTGAATAAAAGCGTACATACACACACATTTATCTTCAATATATTATTTACAGGTACTTTATTATTAGAATTTCCTATCCTCATGATCATATTGGTTTTGGTTCGGACCCATATCAAGGGCTATGGGCCTCATGGGAGCTAGGGGTCATCGCTCATGGCCCAGAGTTTCTACGAGAATTTTCATTTAATTTATTAAGGTTGTTTTCCTTTCCTAACCATTAGGAATAAATTTGTTATTTTATCTATTTTACGTTAACAGAACAAATTACTTATTCTTCGTAAATGCGTATAATGATTTCAAGGAATTGACAATGTGGACGGGAGAATCTCAGATCGTATCGACGGCTGCGGCCGCGCTGTCAATACAATTTCTCAAATTTCAACGAAGACAAGAATGAATATGACTTTAAAATAATTAGCCTGTACTGTGGTAATGTCAATTTTATGAATTACTGATTTTGGAAATGACTCCTTCCTCAGGAAAATTGACAGATGTCAAAGAAGTAATGACAGCGCGGCCGCAGCGGTCGAAACGCTTTGAGAACCGCCAGGATAAATAATTTATGAACTGTATTATTCAACATAGACATACTATATTAGGTAATTTATATACATGTAATGATAGCAGAGTTCGACGCAATTTCGTGAAATAATATGTTAGTTTCGGTTCCTTAATTTTGTTGTATTATTTGTCATTATACGTATATATAAAAGAAATCTAAATCAGTTTATTTGCTGGAAAAGTTCCAAGACTATTAGTCCTACAGGAAGATCAGAGGCAGACGGCGCAAAGTTGAGAACAGGACATTTTGGCGTATGCTGCCAAGAATGGTATTTGATCGTAAATATCACCAAGTAATATGTAAAAATATAATAATAGTGTCATTTTAAATTTATTTTCATAAAGTATAAGTTTAATTTTGAATATTAAAGTGTGTTTAATATATGATAATAAACATAATATGGTGTTTCTTCTTCCAGCAATCTATTACTATTATTATAAAGAGGTAAGGCCTACATAATACTATTATTATAAAGAAATATATAATACTATTATTATAAAGAGGTAAGGCGTTTGTGAGTTTGTATGTTTGAGGCGGATAATTTCCAGCAATTGAGCTCGAGAGGCAGCTCACGGATCCACTACTTTTCATTTTTTCATACTACGAAAAGTGGTCATTGCAGCCTATAGATGCCTGCAACGATAGGGCTATAACATGCGCGTTGCCGATTCTGAAATATTTTTTTACATCCCCATACGTTGTAGTATCTAGGGACAACAAATCTTTTCACGCTCTTCTTAAAGAACTCCATGTTGTAGTCTCTAAGGAAAACTATAACAGGAAACTCATTCCGCAATCTCAGAGTAACTGCGAAGAAGTAGTCTTTACTTTCAGTTCACTTACTACAGTTAAGACAAAGATCGTGAAGAATTATATACTCAAGTTGATTATTATATTATATACTGAAGTAGATCCTATGCTCAAGATGATGATCAGATATCATCTGTGTGTAAAATAGTCTAAAATCGGTCACGTGCTTTGAAGAAACTCCACTCATGTTTCAAAGTTTTTGGAGTGACGAAGAAAGTTGGTCAAACCAAGAAAACCTGGCAGCGTATCGTTGCATAAGAACACAGTGGCACTCACATGATCTGAGGCGAATACTATTATTATAAAGAGGTAAGGCGTTTGTGAGTTTGTATGTTTGAGGCGGATAATCTCCGAAACTACCGAACCGATTTCCAAAATTCTCTCACCATTAGAAAGGTACATTATCCAAGATTGCTATATATATTTTATCTCTAAAACCCACGGGAATGAAGCCCCGGGCAACATCTAGTATCCCATAAAGATCCTAATGGCCACGATGCATTATGGAAATCTTTAGCCCCACTTGATAAATCAAATAGAATTAAATGGAGAGGCACATTTATGGCAAAATACACTATTAACACTACTAAGTACTCATAGTTTTTGTAAACACCGATAAGAGTTTAGCTCTAAACAAGTAGAAAGAGATAGAGTCTTGATAAAGAAAACACAAGAAAGGAAGGTAATATTGCTGAACTTTGAACGAAAGAAAACACAAAAACATCATCCATCACTCAATTAATCTCAAGATCAAGATATAATTTATTATGTCACTCAACTACCTAACTGCCAAATTAGTTATTAATTGTGAAAAAAAAATGTCGTGAGATTTTAATGAACCGCCCACAGTTAATTTTGTTTCAAGTTTTCAATTTGATTCGAGTTAAAATTTAATTAGAATCAGCCTTGCTCATAATGAGGAAAAGAGATTTAATTAAAGCGACGTTTTATAATTTGACATTTATGTGGAGATTATTACGTGGCAGGTTTCAACATATAATAGTCTTCATACCGATTAAGACTGGTGTGTATACAATGCGATAATGTAGCAAAATACAATTACTGTTAACCTCACAATACAGCGAGGAAACGCTGCTAGTGTTTTGGGCACGTTGCCTCCCTGTGGCGCGTTGCCAGATTATTTTTATTTATAGTTTTTTTTCCCTCCAACAATCTGATTTTTGTAAGTGTTAACAAATAATTACTGGTCTAACGTATCATGTCATTTCTTAGGCTTGATAAAAGTAAATGACTTTAACATTAATTCTCACATTACAAACTTTGTGAGTATTGACTAAAATTTGATATGGAAACACACTGTCTGCATTAGTAAAAGACTCTTTGTTCGACTATCATTAATAACAACGAGGTGATTAGTTATATCTTTATATCCTAATTTCCTGAACAGTATTTTAGAGTATACTAACTGTAGGGCTTCGCTCCCGAGGATATTTCGGGATAAAAAGTACCTAACCTATATGTTAATCCAGGTAGGTACTCTAAGCGTGTACCAAATTTTATAACAATCCGTCCAGTAGTTTTTGCGTGAAAGAGTAACAAACATATACACACACATCCTCAAAAACTTTGGCATATATATTAGTAGGATTATAGCTTTCATACTATATGCATTATTGGGTTGAATGGGCAAAAATATAAACAAATATTAATAATCAATTCGCTCGATTCAAGAATTTTTTCATCGCATTATATTATTTTCAAAATTAGATAGAACAAGTTATAGACTCATATCAGAAAACTAAATGCGTATTTGAATTTATAAAAATTCATAGTGCTTGGTGCTTGGCGGGCATTGTGGGCCCCATAGATAAAATAAATATAAATGTGACCCTGTTTTAGTAGATGAGTTAAAAGATAAAAAGATAAAAGATATTTTATTTGCTAAAACACGTTAAAATAAATATAAATATAAAATAAAATAAATATATTAGGACAAATCACACAGATTGAGCTAGCCCCAAAGCAAGTTCTAGACTTGTGTTATGGGATACTAACTCAACAATACTGTATTTTATAACATATACAAATACATATATAGATAAACATCTTCTTTTTCTTCATCCCTTATCACATTTCTAATAAATATATTAGGACATATAACACAGATTGAACTAGCCCCAAAGTAAGTTTGAGACTTGTTATGGGATACTAACTCAACGATACTATATTTTTATAACAAATACATATATAGATAAACATCTAAGACCCGGGCCAATCAGAAAAAGATCATTTTCCATCATGACCCGACCGGGAATCGAACCCGGGACCTCTCGGTTCAGAGGCAAGCACTTCACCACTGCGCCACCGAGGTCGTCGAAAATATATATAGAAAAATAATGCTAAGAATATAAAACAAGAGAATTTACCTGATGGCAATATGGTGCCAACGGAAGTCATACAGTGGTACAGCCAGGTATATAGACCTGGAGGAGCCCGCGCCTGCGTGGACCAGCCTCGCTGCCCCTCTTCCAGCCAACTCCAAAGACAGGAATGAACCCGTCCGCCGGCGCGAACGCAAGGAGAATAGAGTTCCTTGACCGTAGCCTCCGCTCTGTTGATTGTTGTAATTATTGGTTAAGATTCTCGTTGAAGACTAAAGGATAAAAACACCATAAATACAAAATTGTATATCGACTCGCTTTGAATTTCCAAATTGCGAAAACTTGGAAATTTAGTATCATTGATGGTGTTATATCACCTTTTTGCAAAGATTTAGTATTTGATAAAATAATTGAGACAAATAAAATAGGTTTTCACAACTAAGTGAGGTTTCTTCAGTGAGCATTTAAAAAAGTAATGTGTGTTTTTATGTACGTAAATAATTCAAACTACATTTTGTTGAGAGTTGCTTTCTATTTATTTGATGTGTTATTTTGGTAAAAATCCATACTATAAAGTAAAAGTCTATCTGTACAATAAATATCCGAGGTCAAGCATAAAGCTATACGCAACAATTAACTCAAAATATTTTCGTAATATTTGCAAAATAAGTTGAAAGAAATCTTACAAATATTCCATTCGCAGCTTGTAATTTTAACATTAATGAATACTATCTAACATATAATAGCGGTCTGAAAATTACTGAATCAGGTCATAATGCAACGAATTCATTTGTTGACCAACCACATGCAAGGCGTGCAATGGTGTTGATATCTGAATATTACACGAGTAAGCTCATCTCGGATGCGAAAGTACAACTTTCGAGTTCGGATAGCTGCCAAATATCGCTTTTGTGTAGCTAGAGCGCTTGAAAACTGAGCGCCCTGTGTGATATATGAATGTAATAACAATGTGCACAGTTTCAGAGTTGACCAAATTAATTATTGCTGTTCTGATAAAATGTACTTACCTACCTATTTTTTAAGATAATATAGCTTTAGAGTAGATGAATGGTTACAAATTTGTAGCAATTATGATCATGAGAAACAAAGCAAACAGAACCAATGGAATGGTTTCCTAAAGAGTTTTTGGTAGCCAAAGATTTTTGAAAAGTACCTTTGTTTCTTGTGATTATGAATAAATTATAAAATAATATTAAATTAAATACGTACGCATAAAGCGACAGCGAATTCTATAGGAAATATATCCCTGTACCAAACATTTTGAGACTGCAATACGGATATAGAAGCTTGGTTCTGGTGGCTTCCAATTGGTTAATGGCGGGGTGGAATAGGTTATCAAGGAATGCCATCGGATTTTAAGAGTCATCAAGGATTGTACAGAGTTTTATATATATAAATATAAATAAATATGTATATATATTGACTGACATATCAACGCACAGTTCAAACCGCTGGGTTTAGAAACTTCAAAAGTAGCACGTAGGTTCCCTATGGGATTTTTGGGAAAGGATATTCAGAGTTTGTATGAGGAAAGCAGATTCGTTAAAAAGTCTAAATATTTCACTGGGAAGGGATAATCACACATGCGAGCGAAGCCGCTGAGATACAGGAAAAGCAATGAAAATATTGATTTAACATACCTCAGGTCTTAGCCTTAGGGAGATGAACAGCGTGAATTCCCTAGGGAAAGTATTGCCAGCACCAAACAGCTCTGAAGACGCGATCCAGATATACGAGTTTGGTCTTAAGCTGAATGCATGGGGTCGGTCCGCGACGGGACCCCACCTGGCTTGGGCAGGGTGGAAGTTTCTTCGGGCACCCGGCGTTAGGGGGTTTATCGTACCTGAATGGGAAAAAAATTGGCATTTAAAATCTATACTCGTTCTACTTGCGTTGAGTGAGTTGTACCAGTCAACATTGACGTTTACTTTAACCTGCGCAGAAAAATGCGCAGTACGCCTTTTTGTCTTAACGATTGTGCGATTTAAAGACGGTAGACGCACTAAATTATCAGATATAAAACCTAGTTAAGTATAGTAATTATAGGGATATCTAGAACTGCACTAAATACAGCAAAGTCATCTATAAAACCGTGAATAGGCCTGTAGTAATAAAATTGTCCTAGTTCTGAAGCATTATTTCATTTGCATAACTTTTTTTCATCTGATTTAAAGTTTACCATTAATTTAATGTATTAACTATCATTTCAGAATTCCGTACCTAAAAAGATAAAAACGGAACCCTTTGTTGACTATAATTAAATGTAAAATCCAACCAAAATTATTGAATTATGATTTACCATTCGGCTAATAATATTTTTTTTCACTTAGAAAAACTAAATTTAAAGTCAAAAAGGTTGCCCTCTAAAGAAATAAATAAAAAACCATAAAAAAATTTTTTTTCTTGTCTATGATTTGTCTAAGACTAGCTGTTAAAAAAAGAAGTTTTTAATGATGAATATGAGAGAATTATTAGAAAAATCGTGTTCGCTAAAAACAATCTATTTGCAGTAAGTAGATAAAGAATACGCTTCGCTTTTGAATTTTAGGGATGGTTTCTACAAATTTCATTAACACAAATTACAATAGGCTGAATCAGAAATATGAATTTCGTATGTACTATAAACACATAAAATAAACTTGATTAAAGTTTTTGATATAATAACTGTTCACATATAAATTTTTCATTAATGTTTTACAACAACAGAATAAAACAAGAAAGTTATGTAATTACTTTACCTTTGAACTCACGATAGTGTCGAAAACAAATATTGAGCGATAATTGCCACATAAGTTGGAGTATTTTGATTGTATTTGTAATTAAATAGTAATAGAAATACAAAACTTGTAATAATTATAGCTATCTACTATAGAATTTTTTACTATTTGACTGTAGCCGCGGTAGACCACGACATCACCTGCGTGAATTTCCCCTAAGAACTTTTTCCATGTACCATGCATGTAGGTATGTGAAATTGTAGTGTATGTCTATATTCACTTCCTCCCCACTACTGTGATATAAGTCATAGCGCTGCGAGCAAGCGCTCAGTTGTTTACGAGACGGCCAGACGCAAAAAACGTTGGAGCATCAGTCATGTGGCTCTGATGTACAGTTACGTGCGAGGACGGGGCACGTAACCTCGCAAGTATACTACAGAAATGTCAACATTGGTTGGAACTTTGTAATTTTTCATTGGTTTTCAACCAAAATCAACAGATATATATACATGTATATGCTCTTTTTTTTAAAACGAAGTGTATATGTACGAGCTAAAATTATCTCGGTTACAAGTCGAATATAAACAAACACGAGATTTACCTTCACAGTCGAAGGAGTTACAAGACCTCGCTTGTTCTCCATAACCTTCGCAAGTAGCCTGCGAGCAGTACCTCCTTCTGGTTTGCCTTCCACCACCACAAGTCCTACTACAGGCGCCCCACTCCCCCCACCCCGCCCAACCTGTGAATACCTGAATTATATTACTGTGAAAACCTGTATTATATTACTAACTGCACCCCAGGGCTTCGCTCCCGTGGGAATTTCGGGATAAAAAGTAGCCTATGTGTTATTCCAGGTTATATTATACCCGTGTACCAAATTTCATAACAATCGGTGTGGTAGATTTCGCCTCAAAGAGTAACAAACATACATACATGCTTACACACATACTCACAAACTTTTGCATTTATAATATTAATAGGATTCTTATACACTTTAAAGAAATACTAAGAACAATATACTTTCACTACACTATACATCACGAACTTCAAGTTAGGGCCAAACGGCCGATAAAAACTTAGCTACTCTCAAACTATTCTACTCGTTACACAGAAATTGTTTCGGAAAAAATATCCGTAGAGAGCGTTTAACGAGCTTTGAGTTTCGATCGTTATTTATCGACGGTAACGATACTTCAGGACTTCAGGTTTCAGCGACGGAAGTATTTAAATTTCAACTGGTCATTATTCCAATTCAACTTTGAAATGGTGAACTGACTGCAATCCAGCAAAATTATTAAAATTTCTACGAGTTTATTATACTAGCTTGTTCAAATTAGTTATTTATTATTAAAAAAAAAAAGTTTTTACAATGGTTTCAACATCCATATACAAGAAACATCCTCTACTGATCTATTTGTTTATGTACACAAAATATGTAATGTAAATATGAACTTTGAGAAATAGAAAATAAGTTATAATGATACAAATTATACAAATAATAACCAATCAAATAGGAATATATTTACAAGACACTATATAACCAAACCATTTTTTGGGACGCGATTCAGTGACAAAAACACACACATTCCTTTTCTAATTTGCCAGTGACAATATACAGACCGACAGCATTCCAAATGGCGATGTCCACGCCCAAACTCCACGGCACGGCCGCCGCCGTGGCCTCCAACCATGGCCCGTCAGGAGGAGTAGTCTCCAAGTCGACCACGGGGTCGCTGACCCGGGAGAATACTACCAGCTCGCTAGATGGCGCCATGCTCCAATTGAAACAGCCCTCCAGTTGAGAACTGATCTTTAGGTTCACCTGTCTATAAAGAAAGACAAAGATTGCTTGTGCACATTACCTCACGATGTTTTCCTTCACCGGAAGCAATTGGTCGATGAAAACTACTATAAATGATTCAGATTGTATACAAACTCATGTGGCACTAGTAGGATTCGAACCTGGGTCCTTTCGATCCACAGGCGGGCCTTAGCCATTACACCACCACCGATTCACCGATTAATTTACAGTATAATGAAAAACATAAATAAATGCGACAGATATACTTTGTTTTCCAAAAGGAACATGTATTTTTCAATCCCTTTTCCGGAATGTGGTCAAACGGTTGGAATCACAATAAAACGGAAAAGAAAACATAATGAAACCACAACAGCATAGAAAGTGCTGCTCTTACGGGAAAAGTCGGGGGAAAGAGTGTTCGAAACACGCACAACTATTGTGGTTTGGTCCAATGTGTAAACGACAGCGGAAAGTATTATTTTTATTTCTAAGTGGATTGATAAATCGTTACCTACGACACATAACCAACGCGACATTATTTTAGACACGATAAAATATTCACCTACTATTTACAGTGCTTTAAATGTCATACACGAACAAATACGTTATCTATCTTGAAACATCAATTAAATGGAAACAATATTAATTATTGTTGTGCCATTCGCACATGTCCATGTGCGTAACATGAAGAAAATAAAATCATGATTAATAAATCTGCAGTCATGAAATTTTCTATTCACTATCTCAATTTTAAATATATCACTACATAGTTTAAAACTAAGTCGCCTAAGATTAGTTCTTTAAAACTACGCAACGGATTTTGTTGGGGTTTTTATTTAATAGACCCGAGGAAAGTGTAATTTGAAGCTCGGACGGGGCGCTAGTATATTTTAATTAATAGTCAAGTAAAAGCTATTTTTTGTCGAAAAATCTCGTGCTTGTGGAGTGTGGCTAGCCGCCAATGACTTGAGCCACACTCCAAAAGCAAGCCAAAGATTAGTACAGAACTCAATTAAAACAACTAAGTTGGAATCGCGATCCGTATAATTAAATTTTCCCAGCAAAAGTGTTGCGTGATTAGAATTCAGAGGCGATGATGTTTATGTCTTAGAGTTTGTTAGATTTGACGAGGTTAAAGGTCGAGAAAGGTGAATTTCTAATTACGTACATACTTAAACTTTATACTTTGTTTACCTCTTCATAGTCGCTTATGACCACGACCATCATGGCTGAGGGTCGTGGTCATTGCTCGGAATGAAACACACACAACAAACTTGGCACTATTAATAGAGTGGTTTGCCATTGCCTTCTCCATTTCACACACAAGTTAATAATCAACCAGTGTGCGGGTCTCCTCACGATGTTTTCCTTCAACGGAAGCAAATAGTCGATGAAAACTACTAGAGTCAGAGTCAGAGTGAGTGTTGTTTATCTTTACATAGATAATATTTATTTATTGCGAATATTTAATTGTGGCAATAAAGAAAATATTCTTGTTACACAAGCTAACATGACAACTAAATATTCTGTCTCACATCAGTGTGTCAAAATGGTAAAGCAGTATAGTAAAGTTTGTTCTATCACTAAATCTCTCATAATCGCTCAGTAGGCAGAAAATAATGGACACGCTTGGTTTCTATACGGACAATGAGATAAGCGTTTTCTATTTGAGGTTAATGTTTAATATATAAGTTTGTGAGCGAGTCTATAAAGAAATAATATAGGTAGGTAGGTAAAAAAGTCTAAAGCAAATATACTGTGATTTTCTTTCTCCGGCAAAATTCCATGCAGAAGGCGTCAAAAGTAATTTTAAACTGTTTTTTTCGATTCTTCTTCAATATAATTTTGATATTAAGTAGAAGGTAATATCAAACTCGAGCAAGGGCTTAGAATGACACGCAAAAAATTCTTATTACCGGAGTTTGAGGTTCATAATGGAGTTAAAAGCGTCAGTCATCGTATTTGGTAAGTTCCAAAACTTTTGTGCGAGACGTCTCGGCACCTTTAGAAGAAAATTGAGATGTCTTTTAATTTAAACTAATTCCATTTAAGTTTTACTTAATAAATTAGCTATTTATTTAATGAACTCAATTATGATTTTTACGCTCGGACCAACTAAACCGACCAAGACCAAACTGGTTGTGAAAAATGTTACTATTTAAGAGATATTTTTCCAATCAAACCAAGTTCCAAGTTTAAAAACTAATGTATTTTTCAATAAAAATAGAATATACTTATGTATATAGTTTTTTTTATTAGGGCTCTATCATGTCCCAATGCTGGGCAAAAGGCTCCCTTTCTTTATAAAGATTTTTAAGAGATTCTGTCAAAGACAAAGTAACTTAGTGTTGTACTATAAAAATTGTGATGCTACAAACAAATTCGAGTTTCTATTCAAAAAAATAAATTGCAAATTTGTTGCCTCTATATAAAGATCGCTAGTCTAAACATTAGAGAGTTCGTTTCGTTTCTCGAAATAGGTCAAATACATTCTGATTCTAAAATTAACTTAATCTTTATGAAACCTATTAAGTTCGGCTTTCGGCGGAAATTTTGATGATTCTGTTCTGATTTTATGACCGTCCGCCTAACTAAAAACAACGCTCAGGGAATGCAGTTGTTGCCTTGAGAGTTATCCTTTTTTGGCATACACTAGAAACAATTTAATTTTTCATTATGTGTACGCGTGTTTGGATCATGGCACTTTATTCATGCATAAGGAAGGCCAGTGCCCCAGCAGTGGGAACGTTTAAATGGCTGTTGATGATGATGTACAATTCATTTGTTTCCAAACATAATAAATACACTTTTCAGGATCAAAATGACGACCTCGGTGGCGCAGTGATAAAGTACTTGCTTAACCGAGAGGTCCCGGGTTCGATCCCCAGTCGGGTCATGATGGAAAATAATCTTTTTCTGATTGGCTCGGGTGTTGGAAGTTTATCTATATATTATGTATTTGTTATAAAACATTATCGTTGAGTCCGTATCCCATAACACATGTCTCCAACTTACTTTGCAGCTAGCTCAATCTGTGTGATCTATTCTAATATATTTATTTATTTATATAGAGGATATAAATATTTATTATCAACATCGATGGCTATCTACGATAATTTTCTCGAATAATAATAAAATGTACCTAAATCCATTCTAACGATATCTGGTGTAGTTTGCCGGGATCAGGGGGCCTACCATCAACTATTACAAAACGATTCAATTGGAGTGCAGTTCAGTTTAGGAACCTAAAATGAATAGCGTTATTTGGTACCACCAACTAATCTTAACATTTGAATCGTAACGAGTGAATGAAATCAATTAAAAAAAATAAAAATTGTCTCTGAATCGTAAACCACAATGACAGTAGCCAAATGTAAGAAAGAGATAACGCTATACGATGTCGATATATTTTATTTCGTTTCAAGAGTTGCGATATTATTTTTTGTTACTTAAAATTAAAATGTATATTATTATCTTCCTGTTACATGACTATAGTAAATACAAAACATAATAAAATAAAATATTTAAATTAAATAAATGCAATATTATGCAGACAGAAAAATTTGTCGGTCATAACATCTAAACACAAACATAGAAACCGTACCACGAAAGAGTTTCCGTGGCAAAATTAGGAACTATCAGTAATAGATAGATCACATAACGATGTGGTCTATCAGTTTTCAGCGACAGTCTGTGGGACTTCTATCGTGGAAACCTATTTTTGAAATAGTAACTTTTTTGAATCGCCAATTTTGACAGCTAAGCGATCCAGTTTACGTTCTCAGTGCACATCATGGTACGGAATTGTATGCAAAATGAGTGAATGAAATCGAATTGTTTTGGTCACTACCTATAATGGATCGTTATATCATTTTGATGGTACGAATTTGCGATGCAGATCAGTTTAGGTCGTAAAGTGGATCGCGTTAAAAGATGATGGTAAACCCCCGGGTCAAACGATATCGGGATTTATTTTAACGTGCACTATCAATACGGTTTAAATGGATTAACTTAGCGACCGATATGCAGGTAACAATAACAAATGTATGATAGCGACTTTATTTTTATTTGTCACAATATCGCATATCGAATTTGATTTCATTATCCGTTATGATTTAATTTAACAAACGACTGTCTAACTACTATCGATTATATCGACTAATATTGTTGTGCGATTTCTCATAAGTTTGATCAAACATAAGACAAATAAATATACAATACAAAATAATATAATGTAGATATCGACTCGTGATAAAACATTTATATACATTTTCTCATGGCCAAGAAAATACTGTATGCAAAAAATGTTCCGGTATCTTTCAGTAAAACATTTTATCGAAGAATCAACTGAATAAGACTGTCTTTATTTGTTTTTTTTTTTATAATAGTGTTGCTTTAAAAATACTTGTCGGTCTAAAAAATACTCAAAAACTTTTATTAAAGTAAAAAACGGTGCACTCCGGGAGTGTTCTGCCAGCACTCCCGGAGTGCACCGTTTTCGTAAGTGAAAACTTGAATATTAACATTGTGCATTTTTGACGTCTTACGAATTTTCGATCAGGCCATGCGTCCTGGCGCGAATTTAACATTTTTACCCATCACAAAAAGTGCACAACGCCGATAAAGAAGTTTTAACTTAAAAGAATATTAAAATTAATAAATCGACACAAACCTGTCGGTGGTGTTGTAAGGCGATCCTTCATACTGACTAACTGATGCTAACTCCACACCTCCTCTATATATAGACACTAGAGCTAAGTCTAGTGTTTGTCTCTGAAACAAAAACAAATTTAGTTAATAGGGTAGTTCATGACAAGGTCACAGAATTGTAAAAAATATGTATAATCTAGATAAAATAGACATATTTATGATCATTATGATAATTACAATTCAAACAAAATTTAATAGCTGGATCATTTTACGAAGATTTAAAGTTGGTTAGAACGTAAATTTTTAAAAAAATACGTTATTATAAAAACAAATTCAACCATCAAAAAAACACTAAAATTTTGTACAACTTTTATGAAGCAGTCTTTAATGTAGCTGTCGAATAAACATAGCTTTTGTTGCGAAAATATTACCACGTTGTTCGGTATACATCGCTGGTTTATCACTGCAGCTAATAAAAGCACTTATACTAACTACGCAATGATCACGTATTCGCGTCTTCATTTAATAACCAGAAATAGACTCAAAATAGCCCTTCCTTTGATTCACTCGGAATTCATAAAAAGATTTTTCTACTTCATCGGTCCTTTTCTTTACAAAAAAATTAACTCCCAAACATCTATATTTGTCCTTAGTAATTATAATTGTAAAAAGTTATAAGACAATGGTTGCAGGCGCTTAACTAAGTTGAAACAGAAAATCTAATTGTTGTGATGTCTTAGTTTGTAACTCTTAATCTTTAACTTTCCACTTTAGGCCTTTTGCTTATTGGTTTAATAACTAAATTCCATTGCTAGTTATATATAGACTTACTAATGTGTCTGGAAATAATAAATCTGATACATGATACCCACCCAATCCACATGATGACTATATTTATAAATGTATAATATATCTTCTTATGTGACTCCTAGCATAGTCCTTAATTCGATGGAAGAGACCTGGTGACCCGTAACACACGTTCTACGTACACGTAGAACGGGCACCAATTGTCCACAATTTAATTATGATTAAGTATAGCATATATTGTACCTAATGGAGTATGTGTTTTTGTGGAGAAAATAAAGAATTATTATTATTATTATTTATTATTTTATTTTCAGCATGAGGCGTCGACGTCATAGGCGAGATGGTAGAGAATGGTACTTTAAACATAAATTGCGGTGACCACTTTCCATCCGGTGGGCCACTTACATATTTGCTTTCTCAGTACTGTGCTATATGTATACTTATAAAGACCAATCAGTTATGCCACGAATGCGGTGTCTCCTTGTATAACTCCCGTGTAACTTTTCCGAATATAGGTATAACTGGAGATGAGTTACAAGGGCTTATAAGAAAGATGTTTGATATTTTTAGAAAGTAAATCAAATCTTGGGAACAAAATCGATCTCGCTATTCTCGCATGACATTTGTACGAGCACAATTCTCACTCTCAATAGATAATCAGGTAAAATATACATATATTTTTGCATAAAATTGATATATAAATTATCTGTTAGTGTCGATTCTAAAATGTATTCGAATCCGTGATTCGAGTAGACGATATTTAAGCCATGTACATACATGGATATGTATGAACAGGAGTCCCTAATTATGCAAGCAGACATGTTAATTAGATTGCGTATTCAACACGTGCCACTTTAAAAGGTAAACACAATGTTTGCTAGACCTACTTTTGTGTGGATTGTGGGTGATTCGAACTCTATAAAGGCTAGTGTAGACCGACTGCGCAATGCAGCGCGTATTTATTGTGTGGAATTGGGCTGGAGGCGCAGTGTAGCGCAGCCTTGTAATTCCATATAAAGGCCGGACTCGACCGATGCAATGCTGTGATATGCTATATAGAAGGTAAATACCAAAATTGTATTAGTTGATCGAAATTTAGCTTCAGTCATTCATTCATTCAGCATTCAGTCAACATAGCAGTGCATTGTTCGAGTTTCAGATTAAAACACAGTCATTTATTTTGAATGGTTATATTATATTTTCTGTTTGTTTTCACTCAGGCGCAAATTTTATAAAAATTGGCCTAACCGTTTTAGTGTGAAAAAATGACAGTCATACAAACTTTCGCATTTTTAATATCTAATCGTGGGGTTATAATATTGAGTATTATTAGTAATGAAAGACGTATAATTTTCTCACTATACGTGTAATTTACATAGAGTAAATTACACGTATAGTGAGATTTACAATTCAAACAAAATTTTGTACATACATACAACATTTGTAGGAATGTACGAGTAGACAATACCCTCAATTTTAAATTGAGATAACAATAATGTCGAAATAGAATTCCAGAAGGGTCGAAAGCAATTAATATGCTTTATTCAATAATTTGTTGGTGGAAAATTAATTTATACCCATTCATTGTAAACAAAAGCTTTGCTCAGAACAGATTAACTTGCCGATATCACAATTATTTTAATTGGATTTCGTTATTAAATATGTTTTTCAATAGAATTGATCCTTTGGTAAACAATTAAATCGAAACAAAGTTGTTTAGGGCTGATTGCGCCGGTCAATGATGACGTTAACTTTAACCTGCTTAGAACAACACAAAGCACGATATCTTATCATTAAAGTAGGTAATATATATTTTCAATTAAACAGATAGGTAACGCGTAACGGTATAGCTTGATAATTATGCATGACAATTTTCTGAAATATAGTGATGCTGAAGACCTTTTGGAGTTGAGAAGCCCTAGGCTCTGACACGCAATGGCCGAAAAAGAATCCGGAGAAACGCTCAGAAAAAGAAAAATAGTAAAAGATTTTATCATTGATAAACAAATTTGTTTATTTGTAAAAACAAATACAAATATTTATAATATCTACGAAATCAAATACGCACCCTCATTTAGTTTCAATATCTATATAAAAATAAAACCAATTAATTTATTTCTAAAATAACCTAACCCTATCTATCCGTATTGCCTAGTTCTATCACTCAAACTTCAATCGTTCCAAACTTGGAAAATATGAATCCAACTTCAAAAGAAAACTGCTCGACATAATTTCAACCTTAAACCTCAAGGCATAGGACTGAAATTATTTAGTTATAGTCCGATAGGAACTGGACTAGCTGTTACGGCCGTACCTTCGGGTAGTCATATAATTTTATGGAATCGCCCTACCCATTATTTCCCTCTCGATAAACACATGGATTAGATGAAGATAGCAGAATGCTTTTAGTTTTCACAACAAAACATATTCGAAGTTTGCGAAGTCAGCTAAGTTTGTTATTGTTTCAAGTTGGACTGGACTTTATAAATTTGACAAAGGTTTATCACTTGAAAGTTTTATTCTTATCAATAACTAATATTTCGTATGTACCTTTCAAGAAAAAAATATTCTTAAAAGATCTATTAAGATTAATGTTCATATTTTAAATTTTTAATCGACTTCCAATAAGGAAGAGGTTAAAAATAAGTAGGTTAATATTACTTTAAGTGCTTGAAAGTTTCTATCTTTCTTGGCTTGAAATGTTATTGAATAATCTCATTGTTAGTGCAAGTCTTTAAAAAAGTAAAGGTACGCCAGCCAGACTGGCCAGTAAGAGTGCAAAAAAAAGTAAAATAAAAAAGATAGTGAATTTAAAAAGAAAAAATTTAAGATGCAATAAATACGTCAGTTCAATAATACAATTTAGATCAAATCAAATATTGTTAAATGTTTTACGTTACTTTGCACCTAAGTTAATTTTAAGATGTTAAGTTCAGTGAAACCAATACCCTAGTAAGTGTTCGTAACAGTGTAATATACTATATAATATACTATAGTCCTTTTATAGAACAAAATAAGTGTTTTGATTTTATCAGTACAATTCCTTTCTTCTTCCCATTTTATATAATGTTCTCAAAGAAACAAACTATCAGTTCATACACTCATTTTGTCTCATCCGAGCGATTTAAAAGTTTCTTACATCACCATTGTACCGCGAAAATTAACGCACAAAAAAAGCCGTAAAAGCGGTAAAAGCCCACCGGAATTGCAAAACTGTACACAAATATAATCTTCATTATCTTTAGAGAACCTGTCCAGGATTTAAATAACAACAAAATAACTGCACTGGCCACCAAAATTGTATGAGAGAAATAAGTTGACAACATTATTCTAATTTCAAATATTTTTCACTGTCAAGAAAATTGCCGCCGATAGTTGTGTTGTATTTTTTGTTTTCCAATATATATTTACATTTTAATTGCCACTACACAAGAGTTTCATTTATTACAACCATAGATATTGTTCATTTGGTCCTTCGAGCCGGATAATGCTAGCGGAAAAGATAGCTTAGTGCAAGTGTAGTGGCACACTATTGTTCCGTTTGGATTGTGATTACATAGTCACCACAATTTGAGGCACTGCAGCTTCAGACCGTAGAAAAGAAAATCGGTCAGGATTCTAGCGGATACATAGTGAGGAATACGGCGGCCGGGAGTTCGATTCCCGGAGGAAACACTCATACTAGGACTCGCACTCTGATTACTACGGAGTCGAGCTGATTTGGATTGGCTTTCTGGTTGCGGGCGCTTATACATCCAGCGTCTGCATAAGAAATACAGTGAGTGCTATTCTACACCAAGTGAAATATTGTAAGTACAGTTTGTTTACATTTACAAGTCATACAAAGTGAATCGGGCATAGTGATTCAGTGCAGCTTCCATCGACTATATGGACACGTTGGACTTTTGTAAATAGACTAGGTTACACTTGTGTCTGTATATTTGTTGTAAAATAACGTCAGAACATACCTATCTATTTATTGGTTTTTGTACATAATTTAGTGTTTTAAAGTGTATATTGTGTTGTGGTTAAATGTTTTAATTTGATTTGTATATATATTTGGGTACTCGTTACGCGCAGCTAATACATGTAAAGTGCAGCGCAAGCGCCGGCCTGGATGCACCGCGTGACGACAGTCGCCTACACGTGCCGCCGAGTCAGCGCAACGTGCCTTCAAATCCGGGAATTGCGCGACACATCGCGCGACACATCGCGCAATACTCACTTTTGGTTCTAACATCGACCATTAGACTTCATTTTAGTTTTATGTTGTAATTTTATTTCATTTAATAAATTAGTTAAATAAATTTTGGTTTTTTTTAAAGTCTTCGGCTGCAGTAAACTTAACTGGCGCAGTCGGTAGGATCTCGAGTCAGTTCGTGCGCGACAAGATTTCCGCTATATCCCGGTTCGAGTCCCGCGTGACTGACTGGCATTCCAGCCCTCATCGAGATCGTCGAATCTACGGAATCTGCAGCCCGGAGGTGTATCCGAACATTGATACAGCAGAAAAACCAAGATATGTATATGTGAGTACTTTAGAATCATTCTAGAGTTGCTTTCCTTTATTTTCCTGTATAATTTAATTTATCCAAGATTTTCCATCCGAGGCAATCGAGGACCCTTAGTAATAGTAGGAGTAGAGATATTGACCTCCATAGAAATTTAAATTTAAACGAAAGTAGTGATAGTTTTAATTCGTTAATTAACATGGCACAACTAGATGATATTTGGAAGGCCCTTCGACTGGTGCCTGAATTTGATGGTAACCCAAATGTTTTAACGAGATTCATTGGCTTATGTGATCAGTTAGTAGAACAATTTATTTCATCAGATAATGCCCTTATAAATGCGGCCTTAATTAACGGGATCTTAAATAAAGTGACTGGGTCTGCCGCTCGCCTTATAAATTCTAATGGTGTACCAGATAACTGGCAAGGTATCCGCAACGCTCTGATCAATAATTTTGCTGACCAGAGAGATGAAACCTCACTTTATAATGATCTTGCACTCCTGACTCAGGGCTCATGCACCCCGCAAGAATTTTTTGAAAAATGTCAAAATCTTTATAGCACTATTATGACTTACGTTAGCTTACATGAAACTATTCAGACTACCGTACAATCTAAACGCGAATTGTATAAGAAACTTACTTTACAGTCATATTTGCGCGGTCTAAGAGATCCGTTAGGATCGCGTATAAGATGCATGAGGCCTGAAACCATAGAGAAGGCGCTTGAATTTGTTCACGAGGAAATGAACACCTTGTATCTGCAACAGCGAAATGAAGGCAAAACTCACCATATGCTTCTTAGTAAAAATAATTCAGGTTATACACCACCGCAACAAATTTCGCATAATAAGCCGTTTACTTTTAATATGCCTGGGCCCTCTCGCCCACAGCCACAACCTATGCAATTTGCACCCCGTGCACCTATAATGTGGAAACCTAATTTTAGTGCTCCTAGTAATCAAAATATTCAATATCGCGGACCTTCACGCACTCAGCAGATATTTGGTGCTCCACCTCCTAATTATAATCCTCGCAGCAATGTCTTCGCTCTACCCCAACGACCCCAAAATGCGAATAACGCACCGCGACCTATGAGTGGTGTTAGCCACTTTGCGCCTAAACCACTACCCCCATCTGGACATGACTGGAGGAGGTTTGGTAATCCACCACCCTCCAACTATTTCAAAACTCGTGAAATGAATGTTAACGAGTGCTACGACTATCAGTACGATCCCTATAATGACTCATACGATAACCAACCCTATTTCGTGACCAACCCTGACTTAGACTATTACGAGCAAACAGACAACCCTTATGATAATAATGAAGAAACCTACCCCTCTTACTATGAACCCCGTGAGATCGCTGAAAATTCGTGTGGCAATGACCAGCAGGATTTTCACAAAGGCAGTCCTTCAGACAAACAAAAATAGAAGTTAATCTACTGACTCAGCGACAGCTCCCGTACATAAGTATATCTGACCCACCATTAAAATTTCTTATAGACACAGGAGCTAATCAATCTTTTATTAGTCCTGAGAGTGTAGAGAAATATTACCCTAACATACCCTTGACATATGACCCTTTAGAAATTTCTAACGTACATGCAACCACTCGCAGTGACTATTCAGTTACATTACCATGCTTCCCTGAAATTAAAGACAGTGGCGAAATTACCTTATTTCTTTACAGATTTCACGATTATTTTGACGGTTTGATAGGATTGGATCTACTCGATAAATGGGAATCTAATATCGATCTAAAAACGAAAACACTTAATACAAAGAATTCAATTACTCCCATACATATGTATAATTCGCGAAACTGTAACTGGTACGAAGATATTATCCCAGCTAACTCGTCAAAATTAGTTAAAGTCCCAATTAACACATGTGACGGCGAAGTAATAATTCCTGAACAAACTATATCAAATTGCTTAGTACATGAATGCGTTACTATTGTAAAAAAAAATCGCGGTATAATAGAGATCAGTAATCCAACTAATAATGATCTAATATTTTCAATGCATATGCCGATTAACGCAGAGGCTTTCAATATAAATAGCATAGGCAATGGACAATTAAACTCTTCACGAGTGGAACAAGTCCTTTCTCGTTTACGTACCGACCATCTTAATGATGAGGAACGTATTAATTTACAGAATCTTTGTTCTCGTTATGCGGATGTCTTTTATATAGAGGGTGAGCCTCTCACATTTACGAATAAGATAAAACATCACATCCGTACTACTGACGAAGTGCCTATTTACACGAAAACCTATAGGTACCCTTTTATCCATAGGCAAGAGGTACAACAGCAAATCGGAAAGATGTTAGAACAGGGTATAATCCGTCCATCAGAATCCGCATGGAGCTCTCCGATTTGGGTAGTGCCCAAAAAAACGGATGCCTCCGGCAAAACCAAGTGGCGTATAGTAGTGGATTTTAGAAAACTAAATGAAAAAACTATTGATGATAAGTACCCCATCCCAAACATCACGGATGTGTTGGATAAGCTTGGTAACTGCCACTACTTCACAACCTTGGATTTAGCAAGCGGATTCTATCAGGTAGAAATGAGCCCTGAAGATGTCCCTAAAACAGCGTTCAACGTAGAGCATGGGCATTTTGAATTTTTGCGTATGCCCATGGGGTTGAAAAATTCACCCTCTACGTTCCAACGTGTCATGGACAATGTGCTCAGAGACCTGCAAAACACCATTTGCTTGGTTTATTTGGATGACATAATCGTCTTTAGCACATCACTTCAGGAGCACATGGTGAACCTGGAAAAAGTATTTGCCAGATTAAGGGAATCCAACTTTAAAATTCAGATGGATAAGTCTGAATTTTTAAAATTGGAAACATCTTACCTTGGTCATATCATTGGCAAAGACGGTATCAAGCCTAATCCCGACAAAATCGAGGCTATCCAGAAATTCCCAATACCCAAGACAGCAACAGAAATCAAACGTTTTCTTGGTCTGCTTGGCTATTATAGAAAATTTATCCCCGATTTTGCCCGGATTACTAAGCCCATGACACAGTGTCTTAAGAAAGGTTCCAAAATTGCTCTTAACAACCCTGACTACATAAATTGCTTTGAACGTTGTAAGATTCTTCTTACCAACGATCCAATACTACAATATCCCGATTTCAACAGGGAGTTTGTTCTCACTACAGACGCATCCAATCTGGCTATAGGTGCAGTCTTATCTCAAGGCCCTATAGGTTCAGATAAGCCTATTGCCTACGCTTCAAGAACACTGAACGATAGTGAGACAAACTATAGTACTATTGAAAAGGAGTTGTTAGCGATTGTTTGGGCTACCAAATATTTCCGCCCATACTTATTTGGTAGAAAGTTTAAAATCGTGACTGACCACAAGCCCCTCCAATGGGTAATGAGTCTAAAGGAACCTAATGCTAGATTGACTAGGTGGCGGTTAAAGTTAAGCGAATATAACTTTACCGTTATCTATAAGCAGGGTAAAACTAATCTTAATGCAGATGCTCTGTCCCGTGTGGAAATCCACAATGAGGAGATTAGTTCAATAGCCGTGCAACCGTCAGAAAGATGTCCATCCTTATCTCGATCCACCACAGTTACAGCACATACGAGTGCAGAGCACCCTATTTTAGAAATTCCGATCACAGATGACCCTCTCAACAAATTTCACAGACAAATATGTTTAATGGTAGTCGGCGACATAAAAAGACGCCCCGCTATTAGCAAACCATTTGAATCTCATATTAAAACAACTATACAGTTATCAGAGTCCAATCTTGAAATAGACACTATCAATGCAATTAAAGAATACGTCAACCCCAAAGTACGTACAGGCATTATTATTATTCCCCCCTTAGCTATGTACAAAATTATCCCAATTATACAAGAAAATTTTAAAAGCTCAGCTATGGACCTTGTCTTAACCAAGGTAGAAGTAGAGAACATTAAGGAATACTTGCAACAACAAAATATAATTAGAAATTATCATGAAGGAAAAACTAACCATCGTGGCACCAACGAGTGCTATCTAGCACTGTCACGAAAGTATTTTTGGCCCAAAATGAAGGAACACATATCAAAATACATAAATGAATGCAATATCTGCGGAATGGCAAAATATGACCGCAACCCCATAAAGCAACGGTTTGCTATAGTACCACCCCCGTCTAAACCTTTTGAAACACTACATATTGATCTGTTCACTACTGAAAACGAAAAATATTTAACTTTGGTTGACGCATTCTCTAAATACGCACAAGCATACCATCTCCGAGACGGAACGGCCCTAAGTGTAGTACAAGCCCTCATCAAATTCTTTACACACCATGGCGTCCCTATAACTATAATTTCTGACCAAGGTCCTGAATTTACGAACCAGATGTTCTCGGAATTTACTAAACTTCACAAAATTGAACACCATAAAGCCTTGGCTCACAATCCTAATAGTAATGCAATAGTTGAACGGTTTCATTCTACCATCCTTGAGCATCTCCGAATTCTCAAATTAGAGCAACGCAATGAACCCGCTATAAATCTTATGCCATATGCTGTGCTAGCATACAACAGTTCCATACACAGTTTCACGAAATGTAGGCCCCTCGACGTTATTACAGGTCATTTCGACCCACGTGACCCGGTTAGCATAGATATGAATGAACATCTTCTCCAACAGTATATCTTAGATCACAAACATCGTATGAACAAAGTATATAACATGCTGAACGATACTTCACTTCATAATCGCACCCAACTTACTGAGGCTAGGAACAAAGACAGACAACCTGAAAAAGAATACACCCCTGACCAGCAAGTATTCGTTCGTAACCCCGTAGCTAGTAGGCAAAAATTAGCACCCCGGTTCACACAAGATGTAGTTTTGGCAGACTTGCCTATACATATTTACACAAAAAGGAAAAAGGGACCCATTGCTAAAGCACGTCTCAAGCGAACACCTAAAATAAACCCGTTGTTACAGGATCCTCCTGACCATCACCCTTCATCTGACCATGGCACAAGACGTGACGCTTAATACCCTCGACAATGGACCAGGTATCCTACCTTTCAAACTTGGACCCACTAAAATGATCACTCACTACCACTCCTTCCTGTACTACATTGACTTAGACATGATTTCTCTAACAATAAACTCAGTTAAATCCCAAATTGATTCATTTAGATCCGATCTTAATAATAAAACGGCTTCTTTATACGAACCCCACATCTCGCATCTTTATAATAAAATAGAAATGTTACTCGAACAAATTCATAGCTTCCAACACACCCGTAGCAGGAGAGGTTTAGTAGATGGTCTCGGTTCAATTATTAAGAGTGTCTCGGGTAACCTCGACTACACAGACGCTATAAAGTATGATAATGCAATTAAAGTACTACAAAATAATGAAAAACAATTAGAAACTGAACTAAATGAACACATAAGTCTAGGGAAGGAATGGATAGCTAAACACTCAATAGTACTAGACAGTATAGTCAAAAATCAGAATAGGTTAGCTAATTCCATTGATCATATTTTAAATTCAGATGCAAGTAGAGATTATGATATGATTAAGTATGCCCATCTAGCTCAATATCTTATTATTATATCAGACAATACGGATAATTTATATGAAGAGATCCATAATCTCGAAAATATGGTAGCCTTCATTCAAAGTAAAACTACAGCTCACTATATGATTAATATTAGCACGTTAAATAGTACTATAAGTAGATTAAGACAGCTCTATTCTGAAGAGCAGATAATTAACATTGATTTAAGGGAATATTATGAGATAATTAAGACGGGATCATATTATGTAGGTAATAAATTAGCTATAGTTTTCATGGTACCGATTGCTTCCCCTCTCACCTATACACTTTACAAGTTATCCATCGCTCCTAATAAACAAAATCAAATACTTGTCCCTATCCAGCCCTATGTAGCAATTCAGGAAACTGATTCTATGTACATAGCGACAGAATGTCCGAAGGTCAACACTTGGTACATATGCAAAGAAGAGCTGCAACAAAAGATTCGAGACAATGAAGATTGTATCCAGCATCTCATCATGGACCAGTCAATCAGTTCATCTTGTCAATTCATTCATGCAAACCTTACCAGCTCAGCCCTCGAGAAGCTAGACGATCAACACTATACTATCAGCCTGCCAACCACAACCAGACTACATATATCCTGTAGACAAGAGTATTACAAGAATCTCCAAGGAACCTATCTAGTGTCCGTCCCGCCTAGTTGTATGTTGAAAACGTTGGACTTTGTTATCTCAAACGTTCAGAATCGTATTAAAGGACACGCTGTACAAATAGCGGAACTACCAACTGAGGAGCTCGCCACATCAAAGCTTCAGCCAACTGTAAGACTAAACTCCATCAATTTAGAACATCTACATGAGACGAACGCTAAGATATCGCTACAGCATCCTGCGACATTACAGAAAAACGATCTGAGCAGCCTCTACCATACCACTATACCTTCATATACGTTATTATTTGGAACATTCATATTCGCCCTCATCCTGACATTATACTGGAAACTCCGTCGCAGAAGTTCAAAATCAAAGGATGAAGATATCCCGAAGGCTGATTATCCCGATGGACATTATTCCCGTATCCAAGACATCAAGCCTAAAGATGTGAAAATCGACATCAGCAACATTCCGGCAATATCCTCAGTAAGACCTACGGATAGTTGCCGATCTGCGGGGGGAGGCGTTACGCGCAGCTAATACATGTAAAGTGCAGCGCAAGCGCCGGCCTGGATGCACCGCGTGACGACAGTCGCCTACACGTGCCGCCGAGTCAGCGCAACGTGCCTTCAAATCCGGGAATTGCGCGACACATACTCACTTTTGGTTCTAACATCGACCATTAGACTTCATTTTAGTTTTATGTTGTAATTTTATTTCATTTAATAAATTAGTTAAATAAATTTTGGTTTTTTTTAAAGTCTTCGGCTGCAGTAAACTTAACTTACTTGTATAACTGTAACTATGGAGTCCTTCCTAGCCCTTCAGAAAGATATTAAAGAAAAAATCAGTAGAGCTAGAGGTAATTACGACAAATACAATAAGGACCGTATAACAGTGTCATATATAGAAATCAGGTTGGAACAATTGGAGCAGCAGTGGTCATTATTTAACAGCACTCACACTAAATTAATTAGTACTGTAAAGGAGTCTGAGCTAAGTTGTTCAGACTATTTCAAAAATGGTATGTATGACGAGGTTGAAGATGTATATATAGAGTATAAAACAGAGTTAAGAAATGTTTTATTTAATTTGTCAAGATCAAGTGATCCATCTGCCCATTCAGGTTGTACTCGTAATTGCGATAACATTGGTAGTTCAAATGCTCAAGTTAAGGTAAAGTTGCCAGAAATTAAAATACCTATTTTCTCTGGAAAATACGAGGAGTGGCAGTCTTTTCGTGACCTGTTTCTTGGCCTTGTGCATAATAACAAATGCTTAGATGATGCACAAAAGTTATATTATTTGAGAGGTCATTTGAAAGGGGAAGCGGAACAGCTGCTACGCAGTGTTCATATGACATCTGACAACTATTCCTGTAGCTGGGAAAAGCTAGAGCAAATGTATAACAATAAAAGGTATTTGGCTAATAGTATTCTGAATCGCTTATTTAATCAAAGAGGTTTAACAACTGAATCGGCTATAGATATAAAGAAAATGGTTAACACTACTTCAGATTGCGTGGAATCAATTAAGAACTTAGGTGTCGACACTTCAACCTGGGATATTATTATTGTACATTTAATTAGCTCTAAGTTAGATAAGGAAACTCGCAAGGCCTGGGAATTAAAGGTGTCTTCGGATTGTACGGATGAATTGCCTACATACAAACAGTTTGTAGATTTTCTGACTTCTCGGTTCCGAGGCCTGGAGAATTTAAGCGATAAATCGAGGCTGTCTCTAGAAGACAGAGGTACTATAAGAAAGACAGTGTCCTTTCATGTACGGAAATTATCCTGTGATTTTTGTACAGGTAATCATAAATTACGTTCCTGTGTTAAGTTTAAAAGAGCACACAGTGACACCCGCCGTAGTTTTGCCAAAGAGAGGGGCCTATGCTTTATTTGTTTAGGTTATAATCACACGGCAAGGTTTTGTAAATATGTTTATAAGTGTAAAATATGTCTAGGGCGACACCATATCTTGCTCCACCCCAGCTGTAGTTCGGGGAGTCAGGTAGGTAAAGTTTCGCCCTCGTTTAATACAGTCCACAAAGAGGGAGTGATGACTAAAGGTCTCACACAGGCTGATGGGACTCAGCCCAATGTTTCATGTAGTAAGACAGCGGTTATGTTACCAACTGCTGTAGTAGAGACTGACTCAAAAAATGGCAGTCGTGAATTAGTTAGAGCCTTGTTGGATCAAGCATCCCAAGGATCTTTTATCTCTCAAGCCCTGGTACGGCGCCTTGGCTTGAAGGAAACTCATTCCGAAAACCTTACTGTGGGTGTTGCCAATAGTAAGGTAAATTCAAAGTATTCGGTAATCCTTAGTATAAGGTCTAAAGTAGATCCAAACTGTGTGGTTCAGGTTAAAGCAAATGTGCTTAGGACTATCTCGTCATATATCCCAGCATCAGAATTAGTTAGGGCGAAATGGGATGGTGAGATTGAGAAACATTTGGCCGATCCGGGTTACCACAGGCCGAACCAAGTGGATTTATTGTTAGGTGCTGAGGTATACAGTGGTATTTTACAAACGGGCGTTCAAAGATGTTCCACAGGATTGGCAATCGCACAAAACACGTCATTTGGATGGATTGTGTCTGGTATTGCTGATGTAAAATCTCGTTATGTTCCCTTTAGACGTGTTGCGAGTAGGTTAAGTTATTAGAATACCTTATCTGTAAATACTGTGGACACTTATTATTCATAATTGCTGTAATTTGTTTTAAATAAAAGTTTTAAGTCAATAAATGTATCTGACTGGTGGTCATTCATTAAGAACTGGATATAATATTAATATTTTTGCTTGTAACAAATTATTATGAGTTTGTTACCACCTCCAAGGAAGAATGCAGTTTGTTTTCCAGCCATGCTGCATATTTTGGCATGGCGGGCGGTTTACAATCATTATGAAGGACATTCTGCAATTATGTCCTTGGCGGGCGGTATGTCCAGGATTTAAATAACAACAAAATAACTGCACTGGCCACCAAAATTGTATGAGAGAAATAAGTTGACAACATTATTCTAATTTCAAATATTAGCCGATAGTTGTGTTGTATTTTTTGTTTTCCAATATATATTTACATTTTAATTGCCACTACACAAGAGTTTCATTTATTACGACCATAGATATTGTTCAGAACCGGTTAAAACCGCCGTGTTGGCGTACACTCCAATTATATTTATTCTATTGTTTTCTGGTGAAAATTCCACATCATCAATACCTTCCATTTAAATATGAATGGAAAATCGGTTTTACTCTTTGAATATTAAAGACCGCTTACTTTTGACATGTTCAAAAGGATTTCTAAATGTTATGGCCCACAAGTTATGGTTACAAGATTGTTAATGAGTAACATTTTACATGAAGTTAATTTTCTTTAAAAGCTATCTACGATGCATTCATAACTACCTTAAAGATCTAGGCACTATGTTTCAAGAGCTCAACAGTCTCCCAACATGTATAGACCTTAAGACGAATATGGACAAGACGAAGGTCATGTCCACATTGTCCAAGTAGAATAAATACAAATTAAAATTCCTCTTGCTACTTTTCAGCCTAAATCACTTAGGTTAGAGCTCAAACTTTATGAAATAGTTCGTTCGTAGATTATTATGGGGCGCTTTAGCAACTACGAATATCGACCAAACATATTGTATTCTTTTTATTATATTTTAAGAAATATTGTAGTGAATTTCACTAATGATTCTTTAATTATGTGTTTTTTCGAAGATGCATCAAACCTAAATTCTGTTCGATAACCTATTGATTGAAAAACAGGTAATTTACATTGCGATATCTGATACCTACATTTTATTACATTAGGTATGTACTACTTACATGATAAAATCCTGAAAACATTATCTTCTTCGTAGGTAGTCGTATAAAAATATTTGTTGTAGTCACTAAATGTTAGCTGAAGTAGATAAAACGCATTTTACGTCATCGTACAACGATAGAGAAAACCAAAAGCCACCAGATTTGCACCAGATCTATGTTACTGAAAGAAAAAGTTGTTGGTTGTTGTCTGTTTGAGCTTTTACTACTAAACCGTTGAGCTGATTTTGATAGGATTTGGAATAGATACAGTTAATGACCGTAGGATGAGCCAGTAAATATATAAAATGAAAATGTTTACTATTGATTCGCAGTAGGTACATCGTGATTGGTGATTCTATTTTTCAGAATGTGAATACAAAAAAACAGATTTTTAAAAGCTAGAATAAAGCAAAATATTAGTATATTTGGTGTTCACGAATAATTGTACTATTCGGCTATGAATAAATCTGGCTCAAAATGAACCCATTGTTTAAAAATCCTTAGTTTTGATTTTAATTGTATATTTTTTAAGTAGTTCAAGTTTAGTTATGAATAATTTATTTCATTAACATTTTTTATAACATGTAAACACTTTTTCCAATTTATTATTTGAAAATTTATTTCATTTAAAAACAAATAATTTTTCCAATGAAAATTAGCTTTGTCAATTTAAATTTATTAAAAACTTTATCATATCACAAAAATACACAAAACTGTGAATTACAGCTGAAACGAAATGGATACTTTAAAAGCGTATTTGTACATACTGTTCAAATTTTCGTTACGTAAATTTGAAACAATAGTACGATATGTACGCTAAATTTGACATTGTTAATCGTGCAAAATTTCACCGTCCGTGTACTGCGTGAAGCCTCACTCAAATTTAACCGTGTTGGTTACAGTCGACAAACCCGGTTATATACCCGGTTCAGATATCAACATTTTGACCCGGATATTGTGTCGTTAGTGGCATTACAATCTGGGCGGTACACAACTAATTTTGTCGTTCGAGAAATATGACTGTCAATAGTGGCAGAATATTTACGACGCACGACGAACATTCTTTGCGTCAATTAAATTGGGTTTGTGTGTTTGATTTAACTTTATTTCATATGTTTACTCTTTATAATTTATTATTATACGAAAATTACTTGAAAAATAAAATAAAATTACATATCAATTTTTAATATTTTTTTATTATATTCCTGCTTTTTACGCGACGCGTCGAAAGTATGTTATGTTTTCAGGGTTCATGCATGTGTGTATGTATTAGTTTTTTATTCCATCATAATGTTTAAACTTTACTTTGCCTTATTTTAATAAGAAAATTTTGTTAAGTATTGGTCACTCACAAGCTATTTAACTTATGCAAGATATAATAACGTGGTTTGAGGTCACAGATTAATTATGAATATTCAAGAGTTGATATTCAAATTAAAGCCATGAAGTTATCTTCATAGATATAACTCTTACTAAACTTGTTATTTTCAACAAAAGCCAAACAAAAACCTTAATCTCGATAAGCAATCTGAAATCTTACTATGAAGTTGAAGGCACTATTGTACGTGTGCTAACTAATGGATTCAAGGTAAATTAGGCTTTATGGCTTATGGTATGCTGTCGAGTATGGCACGACGCTACAAAAGTACACAGAGTAAGTAATAGCATAGCGAAAATAAAGTACAATCCGAAATAAAAGTTCACGAAATGGTAATTTATCGCGATACAGTGTTTTTATTTTGTTGTTGATTCTGACTCAATTTAGCTATGAATATCGTTAAGCACAGTACTAACTATTTACAGTTTTTGAAATGAAACCTTCTTTAGCGGCGTTGTGCATTATTTGTGATGGGTAGGAAATGTTAAACTCGCGTCAGGACACGTGACCCTGATCGAAAATTCGTAAGACGTCAAAAATGCACAATGGTTAATATTATTCAAGTTTTCAATTCTGCCGGCACTCCCGGGGTGCTACCCGTTTTTTTAACTCAATGCTGTATGTATTGAACATATCAAATCGAAAGTATTTTATTTTTTCATTTGTTGGCAATACCTTTATTGTACGTAATAGGTATAAAAAATAAAAATATTTTTTTATATAGTTATATGAGTGATAATTGAATTGATCATTACAATTATATATTTAGCCCAGATTTTTATATTTTGAGAGAAATACCACTAGTAAATCGAAAATGCCTAAGAAGAATGTAGCCAAATTTTTTTTAAATTGCTTTTTAATAATTATGCACTCTCAAAACGACCGTGCGAAATGCTGCGCTTCGACCCTCAACGGCTAAGGAAGAAACTAGGAAAATTCTCAGATGAGAGAGAGAGAGAGAGAGAGAGAGTGATGCTCAAAGGCTAAACTTTATAACCAGGCTCTCGGTCTAGGAAGGGTCACTAACACCGGATATTAAACATGAAAGCCGAGACTTGCAAAGATCCTTATTATGTAACATGATGAGTTACGGGTATTAACAACAGAACAACGTATATTATTACGTTAGTTAAGGTTGAACCTTCAAGTTAACATTAAGTTTAACTTATATGTGTTAATCTCGAAAACGAAAATTGTTCAACAACCTTTTGTCGAAATAATCTACGATGTATTTTGTATTTTAAAAAATAAGAAATTTATTTAAAAACACTACGAAATAATAGAAAATAAATATAAATCAGTATTAATTAGTCATTTATAGTGGAAAGAAGTATGATAGTAATGATAGACATTTATATTTAAAATACTAGCTTTTGCCCGCGGCTTCGCCCGCGTGAATTTCATAGTCTCAGTAAAAAATCTCAGTATTTTTTTATCGCGTACTCTGTAAGACTGGTAAACATATATGATTGTTATTCGCATTTTTTCTCATCTTTAGTTAAATTTTCTGTTTCCCGCTGCGTGTCTCGTCGCGAAAACTTGTCCAATCCCGCTTCCTGCTATATAATGTAAAGTAGATATCCCGTACCGTTTCCTGCATATTGTGCCATCATGTTTTTTGCAATGTGTCCCGTTCTACTCCAACTCCCGCTTTCTGCAACACGTGCCATCCCATTTTCCATGACGTTTTACGTTCCGGTTTTTTATTAACCACAAACGTAAATTAAACATTTTTTGTATTTACTATTAGGTACTGTTATTTACTACAAAAAGTAAGTGTGTCAATTTTCAGCTTTTTATCTTGTTATCTTTTGAAAATTGTATTAAGTCCCAAACATTCACCCCTAAAGGGGTTGAGGGTTAATTTTCAGAAAAATCTGAAACACGTATTCATTACTTTGTTGTAAACAACCAAAATCCAAATTTTCAAGTCAATAACTTCAACGGTGTAGAACTTTCATATTTACAGTTTTTCACCTGGTTCACCTCCTTCGGAGTAGAATTTCCAAAAATCCTCTCTTAGTGCTCACCTATACTCACCTACATGCCAAATTTCAACTTCCCGCCCGGCAGTTTCGGGCGTACGTTATCTGTCAGTCAGTCACTCAGTAACTGAAGAGTTTTATTCTGATATATTGATACATACTGCGTCCATTATATCTATAACAAACTTTAATCGATAAAAACAATTTGTTTATATTCTGTTTATACCTTTCTACAAAATTTTATAGTAAATCGGCTCCGTGGATTGTTATTTTAATTTTCCTACGGGACCCCCCCTCATTTTCCGGGATGAAATGTCTATAAGATGTTAACCCGGGATCCCGAGGAATTTTTGATTCATAATTAGTTTTTCAATTATCCTTCGGGAACCTGACCATTTACCAGTGTGAAATGTATCTAATTTTCCTACAGGACCCTCCTTATTTTCCAGGATGAAATGTCTATAAGATGTTAACCCAGGATTCTGAGGCCTTTTTTTTCATAATTAGTTTTTCCATTATCCTACGGGAACCTGACCATTTACCGGGATGAAATGTATCTAAGATGTTAACCCGGCATATAAGGTACCTACATATTTTTTATTTTCAAGCAAATCGGTCCAGTAGATTTCGAGTGATGCGCGTCCAGACAGACAGACAGGTAGACAAAAATTTCCAAAACTATATGTTCGTCATCTATATCAGTAACTAAGTATATTCCATGAAGAATTTTAAAAAAATATCCAATGTACAAATTTGGCCTTTCTTCAATTTTATTATATGTATATGTATGTATATTGATGATGATTGATATTGATTAAACTCGCGTCAGGACACGTGATTCGTAAGACGTCAAAAGTGCACAACGTTAATATTCAAGTTTTCACTTCTGCCGGCACTTCCGGAGTGCAACCCTTTTTTTCCATATAGTGTAAAGTCATGTAATGTTAAATCAAAAATCATGTTAATTCGTCATGTAAAAAAGTAAAAGTTGGGGATGCAATGACGTGCTACATGTTTTATGTTTCATGGTAGCTCCCTTGAGACTTACGCTGCCTGAATTCTGAATAAAACTGTAAGTTCTTTACCAACAAATAATTCTATATAAAAATCACTTCCTATTCTAACATAATATCTCTTAAATACTAGAAAGTTTGTTACTCGATTAAACGAGCAAAACTATACGGAATCAAATCGATCTCAGAGGTATTTATCGAACAAATCCAATATACTTCCTTTATTGGGTTTTCTCGAGCATGTATCAATATAATTGAGCAGATCTGTTCGTATGTTTGTACGGCAAACATGGCGCTAGGTTATATCGTATTATCTGACTGACCTTTCAACGCCCTACGCCTTTTCTTATTATGGTGTTCAAGATATAATAGCTATCTTTAGAATTACTGAGTAAGCGTATTGAAGTTTGAAATTTTTAGCATAATTAAATACCTAAACACATGCGATTTACGACGTTTTCACGCATCAGAGATTGAAATTGTGTTAATTAATCCTAAGAATATCATTATATCATAGATATGTATACGATTTTAAGCTTTATGAAATTCTATATTGAAGGAAAAGTCGAAACTCGAAGAGCGAAAGGGTAAAGGGTACATGTATCAGTACAAAGGCAAGGATCGTAAGGTAAAATCGATGGGATAGGATAGACGAAAATGGAAGCTGCTCACGACTTCGACATTCGGTGATGATGGAGAGTGATAACTCCCTCGATGAAGAAGAAGAATCTAAGAACATAGTCCTATTAATATTTTAAATGCGAAAGTTTTTGATTTTGCGTCGAATAGTAACATACATTCTATGTTACTATTTGATGCAAAATCTACTGGACGGATTATTATGGAATTTGCTACATGGGTGGAATATAACCTGGAATTACACATGGGGTATTATTTATTCTGAAATTCGGAAAGAGTTACGATTTCGGAAAAATTACGGGAGCAAAGTCCCGGGGCGTAACCAGTATTATAAATATGAAAGTGTGTTTGTTTGCCCATCTTTCACGTCAAAACGGAGCAACAGATTTTTGGTGTGGAGTTAGAGTAGTTAGAGTAGTATAGGTTACTTTTGCTACAGATAGAGTCACGGGCAACAGCAACTCCCTCAATAAAAGTAAATGATTTCATTTATGATATATTCGATTATACGTACAAAAGGAGAATTTTAAAACAGGTCACATTTCACTCGGCGACCCAGATGCACATATGATGCATTTATTTACGACTCATTCACGGCACGGTGCAGCGCGCTAAAAATATAGTAATTTCTTCACGTAACGTAACAGTAGGATGAAATCTGAAATAGTGTTGGAAATATACAATTAAAATGATAAATAAACATCCAGTAATAAATTCTGGAATAACATATTGTCATAGTGTACCTCTATTCCGAAATTCCCACGAGAGCGAAGCCCCGAGGCGCAGCTATTATCTTTACAC
This sequence comes from Plodia interpunctella, assembly GCF_027563975.2. Classification (NCBI taxonomy): domain Eukaryota; kingdom Metazoa; phylum Arthropoda; class Insecta; order Lepidoptera; family Pyralidae; genus Plodia; species Plodia interpunctella. The sequence goes on from NC_071301.1 coordinate 2,336,132, forward strand.
ATTATAAAACAAAGTCCTCTGCCGCGTCTGTCTGTCTGTTTGCGATGAACTCAAAAACTATTGCACGGATTTTCATGCGGTTTTCACTAATAGATAGTGTGATTCCTGTGGAAGGTTTAAGTGTATAATTATTTTTACCCGAGCGAAGCCGGACAGGCCGCTAGTAATATAAATTGTGATTATTATTAATGATTTGGGTCAGACCAAATGTCTCTTCAATACAATATTATTCTAATCCAATATTTTTGAGATCACGATACACGCAATTTTGTTGAAATTAGATCTGCTTCAACATGTACAAAAGATTCGTGATAAATCATGTCAATATTCATTAATTATTGTATCAAAATATTCTACTCAATTCCCTATAACGTAGTAGAATATTAATAGCCAGAAACGCCATCAAAATGTAACGTTATTTTCGCTGTAGCTGAGTCCGGCTCAATCAAATAATTCCACTGGGTCACTTCGTCGGGCAACCAAGCCAAAATTATTTCATATCGCAGTGATTAACGTACTATACTCGATTCTCTCTGGTTTTCGTTATTTTTTATAAAGTATGTTTCAGTAAATAACTCAATCAATAAGAAAAATTAAATAAATTAATATTTTTCAATCAATGGAGACAATGGGACTAGCCATGCAGTCTGCAGTTTTCGCGGCTGTGTTTGACATTGGGTCATTAATTCCAAATTTCATCAATTTCAGTCTTGCGGTTAACACAGCAGAAAATTTAAAAAAATATTTTTTTTAATTGAAAATACGCAGATTTCGATACGTCACAGTCGAGAATGCAACCAAAACACACGAATATGAGAAAGAGAGAGTAGGTACTTTAATTATCATCAATTAATTTAACTGGTCTTGAACTGGTCTTGTCTTTTCCATCTTTACTTACTTTTTCCTTTACTTGTGTATGAATACTAAATCAATAACAATAAAATAGTACATACCTGATGATGAGTTTGTACTACAACGGCTCTAAAAACTATCGAGGCATCCTGTACCCTCGTCTCCAATGGCTTTTCACCAAACTTCGGACACTGACTGTCACAAACTATTGTCCGACACAGAAATAGAACTATCACTAGCAAATCTCTGCTCGAAACCCGGCCCACTGGGCAACACTGCAACGCCATTTTCATTCTTATTACTCAGTTTAAAGTTACATTTTCGCGTGGCAAGTCCATTTCACAACACAAAAGTTTCGGCCGTCTCTTCTTTTGACGTTTGCGGTTTTGCATTTTATCTGCAACAAAGAGATAAATAATTCATTTATTGAAATAGGGATATAAAATTTGTGAATGAAGACTGCACAAAGAAACTTTGTAAAAAATATTTAGAATTTTACGAGAAATATTGTTGCTGAATTGTTGTTGAATTTGTATTGATGTATCGGTCAAGTACGAGGCGTACGTCTTTTTGTTACTTATTGAAAATATGTACATTTACGGTTTTAAGATTTTTCGTTTAAATATATACTTTTTTACAAGTTTCATGTCTGTCATGCCTTAGGTATTGATATCATTATAAAATCACAAAAAAACACACAGGTAATTCACACACAATATTACGGCTACACGGCTACACACTATCATATTATAAAACTCAGATGGCGATGCGAATTCATGAACATCGCGTAGTTTGTATGAGATCTTTTATTTACCGCGACGACAAACTATCAATGTATACCGAATCCGCCGCAAACTGTATCGACATAATGTATAGTCGACACAAAACCAGTCACTGTTGTGACTGTTGTGACTGGTTTTGTGTCGACAACCAAACGACAAAATTAACAACTTACAATAATAATCCACATGGCGGTCAACATAAAGCTTGGGGCACAATTAAAGCGATCATTAAAATAAACACTCGAAGACGTACAAACCATAAAGTTAAACTATGTCTCGGTTACAACCATAAACAATTTTATTTGCAATATTACAGCCATTAAGACGTTAGAATTGAAAACTGGAAAATACTTTTCGTTCCGCAGTCGACATTTAACTTATAACGAGTTGCTTCAAGTCATTATTTATAATACTGTCATACTTGGGTCATCAAAGTAAAAGCGCAATGAAATATTTTACGTCTCCTCTGAAGGCTACATTTATATTAGACCATCTTTTGCTAGCTGCGTCCCTTAATTTTTTTTAAAGAATATATAAATAAACTATATACCTAAATAAATAAGGTAGCACTAAAAGAGTGAAAGTGTTCTTCGATGGTGCTTGATCGCCAAAAGTCGAACTGAGTTTATCAATGCACTGTTGTTGAGTTAGACCACGTCGAAAATCATAACAAATCATCGCACGAAATTTTTCTAGAGTTGAATCCATTATGATAATGACACGCAATTTATAAATTCGCGCCACACAATGCAAACAATTGTCAGTCAGTTGAAACAAACTGCATTCTACAGCCAAAGAGTTCCATTTTCAAATGTAATAATTACTTTTTTAATATTATTAATGTAGTGGCCAGGTAGCAGCAACACCTTTCTACGTACGAGGTGGTAAATAAAAAGATGCTTTGGGCAGATAAATTATGTCTAAAAAATCGTTTTGTTACGTCCATTGTAACAAATACAAAAACCTTCCTTCGAAACACTGGTTTTTCCCAGCAGTGGGAACATTTAATGGGTCTGCTGTTGATGAATATTACTTAGAGGTCCGTCCCGATTTTGCTCGGGTAAAACCATATTAAAAAATTAGCCTGTCACTGCTAAAGGATTCGTCTATCACTGTGTAAAATTTCATAAAAATCGGCCAAGTTGTATTTAAGTTTAGTATGCGGCCTGAGCCGAGAGTAAATTTTTAAATGTCTAAAAGTGATTTGCACCAGTCACTCTAACGTTGACTTTAACCTGCCCGCCACCGATTAGACAAAATGCCCTACTTTGCAGGTTAAAGTTAACGTAAAATTTTACTGATGCAACCCACTCGTAATTTAAATAACGTGATTAATTTAATTTAACCGTCCAAAATATAGGTAGTCGAAAAAGTAGTATACAACACATTACGGGTTTCCCATAGAACTTTACCAAAATATGTATCTATTTACTTGTTCCCAATACACAAGTTCCCAGTTATCTCATCCATATTCCTCATAAACCCTACGATTGGGCGTTACTTAAGGCTATCCTTAACCCATCATATGCTTTATATATAATAATATAAGGGTGGGTTTACACGAGACAGATTACATAATGTTTTGACCATCCTATCTTATGCACATGAGAAAATGTTTTAAATTAAAATCAATCCTACAATTATTTATAAATGCGAAAGTCTGGGAGGATATTATGTGTGTATGTTTGTTACTCTTTCACGCGAAATCTACTGGACGGATTATTATGAAATTTGGTAAACGGATAAACTATAACCTGGAATAACACGTAGGGTACTTTTTATCCCGAACTCCCCACGGGAGCGAAGCCTCGGAGCGTAGCTATTATTATAAATGCGAAAGTTTGTAAGAATGTATGTGTGTACACGTAAACGTATTTCGCGTAAAGTAGTAAAAACTCTTTCACGCGAAAGCTACTGGTCGTGTTGTACATAGGATACTTTTTATCACGAAATTCCCACGGGGGCAAAGCCCAGAGGCGCAGCTAGTCATCTCATAAAATTATGTATTTCCACATTTTTCTGAACTTAACGTCTTTCACTAGGGCTATGTCCCTTATTTGTCGGCAATAAATAAAAGATAGCCTACATTACACCTGGATGAGTTTTACATCTCTGTGCCAAATTTCATATTCAAAGATCATATTTTAATGGTAATTTAGTTTATTCGTTGTAAACAAAAATATATATCCTTTTTCTTTATTATATTAGTATAAAAGTATGAATTTATGAATATTTCATATCAGAATAGAAGATTTAATAGACAACTTACTGCTTAGCATTTCATGTTTGATATAACTTGAGGGTAAAACTTAAAAAAACTATTAGAAATTGTGTTGTTGTATTGTGTTGAGAAGCGGTGGTGTAATGGTTAAGACGCCCGCCTGTGGATCGAAAGGTCTCAGGTTCGTATCCTACTCGTGCCATATGAGTTTGTATACCAAATAGTCGTTTTCATAGACAACCACATGCTTCCTGAAACCTGCACACTGGTCGACAGTTTAGTTCCACAGTGTGTATGCGACTACCTGGCACTAGATAGAGGTAAGTAGTCGTAAAAGTCATGTCAGATGCCTTTAGGCGACTTGAATAAAATCTGACACCAGTGTTAGCAATAACACACTCGATGATGAGTCATGAGTTAACAGTAATTTCGTAATGACATCGAAATCAGTCGATAGTAAATCTACTAGAGATTAATTACCCACTGAATTTACTAGTATACATAAATATATCGTAATTTAATATATCGATATTCCTAGTGACGTAACGATGTAGGAGCGAATAGTGCTTTAATATTCCATATTCGCCATACTTAATCCATCAAGTGTATCCTGTAAGTATACAACCTTAGCAGAACCGTCAAAGCCTCTCAACCAAATCCCTCTATAGCTGAATTATGTCGACCTTGGATTGCCACTCCACTCAAGTGTTGTTCAGTACTTTCGTAAGTTAAATATGAGCGTATATTTTCGACATCAATATGTAAGGGTTTAAATACAGAATCGATAAATTTCTCTTAACGTTATTCAGTTATGTCAAGTTTCGTTGAAAATACGTAAATTCGGTTAGTTATATGAGTTGTAATAAATGTACTAATTGAGTTGTAATAAATGTAAAAATATTTGTAGCTTAAATCCATTGTGTATATCTATACTATAATTTTATAAATGTAATAATTTATATGTGAAAAATTGTTTATTTGTCCCTATTTCAAAACGGTTTAGGATGATTTTTGTTTCGGAGAAATTTAGAGAGCTGGAGACTAACATAGAAAATTTTTTGTCACACAGGCCATTGGTATACTTGCACATATAAAGGCCGGTGGAGACTTAATGCTAAAGGATTATAAGTATATGTTCACTTTTGCAATGCACGCAGCTAGTCATATGTATGACTACACCGACTATTTAAAAATGTATGGTAATATTTAAAAAAATCAAAAGCTCTTTATAAAAAAACACAATGTCACGATTATATGCCTACCTGATGCACAGAAAATGGATATTTATAATTTATTTGACTAAATAAAATTCACAGTTCATCACTTCCAAAATATCAGCTCCTTTGTTCACACTTTAGAGAAACATAATCCCGAATGTTGAGATGCGAAGCGTGCATCCATTGTTGAGCGTTGAGCATCAAAGAAGTCACACATTAGCGACCGACATATTTTCTTATAAGAAAATAGGTCGGTCGCTTTTTTTGAGCTACACAAAAAAGGTATACCTTTTTTGTGTAAAAAGGTATACCTTTTAGACAAGAAAGGTATACCTTATTTATACGTATTATTAATTATACGTATTTTTATATTACAAATAGTATTCATCTTTTAAAATTTTTAATTTCGTTTATAAATTTATTGAGATTTATAAGTGTTTATTTTAATAAAAAGACAAGTCAAGATTGTTATTCATTTTCATAATAACTTTACACTATGAGTAGGTAAATAAAGACGCCTTGCTAGCATTTACGAAAGGATCTTATATATTCATAAAAGATATTCAACTTTATAAAAAATGTACATCTGTAATAGCTTTAATATGGTTGTAATAAAACAGTTTATAGCCGTAACCGAGACATGGTTGACGACAAATAAACTTGTAACAGAAGTACTTAAAAAAAATCTTCTTAATGATCATGTCGATACTTAAAATTCTGTTTCAACTAAGACAGAAATATAAGATTCAAATAAACAAAAAAACATAGTCACATTTATATTTAAAAACGAAATATTCTTAACAATTATTTAAAAAGTTGATAGTAAAAATTATGATTTAACAATATTATACAGACGAAAGTCGAGGGAGTTGTGTTCGTAAGATCGCAAATTTAATATTGACTTAACAAAACTTAATTTAGCGAAAATTGAGGAAGTCCAACAGGCATCCCTTTGCTTTTGATTTTTAACTTCTTTTTAAAATATATTTGCACATCTTCCTTTTTTAGATCAGCTATCCTAAAATCTAAGGGTGGAACTCGACCAATGAATAGAGGGGGTTTTCATTTCACTTCTCACTATCGAATCGATTCGAAGTGAGACGCAGCGAACCAATCACACTGACACCAGTGCACATAACACCTTCTATATGAATCTATGAATGAAAAGTAGTTGTAGAATAAATCAATTTAAAAAATTTTTAACTTAAATCTGATCCTTTTACAAATATTACTTTTTACATGTTTAAAGGCTCAGGCTTTTCGTGCGCATGTCGTAAGGCAACCAAGGGATTTAAAGGCTAGACAGCTACAACAGCTTTCTTAAAAAGGGTTACAACAAAATTAGGCATGCGGCGAATTGAGGAGGATGAAACGGAAACCTATTACTTCGGAATGTAACTCAAATTTTCACCTTTTTATATGGTAATAGAATTTGTCGCCTGTCGTTCCCGTAATACGTATATTATCTGGCACCCTAGCTGCGGTTCGGAACTATAGGGAGCGACGACGCCGTGCGTATGGAATATTTGGCGAAAATGGGCGATAGACAGTCTCAATATGCTCGCATCGCAGTGTCGAATGCCACAACTGCGGTACGGCGACGCACGTCCATGTCAAACTAATATGTAAAATTGTGCAGTAACGCTGCTTCGACACAACGTTCCGTGACGGAGCAGTAATCTTTTATTTTCGAACGAAAAGACGAAAAATATTATTACATTTTTTTTGTGTTGCTCCATAAAATTTGATTTTAACAGGCGCGCCGCTGATGTTAAACAAAATGGCGTACTTTGCGTTTTTCTGCGCATATTAATGTTAACGTCCAAATTGATGGTGTAACCCAACCTAAGTATGTGAGTTTCCTAACTAGACAACTCTATAATAGATACCATTACCTAGCCGTAGAGTGTTTAGGTTCAGAAGGTTTTTCAGTAGCTGGTCAGCGTTTTTACGTAAAATACTTTTCATATTTTGGACTGCGTTGAATGCCTTGTTGCTTTTATATCTCAGCTAGGACAGAGTTACGTGTAATAACAATGCTCGTCCCATATCCAGGATAGATTTATATGACAGAACATTTTTGTTTCATTTGTCAAAAATTTTCACGTATTGTTCAGAATTTTTCATGCAACTGATGCTGCAAAAAGAGTAAAGAAAATTGAGATAGGGCTGCGTAATCCTAACATTTCTTATGAATGCGAGTTTCGGATATTTAATGCTCAATCTCAGTAATTATATTTAAAGGGTTTCCAAAAAAAATTTAATATAATGTTTTTTTTTTCTCTTCTTCCGTGCCTGTTACCGTTAGCCTTTCTGGAATGATAGGGACCAACACTGTTTGAATTTCTTTCGGCATTTCTTCTCAGCAGTGGTCGTTCCGAAACGCTAGTAGTTCTCGTCACATTAGGCGAGACGAGGAATATGCTGTCAATCCTGATTTTATTGTCAGTACTTGGCTATAACCCCTAAGAAACAAATCAGATTTGCCCCTAAGAAACAAAAAACAAATCAGTAGCTTGTAGCTTGTGAGAAATAAATATGAATATAAAAATTGACGAGAAAAAGTGCCTGTGAAGGTCTAATTTCTGAATAAATGATTTTAATTTTGAATTTGAATTTGAATTTCAAAATCAAATCATTTATTCAGAAAATAGACCTCCTTCACAGGCACTTTTTCACGTCATATTCTAAATTAAATTATATTTACCGAAGCTACATCAGTACAGTAGGTACATCATGTAATGACTTGATGTACCTATTGTACATTTATTACATCATTACATTCTCTGATCTGTACTGTATATGATGAGAATGTATAATATGATTTAAATATAACTTGTAATATATAGAACATTTTTTATCCCGACACTATCCCGACGCAGATTTACTTTCGGAATTATTCAGTTATTATGCTCAGAGCACCAATATCAATAGCTCTGACTCCTATAACACTTGGCTATTCCTTTATAATGGTAACCTTTTTGCTATAAATATTGAAAAGATAAAAGATTTACAACTGAAACACAATTTTCAATAAGTGAAATCCCCGAATGTTCATAATGACCCGAAGCGATACGCGCACCAAATACCAATCAAGAAGGCTCGACATAAAAAAGCGTGTTTACAATGTTTATATAAATTGAGTTTGCCCAATACCTTCCGAATCATAATTTACACCAAAACCCTTAACCAAGGAGGGTCGGTAAATCCCTAAAATCACTCGGTTATTATCGTAAAAAATGCGAATTTAATTTCATCTCCCACATATGTTGATGTCAGATCATTTATTTTGCGAATATCTCGCGGGGTAATGTGGTGTGCTGTTGTGAGGCATCTCAATTTTAGCCGTGTAATTCAATTTTAACATCGGAATATGACGGTATTAAAATTTAATGTTTTCAGAAAATTATGTTGAGTAGTCGTGTACTTGTCGACGCGTAATTATTGGAAATTATGTACAAACTGTTGAAAAGTAAATCTCCTTGACAGGTGGATGTGGGTAGGTAGTCGTAAAAATTTATATCAGACGTAAAAAGTAATTAGCAATCAGCAATTAACACATTCGAAAATAAGTTATTTATCGATCATTTTCATGATATTTTATGTGACTAGAGCAATGATATTTCATATTTTATGTCAGAAATATTACATGGATTATTTACAATCTAAAATAGACACAAGATGGGTTGCACCGTCAACTTTGATGTTAACTTTAACGTGCGCTGAAAAAAAGTGTGCCATTTTGTCTAAATGTCAGCGGTGCGCCGGTTAAAATCAACGTCAAATTTGACGATGCCACTCGCCCATAGACACAGTAAGATAAATACAGAGTTTCAACCCTAGAACGTCGCAAACGACGATGTAATAACTGAATCAATACTTCAAGCCGTGCGTTCAAAACCGCTGCAATAGTTTCAAAGTAAAATATAGACCGGCTGTACTCTATTTGTCTATGACTTCTGATCTCGGTCCATCTGATTAACGAATGGGGCTTCTGGGAATATGGCTATGATTTATTTCTCATTGCAAAATGTCGATCGTATTGGATAGTTGAAAAGGAATACTTTTGTACAAATATTGCGTCCGGGATTAACTGGCGCTATGTTTGGTTTTATAACTTCAAAACAGAGAAGTTTCTTCGTTCGACTTTTATATACTATATATTATATTTTCTCCCTCTCTATTTTCTCTCTCTCTCTCTCACCTGAACGTATTTCCTCATCCGTTGAGCATCGGAGCCCAAGGTCGGCTTTTCTACTTTTTCGTCTCCACTTCGCACGATCGTCGGCATCCCTAGTTTTCAGACCATGGGTAAGATAAACTACCTGTTAATAAACGGTTTATTTTAACCAAAAACAATCTGCATTTTGCATCAAGGGTTAAATAATTAACTTTATGCATATTCATTTCAAACGAACCACGAATATGTTAAAATGTTTTGGGAGCGTGTTTACATAATTGTGAAATTGTCGTAATGAAAAATTTTCAAAAGCTCATATTTGCCGCGTCTTTTTTTTTATGAATACCTACTTATAAAATTTTTTGTTCAAAATTTAAGGAAAAAGTTCAGTATTGTGTATACAAATCCCTCCCTCTTTTGTGCGTTTTATATAATAACCATCATATTGCCCTATATACAACAAATATTAATTAAACTTTACATTATTCTCACTATCTTTGGTTTTAACATGTCTAACGGAGATTAACCCCTTATCTAACATGATCTATAAAATCAAAACCCTTAGATTAAGTAACAAGCCATTCCGTGTACAATAAACATCGTAATCAAATTTAGGCCACTATTCCATAGCTATGTTTACGATAGCTACGCTAAGCTAAGCTGCGTTCGTAGGCACCGGTTTGCATCTATATCATCAACAGCCAATTAAATGCCACGCCTTCTTTATGGCGGATGGGGATGGGATGTGACCAATGGCCTAACGTGCCTTCCGAAACACGGATGAGCTCAAAATCATTTTGGAAGACCTATCCAATAACTAACCATTGTGAGGGTGTCTTAACAGTCACTATTAGTGTCTATCAGTATCACTAAAAGTCACGCTAAGCATGCTAACTAATGCGTCATTGAGCTCCTCTATATGTTCAACTATAAAAAATTATAATTTTGACTTTTCACGTATAATTAACATTTCCCGATATTAACATTATACCACTTTCACAATAGGGTTGACAATGAAGTTACCTATCAGACTGTTGTTAGTTTACAAATAACGACTTTTGAAGCCAATTGAACCAACCCTTACTTTAAAAATATTTGTGATTTTTCTAAATAAATCACGATTAAATTAAAATCACGATTTAAATTTCCATGTTTGATTACGAGATCAAAAACGCACGGGATTCGCTGATCAGAAATTGCTATACGGAAAAAACATTGATAAATGAAGTGATAAAAATAAAAATACAAAATTCAATCCCAGGCCACAGAGCAGACATTGAGCGCGTTGCGCCTCTGGTCTTCAGGCGTCCACAAGCTGTGATAGCCACTTAGCATCAAATAGTATTTCTGATATATAAAAAAATAGTTTAATGGATATGATATGCAATGGACTACAACCTTTATAGTTTCACAGTAACAGAGATTTATTAACGACGTAGGCATTGTTTCAGTTTCAACTCTAGTATTATATCGAATTCCATCCAATTGCTGGGGACTGAAGTACTGATGAGGCCAATCAATTTATTGGTATTATATTGTACAAAAAACTTGAAACTTGAACTTGAAAAGTGAGATTCTGTATAATGATTAAACTATTCTTAAGCCATATGAATAACAAAATCTAAGATAAGTATCTATTAAATTTAAATACTAGTCAACTATTCACTTTATATTATTTTAATACTAGCTTATGCGCACGGCTTTACCCGCGTTTATTACATGCGTCCTTTTATAACTCATTTTAGTCAATATTTCGGGTTCCAAGCTAAGTATCGCGATGAAATCTATACCAGTTTTTAAGTTAGATCTTGCGCTATTCAACTGTAAAACCCGGATCCAGTAGATCCAGAAAGACTGAAAAAGTATATATTTACTTTATATATATATATATCATTATATCATTGAACTAAATAGACAATAATTTATTATTGCATTAATTTTGCGGCGATATTCGGCGGTCTGAATTACCTCTGAGCTGTATTGATCTAATAATTAATTAGAGTATCAGTTGTGACTGTGTATTACTATCAATTTACTACGTCAAAGTAACCATTAGTTGCTGATACTAAACTAATGCTTACTTAAGATGCTTTACCCGCACACTAGCGCCATCTGATTTTTATCAATTTCTATTATTTCGTAGCGAAGAAAAAATATTTTAACGAATTATGCCAATCTTGATAAATAATCTTATCAGTTGAATTTTCAAAAATTGTGTGCAAAAAAATTAATCTGAACATAAATTTTCATTTAAACAATGGCGTCATGTGCAACATAATCGAGTAACAAATATAAATGTAGTGCAGGTGTAGGATGGACGCTATGATTTTATATTACACTAGCTCTTGCCCGCGGCTTCGCCCGCATCAATTTCTCACGGGGACAGTTCAGAGATTTACCATTTCTTGCAATATTTCACGAATGACGATTGAATAGAAGCTTGAAGCACATTTGTTGTTAAATTATTTTGTACTGACATAGTATAAAAGCAGTACTAACATATGAGTTTCTGTTACTTAAACAAATAAATTCATTCATACATTCATTAAAAAAAATAGAAGCCAACGAATTGACAACCTCCTCCTTTTTTTGAAATAAACAAATATTATCTACACTTATTCTTTGTCAAAGAAAATTTCAAGACAAAAAAACATTGAATTGCTCTGTATCCCAGCGGGGAGATCCAAAGTATGCGACACGTCACTGACCTCTGCACATTATACTTTATTGAAGGCGGCATTGTCAGGATTCACGAAGCTGACAATGTTGTCCAAAGTTGGATTGATGGCTTGCCTCTCGATTTTTAGTCCTATAGTTTGTGTTGTATGGAAAAAAAAACATTCGCTAATAATAATAATAATTAGGAGAAAATTCTCTAATATCAAAACATTCAGTTATATAATCATATTACACTATACTTACCCAGAAAATAACAAAAGGAAAAAACCTGATCTGCTAAGCCTCAGGACATTCCATAAATAAAGGGGCGTGGATGATGATACATAGCGGTCTACGATATGTGAAATGGTCATAGAGCTACATTTTACCAGATAGCACTTAACAAGTATATTTTTTACTTATACACACAGAAATAAATTAGTTCTAATACATATTTACAGCTTTGTTTACACTTGCGAAATTTGTGAAAGTAAATTCTTTTTTATTAATTTTGTTATTTTAATTTATTTTTGGTTTTGATAGGAGTCATAGGATTGTCAGATACATTCACAAACCTCTAATAAACAAATAAAAAAAAAAGATATTATTCAGCGCTTTAAAAAATTAATACAATTTTTACAATAGTGTTTTGTGTAGTGTTTTCTTTTGTTATCATAGATCGGTCAAAAGTAAAGTACATTAAATAAAATGATCATAATTAACAAGTTGTGTTGTTCTAATTATTTTATTGATTGTCCTCCATATTTGGAACATATTTTACTAGAACTTTAAGGAAATAACAAAATGTTAATACATCATGTTTAATAAAAAGTTTAAAGAGATCACAATCATCTCGTTTTATCTTTTCAATCAACTTTTAGACTATAAATCACAATAAATAAATCAATCGCAAATTGAATTCAAACAGTTAAAGTTTTACCATTTTAGAGATGGTTGCTTTTACGATAGCGCGAGCAATGTATGCTGAAAGATTAACACAAGAGCAAAACGTATTGAAGAATAAAATTAAATAAAAAGCAACTTACAAAAATAAAACCTGACTTTTATCGTAATTGCACCGTTATAATCGTATATCATGAGTTTCTAAATCTTAAGTTTGTAAAAAAAAAGTGTTTAACGGCTTGAAAAAAAATTTGCGACCGCCGACCCTGCATATAATCTTGTTTATATTTTAGTAAATTATATATTTTCGATCCATTGAACCGATTTCATGTTTTGCGCCCATGGAAATATAAGCACGACACATAAAATGGCGGGTGAATGCGTGTCCGATATCTATCTAGTTGTATGCCTATGGATAGATATATTATCTCTTGACCAGAGTGGGTGAGATAACACAGATATCTTCGAAGGTCGAAGAACAAGAAATTCGTGAGAAATTTCGTGGGGCTTTTTCATATCACTTTCTTGTAGTTTATCGTTGATAAAACACTTGTGGATAATATCCTAAAATGCAATTTTTTATCTAAAACTGATACATTTAATCTAAGAAGTGTCTTAACTAAACAACTTTTAATCACCTCGTTTCTTTGTTAACGTTGAAAAAAACTATATATTTTTTAATCAGTGAACAAATGAAACAGTAGAAAATAATATTTTTCCTGTGAAAAATATTTTGAGACGCAGTTTGCGGAATATAACAGGGGCTAGTCTCTCATCTCAAGTGTGCTATTTTTCAGTGCCCCCGTCCGAAACAATATATTAGCATAACTTTTTGTAACACAAAGATTTGACGCTGGCTGTACCTATTTCATTTTGTTTACTACCTATAACCACAATATAATGAAATCTATATCCTAACTAAAATTATAAATGCGAAAGTAAGTTTGTTCGTTACCTCTTCACGCTCTATCTACTCGACTAATCTTCTTAAAATTTTGCATGCATGTAGTTTGAAGTATGGAGAAGGACATAGGGTAATTCATCCCGGAAAAATAACTCTTCCAGTGGAAAATATACGCGTGCGAAGCCGCGGGCAAGAGCTAGTATGCTATAAATGAGCCATTCACAATTACCATTTAAAACACAGTCGGTTATTTCTATCACTTTTTTGGGGTTCCGTACCTCAAAAGAAAAAAACACTAGTGCAATACATATTGGAAATAATTAGTACCTACACGTAAGACTGAAAACGTACCTACGCAGGTATATCGAATCTTAATAAAATCTATCTGAACAAGCTCCAATACTATAATCTTATAAAATACATTGAAAATTCAATAACTAAATGAGAAAATTCGCGTTGTATTTCATGAATTTGTTGGTTCTGATTATGTATAATTTGATATCGAAATTTTGCCCTTTTCATGTAAGTCCTCGATTCGCCCTGCGACTTCCAGTAAATATTATTAGGAATGGAATTTATTATTAGGCATATTAGTTTCAGAAGCTTATTGTGAATTGAACTATGCTCCAGGGCATCATATGCTAATGAGAAGTTATAATGCTTTACCTACTAAAATAATTTATAGCACAAATTATTTACATAACATATAAGTATACAATGTTTCACACCCAATATAATGTATAATTATTAAGACAAATTGCGCAAAAGCCTTTATCGATATTAGCAATTTCTTTCAGGTCTCCTCATAGTCGTATTCCTCATGACTGAGGATCGCGATCGTATGTATGAAACACGCACACAACATAACACAACGATTTTCTTAGCTCTATTAATAGAATGGTTTGCCATTGCCTTCTCTATTTCACACACAAGTTGACAACCAGATTGCAAGTTTCCTAACGACGTTTTCCTTCTGGAGAAGTGGTGGACGATAAAACTACTCACTAGTCATATTGGAGTCGAAACTCATGTGACATGAGTAAGATTCGAACCTGCGCCCTTTCGGAATACAGGCGGGCATCTTAACCGTTACACCACCACCGCTTCTTCCAGGTATTTTCAAGATATTTTCTATACCAAGTCGTATCGTAACTCACCCAGAAAGTTTACGTGAAAGAGTAGTGGGTAAAAAAAAAATTAAATCATTTATTTATAAATTAGACCTGCCTAAACACAGGCATTTTTTTACATAATATTCTAAATATTATAAGTATATATTAAATTGTGAAAGAAGGAAGAGGAGACCTTTGCCCAGCAGTGGGACACATCAACAGGCTAATAAAAAATCTAAAGTAAAATAATATTCACCAAAGCTACAAACTACTAGCATGATAGTGATATTAAAGAACAATACCCATATCTAAAATACATAAAATATAAATTACATTTATATTTTTTTATTTTATATTAGTACTTAGCATAATAATCCCTTTAGTTGCTTTATGCAATACGCGCCGTAGATACATTAGGGGATGGAGGTTGATTTAGGATGTAGGATGCTAGTAGATTTAGGGCGGAAACCACACACCTTTAGAATATGTATAAAAAACAATTACGATATCATCGACTCTGTTTTATTTTGCAATCAAGTGATCAGCATATAATTGGCTACAAAAAATATTGTTATTATGAAAAGAAAAGAAACAGTAATTTATTCAAATTACTCTTTCTTTTCTTTTCATACGTGTGGGTGTTTGTTAGGTAAATTGATTAGTAATATATATATAAATATTTCGATATTATATACACACATAATATATAGTTACATAATGGTTACAATGCTATTAAAGAAAGTACTAAACTGTATAATATTGCCTATTTTCCATTATAATAGAACCCTGTCAAGAAATAAAAAAGGAATAAAAGAGCAAACTTTTTATTTCAACATGATACGAGGGAAATAATGAATAAAAAACGTGAAAAATATTACAGATTTATCTAAGCTTACTTAGCGATTATTTGACCGAAAATTCCAAAAATATTTTTACAAGATAACTTTCCTGATAAATATCCCAAAAAAAAATCAAAATATTATACTTACGACAATCGTTAACAAGAATCCTGTTCCGACACAAGATGTCACAAACACAAAAACACCGTCCGTATCACGATACAAGTTTTTATATGAAGGTATTTGGAGCGAAAACCGCCCGAGACGCTACGTGCGTGCGCTACGGGATATCGGCTACGACTGAGGTTCTACGAAGCTACGACAAACATAGAGTAATGCAATATACAGAGGCGGTTAACGAGTGAGAAGTAAAGGCGATTTTACAACCCCAATATCACATCGGGTGAAAAGCCAAATGTGAATTCTCACATCACGATCCCGGTTCGTAAAGCTCCATGACTTGCGCTCCTCGAATAATACGTTTATGAGTAAGTTCAATGTGAAATCGAGCACATGCTTTGAAATCGATTTAATGACTTATCAATTTTTATGAGCGAGCGACGGTAATAGACTTTGTATTCATTGAGATCAATTATTTACGTTGTTTTCTTTATTATTAGGTGCTTCATTTGTTTTATGAATGTGATATCAATTAAAAATTAAGTTATATTAACTGTATAAAACACTTAATTGAGGATCGTCCAAAAATGATTGATAACAATAACAGTGGGTTGCGCGAATTATCTTGGATGTTAACTTTAAACTGCTGTCATTAAGATACAATGGCGTACTTTACGTTTTTCTGCGCAGATTAAACTTAACGTCAAAGTTGAATGGTGCTACTCACACTTACGATTTAAAATATTTAAAAAGGCGGCCAAGGTTGCAAGTTAAATTGTATCAAGAGAAAAAAAGCTGTTGAATTTTAATCGCCGATAAAATTTTCGTTCTTAAAAAATTCCGTGAAAAATTATATGATACGAAATATAATATTGTTTATAAAAATTTCCAGTGAAATCTACTATGAAGCGACACAAAACGTGTATCGTAAATTACAAACGCATTAGCAAACCCACAAATTCGCAGATTAGCATCAAGTTGGCCGGTAGCAGCTAACTACAGAACTAGATGTGGCAAGTTTCGGTTTAAATATTTATAAAATTCAAATTCAATATTCTTTATTCAATATAGGATGATATACATCACTTATTGATGTCAAAATAATTACTTAAACTAAGTCTACTGCCGACTTCCAAAGCGCAGGTGAAGAAGAACAACACTAGTTCTGCCTCCAGGCTGAGAATATCAGAGAATTTGCAGATTAGAACAATTTGGATGGTTGAGGCAAGTTTAGGTGTAAATCTTATTAGCAATACCAATTGCGTCTGCGGTTGAGATTGTCAGATTTTTTTTGATAACATCAAGTTATCAGCAAATTCTCTTCTTCCCATTATTTTTACGCGGGTCTACTGAATGTTTTGTATAAATAAATAGTACTATTGTACTTAGTTCCTCATTTGTAAGTTTTATATTTACACTGTTATGTTGTATACAAAAATTAATAAATAAATGAAAATATTTTCTAGATGAGTACTTTCGTAAAAAGCATGACACATCCAAAATAATGAAATCTGTATCTATGAATGTGACTTAAGTTTAATGATTCTGAGGTGAGATAGGCCGTTTTAATAGCACCATTAATGACCTATGAAGCTTGGTTATCGCAAATCTTAATGATGGGTCCTTTACCCCATTTATGTATTAATTAATGGCAAATTTTACACGGATTGAGACTTGATAGTATCACTTTTACTTTAATCAAGCAGATGGCATCTTGACCGAAAAGAAAACAAGCAGCAAAGCTGCATTTTTTATGAAAAGCATGTCTAGCTTTTAATCCCAACGTAGCCTATGGTGAAGGCATCTCGATAAAATTGAAATTGTCTTTATTTATCTCATAATACTATTGGTGATAGACGAAACTAAATTAGAAGTACCTTATATGTCATTAATGTAACGAAGTGGAGAACTGGGTGGTTTGATTATTTGATGCGCGCTGGGATGCCGACTGTTACTCTCTAGCAACAGTCGGCATCCCAGCGATGGCTCTCCATGGTTGCACCTTAAAGTTTCATACCGGCTCCACACTATCTCGAACCAGTTTGCGGAACTCGGCGGATTTGGCATACATTCCTGGTTTTTCATTGCAGTAAATAAAAGCACTCATATAAACTACGCAATGTTCATGTATTCGCGTCGGCATCTGGCCGAGTGATAGTGTGTAGCTGGCATAAACATTACAATACAGACAGAAATTTCGCGACTGCGGTTACATTATTATAGATAATTATGGATATGTGTACCAATGATCAAACTGTTTGAACAATAATAATAATATAATAATAAATATAATGCCGAACTGGAAAACTTCACTTTGTCTAACCACGCAAAACTCTAAAGTCACAAGCAGGGAGATAACCATCAAAAAAGGCATATATCAAGGGGACTCACTGAGTCCCTTATGGTTTTGTCTTGCCCTTAATCCACTGTCTCATTTGTTGAATGGTCTCCGTGTTGGATACTCTCTTAAACATGACAATACAGAAACTAATATTGATCACTTAATTTATATGGATGATATTAAACTTTACGCTAAAACAAAAAAAGACATTGATAAATTAATAGAAACCACAGCAAAATTTAGCAACGATATTAATATGAAATTCGGACTTGACAAATGTCGTACATTACATATAATTAAAGGTAAAACCCAACCCGGGGGGTATGCAATAAGTGAGACAGAGTCAATAGCAGCAATGGAACCCAATGAAGTTTATAAATATTTGGGATACGTGCAATCAAGAGGTCTAGATCATAGTGAAATAAAAAGATCCCTACAAAATGAGTACAGAAGAAGAATTATTAAAGTAACAAAAAGCCAGCTTACAGGAAAAAACATGATTAAAGCCATAAACACTTTTTGCATCCCTATCCTTACTTACTCTTTCGGAGTTATAAAATGGTCTAAAACTAATATAATCACAATAGAACGTATGACTAGAACTATCCTAACGAAATATAATTATTTACACCCAAAGTCAGCAATAGAACGCATGGTCATAAAAAGGAAAAACGGTGGTCGTGGACTTATTAATATTCAAGCTCTCTGGAAAAAGCAAATTACAACTCTTAAAACATTCTTTAGTAGAAAAGCCGAACATAACCAAATACACAGTGCAATCATTAATAACGACAAAATGTACACACCACTAAACCTAACTGACAGACAGACAGAAACAGAACCCTGTAGAACCGACTATGAGGATGAAAATATAGACGAATGGAAAAGGAAAGTACTCCACGGTAGACATCCAAACGACCTCCAACAATCCCATATAGACCTAGAGGCTTCAAACAAATGGTTACAAGTTGGCACCCTATTTGCTGAAACAGAAGGATTCTTAATTGCAATACAAGATCAGGTAATAAACACCAAAAACTACCAAAAATATATAATAAAGGACGCACATATTAGAGATGATAAATGCCGAAAATGCCACATACATTCAGAAACCATACAACACATAACTGGAGCATGCCCTCACCTTACTCAAACAGATTACACCCACAGGCACAACCAAGTTGCAAACATCATACACCAAAAACTTGCTCATAAACATAACCTTTTACAAACTACAAACAAGCCTACACCCTACTATGAGTACTTACCAAAGCCAGTCCTAGAAAACAATACACATAAACTATATTATGATCGAAGCATCCTTACCGATAGAACCATACACTATAACAGACCTGACATTGTACTACAAGATAAACTAAATAAAACTACATACCTTATAGACATAGCAGTACCGAATACGCATAATCTCACAAAAACTATTACAGAAAAAATTCACAAATACACAGACCTAAAAGATGAAATATATAGGATATGGAATCAAGATAAAGTTTTCATAGTTCCCATTGTATTGTCCACAACTGGTGTCATTCCCAAGCATTTGCATAATTCCCTCAAGCTACTCAATCTCAAACCCCTTACATATATTAATATGCAGAAAGCAGCAATTCTTAATACCTGTCGAATAGTTAGGAAGTTTATGGACTCTACAGACACTGACACCTACAACATAAATACCAACTACACACACACGGACTGACCCCCTTAATCTACCCTAAAAATGATAGCCACTTGGTCATGGCCCGTGTCTATCATTAGAATGCCAGCCTCGGCTGAGAGCTTAAAGTGATAAAAACATAATAATAATTCATTTATTTCTTGACCAACTTTTAGATCATTTATTGTTAGTAACACAGAAAACTTAAAACCTAATGTTAGTAAAATACAAAACAGGACATTACATTACACTTGTACATTTTTCAGCATGTGAATCATCGAGCAATGATTCACATACTGAAAATCGACACGTGTCGCGAACAAGTTCAGGATACTGTTGGAGCTGGCCCGAAGTCTGTTAGCCAGGGATGTGCACCGTTTGCGCATAGTGGTGTAGAAACAATCCACTCGTGCCTCGGCGAACATCCCCGACGCACTACAACGTCGGGACAACCCCAAAAGCACCCTGAAGGCATCATTATATTGGACACGTAGGGCACTAAATTGCTTCTTTGTATATTGCACCCATAAGCTGCTCGTGTAGAAGGATGTGCAGTAGGCTCTAAAGAGAGTTATTTTTACTTGTCTAGAACAACGAGCAAACCTACGGGCTATCATATTAGCACGCATAGATAGCGCCCTACGCTCCCTTTCAATGTCTGTATTGTCTTTCAAGTCAGAGGTCAACCAGTGTCCAAGGTATTTAAATTTATAAACCCATTGTAAGGGCGTCTTATTTAATACTATTGGTGGAATAGTGTCCGGATTTTTCCCTCCAGCTTGAAAGACCATACATACACTCTTCTTCTCATTATATAATAAACCATGACTGGTGGCGTATCGCTTGCACACACTCAACAACCGGTCGAGGCCGCACGGAGAGGCACTCAGCAGAGCCATGTCGTCCGCATAACTAATATTGTTAAGACATATGTCATCAATATGGCAGCCGACATGTAAGCTGCTGAGCTCCTCAATCAGTGCGTTCACGTATAGGTTGAATAGCTTAGGCGAGGACAGCCCTCCCTGCCTTACTCCGCACTCCAACCTGTATGGCTCTGAGAAAGCATTCGACCACTTCACGACATTGATTTGATTGAGATACCAGTACTTAAATAGATTACACAGGTCAGGTGGCACTTTCATTTCTTCTAGTTTTTGCCACAGTATATCGTAAGAGACTAGGTCGAAAGCCTTCGACAGATCCAGAAAGCAGCCATATACTGGTGTATTTCGCTCTGTATAGTACTTGACAGTCTGCTTCAAACACAGGATTGCTGACTCAGTGGATAGACCAGGTCTGAAACCAAACTGGTTGTCATGCAGAGAAAGATATTTATCCAGTTGTTGATTAAGCAGACTGTCAAGCACCTTTGCCACTACTGTGGCAAGAGAGATGGGCCTATAGTTGGTCCGGTCGCTAGTATCGCCCGTTCTGTTCTTTACTATAGGGACCACTACAGTTTTCATCATTTCCGAGGGCAAGTAAGAATGGGACATGCACAGTGAAAAAAGCATATTGAGAACTCTCGGCAGGTGCAGCCCTGCATGTTGTAGGTGTTCAATACTCAGCCCATCGTGGCCAGGAGACTCTACACATACACTTAATAATTTTGTCTATATCATCTGCAGTAAACCGAGTATAAATCTCCTGACCACACAGGCCAGTACTACACTTTGACTGTGGTGGTCCCAATGGAGATTTAACAGAAAACTGCTCTCTAAACATGTCTGCTATACTTGAGTGCTCACACAAGCCGTCGACACTCACAGGGAGTTTAGGCTTAGAACCAAGTTTATTTGTTGCTTTCCAAAAGCCCTTGAAGTCATGCTTTCTGTGGTGTGAAGCAATTATGTCCATTTTTAACTGCTCTTCATGGTTTTGACACCACTTCAAACGAGACTTAAAAATTTTACGGCTTTCCACCATTTCATTATAAACACTACCACTGTTAGGTTTATTATACAAGAGCCATATCTGATGTTTACACCTAGCCTCCCTGTGAGCCTCGCTTACGTGCCTGTTCCACCCCACAACTGGCTTTCTTTTAGGTTTCAGATAACATTGCTTGCAGGTGGCAGATGCGGCCTCACTTAATACACATATTATGTCATTGTAAAGTTCTTTCAAGACAGTTTTATGATTATCATTATCACATAAAACTTTACTACAACACACTAGTTCGTCAGGGCAACAGATTAGGTTAAGTTTTTCATTACATATTTTTGTATACATCTCAATTTGATCTAAGTTTCTATCACCCCATAAGATTTTATTTTTAGCAGTTTTTTGTGGAATTGTTAAATTATTATGACATAAGTTAATTTTTAAATTTAAATTACACTCCACCACTAAAGGGCTATGGTCTGACCAACATACATCATTCATAACATAAATATTACAAACTGATTGTAAAACTGAGGCCGAAACCACACAGTGGTCTAGCCAAGTTCGTGATCCATTTGAGTCACTCACAAAGGTATATGTACCTGATGATAGGCCTAGTTTTTGAACGTCTACGCATGTCCAGTGTTCCTCACTACAGAAAGCTGACAGTTCTGCATAAAAAGTTTTAGTGGGATGGGCATTAAAATCCCCTAGTATATACACTTCTTCGGCACTTTCATTATTGATAATGGCACTCACCAGACTCAGCGTGTCCGTGAACTCTGACTGGTTGCCAGGGTCCTCAAAAGGCATGTACACATTAAACACAAACACTGACCTCGCTTCCAAAGCTATTTTGATGGCACACACGCGAGGGTTATCACACTGCACTATCGACACATTTCGGAACACCTGCTTGTTCCACAGCAAGGCGATACCTCCGTAGGGTCGCCCACGCAGCATGCCCGCTCCCGTATCCATCGACGACATCCCGGTACATCCGAAATCATCATGGATATTGTCCAAGAAAGCAATATCTGATGGCAACAGCCACGTTTCTTGCAATGCAATTATTGCCGATGTTTTACATAATTGTCTTACATAGTCAACAGAACGTTTAATGTTCTTGCAATTAAAAGTGACCATATTAATTGTGTCTATCATTTAATTTCAGTATTGCGGCCGTCAGCGTTTCTATATTTATAATGCACAAAGCGACGAAAAACAATTCCCTGTGGCCAAAGCTCGTCATTCAAGAACATTGGAAGTTTGATTTCAGAAACAAAGAATTTGTAGGCATTATAATTCTTCTCTTTCTTAGACGCAATTTTCTCGAGTTTCACAGTTTCCCGAGTTTTGGTCCGTATATACTCCATGATGTCTTGTTCCGTGGTTTCCTTATGTACTCTCGTAATAAACATCGGTACTTTAGCCTCGGCAGCTCTGAATTTACCTTTGTTCTCAGTACAGGCGCCAGTTTTGCCCATATATCTATAGTTTGCTTTGCGTTTTTTACGTTGTACATCCCAAATCTCCTCTGGGTCTGACTCTGATCTCGCTATTTCAGTTTCAGCCAATGTTGTTGTTTGTGTTTGCTGACCTGAGATGTCATAGTTGACTTTGACAGCTGACGATCGACTGCTATTTTGACATTCCGCCGCGACAGTGACAGCACTGACGGCTGGGCGCAGCTCCTTCGGCGATTCCCGCTCCTCACACCCCTCGCACGGCGGCTTCGTCATCGGCGTCGTATGACTCACAATATTCGAATACGAAATACTATCGCAACGGATATTTGACTTTGGGGTATCAAAAAGTACTTCCTTATGTGGAGAACTGTCTCTCTGTTTGGATGACGATAGTGGGCTCGTAGAAATGTTGCTATTGTTTGCAATAGTCGTTTCGAAGTGCGAAAATCCCATTGGGCCGCTGTCCATGTTGTATGTGGATGCACCTCTTTTATTAAGGTTTACATTCATATCGCGATATTTCGGAGATGATTGACCCGACTTTGATTTTAGGGCTTGAACTTCCCTCTTTACTTCATCTAGCTGCTCAACTGAGACAAAACTGTTTTCTACAGCGCTTAATTTTGTTTTAACCAGCACTAGATCCTTAAGAAGTTTTGTGACGTCTAGGTGGTCAAAGGTCACTGGTGGAAGCTTTTCAAGGTCGCGGGCCACAAACACGGGCATTAATTCCATGCTCACACTTTTATAAAGGGCTATGATGTCTTCTAAATCACGATTTTCCTTTCCTTTCCTCGTTCTATTTATTTTGCGTCGATCCGAAGGTAGTGAGTCAAAAAGTAACGATTTGGACCGCTTAATTTGGTCACTATCGAATGAAGAAACACATATTTTGACAAGGGTGTCCTCATCAATCACTGAGATTTTGTTTTGCACAAATGCTAACAGCTCGTCAATCACAATATTGCAAGTATTGCACTTCACAATCGTAGCCATTTCGCTCGCGTCGAAAACAGCTGTGAACAATATGTATGGTCGTAATAAATGAAACTCTTGTGTAGTGGCAATTAAAATGTAAATATATATTGGAAACCAAAAATACAACTCAACTATCTGCGACAATTTTTTTGACAACGAAAAATATTTGAAATTAGAATAACGTTGTCAACTTATTTCTCTAATACAATTTTGGTGGCCAGTGCAGTTATTTTATAGTTATTTAAATCCTGGACACTATTATAGATGGCAAAGACCGTGCAAAATGTAACTTCTACATTAAAAAGTTTTCTACAGTAAAAGTATCCATACTTTTACGGACTTTGGGCTCATTTTAATGTTAAAGAAGAAATCGGGAATAATTACATCACGGTATTTCTAAAGGATATTGTACCAAAATTTTATGACTAAAATTATGTATGTAGCTGAAATAGCGGCAAATTTGAAATGGAATTGGGGGGAAAACGTCATCAGAATGCCTCCAGAGCAGTGGGCCAAGCAAGTGACAGATTGGGTTGCCCTGAATGCCCGAATGGCAAAAAGTGGCCGGGTTGTCCACGGTTGCGCTGGAGTGACGAACTGAAAGGTCAAACATGGCGGTCTTGGAAGAAAGAGACAGAGGCCTTTGTCCAATACTGAATCTTTAACGGCTATTTAACCCTTGGATCTTGGAGATAATAAAAACAATTGAACAACAATAGGATCGCAGTCTGATCGGGCCGTGTGTGAACTGAGGGGTCAAATCCCAATCCTAACTAATATTATAATTGCGAAAGTATGTTTGTTATTCACGCTCTATCTACTCGACCAATCTTCTTGAAATTTTTTTGTTATTCTTGAAATTAATATATACATTAATGTATACATACATGTAGTTTGATGTGTGGAGAAGGACATAGGGTACTTTTCATACCAGAATAATAACTGTTACGACAGCGAAGCCGCCGGCAAAAGCTAGTAAATAATAAATGATATTTAATTATTCTCGCAACGCTAATTTATTTCATAAGTGTTTAAGAAAAGTATTTCTATGAAACAAATAAAACTATATCAAGTCGCCAGCTGCAAAAGGTGGGTTCACATACGGCAGGTCGTAATTTTTACTGCCAAAAGGTTCTGATTTTATAGAGGTTCGAACGCGTAGAAAATACGTCGTGCTTAATCACCACTCACAGTTTTATTACAGGGCTGAACACACAATTATTATATAATATTATTATTATTCGCATTATAATATATACTCTTTCTTGTATATTCTACATGTACAAATTTTTTTTTTGGAATGCGTACAGTGGTGTATTTAAATAATAAACTATTTCATAATAATGTTATGAAATTTGCGCGCATCAACCGCAGGGCTACTTTTCAAGTTTTTTTAATAAATAAAAACCATAGACAATATTCAGATTTATATGAGAGATTCGTATAAAAAACGAAAAATAAAAAATTGTTTTTTTGTATTTTGAAGTGATAGGAAATATTAAACCGACATACACAAAAATGTTTATTGGATTCAATAGATTACACAATGTTTTTGGGTAGTTGAGGATGGAAGGTTTGGGAGATTCTCAGTAAGGTATAACCAAAGCAAAAACTTTTTTAATAAAACCTATTTCCTATGTTCATTTACAACCCAAATCACATGGAATTCCCGAAATGAGATTTTGTCTAAACGCTCTACTGAACATTCATAAAATTACTTAGTAACATATATATAATAATATATTATTAAAAAATTGCTTAATGACAACGTAAAGTTCATGAAAAGGGATATTTGTTATTCTTTCAGGCAAAAATTACTATTACGACCGGTCGAATAAGAACCGTGTCGACTACGAGTTCTACCGTTTATTTAGAACAAATATTGCAACCGATCGAACACCATTAAGAAATTGTTTCGAGCTGGTCACTCGCTCGATGACCACGTCATGAAACATCCGAATTATAGAAGTAAAAGGTACGTGCGCGTTCAATACTCCTATTAAGCAGTTAATAATGAAATACGAAAATTTAAAATTAACCAATATGAAAATTTTTCAGGGTCAAAATAATACTTTTTACACTAAAATTCCTTTAAAAAATTTAATAACAATGAAAAATATTAATATGTGCTATTCTCTCTTCATAGTCGTATTCCTCATGGCTGAGGGTCATGGTTATTACGTGGAATGAACACACACAACAACTTTCTTGTCATTAGTAATGGAGTGCTTTGCCATTGCCTTCTCCATTTCACACATAAGTTAATAATCAACCAGTGTGCAGATTCCTCACGATGTGTTCCTTCAACGGAAACAAGTGGTGGTTGAAGAAAACTACTATACATGAATCAGACTGGTATACAAACTCATGTGGCACGAGTAGGATTCGAACCTAGGACCTTTCGATCCGCAGGCGGGCGTCTTAAACATTACACCACCACCGCTTCTTTGGATTGGATCTTAAGGTAAAGTTAATTATTTGCCATCTACTCGGGTGTATATTATTTGGTGCTCAAAGTGGCATATGTGAAATTACTGAGCAAAAGTATGTATATATGTATGTAGTGATTATATATTTACTTAACACGAACAATCGCTTAAAATTAATATTATGCTATTTGATGCACGCTAGAATTAATGACGTTTCGCTCTCATTAATTTAGATTAATTTTAAAAATTCATTAATTTTTAATCTTTCGGCCTGTCTAAAAGTAAACAATACGAGTATTTTATTCAATCACACGCGTGGCCACAATTAGATGTGTCTCTCTAGTGGACAACAAATTCAAATACAAAAATATTATTTTATGCCACAAGAGAGAAATTAAACGCTCAAGGCGGACTATCCAACTTTTAATCCCGAAATTCTCACACACTACTTTGTTAAATAATTAAAGGTTCTCAAAATTTTGTTGAAAATAATGCGAAATTATTGAGATTATTATAAATAAATAACCCCGATAAACAAGAGGGGATTTATTAATTTAACGTGTTTGTGTCTATTATTGGCATCATAGAAGCCAAACGGCTTAACATATTTTATTTTGAATTTCGACCTAGTTTTTTTTTTTTAATTGAATGAGAATTTCATCGACAGTATTTATGTGACAGCTGTGTTTGAAAATTATGTATTTAGCTTCATAAATAACCATATAATAACCAATAACTTCATAGTCGATGATTTCTTAAACTCGTAATTTAGTTTTTATCTACATTTGTTTTTGTTTGAAAGTCCCTTGATTGCCCTTAACTATGATTCTAAACAACTTGTAGAACTATGTCAGCATTATTTACCGTACTTTCAGGTATTTAATCTAGCTCTTTTCTTGCTGAGTTTTGCTGAATCCATACCAGTAGATTAATTTATGTTTTTTTCTTCGAATTCATCATTATTATTTGGATTGCTATCCATTCTGGTATGATACGGACCAATGCTGTTTGAGTTTCTTTCGGCATTTTCTTCTCAAACTAAAAAAACTCAAAACTACTAGTTACTCTTTGCCAAAACAGTCCTTCCGAAATGCTAGTAGTTTTGAGATAATTATTATAAATGTAATTTAAATCTGATTTGCAGAAGTGCCTGTAAATGTCTAATTTCGTAATAAATGCTTTGAATATCAGAATTTTATTTTCACTTTTTTAGTGACAACCCTACGAAAGTGTGATGTATTTTCGTCAACACTTCATCGGGCATTCAATAAGAGCTCAATCTTCGAGGGTTGACAAAAAGCGACCTCTGTTTTTATAGGTGATTGATTGGAGTTTATCCGGAAGGCAATTAACAGGATCCCATGAATTGAGCTATCTGTCTTGACTGACAAGAATGGCGTCAACTATATGCCGTTTGGATGTGATTAACTAATGCATTTTTACAACACAATCTAGCATGTGATTGGAGGTTATAATATAGATTATAAGAATCTATCCCTAAATAAGATATCATACAAATATTATATTACTGTTCATAGATTTCTGATATAATTTACTCAACCTACTGACAAACAGCAAAGTTTTGTGAACTTTCATTACCTAATTGTAACATTCAACGGCACATCGAGTTACCCTACAAGTTGAACCTTTATGTGGCGGCATAAGATGTGATTTTGCAATGAATTTTGTTAAGGCAATGTGCGATCGACTGTACCAACCTTGAAGCTTTATCTTCTGACAAACATGTTTTTCGTTATCACTTCTATATAGACGCCAGTGTCTTCGTTTTGTTCTTGTGACCTTTCTGTTTTCAGGGCGTATTCAGGTCACATTGTCGAATTAGCAAAAAAAGTTTATTCGTTCGTGAAGATATTTCATTTGTCAAAGCGTTTAATTAAGAAAATGACCTTTGATGACGTAAACATTTACAATAGAGTTTGTTCACCTTTATTTGTACTCGAACGAAATGTACACATAGCATAAAATTACTTTTTTTTTGACAATCTATTTAGCAAGAATAATAAATTCATAATTGAAATTATACTGACTTGAAACTAGCAAAATATAATTGAAGAATTGAGTACTTATTTATGTATTCATAATAATTGAAAAGATGCAAATGTTTTTTTCTTGGAAGTACCTCATCTTGTTCACTTACGCTTTATGATGTCTATTACCTGTGGTTATAATGGTAAAAATCATGCCAGATGCCTTTTGGCGACTTGAATATAATATAGCGTCGCTAGTCTTAAATTTGAATACAGAAAGAAAGAACACAGATCTTTTAGACGTCTTGTAAGACTGTATATAAAGACACCTCAAAAATGACCACTCACGGCTAAATACGAACATGAAGAAAAATCTTTATACATTTCATGAGGGATACTTTCTAAATCGAATTTATCCCAACAAAATAAGGACAAACAAAACAAGAACACTCGACTCGGAACTAACAGTATCAATAAATACGATTGAGGAGATCCAACAAAATCCCGTTATGTCTACAAAAGTAAAGTGTGCATTCGCAAATGTTTACTACATTTTTATTGTGAACACTGGCTGTTTAGAATATTTTTCTTTTATTTTAAATGTAGAATTTATCTGTTATTTTTTTTAAACAATGGGTTTTAGGTTGTCGATTTAGCATACCAGTATTGTTCTCAATTTGAAATCAATACCTCGCCGAAAACTGTGAATATTATTGGTAATGTACCTATGTCTAACTAAATACGAGAGTTAAAAACATATTTAAAAAATATATATTCCTTTTTTTTTCATTTAATTATTGTAAATATTTTTTTAGTATTATTTAAATTAAATTTTATATTTAATGTGTTTAAGATATCTAAAACTTAAGATATATTTTATGAAGTTTAATTCGGTTAAAGTTTGTTATTACAATGAATGCTATTAAAAGTTATAGACTAGAAGCGAGGAAAAATGTTTGGCCACCAGGTTCGAATTTACGACACGATAATCAGATAAAACCCAATAGAAGCAAAAAGACGAAAAGGAAAGCCAAGTAAGACTTAAATAGACCAGATAAAGTGAACAAGAGTGATGTCGTAGAGTGACGTCAAAACGATGGCTGAAGGTAGAAAGATACGGAAATAACTTCATGGAAAAGATTCTTGATCTTAAATGTGGAATGAATAAAATAAAATAAAAACTCTAGTAAATTCTGTAATTTACTAGGGTTTTTTTAAAATTATATCTGTTTAGACCAGTTTATTGTACAAATTTATGACATACCCTATATCTTCATCCCTCCCGTGGATGTAGTACAAGGCGACTAACGACCGAGAGTTGACGCCAAGCGGGCGGCCGGTTTTAAAACCATAGCCAACTCTTCAAAAATTTAGTCGCAATTTTTTTAGGCTTAACCCCGGCTTTGGAACGTCACAGCTCCGAATGCAACTAGCAACACGCCAAGTCGCGCGAGAAACAATACGATACATAAACACATTTTACGCAAAGTACTTAGAAAGCTTAATTGATGTACTTATTCAAAGCTAATGAATATTTTGTAAGAATACTAATGGAATCTGTGATTTTAATGAAGATCAATTTCTATTCAGGTAATATGCTAAGCCTTAATCCAACCCGATGTGGTCTTCAAAGTGTCGCAGCATAAACTGAGGCAGTAAGCGCCAATCAGGGATTTAAGATGAATTGCCTAATTCCATCGAAACCTATCTGCTGGATTCCCTTTGGAACTTTTGTTGTCAATTCCAATTATCTTGTTTGTCATAAAGAGTTTATGACGTAACCGACCAATAAGTATTTATGTCGTGTACAGTACAATCATCGAACAAAAATCCCGTCCATTTAATCCTATCGATAGAACTCGTCGTAGAATGTTAAGAACTATATTTTTCTCCGTTAATTTGTACTCTTGTGACAGAACGGTTTATTTTTCCTTTCTGTTCTACTAATAGAACTGATCGATAGAAATGAACGAATAGAATGTAAATCGGCTTGTGTGTTTCCAGACGTTTTGTGACGCTGGGAGTGGGTGGGTACATGAAAAAACAGTGTATAACTTATTTACTCAGTAATCAAAAATAATCTTGCTTTCAAAACGAATTTGATTATGGTAGCCTTGTAATGATCCTTGTACACACATAACTCTAAGCTGGGCACATCGTATATAGACGTGATAGGTAATAAACATTAAGTCTCGTTTAGTGTCCGCGAAAGAAACCAACAAAAAATATTTGAAACTAAACCGAAGTACTGCCAACCCTAAAGTACAGTATAGAACACGACAGCACAATACTCAAGAGTTTCGATCAATCACCGACAAGTTTCAGTAAAGACGGAACGTCTGATTACCTCATAATGACTGTAGGGTTGGCACAATCGTATTGAATGTTCAAATTAGATTAAGCCATTGATATAAAATTAACTTCATTTATAGAATGGCTGTGAGCAGTGAGATTTAAGAAAATTCCTGAGCACTGTGCCGGATAGACAAGGGCGTGGGTTTAATTCCCGCTCGATTCCAGATTTTTTTTATCTCAGTATTACTTTCAAAATTAGATAAAAAGCATGTGACATGTATGACAAAATCTTTAAATTATTCTAGCTGTAGCCAGCGGCTTCGCCCGCGTGCACGTAATTTTTCACTTGTCTCTTCGACGCTGCTTACTGTAGCTACATGGTTGTGCTAATTGTATCACTATTTTAATTATATTTAGCGTTAAAAAGTATTGTAAAAAAATAACACCTTTCAATAAAATTTGTGTCTGTAAACAAGGTCATAAGTTGGTATTTTTAAACGTAACTTACTGCACATCAACCTAACCAAATTCATTGCAAATTCAGCTTTATTATCACGTTCTTATCACCCTTATTCATAAAACGTTTCCAACCATCAGTTGTCTGGAAGAAATAGTTCTTAATGAAAGGACGGCTAATTGTACTTAGTTAGTTGTGTTTTCTATTTTTAATTATTATAGTGTAAGTATATTACAATCATTCATCCATTACCGCGACACAAAGATCCACTTGAGGATGCATCTCTGTGTAAACACAGGATAATTTTATTTCATTTATGTATTTAACAGTTTATGGACACAGATATAAGAAAGAGATAGATGAGAATGAAATGTCTTCCAGCTCTCCGTCCCATGATGGGAGAGTTGAAAAGAAATGTTATTCATATACGTATTTACTTTGACAAAGTAAATAAGTAAGTGTATTTTGTTTCTACATTGTCTAGAGGTCACGGGTGAGAATTTCTATGTGGGTAAATATTTCGATAGACAGATTTGCTGTGTTCGAAGGTCGGTGTATAAACTTCGAGCTTACTGAGTGAACTTGACCTGACCGGGGATTGAACCCGGTACCTCCAGTAGCAGTCGGGTCATGATGACCGTTACATCATCGGGTCATGATGGTCACAGAGGTCGTTAATTATATGCGATTATAATTACTAGCTTTTTATCACGGAAACATTTACTTTTTCAGGATGAATGGTACCCTAGGTAGGTAGGTCCTTCACCGTACTACAAACTATGTGTATGGAAAATTCCAATATTGATTAGGCAAATATGTGAAGTGGTAACAAACAAACTTACTTTCGCATTTATCACATTAGTCAGCTATGATTAATCATTTCTGAACGACCAGTGAAGTTTAGCTGTAACGAAACTGGACATAAGCAATACAAACATTTTAAAACCGTTACTTCTTTAAGAGAATTCTCAAAGAAGTAACGGTTTTAAAATGTTGACAGAAAGCCAAATAAAACTGAAAAGTAACTAAAACCTGCAGTTTCCATTACCAACTTGTCACTGTAAAATATCTTCTTCTCACTCTAAAATATCAACGGCTTAACAACAGTCACTTTTCAAATCTAATTTTATAAATGATCATATTTAGAAAAGTTTATAAAGAAACATCTATATATCTCTTTGCGTTTCGCCAAACAAAATTACAAAGAATCCAAAAATATTCAAATAAAAACTCAGCCAAATTAATTTAGAACACAATAGCTTTATATCAGTGAAAATATTTGCGCTGCTTCATTAAAAGCCTTGGAAGTTTCTCTGCGTGTATACCACAAAGAAAGAACCTCTTTGTAACGGCGGTAAATGGCGGAAATCCTCCTTGAATGGCAGTCTATGGTCGCGATGACCTTTGCCCCCAAGTGGGCTCTACCTGTTTTATTATTTTTTTATGTAATCTACTTTTTCAGGAGGGAATTTGAAGCGTTTTGTCTGGAAAGATAGCGTTTTTTACGGCGCAATTATTTTATTTATTTCTCTCTCATCCTTGCAAGTTATAGTTGCATTCGGGGCTGTGATGTTTGGGGTCAGCGTATAAAATTACAATATTATTAGGCGTTGTTTTATTCATTAGTTTCGTCAATTTTCAGATAAGTATGGAGCGTTATGATATTTTCGATAAGGAACCGCTATATACGATAAAGTTTTTTGAATAAGAATATCAGACACTATTGAAAATATTATCTAAGTTCACACATAAATCTTCACAACTAGAATAATAAAAACCTAATTTTAATAACTTTCATAGATCAAGCCAGCTACAATATAACAATTTTTATCACAAAGCGAAACAACATGCATCCTTAAATCTTTGAGGAAATTCTGCCCTTGTCCACATTTGGATGAAAAGTTTTTCTTCATAACAATATACCAAAAGTCCGCAATATTTCAAATACAGATTCGTAATTTTGCCCGTGGTTTGCGGCGTAGCTAACAGAGGTTACACGGTGACGTGCACCACGGCCACTGAATCTAGGGGCCCCTCAGAGTTGGACCAGCTACATTTATTTCGCATCATCCGTAATTTCTACTCCAGGAATAATGTTTAATACTAGCTATGAAAGTCGACATTCTATTTTCAATACATACAAGTGAAACCAGAAGTCGACAAAATTCTGAATGATATAATATATTTTATTGTAGTCACAACAAAAGTATCACTACCTACATTATTTAAAAAAAGTCGCTTCCTGCTCTCTCTCTACGTATTCTTAGATCTTTAAAACCACGGAAAGGATATTGATGTAGGTTTTTTGAATAGACAACGTGAGGAAAGGTGTATTATGTGAATAGACAACGTGTGGTTAAGGTGTATTATGGTTCCAGAGGGAAGCCAGGACGAGCCGCTAGTTAAGTATATTAATAATTTAATTTGGTTAAAATTAGTAGCCTAAACAGGTCCGCTGCCCAATTATATTACGTGGGCCCCTGGATATAATTTTTAAAATTTCTACGTTTGGTCACCTACGCCGCTGTTCGTGCTTACATAACGAAATTTTAATGTTTTTTTTCTCGTTAACAGTTTGGCGTTTCGGAAATATTCTTGTTTTCTTCAATTTGAAGTTATGAAGGCTATAATGTATAGACGTTTGGTTCTGCGGTTGAAGTTCGAAATTATTCGTAGCCGCTTGCACGTCGCAATTCGTAATTTGATTTTTTTCAACTTTAACTGTAATTTTATTTCCACCAGGTATATACTATTTGGTTTGTTTATTTGCAAACATTACAATGCATATAAGAAACTAGCTGCGCACCGGGACTTCGCTCCTGTGGGAATTTCGGGATAAAATCTACCCTATGTGTTATTCTAGGTTATAATACCTGTGTACCAAATTTTATAATAATCTTTCCAGTATATTTCGTTGTTACTCTTTCACGCAAAATACACACATTCTCACAAATTTTCAACACATCCACATTCACACGGAGGGGTGTTGTCAAGCACACTATCGCATAATGTAAAATACCCCCTCGTCTTAAAAAGTAGAAAGTATTATTTATTTGATACACTAGGATTGAGTGGAATTTTCTATTAGGAAGAATGTCATGTTTACAAACTTCGTGACGTGTGACTGGCGTGTGTTGCGGTGCGGTAAATGTTCAATACGGATTTGATTGAACTTTAACCAAAATTTGATTTGATACGGATTGATGAACTTTTACCAAAATTTCATTCTACGAAATTCGCATTATCAAGATCAGTCCGTCAATGGTCAGTCTATAAAACAGTTTGAGACGTATCTATCTGTAAGATTATCTCTCTCTTATCTGGATAAATAAAAATATAAAATTTGGAATAGGTCGATTGGGCGAAAAGAGTCAGGGTGAAGTGACCAACAAACCTTAATGATATTCTTTATCATACTACATTAAATTAAAACTACAGCTGTGTTATTTTTTATATCAAAGATCTATTGAGATAACCACACCATTCCCATACTGAATCACTAGAAGGAAAGGCAAGGAATAGCTGACCTATTTAACGTGGTATTTGGACCCCAATTTGAATAATCACGTTCATTAAGTAAGTAAGCCATTGTTTTGGTTTACAATGTTTCCATTTGACCCCATTGAACGCATGTAAATGTGGGTCCTGGAGGGACAATAAATTTGTTGTCATTACGTCGACGACTATTATTAACAGCCTACTCGTTTATACTGAAAGAAATGGCGACAGGCTTTTTGTGAAGTGGCTGTTTATTTCCTTTTTATATTTATGAGTAAGGTGATAATTCAAAATGCAATAAGTAATTCTAGAACTCAGTATTAGTTTCCAACATTTTTTTCATTTGACTCTCATCTTCGATTTCCTCGTTTCTTCCGCAGCTGTAAATCGTCGGAGCCAGTAGCCACATATGCCAGATACGGTAGTATTAATATTAAATAGTGACAGGTAGCTAGCCGATGAAAAAACAATTGTAGACAAAAGTTCCAGTATCATTACTAATATTATAAATGCGAAAGTCTGTCTGTCTATCAGTTTGTTCCGCTTTCACAGTGAAACCGCTGGACCGATTTTGATCATAGGCTATCAATAAATTCAAAAATCAATCCGTCACCTGGGGATTGATTTTTGAAATTATTGATAGCCTATGATATATATATATATATATATAATGTGGGGTGAAAATACACGCGGGCGAAACCGCGGGTAGAAAATATTTACATACTGAATGAAATCTCTAAACTACTAAATTTTCCGAAATAGTACGTATATTCAAGAGTTATTAGAGCGAAATGGAACCAACTGACTCCCCAGCGACTATAAGTCATGGGCGGGACAATGAATAGAAAGTAGGCTTTCAGGGTTCACTTAAATTGTGTCTTTCAAAACTACACTATAGTTTAAAGAGACTAGTGTTATGTAAAACATACTCGTAGTACTCTGTAAATAGTAATTGTGTGTCGTCAAGCACTAGAATTGGATTATCCCATTCCGTATTGTCTCACGAAAGTCGTACGCGGTGACTTACGGATACATGACCTTGGTAGGTAATAATAGCATTTCCAAGAAGAGATGTCGTCGGCCTTCTTTCAGAATCTTGAATACTTGGAACACGTGCAAATATAAGAGTTGTACCATGGGATATTTGTTGCTCAGGAAATTTGAGTGAATTACAAAAAATAACAATCTCTTGGCCTTTAGTCGCTCTTTACGACAAGACTGGATATTGTGTGGTAATCTATGGCAAACCACGCGCTTCAGGTTAGTGTTTTAATTACCTCTAAAATATTTAATTTTACCATATACACGTCATATCGACTGAAAATAAAACAAATTCACAGTAGAACTTTTTCGCTTTATATCAGAAAGCTATAAGCTAATTAGGATTCTATGTCGAAACAATCGATTTGCTTATTACAAACAAACCAATAAATATTGTGGGTTTGATATTGTTCAAATCGGAAGGAATCCTCAAATCGAGTTCACTCGTCCGAAAAAAAGGGCGAATTGATTACGCGAAGCGCAAAGCATTTTATTTATTACTCTTTTTTTCAATATAAATTCTAGCGGCGAATGTAACCGATGCTTCTGGAATTTCTATTGGCCCCGGATAAAAATGGCAGCCCACAAGTATGCGCTATATATTTTTTTTTGTTTCGTATGTCAGCCAGTACTAAACGTTCTGTTTTTAAATTTTTTGCGTGCGTCTCGCTGCAAAATGTGGTAGTGTCCAATTAGTGTTGGCTTTTAGTGTATTTGTCTTGTTGTTGACGGTTATTCACTGTTGTACACTACAATGTACAATGTACAATGTGCAACAATTTTTATTCGCACACGAGTTATGGCCAGTTATTCTTTCCCTTAAAATTGCTATGATGAATTTTCGCACAAATCTAAGAGGTATATTAGTTTTATGCACTGCAATTTCAAATGAAATTCATATCACGAACATAAGTAACAAAATAAATATTTTTACTTTACTAATGAGCAGAGGACTTTGATCACGCAGACTTTATTGTGCGAGTCCTGCAATAGTGACGGTGTCAAGTCACTTTCCCAGTAATTGAATGAGTAACTGAATACAAACAAAAATGCATTACCCACCTATTTCGAATTGTATTTTATCCTCCGACTAACCGACTGCGCCATGTTATGTTTTGTTTTGTGATATGAAGGGAACGTCAATTAAACACCAGCTCGTCTATCCCAATAGACTGACTTTATTTAATCTCGAAACTACCCACATTCCTACACGTGCTACGGAAGGCACGTTAGGCGTTGATCCCGGTTGTATTTACAGTCATTAAAATTCACTAACGTATATTGTGCCCGCGTGGCGTTCCTTTCCTATTCATAGGTAAGTCCATAGGGAAGACCAGCTGTAGGGTCGATTAAAATGTCTGATGATGATACTAAAATATTATTAATCTTAAAAAATCTATTAAATTAATTTTGTAAAAAAATCGGCTTCTTTAACCAAAATAATACTAATAACAATAAATCTTATATTATGTAAATGATCTAGTAACATAAAATATAGTTTAACGATTACAATTTGTCGACACAGGTAACGGGAAATACTACGGATATATTGTCCCGCTACGTGACACGTGTACAAATTTACGCAAATACTAAACTATTACTCGACCGCCCAAAAAATAAGTGTTTTATATTCAGGATTCATGTTTTTATGAAAATAAGTTTAAATTCATTTTTAGATACGTGGACGATGTGTGTTATCATTAGATTCCATACATTACCCTGAGTGGCATAGGTTATGTAACATTACTAAAATCCAATATGGCGGATACAATAAAAATCTAAATTTTATTTTTTAGCTTTTTATTTCATTTATATATATATGTACATCCGTGGCAGGATATCATAAAAATATATGCAACTTGTATGTTTAAATATATATGTATCAAAGGAAACTAAACTGAATAGAGGACGGCAGTCATGATTTTTTATTTTTTTTTATAAAATTGATCTTTATAGCCTAATAACAATTCGTCGACACTATCACGCCTTTTTTGGTGAAACGTGTAATTTACTTGGCGTACGACAAGTATATTTTCTCAACACAATATCGTTACATTTGTGTGATAAATTCTATGTAAACATTGAAAGTGTTCGAAACCCCCTTCGATACCCAACAAGAAGGAAAAAACGCTGCTTTGGTCGAACCGTTCACTTTTTGTTCATTTATTTAAGGGTTGCCAACATGACAAATACACAAAATTGTAAAAAAGGTTGTTTGTAGATGGAAAACTATAAGAGCTTACATGGTCGTCGATGGTCGTCGATGGCCTATATGACAGTGGCCGGCACTCAAGCAACAAAATGAATGTGAGAAATAAATATTATCGTCTTGAAAAAGATCTACCATTAGAGTGGGTTGCTCCAGTCAACTTTGATGTTGCCTTTAACCTGCTCGCCATCCTCTTTTAGATAAAATGGCGTATTGACTGATAGAACCTTAGACTGAAGCTATAGTCGACTTTACCGTTCAGAAATAGTAATCACTCGTAAGTAACACTGTATTTCACACAATAATACAACTTTGTTGAATGAATCAAACTTAACCACATATAACTCGTATAATGTGTAAATATAAATACATATGGACAAATCATAACACATTGAGTTGGCCACAAAGTAAGTTCGATACTCTTGTGTTATGGGTTACTAACTCAACGATAATATATTTTAATTTTTATGTATTTAATTTTATAATTGAAGAAATTAAGTACATAAATATAATCATAATAATAGGTAATGTAAAACAAAATCAAACTGAAGAAATTAAGTACATAAATATAATCATAATAATAGGTAATGTAAAACAAAATCAAACTAGTGTTTTGTTTTATTTTACATATTTCGTTTCAGTAACGTTTCAAAATTTTACCAACCCTATTTGCGAAGCTATTTACAAGACTTACTAGCTTTTACGACGCGTAAAATCGTAAAAAGTACGGACATAAAATAAACTTAGGCTTACAACTGTTACAACTTCTGAACAGTTGAGAGGGGGTATCTTTATAATAGATGGGATGGTCTTCGTGATCTTCTCATTTCGAAAGGTTGTTAATGTGTGCTGGTTACAGAATCAATGTTTTTCGGTATAGGACCGTCCTAGAATACCACTATATATCCTTTCGTGGATGTTGTATGTGGCGTCTGAGGGATAAAAGGCCTTAACAGTTGAAATAACAAAATCACATTCAAGGAGCAAAAACACGCTTCACGAACGGGTCTTGAGTCGTTTCAACGACCAATTGATAATGAAACGCGAAATTATAAATTATTATGATAAAGTAGTAGCTACAGAAATAGTGTTTCTTTAAATGTTATTATAAAGTGTATTAGTATTGTGTGTGTATGAAATTGTAGTATGTAATAAAACTACAAATTTGACACTTTAAGTACGTATACTTGAAAACATAAACTCCTATTACAAATTACTTAAGTAAAATCATTACTTTATCCAAGCTACATACATCGTAGAGTCATAACACCCACATTTAAAAAAAATATGTTTAACAAATGAAATCACAATTGAAATATATAAACACACACACTTCAGATTTAGCGTCTTATTTCCCGGGGAATCATATTCTATACATTTATAGATTTTTTACAGTCCATAAAGACTCTTTCGTTCTCCTATTTTCTAAACATTCATCACTCATACTAATTTTATATTAAAATTATAATTTATAAAATTTCTTTAATAAAGGCAAGACGCTTCCGAGGGTTTCAGCGTAGTAGTCCGGTCTGAGTTCGTCTTGCGCCAGCGCATCTTCTACAGTATGGTGGGTAAGTACAAGAAGAGTTTTGAAGCCGGTTGACTTTCCTAGACCTACGTCTTGGGCGATCCTGTGAGAAAATTTACATTTTAGTTGAGGAATTTAGGTCTTAACTTAGGTATGGCACGACAAAAATATCTCAATTCAATAAAATAAAGAAAAATGGTTTATTTGGTACATTGTTGTGACAAAAATAAATAATAAATTAAAATTTAGACTTAAAATTACAATGTTTATGCACTAAATTGCTAAACTGGCTCCCGCTTAGCTTATGTGGTTGGGCAAAGTCGCTAGTTTTCTGCGGGCACTATAATTAAGAATAAAACTTTGTACTAACACTAAATCATGTGACAATTTTTTGTGAAAAACCGATTAAAATTTAGTAGATTGTAAAGAAAGAAAAATACGACAAAAAGAATATAGAATAGTGATATTAATAATATCAAATAATTCACAGATTTACCAATCTGTAATCTTTGAATATCATCCTAAGCTTGGCTGGAAGAAATTGTATAGCGATAAGTCCGCCTTTGCGCTTATTATATTATCCTTTGTGAATGGTGCAATAAAGTGTTCATCTATCTATCTAAATAATTAAATTAGTCCTATCAGTTTTTAAGTAGGTTTACCGAAATATTTACTGAATTGTACTGGATAAACAAAGCTAAAAATAACTATTAAATTTATATCTATCGTCTGACATTTATAAGTATGTATTTACATTTCCACATAAGTAATTCTTATGTCTGTGATCAAACATAATATTTAATTTATCTACAAATTTCTCTTATCTGTGTGTAATTGGTAAATATATTCGAAAAGTAAACGGAACGGAGATGAAAAAATAAATTTTGAAGATAAAAGATAAATTTGGGAATTTTTCCTGAAACTGCGAAATGAAGAAAAATTAAATCCCTTTCATCTACTAGACATTAAAATTCAAAGACCATTGCCGAAAATTATAAATCATGACTTTTTCTTTTTTCCATTTGAGTAATTAAAGTTTTCTTGATGTTTCATAAAATACTAGCGACCTGCCCCGGCTCCACTCAGGTAGGTAGGTGTACTATAATAAAAAATGCCTATGTCACACCTGAAGGTTTCGTCTATCTCTGTGCCAAGTTCCATTAAAATTTGCCCTGTAGTTTTTGAGTTTTTATATTACAAACAAAAAAAAAACATTTTTCTTTATCATATTAGCATGGATTAAATTTTCACCTTGTCTTGATGTTTATTTCGAACTAAATCTTCATAAATCTAAATCATACCTTGCTACTTTCTAAAATAACTTTTAAAGTAAGATAGATTGATTACACTCTACGTTTCATCCTCATTTGAAAAAAATCATGTGCAATAAGAAAATGTATTTTCTATGTCGTATTTTTTTGAATTATCTTAGTACAAGCACTTGAAATAAGATTTTTTGAGAATAGAAAAAAAAAATTGTTATCATGAAATACAGAATCTATTATTATTAAAGTTCATTCATTACATATAAGGTATTCCATTTAGCGCATCAATTCGGATAGCTTCGACTCCTAAGTATTTATTTTATATAATTTATAACGCCGATGGATATAATAATATTTGAACACATTTTAATAATATTTGAACACATTTTATTTATATCTTTGCACGAATATTACTCTAACGTAAAGATGGCTATGTTCCGCGCAATGGAATACAAAATACTTACATGTCTCCAATAAAAAGTACCCTACTAGGGTCAGTGACCCCTGCTCGTCGCATCGCAAACTCTCCGAATATTTTCCCAGGCTTTCCCAGTAGTGTCGGATCCCGTTTCGACTCCTGACAAACTAGGCTGGTGAAAAATCCCGCACCTAAAACATATTTTATAGCAATATTCTTCTAATAAGTAACACAATTCTTCCCGTCTTCAATCAATCAATGTTAATAAAATGGAAATAATTTTTAATTTTCATTTATTGACAAACTGTAGGTACCTAACTCTTTTTATTATCTATAGTGGGTTTCATCGTCAACTTTGCACGGAAAAATGCAAAATACGTCATTTTGTCTAAGCGTCGTCGGCGGCGTGCTAGTTAAAGTCAACGTCAAAGTTGACTGGCGCACCTCAAAGTAATAGTCTCTAATTGATCCAGATTTCATTAGGAGAAGGAAAAATCTGATATATTTGCTATAACTATAACAGTATTTAGCTTTTCCATTTGGATAATTTCAAAAAAATGTGTTCAAAATATTAGTAATTTAGCTTTGATATTATTATGATAATATTTAAAATTAACAGTTTAAAAGAAATTGTAGGCTGAAAAAAAGAAAAATCCAAAATCTTACTCATATTATGAATGCGAAAGTTTGTTTATTATCTCTTTGCGGTCTAACTACAACCAATCTTCTTGAAATTTTGCATACATGTAGTTTAAAGTGTGGAGAAGGACATAGGGTACCCCAAAAATAACTGTTTCAATGGGAAATTCACGCGGGCGAAGCCGCGGGCAAAAGGTCAAAAATAAAGTGCAATACCTAACATTACATGGCCAGTGCCTAGCACCCAATGGGTATCAGTGGCTCCGCTTAGATATAGTACATCGTCTCTCTGAATGTATGTCACTGATCTGTACAGTTTTGGCAGGTTCAAGTTTGTATCACAGTCTAGCACCACGGCCCCTACTTCAGGGTCGTCTTTGCAAAACTGTC
The DNA here is from genome assembly GCF_027563975.2 of Plodia interpunctella. Classification (NCBI taxonomy): domain Eukaryota; kingdom Metazoa; phylum Arthropoda; class Insecta; order Lepidoptera; family Pyralidae; genus Plodia; species Plodia interpunctella. The sequence goes on from NC_071301.1 coordinate 2,378,427, forward strand.
CAAGTTCTCCAAAATCTGGTGCTGTTTCTGGCTGAAAATATAATTATGGTTAAATATTATATTAATTGACAATTCCATTTGGGGGAAAAATACATTTTTTGTACACGTACGTATGTTTGTTTGTAACGCGATAACTTTCGAACCGTTGGTCTGATTTTGATAAAATTTAATGGAATTTATAAGTTCATGGGGAATGAAAATCGGTTCAGTCCTTTTTGAAATATTCACAATTTTGTAAAAACTCATCTTATTGTGTTCACGAGGTCTAAGTTCGTGGCGAACAACTAGTATCTAGTTATAGGCGTAAACGTCGTGTCAAAGTTAAGTTTCTCGGAATGGGGAAAACAAAAACATTGTATAGACACATACACATGGTGAAAATATATTCACTACAACATCAAGAAAGTACAAAAAACAATAAGATTTTTCCCTAGAGACCCTAATTAAGTATGTCAAGCAGAACTGAATTTACTCATTAATTCTAATTCAAACTTATCTAGATTTTGAGAAATCAAACGAAAATTTTCGGCAAATCGTGCTTTCGGTGAAGTGTTTCTGTGAACTGTATACACCAGTCGCTGCATACTGATAAAAATATTCGTTAACCATCGTCGTGCTATCAGTACCAACATTAACTTTGATACAAATGTCGTTTTATTGTTCAATTCAGACGTTATCTCGAAAGCAAACGCTTTGCAATGGTCTCGTAAAGAGATTGTTTCAACAATGATAACGATAAAGGATTGCTAAATTGTTATCTCTATAATCTTGTATAACTCCTGTACGTATGTTAATTTTCTCCTAGATTACAATGCGAGAGTAAACTAAACATTGTATAACATAATTAATGGCATCCAAAGCAATTTTGATAGTACTCTAAGAATTCTATCCTAACTTAACTAATATTATAAACGCGAAAGTAAGTTTGTTTATTACCTCTTCGCGCTTTATCTACTCAACAAGTCTTATTGAAATTTTGCATACATGTAGTTTGATGTATACGGAGCTGGATATAGGGTACCTTTCATCCCGGAAAAATAACTGCTCCCGTGGGAAATCACGTGGGCGAAGCCGCGAGCAAAAAGCTAGTATACTATAAATTCAAAAGTAAGTTTATTACCTCTTCACCCTATATATACTCAACTAATCTTCTTGAAAGTTTGCATACATGTAGTTTAAATATGGATAAGGACATAGGGTACCATTAATTCCGGAAAAATAACTGTTCCCGTAGCCAATTTATGTGGGCGAAATCGCGGGAAAAAGCTAGTTAATTATAATTCGGTATTCAAGTAAGTATATTCTTTGGGATGTTTCTTGACTATTGTAGATAGGACAAGCGAAAACGGAATATCTGATCAAATATTGAATCTAGTCTCACATAGTTTTTCGCCAATTAAAGCTAAAAAATATTCAATTAATATAGGTATTTATTTGCCGGTAATTAAACGTGTGAATAGGTATCATAAGGACAAAAATCGCTTGACGTATCGCTTGCTCCGTTTTATAGCACATAAAAAGTGGTAAATGACTGCCCTCCATAAGGTAACCTTGTGGAATTTCACATGTTACGTTAAGTTGGTCTTTCAATCGTTTGTTAACCATATCTACAAGTGTACAATAAAGTATCTATTCGAATTTACACGGACACATATGTTGGAAGTCTTAACCTAAAAATCACTAATACTAATGGGTATAAAAAAATTAAAACTAAAATATACTATTTAAAAAAAAGACAAAGAATTAATGTGCGTGTGGTCTGGGGTCCAGTTCTTGAATATATATATATATATTTACAAAAATGCCAGTACCTAAAATTTTACTTACCCCATCTAAAACTTTGAAGCCTGCTGCCCTCAGAATCCGTTTGGTTTCAGGACAGGCCACACAGTACACAGATTTATTGAAATTGCGCGATTTTAAGAATTCCACTATTGCAGTCGATGGGATTGTTAGATTTTCCTGAAAGAAAATAGGTGTTTAACATTCACATATTGGTGTGGTACTTTGTTAAATATTATTGTCCACAATACACTTTATACTTATAAATTCAAATTTCTTTATTTACATTTAGATATTTACAGGAAAATGTTGGTAATATACGTCAATTTCATTAATTTACCTTGATTATTTTCTAATGAGCACCACTATCGCTACTTAATATAAAACAAAGTCGTTAACCGCTGTCTGTCTGCATGCTTAGATCTTTAAAACTACTCAATGGAATTTGAATAGATAATGTGATTCCTGACGAAGGTTTAGGCATATAACTTATTAAGATTTTACCCGAGCGAAGCCGGGATGGGCCGCTAGTGTCTTATATTTTGAAAGCTTGACGATGATAAATCGTTTTAGATACTTAACTCCAATTAAAAGATATTTACACCTTACGGGGTAGGCAGAGCCTAAAGCCGCGAAACTCGAACGCCATTGTTTTAAGTAATTTTCAGTAGTATTATTTGGTATTAGCAGCATGTTTCACGATAAGTTTAACAGTTATTTGAATGGGATTGAATACCTAGTTATTATTATAACCTATGAAACGTTACAGACGTTACAGACGTAGGTAATAGTGCTATAATTTATCTATGTTAAAAAAGATGTCTGTTAGTTTACGGACGTGAAGATAATATCTTAACTTACAAATTATTTAAAATAAAAGGAAGAAACTAATTTAAGCAAAATGGAATCTCAAATTTTATACAACATGGAAAATGGAATCTCAAATTTTATATGATTTATGGACTGTTTCATTCATTATTCTTATATAGAAAAGCATACAATAGATATATTGTGGACTGTAGGCGAATGAGTGGACTGTATGACCTTTACGACTGGTTAGTAGTTATTATTTGCTCATTCCCTCTCATATTTAGGTCATTATTGGCTAACTAAAGGCTTGCGTCAATATATTGTTGATCGAATTTATTGTATAGCAATAATATTATTATTTGTATTTGTTTCTTTGTGTATTGTAGTTGAATACTGTGCTATTATTTTTATTTCATTATGTGATAATGTATTTCTGACAAGTGATTAAGTATTATCAATTAATTTGGCTGTATAACTTGAAGACTACGTGCGATGATATGATTTTAGTTAGTCGAAACAAATGTTTAAATCGTTATCTTATGAACTGACTTTCTTTAACTGTTTCATAAAAACATGTCAAACTCAGATATTTTATACGTATGTTATCTGTGTAGTTTTTCACGTTTGTTTAATAACTGACATTGTGCATAAGTAAGTACATGTTGATAAAAAAACGTGGTTTGACTTTTAGAAAAAATATTATACATATAAAGATATTATAAATATTTATAGATGTTTTATAAAGATATTATAAAAAAAAGCAAACAGTAATTCTAAAAATAACAATACATATTGCAAAAAATTGAACAACACATTCGAGATTATATATCAATAATAAAAAGAAAAAGAAAGAAAACGAAATTTGAAAAAAATAGATTTTAAATTTTATTTTTATTATTCTTATGACCACCTAACACATTTATAAATAATGAATGAATCATTGCAACTTACAAAACCATCTTTAATGCCAGCCGACTTGAACTGGTTCTCATAATTTTCTTTGGTCCGTATGCTATTGTTTGATACAAAGTGCACAGTCTTTCCAATCTTCTTCATCAGCTCAATAAACTCCCCTGACCCTGGTAGCGGCCCATTCTTCCATAAGACACCTGTCAAAAATGATCATTAATTTTTTTTTTAGGATTCTATGAAACAAGAAGTTGAAACGGAACCCTATTATATTATCACTTTGGCCGTCTATCCGTGTGTGCTAACGCCCATAAATATTGTTAAAATAACCGATTCTAAACACACACAAATGCACAGATTTTCATGCAGTTTTCACCAATAGATAGTGTGATTCTTGAGGAAGGAAGGGAGCGAAGCCGTATCGGCTTCGCTCCCTTCCTTCCGGGCCGCTTGTAAAGTACAATGTAAAATCATAATACAAATTTAACTTCAGAGAGATATTATGATAAATATCTAATATAAAATATACCTACTTAATAAAAATCCTTAAACTAGCATCTCATACTTATTATATACATCCATGTATATTAGTTAGTAGTTTAGAAATATTTGTTTAGAGATTAAACACGCGCATGACGTCACTATTCGTAATCAGTGCAGATAAGTTTTTATGACTGAAAAACTTCAAAAATCATCTTCAAATTCCATTCGCATATTATATTTAGGGATTATCTTTCAGAAAAATATAAAAGTTATGACGTCACTTTTTTTTTCCTGAAAACTTATTTAAGTAATAAATTTATTATAGACTCGCAGATTTGCAGGATTTTGATTATTTTAATTTTAGATTTTTTTTTATTTGAAAAACGACAAAGTGATAGTTATACAAACAAAAAAAAAACTCTTATTAATGAAAACTAATACTGGCTTGCTCGTATTATAACGCTAGATAACGCAGCATTAACCAATCATATTATTATTATATAAAAGTTGACTTAAAGTATATTTCCAAACGTTGCTTTTAAAATTAATTGCAAAAAACAAAATCAAAAAACAATTATTTTTAAATTTTGTTGAGTAATATTAATTATTGAGTAATATTAATTATTGAGTAATATTAATTATTGAGTAATATTAATTATTGAGTAATATTAATTATTGAGTAATATTAATTATTGAGTAATGTTAATTATTGAGTAATATTAATTATTGAGTAATATTAATTATTGAGTAATATTAATTATTGAGTAATATTAATTATTGAGTAATATTTATTAATATTGTAATTAAATTTTGTACTGGTTGAACGAACAAAACACTACATCAAATGATTTTAAACATTATTTATCCAGGTATAAAAATTCCATGTATATTCCATAAACTAATTCATACAAATATCGGTACAACACCGGTATTACATCATACAGCCGAAGATACTATCACACATGCGCAGTAAGGTTTGATTTGACACTTCACTCACCGTCGCAATCGGAGAACACGTGGTCAAATGAATCCAAAAACTGTTTTATTCCATTTGAGTCCAACTCATTCAAGTTCACTGAAGTTGTCGACATTTTTAACTATTTTAAATTTGGAACGCGTGTGTTCATAACCTAGTATTAGGAGCTACTGCGCGCGCGTCAATGGTTACGTATCAAAATATAAACCCAGCTGGCTTTGCACTGTTTCCATTGACGCCTGTCTGCCTGTCTGTGGATGTAGTGGTATTGATTAGAACTGCTTGAAGTTATATTTATTTTTAGATAATGGTTTGAATGATGATGTAATTAAGACAAATATTACTAAGTGCAAAGATTGATCTTTAAAAAAATACAACAATCTAAATAATTCTAATGTGTCTTTCCATTTTTACCTTAGAAGTAAAATCTGTTTTTTTACTGTCCAGAATAACGTTTATGTCTATATCTCTGTGAGTCATAAATAAAATAAATAAATAAATATATTAGGACAAATCACACAGATTGAGCTAGCCCCAAAGTAAGTTCGAGACTTGTCGAATGATAACTAAATAGTATAGCATTTACTTATATTATATACATGTAAATTTTTGGAACGTAATTTATATAATTATAACGTTATCTCTTATTTACAAACAATTGACTAAAATAGCCACTTAAAAAACCTGTAAAATATAATTATTATTCCCAGACTGGCAGTACAATGGAAACAAACCGATATCGCGTTATCGACCGCCGACGCCGTATCTCCATAGTTACAACCTTGATTTTAATTCCACTCGATTGTTTTATTCCACGCTGTTTCTCAAGCTTGTTCGCCATTTCGCCCTCTCCACGTTCGCCCGAACGGGTGTACTGGCGCCTTTAACTTTTAATATTTCTGTTGACAGTTTGCTTGATCTTATGAAACGATAAATTGTGTTTCAATAACTTGTGTTTGCAGTTATGTAACTGACGATATAAATATAGATATAGTGTAACCGAGCACACTGTCAAAAACAATAGGAGGTAGGTGCCGATTCGCCCACTCGGGCGAATGACGACCGGGTGAAGTGACGAACAAGCCATCGCTTGCAAGGAAGTAGCCGTCAAATCGATTATACCGATCGATGATTAGAATGATTGGATTGTCTTTGCCTGTCGCTGTTTAAAAAAATGCAATTAGCAACGGAAATGTCATGGGAAATTCCAGATTTAAATTTATAAATAGCATGTCAACGGCTACGCCATTTATGAATTTAAATTTGGAATTAGAAATTGCGCCATTAGTTATCGTGAACGGCTTATGGAGGGTTGCACTAAGTCAACTTTGATATTAACTTTAAAATGCGTAGATAAAATAGCGTACTTCTCTTTTTTCTGCACATGTTAAAGTTAACGTCAAAATTGACTGATGTAATCGAACCTTAGTTGATAAATTTAGCCCGCGGCCAGTAGTTAAAAATTTTATACGCCAGAAATGACCTCAATTTGATGCTTTTTGACAAAGAGTGACAGAGTCAACACACACACACACTTTCCTGCACATTTGTAATATTAGTATGAATATTAATGGATGCATATGCCACTGGTATACCTGTCTGATGCTAGCACCATAATTTTGTAAGAACACCTGGTTAAATACTTATATTGGCTTAGTAAAGGGTCGGGGAACAGGCAATAAATCATCGTGCTATTGCAATAAGGCACTTTCTTACGATGAAAAACTACTATTGCTAGGGTATCCCACGTATCCCGATATTACCTGTAATAACGCTGTTACCATAAATAAGCTGAGATATGGCGTAACACAGAACTTTGGAATTACTTAATGGTTTTATTAAATAGCTAGCAGCCCGCCCCGGCTTCGCTTGGGTAGAGCTATAATTTAAAAGAAATCTATGTTACTTCTAAAGGTTTTGTTTATTTCTGTTTCGAATGTTATAAAAACCGGTCCAAGTTTATTCATTACAAACAAAAATAGTAATATTTATCTTTATAATATTAGTATGGCCTTGTATAGATACAGACTAGCGCTGGCTTACAACTCGACCAGAAATAATTTCCAAAAATATGAGTATTTTATTGGTATCTTTTCTTTCAACTTTGAATGGTTTTAGTTGCCAGTGAAAAAAATAAAAATGAAATAAAATTCGGTAGAGCTTTTACAACCGGCCGTCTGCTTAAGGTCAACTCTCCTTGGGAATGCAATTGTCGTTTATCAGCTGTTAAGGCTATTGTCTCTGAGTCGCCTCTTGTTCCATGTTATATTCTACCCGTGTCCAAATTCCATAACAATCCGTCCAGTTGATTTTTTGTTGAGTAAAAACATTGTGTATGTTTTTACTATACGTCCTCACAAACTTACGTTTTTATAATATTAGTAGGGTTTATTTTATTGGAAATAGTAAAAATATGAATGTTCAGGGTAACCTGTGACCCATAACCAATCGCGCAAGACTACATCTAAAACAGCAACGTTTGTTATACACATTTCGATAAATCGTTAAATGTTGATTTTATAAAATACATGATATGATCTAATAGTAAATTTCCAGAAATAAAATTAATCACTAAACAGTGTTTCGATTCTGTAAGAGACGTCAAAAAAACTCACGTCGGATTCCGCGCGGATATGGCTCACTCGAACACTAGCGCTACACTTGCGGGTGCGTCGGCGAGTTGAACTATACTCACTCAGAAATTTTGACAAATATGTATGAGATGACGTGCAAATTTGCATTCTATAAGAAAAACATCAAAAAACTTTGTGAGTTTTTTGAAAGATTCACTAGCCCTCTCCGCTGAGTGAATTTTAAGACTAGAGTCTAGCGATCCCATTAAAAAAAATACTATATATCACATGCTATCTATTATAATTATACATGCAGAATTTTCCTAAAAACCTGTGTATTGGCAAAAATACTAAGAAATACCATCAAGACCGGATAATATTTAGGGGTAGAAAAATATTTTATCTTTTAAAAATATTTTTGCAATCCTATTTTTGAAAGTTAGTTAGAGACTTGCCCTTTAAACTTGTAGGACAGGACAAATAGAACTACTTTTAAAAACTTTTACAATGTCATGAAATGGCTTAGAAAAATATACTCTAGTTCTCTGAAAACCAGTGTTCTTTTCTTTTTCTCCTTTTGATCCAGCTTTCATTTTGAGTTCAGTCAAGAGTTCTATGCACTAGCATTTTCTATTTTTGTTTAAAAGTGCAAGTTACCACAATGTCTATGACTGAAAAATACGTAACACAACGAGTGGGTTGCTCAAGTCAACTTTGCGTTTTTCTGCGCATGTTAAAGTCAATACTTTAACATGCGCAGAAAAACGCAAAGTATGCTCTATTTTGTCCAAACAACGGTGGCGCGTAAGTCAAAGTCAACGTCACGATTGACCAGTGCAGTGTTCAAAAAGTTGTATAGATTTTTTTGACGTGACAACGTCTTAAATTAGGTTGCGGCTGGGTGTCACTTATGAAAAAGTGTAACGCCCGGTAACGTTACGATGAGTCACCGAACGAGAGAGAGGCCCGCCGAATGCCTTGCGTCTCTCTCCCACTCAACTATGATCGGTCTGCCGCGCGCGTAAAAAGACGTTGTCACGTAAAATCTTCGCCCGTAAAACCGACTTTACAGGCAACCATTTTTTTTATTTTGACGAGGCCGTGGCTGTTATTTACAAACATCCTTTTACAACATCTAATTTTAATTCCTAAATAACTGATTTTCGTTGATTTTCAGTGCTTAATTATTATTTAATTACATTATTTAATTAATAACCAAAATCCGTTTGAACCCCTACAGTTTGACGGGTTGTCAATTGTTTGAAATAACTTCTTAACTTCTTTATAATATGTTTTCTAATAAGTAGTATTTTCGCCCAGAAATTTAAAAATATAAAAGTCAAACTAAACGCGATATTTCATCCGTGAGAATTTCAAAAGCAAGTTTACTTGACCTACTTTTGCGCTTACTATACGCCAAAAGCCCTGAATTCTTAATATTGTTCAAATTAATCAGCATTTGACTACCGTTTCAACCTGAACGATCGAATTAAAATGTTTAATTCGAAGTTTAACTTCCCTAGACTTAATACAAAATGACTTAATACAATTTAATTCCAAATTTCAACCAAGTTTAAAGTCAAAACAAACGAGGTCAAACACACTCAAATCTAGAATGGATTTTGAAAATAACTAAGTAAACAATTCATCAAGAAAAGGCGATATGGATAGTGCCGTAAACCACGTCCCAAATGTATAGGTACAACTCAGCAGATTTTTTATTAATAGGAAACCGAAGAACGTATGAAAATTTTTATAAAATATGACATTGTATGAATGAATACATGAATGAAAAATTAACTCATCTCGCTACTTTTCTGTATTTTTGGTCGTCGGTATCTCTAGTTGTCAGATCATCGGCACGCGTATCATCCTTAGCGAGACAATTAGCTACAACCCCAGATGTTGACGAAATAGCCGAATTTATTTTATACTATGTAACGATATATAATATCGCTACATAGTATAATTAAAGTCTAACTGTGCCTATGTATGCCTGTATCTCTAAAACTACGCAACGGATTTTGATACGTGCTTTAATAGATAGAGCGGTTCAAGAGGAAGTATAAGATAATAATTTATTACGGTTTTAACCGAACTAAGACGGGACGGGCCGCTAGTAACCTCTTTCATGTCACATATTTACTGAACTTTTTATCCACATTTAGATCCACAAAAAAACCCGTTAAGCCACTACAAAAACCTCACTCAACCGAACAAAAGTTAAAAGTCCCTGTCACCATTTAAGTTTGCAAAAGTCCCCCAAGTTCTATATTCTGAACAGGTATACCGCCCACATATTACAGAACCTTTTTGGGCGCCCTTTTATTAAACGTTAAAAGCATTTTTTTCCTACATTTGCTTAGACGCTGTCAAAAAGCCCTTTTTATTTTAACACTGACGTGTAATATGCGAAACTTTATTTAGAACAGGATAATAACATTATTTATAACCTTTATTTGTTTACATATAAAAAATCTAGTAATTAATAAAAAATAATATACTGACAGACGCAGGCGTCTGTTTGGTGGAAGACATTAAATTATTTCATGACTTTAACCGAAAACGGTGGCCACAAAAATCCGTATGGTAAATTGTGACAACATTATGTAGAAAACTACTATATATTAAAAATGTATCTTTTATATTAATCTATATATTAATTATTGACTTTTCGCGAATAAATAAAATAAATTGATAAAAATGATATTATGACGTTAGTGTGCACGCTCTTAACTGCGCTCAAAGAATTGTGCCGGCCATTGCGAACTTAATAGTTGACCATTCCGATTTATTGTGCTTTGCGAGTTAAATTTTAGTGCACATTTGTGAATTTCAATTTCGGATTGCGCTCACGTTGTTGTATCATGCGAAGTGAAACAGTGTTGGATGAAATAAATTAATAAATATAGAATCTGGACGGATTGTATGGACTGAGTTAGCCGCAAAGTAAGTTCGATACTTGTTTTACGGGATAATAGCTTAACTCAACTATATAATAACATATGCTTTATATATACATAAGCAATCGATGTAGATGTAAACATCCAAGGCCCAGGTCAGTCTGAAAAAGATCATTTTCCATATTGACCGGTGATAGAACGCGGGACCTTCAAGAATAGTAATCTAGTATCAAAAATAAATTCTTTATGAAATTAATACTAAAACCAAAAAATTGTGAGCAGTATTATTTGTAATGCACAATGAAATAAGAAAAACGAAAAATTTTCACTGTCTATATGATTGCTCATAAAAATCGAAACAAAAAAGGATTTTTTTTTTCTTTGGAAACTAACTTAGTTATTATATCGTCGAAATCTGCTCAAAAATTTGTAGAATCAAAGAAGTACATGATGAACCTGTTTACGTTATAAATATAAAAAAGAAAACAATACATTACGGTGTGACTGAAGAAATTATTTGACTCCTAAAAGAGGAGTTGCCTACTGTGAGTGGATTCATCGAATATTTTGTTAGAAATTGTCGAATGATTTTAATATATTTTAAAGGATATGATCGCTGGCATAGGTTTCTAAGTTAAATACATTTTATTATTACTTTTATGTGTCTTAAAGGCTTATACCCGTTACAGAATATCTGAGTGGTTTACATTAGAATTTTCATGAATAAAGAAAGGATAAAGCATGATTTTAGAAAAACTATTATATGTTTGAAATAATTTATATGGTTTATATAATTTGAATTAAAACTGAATTTCCTTTTAAATATTACAAAAAAATATATATATTAAAATTTGCGCCTGCGCCATTTTGTGTAAACACGTCGCGGCGGCGCGTATGCAACTTTTACGTTAAATTTAACCTGTGCACAAGTTGAAGTTAACATCAAAGTTGACTGGGGGCAACTCACTCTACCAGTCATTTCGAAGTTCACTTTGACCTGAGCGCCGCCATCGATTAGGCAAAATGGCGTACTTTGTGTTTTTCTGCGCAAATCAAAGTTACCGTCAAAGTTGACCGGTGCAACCCACCCTAATTTGGTTTTACGATCCGGCTTGGAATAAAACGCGTATTTATTTGGGGCACGTGCCCACAGAGTTTAAGCAACTTTTTTGTGACTGATTAGAGTAAACATTTACTTTTCACTTGTTAGCGCCAAACAAGCCCGAACAAGCCCGCACAATGATTGAATTCATTTCATTCTCACAACAAAAAAAAAACACGAAATCCCGTGATTTTTTTTTTCAATGCAATCGAAATTAATCTTATGAGTCATTTAAATTTTGGCGAGTTGCCAAGCTATTAAGGTTTTCAATATTTTTCTGGCAGATCCAAATTGAATATTGTGTAGATTCGACATTGCTATTAGGAAATCTAGCGATACTCTCTTCTTCCCCGTTTCTTCTACCGCTACAGAGCGTTGGAGCCCAGGCTTCGTCATACGATTACCAATCGATTGAAAAATAAGTAGATTTTTGGTACAACTCCTTTTATGTTGCAACCTATATTTTTAAGAATATTTCAACAAATCAACGGGTATAAATTACTGATGTACAATACGTAGTTATTAATTGTTTAAATGTTAGCGGAATACCACATATTTTTTTACCTGATCCAAATAAATGCTCATAAAAATTAACCAATACTGAATTAGTTAATATATTATTGTGAAAATATTTAAACAAATCAGTAAATTATATATACATATAATATAAAATATCTGTTGTGTATGTTAGAGTCTTCCTGTATTTATGCAACTTTTATTCACTTTTACTTACTTGTATAAAGATCAGCATTGTAGTATTCCCAGAAAATACCAGTTTCAGGTGAGCTCCTAAGTACAGATATATAACTACCCCATGAGGGGCCTTTTTTAATATCGCAGCAAAATCGGCCAGCGGAATATGAACGCACGGCCCATGCGGTAAGATTCCAATTTTATTGACAACGTTTCGGTTTGAACTTGCCTTCTGTGTACGCAACTATAACTCATTCTGTCCCACTTCATCTTAGATCCCCTTAATCCATAGTGGAATTAAATGTCCAGCCACGGGGCACTATATTGTTTACCCTCAAAGTTTATGGATCGTAAATTTGGGACGAATTTAGGTCCTATTAAATTGGGATTAAATATTCGCCCGCTGTTGAGTAGCGAATGAATTGTCAGGCATTAGAATTTTATAATTCTTGTTCACATTATAGATATTCCAATCAGTATACTGATTTGAATCGCACCTAACGGCTTCGTTTATAGAGTTTCATACATGTGTGATTCGAGGAATAATTATTTTAATATGTTCCTAGACCACTTCGAACAAAGTAGTCGAATCGCGACTAAAGAATATTCACTGATATTTCAAATGGAAGGAGCGATTCGTTTGAGACTAAAATGTTTTTTTTTATAAATCCTGATTAAATTTGTACACTACATTACTTTGATTGATGATTGTACAAAATCTGTTTCATGGTTCTTTATATAATAATAAAGAACTGGTTATTGTTATTACTTTTTTTGTACTCTAGTTGGTAGATCCGATGAAGTATCTCTGTATACTATCCCATAATGACCATTTCCGCGTTAGTTTTGTATAATGCAGTGGTGTACGGCAGTACCTATACCAAACTGGTCTAACAAACTCAACTTCAAAACTTAAGCATACTAACTTCACAAGAAAGTAAGTTATGAGCAAAGTAAAGCAAAATATATTAAAAAGATGTAAGACACGTTATAAATGTAGAAGATTGTAAAAACTTTATACCTTCATAATCCCAAAGAGCTGTGTGCAAACAGTACCTACGCCCTGCGCTTTTATATTAATAGACTTAACGTTTCCTACGCATTTTAAGACAAAAAATGCATGATCATACGAAAAGACTCTTTACGGTGTCGAGAAATTCTGGCGTCCATTCCCACTCTAGAATAAATTTATTCTATACTAGCGGCCCGTCCCGGCTTCGCTCGGGTAAACAGATAATAAATTATACATCTAAACCTTCCTCAGGAATCACACTAATGTTGGTGAAAACTGCATGAAAGTCCGTGCAATAGTTTTTGAGTTTATCGCGAACAGACAGACATATAGACAGACGCGGCAGAGGACATTGTTTTATAATATGTAAGGATCATTTCGGGGATGTGGTATGTCTATAAGATTCTGTTAGACGGATATGGTACATGAGTATAATATAAGCTGTACCTTTCTAAGAAACTATAGTACCTATTGATTTGCATTTTATTTTTAACTAGAATTTGTATGATTATTATATGATTACCTACTTGTAAAATTCGTACAAACAGACGCACAAAAAATATATCCAAATGTGACCGTAGGACCGTCATAATCATAGTACGGAACCCCATACTCACGAGTTCAAATTGCACTTGACCGATTTTTTAATATTAGCATGGAGAAATATAATATATTTTTTAAAAATAAGTTTTTTAAATTGATTATATTGACGACGGGGCAAAAATCTAATAAATTCTTCCAGACGATATTAATAAATGAAAAGAAATACCTCTGTTATTTTAGGAAAGTGACATTATTTGTAAGTTTGAACCTCACATTTCTTATATATGCAAATGAGACCAATCAAGTTAATTGAGTCGTGAGATTGGCAAAGTTTATAATTGTTGCATTTTAATTTCATCAAAATGAATGGTCGTTCCGAAATGCTAGTAGTTTGTAGCATTGGTAAATATAATTTAATTCAGAATATAACGTGAAAAAGTGCCTGTGCAGGCCTAATTTCTTAGTAAATGATTTGATTTGAATAGCACAAGCATGCTTTCCTTTTAGACAAATGTTATAGTTTTTCAGAATTTTTGATGATAAAATTAATCAGTGAAACCTGCGATATCCTTACATTATTCATTACCTGTTCAAATTCAAATTCAAATCATTTATTCAGAAATTAGACCTTCACAGGCACTTTTTCTCGTCAATTTTTATATTTATAGTTATTTCTCACAAGCTACAAACTACTGGCATTTCGGAACGACCACTGCTGAGAAGAATTATTTCTTACAATTTCCATATTATTTCTTACAATGTTTTTTTTCTAATAATATATAAAAGTACATAATGTATGGTTATGTCTGTGATCCGAATGCTGATCATAATATATATATATATATATATATATATATATATATATATATATATATATATATATATATATATATATATATATATATATATATATATATATATATATATATATATATGTATATATATCGATGTGAAACACAATTAACTTACAATGTTTCATACCTGTATGCAATATATTAAGTAAATGACATCTAGTAGCCCCAATGTTTGCTGTGCCCTTGCAGGGCGTCACGTGTACCCTATAGCTATGTGTCATCCTTGAAACCTGTGACTTGCAACAAATTATCTGAATCTGCACAATCCATAAGATATAGAATCCTGACGATCGGACTAGAGGATTCTTGTGGTCGACATGACATATTTGTATAGCCCTTCAAGTTGATAAATCGCAATCTATTGATAGTCCTTCGAAATCATTCACACATTTTCTCAATCAAATTGTAAATTATGGTAGTATTAAGTTTTTTGATTGTAGGTACCTAAAATTTGGATTTACATACAGGGTAATTTTTATTCATTGCATAATTTTTTTACGACTCACTCCGTACTTTTAGAAACGAACTAGAAAATAAGAACGTAAAATTTCCACTTTTCACACTAGGTTCGCTCTGCTGGTAATCAAATTTGTATGGGAGGCAAAAAAATTACACATATTTTGGCATCGATTTCTTTCGACTCAGTTTCAAAATTCGTGTCATCAGTGTAAAAGAATACCACGTATGTAGGTATAAATGTTTCATGTAACAAGAAATATTCATTCATTCTTTCACACACATTCATTTACTAGTTAATTCTTCGGCAGGCTTAATTTTCACTCTAAATGAGTTTTACAACGCACACTACGACTTTAGAAATCCGAAGTCGTAGCGTCATAAGTGCAGCGAAAATGGAGTATCGCATTAAATTTAATTGCACCGGCCTTTTCATTGCAGTTGCAGCGCGTGCCATAATGACGTCATTACTGTAATGTTATTACGAAACTTAAGTTGCGGTTCCGCTAGCAGGAAACTCTGTTTACCGACGCTAAAGCTGGCATGTTTCTGAAAAAAATAAACTTCGATATTATGTTTCCATGGAGTAAACTGTTTGAGTTCACTCGTGGGTAGCCGTTCCTGGGTGCACCATCTGATCTGGCTTAACATAATAATGCGTTATCATCTACCTGCGACTACCTGCCACTAAATGGCGGTAAGTAGTCGTAAAAGTCATATCAAATGCCTTTAGGCGACTTGAATAAAATGTGTTGTGTACACATGTTTAGTTCATCCAAACTAAACATGTGTACACAATTTCATCTAAATCGGATATATCCGATTTAGTTTCTTTATATAGATATCTGCTTCAAAATTGAGTTCTAAGATTCCACCTTAACGAACATACTTACACACATTTGCAAGTTAAAAAAAACTTGTAAAATATGCGTAGGTAAACAAAAAATCTAAACTAAAATAAATATTACGCTGAAATGGTCTCGACCTCAACACAATTTTATTGCAAATAGTTTTGCGTTTCCCTCCGGGATTTACGTCCTTTGAAGTGTCAATTTTTTATGTTCGCTCATACACAAGTGGCTCTGAACCCAAATAGATTTGGTTGTGAACTGCGCACTGCGAATATATTGAAGTGGTTGTGGGAAGTTAGCAAGGTGTACATTTTTAATAACTTTTACATGTGCGGTTTGTACAATATTTATACACAATATTGAAGTATGAAGAGGTAACATATTATACTTAAATTATTTTAGCATTTACAATATCAGTTAGGAAGTTGGATATTATAAACAAGCTCGTTATATGTCGCTCTAATTACTGAGTATAATAGTATGTCATCAACCGGAGTTCTACCTTCATAATGAGTCCAACCTCCATACTTTTCTTTACAGCCCCTTTGGTAAACTGCACAATATTAAAACGCCTTTGAAGCGGTGTTGGTCCAGTGGTTAATACTGTCCGCCTGTGATCGAAAGATCGCAGATTCGAATTCTACTCGTGCCACATGAGTTTGTATGTACCTATCTGACTCATGTATAGTTTTTTTAGTTTTCATAGACCACCACTTGCTTCCTGTGAAAGAAAACATCGTGAGGAAACCTACATACTGGTTGACAGTAGCAGTTCCCTAGTGAGTAGTGTATGTAACTAGAGGTCGAAGAAGAAAAAAGAAGGTCTGATGTCGTAAAAGCCATGTCAGATGCTTTTAGGCGAATAAAATCTGACCCTAGTTAAAACTAACGTCCGACAAACTCGAAAAGAAGGACACTTTATAATTAAACTGCCTTTGCAAGTGTGTTAGTGTTAAAATATACGATACAAAATTTAAGTACCATTAAAATACCTATACATTAAAATATCTTTAGTGTGGTGTGATATTGCTTAGGTTTAAATTTGTTTTATGTAGAAATTAGAACAACAAATCGAATTATAACAATAATAAATATATTATAATATTTATTCAACAAACAAATCAACAATCAACAAAGGAGTTATGATATTGTAATGTATATATAATGTATAATAAACTTTATTTTCTTTTTATAAATAATTTTGATTATATATTGTAGTTTGCAATTTAAACTACATTTTCATGCTTATTTGAGGGAATTCCAGGGCGGAACCACACGCCATAATGTGAAAAATACCTAACTACGTAACATAACGTTATACATACGTAAGTAGGAAGTGAAAGCTCATGTTCCTATCCTGTTCCCTCATTAATTATCATTGGAGCTATGCTGGGCTAGCGTGAAAATGAACATTATTATATTGAAAATTCGACTGTGGTTTTACGACTGCCTGACGTCAACCCTCTCTAGCAATTCTATTGTTAGCGTTAGGTGCAGACTCAGTTATATACTATTTGTCCCTTAATAGCATCGTACAATATCGACGCGAGGATATTAGTGATCACTTTGTAGTCCACTCAAGTATACGATCACTCTTTCGAAAGTATGAAGTAAAGATACAAATGAATTATGATTTTGATGTAGTATACTTGCATTTGTTGGTCTGAAAACTAAGGATGCTGATGACTGTGTGAAGTGAAAACATATAAAAGTGGACCCCTGGGCTTCGACGCTTAAAAACTGCGGAAGAAACTGGAGAAAACGCTAAGTTGAGAGTTTTTCATTTGTATGATGAGTACGCTTTCATCTTAGAACATACGTTAACATGTCGCCCCAAATTCTTGCCATTTCACACAGGAGAACTCGGAGCGTGAACGCTGCAACTTTACAAACTTAATTTTGCAAAATAAAACTTAAGATGGATGAATTTTGAGCTTTATAACAATGGACATAAGAACCATGACCCTGAAAATGGTTGGTTGGTTGGTGGAACATGTTTTTGATAAGTTGGATGTTGTTGATTCGGAAAATAATGATGTCATCTGAAGCCCATTTCTGAATTGAGAAACAATTTTTATGTAAAATTGCTACACAATTTTTTTTTTCAGTAAAATTGATACCAAATTTGTTTATTTAGAAAAAAATGGTCAAGGAAAATTATGCATAGAACATCTTTTAGTTTAATAATTTTGGGCTTACATTTTCCTTACTTGTTTATTGAGGCTAATCTCCCAAATCCTATAAGAGTGAATTAACCTTTTCACACATCTACAAACGATCAATACTATTTGGTCGTAGGCGATTATTATTTTATTGATTTGATGCGTTTGTCCTCAATGTAGCCTGATGAAAATGTGAGACTAACACGCAAGTTCAAAAAATGCCTATTCACTCATACCTTGAAAACCCCTAAATTCAAAAGTTCTAGAAATATTATAAAATTGCAAACTTCCTAGCTTAAGCCTTTATTTAGCACTTTCTTATGTAATCCCTTTGAAAATCCCTCCCTTTATAAATACCTATCAAAATATGTGATCATATTACATAGAGTTAAGATATGTAGATCGCAAATTAGCGTATTGATAGCGTGTTGTCACGTCCCAAAATAGGACTTTTCCATGTCCTTCCGTGAATGTCGTACGAGGCGACTAGGCTATATGTCCCACATAGCCTTAACGACGGTGGCATTCCCAAGGAGGATAATCATCAGGCATTATTTAATGTTCATTTCAATATAAAGGTAGGTAGGTATATTTCATTCATATTACATTCTTTACGTGGAGTCTAGGGCATCACAGCTTTACAGCCTCGAATGAAACCTCGAAATCAGAAAGAGAGAGAAGAAAAACATCTGAAGATTTACTTCATTAACTTCATCATTAAATAACAGATATACTTTACTTATATATTTAAACGTTTGTCCTATTTCTTATTTTAGATTAATCACGGAGCCAACACACTATGAAGATCAATTAAAATTAATCCCGTATTAAGGAATGAATTAAGAAGTACGTCCACTTCGGTCTGTTCTTACTCGTGCCGTGTTGAAACTTAGTAGATCTTTTTATCAAGGCTCCGTGCGCATGTAATTTCGCTCCTCGTGTGCTAATGTATTTCTTAACCTCTTGCCAATCGAAGTTTTCTCGTTTCGTATGCTTTATGCTTGGATTTCGTCTGACGTATTGCACGAATATGTTTCACGTGTGACGTCATTTTCAATCGGCGAGAGTACTAGTTGTAAAACACTCACTTCATATAATATAGAGGTATATTTTGTGATGAATTTGGATTCCGACGACCGTGAGAAGTGGAGAAGAAAAATAGAAAAGTTGACGCTGAGCTCCGACCCGCAATGACTGCGAAAGGAACTAAGAAAACGCTCATATGAGAGAGAGAGAGAGAGAGAGATAGTTTTGACGAGAATTTATATACAGTCAATATCAATTTATGTAACACAAATTTAATAAATATGCTTCTGAATTACTGCCACATAGAAGTCTGTTTTGAGTAACTTGACGTACGGATGACGGTACAAATTATGTAGGTAAATCCATTTTTTTCGAAGTCACTACTTTTTTCTAATTTCCGTTAAATTAACAAAGAAAATTTATTTATCATGTGAACAGTTTTTTTTCCTAATAAAATAAGTACTTTTCGAAGAAATCTGTAACATTTTCTGGATAATAATACCTTATTTGTTGCCAAGGGACCGCTGGGAAGTTAGGAGTTAGTATCATAAAAAGCGTACAATATGTAGGTATTACATATGTCGTCATACAACGCGAAAACAAACTTGCTTCAGGCCGTTCTAACATTCGCAAAACATAAATTAGGCACGTTTTTTCATGGAAAGTAAGAAATACGAGGGAAAGCGGTAAATTGTGGAATGTTATCCTAATGACTGATTTTAGGAACTTTGCTAACAAGCCTAAATAAACTGCGACAATCGATCGAGCCATTTTATTCCGAATTGCTACTCGTTTCTGGGATCTTGTTGATTTTGCCAACAAATTTAGTTCATGATTATCGTAGTAATGAGAAGCTCGGTAAAAAATTGCAGTCCGATAGGACAAGTGAAAAAGCACCTAGATGCAAATTTCTTGTGGCTGAGGGTCGTGGTAATTAAACCCGCACAATAACACAATATTAACGGAGTGGTTTGCCATTGTCTTCTCCATTTTACACGCTAGGTGATGAATTATTAACTGTATAGATTACAGGTTCACGATATTTTCCTTCACCGAGAGCAAGTACTAAACACGAGTCAGATTGGTATACAAATTCATGTGGCACAAGTAGGATTCGAACCTAGGACCTTTCGATCACAGGCGAACGGTATTAACCACTGGACCACCAACGCTTTATAAAACAACCAATCCTCTCTGAAAGGCATACCAAAGTAATTACATTTGCCTTTGTTCAGGAAAAAGATCATTAAGGAGCTAATGAGGTCTTCCTAATAGTATACAGGGTGAGAACTTGACTATTCATTATAAGTATACATAAAATATTGCACACCGAGAAAATAAATAAATATATTGGGACAAATCACACAGATTGAGCTAGCCCCAAAGTAAGTTCGAGACTTGTGTTATGGGATACTAACTCAACGATACTATATTTTATAACAAATACATATATAGATAAACATCCAAGTTAAACATCCAATCAGAAAAAGATCATTTTCCATCATGACCCGACCGGATATCGAACCCGGGACTTGTCGGTTCAGTGGCAAGAACTTTACCACTGCGCCACAGTCGTCGAAAAATAAACTAACAGATGCTAAAGAGGGTGAATGTTGAAAACACGTAAACAAACAAATTGTGAATCGTATTTTTTTCGTTTGCTTAATAGTGTTTTTACGACACTTGCTTATAAATTATATATCCATATTAGAAAAGTAAGAATAAAATGCTATGCGTAATTACAGCCACGTTATAAATATTTTTATATTATTTTAATAAGGTATTTCATATTTGAAAACAGTCATCTAAATACTTTTTCGAAAATCGAATATTAGTCGCTATCCTAAAATTTGATATAATAACCTGTCTAAACTAAGTTTGTATCTAGCTGGGTTACATTTATTACCGCCGGATCATTCACGGGAATAATGGTTTTTCATATAATTTTTATATTGGTTTATGTTCCACTCCAAACAGTTATTACACATCTAAGTTTAAATATGAAATGTGATTCTTTCCTATTATAATTATAAAAATCTTATAAAAATTATAATTTCATTGAGTTATGTACGTACCCTAAACAATAACAAAGTAACTTTAAAGCCAGTTCGATTTCTCGATTTGTCATTTATGTTCTTCATCTCAATATGACAATATAACTGGTCTATTCCTATAGAAAGCTCCTGTTATTGGCAATAATGATAAACGATACTCTTGTAGCGATTTTAGAACCCATATCACAATATGAAGTCTTAACAATAGATAGACCATTTTACATAGATCTGCGATTTGTTAAATATCGTATGTAATTTCTATGAGAAGGTATGCCTATATTAGCTGGTCGCATTCTTAATAAATGTATTGATTATGGCCATCATACATGCTTAAATATAAACTATATTGGATGGCTGGTGACAAAGAAAGTATGATACACTATTAATGAAAACGAAGTGAATGTTGACTGTTTAAAATATTAATCACTAGTTGCACTCCGAGGCTTCGCTCCCGTGGGAATTTCGTTACGTTTCGTACCCTATGTGTTATTCCAGGTTATTTTCTACCTGTGTACCAAATTTCATAACAATCGGTCCAGTAGATAATGCGTGAATAGGTAACAAACTTACTTACGCATTTATAATATTAGTTGGTATTGGGATAGGATTATAAATAAAACTATTGGAGTGGTTTTTCCGATAGCGAGTGCAGAAATTATTACAAGGATTTTAATATTTATCTAATATACCTAAGTATTTTTACAAAAGAAAAAAATAACATTTTTCACAAATGTTTACTGTCGAAGAAAGATTTTATTGATTTTGCCAAAAAATCATGTCCGCCCAAGAAACTGTGGTTAAATTGCTAGCTAACACTCAGTGTATAATTAGTTCATGCTTATCATAATAATGAGAAACGCCGCAGAAAATTTCAACCCAATAAGAAATACCTAGATGCAAATTTTGATTACATATAGATAAACAAACAAATCAGGTTGAGCTGGTGTGACACCTTAGACGAGATTGAAGTCAAACGCAATAAAATTATAAGAAGAACTGAAAAATAAAATGAAACAAGATTCTGTTTGCACCTAAACAGTTATGTTGACATCACACGACGGAATAGTACAGCCAATTACGGAAACAAGTGACATTCACTTGTTAGGAAAAATGCAATGCAATTCGAACGGATTTTCTTGTCTTGTGGTGTGACATGAACAATCATTGCGCATAGAGGAATATAAAAAATAAACTTGTAAGGCTGTTTTTTTCCAGAGTGCAAAGTACGGGTTTGCATTTCATTCCTCACCATCGAGTCGATTCGAAGTTAGATGCAGCGAACCAATCACATGCGGTGTAGTTGTCCTTGCATCAAAGTGGCGCACTGTGGTTGGTTAACCGTGTCTCAGTGCGAATCGACTCGATACAACATACAACAGACAAGATTATGCAAAAGTAAATTGCAGGTAGATTCAGATTATCTACGATTAATTAATATATTTAAAACAAATAATCAAAACTTAAAATCGAAACAAAGGAAATGTAAGTAGCTTGGACTCTGCTACATAATAAGGCATATCAGCTTTTCAGCGGTTTTAATGATATTAAAATATACATTCTTCTACACATCTACTTATCCTGCATAGACCTTTATGCGGCAGTAATAGGGATGAGTTTTCAATGAATAAATAAATTGAATAAGTTAATATGCAGGTGACTGTACTCCCGAGGGTAACTCAGGGAAATTGCAACCTTTCCAATGCATATTTTAATCGCGTCGTCGGCTTTAGGCCCGAAAGTATATTAAATTCAGCACTTTTTGAAGATGGTGTTTTACACGACTGCACATAAAGAGAGTAATGTTTTTTGCTTTTCAGATAGTAATGTGAAATTCTTCTTTCTATAATTCTTGAATGGCTTGTCATATTTATATTTAATAAAATGTTTATTTAGTGATAATAACTACATTATTCTGTAAAATTTATCACACACTATTTATCAAGTTAGTAAATTAAAAAAAAAACAAAGATACATAAATATACTTCGAGTTAAAGGAGTTACTGACTTTTACCCAGCAGTGGGACAGAATAGGTTGAAAAAACTAATTTTTAAATTTGATTTGATTGATAGTACCTATTCCTCTCCTTTGATCCATTTTCTTCACTAAAAAAAAAACAGTATTTCTAATAAATATTTTTAAAAAATACAGACTTAACAGTCTGGTTTACAAGTATTATTTATCTGGGGGTACGGTGATGCCCCCACAAGTCGAGCAAAAAAAGAGGCACGGCCGAACCAACCTTTTCTTGAAGCAATTCAGGCCAATTTCGAACCCCAATAACTTCGTCGTTTTACCCGAGCGAAGCCGAGGCTGGCCGCTACTATAAAATAGTGTATATATATATATATATATATCGTCAATCAATATATATAAAACTCTTGCGTTACTGAGTGACTGACTGACAGACAACGCACAGCCGAAACTATTGGGCGTAGAAACCTGAAATTTGGTGTGTAGGTTCCTAGGACAGTGTAGGGGAGCACTTTCCTGGAATTCCCACGGGTAACGGATTTTTATTCACATACGAAATTGTGGGCAAAAGCTAGTATAAAATAAAATTGGTCAGTGAATTTATAACATTTGTTGAAAATGATACACTGTTAAAAATAACATAATTGTGTTTCTCAATGTAACTCGGCAAAATTTGAATATGTACGGGTAAATTTTTATAGCTTCGTTAACCTGTTACATTTTGCGGTGGTCGCTTTGCATAAATTTAGCTCAGGTGGGCAGCTATACTGGTTCGAACTCCGCAATATTCTAGCGCAAATTTCACCTGTGCTCGTTTATGTAATGCAAAACGCTTTAAAACTTCTTTCGGTTCAGTTATTATGTTAATTTTTTAAAAGCTTTTCGTTCTTATTTTATTATAGAAATGCTCATAAGGAGTAACTCCTTAATTTCGTCAAACTATACTTTCCCGCTGATATTTTTATAAGAATTTATAAATATTGTTCAAGAACTGAATTTTTGTGAAATATCGGTCTTTAATCCTAATCGCCTATTCTTGTCGGTGTCATAACGCGGTTGTAATAATAACAACCAGAAAAAGCTCTTATGAAAGAGACATGATAGTAGCAGCCTTTTCTTTCTTCATTTCACACTTCATAGTAGTATTCCTCATGGCTGACAATCGTGGTCATTACATGGAATGAAACACACGTAACAACATTCTTGGCATTATTAATGGAGTGGTTTGCCATTGCCTTTTCCATTTCACACACAAGTCAATAATCAGC
Source organism: Plodia interpunctella (assembly GCF_027563975.2). NCBI lineage: Eukaryota > Metazoa > Arthropoda > Insecta > Lepidoptera > Pyralidae > Plodia > Plodia interpunctella. The sequence goes on from NC_071301.1 coordinate 2,402,856, forward strand.
AAGTTTCCTCACGATGTTTTTCCTTCACCGGAAGCAAATGGTGGTCGATGAAAACTACTATACATGAGTCAGATTGGTATACAAACTCATGTGGTACGAGTAGGATTCGAACCTGGGACCTTTCGATCCACAGGCGGGGGTCTTAACCATTACACTACCACCGCTTTTCATTTCACACAATGTCTTATAATAATATAGTGCAGGTTTCCAGACCAGCATCATACATAATCTAATTTAACGAATCAACAATTTTGCACATATTTTATTTTTAAATTTAATGTTTCACGTACTCTAAAATACATTTGACAATAAGTATAACTAAAGAGGTTCGGCTGCGTTGGCGGCAGAGTTCGGCAAAAAGCGTAAATATGCATCTCTGGGAGAGCCATATATATGCACCTTTTGCTGTAGTGACCCTGGGACCTTGGGGTGCGGATGCAAAAACGCTTCACAAAGAAATTTCCGCACGCCTGATTGTATGTCTCTGGGGACCCAAGGGCTAGTAGTTACCAGCCCTTGGGTCCCCAACCAATTTTAACAACAAATTTTAGCCAACGTTTGAGTTTGGCCATACAAAGAGGAAATGACGCCAGCCTTCTGGGAACTTTACCGCACGACGACGCCGGTTTAGTATCAATTTTTTATTTTATTTAATTTTGTTTTAATTTTTAATTTCAACTTATTATGTGTATTAACACATAATAAGTTGAAATTAAAAATTAATAAATGTAAATAAATAACAATTATGTTATCGATCAAATATAATCTGATACTTAAAGTTTAATATTATCTGAAATAGTCTAGAAAAATATAAACGAGTGTAATATATATAAAAAATAAAAGATAAATATTAGAAACTCCTATGAAATTAGCTTTCGACTAGCAATATTAATAGTAGTTTATGTTAGCGTCCCTTGGGATTCGAGACAGTGCCGAGTTTCGTCCGCAGATTCAATTAACTATTTACTCCGTACAACTTTCGAAACAACTGTGAGATTTCGGAATAAGTAATTTTAGTTCCAAAAGTTACGATTACTTAAAAAATTAAACTGTTTAGACTTTCCACCGTCACGGTTTCAGAAGCCGCATCTAAACTAAACTATTGTTTATAAGTATAAGTACAAAAATGTCATTTGACACAAGATTTTATTGTTGTCAGACACTGACAAAGTGTCTGACAACAATAAAATCTTGTAAGTTATTGCATTCCACGTGTGACAAAAATCATGTGAATAAAAAAACTGTCGAGAAGTTAGTTTCCAAGTCTGAAGCCATTCCAACCCAAGTGACACGTGGAACCCAAGCAGTAATAAATAAATATATAGGGACAAATCAGAATAGTACAAGCTCATCTTATAATAATCTAGTTTGGTATACCAAAGCAAATTAATCTTACTTATTATGTAATTATAACTCTTACATCGATTAGAATTAATAACATTGCATACAAACTAAAAAAAACATTTAGTACCCCTACAAAACATTATATAGGTATGGAAAAGATTGAGATGTGTTTTTGGTTCTATTTTACGTAATGGTAATATTTATTAATAACAATATGTAAGTCTACTACTAATATTAGATAAAAATTGGTATTGAGATTGATTGATAAAAATAATAATCATCACGTACACTAGATAATATCTTTTATCATTTCATTACAGTAAGAGTGTATTGCACCAGTCAATTTTGACGTTCGCGTACTTTTGGTTTTTCCGCGTATGTTAAAATTAACGTCAAAGTCAACCGGTGCAAACCACTTACAGTTATACAACGTAAATAGCTCATATGATAATGATTAACTTCTCAGATATAATAATAATCATCTCCATCGATTCTGTAGGCTTATTTTAAAGGGTCACTTCATTAGAATCTAGTGGACGAATGAAGAGGTAGTGGTGTAATGGTTAAGACGCCCGCCTGTTGATCGAAAGGTCTCAGGTTCGTATCCTACTCGTGCCATATGAGTTTTTATAGGTACCAATCTGACTCATATATAGTAGTTTTCATAGACCACCACTTGCTTCCAGGAAAACATCGTGAGGAAACCTGCATACTGGTGGACAGTTTAGTTCACTAGTTTGTATGCGACTACTTGCCACTCGATGGCGGTAAGTAGTCGTAAAAGTCATGTGAGATGCCTTTAGGCCACTTGAATAAAATCTGACACCAGTGTTAGCAATAACACACTCGATATGATGATGAGTGGACGAAACGAAACATAAAAAATACATAATTTGTTGATTAAGCAAACAGTGAAATGGATAAAAAATCCCTTAATGTTTCTCAGAATTTATCAAATTAATGATCTATTATCCTTTATTCTTTGTCCTTTGTCAAGTAATTCCTTTAATGTGTCTTTTATTTAAATCCGTTAATTGGTGACAAAGTGTGTATATTCCCGTTGTCACAATGGGATATAATTTTAATTATTGTGTTAAATTGCCGCTGTCCCCTTTAACGGGGATTGCGTATGGGGGAAAAGGAAAGTAGTTTGACATTTTAATAATTTCCCGTTGTCCCCATTAATGGGGACACCAATGACGGGGACAACGGGAATATATCCACGATTCAAAGTTAAGTAAATCCACGATTAAAAATTATAATTTCATTGAGTTATGTACGTACCCTAAACAATAACAAAGTAACTTTAAAGCCAGTTCGATTTCTCGATTTGTCCTTTATGTTCTTCATCTCAATATGACAATATAACTGGTATATTCCTATAGAAAGCTCCTGTTATTGGCAATAATGATAAACGATACTCTTGTAGCGATTTTAGAACCCATATCACAATATGAAGTCTTAACAATAGATAGACCATTTTACATAGATCTGCGATTTGTTAAATATCGTATGTAATTTCTATGAGAAGGTATGCCTATATTAGCTGGTCGTTTTCTTAATAAATGTATTGATTATGGCCATCATACATGCTTAAATATAAACTATATTGGATGAAGGCTGGTGACAAAGAAAGTATGATACACTATTAATGAAAACGAAGTGAATGTTGACTGTTTAAAATATTAATCACTAGTTGCACTCCGAGGCTTCGCTCCCGTGGGAATTTCGTTACGTTTCGTACCCTATGTGTTATTCCAGGTTATTTTCTACCTGTGTACCAAATTTCATAACAATCTGTCCAGTAGATAATGCGTGAATAGGTAACAAACTTACTTACGCATTTATAATATTAGTTGGTATTGGGATAGGATTATAAATAAAACTATTGGAGTGGTTTTTCCGATAGCGAGTGCAGAAATTATTACAAGGATTTTAATATTTATCTAATATACCTAAGTATTTTTACAAAAGAAAAAAATAACATTTTTCACAAATGTTTACTGTCGAAGAAAGATTTTATTGATTTTGCCAAAAAATCATGTCCGCCCAGGAAACTGTGGTTAAATTGCTAGCTAACACTCAGTGTATAATTAGTTTATGCTTATCATAATAATGAGAAACGCCGCAGAAAATTTCAACCCAATAAGAAATACCTAGATGCAAATTTTGATTACATATAGATAAACAAACAAATCAGGTTGAGCTGGTGTGACACCTTAGACGAGATTGAAGTCAAACGCAATAAAATTATAAGAATAAAAAGAACTGAAAAATAAAATGAAAACAAGATTCTGTTTGCACCTAAACAGTTATGTTGACATCACACGACGGAATAGTACAGCCAATTACGGAAACAAGTGACATTCACTTGTTAGGAAAAATGCAATGCAATTCGAACGGATTTTCTTGTCTTGTGGTGTGACATGAACAATCATTGCGCATAGAGGAATATAAAAATAAACTTGTAAGGCTGTTTTTTCCAGAGTGCAAAGTACGGGTCGACCGTCCATCGAGTCGATTCGAAGTTAGATGCAGCGAACCAATCACATGCGGTGTAGTTGTCTTTGCATCAAAGTGGCGCACTGTGGTTGGTTAACCGTGTCTCAGTGCGAATCGACTCGATACAACATACAACAGACAAGATTATGCAAAAGTAAATTGCAGGTAGATTCAGATTATCTACGATTAATTAATATATTTAAAACAAAGAATCAAAACTTAAAATCGAAACAAAGGAAATGTAAGTAGCTTGGACTCTGCTACATAACAAGGCATATCAGCTTTTCAGCGGTTTTAATGATATTAAAATATACATTCTTCTACACATCTGCTTATCCTGCATAGACCTTTATGCGGCAGTAATAGAGATGAGTTTTCAATGAATAAATAAATTGAATAAGTTAATATGCAGGTGACTGTACTCCCGAGGGTAACTCAGGGAAATTGCAACCTTTCCAATGCATATTTTAATCGCGTCGTCGGCTTTAGGCCCGAAAGTATATTAAATTCAGCACTTTTTGAAGATGGTGTTTTACACGACTGCACATAAAGAGAGTAATGGTTTTTGCTTTTCAGATAGTAATGTGAAATTCGTCTTTCTATAATTCTTGAATGGCTTGTCATATTTATATTTAATAAAATGTTTATTTAGTGATAATAACTACACGATTCTGTAAAATTTATCACACACTATTTATCAAGTTAGTAAATTAAAAAAAAAAACAAAGATACATAAATATACTTCGAGTTAAAGGAGTTACTGACTTTTACCCAGCAGTGGGACAGAATAGGTTGAAAAAACTAATTTTTAAATTTGATTTGATTGATAGTACCTATTCCTCTCCTTTGATCCATTTTCTTCACTAAACAAAAAACAGTATTTCTAATAAATATTTTTAAAAAATACAGACTTAACAGTCTGGTTTACAAGTATTATTTATCTGGGGGTACGGTGATGCCCCCACAAGTCGAGCAAAAAAAGAGGCACGGCCGAACCAACCTTTAAGCAATTCAGGCCAATTTCGAACCCCAATAACTTCGTCGTTTTACCCGAGCGAAGCCGAGGCTGGCCGCTACTATAAAATAGTGTATATATATATATATATATATATATATATATATCGTCAATCAATATATATAAAACTCTTGCGTTACTGAGTGACTGACTGACAGACAACGCACAGCCGAAACTATTGGGCTATTAAACCTGAAATTTGGTGTGTAGGTTCCTAGGACAGTATAGGGGAGCACTTTCCTGGAATTCCCACGGGTAACGGATTTTTATTCATATACGAAATTTTGGGCAAAAGCTAAATATATGGTATAAAAAAAATGGTCAGTGAATTTATAAAATTTGTTGAAAATGATACACTGTTAAAAATAACATAATTGTGTTTCTCAATGTAACTCGGCAAAATTAGAATGTGTACGGGTACATTTTTATAGCTTCGTTAACCTGTTACATTTTGCGGTGGTCGCTTTGCATAAATTTAGCTCAGGTGGGCAGCTGTACTGGTTCGAACTCCGCAATATTCTAGCGCAAATTTCACCTGTGCTCGTTATGTAATGCAAAACGCTTTAAAACTTCTTTCGGTTCAGTTATTATGTTAATTTTTTAAAAGCTTTTCGTTCTTTTTTTTTTTATTGAAATGCTCATAAGGAGTAACTCCTTAATTTCGTCAAACTATACTTTCCCTGATATTTTTATAAGAATTTATAATAAATTATTGTTCAAGAACTGAATTCTTGTGAAATATCGGTCTTTAATCCTAATCGCCTATTCTTGTCGGTGTCATAACGCGGTTGTAATAATAACAACGATTTTTTGCCATAAAATTACTAGTAAAGATGCCGAGCGAAGTGAAGAAAATGTTGGTAAGAGGATCCTCGGCTCCGAAAGTTAGCGCGAAAAGGAACCAGAAAAGGCTCTTATGAAAGAGACATGATAGTAGCAGCCTTTTCTTTCTTCATTTCACACTTCATAGTCGTATTCCTCATGGCTGACAGTCGTGGTCATTACATGGAATGAAACACACGTAACAACTTTCTTGGCATTATTAATGGAGTGGTTTGCCATTGCCTTTTCCATTTCACACACAAGTTAATTATCAGCAAGTTTGCAGGTTTCCTCACGATGTTTTTCTTCACCGGAAGCAAATGAGTCAGATTGGTATACAAACTCATGTGACACGAGTAGGATTCGAACCTGGGACCTTTCGATCCACAGGCGGGGGTCTTAACCATTACACCACCACCGCTTTTCATTTCACACAATGTCTTATAATAATATAGTGCAGGTTTCCAGATCAGCATGATACATAATACATTTGACAATAAGTATAACTAAAGAGGTTCGGCTGCGTTGGCGGCAGAGTTCGGCAAAAGGCGTAAATATGCATCTCTGGGAGAGCCATATATATGCACCTTTTGCTGTAGTGACCCTGGGACCTTGGGGTGCGGATGCAAAAACGCTTCACAAAGAAATTTCCGCACGCCTGATTGTATGTCTCTGGGGACCCAAGGGCTAGTAGTTACCAGCCCTTGGGTCCCCAACCAATTTTAACAACAAATTTTAGCCAACGTTTGAGTTTGGCCATACAAAGAGGAAATGACGCCAGCCTTCTGGGAACTTTACCGCACGACGACGCCGGTTTAGTATCAATTTTTTATTTTATTTAATTTTGTTTTAATTTTTAATTTCAACTTATTATGTGTATTAACACATAATAAGTTGAAATTAAAAATTAATAAATGTAAATAAATAACAATTATGTTATCGATCAAATATAATCTGATACTTAAAGTTTAATATTATCTGAAATAGTCTAGAAAAATATAAACGAGTGTAATATATATAAAAAATAAAAGATAAATATTAGAAACTCCTATGAAATTAGCTTTCGACTAGCAATATTAATAGTAGTTTATGTTAGCGTCCCTTGGGATTCGAGACAGTGCCGAGTTTCGTCCGCAGATTCAATTAACCATTTACTCCGTACAACTTTCGAAACAACTGTGAGATTTCGGAATAAGTAATTTTAGTTCCAAAAGTTACGATTACTTAAAAAATTAAACTGTTTAGACTTTCCACCGTCACGGTTTCAGAAGCCGCATCTAAACTAAACTATTGTTTATAAGTATAAGTACAAAAATGTCATTTGACACAAGATTTTATTGTTGTCAGACACTGACAAAGTGTCTGACAACAATAAAATCTTGTAAGTTATTGCATTCCACGTGTGACAAAAATCATGTGAATAAAAAAACTGTGTAGAAGTTAGTTTCCAAGTCTGAAGCCATTCCAACCCAAGTGACACGTGGAACCCAAGCAGTAATAAATAAATATATAGGGACAAATCAGAATAGTACAAGCTCATCTTATAATAATCTAGTTTGGTATACCAAAGCAAATTAATCTTACTTATTATGTAATTATAACTCTTACATCGATTAGAATTAATAACATTGCATACAAACTAAAAAAAACATTTAGTACCCCTACAAAACATTATATAGGTATGGAAAAGATTGAGATGTGTTTTTGGTTCTATTTTACGTAATGGTAATATTTATTAATAACAATATGTAAGTCTACTACTAATATTAGATAAAAATTGGTATTGAGATTGATTGATAAAAATAATAATCATCACGTACACTAGATAATATCTTTTATCATTTCATTACAGTAAGAGTGTATTGCACCAGTCAATTTTGACGTTCGCGTACTTTTGGTTTTTCCGCGTATGTTAAAATTAACGTCAAAGTCAACCGGTGCAAACCACTTACAGTTATACAACGTAAATAGCTCATATGATAATGATTAACTTCTCAGATATAATAATAATCATCTCCATCGATTCTGTAGGCTTATTTTAAAGGGTCACTTCATTAGAATCTAGTGGACGAATGAAGAGGTAGTGGTGTAATGGTTAAGACGCCCGCCTGTTGATCGAAAGGTCTCAGGTTCGTATCCTACTCGTGCCATATGAGTTTTTATAGGTACCAATCTGACTCATATATAGTAGTTTTCATAGACCACCACTTGCTTCCAGGAAAACATCGTGAGGAAACCTGCATACTGGTGGACAGTTTAGTTCACTAGTTTGTATGCGACTACTTGCCACTCGATGGCGGTAAGTAGTCGTAAAAGTCATGTGAGATGCCTTTAGGCCACTTGAATAAAATCTGACACCAGTGTTAGCAATAACACACTCGATATGATGATGAGTGGACGAAACGAAACATAAAAAATACATAATTTGTTGATTAAGCAAACAGTGAAATGGATAAAAAATCCCTTAATGTTTCTCAGAATTTATCAAATTAATGATCTATTGTCCTTTATTCTTTGTCCTTTGTCAAGTAATTCCTTTAATGTGTCTTTTATTTAAATCCGTTAATTGGTGACAAAGTGTGTATATTCCCGTTGTCACAATGGGATATAATTTTAATTATTGTGTTAAATTGCCGCTGTCCCCTTTAACGGGGATTGCGTATGGGGGAAAAGGAAAGTAGTTTGACTTTTTATTAATTTCCTGTTGTCCCCATTAATGGGGACACCAATGACGGGGACAACGGGAATATATCCACGATTCAAAGTTAGGTAATATTCAGTAAGGATGTAGATAAATTAGCTATAATCTACAAAATCACAATATTGGTTATTAAGATAGTAATCAGAATGCCAATATCTTGATTTGATATTTATATAAATTAGTACAATCGCGGTATTTTTCAAAGAGTCTATGAGTATAACCATTCAATTAAACATGGCTGCCAAACTTTTAATTATCTTTGTGCTTGCAGCATTTGTGTCGCAAGGTAATCTATTTTTTATTTTTCATCAATTCCAGTGTTATTCTAATAGACTATGATGGTGTTTACATAGCTAGTCGGTGTTTGTGTGTATACGAATCGATGTACATTGCTTGTTTGTCAAGTATCAAAGAATAACTCACATTAAAACTACGCATTATATGCAGTACACTTATATACAAACAACTAATAGCCAAGTGAAAAAGCCAACATATCATAACCGCTGTGGTAGAAATTCGATTTCGTTACATAGTATCAAGAAACAGCTTGTACTTTTTCGTAATAATTAGTACATAATCATTAATTTATTATGCTCACACTTTTCTCTACTGACATCATATTACGATGTCATTTTATTATATTAAATGGTTTTCTATTTTAATCTTACAATATTTTCGTTTGTCTAACGATACATATTTATTTATACTCTTCTGTTTAAAACTAAGCAGTTATCTAATCACCGTTTATCTATTACAGGGATTTGCGTCACCGAAATCACTCTTGACGATGAAACCACTACTTTCATCACCAACCCTCTCATCGCCAAGACTATTACCATACCAAAACTCTTCCTCGACGTTTTAGAAGCGTGTTACGTCGTCATGCCCAACGGAATAATGTATGAGTTCTACCCTAACAACAACATCGTTGAGGATCCCATTTTCGTCCTCCAAGCCGTCGCTCCTTTCAACTCTTGCGGTTTAGGCTTCCGCAACGCGCCAGTCTCCTTCAGTGGCACCTACGAACTCTTCTCTCTTGTCAAACATACTGCCGATGGTAGCCAGAGTTTGACAAGAAAGAAGTTCCATATCACTTTCATTGAGAGCGAAGTTGTTTTCCCTAATAATGAGGTAGTACAAACAGCTTAATTCGTTACGAATTTCTCGAGGAATTCAATAAATTTATTTCAACTTTTCTTTTTGAAATAAACGTTTTAACAGGTACATGCCTATCATTTTATATCCGATTTATTACATGATCTATTAAAATTTCATCAACGTATTTTAAATTGTGTGTTTTATATTGATATTCTTCAAGGGATGGTTTGTTATTCATTTATGATGAAACTGAGCAGTCTGTAATGTGTCATGTATGTCAATTCAGTTATGTCAGTTGCTATTTGTGTAATCAATTAATATACTGATAAGTTAAGCTCATTATACAATGGATATCTTACTAAAATTAGACTAGAAATTTTCCTGAAATGTATTTATAAACACAATTAATATTATCAGTTTCGTAGCTGCGCGACATGGAAAAAGAAAACTCATTTGAGCATTTATAACATAAAGTTACAATTTTAACCAATTTATATTCGTTTAATGCTTGTTATCCTGAAGCAAAAAATAATATTTTGCATGAAATGTAACAGAACGCGCCCTCAACAAGTCATATGTTTTTGTAATACAACACGAAGAAGAAGAAGTAACATAACTGCGTTGACAGTAACAATTAGTTCCGGAGATACATTAGCAGACAGATACGAAATTATCTCCAAATGCAAGCAGCCAAGTTTACCAACTCGAGGCGACAGTAGTCAGGCCAAACTTAACTATTCCTAACTCACTTACTGTTCCAGTAGTTATATCGATACATCTAGAGGAGATATGAAATTAGATATTATTTGACTTATCCGTTTCAGGTTTTACGGCTACTTACTTTGTCATTAACTTTAATGAGCGTAGAAAAACGCAAAGTACGCCATTTTGTCGTCAGCGGCGCGCCTGTTAAAACCAACGTCAAATTTAACGGTGCAACTCACCCACAGAAAATACTTAATAGAGAAGCTCGTCTTTTATTGACAACAAAACGAAGAAAAAAAGAAAGAGTGTTTAATTTCGCTAAAAACTGCCGACTAACGGACTGGTTATTCCTACATAAATCCTCCTTCTAATAAAGCAAGTAACGAAGCATTCAATCCCGTCCTTTTTGTGAAAGGTTACACTAAAGACTCGTTCACACTAGGTGACGTGACGCATGATTAGTTTTTTTTTTTTTTACTTCACTAAGTACTGAGGCAAACAGACATGCGGCTCATCTAATGGGATTTGGTCATTACAGCTTACGTCGGCAATCACGTGTGTCATACGCACGTTGCCGACTTTGAGTTACTATTTTCACGCGCTTTTTGTAGAACTCCATGTTGTAGTATCATGGGAACAACATGCTCATTCCACAACCTCAAAGTACGCGGGAGGAAGTTCCTTTTCAAGCACACTGTACGTACATATAAAGTTCATTATAATGTCATTCTAATGTCTTCAACAATGTCAACAACCATCTTCTTGTAGATAGTAGAAAAGGATAAGGATATCTAAATAAAATAAAATAAAAATAAAAATAAAAAATAGCCTCTATTCTATCACAAATTTGTATACAAGAAATATATTTTAAATCGTAATTGTACAGCTATTCGATAATTTTATTAGTGCATATTTAGTTCTATTTATGTATATAAGTATAGTTAATTTGAATTCTATAAGATATACATTATTTATTTATTTCACGCATTAAATTATATTAATCTGTGACAGTCGCCTCTTTGGCGTAGACCTCCCCCAGCTTCCTCCAGTTTGCTCTGTCCCTGGCTTGCCTCCTCCACCCTGCTCCACATCTCTCCTTGAATATATCTTCCCATCTTTTCCTTGGTCTATCTCTTCTTCTTTTTCTTTCTCTGGGTACCCATTCACTAATTTTCTTAGCCCATCTGCCGTTTGCCATCCTACATAAGTGGCCTGCCCATTTCCACTTCAGACTTCTTATTTTTTCGAGTACGTCAGATATTTTTGACTTTTTTCTTATAGTTTTGTTTCTAATTTTATCTGATAATCTTATGCTCAACATACTCCTCTCCATTTTTCTTTGGTGTACAGCAAGATTATTTACCACTTTTTTACGTAGAGACCAAGTTTGGCAGCAAGGATATCTATAGACTAAAAAATATTTTACTTACTGCTTCACAATTGGCATAGGTATTCAACTCATTAATAATTTTTATGATATCATAATACTTATTTCTTACTTTGAATAAATTTCGAAACCTTTTTAGAGGAAGAAATTATAAAATGACTAGTACTGGAAGCACGCGTGAAGAATTGTCCTTAGAGTCTAGTTCAGTGCACAATGGCGACTGACGAGCTACATTAGCATATCAGAACTGTAGTTAAATGTCGTGAATAAAACAAATGCACTACCTTATCGTCCTAGGTGAATAACAAAAGCATCAACGGCTACGCGACGCGATGTATCAATATCAAATACTATATATTGTGCCTACGTTTTGGGCGTTTTGTTTCTGCCGTGGAATAGGACCTCTCATCTATTTCATCTGTGGATATTGCACAAAACGACTATAGCTTTTATATATAGGCAGCAGCAAAACCGAACAGAGTTGATGTTAGGAGAACTGCCGGTTATTTATTATCATCAGCCGAATTCCGAATTCCGAAATTTAAAGGTATTTTTTATGCAGACCAGCTGTGGTTTGATTGTCATAGTTGAATGCAACTTGGAATTACGGCTCATGTTATCGCCGTAATCACGCACAGCGTGGCTTCTCGTTATACACTCATCTAGGTTTTTTTTTCGGGTGTTAATAATCGAGTGCTTAGTAAGAAGTAAAACGTATTTTTTAGCTTTTTCTTCACAACATTACAACAACAGTTGCAAATAAATAATAAAAAAGTAAAAGTATAGTTTTTCACAACTGGTTGAGAAATTCCGCTGCCATGGCGGCCGAAAGAAATATTTATATTAAATTGGATCATTATTATCAAAATCATCATCATAAATTACAAGTTTTGAAAATGTTTTGTACCGAAACTAATAGGCGGGCAGTGTAATAGTCTCTTGTAATGAACTAGTTTTTCGCCGCGAACTTAAACTTCGCGAACACAATATTTTTTTACTAAATTGTGAATATTTCAAAAACGACTGAACCGATGAACTTAAAAATTCTATTGACAGATTCTACATACTTTTTAAATTTCATCAACATCAGACCAACGGTTCAAAAGTTATCACGTCACAAACATACATACATAGAAAAAATGTATTTTTGCCCCAAGTTAAATTGTAGAAAAAATTATAATCCAGGCTATATAAAAAGCAAGGTCCTATTTTTAGATAGATACTCGTAATACTGTACCTTTTATCAAAAATAGAACCATTTACTTTAGTCTCAGACCTTGAAGAGGGATATTTTTAATGAAATATAAAAGGTTATCGGTAAGTCGTGTGGGTGACCGTCGTTTCCACCAATATATGATATGATCGACCTTCTTTAGACCTTTTAAGATGTCCAAAAATCGTTTTATTTTTATCGGTTCTCAGAAAATTCGTATAGAACTTCGACTTTCATTAATGCAAAGTTCTCTCCCGTGTTGATTTTTTTTTTTTGTTTTAGTCTTTACTTACGTAAATTTATCGCTATAAAGTGGTAGTGGTGTAATGGTTAAGACGCCCGCCTGTGGATCTAAAGGTCTCAGGTTCGTATCGTACTCTTGCCATATGAGTTTGTATACCAATCTGACTCATATACCTAAGTAGTAGTTTTTTATAAACCACCACTTGCTTCCGATAAAGGAAAAGATCGTGAGGAAACCTGCACACTGGTGGACAGTTTAGTTCCCTAGTGTGGATGCGACTATCTGCCACTAGATGGATGTAAGTCTTAAAGTCATGTCAGAAGAAGAAGAAGTGAAAATAAATGAGTCTCTGTAAATTAATGAGTAAAATATAAATATTAAGCGTATTACGTACTTATAATAATATACTGCACTGCACTTTTGAAGTTACTTTCGTAGTTGCGATGGCCATAGTCTTCGTAAAAATCAAGCATAAAATAATTATTGTATACGAGTCATAAAGGCTTCTTTTCCTTTAGTGTTTCTCTGAGACGATCCGATAAAAATACTAAAGTCAAGTCAATTCAAATTCACGTGAAGAAAAACGTAAGCTATCACGGCTTAATATTTATGATCCTATTTCGTGAAAAATCTTAACAATTTCCTTAAGGCGAAGCCATCAGTGTCGACACTTGAATTTATTAGCCAATATGTCCAGAACCTGACATCGGGACTGTTAAAAAAATATCTTTAAAAGGTGCATTACATTACGTGGAAATTAAAAAAATCACAACACTATTTCATGTATTTAAATTACGAATATTTATTTACGAAAAGTTAAGTAAATTGTTCAGTTTTATTAATAACGTCATTTACTACTTTTTTATTCTTATTAGAGTATATTAAGAATGCACTTTGACTAATACAATCGTGACGTCATAGTACTTTACAATCATAGAGCTCCATATATTTTTTTTTGTTTCCGATGTTAGAAAAAGTTAATTGATAAAGTTGATCTAATTTGCCTAGAACAAAATAACCTTACACTCTAAATGATATCAAGCGACTTTCTACGTAAAATAATACAATAAACGACCTACGCTTTACGCTGTGGTGAATATCAAGTATTACAATAGGGCTTTCCAAACGAGAATCAGAGATGAAATAGAATGTAGACACAGCATCCTTACATAATATAAAACAAAATCTCTGCCGCGTATATCTCTCTGTCTTTATAGTGAGATGAGGAGATTAGTTTCGAACAGACAGAGAGCTATCTTAAGGGTTAGTGCGGGTTTGCATTTAACTTCACAACATCGAGTCGACTCGCAGCTAACCAATCACAGTGTGCCATTGTGACGCAACGACAACCACACCGCAATGTGATTGGTTCACTATGGTAGTGTGATTCATGAGGAAGGTTTATATATATATATATATATATATATATATATATATATATATATATATAAATTGTGACATGTAAACAGTCAGAATTAAGAATATATGACCAGATGTTAGACGACAATTATAGCATTCCCAAGAAGGATTGACGTCAGGCAAACAAACGGTTGTAACATCCCAGCCTGTTCGTGATCGAACAAGGAGCAATAAAAACTTTTGAGAATTATACACTTATATTATAAAAACAATTACAAATTAGATATTCTTTCTAAGGGGGGGCGGGCTATATGTATGTATTAGTTACACACGGACTATACAGGATCCGGGGAGACAGCTTGGCTGTGATTGGACGTTGTAGGTATCGCGCGATATTCTCGCCTCATCATTGGTTGACATTTGTCGCGGCGTAGACAGCCAAATATATTTTTTTACAGATGTTTATAAGAAGAAGAAGTTTTATAACAAGTTTTCTAAAACGCTGCATCTGCATTCTAATTTTAATCACAGACATGGGTCTCGATTATATTCAGATTTATTGTCATGTTAATTACCAGTCGAGAGGGTAAGGAATTCCGACGGACCAATCTGAGTTAGTGAATGCTTTGAATTAATGTAGCCCTTCAGTGTGAACTCGTGTAAAAACTTGACTGATTTACGACCTGAAACTATTGTCCAGTATAAATAAATGTATAGGATAAAATATTGTAATAAATAATTAATTATCGGATAATTTTACTATTTTAGAATTTGGAATTTTTTTTCTATTTTAAATGAATCGAGTAATTTTTGAAATCCAATCAATTTCCCACAATATTAAGCAAAGAATATAACTTCATTAATTTGTCAGTGTAGTGTCAATAATAGAAGTTTATTTAAAAAAGTAATGGTAGTCAAAATTTTTTTTAAATAAGCTAAATTTTTTGAAATAAAAATACACATAGGCAAGGCCTAAGTTAAATATTTTTTTTAAATCTTAAACTATATACAACACAATAAGACAATATTATACAGTTGTGATAGCCGCAGCTTCGCAGGCACATAATAAACGAGTTTTAAATACATTAAGCTCCATTGCAGCTTGTAGCTATTATAGCTTGAGCTTAATTGCTACACTTTTTATAGCAATTAAGTCTATGCTATGTGCATTTTCTCTGATTTATGTTAACATTCTGCTTAATGATCCTGGCATTGTATTAAATTTTATAAGAAATTTTAAGTAACTAATAAAGATTTTCTCTCTCTCTCATCTCTGCATGTTCCCGGGTTCATTCGGGGCTGTGAAGCCGCGAAGCCCGGGGTCTGCGTAAAAACGTCAACCCTCTTTAGAAATGCCTATCATCTGCCTAAACTGTGTATCCCTTAGTCGCCTCGTACGTTATTAAAAAAAATTTAAACATAGTTTAGGCTAGAACACGTTTTGTCAATATCGCACTTTGTGATATTTGAAATTGACAGAAAGAGACAAAACATGAATGCACTTTGAATACCAGGAATGAACTTATGAATACCAGGGTAAATCTGTAAATTATAACTCTGTTAATATCACGCGGCTCTTATAAATATACTAACAATATTATATGCGATCACGGACCTTTGTAACAAGGTCCGAAATGTCAGGTAAATAAAAAAAGTATGTACGTGTTTAATACCTGTTGTTTAGTTTATAATAAATTATGCAACGCGAAAGTTTAAAAGAAACAAATTATATTATTTTCAAAACGGTCATTCCCTTATCTGCCTCTGCGTGGTATAGTTTCACGCTACAGACAGCTGGGTAACAAGTGGAAACTGGTGAATTTTGAATTTTGAATCGCCACCGGTGAGCTCAAGGGATTACTTCGTCGGAGTGCCAATGGATCGGTTCACTTGTAAAATGCTGAACAAAGCGTAGAGAATTAGTTTTGGGTTCGTTGGTTTATTTTTTACACGTTCTACACCTGAACGAGTTGAAGCTGTGGCCATTTTTTTCATGACCCCACTAAATTTTGTACGCGGTCCGCCCGCGACACTAAAATACCCTACGTCAGTCTTAAGATCTCGTACTCTGTAAAATAAATATAGTTGCTTATAAAATGGCATTCGTTTTGTCTATTATCTAAAGGTCCGGATACATCCTCAAGAGAATTTTTGAAAAATGAAATGGCCTTTTGTACAGCCTTTCTTAGAATGTGTCTTTTAAATGTTTCTTTAAGTACAAGCATACCAAATTTCATCAAAATAAATTCGTTAAATAGCTGTAACGCTATTTAACGGAACAGACAGGCAGACTTTTGCATTCAATATATTAGTATGGAAGTATGGATATTACAAACAATCATTAGACGATATTTAACTAACACAAGATTCATACGAATGTTCGTATTTGTTACGTTGAAATAGTATTTTCCGATATATTTTCAAATGGAACACATGCAAATTTTAACAATATTACAGTTTATAGCAAAACTCCAACTAGTTTTGTGTAACACAAAGGTCTGAAGGGCTCTTGTATGTAGCGGGTTCGCAATCACTCCGGGCTTGTTAAAATAGTTACAATTTTATGTACATGTCGTGTAAAACTATATTAAATTATATACATAAATCATTATTCACATAATTACACTATTACTTGAAAACCGTATAAAAATCTGTCCTGTTATTTTTATGACAGACAGACGCGAGAAGTGGACTTTTTTATACTAAGTAAGGATGTCTATCCCACTTTCTATCTTTGCATATTCTAGGTGTGTGTGTAACTCCGCCGCCAGAGATGAGCGGAAAAGAGAAACCATTCGGCTATTATTTTAAAACCGGCCGCCTACCTAACCCTCCCTTAGTAGAATATAGTAATGCAAAAAGATGGAATGTGCAGAACAATGTATGCTGCGTGTGGTTCCCGCCCTAGAAATTGCCATGAACTATCCCGGGCTTCACTCGGTTCATGATTACGTTGATGTTTTTTTTAAGTTAAGAATTATGTGAGTACTATTAAGCCACTTTGTAAGAGCGGGATTTCCAAACACAAATTTTTAAACTTTAATGGGGATCCCGCAATTGCGATAATGTATGAAAAAGAGTTTAATAAATATTATCAAAAAATAAAATCCCAAGTGCTAATATAGCTGACAGCTAATTGACAACAATAGCTTTTGTCAATAAGTCCTGATTTTTTTTCCATTATGATCCAAATACGATACCCAACCGGCGCTTCCATTGAGATTATATTTACATACCAACAATCTTGATTTTAAAGTATTTTACCAAATGTAAAGATAGTGTAAATTGAGTATAAGTTATACAAATGTACAAAAATTTTGCAATCATCATTAGAAATTCGCATTGTAATATGCACACTGTACCTGTGAGCTTATTTGTTCAGGTTATGTACAGTTAGAATGATTAATATGTTCCGAATTGGTTGCTTGATCAGGACGGCTCCCAGGCGGTTGGAATTTGTTTGTTTACTCCACGTTTACTCGGAAACATTTTTTGTAGTTTAGTGCTGTACGGCAAGTTGAATTGTTTTGGGAAAATATAGGAGAGCACGCGGAAAGTTGCCTTTTAAATTTGTCTGAAT
Organism: Plodia interpunctella; assembly: GCF_027563975.2. NCBI lineage: Eukaryota > Metazoa > Arthropoda > Insecta > Lepidoptera > Pyralidae > Plodia > Plodia interpunctella. The sequence goes on from NC_071301.1 coordinate 2,420,826, forward strand.
AAGGCACTTTCAGAACTAAAAATATATTTGTTAAACACCGTGCATGCACCGAGAGAAAAATCAACGTGCTGCAAAAGTGCGGAAAATTGTTAATGAAAAAATTTTCATTAACAATTTTCTGGTTGATTCCGTCTGCAGACTTCTTTTTTCTATATTACAGAATATAATATCGTTGAGTTAGTATCCCATAACAAAAGTTTCAAAATTTCTTGGGGGCTAACTCAATTTGTGTGATTTGTTCCTATATATTTATTTTATTTACGTAAATAGAAAATAAGGGGAAGAATGATAGATACATAACGCCTAATTAAAAACTATTCTTGAAGGAAAGGAAGGAGAGGACGAGCTTCACGCGAGCCAACCGAAAGTGAAATCAGGTGGTCGTCGTGTCATAGCTCTTTTACGAACAGAAGTGATGAAAAATAAAGTGCAAAAGAATAAAAAGAATAGAACACTTTTTATTGAAACCATCATAATTTTTTCTGACCGATTTTGATCATAGCCACAACTTCAAGAATTTTGTACTTACTGGTGTGTTTACATGTGTCTCATGTAGCTACATGATTGAAATACACATACACTACATATTTTTATTAACAAAATCATTAAAAAATATCAAATTTTAGTACATTTTATTTAACTTACTTTGGTGGTACAAACATTATTTTATTGTTATTAAAATATAATTACAAAGTTACAATCAATTATAAAACTGGATATAAATTAACGCAGTGCAGGTTAACGAACTTTGCGGATTCAGTATACATTCTTCTTCATAGTCGTATTCCTCATGGCTGAGAGTCGTGGTCATTACGTGGAATTATCACACACAAGAACTATCTTGGCATTAGTAATGGAGTGGTTTGCCATTGCCTTCTCCATTTCACACACAAGTTAATAATCAACCAGTGTGCAGGTTTCCTCACGATGTTTTCCTTTACCGGAAGCAAGTGGTGGTCGATGAAAACAACTATACATGAGTCAGATTGGTGTACAAACTCATGGGGCACGAGTAGGATTCGAACCTGGGACCTTTCGATCCACAGGCAGGCGTCTTAACCATTACACTATCACCGCGGTATACATTGCTGATTTTAGATTGTGGTGAATAAAAGCTCTCAAACAAATTACGCAAACGCCTTCGTGTCGGCATATATCTGAATTTGGCGATATTGTGTAGCCAGCATTACCTTGTATAATATAGCTACCTATTATATAAGATTAGTCATTTACATTGAGAATATGTATCTATTAAGTCTAATAATACTGACGGCATAAATTACACATGTAATCATTACCCAATCACACACAAACTATAGAATCAGCATTATTGATCATACACTGATTATCGGATAGCTCACGGAAATATGTTTGTATTTTAACACATACCAATATTTGATCCAATCGCATAAATGTACATCAAACGATTTTCCTAATGCTGATTGGTAAAAAAATCTAATAATAATTTGTATTCATCACATCACATATTAGCGTATTTCCGGCTGCTTCCTTTACTAAATATCACAAAACACATAAAATTACACACCTTTCTCAAGAACCACACTATCTACTGGTGAAAACCGCATGAAAATCAATGCAGTAGTTTTCAAGTTTATCGCGAACAGACAGACACACGGTAATTAAAGGACTTTGTCTTATAATACGTAGGTAAGAATTTATTTTCACATATCGCTCGGTCACACTCGGAATCAGATAAAATAGGTTTTAAATACACATAAAATAGGCATTAAACGATCATATATCTACCTTTTACGTGAGCATTTACCTATTTTATGTAATTAGTAATGAAACGCCAAAGTCTAAAATTAGTTAATAAATTCGGAAATTCCAAAAAAAAAAAACGCCAGGCCTACACCCTGGAACAAAATTAAGAAAACAAAGGTTTCAAAACTGACCCGCTAAATACTGTCAGCCAATTCCTGTATAAGTAGATAGTTAAACTCCTATGAACCCTTATCAGCAGTGGCCAGATTTGTGTCAAAATTAAAACAAACAGCCTTATTATTCACAGAAGTAGGTTCTTAGCTCGTGTTTGCTTAAAAATTAATGCGGATAATCATATAACGCTTTAGGCAATGGATTTAGGGTTAATTTTAAGCGCCACATTTTTAGATATTTTATTTTATTTTTTAGCACAAATTAAAAATTATGCCGCACTACATAAAGAATAATAGAAAACATATTATAATTTTCCATTGCATAATTTAGACACAGTTGACTAAATTGAAAACGGCCACTACAAAAAAATACTTTCTACTTTATGTGTGGCATAATTTGTTAAAATATTCTTATATAAGTAATATTAATATATAAGTCTGAGAAATAAAATAAATTAATAAACAATTGTAGTGATTCAGGAAGCGCCTTAACAAATTAATGTCGAAATTACAGATTACAAAATTTAAAATATTTGTGACGGAACTTGCAGAAGTAAAAATTGTTCAGATACCGCAGTGCGGATTTGCAACACTAAATGCTAGTGCTATACTGGCAAGTAGTTTGTAGCGTTGAGAAATACACAACTTAACATTTTAAGTGGTAAAACATCTAATCAATGAATATATGAATATGAATAAATGCTTTGATATGTCTCGATAGCATCGGAGTATAATAATAAACTAAGTGATATACGTTAGGCTATGTGAATATTGTTACCGGTGGTGATGACTGAAGGGCTACCATGAAACATACACACACGTAACACGTCATACGTCACGTATACGTTATAGTATACACAATGCATATTGTGTAAAAAATAGATAACTTATGAACGCAGTGGTGTGCTGCGTGTTTTACGTTTCATGGTAGATCCCCAGGACTCACTAGCGCGTATAGCTCAATAGAGCTCAGAAGAATAGGAGAAAATATATAAATAACATTAACCAAAACAAAACGCAAGCTATGATATAATATTAAGCAAGACAAAATATATTAGCCTATAATAACATCTGTATTAAAGAACTTCAATCAATCTCCTTGAATACAACATAACATCTCAAATCTCCCACATAACCTCAAAAATACCAAATTCTCTTGGAAAACTCTCTATTAAAAATTCCACAGATAAATTAGTTTGTTATTCGGGACACGACGTCGTGGATTTAAAGCCAATTCCCTTTTTGATCTCTCGTGTTCAAACAACAGCAGTCTGTCAGGTCAGAAGGGAGTCTTTGCATAAAATATTAGGCAGGCCGTTTAGAGATGTGCGCTAGCGTATTCCGATATAACTTTTCATTTTAAGTAGCGGGTAACTTGTGTGGGTGTTTAGGCTCTTGTATAGGAAAATTAAGCTTTGTGATAAAAATATATATATCATAGTAAAATTTGCGAGTTTTTTTGAGGTATATTTATTGCCATGTTATATATATGTTACTGTAAAAGCACGAACTACCGTAAATCCTAAGATATTCCAGTAAAACCTAAAATTTACCAACTCTTAATGGTAAAAGTCCGAACAATTTTGCGATTCGAACTTTTACCACCATTCACTTGGTAAATCTTAAGATTTACATCGAAGGCACGGTAAATGTTGAGAAAATAATTTTACTGTTGTTATTCATACTATTTATAAGTATTTTAAAGATTACCTTACCTTTAAAATATATTAAATTTAAAAGTTAAAAACATTTATAAGTAAAAATAATTACCAAATGAAAATAATTTAAAATATGTAAGGATTTGACTAATTACTTAGTTAATTTACTAATTACTCTCATAATTTAGTTTTAGTCTTATTGATTACTCTCATAATTATGATACCTACATAAAAAATATGTAAGGTTTTGACTGAAAAATAAATTATTAATAAGAATTAATCATTGTTTTATTCCCAAAACCAACATTTACGAGCCGTCAGTAGCAAAACCTAGCATATACTAAATTCCAATGGCAAAAGCCCGAAAAAATAGTCAATTATTTAAAAATCCTTACATTTACCAACCCATACGGCGGTAAATCCTAAGATTTTCTGAAAAAACCTAATATTTATCTGTATGCGTACTTTTACAGTAACATATATATCTAATGCCGACTATGCATTATAGAGGAACAGTTCGTCGAACTTTTGCGGATTCTGGGGCGTTCATTGAAAGCTCTCATACAATTTACACAATGTTCGTGTATTCGCGTCGTAATTTATCAGAATACAGCGATAGTGTGTAGCAGGCACTATATTTCTTGAATATAGGCAATATAATTCTATATTTGAAAATTGTTCTGATGCTCGCAACATGGCACTAAAAGTTTACTTTTAAAATTATGTAATCACAAAGTCTGTGTGTTTTCCCTATTTAACCACAAACGATGAGCGACTGGAGGTCGTTGACTCCGTCTGATTTCATTATGCTTATATTAATAAAAGGTTTTCTCTCAAAACAATTGTTCAGAATAACAAGTTTTTTACAAAAATATTAATTATGACGTACAAGCTTTTATTATCGTCAGACAGAGCTTGTGGCATTTAACGCCTATAAAAAAATCCATGTCCGTGCTGTAAACCGCTGAGGAGTTTCCTCGTTGGGAGCCAATTCTGGTCAATCTGGTCATGCTTATCATATAATGCAAAGTCATAGAAACGGATAAACCATGTAGGAAATTTCAATTCTGTATGACAATTGGAAGTAGGAGAAATCTAATTTGCAAGATTTGATTATAGACAGACAAACAAACATCGGGACAGGTGAAACTAAATATAATCTGCATTAAATAGGGATTTTAAAAAAATGTTATCATACCAAACTGACTGAAACTGTGTATTGGTTGGTGGAAGTAAATTTTGAAGACCGTAAGAACAAATTTAGAAATATAAATTTCAATATACAAATTCCCAGAAATCCACAGACTACCTATAAAGAATTATAGACTGAAAGACATCTCTTGAAAGCAGTCTAAAGTAAAAACAATTGTTTATACATTTGAATTAAATTATTTAATAGAGTAAAATATATTTAACTGATTAGTATTTTAGTACTCGTTAAAGTAAATGAAATTCTATTGCCATGTCCGATGGACCCTGGGTTCCAACACTCAACGAAGAAGGAAGGCCTGGGAAAACGCTTAGATGAGAATGAGTGATGTCATCCCGAGATCACTGTCACACAAGTGACATAAACTATCAAGTCGATGCGCAGTGAGACGCAGCTAAATATTGTGTCGCAACGGCAACCACAGAGCAATGTTGGTTTGTTGCGTCGCACATCGAATCGACTTGATAGTGAGATGTGAAATGCAAACACTTCGCTTTCTGTAGCGGGACGAGGTGTTATCCTCGATCGCCACAAAGCGATGATTTTCCCGCCAGGCTGAGTTTTGCCTGGGAAAATAATAAATATATCATTGCTACGCGAAATAGGACTTAACTCCTTTTTTTAATGCGTTATTGTATATAAGTTATCGTTTTTGGCATTTCTAAAATAGGTCACATCACATGTGTGTGTTTTTGGAATTAATGAGGCGCGTGAGGCTGGACGCATAGTTGTCAGTCGATTTGAATGTATCGCATTTAAAATAGTCTACAAATTAGACTGAAACTATAGTCGACTTTTTAGTTGTTGGTCACACGTGAGTGACCCGTATTTACATTACCAATAAATATGAACCCTGAAAATTTTTGAGAAGATAATTTTTTACCGGTCGTGTAAAAAATGCTAATTGTAAAATAAATCGCCAGTAACCGTAGTAAATAGTGACGTTGGCCCTTATAAATCTAGTTTCCATTGGCTTTATTTGACAACGGATAAATTTATTGGGTGCTAAATGTGGGGCCGTATAAATTATGGGTTCGAAACATGTGACTGGGATCAAGATAATTCCATCGGCCGATGTCGGCAATGTGCCTGTAACACGGACGAATACACGCTGAATTGCTGATATTTTCATGTTGAAATAATACGTTTTTATTATTATGTTTTGGGACTCCCTCCGCTTCGTGGGAATTTATTTATTTATTTATTTATTTATTTATTTATTTATTGGAACAACAAACAGCTACATTATATACAGATAAATAAGAATTTAAACATAAGAAGTGTTACTAATAATATAGCCCACAACGTTATTCACAAAGTTACACTAGAAATCAGGGCTACTAACTACATTAAGACATTTTAAACTAAATAGGAAGTTACATTAAAAATTTCATAATTAAAAAAAGAAATTTTGGCCTTAAAATAAATTAAATTATAGATTTTTAAGAATTAGATTTTTAAATTTAGCAACATTACACGCAAAAATATCGATATTCATAAATTCAACATTGTACGTTTCCATCATACGGCGAAGAGGGGCCCTCCGTCCACTGTTCGTGCGACACAAACTTGTTGCGAACAGGGGACGGGAACGAATACGAGTCTCCCTCATCACAGCACTCCTGGGCACAGTGTAGTACAATCCATTTACAATATCAGTGCAGTCAAAAAGGTTGTTAATAATTTTGTGTAGAGCAGATACTTCAAGGTACTTACGTCTATTACTGAGTGAGAGTATATTATATTGTTTAAGTAGTATGGGATAAGGTAAGCACCGTTTGAAACACCTATAATGCATAGCCTTTAAGAATTTTTTCTGTACTCTTTCGATAGCATCAATATACTTGTTGTAATATGGGTTCCAAATGGGCACAGCATACTCAAGTTGGGAGCGAATGAGAGTTTTATACAGGCAGAGATATGTGGAGGTCCTTTTAAATTCAATGGAAGAGCGAAGAACGAAGCCATACATTTTAAAAGCATTATTAACAATGTTCTGTATGTGAGTGTCCAAGCAAAGTTTTGAGTCCAAATTAATACCCAAGTCTCTTACGGCTGACACTTTAGTTAGGTTATAGTTATTTAATTTATAATAAAAGTTTATTACATTTATATTTTTAGTAAAAGTTATCGTGCTACATTTACTAACGCTCAGCTGTAATTTGCTGTCATGACAATAGGCCGAGAGTCTATCAAGATCCTGCTGTAAAAGGATGCAGTCATCTATACTGCTAATTACCTTGTAAACTTTGAGATCGTCAGCATAGAGCAGAAACTTAGAGTGGTGAAAACATTGTGCTATGTCATTTATAAAAATTATAAATAGCAAAGGCCCCAATATGGATCCCTGAGGGACTCCTGAAGTGATAATGACACTTCTGGATTGATATCCATTGATAACCACTCTTTGAGATCTATTAGAGATGTATGACTCGAACCAGCGCAGCAGATTTCCGCGGATTCCATTAAAGGCTAATCTGTTTAGGAGCAGTTCATGGTCGACTTTGTCGAAAGCTTTCTTAAAATCCGTGTAACCCACGTCAACCTGTACACCGCGATCCATATGTTCAAATAAAAAGTTGGCAAAAACAATCAAATTTGATGCAGTGGATCTTTTTTTGACAAAACCGTGCTGTTCTTGGATTATGGCTTTATGTAGAATGGGATAGATTATGTTGTGAACTAATCGTTCAAACAATTTCGCCAGCGTGCATAATATAGAGATGGGTCTGTAATTTTCGCAGTCGTGTTTGGGACCACTTTTATGGATAGGAGTTATGTTAGCGTGTTTCCATATTTCAGGAAATACGCCTTCATCCAAACATTTATTATAAATTATACAAAGCGGTCGGCATATATATTTGGCGGTATTTTTGAACAAAATGGGAGGAAGACCATCAGGACCAGGACCCTTTGAAATATCAAGTAACTGCAGTTCCTTCATGATATCAGATTCACCTAGCCGAATATTAGTTATGAGAGTATCATCAGTGCTCAGGTGATTGAGAGCCTGCCGTTGATTAGGTCTGAGTGAAGAGGGTTCAAAGACAGATTGAAAAAAATCTGAGAACATATTGCATACAGTTTCAGGATCATTTGTTTTTACGTCTTTATATTGCATCTTGGGAGGTATATTAGATTTAGATTTACGATTAGCTATATATGTCCAAAAATATTTCACATTAGTCGTAATATTGTCCTCGACTGAGTTGATATATTTTAAATAACAATCATTACACAATAATTTGAAATCTTTTCTGTGTTGAGAGAAAACTTCATAGTCAATTTGATTTTTGTATTTTTTCCACTTCACCCAGGCCTTTTCTTTCTTTTTGCAAAGTCTGATCAACTTGGGAGTAAACCATATGGGATAAGAAATGCACCTGGTATTTGATAAAGGGGTGTACTCTTTTATTAGTTTATCCAGAGTGTTCATAAAAACTTCGAGGGCCATTTCTGAGGGAAGATCGTCCAATAAAGCATTCCAGTCCGTTTTTTCAATAGCAGAGTTGATTAGGTTATAATCTGCCTTATGAAAATTATATTTGGTATTAGGACGTTTTTTCATAGTATCCTCTACATGACTGACGGAAAAATAGGCTATAAATGGAGGGTGGTGAGATTGGGTAGATAGTAGAGGGCTGACAGTGTGCAGTGACGATGGAATATTAGACAAAAATAAGTCTAGAATCCTGCCAAGTCCATTCAGGAAACCGTTGTATTGTGAGACTTCGAGAACCGACATTAGATTAACAAGTAGGGAACACCTGGTAGATGCGCCATCAGGATTAAAAGTAACGGAGGCTCCATTAATAGAAATAGGCAAAGAAGCAGACAACCATTTGATTTCGGGCATGTTGTAGTCTCCAACTATAAAATAGCTGTCGACGTCCGATGACGTAAGAATATTCTCTAATTTGTCAAAGTGGAGCTCATACATATCCGCTGGCGTCTGAGGTGGAATATATGCTGCACTAATCATATGTTTATTTTTGTTGTTTAAACTAGGTATTTCCACTATGATGTGTTCTATCCTACTTGGTTGGGAAGGGTCTAGGTCAGATGAATATGCTAAGGTGGGTCTAAGGCTCCGAAGTACAGCCACCAACACTCCACCACCGTCCTGCTTGCCTGTAGCAACACGATCTCGGTCCAATCGGAATACCGCATAACGTGGGTCTATGAATTCGGTACTGTCAATATCGGGTGTTAACCAAGTTTCAGACAGTATTATGATATCGTAAGCGTTTAATAAAATATTCATATATAAAGTATAAAGCTTAGTTCGAAAACCTCCACAGTTTTGATAATAGATAGACAAATTCTTTTTGTTAACTGAGTTATCCATAGTCCAGCCGTAAAACAATATCTACATATATAATTAAAAGAATTTAGGATGTAGTCTACGATTTCTCACTCTTTCTCTCTCGTTATTGGTGTTCCTGGTTGTAAAATAAATTCGAAATGTTTGATGGCCAATCCAGTAATGTCATAATGTCCTTTCTTCTTCTTCTTTAATGTCATAGTTTTGGGAAAAAAAATAATAATTCGCAAAGACGAATTTTATCTGTTTTAAGATTTAGCATTCAGATTGGATGTTATTTTTATTGTATTAATTTAAATTAAGTGATGTTAATCTATACAATAAAACAAGGCTATATTATAAAACTTTCATAAATAGCGCCTAGTGAAGAAAATTAAAATAATTTACAAAATAACAATGGAATCTTACCGAAGCTTTCAGCCGCGCTATTATTAAACTTCAACTTTAAAACAGGCACAAAAGAAACCTTCACCTAAGAACTTCAAAGTCTAGCAATTATGCTAAATGTTTAAGAGGCTTTAATTGTTCCCCGACTACCTAGACTGGAGGTATAGAGTAGATTGACATAGAGATAACTGCAAATACTATCAGTTTTACCACCTTTCAAGTCATATTTGAAAAATCCGAAAAATATTTGAACGGGTGAGTGTGTCTTTCTCACGTTAGTTTTAATCAAGTTATGTATCAATTACCTGTCGAGATCTATATAAATATCACAAAGTTGTGTACTGTATTCGTTGGGCTAATTAGCTTAGATAATTTTATAAAGTAACCTTGTCAAATTAGATTTGTGGTACCTACTACTATCAATAATACTTCCTACTATAATTAAAGTACAAATTATATAAAATAGACAACACTTAACATAACACAGTTTGAAATAATTTTATTTTAAAAGTTTAATACGGTAGTGCTTGCCTACAATATTAATATTTTCGGCATTTATAAAGTTAGTTGCTCTGTAAATTTGATACCTGATTACTTTGTATCGAAATTGAAGCAGAGATCCTTGAGTAGAAAACAAAGCTTTGTCTCCATATTTTTATCTGATCTCTGCTGAACTACTGAACTCTATGTGAATTCAATTTATTTACGCAAATGAAGCATCTATTCCTAGTACACATTTCTCGTGTGTTGCACGTGTCGTGTATTACAGTGACATGATTTAACAGGACCTAAATCCAGGAATTACCTGGCACTTAGGTGCTCTCAACTAAGAGATAAGACGAAGATAGAGCGCCCTGTCATGCCACTTAAATCATATTGCGTTCGGGCTTGACGTCACTATGTATAACATACGTATAGTAATACATGAATCTAACAAAAATAATTACAAATTCGCCGCTGTTGCCGTGTAGAGTTTCTAGCTTCACTTCTAGCTTCACAGAATATACAGCATACAAATATTAAAAATACAAATAATAAAACAAAATAAAACATAAATAATTGCAAAGTCAATCAAAAATGCCACCCTGAATTGTACTCGGTTCAAAAGTACCCATAACGCTAGCTGCGTTTCCTCGTTGGATAGCAATTGATAGCCTTTGAACCGAGTACCATCCGGAGCGGTAGTCATATCCACGACACCTTAAACGCCGTCCTATCTCACCAACATAGCGCTTCGCCTCCGAACACCATGGGCCAGCCGTTTCCACGGCAACTGGAACAAACTCGTACTGGTTGGATAAAACAGAATACTTGTCCATTTTAAGTTCAGCTGCCACCCTTGCAGCGGCCCCAGGCAAACGCTTACTATCAGTGAGGTAGGACGCCGGATATGTGCTTACACATGTGATGTATGTACAGCATACATCTTTGACTTACGTAACAATGGCGTCAGACATTTTCATGTATTTATATTTTCAAATAGGAGAAAAACAAAGTGATCATTTTTTACAAGCTTTCATTTAACTCGTATGCTGGAAAATCTTGCAAGTAAATTTCATGGCAGTTACCTTTGAAGATATCATATTTCAATCGATACGGTTAAAACTTTGCATAAATTATTAATTTGGATGACAATGCATAGTTATGTTATGCATGACCTGATGGTACTCACTCAGTATCGTCTCCCAAAGAAGGAACTCCTCAAAAGTTTACTGGTTGGCGGACATGGTTTTTTATCACGCGTTGAATGCAACAAGATTATGCTAATAAATAAGTAGTTAAAATAAAAAGCATATTTAATAATGGCAACATTATGCAAGAAAAAAACTTTCAATACTCAACTTATCCTAGATACAACAAATGTACATAATGTATAATTCGTTAAAAGCATATATAGGATTACATATCCTTAACCTTATGTTGAAAACATAAGCGTAGCCTCATCACGTCTCATTTACATAAATGAAATGAATATATATCTTGTGGTAAATTCGCTGCTTCTATTTGACCTTGAGGTTAGGCTTTTTTTTTTACTAGCGTCCCGTCCCGGCTTCAGTCGGGTGAAACCATAACAAATTATAAACACAAACCTTCCTCAGGAATCAACACTATCGATAGGAAAAATCCGCATCAAAATCCGTCGTGTAGTTTTAAAAATCTAAGCATACACAGGGACAGACAGAGAAAAGCAACTTTGTTTTATACCACGAGTTTGTAGTGATCTCATTCATTGTAAAGTGTCATAAAAATTTGAAAATCTTCGTCGTATAGACCGTAGTTTTTTAATTACACCTCTTGGACCTTAGGATAGGACGACTCACGAATTTTACACTCACTTTATTCAAATTAAGTAATGTATTTTTTATCAACTGACTATCATTATTGCATAGTTCTTATTATATTCGAGGCTGTGATGCCACGAAACGCCGCCGAGTCGACGTACAAATAATTTCAACTGTGATTTTAAAACTGGTCTTCCTGTCGATTCGAAGTCTTCCGAACCTAACCAACTTTGGGAATGATATTGTTGCTGATCAGTTTTTTAGTCGTCTCGTTTGATTTTTAAGCAACCACAAGTCATGCTCAAATATTCTATAATCATCTCCATTCATTATAAAAAAACCCATTATAACCCGTTCAGCAGTTTTTAATTTATCTCAGACAAGCAAAAGGCGACTTTGACTTATAATATTCTCTATACTTATGTATTTATATTGCACACCACACAGTCCAACCACAGCAAAGTTCGCAATGGCACAACTTCAAAGAATGTCTTTATTGCTATACAGAATTCCTTGTAAAGGAATCCAGTAATACGCTATATCGGCTGATAATAATAGTTTGTGCTTTATATTGTTTTTCCTTATTTCTTGTTCTGTATCGTTGGTGATTAAAACATATATTTGATACGATTTAAAACTAGAGATTTGCGCCCAATTTATGTTCAAAATACGTTACATAGACCTAAATTTCGTTAATTGATGTGTTTGGAGAAAAGGTGACAGCGATGTTCGTTGGCCTGCTTTTTTATATTTAACCTTTATTGCACAACGGATATTTTATTGCATAGCGGATGATTTAACTTGAAATCTGGTATAACTTTCATTGCGTTGTTTAGAACCCGAAACATTGACAATAATAAGAGTGAACGCACGAAATAAACACGAGCGAAGAAGCGGGCATATGCTAGTAAAATATATTATTATAATTTAATAAGTTTAAATAATGTTAAAAAAATTATTATTTATTTTTAATCAGAACTGGGTTTTGTGTAGGGCTTGTAACCGGTTAATGAAATTCCGCAAAATATGTGTTGTTGACCAGGTTAAGCTGTGACGCTCGCTCCATTACGATAAGAGTGATAACTCTTTTGAATCGCACTCACAAGCGGAAATTTCCTGGATAATGCCGTGCGGGCGAGGTGACAAAGACGGGTATGTCGGTCAACGTTTTAACTTTTGTGTAGAAGCTATAAGTTTAATCTTTGTTATTGTGTATGATTGCCCATTATATTATCTTTTAACTGAATTTTCTTGGTATTTGTATTAGATTATGAGATGAATTCTTATAAAAAAATCAGAATATAATATCTTATAAAAATTTTTAAACCTATCGTGTAGTTTACTTATCGAGTATCCTATGGAAGCGACGCGTACGACGTATGCGTGAGTCCCTATATACACTGTTGTCACTCACACACAGTAATTATGACAACAACACTGCCAGGCAACAAGTAAATCTTCTTCTTCACAGTCGTATTTCCTCATGGCAGGATCGTGGTCATTACGTGGAATGAAATACACACAACAACTTTCTTGGCACTATTAATGGAATCATTTGCTATTGCCTTTTCCATTTCACACATACAAGTTAATAGTCAACCAATGTGCAGGATTCCTCGCGATGTTCAATGGAAGCAAGTGGTGCTTTTTGAAAACTACTATACATGTATTTTGATATGGAATTGTGGACGCGTCGCGTTACTCTGCCTTGCTAATTTAATTATCTCAGATAATTTGTATTGTTTGTTTCTATGAACTAACAAATAAAACTATGCTCACATTTATCATTAGATATAATTAATCATAGAAACAAAAACAATCAACTAAATAACAAGTATTGTGAGACTTAGACGAAGTGTGTTCAGAACGTCTAATAGGAAAAGTTAGAAATTGCTAAAGTTTAATGGATCTTTAGGTATTGTGACAGTTTGAGAGTTGCTTAAGTGTTTTCATTGCAATTACCAGGTGACGTGACGTCGCGGGCGTAAACTAGTAATTTAGTTTTTTGTAAGTTGTAAACGATTCAGTGGTATCAGAAGTGGGAGTTGAAGTTTCTTGAATCGCGTGGTGTGGATACTTTACACTCTAATTTTAGCTAATTTGTAGTAGTTTGTAGTCGTGATTTTTGACCGACATCAAAGCTGAAACTTTGACGTAACAATTCGTCATTTTTCGTTTAACCAGATTGAACTAGTATCGACGGGCAAAACTAAAACGATAACCGAAATTAGATATAAAAGCCGCAATTTAATATTCGGTTGGACAAGTTCGTATTCGACATGTATTAACTAACTATATTGTCATTTGACAATTATGTGATTATATGAGAAAGGCAAAATACGTGATAAATGAATGGTAAGTTATAAGTTGTTTCGAATAAAAAATAAATTACGTCTAATTCGACTGTCTGTCCAGTTACCCTGCATGCATTATTCCACGCAAACAATTTGCATTGAAGTTTTGTAGCGATATGTTACTGACTGAATTCTAGATAGATATCAAAGTGCCGCTTTAAATAATGTTACTTAAAAAAAAAGTTTTTTTTTTCATATTTTTGTGATGCAAACAATGTACCTAATTATTTAAAACCAACTGTTGATTTTAAATTATATTTATATATGTATATTACATAACAGTGTAAATAGGAAACTAAGTACAAAGGTACTATTTATTTATATAGGAATTTTTTCCAGTAGAAAAAGAAAAATGAAAAATAAGAGGCATTTGCGTGTACAAATCAATATATTTTATTTACCGATCACTCCATTATTATTTTTATTAACTAAGCGCAGTTTTACTACAGGCATTTAATAATAAAAAAACAGTTTAAAACACGGTACCTGAGCTCTCAGAAGCGCAATGAACAAAACTTTATTACTATCTGATGCGGACTCAACTCCATTTATCTTTGTCCAAAACTTGCGAGAAGGCGTTTAGTGAGGAGATTAAAGACAAATTCTAGAATGTGTGTTATATAGCGTTTGTCTTGATGGGCCATTGTTATTTTATTCTTGGAATGGCATGAAGTTAAATTAAATTTGTTTAATCCGAAATAGGAAATAGTTTTATTTGGAAGTCACTTAACTACTCCAGCAAGGGCTAAACTTTTATTTGTTTGACTCTGAGAATTAAATTATTTTTTCTTTCATTACTTAATATATACTTTGCTGCTTTCTAGAGATTTAATTTTGTATTGCAATGTTAATAGTACAGTCAACAGCACGTAAACCTGTCAAAATTCAATGCAAACTGGCCGCTATTATCACACCATAGAGGTTCATGCAGGGTGACTTGATGTGCTGTTTACTGTACATACTATTTATTGGCAATAAGTGAATTTTTTTTATTTATCATATAAACCAGCCAAATCCTTAAGATTGTCGAAGAGGATGCGAAGTGGAGGACAATAAGTAGCGGACACTGGGTTCACTGACGGCGGAAACAACCGGGAAAACGATCAGATGAAAGAGAAATAATATTTATAAATTAAATTAATGAGTAAATAAAAACGAACTCACACGAAGCACGCTACGTAGGTAATGAAGACGTAATAAAAACGCTATTTTAATTAAATCCCAAAGAGCATTACTGCATGCGTCATCTGGCTGAATTTATTTCATTAATTTTCTATTAATTGCCCAACAAACGTTTTATTAATGTTTCAATTACACTCAAATCGAAATCAGGAATGTGTTAGCTGTATTCATTCTTCACTTATTAATCGTTTCACATGAATAAGTATGAAAATGCTATTTTTTTCGCGACACGTACACACAGGGTATAAGGGAACCCTATAATTAGGGTTCCCTTTGTCGCCTCTTGTGTCCTCCTAATTTAATCGTCCACTCATTGATCTCTTAACTTTCTGAATGTATTATTGCGAACACTGGTGTTAGATTTAATTCAAGTCGCCTAAAGGCATCCGACATGACTTTTCACGACTACCTACCGACAACTAGTGGCAAGTAGTCGCATGCACACTAGTGTCAAACAATGTGCAGGATTCCTCACGATTTTTTCCTTCACCATTAGCTATTGGTAGTCTAATAAAACTACTTTGCATGAGTGTGATTGGTATACAAACTCATATGGCACGAGTAGGATTCGAACCTGAGACCATTCGATCACAGGCGGACGGTCTTAACCACTGGGCCACCACATGTATAGTAGTTTTCATAGACCACCACTTGCTTCCTGTGAAGGAAAACATCGTGAGGAAACCTGCACACTGGTTGATTATTATTAACTTGTGTGTGAAATGGAGAAGGCAATGGCAAACCACTCCATTAATAATGCCAAGAAAGTTGTTGTGTGTTTCATTCCACGTAATGACCGACCCTCAGCCATGAGGAATACAATTATATGAAGAAGATATAGATAGATATATAATTGTAGCTTAGTATACTGAACAAGTACTGGAATAGATCTCCATACAGTCCTCGTAATGTAGGCTGACCGCATAACCGCAGCCAAATGTATGCAAGTGGACGGGCGTTGCAGATGTTGCACCTGTCAAATAGTATACTGTTGCATATTCTAGCCTTAAGCTTATTTGATGCAACAAGATTATTGGACCATTTAATACAACATATAGGAGAATATATGGAAATTGTATATTAATTGAATATATTGACGCAAATAAACCTGGGCAGGTTTGAATCCTATTCTTGTAAGTATATCAAAATAGGTTATTCAATCATAACCTGTTTTGATATACTTACATAATGTACAATAACATTATGAACTTTGATATGTTATTAGAAAAATTGCAAGAAACAATAATGCCAAACCCTTCTGGCATGATAGGGATCAACACTGTTCAAATGAGTTTCTTTCGGCATTTCTTCTCAGCAGTGGCCGTTCCGAAATGCCAGTATTTTGTGGCTTGTGAGAAATTACTATTTAATATAAAAATTGACGCATTGCCTTTGAAGGCCTAATTTCTGAATAAATGTTTTAGATTTGAATCTGAATTTCATCAATCAACACTTGCTTCCGGTGATGGATAACATCGTGAGGAAAACTGCGCTCAAGTCGATAAATTTATCATCTAGTGTCTCAGCCATGAGGAATACGACTGAAGTTGTAAAAAATATATAAGTCAAGCCAAAATCGTGTCGTACCTAACTAAATATTAATATCCAAGTAAATTTTTGTTCGAACTTCAAGGCCTCGAAAACTCTGTCGTAAGCAATAATTACATCCAAAACAAAGTTTTCAGTTTACAGATACGAGAGTTCGAGAAATTTGACGTTATCAAAGAAGGTACTTTGTAAAAATTATTACTTATACTTGAGGAACGGCAATTGGTTTAATATAAATGTTTTACAGTGTCATCAGTGTTTTGTCTATGATATTGACAAAGAATATGTATCATGCGACCTTTGCTCGGAATTTCGGCATAAAAAGTAGGTACCCTATTGTTGTTCCAGGTTATATTCTATCCGTGTACCAAATTTCATATCAATCGGTCTAGTGGATTTTCTCGTGAAAGAGTATCAAACATACATACATACTTACATATACATCACAAACTTTCGCATTTATAATATTAGTAGGATTTATATGCAAAATTGATGTGTTTTTTGTTGAGTGACCTCAAAAGATATCGGTTAGTAAATGTCAGATGCCTTTAGGTGACTGGAGTAAAATCTGACACCAGTGCTAGCAATACTACACACTAGATAGAAGAAGAAAACCTCGAAACCTCAATGTGTAAATTCTTTTAATTAACATACCGGTTAAACACTATCGACACACTGTTCACTGAATTTTGTCGGTTTCGACGTACCTATGTTGTCGGTTTTTGTTTAATATACAAAATAGCGTGTAGCCTCTGTATGTCTGTGTTGCAAATTCAAGTGGTTAAAATGCCTACGACAACAATCGACTACGGCGTAGCATGCTACGAAAAATCGTAGCGTACTTCAAACTCGTATCGATCTACTGGCAATGTTCTTTCCCAACCGATAAATCATAGTTATAACTAAATATGTGTTCTCTGTTTTCCATATTTCGAGTATAAAATACACATTTTAATCATTTCTAAATATTAATATAAAACTTGAAGACTTTCAATATTAATTTAGCTACAATTTTGAACGGCTGAACCGATATTTAGCAAACATATCTATGAACAACCGCACAAATATTTGCTATCAAAAAATAAAACCGCACCCAAAGAACCGCATCCTAATATGTACCATATTCAAGTTATTACAAACTATCGTGAAATGCATTCGGGCTGCCAGATGCTATGCGGGGCGGCACTGCAAATAAATAATTCGCAAAACACCGTATTATGTAAATACCCTTAGCACGCTGCCGAATTTATAATGCGAAACACTGCGGACAATAAAAAGGGAACAAAAGTTCTACTATACAGATGATAGATTGAACTACTTAAATACCTAATTAAGTAGTTACATCTATAATCTCTCTCTCTCTCTCCTCTCTCTTCGCGGCGACCTCTCTGCTCTCTGGGCATATGCCCCTAGCTCAAATGGAAACCCTAATTCTACCTAATATTATAAATGCGAAAGTAAGTTTGTTTGTTTGTTACCAATTCACGCTATATATATTTATATCAACTAAACTAATCTTCTTGAAATTTTGCATACATGTAGTTTGAATTATGGAAAAGGACCTTTCATCCCGGAAAATTAACTTAATTAAATAAAAATATATATATTTTATACTACCATACGAAAGGGCAAATACCCGGAGAGCAGTTTTTGAAACTTCATCCCTCTTATCCATAAAAAAGTTGAAGCTATAGTAGCTATATAAATATATCGCGACAAATCACACAGATTGAGTTAGCCCCAAAATAAGTTCAAGACTTGTGTTATGGGACACTAACTCAACGATACTATAGTTTATAACAAATACATATATAGATAAACATCCAAGACCCGGGCCAATCAGAAAAAGATCACTTTCCATCATGACCCATCGTAAAATATAGTTTAAAACTTTATTAATAAATCAGATTGATATACAAACTCGTGTCGCACAAATTGTATTCGAACCTGGGACCCGTGGGCTACTGTATCAATTTGTGTAAATTAAAAAGTGTCAGATCTAAGGACCTCTATAATTTGCAACACAACGTCCGTTGTAAGTTCGCGCATTTGCAAGTAAATTGTAGTACAGTAACTTTATTTACTAACTAATGTCTATCAGAATGCACCGAGTTGCAAGAACCTAGTACTGGGACGGAATCGATATAGGAATGGAGTTTAAATTCGATCTGCCGAATAGTTATTTTATGCGTTTTTGAATCGTCTTCTTTTCGAGTGTTTTAATAGCTGGTGTCAGATTTTCTTCAAGTCACCTTAAGGCATCTGACATGACTTTAACTAGGCAAGTAATCGCAGACACATTAGTGAAACTATAAACCAGTGCGCATTTTCGATTGACTATATTCATTACGATGTACCTATTTTATCATCTGCACATGTGCCGAGTTTCATCCGGGTATGTGACGCCGCGAAGCTCGGAGTATGCGTACTAAGATCGCCTGAAATTTTACAACCGCCACCTGTCTGGCGTCAACCCTATTTGAGAATACTGGTTTTTTCCTATCAGCTGTATATGATTTATACCCCTAGTCGTCTCATACGATACGAGATGTGGTGGTTATGTTATAAGGTGGCCTGACTGTTCTGTAATTATACGTACATAGTATAAAACTCTGATAGATTATATAGCTACAAAGTTCTTGCGAAGGAGAGATGAAGAAGTAGGAAAGCGTATCCTGGACTCCAACGCTGAGGAACAACCGAAAAATGCTCTGATGAGAGAAAGATAACCTATATCTATATGCGACTTGACGACGTGTTTTCAACATTCACCCTCTTTAGCATCTGTTAGTTTATTTTTCGACGACCTCTGTGGCGGTCCCGGGTTCGATCCCCGGTCGGGTCATGATGGAAAATGATCTTTTTCTGATTGGCCCGAGTCTTGGATATTTATCTATATATGTATTTGTTATAAAATATAGTATCGTTGAGTTAGTATCCCATAACACAAGTCTCGAACTTACTTTGGGGCTAGCTCAATCTGTGTGATTTGTCCTAATATATTTATTTATTATGTGATTTGTCCTAATATATATATTTATAGAGTTAATAAACATTTAATTTAGAATATGATGTGAAAAAGTGCTTGTGAGGGCCTAATTTCTGAATAATTTATTTGATTTTGATTTAAACTTCTGTAGATATGTATATGACACGTTATTGTATAGTTCGATTTTGTTGTTTGTGGTTTATTTGCACTTACCCCAAAAAAATCTTTTTCTCTCAGCAACACCAGTATTGATAGAATAAACCTCCGTCCACCTTTTACATGTTTTTGAAATAAGTTAAATAAATAACTCCAGTTTCAACAAATACATTTTTCATGAGTTCTACAAACTACAAACTTTTTCATAAGTTAAATTCTTAGATGTTTATACGTGTTGTGAAAATATATATTTTTAATCAGTCTTTGGAGCAACACTGCTCTCGGAGGCACATATTGCACCGAAACAAGAAAGCCGTACTATCCTTAATCACTGGTTCACGACTCTTAGCGCGATCACATGACCAAATACGTATACACTAAAGTTGATTTACACTGTCAAATTTGACATTTATTTCAACTGACGTTTAGACAAAATGGCGTACCTACGTTACGTTTCTCTGCGCATGTTAGAGTTAACGTTAACGTTGACGATGCAGATGAGACTTGTACTTGTCTAGTACATTATATTGTACATGTAAGCTTGTTTTGACGACGAAAATCATTGCCTTCAAAATTTAATGGATTTTTTTACGGTAAAACTTCGAGGAGTCACAGATCCCTATGTAATCGGGAACACGCAAATATGAAAGACAGTGTGTAGATGTAAGCATTACCAAATACATATTATGTATATGTATATACGATTAATCAGAAATGTGTGGAAATAATTTTTTTATTGTATTTTTATATTATAAAATCTAACTTAAGTTAGTGTTAATTATAGTAACTTATGTTTAGTGTTAATTTTAATATTTAATATTTAGTGCAGTTTTGGTCTTTCTATTAGTGTATATCTTAGCACGCAATGAGTACTTTGCCAAACGTATGTACATTACACTACATCATCATCATTGCGTGCTAACATAGACACTAATAGAAAGTCCAAAACTGCACTAAATATTAGTTTATATTGATCAAGAATAACAGATCAAATTTGTGTATTATAATTACTTTAAAGACATGCGTACAAACCCAGAAATTTTGTAGTACTGAATTATTATCAACTAATAAAAAGTATTAATAAAAAACAGCATTGATTGTAGTAATTGTAGAGGATTATCTCTGAAAATAAAAAAATATGATAGCCACCGTAAAATCGACACGTAATACCTACCAATTGCTGAGGCTCCTTGCGATTGTGACAGTAAATTACTGGCTAACGGCGCGCCACTAATTGCTGTAGTGGAAATATCGCGGATTATCGGGTGAAATAACCGGCCGTATTGGAGATTACTGGAGATAAACTTACTGGGAGTTATGGTACAAGTACGTCGGAGTACTATATCAGTCAAATCTTCTGTTAGAGCGTTTTGGTAAAGTAGACCGTTCGTACAAGTACACTGATCGGGAAATTAGACCGATCGTTCCAGATTGTTCTGTTCGGCTCCAGTGCTACGGTGCTCTGGCGGTCCCACGTGAACTTAATCATCGCAGGTGATCGCTCACCTCTGCAGATTTGGCTTGTTGTACTTTTATTCCACAATCACAAGGCTTTAAGCCTTAGCCTAGTGAGGAACTCCAGCATTCCCAGCATCTATCGAATGTGTTCTTACTAAAACGGGTGTTAGATTTTATTTCAATCGCTTGTAAGCATTACACATGATTTTTACTACTTTAATAGATAACTTATGATGTATTTTTATATGATTGTATTAAAACATATAGTTACTTTTGAATTAAAATATTAACCAGTATATATTTATAGTGTATAGTTTTATAGGTGACTTTTCAAGCGATTTACGTGAAATTCAGCATAGAAATTGAACCTGAAATTACATGCTTCTTGTTACTCGCCTCCGTGCCCATGTAAAAAATTAAATTTACAAAACGTAAAACAAGAGGAAAGATTTTTTACAAACTCTTACAACAATTTAATTTGCCTTTTTCCAGTTGTATTTTTTTCTGGCAACGCGCACGGGTCTACGGCCTTGTATTTTTTAATTAAGTAGCTTTCCTCAATTAAAAAGAAAAATACAGTGTTACATTGTGAAAACACAATGTCATAGATACTATTTTTAATATTTAATTTGTTCATGTTGATAGCACTGGTTGTCTGTTCTATGCATAGATCAACAAAACAGAAAAACAAAAAGAAAGAAAGATCAAATTTTAACACATTAATAGTTATATTATTATAAATCGCACGGTAAGCCGAAGGTGGCCATGGTCCGACGAACTGTCAGCCTTCAATAAGGAATGGCAACAACTGGCAAGGAATAGAAGTGGTTGGAAACATAGAGGCTTTTACCCAGCAGTGGGCCCTGAGAATAAGACTGTATGTCTGTTTGTTTGTTCAGTCCTACCTGACATTATAAATGTAAAACTTGTTTGTTCAGTCCTAGTTAATGTCACGTTGAAGCGGTAGTGTAATGGTTAAGGCGCCCGCCTGTGGATCGAAAGGTCCCAGGTTCGAATCCTACTCGTGCCACATGAGTTTGTATATCAATCTGACTCATGTATAGTAGTTTTCATCGACCACCACTTGCTTCCGGTGAAGGAAAACATCGCGAGGAAACCTGCACACTGTTATCAATGGTTCAAGTTCTCAAGACCCCCATAAAAGCGAAACACGAGCACACCCACATAATATTACACCATTGGCACAACATAATATGTATGTACGTCGAAAGTTACGAACAATAGCTTGCTTGATTGCACAGAGAGGCAAACACCTGAAGCGCAACTAGTTTGCATAGAAAGTAAGCTAGTTTATATTGTTGGACAACTTTTTCGTACATACGAAGTATGCCAGCGATAAAAGTTTGCACGCTGGGTAGCGGCCAATTTGCTCATATTTCATGACACGTGACCATTTATGTTGCATGTTACAAGCAAATATTATTTTTGTTTATTTCATATACCTAATTTGAATTCAGTCAATAAAGCACCTACTTTATTGACTGAATTCAAATTAGGTTTAAACATCTACCTTCGTTTTGTCCCTGTTTATACGTATGCCGCGAAACAGTCACAAACAGTTTATAAAAAAATTTTGTAATAATAATGGAGGCACTTTGTGATAATTTTATTTGTACTTTATCATGTTACTAGAAAAATAATATAAATACGTAATCATGCTAAGTCCTACCGACATTACTGGGACCAACACTGTTAAACGAAGTTATTTTGGCATTTCTTCACTGCAGTGTAGACAGCACTGCCGCAAATGCCAAAACAATAGTCGTTCCGAAAATCTAGTAGTTTGTAGCTTTATTATATATTATTTTCTAGCCCAATCGTCAAATATCTGACAACAAAATCTACATTTTAATTTTATATTAAGCTTAATAATCGTAGCAACAAAATGCCAATTAATCACCGCCAATTGTGTACATATTACGAAATGGCGTATTAAATTTCGATTCCAATTAGATAAAGGAGGGAAACTTAAACCTCTGTAGACGGTGAATCTTATAGAGAATAATCCATTTTACCGAATGGCTCTGCGCAGTGTAAACACCCATTAACGGGCACTTGGTTCGTGGTGCTACTAATGGCGGTAAAGATATTTAAATTGGCATTAATATTCAACTAGAATTATATATTCAGATGTTTCACTCCAAGTAAACTTAGTTGAACTCAATTGTTACCGGTTTCACTCGCATCTAGGATCAATTCGTAAGAACAAAACTCTTCAAAAATTAATTGCGCTATCATGTTTTTTTATACAATGCACCAAAAATTAATTTTCCAACCAAGATTTTCCGTTACGGCAGTAAAAGCTTGTGGCAAAAATGATTATGTAAGCAAGCAAAAATATTTTAAAGTTTTTTTTTTATATACTACTTAGCCGCGTCCCGGGACTTAGTTTCCGCGGGATTTTCGGGATAAAAAGTACCGTGTACCAAATTTCATAACAATCAGTTTAGTAGATTTTTTTTTTTTTATTATTCATAAGGCACACAAACAGAATGCAGACAAAAAAAGAACAATTAAAATGCACTAGAGCATGCACAGTTGTTTAGAGTATGAAGTGCTCTATCAAAATTTTATTTTCCGTGAAAGAAACTTTTACATTTAGAACATTAGGTCTTCTTCATGGTCCTATTCCTCATGGCTGAGGGTCGTGGTCATTACGTGGAATGAAACACACACAACAACTTTCTTGGCATTATTAATGGAGTGGTTTGCCTTCTCCATTTCACACACAATTTAATAATAATCAACCAGTGTGCAGGTTTCCTCACGATGTTTTCCTTCACCGGAAGCAAGTGGTAGTCTATGAAAACTACTATACATGAGTCAGATTGGTATACAAACTCATGTGGCACGAGTAGGATTCGAACCTGGGACTTTTCGATCCACAGGCGGGAGCCTTAACCATTACACCACCGCTTCAACGTAACATTAGCTAGGACTGAACAAACAACTTTCACATTTCTAACGTTAGGTAGGACTGAATAAACAAACAGACATGCAGTCTTACTATGGCGCGTGATCACTGCAACCTATGGACAACACTAGGGGTGTCACACTAAATTAAAATTCCCGTAGGACCTTTGCAACTTGCACCACGCCTTATTCCGGGCTATGTCCAAGACAAATTCCCCAACGTGC
Source organism: Plodia interpunctella (assembly GCF_027563975.2). Taxonomy (NCBI): domain Eukaryota; kingdom Metazoa; phylum Arthropoda; class Insecta; order Lepidoptera; family Pyralidae; genus Plodia; species Plodia interpunctella. Next base: position 2,445,431 of record NC_071301.1, read on the forward strand.
CTAATTGTACTAACATTTACTTTCTTAATCACGTACAACGAATGGGCCACGATATAAATAAGACCTGGCCCGGGCATGGATGAAAATAGGCCAATAACTTACACGCCCTCTCATTATTTATATCGATATTTCTCTCTGATTCCAGTGATATCCAAACTTGTATATTGTTAGCTACTGTGTAGGGCATTGCTCCCGAGCCTCGAATCCCGAACAAGTTTTTGAATAAGACTAGCTTTTGCCCGCGAACATTTCGCGTACAATACTTTTCCGGGATGAAAGGTACCCTATGTCCTTTTCCACACTTCAAACTACATGTATGCAAAATTTCAAGCATATTAGTTGTATAGAATTTTTGAAATCTTTTCGGTAGTTTCGGAGATTACCTCTTTATAATAATAGTATAGATAGGTATTTCTTAAAGTAACTTTACCGTGGTTTGCAAAACTATACTTTACAAATGTTTTTGTAATTCCTCAAAGACATTTTATATCATAACACTTTGGGAAACTCTGTCTAAATGGGATATAGAATAGGCGAAAATAATGATACGATTATTAGTAAATTGGTTCGATTATTACTTGTGTTATGATTGCTGTTTACTGTTTGTACAGATATTTCGAAATATATACAGTACTTCTTTGGCCGTTACGGAGTAGACACAGTCAAAAGTCTTGCAACTCAATTTGTCTTACTGACAATGTAACATAGTGATGTTGTTAGACATATGATTGATGGATCAGTTTATAAATCTTTTGCATTCATAAACTTTAACAATCTGGAATAATGAACAACAGCAGAACGGCAGTTATACTATATTTGTTTATTTATTTCTCCTTTTCCAGACCAGCATGGAATTATAGGATTAGGGACCGAACAAATTAGATTTTAAAATTATCAGCTAGATTTTCTATTAAAAAACTTCGATTTTTCCAAATAACCAACACTGGAGACCAACACTGTTTAAATGAGTTTCTTTCGGCATTTCTTCATAGCTTTTTGGGAAATGCTATATAATTTGACGTGGAAAAGTGACAGGGAGAATCTGATTTCTGAATAAATGCTTTGTATAATATATTTTGTTCAGTTTTTGGTCACAACAAGTCATTGTATCTAAATTCGGTCCGAATCAAACCTTCGTTTAAAACAAAAGCAATTTTTACATCCGTCGCGACTTTATCAGGAGGCAGCAGGAAGGAAATCCTAAAGTTATTCAAATGAAGCGCGGAATAAATGCATATTGAATTTGTTTACGTTGGCCAAACCAGAATAGAGAGGTTTAGTGTCCGTTCGACCCTAGTGATTCTCATCTCATCTACCAGAGGTATATCTTGGTACAAAGTCGTCTGCATGAGTACCTATATTTGTACCGCCAAATAGCAGTGCTTGCATTGTTGTGTTCAGATTCGATGGCAGAGAGAGGCAATGTAATTATTGTGGTACTGTGGCAAAAGATCCTCGGCCACAGAGTAACCGGTAACCCGCAACACCACGGCCTGTCAACGCCTGCAACACAGGCCGTGGTAACCACTTATCATTAGATGGACTTTATATACTAATTGGTAGTATACAAAAATCTGTACGGAAGACATATAGCTATAGACATATAGCTATTTAGTTGACTTGTTCACCGCCACCGCCACGGCGGGAGCTATTCATAAAAATGCCTTTAGGCAACTGAAACAAGATGCGAGACAACGTACTCTAAAAGCAGTAATTTTAGGAAGTTTTGCGGCCTTATGTCCAACGAACTTTTTGCTTTTGGGTCTAATCTCGAAGATCCAGTGGGTACTAAACAAATAGAGATAGACCATACTTCTGTTTAAATTCTGAATCTCCATATTATTGCCCCGGACCAATATCCTTTTCTTTGTTTAAATAGATATTGGTGTTTCACCTTTGATTTTCTTTATCCTGTTTCCTTGTGTGTAGGGTTTTTTTTTTATTTTGTTAAATTGTTTTCTTTATCTAGGCAATTTGGTTGCTTGTTTATCGAGCATATTATTATTAATTGTGGAGTCAGATTTAATGCAAGTCGCCTAAAGGGTATTTCATAATACCTGCCGACGTCTAGTGGAAAGTTAGCAACTAATAAACAAAATCTGCTATCAGTAGTATTTATTTTTAAAGATAATCATTTTTTATCAGCCTGGACGCATTTCCTCACGACGTTTTCCTTTACCAGACGCAAGGAGTTGTATTATTGTGTAAAGTAAGTAAAGTATTATTACGACAAAACGAAAATCTGCAACAGGTAGGCTGCATGTTTATCCATGAGAGGACATACTTTCCTATGTGAACGAAGCCTTAGTTCGCTAGTAGTAAGAAAGTTTCGATCCTTTTTTCTCTCTCTCTCTTTCTCTTATTTTTTTCGACTATGTAGCCTCAAAGCCCACGATCATCACTCTACGGTATTTTTTTTTAATATTGTGGTTTTATGACCTGCCTTACGTATCACCCTGGGAATGCTGTAGTTGCCTTTCAGCTGTCAAAACTTTTTATCACTTGTCGCCTTGTACGATATCCATGGGGACATATGGGGTAGCCTATTCTTGGACGGAAATTATAATATAATTCCTATTCCATTATTACTGGTCGAAAAAAATTCTGAATGCTTTGTAAAAAATAATATTTTGGTAATTCTTTTTAAACCAATTTGGATGTCACTTCAAGCGAATTTGGATCGAATCCAGTGAATAACCTTTTCACAGTTCTGTGAGAGCATTTAAAATATTTTCCGAACAAACTCGAATGTTGGCATTGATCGAGAGTTTTCGACAGTTCACTTCAACTTACATACAAGTAGGTACAACGAGACGCGATAAATAAATTATTCTATATTTAAAAAAGTAATAATTCCTATTTTAATAAAATGATAAAAGGAATCTGTAGATAAAAGGAAAAGGTAATGATAAAGGTAATGATAAAAGGAAGAATCTGTAGTACATTGCTAAATCTAAGGCCGGGAACCGTGAACGTTCGGATGACTACATAGTATAAAACAAACTCAGTTCTACGCTGTCTGTCTGTCCCTAAGTATGCTTAGATCTTTAAAACTACGCAACAGACTTAAAACAACGCAACAGATTTTGATACGGGTTTTATAATAGACTAGCTGCGCCCGGGGGCTTCTTTCCTGTAGGAATTTCAGGTTACGGTAACGGGTAGAAACCCATGTACCAAATTACAATCTGATAGAGTAACAATAACACATATATTGTCACAAACTTTCGCAATTATAATATCCTAACTAATATAAATACGAAAGTAAGTTTGTTTGTTTGTTACCTCTTCACGCATTATCTATTCAAACAGTCTTCTTGAAATTTTGCATACATGTAGTTTGAAGTATGGCAAAGAACATAGAGTATTTTTCATCCTGGAAAATTAATGCGGGCGAAGTCGTGGGTAATATCTAGTTATATGAGTAGGATAGTAATTCAACAGGAAGGTTTTTAGTATACAAATTGTTTCGGTTTTACCCGAGCGAAGCCAAGACGTACCGCTGGTATTAAATAAACAATAAAGTAGTATGTGCAATTTCTTACATTTTCACTTCAATTTACACCGTTGCAAATTGAAATGTCGAAATAAGTTTACGCCCCAATTTTACATTAGAAAATTGCGCAGAGTGTACGTGGTATGTGATATAATAGAGTTTATATTATAACGGAAAAATGCTATTGCAAATTAAACTCTATTGCCTTTGCAACAGCTACGGACAATATTGTTTTAATAATTTAATAACTTTTTTTTTACATGTGGCCATTGAGGGTGCGTTACACCCGTCAGGTTAGACTTTTTTTTTTAACCTGCGCAGAAAAGCGAAAAGTACGCCATTTTGTCTAAACGACAGCTGACAGCACGTCTTTAGCCACAACAATAATTGTAATCGATATGACAATAATACATGCCTTAGCTACGAAGGACATTCATAAGAAAGCAACTAGATATATAGGTATCAAGTCCGAGTCACGCACTAAAGCGCCTGCGCAAACCCATTTGTCGCGCACAAAAAAGTATGATCCGCCTGCGCAAACCCATTTTTCACAAGGCATAATTGCAATCAACTTATAAAACCGCAGCTTACATGCCAAATTCAAATCAGTGTCTCGATCGGGGGCTGGCCCTCTTTACGAGACTATAAACCAGTGGCGTAGCTACCTGACGGCTAGATGGCGCCGCGCCCGGGTACATCAAGTTCAAGGAGCCCTTTGGACCAGCGATTTTGTTATCAGCAGCCAAGACTGTGTATCAATTTTATTAGTCGCCTCGTACGACACCCAGTGGTTTGGAATGACTATTCTAATCCTATTATAATCCTAATCAGACTAATTGATTTTTATAAACACAAAACGAGTCAGTAATTTACCTTTAAACGCTTTATCTAACACATTTAAACTTCTTGAAATACCATCACGTAAGCAGAACAGAAGGTAGGTACAAAAATCATGCAGGTAAAAGCTAGTATTAATCATATTTAAAAAGTTTAATTGGGGTATCAAAAGTTGAAAGACATGTGGTAAAAGACACACATGACTAATATTAGTATTAATAATTTTAAACAGTTTAGTTGGGGTCTCGAAATTATTTAAGCACCAGGGCATATGACTACCTAGCTACGCCACTGCCATAAACCGGCGAGTTTATTCATTTTACTGCCTGAATTCATCAGGCCCGTGAAATTCGTCTTCTGGTTATCTTTATTTTTATTTTACGACGCGCACAGATGAGATTTGGAATATTAAATTCAATGAGATCACTGAGTAATGCCCGTAAATCGTTGCGATTTCGCGCAATAATTTCCTTTTTTGTTCTTTTTCAGGGTTCCGTGTAACCAACCATTAATATTATAAGTTGTTTACGGAGATGTTAACAATATAATTGATTCGATAAATCATTTTCAAATGCAATACCTATTTAATTGGTGATGAAAAATTCAATTTACAAATTAAAATAGCTTTCTTCAATAAGTGTGTATCGATCATAATATAAAGAATAATATTTTTTCATCAGATCAATACTTTCTGTCATCAAGAGATAATGTCAAACAAATTCTTCTTCTTTAATTCAATTAAAGAGATTGTTTAGGGATTTCATGTAAAAGAAACACGTAAACGAATTTGCGGACACAACTAGTATATAATAATATTGGTATTGCCAACTTTTTATTTCATGCTTTTTGAAAAAATCCCCTTTGTGCGCTGACGACGTGCGATTGTGAAAAAAATTGCCAAATTGATGCTCAAATGTTAAATCAAAATGTTTCTTTCGTTTGATACACATTTAAAAGTAAAATATTATAGACAAAGAAAATACTAATCTATAATAAAAACACGAGTATCTTACTTTGTATGTGTTCAGGTATTTCGCGTTTGACTCGGGAGCATCAAACTACAAACTTGCAATTAATTTAGAACGCTCTCCATAGATTTAAATCATGGCAGATAGTGTTTGTCGTAAAATCACAGCCGAAACTTCAACATTTTTTGGTTTATTTTTCGCTGATGAATGGTGTGTGTACTAAGCACAAGAAGTAAAAGATTTATTTTATGTAAGTATGTAATTATTTTATGATGTAACAGCGGTAGTTGCAACCGTGAATATGCGAGTATGAGAGAAAATATCTGCAACTCCAATGGTGAAGTATCGAAGTCATTCTAAAATTGAAACCCAGCAACAAGATGTTGTGGGTACACAGCTACTATACAAATGTAGTACACACATTGGATGGACCAGGATTGTGAAGGAAGTCTCCCGTCAAAAAAAGACATAATATTTTTTTTCTTCAAAATCGAGTTATTTACTTATGTGTTAACAGTGAATACAACAAGCACATTATATTATTTCTGATTCCCGTTCCAGCAACCCGTCTCGGCTCGGGTAAAACCATAATAAATACCTTACCTAAAACTTCGTTACGAATCCGACTATTTATACGTGAAAGTCGTTCAAAAATCCGTTCAGTAGTTTTTGTGTTTTTAGCCTTCATACAGACAGACGCGACAGGTATTAAATGTTGGACGCTCCTCTCTACTTATGACGGCAGATATGATGTCTAACCTAATATAAATCTATGGCGTCAAGTCCTTAATTACAACAGCACAAAATTCAGTTGAACCGCAATCAAATATTCGACGGATCTTCTTGAGATTAATCCTTCCCTCTATAGTTGTCTTGTGCTTTCATCTTTTCGAGGCGAGATGAAAAGTCTTCCACGCTTCAAAACAAAGAGCTGTGACTTTTTAATCAAAGCTAGGCATTTTTGCTCCATTGTCATAGACGAGTATGCTTGAACCAAGTAGAATTCTCTCTCACTCCTACGTCAAAGTTTTTGATTTCTTCCTCAGACGTTGGAGGAGGACGATTTCATAACTTTTTCTTACAAAGTAGATTTTTAAGGGTTTCAAAGTAAACTTGAAGTATGGTATCGTCATTTTTATCCGTCTGTCACTAGCTTAAGTCTGGAAACTAAACTACTGGAAAATTTATCAAGAAACCAAAAAAAGCCAGTCAAGCGCGCGCATCACGTGGAAAATTCCGATTACGGATTTTTTCATTTATACTCTGTATTATTCAAGCCCTTCTTCTTCCTCTTCTCTTTTTTTAAGTTTTTTAGTCAAACTCTAACTGCCTATAGGTTTCCTAATGTAAAATATGCCACAAAAACCGACTTACAAATTTGATTTTTTCACAATTCAAAAATACCTAATTTAATTCCCACTGCATCCGCTAATTCTAAGGACATTTTAAAATATGTATTCAATTTCAGTTATTAACATACATACTTCACTTATATTGAATGAAACAAATAATCTTTGATATCTTTCTGTTAAGTTCAGTTTACAACTGAAGTCGTGGCTTGTGTGCGAAGGGAAAATATTTGAACTCAAAGTACAAAGTACGAGGTTTTATGGAATGGGATGTTTACCTCGTGGGATGTGTTTGAATGTTAGATAATTATTTACATTTTCTGTGCGGTGGGTTGAACCTCAAATAATTTTTATGCGAAACATAAGTCAAAGTGAAGGGTGCTACTGTGAATGATTTTTTGAAATTTATCACCATGTAGAGAAAATACCCAACTTAGTTGCCTGGGGGACTACCAAGAAAACATAAATATTATTCCATTTATTTAATTATATTTATTTATTTAATAGAAAATCTGTTTGTTTGAGGGTTATTTTTAAAAAGTTGTGTAGCTTTTAGGTAGAGCAAGACAGATATAATAGATAGATTAGGTTGTATTATCATTGTAATTCAATTGTCTCAAAATTACAGACGGGGAAGCGTCGACAAAAATCCAGATCACGTATGATATTTTTAAAGTAAATACATAAACCGAGATCATGGTACGAAGAAAATACGACTTTATTAAGTGATTACGGCGACAAGATAAAATTTTTAGGCGCAATTTCCAATTAACTAAATGTCAAATTATCAAAAAATTTCCAGTCCGTCATCGCAAATAAATGGGTACCGCGCTACACGCCGTTTTGGCGCTTTTGTCATTTTTCTAGTACTGTTGAAACTTTTTGGCTAATAATGAACATTTAGCCATGCAGCGTGAATTTTAATCTTCACTCTGCACTGGCAATAGTCCAAGACATAAGGGCTCTGATGGCACAGACTTGGCTCTAATTCAAACGATACTCAGATAATGGCTAATAACTGTTATATCTTAAGCATCGCTTGATTTATTTCTTAGAACATGTGTTGGCATAGGTTTTTCTTGGAAAATTTACAAAACATCAGGCAGTGGTTATCAAGTATAGTACAGACTCGCATACTTAAGATGTTTGGTCACATTCCCGAGACGAAACCATGACTCGATCGAGTGTCTCGTTGTTTAAGACATGGTTTCGCCGATGAGATGGACTGACCAGGTGAAGTCGTTGGTGGGGGAACCTATACACAAGTGCACCAGGATGACCACAAGCAGGGAGAGATGGCGGGACATCGTAATAACACCTGCCTCCTAGAATAAAAAATCATGTTGACCACGACCACTCTGTCAAGAGTGATACGAATGATGACATAGTATAAAACGAATTCGCTTCCCGCAGTCTGTCTTTTCATACCTATGCTTAGATGTTTAAAACTACGCAACGGATTTTGATGCGGGATTTTTAATAGGTAATATTGTAGACATCTACCTGACGAAGGTGTGTGTAATTTATTATGGTTTTATCTAAGCGAAGCCGGCGGGACAATTTATACATACAAAAAAATCCTCAAAAAGATGTGAAAATTTTACTCTATACATTAATAGAAACAAAAATTAAATTATATCACCCCCCCTTTTTGCATCGAGAGTTAAAGGCGCAGCACAAAAGCTCTGATGGAGGTAATAGAACCTTAGTATAACAGCGCAATATTCATTACAAGAGCACACCTGCACTTTTAAATCGGCCAATTTACAGTTTTTATGCTCGGTTGGCCTGAGAGCGTCTTATTCCAGTAGACCACATAGTGTTATAGCATATAATACTAGCCTTTACTCCCATGTATAGTAGTATATACTATACTAGTATATATACTAGTATATACTCTTGCCTTTACTCCCATGGGAGATTTTGATAAAAATACCAGTCTAGATATAATTTAAATCTTGATTAATTTAAACCCCTACAAAATTATATAAATCTACTCATCTTCACTTCACAATTACGCTTCCATATACGATAGCGTGTGGTTCCGCCCTAGAATAGACCAATCCATATCCCCCCGTGGATGTCGTAGGAGGCGACTAGGGACACACAGCTTGGCGACTAGGGAAACACATCCTAGGCAGCTGATAGACAACAATAGCGTTACCAAAGAGGGTTGACGTAAGCCAGGCGGCCGGATTCGAATCACTTTAAAATTTTATGGTTTTTTATGTTGACCTCGGCTTCACGGCTTCACAACCTTGAACGCAACCGGAAACATGCATAAATGAGAGATGACTGCGCTTCCGTATATATGGATACATTAGTACACATTACGAATTAATTTTGAGATAGATTTAGGTCGGTATTAATTATGAGGTTATAATCTCAGTGATAGTCATAATATATTTAATATTATGACTATCACTGAGATTATAACCGTAATGTTTAAACTACAATGTCCAACCAATGAAAATTCCAATGATTTTATTCTAAATAACAGAAAAATAAAAAGTAACATTTTCTGAATTAGCTCGAATGTCCACTATCCCGAATGCAACACACCTGGGCAATGCAATGCTGGAGGTCTTCAAAGTTTATGGATTTTAGTTCAAAAACTACTTTCAATTCCAACTTATGTGTCTCGGACATAAGTATGTAAAAATTAAAAACTTTATTTTCAATGTAAGAACATACATTGAAAATAAAGTTTTAACAAACGTCATTTTCGACACAAGATTTTATTGTCGTCAAAAATCTAGTATTTGTAAAGGAAAACGTTGAGTTACTTAAAAAGTTACTAAGGTTTCCGTTCATTATGTAAACAGAGCGATTAGATGGAATTAGATGGATGGAAATAATATGCTCTTAGTTTTTCCATCATGATATGAACACCCAGAGCAAAAAGAGTTGACTTACAATTGCTCCATACAGTGAAAAATAAATTCATTAAAAATTATATTCCATTAAAATTTTGTTCGCAAAACATAAAACTTTAATCCATGACATAAAATTCAGTCTTGAATTTGGTTTCGCTTTTAATTTAAATACCTTGTTCATAAAATAACTTAATTATAACTAATTTCTAGATACCGACCAAATTAATTTTCAATATAGTCGGCACGTGTAAATACTAGTTTATTCTTAACGCACCCAATCGATATTGCTCCTATTTAAATATATTTTTTAAATTATATTCAGTCTTGAATTTGGTTTCGCTTTTAATTTAAATACCTTGTTCATAAAATTACTTTATTATAACTAATTTCTAGATACCGACCAAATTAATTTTCATAATAGTCGGCACGTGTAAATACTAGTTTATTCTTAACGCACCCAATCGATATTGCTCCTATTTAAATATATTTTGTAGTTTTGTACCTAAATACATTTATTCCTCAGAATTCTTCCTAAGAATTTATACAAAAAGCAAAGAAAAGTGAACACACTCTGCTACTCGTACTATTTCTGATAAAAGCGAAAGAATTTTGCTTTGTTTTTTTTTTTACACCAATCATTTGGTCTTGCTTTCATCAAAATTCTCTTAATAAAATCATTCGAATTATTCGTTTAAAGTCACACGCTCAAGACCAAAACTCTTCCATATCGATCAATATAATATTAAAACGATAATTAGGCCGATTATAACGAATGCGTAATAGCTTTTATCAGGCTGTTTAACCCAGTTTAGAATTGCAGGAAATAACCACAAGTACAACTAAATTAAAATTAGTTTCCATTTAAAAAGCGTACTATTAACTATAAATTAAGAATGCCCAACGAGCGAACCTAAACCCATTTAGAATATAGTAGGTAATAAACTTTTATTATGATATTTACTTTCAGAATTTACGACAAGTCATTTTCAGTGGAGCGAAAACATGATGAGTAAGTAGAATAAATCTAATCAACTAATTGTTTTGTAGTAAATTTGATATCCTTTTGCGTAATTATTAATGTAAATAATCTTTATTGACTATTAATATTCCGATTAAATATCTATTAAATATCGATTAAATATCTGTTATATATTATAATATATTATGTTAAAAATCTGCATTATTATTTGTTTACACTTAACGATGTTTGTAAAAGTTTTTAAGGTTCCGTATCTAAAAAGGAAATATTAGAACTCACAAAATTCGTGCATCTTCACAGCTAGATTGCTTCGAAACTTCTGAACCGATTACTTTGAAATTTAGTACACTTATATTTTAAACTATTTGTTGCCCCCTCGTTGTTGATTTACCTCCGGTTACTAACTATATATATACCAAATTTCATTAAAATCTACCCAGCAATTTAGCCGTAAAAGTGTGATATTCGCATTTGTAATGTTAATATAAATGATATCTCCAAAACTATTATAAAAGTCATTAAAACTGTCTACGTCTATTATACGAGCATAATTAATAAAAATACATTTGAGATCATCATTTATTATAAGTACGAAATAATGAATTAATTAACAAAATCCGGGTATCCAATTAAGGAGTACGTTAAGTGCGTACTAGATTATAAAGCGATTACCATAGTAACTTGCGGTTCACCCCGTCCAGACCTTTGGTTAAATTAACTTACATTTAAACTGTAACCCTATAACTTTAATAATAAGACTAGTACTTATTATATTGTTAACTAATCTACGTTATTCATGTCACGGATGATATGCGTGCCAATGGTCTGACCATAGATAAAATATTTCTTTTATCTATGGGTCTGACAATTAGAGGTGCCGACGATCGTACAAAGTGGAGACGAAAAAGTAGGAAAAAGACCTAGACTGAGGAAGAAACCGTCATCGGCTGAGTAAGCAACCGAGAAAACGCTCAATGAGAGAAAATACGTACCTGTTACGTACTAATGAAGTTAGTATGAGAGCGTACAAAAATGATCATGCGTGATGTAAAAACTTTAAACTTGAAATAGAAAGAATTAAAACTCAGTTTTCAGTATGCAACCAAGTAATGTAGAAAGATCTTTATTGCACTATTTACAGAAAAAAAAAAAGTTATAACTAGGTATACAAACATAAATGACCGCGAAATCGAACTTATCACAAATGCAATTTCTGCCATTCAACATTTGGATGATAAAAGAAAGAATTTGAGTAACAAATATCTATAATAATATGTACGAGTATTTGTTTTTCATGACAAAAGGTTGGAAGAAATCGCTTTAAGCGACAGCTTAAGGCCACCTTTTGCACATTTTCTTGTTCACCCATTTCAGTTTTAAGTTATGTTATAGTTAGTATGCATATACAAAATAATGTGCAACAGAATTTTGTATTGTATTTTGTATTTATAATACTAAATCGACAAATAAAGCGGAATTACGTGGGAAATTAATTTCGATACATAAACCAACCGGGCTTAATACGCATTGGTTTCACCCACCACATTGCACACCATTTAACTGCATGACTATAATTTGTATTAAATTTAAAGTGATTGTTTATTTGGATGTGGTTCTATTTGATTTAATTCTATTTTATATAACAGGCTATTACAAAAAATACGTTTTTAAATACGTAGTGATACGATACCTTGAGTAGATCCCAAAGCGTGGTGGTGTGTAATGGTTAAGACGCCCGCCTGTGAACCTAATGGTCCCAGGTTTAAATCCTACTGATGCCACATCAGTTTCCTCTTTATGCGTGTTGATTCTCATTATGTATTTCTATTTTTTAAGTGGGTTAAATCAATAAATGATGAATGAACACGTATAGGATCTCTTAGTCATCATATTGTCAAGTCCGTATTGTTGATATAGAAACATTTTTATACCAATATGGAAAACGTTTTATTAACTTTCCATACACGTGTTATATATTTATAGACGTGTTCCTCATAGCATGACTATGACCCTCAGGTCATAGTCTTTACGTGGAATGAAACACACAAAACGACATTCTTGGCACTATTAATGGAGTGTTTTGCCATTGCCTTCTCCATTACACACAGAGGTTGATAATCAACAAGAGCGCAAGTTTCCTCACAATGTATTCCTTCACCGGAAGCAAGTGGTAGTCAATGAAAACTACTACAGATGAGACATAATGGAATACAAATACACGAGCAACAAGCAGGATTCGAACCTGGGACCTTTCGGTTCACCGGCGTCTTAACCATCGGGCCACCGTGGCTACGGGTAATTGATTTGATTTGCTTTGGGCCATTACAAATTTGGAAACTTAAAAATATACCACAGATATTAAACCCACATTTCATCATACGACAGGTCATCAGCGTCACAACATTGTTTAGATTATTTAGTTGTGCCGGCTCCACACTGTAGTCGAACAGTTTGCCAGACTGTAGCGAAGTAGGTATACATTGCTGGTTTTTCATTGCGGTAAATACTCGTAAATGCACTCAGCATGAGTGAAATACGCAATGTTTACGCATTCGCGTCGACATGTGTCCGTGTTCGGCGACAGTGTGGAACTGGCATTACAGTTTACGACTGACCCCAATAATACCTCTTCTTTATTACAGTGATTAAGGCCGCTTATTAAACAGTTTACTATGTATAGGATTCATTATGTAAAGGTACGTAAATCTTTATTAAAAATTTTCAGGAACTCTCGCTAACATGTGCGTGTTCCCGGATGTATTCGGAGATGAGACGTCCCGAAGCCCAGAGTGTGTATAAAAAATCAACTATACAATAGACGAAAAAAAAATTGACATATTCATAAATAGTTATCATTGATCTCATGTAGTCGGAATTAATTGTAGGTATAAAGTTTAACGATTTAATATAATTTTGTTGAAGATTTGCTATGTTTTTACAAACGACTGCCTATCTGACGTCAACCCTCCTTGGAGATGCTATTTTTGCCTACCATCTATCAAGGCATGTGTCCAGAAGTTGCTTTGTACGATATCTACGGAAGGATTTGGAGTGATCCTATCCAGGGCGGGACCACACGCCACAAGTTTTCACTAAATGAACTACAAAATTTCTTTAGTTCAAATTCAAAATTCTTTATCCAATTTAAGTTGATACACATCAGTTAGTTACGTCAAATAATTACTTGAAACTAAGCCTCATTAGTATCATCTTTGATTTTAATTATAGATTTAGATAAAAATTTGGTTACTTTTATTTATTCGATTTTGTTTTGTAGGATGATAGCATGCTCTCCATTTAAATTTGCATACCCGTGGACGGTGAAACATGTAGGATTAAATTTTTCTTTTAACACCACATTGTAAAAAAATGTAAACTCATGTTTTTGCAAATAAATAATCTTTGTCTTTGTCCTTGACGTTAACTTTAACATGCGCGCTGACGATTAAATAATATGGCATACTTACCTTTGTGCTCGGTGTGACCGATCTTAAAGTCTATTGCCGACTTCCAATGCACAGGACGGCACGACAATATAAACCCAATATGTTAATTTATATTTTTTTATCCTATTCATTTACTAAAAAACATAAATTTTACTTAAAATTCGAATGTTTTGTATATAATATTTCGTTAAAATTCCATTACCTATCCGCAAACCCATCCATCACACGCGACATCACAGTGTTATCAAAAATATGATGGATTCAGTATTTTGCATGTGTACGATTTAATTGATTAATGAAAAAAATAATGAAACCGATTATATGTTTTCGTTATGACTAAGCCCAGAAGTGCTAGGTTTAGCTGGCTAGACCTAGGTTTAGCTGCTGCCGGTCTCAATTGGGCGGCACCTAGGTGCTGCCGGTCTCAATTGGGCGACACCTAGGTGCTGCCGGTCTCAATTGGACGACACCTAGGTGCTTATGTTCGACTAGACCTTTAGCCTATATCATTTTGACTATATCTAGGGGCAGCCAGTCTTCGATGGTTACACCTAGGTATACAGGGCTTAACTTCGGCTAAACTTAGGTTTAAACCTAAGCAGGCTGCACCTAGGTAAAGCCAACTAAGAGCTGCACCTGGGTCTAGATTCTATAGGTTCAATTAGGTGTAGCCAACAGATCGGCTGCGTCTGGATCTAGGCGTTTAGTGTAGTCGCCCCTCGGGGTTTGGCCGATCATATTCATAGTATGTATATCATCTGATCATATACATAAAATCAGGATTGATGTATTTGAGGTAAGTCTGTTATAAATATAAAAAGCTACATAAGATCCCATTTTGCCTACTAAATAATTTATAGTAAGCCCTGGATTTATGTAAGAATTTACGCACGCTTTTTACGACTTCACGTCCGAGGTAGATTTTAGCGGTTTGAAGTATGAAAAGACAATTTTTGTAAAACCTTCTAAAGTCTAAAGAGTTTCATAAAATATGAGTTCTGAATGAGATACTCCCGCTTCCATAATACTTGACCCAAATAAGTTGTGTCTAAAAAGATAATTTTCACTTGCGATTCAGTGGAAAATATATTTGTTTTAGTCAATCAAGTTTCATCAACAAGTCATCATTTAAAACTTCCATACGTGTTGTGTAGTATTGTAATGAATAAGTTAAATTTAATTATGGTGTGGTTTAGTCATTTGTATTGTCAAGAGCACATAGATCTAGCCTATTTTATAGCATATTACCACAGACATAATGATCAGGTTCCTCTGTATTGAAACCCGACATGTGAACCATTATCTCAATGTCAACATGCCGTTGTCAAATTACACCTACTACAACAACTAACCCTATCGTTTTGTAGTCCGAAACTAGCGAATCCATTCCATATCAATTATTTCTATTAGTAATATTAATTTCAATAGGTTTGCAAAAAGCAATCATGTGGTTTATGAACGCAATATTCGACACACACTTGTGGCACTTCGGCGAACTGGCTGGATTTTGTATAAAATAAAATTATGTTTATTTCCTGTATAATCAAAGTAGGCGTAATGCGTCTACGTAATACAGGAAATACATAAATAGTAGACAGAAAGAAATGATCAAAGACGCCTAAAGACTGACATGACTGTTAAGTCATGCCGTCTTGAACAATTTCTCGAATTAGTTGAAATACATATAGAATGAAAATTCATTTCTAAGCGGATTCCGTGGTTCGGGGCGTTACAGCCGAGACTACAACTGAGAAGAACCCGTTAAAAAAACAATTCAAAGAGACACATGGAACCTCTAAAATTCGTAATTAAATCAACACTTGTCTGAAATAACCTTATAAAAAAGTGGATTTGCAAAAAATCATAATTTTATAAAGCCTTTGAACCCCTGTGCTGGCAAATAAAAATAAAAAATAGCCACCACACTCCCCTTGTTCTATTTGTTTTCGCCCCTTTGAGGATCGAGGTAACGGAAAGTGTTTTTGTTGCCCGTCCATCACAGTTTTATCCAGTAAGAGCCATTACTACCTTATGTATATTAACTTCAGTAAAAAAAATATTTTAGCTATCTCAGTTCAAGACTTTTTAAGTAAACTTTGACTATAACTACTGCTTCTTAGTTGTTCTAGTCAATTTTCATGTTAACTTTGCTAAAAAATACTGTGATAATGACAATGCTTTCAAAGATATGACAAAATTAAAATCACACATTTTTGGACTCGTCATACGATTTCCATACAAATGGTCCTTTTGCGTTTCTGTAAAATATTCACAAATGTTAATAACAATAGTTTTTTTAGGTTACGAAACATCATTGTAGGTACCAACTTGTTTCTGGTTAATAAAGATTATTGCTATTTAATATTTACAATAAATATTTTTATAATAATAAACAAATCACAAACAGAAGAGCGTTGGCGCAGAGTGAGACCTCGAAAGAGATGGCGCGTCAACATTGATGAATTCTTGCGGGGTGGCATCAGGCTGCCCTCGACAGAGATTTGTGGAAAAAGGTATGGGAGGCATTTGCCCAGCAGTGGGACACATCGACCAACAGGCTAACAAAAAAGAAACCTTTCTTAGTAAATACCTATAACTTTGATTTATACCAGAAATTCTGTGAAAATCAAAACTAATTTCAAAATTACTACCTATTTCGTGAATTTGGAAACCGCAGAATTATAGTGCAGTTAAACCCATAGTATTAATGCCTCGGTTGCATTTGATATATGTCAAAGCATAATTGAAGGCTAGCTGCATACCTGCTATCTATGAAACATTACTTTAAAATAATTTATATTATCCGAAAATTATATCACCCGGTCAGGTCAACATGGAAAATGTTCTTTTTCAGATCTTTTCCTGGGTCTTAGATGTTTATCTATATGTATATGTTATAAAATATAGTATCGTTGAGTTAGTATCCCATAATACAAGTCGCGAATTTAATTTGGGGCTAACTCAATCTGTGTGATTTATTCCTCTATATTTATATATTAATAGTAGTCGATGTGTGGCTGGCCTAAACAGGCTAAAATGACCTGAAACTCGATATTTGCTACTAAGTTGTATAATTTATCAGCTGCATTCAAAATTGCGTTTAATTTCAAAACCGATGCATTATTACATTTCAATAAATCTGAAATCAATTTAGCTCCTAGTACTAAATTTGAATGGTATTAATTTTGTGAACAAACTTATCTCATTCATATTAGAAATTCTGGCGCGTTGGTATCCGATTAATATATAAATATCCTACTTATCCTACTAATATTATAAATGCGAAAGTTTGTGATGATGTGTATGTATGTATGTTTGTTACTCTTTCACGCAAAATCGACTGGACCGATTGTTATGAAATTTGGTACACTGGCAGAATATAACCTGGAATAACACATACTTTTTATCCCAAAATTCCCACGGAAGCAAAGCCCCAGGGCGCAGCTATTTAATAAAGAGTTGACGTTGAAGTAATGGTAGTTGAAGGATTTTGTATCATGATGCCTTCACTATACCGTATGCAACACGAACCGCATGGTCACAGATCGGTACAACGCCATGGACAATACTTTGGCAGTGATGTGATAAGGTATTGGTCCTCGCAAATTTGCGCTTCAGAATCGACTCGCTAAGGAGTCTACTTTTTAGCGAGTCGATTCTGAAGCTGAGGCACGTCGATATATCTCCAATATTCATAATTCTCTAAGCAATATAATAGCGTAACGAATAACTTATTAATATTGGAGCTATTCCACTATTCCCTTCCAGATCTCCATCTTGTTGAAGACAAGTGGAATTGTTTGATACTAGACAACAATTAACAAAAAAAATCAACGTATCTACTCTGACTGCTTTTATTTATTTATTTAGCTAAATACAACGGTACACAATATGTATCCTTTTAAAGTATAATACTATTAGTATTATAATGTATTTATATTTCTAAAGACACGTTTTTGGCACCACCATGTGTTTTTCGGCAGTAATTGACAGCATGTGAGTTTTCTTCTAAACGTGTCAACTCGGCAACATATTCAAATTATGGCAATAAAGTATGCGGGAAAGACCCCGTACTGATTTTGTTCGGTGTAACACTGAGCCTTCACCTATTGTACGCACACTCCAGTTTTATGTAAAATGTTTGTTAGGTATATGTATGTATGCAATAAAGCGTATTTTCTATTCTATAACACTGACACCCTTGTCACAGCTAATCGACAAAACTATAGTTCTTCTCGGCACGTGGACCAGGTGGCCACGACGTGGTGATATGATGATTAATAGAGAAAACCATTACAACAAAATTTTTATACGAGTATGTACGTTCCACACTGCACCTGCACCGTATTTATAGTTGCTTTAACAGATGTTCAATAAACTGAACTAGGTATATTATGAAATAGCTCTTACTATGGTAGCCAGATGTTTCTGTACCACCACCACATCATCCAATACATCACATCACATAACATAACATCACATCATTCTTCCTGCGCTGTACTAAACTATGGAATGAACTTCCCTCGATTAATAGTTTCCTTAATAGTTTCGACATTGGAGCCTTCAAGAAGACTCTTCTTCTATCGCTTTCTCAAAAAGTTGTTAACTCATCAGTGATCCGTACCGGATTGGTAGTGGCCATGGGCTTGCAGTGTCTGCTTACCATCAGGCAACCCACATGATTGTTTACCCACTATGCTATAAAAAATAGTGGTCAAATCTATCTATGGATCCTCTTTGGACAAACATAACACACCACCCCAACTCAATACGTATTCGTGAAATTTAAAGACTGCATACACAGTCGGACTTAATTCCGGCTTCAAACTGTCGTCGAACAATTTGCCAAACTGGCGGATTCAGTATACTAAACATTGCTGGTTTTTCATTGCGATAAATAAAAGCTCTCATACAAATCACGCAACGTTCACGCATTCGGGCATGTATCTGAGTTCGGCTACAGTGTAGGTAGACCTTAGCTGAAAGCAACATTTTTGGTCACCCATCCCGTTCCCGACCAAAGCGAAAATCGCTTGACCGCCATTATTACCGAGCGTGAGAACAATCAACCATTCACCACCATCGAGCTTTTCAAGTTCAACCGCAATAATTAAAAGCCAATTAGTATCGACCAGTTCGGTCGAAAAATCGGTTTGAGACTCGATCTTTGACTAGCTCCAATTAACCATGATCGATCAATTTCTCAATATCGGTCTGTCCAAACAAACAGCTCATCAGAACTCGGCTAAACCAATTAAAGATTTCTTAATTGGCTCCACAGTGTAAATACATGATAAATTTTCTCGCTGGCAAGGGATTGATACGAACTACGAAGTTGAACAAATATAGACTGATTATGAAATTATTTCCAATGGAAAGATTTATTTAATGTTGGAAGTTTATGCGCTTAAAAAATAAAACTAGAATCAAAATATATCGAGTTACATTCCGTAAAATTATCTAGTGAAACCAACTGTTTAATGTCTTATCACCTGAAACCAAGAAGAAAGATGAAAATAATATGATTAAGCAGAGCTTGGACAATAAAAAACAACTGGCACGGGAGATTGGCAGGAATAAACCATTGCGTTAAGCATCTAGCTTATTATCCTCTCTTCTAGATGAAGAAAGGGCCGAGATTAGTATTCCCTCGTAACGGATAATGTCCGGCCGTAGACGAATATATTCAGAGTAGACATTTGATTCAAATGAAGAACAGGAAAAAAGTCAAATTTCAAATTTCGTACCAGTGTTGAGAGAGTCATTTTTAATTGCAAACTTTGTTCGTGTTATAAAACACTGGTTTTTATATTTGTAGTTCTTAATTCAAAAATGTTCCAGTTATGTGTTACCAGTGTCTTTAGAAAGACGTACGCATAGTTTTTATTTACTTGTTGTTAACTTCATTCTAAAAAATCTATAAAAATTCCAATCAACCAGAATGACGTTACTTCAATATATTATAGCGCATGTGGCTTCTCATTCTTGCAGTACCTACTTAGAAAAATAAATACAACTTCAAAGTTTCAGTTCTCAGTCGCCCTCATACATTTTAACTCAATCCACGACCCGGCTTTTGTACGTCGTCCGATTTACTTCGCAAATGGCCCGAAGAGTCTGAACGTGTAAATGGACCTGGCAGTTTGGAGCTATTCCCGATATCCGGATTTATGTGCACCTGATATCCAGAATTTGTTGATCTTTAGGGAGCCAATCCAATTGGTTTCACCCGGCTACTGGAAGTATTATATAATCTTTGACCTCGCGTCTAGCTGCGATGCGGAACACATTGCCTCACTGCGTTGTGCAAGGAAGTAAGCTTCACGAGTGATGATAATTTCAAATTACAAGTTAAAATAAAATTATATAATAAAATAAAATTTCAATATTATTATTGGGCAAATCTGATCTCATTGCGTTGAAGAAATCATTTTGGTAAAATAGACATGTTGTACCTGGTCAGAAAGATCAACAGAACAGTGACACTGTACTGTGCCTAGTTCAGTATCTTTACGATATTAATTTAGAAAATTCATAATTTTTAATTTATTAGCTACATGTGAAGATTATCTTTTGAATGTTCGTTTTTGTTTAGTTTTTGTGAAAAGCTTATATACCTACTTATATGACCAAAATTACAAATTTAAAAAAATATAATAGTATCTAGTAGTTAACCAAAATCATTATAGGTTTTTCTCTTATTACTAAGTGTATCATTCTGCATTCAATTTATTTTTATATATTTTTAGAATATATCTTTCAGAAGTAAATAATTTGGCGTCTCATCATGCCAAATCACCCAAGCTTACGAAGTTTTCCATTTATTGTGCACCACCAAGATCCGAATAACAAAGCATAACTCCCGACCTACTTTCGGTATAAGAATAGGTGGAATATAATACAGCCCAAACTCTTTGAAGGGACAGCAAAGCGTTTAACATCCTTTGGATCTATTTGAATTCATCAAAAATACCGTTTGGGAACACTGTTTAAACTCTTTCAGCTTGGATTAATATGCCATGACAAGCGATTAAAAGAGGTTACAAACAAACGAACTTACTTTCGCATTTATTTGGGATTAATTTCAATTTTAATCAGATTATATAGGTATTTAAAAACTAAAATAATTCTTTTAAATAAAAACAAGCCTCAAACAGTTTCCCATGGGAGTAGGTAGAGATTTTCATTCGCAACGATCCTGACAAATAATGTCACAATATTCTTCTGTGAAAAGCATTACACAGGTCGCACAAAATGTCCACATAATAATACTTCACAAACATTTTAAACAGGGTGACTTTTTATACATTGGCAATATTTTGTCCACATGCTCAGTCCATGATTCTGGACAAATTTCAATATGGGACTAACTCGGCAATCGCAAAAAAAAACAGCTGTTCTTTACAAAATTACATATCTAATTTGAAGTTGACGTTGAGACTGAACATGTACATAAAATAATGCCAATGTGCAAGAAATCACCCTGTATACGCCTGTTTACGAAAACAAACGCTCCCAAGCGAATTGACATCTACCATATCACGTGCCAGATTCTTTTATAAGTACGTAATTTAAAAAAGAAAACTGCAAATTTGCCCCAAACGGTAAATAAAACGCGATAACATAATTTTTTTTGGATTAATATTATTTATATCGCCGTCTGTCTATTGTTTGTGCCTCGATTTTAAGGCTGCTCCAATCAACTTTGACGTTGACTTTAACCTGCGCGACGCTGACGTTTAAATAAAAAGAGGTACTTGCGTCTTTGTACACAGGTTAATGTTAACGCTAAAGTTGACTGGTGCAACCCACTCTAAGTGTTACGATAAAACTTTACATGTGGTATCAGAAACGGTTTTTTATTTCTTAAATATGGTTACAGAGGTTTATAATAGAAATAAGAAAAAAATATGTCGATGTTTTGGTGTTCATAAATAAATATAAATATATTAGGACAAATCACACAGATTGAGCTAGCCCCAAAGTAAGTTCGAGACTTGTGTTATAGGATACTAACTCAACGATACATTATTTTATAACAAATACATAAATAGATAAACATCCAAGACCCGGGTCAATCAGAAAAAGATCATTTTCCATCATGACCCGACCGGGGATCGAACCCGGGACGTCTCGGTTCAGTGGCATGAACTTTACCACTGCGCCACCGAGGTCGTTCATGATTTATACAATCCACATTACATTAACTGTTTCGATATAATTGTTAATTCGCCGTTACAATGTCTGTGCAGGATATTTTAATATGCAGTTGCAGTCGACCGCATAGTACATTAAAAGTCTCGCATAAATATTATGCAAAACAACACAAATACAGTTTAAATTTCTGAAATTGTAAGAGGAAATTATATTCTTCTTTATGACATAAATTCTAAAACCAGAAATTTTGATATATCGTGTCGCTACAGCGAATCATTAGTGAAGACCAATCAGACGTTACTATATAGTGACTACGAGTGGGTTGCACCAATCAACTTTTCACGTTTACCAGAGTTAACCAGAGCAGAACGACTAAAGTTTCGCTGTTATCACTTATTGACGTCAAAAAAATTACTTAAACTAATTCTACTGCCTAAGAAAAAGAAGCGGCGCAACAAACTTCACCGCAGCCTTTTCACCAAAGACGACAATTAACAAATGTAGATCTTATACAAGCCAAATACATATAAACAATTATGCAAAAACCAAAACCATAACCAAACACTATACAAACGTACCTATGTACGTTTGTACAGTTTTTGGTGTTCTTTGAATCGCTGTTTCCTCTCGTTTGCACTACACAGCAAGGTACGGCCTCAGGAGAACGCTCTCATCTCCTTATTGCTAAGTTTTTTCATCAAATCGGTGCCCTTTTTGTCAGGCCTGTTTGTGAATTGAGCCCAAAGAACAATGGTAAGATCTCACGCGTTCACCCAACCGCCTGTCACACAGAAACATCAGACTACGTCCCTCTTAGCATTTCACTTCTCACCATCGAATCGATCCAATAACATTACGCCATTATATTTAAAAATGGTAAGCCCTTCTAGCATAATAGGGACCAACACTGTTTGAATGAGTTTCTTTCGGCATTTCTTCTCAGCAGTGGTCGTTCCGAAATGCTAGTAGTTTGTAGCTTTGGTAAACATCATTTAATTTAGAATATGACGTGAAAAAGTGCCTGTGAAGGCCTATTTTCTGAATAAATGATTTGATTTTGATTTTGATTTTACGCCATTGTGATGCAACGACACCACACGGCAATGTCATTGGTTCGCTGCGTCTCACTTCGAATCGATTCGATGGTGTGAAGTGAAATGCTAACCCGCACTAAGCCCTCTGGATCGGTTCTGCATGGACATATTCTGTGATTAATAAGAATTTTATTTATACAAGCTTTTGTTTCATTCCACCTGTCTCTCGGTCTGTAATTAATAAGAATTTTGTTTATTTTTCAAAGCCTTCATTTAGATTAATTTTCCTCTAGGTCTGTTTGGTCTGTACCTAATTAAAAGGACTTTTGTTTATTTTACAAGCTTGGTTTCATCTGTCGCGATGTTTGTTTATAATCAAATTTTTTGAGTTGAATTTCACCTACTTCAGCTTATCTCAAAAAATACATTATTATGATAAGTCTACCAACGAGGCAATATCCGAATGGAATTCTACACGGACATCAATTTCAATCACGCTATGAATACAACAAGATATATTTGACAAAAAATTAAGCTCGTATCAAAAATGACAATTCGATATATTTATTATTCGGTGTAATAGGTAGTCGCTTTTATTCCACCTGAATATTCCAAAACAAAATTGTGATAAACCTTTATTGGTGCCCTGAGCGACGCAGCTTTTCTGAAGCATTTTTTCGCGCAAATTATTCCTTATTTTTCCATTCTTTGACAATGTCCCGAGGTGCTACAGAGTTATAAAGACTATAGAGCGGACAAAAATACTAGTTGTAAAGTGGTTTTGTTAATGTTGTAAATAAAATATGCGTCATTGTACATATTCAAATTAAATATAATTTATATAGTTTGAACAGTTTGACAATTAATTATAAATAATACTCCGGTAGAATACTCCGAGAACAAATTAATCGGTATTTCGAAAAAAAAAAGGCTTAAAGCAGTGGGTTAAAATTTTGTTTTCGAAAACACAAGAATGTATTGTTTTGGGAATAACCAGAATTACTAATTAACTTCAACATTTCAAAATTTAATTTGCCATATTCACGTGATACATTGTCATTATGACGAATTGACGATTTTGTTAAAACGACTAAACTCCGTAGGTATTTCATAATGTTCGTTAACTTATCTCTCGATTTGGTGCCATCCACGGTACACTGCATGCAGCTGAATCCAGAAATTAATGAACTATGAACTTCAGATAAGAACAGCGTTTCATACCGAACATATCAATACGGCCAGTCCTGGCTTCACTCGGGTGAAACCTTTAAATTATACACCTAAAACTTTCGTAATCCGTTGCGTAGTTTTAAAGATCTAAGCATACATAGGGACAGACGGAGAGCGGAAAACGTTTTACGTTTTAACGTCTATAACAATGTAAAATCTATTTTCTATGTATGTTTGTGACTGAAAATTGTGAGAAATTCTATGTTCTCGGAAATTTCTTCACTCGATAAATCTCGGTTAATTGAGGATTACCAGACCTTTTTTTTTCAAGACCATTCTCCTGCATTGTAGTAAATTCCGTGAATGTCACGTTGCTGACTGCAACTATATTTTTAAGATCTATATTTTATTAAATTTCAATTTCATTTTCAAATAACAAATATAAAAATAACAAATACAGATAACAAGGTAAGGGCTTAATTCTAATAATTACATTAATTACTGATGTGTAAAACATTTAATAATAAGCTATATATTTAAGTATATTAGCTTTTGCCCGCGGCTTCGCCCGCGTGATTTCCCACGGGAGCAGCTATTTTTCCAGTATGAATGGTACCCTATGTCCTTCTCCGTAGGTACTTTAAACTATATTTATATCAAATTGGAAGCGGTGGTGGTGTAATGATTAAGACACCCCCGCCTGTGGATCGAAAGGTCCCAGGTTCGAATCCTACTCGTGCCACATGAGTTTGTATACCAATCTGACACGTGTATCGACCACCACTTGCTTCCGGTGAAGGAAAAACTCGTGAGTAAACCTGCACACTTGTTGAATTATTAACTTGTGTGTGAAATGGAGAAGGCAATGGCAAACCACTCCATTAACAATGCCAAGAAAGTTGTGACGTGTGTTTCATTCCATGTCCCTCCACCACGACCCTCAGTCATGAGGAATACGACTATGAAGAAGATGTAAAATTTCTAAAAGATTGGTTGAGTAGATAGAACGTGAAGGTAACAAACAATAAAACTTTTGCATTTATGTCGCATAATATTAACTTTTTCTTTAAATTAGATTAATCCTAATAATAAAAATATGTTAAAGTTATCGTCAAGATATAAAATTTAAATTTCATGAGTCGCAGTACACTCTCGTTAAACAAAATGGTCGGTTTTAAAACTAATACGCAAATTCTATATCCCTACATTAACCCAATACACTTTATATCAAATCACAGTGGGAATGGAAAGTCAGAAGTTTTCTTTAGCGCACAAATACCTACAAGCTAAGTTGGGAACTTAATACAATCGTTAAAAATATAATCTGGTTTTAATTTAATGCAAAGATTTTTTCTTGTTTATTTGGAACGCTCTAATTTCTAGAATTTGAAACGTTAGAATTTCGAAAAAAAAAGAACGTTTTTATTATCTATGATAAGTGTTTCTTTTCTTAAAAAGGTTTTGTTTCGTTTATTTTTTTCTACGATATATTTTTTTCTCTATGTTTATATGGAATACAAGCCTTTGCAGCAGTGGGATATTTAAACAGGCTATATAAAAAATGTATATTTATACGTCCTTTTACTTTGTAGTTGGGCAAAAACTTGGGGTTTTTCTCAAACCGTCGGAATGGTTTTTTGCAGCCATGTTTTTGGCAAATTGGTCACTTCTGTACGGCTGATTTGGGAAGGAGACAAAGTTGATCGGCTAATCGAGATGATTGATGGATTTTGACAAAATCCGACTTAAATCAGCTTTTGCCTGATGAATTTTAAATCTTTCTCACATTTCTAAATATTTTAAGGATAAAGAAAAGTTACGAAGTTTTGTAAGATAATAATATTATACCTAAAGTTAACTTTCAACAATATTTTAGGTATATAACGTGATTATTACTGAAAAGTAAAATAATAATTTTAATACGAAATCGTGCCGACATCACTGGTATATGTCGTGGCCAGATTGTTAAATTGATCAAATCGTGATATGACCGATCATATCGGCGAAATGAATACAATAGCATTCAATACTATTGTATGTATTTATTTAGTATTCATACAATAGTATGTATTTGCCATCACATTCGTGTCCGTTCATTTATGCGTTATCCAGATTCCCTTTTTTATATTTTTTTCATCCCACCTACTATCCATTTGCAGAATTTCAGCTCCATATAAAAATATTTCCTTCAAACCCGTGATATTTGTGCAATGGGCTGTGAAAGCTGAAATTTTATTGGGCGCGCGTCAGACGAGTTGCAAACAGAGATGTGGTTTCAAAAAGTCTGCCGATCTTATATATTATAACTTTTTTGTCCTTAAGCACCGGACTTTTTCGGAGGATAATCGGTGTAAACCATATAAATGATATCTATCACCAAACTCACACATTGGCTCAAAACTTCATCACTTTGAGTTATTCTCAAAAATAATATAAAAAAATTTGTAGATTTCCTGTGATGTATATTTGTATGCTATGAATAAATTTATTTCTATTTCTAAATATATGTACATACTACATCTTTAATACTGAAGCGAATAAAAAATATTAATTATTAATATAATATTATTAATATCTTTTTGAATTGGAATATTTTAAAAAATATTTGACAATACTTATATAATACTAAGTTAACTGTTCGTAGCAAAATTTTCCCTCGCGTTTTATTATCAAAATAAAGTAAAAATAAATAAATAAATAATATGATGTCAACAATGATTATTTGCGAACAAGCAAAGTCGAGATGAAAAAGTAGAAAAGCGGACTCTGGGTTCCGATGCTCAAGGGTTGAGGAAGGAACCGGGAAAACGCACATCATGATGAACATACATCTGAATATAAGAGAGATAAAAAAGTGTTTGTAGCACTAGTTTCCTCGGTGGTCTGTCTTTGTGACTTCTTCAATCGTGCCATGCAAGAAAAATATGACACTAAATAAAAATACTATTTCATTCAAGCATTTATTAATCAGACACTGCACACATTTTGAACAAACCCTCCATCTAAGTTAGTTTGCAATATTGACTATAATGTATGATGGAATGGGAAAGTTCCGGCAAAACTTCCAAAGTTGACGGATTGCCATGAAAATTTCAGAAAACATACTCGTAGAAACTTACGGGGCGTATTGTATTTCGTTGTCATGGAACTAAAATTGTTATAGTAGTGCGGTAGTTGCGAGAAAGTTTTATTGATATAAATCGGTATATATTATAACAGGAGAAAAACGCGAGGGAAAATTTTAGCAAATCATTATATATTTATCTTCCATTTATGGTTGACTTGTAAATAATTTTGGGGCATGAAAGATAGATATTATAAGTTAATTATTTGATGTATATTTCAAATAAACTTGCTAGTATCTTATCAGTTTTAGCCAGAATTCCTAGTTTACTGAATTTTTATTAAACTAGGAATTCTGGAAATTGTGTAATCTTAGTTCCCGTGAAATATGATATACGAGATTGAACTGAAAAAGACTTGTATTAAAACTAGTTACTATATATACCTAAATTCAGTTTTCAACAGGTACTAGCAGTGAGATTAACTTAAAATTATTATAATTTACGTAACTTAGCGACCAACCATCCCATAATACTCTCTCTTCTCTTTGGTTGCATTTGAGGTTATGGCGCTGTGAAGCCCGAGAGTCAATGTCATAAACAAACCTTAAAATGTTGAATATTCGACTGTATTTTTACAACCGGGCCTCCCTGATGTCAACTTTTCTTGGGAATTTAATATTGAATATGTTGTAATTATTCATACTAGTATCACAACCTCACAGCTATCCTTACGTACATAAAATAAAGTACTCTACCGCGACTGCCTGTCTGCACGCGATGCGAACACAAAAACTACTTTTTCAAGCGGTTTTCACCAATGTATAGATAGTGTGATTTCTGAGGAAGGATTACGTGTTTAATATATTATGTTTTTACCCGAGCGAAGCCGGGACGGGCCGCTAGTAGGATATAAATAAACGGCGACCCGATCCAATGCGTCATTTTTATGCCCGCTCTCGTCGGAAATGGCCAAATATTTATATTGTCTGCGAACGAGACGGGACCATAACCTAGATTTATGTCATGCCTTTTCACTATTTAGGGTTTTCCGGCTTTATATACGGTTTTTTATAGTATCGTAGTGGTAAAACAATATGGTATTAATATTTAGGCAAAAAATGTAAACCACAATGTATACTAGATGTAATACACTCTTTAAATCCCAATCCCAACTAATATTTCCCAACCAATATTATAAATTTGAAAATAAGTTACGTTTGTTTGTTTGTTACCTCTTCACGCGTAATCTACCCAACCAATCTTCTTGAAATTTCGCATACACCTTTTAACCCGGTAAAAACTATTGTTCTCGTGGGATTTGCTAAAAACATGTAGTAGAATACTATTGTACGTGACGCCAAATAACTAAAAGGCGCTGTATGTATTTTAAATGCGTTATGGATATTCAACTATCCCAATCCCATTTTAATATGAAGAAAAAACAGTTGCGAAGATAATTTAAGCGGGCGAAGCCGCGGGTGAATAGCTAGTTGGAAATCATAATATAATAAGTAAAATAGAAATACCTTCTTCTAGAAGTACATTCTTTAAACTAAGGATATGATAGACGTCTATACTTATTTTACCAAAAAATCTATGATGTAACCTTATTCGAAAGTATCGTACTTAAGCCATTTTGAACGCAGTCTCGTGGGCTGGCAAAGTTTCGCAGACAATTCGACGTATCTGAAAATAATTCAGAATTTATGACGTGAACATTCTCACGCCCGCAGGGACATAGATTTGCTACTTTTGGTTGGTTACGTCTTCTCATTTTCATAGATTAATTTTTTTTTCATTGCCTATACTACGATTATAATAAACATATAAACAAATCACACATTATTAGTCGCGTATATTTGTGCTATTCAAAAATTATTTAGATAAAAAAAGCCGAACAAAAGATAACTTTAATAATTACAATTTACACAAGTGTCATTTCGCGTTTCTATTTACAGTAGTCTAGCGTGATATAATTTTAGGCTTCAAATTTGTATGTTTATAATTGCGGCAAAGTTACCGACAGAGTTGTCAGTCATTTCGACTGCGAAAATTAGAAGTAATGGTGAATTTGCAATTAACGATGGCAGATTTGTGTACTTGGGGCTTGCCCACGATTTAATTAAAGTTCCGTTGATTATGTTATTCAGCATTGGACTGGATAGTGAGCACGGGGTGACCTATACTGAACTTTCTAAACAGAATTAACTATATTCACCTACATTTGTCTGTTCCCAAGAAACAATGCTAATCCAAGGCTGAGCTATTTGAGCATTTCTATGATCTAACCAGAAACACTTTCAAAGAGTCAAACATAACCCATATCCACGACATTGCGATCTGTCGAAGTTTCACTTACGAGTTTTCATATCGGAAAATAATTCAGGATTTACGATGTGGATAATCTTGAAAACTTTCCCGCGGGGACTTTACTTCAGCTTCATGCTCTGCTACCTCCTTATTCGTGTTTTCACGCATTATAAATTGATCTTCTACGCTTTTTACATGACTGTCATGGTTTCAAGCTTCATAATTGTATGAGACTTTATCTGTGTGAATATTTTTGTTGTGATCATAGATTTTTCTTCGGTTCTGTGTACGTGTCTGTTTCTGTGTTTGTGTCCATCGGACCCGCGATATATTTTTAGTGCTTAATGTGATCCATTGAGTATCGCCCAATTATTATTTACACGGTAATTAGTACGTGCCTAAAATACATACAAATACATGAGGCACCTTTACGTAGATTTTTAACTAGAACTTCATCTCAGATTTATATTTCTAAAATATCCAAAGGTCGTTGCACTCATTCCTGTAATACCTAGGCAAAAAAGTCACAATGAAGTTAATCCTAACATAACATTGCAAAATTATGTTAATAATAACTGTTATTGTGTTGCTATTGTGAATGCACTGCATTAGCTTACACCAGATAACCAAGCTCAAATGCTTTGTAACAAATATATAAGTATGTAATAATTTTGAATGTCTTATATGTATATTCTATGCTTCTGTGCAATATACTAACTATATAAGTGGCATATAGTACTTTTACTAGATTATTAAAAAAACGGGTTGCACTTCGGCTGTGTCGGCAGAAGTGAAAACTTAAGTATCAGTGACAAGTGCTCCGCCCCGGCTACGCTCAGGTAAAAGCACAATTACTCCTGAAGGTTTCCTAAGATTTCTATCTCTGTGCCAAATTTCATCAAAATGGGCCCAGTAGTTGTTGTATTCATTACAAATAAAAATAAAAAACTTTTCTTTTTATAATATTATTCATATGGATGTACACTTTTGACGTCTTACGAGTTTTCGATCAGGTCACGTCGTGTCCTGACGCGAGTTTAAAATTTTTTACCTATCACAAAAAGTGCACAACGCGCTAAAGAAGTTTTCACTTCAAAAAAATGTTTGATCTACTAGTTAATTACCACTTACCATTTAATAACAAGACCAGAAAGGTTAATATCACAAGTTCTGGCAAACTATGGTCACAAGTAGTCGCGAGTCGTTGGAAAACTTTATTAAGTATTGGTTCCACTGATAGCGAATTTAGCGAATTCGCATGGTTTTCGCATGTATAACTCACTTTATATATGTTATAACTCTGTTCTATTCAATGTCTTTGATAACATTAAGCAAGGCAAAGTTGATTGTGAAAATACTAATAAAACAAGATTGCCTATACCAAACTACGGAAAAAGAGATATATACTAGCTACGGCCCGGGGGAATTTCGGGATAAAAAGTACCCTATATGTTATTCCAAGTAGGTTATATTCTATACGTGTACCAAATTTAATAACAATCAGTCTAGATTTTGCGTGAAAGAGTAACAAACTTACATACACACTACTTATACTCACAAACTTACGCATTTATAATATTAGTAGAATAGGATGAAGAAGAAAAAATGTTTAACCCCCGATCTCAGACAGATGAACATTGCGTAATTTGCATAAGAGCTTTTATTTTCCGCAACGAAAATCTAGCAATGTATGCCTTATCCGCCAAAGTTCGGCAAACTGTTCCGCGATACTGTATAGCCGATATAAAACGCTATATATATATATATATATATATATATATATATATATATATATATATATATATATATACGGCGTTGTGTAAGGCTTCATTGATGTGCCTTAAAATGGCGAGAAGTATCCTATTTTGGCCCTAAATATAAAACGCTATACGCTGACAGCGGCACGGTAACTCAAACTTCTACGTAAAATTGTGGAAGTTTGGTCTGCGAATGTAAGTAACGAGATATTCCGCGAAGTCGTGATTAAGTTGATATAAAAATGAGATAGGTGGCGTTACAAACGCTTTCTTACTGCCTTATGTTCCGGAATAATGAAAAAGTTATGTGACTAAATGTAAGGGTACTTAGGTTAAAGATAGTTATTGTTCTGAAGAAATATGTAGTCGTTAAACAGATGAATTAGACACAGTGTTTAGGCGATTTTCATGAAACATGGAAAATCATGAAACATAAGAACACTCGGGATAAAATTATCCATGACACAAAAAAAAACTAAATGGAAATCGGTTCATTCGTTTGGTAGCTACGATGCCAACAGACAGATACACAGACAGACACGTTAAACTTATAACACTTTTTGCGTCGGGGGTTAATTAGATTTTTGTAAACTCTAAACTCATTAAAAGATAACATTTTAAGTGCTAATTTATGATATAATAACGATGTGTGAAACATGATCTGACTTGTCTCTTTACAGAAAAAAAAACCATAGACAAGACGAGTATTGCTTAGTTTTACAATAGAATAATCTGTATTTACCAGGAATTTTGTTTACAACTAAAAGGTTAATCTTAAAATATTATGTATGCTAAAGTGTGTTTGTTTGTTACCTCGTCACGCTTTATCTACTCAACCTACCTTCTTGAAATTTCCCACATATATATAGATAAGAGTACGGAGAAGAACATAGAACACCATTTATTCCGGGAAGTAGGAAATTCACGCAAGCCAAGCCGCGGGTAAAAGCTAGCATGAAGTAAGATAATTCTCGATATTTCTGTAGAAACACACAAACCGAACTTTATGAACAAAGATATTCCATTATATTATTCAGAATTTAATGTAACTGTGCAAAATCATGGCAACTTATAATTGGCTAACTTCTCAAGTACCTAGACTCCGAGGTATTTAAGTAACAATAAAATGGAGATTTATAATTTTACAAAGCTATTATAAAATGAGAAACTTCTCGTTATGTATTTTCTCTCTCTCTCTCTTTATTTCACGGGTAGTCAATTTAGATTATTACCAGACGTGTTCTGTGTGCCTTCAACAACGTGAATTTATTTTTCTACGACCTATTTCAGTGGTGAAAGTTAATATTAATAATATTAGACATATAATTAGGTATTATCTACAGACGTATTTTAACTATTGCAACTGATCTAACAATGCAAAAGAGTAAGGTTTAAAGTATAATGCTCCTTGTTTTCCTATCCCTACGTTGTAATTAGATACTATATTTTATGCATTATACGTAATGCATAATATGATTATGATTTCTTTACATATGAAATCTTTCTCTCACATATTTTCTAACATTTACACGTGTTAATTTCGACACAAATTGGTGATATTTTGGGGATTTTAATCTGCCCACGTAATTAAAGATTTGGTTTCATTAGTACATTAAAATCAGACCAAATTATATTCGCATTAAATTCATTACTTCGTCTATTTTTATATTTCTCCTAACTGGCGTAATATTTTTAATGATAGAAAATATCATCAAAGTACCAGTTTTATTAGTTAACAAGATTGGCACACGTACGCCATTTCTTAGAATCACGATTTATTAAAAGCCCTAATTAACAGCAGGTAGAAAATATTTAACAGGAACCCGTCCCATTGTGAAGACCCTTTGCCCAAGGACAAATGGGTGGTCTTAAGGGTGATAATCGCTTGATCAGGTAGTTGAATGGTTGATAGTGACACGAGCATCACTTGCATGTCTTAACAATTTCGTGCAGTGATCAGTCAGTGTTTATCGTTAGTCGAGGAGTGTTCGTATTCAATTGTTTCATTTAGTTGCATTGGATTGTGTGTGGATCGTTAATACAGGTAATATTTACTTATTTGTTTGTAATTTATGAATATTTAATAATAAATAAAATAAAAGTTAATGCCTTTATTGTGTTAGAAGTTGTGTTTAGTTTTGTTGTTAACTAAACGTTATTTTAGTACTGAGCTATTTAATCTAAAGCTTCTATCAGTTTTAATTGTTACAGCCTAATTTATATTATAGGAAAGTTCCTATAATATACATAGACAATTTAAGTAATTTGTTTATAGTTTTTTGATTAAAAATTAGTAACATTTGACACATTAAATGGAATTTATGTCGCAATCACGCAAATTGATTAGATTTCCTTTTAGCATATAATTCTAATAATTATTATGTATACCTATAAAAATAGTGGACCTCATAATTACTGAAAATTCATAAATACTATATTTAGGGCCTGTTTCATCACTTTCTGATTATCTAATATGTATATCTGATTATATTTCTTCTGATTATGTGATAGTATATATTATGCATGTCGAATATATGGCGTTACAAATTCAGTTTCACAAGTGTTGGATACGGCTACTGGCCAATCAGATTAGACAGATTTATCCAGAAGATTACTTTGTCTATCAAAATAAAATATATTTTTTCAGAAAGTGGTGAAACAGGTCCTTTAAATTTCCGAGCACATTTTACTACATAAATTAACGTTTCTATCTTTCGGTAGTTAATTTAAGGGTGAATTGCACCAGTCAACTTTGGCGTTAACTTTGACCCGCGCGCCGCCGTCGTTGAGACAAAATGACGGCCTTGCGTTTTTCTGCGCTGTTTCAAGTTAACGTCAAAGTTGACCGGTGCAACCCACGAATTCATCAATATATATTAATTAAGAATGAAATTTAGATAATGTAATATTTAACTATGGGTATTCTTTGAATTTTGTCTAAATATTAAATTAAACAAGGCACTTATTTTCACGTTGTCAAAAACTTATGTCTGTTAAGTGCTCCAAGTTTTTAATTAACAAACTTCTCAGTTGACTCTGCAAATTGCATTATTTACATGACAAACGTATTCACGGACGTGCATATTATCTGGTGAAAAGTTTTTGGATGGTTTAAGTTTTGCAAGCCGCACCGAAAAACTCAATTTCCGTAGAATTATGGGATAGAAATCTCCAGATTATATTGTATACTAGTTTTTGTCAGCGGCTTCTTCTGCTTTTATTTCGAGCGTCCGCACGTAACTATTATTAGTATTGTCAATATGTCTGGTTATAAGCAACGTGCCGCAATGATATCTATATCAGGTTTTAAGTTACACTATCCACTATATAAATACATAAGAAAACCGTTTTATGGGTATGATATATTATGGGGTCTTTATGGGACTAATAGAATGTTTTTTGTCTGTCTATGTGTTTTTTCGCGCATCACGCAAAAACTACTTGATATAATTTAATACGGTTTTGTAGCAGATGTTCTAACTTAAAATCTGGTATAGGTTTAATCGCGATACGTTGCTCCTAACCCGAGATATTGACAATAATAAGTTATGAGAGGAAACGCGGGCGATTCCGCGGGCAGAAGCTAGTAAATGAATACAAACTCTTTTGTCAGTACTGCTTATTTGTAATCGAGTAACAATCACACATACAAACTTTCGTATTTATAATTTCTGCAGTACACTACTATTGATTATTAATTGTGATTGGGTCACTTGAGTTCGTTATATGTTCAGTTCAAGTCGAGTGGTAGTAAAATCTAAATATTGTACCTATTATATGACCGTAAATGTTATCATATTTACGTTCATACAAGCGGTCCGTCCCGGCTTCGGTCTGGTAAATCTATAATAAACTCATACATGTTAAATCTATAATAAATTACACTTCCTTCTTATCCATAT
Organism: Plodia interpunctella; assembly: GCF_027563975.2. Taxonomy (NCBI): domain Eukaryota; kingdom Metazoa; phylum Arthropoda; class Insecta; order Lepidoptera; family Pyralidae; genus Plodia; species Plodia interpunctella. The sequence continues at coordinate 2,480,777 of NC_071301.1, forward strand.
AAAAATACTTCGGATAGTTGTTCAGTTATCGCGCTCATACAGACAAACGCGACAGTGAAATTTCTTATTCATGTAAGGATTATTCATATATCCGCCTTAAGTTAGTTATATTTTCTAAAAGGTTTTCTTTTGACAACGTTAGAACTTTTGAAATGTAAATTAAATTTCATAAAACTTCGCAATTAATAGTGATTTTACAAACTGTTCGTATTTGTTCAATAAAATAATTACAAAAAGAGACAAATTAATTTTAATTATTACTTATTTAATCATTTGATAATGTAACGAATGCATTATCTAGTCTATATTACAATAGCCTAAAGTTATAATGTAATGTAAACAATTTTTTTTTTGGTTGTAATTGCTATGGATAATATTACGCTTTAACATAATTTTTTAGTAAAAATGCGTCTCGCCTTCACGACTATACCGCTAAGCCAACTTTGATTAAATTTGGAATAAATATTGTTCATAACCCGAGGTCAACTACCGTGGGCGGACATCTGATCTACTCGTACAATTCTAGAAAAACTTCAAGATCTACGAAGTGCATTCCAAGTAACTCCAAACAGCTCTTGTCGATGATATAAGAATGATATGCCTATAAAAACATCTAGGACAATAATATCCTACTTCTCATAAGACAATTGGTATTAACAAACACATTATAGAAATGTAGCTAAAATATAAATTCTATTTGAACAGGTCAGTCGTGTCGGTCGGAACAATACGACATTGTTTTCATAACCGTATGTGTATAGTTCGTTATATAAACAGCGGAATAGTGGGCTAATCTAACACCTGGGACATGGTAAGAATACTTGAATAGGAAATTATATCATAATATCCCTTGTAATAGAAAAAAAAATGGATCCAAATGTTCTTCGAAAAATTATGTATTATTTTATAAGCATTGACGTATTAAGGATTTTCGGCTTTTTTCCTTTATCTGTATTGTGAGCTCTTACTGTCAAATGTTATGACTCTCAACAGAAAGTATCTTGCGCACGTTAATGTTATCGTCAAAGTTGAAGGTGCAACTATATGTTTTGACTCCTTTGTGAAATCGCGAAATATGCGACAGAAAATGGTTGTATGTTATAGACTTTTATTTTACAGCTAAATAAGATACGAAGATGATTTAATTTTCAAATCTAGTAACTATATGTATTTCACAAGAGACTAAAATGCTATCGTAATGTGAACTATTTAGTTAATTGATTTTAATAGCTATATGTACAATGCACTACATTATCTATAATAATGACACCTGATTGTACAATATCATTAGCTTAATGACAAATTGACGATGTAGTGCAATATTCGTAATATTTTGTCAATTTCTTTTTTTTTTGTTATAGATTCCAGTACTCAAAATGTCTCCGAACGAAGATTTCCCGCAGCCAACAACATTGCAAGAGGCTATAAATATCATAAAATTTATAACCACGTCCCATAAAAAAGAAATATCAAGGTTAAAAGAGACTCAAGCAAAGCAAGCAGCTATTATTAAAAAGCTAGAAACAAATAGGAAGAAAGAATTAGAGTACTTATCATCAGAACTTCTTAAATATGAAACTAATTTAAACGAAAGGACAGAAGATATCAACAGACAAATAGCTGAAAAAGATAAAGTAATACAGAAACAAAATGAAACAATTGAAGAATTGAATAGAAAACTGAATGTCAAGCACGATTTCGTTGTACCAGAAATCATTGTAGATTCCAACTCTGACTCTGGTGTGGTTTTAGAAAGTGAAGACACAAGCTCTAAAATGGAAGATATGAAAGTAGAAGTGAAAGCTAGTCGAAAATGCAGCAGAAGGTTTGCAGATTCCATTGGATTCTTGCGCAGAGTTGATTTTTCTCCCATGAAATATAAACCTGGTAACGGCGGTGGTAAGAAGAAGGAAGAAAAGAAGAATACGCTTGAAGTGCCAACGATTCCAGTATTAAACAAGAGGATATTTACTAGACAATTTAGTAATGAACGACCACTAAGTGATGACGAAAGATTAGTTTTTGATGATTCTATATTTACTGAAGGTCAGTCAGATCCAATAGTCGTCAGGTCAAAGAAATTGAACGACAGTATGAATAACCATTTTTCGGATGATGGAAGCGATGACACGAGCGAAGAAGTTTTTGACAGAGTAATGACCAGAAGTAGTACGAGAAGGTCCGTCAAAGCAAACCCTAAATATAAAAAAATCAATAGGAGTAAGGCAAAACTTCTGGAGCAAGTTAAAGTTAATATAATAGATTAAAGATAGCTGAATATATAACGAAAGAAAAGTATCCAAATGTAACCTTTTGTAGTGCAATTAGTTAAAATATACTTATGATAATTCACAAGTGATTATTGTAAATTACGCTGATTGTACACGTGCCAAATGTCATCTTATGAAATAAATTGTAATGAAAACCATTAATATTGTTTTTATTTTTTACTTTTTTAACAAAACTCCTGCACTGGTAAAATCTGCTTTCAAAAATGGGGCCTTACCACAAACTACATTTATATTGTTCCTATTATAAGATACATATTCGTTAATTGACGTCCTTGGAGAAAAGGCTGCGGTGAAATTTATTACGCCGCTTCTTCTTTATTTGCGCTTTTGAAGTCGGTAGACTCAGTTTTAATTAAATTTTTGACGTCCATAAGTGATGTAAGTGTTTGAACTTTAATATACGTAATTTATACCATAATATATCAATTTGGAAAAAATCATAATGGAAGAAATAACGTTTACAAATTCGAAATTTTTTATTATTAATTCAAATTGCCGCTATTAAAATTAAATAGCGACTGTGCTCATAAAAACAAGCTCACGATCAAGAAATATATGCAATGTCATACCCCCAAATAGAATGTAATTCGTTTCATTTATGGACTTCGTAAATATGACCACGTTTCCACGTTCCGTTCCCAGTTAAACTGGCTTCCCATTAGACTTCGTCGTAATTTGCATATTGTATCCATGCTTTTTTCAATTTTATTCAATCCCTATTTCCCACCTTATCTCAAGGACCGTTTCAAATTTGTCGGTGATGATCGCAGCTCCTCTCGTAGTTTGCGCAGCACGGTATCCTTGAGACTCAGATTTCCCGTAGCTAATTCTAAATTTTTCTCCAAATCTTTCTCTGTTCAGGCTGTTCGTCTTTGGAATGCTCTTCCTTTAGATATTCGGAATGCCCAGACTCTGACCAAATTTAAGCAACTCGTTAAGTCTCACTATCTATCTAACGTATCCTAATTTTATTGTACATGTATTTCCTTCTATATAATGATATTTATGTATGTATATATATGTATTTATATGTATATGTATATGTGTATTTGGTATGCTTATATATGTATGTATATTGTATGTAATGTATTTATTTATATATAGTGTATGTAATTATATATTTGGTAGTTTGTTTTACTGCGCCTAAATGTTTATATATATATATGTCTCCTTCCACCTAAAGGTTGACTGGAAGAGATCGCTTTAGTGATAAGTCCGCCTTTGTACCTTCTTATATTTATTACAAATTGTTTTCTGTGTATTTTTTCTTTTTGGTGCAATAAAGAGTATTTGTATTGTATTGTAAACATTGGACCCAGATCAAAAGGTCGGAAGGGCGGTTGTAAAAATAAATCATGGTCGATTTGGGAGCCGACAAATAAATAATAGTGGGCCGTATTGCTGCCTACCATACTGGATAATATTATGCTGAAAGAACTACATGAAAAGAATTCGCATCTAAGTAGTATAGATTTAATTTATTATATTTTTATTATTGTCGCAGCTGTTTTATTCGTGTTTTCACATATTAGATAGCCCTTTTATAGCTTCTTGCTTTATTCATAGGCCTGTGTGTATGTACCTGTTTCCATCTCACAAAACTGTTTGTTGCCCGAATAAAAAAAAAAGTGAATACTTGATACGTATAGTCAATAGTGGCTTCCGTGGCGTACCTAGTGGTCACCACGTCCGTACGCTATCTGGAGGTCCTGGGTTCGATTTCCAGCGCGGGCTAATTTTTGTACTTGTATTATCAGAGATGTTACTTGTATTATCGGCTCTGGGTGACCTATGTCAGTTTCTGTGTTCGATCGGACCCGCGATATAAGCTTAATGTGGGCCATTGATGTTGTGCATATTTATTGATATATGAAAATAAAGCAGAATTTGTTTAATTTTTGAAAAAAATTCAATATTCTTTAAAATACAAAAACTTAAATCCCCAATACAAGAAACCTTATATATCGGAGTTCGCAAAACACTTAACTTAAGAAGACCACGCAGATAGCATCAAACTAAACACGCCTTGTTTTACAGACAATTATATTTATTTCATTAAATACACAGTCGTACATTGTATGCCATAATAACGGAATAGAGGAAGCCAATTAGATTAACATTGTTTTTTCCAAAAAATATCGAATCGACTTCAAATAAAATATAAAAAATTGTGATATAATAAAGTAAGGGATGTGCTAAATACTGTTTATGGATTCGATGATAAGTACATACAGAAATAAATGTATGGACCCTACCTACATACATTACAACCGATGAATCAAATTAATCGCATAACATTAATCAAATATATAACTCAACCCTGTGTATATATTATGGCGAACAACTAGTGAAATAAATATATTTAACTAGTTGTTCGCCGCGAGCACAATAAATTTTTACAAATTTGTGAATATTTCAAAAACGACTGAACCGATTTTGATGACCCACGAACTTAAATATTCTATTGACAGATCCTACATTTCGAAAGTTATCGCTTTACAAACCATTCATACATACAATAATGTATTTTTGCTACATGTATAATGTTAGACTTCGCTCGCTTTGCTCGCTCGGTCAAATAGGCATTTTATAAGACACCGATTTCCTTTTTTTTAATACGATAGAATAAAATATAATAATGCAGATTTTAATTAAACAAATGGTATATTTTTCATAAAATTAACACCATCATGAAGTAGAATATCGCAGATGAATAAAGGTGAATGTCCATTATTCAGCATGCCTTATTTGCGAGATCCAGCTTGACATAAGACTGTGACTCACACCGTATAAAGTTGGGTATCGCGATGTAGCGAAGAACTTTTGCTCCTTGTCGCGTTTTGCATTACACGCTCCATTGGGTCCCTGATCCCGGGGCGAATGGGGAAATTGTAAAGTCGAATTTTTCAAAATTCTATTTGTTTTGATACTAAGTATTTACATTTGAAATCACGATTCGACTGAAATAATTCAAACAATGTGTTCTTCATATAAACGTAGCCTTCATTATAATACCTTGAGCGCAGCTAAGTATAACCCAATTTAAATACATACAATTTACTTTAAAAAATTATTTATTGAGATATTAGAAAAAAAATTGGTGATTTTTTATTATTTTATAAATCTTTTAAATAAAATCAAAATAATGCGCAAATGTATTTACTTTTCAAGTATAATTTAAAAGTAATCATATAAGTATAATTTTAAAATAATAATCATTAGGTATTGAATTTTTAATAAAAAGCGTCGGCGCCTAGGTTCCACTATTTATATAAATACCTAAAGGTATAAATAGTACCTACTTTCATGTCAGAAACATTAGCAAAACTAAAATGCGCCGTTCTAAAATACTATTAATACAATAAATCGCAGGATTATCCTAAGAATTAAATGAACTGTCCCTGCAATGGTTCCTAGAACAACGAGCCACACAAAGCACGGAGGAAATGAGCAATTTCCACTGGAAAGTGTGTGGAAATACTGAAAATCCAGCACTATATTTACTAGGCTAGAGTAAGTATAACTGACAGAGCGTGCGTTTGACGTGATTCAACAGAGTATACGTCAAACGCAAACTCAAACTTTAAACTGAGCTCTGTGTTGTATAATTTAGAAATGTTATAAAATAAAAGTTGTGATAGATAAATCTATATTTGTGGTTACAAACACACAAATACAAATTTAAGGTAAAGCTCAAACGGTACGGTCTTGGCTAATGGGAAGTATCTAATATGATTTCATTCTTTCTATAATGATTTTTTTTTTCTAAAAGCCCTGAATTTATTATTAAAATTACCCATATTTATTATTCTTCACGTGTTCTAATCTTAACGTGTTCTCAGTTTCAAGGCTACGTCGCGTGAATGTCCGGTGTCCTGGAAACAAATAAAACTTACAGTTTGAAAAATTAAGTTGTGATTTAACTATTGGCCGCCATTCCATCCTAGAATAGAATTTTCATGGTAGGCGGATGAATGATGGGATAGGATGAATGATGAATAAAATGTGGGGCGTTCTATGAATACTGCAGTTACGAAACTGATACTAACTCTGTGTAGGGAGCGCTTAAGAATTTAAAATGTCTTCAAAGTAGTTCTAAGCAAACGGGCAAGATTTGGATGATCACGTGTGTGCGGATACTCGTCGTGTAGTCCGGGTCTGGAGACAAAAGAGGAAGGAAATCGGTTTTGTTCAGCGGTTGGTGCAAGACACGATCGGACTTACTAGTTTCCTGAGTATACTATTTAGTGGGCATATTATTTATACATTTAAATTCAATATTCTTCATTCGACTTCGAGTTATTTCATCACCTTTATCACTTACTACTGTGTACCTTATGTGTTATTCCAGGTTATATTCTACCCATGTAAATCTAATTTCATAACAATCAGTCCAGTAGATTTTGCGAGAAATAGTAACAAACATAGACATATACATACGTACATACATACACACATCCTCACGAACTTTCGCGTTTATAATATCAGTAAGACTGGATTTGCGACAGAAATGCACTTCATACTAAGTCTAATCTCTCTTAGGGGATGTACCAGGCCACTGTAGCAATGTACGGTCGGCTGCAAAAGTCGACACATACTTTTGAATCTTATTCCTAGGGAAAATCGTACATCGAAATTGCTTCGTTTTTTTTTTTCGAATTGAGGGTGTCTATAGTTTACAAAAACATTCGTGGTTGGTTTGCCATTGCCTTCTCCATTTCACATATAAATTATGAACCAACCAAAGTACAGGTTTCGTCACGTTGGTTTCCTTCACCGGAAGCAAGTGGTGATCGATGTAAACTACCATACATGAATCAGATGGATATTCAAATTCATGCGGCTCGATTAGGATTCGAACCTTGGACCTTTCGGTTTACAAGCGTTTTTAACAATTACACCACCACCGCTTCAATGTTACCAAGTTACATAAAAGACGACCTCCTAAAGTTGGCTATCATGCCGGAATGCTACACTTGAGGTTTCGGGTTCGATCCCCGGTCAGGTCAACATGGAAAATGATCTTTTTCAGACTGGCCTGGGTATGGTTTATCTTTATTGTATATGTTATAAAATATAGTATCGTTGAGTTAGTATTCCATAACACAAGTCTCGAACTTACATCGGGGCCAACTGAATCTGTGTGATTTGTTCCTATTAAAAAATATATATATCTAAGGTTCAATTTATATCATTGCTGTTATAAAAATCTTATGACTTAGTTCTCTTTTCACCCGGTTGGTCTCGACACGGTCGCGGTCAAAGACGTGGTTCGGGAACATTCCAGACTTTCTGGGAATAGAGATTTGGATTCTGTTCAGTCGTTCCTTTTTATTTTACTGTTATTAATATTTCTTTTGGACGAAGTTTATCCCAGCAAAGCTTTAGAGTATTATTGCCAACAAAGTAAGTGGCGGGGGAATGAACTTACTAGTTGATAGTATTTCTTAACTCTAAAAACTCGATTCCGTATGAATATAGGTGCTTACTATTAAGAAATTAACCCAATTTTTCTTGTAGTCGTTTCTACAATAAACAGATCGAAATTGTCTTTTCATTTTAATTGATATCATTTTGTAATTGCTCAAATGAAATACTGGTGAAAATATTTATTTAGTTTTATTAGAATTGTGGAATTGTATTGTATTAACATTTATTTGAATTCCCTTCTGATACTGACATTAAGTACTACATTTTTGAAGATATTTATATTCAAATTTGTATAACGAGTTAAAAGCTGTATATTTGTACTTTTTACTTTTTTTTAAGTTACTTTACAACGCACTTCTGTTTTTATCTCGTGAAATTGTAAATACTCCCAATTTCAAAGTACGTATCCGATCTAATTTGGAAAAAAGTATAAAATATGAACTACCCTACATAAAATGACAGCAAACAATATTTTAAAATGTCACGACGATAGTATAAAAAATGATAACATTTTTATTTATTTGTCAATTACTTTTTGTTATTTATTAACATTACCAACACACTTTTCGGAAAAAGTAAGTGTAATTTTATTTATTGTAGCATTCCGTTCAACATCAGTATTCTATTACCTGATCCTGTTTTACTTAAAATTGTATCAAAACGTTTCAGATATGCATTATGGCCCAGAAATCTACTCAAACAATAAATGAAAATAAAAAGGGAAATCAAATTAATACGGATAAATGTACTAAAGAAGACAATAAAGCGCATACACAAGTTAGCAGAAAAAAAACAAAAGCAGGGAAGAAAAGTCGTAAAAATAAAGCGAATCCTGCTCACCGCTTGCCTTCTGGATCAGGTTTAACACATAATCAAGTCCATTCATCAAGTGTACCTTTACCGCCAACACCTTATGTGTCAACTATGACATCATATTATCCACAAGACTTTAGCCAACCAATCCCAATTGATTGGAACCCAATAGTAGCAACAATACAAGTACCTAGTCCAATGTACACGATACTTCCACCGTTGCCTGTTATAGTCAATCCTGTAGTAACAACTATTTGCCCTCACACCTGTACAGTATTCACTCCACAGATTATTACGCCACTAGCTCAACCGATAGTCACAGATATTCCAGTTACATATACATATGAACCTACTGAAGTGATATATACAGATCAATTAAATGAAACATTTGTTGATGAGACTTATTTCGAACCAGCAGGTGATAGTCTAGAGTATGTAGACCAATCGCTAGAATCACAACCTACACCTGATACATCTTACGTCATACAAAACATAGTATCAACTAATGAGGCTAAAGATCAGGATTCCAAGTCAGATCCTCTGGAAGTTTATTTATCATTACCAAGAAATTTATTTCCTCCACCAAGGATGTTAACAATAGACCCGAATCCTATTGTAGATGAGTTCTGCAAACTAAAAAATGTGCACAGTCATGTGCCTTGGTTGTTAGATTTAGAATATGGTATCCCTAAAAGTCCTATAACGCGTCCGATACCTATTTACAATGTAAATTTTAATAGTATTCATTGTAAAAATACCCCAGACGCTATACATCCAGGGTTTGATAGTTGTGATGAAGATTTTAAAAGCGTATTCTTATTTTATTATGATTGTATAGTCTCTTCTTTGTATACTGGCTACGTGATGCTTCATAACGATGCTTCTGTAGATAATTTTCAATCATGGCTTCTATTTCCTATGAAAGAATTAGGAATGTGCTGGCCTTAGTCTAAGTATGCATGTGTTTGTATAAACAAATTGTAAATAATTTGGAGTGTATTTTATTTGCATGGATAAATAAATTGCTTTGTAAAGAAACCATACTTTAAATATCATTCATTTAGTTTGACCAGTAGTTAGAAGTCATTTATAATTTTAACTTGTATGATTTTGCAGGTAGTAATATCGAAACTATTTTTATACCCACTACAGCATTAAAATGTGTACATTCAAACATATGAGTTGCAACATTAATGTCTATTCCATACAAAGTTGTAAATTGGTTGTATAAGAGCATCCATCAGTGCCACTATGCAGTTACGGGTGCAATACTAACCACTGACTCCCAAGGCGCCTAAACGGATGGCCCATTTAGCACGTTAACCTAATACTGCCACTATAAATAAACGAAGATCGATTCTATTCCGCTTTAATTTGATTATGGTGCTACGATAGAACTGTTTTCTTCTAAATACTTATCGATTTAAAGCCTTAGGTTCATTAGAAGTTAGATATTTAGAATTTTAAATTTGGTTTATTAGCCAAATTTGGAGATTTTTCTAAAAAATATAACTACTAAATATATTAAAGTGTGTATGACGCCACAGAAAATTCTATTTCTATAGCGTTGTATGGGTCCTCATAAATTCCAAGTCGCTAAAAAGAAGAAATTTTAAGAAGTTATAAAAAATTATGTAAAAATTTTATTCATACGATTTAAAGTCTTATTAAAGACATTTATATTTTTCTGCCTAAGGAAATGAACAATACCAAATCCCTCAATTAAATAATGTTAGGACTAATCATACAGATTGAGCTAGCCCCAAAGTAAGTTCGAGACTTGTGTTATGGGATACTAACTCAACGATACTATATTTTATAACAAATACATAAACATCCAAGACCCGGGTCAATCAGAAAAAGATCATTTTCCATCATCCCGACCGGGGATCGAACCCGGAACCTCTCGGTTCAGAGGCAACACTTTACCACGGCGCCATCGAGGTCGTCAAAGTATGTTAAAGCGATCGCTTTTAAATGCTTAAACGACGAAAACCTTTTGTTTCACGAAATTATCGCTATCCGTGACCGCTTTGAGGTCCATTCCCGCAAAATTATATCAATCTCATACTGTTAGTGGTAATATCCCTCATTCACTGAGATCCCATTGACCTAAATTTAGGGCTTTTAACGTCCTAATGGCTCGGTCGAAATTTGTGGTCTAGTCGCCCGTTGGGAATTTAACTCTGGTCCTTGGACTTTGTTCTGGCCATATTCATCCCAGAAATATAGAACCTTATCTATTATGTAAATAAGCATTTGCTGCATAAGAGCCTTTAGATTAAATTAAATATTAATATTAATAATTCTTGAGTTTTAAAATTAAAATTTGAGAACGAAGTATATATAACTTTTACTTTTTTTGTACACAGTTCAGATATATATAGATTGGTACGAATAATTATAAATTGTTGATCAATAGTCTGATCAATTGGTACGTATATTCTCTTTGACATCCGAAGACCATGGAATAGTTGAAAAGCTAACTCTGGGAATCCTGAAAGATTTTTAATGAAATTTTATAATGATTGTATATTTAAATGGGATCAATAAAAACGAAAGCGCTAATTCAAATTTAATTATTAACAAATTCACTGTGCAAACGAAATTAATGAACTCAACATTATCATAAACTATCAATTCAAACAAAATTGCAATAGAATATACAAAAAGTATGCATAAGTAACCACATTTTTACTTACACTAAAAGCATTACAATTTATGGTTTGGTAATCATAAAGAGTATAACGTTAAAATATAGTACATCATTTTTTAGATCAATAAATATAATAAGTTTAACAAATCAACGAAAATTCGAATTAAGTCAGGGATAAACAAAGGAATGTTCTAACAAAATTATCTAAATCATGTTAAAATAATAGTAAAGAATTTAATAATTTCTATCTTCAATGCATGTTTAAAATTTTGTGATTTACTTCCCGTAGAGAAAAAATGTTTTATATAATACTTAGTTTATTTTGTCAAATTTTGTCGTGCTTGATATTTACATAAAAATAAATATGGTGTATAAAATATACAACAAGTAAATAATACTGTATAAAAGATACAAAACTTAATAAAAGGCAAGAAATACGTATAAGTATTTACAATTAAGTTTTAAACACTAACTATAAATAATTACGTAAAATAACGTTAAACGTAGAAGTTATTTATTTACATAAAAAATATAAAAAATTGAAGCGTCTGTAGAATTTGTAAGCCTTGGTAAAAGCAGTCACTTCTTCTTCTTGACCTTTTTCCTCACTCATATGGAGTCGGCACAATATGTTAACTCCTTCCATTTAACTCTGTCACTTGCCATATCACACAACACCACCCTTCTTATACATACTTTATTTAATGCATTCCATCCATTTCTTCTCGAGATTCCCTCTATTCCTGATACCTAACAGGTAAAAGCAGTCACTATTCGGCGTTTATGAACGTTTGTGAATTCAAAACGATGTTACTGGACTGTGATTGATTTTGTTTTGATTCGATTGTATTTTTTTTAGCAAAATATTATCGATATTCTAATATCAGATCACAATTCAGTCCCATTTGAAGATCCTCTACAAGTTATCCAAAATTTCTTTGCATGATCAAAAGACGCAGTATCAAAGTCAATGTTATGTAAATGATAAAAAAACTTAAATTGATTAACTCAACCCAGGGTCAGGTCAGGACTTGACCTGCTCCGATGCTCATGACGCCTAAAGAATCGGGAAAATACTCAGACGAGTGAGCGAGAGTAAATAAATGTACAAGTAAAGAGTATAATATACGGAACTAATCGGGATACTTGGTGGAGGGTGTTAACTGACTAGGTGGCTTATAGATGGCAAGTGAAGCGTAGGACATCCGAAGGCTAGATGGGTCAATGATATAAGAAAAGTCTGAAGTCGAATGTAGCTTCGATCAGCACGGAAAAGTGGTGAAAAGCATAAAGTGTGAAAGTCTTATACCAAGCAATGGTATAAAGTGCTGCCTATGATGATAATGATGATAAAACACAAGTCAAACATAATCTTTTTCACATAGCGAAAATCGAATGAGACAGAAGACTTATCTCAAGCATTAGTGCTTTAAAAAACTCTGTATTTGTTCATAATCATTGTTCATAAATTTTACATTGGCAACTATGTAGAGGATAGGTCAGAATCACAAAAGTTTATTCTCATATTTATTTTGTTCCTATAAAAACGCCTCAGAAAACGTTGATTGTAATCAACATTTTTGAAGGTAACTTGCACTGCACATGTCTCGAACTTAAGTTCGTAATATTTTAGTCAATATTTATGATAATTTTTACACTTTCCATTCCAAAACTGTCACTCCATCTTATTATTGTCTATGAGTTCACAGTTTGTAGAATCCAGGGCACAAATTTCGATATCCTAGTGCAGACACCTGGCAGGTTGGCTTCACCACAACCGATGCCCCAGCTAATGATTCCTGCTAAGAAGTACCTCGAATCTTTTCCTTTGACCTGTAAATAAAATAACAGTCTATGTTTGAAGTACAAAAGATATTTTAAGTTGGTCAAATGTTGATGAATAAAATTTGCAAATCTAGTAAGAATAGTTTCAAACAGTGCCCTGTCTTCACACGGCATTAGTTTACAATAATGTTTAGCTTCTACATGGATGCCCATATCCAAACCTAATCTCCTCTAACTATATTTAAAAATAAACCTAATTACATGGGAGCGATAAATGTTATTAATCAATCTTTTATGTCCGGTCCCTCTTGCCGTGTCTCGCGCAAGAATACGGCACGAACTCAAGTCTATAACATGCAACAAGGGTGTTGTTCTGAAAGTTACGAAACTGGCGGGTCGCTTCCGACGTCATTTACCTCTAATTCATGTGGAAATTAGGGTATAATGTCCGAAGCTTATAAACAAGGCTATTTCAGTCTAGGCTCTCGCATCTGTGGAGTCCTAATTGAGACCGATGAACAATTGTACATGCATTAGCAACCTTCCTTTTGTCTGTCACTATATCTTTGACCCCGGGGCTGTGCCAAAAGTAGGAACAGATCTACCAATAATTTACCTGTAAAGGTCCCCCTGAGTCACCCTGGCAGGAGTCATGTCCTCCTCTCTCGTGTCCTGCGCACAAAAAGATGTCCGGTATGAACTCGTGACGTCCCGCGCGCAGAAACATCGATTTGCAACGCTCGTTCGATACTATTGGTACTTGCACCTGGAATCACAATTTGAAAGATCATCTTTTATCTTGACTTGGATTTCTGACTTTATTATCCACACAAATAAATAAAATTCAAGTGTCCGTATAATCCACCAAAGAATAAAAGTAGTGCAAAGAATGTGTAAACATAAAGTTTTCCAACTTATGTATCCTATACATTTGTTGCGAATATTTTTGGATAGCTGCATGATGAACATGGTTGAGGTTAATCATAATATATACATTCCCTTTATTTCTTGAAACTATCTTATAATTCTCACCTCACTCATTTTTAATGCTCAATTTTGATCTTGTTCAGTTTATGCTAGAATTTTCCGGATCAACGTTTAATATCGACTTCAGTATTTGGTGATGTTCAATTAAAAAAAAAAAGATTCTTTCTTACCTCCTGCAAAATAGACGGTAGCACCCCACCTTCCGATAGCCTCCCCCATCCAGTGACGGTCGCATTTTCACCGACTAGCAGATCATCACTAGCTGGCAGACAAATAGGGGATATGTGAGGGGCGAACTGCACTGGAGCTTCCAGTTTCACTAAGGCCAGATCGTACTCATAAGTGAAGAAGTTGTATTTGGGATGGACGGCCTTACGCGCAACCCCTCGTTCAACGTAAGGATACTGCTCTGATACTGATGAGAAGTCATATTCACCAACGCGTATCCTGATTTGCGCGGTCAGGAGACTGGAATGAAAAACAAAAGTTAAACGGATGACTTGGGTCTTATCATATCATAAAATAAGACTATAATATAATGATGAATAAAATAAATTTAGCACATTATGGGAACGTAATTTTTGCCATTTGCTACCAGCACTACTGGCAAAAATTACGTTCCCATTACATTTATAATAATAAAGCCATCATAACTTGGGTCCAAAACCTAAGCCCAGTGGGGATGAAAAAACCTGTTATTTATTTATCTTTATTAAAACAACATGTAAAAGGCGGACTTAAAGCCTGATGCTATCAGTCAACTAACTGGTAATGCAAAGAAAATAACATTTTTGTTATGTGGCGTATACATAACAAAAATGGTATTTTCTGTGCCTTTTATCCTAAGTTCCTGTTCTTACTAATATTAAAGATGGGAAATTTTTGATGTGAGTATCTACTAAACAGATTTCTATTAAAATACAAAGTAATTTTGATTATAAAATTATCACGAGAACGCCGAAAATTTATCATAAAAAACAAAAAAAACTTACTCGTCAACACAGTGGCCAGCCGTCGCTATCCAGCCCTCGTTGATGATGGCTCCACCACATCTGTGAGTGGACGAGAAGCCGAAGAAGGATGTTCTTCGGACAGAGACCTGCCAGGGCCAGCGGCCGAAGCTGGAGTCCTTACCACCCATGATTCGGGTCTCGGGACGCGGCCACATGGCTGTGAGGCCACATTCTGAAAGACATTATATCATATGTTTAAATGAGTTTCTTGCGGCATTTCTTCTCAGTATTGCTCGATTCGATGCCTGTAGCTTAGATATGATATAAATTATTTAATTATAAATATAATCACGTAAAAAATATCTGCGAAGGTCAAATATCGGAATAAATGATTTGACCGTGACAAGTTATTTGATTGCTGTTTTAAAATTGTAATGAAATTAAAAATTCAAGATTCGTCCGTGAATCGACATTAAAATTATTATCATTATTTATTTCTAGGCACCTTTTGCCTTCAGCGCGTTTTACTCATATGAACCAGTGCCCCGTTTCACAGAACATTTTAATATGTATATTTCCTACTTTGGTACAGTATGGTTTTTATCCATTGATAATTTCAAGTCAGCATCAACATTTTGCACTAATTCTAAAATTTTTAGTTAAGTATATTCCAATATTTTATGAACATTTTATAATAACACCTCGCTAAAAATAAACGTATTTTTAGCGATCAGATAAGCTGCTAACAATCTTGGCGAAATAATGGTATTACCAGACTTCAGAGAAAAGTTGAAATCTCTCAAAGTTGTCTAGAGAAACAATGTTCTCGGTACAAAGCCTAAATCCTAATTTAAGTTTAATTTATTCCGGCTGATTTAGATCAACATAATAACATGGGACAAGTCTATATAGGGATCTTTGACCGAAACCAGAGATTATGTTAATATATCAGCAGCACTCGATATCAAACATGTGTTTTCGTATACCTTTTCAGGTTCTACTTTATTTGTTTGTTAACTGTTAAAATTAGTTTCTTTCGGCATTCTCAGCAAAGGTTCTTCCGAAAGTAGTTTGTAGCTTTGATAAATATAGTTTAAATTATACGACAAAACTGCAGACGTCAATAAAACGACACAGCAACTGCCTCATTACAACGGAACCCAATGGAGCAGTGAGGTGACCTATTGTCTAGTCGTAGTAATTCTAAAGCTAACAAGACCCTGAAGAAAGATACCAGAGCAGAAATTCTAAGTAATGAAAAAACCAGAAAATTGTTCTACCATGTTTTTATTTCTCCCTGTTCCGTATGTAAAACATAGAACCATGTTTAAGCATGCATAATATTTTCATATGCAGCTGAGCATTCCATGGTGAAATCCAGTTAGACAATACGACGCTCTCAAATTACATCTTGAGTTGGCCAAATGAGGATGAGATGTAATCTGGCTGCAGATATGACACAGATAGAAATAGACAATGAAAGTTTTTTATTATTATTTCTTTTTAGTTTTTTAAATTGCTTCAATTTTCAAATTTCAATACACACAAACTCTATAGATAACTCTCTCATCCTTGCATGTCCCGGTGCTTTCATTGACGTTAACCTTGTTTGGGAATGCTGTTGTTAACTATCAACAATGTAAAATCAATGTTCAGGCTTCTTATACCTTAATCGCTTCGAATTGACATCGCAATTTTATTCTACCCTTTCCAAAGAGAGTGGATGTCAGACAGGTCGGTTGTATAGTGACTATTTTAGTAAAATTTTCAAAATTCATGGTTAATTTTTTACGCGAACTCTGGGGTTTGATGCGTCACAGCTCCGAATGTTACTGTTATATTACTATTATTATATAATTATTTTTTATGTTCCAGAGACACGTGAAAATGAGAGAGAGAGACGTTTATGTTGTCTATTCTATTAGTTGATCGTTGGGCTGCAGTGTTATGAAACTGGCATTACCCAGTAAAGCTGCGAGACTTTCAGAATTAGGGGATGTTAAATGGGTGAATTTTCTCAAACACGTGCTGCAAATCTACCGTATTAGGTAAATTTTAGTTGAACGCTTAAATAATCTGTGGTTAAATATTAATTATTTTTTTAAAGAAATTTTCAAGTTTCCTCTAATTAATCCTAGTTCTATAAACACTAGCTAAGCATAGCCTTCAATTTCACTCTGTGTAAACACTGTTTAAATGAGTTTCTTTCGGCATTTCTTCGACAGTGGGCATTTCGAAATTTATAGTATCGTAGGTTTGGTAAATACTTATTATATCATTGTACGGATTTGGTATAAGAAGTGAAAAAGTGACTGTTAAAACTTAAAGACAAATTCCTGAATATTGATTTGATATTAATTCTGTCTCGTATATTAGCGGGTTTATTAGTGGAATTGAAATTAAATATCTCTAGTGAGACAGGGCGCTGTCCCATTTTCTTCGTGTGGAAATACCCCTGTCTCATTCATCCAGCCACGGGACCGAGCCGAGACCATGTGCTACTCTAGCTCCACAATCCCGCCGAAAAACATATACTTATTTTTGTTTTGTCTTCATCTTACTAACCTGCACTAGCAGTAGCAGCAGTAGTCTGCACAGGCGACACAGTGGTCTCATCAGTCTTATTGATCATGTTCAAACTGGGATCTTTTGGCTTCACATAGTTCTTGTGTGGTTTACTGGTGGTGGTCGTAAACTTCTTGGTAGGCTTCGGCTTGCCAGCAGGCTTCTCCCAGCTGGAAGGCCTCGGCTTCGTGATGAAGGAAGGTTCGGTGGTGGCTTGCCAGTGGATCGTGTTCAGGTTGCTTGGTCGCGACATGAATTGCGCTGGAATTTGAGAGGAATTTTTTTTGAGGTACAGTCAATGTTTTTGTTTCTCTTCATTGCTTGATAGCATTAGGCCATATAAATAAATATATAGGGGCAAATCACACAGATTGAGTCAGCCCCAAAGTTAATTCGACTCTTGTGTTATGGGATATTAACTATTTTATAACATATAGATACACATCCAAGACCCCAGGTAAATCTGAAACTAACCTGATCGGGGATTGGTTTCAGTCTATAATTTTATGTTGCATGTGTTAAAAGAAAAAAAACATTCAGTATTTCACAGCACTACTTCCGGGAAAATAATTCTATTCATAGTGCCATCTATAAACCTACTCATCTAAACATGCAGTAAAGTGGAAGTGAAATTTTATTTGCCATGCTTCATTCAGTCTGTCCACTATCGGCAAACAGTTCGACGAACTTTGACGGTTTCCACTTGCATTGCTGGTTTTCCTTTGCGGTAATAAAATGTCACACACAAATTACGCAATGTATCTCGCCAATAGTATGTAGGAGCCATTATAAAATACTATTTCGTATGAGAGAAAGCGTGAAGATGGCGTGTAGAAATATTATTTCTTCACTAGCCGATGCTTTTACCTCTGTCCGCGATATTTGAACTCGGGTAATCAACTATATTTACTCCAAATTTAATCGAAATCGAACCAGCGCTTTAGCCGTCAAAGTGTTCAAAGACAAACACAGAGACAGACTTTCGCATTCATATTAGTACGGAATGGAAGTAAAGATTAAAAACCTAATGTTATTATTAAATATTTATATTCACCTGAAGAAACGCTGTTTTCTGCGTGTTGTTCAGATACGGCCATGGGCCTCGCTCCGGGGATAATGTGACTAGACGATATCTTGTTGTGAGGACTAGCTTCTTCGCTCGGCCTATTTACATTTTGGTACTTATTTACACTGTTATACGATATTTTATTAACTATATCACTATTTTGTTCGCTACTTGTATCTAAATTGCCTAAAGAAGGTAAGTTTATTTCTGGCGGCCTATAGCTGTGTGAGGATGGAGCGCCATCTATTGGTTTAGTCATGAACGACGGCCGTTGTGTTTGGAAACTCGGCCGCGATATGGTTTGTGTAGTTTGCGGCGCTAGGCTTGTCGAGCTGTAGCCGCTAGATGGCGGTGTATACGGCCGCTCTGTAATCGCAACGGCACTCGATGTTTCTGAAAAAAAAATTTTTCATAAGATTTGGTAAATAAATACTAGGTAATAGAACATATTATTTTGCATTTACATTGTTATTCACATATTTTTATAAGTAACTGTTGCCCGCGGCTCTGCCCGCGTAAGTAGCCAATGACACTCTCCAGATCTCCAACTATGAGCGTTTCCCATTGCTCTGTTGACTCTTGGGTCCATTCAGGACCTTGCCTGTGCAGTAGTACAGTATACGTGACTTGACTTGATACATTTACCTTCTAAATCCTGTCGACACACATCACAGCGTGGGTACCGCCCACTCTGTTGCACTCCTGTACAGTACACATAGACACGTGACTTGACTTGATACATACCTTCTAAAGCCAGTGGCTTGTCCGGCAACCGACAGCACGACCCGAACATGAACCCGTCGACACACACCCCCGCGTGGGTGCCCCCCACTCTGTTGCACTCCTGCACCCACATGCAAGCCCCGCGCGCGCCGCCAGCCACGCACGATTTGCGCGACATTTGGTAACCTGGTGAAGAAAGGAAGAAATTAATTTGGCGTTCCAATTTCAAATGTAGCACTGGCCAGAAAATGTGTGCAATATTCTATACAACAAAGTCCTAAAATAAATTCCAGATTTAATTTTGTTCAATCCTATTCCAGTTTTTCGATCTCAACTAATATCCTAATCCTATCCTAACAAATATTATAAATACGAAAGTAAGTTTGTTACCTCTTCACGCTCTATCTAACTCAACCAATGTTGAAATTTTGCATAGGTACATATAGTTTGAAATATGAAGGACATAGGCTGCCTTTCATCCCGAAAATTAAATGTTACCGTGGGAAATTGACGCGGGCGAAGCCGCGGGCAAAAGCTAGTACTTGATAGAAATGGTTTGAGTAATTGTTTGGTATAAATATGTATGGACTCAAATATTATAATAAAAAATAGTTACTATTACTATTTTATGTATACACATATTTTTGTGTGTCTTGCTTTTAGATAATGTTAGTGTACCTCTACCTACTCTCAAGTCGTGCTATAACGTGCGAATTGTGTATGAAAATACCAAAATAAACCCCCAAACCGCTCGTAAATTAAACGAAATCGGGGCTTTCGTCTTGAATTTTAGTAATTATGTAAATTTTATATTCTGTACGTTGTCTGAATTAATTAAAAGATTACGAGTGGATAACAAGGAGTTTCCATTAATGAGAATGTCTTCGTTGCTCGGGGACATTGAGATGTAACAGATAGAAACGACAATGTGTAAATTTATTTTCCAATTTTTTTTTAAATTTAGGTACTTTTTGGTAATTTTTTGACATAGATTTTTTTTTAATTCAACACAGATTTATCATTCAAATCTGCTCTTAATATTTGTTCAGCAAATAATATTTAAACACTGACATTTTTTTATTTTAGCGTTTATATAAGCTTGTTATCGTCAATAATAATTCATAAAAAATCATATATATTTATTTAATAATTAATTTTGAAAATATTAGTTGTATAATGAAGTACACAAAAATAACTTATCATTTTCATAGACAATCTGAGGTATGTTAATGGCAGACGTAAAACATATAATAAACATATTAAAATTAATTGCAAATTCTTGTAATTAATAATTTAATCAAATATATCTCCATTATATTTTATGTTCGTTCAACGAGTGGCGGTTTTAATGGATTTTTTAAAATAATATTAAAGCCCCTGCCAACCTATTAATTTTACATGATTGCAAATAGTAAACATATCATTTTTAATGTTATTAATCAATTATATTATGACATTTAATGAACTATATTTTATAGTTCTCGATATGCTATACGGCCATAATATCTATACTATTATTATAAAGAGGTAAGCGTTCGTGAGCTTGTGACTTTGTGAGTTTGTATGTTTGAGGCGTTTAATCTCCGAAACTACCGAACCGATTTCAAAAATTATTTCACCATTTGAAAGGTACATTATCCAAGATTGCTACAGTAGTAGCCTCTAGTACTATATAAGAGAAAGATAGGATATGTATTATCTCATTCAGTGAATCTTGTGTAATTTTATATATAAATTCTACGCTGACGAAGTCGCGGGCAAAAGTAACTAAAATAGCAGTAATATCAGAAGACATCTCCAATTAACCTGTCAAATCGACAGTATTTTCGTAATATTGAGATTCCTACCGGCTTCACAGGTTGTACCCGTTTTAATTTGTGTTTATGGCTACAGAATGCACCTGCAGGGTTATTCGGAACCCGCTACCGTGGTTCAGGTTGTGGCTCGTGACTCGGCAGCTGGTTGGTTATTAATACAGGTACCTTGATTTTGTTATTGCACTATCTTGGAATATCTAGTTTCTGTCATTTTAGTGTTCAGAATTATTTATGTACTATCTGTAGGGAGTTAGAAATAAGAAACAGACAGAAAATAGAAAAGCAAGCACAGGCGCTGCTTATTTCAAATGAAATTTCTTCCAAAAGACTCATAAGAGCATAAGAGAATTGCGTGTTTACTGTGTGAACATTTTTATTTAAAAAAAAAAAACTAAAACTTTTAATATTCTTTGAGGGAATTTTAAAATTTAGTCCAGTAATTCCCTACCTTAAGGGTGGAAAGGGTATCGTCAAACACTTTTCCCAAAAATACCTACCTACCTCTTTTTAGTTTCAAGCATAGATATTCATACTATATAATATTATAAAATATATGAAATTGTGTTTGTCCTTTTATCGCGTTAAAACGAAAAAATGGATTAGGTGATTTTTGGTGCGGATATTGAAGAACTGGAGTGTGACATTAGGCTATCACTAGCGCAAGCGAAGCCACGGTAAACAATATCACCAGTTGTCGAAGTCTCGGCGGTCTATGGTTTCAAGATTAAATTCATAGTTTTGGTTTTATTTTTAAAACTTTAACTATCTTTTAATTCGAATAAGTTTCTCCTTCGACGAATCGTAGATATAAAATTGTATAAGTGTTTTATTATTTCGTAAACAGATGATGATTTACCACAATACGGTAAACAATATGCAGATAACAGTTACACGAGTGCTAAGCAGTTAAAATAATTAAACAAATCTTGTAAATATGCTTTCTCTTTACAATGCAAGTTACTTTAAAACATATACAAATTGTAATGCTTATTAACATGTGATTATAATGTTGTTATAAATTTTCATTATTTTTGTGATAGAAAGTGAAACATTTCACTTGAGAAGCAAAATGTACAATAACTACTTTTAAACTTTCGCGTTGCATAATTATATTTTAAACGACAGGCATTAAACGCGCACATATATGAAATAAAAATATATGTGCGCGTATAATACCTGTCATTTAATATATAAAAATGATATGGTATAAAATAACTGACCCTATATTGCGATGTACAAATGTTTGTTATTAAGTGATGAAAAACCTAATAAATTTATATGAAAAATGACTAAACAGTAAAGCTCACTGTTCATTATGAAACTCTTGTACTAGTATGATAAACCAACTAATGAATATCCTTATCCTTACATATAATGAAACAAAGTCCTCTGCCGCGTCTGTCTGTCTGTCTGTTCGCGATAAATTAAATAAATATATTTAAATATATTAGCACGAATCACACTGATTGAGCCAGCTCCAAAGCAAGTTCGAGACTTGTATTATGGGATACTAACTCAACGATACCATATTTTATAACAAATATATATATATATATATATATATATATATATATATATATATATATATATATATATATATAGATAAACATCCAAGACCCGAGTCAATTACAAAAGAATCATTTTCCATCATGACCCGACCGGGGATCGAACCCGGGACCTCTCGGTTCAGTGGCAAGCACTTTACCACTGCGCCACCGAGGTCGTCTCAAACTCAAAAACTACTGCACGGATTTTCATGTGGTTTTAACCAAAAGATAGAGTGTTTCCTGAGAAAGGTTTAGGGGGATAATTTATTATGTCCTTACGACGTTTTTACGGACGCCGTTAGTAAGTCCTCTTACCTCTCTCGGGTCTGCTGGAAGAGATTTCTTTAGATATAAGCAGTTCCGATGTGCTGTTATTCCACTTTTTATGTTAATCTTATATAATCTGTTCGTGTACATAAATTAGTAAATAAAAATATAAATAAATGTTATAAATGCGAACGGTTTTTTTTTTACATAACCTCTTCACGCTTTATATACTTAACCATTGTTTTTGAAAAATTTTATACACGTAATAAGGATTACTAAAACTATCTTTTATTCCTAAAACAAGTAATGTTATACATTTTTATCGTCTTTAGTTGTTTGCTTTGGAACCTTTTAGTTTCGACCACAAATGTGTTTGAGTTGGTCCACTGTGTATAAGTTGCTACCAGACTAACAAATACGTCAATCGCATATAAAATCATGGACCTCTATGGCGCGTTAATAGAGGCGAATTTGCAATGAATTTGGATAGGTTCATGTATTGTCGATCGACCGTACTCGCACGTCAGTCAAACTGTTCTGTGGCTTTAGAATGGTAGCTAAACGTGCTTTTCAGAATTCAACGGAGCTTAGAAATAAGTAGCAAATTCCTTGCAAACCCTCGTATTCTGCATGACTGAGGATCATAGCCATTATGTGGAATGAAATACACATAACGACTTCCTAGACTTGTTGGAATCGTGCCATTCCCTTCTCCATTTTACACACTACTTGATAAACCATCAACAAGAATGCAAGTTTTTGTTCACCAGAAGAAAGTGGTGGTCTATTAAAACTATTATACATAAATGAGTTTGACTGATGTACAAACGCATGTGACACGAGTAGGATACGAACCTGCGACCTTTCGATTCACTACCCACCCCAGCGCATCATCATTCCAGCTAAAATAAAAGTTTTTTCCTGTATTTGTACTATTTTTTTCAAGCGTATTTATTGCAAAATAAATCGATCATTCAATTTTTCAGAAGTAACCTAACCAAATATATATTTATCAAGTAACCGTGCGATTCATTTATTGGGCTGATTTATTGGGGGTCCTTCAAATAACCAGAAACCTTTACATAATTACCCGAGAACCAGTCAAATGTAGTCTCATATTTATAACTCAATTCGTATACGTTAATCATTCATGTATTCATTCTGCGAGTCAGAGTGTAAATTTAAATTAGTAAGCGATATATTGAGACAAGTATAACTTATTCGTTATGTTGGCTATAACTTGCGTATGCGATATTTGCTAATTTGATGTAAATGGAAATTCCAGATGATTTATTGTCCTGAACACTTTATATACAACTTGCTTTAGACTGTAGCTTCACCGGCGTTTATTTCCCATAAGAATAAGTTTTAGCGGGATAAAAGTTATGTTCTTCTTTCAAAAAATTGGCTGTGACATACGTACGGACGGATGGACAGACAAACAGACATGACGAATCTATAAGAGTTCCGTTTTTGCCATTTGGTTACGGAACCCTAAAAATTAAGATTGGTACAACTCACGCTTACGCTCGATGTAACAACCAAGGGTTTAATAATAAAGAATAGTTATGGTTAGAATTTAAGATAGCTTGTTAAAATTCAACGTATCTTTAAGATTGAACCAAATTATAGACTTAATGTCCTCACTAACGTTTCTTTTGTAACTTCTCTTCCTTTCTCTCTTTTGTGGCTGCGACTAAATCATGATATTAATAAGCATATTTTGAGTATGTCACCGATTTAACTCCTACCTGTGGTCAATCCTCTATGGCAATGCTGTTGTTGCCTATTAGTTGATTATTCTAAAAAAAATATACGACGCGTTTAGATTTCGCCCATATATCACATTTATAAGGATATAAACGTGACTTATTAGAAGACGGGAGATAAATCTGTCAATCTATTGTTTGAATGAGTTTCTATCGGCATTCACTATCAGCAATGTTAGATCCAAAGTTTGTCGATTTTTGAGAAATACCTACTATATTTACCTAAAAATTTGACGTGAAAAAGTGCCTACGAGCGAAGTTCTAATTTCTGCACAATCTTTGGCTTTGACATAAAAGTGTAGATTAATCGGTATAGAAGTGCACATAAAACTCGCGTTTTTGGTTTTCCTCTTTTGTATCGTGACAAAAGGATAAATCACAAAAGGGAATTTCTAAAGGGATATGTTACGCGTGTAACCAAATCCTATCGAATCGTTCCCTAAGAATCGTTTTTATTTGAACACTCGCATTTTCAGGCATCGATAAATTTTGTCACGCCTAAATACTTGCTTACATCTTCATATTTTTTCCCTCCATTCAGAGTGTTCATCTAATCGAGTGGAAATTATTTTCTTTAGCAAAAAGTATATCGATTTAGAACTATTTTTCGACAAAAACAAGTAGCCTATGTTTAATATAAACATATACATAGATATAATTATTGATTAATACATAAAAATTGATTCATTGATTCGATCAAATTAATACACGGGCACATTATGGCACCACCTAACTATCTCTATTTGGTATAATTGTGGTCTGGAGAGTTTATATGCATGACGTTTTGTACATAAATTCTGTAATTTTGTGCAAGTAATTTTCTGTTTTTTTAATCAAATCTTCTTGAAATTTCTTTATTGATATACTTTACGGTATCGAGAAGAACATAGGGTACTTTTCATCCCGGAAAAATAACTGTTCCCGTGGAAATTTTACGCGGGCAAAGCCACGGGCAATAGCTAGTAAAATATAATTAAAACAGATTTAACGCTAATCACACGTCATATAAAATAAATTTAACTTTAAATTAATAACAAGAAATGTAGCAAAAATGTAATACAAAATTTGTTTTCAAAGCCAAAACCATAAACTCGATCTCATGTCTTTAAATTACAATACATCTGTGGCACCTCAACAAGTCTTATCAGACTCACGTGGCAAGCAGTACTTCACAGTGTCTCGTTTACAAAGACTTAGTATGTCTATCTATGTAGTATGTATCTCCCTCTCTGTCTCATCTCAGCGATTTCCAGGTTGCTGCTTGCAGAAGAATCAGAAAAACCAGTAGCACCATAACAATCCAGCTTTGTGTATATGACGTATCATAAAAATCAGATTCCTCCCTATCACAAATATTATTACTAACCAAATAAAGATAAATCTTAGCCTTGGATCCGCTTTCCTACACATGATCTGGCACCCTTAACTATTCTCATTTGGTGTGCATGTATATAAAATATATGTATGATATATTATGCCACATTTACTCTTAGGCCCAAGTTGGACAAGGAAGTGAGCATCCCAGTGGGCAGCACGATTATGTAAATAGTTTACTCGCGCTGTCACTGCTAATGTCACTGCCACTGCCCGGCGCTCCCTCGATTGTCGGTTTGTCAAAGGACGGGCATCGCGAGCACGAGCTAGTGTTTACATTCTTGCCGCAATTCGATCAAAATAGCACGTGCCACGCTACGTTTTGTTACCTGACTACAGCATGTCGTATATTAATCCGTTAATTTGTAAAATTTGCAAGTTGATAAATAAAGAAGAGAGAGAATAAGAGTATGAAGTCTTAGTGTAAGTGCTCACTCGCGTCGTTATCGCCGCAGAAGTGTTTAGGGAAATATTTCCGGCAGCGGCAGGAGAAGTGGCAGTGGGCTGAGTGTAAATGTGTGGTTTAGATAGAATACAAACGTTGTTACAGTTGCCACAGAGAAATCTGACCCCTCCGCGATTTGAACACTATCTCTTAGGGGGTCAGATTTCTCTGTGGCAGACTGTACATAATATATGTTATTCTAGATTTGGCCTAGAAAAAACAATAGTCTTAATTTGATTTACCAATGTAATCAAATGAGGTCATAAAATGAAAAACACTATAAAAACTGTAAGACTAATGAAATGTCTAATACATATAAAACAATTATTGACATGACTTAGTCATGTATAGCACATCAAACTACTTACTGCGTGTAAACGCTGCATGATGCAAATATCGCCGCCGGCGCAACAACCACTGCAGATTTATTGGACCCACCCCCTCCCTAACTCTGATTTATGAGGGGAAACGTGCCCACGGCACAGATTAGATTGTCTGCTCAATTTTATTATCCCTTCTACAAGAGCTTTGTAAAAAAAAGTTTTAGTAAACTATCTACTAAACTGCAAAATGAATACCACTTCGCTGAAAATCTCTCTTCTTCTCTTCATAGTCGTATTCCTCATGGCTGAAGGTCGTGGTCATTACGTGAAATGAAACACACATAACAACTTTCTTGGCATTATTAATGGAGTGGTTTTCCATTGCCTTCTCCATTTCACATACAAGTTAATAATAAGCAACCAGTGAGCAGGTTTACTCACGATGTTTACCTTCACCGGAAACAAGTGGTGGTCGATGAAAAGTAATATACATAAGTCAGATTGGTATACAAACTCATGTGGCACGAGTAGGATTCGAACCTAGGACCTTTCGATTCGCAGGCGGGCGTCTTAACCATTACACCACTTCTTCGCCGAAAATACGCTAGTTTTAAAATTAATTGACAACTTGATATTGACAAAAATGTGTAATTTTAATAATATTATAGTAACGTGACTAATATACATTGTAAACCGACCCAGGGCTCCAAAGCTATGTGACTGAGGAATTACCCAGGAAAACGCTCAGATGAGAGAGATAAATATACGTTAAACAAGTTCTAAGATTATGTCGACTGATTTCTATCTCATAAGAAAATCGTTACAAGTCCTTTTCCGTCACCGTGGTTGGATAAAAATTGTGTTCGCTCTCGTGGGAATTTCGGGAAAAAAATTGCGTTGCGTTAACCCTATGCGTTATTCCAGGTTATATTCTACCCGTGTACCAAATTTCATCACAATCCGTCCAGTAGATAACAAACATCAACACAAACTTTCGCATTTATAATATTAATAGGATTTGAATGTGATCTAAATATAGATAATTTTTATTAGCCATTATTTCTATAATCGAAGCCTACATTTTAACGAAAATTAAACTATTCTACACAGTTCAACGGCACACGTGAATTACCCCCATTAATTTATATTAAAAAAATTAACTTAGCATATAAACTAAAATGTAACTTTCAGTTTTTTAAATGATCCAATTAAAAAATAAATAATTTGGATCTTGCATTTCATTTTTTTACTCTGAATTCTTTTAAGTCATAATTGGTTATAGATTAAATTTATATAAAGTTACTTTCACACTCAAGATTAGCACGTAAGTGTGACGTACGCTTTCAGTGAAAGTAATAATGCAATATTGTCCACGGAGAATGTATAAAATAATTGATATTATGGCATCTTATTATCTTCTATTTGAAGATAATAATGAGATGAAAAACATCTGGAATCGAACGGGAATCTTGTATCTTCTCCCGTCGCGTCGTAGATTTAACAAGTGGAAATAGGGTACAATATAATAATCCTTACGTATAAATAATTTTCATGCAGTTTTCACTAATAGACAGGTTGATTCCTGAGGAAGGTTTAGGTGTTTTATTTATTATATGTCATTACTTGAGCAAAGCTGGCACGGGCCGCTAGTAGATACTAAAATAACAGAATAAAATTATTAAAATTATCGTTATTAAATATTTAAAAAGAACAAACGATTGTTGAAGACGCTGGGACGGGCTGTTTTCCCATAGGAAAATAGCCCGTCCCAGCGTTTCGCTCGCGCACACCCATAATAAATTATACACTTAAAATTCCTTCAGTAATCACAGTTCCTACCAGTTACCGCAAAATCAAATCATTTATTCAGAAATTAGACCCTCACAGGCACCATTTCACGTCATATTCTAAATTAAATGATATATATCAAAGCTACAAACTACTAGCATTTCGAAACGACCACTGCTGAGAAGAAATGCTGCATAACTGTTTGCCCATTTTAGAGCCCTGCCCGTCGTACTCCGGTTTCGACTACGCAGCACATCGCGGCTTCGTTGTGCTCCATTATTTTCCATAGATTTTGACACCGACGTGCGTTGACGTACTATACGAATCTTCATACAATTTCTGCGTTTTCCGTCGACGGATGGACGAGAGGAACGAAGGAGTGACGGGTCGCAACGAAGCAATTGTTGGCTTTTATTTACATGACTGTGTTCTGCTCTTAGTCTTGAAGCGGTGGTGGTGTAATGGCTAAGACGCCCGCCTGTGGGTCGAAAGGTCTCAGGTTCGTATCCTATACGTGCCATATGTTTGTATACCAATCTGATATTATAGTAGTTTTCATAGACCACCACTTGCTTTCGGTGAAGGAAACCGTGTGGAAACCTGCACACTGGTTGGCAATTTAGTTCCCTAGTGTGTATGCGACTACCTACCACTAGATGGCGGTAAGTAGTCGTAAAAGTCATGTCAGATGCCTTTAGGCGACTTGAATAAAATCTGACACCAGTGTTAGCAATAACACACTGATCGATATGATGATGATAACCGCTCTTAGTCTATGTAATATTACGAGACTTTATTTCAGATGTTAATCTATTTCTCATTAAGATATAACTACACAAAGTAGGGTAAAACAAGATCAGTTGTGAGGATTACCATTCTAATGCTCTATATAACTTATAATTAAAGATGTAAGTAATTTATGTGCTCTCATTAAAATGCGCGTTCAAATAACATTACCGTACTGTCATCTGGTTATTAAAATATCGTTATGTTTTAAACGGTCGATGGAAATGGCGATTTCTCTTCGTAGAACGAAGGTAGGGCTTTCACAAGAAAATATGCATTATTATTTTCCAATTACATTGAAAAGGTTTGCTGTACCACGAGTAAACACATGTCAAGCAACTTCGCAAGTGACATTAGCATCGATTATATTTTTATTCTAATAACCAAATATTCGTTTGTTTCGATATCTACCCGTTTCCTGTTTTTTTCTTAGGCTTTAATACCTAGATTCATGGATTTAGTAAGTACTTGACCTAATAATTCCATGCCTAGATTGTATATGTATCTTGTAGAAAAACCTACTTAAAATATTGGGACGCCTAGCGTAAGCTTGATATAATATTATGATGTAAGATTGAAATAATATTTTATAGACAATAAAATGGCAAAGAATGTTTTTAGTAAAAAAATTGTTCCAAGATACGAAATTGATACATTAATTTATTGGAAAATATAATTATTGCGATTTTAATTTGGTATATTTTTAAAAATATTATTATTTGAAAATCTATCGGAAACAAAATTATTTCAACTGGAAAGATTCAAGTCTAATCTGTAAATAAATTATAAACCCTTTAAGGGTTTGTGCGAATGGTTCAATGTATCTATTTTATCGATTTTCCGGTACTAACGTTTCAAAATTGCATTAAATCACAATGAATCGCACCCCCAATCTGATTGCACCATTATATTCCAATATTCCTGCAACTGCACGGCTACTACGAGAATGGTAAAACGATATCGAAACTCACCTAGAAAATCCGTTGAAATATGTAAACATTTATATAAGATTCCACTATCTATAGTAGAGACACATACTTAAATTTAAAAATTTTCTCGAATTAAGCTGTAAATATCACTGAATTTTCTCACGGTCATAATGTCAGATCTATACTGATATTATATTCCAAAATACGCAAATTATTCACTGACACGTATCTTGTAATCAATGTATCATCATAACGGGCTCAGAAATTCAGCAAAAATAAATTAAATATTAAGTTTAATTTTGTCTATATACATTTTTTGGAATGAAATATAATGTTATTTTATTTTTGAACCAAATCAAATCCAATTCATATATGTTTTCCCGATTTCCATAATGGTATTCAAACTATTCGCGAGGCGACAAGAAAGTGCGCGACGGTGCTAGGTGAGTTACATAAGATTGTTGATGTGACGTTGTTGATGGGACGTCAACAGATACTAATTTTCACGTCAGCAGACAATGGTAGCCCCCCACGCTCATATCGCACGATGTACTTGTTCAGAACAAGCACCGTGGAATTCCAACAATATTCCGCACAGTGGTGTTTCATAGAGAAATAATTTCCAATGTCGATAAATTGTTCAGAATATATTGTGAGCCGGCTGGCTACCGGTTTATTGGTGGGTGGTCCAAGTTTGTTTAGGCATAAACTTCAATTACTTTGATTGAGCGTCAAATTTGAGCAGTGTGTGACCTAAGGTTAGCTTAAGGAACACCTTAGGCTAATAACTAATTGCCTATCATCTCGTATTCGCCTTGGCGTAAAAGTTTTTGGCCAACGACTACGTAAGCTACATTTGCAATGCTGCTACAAAACAACTCAAAAGTTAGCTGACGAACCTCGCTTACTTCTGATATTATTAGAAATGAATTTTTGGTCAGTATAGTTGTCTGGAAATTCATTTCTCTTTCCATTTTTTCCGTAACACCGTCTACAATTTTGGTAAATAAAATGTAATAAACAAACATCTTTCTTCCCAGAATATTTCTGTATCAAAAGAGTCACACATTGCAAATAACAGATCTCTAAAGATCTATCATATTTCCAAAAAAAAAAACTTTTCAGCCAAATTTAGCGATGGCGACGAAAATTCCCGCCATTCTGTCGTAATAGCCGAATATGTCATGCTTTTTGTAACCGTTTTCTAACAAAAAGTTACAGAGTTTTGACGTAATCGCCAATTTACTCGAGCAGCCAGAATGATGGCCTTCAAGTGGTCTCGCTTGAGGCTGCTCTCGAATTTTCCCAATTTCCACTCGTATCTTGGATCTGCTCATCAAAATATGAAGGTAACAGAAAACTATGTTTTGTCTCAAATAAGTGAAATCCACTGTTTTTCACTTAAATACAAAATAATATGCGCAAAATGCAGCATAACGCAAATTTCTTCCAGGCAATCTTTGGGGAAAACACTAGGAAAAAATCGTGCGAGTTAAAATGGGTGCAATAAATTATTTTCAGCTGCTTATTCGTCCAATGACAATGTAAATTATTACAGGCATATTTGCACTTTCAATTTTTTAACCTGTTCCGTTCCCCAAAGGCCCAAAACAAATTCGAAATTAAACTTGTTTGTTTGTTTGTTTGTTTGTTTGTTTGTTTGTTTGATACTTCTCTTTACGCTTCATCTACTCAAGCAATAGTATGGAAAAGGACTTCAGGTACCTTTCATTCTGAAAATAAAACTGTTCCCGTAAAAAACTCAAATGAAGCCGCGTGTAAAGGCTAGTCTTAAATATATCAATTTTATCTAGAGTATAAATATTTTTTTAAATTTTCTGACCTTGTCATCTACCCTATATAACTCATACTTTCTACAGCTACATACTCTTAGATCCTATTAATATTATAAATGCGAAAGTTTGTGAGGATGTGTGTATGTATGTATGTACGTTTGTTACTCTAATGGACGGATTGTTATGAAATGGTACATGGGTAGAATATAAACTGAAATAACACATAGGGTATTTTATTTATCGCGAATTACCAACGGGAGCGAAGCCTCGGGACGAAGCAAGTTCTATATATTTTTTATTCTGTGTTCTCATCATTATGTGAGATAGACTTGTAGATCCCCGATGGTCACGCTCTTCGCTCTTGACTTGCAAGAAGTTATGAAGATATGATCATTACCCGCTAGAAAGTGTCTTCATACAGTTTATTGCCAAAATGGCTGATATAAACGACTTTGTTCTGAGGAAAATTCTAGCGATGGAATGTTATTTTATTGTACAAGCTGTGACTGGAGTTTATCTGCATTTCTATCTATACACATTTTTATGCTCATTAAAAATTATAACAGTAATAAAGTTTCGGAGCCCAGGGGTCACTTTTCTCCTTTATTTTTTACTAGCTGCCCGTCCCGGCTTCGCTTATCTATTTGTGAAAACGGCGTGAAAATCCGTGCAGTAGGTAGTCTTTGAATTTATCGTGACATATAAACAAACAGACGCGGCAACTTTGATTTTATAATATGTAAAAACAAGGAAAGGAAGGGAGGGATACGGAAGGGTCTTCGGCAATCGTTCTTATTGTCACTTGCCGGAAATGTTATATTACACATGTCATCCCTGACATCAAAGTGACATCATTTTTATTTCTGACTGATACACTTGAACTGAGTCTCATGTCGCGTGTTCAAGAATCTATTTATAGAAAAGCAGGAATTCAGGTGTTGGTACAAAATTACTTAGTAAGATTTATATCGCCAAT
The DNA here is from genome assembly GCF_027563975.2 of Plodia interpunctella. Lineage (NCBI taxonomy): Eukaryota > Metazoa > Arthropoda > Insecta > Lepidoptera > Pyralidae > Plodia > Plodia interpunctella. The sequence continues at coordinate 2,513,863 of NC_071301.1, forward strand.
AAACAAACAGACATACATCTGAAAGACCTTAACATGAATATTGAATATGTTTACCTCCCTGTTGAAGATTTCATAAAATGAAAAATATACAGAAAAAAATTACTTTAAAATGTATAACTTTCAATTTTGGAACATAAGATTTTGTACCGTGAATTTTAAAAGATATTTTTTATTATTTGACACAGGTTTAACATGATCGTTCTTACAAATAATAGAATACAGATTAGAAAAATACCTGTATCGTGGACACAATTTGTATGTACCTCCTACAGACTGTCTATGCTATCCTCCTAGCTAGCTGTATCATCGTCACAGCCTATGGGTGCCTCAAAAAAACAGGGTGTCACGCGCGCCATGCCTACTTTGTCGCCTAGGGGCTTTTGCCACAGCAACCTGTAATTACACTGCCTCTCTCACCCTTCAAAGTGGAACACAACAATGCAAGCACTGCAGTTTGGCGACAGACTTTTACCAATGTCTAGATCTGGTAATTGATTTCTGCATACTAACTATTTTATGTGTTTACACCTGAGAAGGCGACATGCGGTGATAATAATGGTGATGTACACACTCCGCGCTTAATAATGTTTTGCGTATAACGGTTTCTATATAAAGTGTTTATTTTGAAGTTCAGCGAGTCAACTGTATAATACTTATTATTTAAAAAATATGGCCGATGATGGCATCTGTTTTTGTTGATGGCACTTGATTTATTTTTCATTCTTGGATGCCATATTTTTCGATGTGCAAACATTGTGTGTTATCTGTACACCGCGTACTGTTGTCATTCGCAGCCGCAGTTATGTGCCAGTTACTTTTTTTTTTAAATGAAGGAACATCGATTCAAATGATATTCGGCCAGTATTGTAGTCAAGCTACTAAGGCATCATGTTTTATCAACAAACTTAAAAATTACCAGCATTCCAGAGCCACCACTTGTTGAAAAGATGTGCCGAAATAAACTCTTGTAAAAGCATTGATCCAAAAGTGTTTATGTAATATAATGAATACTTTGTTTAATAATAAATATAAAAATAATAATAATAATAAAAGTAAATAAACGTAATACAAAATACACCAAAACTTCGTTATACAAAAAGACACTAATACCGTTAAAGAAAAGCAACAACAAGTGTGAAAATCTCGAGCATTCTCCAGATTATGTCCCCCGGGAATGAATCCCGGTCTCCGGGACGTCGTTTCCTATTCGACGAAAACTCATTCCGTAGACATTGTTCGCAGGAAATTTTCATTTTCCCGTCAAAGGCGTTCCGTTTTGCACAGGACTGACAGTTAATTCGAATTTCAAATGGATTATGAGTGAGATATGCGATGTTTTTGGGATAAGTTATACAGAACTGTGAAATGGGATCGTGTTGCTTAAATCTTTATATCGCTGTCGAAATGTTTTAATTAATCAATTAGATCACATGAATAAAAAATAAAAACGTTTACCACTTGAATTAAAAACACGCCTCTGATTTCTAGTTTCTTACGTGAGGTATGTTGATTAGTCATGAGTACTTAAACAACTCAAAAATGGAAATACTGTGCATGTTCTCAACAGCTCAGTTCTGAAGAACACTCTCAGACAGGGACTGGGTGATTTTCTTCGTCTCAATTTTTTTTAATCATTATTTAAAAAGCGTGTAATTCATATCATGTATAAAAAAAACATTTCAACATAGATTAAGTTACGATAACCACCATTTTAAATATAAAAAATATGCTTCTTTTTTCTTATGGCGGCAGAGTAAATATGAAGCTAGGTCAAATCAAACTGAGTTAACTAAGTTTTATTTAGTTAAGTATCAACAATAAATCTATCCACAAGTACGATTTCCATTTAATCTTCCAATTAGCAAGTAATCGTCATCACGTTAATTAAACTATACTGCCCTAGTTGAAACATCCAGTTGGAGTTATGATAGAACATCTGTGTTTACCCTCTCACTTTCGAAAGACGTGTTTGCTTCTAGAAATCCCATTAATTTATGTGGAAAAGACCATTATCCTACTTGTAAACGATAATTTAGAAAACAATATTTTTAATTTTGTATTATATAGGTTGATTTCTTATATATTGCCATTATTTTATCTACATGCTCAAACGATGGTACTGAACAAGTTTTCCTATGGAAGCAACATTGAAATCGCGAAAAAATAAAATCAGCTGATCTATACATTTATTACAACTTAATAAAAATAGATAATCAATTTTGTATAGAACAGTTGATTTTTTTTTCGCGATTTCGGAGTTACTCCCATACTAAATGTTGTTCAGAATCATGGACTGAGCATGTAGACAAAATATTGCCAATGTATACAAAGTCATCCTGTATACATCCGTAATATCACCGGTGTTACATGGGGGTAGACAGAAATTTTTTTCACCTTCAACGATCCCTTAGAACGATCCTGACAAATCTCATTCGCCACCTCTATACTCGTCACTCTCTCCTGTTATGGGTGCTCCTAATATCCCCCCTACGAAGGAAATCCGTAATCTGATACATGTATCTACGGCTGCTATTTTATACATACGTTGATATTGAATTTATGACACTCTTGTCCCTCAGAGAATAAAGAGCGAAAACTGTCAGCGCCCTTCATTAAGGCGCATTGTATACGCACACTGGGCTCCACTTTTGATCCATAGCGGAAACTAAAAAATAACACAAGACATGTATATTTTTCAATATTTCACTAAATATAAAATGGTGACCACCAAAATTACCTATGTCGTAAATTGAGTTTACATTTTGTATAATGGAAATCTATAACACTTTTTATGACGACCTCGGTGGCGCAGTGGTAAAGTGCTTGCCTCTGAACCGAGAGGTCCCGGGATCGATCCCCGGTCGGGTCATGATGGAAAATGATCTTTTTCTGATTGGGCCGGATCTTGGATGTTTATCTATATATGTTATAAAATATAGTATCGTTGAGTTAGTATCCCATAAAACAAGTCTCGAACTTACTTTGGGGCTAGCTCAATCTGTGTGATTTGTCCTAATATATTTATTTATTTATTTATCTAATAAAATTCATTATCTAATGTAGCAATATCACATGCGTTATTTTTTTTAACTTTCGTTTTTTTTAAATTATAAACAAATTTTAAAAATTAGATGTTAGCGTTACTGAGCAGGGAGCGGCTCGTTCACAATCTGCAGCCTTCAGTGACCCACTGCTACCCAGCAGTGGGTGTATATTAAGGTATATCGCCAACCATATATCTATTCTGGGCCATCCATATCCAGTTTAGTGTCATGTTAAGGAAGATTTTATCTTAAATCTCGTAACATTCTGTATGACTCAATTTTTTATTATTGCATTGTCCGAAAATTTCTGTACCGTGAACGGTTTGCAGTGACCTTAATACGTTGCCAGTTGTTTTTGTGCAGACCCTTTGTCTCCTAGATGGTTTATGTCACAATGTATGTGACGAAATTGAATTGTCGCTTTTTTGGGACATACCCTAAGGATGTACAAAACATGGAATTAGTAGATACCCATGGTACAAAATTAGAACGTCAACGTTGTTTTGTTTTTATTTAAAAAAATACTGACCTTTAATATATTTTTAGGATGTAATTAGGTTTTATATAGCTATCGTTATTTTCGAAAATAAATAAAAATACTTTGTTGCAAACATATTTATTTTATCTATGGTTGCAACAAAACCAAATTCACAAAAAATATGAAGGAAGATATAATAAATTTCTTATGATCTAAGTATATAATTTACTACGTATAAATAGTTCATTTTAGATACGCGTTACGCCCGTTAATCGTGTCACGTAGTAGGCGAGAAAGGGAAACTAGGGTCCAATGGGAATCGCAGATAATTCCGCTCATGTCTTCATTCATAAATCAACCAGAGCGTAACGCGGCGTCCAAGGTGAGCGGCATAACACTGCACGAGACTATGTGACGCTGCGCGAGTGATTACTCTGATATAGGCCACAAGTCGACTAGATTTACGGGAGCAGCTATGGAGAAACATCTCTCTATTCGTCTGCCTAAGCCCCACGTATCGTCACAAAATGTTTACCAGAGACATGACTAACGTAAGATACTGCCTCCTCTAGATCTTTTTTTCCAGTTAACTGCAGCTTCTACCACAAGGCCACTGACAAAGATAATTTATATCAAAGCGTCGCGCTGCCTTGTCGCATTTATTACCAAGCTAGGACCTCGAATAAAGAATTGAGCCGCGTTGATTAGGTATCTTCAATGTGAGCTCATGGGTATTACGCAGTAGGAACTTGGGTTCATTCATATACTCGTATGTTTCTTTCATTACGTTATGATTAGAGGTTGCGAACTTCTGTCATATTGATCGAGTGACAAAGTTTTCTTAGCTTAAATAAATCCCAATCCCAACTATCCCAACTAATATTATAAATGCCAAAGTTTGTGAGGATGTATGTATGTTACAAACATGTTAGTTACTCTTTCACGCAAAATCTACTGAACCGATTGTTATGAAACTTGATACACGGGTAGAATATAATCTGGAATAACAAGGGCACTTTTTCTCCCGAATTTCCCACGGGAGCAAAGCCCCAAGGCGCAGCTAGTACACAACATATAGATAAACATCCAATACCCAGGTCAATCTGAAAAAATCATTTTCCATGTTGACCTGACCGGGGATCGGAACCCAGAACCCCCAATGTAGCAGTCCAGCATGATGACCATTAGGCCACGGAGATAAGCTAAGTTTGAGAGTAATTTATCAGTGAATCTCGCCAGGTTGCAGGTGTCACAAATATCAGTGTTTGCTTACCATGGTGCAACAAACAACCTTGTTCAACTACTAACCACATGTATGGTCAAACCTGTGTGGCCACAATAGCATTCCCAAGGATGGTTGACGAGTCACATCAGCCTAGTCTTCACCTTTTTGGGCTTCGTGGCGTCACAGCCATGGAAACAAGCGATGATGAGAGAGATAAACTCAAACTATATAGACGTATAAAAAGATACGACAAAAACTGCTGTTAACATTAATCGTTACTCACAAAAAAATCCCTCGGACCACCAGACGGATTTCCGTATGGGAGTTTTAGAGTTTATCGCGTTATCCGCGCGTGAAACCACCAAGAGATAGTTATGATTCCTAAGGTTTAGGTGGAGTGGTGAAGTGAACAATGGTCTTACCCGAGCGAAGCCGGGACGGAGCGCATGTCTTGTATAAAAGTAATTACAATAGGAAACAGTAATATAGAGTAATATGGCGCAGAAATGCTTTTATCGACTTCCACATATTGTTGCATGGTAGGAAGTTGGCATTAACCATTCCATTGTCTCCCAAGAACTGTTGTTACGCAATCCTTTATGTTTTCATAACATTTTGTAAACAAAAGTGTCATTGCAGTAATCTTGCGCATCGTAAAGTTTGATTGAATTTTCTTCAATTTGTGTACAACCACCACTAAATGTTACACAATATAAATTATAGAATAAGTGGCCACATTTGTATTTAGAATATTCTTCTTCTTCATCCATTTATTCATAGTTCTTTATTGCTTACATTTTGTGTACAGTAAGGTCTTAAAACATTTCAAAACAAAATCAGATATATTTTAAAAAACCATAAATCAACTATATATAATACATCATAATATATATATAAATTGATGATGTGATGACGTAATCGCACCATAATGATAAATGTTACATTAACTCGAAAAATCAAATCAAAACCAAAACAAATTTCAATTTAAATAAAAAACATATCGCAAATCCAAACATAATGGCTAACGGAGAAGCCCACTTCATTTATATTTGACCATCAATTAATTTCGTGTACAAAGAAAAGATCATTTCAATGGCGGCAAAAAAATGAACATGCTTGTATCAATTAAGAGCGGACGGTACAGTGTTACACACAAGTGATAAGGTCGAAATGTTTATTTATGGAAATATAGTTTTTGAAGTGTAAGAAAAGAAATAAGTCTTTAAATTTTCAAGATTCTGCTGTGATGACATATAATCCAATGACCGATTACCTGCGTATGGAAATATTATTGTTACTTTTTAGCTGGCATATTTTTGATTCGTCTCGTACGACAACCACGGGAAATGGACAGAGTATTTGAGGGTAATAAAAGTATATAATTTTTAATATACTTGTGTGTCTTGCATGGATCTTTTAGCAATTAATTTGGGTTAACGTACTCATGAGATATGATCACTTTAATCAACCACTATCTTGTTTCCATAAAGAAAAAATATCATAAAGAAAATTAAATGGTTTCAAAATGGCCGCGTAATGAATAATTGTCTCAGAGAAATCTAAAGATGACTGATCCTCGAATGAAACTTGTAAGTAGATGTTGCAGTTTCTTTGCAGTTGCGTTACATCGTTTGTCCTGCACATATGTCATATCAAACGTTTTTAAAGTAAATGTGAAATACTTTAAAAGAAATCTACAAAAAAAAATCTGTGACTTTTGTCATCGACAGTACCAAAAAAGGATGAACAAGCGGTACATGGAAATGCAACAGACACCGGTACAGGTCGGTACATTACTATTGTTATAGATATCGTTATAGAGGTACACACTAATGATTGATAATGACACGCCTGAGTCACGAAACAGAGAAGGTATAGAAATAAAGCTTCATATCCGTTTCGACAGCCCAACCCACGATCCTCCAGCAGAACGTTTGAAGATTTGCCATCGACAGGTAAAAAAAGAAGTTAAAGCATAGCAGGTGTTAGTGATGAAAGTTGGTCGCTCCACCTGCCATCAAACCTGCTATAACGCGATATGGGTAGACGATATCACACTATCACTATCTAAGTCGCGGGTCGTACGTGGGTTAGATTATAAAGTTGTCTGAGTAAGGTCGGCTAAATATATATTATTATATAATATATAATATACAAAAATTACACTTTTGGTGTTTTTGTGCCATTTCACAGACACCTACAGAACGATAGTTCGGTAATAGCTGAATTATTGCGTACAAATTAAATCTGCATGCCAGATTTAGCTTTACCTAATATAATATTAACATTAGGTGTAGTTTACTCCTTATGATATTTTTCCCGTTTTGTAGCTGTATTTCCGTACAAATTTTATTTTCCAATTCGAGGGAAATAAAACAATTTTCAAATTCTGTTACTCCCACAGTGCCACCTGCGTATAAGATAAATGTTTCTTTCAATTAAATTTCAGTACCTAAGAGAATTTTTTATGATAATAATATGATTTATTTGGGATTTGGATTTCATTTGCATACACGTAAGATTTATTTGTTCAAAATGAGGAACACATGAATGCTGTTATGTGTACGTATGTATGTTTGTTACTCTTTCACGCGAAATCTACTGGACAGATTGTTATGAAATTAGGTACACGGGTAGAATATAATCTGGAATAACACATAGGGTACTTGTTATCCCGAAATTCTTACGGAAGCGAAACCCCGGGACGCAGCTAGTTTTATGATTTATTTATCTATATTTTAATCTCCATCCTAATTATACTCGAATACCAGGTTTTTATGACGACAGAAAGCCTATAAGTATACCCATAGCAAAAAATTACCAACATTTAAGGGTGTTTCAGTTAGCAAAGCCAGATGTTGACATTCTGTTAGTTAATGGTCGGAAAATAGGATACAAACAAAATGAACTTCCACATTGTTATCTTTAAAACTAATCTATCCACACCCAGAAAGTCGCCGACATCTGACATTACTTTTAATAATACCGCCATCTAGTGGCAAGTAGTGGAATTTATACTAGTTTCACAAAGAGAAAGTCTTTGAAAAATCATCGGAAATGAAAATGTTTTTTTTTTCATAGTTCCTCAAGACAGAGCCCGTACTATCTTGAACCTTTGCATGCTAATTCCATATGAGTCAGATTAATATACCCACAAACTCATGTAGCACGAGTAGGATTTGAACCTAGGACCCATAGATTTCATGTGGGCTTAACCACAGAACCAAATACTAACCTACTAACATAAACACAAATGAGTAACTAAATATTATGAAGAAACATATATAACAGGTTATACTATGCTTAAAGTTTCAGATGAACAGCCTTAATGCAAATTAAAAAGAAAACATTTTTTTTATAATGCCATAAAAACTTTTATATTCCTAAATACGAGTATAAAAAATATATGGTTGAAAATTTAAGTTAACTTAAGAAGTAACCCTACCTCACCTAATACTAATTAGTTATTTTTAGTACATTTGATAGCTTTATTTATACAGTCAACCGTACATCAAGTTACCTTGCACAGATCATTCAGCGGTAATAGCGCCATACTTCCAAAAAAATGTGGTTGATGTGCTTTCGACTGTACCTAGCTAGAGTCAGTATTTTTACAATATTATTTGAAGTTATTCTAAGCAAAAATATATTTCATTTATCTTATTTTACAGAAAATTATATTATAACATTCATTTATATATATTTTTAATTCGTCTAAGTTTACTTATAAATAAACTTTTATCAGTATATCTTATTTCTAGGATACCGCTATTTTGATTCCAAACCCTTATTACGTAACTCCAGGTGTTCTGAATGCCTCATTAGGTAGACTTTACCTAACTTTTGTTATTTAAAATGTTTAATAAGCCTCATTTGCCTGCAGACCTAATTATATGCTGAGCACGATGCTGCTTGTCACGTTTACTTACATTTACCCTTATTAATATCATTGTTTAAGATTAGAGGTATAATAACCGGGGATGTTAAGGAATATGACTTGTACCTACTTTACATGAAAAACATAAATATTTGGCCATTAATTTTGAAAAAAAAAATCATCAATTTTCTCCAACTCTTTCCGATCATTTTTAAGAAAATTCACAAACGAAAAAATTTATCTCAATCGATACTTTCGAATGCAAAAATTGTGTTAGTTAAAAGTCGTTTAAAAATGATGATAGCTCCTGGAATCCTGTTAAATTATTTTTTCTTTATTTAATTTTGTACAAAACTGCTGAAATAAAAAAACAAAAGATAAATCTCTACGCTCACACGTCGTATAAATATAAAGAGTTATTAAAATACATTCTCCATATCACGAATTTGCTACAAAAACTACCAAAACAGAAAATACGCTGCGCACACTGCTCGAATTTATACAATATTGTTATTTAAAAAAATGGTGTACATTTTATTCTAGTCATATGTTCAAAGTTTGAAATATTCAAGACGCCTGAAGGCATCTGACATGAATTACGAATACTACAGTAGTGGACGTATACATTTACATACATACCAGTAATATTGACAGTCTATTTATGTGCTTCTAAACAATATAGATATAGATCAAAGAATAAACAATATAGATATAGACAATATAGATCTAAGAAGAAATAAAATCATCAGACAGCTCACATAGGTCACCTCTATGAGAGCTATCTGTTGCTTCTATTTCTTACATAAAACGCAGGTATGTCAACCAAATGAATATAACATAAGCCAAATGAGCCTTAAAGTACGTAGACAATTTTTCCGTGCGACTTTTTAGTTGTTTGTAAAAAAGTCTACTTCCATATTGTTTACCCGACTACAGACAGTTACAAGCGAAGTAAGTGAGTGTGGTGAGCCGCTATGTCTCTGCGGTGGCCGACCTTCCCACCCCGGTGTTATATAATATGGTAAATCTTAGTTATTTATCGAAAGGAGTCATTTGGCCCAAAGCCGCTAGGGTTTCCGTATTCTCTCCTCTGACCTCCAAACTTCAATTCGAAGATGGCACCCCATGATGATGATGATGATGATGAGTCAATTGGGTGCATCCATTGTTATAAACACAGTGATAAATCAAGTCCCGTCCTCACGACATATTATCATCATCTGCTGAAGCGGTGATGAAGCGACTATCAATCAATATAGTTACCTACCGTCTACGTAAATTAGCGACTTTATGAACTAGACGACTACAAGACGAGTTCGATGATTACTTTTTTAGAATTTCAATCTTTCTCTTTTTGAAAAATGAATAGAATTTCATCTACTTCTATTGAAATTTTCCACGCTTCAGTTAGTTCAGTTCGCTTCAGTTTCCATGACAATGCGTTATTATGGTAAACATGACAAAATACACCCACAATAGTACAGGTACAAAACTCACCGATAATTTACTGCATGGACATGAATTTTTTGTCATGCCTTGACAAGATCGGTTGCGACAAAAATTAGTGTCAAAATTATTTTTAGTATAAAGCTTTTTAAAAATCGATGGAAACAAAACAAACCTCAGCGGAAAGACACATTGTACATATATAAATGAAATTAATTGTGATGACTGTCCGATGTTGCGGAAAACAGAAAATGGCTGCCACCATGAAATGAGAATGCGTATTTTTTGTGCCGTCGACGACGCCGACAACACGTGTAACTCGTTATCCAATCGTGACTGAAGAAACAGGGTTCGAATACACGGACGTGATTGAATTTATTAATCTTATTGTAATTAGAACAAAAACATCGATGGAAACGGGATAAGTATTAAATAAGTTTTAATGCTCAAAAGCAAAAATATTTATTTGCCAGAACCCAGTATATTCCGCAGCATATGAATCTACAAAATTCATTCTAAATCCTCCACTATTGCCGTGGCATAGAGGCTCATGCAAGTTAACTTGACATACAGTTGACTGTACAAAGGATCTCGAAGCATAATGGTCATCCGTAACGATTACCAATGACATCGACAAGGAAAAGGTACACGAAATTCAGTTAAGATCATTAAATCGCCAGTGTAGTCCCCGCCTTATACGGAACCCACGATAAATAGATACGGAGGCATTACGCAACCGTTAGGTCCAGCCGTAGTTTTACCACAGCAAAAGTTGATGAGCAGAAATATAGCAATTTCTCTTTGGAATTGATTTATGTTTCAACGACAAAAATGTGCCTTTGCTCAGTGGTAGCATGAATATTTCAAAGAAAGGAATCATATCGAACATGAAACGTCGAAGGTTCTTGCAAAAACTGAATCAATGATTATAGCAAAATCGTTATAGGTAAGATTGCTTTTAAATTTGTATACGTTTCATGTTACTGATAGAAGTATACGGCAGCAATTTATATTAAGTACTAACGTGAAATATCTCTAGATGTGCAGTAGTAATAAAACGGCAAAAGATGACAATAATTCATGATAAAAATGGAAATGTTTCTAGGAGGTCAAACCCTAATTCAATTTAAGAAATCATGTTTAATACTTACTTAAGCTAACAGACAAACCATCAAATCATGCGATTTCTCCTTTTCCTATAAAAATAAGTCGCGTCTGTCGGTATGAACACGGAACAGACGATTTTCATACAAACTTTCAACCCCATTATAGTCACTCGGGGGTTGATTTTTGTAAAAAAAAATTTAGCCTATGTTTGAACGGAGTGTCTTTAATTACATGTATACCAAATTTCATCAAAATCGGTTCAGCGGTTTAGCCGTGAAAATGAAATAGACAGACAGACAGACAGACAGACTTCCGCGTTTATAATAATAGTATTGATGTGATTTCTAAGGAAGGTTTAAGATGCATGATTTGTTATGGTTTTAACCGAGCGAAGCCGAGTCGGGCCGCTAGTATAAATACATAAATATATTTTTTGATGAAGATTACTTTCTGGTTACTTTTCTTCACCAACCAAGGACTTGATCGGCTCTTGACACCATGCGTCATAGGATGAAAAAACGCGATTAAGTTATTTAGCCACGAAATTGCGATAATGAAGCGTACCGTACTTTCTGAAATAACAGATGATGGGAACGCCATGTGAGAACTCATGTGGTGGCATTAACTTTATATAAGTTAGCCGAAGCATTATATACCTAGGTGTTACCACACCTAGGTCAAACCGGCTAAACCTAGGTTAAATCTAGCCGCACTTCTGGTGTCGTCATAATATACATTTTTTGTAAAAAAAATCCTTGATAATCAATACTTCTTGTTTATTTTCGTGTGTGTTAATCGAGCTGTCTAAAGACATTTGACATGACTTTTACGACTACCTACCGACATCTAGTGACAAGTAGCACAAACTCTAGTGAACTTAAAGTGTCCACCAGTGTGTGTAGGTTTCCTCACGGTGTTTTACATTTGCTGAAAGCAAGTGCCCTTCTAGACCTTGAATTTGTAATGATTCTAGCCCTTCTAGAAGAAGGGCTAGAATCATTACAAATTTAAATGTAACAAATGGAAGACTTAGCATGTCATTAAATTTATCACCATAGGATAGTGGGTCGCAAATAGAAGGTTCCTTTCAATTTTATTAACGGGATTGGGCAGGGACGGCCGCGTGTCCTAATTTTATATTAGATATATCGTTACGTGGGCAATATATGAGGAGGCCTAAGGTACTGGTTAGCTGAAAGGCTACCTGTAGTAATTTGATTGAACATGCTCTCCCTAAGAGACTAGAAAGGGATAAAGGCATAGAATAGAAGAGAAGAGATATAAAACCGAAGACTGTTTAAATGAGTTTCTTTCGGCATTTCGTCTCAGCAGTGGTTGTTCCGAAATAGTTTGTAACTTTTTGAGAAATACTGCAAAATTTAAAAATAAATGCTAACAAATGGCTTTGATGGTCTTATTTTTGGATACCTAAATACTTTGTTTTTCATATCGATGACCAGCAGGCCTACCATAAACTTTTACGGAACGATTCCAATGCAGCGCAGTTCAATTTAGGAACCTAGAATGAATCGCAATCATATTAAAAATTAAGTCGATGGTACGAATTTGCGATGCAGATCAGTTTAGGTCGCAAAGTGGATCGCGTTAAGAGATGATAGTAAGCCCCCTGGAAAGTGGCAAGTCAAGACACAGTGGATTGATGTCGTAAAGGATGATAAAACGATCGAATAAAAACTAGATTTTTATTCAAATACCATGTGGAACAAAATTCTACAAGGAGCCATTTTGAAATTTTCCTATAACATTTTAGTTTATCTGTTTAAATAATTTCTTTCTCTTGTTGTGTAACTAGTTAGGTACATTTTTGTAGGATAATGAGCTTATTTTCGTGTTATCGATTAATAATATCACCAGAATAATAATCTTGTAAAGAACTTGTCCGAACATACAAATTCCACAACTGGTTTTGTATGAACCGTTCAGGACAAAACAATTTCGTGTGATTTACAAGTGTATTTACTCTTAATAAAAAGTATCCGTTTTAATACAGCCAACGACACATCAACCTGACGAAGTTCTTTGTAAATTCGCCTTTATGCAGTATAATTGTTCGTACGATGCGAAAAATAAAACTTTATCGAGTCATACGGCGGGACATTCATTGTGCGTCTATCAAGATCGCCAGTTACTGCAACTTTACGACCAAATGTTACGACGAACGTAACGATTAAATATAATAAATTATTGAAGTATTTTTAAATTGTTTATAGGAAAAACAGGGATACTAACGCTTGTTTGTTATAGGAAAGATCACACTCTTATAAATGAAAACCACATGGACAGACAGACATATAATGAGCGACTTTATTTTATACCATGTAGGAAACCCGCGTGAAATTTCGTTGCGTAGTTTTAATGATCTAAGCATACATAGAGACGGACATGTAATGAGTAGTGACTTTATTTTATATTAAGTAAGGATGTTCGTCTCGACATGAACAGCTAGCTTAATTTTCTCAATATGGCACCCTGACTCACGTTCTGGGCTTAATTGATCGAACACTTGAAAAATGTCGGAGCCGTTCGACGCCATTTCCCCAAAACAATTATGATGTCGATGCAAACGACCGTATGATTTTCGGGCAAGCAATTCTTTCCTTTTTTGTTACTTCTTAATTGTTTTCGGTGATTTATGACTCCAATAAAGTTTCGGTGCGGGTCTTTATTTATTCAAGTTCTTTTGGTGAATGTCTTTGTGCTATGTATATAGAATTATAGTACTTACTAGCTGCATTACAGGGCGACACTTAGGTGGGAATTTGGGTTTCTAAAATACTGACAATCTGTGATAAAAAAAATAATTAAACATTGCAATAAAGATTGATATATAAACTCATTTTAATTTTATAATATATTTACATTCATATGCATTACTTTACTATATATTAATTAAACGTCACTTAAATCCCGGTAGCTAAAACTATCTTTATCAAGTTACTAATTTAAAGCTTCAATTAAGTGGCGAACCTGAGGCTTGAGAGAATTAAGTGCAGTCATAACTTTCTGTTAAGTAACAGATGCTCGAACTTGCCTTTAGCAATAACTTTAATTTTATCTGCGTTAAGTATATTCTATACTTAACACAAATTGATGTAATTGATGGTTATTTCAACATGATACTTCACGTAATATTACACGTATTATGCACGTAACGTAAATATTAAAAAAAATAAAATAAAAAGAAAATAAAAAGTATTATGCATAGTATCGATGATTTTGCGCACTATCTGCAGAATCGAATGTTTATCCGAACGAAAATATAATTATAAATTTGTTGACCAGAAACCTGCAACTAGCTTGTACTTTCTCTCAAAACCTTATAGTCTATTGAACCAATTCGATTTATTACAAATTTAACGTGGCAACACCAGATCGGGACATGTCCGGAGTTGCCCGCGGACAAAATCAGATAAGCCGCAGTAGCAGGTTTTAAATATAACTTGCTGAATTCTGTATAGGGGTCTTGTTCGAGTAAGCATATTTGAAAGGAGAAAATTTTATGTATTTTAAGGCTCATGTGCTGGACAATGAATACGTAAGCGACATCAAAATACGGCAAGCTTTTATATCAATTAAAAAAATGTAATAAAATATTTATTAAAAATTTAATACATAAGTTCAAAATTGAATAATGCTTTCTTTTTAATTATTTTTTTTTTGTGATGATAACAGAAGCATTAAGAATGCTAAAGTAAAACTTAAAGAAAATTTCTTAGAGAATATGTCTGTCCAATTCGTACAAATGCGTATATTTTTGTCTGGTTCATTATATTAGGTATATAGCTAAGTAATATTGTTGTATTAGATACTGTGATGTAACTCTTGCATTGGTACGTAACAAACCTTTGTGGTTTTAGCCTAATGTATTATATGTATTGTTTTTTATTGTATTGTCTTTAAAATGACAATAAATAATAATAATAATAACGTGTTGGATCCATATTCCCACGCAAGCCTCTCAAAGGACTAGACTTAGTGCCGTAAATTCCAAAAAAGAAACAAAAGTGTATAATCCTTGACCTCAAAAAACACTTGTAATTCCTAGCAGAATTTTCAATAGAAAAGCTATCGGCTTTATTTACTTGAAGCATCCTACGGTGCCTATAAAAAGGTAGAAATTCGCCATAAAGGCATCCTCCCGATGAAATGGACAGACAGGCTGTTAGGGTTGCCAGATAGAATTATAAAGGAATAATTTTTCAGTTCAGAAATACCAAATGATTTGTAAATTGCGTAACAAGTGGAAATGATAATGTTTTGTTATATCCTGCACTTTATTTTTATATGAATTTATCATCTATTTGATCAATTTTATGATTCCAAAGTTATTTTGAACACAAATTATTCGTTCACGCAAAAATATGCTTTATTTTAGCTACATACCGGCCATGACTACCTTATTATACATCCACATTTGTTTTGTTTCTAGCCGTTTAAGTTTCTCTGCTGTACAAAAGCTACAAATCCTCCCAAATACATACATATAAGTACAATAAAAAAACATAGACATATTATATAAATAAATATTTATAAAATACTTGCGGCCCGCCCCGGCTTCGCTCAGGTAATAACATAATAAATTATACACTTAAACCTTCCTCAGGAACTACACTATCGATTGGTAAAAAGCGCATGAATATCCGTGCAGTGTGTTTGAGTTTATCGCGAAAAGACAGACAGACAGATGCGGCAGAGGACTTTTTTATAATATGTAAGGATTTAAAGAACGCAGGCTGGATGATCCGGCAAACTGTCGGCCCTCGATAAGACAACAACTGGCAAGGTATAGAAGCGGTTGGAAACAGAAAGGCCAGGTTTTTGCCCAGCAGTGGGACCTGACATCTAAATAAAAAAAATCAAGACGCAACTCTTGTAGTGACCCTGCACGCGTCGGCTTTGGCACAGGGAATTACAAATAGAGGTAGAGTTTTACCGCCCCGCGGGACCACTGCAATCAAACGTTTTGCCAGGGAAATGTCAAGGCGGTGATTTTTCAGCGGATTTGAAAAAGTACCAAGATATTCAACCTTTCGCCGGTTAACTCTAAGAAATCTCTACATGTATCTTTCATGTACAATTTTAATTTATCTAATTATTTTCGTAAAATCGCGTTATTCCCGATTGCTATTAATATTTAAAAAAAAAACAAATACATATTATTTTGGAAGTAGGAATTAGATATTTGGCGTCCTCAATCAGATAGATATTGTAAACTCAAAACTGATAAGTTTTGTTCATGGATTTAATAAGTACGTACCTACTAATTGCATGGTTTTTTTTTTAAATGACATTTTTGACACAAGTTTTTATTATTGTCAGATTGTATTCAGTGTGTGACAAATAAAATCATGCCCGCGCTATAAACAGTCGGGTGGCTCCCTCGTTGGAAGCCGATTTCGGATGCACCGTCAGGTCATACTTATCACAATAATGCGTTGTCATCCACACTAAACGTGTGTACAAAATTTAAACTCGATCAGTTATAGATACGAGTATCTGCTTCAAAATTGAGTTGCAAGATTCCACACACACACATTGCAAGTTAATTAAAAGCTTGTAAAAATGCTTATCAAGCAAACAAAAATAAATTTTATCACCAATCCAGTTCTGTACATGGCGTGAATAAAGCCTAAAGTTATAAACGGACGTCATTGCCTCCGTGGTAAGCGGGCGTAACTGGAGTAGATCTAGTTTGCGTTATCAACGCAAATCAGCGCTCGTTAATTTCACGCTTACGAGGCGCGCCCGCTGTATAATGTAGTTTATCTGTGGTTATTCGGTTCCGAAGATTGGTGAGTCAAGTTGCCAGTGGAATAACGCAGAACACTGAGATTGATATGTTTAGAATAGGGAAGATATGAAAAAGGAAGATCTATATTTTCGTAGAATTTCAAGAAGTGGGCACTCAGATCACACGCACTTTAAGAGGGGCTATCAAATCGAAACGACTACAAACGATTGTTAATCTTGTCTCAATGCGTGCTTTGTTTGCTAAAATATAGGAATCTAGTCCAATTACATAATGATCATGATTGTCAAAATATCATGACTTTTAAATGTAATCAGGTATTAAAAAATAAATAAATTATTTTTTGTATGTCTTCTTTTATGCCAGCAATGTTTTCAAATTGTTTATTCGGTTCACAAATTGCTTCGTTAAAACAGTGGAAATAAATGGTGGTTGTTTAAAAGAACCAATTCCACTTTTTAAAATTACACAATATCAAGAAAATCTCGTATAATTACGCTACTTCAATTCAACCATATTACCACACCCATCAATCCCACGAATAACCCAAAAGTACAAATCAGATTTCTGTCCGTAGCACCATAAATAAACACGAGGCTTAGTCGAACCGCGCCTTAACTGACCATGGGAACCCGCCAGACGTATCGTCGCGTTCAAAATAGTGTTTTCACTTTCAATCCCGGTACAGTTAGGGTACGCTGACCGTGCGCCCCGCAAGCCACGGTACTAATCTGTACATTATGCTTGCTCATAACAGTGTACTATAATAGTAGTCGTTCTACTCTTTAAGAGCGTGTTCCTATTGCTCGGTCATGCTCCGTTGTTTTCTATGCGATTTGACACTGTCCTGCGTTGTCGTACGTCCAAACTTTATACAATTTCGTTCATCTGTGTTAATCCGTCGACGGAGGACGTCGCAGCGTAACGACAACTCAAACCTTCATGGTTTAAAAAAGGCATGTATGTTTAATTAGTTCATTGTAAAACATATTGATGTATTAAAAAAAACTGTGTAAAGGGAACACGCTCTCGTGATAGGTACTATAATTGAAATATATTCGTATCGAACGAATGCAGACACATTTCAAAATCAATGTTATTTTTCAGAATAGTTTCTCCGAAATTCACTGAAAGCTTTCAGCATATCGACTGTGAAAAATGCAGAGTTGCATGCAGATAGCGGACTGAATAATTCAAAATAAACCGCTTATACGCCGCACGCCACCTACCCGCAATTCTATCAGGGACGGACATAGTTTATTCGACACCGGAGTGCGAGTTATACTTTCGGGGGCGCCCCTTTAATTTTATTGAATAACGGCTTCATAAATGACAACTTGTGTAATCTCTCAGGAGTGTATACAGTTTATTCGATGCCAATGTGCGAGTTATACTTTCGGGGGCACTCCCTTAATTTTATTAAATTATTGCTGTATGTATCAATGATAATTTTGTATGTTATAGGTACATTGAAATTTAAAAAAGGGATTTATATGCCACGTATTTTTAACGTCCATACCACGCGTGTCAGCATAAGAATAAACTTTAAAATTGCCTATCAGATTATCAGATGCCAAGGTTATGTGACCCTTAGTAGCTTTGTACGATATCTACAAAATGTTATATTATGCCCTAGAACACTAGGGCGAAACCAGACGTTTGTAACTTCCATTGCAGGTAATCGTCAAATCGCTGTCAAAAATTATGAACAATAGAATGATCATTCTATTGTTCATAATTTTTGACAGCGATTTGACGATTACAGCAAATCGTCTATAAAAAAAAACATATTCGAAAAAATGTAGCGCCCCTTAGAATCTGAGCCCTTGCAACGCCTTGGTAGGGCCGCCCCTGGTTACTTAATACCTTAACACTGTTTGCGAATGCATACTGTTGGTGCTATTTCAGTTTCACGAGTCTTACGAATAAAGGCCGGTGCACACCTAATGCGTATTAGTTACATATATGTAATAGAATACTGAAGTGTCTACATACAAATCCCCAATTACACATTTGTTCCAAGGTTTATTTAAAGGTTGATAATTCGCGCTACTTTCTACGGTCCAGTCGCATCCGACGCTTCCCGGTGACCCAAACAACGTCATCAGGGCTGGTGGTTTACCAATCGGTTGTCCCTGTTTCGTAAAATATCTCTATTATCTGAGCATATTCTCGGTTTCCTCCTCAGCCATTAAGCGTCGGTGCTATAATATTATATATACACATTTCCAACATATATGATAACGTAACTCCAAACTTCATTATAAAACAAGCACAAGGTACTTGTAATATCTAAAATGACCCACTTTTTCACTCTCGTAAAATATTGCGATAACTTTTACGTATACTTCCAATATTTGTGCCGTTTTGTACCTCGGACATAAATCATCAAAATCACAAATACTTTTCTTATTAATATGTCCACATCCTAAGAGTAGATCTCATCAATTAACTATAACCTGCGCAAAAAAAAAAACGAAAAACAAAGTACTCCATTTTGTCAAACGTCTGCAGGTTAAAGTTAACGTAAAGCTGACTGATGCAACTCACCCTAAGTTGACTAGAGAATTTTGAATTTGTTTGACTTTTGCACTCTGCGCGGGGTGGCGAGAAACAGCTGTCTACGACATTGTATATTTAATTCAGTACTATTCTTCAGTGCAATAAATATTATCGTAATGTAGATTTTCTGTTACACAATTATTTTGGATTCATTATTATGGCTGAGCGATTTTAGCACGCGATTTGGCATTTTATTACGCAAGCCCTGTGTGCCGAAGTGTCTGCTTTGTCATAATATTGTATATCGCTGGGTTTCAATAATTTCCTTAATTATACGCCAACAAAATTAGTTCACACATTTTCAAGTTCAAGCCATTCAAGCATATTGTTAGGTACATTAGTTTAACCTTTTATTTCTTATCATAGTTCTTTTTTAGTCCAAGGTTTTTTTCTGAATTTTAGTAACTTACCTTTTGAATAACAAAAGTTGAAGCAAACTTGAAGCTATAGTATGTTTTTATATTACTAATAATAATTATTATTATAAAGACTATATTATTATTACATAATATGTATACATATTATAAAGTGTTTGTGAGTTTGTATGTTTGATACGAGTAATCTCCGAACCTACCGAACAGATTTAAAAAAATCTTTCACCATTAGTAACGTACATTTCTATTCTATAGGCCATATTTTATCTCAAAACTCACACTGGAACGAAGCCCCGGGCACCATCTAGTTACTAATAAGTATGTTTTAATACCATAGCTATTCTCAGTGCGAAAATAACAAATCGATCACTCCATCTTCAATGCTCTATGCTAAATTTAATCAAAATTGGGTCACAGCCTACATGGACTGTGCCTTCGTTTCATCACGATATAACCTTATCGTACGTCACTGTCAGAGCTGCGGCTAATTCCGTCTATACACTAACGGTTTGGCGGATTCGGCGTACATTGCAGGTTTTTCATTGCGGGAAATGAAATCTCTCATAAAAACTACGCAATGTTCATTCAATTGTCTTTTTACGGCGATAGTGTAAAGCCGGTATAAATGTTAGTGGACTTCACATAATAAAATCTATCTCGCTACGATGCGTCTTCTATTCTAATATAACGTTGCTTTAGAAAGAATATAAAAGAGCACTTTAAATTTCAAATAACCTGAGCCACTGGCGATATTAAAATTCAACTCACTCACTGTCCTAGGTGAACGGCAAACGCGACAAGGCAGCGCGATGCGTGAATTCCAAAATGTATGTAATGTAAGTAATCGAAAACTCGACAACCTCTGTGGTCTAATGGTCATCATGCCGGACTGCTACACTAATAGTCCTGGGTTCGATACCCGGTCAGGGTCATGATGTAAATTGATATTTTTCAGATGTTATAAAATACAGTACCGTTCAGTTAGTACCTATTCCACAACACAAGTCTCGAACTTATTTTGGGGCTAACTTAATCTGTGTGATTTGTCCTGTCCATATGATAATATCCTAACTAATATTATAAATGCGAAATGAAAGTTTGTTTGTTACCTCTTCACGCATTATTTAATCAACTAATATTCTAAATATTTTGCATACAAATGTAGTTTGTAGTACGGAGAAGGATACCTTTCGTTCCAGAAAAATACCTAACTGTTCCCGTGGGAAATTCATGCAGGCGAAACCGCGGGCAAAAGCTAGTTATTATCTATATATTAGGCATACACAGCGTCCAATCCCGACGTACAGCCTTGGGACACTCACCTAGGACATGTAAGGCCGCCGTATGCTAATAATGGACATGTCTTGTGAAAAATTTTCAAGTAAAACGGCAGTTTCGTCGAGAATTCTTTTGACATTTTGAATCTTTCCGCCATCTTTTATACATTTGCAAAATTTTGATTCAAACTGAAATCCAGATTCAGGAAATCTAGCAAAAATGCTATGTCTAATTACCGTATCATAACTATATATATATTGATGAAAACCGTACAAAAATCCGTCCGGTAGTTTTTGAGCCTTCATACAGATAGATAAGACGCGAAAGGGTGGACTTCTTTTTATAATATGCAAGGATAAGGACAATGTCTGTGCCAACCACCCCGGTGCGTATACGCACAGGCAGGTTTAGAAATCCGATGTAACTCGGCTGATTATGTTTTATCTCGACTCGGTTCGCTCGTTAGCGATTTTCACCGCGTCTCGCGATCTGTTCAATTATTTACAATATATATAACAGTTAGAAAGCCTTGATTCTTGATGATTTTGACCTATAAGGTGGAAATTTTGTCAATTCAGCCTTATTTAACCTTTTATTTAAGACGCCTTTGGATCGATGGTTCCTAGATTCGAATGATACTCGTGCCACAATAACACAATTTGTATAAATTTTTTCTTTCTTTTCTAATGTCCGCAAAAAGCTTCATAAATGCAAAGAGTTTCTTTTCAATTTCACAAAAATATTTTTTTTAACCATTAAAAAAACTTTTTTTTTATTACCTAACTTTCATTTTACTAGTATAAAAGAAAAGTTTTTTTATTTTAATGAGAGCGAAGAGAAATGAAGAGAAATGCGAGCGAAGCCCCGGCGCGCATCACTAGCTGGGCCCCGGGGCTTCGCTCTCATGGGAATTTCGGTATAAGAAGTACCTACCCTTAAGAAGTACTTACCCTGTTATTCCACGTTATATTCTATCCGTGTACAATTAGTTTAGTAGATTTTGAAAGAGTAACAAACATACATACATCCTCAAAAACTTTCGCATTTGCAAATTAACATTGTTAAAATAAACATCTTAAAATTGAGTACAAAAATCTAAACTATTCAAATAACATTAAGGATAAAAATTAAAAGATAACACGTGAATCTTTTTATTCATTTATTCATTCATTCATTCATATCTATTTTTGATAGAGAAATAAGCTAACGAAATCAATTTAATCTGATCTTATAAAACTTGTTCTTAATCTAATTTGATTAATAGCCGCAAGTTAAAGCTTCTTGGGTCATTTTACGCTCCGCTCCACTTTGCCCAGTCGCCTGACCCAGTGCACCTAAGGCCCGTCGCTCATTCGACTTATTGAAATAAGTCAAATAATGTAAAATTTGAACACTAACACTTTAACTTTCGACAAAAAGTGACATACATTTAATTTAGAGGCATCATAATTATGTAGAATTTGTGTGTGAATGTGACATTCAAGTTTTTCTATTTGCTATCAGACCAGCATGCAAGGAACTGACGACTTACCATCATCTCTTATCGCGATCCACTTCGCGACCTAAACTGAACTGCATCGCAAATTCGTGCCATCGAGTTAATTTAAAAATTAATGTATGAATGCGATTCATTTTAGGTGCCTAAATTGAACTGAGTTGCATTAGAATCGTAAAAGTTGATGGAAGGAAAAAGGATGAAAGCATAGAAGGAGCAGGTCATAATCAGAGATATTCAAAAGTCTTTTTCGTAACAAAATTGTACGGCAGCAACTTTCTCAAATAAACACATATATATTTATCGATCTGAACATGGAAAGTCCGAAATAATAAGTATTTTTAACGACAATGACATTTTTGACACAAGCTTTTATAGTTGTTATTGCGTATAGGCAAAATATAAACTCCATGACAACCCGGAGCAGAATTCCCTGGCATACGGAGACACCAAGCCAAGTGAAGTGTGTCAACCTCGGTGGCGCAGTGGTAAAGTTCTTGCCACTGAACCGAGAGGTCCCGGGTTCGATCCCCGGTCTGGTCATTATGGAAAATGATCTTTTTCTGATTGGCCCGGGTCTTAGATGTTTATCTATATATGTATTTGTTATAAAAATATAGTATCGTTGAGTTAGTATCCCATAACAAGTCTCAAACTTATTTTGGGGCTAGTTCAATCTGTGTTATATGTCCTAATATTAGAAATGTGGTAAGGAATGAAGAAAAAGAAGAGGTATTATTTGCAGTGACAAAAAAATCTGTTTGCGAGTAAACTGTTAACGAGTTTCCTCATCGGGAGCCCTTTCTGGGTACGCCATCAGGTCATGCTTGTCATAATAATGCATTCATAAACGTGTGTGTACAATTTCAGCTCAATCGATTGAAGATACCTGATTTAAACTTGAGTTACAAGATTCCACCCGACTTACGTTGAACGTTAAGTTGAATAAAAGATTGTAAAAAATATTTATCAACTAAATCTTGTCATAACAATCATGTTTTAACCACTCACTTGATAAAGAGGCGATAAACTTGTAAAACTCAAGTAAAACACAAAAGTTCTTTAACATCTCCATCAATCATTCGAAACATTACACTTCACAAAAATAAAGTTTTCTTATGTTTACGGTCACTTTCTCCCTCGTAAAATAATGAATTATTTTATGGTGTGACACTAACTATACGGCAGGTAACAGAACTTTCATGAGTTATGTCATGTCATGAAAATGTGATTTTGTTAAATAGTTTCCGTTTCATGATGACTATAGAACAGTGATCATTACCTGTGTTATTACAATAAAAGGTTTGGATGACCTATTAGGCCCACGGGTTAAATCGACTATAAGAAAATCGACCAATCGGTACTGGTCGATTTCGATTCCCCGAGTGCCGAATCGGCTAAATTAAATAACATGAAGACCTAAATTAAGACCAACTAGAAACATAAAATGTTTTCTAACTATTGTATGTATTTAACCACCTCGGTAGCGCATTGGTAAAGTACTTGCCTCTGAACCGAGAGGTCTTGGGCTTGATCCCAGGTCGGGTCATGATAGAAAATGATATTTTTCTGATTGACCCGGGTCTTGGATGTTTATCTATATATGTATATGTTATAAAATATAGTATCGTTGAGTTAGTATCCCATAACACAAGTCTCGAACTTACTTTGAGGCTAGCTATAAGGTATGTATTTGTTATAAATATAGTATCGTTGAGTTAGTATCCCATAACACAAGTCTCGAACTTACTTTGAGGCTAGCTATAAGGTATGTATTTGTTATAAATATAGTATCGTTGAGATAGTATCCCATAACACAAGTCTCGAACTTACTTTGAGGCTAGCTATAAGGTATGTATTTGTTATAAATATAGTATCGTTGAGATAGTATCCCATAACACAAGTCTCGAACTTACTTTGAGGCTAGCTATAAGGTATGTATTTGTTATAAATATAGTATCGTTGAGATAGTATCCCATAACACAAGTCTCGAATTTACTTTGAGGTTAGCTATAAGGTATGTATTTGTTATAAATATAGTATCGTTGAGATAGTATCCCATAACACAAGTCTCGAACTTACTTTGAGGTTAGCTATAAGGTATGTATTTGTTATAAATATAGTATCGTTGAGATAGTATCCCATAACACAAGTCTCGAACTTACTTTGAGGCTAGCTATAAGGTATGTATTTGTTATAAATATAGTATCGTTGAGATAGTATCCCATAACACAAGTCTCGAATTTACTTTGAGGTTAGCTATAAGGTATGTATTTGTTATAAATATAGTATCGTTGAGATAGTATCCCATAACACAAGTCTCGAACTTACGACGCCTACGACCACTCGTACGACGCATATATAGTTTAATCTACAGTGATAGAGGCGAAATTGCAATGAATTTTGACAGGTCCAGTCCATGTGCTGTGACTGCTGACCGACGGCTGACCTAATAAAAACTCCAAAGCACAGCTTATTTCATATTATAATAACCAATTGAGCTATGAATGGAATGCCAATCTCAAGCAAGCAAACAGATGACCAAACAAACGCCTTCTATTATTTATGAATGGATGGCCTGATTCTCTATTGTGGTGAGTTGATAAGCCGATGAAATGAAAATTCATTTTATTATCAGGGCAACAAATTGGCATAGTTCTTTCTCCTCGTGTATTTTATTAGTTTTACCATATCTAGATACTATTATTATAAAGACATAAGCGTTTGTGAGTTTGTGTGTTTGAGGCGGGTAATCTACGAAACGAACCGATTTCAAAAATTCTTTCACCATTAGAAAAGTACTTTATCCAAAATTGATATAGGCTATATTTTATCTCAAAATTCCCATGGGAGCGAAGCCCCGGGTAACATTTAGTCAAATATAAAATTACGGGGAAATTACTCCCGTTATGTTTATGACACCAGTGGAAAGGTGACATGGGACAAATACTCGTTTAATTTTATGTCAAGAACACTCCGAAAAAAATGAAAAAGGGACATGTTTTGAATTTTTAAGTTTACTTCGTGTGATTCTATAATATTTTATTTATTCGGCATTTGATAGAAATGGTAGAAAATGTGCGAAATAAAATGAAATAACACTTCAACGTCCCATTTCGATTCATAGAATTTCTTATATACGTGACACACTGTTAAAAAGTTTCGCGAATAAACATTTAACTTTTGACGAAAATACCCGTTTTATTTCACTCTCAATATGATTATCAATAAAGGTAATAAGTAAAATAAATCCCAATTTTTCATTTTGATGTTACGGAACCTTAAAAATAAAAATAATATAATAACTTTAAATTACCTATATAGTAACGCATATATCAATTCTTATTAATATATGAATTTCATTTATATGCATGGAAATTGAAAGTATACTAATTGTAAACGAGTTTTATTTGTGTTTATCTACTATTTTCTTCGTCAATCAATATTTATAAATTCAAAGTAGTCTCACATCATCGTTCATA